>NC_045614.1:102185984-104685984 GCF_009829155.1 Mustela erminea
GAAACTTTACTAAAATTTAGTCATAGACAATCTTTTTGAGTACCATTTTCAAGGGGAGATGGTTAGCTACCTTTTCAATTTTTTAATTATTGATGTCTTCACTTAAATAATCTTTTTGAGTCATTTTTGGTAATTTCTTCCTAGAAAGAACTCATTTCATCTAAAACATTCATTTCAAATTTATTAATATAAAGATGTGCTCCACAGTCTCTCACAACTTAAAAGTTCCTTTATTTATGTAGTTATTGTTTTCATCTTTATTTTTTAAAGATTTTATTTATTGGGCGCCTGGGTGGCTCAGTGGGTTAAGCCGCTGCCTTCGGCTCAGGTCATGATCTCAGGGTCCTGGGATCGAGTCCCGCATCGGGCTCTCTGCTCAGCAGGGAGTCTGCTTCCTCCTCTCTCTCTGCCTGCCTCTCTGCCTACTTGTGTTCTCTGTCAAATAAATAAATAAAATCTTTAAAAAAAAAAAAGATTTTATTTATTTATTTGATGGAGAGATTGAGAGAGAGCACAAGCAGGTAGAGCAGAAGGCGGGGGGAGGGGAAGCAGGCCCCCTGCTGAGCAGGGAGCCCAACATGGGGCTCGATCCCAGGACCCTAGGATTATGACAAAGGCAGCAGCCTAACTGACTGAGTCACCCAGGCGCCCCTCATCTTTATTTTAAGAAATTTGTGTCTTCTCTCCCTTTTTCTTGCTTAAATGATTTGTCAAAGTTTTGACCATTTTATTGGTCTTTGCAAAAACCATCTTTTGGCTTTATTGAGCAAATACTTTTTCATTTTCACATTGGTTTTCGCTTCAGTTTTGAGTAATTATTTTCTTATACTTCCTTTGAGCTTATGTTGTTAATCTTTGTCTAGTTTTTAAAATGCTCTGTTCATTGACTTTTGAATTTTATTATTTTCTACTATATTCATGTAACCCGACATATTTTTCTGGGTACTGTTTGGCTGCAGTATACAGGTTTTGATACATAATGCTTTTTTTTAAAAAAATATTTTTATTTATTTGACAGACAGAGATCACAAGTAGGCAGAGAGGCAGGCAGAGAGAGAAGGAGGGGAAGCAGGCTCCCCGCTGAGCAGAGAGCCCGATGCAGGTCTCGATCCCAGGACCCTGGGTTCATGACCTGAGTCGAAGGCAGAGGCTTTAACCCACTGAGCCACTCAGGCGCCCTTGATACATAATGCTTAAGTTATCATCCCTTTTTTTAAATTTTAAAGACTTTTATTTATTTATTTAGAGATAGAGCAGGAGAGTGTGTACAAGCAAATACAAGCAGAGGGAAGGGCAGAGAGAGAGGGGGAAACTGGCTCCCCGCTGAGCAGGGACCCTGATGTGGGGCTTGATCCCAGGATGCTGAGATCACAACCTGAGCTGAAGGCAGACTCTTAACCGTCTGAGCCACCCAGGTGCCCTTAAAAGTGTATTTCTTAAATGTCCAGGTAGCTGGAGTTGGAGAAGAAATGTGTAGGCTTTCTATTGCTGACAACCCTTTGACGTCTACACTGTCTTCCATTGTGGTGTCGTTATGTGAAATGTAAGACTTTATGCCTTTTGGCATTTGTTGAGCCCTCATTTGGGCTTCATATATGCTCAGATTATGTGAATATTCCATGGGTATTTGAAAAGAATTTGTATTCTCTGTTAGGTATAAATCTGGGGTGCCTGGGTGGCTCAGTTGGTTGAGTGCCTGCCTTCAGATCAGGTCATGATCTCTGGGTTCTAGGATCAAGGCCCATGTCAGGCTCCCTGCTCGGCAGAGAGTCTGCTTCTGCCCCGTTCTTCCCTGGCTCATGCTCTCTCTTGCTTGCTGTCTCTCAAATAAATAAATAAAATACAATCTTTTTTTTTTTTAAAGGTCTAATAGTCTGTCAGATTCTTCATGTTATTTATTTTGATCTAGCTGAGCTGTTAATTTCAGAGAAGTATGAGAGCCTCCCAAGATGATTTCGAATCTGTCAATTTCTTTGCTTTATATATTCTAAAATGGCATTAGAATATAAAACTTCATAACTACAATATCTTTTTAATAGAACATGCCTTTTCTCATTTAATTATTTTTGGCTTGAATTCTGTTTTTCCAGATATTACTTGCCAAACCTGCTTTCTTTTTGCTATGATTATATTGTTTTAGTTGTGATTTTTATAAATCGTTCATAGATTGACTTTATTTTAAAAATTGGAGACTATTTTGATAGGAAAAAATTTAAAAAATATTTTATTTATTTATTTGATAGACAGAGATCACAAGTAGGCAGAGAGGTAGGCAGAGAGAAAGAGGAAGGAAGCAGGCTCCCCGCTGAGCAGAGAGCCCGATGCAGGGCTCGATCCCAGGACCCTGGGATCATGACCTGAGCGGAAAGTAGAGGCTTTAACCCACTGAGCCACCCAGGCGCCCCTATTTTGATATGGAAATTTACCACAGTTTATTTTTATTGTGACTTTTAATTTATTTGTATTTACTTTTTTCATCTTATTTTATATTTCCTGCTTTTCAAGCTTTTTGGTGTTTCTTTCCTTCTTCTGTTGGATTGATGGAATTTTTATTGTTTGATTTTTTTTTTCTTAGTTAATTGTTTTAAAGATTTTGTTTGTCAGAGAGAGAGAGTGTGTGAACAAGCACGGGGAGCGGGAGGCTCGGGGAGAAGCAGGCTCCCTCCCTGCTGAGCAGGGATCCTGACCTGAGCGGAAGGCAGATGCTTAACTGACTGAGCCACCCAGGTGTCCCATATTGTTTGGTTTCTTGCTGTCCAGTGCAAATTCATCATTTGCATACCACTTTCTTAGTTTTGTAATATCAGCATACCACCGGTGTTATTATTTTGTATATACCCACTTCAACAAAATTTTTTATATTACTGTAAAATAAAAACCAGTATCATTTGCCATAAATAGAAATTAATATATCTAGAAGTTCAATAAATATCAAATGATGTTATTACATTTTAGCCATTTCTTTTTACCTGCCTGGAGACTGTTCTCTTTTTTTTTTTTTAAAGAAAAAAATGTTAACAAGACTTAGAGATGTTAAAGACATGATTGCACCAAACTGATGTTCTCTTTAACTTGATCAGAATAATTGACTCACGTTTTTAAAAAATTCCATGTCAATGTACAACCGAAAGACTCCTCTTTTTTTTTAAACTTTTGATTATTTATTGATTGATAATTAAAATAAGCACCATTTATTGAAAGCCTTTTAGTGCCAGGCACCGTATACATTATATCTATTCTTCATAATATTCACAGGACATAAGTAGTAATATTCCCATTTTACAAAAGAAGAAACAAAGCCTCAGAGGTATTAATTAACATGTCCAATACATACAGCTAGAAAATGGGAGATTGAAGATCTGAACAGGCCTCTGATAGGCTCTGAAGCTTGTGTTGTTTTCCTTGCGTTATGCTGCTGTTCTTTCTTATATTCCACTTGTTCTATTTTTTAAAATTTAAATTCAATTAACATATAATGTATTATTAGTTTCAGAATTATAGGCTAAAGACTCCTCTTGAGGTTTCATTCTTGAGGTACATGATCTAGGAGTTTGGAAGTTATGCATTATATTCTTGGAGTGGTAACCCTTCACATTTTAACATACTTATACTTTGTTCAAAGTATATTCTTTATACTTTGTTCTGTACTTTAACATATATATGTATACTCTGTTCATCTTAAGTCTAGAGTTAATCAATACTTCTATCTTCTTGTCTTTAATAAAGCAAAGTTTTACCTCTTCTCTTCCTCTCTTACATCCCATATTGAAATCATTCATTACGTATTTCCATTTTATAAATGAGGGAACTGAGGCTTAAAGAATTTAAGTTAACATACTTGAGGGCCAGAGCTTAGGAGCGAAACCTAGGCATTCTGTCTTCAGAGCCTATCTGTTTTTTCCAGGAGACATAGTGCCTAATTTGGGATTTTAGTTCCAGATTATGGTTTACTTTTAAAAAAAAAAGTATTTTATGTAGCTTAAATATACATGCTTCTCACTCTATAATGCGTTTCTCACATGTACTATCTCTAAAATGAAATTTTAGATTTCATTGCTAAAATACACTTTTGAGTAACTCTTTTGGAAAGACCAGGTATAGTCTTTCTTTCCTCACAACTGAATTCTAGGTTAGCTAAGTACAGAATCTTAGATTCACATTTATTATTTTCTAGGATTTTGAAGACATTGTACCCTTCTCAATTGGCATCTACTGTTTTTATTTTTAAAGATTTTATTATTTATTTATTTATTTGAGAGAAAGAGAGCATGAGAAGGGGGAAGGGGCAGAGGAATGGGAGAAGCAGATTCCCTACTGAATAGGGAGTCCGACCACGCAGGGCTCCATCCCAGGACCCAATAATGACCCAATAATGACCTGAAGGCATACGCCCTCTGACTGAGCCACCAGGCAGCCCTAGTATTTACTGTTATTAATCAAAGAACTATCTGATGCCATTCCTTATCCTTTAGAATTTTCTACCTACCCTTTATTCCTTCCAATTTCCCTTATCCAGACCCCTTGGAAGGCCTTCTTCCTTCTGTTTTTAAATTGAGTAATAATATTAAGTATACAAACATTAAGCATATAGTTTGATGAACATTTGCATGCGCGCGTGCGCGCACGCGCGCGCACACACACACACACATCCTGTAACCACCACCCACATAGAGAACACGTTTACAACATCCCAAAGTCTCCCTCATGTCCCTTCCTGATCCAATCAAGCAACCTGCCCCTAGAGGTAGCCATGATTCTGCCTTTTTTCACGATAGGGAAGTTTTGCTGGTTCTCGAACCTTATATAAATGATTTCATAATAAAGCTTTGTGTCTGATGGAACCATGTTTTAATGTTCTTTCCAAACAGAAACTTGAGGAAAAGCTAGAGTTCTGGATGGAGAAATTTGATAAGGACACGGAAATGAAACAGAATGAACTAAATGCTCTCAAAGCTGCTAAGGCCAGTGACTTAGCACACCTTCAAGAACTTGCAAGGACGGTAAGGAAGCATTCTCCACAGTCTAAGGCTGAGCACACCTGAGGAATGGGCAGTAGCTGAGCTACAGTAGCTGCATGACAAAGTGGAGGTGTGCCTGTAAACCACTGAGCCTCTTCTCCCATGATGATGACGAGGATGACGGCATCCACGATGGGGACAGTATTAGCGGCATCTGACAAGCCTCCATTGTGCTCGTTCTGTCCCAGGCACTTATTAACATTCCAAAGGACTTACTTCACCCTCACCACCTCTTGAGATAGATGCAGTTACTATTTCTACTTTATGGTCTCTGAAGCTAATCTGTAAATTATGAATTTTAAAAAGCTTCTGATTATTGTTTCATCATTGAATAACTGTAAAACTTCCCAAATATCTCTTTTAAAAGATGACTGCTATTTGTATGTGTACTTTCTATGAGTTTAAGAAACAGTACTTTGAGGTCATTAAGCACACAAGTTACTAGTTCATTTTTATGCAAGATTTTACAGCAAATTTGCTCCAAACTGAAACATTTTTATATAGTTAGTATATTTATACCATAGGAATCCACTTAGTTTTTCTTTTCGTTGGTTTATCTTAAGGTTTGGCAGGCTTTATTTTCAAATTTTATATTAAAAGTGCAAGGCTGGCTGGCCATACTTTGCCAGGACAGTCTTATAACCTAGGGTCCATGTTTACTTTTACAGATAAGGGAATATGAACAGGTCATCATTGAAGATCGGTTAGAAAAGGAGAAGACCAGGAAGAAGAGAGAACAGGATGACTTGGAGTTGAAGAGCATCATAAAGGTAGAAAGCCAGAGTTGGCATCTTTTTTTTAAGATTTTATTTTTATTTGAGAGAGAACACAAGAGAGGGGAGGATCAGAGAGAGAAAGGAGCAGGGAGCCCAAAGCAGGGACCTGATCCTGGGAATCCAGAATCATGACCTGAGCCTAAGGTAGTCACTCACCCGACGGAGCCAGCCAGGCGTCCCACAGTTGGCATCTGAGGGCACGTTCAATTCATAGCTGGCCTAACACTGAGCAACACAAAGTCTCTTTTTCATTTATTATGAAGCATGAAACAGATCGGTACGGAAGGATGGCCTTTTGCTATTACTGGAATTTGCCTGCAGTCCTTGGTGCAGGGAGATGGTTCACATAGCAAGGGGCATATCCCTAACTCTTAATTCAGGGGAAAGTGGTGGTCAGCAGAGGAAGCGGGACCTAGAATTTATGCCTGAAGGTCGTATTTAAGAATATTACTTATAGTCAGAACAGCTCTTGGAGAAGCTGTTTTTTTTTTTTTTTAATTAACTCTATCCCCAATGTAGGGCTTGAATCATGGCCCCAAGAGCAAGGTCACATGTTCTACCAACTGAGCCAGCCAGACACCCCGGATGATCTTCTCAGAATCCTATTTATCTAAGTTATCCCAGGCTATCTGCTAGGTTCTGACAAGACCTGTTTTCAAAAAAAGGGGGATGGAATAAATAGAGTTTAGCATGCGTGGCGGCTTCCATGCTTCAGACACACACCATTCTTCAGACATAAGTTACTTTATGACAAGACAACTCCCTTATGCAGAAAGGATGGGGATTGGCAGGCCTGTTCTATCGTACTCACTCCCCCTTTCTCTTCCAGCTCCAGGCCTGGTGGCGAGGCACTATGGTACGGAGGGAAATTGGTGGCTTCAGACTGCCTAAGAAGGAGAAAGATGATGGCAAGGATTCTAAACGTAAAGGCAAAGACAAGGACAAGCGGAGAGGCAAGAAAAAGTGACAGAGTTCTCATCTTTTCCTCTGGTCTTCTGGCGATGGGGAGGACTTGGAGGAAGAAACATTTTAGCAGCACAGACAACTTGTATCTACAGGTCGTTTCTTATTGAGCATTCCCAGGCGCTGCCTGTTCTCTCCCATTGCCTGTTGTATTAGTTTTCAAACCCTGAATTAGGACTATACCATCAACTTAGGGCTTCTTCGTATTTTGAAAAACTTTCACTGGGAAGAAGTATTTCTAGGAGTCTTGTGAAGATTCCTGTTGCTTTTTCTTACCAGAAAAAAGTTCATGGGCTTATTAGTTGTGATGCATTAAAACTTCAGTAATTTCTGTAATGTCTCCAATTCTATATTTTGACTACAGTGAAAAAACTCTTGAGCAAAAGTCAAGTGTTCATTCAGAACTACAAGATGATGTTTATAAAGTGTGTGGCAGAATACAGACACTGTAAGGTCAACATTGGTTCCTTCCTGCCTTTTAGGTTAGTATCACCTGAGTGTTTTTTTGGGGTGGCGGGGCATGGAATACATATCTTAAGTTGCTTCAGCTCTTTTTCTGGGAAACAGGTAGGCATATAAATTATAAATTAAAAAAATAATAAACTGGAATCAACGGAAATGTTAGGACGTACAATAGTATAGTAAAGGCGGGGACCCAGGCCTGCTGGAAAACAAGCCTGCAGGGAGTTTTGATTAGTGAGACACCGGGGTCTATGCCTGTTTTGCTCCCTCAACAATTCTCACCTTCAGGATATTATGGCTAAAAGAGTACAGATAATCCAAGCAGAATGTCTTGGGAAGCTAAAGCTTTCCCTATTGCACAGTTGGTAATTTCTTAGAGAAAAGTGTCAAATGCATCATGTGTATTTCACAAATTAAGCCTTATATGTAATCCCAAATGCAGGGCAATACGGTTATCTATACTTCCTTGGAAAAGTTTAAAAAAAAAATTTATCTCAAGGGCCTGTTATGAGGACCCCGTTTCTCCTGATGTTCTTTTAGGGAACTAAATAGATAACCTTTCATTTTTTGCCAAGGAAACCATGCTTTAGGTATGAACATTTCTTTTCTTCCCCCCCCCCGCCAAAGATTTTATTTATTTATTTGAACGAGAGAGAACACAAGTAGGCAGAGAGGCACACAGAGAGAGGAGGAAGCAGGCCCCCCGCTGAGCAGAAAGCCCGATGTGGGGCTCGATCCCAGGACCCTGAGATCATGACCTGAGCAGAAGGCAGAGGCTTTAACCCACTGAGCCACCCAGGTGCCCCTAGGTATGAACATTTTCAATTCAGCCTTTATTTCATGCGATTGAAGTGCTGCTTTTATTTTAATGTGAACATGTAAGGTGGCGTACAGGCAATTTAAAATAATATACATGATACTGACATATTTATACTTAGAACTTATGCATTATATTTACAGACATACAAATATAGGACAATGTTTTACAAAATCTTTTACTAATTACATGTTTACAACATTTCAGAAATAAAATGAAATCTGCTGTAAACCATCTCACTGCAATACATATATAAAAAGGTTTCTAAATATCCATGTTTTCCTTCATTTCTATAACCATTTTAAGTACTTGGTTGCTAAAAATTTGTCCTACTCATCAGCAGAGTCACACATCATTAGTCACTGCTAAGCTGTAGCAAGTAAGAGAAATCATCGACTCCTCGACTCCTCGGTTAGCTATGAGGCTGTATTTAAGTAAGCTATTAAAGAGAGTGACCTCCTAATAAGCTCCCTATTCTCTTCTAGCCAGACAAAGAAAGGCTCCTGCGCCCAGCAGCTGTCTGCAGAGAACCTGCTGACTGCCAGTCTCCAGGGCTGTCAGGGGCCCTAGTGGGTGGGCACTTAGCCTCCTCCTGTTCAATGATCAGCCATTGCTTCAGTAGGAAGGAATCTCATCAATGCTCAGTGGAACCCCTACAGGGTCTTTGTCTTACACTGGAGTCTAGCAAGGCTAAATGTTATATTTTCTTTCCAGTTTATTAAAAAACAAAAACACAAAAAAATGGTACGTATAGAACAATGAATATAAAAATTTTCTAGCAAAAACATCTTGATTTAGGAAAGAAATTCAATATATTTGATATTTTTTTCTTTATCAAGCCAAAACTGTACACAATTTTTTCCCTAGTAATTCAAATATAAATTTGCATTAGTTTGATGAAAATATGTGAATAAGGTTGCACGTTATGTGTCAGTTGTGAAATAAGTGGTAACTTCCACTTACTCCTATGGGATAATTAGTTGCAGATGTTCCAAATGTTGCATTATGTATGTCTTCTGGGATTATTCCTTACATAATAGGTGATAAGCAGTCCTCCTCTTTGCTGAGTTTCATTTCAAATGGCTTCTATTATTTGGAAATTGTACTGAGGTGTAATGTTGAATAGAAGGAAAAATCCTTATAGTTTAAAAATGTACACAGCTAAATTCTAAACAAGTCGCTCTGATTGGTGGGTCTGTTTAGAACTGTAAATTTAATGGGGTCTGGCTCTAAGCACTTAAAAAACATTTTACTTTTGTTCTGAAAAGGTCAGTGAAGATCAGTGGGCTTTGAGATCAAATGTTTTATGTTCCTTAATTTTAAACTTTGACAAAGTGGTAATGTTCTGCTCAACTTGTTTCCCAGTGAGAACAGGGAGAAAACATTATTTTGACCAGATGTCAATATGGTTTTACCCAGTTACATTTAGATGTTGCACTTACATGATAAAGAGTGAACATTTTGCTCAAATGCATGCATTGGTAAAGAAAGTCCAGAACAGTTTATAACCCAAAAAACCTCAGATTAACTACTATCTTCAGTTACTCTATTTACTTGATTTATAAAGGCAGTGAATACCAAAAGATACGCTGACAACTAAAAGGGGTTCAAAAAATAGGATAAGAGAGACTTTCGTAGTTTAAGCTTGAACAAAGGCTCCTGGCTTTGTGTTTCATGAGCCTTGGGCCCTCCGACCTGGCCCACAAATGAGTGAAGGCACCAATGGTAGAATTTGAAGAGCTAGATACAGAGACAGCACATGGTTTTTTAAAGAAGCCCCAAGTGCCTTATTTCAAGCATGTAACTGGCAGTTACTTGAAAGAAATTAAGAAACTTGGCTACTCTTTTATTCCTTTTGCTCTGTTTTCATAATCTTCCATTAGTCAGGGAGCTAGAAGTGTATCGGCCATGAGTGGAAGGTATCTGCAGGCCCTGGTATCCTGCGAGCAGTGTGGGGGGAGGTGGTGGGGGAGCTCAATGCAAACGATGCTGAGTAGTGCATGTTACCATCCTAAGGATTTGGAACCCTTGTGTAGAGTGCTTGTTTACAATATTCAGGTAATAGCAGAATGTCACAGATGAGAACCAAGCTTTAGGTGGTGGTGGACAGAAGTTGGGAGAAGGCCTAGGACACTGGCCTTAAATACAACTTACCTCTCTCATTGCTTTACCGTGCAAAAATCTAGGCCTTCTATATCATATCTGGTTTGCTTTAGACATAAGGTTTTTTGTTCTGTTATTTTTTGTTTTGTCTTGGACAGACAGTCCAAAGTAATATAGCTTCTGGTTTTAAATGCGGCTGATAAACACAGTGGAGTCATTGCTCTCCACATCATACAAAAAATACCCAGCTTGGGAAAGTGGTCTCACTATGTCTGTTGAAAATGCAGATACCCAGGCCCCGCTCTAGACCTCCTGGAATGAGAATCTACACTTTAACAAATGTTCCAGGAGAATCTAATGAGTCACCAGTTCCAGAAACAGGAAACGGGTAAAGATAGTAGCATGTCTGTGCTTTCAGGAAAGCTAACTATCCCTCTGAGAGGCTGTCTTTCTGGAATGGGAGACAAGCCTGCTCTCTAGGAAAGCCCAGCCCGTTTAGGCTTCGGTGTCAGGTTCTCAGTGACGAAAGGACGAAGTTTCACCTGCAAAAACCAACCGTGTCTTCCTAAAACTATTCAATGGAAACGGATATAACCTCCCCTAAAATGGAGAAATGAAGCAAAATATTCCTGTCAGGAATCATGGAAACAGTCCTTTTTAAGAACACGTAAGAGCTTTGTGGAAGCAGCCAGCTGGCAGCGGCGCTCACGTCCTGCTCCAGGGTGGCCGGGCCAGTACCCGCGCGCAGGGTCCTCATGCAGCAGACAAGTGGTGCTGCTGCTTGGGCGGGGCAAGCTCCAGGAGAGCCTGCACCGTCACTGCGACCTGGCTCAAACCTTTCTCTTCTAAAATGTGCAGAGGCAAACATAATTGCTCCTGAAATGGGACAACGTAACATAAAAACAAACAAAAGAGAAAACAGGATGAACATCAATGAACTGAAAAAACAAAAACAAAAACAAAAACATAAGCACCTCTTCTCTCTTTCCTTAAGGTCAACTGAGATAGGACAGGTCAGCACCTGGGGAACTGACCTCTGTTCATACGAGTTACACGGAGATGGCATCTGACACTGTCACTTTATTAGAACAAGTAAAACATACATACAGGTCATTTGGAAAACTGGAATAAGGACAAGTTACAGACATAATACATACAACAGAGGATAACAGAATCCTATGGGGTCAAAGAAACATCTTTCATCCCCACTAAATAAAAGAGCAATGCAGATCAACAAAATGAGGCAGGGAAAACAGAAAAGCAGTTCCAAGTTACCAGATGGCCCAAGCCCAAGAGATCTAACATTGTAAGAGAAAGTGCTCCAGAAATTACATAACACGGGAATGCGAGATGGGTTCATGCCATAAGCCAGACTGCATGAGGGAGGGAGGGATGCCCTCCAGCTGCCATTATAATCCTGATTGTGAAAATCAGGGCTCTCGTGCCAAGTAGGGGACACAGGAAGAAAGCCACTATTTCATATCCTCGTACTGAATGGATTGAATTATGTTGGAGAATGATGACGTGAGTTTAGTCAGGAATGTCTTAATTACCATATATGTAAAAGGTGTTTAGAAGTTTCCTAAAGGAAGTCAAAATACTTCTATTGTGTTTGCCTCGTTAATGTTTGGCTAATCCTTTCTTGAAAAAGAAAAAGGCAGAGCTCAAGAATAGCACCTATCATTGGTTTTTCTTTTAACACTAAATATTCATAAGAACAGATGCTACTCATAAGGGACAGAAAGTAGAATTCTGGTTCCAGTAAAAAGGAGACTACACATGTTTATTAAAGAAGACAGCTGGACTCTTCATTGGCACTTTACCTTATTATTAGGAAGTTTTACAAAATTAGTTGCAATAAAAAATATAACATTTATTTTGAACATTTAGTAGTACTTGTGCCTCTTACTCAAAATATTATCTTGATAAGACAATGTAATTATGATCTTCTGACCTTATAAAACTAGCAACCTTGTATAAATACTTTGAGTACTTTGTCCACGCAGATGAACCACCCCAAGAACTACCCCAACATGGCCCTGCAGGGTGTTTTGCTCTTGGGAGAGTCCTATTTTCTCTGAGGCCAATTCCCTGGTCTCTTCTCCAGAGCGCCCTGCCCTGCGTGTGGTTTAGCCATTCCTCCAGAGGCTTATGTTTTCCAGACGTACATTCACCTTCCAGGCGGCTTACAGGGAACGCCATGTGCTCTGAAGAGAATGTACAACTACTTCCTCCCAACCACACACAAGACCACATGTTTTTTTATTTCCTAAAGGGACAAAACTCCACAAAACTGAATGATCTTTGACTCAAGACATCTTAAAATCAAAACAAAGCAAACCTCCCAAACTCTGGAAGGTACTACTACTGTATAAAACTGGCTTTCAACACAGTGTTCAGTGTTTCAGCATTAACAGGAGATAGGTTTTTAATGTGTTAAATAACTGTCGCATTTGATATGGAAGAAAACCAAAGCAATCACACCTTTAGGCTTATCACTTCTACAACAGGGTGTTCTGTTCCCTGCTTTGAGTTCAGTAGATTCCTGAATGTTCAGAAACCCTATCTATGAGCAGTAGAATTTGAGTGCAATCATAAAGCAGTTGCAAGTATTAAGGCCAGCAGCTCACATACTGAACATTCTGAAGAAGACAATACCCGCTCACAGCCTTGGGGACAGGACAGAGACTGCTGCCTGGTCCTTAACCTGCTACCGTTGTTCAGACATAACCTCCTCAATAGCTTAATTCAATACCAGCTCACCTACTAAGATAGTTCAAGTATATTGGAAATTACATAAATTTCACTTTTAAATTCTCAATAGGACTCTAGAGGTGAAGCTCAGTTAATGATAACAAGCATAGTAAATCTGGACAGGCGCCTACTCCTGAAAGGTCAGCTCCAGATCATCTGCTTGTCACGGACCATTTTACATGCACACTGGGCTCAGAATAGCAATCTAATGAACCTGCCTGATCTTTGAACCGAACATCCTGATCAAATTAAAAGTACTGATTAAATGGCCAATGCTTCCAGACGCAGACAGTAAATGCTTAGGTGGACCCGCGCCTTCCAATACAGGGACATCTCAGGAGTTTAGGGCAAAGCTCAATGCAGAGATCTAAGTGACCAGGTGCCTTCCCAACCGGAAAGGGTACAAATATGTTCCTTATGTGTTTAAAACGCTGGAAAAACGGCCACATGGGAATTTTATTAAGTCATTTGGAAATAAAGTTCTAAGTCACAGTCTAAGAACAGGTCCAGAATTCTATGAGAGATACCTCAGCACTTTTGAAAAGAGAAACAAGGCCACAGGCCAGGAGAATGGACAAATGACCAGGAGAAAAAAATGCTGGTCTTTTAGTCTTTGTGAACAATCATTAATGATTACTAATGTGATGGGCTGTTCATCTGGACATATGAGGGCATTATCTACTTTACTGGTTAGCTCTTTGATGGTCGTAAATAAAGCACATATGCAAGTACTTTGTAACAAGAAACAAACCTCCTTCACCAAGCACAGGAATGAGGTGGGAAATCGCTGGATACGATCTTTCAGCTAGAGGGGGAAGATCCAGTAATAAAGCAGACAGAGAGTTAACATTAAAGTACAATAAAATGCCACAAAACCCAAAAGCTGGATAGACAGAGAGATAAAACTGGATTCTTCTGAATGTGCCCCAAGAGAAAGTAGGGTTTCAACAGTTCTTTTAACACGGAGGTTTAGCTGAAGGATGTCAGAAGGGGAACAAAGATTGTCCTGTCCAAAGTGTGAGCAGAAAAGGAAAACAGAAAAACAAAGTTAGTGGATTGGAAACACAGATCTGAGTACAGAATCCAACACGATCATCTCAATCATACTCAGAGAAAGACATCCTAGCAACATTTGTTTACTATGAGGAATGAAAATAAAATACTGAAAAACAGAACTACAAAAAGACTCCCTCTGTGTGCTGAGCTTGATTTTACTATTAAACGGGCTGGTTGGTGACCAGTACACACACTCAGCATGCAGAGAACAGACTGGGTGCTGGCTCAGGGTTGTGGCAGGTCTCTAAGTGGTGAGGTCTGCGCCAGGCAACAGCTTCTTTCCCAAGGCTCATTCTTTCCTATTAACAAAAAAAGAATGGGCCAGAAACCAGGACAAAAGCTGGGGGTGGGCTGAAGAGAGGGAAGTATTTGGAGAAAGCCACGTAAATCAGGGCGGTCCCAGAAGAGGAGAGCCCAATGACCGAGGAAACTTACTCCCTGGAGGCCAGGTAGACCAACTGATTTGATGTACGAAATGAATCTAGAGGGTAAGGGGCCTAATAGACCACCCAGACGCTCCAGCTCACAGACAAAGAAATTAAATAAGTAAATAAAAACACAATCAGACTGGAGAACAAGAAAATATTCTTCAACACATAACATACAATAACTAGGACATGAGATGCTGGACTCAAACAGATGTTTTTGTCACCCATTACAGTTTTCTGAATGTAACATACTTAATAAAAGCAGAATAAGAGAATACCCACATGCCCAGCCTTATCAGAGGTTTTCAAGAGTCGTCTTATTCTTCAGTGTTTCATTCAGAACTTATAAAACACTTCAAAACTTGTGCTGAGAAGGGAAACTGTTCACCTTTCTAGTTTCTAGACAGAATTCTGACAAATATTTACAATATTAAGTTTTATGTTACACATTTTCAAAAGTGACCATTATTATATCCCTGATTTAGTGTTACTCTAAAGTTTAAAAAGAGAAGTGGGGGTGTTTAGGTAAAGGTCAGAGGGACCTGAGAAGGCCATTGAGAATCTATGAGTTGATGTATTCATTCATTTTCCTTCATTTCGTTCTAAGCAAATAACTAACTTTTTAACAGAAGTAGCAGCGTACGAGGAACCTGTCTAAAAGTGGTGGTGGTGATGGTGACAGCGGTAGAGACTCAGGTGGAAGGCAGAAGGGGAGAGGCAGAGGGGGCCTCCAGGGATTGTCCACTTCCTCTTTCAGATCGGGAAGACTGAGAGGAAGGAAGGTGGTGTTAAGAACCCCAGTCTAACCACCCTAGAAAAATACCCCGTCTTTTAAATTTGAATTTTTTTTTTTTTCTGTTTCCTGCCTTCAAATAGCGTGGCTTTGGTAGGAACAGGGACAGGCTAGCCCATAATCATCCCTAATAACCATCGCTTGGCAAATGCTGAATCAAATGCACATTTTAAGGTAGACTGTATTTTGCCAATTGTTGGCAGGTACCTTTGGAAAGAACTTCAGTGTACGGAGTTTAAGTCTGAGACAGATGATGGTTCTCTAAAGCCCAGAGTGCAAGTACAATGACTGTAAAGCTGGTGAACAGTACTTTGCATGGGTCTGACATTTGCCAGGCGTGCTCCCGTGTCGTGCTGTTTGGGGCAGGCTGTGGGCATGCGTGTGTGATGTGATGATCATGTAGGAACAACTTCAACAGATGGAAGGAAGTACTGACAGATGTTAGTGTTTACCTATGAATATTAGAACCTGCTTATTAGTATGGAGAAAATGCATGCTATTTGATTAGAAACCTTATTAAGGCTCTCTATAGTTAAAAGTGGTTTGTTCTAAATGATAGGATCAGTCTTTAGAAAACAGCAGGACATAAAAGTGAAAAATCTGCTCTGGATTTGTCCACAGAAACAAACATAAAAAGGTCCTTGCTAATACCACAAATGTAAATTTCAGTTATTTTTATAACTCAGATTTGAAAAAATAAAACACAAAAGAAAACAGTGAAAAACAGATTTACAACCTATTTAATAAAAGGGGAAAAAACAATGGTGGAAATTCACTGTGGCTCACAGATGCTCTATGGAACCGGACGTGTTCTCTTCCACCTTTTGCAGCACATATATGAGCTGCCACGGGAAGGCTGCCCATGGGATGAGTGGTGCTGTGACCTCCTCAAGGCAAGGTTAGCTGCGAGAGGACCAGGGAGCCACGAATAGGGAGAATCACTGGCGTGAAAGCTGTTAGGACAAGGGCTTAAGTTCAAGAGCAACACTGGGGTTGAGTCCAGGCCAGTCCTGGGGTTCTGACAGGAAGGTGACAGAGAAGAGTCATGATTTTCTTCTTGAAGGTTGGACACCAAATATGACAAGAACTGTTAGGGTTATGGATAATGGAACAAAGTATCAAATAGCACCAAGTGGTTATTTCTTTAAGCGGATCTGTGTCTGTGTCATTAAATATAGTATTTTTTTTTTAAGAGTACCATGCTTAGTTGGTTTAACATCATTGTTTTTAAAAGGATAATGGAATATAAAGTGCATCAAGTTCATGTCTCTTAATTGCATCTATAAAGTTTAACTATTTGTATAATAAAGGGCAAGAAAGCTGTAACTGAGGAACCTAGAGACAATAAATCTCAAGAGCAGGACAAATGCCTAGAAATGGCCTCCTGTATGCTCAATTCCAAAGAATCAGAGCTTAGTGAAAACAGCTAGTGAAATCTGAGTGTGGTTTCTGATGTGGTTAACAGCACTGTCCAAGCGTTTGTCAGTTTGGATGACATACTGTGTTTATGTAGACGATGTTAACAGGACCAGAACAGCAGCACAGAGAGTGACTATTCTAGATCTGTCCTATTTTTGCATTTTTCTAAGTCTACAATTATTTTAAAATAAACATTTTTAAAATGTATTAAAGTAAATGTCAAAAAACCTGAAACCAAAGGAAGCATTCTCAATCTGAGATGCACTCATTCTGAAGCCCGGGGTCTTATGTATGAAGATGTATACAAGCAAGCAGGAATGTTTCAGAAAATGTCAAAATATCTATTTTTGATTACTTAGCTTTAAGTATTACAATATATTTAAATTTATATGTATATTACTTTTTTTGCTTGGTCCTTGGAAATAATTAAGGAAAACCGCTCACCAGTATACTGACTGACTCTAGTAACACAACATCATGTTAGTAATTACCAACTTCATTTAAAGTGAGTCCTGTAAGATTTTAGATACTCTCATTTCCGAAAAATTTTAGAAAAATAATACCCAAGTCTCTTTAGGCAACATAAGAAACGATAAATTTATTACCTGAGGTACACCAATTTTTCTGCAAGCTTCTAGGAAATTCTCCACATTCCGCCTGCATTTCGCCATAGTTAACTTAGGCTACAAAGGAAGGAAAATGTGGTGTTACTTTAAAGTTTAAAAATACTCTTGCCAGTTGTTTTGTAAATTCAGCATTCTAGAATACAGGGTCAGCAAACTTTTTCTTAAAGGATCAGATAATAAATGTTAGTCTTCAAGGCTATAGGAGATCTGCTAAGAGCTTGAAAGCAACCACAGGCAATATATAAGCAATGGGTATTCCAGTAAAACTTCATTTACAAAAATGGGGGCTAGCGTTGGGCCATAGTTTGCCACTGCCTACTTTAGACATTTTACTTTGATTTTTTGTAAGGTAAGAAAAATTTTAGAGACAGCTATTTAATTTTATCCATTTTGAAATAATATTGACTGAAGAAAATTTGTAGCGACAGCAAAGAAATTACCCACAACCCTATCATTCAAATATAATCACAGCCAAACTTTATTTCCTTGCAGTCTTCATGAAAGAAGATAATTAAAAAAAAAATCAACATCTTTTACTCATAAATATACTATCGGTGCATCACGTCTCTACTCAGTGATAATCCTGGAGTGTTTTTAAACATATGAATTTTATTTTTATTTTTATTATTTTTTAAAAGATTTTATTTGTTTACTTGACAGATAGAGATCACAAGTAGACAGAGAGGCAGGCAGAGAGAGAGAGGGAAGCAGCCTCCCTGCTTAGCATACAGCCCGATGCGGGACTCCATCCCAGGACCCTGAGATCATGACCTGAGCCAAAGGCAGCGGCCCAACCCACTGAGCCACCCAGGCGCCCTAAACATATGAATTTTAAAAGACTGGATTAAAGAACCTGTTTTCCAAAGAATGCAGATTTCCCAAAGTTAATTTCCCTAACTTCTACTTAGTAAGCTTGTTTCTGGAAAGGTCTCTTACTAACAACAAAGTGTTATCTATCACATGACCTAAAGTTGTGAAAAAAAGTTTTTAACCTAGTGGGTTATGTATACATTATGATATAAGGTAGAAATACGAATCCCATTTCCCAGAATGATTAACAAATTCAAATGTTCAAATTCATTGGCTGTTCTCCAACATGTTTAAGCATTAGGCACAGAAACCAAATGTCTGCACGAACTCTGCCTTCGCGTTTTTACACACGTAAGCAGATGGAAGCCTGTACCACCTCTAGAAAACAAAGGTTTCACTTGTGAATACCTGGGTTTTTCTTCAAAGATGGAATATGATACTCCATCATGAGCAGAGGGGAAATTAAATAAATATAAAATAGTGTCTGAAGAACTATAATCTCAGCCTGAGAAAAGGAGCAGGGGCTAGGACTGGCTTTATTATAACAAATAAGAATGTGGGATGAAAGGAAAATAATTTTAAATTTTTTAAAGGAGTACTTGGGTGGCTCAGTTGGTTAAGTGTCCAACTGACTCTTCATTTTGGCTCAGGTCATGAACTCAGGGTCGTGAGCATTGGGCTCCGCGTTCAGAAAGCAGTCTGCTTGAGATTCTCTCTCCCACTCCCTCTGCCCCTCCCCGCTGCCCTGCTTTCGTGCACCCTCTCTAAGTAAATCTTTAAAATAAATCTTTAAAAAAAAGTTTAGGGGCACCTGGGTGGCTCAGTGGGTTAAAGCCTCTGCCTTCAGCTCAGGTCATGATCCCAGGGTCCTGGATTCGAGCCCCGCATTGGGCTCTCTGCTCGGCAGGGAGCCTGCTTCCCCCCCTCTCTCTGCCTGCCTCTCTGCCTACTTGTGATCTCGGTGTGTCAAATAAAATCTTAAAAAAAAAAAAAAACCAGTTTAACTGAAAATAAATTTAAATTTTTTTTAAGATTTATTTTTATTTTTTAGAAGATTTTATTTATTTATTTGACAGAGAGAAAGACAGCAGCAGCAGAGGGAGAAGGAGAAGCAGACTCCACTGCTCAGCAGGGAGTCTGATGTGGGACTCGATCTCAGGACCCTGGAATCATGACCTGGGCCAAGAGACAGACGCTTAACCAATTGAGCCAGCTGGGTGCCCTAAAGATTTTATTTTTAAACTAATCTCTACACCCAAATGTGGGGCTTGAGCTCACAACACTGAAATCAAGAGCTGCATGTTCCACTGCCAGCCAGCCAGGCTCCCCAATAATAATTTTTGAATTTCAAATCGAAGCACTTTCCAAAAGGTCCTGAAAGGGGATAGGAATTAGGTTTCTAAGACAGTACCCATTTTTGCCTCTGCCAAGTTGTTTCATCATTGAGGTAAAAAAGGTTTTTTGTTTTGTTTTTTAAAAGAGAGTGAAATATTAATGGCAGAAACATTAATGGTAGAATCATGATCTTAACAGAAGGAGGAAAAACACCATGGGGGTTCACATTGGCTAATTCACACTGGAGCTGGGCTCCTTCTCTTCCACTTTCTACATGTGAAAGAGCAGGTGTTCATTGGATAAGTGATGTGGTCTTCTCAACTCCTGGCTAAAGAGGGAGACATAAGGTAAACTGAGGCACAAAAGAAAAATCACTGTGGTGGAAGCTATTAGGACAAGGGCTTAACTTTAAGGGAAGTTGGGCAAGTAAACACAAGACAAATGCTTTTTACAAATGCTTTTAACTGGCTAGACATTCCCTCTCCCTATACCAGTTTCCCTTTCTGCCTTTAAAAATGGAATAGAAACATGTAACTAGCTTCTCTTATTATAAAAAGACCTTAGCTAAGCAAACCAGGATGTTGGTCTGGGTTTGCAGAGAAGGCCAAGGGAACATGGGAACAGGGAACCATGGACTTTAGCAGAAGAAAGGAACTGGGCATTTCATTCTACAAAAGAAGAACCCCCTTTAAAAAGGTATTTAAGGGCCGCCTGGGTGGCTCAGCGGGTTAAATCCTCTGCTTTTGGCTCGGGTCATGATCCCAGGGTCCTGGGACCGAGCCCCACATCAGGCTCTCTGCTCTGTAGGGAGTTTGCTTCCTCCTTTCTCTCTGCCTGCCTCTCTGCCTACTTGTGATCTCTGTCTGTCAAATAAATAAAAATAAAAAAGGGTGCCTGGGTGGCTCAGTGGGTTAAAACCCTGCCTTCAGCTTAGGTTATGATTTCAGGATCCTGGGATCGGGCCCTGCATCGGGCTCTCTGTTCACTGGGGAGCTTGCTTCCCCCTCTCTCTCTGCCTGCTGCTCTGCCTACCTGTGATCTCTCTCTCTCTGTCAAATAAATAAATAAAAATATTAAAAAAAAAAAAAAAGAATCCCTAAATTTCTGAAACTCTACCGTTCAGATGTCAACATCCATGGGAGGGGAGAGTGAAACAGGTCCAACTATCTAGACGGAAGAACAAGGTTTCTATGTAAACAAAAGGCTAAAGGGATGAAGAGTTCATGTTGCTAAGTTAAAACTGGTCCAGGAATCACCACCATCTCAGGAAAAAAAAAAAAAGAAGACTCAGAATAATGATCATGGAAACTAACCAAACATTACCTCCATGAAGGCTACTAGCACCCGAAGACATAAAAGATGTCTGTTTGCTGGGGGTGGGGACGTGGGGGAGGCAGCAAAAGAGAAAATGTCCTTTGAGATTTCCCCTACAGGCAGCACGGTTCTGACTGATGAAGGTGAAGAGGAAGGAGGAACAATCAGCTCTCTCCCCAGTCATTTCTTCCTTTAGCATTTATCCAAATTCCAGGGATACAGGACAGTATTTCATAAATGGGATTAAACTCCTTATAGTCTGGTGAAAGCTGTGAATCTAATATTGAGAAAAATACAAATGTATGCAAATTACGGAGTTCATGGAGCCTGAAGAGCCCTAGGAATGCCTGATCCCAGGCTACAAATGTGTCCAACAGAATGGCTAGTCCAAAGGACCCATGCCGTAGACTCCCCATCACCATGGAATGCAGGACTCATGATTTTGCTTTAAGTCAAGTCTCAGAGAACCTGCTATCCCCAAAAGGTTTTCCAGAAGTTTGGGTGATATGTCAGTCGTGTATAGCCTGTTCTAATTCTCTAATGTACAGCCTGATCTGAATAAGAAATCTTATTTTCCACTTTTCTGAAATTTGAAATGATTCAAGAGTTTTTCAGGTCATTTACCTTGGAGATGTGGTTCATTCAGTGAGTTGTTGATGATTTTTTGATAGGATTCACTAGTACATTTCTAAGAATGTGAACCATACTACATAACACCTATGCCTATTAAACCAAACAGCAGTTCAGCAAACATCATTGACCCTCTCCCAAAATAGCAAAGAATGATGAATTATAACCTATTATGCCTTTCTGAGTTTCTTTTGAAATGCCTGGACATGAGACCTCCCCTTATAATGAGGTGCCTTTTTTTTTTTAATTAGGGAAAAGAAATCCTGGTTCTTATAATATATCAAGAAAGTGTTTTTTTTTTTTTAAGTTATATACTCAGCGTTGTCATTAGCCACTTTTCAAAGAATTAAAATAAATCCCCGTGCTTTAATGAACCATAAAGAAACTTCTACGGTTTTCCATTTGTATATGGCTTTAATTTTATAGTCCCCTCACAAAATAACTTCTACTAAGAAAGTAAGTTACAAAGCTCTCTGTATGGCCAGAAGAACAAAATAAGCAATATAGTATAGTATATAGTATATAGTATATAGTATATAGTATATAGTATATAATATATAGTCTAAGACAAAGGAAGGCAATCCACAGCAAGGAAAAACAGATGCAAATATTCATACTGAAATAGAGTATTAGAAGAGAAACCTCATTAACACAATATTAACTTATTTATAAAATCATTATCAGGGCGCCTGGGTGGCTCAGTGGGTTAAGCCACTGCCTTCGGCTCAGGTCATGATCTCAGGGTCCTGGAATCGAGTCCCACATCGGGCTCTCTGCTCAGCGGGGAGCCTGCTTCCCTCTCTCTCTCTGCCTGCCTCTCTGCCTACTTGTGATCTCTGTCTGTCAAATAAATAAATAAATAATAAAATAAAATCATTATCACAATTTCAAAGTAGGGTTTTTGGTCTGAGGTGTTTTTTGTTTGCTTGCTTTAATTAAAATGCTGGATAATTTTCAACTGATCAGAGTCCATTTGTTTTTAACTCCCAAATATTATCATTTGGGAAGTGTTAGTATTTACATTTCTCTTAGCTGTGTATGTCATTTATTAATCAAAAAGATCCCCTCTTGAACAGTTTTATTTAATAGGCCTCCTTGAATTTTTCTTTTTTTAAAGTAATCTCTACACCCAGTGTGGGAATTGAACTCATAACCCCGAGATCAAGAGTTGCGTGCTCTACTGACTGAGCCAGCCAGGGACTCTTTAATAGGCCTACTTGCTTTTAAATGTCAAAGATATTTCATGAAAGACTTCTTTTGTTTTTGGTTTCTAAAAGAGAACTTAATGTTCTTGGGAGACTGCACCACTTGTATCTCATCTCTGTACCTTCTGTCCTGGCTGAATGCCTGGCACTGGATAGGTACTCATAAACAGGAGTTAAGTTTTGTTGTTGACTTCAGTAGTAAGTAAATTCTCTCATCTCATGTTATACCCGTATTTCTGACTAACAAGAATATCCACGTGTTTTATTTCATTAGGCAGTTAAGTATTTGTAAAACAGTTTTATTCTTCCTCTGTGTACTTTACACTCTTACACGGAAGGCAGTTTTCTGGTAATCAACGCAAAGAACCTCAGTCACCCTTACTCTCAATACTTTCTGTATTAGCTGTTTGCTACTTCCTAGGCATCCTCTCTGGAAATGAAAAATGACAGGTTTGCCCTTTTTCAATTATTAAAACAAATTCTCGCCCCTAACTCAGTTGACAGAAATGGGGAAGAATGCCAAGTAGGTATAAACCCTTTCCTTACTAGTGTTGTGAAATAGCCCGTCAATGCCTATTCTATAATCACCTTTAGGACCAAAACCAGGTCCTTCCAGTCTCTGGGAGCACAGCTGATTTTGGTAGGACTACTGTTCCTCTTTGCCTCTCCTACACAAAACTGAAGGCCTGTTTTCAGAGGTCACTGAATAAAAAAAAAGTGGCTACCAGCTTTCCTTAGAAGCAAATGCAACTCTCTATTTGTAGATGTGCCAGAGGGGACAGGGCCACATCATCACCCCTGGGACCTTGGTAACAAAGCAGCTTTTATAATTAGAAGAATATAAGGTCCTTGGGAGGGATAAATGATTTTGTATCTGGAGGGGCAGCAAGCTGAGTGTCCGAAAGAGACCATCTACAGGCCTAAATAGAAGAGTCAAGAATCTGTAACAGGAAGTGCCTGCTAAATAATAACAAATGACCAGAAATGAGATGAGGTCAAACCTTCTGAAAGGTCAGACAATGTTTTAAGCATGTTAGAAATGAATAGCATCCTTGGGAACCTTGATTATATTCTGGTGTGTAGGGGAAGAGGAGGGAGCACAGCTGTGGAGGATATTCTTAGAGGGGCACCTGGGTGGCTCAGTGGGTTAAGCCTCTGCTTTCGGCTCAGGTCGTGGTCTCAGGGTCCTCTGCTCAGCAGGGATCCTGCTTCCTCCTCTCTCTCTGCCTGCCTCTATGCCTACTTACGATCTCTCTCTCTGTCAAAGAAAGAAAGAAAGAAAGAAAGAAAGGAAAGAAAGAAAGAAAGGAAAGAAAGAAAGGAAGGAAGGAAGGAATGAAGGAAGGAAGAAAGAAAGAAAGAAAGATTCTTTCTGGGGAAATGTGAATATAGCTTATGGATGCTGTTGGTGTTTTATGCAATAACACTTCATCTTACCTTACACCCCGACTCCCACTGGCTGCTAGTGGCTCGCTATATTCCCTCCTCTTTCAGCCTGTTCCCACAGGAAGCTTCTCCTCCACCTTAAGGCAGAAGGACTTGGCCCCCATGCCAGACAGTCATTGGCTATAGGCTACAGAAAAGAGCAAGATGGCCTAGGACAATTCTCTGAAAGATTTTGGGAGTAAAGTTTTATATTATCTGCAACTTTTATTTTAAGATTTTATTTATTTATTTATTTGTCAGAGAGCAACAGAGCACAAGCAGGGGCAGTGGCAGGTAGAGGGAGACGCAGGCTCCCCCACTGAGCAAGGAGCTGGATGCAGGGCCCTGGCATCCATGACTTGAGCCGAAGGCAGACACTTAACCAACTAACCCAGCCAGGTGTCCCTATCTGCAACTTTCAAATAGTATGACTGAAACACACGACACACATACACACACAACGCAAGACTGCAAAACAAAATGAGTGTCAGATCTAGGTAGATGCTTTAAGAGTGTTTCTCGTATTAGTTTCAATTTTTCTGAAGGTTTGAAATCTTTATGAAAATTTGAAGGGGAAAAAAAAAGGAGAGTGTGTCAACCCTAAACTTGCTCCTGTTGTGGATTACCAGCCTGATACTGACTTCCAGATCTGACCGGCGGTCTAAAAAAAAAAACCTGCCAGTCATCCTGAATGTATATTTTCCCTCCTTTTCCACCCAAAGTTGGTCACTAGATCATGCCAATTCAACTCCCAAAATAGATTCATTATTCTAAATTGTAATTATAGTTACATTTTCCCCCTCAAATTCTTTCATTGTTTCTTCATTGTCTCCACTAAGATAAACTTCTAACTCCCCGACATGGTACATAACTCCCTTATCACATGGCCCTTGGCTTACCTCTTTAGCTACATCTCCTACCACTTGTAAACACACTGTATCACCTACTCTAAACAACTTAGGAATTCCTTGAATATGTCATGACTGTCCCTATCCTTTGAATCTAGGCATATTATGCCTAGGATGCCTTTATCCCCTGTTATGCTGGCGAATTCCTTTTTTAAAAAATAATCTTCTGAGTCATTTTGTTTTTTGCTTTTTATTTTTATTTTTAATTTTTTGCGTGTGTCCCAAGATTCATTGTTTATGCACCACACCCAGTGCTCCATGCAATATGTGCCCACCACCAGGCTCACCTAACCCCCAGCCCCCTCCCCTTTAAAACCCTCAGTTTGTTTCTCAGAGTCCACAGTCTCTCATGGATTTGTCTGTTTTTTAAAAAGTAATCTCCATCTTGATGAAGTCCCAATAGTTTATTTTTGCTTTTGTTTCCCTTGCCTCTAGAAACATGTCTAGTAAGAAGATGCAGTGACTGAGGTCAAAGACGCTGCTGCCTGTGTTCTCCTCTAAGTTCTGAGGGGATTCCTATCTCAAATTTACATCTTTCATCCATTTTGAGTGTATTCTGAATGTATGGTATAAGAAAGGGGTCCAGTTTTCTCAATACCATTATGCCCAACGTGGGCAACTCAGTACTAACTGAGCCAGTGAGGTGCCCCTATGCTGGCAAATTCCTACTCACACTTTTAAGAACGAATTCAAATTTTACCCCCTCTGGGCAGGCTTGCCTGAACTCTCCAGGCAGAGTTAAGTGGTCCGTTTTTGTATTCCTACAGCAACCTCTTACATGGCTCTCTTATAACAACTATTACTAATCGTTGTTACCACGCTGATCTTTTCTCTCATAGAAGTGAGACTTGGGAAGACAGGGACTGGACTATTCCCATTTGTATCCTGGGCATTCTGTACACTGCTTGCCATTGTATATAATAAATATCTGATTAATAGCCAGTTATTTATTTATTTATTTTAAGCATAATGTACTTACCACAGCTGGTGAGGGGACGTGGATGCTGGGGACAGATCGAGGCCGCACATGATTGGCCAAGTGGCAAAGAACAACACCATCGGTTAGAGCTGCTCCAAGGTCACAAGGCAGTGATACTTTCAGCCGGTACTCGATATGCTAAAAAAACAGGAGAATGTGTAACATGTTACCTGAAGAGTGGCTGACACAGAGGACATAATGGAGTTACAGTGAAATATATTTAATTAGGAATCAAGATAAAAAGCAAATAACTTAAGTACCACAATCCCTATTTTATCCTTCTATGTCAAGTCAGTAACTTAAGAAGGAGATCTAATACATATATACAGCAGCCAGGCCACAGTATGGGCAAAATACAGGAGAAATTCATTTATAATTTTCTGTAATTACAATTAAAAATACAACAGAACTAGATTTTCTTTCAATTCCAAAATAAACACTACCGTGATGTTGTATGTATAAATGCTTGTGTTGTCCATACAAACAAATTATTATTACTCTTAAAAAATGTCCTTACATGAGGCAGAAAAAACTTTTAAATGAGTAGGGCCAGGAATTGAGCTTTATAGAATAACTCATCTCATTTTCCTAGTAAAAGCTGAAAAGAATATCCTTCATAGCAAAATCTCTTTTACGTTTATCACACAATGGCCAGCACAGTACACAATAGGCACTTACTGATTCTATTAAAAATTGTAAGCCAACAAACAGGTGATTGCAGGGTTATGGGCTCTAGCAATAACACTGCAGAAGTGTAACTGAAAGTTAAGGTACACACTTTTCGAAGTTGATCTATTAATTCCAGCTCTTCTTCTCTCTGTCTTGAATTCGGTCTCATTATGGGATCTGCAGAATCAGTGGTAGGAGCAGAAGATGAAAGAAGGGGTGAAGCATGACCTAAAAAAATATGAATATGTAAGACAGAACGGCAATTGCTAGTGATGGAAAGATACTTAGATCCACGCGGTCACAGGTTCCGCACAGTACAGTGATTCCCACTTCTGGGCTCTTAAAAAAGTTTTTATAATGAAAGGTTTCAAATACACATAATAACAGGGAGAAAACTGTGTTAAAAATTACCAAATGTCCATTACCCATTTAGTTCGACTACTTTTGCCTGATTAAAATGTTTTTATTGAAAAATAACATACAGACAACTATGCAAATAATTAGCAAACAGCTCAATAAATTATTATCACAAAGTGGACACAGTCAGGTCAATAAATGCAACATTACCAACACCCAGAAGTCCCTCTCATGCTCCCTGCCCATCAGTACCTAAAGGTTACTTCTAATGACACAGGGTTTAACTATGACTTGTAATACCAGGATTAGTTTTGAGCTTTCTATAAATGAAGCTATAGTGTATATATATATGGTTTCTGTGCTTGGCTTCATCTGAATGACAATGTTTATAGGGTTTATCCATGTTGCTGTATACATTAATCTGTTCACTTTTATGGCTTACATGGTATCCTATTATACAGATATGCCACAATTATTCATCCACTCTATTATTAATGGATATTCTGTTTGGGGCTATTATGAATAACATTGCTATAAATATTTTTGTACCTATCTTCTGGTAAGCATGTTTACATTTTTCAGAAAGCAAAACTACTGGTCACAAGATATACAAATGTCAACATTATTAGATAACGTAAATAGTTTTCCATACTAATTTACAATCCCACATGCAGTGCAACTCTGGTTTGATTACAAATCTCACTGTTAGGGCACCTATCAGTTACACAAAAAGTAGTTATTTTTCTTTTTTTAAAAAATATTTTATTTATTTATTTGAGAGAGAATGAGTGAGAGAGAGCATGAGAGAGGAGAAGGTCAGAGGGAGAAGCAGACTCCCCAAGGAGCTGGGAGACCGATGTGGGACTCGATCCTGGAAGTCCGGGGTCATAACCTGAGTCGAAGGGAGTCGCTCAACCAACTGAGCCACCCAGGTACCCAAAAGGAGTTATTTTAGACTTGAAATGTTTGTTCCTACTTCCAGGTAATCTCTTTGGAGGCCAGGCAGATCTATGTCATATTAACTAAAAAACATTAGACTGAGTAGATTTAAAAGAATTACTTGGGCACCTTAGTGGTTCATTCAGTTAAGCATCTGCTTTTGGCTCAGGTCATGATCTCAGGGTCCCGGGATCGAGCCCCATGTCAGGCTCCCCTCTGAGCAGGGAGTCTGCTTGTCTCTCTCTCCCTCTCTCTCAGTGCCCCCTCCCCGTCCCTGCTCGTGATCTCTCTCTCAAAAAACAAATGAATAAAGTCTTTTTTAAAAAGTACTGATTCATTTCTTTAAGAGCAGATAAAACACCTTTTATCACTAGAAAAATCTGAAAAGGAGCTCATTACAGAAAAGAGGAACATTCCCTAAAGCCCTGAAAGAGTATTTAATTTTTTTCAAACCTATAATCTCCTTTGGGTGTTACCAAGAAACTAGTAAATTCGAACAAGATTCTCCTGCTTTAATATTAGTGAGATCACAGACAAATGCAGAGTTTAAAGCTTTTGCCAAAGTGACATCTCACAGTAAAAGTTGAAAAGTTATATAATAGTTAATGTTATTATATAAAGCCCCCCCCCCCCCCCCCCCGTCACTGTGACCTACCTTTATTTGCTTCTGCCCTGACAGCTGCTCGGAAAAGGAAGCTTTCAGGGCGCTGGGCCTGGTTTCTCTGAATAGCAGCAGGAAAAGAATATGCAGGGGAATGATGAACTACATCAGCATGGAAAAGCAAAATAAGATTAAAGGAGATGGAAAAAAAAAATAAATATAACAAAAGACACATATGTCACAGAAGTTCAATAAATGGTACAAAGATATCGAATCAAACCCAGTAATGAAATAAGATGGTAATTTTGTTTATTAATACAAAATCCAGTACAGAAAAGTAACCTTGAAATCAGGAAGGCTGCTTATATATATATTTAACTGTCATGTGATTTTTGTTATATCAATCAAGGCAGAATGAA
The DNA here is from genome assembly GCF_009829155.1 of Mustela erminea. NCBI lineage: Eukaryota > Metazoa > Chordata > Mammalia > Carnivora > Mustelidae > Mustela > Mustela erminea. The sequence goes on from NC_045614.1 coordinate 102,214,791, forward strand.
TGTTACGATATTGAACAGATTCTCTTGTTGCGAGTGATAGCCCTGCTAGCTCATGCTCATACATTCATATCATAAGGCTGAGTAGTTAAAAAACCAGTTGAATTAAAAAATGGAAAATGTGCAGGAAGTTCCCAATTTGGGGTCTGGTTTCTCCTCTCAGAAAAGGAAGCCACAGCTAGCTAAGAGGTAATTTATCAAGAAAGTCTTAGTAAAGAATTATTCTTCGTGTGGCTAACTGTACCTTTGTGTCTATTACCTGTTTCTGTTGTAGGTGAACTTGTTATGGCATTAGATCTGTCATCATTCTGTGGAGAAACAGAGATATGCCAATAATTATTCAAGAAAGGGTACTTTCCACATTTATGATTACCTGGAATAAAAGTAAAACATGCAACTTTCCTTCAAAATTAGGTCTAGAAATGAGAATCTGGTGTAAAGATTTTTAAAATCTAAGTGACTTGCATTCTAGGATATGAACATAATGAGTTCAAATCACTTCAAGCCCATGAATTATATTTGAGAACTCTTGGAGAACTGGACCAAAAAACAGAAATTGGCAGGAACATGACTTTTACTTGTCTGGTTAAGCAATAAAGAAATAAACCCATGCCTAGATATTTACCTGCTGTAAAGTAACTGGGATACAAAAGAAATAGTCTTTTCAAACTAACCATTTACACTGCAGCAGGTCTTGACAGACAGAAAGGTAGACTTAACATACAACAGCTGGCACATTCAGATTGGGCCTCTTTCAACTATGATTCTGGGTGAGAATAAGCATGAGGTAATGAATGGAGTGTAATGAATTAGCTTCTCTCCTATACATCTCCTATACTAGTTATACACCTTCCTTGAGAATTTGTCTAGCACAGGGTCAACATCGAAGAAAATTCTAAAGTTTCTTCCAAAGCCCTCCAGGTAGGGGGGGCATTTTCAGTAACAACTAGAGAGAAGGCTTCTCAGGTTTACAGATGTTATAAAGCCAGGGCCAGCATTTAGAAGGACATGACACAAGAATGTGAAAATATTCTGCTAAATCAGAGAAATAAAAATGTTCAAAAAGCAAAATTAAGTATTTAGAAAAACAAGGTACAAGATATGGGAGTTAATGATCATCTGGGAATGTAACAGAAACATGAGAATTACGGTGGATACTGAACAAAATGAGAAGAGCCCACCTAATGCTGACTAAGACGTGAAAAACCTTGTTTCATGCTCAGCACCACGTGGGCTCGAGTGAAGGATATGTTTCTGGTTGGGGACTGTGGAGCCAAAATGGAAGGCAGAGAACTTGAGAAAGCTCAAAAGAATTAAGAGACTGAGAAAGGCACATAAAATAACTAGAATTTCTGTAGTGAGAAGACAAAGGCACCATTGTAATAGTTTTCAAATATAACGATTCTTACGTAAAAAATGCTAAGGGACTAGAAAATCTCCACAATGGAAAGAAAAAAAATAAGTATATACCACAGGGAGGCAGACCTACTAAATCAGACAAGGTGAGAACTTTCTAACAGTGAAGATTATCAATAATTTCTTATGTATCATATGATAACAAATGTGGAATTACCATTCCTAGGGGCCTTCAAGAAATAAAACACCACAAGCTCTTTATATAGGCTAGCCCTATTCCAGCTCTGCTAGTAAGCTCGAAAGCAACCACAGACCACACATGAACAAACGGGAGTGGCTGTGCCAATAAAACTCTTTGCATAAATAGGTGGCCTAAGTGCCATACCTTGTTGACTTCTACTACATGAGGTTTTGAGTGGTGACACTTTTGGGGACTGGGACTGAAATTATTTTGCATTATCACATCAGACAGCCAAGTTGAGTTGACATTATTTATCAGCCAAAGTAAAATAACTTATGACAAAAAAATAACCTCTGATAGGAAAATCAGAGTGACATTTCAAACAGAATCTCAATATAAAGAATAACTGCAGGCCTCTGTGAGTTATCTAGTACAGTAAATCTTTCAAAAATTTCAAGTGGAATTAATGTTAAATTCACAAACAGTTTCATAAGCTTACAGATATTTCATGCATTCCTATATTTTATATTGCCATTGGACCAATCTGTTGGAAAACTTAAGACCTCCCATGCACAACCCCTCCCCAAAGCTCCTGGTGCATTACAGGAACAAGATACCTTGATAGGCATGAAGGCAGAAGAATGAGGCAGGGCAGCAGCACAGCCCGCTTGATACAACCCTGACAGCGACTAAATTTTAAAAGAGAAAGAGAAGAAAAAGAAGGCAGCATTTATGTTAGCAAAACATCAGCCAGGCAGGGCAGATCTGGTCAATGAAATTAGAAAAGGAAAGGTCACGGACAAACTTACAAATGGTTTACTAAGATTTTGATAAGGCAGAAAGAATATTTTTGGGGGAAAACCCATAACTTATAAAATGGTTTTCCCTCTTGTATAATTTAAACTATTTCAGTACTTTATAACACATGAATCAAGAAATGAAAGGGCTTTCGGCTGTCAGCTTGCAGGAGGCGAAGGTGCACTCTTTTCGGTCATCTTGAATCTGGGTTCATCCAATACCAGCTGCCTCCACCATGCCGCCTAAGCGCAACCTCAGGGACTTCATACCTGAGGTACACCGCTGGGGAAGTCAGTGCCCCATCTGCCCTGGCCCCCAAGGGCAGCCCTCTGGGTCTGTCTCCCAAAAAAGGTTGGTGATGAAAATACCAAGGTGACCAGTGACTGGAAGGATCTGAGGATTATAGCACAACTGACCAACTGGCCATTCAGCACGGATAGGCCGAGATTGAAGTGGCACCTTCTGCCTCTGTCCTGATTATTAAATCCCTCAAGGAACCATCAAGAGACAGAAACAAGCAGAATAATAAAAAGCACAGTGGGTATCACTTTCAATGAGGATGTCAATACTGCCTAACTGATGTGGCACTGATCTTTAGCCATAGAACTCTCTGGAGCCATTAAGGAAATCCTGGGGACTGCTTAGTCTCTGGGATATAATGTTGATGGCCGCCGCCCTCAGGACATCATAGATGACATTAACAATGGTGCAGCAAAATGCCCAACTAGTTAAGAACCACAAAGGAAAATATTTTCATAAATGATTATGTGACAACCACCCCCTCCCCGAAAAAAAAACCCCAAAATCAGGCACGAGTTATTAAAAGTGGTTTTATGCAGAACTAAAACTGAAAACATCAAAATTTTTGAGCATAGTCACCTTAGAAACTGAACTATTAAGTCCTGTGTTCTTCCTATCATGGGGAAAAAAATACAGTCAAAGAGCTCTCATTTTAACTGAGCAGAACTGGCATGAGTAAGAACAATATTTTTTCAATGTTAATCCAAATTACATATATTATAATTCAATGTAACAGCTCTGATGTGAGAAAATAGGATACGAAGATTCTGTGTCACACCTTAAGGCGAATTTCATTTCTGCCTCTGTGTCCAAATGACCTATAAGAGGGTAAGTGGAATTTTCTTTCTCTTTGAATCCTTTATTTCTTCACCAACCTACATACAACCAGCAATATTCACCGTCTCTATTAGGTAAATTAGAGGTATAATTAGAGACAATGTTATTAGAATCTACTGTACAGAATTTTGATTACAGATAAAACTCAAAACGTGTCAGTTTTTTAATCTGGCAAAGATCAGAAATCAAGGAAGACAGCATTATAAAGAATGGGCATTGGTAAGACCGTACCTATGAAAACAACAAAATGCCAAAGGCTTAAATATATTAAAGCTTTTATAAGTTAAATAACTTTGAAATATGTAAACTAGGATCACAAATATGTGAATCATGGAGTAAATCAACTTAAATACATGTGGATGTTTAGGAAAAGGTATGTAGATTATCAATAAAATAGAATTATTTTTAAAGACAGTGGATAGCAAGGTTTCTTTCATGGAAGGTGGGCAAAAAAACAAGAAAGAAAGAAAGAAAGAAAGAAACAAAGAAAAGTAACACTGCAGCCTAATCTATCTTAAGGCAGAAAAAAATGAAGGAAATGTACCAAAGAACAGGACTGTGAAAACAGTTAACACTGTGTATGCTTCACCTCTTCAATTTTCTGGGCCTCTTTATAATCAAATGTACTGGGATTACTGTCAATCTCAAACATGAAAAGGCTAAATAAAAGCCACTACATTGTCAGAGGACAAAAGGAGTGGAGGGAAGAGGAAGAGGAAGTGAAATGAGCCTAGCATAGTCTCTAGTTTCTGAGATGAGACACAGATGCAGATGGGATAGAGATGAAAGCAACAGACACCTGAAGGGCAGCCCTAAGAGAAGGTTCATGTCATGGATATTAAACACCACTGATAGTTATTTTAAATCCTATACTTCAAGGTCTTTAAATCAAATTTAACATTTACACCTTGCTGTATCAGCAGACCTTTTCATCTTGAAACAATTTAATGAGTGATTATTACATAGCATTTATGTGTTCCCTGAGGAAATATTTATTGAGCACTTAACACAACCCAGGGACAATGATAGGGACTGAGTATATGCAGGTAATTGCAACAGAGAACATCCCTGTGCCCAGGAAACTTACAACCTGTAGTCTAAGAGGGAAGAGATTTAAAACAATAAACGCCGACCTAAAAGTACAAGGATGAGAAAAATGACCGTGGCGGTTTGGGGGTTGTAGGTTGCAGAAAAACCATTTTTAAAAAGTGTGACATTTAAGCTGATACCTGACAAACGAGTAGGAATTACCCAATGGATATATGCAGGGAGGGAGATTTAGTCCATGCTGAGGGAAACTGCATCTGCCAAAGGTTGTGAGGTAGAAATGGGCTGGCCTTATCTGAAAAGCTGAAAAAATGCTGGTATAGCATAAGCCTAGAGAGATGAGACCGAGTGTGCAGGAACTTGTAGGCCATGTTAAGAAGTTAGGACTTGAGGTGCCTGGGTGGCTCAGTCGGTTAAGTGTCCAGCTCTTGATTTCAGCTCACATCATGATCTCAGGGTCACAAGATTGAGCCCTGCGTCGAGGCCAAAGTTGGGTTCCATGCTAGTAGAGTCAGCTTAAGATTCTCTCTCTCCTTCAACCTCTGTCCCTCCCCAGCTCCCTCTCTAAAAAAAAAGTTAGGACTTAATTCTATCATATAAAGTCATCGAAGAGTAGTCTTGAGAAAATCAGAGGTATGCTTTGAAACACTCTTTTTTGCATAGCGTTGGCCATTATTTGGCATACAAAAGTTCGTGAGATGTGGTGCTTGCTTTTCAAAGCCATCTCATTTAGGTCAAACAAGAATACTGATGAGAAAAATACAAGTGTGTGTGGTCTATAAATGGCTAAAATTCACTTTAAATTTCACACTGAGGGAATTCAGTTGCTTTTCCAAGTTCCACTTTTTCCTTGACAAAGAAGCGTGGGCACTCAGACTTCTTTCACTTCCTATATGTGTTATTAAATCTCACCGCAGTCTCCTAAGTTGTTTTCAATTACAGTACGAGAGGCAATACACCATGGTGTTTAATGCAGGTTCTCAAGTCAGCCAGATCAAGATTTGAACCCAGTCTTGCACTTACTTACTTAAGAGATGTGACATTGGACAAATTGCATTCTGGACAAAACATTCTGTGCCTCATTAACAGTTTGTAAAATATGACACATTTAACCATCCCTGTTTAGACTGCTGTGAGGAATAAAAGATAAATTCCGGTAGTGTCTCTCAATATTTTTCTGCATTAATTTAAGTTACTTGCTTCTCATGACAACTAATTTCCACTAAAACTCCAGAGGGTGGTGGTTTTATTTCGCTCTAAGACTGCCCAGTTAAAATGTGCTTTATCCATCTCAAAGGAACTTATCATTGCAGAACACACAGAAGCAATGGCAATGGAAGTCTATGTGAGAAGATGCTCACACCCTAGTCTGTAGCCCACGCAGCGGTGCGCACAACGGCAGCACGTACCAGCACGGAAGCCAGGAATTCCTACACACACTGCACTTTTGAACTGCTAGTTTTTAACATACTGTAAAAAATATCATAAAACATGATGGGGAAAGCAGTTTTGTAAATGTTAGGATTCTCTTGCAAGGCTGATAAAACTTTCTAAGATCTTCAATACAGCTCTTATGTTATACTCATTTTCAGTTGATGAAAGGCACTAAAAGTAAACCAGTGTTAAAAATGAGCAGTAGGTAACATTCCAAGTTAATGTTTTCCCAGAATTTAAAAAAGGGGCGTGGAGGGATAATCCTGAGATGTAAGTTTGGGGTTTTCAGTAGCTTAAAATAGATAATAAAATAGCACAGCAAATACACAGTTGTGTAATTAGTCATGGAGTAAGTTAATCACTTGACACACAGGTGATTCACCAACCAAATTAATGAATAATAAAGTAAATGCACCTGGAATTAGAAATGACATTTATAAAACAAATTATGCCCCCTCCTCCTAACCCACATACAAAGCCAACATGGATCGCAACGTGAACATTTTACTTTTGGAAACACTAACAAAGGTATCTGAATCAGAGAGGTAGATTGCTGAAACACTGGGTAAATCATGAACAGTAATGTAGGAAACTGTTCTATCTGTAAAGCATTTAGTAATGATGCTCATCATGTTTTATGATATTTAGATGCTTTCTAAATGAGAAGTATAATGACTGTTCTCCAATTTCTAGACACAGCAATATATAACTCCATTTCGTGCAAGGCTCTTACCACTAACAAGGCACTATCATCAGTGTGCTGAGACCTTCTGGATGGGAAGGGACACTGGAGAGGTGGAGAAAAATGGAGCAATGTCAAAAACAAACTATGCACACATATGACATATTTCACAAATACACAAGCAAAGAGATATATTAAGACACACTGAAGATGCTAACATATGGGATCACATTCACAATCATTTTGAATTCATGTATCCTCACAGCTAATAAACTGATTCTGAATCATGATTCTCTTTTAAAGAGTTTCAACAATTTCAAATATGATCTTATTGCTTAAAAATTGACTAAAGCAAGGAGGGAACAGGGGTTATTTTCTATTCACAGAAGAGAAAGCTGAAATATAGTTGTAGCAGAAACAAAGAATTAGCAGTCACTTAATCAGTCAGTAACAAAAACAATAAACCCAATAGTCATGAGTTCTAGTCTATGCATCTCTTCATTATTTTTCTCAGACAAAGTAAGAGTACACCTGGAAAACTTAAAAACTGTACCTTATTTTCCAGAGAAGTTTAAATTTTTAAATAATGACTTTACTCCAGAATGACCATTAAGAAGGAAATTTGGGGGTAAAAAAAGAAGACGGTATTAACTTTGTCTGTGAATGGTTTGTACCTTTATTATTACCTTGTGAAGAAAAGACTACTGAAAAAGCTGAGTTACTCTTTCAGGTATTATACCAATGGCTAAGTTCTGAGATAACCAGAAGTAGTGACTATAAGTCCACTGAGATAGAGAGAAAAAAAAAAAAAACCTTTATAATGGATAATTAAAAACATTTCAAACAATGCATTTTACCATTCCAGTAACACCTGTGCTTTAAAAACCTCTGTGCTGAAACTTATAAAGTCCCTTGTTAGGTTTTTAAGTAGTTTACTTTATAGAAAGCAGATTCAAAAGTCATATTAAAAATGCCTTTATGCATTTTTAAGGGAACAATGATCGTAAACTGAAAAAAACAAGAAGGCAAAGAGAGAGAAAAATGGCTTTTAATAAAAAAGCCAACTACAATAAAATATTCAGTAAGTTTATTTTAACAGATCAAAACAGGTACATTTTTAAAAGGTTAAGCAATTAATTTTACATGTTTACTTATAATGAAAATGTACTACTTAATATTATAAAACTGTATGCCATATAATCAGTAACATACACATTCGGGAAGTGAGCCCTGGAGCTGAAATCTACGTAGTATCTTTTACTTCAATACGAATAGCATTAATGCCTGTCACACACAGCTCTCAGGTCTCCCTCTCACTACACACTCTGCTTTGAAATGGATAAGGGAGATGATACTTCTGGTGGGCATACGGGAAGGGAATAAATAATCTCCAGATGCATTAGTCTAGATTAAAAAACCCCGATCTATAGACTTGGATAAACTCCCTGGCCCATGTCACCTCCTCCCGAATAAGTAGAATTTTGTGAGGGGTAAGGAAAATGGGAATATTTTGACCACTGAAACACATGATAATCACATACAGAACATTTCATTTCACATTGCAATAATAAAAAATTCCAAAGAAAAAGTGATTATATAGACTTACCTCACCATCTAAGGGGGGTTGTTGTTTTTGTGGACTTTGTGATGCTTTGTGCTACACACCCCCAAGCCCCCAAGAAAGGGAAGTTGGTTAGAATCTGGAACACTGGAAATGATAAATTCTATTTACCAAGATAATCACCCACATTAACTTCCGTATCTCTCACATGCAGCACTTTCCTAGATTTACTGGTTAGAAGATGCTGCCCTTTCCCTTAAACAGCTTATAATTTAAAAAGGGAAGGCAATAAACTGACAGTATTTCATAGATCTATAAGCATCTATAAACAGAAATAGAAAAAGTGTGTTTTTCATATATACATGCACACACACGTTCACAACCAGAATGGTGATCTCTCACTCTATTCTCTCAGTGAAACCATTCTCTCTTTGTCTAGTGTTAACACCTCTAGCTCTCTCCTTCAGCCAGTCTTCAGGTTTGCATTTTCATCAGCCTGTGGATATTCTGTTTGTAAACCCACTGTCATGTTATGTTCAACATGCTCAAAAACAAAGCCAGTTTCCCATACTAACTGGCTCTTCCCCCAATTTGCTAATTTCTGTTACTATGTCAAATAAAAATACTATATACCATCTCTATAGTCACTGTTTTACAATGTATTCTTCTTTTTTAATTAACATATAATGTATTATTTGCCCCAGGGGTACAGGTCTGTGAATCATCAGGCTTATACACTTCACAGTATTCATTCTTATACACATTATCTTAAGTGATTCTTTTTACTCTCGGAGATAAATGAACACCATAATCATATTTATTCAAAGACAAAAGAACTGAGGACAAGAGAGGTTAAATGATATATGCAAGATAAGTCACAAAGTTGGCAAGTAGCCTAACTGAGAATGCACCTACATGTTTTGACTCTGAATCCTATATTCTTTCCACAAAGCTAGCCTCCTAGTCAAACTATTCTTTTAACTCAAAATCTTGCTTTGGAATCTTCTTTTTTTTCATTCATCTTCAATGATTTATTCAACATTCACTACATTTATGTATAAAACATACAGATGCTTCTCTTGTGGTGGTCAGGGGTGCGGCACTCACCACATTAGTAAAAGTTCTAGGTGCACCCATAATAATTCCGAGTTAATATTTAAAAATTAAATACTATACCTATGGGGAAATTAAAGGCACAGAACCATTCTTTCCCAAAGTCAAGCACATACTGAGTAGCTAAGCTGGATTCAAATTCAGATTATTTTTGAGGCTAAGCTCTTACCACTGTGTAACACTGCCTCTCTTTAGGAAACTCAGAAATCATGTGGTTCTACGCCTTCATTTTGCACCCTAATTATTGCCAATTACTCTCTATTTCATTTACCTCATCTTTCTTTCTAACATATTCTAACTCAAGTAGATTAGTTTTTTGGAAGTATCTTTTCTTTTTCTCCTGTTTTAGAACTCCTAATTGTTCTCTTCTATCTAATAGATCAAGATCAATCCCTAATTTAGCATTTAATCAAGACCATCTACAATGTGATTCTCTCTTACTAGCTATGTTGCTTTTAGAGAAGGCAAGCTAAGTGAATTATTGATTAGAATACACAGAACAGTGCTTAGGATACAGTATGTGTCAGCTGTCATTACTTACGGATAGTCAGTATAGCATTGTGATCACGGATTATCTAGGGTTTGGAGCCACCTTTTTTCTTTTCTTTTTTTTTAAAGAAGGTTTTCATCTTCTGCCAACCTAATTTCCATTTTCTGTTCAACCTGTCTTGATCAAAACAGTGCTCTGCCACTAACTAGCTGAGTATTTAACCCAGGCAAATTGTCATCCTCTCAAAGATCATCCTGGGTTTGATACATTTGGAAAAAAATAAAAGAATTTTATCATGTGTATGGTACTTATACCATGTTTAAGTTATGGTACTTTCACTCATGTGTATGGTACTTACAAAGAGGGTCTTTGGCTAGAGTTATGAAACACAAGAGAGAAAGCTCTAGAGGCCAAGAGTGATTCATTCATTCAATCATTCCTTTAACAAATATTTACTGAGCTTTACTGTGGGTAAGACCTGCTAAGATCTAGGAATGTAGCAGTGAATAAATAAGACAAACATACCCCCTGTCTTCATGGGGCTTACAGATAAATGGAGAGACAGATCTCAAACAGACAAACAGAAAATGATGATAAAAATCCAAGGTGATTCCTGAACAAAAAGACTTTAAGTGATACAAGCAAGAGAAAAAAAAAGAAAAAAGAAAAGAAAAGAAACAGGTTTAGATGCAACTATAGAGGCTGTAAATTTAAAAAAAAGAAAGAAGTATTAACAAGGGTTGTTGCCCAAATAGGTGCAGACAGAAAAGAAGGGAAAGCCTCAAAGATGACTCTGAAGTATTAAGCCTGTTAACCTCCAAAAGTTTGGTACTCAGTAAAGGAAGTCAGAGATGGGCTTGGATAACAAGAGTTTACATGTGCATGGCACTTTACGGTTTATTTGGCACTTTCCTGTCTTATTGATCTTTATTAATGTATTAGTGATTGAGGAAGTGGCAGCTGGACAGCAAAGTGAGACGTCTAAAGACAGACTGCTAATGAAGAGGAAGAGACTACTGTCCCAAGAACAAACTGATCACTTCTCAGCCTACCTACAGGAGGACAATTCATTCAGGACAAGTAGGAGACAATTACACTACTTACTCAAGATTCCTTATAGTGACATAAAAGGAAGCTGACACTTTAAGACAAACACTGATAGACTCAGCAAAACAAATAAGCACTTACTTCTAAAACACTTTAGGAATTTCAATGAAATATGGCAAAAATCTCACCTTGACAAAGTCCAGGACAGCATCTCTCTGGATCTGCTTGGTCCTTATTTTCTCCTCCTCATACTGTAGGGCGGCAAGCTGGGCCTCTCTCCGAGTTCGCTCTACTAACTGTTCTCTTCTCCGATGAAGTTCCAAGTCTGTATGTGATAACTGGAACAAAAGTATTTCACACATGCAAGTGGGGATAAAGGTCCACTTGTCAATATTCCTAAGCAATTCAGGAAACTACTGCTGACCCAAACAATTTCTACTTTGCAGTCGCCTAGAATTTCCTTAACTGTGTTTACTGCGCATCTTTTCCCATCTTTGCACTGTGTTCTTGTATGTGCTATAAAGCCATCATGTCAGTAAAAATTTACCTTCTGTCTGGTGTCTAAAAAACACTGCTAGCAAGTATTAGCTGCCCATGTTGTATTGACTGTATTTTGGAGGAGACAGGTACTGAAAATTACACATATCTGGCAATCAAGGGTAACTTAAGTGTTATAAAAATAGAAAATCATCTTAGTTTAAAAAAAAAAAAAATCAAAACTGAAATAGAATTTTTTTTTTTTTTACCTGATTGTGACTTGGTGATAGTGACATGACAGAAGATGGCTCAACTGGAACCCTGACCCAAAAAAGGGGGGGGAAAAAAGACAGAAGAAACTCTTTGATAAGATAGGCAGATAAATAAAAGCTAAGTAAAATTTTATTGTTAATGTAGCATACTATTAATCAATAGGCAAACTGTCTAGTCAGCAATGAAAGACTGAATGCATTTTGTAAACCTGAGCCCAAGTCTCACATGAAGCTACAGGAATATGAGATGCCTCCAACTCACATTTCACGTGACGGTATCATTGATCAGTCTACAAACAGCTAACAACAGTCTATGTCAGCCAGTGCTGACCAGACAGATATTTGAGATCACTTTTCAAACAGTATCATTTCTATACAGCATACATAATTATTATCTCATTACCATGATTGAAACAAGACACATGTAAATGAGATCATTTTATATACAAAGTCATTTTACCCATAGGATTCTGGAAGATGACAGAATCTGGCAACTGTTCTTGTAAAGCACTCCTATTCCCATTTTCAACTGATGCAGCAATTTTAATAATAAAAGTAAATATTCTGATTTTTATTTTTAAGAAAGAGATAAAACCTGATTTGATGCTTTAAAAAAACCAGCAAAAGTTGCTTCTGTTTTATTAGTACTAAATCTTACAGTTTGGTATTTATCTTTTTCCTGAATTGGATTTAGTGTTTCAAGAGTCTGTTACTCATTTGTGTCTCACCTAACAATGTTGGGAACAGTGGCATTGTGACATTTAGGACCTGAAATTTTAAACTATGATTATTAGCCTGTCAGGTTGACTTAAATGCATTAAAACAATGTGTTACTAGGGAAATAAAAATGAAACTCCGAAAGCTCTAGTAGTTTCTTATTACCAACTAATAAAAAAACAAATTCTTCAACCTGGATTTCAGGACTCTTAGCCCATTTCAGAAACACACCCACCATGGAATCTTTTCTCTAATAAGATCTCTTCACTTATCATATACTAATTCCTTACTTCAAGCCTTTTCTATAGATTCCAACCTATAGAGAACTTCTTAGAAAAGGTGTTTTTTAGAACCTTCTTGTTCTTTAGAATTGGGACCTTTCCTCTTGATGTACATGTGTAATCAATACTTCTTCTGCATTTGTCATCTACGATTCGTGTCATTTTTTGGGCAAAGTTCTGCAGAGGCACATAGAAACTAACAATCTTTGAGCTCCTACCATGTACTATATATTTGATACACAGTGTTTCTCAATTATTCTTCATGCAATTTTAGGAACAGAACTATTATAATCCTCATTATACAGTTGAGAAGACGAAGCATGGAAGTTAAGTAACTTTCCCAAGGTGATACAGCCAGTAATCCTTATCTACCTGATTTGAATTCTTATCTAAGTGGTAGTCCGATTTTTCTTCTTCTATGTATGCTGCCTACAAGAACTGGAGGTACCTCAGAAATCATGGAGTCCATGCCACTAACTTTACAAAAGAGAAAACTAAGGCCCTCAGAGGTTCAATGATAGCTACTAGGGCCAGAGCCCGGGTCAGAATTCAAGCCCCCTGACTTGGAGATTAGTGGCTTCTACTATTCCACACTTCCCCACTTTACAGTGGCAGAGTGTAGGAAGGAGAAAGCGAAAAGCATGGAGACCTAAAAGCATATGGGCACACATACAGAAAACAATTACCTGCAATGGCAAAAACTAAGCTGTGAAAAGTTAAAGATGGTGGCAAAGAGTGAAGCATGGCATACGGGAGAATAAAAGTGGCAGTGAGAATGGACAGCTTCCTCAAGCCAATTACCAGGTGCTAAGGTGGGCTCGTCACAACTTGGCTGCTCCAAGGAGCAACCTTAGAGCCAACGCTGGCACCAACCTTGGTGCCACCATGCTACTTCATGCCATATGGCCTTTTCATCTATGAATATGGTTCTCAATAGGATTGTCACAACATTTCAGATAATTTTTTTGTTGCACAAGATTGTTCTGCACATTATAGGCAATTTAGCCTTAATGCCTGCCAGTAACACCTATAATCATTAGGGCAACTAATTCCCAAATCAAATAAATACATTTCAAATATCCACTAAGAGTGGTGCTAGAACCTACTGAGAAACACTGGCCTACATTATACTTCCCTAAATTTAAAAAAAGGTAATACGTAAAAAAGTAAAACTTAAGCCATACTCTTGTTCTCTTTCTCTTCACATTTCTTTTCTTATATTGGTTCCACATCTTTGAAGTATTCACAAAATTCTTTTTTTTTTAAAATTTCCAGATATTAAAAAATAAGTTTAAAAAAACTGTTTTTTATTTTTGTTTTTTAAATATTTTAGTTATTTGACAGAAAGAGAGAGCACGAGCAGGCAGAGCAGCAGGCAAAGGGAAAGGGAGAAGCATGCACGCTCTCCACTGAGCAGGGAGCCCAATGCAGGGCTCGATGCCAGGACCCTGGCTGGGATCATGACCCGAGCCAAAGGCAGCTGCCTAACTGACTGAGCCACCTAGGCGCCCCTAAAAAAATCTTGAGTTTAAGGCATACAACATGATAGTTTGATTTACATATGTTATGTATGTTATATGACCTCAAGAGTATAGCCACATTTCTTACCTTTACTAAAACAATTAAAATACCACCCCCTAGGGGTGCCTCGGTGGCTTAGCTGTCAAGTGTCCACTTTTGGCTCGGGTCATGATCCCAGGGTCCTGGGATGAGCCCTGCATCAGGCTCCCTGCTCAGCGAGGGGACTGCTTCTACCTCTCCCACTCCCCCTGCTTGTGAGGTGAACGGGATAACCACTACACTACGGAAACCGGCCCCACTCCCCCTGCTTGTATTCCCTCTCTCGCTGTCTCTCTGTCAAGCAAATAAAATCTTCAAAAAAAAAAAACTAAAAAGCCTTGACGGAATACATCATAATTTTTTTCTAAGGTATAGAACAAATTACTTAATAACTCCCATAGACAAGGTTTAAAATAACACTGAAGTTGGGGGAAAAAAAAAAAACTTCCTTAATTTTTTTTTTTTTACTAATCCTTCCCAACATTTATCTTATTAGCACTCCCAGGCAGTACACTCTTAGTCAAAAATTTTCAAGAGAAGAGTAGTTTGGTAGGGTAAGATTTCTGGCTGAAATATAACCAATAAAGAATGAGACACAAGTGAGTCTGGTATTGTGACTAGTCATGGGGTAATTGTTAAAATTATGGACTTTAGAATTAACTGTGACCTAGTTTGAATCCAGGATCTGTCACTTTTTAAATTTTTTAATGATTTTATTTATTCGAGAGAGAGCACAAGTGGGGAGAGGTGCAGAGAGAGAGAGAGGGAGAAGCAGGCTCCCCACTGAGCAGGGAGGCCGACATGGAGCTCAATCCCAGGACTCTGGGATCATGACCTGAGCCAAAGGCAGAGGCTAAACTGACTGAGCCACCCAGGCACCACCAGGGTCTGTCCCTTAATAGAGGGTGATATAAATGAATATAGATGGAAAGCTACTAGGTCTGGAAGCACAGGCTCCAATAAGGGAAGATTCCCTCAGTGCTGGCAGAGCAAGAATTTCTAAGAAAGTCATAAATACAAGAACACTGGGTTAAGGTTAGATAGGCAGATTTTTGGCCCCTATGATTTCCACCGCCTGGTGTTACTCCAGTAAATGTGTTAAATGCCAAAAAGGACTTTGCAGATGAAATTAAGGTTCCTAACTGGTTGACCTTGAAGTGGAAAAATTATCCAGATGGGTCTAATGTAATCATGGGAACTCTTAAAAGCAGAAGGTGGGGGTAACTGGAAGGAGGTGGCCTAAGCTACAAACTTCAGCTATAAGATAAAGGAGTACTGGGGATATAATGTACAACATGATGACTATAGTTAGCATTGCTGTGTGATATACAGGAAAGTTGTTAAGAGAGTAAACCCTGAAAGTTCTTATCACATGGAGAAAGAAAATTTGTTATTGTATTTATATGAGATGATGGCTATTAACTAAACCTATCGCGATCACTTCATAACATATGTAAATCAAACTATCATGTTGTATGCCTTAAACTTATGCAGTGACTTATGTCAATTATTTTTCAATAAAACTGGGGAAAAAACAGAAGAAGAAAGCAAGAGAGTTTGTGGGATGTGACAGAAAGGGAAATCAGAGACTGAAAATGTGAGAAGAGATTCAAAATGGCTTGCCATTGCTGACCTGAAGATGGAGGGAGCTAGGAACCAAGGAATGTGGGCAGACTCCAGAAGCTAAAAATGGAGTCTCAGCTGATAGTCAGCAAAGTAAGAGGGACCTCAGTGATATAACTATATGAAATTGAATTCTGCCAACAACATGCATGAGCCTGAAAGTGGATTCTCCCACAGGATCTGCAGGTAAGAATCTAGGCCAGCCAGTGCCATGCCTTTATGAAACTCTAAGGAGAAAATGAAGGCAAGAATGAAGGTCTGCCCACACTTCTATCCTATAGAACTGAAACATTATAAACTGAAATATTATGTCTTAAGCCACTAAATATGTGGTAATTTGTTACATGAATATTAGAAAACTAATATATAAGGTAACTAAGGAAAAAAAAAAAGCTGGCTTTTACCTTGGGAGTTTCTATTAAATTCTAGAAATCTTGAACTTTACTTATGATGGATGCAGGAGGTAAGAGGGACAGGAGATAAAGCATGGGACCTCCCAAAGTGGAAAAACACAATAGCAAACCCCCCTCAATATAAGGATTCAAGGCAACTAAAAAGCCATTCTGAGATAAATTTCAAAGATATGAAATTCAAGTAAATCCCCAAGAACTAACTGAGAAGACTAAAGAAGGCCAATTAAGAGATTTTTCTTTCACTCTTCTCCCCACATTTTCTTTACTCATCTATATCTCAGTTTCCTAAACAACTTTAATATCCCATCAAGTGAAGATCTATGAATGACACTTTCTACAGAGGAAATTTACTGTTGTTTAAGAACAAGTTTATCAAGTCTACTGCTTCAAGACTTCATAAAAAGAGAGAGGAAGCAAAGACCCAAAGGCTGTGAATTTTTCAACTACTGTGATATGGTGTATGCAAGAAACGTTTGGAATTCAAGAATAAGCAGCAGTGCTCTAATTGGTCAAGTTAATTTCAGAAATATTCTGTGAGGTACTAAGTGTAGTGAGAAGATCGTATCAATTGAGATAGGAAGGAGGAAACATACTGATGTCTCTGGCTGGCTCCCTGTTTCTAGTCAAAAGTTTAAGCAAAAAATGAAAAATAAAAAATTCAGGACTCCTGGGATGCCTGGGTGGCTCAGTTGGTTAAGCGGCTGCCTTTGGCTCAGGTCATGATCCCAGCGTCCTGGGATTGAGTCCCACATCAGGCTCCTTGCTCAGTGGGGAGCCTGCTTCTCCCTCTGCCTCTGCCTACCGTTCTGTCTGCCTGTGCTCACTCTCTCTCTCTGACAAATAAATAAAATCTTTAAGAGAAAAAAAAATTTTTTCAGGACTCCTGCAACTCATTTAGTCTTCTTTATGCATAAATTCAGACATATCACCATAAAATCTCACTGCCATTAAGTACCTTCAAATCACATAATTATACACGTAATGGTTCAGGCAACCTGAATTTAGAATCGATAAATCGATTTTACTTCTTGTTCTATTACATGAGCACAAAGCACTCTTTCACTCAGCTCTACAAACACGGTATCTAAAACAGAGTCTAAATATCTTCAACATACATACGTCTGCACAAAACCAAAACCATTTCAATGCTCTTACTAATGAGTTTTAAAGACTGAAACAAATGAGAATTGGTTTTTTCAAACCTGTTTTGATGTGAATATCTTCTCATGTCCTCTGTTTTTTGAAACTCCCTCAGAGGTACTGGCTTTATGGGTGACCCCTAGGCCAAAAAAGCAGAAATAAATGAATCTAACAGACGTATTTAAAACATTGTCGCTGCATAATCCACATCTGACTTGGCACTTAGGGATCTACAGATTACACTAAAAAATATTTTAACAAAATTTTCAAATGTGAATTTTTTTTTTAAATGTGAAATTTTTATGTTTAAAATATTCATTATAGGCTATGTTACTGCTTTGGTAAACAAAACACTATTCATAATCTCAAAATACTCTTTAAAAAAGATTTCCTTCTCACTCTATTATATAAATTACACTGACCATACAGTAATATCTACTATATGCTAAGATGCTAGAGCTTGGAGAGGATCTTAAGGGTCATCTAGTACAAACTTCCATCCAGACAGGAATTCCCACCTGCCCTTCCCTGACTTGTGCTCGACCTCACTTGTGTATTTCTAGTAATAACGAGATCACTGGATAGATTACATTAAAAAAAAAAAAAAAAAGATTTATCTGACAGAGTGAGAGAGCACAAGCCAAGGTGGACAGAGAAGAAGATGTCCTGCTGAGTAGGGAGCCCGATATGGGGCTCGATCCCAGGACTCTGAGATTATGAAGTGAGCCAAGGGCAGACACTTAACTGATTGAACCACCCAGGCACTCCGGGCAGATTACATTTCTTTACTTATTTATTTATTTACATTTCTTTACATATCATCACAAATTGTTACTTATGTTAGTCATACAAATAGCCCTGGGGATATTGGTAGAATATTAAGATACAGCAAAAAGTAATTTCTATTTATGGTAAAATAGGGTGTTAACCAAAAGAAGAATATTGACAATTTAATTTATTTATAAAGAATTAAGGTCATTTCAAAAAGACATGACTGAGGAAAACTGAACTGTCCTCAGTGATATGGACCACATATTGAGAAATAAAATTACAAAGAGGCTTATAGGTAATCACAGCATTTATTTTGTCAAATAAGAATGGATAGAAACAATAAAATCTGATTTCAACACCAAAAATAAACATTAAAATGGGTATTCTTTAAGGGCAAGAAAACAACTTATCCAAAAAAGTATCTAAAAAAAATAAAATGTAAGGGATGCCTGGGTTGCTCAGTCAGTTAAACATCTGCCTTCGGCTCAGGTCATGATCTCAAGGTCCTGGAATCGAGTTCCACTTAAGGCTCCTTGGTCAGCGGGGAGCCTGCTTCTCTTTCTGCCTGCCGTGCCCCCTGCTTGTTCTCTCTGACAAATAAATAAATAAAATCTTAAAAAACAAAAAATAAAAATCAAATGTAAAACTATTTAGAGTCTATCTCCAAGAAATCTAGGTAGTCATATAGAACTAGAAAATCTTCTTTGGTGAGCCCTGCAAAGGGCTAAAGAAAACTGTTTTAAAGTCAGGCATTAGGATCATATAAAATGAGATATAATGAGAGAACTCTGATCAAACAATAATTACTCTAATTTAAGTGAATATGCCTTCTTAAATAAACAAAAATCTCTCCTAGTATGTTAACATCAGTGACTCAACACACTGGTTTTACATACTGCCATTATCTAAAATTACTGCAAGAGGTACATGAAATTTTCATGACGAATGTGACATTGGCTTAATTTTAAAAGTAAATGTAATACTGGGCCTCCTGGGTGGCTTAGTTGGTTAAGCAACTGCCTTCAGCTTGGGTCATGATCCTGGAGTCCCAGGATCGAGTCCCATAATGGGAATACCTGCTCAGTGGGGAGTCTGCTTCTTCCTCTGACCCTCCCCCATACATGCTCTAATAAATAAATAAAATCTTAAAAAAAAAAAAAAGTAAATGTGCCCTATAAACATGTTATACCCTATTTCATCATAATACCTCTAAGTATGAGAAGTACTGTAACAGAATTACATAATAGCAGAGTGTTTAAAATCTCAAATAGATCCTTTTTTGTAGCAACCCATTCTTAGATAGTAATCAAGAATGTAACACTTTAGGGGTGCCTGGGTGGCTCAGTCATTAAGCACCTGCCTTTGGCTCAGGTCATGATCCCAGGGTCCTGGGATTGAGCCCCACATTTGGCTCCCTGCTCGGGGGAAGCCTGCTTCTCCCTCTCTCTCTCCCCTGGCTTGTGTTCCCCTCTTGCTGCCTCTCTCTGTGTCAAATAAATATATAAAATCTTAAAAACAAAAACAAAAACAAAAAAAAACCACTTTAGGTGGTTGTTAAACTATCTAAAATAATGTACCTGGGTGGCTCAGTGGGTTAAGTCTCTGCCTTCTGCTCAGGTCATGATCTCAGGGTCCTGGGATCAAGGCCTGCATCAGGCTCTCTGCTCAGCAGGGAGCCTGCTCCCCCCCCCACTCTCTGCCTGCCTCTGCCTATTTGTGATCTCTGTCAAATAAAATCTTTAAAAAAAAATAATAAATAAATAATACTGCTTCATCACATTTTTATAGATGCCAAATTTTAGAAAACCTTATGACACAGAAGTCATAAAGAGCGTTATGACCGAGAATCATAAAGACTACCACACAAATATAGCTGGAATTAAAAAATATATATTATAAAACAGCAAAAACAATGGATTAAAAAAAGATACAATTTTTCAGTAGTAGTATAACAGGCATTTTTATATTTAGTAGAAAACCTCATCTATACATAAAAAAATAACTACCCATAAAATAATCAAAGAGAAAGACCACAAGGAAAAAAACTCCCTTTAAGATTACAATGTGCATTGTTAATCTTCATTTTTTGGCAAAGTAGTCACCCTTTGTTCTAGTAAGAATGTTCATATCCTGAGTCACATGTAGTTTCATTAATTTCCTGGTACTATTGCTGGGCTGCAGGACTTCGATTTAAATATCTTTATCCAACTTTAAATATAAGAGTGTCTTCTGAACACCAACAAAAAATACTGTTCAAAAGTCTTCAGACAGGGAAACTGAAGGATTTTTTTTTTTTTTAAGAATGATAATATCGTTCCACAACACATCCCACTTGATTATCCTCTATTTCTAAAAGGCTAAATACATCACTCTCTAAAAAGGCCCCAAGTGTTTCTCAAATAACCCCTGCTCAGAGCTTGGGACCAACTCCAGACATTAACATCACACACACTGAAGTGGAGCCGTTTCATTATGCTGACTAGATACACTGAAGAATGCAATTTCCACTGGAGCCCCTTGGGGGATTGGCAGCGATTCTACTGTGGGCTGAATGCTCATTTGTTTTCTAAGGCAACTCAATGCTCCACTATAAGAGATACCCAAGAACTATAATGGCAAACAATTTATATTCTGTGTGACTTAGCATAAAAGATCCAATATAATTAAGTGCATTATAGAAATTCTATGGTTAAGTTTGTATGTTGCTCCAAAGTCTGCAGTTTAGTTTGATCCTTGTAATTACTAATGAAGCTATGATGTACCAGTTGGTAACAATAAAAAAGCAGTAAGAACAAGATGAATGAAAAGGATTACATTCATTTGCATTTTCTTCAAGGGTATAGAATACTCTTAGGACTCCTCTTATTCCTTCTCCAAGTTCTGAAATCTGTTTTTTTATTTGAAAAATAAAGTTAAACCCTATTAAGTAGGGTGACTTTTTACAATAAATCTGAAAAATTCAGTCATGAAATTGGGACTGAACTTTATAAAACAAATAATTGGGCCTAAACTAATAAATCACTAATATGACAGAAATTTATACCATCATGAACTGTTTTTACCAGGGGACAGCAACATATTTAGGCTTAAAAGTGTGTACTACCTCATGAGAGATTCGCCGTTGTTCAATGTACGCCATAAACTGGGAACTGAGGCTGTCTGGTTCCAGGCCCTTGGGCTGTCTGATCTCATCCTCTTCCTCCTCTGCAGTACAGCTATCAATGTAGTCGATCTGGTCCAGATCATGGTCCACTGTCCATAACACACAAACACACACCAGAAAAGAATAGTCAAATTCAACAGCCAATAAACACATTCAGTTGTATCCTTTTCCCTAATATTTTCTATTCTGAAAGTGGGAGGAGTGAGAAGAAGTGTAAATTAGGTAAGCCTTTCTTTTTAAGTCCATGGCCACTCACAAAAATAAGTTCTAGAAAAATCTTAGTCCTAATTCACTAAAGAATGCAGTAATTGATACTAATTATGGAATTATAGACCTCTAATATTTCTTTTTTCTTTGGAAAGCTCTTTACTGTTTTAAACCAGACAGTTTGAGTTTGTGAGACAGAGGCAGAATAATTTTTAAACACTGGGGGGTACATATTCTTTTAAATTGCCCCCTTCCCCTGTTTTAGTTTAAGGGCTTAATTCTACCCTTCAAGGAACTGGGAGGCAGGAAACCTAACACAGTCAAGTCAAAATGAAAGAGAAAGGACAGGAGGAAAGTGGACTCAGAAATAAAGAAACAGCTGTTGACCACTGTTTCTCTTCCTGTAACTGTTGTCCATACTTAGAACAATGATTTTCTTATTTAAAAATTTATTTTCTAGAGGTCAGCAGTGTAGATATTTTGTAGCAGTTTGGAGACAGAGGGAATCATTTGAGAATTTTTGCTTCTCAAAATGCTTTGGGGTAAAAGGCCTATGAGTAAGATATAGCCATCTCATTATTCTAATATGTTTGGGAGTTTTCTATTATGTTTAAAAAGTAACATTTTTCTTTTTTAAGATTTTAATTTTAAGCAATCTCCATACTCAACCTGGGGCTCAAACACACAACCCTAAGATCAAGAGTTGCATGCTCCATCAACCGTGCCAGCCAGGAGCTCCCAAGAGTAACTATATTTAAAAGCTGGCTAAAATGGCATAGTAGGGGCAAAAACCTTGCTACTAAGCTTTCTAAGGTTTCTCCAGAGACTAAACCCCAACCATTATTGTATGATGTTCTATAGACTACTTATAAGTGACAGTTGCTGGGAATAAAGAACTCAGAGAAGTCTATTTTTCTGTTTTCAGATTCAATTATTTCTTTCCTCTTTAAAACAAGTTTTTATTTATTTGAGAGGGAGAGAGAGAAAAAGCAGGGGGAGGAGCAGAGGGAAAAGGAGAGAGAGACTCTCAAGCAGATTCCTCATTTGAGAATGCAGACCAAATGAGGCTCAATCTCACAACCCTAAGATCATGACCTCAGCTGAAATCAAGAGTCAGACACCTAACCATCTAAGGCACCCAGGACCCTCAGATTTACTTATTTCTAAAAATTTCTATATTGGCCATTAATAAAAAAAAAGGAATTTTGAGTTACCAGAGTTAATAATAACAGGTAAAAGGACACAAAGGTTATAAATCTATATCCACATTAGAAACCAGGTACATAAATCCATCTTTTTCAATGAGCTACAATTTGTGTGACTAAATAATTAATGGTTCATTTTATGACTACTTCTCAAGAAAGCAACATCACCTTTACACAATATCTAGATCAGTACAGTCCAAGAGAAACAGAATGCAAGCCATAAAAGTGAACCATATAAGTAATAAAAATTATCTAGTAGCCACATTAAAAAAAGTCAAAAGAAAATGTGACACTAATTTTAATAATAGATTTTACTTTGCCTAATATATCTAAAATAGTGTCATTATAGCATGTAAGTAATATAAAGTATTACTGATATTATACATTCTTCCCCCCCCCATGTAAATTCTTCAAAACTCAATGTGTATTTTACAGTTATAGTACATTTTAATTTAGAAAGGCCTCATTTCAGGGGCACCTGGCTGGCTCAGTAAGAAGAACAAGCAACTCTTTATCTCAGGGTTGTGAGTTCAAGCCCCAGGTCAGGTGTGAAGATTACTTCAATAAAGAAAAGTTGGGCGCCTGGGTGGCTCAGTGGGTTAAGCCGCTGCCTTCGGCTCAGGTCATGATCTCAGGGTCCTGGGATTGAGTCCCGCATCAGGCTCTCTGCTCAGCGGAGAGCCTGCTTCCCTCTCTCTCTCTCTGGCTGCCTCTCAGTCTACTTGTGATTTCTCTCTGTCAAATTAATAAATAAAATCTTTAAAAAAAAAAAAAAAAAAGAAAAGTAAAAAAAAAAGAAGTTAGAAAGGCCTCATGTCAAATGCTCAATAACCACATGTTTCTAGTGGCTGCCATACTAGACAGCACTGATGAGAACAAAAGTATTTTAAGTCTGAAACTAAGAAGGAAGATATCTCATATGAAAGCAAGATTAAAAAAAAAAAGAGAGCAAGTCACTTAATTGAAATCATCATTCAAGGATGAAAGCTCTTAAGAAGACATCCAGGTGGCCAACAGACACATGAAAAATGCTCATCATCAGGGAAATGCATATCAAAAATACAATGAGATAGCACCTCATACCTATCAGAATGGCTAAAATCAACAACACAAGAAACAACAGGTGTTGGCAAGGATGTGGAGAATATGAACTCTTATGCACGACTGGTTAGAATGCAAACTGGTATAGTCACTGTGGAAAACAGTATGGTGGTTCCTCAAAAAGTTAAAAATAGAACTATCTTATTATTCCACAATCCCACTACTAGGTATTTACCCAAAGAGTACAAAAACACTAAGTCAAAGGGACACATGCACCCCATGTTTTTGCAGCATTGTTTACAATGGCCACATTAAGGAAGCAGCTAGGTGTCCACCAACAGATGAATGGATAAAGAAGATGTGGTGTGTGTGTGTGTGTGTGTGTGTGTGTGTGTGTGTGTGCGTGTGTCTGCTGAGCAGAGAGCCTGATGTGGGGCTCAATTTCAGGACCCCAAGATCATGACCCGAGCTGAAGGCAGATGCTTAACCAACTGAGCCACCCAGGCCCAAGAAAAAGACATAACTACAGAGAATAAAGTGATGGTTACCAGAGGGGAAGTTGGATGGGGGATGGGTTAAATAGGTGATGGGAGTTAAAGGAATGCACTTGTGATGAGTACAGGGTGGCTCAGTGGGTTAAGCCTCGCCTTTGGCTCAGGCCATGATCTCGAGGTCCTGGGATCAAGCCCCGAATAGCGCTGTCTGCTCGGCAGGGAGCCTGCTTCCTCCTCTCTCTCTGCCTGCTGCTCTGCCTACTTGTGATTTGTCAAATAAATAAATATTTTAAAAAAGAATTTTTTAATTTAAATTACACATTTTTATTCATTTTTTTATTTTTTAAAGATTTTATTTATTTGACACACAGAGAGACAGAGAGAGAGAGGGGAACACAAGCCAGGGGAGAGGGAGAGGGAGAAGCAGGCTTCCCCCTGAGCAGGAAGCCCAACGTGGGGCTCAATCCCAGGACACTGGGATCATGACCTGAGCCAAAGGCAGACACTTAATGACTCAGCCACCCAGATGTCCCTAAATTACACGATTTTGATATTTAAAAATATCAAAATAAATAAAACTTAGATTCAGATGCTGTTGAAGAATATAATCCAAGATGAATGAAAAGGTGAATATTAAGAAATGCACTGAATTCCTGGAAGTGGTCAAAGAATGACCAAAGGGAGAATCTTAAAAAGGGAGAATAGTGGGGCGCCTGGGTGGCTCAGTGGGTTAAAGCCTCTGCCTTCAGTTCAGGTCATGATCCCAGGGTCCTGGGATCGAGCCCCACATTGGGCTCTCTGGCAGAGAGCCTGCTTCCCCCTCTCTCTGCCTGCCTCTCTGCCTACTTGTGATCTGTCAATATATAAATAAATAAAATCTTAAAAAAAAAAAAAAAGGAGAATACTACTTTAAAAGAGAATCACGATGAAATCAGGATTAACAAAGATCTATTCCAGGTAAATAGTCTTTAATGAAGTTTCCTTCCAAAATAAAAATAAGTGAGAAACACTGTATTTTTTTTTTTTTTAAGATTTTGTTTATTTATTTGACAGAGAGAGAGAAACCACAAGTTGGCATAGACGCAGGCAGAGAGGGGGGAAGCAGGCTCCCTGCCAAGCAGAGAGCCCAATGTGGGGCTCGATTCCAGGACCCTGAGATCATGACCTGAGCTGAAGGCAAAGGCTTAACCCACTGAGCCAACCAGGCGCAAGAAATACTGTATTTTAACTGCAAGCCTGAAAACTTAGAGAAATTAAAATTTAATACCAATGGAAAACAACTTTTTCCCAATCATATGAGGAAGTCTTTAAAAGAAGAGCTGCAGGGGCACCTAGGTGGCTTAGTCACTTAAGCGCCTGCTTTCGGCTCATGTCATGATCTTGGGGTCCTGGGATTGAGCCCCACGTTGGGCTCCCTTCTCAGTGGGGAATCTGCTTCTCCTCCCTCAGCTCCTCCCCCTGCTCGTGCTCTCTCTCAAGTAAATAAATAAAATTAAGTAAGAGCTGGAGAAGCTACAGATACACAAACAAAAGAAATGAATGTGAAAATGATCACTTAAAAACACCAGTGACTGTAAAGACTGGGTGTGGTCAGGAGTTCCACTAACCTCCACCATTTGTTACTATTAAACTGCTCCGAGTCTCCTGGTACTGGCTTTCTCTTCGCAGTCTTTGTTCCTTAGTTATTTCTGCTACTCGAAGAGGCAGATCTGAAAATTCATCTGTAGGCTTAAAAAAAAAAAGTGGTACTGTTTAAAAACATCATTTCAAACTTTAGACAACACAGTACTGAAAGCATGGATATGAATTTATACTTAAGAAGAAATAGCAAAAAACTCCTGGAAATGAATAGTACAGTAGTAACACTGTCTCAACAATGTGAGTGTACTTAATGTCACTGATATGTACACTTAAGAATAAAATGGTATATTTTATGTTATGTATATTTATTTTACGTAATTTAAAAAAAGCGATGGAGGGTTATACATCACTTTACAAATAAACATGAATTTAAACTATCTACATATATGTATCTGCATGGATACAGATATGATTATGAACACATCTCCTGGTACATACACAAGCAATTCCAAATTACAAATGGGCTGTGGTCTGAAGTTCATTTGCTTTGGAATGAATGAAATAATGCTACAAATGGGAGGTTATCAGTCTTGCTAATAAAAGCTTATTTCATCATTTAACCCAACTGAGAGCAAAAAAAGAAAGCGTAACAATAACTAAACACAAGAGAAAAAAGATATAATTAATTAGGACAATTATTTATCTTGATCATGTTAATAGTCTTCACTAAGGTTCCTGTCCTACTACCCATCAGCCTATAGTCCTATCCTGTCACCTTGCAGCACCCCTTCTGCAACCTCTGCTCAAGGTCACCCAGCCCTACAAACTTAAGGCTTCAGTTATAATTGTCTCAATTCCCATTTGGCTTTCTAGGATATTAAACTATTTATACAAGACAGTAAGGTAACAAACATGAAAAACGCATGGTAAAAAGATGGCAAAGAAACAGAGCATCATTTCTGGATGGCAGTACTCTGTGGTTTTACATTTTCCTTGGGTTTTCCATATTTTATGTAATGAGAAACTGAATCCAATTAAGATACTTTTCATTTTCACCATTTTATTGTCTCTTAATCAGGTGTTACAACATGCAGAATAAAAGAAACAACTTACTTCATTCCCTGACCATCTCTTATCACCACTGTCCACACTATTGAAACCTGAATCAAGGGCTCCATAAGGGCGACCTGAGTACAGTTCTTCATGGCTGCCAAAGAGAGACTCTAGTTGTTACTGGGTAGTTTGAGGTTTTAAAATTAACATTTAAAATAAATTAAATGCAATTTTACTAATAAACATTACCATGGCATTTACTGATTTAATTCATTTAGAATTAAATGGGCATTCTTTTGACTTAATATTAAAAATTCCAAACTAAAATAAACAGTATAATGTATACCAGTATACTAGTATAACAGCATTCATTCGGTTTTCAAAAATGTCAACAGGGCCATTCTTGTTTCATCTATGCTTCTAACCCATTTACCATGTCCCCCAATGCAGAGCTTGAGCTCAATGCCCTGAGACAGAGACCTGAGCTGAAATCAAGAGTCAGACACTTAACCAACTGACCACTCAAGTGCCCCCCTCAATTCCTTTTATTTATTTATTTTTTTAAGAGATAGAGAGAATGAGTGGGGAAGGGCAGAGGGAGGGAGGGAGAATTTTAAGCAGACTCCACACCCAGCATGGAATCCGACGCAAGGCTCAATCTCATGACCCTGAGATTGTGACTTGAGCTGAAATCAAGAGTCAGACACTTAACTGACTAAACCACCTAGGCACCCCTCAATAGTGCTTTTTAAAGATAAAATTCATATCCACTGAAATGTATACACCTTAGCTACATACTTGATAAATGAATTCATCTTTGTAATATACACTTCTCTCATGATGTAGGACATTTCTACTTTGCCTGAAAATCCCCACGCATCCCTTTCCACAGTCAGTTCCCCTCATCATGCTATAGTGTGCTCTTAAGAGATAACCATTCTTCTGATTTTTTCACATTAAATTAGGATGAAAGGCAAAGCAACAATCCCCAAAGATGTCTAAGATCTAACTCCTGGAACCTATAAATATGTTTCTTTACATGGCAAAGGGGAACTAAGGTTGAAAGTAAAAATAAGACTGCTAGTCAGTGATCTTAAAATAGGGCGATTATTCTAAATTATCTGAATGGACATAATGTAATCAAAAGGGTCCTTAAAAGTGGAAGAGGAAAATGATGGCTTGAAGATGACTTCTGGTTAAGAGACAAGGAATGTGGACAGCTTCTCTCTAGTAGCTGAAAAATGCAAGGAAATGTATCCTATAGTCAGAGCCTACAGAAAAGAACAAAGCTCTGCAGCATCTTGATTTTAGCCCAATGAGACCAAGACTTAGACTTGTGACCTAACAAAACCATAAGATAATAAATTTGCGTTTAAAAATCTTAGTTTGTGGTAATTTGTTATGGCAGCAATGAAAAAGTAATACAATTAGTTTTGCTTATTCTGGAACTCAAAAAATAGAATCATATATAATTTTTTTCTAATCTGGCTGTTTTTGTTTAGCACTCTGTCAGTGAAATTCTTGATGGTTTTAATACCTTCAAGTAGAATGGATAAATTATTTAAGTGTAGGCATGACTTAAAAACAAAAACAAAAAAACCTCCCAATCTGCTTTTGAAAGTAGCTGTACCATTTTGCACTCACACCAGCAATGCATCTGAGTTCCAGCTGCCAACACTTGTGTTGTCAGTCTTTCATCTCAGCTCTTCTGGTGAGCGAAAAGTGTTATCTCACTGTTGTTTTAATTAGTATTTTTCTGATGACTGAAGATATTGAGGCTCCTTTTGTGTGGGTGTTGGCCATTCATTTAATTCTTTTTGTGAAAAGTCCATTCTTTTGCCCATTTCTAAATATACCAGTAATCTCAAAAATAGTCTGCTAAAAAGCCAGCCACAAAACACTACATAATGTTTGATTTCATTTATATGAAACTCTAAAAAAGTAAAACTGTACTGACTGAGAGCAGATCAGTAGCTGCCTGGGCTGAGTGACGGGGAAAGGACTTATCTACTGTAAAGGGGCCCACAGATGATGGAAATGGTATCTGTCTTGATTGTGCTGGTAGTCTCGATGACAGCATCATTTACCAAAATTCACTAACTGCACACTTAATAGATAAATGTTATGATTTGTACATTATATCTCAATAAAGCTGTTTAAAAATCTTCCAAATTCTTTTGTCAAAGGGGATGTCCCATTTTACAATTTTGCAAGCAGTGTATGAGAGCACTCATTGCTCCACACCCCCACTAAACATCTGGTGTTGTCAGTTTTTAGTCATTCTAGTAGGAGTGTAATAAAGTCTTGTGCCTTAATTTACATTTCGATGATGATTAATGATACTGAGCACTTTTCTGGGTGCTTATTAGTCATTTGTATATCTTTGTTAAATATCTAATCAAGTCTTTTGTCCAATTTTTAATAGGGTTGTTTGTCTTTTTAGCATTAAGTTGCAGATACCCTTTATAGCTTGGATGTAAGTCCTCTGTCATATGTATGTGTCATATACATATATTGCAAAATTATCTCCCAGTTTGTGGTTTGTGTACTCATTTTCTTAGTATTTTCTTTTCATGAGGATACACTTTTCATTTTGCTGAACTCTAATTTATCATTTTTTTTTAATGGTTATTGCTTTCTGTATCCTCAGAAATCACTGCCTATCCCATGTCACAATGATATTCATTTACACTTTCTTTGAAAAGTTTTATAGCTGTAGTTTTTGCTTATTCTTAAACATACTTTTAAAAGTTAGATGAAGGGCGCCTGGGTGGCTCAGTGGGTTAAGCCGCTGCCTTTGGCTCAGGTCATGATCTCAGGTTCCTGGGATCGAGTCCCGCATCGGGCTCTCTGCTCAGCAGGGAGCCTGCTTCCCTCTCTCTCTCTGCCTGCCTCTCCATCTACTTGTGATTTCTCTCTGTCAAATAAATAAATAAATAAAATCTTTTAAAAATAAATAAATAAATAAATAAATAAAAGTTAGATGAATTAGAAATCTAAAACACAACAGGCTTATTTTTAAAAAATGGTCTATTAGCATTTTATTTTATAAGCATGGGGTTGAAAAGCAACTTTCAAAAGTACAATTTTAAAATTATGTTCTTCTGGTACTGAATTTTGTATTCTGCCTATTCTTACATAGTTCATGCATGTAACTTTAATTTTTTTAAAAGGAGGTTAACCATTTCTACTCACATGCCTTTATATAAATGAAAGCTTTATGTCAACTAAAAACAAAACAAAACAAACAAAAACCCTATGTGAACAAAAGACAGTCTTTGTAACATCACTTTACGGATAAAGATTCTATTTTTAATGTAGTAATTAATATATACATCTATTTGTCCAATGTACTAAATATGCTCTGATTATGAAGATCCAAAAATACAGGTACCTTCTGGTTATCTTCCTCATTTTTCTACCCTCCCCCATTGAGATAATTTAGCAAAAGAAAGTCTCTTAGCAGAATTCTAAAATTATTTTTCTAGCAGTGTCTGGATGGCTCAGTTGGAAGAACATGTGACTCTTGATCTCAGGGTCATGAGTCTGAGCCCCATGTTGGATGTAGAGATTACTTAAAAATAAACAAACAAAAATTTACTTTTCTAAAAGAAAGTAGTTAATTTCTCCCTACTTTTTACTTTGGAAAAATTCGTATCTATACAAGAGTTAGGAGAGCAATACAATGAATATCCATTTGCCCTTCACCTATATTTCCTAATTGTTAGTAGTGAAGTAAAATGTCTTATTTATAGCGTCTATGTGATAGGTCTGCTTTTATGCTTATTTTAGCTTATTTTAGTACATAGGTACTATATATGTTTTATCACAGCAAAGGCAGGCCGAGGTACCCAATTGTAAAAGTTTTCTAATGAAATTATACATTAAAGCCACACTTAAAATTCTGCAGCTGCGAAAAGATGTATGTATAATTTCAAGGGCGCCTGGGTGGCTCAGTGGGTTAAAGCCTCTGCCTTCGGGCTCAGGTCATGGTCTCAGGGTCCTGGGATCGAGCCCCGCATCGGGCTCTCTGCTCAGCAGGGAGCCTGCTTCCTCTTCTCCCTGCCTGCCTCTCTGCCTACTTGTGATCTCTGTCTGTCAAATAAATAAATAAAAATCTTAAAAAAAAAAAAAGATGTATGTATATTTCAAGATTTACTGAAAAGTATTTTAAAATATTATGTATTTCTTCAAGTAAAGATTTTCCAGTTTCTAGAGGATACTGTTCTATATAACAATTATTCTATCAAGTGGCTGACTGAGATAAGCCTAAATTTACTGCAGTATTTTTCAAGTGGGTAACATAAACAGAATTAATAGAATCTCTGCATTAGCTATCATTTCATTTATCTCCTTTATTTGTTACTTTTAGCTTCTCCACATACTCTTGTTCAGAGTTTAAACTGATAAGATTAAAATGAGATATGCAGGTTTACAAACCCCTGGATTTGCTCAGGGTTTTCTTGGTTTTAGAACTTGAAGTCCTGTGTCCCAGAAAAACCCTTAGTCACAAGCAAATCAGGACAGATGGTCACCCAATGAATAAATGTGGCCCTCAGGAAGCCTGGCAGAGTTCTGCCAGCCAGGCTCCAGCTATGCCCTATCTGAAAGTCCAAACTCCTTAATAAACTACCTAGCATAACATGGACTCAGATGTGTAAGTGCCTTTTCTGTAGCAGGAACTTGCACTGCGAGTCAGTCAGTAGAGTACAGTGAGGAGCATAAAACATGGCTATTTTCATGGTTTAACAGATCTGGACCAATGACATGGCACCATCATTTACTAGCTTTGTGACGTCAATTAACTTGCTTAACTTCTCTCAACTTGTTTCCTCGTAAGTTAAAGGAAAAAAAAAAAAAGATTAATAACACCTACCTCACGGATTTGCTATAAAGACTGAGAAAATACAGGCTACGGATTTCCACAAATACTATTACAAAGGACTAAATAAAACTCATTATTATTGTTTCTATAAAAAATGTACCCTAAAGAGAGCATTTGCTGTTACAACACGTCACTATATCTGCTTCATTGGGGTTTAGTTCACCAAACATTTACCAAATGTCACACAGTATTCTAGATGCTAAGAATACAAATATGAGTAAAGGATGATCATTGCTTTCACAAGCTCGAGCTTGCTGGAGAGAATTAATTCTGTTACTCAGATTGCAGAAGCAGGGCTTTTCTTACTAGTGGCTTAGTCTTTCCTCAGATTTGGTTCCCTGCCACACTACCGTACATGAATATATTTAGTCTGTAATATATAGCTAGTCAGCAAAAAAGCATAGGTCACTATAGATGACTACTGAAAAATACATGTGCCACAGTGTAAAATTTAAAAGTTATCACAAAAGTGCAACTTGCTAAAGGAGTTAGAAACATATCTAGAAATAAATAAAACATTTGTGACCTTTATAAAATAAGGAAGACTGGTTGTAGTTTATTTATTATGCAAAAGTAATTAGGAAGTGACATGTAAGGAATGAAAGAAAGTACCACCTAATTTGCACTGAACACCTGAAGAGCTACAGGATTAAGAAAAATTCTCTTTAGCCAAGACAGGACTCTTAGGACTAAACTGGTTCTAGATCACCATGGATAGCTAGAAACTATAATGCCTAATATTTACCTAGGACTTTATGGTCAGTCAAGCATTTTCAGAAACAGGTCATTCAATCCTATAACTACTGTTAGGTTATAACTGGGGTAAATAAAGATCATGTTGAAGAAACTGAAATCCAGAGAAGTTAAATGAACTGCCCAATAGTAAAGACAGTCTCACTCCATGGTGGCATTTTGAATAAAGATACTGCTAACTATAGTGCAATTTCATGAATCAGTATCTCAGTAAAAAAGACATGAAGGTACAATATACCATTCGCCACTGTATGAGGAGTTGAAGGAAATGTTTTATTTGTATTATATATAAAAATATTATCTAGGACATTCTGAAACACGGTGAGGTATTACTATAGGGACTGAAAGACATCAGATCTATAATTAACTAATTCCTCTGGAGAGATACAATATGTTTATGCTATTTAGACTTTCCTTTTAGGATATACTTTTCCCCGGATTCAAGCCTTCTTTTGTCTTAGGAAATACACATGTCTCTTGCCAGGGCTTTTTTGAGAAAGTTTTATGTTTTTCAAGTATTGTGATGAGGATTTCTATATTAAAAAAAAATTAGGCCAAGACCAATTACTTCTCAAGACTAAGGAGAGCATGACAGAAAAAAAAACAGGCTCTGCAATTAGTACCACTGCCCTTAATCAAACCTCATTATCCAAATACAGGATAGGGCTTCCTCTTTAGTCTTTGGACATACCCTCACATACATGTCCCCAGTAATCTTCATGAAATGACTGACACTCAAATCTCAAAGTCCGCAGTAGCAGTTTCTGTTCCTACTCCCCTATTTCAGGAGAGGAAAACATTTTCTTAACAAAGATGATTAACTCCAAGGGGAAAAGTCAATTAGTGTAGATGTAAAATAAAAGCTACATTTTTTTTTTAAGATTTTATTTATTTATTTGACAGAGAGAGCAAGAGAGAGAAAGTACAAGCAAAGGAACAGCAGGCAGAGGGAGAAGCAGGGACCATGCTGAGCAAGGAGCCCAATGCAGGACCTGAGCCGAAGGCAGACCCTTAACCAACTGAGCCACCCAAGTGTCCCTATGTTTATTTGCTGTACATTTTTCAAAAGCACAGGACTAGAACACATTTAATGAAAGTTTTGAATAGAAAAAACAAAATTTTTTCAACAAATAAGACAACAGTTCTATATTATAAGCCATTTACCAAGGTAAGAGGAAAAAGACTTGTAGAAAGAAAAGGATATAATGAATAGAGAAAATTTAAAAATTCTTGGCAATATAATGGTCTGGATCCCTTCATATTCTCTCCACTGTTGAAGTCCATTCTCCAGCAGAAGCCTAGAACTAGCACAGAGTATACCAGAGCTAATCCCTACCATCTGTCAAAACCTTTTATTTCTTAACCTTAAACATCACATACCTGCTTTTAGTCTTTTCAGAGTTAAAAAAGTGTTAGGACTGAGATATTCTTGTAGGAATCTTTTATGGTATGTATAACATTGGTTAATTTCTCCTTGTGTATTTGTATGAATACAATAAAACTTGTATTACGGTATGCTTAAACCACCAGATTAGAACTAGTATTTTAAATACCCTTCATTCTGTCTATGAAATTTTCAATCTAATAGACAGACCAAAAAACCCCCAGAATGTCATTACAAAGTTGTTCTGATAACTTTTAAGCAGAGGAAAGTTAGGAGGTAAATAACATTTGTGTGACCAAACTCACTGTTTATTCCTTTAATAAATAATTGTTGAGTATCTACTGTGTGTGCCAAACACTCAGCTGAACTAAGGGATACAGTGGTGAAGAAAATGGTCTGTGGCAAAGGGCAGAAGTCAAGTTCTTTTGGAGTAATACATAATTTTCTTGGTTCTGGGGGCACCTGGGTGGCTCAGTCAGTTACGCATCTGACTTTGGCTCAGGTCATGATCCCAGAGTCCGAGGATGGAGCCCTGTGTTGGGCTCCCTGCTCAGTGGAGAGTCTGTTTCTCCCTCTGCCTGCCCCCCACCCCAGCTTGTGCTCATTTTCTCACTCATTTTTTTCTAATAAATAAAATCTTTAAAAAAAAAAAAAAGGTTCTGTATTTTCAGACAGCTTGAAATTACTCCTTTATACCATAAGCACTTATTTAATTCTAACAATTTCTGATGAGAAAAATTTAAACTAAATTTAAAATTTAAACGTAATGCACATTTCCCTTTATTGGAAATGATATATCTAACATACCTTAGCATTTACATGATGAGCATCAATTATGGTACTATGCTCTAACATGGCAATAACTTAAAATATTACTGAAATATGGAAGGTTCTTTGCATATATGCCTAATGGCATCAAGGCACTGTTTTTAGAGTGTTACTGCTTTTAAACATCTTGTTAAAATTATGAAATATGTCATACAGATAAAAAATGAATAAAACAAAGCATAGTTTTTTTTTTTTTTTTAAAGATTTTATTTATCTATTTGACAGACAGATCACAAGTAGGCAGAGAGGCAGGCAGAGAGAGAGGAGGAAGCAGGCTCCCTGCTGAGCAGAGAGCCCGATGCGGGGCTCGATCCCAGGACCCCGAGATCATGACCTGAGCCGAAGGCAGCAGCTTAACCCACTGAGCCACCCAGGCGCCCCAAAACAAGCATAGCTCTTAAAACATTATGAGATACTAATACCTTTAAAGCCCCCTTATGCGTCTCTCAGACTGAATCTTCCTTCCTCTCAGAGTTAACCAGTAACTTGAATTTTTTGATATGTGTCTGCTTTTTATAGTTTTATTTTTCCTTTCAAATTATTTTTTGTGCTTTTAATATGTCTGCTTTTAGAAACTCTACCAAAAGAGAAATCTGTTGATCTGTTTTAGACTAGGATACTGAGAAGCAAGCTCATTAGGACTGTGCTCTTACGTAAAATGTGACAGGTTCGAAGAGAAGGCCAGAAGGGTTCTCTTTTGAATAAGGCCTGTATGCATTATGGCACCTTCACTGAGACTTCTATTTTGTCTGTTAAAAGGCCTTTTGAATTTATTTACTGCTGCTTAAGATTGTTCCAGATGGATGGGAATGCCAAAGAGATAACCCTGTAATTCAAGTGTTATATAGCTGAAGGATTCATCAACTGGAAGATCCTGAAGTGACATTAATGGTCATCAAACCCAACCTCTCCATTCCCTAAAGAAAAAATGAACCCCTAAAAGTTTAAGTGACGTGTTTTAAGTCACAGAATTAACACAGAATTAAAAAAGAGCCAAGGTTGGCATTCAAGTCACTGAGACTTCAAGTAGGTTTTCAAGTAGGGACTCCTCAGCGGGTATTTGGCAATGTCTGGAGTCATTTTTGTTTGTCACACTGGGAAGGTGCTACAGAAGCCAGGAATACTGATAAACATCTTCTGATGTACAGGCCAGCTTCCCAAAACAGTTATCTTGCCCAAAATATCAACAGGTGTGAGGTGGAGAAACCCTAACACTTTGTCAGGTATCTGTAATCGACTGTTTACTTAATACAAACATTCTGAGAAAAGCAGTGTCAAAATAGGTTATTTCTCTTTAGTTAAAAATTCAGGCTGATTTAAGGGTCCAGTTTGACTCCCTATAAGATGGACTACATTAAATAAAAATAAGTAAATAAAATATACTCACCAGGAGCCAAAACCCAAGGGTCTCCTATCATAATCTGGCAGATCTGGAGCAATCTTACATGCCTGTATGTTCAGGTACTTAAATATGTGAATTTTGCCTTTAATACATATCTAAAAAAAGTAACATATACACACAACCAAATTATTACTCATCCGAAATGTAGGTGTTCCCTGTTAACAATCACAATCAGCTTTTTATTTATTATATATTAGAAACAGCAGGCATTTCTATCAACTACATATAGCGATATTAAAAATCAAATACTCATTATAACCTATTTTTAGTTATTCTATGTGTTTAAGTGATATAAATACAGATTTTTTGTTTTCTGGTCAAGAAAAATTTTCAGTAACATATAAAATAAGTAACTTATGATTATAAACACTGAGAGAATACTAAATAAACTTATCATCTTGACTAGTTAGGCATAGTCAGGGATTTAAAGCATTGTACCCCACGGATTACACTGGCAACTTTTGCTTTTAGAAATTCAATAATCATGCACAATTATGTTTTGAATCCTACTCTGTAAGAGAGAAAAGCAGAATGATTAATTATTAAAATTCTATTTCTGTTGATGGAAGTCAAAATACAAATTCTTTAGGATTATGAGATCCTTCTATAGGAATGAAGGTTACTCATAAAGCTTTATAGTTGCCATCTAGAGGTCTGAATAAGACCATCATCAACTATAGAGTTCAAATGCTACAGTGAAAAATATAGGCTGGCATGTGTTGTGATGAGCAATGGGTGTTATATACAACGAATGAATCACTGAACACTGTATCAAAACTAATAATGTACTATATGTTGGCTAACTGAATGTAATAAAAGAATAAATTAAATTAAATTCAAAAATATACAGGTTGGCAAATTTTTTCAGATCATGGGATGGCTGGAATCTATATGTAAAATTACCTTATAATTATTATTAAATAGTTTCGTATCTGTCACTGATAAACAAATGACCAAATTAACTAAACGAGGAACTTAAGATTTTAGAAATAAAAAGGGACAAAAACAATGGTCAGAAGAAACGCACTGATAATCTTTAATTCTGAAAACCAAGTATTTTTATGTGTCTCTCATGTTTACATTTGCCTACATGCAAATTTTACTAGAAAGGAATTAACTCAAATTATATTAGAGAAACTTCAAGAAGAACCCTTCAGCCTAAAAAAGTAAGTCAATTTAATGAAAGCCGAAACACTTCTGGAAATATTACCTGCCCTTCATCCCATTTATTCAGGGCTTCTAAAGAATACATATGTGTGTGAGTTTATTTTAAAAGAATTGTATTTCCAACAAAAAGATAAATGCATAGAACTTCAATTTGTAAATTAACCCTTTGTTGAAAAAGTTTCCAACATACTTCAGACCCACTAGAGTTTACCTGTGCAGGAGGAGACTGTAGTGGATTGTTATCTAGGGTGATCATCTGTAGGTGCCTGAGGTTCCGATAACAAACAGGGATTGCTGTAATTTTATTGCAGGAGAAGTCTAATCGTATCAATGGCAGTTCTGCCAGCTCTGCAGGGTGATAAGAAGGAAATGAACAATTCATGATATTTCAAAACTGGACAATTTTTACAGGAGCTTCTAGTTAAATAATAACAAATTTAATGTATTTATCTCCTTTCTTAATAATGAACTGATATTGTAAAATGAAATCTAGTTGCTCACAGATGGGAATACTAGTGAAAAGCGCTCACAGAACTACAGAAACCAGAGGCCTGATACCACAGAAACGTAGGCATAACCAATGGATTAGATGATAGTGTGTACAAAGAACAAGTTAGATGCCTAAGTTCCCAATCTCAAATCATGCAGCACAACCCCTCCCCAATCACCACAGGGGTCAATAAGTTATTCTCTAGTGAAACTGAATCAAAAGCCTTTGAATTCAGGAATCTCAAACAAAATGGAAAGTCAGGATGAGCAGCCAGTTGAAAACAGAGGATTTAAGAGGAAGACTACGTAGTGAAGAGACCTCAGCACTTTCCTACCCAACCCCATCCCATCCTTAGCTCTTGAATGCCTGTAGTCAGTCCCCTCTTATCTATGGGGGATATGTTTCAAAACCCCTAGCAATGCAGCAATGCAGATAGTACCAAATCTGATATATACTATGATTTTTCCTATACATACATACCTGTATACATATACATGATAAAGTTTAATTTATGAATTAGGCATGGTTAGAAATTAACAACAATAACTAATAATAAAATAGAACAATTACAATAGTGTAATAAAAATTACATGAATGTGGTCTCTCCACTAGAAAAGGAGGGAGGAATTAGCCATAGGCACATAAAAAAACTAAGCAAAAACAAAACAAAAAAAGATGAAAACAGCAACAAAAATAAGATAGAGAAAAAAGAAAAAAAATCAGAGTATATCAACTGAATTGGCAGGGAACAACATTTATATAGTTGTAGTAACATAAACAATAATACTTTGATCAAAAGTCGTGATAAAACTACACTGGGAAGACAGTAGGAGGGAAGTAAAGCTATGATCGTGATAGTGTGTAAGAAAGTTAAACCATCTTCTATCAGATCGCCTGGATGGCTCAGTCAGTTAAGCATCTGCCTATGGCTCAAGTCATGATCCCAGGGTCCTGGTATTGAGCCCCGCATCAGGCTCCCTGCTTAGCAGGAAGCCTGATTGTCCCTCTCCCTCAGCCTGCCGCCCTGCCTACTTCTGTGCATTCTCTCTCTCTAATAAATAAATACAATCTTAAAAAATAAAAATAAAAAAAATAAAGTCATCTACCATAACAGGAGCTGACATAAATAAATGTCAAGACTGATAAATCTAGTAAAGCTGTTAAAGCCTGCTATTTAGAAATATGTCAGCAAATGCTAGTGGAAATAGTCAAAGGCAGAAAAGGTAAATGCTTCCAGACATTAAAACTGGGGAGGTGGAGGGGTGCCTGGTGGCTTAGTTGGTTAAAGGTCCAACTCTTGATTTCAGCTCAGGTCATGATCTCAGGGTCATGAGATCGAATCATGTGGCAGCTCCATACTTAGTACTCAGCAGGGAGTCTGCTTGAGATTCTCTCTCTCTCTCTCTCTCTCTCTCCCTCTTCCCCTCCTCCATGTGCACGTGCAAGCACACTCTCTCTAATAAATTAAATCTTAAAAAACAACAACTGGGGAGGGAGATGGTTGAGGCAGCAGAATGTCATTATTGATTTTGAGCTTTTTATACTCAACTTTCTGAATGATCTATTTTTATACTATTTTATACTATATATATTTTTATATTATTTGACTTTCTGAGCACTTTATAACAATTAAAATTTAAAATCAAAATGGCAATAAGAGACATAACATCTTATCTACCAAACCACCAATTAATGAACATGCACTCACACACTAACATATATAGCTACTAGAATAAAGCTTTCTTCCCATCTCAGTTTGGCTGAATATGCTGAGATTACAAGATAAGCTTTAAAGCCATTTAAAATTATATGTGTGACTCACCATTTTCTTGTAACATGTATTTAAATTTTGATAGAGA
Organism: Mustela erminea; assembly: GCF_009829155.1. Classification (NCBI taxonomy): domain Eukaryota; kingdom Metazoa; phylum Chordata; class Mammalia; order Carnivora; family Mustelidae; genus Mustela; species Mustela erminea. Next base: position 102,254,400 of record NC_045614.1, read on the forward strand.
AATCAATTAGATGATAAAACTATTAGACTGTAACTGTCATTTAAAACTCTGAATTTTCATTTTCACTAAAATCCCAATGTTTTCATTAATTGATTTTGTAGTAAGTCCATATTATTATATTAATAAGCCTTTAAAGATCAATCACTGTAAGTGGGTCCTGAGTAGAAGGGTAATCTTGGATAGAAATTTTGGGTTATGAGACTTATGGCATGATGTTGATCAGTTCTGCTGGGGGCCTTCATTCATATTCCTGAGGGGGTAAAAGTAGACCCAGGAGGAAATGAGGAAGGGCTCTAAAAATAAAAGGTGTAGAGGTTACTGAGTAAGTGAGTAAGATGAAAGTTATGCAGGATTTTGGCTAGTCTGACCGCACTAAGTGTATAAAAGTGGACTAAAAGTCACTTACTGAGATAGTTTGACATCCAAAATGTCAAAGTCATACTTGTATGAACTAAAAATTTGTTAGAACTAAAAATCATACTGGATTAAACTGGTGTTAACATTTGGATTCCACAGTGAAGGAAAAGTTTCATTAGTTATTTCATTATTTACTACACAAGTCGATTTTTGTAGAAGAACCTATAGCATCATAGTCATGAATATACCTTCTAAAGGACAAAGGTAAGGGAAAGTGGATGGGAGTACAGATGAAGTTTCCCGGAGCTGATCACTACTTTGGCTGGATTATTCATTGCTCTCATCTATATATGAAATTTTCCATAATAAAATTAAAGAAATATATACTCTGATTTAAGTTCTCCCATTTTTCATTTCTTTTTATGGCTTCTTTCATGAATTCATATTTTGAAGGATTGATAAATTATTAATTTGTTTAATCATTTTTATCATTTAGATACATATACCAGAGCCTATAGTAAGCCTAAGAGAACCAGCCTCCCAGTGCAGTCTCTCACTGCATTCATTATTCATTCTACACATCACCTCATTAACTAGCCACAACCATTAATTAGCCTCTATCTGAACATTTCCAGGGAAGATTAAGTTCAAGTTAAGTCTATTTTAAGTCAGTGCAAATTGCAGGAATATTTTTCATTACACTAAACTATTTCCTAATCAAAAACATGATCTATTTCTCCCAATAGTTGCAAGTACTAAAACTTTCAGAGACCCTACCTTGCATTATGAATTAATTCTGACACGATCTAAAAATACAATCACTGGTTAATAGCTATTGGAGTTTTTCACTGAAGACTCTAACTTTAAAATCTATAAAGTAGCTGAACTACTGTATCTCCAACGTTGCCTATAACTCGTATACATTTTTGTCTTGTACCTATCAGTCTGAGAGATCTTCAAAATAAAACAAGAAATAACAAAACAATTATTTCAGTTTCTTACCTTCAGGCAAACGTACTAAGTGGTTTCTTCTTACATTAAGGTCTCTCAAGGCCTCCAAACTACCAATTTGGGAAGGTATTGTTTGAATTTCATTGCAGCTCACATCCTATCTCAAAAAGATATAAGGTAAAGAGTTGTTCTAATATTACAAATTTGTCCACTTTAAACCATGTGTAAAATGAGGTTTGATAAAGTAATACTATGATCTGTCTTAACTGTAAAAAAAAAAAAAAAAAAAAAAAAAATTCTGTGTCCCCTTGTTAATTCTAAAAATGTAGAGGCCTCTGACTGATTTTACACATTTTATATGGATCTACACTAATTTTATGAGCAGAACAAAAATTAAATGACACGATATGGACAGAAGGCCTAGGATCAAATCAAATGAAAATTCTAGTGAAAAGGTAAATTAGAAAAAAGTATATCAACAGATCTATTTAGGACAATATTTTATACGTGTTTTAATGAAATTAGAAGAAAAAAACAAAACAATAATAAAAATTATAATGATAAAATTAATTGAAAGGAACTCCTATTTTCAAAATACCAGCTCACCTGCTCAAAAATGTAAAATAAAAATGCACTGAAGAGGGGCGTGTGGGTGGCTCAGCTGGGTGAGCGATTGCCTTTGGCTTAGGTCATGATCCTGGAGTCCTGGGATTGAGTCCCGCATCAGTCTCCCTGCTCAGCAGGGAATCTGCTTCTCCCTCTGCCCCTTCCCCTCTCATGCTCCATCTTTCTCAAATAAATAAATAAAATCTTTAAAAAATGCATCGAAGATAGCTCAAAAAATTCTTTATCAAACTGAAAGTGAGGGAAAAAATACTGAAGTAAACATAACTCATAGGCCATGGAAAAAACAGACACTGCTCTACTGGCATCTGATCAAGCTCGTACCAACACAAGTATTATGTGGGCCTTCTGGTATATTGGTCAACATCTTGATTCCACTAGTTCTGAGAAGAGGCTGACTACAGATTCCAAGACTGACAAATTCAGAATTCCCTAATTCTGAGACCAGCCAGAAAAATGTATAGCATTTTTCCGTGTATAACAGCAGGAAGTTGTCTAGGTTAATAAAAGCTCCAAGATGCCACATTAACACTGAGAACTCCTTTAGAATATGAGTAAAAAGACAATATTAATAGACTATTTGAAAAGACCACTTACCAAAACTTCAATAATCTTCAAACATTATTTTTATATTTTCCCATAATATTCTTAGAGAAAATATTACTTTACTTTTCCTACCAATTAATGACTGAAGTAGAATCAGTAGCTATACTTTTTAGTCCAATGCTCTGGGCATCAAAGTTAAAAGGAAGAGAAGTTGAAAGGATAGGGAAAACTGAACCTGAGCCAGAAGGTAATAGTAATTTATAATATTTCTCTTGGAAAATGTATATCTTGAAAGACTGAAGTTTACTTTCACTTAAAAATGAAGGGAAGGGTGGCTCAATCAGTTAAGCCTCTGCCTTCAGCCCCACACGGGACTCCGCACTTAGTGGGAAGTCTGCTTGTCCCTCTGCTTCTGTCCTTCCCCCTGCTTGTGCTTTCTCTCACTCTCTTGCTCTAATAAATGGATAAAATCTTTACGGGAAAAAAAAAAAAAAACAATGAAGAGAAATAGCGGCACCTGGCTGGCTCAGTTGGAGAAGTATGTGACTCTTGATCTTGGGGTCTTTAGTTTAAGCCTCATGTTGGCTATAGAGACTACTTAAATAAATAAACTTAAAAAAAAAAAAAGGAAAATAAAGGAAAAAAGCAATAAGGATGTTGTGAAAACATGTTTTATCAAGTAGAAATCAGGAACTTTGGGATTATTAATTCTCACTCGGGCGCCTGGGTGGCTCAGCTGCTTAGGCAACTGCCTTCGACTCAGGTCATGATCCTGGAGTCCCTGGATCAAGTCCTGCATCGGGTTCCCTGCTTGGCAGAGAGTCTGCTTCTCTCTCTGACCCTCCCTCTTCTTATGTTCTCTCTCTCTCAAATAAAAAAAAAAATAATAATAATTCTCACTCTGGCACAAACTATATGACTGAGGTTATCGATTTACCTCTTCTGTAGAAAGCTAAAAGCTCCTTCTACAAGATATAGCTTAGGTATTTATGATTCAATAAGCAGATACAGAAAGTTCTGGTTTGAAAAATCAGAATCTGAATCACAAGCAAAATTTACTGTTAGTTCATGTTAATAACCCAAGCTCTGAAGAAATGCCAACAAACCTGTATTTTGGACTTTATTTCCTAGATCTTATTGTCTCTAAATAAATAGTCTAAATACTCCAGATTTAATATATTTGTGTATTTTTACATGTGACCTTTTATATTTATAATTCACCTGAAAAAAAGAGAGAGCTAATGTGTGGTCCAGTTAAATTACATGTGCATTTTTTGTTTATGATGTCTATCTTTGTTAATAAACCTACATGAAACTATCCTTCCAAATCTCAATGGATAAAATTGTATTTGACCATTTCAGAAATACAAAACATGGGCTCTGAAGTTAAGGTAGGCTGATTTCAAATTCTATTTCAGTTATGGAACCTTGGGCAAATTATCTAAGTACTACTTTCCTCGGGTTTAATATGATAATTATAATACTTATTCATAATGTTACTGTGGTGTTTAATTGGAAAAGTTCCATTCCCATGCCCAGAACATAAGTACTAAAGAGTAACAAGGAGTAGTAAATGAAAGTCAAGCTTCTCAGAAACTATAAAGCAGTAAAGAATAGCTTACTTTATGGAAGGAGAGGGGTGCTAGAGATAGCACGTAAGACAAAAAAAATAAGCCTGATCTTTGTAGTGCCTGTTCCCCTGTAGGGGCTAACCAAAAATCGAAACACTGACACTATTAAGATTTTGAAAAATTCAAATGCATTATTAACTTATATCTCAAAAGTTTAGTAACGTGGAAATCAATGAATACTGGTTAAAATTTAATTCTAATGATTTTCTCCCAGTCCACGTGGGTCTATTAGACTTGCACTTTAAGTACTTTAACTCTGTCCTGAAGCACTTCAGTACTGATCAATCAGCAAAACTTCACTATTCATACCTGAAGAAAACTAAACAACACAACTTAATAATGGGTCTTTATCACATGACAGATTATGGTATGACTATGGATATACATACATGTGGGACAGTGAAAAAGTAAAACATTAACTTACAAGTTCTGTTAAATGTCTGAGATGTCCAATTTCCTCTGGAAGTGACACCAATTTGTTATTACTAGCAATTAAGACTTTCAGTGGTAAATTACACAAGTGCACTGGTAACGTTGACAGTTGGTTCCGACTAAATGGATAAGTAGAAAAAGAGAGGAGTAAGAACCCACCACTCAAGAAAGAAATTTCCATCTTTCCTATTCTACACTCAGTAAAGTGACAAACCTAAGTCTTGGAAGGAACAAACAGGATATCAGATTTGGATTCTGGCCTCCATTTCCTCACGTATCACCTTTGTGATTTTAAGTACAGCATTATTCATTTTTTACACAGATTCCTCATATATAAGTTGAGGATCTTAATAACTCTTCTACCTATCCTACAGGACCCTGTACCATAAAATTCCTTTGTAAATAATGATGTGCTATATAAACACAACATATATTATTTAAATTACTGTTATGAATGATAAAGTGATTTAAAAATACAGTAGATGACTGTTATCCTCTCCTGTCTTCCAAACAAGAGTTATAAACATAAAAGTAGTTGTATCTACTCCCTCACCATTACATACATTATAATCAAATGTATATAAATGATCCAAATATAGTTCTATGGAAAACAAGTGACCGGCTGTGATTTCAAATATGTCACACCAGCTGAAGTATAGGTATATAAATCTTTTATGGGGCACTTGGGTGGCTCAGTTGGGTAAGCAACTGCCTTCGGCTCAGGTCATGATCCGGGAGTCCCAGGATCGAGTCCCACATTGGGCCCCCAGCTCCAAGGGGAATCTGCTTCTCCCTCTGACCTTCTCCCCTCTCATGCTCTCTCTCACTGTCTTTCTCTCAAATAAATAAATAAAATCTTAAAAAAAAAAAAAGAAATCTTTTATATATATAAAAATATGTGAAATCAGTACTGAAAATATACATCTATCATTAGGATAAAAATAAGTTAAAATTTTACTTATATAGATTTAACCTTTTCATCTCTAGGGTCAGTTCACCCCATTTCCAAGACCTTTTGCTGATTTGACTAATATAGATCACGAGTCTTTAAAACTTTTTCAATCAGTCATTCTATTCCGGGATGCCTGGGTGCCTCAGTCAGTTAGCATCTGCCTTTGGCTCAGATCACGATCCTGGGGCCCTGGGATCAAGCGCAGGGAGCCTGCTTCTCCCTCTCCTCCCCACTTATGCTCTCTCACTATCTCTGTTGCTGTCTCTCTCTCAAATAAAATCTTAGTAATAATAATAATATTGAAACAAATCTATTCCTAGACATTTATCTTAAGGAAAGAGAAAGATAAACATTTACATACAAGAGTCTCTGCCAGTATTACTTTTACCATGGCAAAAACCTGAAATAAACTAAATATCTGAGAGGGAAAATGAGTTTTAGAAGTATATAAACTCTAGAATAAAATCTTCACATACAAAAATACTTCCAAAGAGTATATCATGCCAAGGGGAAAAATCTCATTTAGAAATTTGATTGAAAGCCTAGAGAAAAAGGAAAACATCACCTATAATTATAACTCAGATACAACATTTTGATGAATTTTCTTCATACTTTTCTACATTTGCTCATTTTTTCTAGTGAATATAACTTTTATAACCAAAAAAATAGTGAAAGAAGTGTTCTAAAATATGAAAAAATAGAAAGGAGTTAAATAAATGCATTTACACATTCAGAACTTAGTACACAAAAATGCAAAATCACAACAATGAAAGTACTTTCAGATCTATTCTCATTTGAGAAAGCTTATTTGAAAATGTAATTGAAGAATCACTACAAGACTACTGTAAGCCTATCAGGCCAATGACCCTTACAGATTCTTAATTATTGCAAAGCTAAAGGCAAAGGGAGGAAACTAGAAGCACATAGGAAATATTGTTAATTCAGCCTAAGAATGAATATGAATAGATAATGTAAATATGAATAGATAATGTAAATTTCAGTGATACTGCAGATATGAATAGATAATGTAAATTTCAGTGAAAGGGAAGAGAGAACTGAAAATACCATATAAAACTAAAAATTAAAAAAAAAAAAAGAAACAGCATCCTTACCTAATATTTAAGAATGTTAGAGCTTGTAAGTTTAGAATTGCCTCTGGTATATACCGAATACAATTTTGGTATAAGTTGAGATTCTCGAGAGAAACAAAATGACATGCTTCTATGGGAATCTCAGAGAGACGATTTCGTGACAGATCTGAAAGAAAAAATAAATTAAGTTTTAAGGTCAAACATTAGAACTTATTTTGCCAAAATGTTAGATAAATAAGCAGGTTTCATGATTGTCTGAATTCCCAAGCGTTTCCATCGTGAAGAATGGTCTAGAGTAAACATTCAAATATTTATTATTCAACTGAAAAAAACATTTTAACATACTCCTCTCCATCTTTTTGCTGGGAAATACTGATTCCTTCTCTGAGTACCCACATATACTGAAAAAATAAAACCAGTATTTTTTGTAAATAACATAAATTCTAAGGCATATCTGTCTACAATTACACCAAAGATCATACTAAGTATCAAATATCCTAGAAAACAAAAAGACCCTAAAAACCACCTTCCCAAAAGCATAGACAACATTCTGGGATTTAAAAAAACAACAACAACACCAAACTTAAAAAAAAAAAAAAAAATACTGCCCCCCCCTTAAGATTTTTTTTATTTATTCATTTGAGAGAGACAGAGAATAAGCAAGAGCATGAGTAAAGGAGACGGTCAGAGGGAGAGAAAAAAGCACACTCCCTGCTAAGCTGGGTGCCTGACATGCCTCAAACCCAGGAACCCTGGATCATGATCTGAGCTGAAGGCAGATGGTTTGACTGACTGAGTGATCCAGGTGCCCCATTATACTGCCCCTTTCTTTATCGTCAAAGATTATCAGGGTCATGTCAAAAGGAGTCAGGAACCATTCTGCTTCTAGGCCAAAGATGAGACAAATCTCAGCTTCAATGGAGACAATAATTGCAAAGGACTCCAATGTATCACATACGTTGAATTATATTAGTTTATAATGACATCTAGCCCTTTCCCCAAAAGATGATAGAGAACCCATTCATATCTCATAAACTGATAAAGTAAGGGGAAAACATTTAACTTGCCTTTCCTCTATGAACTGTATCACTGAGTAACCAAACAGATGAAGTGTCTGTAAGTGTTCGCCTTATAAATAAAAAATGATAGAATGTCACCATTTTGCAACTCTCAATGAATTAATGGATCTAGAATTGAGTATTAACAGTTTTTAAATAATTTTTTAAAATTTTTAATTTATTTGACAGACAGAGATCACAAGAAGGCAGAGAGAGAGAGGAGGAAGCAGGCTCCCTGCAGAGCAGAAGCCTGATGCGGGATTCAATCCCAGGACCCTGAGATCATGACCTGAGCTGAAGGCAAAGACTTAACCCACTGAGCCACCCAGGCGCCCTCTTAACCGCTTTTTTTTTTTTTTTTTTTTTTTTTAAACAACAAGAAAATCAGAAATTGTATGCCTCCCTCTGGAAGAATAGAAAATCACTTATGGTCTTGCCAGAGGGACAGAACCCACATCTACGGAAGCTTTTGCTAACTTTCAGAAAATGGAGAAGACAAAGGCATCTGCTGACATAAAGTCACTCTGTCATTATCCATTTAGAGCTAGTTAAATATACTGTGAGATTCACTTGCTTACCACTGTTTTCTCTCTTCTTCTGCCCGATCTCAAAGTCTCTGTTGGCAATTATTGGTGAGAATCATTTACTGAGAACATCTCCTAAATGGAGGACTTATATTACTGTGTGTCCACAAATATCTTGCTTTCACCACAACATGTGAATAATACCTGCTTAGATATAGGCACAGGTCCTTTCTTAGGAACCTGTAGATGTTATATTACTACTGTCTAGCTTCCAGGGTCACATGGAGTAGTCTGGCACATATACGATGATTTTTTCCTTTGTAAACAGCTTATTTTTCTTGTCTCCCCACCATCCTCAACAGTTTGGTCTGGAACTCAGCAGGCTCTTTCAGTTTTTCTTCAAACCAGAGACATGCTTACCTAGTATAGCTTTAGTTACTGCACCTCCTTCATTTGTTCTCTCTCCTTCCATAGAAACATATATCTATATCTATATCTATATCTATATCTATATCTATACCCCCACTGATTACCCCATTTGGCTATACTCTTCTACTCAATGTATCAGACCAGAAATTTGAGTCTCACCAATAATCACCCTTTCCACAAGTTAATATATAAAAAAGCTCCCTGCTTTTTGTTTTCTTTTACCCTATGATTAGAAGCATGTCTCTCTGTTTCTCTTGAAAATCCAAGATAATTTATTTTGTTTTGCCTGTTAAATCTGTCAATAGAACAGAAGTTTCTACTTCTGTTCTATTTCACTGAAATCACTTGTTCCAGATGCAATCCTTGTTCATCCTGTCTCTGGCTGCTGGTGTTCCTTTAAGTGAACTGTTTTCGTTTGCCATTCATGGCTTGCATCATCGTCATCTCGGAGCTCATCCTTCAAGCTGCTTGGAGTCCCTTGAAAGGCAGTTAACACCAAAATTGTAGAAGCAACCTCTACAATGGGATGGAAGTAAGCTTTTACTCAAGTGCAGAGTTGATTCTGAGGACTCAAAAATTTTGATAATTGCCCCACAGGCTATTGCCTCTTGTTTTCATTTGGATCACATTATATTCCCCAAACTCACATATTCCCTCTAGGCCCCTCCAGCCTACATGCCTCAGAGCTGTTTCACTCTCAAGTGATAGTTAGTAACTGAAGTTGGGAAACAGATCACTATCTTGCCAAAATGCCTCCCCATATTGTATTCATTAGGAAAAAGTTTTAATGCCCTAGTTAACAGAGACCATCAAATACTTAAGACTAAAAATTTCCTATAAAATCACATTATAAATAGTTTCTTTCATACTAAATGCAGTAAGAATTCTTTTTTTATCAATTCCTATTTAAATTTTATTACTACAATTTTAAGTTGAAGAAATGAGGAGTGCCTGTTTGGCTCAGTTGGAGGAACATGTGGCTCTTGATCTCGGGATCATGAGGTTGAGTCCCACATTGGGTGTATAGATTACTTAAACAAATACATAAACTTAAAAAAAAGTTGAAGAAATTAAAGAAATTAAATTCATTGCAAACTGCTCCTTATTTAAATTTAACCCTCCAAGATGACAGCTCCAGGCAACATATTAAATTTAGGCAGGGATTACACTGCCTAATTGATTTAAGCTTAAATTGAATCTTTTTTTTTTTTTTTTTTAAAGATTTTATTTATTTATTTGACAGAGAGAGATCACAAGTAGGCAGAGAGGCAGGCAGAGAGAGAGAGGAGGAAGCAGGCTCCCCGCTGAGCAGAGAGCCCGATGCGGGACTCGATCCCAGGACCCTGAGATCATGACCTGAGCCAAAGGCAGCGGCTTAACCCACTGAGCCACCCAGGCGCCCCAAGCTTAAATTGAATCTTAAACATGATTTAAGCTCAGTCTGTTAAGCATCTGCCTTTGGCAGGTCCTGGCATCCAGTCCTGCATCAGGCTCCATGCTCAGCAGGAAATCTGCTGAGTCAGCTTCTACCTCCCTCCCCACTCAAGTGCTCTCTCTCAAATAAATAAATGAATAAATAAATCTATCTTTAAATTACTTAAAATCCAGGAAAATGAAACAAATAACTTCCAACATTTTTTTATCCCCATGTTAAGCAGGGAAAAAATAACAGCAAGATATATACTAGGCTTAGACGCATTTCAATAAATGGGCACTCCTTAATTTTTTAATATTTAGCAAATTTAAGATATAATCTATTTTTGAAACCAGAGTTTTGGATAAGGGTTCTTACAAGTTCTTCCACTTAAATTGTATTTTTATTTCAATTTGAGAAGACAAGTAGCTACTTCCTTATGTTAACTAAGTAATTTTTTACAGGCTATAAATCTATGATCATATTACAGAAAATACTGCAAAGTACTAACGGTTTATATAAAATATTTTTTGTCACACTCCCTCAAGGAAAAAATAATTTTATAATCAAAGAAATGTGTTTTAAAAAGCCTTCATGGGTGCCTGGGTAGCTCAGTTGGTTAAGTCTGACTCTTGGTTTCAGTTCAGGTCATGATCTCATGGGTTGTGAAATCCAGCTCAGCAAGGAGTCTGCTTCAAGATTCTCTCCCTCTGCCCTTACACCCACTTGTGTGCTCTCTCACTCTCTCTCTCAAATAAATAAATTAATTTTTTAAAAAGCCTTTAAGAAATAACCTTCAGTTTAAAAAACTATGGGTATGTAGTATTCCTAAAACTCTTTTTCTGGTTATAAAAGCAATGATGCTAACTTCATATGGAGAGAAGACTGCATAAAACATATACGCATTCAAAGAAATAAAAATATTGCCAGTACCCTACAAGCTCCAATGTAGCTGTTCCTGATCATAATCTTTTCCCTTGCCAAAAGAGAAACTAATCTACTGATTTTAGTGATAATCATTTCCTTGAAAGTTTTAACACTTTATAATTTTTAGTACTAACTACCTATTGTTTTGGAGATCAGAAGTCAGAAATAAATCTCATTGGGTTAAAATAAAGGTGTGTTGGCAGGGCTACATTTCTTTTGGAGATTTAGGGGAGAATTTGTTTCCTTCTATTTTCATGTAAGGTGTATCATGCAGTAGTTCCTTCATTTTCACTGTCTTCATAGTTCTCTTTTATATAAACATGCCACAGTTTATTTGCTTATCCTACTAATGATGAACACTTCAATTACACATTGATCTAGATGAATATCCAGGAGTGAAAATTCCGTAATAAGATGTAGGGATCTTCAACTTCACAAGAGAATGACAAATGGTTTTCCAAAGTGGTTGCACCTTGTGTAACTATTGTGTGGAAGACTTCTTGTGGCTTCACATCTTTTCCAATACTTGTTATTATGAGATGTCTTAATATGTTTATTTGTTTTAAAGATTTTCATACAGTGGCATTTCATTGTGATTTTAATTTTCATTTCCTTTATTATTAATGAGGTACTACAGCTTTTCATTTGTTTATTGGCCATAGATTTCCTTTCTTATAAAGTCTTTTGATTTGTTGGAGATCTTTATAAATTCTGAAGATGTATCTGGTATCAATTATATCTGTTGCAAATCTCTTCCCTCACTTTGTGGTTTGAAGTTGCACACTCTTTGTGGTATCTCTGATGACAGTCTTTAATACAGTAAAATGTCTTATTAATCTTTTCCTTTATGGTTAGTGGTTTTTACAGTTTTAAAGGAAAACCTTCCCTTAAGTTTATAAAAAGATATATTCTTCTGAAAGTTTTATAGTTTGACCATCATATTTACCATACCAGGTATTGTTTTTCTAGTATGATATGAAGTTAGGAGGCCAATTTCAATTTTTCCTACAGGGATATCCATTTATCCCAGTGACCACTAATGAAAAGATCATCTTCCCTCCTATTATTTGCCAGTAACACCTTTGTCATATACCAGGTGTCTATATTTGTATGGGTCTACTTGAAGGCTAATACACTGCACTATTGTCAGTATTACTCAATCTTAATTACTACAGCAGGATAATAATTCTTGCCATCTAGCAGAGTGATGTGTTCCTAAACTGCTAAGGTATTCCTACCTCATCGTTCTTCAAGTATTTCTTGGCTTTCTAGGTCCTCTGCATCTCGTTTTAAACTTCAGAATGGGCTTGTTTAATTTCATGAAAACACTTGCTGGAGATTGCAGTGAGTCAAATATCAATTTGAGAAGAAATAACACCTTTACAATATTGAATTTTTCAATCCACGAACATCTCCACTAATTAATAAAAGTCACCTTTAATTTACCTATTAATAAAGTTTTATAATTTTCCTCAGGAGGGCTTTACACATTGTTTACTTGCTTTATCCCCAGTTCTATTGAGATGATCATAAGATTTTTATCTTTACTTATATTAATGTTTTATAAGTATATTAGATTAGAAATATTTTCTAGTTTCCATTATGATTTCTGTCTTATTCTGTCAGAAATGTATTCTTTAATTTCTGAACATGTAAGGACACTCTAATTACCTTTTTGTTGATTTCCTACAACTTTATTATAGTAAAAGAATACTCTTGGGGCGCCTGGGTGGCTCAGTGGGTTAAAGCCTCTGCCTTCGGCTCAGGTCATGATCTCAGGGTCCTGGGATTGAGCCCCGCATCTGGCTCTCTGCTCAGCGGGGAGCCCGCTTCCTCCTCCCTCTGCCTGCCTCTCTGCCTTCTTGTAATCTCTGTCAAATAAATAAATAAAAATCTTAAAATGTTATGTTATTTCAATCCTTTGATATTTATCTGCATTTTCTTTATGGATCAGCATATGGTCCACTTTAATAAATATTCTGTGTGAGTCTGAAAAGAATGTGTACTCTACATTTCTACATTGCACATAGTATTTTAGTTAGGTCTATTAGGTCCTATTTGTTTGACTGCATTGTTCAAGGCTCATCTTTACTTTTTTGGGGCAGTTTTTTTATATCAATTGCTGACAAAGGTATATTACAGTCTTCTGTTACTATTACTATTGCTATTTTGTCTATTTCTCTCTGTAATTCTTTAGCCTCTTCTTTATATATTTTGGGATTTTGTTACTGTGTTCCTATGAAATTTTAAATTATTAAATTTTTCTGATAAATTAAGTTACTTTTTTTTTTAAGATTTTTTTTTTTTTTTATTTGACAGAAAGAGAAACAGTGAAAAAGGGAACACAAGGAGGGAGAGTGGGAGAGGGAGAAGCAAGCTTCCCCACGAGCAGGGAGCCTGATGTGGAGTTTGATCCCAGGATCCTGGGATCATGACCTGAGCCAAACATAGACACTTAACTGACTAAGCCACCCAGGTGCCCCTTTAAATTACCTCTTTTATTTCTATATTGTTCTTTGCTTTGAAATTTCTTCATTTGGTTGGTTTGGGGGACTGATTTTAATGTGACTCTCATTAAAATCAGTCCCCCAAACCAACCTGTTCATGCCCTTGTATAACAACCCCTCCAAATGATTATGGGTGGGACTTCATAAGTAGCCAATATACATTTGACCCTTGAACAATGTGGGTGAGTTAGGAGTGCCATCCCCCAACACAGCTGAAAACTGGGTATAACTTTTGACTCCCTCAAAACTGAACTCCTAATACTCTACTGTTGATCAGAAGCCTTACCAACAGCAGAAACGGTCAATTAACATACACCTTGTATATTATATGTATTATATACTGTATTCTCACGATAAAGTAATCTAGAAGAAAGAAAATGTTTAGAATATCTTATGGAAAATATATTTATAGTACCATACTATAAAAAATCTGCATGTAAGTGGACCCATGCAGTGCAAACCTATATTGTTAAAAATCAACTTAGACTTGTCTTTAACCAAAAGAAGATTGCAAAGAAAATGTATGTCATTCCTGTGGTTATAACTATCTGTTTCTCTCTGTTGCAGCTTTGAAGAGTCAAGCTATCATGAATTCTACCCCTGAAAGGAAATAAATTCTGCCAACAACCTGAAGAGGCTGGAAGCAGACCCTTCCCTAGTCAAGCCTCTTGATGAAAACGCAGCCCCTGTCAACACCTTGATTGGAACCCTGCTGCAGACCTAGCTAAGCTGTGCCTGGACACCTGATCAGATTCCTGATCCAAAGGAACCATTAAGCTCTTTAACTGCTAAGTTTATGATAGTTTGTTAAAGCACAGGGAACAATATAGTTAATTTATCTATAGAATATCTTTCAACACTTCTCAATCATTATGTTTTGAATGTGTCTCTTATAAACAGCATATAGATTTTGTTTTCTTTTTATTGCCCAACAATCTTTATCTTTCAACTGAAACACTCTATATTTAACATAATTACCCAGTGTATTTGTATTTTTAAAACAGTCATGTTAGGGGCGCCTGGGTGGCTCAGTTGGTTGAGCAACTGCCTTCGGCTCAGGTCATGATCCCGGACTTCCAGGATCGAGTCCCGCATCGGGCTCCCAGCTCCTTGGGGAGTCTGCTTCTCCCTCTGACCTTCTCCTCTCTCATGCTCTCTCTCACTCATTCTCCCTCAAATAAATAAATAAATAAATCTTTAAAAAAAAAAAAAACAGTCATGCTATTTCTAGCTCTTTGATTATCTATGCTCTTTTCTTTATTGCTAAAATCTCAATTATGTTCAAAACAGTGAGGTACTCAGCTAGAACAAAGACTCAGTTTCCAATTTTTTTAATCACTCAAGTTCAAACTAGTGGAATATGGATATAGAATTTAACTACATTTGACTTAGTGACTAATTAATGCAGGAAAATATCATTTACAGGCAGTGTCCTGAGTCCTGTATATAAACCAAATGCTTCAAAAGACCTCATGTTTTTCTGAAGAGGGAAAAAGACTTCTCAGCTTTGAGAACTATCTTTACACAATAATGCCAAAGAAATGCTATATATTTGCAAATATATCAGTTTTCCAGTATTTTCTATCTCATGATGGAAATGCTTTTGCCTATTCAGTTCTTTAGGACAGAATTCTGGAATCACTTTTTTCTAATCTAAACCTATCAACAAACACTATCAGTTTATTGGTCCAAATGTATCTTGAACCCATTCATTTCTCTTTATTTCCTCTGTCACTGCCTAATCTAAGATTCAAATAAAACAACACATGGAAAATTATTTCATAAACTATAAAACACAAGAAGGCACACATAAAGTCAGCTTCCTAGGGTTGAGAGCAATACAACAAAAACAAGTAACAAAACTCCCCAAATTATATGGAATTGTGCAAGGTCAGAGTGCAATATAAAAATTTATGATCTTTGGTCACCAAAATGAAGCAATATTGAATTCAGTACACCCTACTTCTAAAAGACAAAAATGCAGAAAACATTTACTTAATGATTTACATTAAAATGTTTAAAACAATTTCCTTATCTTTCAGTGAGGTTAAATAAGCACAAAGGTTAGTGTATCTTTGTGTTACTGGAGTAAGCTTTTGATTTCACACATACTCACAAGACTAGTTATTGTCACACAAACCTCCTAAGTTTCCAACTCTGTGTCTGTGTAATCAATCTTAGCTTGTTTTCTAGACTGCTAATTCAATTGAGATTTGCCAAGTACTACAAAAAGCCACAAACTGGATAATAAACAACTTTGCAATTAAGTTATTAAGTTACTCCTATGTATCATATCCTCCATGTGGCCTTGGTCTTTCACTAGCCATTATCTTTTCTTCTAATGCTAGTGACATGAGCCAACAACTGTACCACTCTTTGGCACAGACCTTGGATGTATTATTCAGTTGAGCAAAGCATAAAAAACCCATTTTGGCCTGATAAAAATATGAGAAAAGTTTTGGCTAAAGGATAAATCATGAAGTCTCAATAACTAAACTAAATAACTAAACTAATGTTCAATAAAAAAGTTCTAGCGTATTATGTTTGTAATAAAATGCCCAATTATTTTCCATATTTATGAAAGTCTTACCCTCAATGTCAAATTCAACTCAGAGATACTGCTGAGTTTTAAAATAATATGTTAAAGAAAAAAGCCTAAAAAATAGTAAAAAGCATCCTAAATATTAATGGAAGGGGTGTATAAGAATCTAGATTCATACACCAAATATTTAATGAGTCTCTTATGTTATAAGGGTAGGAACTATGTCTGCTTTGTTCGACTCCGTACAATTGGCACTCAGTAGTTCCACTGCACATAGTATGGAGCTCAATAAAATATTCGTTCAAAAAATGAGCAAATAAATGGATAAAACAAAAACTGTCAACTCAGAAAAGAGTAAGAATCTTGTCCTCCCTTATCCTTAGAGCTTCAGCTACAGTAAGACTGTAACATGACTAACATAGCTAAGAAAGGCCAAATCACAATTTTATCTTCCTTAATTTTTTTGTTGTTTTAAGAAGTATTACATAACCTGGATTGAAAATAACTTACTTCTAAACAAGTACTTGAGGGCGCCAGGGTGGCTCAGTGGGTTAAAGCCTCTGCCTTCAGCTCAGGTCATGATCCCAGGGGTCCTGGGATCGAGCCCCGCATCGGGCTCTCTGCTCATTGGGGAGCCTGCTTCCCCTTCTCTCTCTTTCTGCCTGCCTCTCTGCCTACTTGTGATCTCTGTCTGTCAAATAAACAAATAAAATCTTTTAAAAAATAAATAAATAAACAAGTACTTACATAAAATGAATCAAATTCAACTTTACAGGGAAATACTGTTATGTCTATCAAACTATAGATAAGCATTTTAGATTTATTTATTTGAGAGAGAGAGAAAGACAAAGAGAGAGACAGCCAGATAGTGGGGGGAGGGGCAAAGGAAGAGGGAGAGAAATTGTGGAACAGACTCCCAGCTGACTGTGGAGCCTGACATGGGACTCAATCCCAGGACCCCAAGATCATGACCTGAGTTGAAATCAAGAGTTGGATACCTAGGTGCCCCAAATATTTTATAATTTAAAAAAAAAAGGCTGAAATAGGTTACAGCTGTAAAAGACTGCTTTAGGTATATAAAATAATAACACTGGACCTTTGTTCCATTTTGAAATATAAAATTTTTAACTTATGATATTCCCTTTCTTCCTATTTATAAAAATTACATGCACATTGATTTATAGTCCTATTTGCTACATGGACGTAGATTTTCATCTTATTTAAAGGGTTATAATCCATTATGAGCCAGATTTGATTATGAGAACCCCTGTATCTTTTTGATATGCCATCTTCATTTTTTTGCTTTTGTTTTTGTTTTTAAGATTTTATTTATTTGACAGACAGAGATCACAAGTAGGTAGAGAGAGGAGGAAGCAGGCACCCCACTGAGCAGAGAGCTCGATGGGGGGCTAGAACCCAGGGCCCTGGGACCATGACCTGAGCCGAAGGCAGAGGCTTTAATCCACTGAGCCACCCAGGTGCCCCCCATCTTCATTTTTTTGAGCATTTCCTCATATTCTAACACAACAAGATGTTCCAGGTTTATCTTGTAAGCTTCCATGTCCCAGTTCTGCAATCAGCGATTTCTCTTTCACCCTTGTGTAACAAACTTCTGTGACAAGTTACATTTGGAGGATGGGGGTAGGAGACAGAAGGGAAAGCCTCCAACCCCTAGGAAAGTTACAGAATAAATGGTTGTTGGGGTTTTTTGTAAGCCACTAAGCTTTATAGTGGTCGGTTACACAGCAATAACCAAGAAAACAGAAATTGGTACCTGGAACTGAAGTGTGCTCTAACAAAAACTTAGAACACCTGGTGTTGGCTTAAAAGAAGGCATCAGGGGGGCACCTGGGTGGCTCAGTGGGTTAAAGCCTCTGCCTTTGGCTCAGGTCATTATCCCAGGGCTAGGATCAGGCCTAGGATCAGGGCTCTGTGCTCAGTGGGAAGCCTGTTTCCTCCTCTCTCTCTCTCTCTCTCTCTCTGCCTGCCTCTCTGCCTACTTGTGATCTCTGTCAAATAAATGAATAAAATCTTTAAAAAAAAAAAAAAGAAAGAAAGAAAGAGAAAGAAGGCATCAAGAAGTGGCCCTAAGGGCCAGGCAGAGCGTGTTAGTGATGCAGGAAGGGCAATGAAAAAAATGCTACTGAAGACTGGAGAAAAGGGCACCCTAGTTCTGTCCCAGCATAACAATTCTGGCAGAACAATTAAAGAAACTAGAACCTGCCGTAATTTGGTAGGTAGAAAGGGTACCTAATGGGTTTAAATCACCATAAATACATGTGGCTATCTCTAGTGAAACACATTAGAGTTAAGAAATATATGACAACAAGCGCGCCTGGGTGGCTCAGTGGTTAAGCATCTGCCTTTGGCTCAGGTCATGATTTCTGGGTCCTCGGATCGAGTCCTGCATCGGGTTCCTTGCTTAGATGGGAGCCTGCTTCTGCCTCTCCCCCTGCTTGTGCTCTCTTGCTCTCTCTCTCTCAAATGAATAAATAAAATCTTAAAAAAAAAAAAAAAAGAAATAGATGACAACAAAGTATTACTAAATCTTAATGAGAAAGGATGTACATATATTTACAACACACATATAAAGATATTCCTGCAATTTACTAATTATCCTCCCTTATTTTTAGAAATATATTACACATTTTTCCTTTTCAAATAATGTAGAGAAAGCAAAAAACATTAACCAACTTAAAAGATCCTTTTTGCTCGCATAGTAAAGAACATGAATTTCTGGGACGCCTGGGTGGCTCAGTTGGTTGGACGACTGCCTTCGGCTCAGGTCATGATCCCGGAGTCCCGGGATCGAGTCCCGCATCAGGCTCCCAGCTCCATGGGGAGTCTGCTTCGCTCTCTGACCTTCTCCTCACTCATGCTCTCTCTCATTGTCTCTCTCTCAAATAAATAAATAAAATCTTTAAAAAAAAAAAAACATGAATTTCTGCCTACAATGGATTTCAGCTTCACAAAGTATTAGAAAACAAACTCAATTATTTAGTCTATAAAGACCATCCCTAACTGTGACTGAATTCTTATAATACAGTGTACCCCGGAACAACTTGGGTTTGAACTGTGCAGGTCCACTAATGCGGAGATTTTTTTTACAAATGTAGAAAATGTATCTCCTCTTATGATTTTAACATTTTCTTTCCCCTAGATTTATTGTAAAAATACTGTATATAATACACATAACATATAAAATATGTGTTAACACATTTATATTATCAGTAAGACCTTCCATCAACAGTAGAGGATTAGTAGTTAAATACTGCAGGGAGTCAAAAGTTGAAATAAGATTTTGACATAGATTTTCAATTGTACTGGGGGTCAGTTTTCTTAACCTCCATGTCGTTCAAGGGCCAACTGTATTTGCTTCCATCTTGAAATAGTGTTTATCACATACTATGCCAATAAAAGTTTTCAAAGCCAGGGGCGCCTGGGTGGCTCAGTGGGTTAAAGCCTCTGCCTTCAGCTCGGGTCATGATCTCAGGGTCCTGGGATTGAGCCCGCATCGGGCTCTCTGCTCAGCAGGGAGCCTGCTTCCCCGCCCCCCCCCCCACCGCCTCTGCCTGCCTCTCTGCCTACTTGTGATCTCTCTCTGTCAAATAAACAAATAAAATCTTAAAAAAAAAAAAAAAAGTTATCAAAACCATACCCAGAGGGGCGCCTGGGTGGCTCCGTGGGTTAAGCCTCTGCATTCGGCTCAGGTCATGATCTCAGGGTCCTGGGATTGAGCTCTGCATCAGGCTCTCTGCTCAGCAGGGAGCCTGCTCCCCCCCCCCCCCGCCCCCGCCTGCCTCTCTGCCTACATGTGATTTCTCTGTTAAATAAATAAATAAAATCTTAAAAAAAAAAACCATATCCAGAAACAATAAAATTTAGAGAAACACTATTATCTTAAATGAGACATAATCTAGTCAGATTTTAGTCCTAGTTCTACCATTTTTTTTTTACCATCTTAATCTCTAGAACATCTCAGAATCTCTTACTCTACACTTTCACTGAGATGCTTTCAATTATTTTACCTTTTTTTGCAGGTAAGAAGCATACTAAGAGGTACTTTCTCCCAAGTCTATCTTTTCCATTATCTGTTTAAGAAACATGATTTTATGAATTAGAAGTGGTTAATTCCTACTTTCAGGGGACAAACTTAGAGCCCAAAGACTTAACAGTAGTATGGTTCCTTAAACAACATTTATCTATTTTCCTCCCAGCTAATTTATTAACTTTTCATTAATGTAAAATGAGAATGTTTGAGACTATGAAAGTCACAAGATCCAGAAAAAAGAACATAATCATTTTACTAATATAGTATTTATTGCTCACTTCTGATAAGATAGCAAAAAAAGAAAAATCCCTAATCTGTATAACACAAAAACTTGTTAATAACTTAAATCTCTTAAAAGAAAACAATTATAAACATCTAAGTGGTATTTCAAACGTTTAATTCAACAAATTCTTTTTCTCTTCTTAGGAATCTGCTCAGTGTTGCTCCTTCTTTCAAACTGTTACAATTGCCATTCTCCACAGAGGACAACTCCTAGGACAGCCCAAAGCCCCACACAACCTTGTTTTTTCTCAGACCAGTGTCTGACTTCTATACTAAACTGCCTGGGATCATTTCCTTTGACCAACCAGATCTAATTCAATCTCTCTTCTGACCCTCCGTTTTTCTTCCTATTCTCATGTAAGCTACCAGAAGAAATAATGTGATGGTGTATCTGTTAATAGGAGCCACTTATTTGAATCACAAAGTAAACTAAATTCAGCTGTATCAATTAATACAAATATCTTGAACTTAAACTTAAGTTTTCCATATCATGACAGATGGGCTTGAACCTACTCATCTATAAAGAACTTTTTCAAGTGTTTCTAGCTCTTATGCATGAACAGGTTACCTAAAGCATACAGGGGGAAAAAGGGGAATGCCTGGGTGGCTCAGTGGGTTAATAGGTGGTTTCTTCAATAAATATTTTTTTTAAAAGATCTTATTCATTTATTTAACAGAGAGCGAGCACATGCAGGGAGAGCATCAGAGGCAGAGGGAGAGGGAGAAGCAGACTATCCACTGAGCAGGGAGCCTGATGTGGGGCTATATCCCAGGACCCCGGGACCATGACCAAGCTGAAGGCAGATGCTTAACTGACTGAGCCATCCAGGCATCCCTCAAATAAATAAATAAATCTTATATAAAAAAAAAAAAAAAAAAGCACATAGGGAAAATGGACCAAGGAGTATCTTTCCCAAACTTCTATTTTAAAAAAGATGCTTTGGGGGTATCTGGGGGGCTCAGTTGATTAAGTGTCTGTCTGCCTTCCCCTCAGGTCATGATCCTGGGACCCTGGAATCCAGCAGAGGCTCCCTGCTCAGTGGGGAGCCTGCTTCTTCCTCTTCCTCTCCCCTCTGCTCACTCTCCCCTCTGCTCACATTCTCTCTCTGTGTCTCTCTCAAATAAATAAATAAAATCTAAAAAAATTAGATGCTTTGGCCATTGTGTACTGCTTATTAGCATACACACATACAGTAAGACATTTTTTAGGGTGTTTGCTTAGTTCACAATGTTCCTAATTCATCTCATTCACAGGGGCTGGCTCCCTCCTTTTCAGAATTATATAGACCAGTCATTCTTAATCCTAAAAACAGTCTCAAAGGAAGTCACTGAATTTTGGGATCTCGTCAATCTCTATACCCTGGTAACTCCTGTCCCTCCTTCAAGAGCTATCTCAAACATAATTTCCTTATACCTTCCTTGACTTGTCTAGGCATTCAAAGGATTTTCTATTTGTTTCTATTTTCTGTTTCTATTACCCCACTACAGTAATCACCACATGGTACTGTTAATTCTTCATTAGAATTTAAGTTCTTTGAGACAAAAAGCTTTGTGTCTTTTGCATCTAACACAACATCTAACTTATTAAAAGGTCAATTTTAATTGCTAGAAGTAAGGTAACAGCCTGCTAACATCAGTTATTTCATGCTGAACAAATCTCTACCTAGCTATTTCGTTTTTTATTAAAAACTGAAAAATTAATCTATTCTAAATAAAAAAAAATTTACTTGGTAGGTAACTAGTTAATTTTTTAAATGTGGGCTCCATGAAGGGATTTATAAGAAAGGATCTTTAGTAGAGAAAATGTAGGAGACATACCTACAGACCAGGTCAGATTCCAACCACATCACTACCAACCCTCTGCAACACAACTTAAAAATGAATGGATTATCTGATAAGAGATTAATATTCCACATATATTATTTTAAAAAATCCTAAAACTCAACAACAAAACAACAACACAATTAAAAAATTGGGCAAAGGAGTCAAACAGAAGATACACGAGCGGCCAATAAGCATAAAACGAGACAGTCAACATCACTATTCATTAAAGAATTGCAAATCAGGGGTGCCTGGGTGGCTCAGTGGGTTAAAGCCTCTGCCTTCAGCTCAAGTCATGATCCCAGGGTCCTGGGATGGAGCCCCATGTCGGGCTCTCTGCTCCGCAGGGAGCCTGCTTCCTCCCCTCTCTCTCTCTGCCTGCCTCTCTGCCTACTTGTGATTTCTCTCACTCTGTCAAATAAATAAAATCTTTAAAAAAAAAAAAAAAGAATTGCAAATCAAAACCAAAATGAGATTCCACTTCACATCAATTAGAATGGGTATTTTTAAAAAATTTTTTATCTTTTATAAACATATAATATATTTTTATCCCCTGGGGTACAGGTACGTGAATCACCAGGTTTACACACTTCACAGCACTCACCATAGCACATACCCTCCCCAATGTCCATAACCCCACCCCCTTTCCCCCAACTCCCCTCCCCCCAGTAACCCTCAGTTGGTTCTGTGAGATTAAGAGTCACTTATGGTTTGTCTCCCTCCCAATCCCATCTTGTTTCATTGATTCTTCTCCTACCCCCTTAACCCCCACTGTTGCATCTCCATTTTCTCATATCAGGGAGATCATATGATAGTTGTCTCTCTCCGCTTGACTTATTTCGCTAAGCATGATACCCTCTAGTTCCATCCACGTCGTCACAAATGGCAAGATTTCATTTCTTTTGATGGCTGCATAGTATTCCATTGTGTATAACTATCACATCTTCTTTATCCATTCATCTGTTGATGGACATCTAGGTTCTTTCCATAGTTTGGCTATTGTGGACATTGCTGCTATAAACATTTGGGTGCATGTGCCCCTTCGGATCACTACGTTTGTATCTTTAGGGTAAATACCCAGTAGTGCAATTGCTGGGTCATAGGGTATTTCTATTTTCAACATTTTGAGGAACCTCCATGCTCCATGTTGCACCGGCTTGCATTCCCACCAACAGTGTAGGAGAGTTCCCCTTTCTCAGCATCCTCGCCAGCATCTGTCATTTCCTGACTTGTTAATTTTAGCCATCCTGACTGTTGTAAGGTGATATCTCATTGTGGTTTTAATTTGTATTTCCCTAATGCCAAGTGATCTGGAGCACTTTTTTATGTGTCTGTTGGCCATCTGGATGTCTTCTTTGCAGAAATGTCTGTTCATGTCCTCTGCCCATTTCTTGATTGGATTATTTGTTCTTTGGTTGTTAAGTTTGCTAAGCTCTTAATAGATTTTGGACACTAGCCCTTTATCTGATATGTTGTTTGCAAATATCTTCTTCCATTCTGTCAGTTGTCTTTTGGTTTTGTTAACTGTTTCCTTTGCTGTGCAAAAGCTTTTGATCTTGATAAAATCCCAATAGTTCATTTTTGCCCTTGCTTCCCTTGCCTTTGGCGATGTTCCTAGGAAGATGTTGCTGCGGCTGAGGTCGAAGAGGTTGCTGCCTGTGTATCCTCAAGGATTTTGATGGATTTCTTTCTCACACTGAGGTCCTTCAACCATTTTGAGTCTATTTTCGTGTGTGGTGTAAGGAAATGGTCCAATTTCATTTTTCTGCATGTGGCTGTCCAATTTTCCCAACACCATTTATTGAAGAGATTGTCTTTTTTCCATTGGACATTCTTTCCTGCTTTGTCGAAGATTAGTTACCATAGAGTTGAGGGTCTATTTCTGGGCTCTCTATTCTGTTCCATTGATCTATGTGTCTGTTTTTGTGCCAGTACCATGCTGTCTTGATGATGACAGCTTTGTAATAGAGCTTGAAGTCCGGAATTGTGATGCCACCAACTTTGGCTTTCTTTTTCAATATTCCTTTGGCTATTCGAGGTCTTTTCTGGTTCCATATAAATTTTAGGATTATTTGTTCCATTTCTTTGAAAAGGATGGATGGTACTTTGATAGGAATTGCATTAAATGTGTAGATTGCTTTAGGTAGCATAGACATTTTCACAATATTTATTCTTCTAATCCAGGAGCATGGAACATTTTTCCATTTCTTTGTGTCTTCCTCAATTTCTTTCATGAGTACTTTATAGTTTTCAGAGTATAGATTCTTTGCCTCTTTGGATAGGTTTATTCCTAGGTATCTTATGGTTTTGGATGCAATTGTAAATCGGATTGACTCCTTCATTAGAATGGGTAAAAAAAGCTTGAAAATAACAAGTATTAATGAGGCTGGGGTTAACTGTAACCCTTGTTCTTGCTGGTAAGAAGGTAAAATGATACATACAGCTGCTACAAAAACAATATGGTGGGGACGCCTGGGTGGCTCAGGTGGTTAGGCAGCTGCCTTCGGCTCAGGTCATGATTGGGATTGAGTCCTGCATCAGGATCCTTGCTCGGCGGGGAGCCTGCTTCTCCCTCTGCTTCCCACTCTGTCTGCTGCCTGTGCTCGAACACACTCTCTCTAACAAACAAATAAATAAAATCTTAAAAAAAAACAACAACAGTATGGTGGTTCTTCAAAAAATTAAACATAAAATTATCTAGCAATTACATTTCTGAGTACTATACCCCAAAGAAATAAAGGCAAGGACTCAAACAGGAATTTGCACACCAATATTTGTACCAGCATTATTCACAAGAGACAAAAGGTAGAAACAACCCAAATATTCATTAAAGATGAATGGATAAACAAAATGCAGTAAATGCATGCAACAGAATAATATTCAGCATTAAAGAGGAATGAAATTCTGATACATGCTACAATGTAAATCAACCTTGAAAATATGTGCTAAGTGAAAAAGACTAGACACAAAAGGCCAAATAGTGTATTTCACTTATATGAGATACCTAGGACAGTCAGACCCATAGAGACAGAAAAGTAGGGTGGTTACCACAGGCTGGGAGGGGAGGTAAGAGTTACTGTTTAACAGATACAGTTTCAGTTTGGGAAGATGAAAAAGTTCTAGAGATAGCTATAGTGGTGATGGTTGGAAAACAATGTGAATGTACTTAACTGTACCTTTTAAAAATAGTTAAGATGGTAATGAATTTTAGGTTATGTACATCTTACCACACTAACAGGTTGAATGTTCAGTACTCAAAGTAACAAAATCAATGTAATCTGCCTATATTTAAAAATCTACCTTAAAAATCTCTTTATAAAACCATGAACTTTTATAATAATGATATCTTACAACTCAGCAATAAACTAAATAATACAGAAATGACAGAAACACAAATTCCAAAATCCTTGAACATCAAATCTCAAAAGTTAGTCTCACAACTGTGTAAGAGAATGTCAGTTGTTTATTAACTTCTTTCCTTCCTAATTCCACTTCTCTTTCCCAGAGAGAAAAATGTCCAACATTTCATTGTATTCAGTTATGTAATTATGACAGAATTTATCTCTAAATCTTTAGAGTCAAGCCAGGATAACCTAAGCTCATTCTAGTCCAAACACAAATGAATGTTTTCAACAGTACGGCATTTATTAAGAAACGTTAGCAGTCAAAAGTTCTATGTTCTTCTAATAATTCCTTCAGGCCATCCCACGCAATGACATCATCCTTACCAGATAAAGCCCATTATGCAATACCCACATATACAGTACTATCACTTTCTATGAGAACAGTTGCTGTCATGAATGTTAAAAAGATTATGACAAATATTCTCTGTTAAGAGATTTTTAACGCTGAACAATGTAAACTTTAATATAATATAATAATAATATCCTTTAATAAGAAAAATTTCTAAAAAAATTCTAAAATACATATTCAAGATGAATTATAAGATCAAGTCCCTAAAGAATTATGTAAAAGTATTAATTTTAAATGTGATTTGATAACCATTTAACAAACCACAATGATACTGTGCATGGTGTTTCCCACAGACTAACAAATACCAAGGAGAAAAACCATACACAGTTGTCCATTAACTGAAGATACTGTGATCCTGATAAAAAGTTTGTTACACTTTTGAAACCTTCTTTTAAATTTGCCACATTTAAAAAAAACACACACACCCTATACTCAGGTATTTTTCCTTTGTTTTCAACTGCTATGTCATTCCCGTGAAAATTTTACTGAAAGATAATGCAATAAAAATCATTTTATTTTAACTATTAATAAAATTATGTAACCCAGGGAGGTCAGAAATGAGAATATTTTCTAATGTTTTTCATTCTAAAGTCACAATATTTGTATATAATTCTTGGGTTTTCTTTTCTTTTTTTAAGGTTTTATTTATTTATTTGACAAAGAGACAGTAAAAGAGGGAATACAAGCAGTGGGAGTGGACGAAGGGAGAAGCAGGCTTCCCGCTGAGGCAGGAGCCTGATGCGGGGCTTGATCCCAGGACGCTGGGATCATGACCTGAGCAGAAAGTAGACACCTAATGACTGAGCCACCCAGGCACCCCAGGTTTTCTTTTTTAAATTGTTTTTAACTTTTTATCAAAGGCAGTAAATTTATACAATTTTAAATGCTAAGTAGATTTCTGCTTCCAGTAAGAACAGATATATTGTTCCCTATTCCACCTGTTAAGTGCAAGTTAAACCGTGACCATTGTCTCTAACATAAACATAAGAAGACTCTAAAGGGTTAAAAGAAGGAACTTCAAGACCCAAAGGAACAACACAGTGATCAGTTCCCTGGGTTTTCTTTTTGCCTCATTTATCCTAGACTTGGAGTTGTTGTCTCCAAGTTGGCAACCCAAAAATATCCATGGGCAGAGACCCAAAAAAGAAGAAGAAGAAGCAAAAAGGTCCCAACAAAAGCCTGCTCTCTCTAGCCAAAGGACCATGAAAAGGGCAAATTAAACAATAACTGCCCTACTCCAGCCAAATACCTCAAAAAAATTGTGGTCTCACCCTCACCTATGCCAAAAAAGGCTGAGTGGGGAACCTAAATTTGATTTTCCAGCCTTGCGGGACTAGATAACTCAGGATTTCTGTGGCTCCTCCCCAGTCTCCACTGGTGTGGGCAAAGGTCTGGTAGGGAGCTAGGACTTTCACTCCTGCCAGAAGGTCATGTGGCCCCCCTCCCCACCATGCAGAGTCAGTGGAGACCACATGAACCTGGACATCCACCCCTACCCAGCAGTAATGAGGTACCCTCCAACTTCTACTGGTGTGATGTCAGAGGAGGACTAGTAGAGTCAGGACTTTGACCACTGGCCAGGAGTTGGAGAGGCAGAAAGAAAAGACAAATGGCTTCTTCTAAGATTACCATTCCTTTTCAGAAAGTAAGGGCCATGAAGAAATCTCAGTTCCTCAGAGGAAAAAAAAGAGTGGGAAGTATATAGGGTATGTAGTTAAAATGTCAAGGACTGAAAATTTTTCAAAATCTCAACATGATGCTAATTTTAAGTGTTCTGCATTAGAGTTTAAAAATTCAGACCACCATGACTATGGTGTCATTACTGAGATAGTGTGAAAAAATGAGAGAGGCATATTCCAAGAGAAAGTACCACTAAGCCTATTTGACTTTTGAGTGAAGCAAATACTTTAACAAGATCCAGTCCCTGTAAGTCATAACCCCAAAAAGTCAAAAACAACTTGAACTAGAAGGACCCAGGAATTCAATGATGGAGATGCTGATAATCACATTTTGAAGAAGAGTATCAGAATAGGGAATTAGAGAAAATCCATTAATGTCTCACTTTACTTATAATATTGGAATTCATACTGAATGATGACCACTTGATATGACCAGTTCAGGGAATATCTATTTTTCTGTGAAAGCTATGAATTTAACTATCACAATTTATCTTCCTTGTTTTATTTTCATGTAGTATTTACAGAGATACCAAACTGTGCCTCATTATGTGGCAGGTCTTACTTTTAACCAGTTGGAAAATAAAAAGTATATCTTGTGATCATAACAGTCACGTTTTTAAATGATATAATGACATAGTTTCATGTTTAACAGTTCTAACTCAGAAATTAGAACTTTATGAATGCTTTGAACAAAAATATTACAATCTCATCACAACGAATTAATGGCAGCAAGTCTGGCCTACTTCACTGTGGCCTTTGCTAGGATTAGAAAATCTGGCCATGATTCTATAAAAAAATTTCTTTGCAAGGAGGTTCAATTTGTTGTTAGCAGGTATTTGTTCAAATTAAGATCATCACATTAAATGAATCTGCTGTCAAATCTTTTTAACAGAGTAAGTAAGATATTATCAGAAAAACAGAGGCAACCGGTCCTCCCATTTTAAAATATCTGTGAATATTAGTATTAGTATATGACTTGCACATGTACATCTAAAAAAGTATAATATAGAAACTTAAAGATTTCTACATATCCCTTTTTCATTAAAGACTAATACGTACTTTTTGGTATAAAGACTGACCAAGGGGCACCTGGGTGGCTCGGTGGGTTAAAGTCTCTGCCTTCGGCTCAGGTCATGATCCCAGGGTCCTGGGATCGAGCCCCACATCGGGCTCTCTCCTCTGCAGGGAGCCACCTTCCTCCTATCTCTCTCTGCCTGCTTGTAATCTCTGTCTGTCAAATAAATAAATAAAATCTTTAAAAAAAAAAAAAAAAAGGCTGACCGAGTATCTAGATTACTTGAGAAATCTGTTTGTGGTTGCATGTCTGCTTTAAAAAAAAAAAAAAAAGGCTTTGGTAGGGGCACCTGGGTGGCTCAATGGGTTAAAGCCTCTGCTTTAAATAAATAAATCAAATCTTTAAAATAAATAAATAAATAAAAAAGACTGACTGAGTGTCTAGATTACTGATTACTAATCAGTAATTAATCAGCAAAACAGATTATTAATCGGTTTGTGGTTGCATGTCTGTTTTAACCAAAAAAAAAGGCTTTGGTAGGGGCACCTGGGTGGCTCAGTGGGTTAAAGCCTCTGCCTTCGACTCAGGTCATGATCCAACGGTCCTGGGATTGAGCCCCACATTGGGCTCTCTGCTCAGCAGGGAGCCTGCTTCCCCCCCACCCCTGCCTGCCTCTCTGCCTACTTGTGATCTCTGTCTGTCAAATAAATGGATAAAATCTCTAGGGGGAAAAAAAGGCTTTGGTGCGGCACCTGGATGGCTCAGTCAGTCAAGTGTCTGACTTCGGTCATGATCTCAGGGTCCCGGGGTCAGGCACCCAATTTGAGCCCTGCTTGGGGCTCCCTGCTCAATGGGGACTTTGCTTGTCCCTCTCCCTCTGTCCTTCCCCCTACTTATGCTCACTTTCTCAAATAAGTATAAAATTTTTTTAAAAAGAAGAAAAAGGTTGGGGCGCCTGGGTGGCTCAGTGGGTTAAAGCCTCTGCCTTCGGCTCAGGTCATGATCCCAGGGTCCTGGAATCGAGCCCCGCATCGGGCTCTCTGCTCAGTGGGGAGCCTGCTTCCCCCTCTCTCTCTCCCTGCCTCTCTGCCTACTTGTGATTTCTCTCTCTGTCAAATAAATAAATAAAAATATTTAAAAATAAAATAAAAAAAAGAAAAAAAAAGAAGAAAAAGGTTTTTGTTGTTACCAGTATTACCTTTTTCTTAGCATAAACTATAATATTTCTAAGCCATAGAGTCTGTAATCCTTTGCTCTGTTTATGGTATACTTTCATCTAAAATACTGATACCAGCATCTTGTTACTAGTGCAGGTAAGAAAGGGAAGAATTTACAATAAACTGGTAATATATTTAGGTGCATAGGGTTTATCTCTAATTAAATGTTTAAACCTATTTTCAAGTCCTATATTTACACTTAATTTCACAGAAATTTCTTATTGGATATGTTATATCCTCAATAAATACCATAAAATGAAAATATTTAACTCTCACTTTAGACTATTTTATGCAAAATTTTGACATTTCAGTTTAATGAAAGGATTTCAAACTTAAATTTATAATTTACTATGATTGGATTAATTTCGGTCTCGTACTTGATATTGTATCAACAGTCTTCTTTCATAATGGTATTAGTATTCTGGTATAGTATTTAATTTGAATATATATTTCCCCCGACCCAGGCCCCACATTGGTTTTTAAATATTTGGTCTAAATTTATTTTAACTGCATGAAATAAGCATTTGTTTAGAACAACATTCATGTAAAACTCTCTCTGAAATGTATGCAGAATTTCTCTCTTGGCTAAATGTATTATCATTACCTTCTTTATAATTTTAATCGGTTTTCCAGAAATGATTTCTTCATAATATAATTGTGAAATCAAATTGAGCACCCTGGCCAACAGACACATGAAAAGATGCTTAACAGCACAGATGGTCAGGGAAATGCAAATCAATAACAATAAGATATTACCCCACAATTGGCAGAATAGCGTAAATAAAAATAGAAGAAATAACAAGTGTTGGTGAGGATGGGGAGAAAAAGGAACCCTTGTGCATGTTGGTGGGAATGCACACTGGTACAAGCCACTGTGGAAAACAGTATGGAGGCTCCTCAAAAAATTAAAAATAGAAATACCATATATCCCAATAATTCCACGACTGGGTATTTACCCAAAGAAAATGAAAACACCGTAATTTGAAAAGATGTGCGTACCCCCATTGTTTACAATAGCCAAGATATGGAAGCTACCAATAATGTCCAACGATAGATGAATGGATAAAGATGACGTGAGATACACACACACACACACACGATGGAATACTACTCAACCATAAAAAATAATGAGATCTTGTCAACTGTGACAACATGGATCCAGAGGGCATTATCCTAAGTGAAATAAGTCAGACAAAGACAAATACCAAAACAAAAAACAAAACAAAAAGCAGAAACAGACCCATAAATACAGAGAATAAACTGAGATTTGTCAGAAGGGAGGGGGTGGGGGATGGAAAAATGGGTAAAGGGAGGCTTCCAGTTGTGGAATGAATAAATCATAGGGATGAAATGTGTAGCCCAAGGTATACATTCAATGGTATTATAAAAGGGTTGTATGGTAACAGACGGTAGCTGCACTTGCGGTGAGCATAAAATAATGTATAGACTTGTTGAATCACTCTGCTGTATAGCCAAAAGTAATGTAACATTGTATGTTAACTATACTGGAAGTAAAAAATATTTTAGTATTTTGGCTATTGTGGACATTGCTGCTATAAACATTGGGGTGCATGTGCCCCTTCAAATCATTGTGTTTGTATCCTTTGGATAAATACCTAGTAGTGCAATTTCTGGGTCTTAGGGTAGTTCTATTTTTAGTCTTTTGAGAAACCTCCATATTGCTTTCAACAGTGGCTTTACCAGTTTGCATTCTCACCAACAGTGTAAGAGGGTTCCTTTTTCTCTGTATCCTCACCAACATCTCATTTCCTAAAAGTTGTTCACTTTAGCCATTCTGACCAGTGTGAGTGGTATTTTGCTGTGGTTTTGATTTGTGCATGTTACATTCTCCCTGATGCCAAGTGATGTTGAGTATTTTTTTCATGTGTTGGTTGGCCATTTAGATGTCTTCTTTGCAGAAATGTCTGTTCATGTCTTCTGCTCTTTTCTTGACTGGCCAATTTTTTTTATTCCAGTATAGTTAACATAAGTATTATATTAGTTTCAGGTATACAATACAGCCATTCTACTCCATACATCACGCACTGCTTATCACAATGTATACTTCTTAATCCCCATCACCTATTTCATCCATCCTCCCACCATGTTTTCTCTGGTAACCATCAGTTTGTTCTTTATAATTAAGCACCTGTTTCTTGGTTTTTCTCTCTCTTTGCTCATTTGTTTTCTCAAATTCCACATGAGTGAAATCATACGGTATTTATCTTTCTCTGACTGATTATTAGCATTATACTCGCTAGCTCCGTTCATGCTGTTGAAAATAGCAAGATTTCATTCTTTTTTATGGCCAAATAATATTTCACTGTATATACACCACATCTTTTTTATCCATTCTTCATTCAATGGACATGGGCTACTTCCATAACTCGACTATTGTAAATAATGCTGCCATAAACACAGGGGTGCATGGCATTCCTTTGAATTGGTGTTTTGTATTTTGGGGGTAAATACCCAGTAGTGTGATTACCAGATGGTACAGTAGTTCTATTTTTAACTTTTTGGGAAACTCCATAGTGTTCCAGAGTGGCTGCATCAATCTGCATTTCTACCGAGAGTACACAAAGGTTCCTTTTTCTCCACATCCTCACCAACACTTTTTGCTCCTTGTGTTTTTTATTTTACCCATTCCTACAGGTGTGAGGTGATCTCATAGTTCTGATCTGTAGTGCCCTGATAATGAGTGATGTTGAGCATCTTTTCGTATGTCTATTGGCCATCTGGGTGTCTTCTTTGGAGAAATGTAGAAATGGAAAGTTTTTAAAAAGAAGCAACTGTTTCTGCATGCTCATTAAAATCTTTAGGTCACATTGACAATTGTCACTTTTGATATGTGAATTCTTATTGCCAGAGTAACGGTCTCGTTTTTGTAACACCATGAAGCACTGTATTTCTTTGGACACTTCCATCCAATTTCTGTCCACCATCTGGAGGATGCACCAGGTCCAAGAACTAATACCTGCCTGTGAGCAGTCAAAGTTTGGATCTGGGTGCTTAATAAACAAACACAAAAAAGGGCTTACTGGAAGAGCTATTAATAGTGTCTAAGTCCAAGAAGTCCCGTGCATCATGTTTTATCAGTTTTCATACATTTTCTCTCAGGAAAATAATGTACACTGAATAACTTAAAAAAGCAGCTTTTTTTCCACAGTATGTTTTTCACATATCCTAGAAGAGTGGGATGCTGAAAAATGCATGTAGGCTGACAAAATTTTGGTACATAGTTCTAAAGCTGGGCTGTGAGAAAAATATTAAAGAAATTTAACAAGAGGAATGAAAAAACAAACTTTGAATTGTATGTTAATTTATCTAAGAAAACTATCCTTGTATTTTGGAGACCTGCGTTCTACTCTTGTTTTGCTGGTGACATAGGCTGGACTAGGATGATACACAAATCACTTAATTGTGAAATGCAGAAATTAGGTAATGAAAAAGGATAAGAACTCCATTTTTAGAAAAAGTTACTATATAAACACAAGGCATTATTATTAATGACAGAAACCTTGTTGCCAGCATAAAATTACTATTTGATAACTTCTCATTTTAAATAATGAAAATTCTAAAGATAACTAAGATAATGATTTTTTCCAAAAAGTTTTAAAAGAAAACCTTAAAATGATAATCAAAAAGTACAAAGTAAAATACAACTCTTAAAGTAAATTCAGGAGGAAATTAAATCATACATTACAAAAAATGACCAACAAAAAACTTGGGGAAAATAGGATACCAATTACCAGTGCTAACAATCAACCATCTTACCCCTTGGTGCGGGGGCGGAGGGGGGTATGTCAATTCCTAACCATGGCAATACAATGTACCAATTTAATCCTGGTATACATAGGTCCGGGACAGAACCCAGTAATATGTATTTCTAACAATTTCCCAGGTGATGCTGTTGCTGCTGGTCTTGAGCCCTGCACTGGGCTCTCTGCTCAGCGGGGAGCCTGCTTTCCCCTCTCTTTCTGCCTGCCTCTCTGCCCAATAAATCTATCTTAAAAAAAAAAAAAAAAAAAGAATCCAATTTCTAGCCCAAGACAATAATTTTAGTATTATCTGAATATTTGCAATATGCATATTTGCATGTTATTTGAATATCTGCAACCAAGAGCAATAGTTTTTTTTTCCTTTTCTGAGAAAAGCTAAAAGATTGGAATTCTTTAATTATTTTTGTTTCTGTATTTGCCCACATTAGGAAATATATCAAGAAACTTGAACACGTATTACTACAAAGCTGTAACTGTTTGTGGCAGTAGGTTTCTTACTCCAGAAACATATGAGAATAAAAATAATTCAAACTTTAGATACTCTAATGGTAATAGCAATACAAAGAGTTAGAGAAAAATGGAAAGTTATGAGTCATACCAAGAACCTGGAAGAGTAAAAAACTGCTTTTGGGACAAGACAGCATAACATATGAAGCAAAGAATATATCGTATTCTGCTAAAACTGTAATTGCTCACAGAGGAACAGATAATATGAAGTAGTTCAGTACTATTTATTCTGGATAATAATATTATTTTATACTAATTTAAGTAAGCATTGTTAAATTACTTATTGTTTAAATATCTTTTTCTATAAAGTCATTATGCATATGGACTATAAATACTCCTTTTGCTTAAAGAAAGATATTAAATCTTTAAAGAAATTGGTCTTGATTAAACTGCTGGAAACACATGTAAAATTTGACTTAGTGTTGAGGAAAGGAAATTAAACTCAGGAAACTTCAAAAATATAGTTTTGGTGTCATCACATAAATGAGATTTATTGAAAATGAGCAGCCACAAGTTGGCATTTAGATGTTGTTATTTCTAAAACTTTTAAGATTATTTATTTACTTATAATAAAGTATTGAGGGAGAGAGCAGAGTGTGTGAGAATGTAAGTCAGGGTGGGGAGCAGAGGGAGAGGGAGAAGGAGGTTCCCTGCTGAACAGGGAGCCCCCATGTGATACAGATATGGGGTTTGATCTTAGGACCCTGGGATCTGAGCCAAAGGCAGATGCTTAACCGACTGAGCTACCCAGGTGCTCATCTAAAACCTTTGATAGTATTTTAATTCAAAATATAGGGACGCCTGGGTGGCTCAGTTGGTTAAGCAGCTGCCTTCGGCTCAGGTCATGATCCCAGGGTCCTGGGATCGAGTCCCACATCGGGCTCCTTGCTCGGCAGGGAGCCTGCTTCTCCCTCTGCCTCTGCCTGCCTCTCTGTCTGCCTGTGCTCCCTCTGTCTCTGAAAAATAAATAAAATCTTTAAAAAAAAAAAAAATTTTTAATTCAAAATATAGTTTGGTATAGTAATAAACAGTAACACAGTACTAATAACTAACACAGTAAAATTTGACTATACTGGTATGAAAGATAGGAAAGGCTGTTAACTCAGATGAAACATAAGAAAGAATCAACCAAAAAGCTTTAATGTTAGAGTAAGAAGAGGATTCGGTCAGATGAGGGTTAAAATTGTCCATATCCATGACTTTGAAAGGCTCCTGCTCCTTCACATAAATTATCTAAGCTGTCCCTGATGCCATCCTATCTGGTATCAGTTGTCATGTGAAATGATACAAAACAAGGTTCCAGGAGACAGGCTATATAATCCTGTACCCTACTGTTCACTAAAAGAAGTCATGGCTCCTTAAGAATAATAAATGCCTTCCCTAGGGTAGGGGGAAACAGGATGGATCTAGAATATCTTTCTATTTTTTTTTTTTTAAGATTTTATTTATCTATTTGACAGAGAGAGATCGAAGTAGGCAGAGAGGTAGGCAGAGAGAGAGGAGGAAGCAGGCTCCCCGCGGAGCAGAGAGCCCGACGCGGGACTCGATCCCAGGACCCTGAGATCCTGACCTGAGCCGAAGGCAGCGGCTTAACCCACTGAGCCACCCAGGCGCCCTTTCTATTCTTGAAACACAAGTTTTAAGTTCTCAGCAGCAGTGCTCGCTGGCATGGGGAAAGAGGCCTGTCCAAGAGGAAGGTCACCACACATGAAGGATGCAGGCAGTGACACTAACATATAGAATACAACAGTTAGAAACAGCCCTGTGTAAACATCTTCAATCTCTAAGAGACCGTAAGTCCAGAAGGATCCTGAAAAGGAAAGATAACATGCAGGGAGCTGTAAAGAAATCAGTACCTATTCTTTTGTGACAAAAGATGAGGATAATCAAGACATACGTTCTACAGAAAATATTTTTAGGTTCTACTTGTCATTCATTACCTTATGTTGTAAAATAAAGAAGTGTTTACAAACTGTATGTTCTATGATAAGACAGAAAATTTAATAAACCTATGCTGGTCATTGTTGATCTGTTCATCTCAGGAATGTTCAGTTCCTATTGTTATTAAACAATGATAAACAATTTGTCATTAAACAAATCAAACAATTGAGCTAGTAATGATTAGGCCTCTAAAAAGCAGTTATCAGGGCACCTGGGTGGCTCAGCCGGTTAAGGGTCAGCCTTTGGCTCAGGTCATGATCCCAGGGTCCTAAGATATGGGCTGCTTCTCCCTCTCCTGCTCCCCCTGCTGTGCTCTCTCTCTCACAAATAAATAAATATAATCTTAAAAAAATTTTTTTTAAAGCAAGTATCAGAAACAAACATACCAATGAGAATTAAAGGCCTGCTTATAGTATAACAATTCTGATAGAAAGCCCCAATTCTCATAATAGAAGTAGGGACAAAATAACACAAGGAGATTGAGCTCTGGACACAGGCTGGGGTGTTTCCACCTATTAAGATGACATACAAAGGCTTTTTTACCTTTTCAGCATAAACTTTGGCAGGAGCCCAGCTAAGCCAAGGCACAGTTCAAAAGGATTTGCTGATATCACAATTAACTCCAGCCATATACATATCCATGATATGACCAATGATAAGGATATATATAATATCCTAGGAAAAGGTAACTAATGTCATAACTTTGTTCTCTGACTACTGTACTCCCCCAAAGAGTCTTTTCTCTTTTAAAAAAAGTTTTTTTTAAAAGATTTTATTTATTTATTTGACAGACAGAGATCACAAGTAGAGAAGCAGGTAGAGAAAGGGGAGGAAGCAGGCTCCTGCTGAGCAGAGTCTGATGCAGAGCAGAGGCTTTAACCCACTGAGCCACCTATGGCGCCCCTCTTCTTTTTTTTTTAAATAGACTGGTGTTAAAGGGCTCAATTTAGTCAGTATTTGTGGCATAGGGTTAGAATAATTGGGGCCAACTATTTGCTAGAGAACCTCTGGGAAAAGAGAGCAACCTCGATTACCTGATTAACTTTAGAACAGTGCTTCTCAAACTGTGCTGTTTTAATTTTTTAATTATTTTTTTTTAATTTTATTTATTTATTTGAGAGAGAGAGAGAGAGGGCAAGAGAGAGCATGAGAGGGGAGAAGCACACTCCCCATGGAGCTGGCTGGGAGCCCGATGCAGGACTTGATCCTAGGACTCTAGGATGATGACCTGAGCCAAAGGCAGTCAGTTAACCAACTGAGCCACCCAGGTGCCCCTCAAACTGTACTGTTTTTAGAAGATCTTATTGAAATGCAGATTCTGATTCTACAATAGGGTCTGAAATTCTGCATTTTTCTCTCTCTCTTTTTTCAGGAAAGCTCCACGCCCAGCATGGAGCCCAACTCAGGGTATGAATTTATCACTCTCAGATTGAAATCCGAGCTCAACCAACTGAGCCACCCCAGGCACTCCTAAATTCTGCATTCTTTTTTTTTTTTTTTTTTTAAAGATTTTATTTATTTATTTGACAGAGAGAGATCACAAGTAGGCAGAGAGGCAGGCAGAGAGAGAGGAAGAGAAGCAGGCTCCCTGCTGAGCAGAGAGCCCGACGCGGGACTCGATTCCAGCACCCTGAGATCATGACCTGAGCCGAAGGCAGCAGCTTAACCCACTGAGCCACCCAGGCGCCCTAAATTCTGCATTCTTATAAGATCCTAGGTGATGCCATGTCTCTGGTCCTTAGACCATACTTTGAATAACAAAACTTTAAGACCATAGAGCTTCCTGAAAATTTCAGAAGAAAACACTATGTAGTAGTATCCCAGGAAGAGCAGGGTAGAACAATTTAAAAGAATAATCATGACTCTGAACAATATTTATCAACCAAGAAAACAGAAAAACTTCTATTACTGAAACCAAATAATGACTAAGAATTATTCAGACCACAGATGTAAAAGGCTCATCAATCCCCAAGTAGGATAAATACAAAGAAAGTCAAAGACAAAGAAAAAAAAAATCTTATAAGCAGCAAGAGAAGAAATATGTTATCTTAAATCTATCATTAACAAAATAAACTGAAAGCTGATTTTTCAAAAGAAATTATGCAAGTCAGAAGATGATGTATTGCTATTTTTTTCTTCTAAAGATCCTATTATTTGAGAGAGAGGAGAGAAAGAGAGAACACACTTAAGTAGGGGGAATGCCAGGCAGAGGGAGACGCAGACATGAGAAGGCTCCCTGCTGACCAAGGAACCTGAGGAGGAACTCAATCCCAGGACTCTAGGATCATGACCTGAGCCCAAGGCCGATGCTTAACTGACTAAGCCACCTGATACTTCTAAGGTGCTGAAATGCGGAAGGGTGAAAGCCCTGCAAAGCAAGAATTCTGCACCAGAGGGGAAAAAAAAGGAAAATTATGTTTTTTCAGACAAAATGAAACAAAAATTCTGAATGAATTCAATGCCAACAGACCTAGACAAGTTTATGATACATCAAGTAAGGGGTCAATCATTTATTTATTCAAAAATCTAGGGACACCTGGGTGGCTCAGGTGCTTAAGCAATAATCCCAGGGTCCTGGGATCAAGTCCCACATTGGGCTTCTTGCTTGCTTCTCCCTCTGCTTGCAGCTCCCCCTACTTATGCTCTCTCTCTTGCTCTCTGACAAATAAATAAATAAAATCTTAAAAAAAAAAAGTCTAGTCTACTGTGTGGCACACACTACTGTAAATGCTAGGGCTACAGACAGACCAGGCTGCTATTCTAATGAAGCTTACATTAAAATGGGGTAAGCAGGGACGCCTGGGTGGCTCAGTCAGTAAGTTGCTATCTTCGACTCAAGGTCATGATCCCAGGAATTGGGATCGAATCCTGCATTAGGCTCCTTGCTCAGTAGAGAGCCGGCTTCTCTCTCAGCCTCTGCCTGCCACTCTGCCTGCTTGTGTGCTCCCGCCCCCTCTCTCTCTGATAAATAAATAAATAAAATCAATCTTTTAAAAAAATTAATAAAACTAAATAAAATAAAATGGAGTAATCAATCAACTTAATAAAACATCCCCAAATAGGGACATACTAAGAAGGAAATAAAGAGCAGCACTAGAGGGAAAGTGGTTCAGGACATCTCAATAGGGCTTATCATTAACCTTTCCAAAGAGGTGAGTTTTGAGGGTAAGGGACTCTTAACAGTTATTGATCATTTACTATGGGCTAAGAATTAACTCTAAATACTTTATATGTATTTATTCATGTTTGAGCTAAAAATCTAAGGATGAGAAGCATCCAGTCACACAAAGATTTGGAAGAAGGGCATTCCATGAAGATCCGATAGCAAGTACAAAGGACACGGAAGGAAAATAAGTTTGATGAAAAGGAAGAAGTGTAAGTGAACTAAAATATACTGAGCTAGGCCCAAGAATGAATCAACTTAAGGCTTATGAAATAGGCAGAGGTCACACATAAAGCCTTTCAGGCCCCGGTAAAGCATCTGCATTTTATACATATGGCAGCAGATAACTACTACAGAATTTTGTTTGATTTTATAGGGAAGTGACATGATCTGATTGACATTTCAAAAGTATCATTTTTGGCTGTTGTATGTAGAGTGCTTTCGAGAGGTGAGAGTAGAAACTGGAAGAGTAGTTAGGAGGCAACTACAGCAGTTGATGGCAACAATGATAGGGCTTGCGCTAAAACTTAAGCAGGGGAGACACATAGGTGGACAGATTTAGGATCCACTAAGGTAAATATGTTTTGTTATTAGATTGAAGAGGGAAGGAGAAATAGAGAATAAAGTATAACAGGGCCTGAGCACACTCAGTGTTACCTGTGGTAACACTCATAGACATGAGTTCCTACTTCAAGAAATGGATAGTAGTGTCATTTACAAGGAGAACAGGGTGTTGATGTTAGTTTCTTCACTCCATCTCTCTTTCTCTTTTGGTTTTTTGGTGGGGGAGAAAGTAGGAGCAGCAAATCAAGAGTTATTTCTGGGGGCGCCTGGGCGGCTCAGTGGGTTAAAGCCTCTGCCTTCGGCTCAGGTCATGAGCCCAGGGTCCTGGGATCGAGCCCCACATCTGGCTCTCTGCTCAGCAGGGAGCCTGCTTCTTCCTCTCTCTCTGCCTGCCTCTCTGCCTACTTGTGATCTCTGTCTGTTAAATAAATAAATAAAATCTTAAAAAAAAAAAAAGAGTTATTTCTGTTCAAGGTAAATCTGAGAGGCCTCTTAAAACATCTAGTGCAAATATCAAGTAGGCAACTAAATATGTTAAGTCTGGGGCTCAGGCACAAGGTCAAGGCTAAAATTATTTGTTAAATGAATACAACACAGATTCAAAATTGACTAGCTGAAGTCAGTCTGGGGGAGAGGGCACAACCTAACTCACACCCAGGCCAAAGCACAACCTCTGAGGAGATTCCCCAAAACCCCTAGGCCTCCTAAATCTTAAGAACTCCAATCCAGCCTACCTTTTTATTTTCTAAATGAGGAAAGATAATAAAAGAGTGTCTTAAGCCAAACAATTAACAGTAATGAATCAAGGCTAAAACATGTAAATCACCTTATTTCCAAAGTAACATTGCCCCATCCCCCCATCAAATCTACATAAGCAGCTCAGTCATTACTAAATATCTCATCCCCCACTTCATTTACACATTGGTTTGTTTCACCAGTGCTATGCAAGGAGTCCATCCTTATGTACAGCATTGCTTCAGGACATTTCTTCAATCTTTGTCTTCTTACATCCTTTTCTTTTTTTTTTTTTTTTTTGAATAAAGATTTAATTTATTTATTTGCCAGAGAAAGAGAGAGTGAGTAAGCACAGGCAGGCCAAGTGGCAGCAGAGGCAGAGGGAGAAGCAGGCTCCCCGCTGAGCAAGGAGCCAGATGTGGGACTCGATCCCAGGACGCTGGGATCATGACCCGAGCCGAAGGCAACCGCTCAACCAACTGAGCCACCCAGGAGTCCCACATCCTCTTCTTTTGAGCAGGTAATAGCTCTCTATTCTTGGACTCCATATCTCAGACTATCTCCCCTTTCCCAAATTGCCTCAAAGTAGAGCCTATGATGTTTTCAAAGATCAGTAAAAGGCTAACCACTGTTTGAATCAATAGTCTCTAAGGGAGGAAAGTGAGACTATTATCCAGAGGATACACAAAATGATGCCCCTGGAATATGAAGGAAAAACATAAGAACTTTCATTTCTATTTATATTTAATTTTTCCTTTAAAATTTTGTATTTTATGTATATAACACATATAATTTTAGTACTTTAGTACATACATATTATTTACACACACACACACACACACACATACACACACACAATTTGTTGTCAAAAATTTTTTTACTATAGGGACCACTGGCTAAAATGACAGCATACTGTCCCGAGGTATTGGGATTAGGGACACTGCAGACATCTGTAAGGATAAGAGCTAAGCAACATTGTTCATCTTTTGTCTCCCCAAGTTAATGCAGGCTAAAAAGATATTCAGGATACTCTCCAAATTAAAAAAAAAAAGAAAAGAAAAGAAAAACTGAAGGTACTCCTAGAAAAAAATCTAATTATTAAATCTTTCCTCCTCTTCCAGTTGGACCAAGAAATAAAGTCTGGCTATAGAAAAATCATTATAATTACAGTCAGTAAACTGCTTATCATTTAAAGCTTGTTTAGTGTTCATTATAATAATTATATACTCTATTAAAGGCTTACTTGGTTACTTGATTTTAGTAGTAAATACAACTTGTAGTAGACACATGCCATTTTTTAAGGCTACCCAGATTCTAAACATTATTATTATGTTTGGGCAATCCAAGCAAGACTTTATCAAATAGAGTTCTTTCCTCAACAGAAGCTGAAATCAGCCACACAGTATAGTTGCTTTCTCAGCCTCTCTTGGGCCTAGAGATATGGCTATATAACCTAGGTTACCCCAGACAGACATATCCTTCCCCAACTTTGAATTGAAAGAAGAATAGTAATAATACATCCCAGTATCCAGAGGCAGTGGCAGCAAAAGTTCCAGTGCTGGTGTGTGGTGTCTGTCCATTATCCCTGGTGTTGGTGATGCAAACTGAGGGGTCTATCATAGTAGATGGGGACTATCACAGTTAAGATACCACTGCTGGTGGTATCTTCCAAGGGCAACTTCTGCCATATGATTTTGGGTATTATTTCTGGCTACCTATTCTTCCAGCTTAGTTCCCCAATCCTTCCACAGATTTGGTAGGCTACTCACGACCACAGTTGATTTCTGTTCCTTATAACTAAGAACGCTAAGTAACCATTAATGCTCAATTTTAATAGTTTACGTCTCATGTATTTGATTTTGTCAACAAAGTTTTTCAGTGACACTTCCATTAAAACAAATCAGTCTTTCAAGTATTTACTCTATACTAAAGTGCCCAATGCTGCGAAATGATGTGTCTTAACACTTTTAGAAAAATTACTGTTCCAAAAAATAGAGAAAATTTAAAAAAATACATGGAGAAAAACAAAAATGGAAACATAATGATGGTCCAAAATCTTTATGATGCAGCAAAAACCGTTACAGGGGGAAGTTACAAGAGAGAAGTACCTCAATTAACAAGAAAAATTCCAGTCTAACCTTACACCTATAGGAACTAGAAAAAGAAGAACGAAGCCCCAAATTAGTAGAAGTGGGGAAATAATTAAGATTAGAGTGAAAATAAATGAAATAGAGACTAAAAATGCAAAAACAAACAAACAATGAAACTAAGAGCTAGTTCTTTGAAACAATAAACAAAACTGATAAACTTTTAGCCAGACTTAATCAGGAAAAGAAAGAGAGAGGACTCAAATAAAATCAGAAATGAGAAAAGTAGAAATACAAACAGCACCACAAAAATTTAAAGAACTATAAAAGAATACCATGAAAAATTACATGCTGGGGGCTCCTGGCTGGCTCAGTTGCTACAGCATGTGACTCTTGATACTGGGGTGATGAGTCTAAGCCGCATAATGGGCATGGAGATTAACAAAACAAAACAAAAAAAGGCATCCACATTGGTAAGGAAGAAGTAAAACTATTTGCAGATGACACGATACTTATGTACAGAAAACCCTAAAAACTCTACAAAGACCCATTAGAATAAATGAATTCAGTAGTTTCAGGATACAAAATTAATATACAAAAATCTGTTTAGTTTCTATACCTGAAAGAGAAATTAAGAAAATCCTATTTATAATTGCACCAAAAATAATAAAATACCTAAGAATAAATTTAAGCAAGGAGGTGAAAGACCCATTCTCTGAAAACTACAACACACTGATGAAAGAAATTGAAGATGACATTAACAAATGGAAAGATATACTATGCTCATGGATTGGAAGAATTAATATTGTTAAAATGACCATACTATTCAAAGCGATGTACAGATTCAATGCAATCCCTATAAAAAAAAACCAATAGTATTTTTCATAGAACTAGAATAAATAATCCCAAAATTTGTATGGAACCAAAAAAGACCCCAACTAGCCAAAGCAATCTTTAGAGAAGAACAAAGCTGACATTCTCACAATCCCAGATTAAAAGATACACTAGAAAGCTACAGTAATAAAAACAGCATGATACTGGCACAAGAACAGACGCAGAAATCAATGGAATAGGTCGGAGAGCCCTTACACTTTAATGGTCAATTAATCTATGAAAAAGGAAGAAAGACTATACAGTGGGAAAAAAGTCTCTTCAATAAATGGCGCTAGGGAAACTGGACCACTTTCTTATACCATACACAAAAATAAACTCAAAATGGATGAAATGCCTTTTTTTCACTTTAATTTTTTTTCAGTGTTCCAAAATTCATTGTTTATGCACCACACCCAGTGCTCCATGCAATACATGCCCTCCTT
Source organism: Mustela erminea (assembly GCF_009829155.1). NCBI lineage: Eukaryota > Metazoa > Chordata > Mammalia > Carnivora > Mustelidae > Mustela > Mustela erminea. Next base: position 102,298,298 of record NC_045614.1, read on the forward strand.
AATACCCATCACCAGGCTCACCCAATCCCCTACCCTTCCCCCCTCCAAAAGCCTCAGTTTGTTTCTCAGAGTCCACAGTCTCTCATGGTTTGACTCCCCCTCTGATTTCCCCCAACTTGTTTAAGACCTGAAAGTACAAAACTCCTAAAAGAAAACATAGGCAGTAATCTCCTGGACATTTGGCCTTACCAACATATTTATGGATGTCTCCTCAGACAAGGGAAATAAAACCAAAAATCAACTACAAGGACTACACCAAAATAAAAAGATTTTGCACAGCCAAGGAAACCACCAACAAAATAAAAAGGCAACCTATTGAATGGAAAATATTCACAAACAATATATCTGATAAGCGGTTAACATCCAAAATATTTAAAGAAATTATACAACTCAACACCGAAAAAAACAAATAATCTGATTAAAAATAGGCAAAGGAAACAGAAAAACAAAGCTGGCATCACAATTCTGGACTTCAAGCCTTATTACAAAGCTGAAATCATCAAGACAGTATGGTATTGGCACAAAAACAGACACATAGACCAATGAAACAGAACAGAGATCCCAGAAATAGACCCTCAAATCTATGGCTTACTAATTTTTTTTAACATCTTTATTTTATTTTTTTCAGTATTCTAAGATACATTGTTTATGTACCATACCCAGTGCTCCATGCAATATGTGCCCTCTGTAATAATTACCACCAGGCTCACCCATCCCTCCACACCCCACCCCCGCCCTTCCAAAACCCTCAGTTTGTTTCTCAGAGTCCACAGTCTCTCATGCTTCGTCTCCGCCTCTGGTTTTCCCAATTCAGTTTTCCTTTCCTTCACCTAATGTCCTCCATGTTATTCCTTATGCTTCACATGTAAGTGAAACCACATGATAATTGATATGGTCAACTAATCTTTGACAAAGTAGGAAAGAACACCCAATGAAAAAAAGTCTCTTCAACAAATGGTGTTGGGAAAACTGGACAGCCACAGGCAGAAGAATGAAACTGGACCATTTCCTTACACCATATACAAAAATAAACTAAAAATGGATGAAAGACCAGGCCCCTGATATCATGAACCAAGCTGAAATCAAGAGCTGGATGGTTAACGGACTGAGTCACCCAGGCGCCCCAACAGACTGACTTCTAGCACATGCACTATCTTTCTTACCCTCTATGACACCAATTAAAGAGGGTCTGAATGCTTGACTTCTTGACATCAAAGGGAAATATATTCACTGGTATTATCCTTAAGAATGTTTTGACTGAATTCTACTTTATCACTGAAGTCCCAAGGGTGTCCACTAAATCTAGTCACACAGAAGTCAAGTTGTCATTTTCAAAATAAGAAAGTGAATAGACTAAATCATTCCTGTTTTCACTTTCTCATTCACTCACTTATCCATTAATCCATCCACTCATCCTCTCAAAAAATTCTCAAAGGGCTTCTGACATTGTACTACATGTACAATAAAAAGAGAAAAAGACAGAACTCTCTATGGTAGGCAGAATCCTAAAATGGTCCTCCAAGATTTCCTGCCCAATTCCCTGGGACTATACATACAAAATATACTCTGATTTTGTTCCATACATGGCAGAAGGGATTTTCTAGATATAATCAAAGTTACTAATCAGTTCACTTTGAATTAAACTAAGGAGAGATGATCTGGCTAGACCCAGTCTCATCATACAAGACCTCTTGCTGGTAGCAGAAGTCAATGATTCTAAGCATGAGAATTTGACATACCACTGCTGGCTTGAACGTGAAGAGGGCCACTGTAAGGAATGCAGGTAGCCTCCAAGACGCCAGAGTGACCTGAAGCCGACAACCAGCAAGAAAATGGAGACCTCAGTTTTATAACTGTGAAGAACTGAACGAATTTTGCCAAATTCTGAAGGATGCTGGAAGAAATACTTTCCCCAAAGTTCCCAGATTGACCAACATACTAATTTAGGCCTTGTGAGACCCTGAGTAGATAACTCAGCTGAATCCAGTCTTCTTCTTCTTCTTTTTTTTTTTTTTAAGATTTTATTTATTTATTTGACAGACAGAGATTACAACTAGGCAGAGAGGCAGGCAGAGAGAGAGGAAGGGAAGCAGACTCCCTGCTGAGCAGAGAGCCCGATGCGGGGCTCGATCCCAGGACTCTGAGATCATGACCTGAGCCGAAGGCAGAGGCTCCAACCCACTGAGCCACCCAGGCACCCCAGTCTTCTGATCTATAAACTGAAAGATAGTAAATCGGTGTTGTTTTAAGCTAATATACCCTGGTACACTTATACACAATTTGACATATACATCTCAGAATCTGGAATTTCTGGGTATTGAGTATGTGTATTTTTAATTTTGCTAAGTATTTTCCAAAGTCAACATATCAATTAACATTCTCATCAGCCTTGTATGTGTGTCCCCAATGCTTCACATATTTCCAGTATTTGTATTGTCAGTTTTTTAAGCAGTACCTCGGTTTGGTCTTATTCTCCATTCCTCTGATTACAAATGAGGTTGAGTACTTTTTCACATATTTATCAGTCATTTAGGATTCCCCTTTAGTAAGTACTAGTTTAAATCTCTCCTCAATTTTCTACTAATTTGTCTTCTTGTTTGCAGAAATTCTATACATATTCTAGATATTGTTTGTTTGGTGTGTCTACTCAAAATCTTCTGCTTACTCTGTGGTTTATCTTCTCACTCTCTCAGATGTGAGATCATTTTTTTTAAAACCTGTATTTAGGGGTGCCTGGATGACTCAGTTGGTTAAGTATCTGCCTTTGGCTCAGGTTGTGATCCTGGAGTCCTGGGATGGAGCCCCACATAGGGCTCCCTACTCAGTGGGGAGTTTGCTTCTCGCTCCGCTCCTCCTCATGTTCTCTCTCAAATAAATAAATATTTTTTTTTAAAAAGTTTAAAACCTGTTTTTAATGGAAAAAATCTATTACTTAGTTTTTGCAAGAAATAAGTTTAATAAATCAATTAAAATCCATGGCTTAAGAATTTCTTCAGGGACACCTGGGTGGCTCAGTCGGTTAAGCATGTGGCTCCTCATTTCAACTCAGGTCTTGACCCTTGATACTGGGTGTGGCACCTACTTTAAAAAAAAAAAAAAAGAGGGAAAAAAATACTTTCTTCGAAAAATAAAACTCTAGAAATTTAAAAGAGCAAGGAAGAAAGCTAAAAGTGAATAAAGAAATACCTTAAATTTTTAGGACTAGTTATGATTCTAAAATTAGCTACATTGCATTTGATATTGCTGGCTACTTCAGGAACTCAAAATAATGTTCCTTTGTGTGAATTACCATATTTACCATATTTTTTTGACAGCTTGAATGGAATAACTGTTCCACAAGTAAACTGAAAAAAATAATGAACATGTTCATTTTATAATATTTGATAACATTAACCATCCAGCCCATAAATACAACCATAGTAAAAAGAAATGGAGCCTAGGAAATCCTTGACCCCAATATTGCTGCCATTCCTCTAGTCTTAACATTGACTTAGTGGTGATCCAAGACAAATCTTCTGAACCCATCTGAAGGTGCCATCTTAAAATTCACCCTTCATATTTCTAAAAAATGCCAATACAATTGAGTCCAGATTTCCCCCTGAAACAAATTCTAGTCTTATTTCAGGTGCCTTTATACCTAACAGCCGTGATTTCCCCATGGTCTCTGCCTAACTATATAAAGCACACATGCCTGTATACGTGTGTGCATTGATAAATAACAGGTCTTTTTACCTCAGTCTTCCCTATTGGGTTGTTTTTTTTTTTTAAGTATTTATTTATTTATTTATTTCAGAGAGAAGGAGCACAAGTACATGAGCAGGGGAAGGGGATGAAGGGGAAAAAGAGGGAAAGGAATCTCAAGCAGACTCCATGCTGAGGACAGAGCTCCATGCAGGGCTCAATCTTGTGACCCTGAGATCACAACCTAAGCAGAAACCAAGAGTTCCACGAGTAATCAACTTGGACACCAGGTGTTCCCTCAGTCTTCCCTACTGTGTTGGTATAATATAGAATTGTGCTGCTTGTCAGGCAGAAGAGAAAGGAAGAAGCATGTGGATGAGAATATATTAGAGCTATAGGATTTCTCACTTCAAATGGAGGTTAAGTTGTAAGAGGGATATGAATGTTATTTTCTGAGAAGTATTCTGTATCCCACATTCTAATTCAATACACATATTTTCATAGCAACTTTGTTACAAAGAATAATAGTATATATAATATTATATCCATGCTTCTGAAACTGGGATATGAATTGGCAAGGGGGGCAGTGTTACAGAAAGGCAACAAAATAAACACAGAAACTTACTAGGTTTGGTTTATCCTAATGGCTGGTAATTTGAAGCCATAGATTTGTCATTAAAACAAGCATGAAAATATAGAGTGGAGGGGCACCTGGGTGGCTCAGTTGTTAAGCATCTTCCTTTGGCTCAGGTCATGATCCCAGGATACTGGGATCAAGCCCCACATCATCCTCTCCCACTCCCTCTGCTTGTGCTCCTTCTCTTGCTCTCTCTCTCTCTCTGTGTCAAATAAATAAATAAAATCAAGAAAGAAAGAAAGAAAGAAGGAAAGAAAGGGAGGGAGGGGGAGAGGGAGAGAGGAAGGAAGGAAGGAGGAAAAATATAGAGTAGAATTCTTCAAGAGTTATTTATTTATTTATTTATTTATTTATTTGATAGACAGAGCTCCAAGTAGGCAGAGAGACAGGCGGGTGGGGGGGGGCGGAGGGAAGAGCAGGCTCCCTGCTGAGCAGAGAGCCCAACCCTAGATCCCAGGACCCTGGAACCATGACCTGAGCCGAACCCACTGAGCCACCCAGGCACCCCTAGAGTGGAATTCTTAAGAAAATTCTAAGACTTCAAATTTCAAGGTCCCTAGTGAGGCAATTTCAAGCTCTGCACCCCAGACCTTCTCTGAGGTTAGAAGTACTCCCATCTTTATACAGAGAGAGATACGTGGGAGACCATCGCTATTAGGTATAAACAAGTTTGAAATGTGAGTTAAGCCAACTTTCATGTTTAGGAAAAAAATACTAGGTTTTTGTGTGTGACCTATAAACCTATCCAGGCTACATACAATATGTAACACTATTTCTATGAGAAATAACACTATTTCTGCTTTTGAATTTGTTTGTAAACTGCTTAAGTTTTTTTTTTTTTTTTAAAGATTTTATTTATTTATTTTACAGAGAGAAATCACAAGTAGATGGAGAGGCAGGCAGAGAGAGAGAGAGAGAGGGAAGCAGACTCGCTGCTGAGCAGAGAGCCCGATGTGGGGCTCGATCCCAGGACCCTGAGATCATGACCTGAGCCGAAGGCAGCGGCTTAACCCACTGAGCCACCCAGGCGCCCCAAGTTTTTAAAGTTACATATAATTTGTTAAAACAATTCCACTTCTAGGAATTAACCCAAAGGAAATAATAAGAGATATAAGCAAAGAATTATATTTTAAAATGTTCATAGTGTTATTTATAATAATGAAAAATCTGAAATAGCCTAAATGCCCAATAAAAAGGGTCTGGCTAAGTACAAAGATTTAATTAAATTCGCCACAGCTATTAATAAGAAAATGTTAACAGATGTGACACAGTATTTCTAATATGCTATAAGATGGAAAAAAAAAATAAACTACAAAAAGCTGATACCATCTTCTTCAATATATATATGTACATGTATTAAAAAAAAAAAAAAAACCCTACAAGAAGAAACAAAACAAAAGCCTAGAAGAGTATGTCAAAATGTCCACAGTGGTTATCCATACAGTAGTACCATTCCCTTTTTTCCCTTTCTCTCCCTTGTGTATTATTTTATCAGATTTTCTACAGTAAACATGTATTACAATTATAAGAGTTAAATTAATATATAGTTATACATAAACACAAAGAGCTCCTAATTCTTTGCTACCAGCTGGTTCTATGACACAAGGTAAAAACAGAAAAAGTAAATCTTTTCTCCCTGAATTTATTTTCTTCTTGTAGAAAAAACTACACTTCTCATGATGCACTGAGTACAGAATGAAGAGATATCATCTCTCATCTATCAGAATGAAACAGAACAAAAGGAATGAGAAGATCAGCGGGTGCAAAGTAAAAACAACTCATGCACTGTTGATACAAATCAAAGCTGAACAATCCTAGAAGGACAATTTTACAATGTGTATTTTTCAGAAAACCTAAATTGTGCATACCTTTTAGCCAATCAATTCTATTTCTAGGAATTTATCCTGAAGAAATAATTAGACAAGTATGCAAATATATACCTACTAGGATGTTCTCAGGAATACCACATGTAACAAAGGTTACATGAAAAAATAATCACAATGTGCATCAAGAGGATAAATTAAAAGACAGCATATCATACAGTGTACTACCATTCAAAATTATGTACTGGGGGCACCTGGGTGGCTCCATCAGTTAAGTGAGGGACTCTTAGTTTTGGCTCAGGTCATGATCCCAGGGCCAAGATCTAGCCCTGTCCGCTCCACACTCAGGAAGCTCAGGGCAGAGTCTGCTCAAGATCTGTTCTCTCTCTCTCTCTCTCTCTGCCCATCCCTCTGCTCCTGTGTGTGTGCACATGCTCCCTCTCTCAAACAAATAAATAATCTTAAAAATAAAAATTATGTTACAGGTCTCTATTTTCTGGTATTGTATCTCATATAGTAAAAAAGTATATAGATGATAAAAGAGCCTTTTGTGATCCCATTTTTATATTTTAAAAAGTAACAATGCATATACATCTTTTAAAAAGATTTTATTTATTTATTCTAGACAGAAAGAGTAAGCACAAGCAGGGGGAAGGGCAGAGGGGAATGAAGAGGGATAAGCTGAGCACCCCCTTGCCGAGGGCAAAGCCCTAATGCAGGGCTCCACCCCACCACCCTGGATATCATGAATAGATCTGAGACTAAGAGTCTGATGCTCAAGAATGCGTACATTTATGAAGAAAATGTTTGGCAGCATTCCAACCAGTGTTCACTACTAAATTCATCTCTGGTAAGTGGAATTACAAATGATCTTTAATGTCCTATTTAAAACTTTTCATATCACAATGAACATGTAAAACCTGTAAAATCAGAAATGATTTTTAAAGTCTACTAAACTGAACCAGTCTCATTAATTAAATAAAATTAGTTTTACTCTTTTCTACTCTTTCTTCATTTCTGAGGCTCTTAGAATATTCTTCCGATTTGAACAACTAATGTTCAGTGGGTGGCAAATGTGTCAAATATATATTAATGCCGCTATTAACAAAAATGACATGCTTAAAAATGGCAGTCTCCATGAACAAGATCTTATTTCTGAAAGAAAAAATTATATATCCCCCAACATTGAGATGCTCTCAAGTATCATGTAAGTATGATTTGATGCCATTTGCTACAACCTCCTCTCTTTGCCTCTGCCTTCTCATCATTACTGCACAGTGTTTTTTTAGCTCTACACACCAGGATGTCTTACTGTCTTTGTGGATATAGAAAAACTTTGCCAAAAGAAATATGATTAGAAAATAAATGATACAGAAAACAAATTTCAATTCTCGTCAAAGCAGTGCCCCGACATCACTGTCCAATATAACTTTCTGTAATGATGAAAAGGTTCTACTGTCTGTGCTGTCCAATATGACAGGAAGTGGATCTGTCTAATGTGCTGTGTCCAATGATACATGTGGCTACTAAGCACTTGAAATGTGGCTAGTGTGACAGAGGAACCAAATTTAAATTTTTAACCCCGCCCTTTTTTTTTAAGATTTTATCTATCTATTCGACAGAGAGAGAGACATAAAGGGTCCAAGGGCAGGGAACAGCAGGCAGAGCGAGAGGGAGGAGACTCCCCGCTGAGCAAGGAGCCTGATGTTGGTGGGGCTCAACATGACCTGCACTGAAGGCAGACACTTAACTGACTGAGCCACTCAGGCACCCCTAAATTTTTAACTTTAATTTTAATAACCACCTATAGCTAGTAGCTACCCAACTGAATAGCATTACTCCAGAAAAGTTCACAGTACATATTGTGGTCAATAAAGATATATGTAAGAATCCAAGAGCAATATGATTTCCACTTAAGACCTACACTTCAGGGGCACCTTGGTGGCTTAGTGGGTTAAAGCCTCTGCCTTCGGCTCAGGTCATGATCCCAGGACCACCTTGAGGTGGGGGGGTGGGGGGGGTCTCTGCTCAGCAGGGAGCCTGCTTTCCCCTCTCTCTCTGCCTGCTCTCTGCCTACTTGTGATCTCTGTCTGTCAAATAAATAAATAAAATCTTTTTTTTAAAAAAAGAAAAAGGGGCGCCTGGGTGGCTCAGTGGGTTAAGCCGCTGCCTTCGGCTCAGGTCATGATCTCGGGGTCCTGGGATCGAGTCCCGCATCGGGCTCTCTGCTCGGCAGGGAGTCTGCTTCCTCCTTTCTCTCTCTCTGCCTGCCTCTCTGCCTACTTGTGATTTCTCTCTGTCAAATAAATAAATAAAATCTTTAAAAAAAAAAAATAAAAAAAATAAAAAAAGAAAAAAAGAAAAAGACTTACACTCCAGTGCATATTTCAAAAACTAATGAAACCATAATTTTACAGATTACCACCTTGAAAAATTATAGGCTGCTTCCTGAAAAATTAAATTGTCTTTTAACAATCCTCATTCTTCGTTACCTAGGAAATAAGCATCCATTTCTTAAAAGTCACAATTCTTGTGGCGTTAGTAACACTGCATTATCTTGGCTCGCCCACTACATCTAAAATTTGTTTTCTTTTGTGGTGTAATCTTAGTCTCTCCCTCCTGCCTTCCACTACAGGCTGCTCCCCAAAGCTGAGTCCTTAATTTCTTGTTTTCTGTCTTCTACTCAGAAGAGATTTTTCACAGCTTCAACAATGACCACTTTTTGCCCTCTGTGAAATATCATGAAATACCATGAAATACCATGTCACTATATAATCTTAAAAACATCATTTAACCTCTGAGATACAAACTTTACAAACTTTAATAAACTTCTCGTTTGTAAAATAACTTAAATGGTTATTATGGTTCCTTCAGCTTTAGGAGTCTTTGAATTCTAGTAAAGGTCTAGTTATGGCACTTTATTTCTGGGGTTTTTTTCTCAGGCAGATTCTATTTCTTCCCTTTTTAAATGCTGGTGTATCCTATGACTTAAGAGTGACCAACTTTTCCATTCTCCACACTCCTTCTCCAAGAATCTCATAACTCTTCATTAGGAGTCTCTGAAATAAATGGGGTAGCCAGGACTTCAGATTTAGGGGCACCTGGTTGGCTCCTTCGGTAGAGCATGTGACTTTCTTGGGGTTATTAGTTCAAGCCCCACATTGGGCAAAGAATTTACTTAAAGATTTTTTTTTAAAAAGCTCCAGATGTACATTTCTATTCATTGCACAGAATTAACTAGATATGCTACCAACCCCTTTAAAGGTGTCAAACAAATCAAAGAAATTCTGTGTAGCAAACTTCTTTGTCAGTATGGCTTAGTGATCAAAAACCAAGTTTTAGGATTAGATGTATCTGAATATGAATTCCAGTTTTGTCACTTATTAGCTATGTAACTTTGATCAAATTAATGTCAAGTCTCCATTTTTTTATGTAAAATGGGGTTTAAAATAGTACTTACAACTCATATTGTTGTTGTATGTGCACATTTTATATATACAGCTTAGAACAACACCTGAAATATGCTAACAGCTCAATAAATATTAGCTATTATTATCAATAGCATCACCATCTTCCTAGTTCTCCAGATTTAACAACTCAGTCATTTTTGGTGCATTCTGCCATTAAAAAAAAAAATAAATTCAATCAGCGTTTGTATATTTTCATTTTCCAATATGATCTCTATTTTTCATTCCTTCAAAGATTTAATTATTACTGCAGCCACCCAACTAGATTACTAGATTTCTTAATTCTTATAAGTTAAAGCCTCTACTTATTTTTCCTTTATATTAGCTAGTACAATGCCTTACACATAAAAGTTTTGCTGTTACTAGACGAGTCACATAATTTTTACATTTATTTACGTATTCCTCCATTAGATCCCTTGAGTTCACTGAGGGCAGAAAGTGTTGTTCTTTTTTGTATATCTGCACCTGCCAAATTCCTTAGCAAATGTCTGTTCAACGAATGAATATTGATTAGTCTCCCTATCTCAATCCCAATAAACCTATCCTCAATTTAGCTTCCACACATACAGAAAGTAGCCCATACACTCTCAAATCCAACCATTTATTCTGACCAAACTGGCCTGACCACAATATTATCAAGAGCAGTCTCACAGTATCAGTCAGGACTCTTGATTTTGTATCAAAAAATTCTGCTCAAATTAAGCAGAAAAGGGAATTTATTAGTTAGCATAATTTGAAAGCTCAAGGACAGCATTAACTTAAGGCCTGACTATTGATCCAAAGATTCAAACATTATCATCAGAACTTGGTCTCATTCTTTCCATCTTTTGGCTCTGCCTTCTAAGTTCCAGGCTTACACTGTATTCTCTCAGCAACTGCAGAGTCCAAAGCATGCCTCTTTCTCAATAGTTTCAATAAAACATTCACAATTAACAGACATGTGCAGTGACTGGAAATGTGCCCATCTCTGAAGAATCACTATGGCCAGAAGGATGGCCTTCATTGACTGGTGAGGCCTGCCTCAGTCATGTGCACACCTTTGTGTTAAGGCAGGGCACCCATAAAACTGAGAGGGGTGATTTCCTAGGAAAACTGGAGTATTGTTATCAAATGAAAGGGGAATGCATAATGGACTGGCAAAATTAACTTATGTGCCATATACTCCAGGATTTATTTTGCATGTTGTCCACCACTGCCTGCAATGGCTTTCCTTCTTATTCCTGCCTATCCAAATCTAAGCTACATCCCTTCTGCCCTAAAAAATCTTCGGTGATCTCCAAGATTTTCCTTATCCACTGGATCAAGTTACCTATTCCCAAATAAGTATTTCCCTTTTCCTAAAGAGCTATTTTTTTTTAACAAACAAGAGTGAAAAACCTCAAGAAAATGTTCCTGATGAATTCTAATCATGTCAAGTTATAAATGGTATGGCTAATATATGCTGTTTTCTTAGAACGTAAACTCTTGAAGGACAGCAGGCCTACCAGATACAGTCTATACATTATGAGAGAACAGAATGCATGGCAACTTTGATATATATCTGTATCTCTATATATTATACATATATATCAGATACATACATTATATATAAATATATATTATAATTATAGGTATTATACTATCTATATTAATACTAGATATTATAATATTTACCTATGCCTGTATCTACCTATATATATCTCTATATATTTATATATAGATAGAATATTCAAATAATTTTCCTGGTTTTAAATTTCAAAGAATGTAAACAAAATATTTTAGCTAACATAAGTTATATCTGAATTCATCAAAGTACCTAATACTACAGGTACACTATGGTTTTGGAGTTACTTCACACTAGGATCAAATCCTGGCTAATACTGCCTCTCCTGGCCTTTAACTACAGGTCTTCCAGCAAATTATCTAACATCTCCAAACCCTAAACAGCAACAGTAATATCTACCTGCACACAGGGAGGCTATATGGTACAGGAGACAGAAAAGAGTTAGATGGATCTGGGCTGAAATTCTACCACTAATACTAGTTACAAGACTTACTCTGAGGGATTCCTCATCTGTAAATTCCGAGTGCCTCTTCATATGTAAATTGGGGATAATAATGCTTAGTCCATTGGTTATTTTGAGCATTTAACAAGGCAATGTATTTTAAAACACCTAACAATGAAGAGCAAACAGTGTATACTCAATAAATGATGATATCCACATTAAATTATCTGCTTAAAATAATTCAAAGGGACACTTGGCTGGCTCAGTCGCACGTGACTCAATCTTAAGGTTGTGAGTTAAGGCCATACTGGGTGTAGAGATTATTTAATATTAAAACATTTAAGGGGCGCCTGGGTGACTCAGTCAGTTAAGCAACCAATTCTTGATTTTGGCTCAGGTCATGATCTCAGGGTTGTTGAGATCAAGCCTGTCAGCTCCATACTGGGTGTGGACCCTGCTTAAGATGTTCTCTCTCCCTCTCCCTCTCCAAAAATAAAAAATAAAAAATTTTAAAAATAAAATAATTCGGGGCACCTGAGTAGCTCAGTTGGTTAAACAACTGCCTTCTGCTCAGGTCATGATTCTGGAGTCCCAGGATCCAGTCTCGAATCTGGCTCCCTGCTTAGCGAGGAATCTGCTTCTCCCTCTGACCTTTCCCCTCTCATGCTCTCTCTCTCTTTCGCTCTCTCTCAAATAAATAAATAAAAATTAAAATTAAAAAAATAATAATTCAGAGCACAGTAAGGGAAAAATTTATTGGGATTAGTTATTTTTCTACATAAATAGCTCTGGGTTTTCTTTTTTAATAAAATATTTCTTCAAAGCAAAACATGTTAGTCCTAGAACTCTTTAAAAAAGCAGGTGAGATGGGGCACCTGGGTGGCTCAGTGGGTTGAGCCTCTGCCTTCGGCTCAGGTCATGATCTCAGAGTCCTGGGATCGGGCCCCACATCTGGGGCTCTCTGCTCAGCAGGGAGTCTGCTTCCTCCTCTCCCTCTGCCTACCTCTCTGCCTACTTGTGATCTCTCTCTGTCAAATAAATAAATAAAAATAATAATAAAAAAAAAGCAGGTGAGATAATGAACCAGATAAACTCCTGTAATCAACTTGTTCTTTAGCTTCAGGCTTAATATAGTAATACTGAAATGACTCACACCAATATAAAATCACTATATTACCCATCTCCTGAACAATCATATGCCATATAACCATCTCCTGAATAGAATCAGGAAATCTGGGGATGACTGACAATTTTAGATGTTGTCTATCAGAACATATGCAAAAGGCACATGGCTGTTCATATTTACCTTAGCAAGAAAGTTTAATTTCTGTAACATTCTCTAAAAATACAAACTATCTTCAGCACAACTGTTTCCAGAAAGAGATTAAATAATTAGACATTTAATTTTTCCACTTTACACTAGAGTGAAAATTTCTCTAGAAAGAAGTTTCTTGAAGTAGTTTAACGGTTCCGTTTATCTTTTTTTTAACACGAGTAAATCATATGTAATACTCATCAATCTTTAACGAGTGCACAAAGAAAATTATTGAATCAAATTTTAAAATAAATTTTTAAATTTTATTTTAAATTTTATTTAAATTTATATTAAATTTTCTCTAAATTTTAAATTTCTAAAATAAAGTAAAATGGAATAAATGTAAGACATAAAGTACTACACATTCTTTCACTATATCAAAAAACCACTAAATCAAAACCAAATACTTAGGGACATCATACTATACAAACCTGTATAAGGGATTTTTCCCCTCCTTTGTGTTAAACATGAATAGACTCGGTTTTTAATCTACTCCCTAAGGAAGCTATATTTTAAACACAAGAAAAACATTACGTTGAATGCCTCAGTCACCAGACATTGTTCTCTACAACTAAGAAAACCAAATAATACCCAATTCCTTATTACCCTTCCTGTGTTCAAACCATGTAAAAAACAAAATAATGTTTATTTTTAAAAGCATTAAATACAGATACGGTAAACAATATGTGTCTTTTCTTCCCTCAACTTTTCTGGGAGGCGTGAGGAGGTAGAAAAGTAATAGGAGTCTGAAGTTATTTTCACAACTCTCCTAAGCCAACTAGATAAAGGTAGAGAAAGAAAAGTTACAGCCTAGGGTTCACATTAAAAACAACTCTCAAAGAAACGTCAGTGCTCAAGATCAATGCTTCCCCGACAACGCAGTGACCAACGCTGCTCTGCTCTGCTCTATTAAAAGAGATAACAATCCCAAATCTGAAAGGCCTGCAGAAACCGGGGCGGGGCAAGGGTCCACCTTAAGCAGCGGCAGAAGTTAATTTTCTAGGAGAATAAAACAGTAGTCCTCTATCCCTACGGTCCTCTTCCCCGAGAGATGCTGCAGTCCGCCGCCTCGCCCCAGGCTCGGGGTCTGGCCCGCAGGCCCGGGGGGGCTGGCCGGGTTGGGGCAGTCGGCTTCGCCCCGTTACCCGGGTCCCAAGCAGGCGCTATGGCACCGGTTGCTCTAACTATCTCCGAGTCCTGCCACCGTCTGGGGGCGCCTCCAGCCGCGCCCCGGGCCCCACGTCGGCAGGGATGCCCCATGCCCCACTCACCCGCCCGGGTGGTGTCCGTCAGGTCGTGGTTGGCCGCTCCCCGGGGAAACTCCCTCAGTTTCCGGCCGCTCAGACTCAGCACCCCGGTCACTGCCGCCTCCTCCAGCGCTCGATCGAGGGAGCGGCTCCACGAACCCGGGCCAGGACCAGGGCCTGTCCCGGAGCTTGGGCCACAATTAACACCGGAGAGGTTACCTCCCGATGCTACTGGGCCAGAATACTCTGGAGCCGTGGCCACAGCAACCAAGCCCGCGGCCGCCATTTCCAGCCGACAACTCTCGAGCCCCCGGCTCAGCGCATGCGCTGCCAGAACTGATGGGTGGGCGGGGAAAGGGGCAGACAGACCCCGGACGGTTCTCTTGATGGGCAGGGCTGCAGCGCCCCTCCGCACATCCAGGCGCTTGCCTCCGCCTACATCGAGGTTTTCAAGGGAAATTAAAGCGGAACTCACATATCTGGAGCAGCCCCCTCCTCTAAACTCCCCGTAGCATTTTTACCATGCCTCTACGAAAATATCTTTTAGAAAACGCTCCTCACAGAAACTTCTCTGCCTTCCTCCCGCAATACGGGAGGGTTAGATTAAACATTAAATTAAAGCTTCTCAACACTGCTGCTACCAGAAACATACGCATTGAGAGGGAACCCTGGGACGCGACATATAAAACGTTTTCCCAACTGCTGTCATTCTACACGCCAAGTGATCTAGATGGAGACGTGGATTTATTAACTATTATTGTCAGAGGTAAAAGTAAGTGCTAACCTGGCTACCAAACTCATGATCCTCATTGAAAGGGTTATATAAATGTTTTGGGTACTCCCTCCCTTTAAAAAAAAAAAAAATCTTAACAAAAATAAAACAAACATTTTAAATAGTATTTGTCCTTTAGGCGAGATTTTATTGTTGAACAAATCAGGATGAACAGCATTCATGTCTAAATTTTTTGTCTGGAACCAAAACCGAGGAAAAGAAAATATGACTATAATCTACACGTGGGAATTAGAATGGAAGAAATGATAAAAAAAAAAAAAAATCACTGTTAACTGAAAAACTGGAAACTTCACTTTAAACCAGTTAGGTCTCATTTACATTGCAACCAGTCTCTAGCATATTCTTTCACACATTTAAGCCATTCCTGCTACATGATGTAAATTCCCCTACAATGAATTAACTAGTATTTATGGGAAATAAAAGAGGCTGTCCCTTTCCCTAGGAGATTACAATCTAATAATCAGACAAATATACCAATTTGAGAAAAAGACAAAACAAAAGGCTAAGTAGAGGTAGTGGGGTTAAGCTATCAGAATTCAGAGAAAAACAGCAACAGTTAATATCTATCTGCACACAGGGAGGTTCTATGGTTTAGCAGACAGAAAAGAGTTAGATGGACCTGGGCTGAAATTCTACCACTAATACTAGTTACATGACTTACTCTGAGGGAGTCCTCATCTGTAAATTCCCAGTGCCTCTTCATATGTAAATTGGGGATAAGCCATTCCTGCTACATGATGTAAATTCCCCTACAATCAACCAACTAGTATTTATGGGAAATAAAAGAGGCTGTCAGGGCCCTTTCCCTAGGAGATTACAATCTAATCATCAAACAAATATACCAATTAGAGAATAAGACAAAACAAAAGGCTAAGTAGAGGTAGTGGTGGTTAAGCTATCAGAATTCAGAGAAAAAGAATCTATCATGGATGAATGCTTTTGAACTAAATCTGAAGGATTATGAAATAGGCAAGGTAAGAGCAATATTCCAGATTGGGAGAAGTATCAACATGAACACACACAGGTATGATTTATAATGGTCCGTGTGGAGAACATTTAGGGCCAAAGCCAAAAATTTCATGAGCCAGAAGAAAATAGTTGGACAGCCTACCTATCATTCAAAACCCAACTCTTCAATGAAACTTTGATTAGCACTTCCCCCAACTACTAGACGGAAGAGATTGCAAAAACATTTAATTTTAGAGAACAAAGTTGGGTTAGTAACAGTTGCTCAGAGAGTTGTTCTATGAACTCTTAATACTGCATTCCAGGTTCTTCAGCAGCAAGTTGCACGACTATTATCAATGTCATGAGTATGGGTTACTACAATGGCAAGTGATGTGTCAGCTCAAAACAAATCCAATGTATGATTTTTTTGTTGTTGTTATTCTGATCTTTCTAAATGTTTTGTTCTTCTTAGAAAGATTTTAAGGTATTAAAGAACAGGAGCTCATTTTGTATTTTTTTAAAAGAAATATTTCAATCTCAGGAAATGTTTCAACTACAGTGACTAAAGCACCATCATATATTCCATATTAAATGCTACAATGCTAAAGTTATCAGATCTTTATAAAATATACCACTGTCATCTGAATTTGATTACCTATTACATTCTACATTTACACTAAATTCTTCTAGCAAGTTCTCCATAATATGGCCTCATTTTCCTACCTACCTACACATGTATCTCATAACTGCAACATCCATGCTAATCCTGGTCTCTAAACTTCTGACCAAGTTTATAGACTGACATTACTTTGCCTATTAAACTGGATTTTAAGGTCATTAATACATTAAAGTCTGTAATTACCTTCCATACTCCAGAGCTGAGTATTTTAATAGGAGCTAAGGATGAATGGAAGCAGACACAGATGAGTTAGGTACTAATACAGCAGAGGTTATATATTACTATGAAAATGGCAGCTTGGTTAGAGAGAAAAAAAAAATTTTTAGAACAGGGTAGATAAACCTATAGGTATTTGAAATCCAAAAGAAAAGCCTGTGGATAGGAAGAGAAATGAAGATGCTCTATATATCACGAGAACAAGTCCTAGGTAAAGAAAGGCTGGAAGAAAAGTAATCAAGGTGTTAATTTTTAAGACTTATAAGGATTTCAGTTATCTACAAAGGTAGATTATGAGGGAATTCTCATCCTACTCCTTCAGTCTTCCCCAGAAAATAAGTGAGAAGATCATCTTGTGAGAATAAGATACAGGAGGAATCACTGTGAGGATTTCACCAAAGTGTCTAGTGATGAATTAAGGTGATGAGAAACAGTTGCAAAAAGGCTAAAAGCAAAAGGGCTACAGGGGCCTCTAACTTATTCTACAGCTGCTCTGTGGTTTGGAAGCAGGAGCTGAAAAATATAGGCAGTGAGGGTTATTGAATGTTAGGAATTGATACAGAGAACTTCCTGATTATCTGAAAGTTAACTCATTGAATGAATACCAGGGGCAATAGTTTCACTCTAATCTCAAGAGTTTTCCAGTTCTGTATCTCACTGCCTCATGCAGAAAGTCTTTTCCCCTTTCTACTCACTAGATGTACGTTGTGGTCACTCCTTTAAGACTCCATTTTTATAAACTCAAATCAGTGGGATTAAAATCTTGACCAATCTTACCCTCTTCAAATGTAAAGCACAGAAACTGGCTTGATGAATACATTTTATAAATCCCTTTCTGACTCCTTTAATAAGCAGTGCTAATAACTGATTTTTTAAAACTTTATATAAGAAAATTTAGATAGTATGATTTTCTTCTCATTAAAGGGAAGTGGAAATAGTAGAAATCAGACACATACACACTAGGGAAATAATTTCCTATTCATCTTTAAACATCAGTAAACCTCATCCAAAATACAACTCAGAACAAGGGATTTCCAGCTCCAGCATGGTATTACTTCCTGGTTTCACCAAGCTTTTTGGTAATAGATAGAAGTAACATAAAGCAGGGAAAAAGAGGTGTTAAGAAGTCGACCATTTATAAGAAAATCTTTAAATCCCTATTCAATGGCCCACAATAGTATAAAATTCCTGTTATAAATGCTTGGGGTTTATTGTTCTCACTTTTAAAAGGGAATAGCTTCAAATTGATCTATGTAAGAACTGTCTTTAAAAGGAAGCTTAAATCTCCTCTTTTATATACAGTGACAACAGAACAATAATTCTGATGAAACTTCAGAAATCAGAAATGAAGAAATCATTTTCTGCCCTGATAACTGCCTGTATTCAGAATGTATGGTTTTCCTTTGTAGTCCAAAGTCAGCTATTTTTTTTTTTTTTACCTCTTTAGAGTAGTAAATCTAGACACATTAAGAAACAGAACAAAGGAGCAAAGGGAAAAGAGAAAAAACAAGAAACAGACTCCTTTACTATAAAGAAATGGTTACCACAGTGAGATAGGTGGAGGGATGGGTGAAATAGGTGATGGGGATTAAGGAGGGCACTTGTCATGATGAGTACTAGGTGATTAAAATATTTTTTAAAAATTAAATTAAATTAAAAGTTATCCTGAAACTGTGTATACTGTGTGAATTATAAAGCTGACAGTAAAACATATTTATTTGAACAAAAAATTATCATTGGGCAATGCAGCCTACAAATTTCTTCATACTTAAAAGTATTTTATGATGTGTTTGTAATTTAAATTGTGAAATTTATGCCTATTAGAAAAAAATATGTAATGTCTAATTAGGAACACTGGCCTTTTCTAAGACATTTACATAACTTTAATATCAAAATAATTAAGTCTCAAAAATCATGGTAGAGTAGATTTACTTGTCATGCTACAAATGCTAAAGCATGGCTATTACCATTTCTTAGGTATCTGACAACCAAACATCATTCCACTACTTTCTTTGGATGTTCAAGTCACAGAAGCAGTTTATTATGACATGAGAATTAAAAGACCTGAGCTCAAAAAGTGACTCTGCCACACGTAAGTCTTGAAAAGCTGAGTCTCACTTAGCTAAGATACAGACCGAGAAGTTGAAATGGACGAACTTGAAAGGTTCATCTAGCCTGAAATTCTGCATTCTAAGTAAATTTCATTCTTTATTTTAAACTCCTCCTGGCTTCCTGTTTGGAGCTTACAGATGAAATGGTCAAAAGGCAGTCAGAATAGGAGTCTAGACTGACTTAACAATTTAACTGGTAGTTTTTCAAACCCCCAAAATTATAAATATAATAACTACAAAGTTCTTTGTAACACAGAACAATCTAAAAATCACAACTCGATCTTTATAGCTAAGAATAAATGTGAGACCTGTAAGATTTTATTTGTTAAAAATGAACAGCTTCAGAATAGATCTAAATTTGTAACTTTTCCAAAAAACACCATAAAGTACAGTGTAAAGCATCTCCTCATTAAATACAAACTTTCATTTTGTGATGCACTGCATCAATGTTTTGCATACACCTTGATGCAAAGGAAATTTTAAGTTGTCCTGTTTAAAAAAAAATTTAAGAACTGAAAAAGGATGACTACAACCACATCCCAAGAAAGGAAATTTTCCTCCAATAAACCATATTCTTTTGTTTATATACAATGTTAGCACTCAAGAATTTTAATTTAGTTATAACAAAGGCAAAATTTCATATTTAAAACGAAAATGAAATTAGAGATGCACAAAGAGCAAAAGTTTAATATACCAAAGACACTGTTGTTTGATGCAATTAATGTCAGTATTTGGGACAATTTGTAAGGTTTTCAAGAAAAATGGCATTAATAATAGCTCTGTACAGTATTTAAAATAAAAAAAAAAAGAGCATCTTTATACCATATTTTCATGAACTGTTCTAAAGACAGCAAATCTGTGCTCAGTTGTTTTTCCTTTGCTTTAAAATAAGCTATCAGTAATTCTAAACCAGTCTAAAATAAGATGGACTGTTAATGGATGAAATCTAAGCATCTGTACTTGCAAAAATGTTTTGCAATGAGTCCTTGGCCTAAGGAGACTAGAGTTTATTTTCAAATTGTGTGACTGGCTTCCAATAATCCCTTATCAGTAGACTTAACTGGCAAAATACCAGGTATTAAGGATCAGATTTAATTCTTTGGTATAAGCATGAAACTGTTAGGTGATACTTTTCCGTGGCTAGCATAAACCAAAGTAACCCAAGGAGCATGAGAGAAAACAGTGACATCTAATATACAATGCAAGGCAGGCAAGAGTGATGACTTAATGTTTTGTTTTGTTCTATAGGGAAAATCAACACCAATATACTCCAGGGAAACTAACACCTATACTTAGAGGTTTTAACATTATAGCAAAACAAAAGGTTAAGCTTCAAAATGACTGGACTTGTAGCTGGACCGTGTTACTGCATTTTGGCATTATACTGTAACTTATAGTATACAACCATCTGAGGACTTTCAGCCTAGCTTGGCACAACAGATTAATTCCTGCCACTCCTCTAGTGTGTGGGAGAGAAAAAAAAAAAACCCTCTCACCATAAATGCCTAAACTTTATACATACAAGAAAGGTATGAAAACAAGGTTACAATGTAACTCTATTACCGTTTCCGATATTTTTCTTTGTGACATATACAAGTGTTTTTTATTTTGAAACTGCATACTGTGTCATTAGCAAGCTTAAAAAGCTTATGAAATTTAACTTTTTTGAATAAGTCTAGGACTTTATGGCTATTGATTTTAACCATCAAAGTATCTAAGGGAATCAATCCATTTTGGTAATTTTAATTCTTCTAAATATTGTTCGAAGAATTCTTCATGGACACTAGATGCAAGGCTACATTAAATTCAAACAGTATATCTGTGTCCTGGGTTTTGAAGTTTTTCACCTCAGTTCTCTGTCCTCAACCTGCTACTTCCTCCTGTTTTCTTCATTTTCTAAACACAATTTTCAGGTTTTTACATTGGACCTTCTCTTCCAAGGTAATTTTGTAAACACACATTTATTTGTAGCCTTTAAATATCAACATTTTAAACAAAGACTAATGCCTAGAGTCACATTTCTTGTTAGAAGTTCAGTATTAAAAATTAACAACTCTGGAGGATTAACCTAATGTCATCTGAAAAGAACCCAAATTCCAGATATTCCCCAAAATCTTAAAACTCAAAACTGGAATTCTAGTGATTTTTTTTTTTTTAATATATCTAATGAAGAAAAGTCAACTGCACTTATTACATCAACACTATTAAAGGATAGGTGACAGCAACAAAGGGACCTACTCATATCTCTGAAGACCAAGATTTACCATGGCAAAGTGTAAAAAATGAACAAAAGTGATGAGATCCTAAATACCACGATCATAAAAATAATTAATTTCTATCATTCTGTGTTCTTTCTGCTTCATGAGGAACCAAAGAAGTCAAACAGAGAATTGTTCTGTCTGGACCATGAAATCTTAAGAACAGATACGTATATTCCCTGTTACTCTTTCAGGGAGTTATTTATACATGTTTAAAAAAAAAACAAAACACACTTCAAAAATAAAAATAAGAGTTATTTAGCCTTGTGAATATTTTGAAATAAAGTTTCTTGAATTTTTGTGATGAACTCTTCAAGCAATTCAACTTTTAAAACAGAGTCATCACTCAAAAGTCCCTTTGACATGGATCTATCCCACAGTTACAAAACGGCTTCCTCCTTTGTTGAATGTGAGAGTTGCTCTTTGTTCCTTCAGGATCCCAAATCGCTCATTCAAAGTCATCCCTGTCTAGAGAAAACAAAATAAAAAAATTAACAACTTGACTATTAGCCGTATTTGCTTAAGAACAATAATGTGATCATAATGGAAATTCAAAGCAACAACTAACATTTCCTAAATATTTATGCATACAAACTCATTTAACTCTAACAAAAAACACATATATGAAATAGGTGAATTTAGTGAGGTTCAGAGAAGTTAGTTAACTTGCCTACTTGCAGCTCCAGAATTTCAACCTAGTGATCTGACTCACAATCTCTACCTCCTAACCCCTATAAATGCCTACATTATACACTACATAAAACTCATTACCATAATGCCCAAAAGTCATAAATCCAAGAGTTTCTCTATATGAATTGTTTTTAGGCTCTACAAACATTGCCACAAATTCTAGTGATGTCTCTGATAAAAGACAAAATCTACTTGTGAATATTTGAAACCTATTTTTTTAAATTTTTTTTTTTTATTTTTTTGTTTGACACAGAGAGAGAAAGACCACAAGTAGGCAGAGAGGCAGGCAGAGAGAGAGTGGGGGAAGCAAGCTCCCTGCCGAACATAGAGCCTGATGTAGGGCTCGATCCCAGGACCCTGAGATCATGACCCAAGCTGAAAGCAGAGGCTTAACCCACTTAGCCATCCAGGTGCCCTGAAACCTATTTTTTTTAAAAGATTTTGTCAGAGAAGAGAGAGGGAGAGAAAAAGTGCAAGTGTGCACACTAGCAGGGGGAGCAGCAGGCAGAGGGAGAAGCAGGCTCCCTGCTGAGCAAGGAGCTCGGTGTGGGACTTGATCCAAGGACCCTGGGATCATGACCTTAATCAAAGGCAGAAGCTTAATTGACTGAGCCACCCAGGCATCCCTGAAATATACTTTCTTGAATTTCTATGAGTTTTTGAATTTCTGTGAGTTCCTCACAGAAATTCAAATCAACATCTGGTTTTTGATTAACAACCAAATTATATGTCACCGTTTCTTTTTTAAAAAATATGTATGTATATATACATATTTTTAAATTTTATTTATTTAAACGACAGAGAGAGAGTGCACAAGCAGGCAGAGTAGCAGGCAGAGGGAGAGGGAGAAGTGGGCTCCCTGCTCCCAACACAGGGCTCAGTCCCAGGACCCTGGGATCATGACCCAAGCCAAAGGCAGTCACTTCACCAACTGAGCCACCCAGGCGCCCCTATGTCATCATTTCTGAAAGAAAAGTAACCATGACAAAATAAAATAAAAAGTAAAACAAACTTGGTCAAACTTCTGTCCATACTCCCTATTTCAATTCCACACACATCAATGGATACAAAAAAAAAAAAAAAGCATTTGACAAAATCCAACATCCATTCATGATAAAAATTCTCAGTCAATTATGAATAAAGGGAACTCCCTCAACCTGATAAAGAGAATCTACTAAAAACCCACTGCTAACATCATACACAATGGTGAAATACTTCATGCTTTCTCCTCATGCCTGGGGACAAGGCAAGCATACCATGCTCTCACCACTTCTATTCGACACTGTACAGAAGGTTCTAGCCATCACAATAAAGAAGAAAAAGAAAAGGTTTAAAGATTGAGAAGGAATTTGAAGGATGACATGATTGTTTACAAAGAAAATCCTAAGGAATCCACAAAACTGCTGACGTAGTTAAGTGAATTTTAGCAAGAATCACAAGACACAAAGTTGAATGTAAATATAAAAACTGTCAAAACCACAGTGAGACACACCACCTACAAGCACTTGGAATAATCAAATGACAGGCAACAACAAGTGTAGATGAGGATGTGGAGAAATTTAGAACTCTCATACATGCTGGAAGGAATGTAAACAGTGCAGCCAAATTGGAAAACAAGTCTGGCAGTTCATAGATGACAGGATTTAGGAATTCTGCTGGTAGGTTTTTATCCAGGGGAAATGGAAACACCTACTCATACAAAAGACATGTACGGGGCACCTGGGTGGCTCAGTGGGTTAAAGCCTCTGCCTTTGGCTTGGGTCATGATCCCAAGGTCCTGGGATGGAGCCCCACACATTGGGCTCTCTGCTCAGCAGGGAGCCTGCTTCTCTCTCTCTCTCTGCCTGCCTCTCTGACTACTTGTGATCTCTGTCAAATAAAGAAATAAAATCTTAAAAAAAAAAAAGACATGTACATCAATGTGCAGATGACCATTATTCACAACAGCCACAGAATGGAAATAGCCCAAGTGTCTATCAACTGATGAATGAAAAATTAAATACAGTATATCCATATGATGGAACATTATTCAGTAATAAAAAGATCATACCCTATGGATGAAACATGAAAATACTATGCTAACTGGATGTGGTGCATAAACAATGAATGTTGCGACACTGAAAAAATTAAATTAAATTAAAAAAAAAAAAGAAAAAAATGCTATGCTAAGTAAAAGAAGTCAGTCACAAAAGACCACATATTTTATGATGCTATTCATATGAAATGTCTACAATAGGCTTATCTATGGAAACAAAAAGTAGGGATGCCTGGGTGGCTCAGTTGGTTAAACGTCTGCCTTTGGCTCAGGTCATGATCCCATGGTTCCAGGATCGAATCCCACATTGGGCTCCTTGCTCAGCAGGGAACCTGCCTCTCACCGCTACTTGGCTCGCTCGCTCTCTCTCACAAATAATTAAGAAATCAAAAATTTAAAAGTTAAATAAAATAATAATAATAATAAAAAAGAAAGTAGATCCATCAGTGGCTTCCCAGGGTTGAAGAGACTTAGGACACCCTATTTAATTCATTACACACTTTTTAAAATTAATTAAGATATTCTCAATCAATGGCCCACAGAAATACAAACTAACAAAAAAATTTACCTGTTTTCCAACACTATTTATGTCAAATTGTAAGGGGACACCTTTAGGGACTTTCTTTACATCAGATTGTTCCCGTTTTGTCAAGAATGAGGGTACAGCAGCACGAGTTAACCGTGGTTTCTGAGTTCTGTTAGGAAAAAAGTTAGTATGAAATCAGATAAGCTTAATAATCAAAAACAGAAAAATAAATTATCTGGTACATAAGACATCTTGATTTGTACACATGTTCCAATGGATAGGGCTATTCTGTGTTCTCATAAAAGTACACCAGTCCTCCCTTTTCCATAGGGTATACATTCCTGAACTGCCCCTCACCCCCACTGGCAGATACCTGAAACTGCAGATAGTACTGAACCCCTACACATACTGTATGTTTTTTCCTATACATACATACCTATGATAAAGCTTAACTTATAAATTAGGAATGGTGTGAGATTAACAATAACTAATAATAAAAAAGAACTGTAGCAATATACTGTAATAAAAGTTGTGTGAAAATGGGTCTCTCAAAATGTTCTCCTCACTCAAAATGTTATTGTACTCACCATGTGAGATGATAAAATGCCTAAATGATGAGATGAAGTGAGATGATTAATGTAGGAATTGTGCTGTAGTTGTCAGGCTACTACTGACCTTCTGACAATACATCAAAAAGAGGACCATCTGTTTCCAGAGCATGGTTGACTGGGTAACTGAAACCATGAGAAGTGAAATAACAGACAAGGGGGTACTACTGTACCTGGTTCTTGACTAATCTAGAGACTAAAATTTATAATCACTCATAGAATACCTCTTTAAGTAGAATTATAAACTTTTCAACAATCTGGAATGATTGGGGACTCGACCTCTGTTTTCTTCATTTACTAAAATGGCTGAAGAGATGAAATTCAAAACAAACCTATAAAGTTTATAATGCAATAAACATAATGGAATGGTTAACTAAATTAAGGTCATCCAGATAAAAGAACACACGAGGAAATCTTTAAAAAGAAGGCAGATCTGTAGGTACTGAAAAGTAAAGACACAGGAGAAAATAGCAAATTCATATATAGCATTCCCTCATTTATCATTATACATAAAAAAGAAATGTATATACTACTTAGTATATATGCACCACCTTTTTTTTTTTTTTTTTAATAAAAACATGAAACTGTTAAAAGTGGCTACTTTGGGGCTACAGAACCAGGAATCAAGAAAATTTTAACTTTATAATACACTATTTCCACCCTGTACTACAACTATTACTTTTATCTTTGCCGCAGTTTATCTTAACTTGGATATCATGAGCAGAAGTCCAACACTTTTCTATTACCTACTGAATAGGTAACCACTGAGAGGTTATAATTTCTGCACAATAAAAGGAGGACTTACACTGGACACTGCACTGCTCCAGGATTATCAATAGAGACAGTCAAAATTCCTCCATTTGTGGTGGAAGTCCGCCATCTAGTTTCAAAAAACCAAAAACTTCATTGAAGTGCAAGTTTATAAAACCTGTAGTGTATTTCATATAAAAACATGCATTTTAAAGTAGATACCACTTTTTCTTAGCTTTTAAAAAACACTAAGCCCCACAATAATATAATTAATCAGCATCTTGGGTATAGGAACCAGACACTTAAATTTGTTAAGTATTTTTCAGTGTAATAAATATATGTACATTAAATTAAATACAGAAAAGATTCTAATGAAAAGTAACAGTTCCCAGTTTTCTCTCCCAACTTACTGCTCCCCAGAGGCATACCTTTCCTGATGTCCAATGGCAGCAATTTTCACCTTTCCTATTTTTACTGTTTGCTAGTTCCTCCAGTTCACTGTTCAAGATGTGTATGTAATATTTTGGTATGATAAAGTTTTAGGTATCACACTATCCTCTTGTTTCCCCACCTACCTCTGAACATTTTGATATCTATATATCACTATTTTACCTCCATTATAACTTCATATATACTTAAATCTCTCTCAGTTTCTTAAATCTCTTTCTTTTAATCTCTCTCAACACCATCCCCTCCCAACTTTGTATGAAAGAACAGTAGTACCTCTACTCCTTCCTTCCACCTCTTCTGCCACTTTGCACCTATTTTTTTTATCAGCTCTACTTTTATATTTATGTTACTCAAAATCAGACACTTTCACCATATTGTTAACCAAATAAAGTATTATGTGCTTTTTTCCCCCTACAGGTTTATTCTCAAAAGTTCAAAACAGGGGTGCCTGGGTGGCTCAGTGGGTTAAGCCTCTGCCTTTGGGTCAGGTCATGATCCCTGGGTCCTGGGATCGAGCCCTGTATTGGGCTGTCTGCTCAGCGGGGAGCCTGCTTCCTCCTCTCTCTGCCTGCCTCTCTGCCTACTTGTGATCTCTCTCTCTCTGTCAAATAAATAAATAAAATCTTAAAAAAAAAATTCAAGACAAACAGCATTTATATTATTACAATTATATAGGCATTGTTCATTGCAGAAGCAAACAGCTTATTATTATTTCTTTCCTTATGGTTCCCAATGTCATGACTCCCATGCAAAAGAGTATTGTGAACACCAAGTTCAAACAGTTTCTTTTCTTACACTCTGCTCATTTATAGCTGGCATCACATCTGGACTAACACCATGTTTTATACATTTTGTTTCTCAAAAAGTAGCCATAGTTCCAAATAATTTAATCTCAAAACCTGATCTTACTGATGGAATTAGAGTATTACAACTCACACGTCGGAAGTGCAATTCTAACAGACAAAAAATGTATTTTTAAAAAATTTTTATGGGGTTGGGGATAAAAAAAGAGTATGTGAGGAGGAAAAACATCCTATTATAAAATTAAAGGTTTACAAGTTTTTTAAAATCTCTATTGGATTTTCTTATATTTATTCCCTGAATAGGTTCACTTATATAAAGGCAGTTACAGATAATAAAGATCTATTTCATTAAAATGGAATAGGTCATTATTTTTTTTTTAAATAGAGTGATGTATTTGTTGTTAAAAGTCATAACATGGACATGTGAAAATATAAAAGGCTCTTAGGGGAAAAAAACAAAGAACAAAATGGATTCATCTATTTCAGGTCAAGGGTTAATACACTTTTGGTCTCATTTAATTTCTGGGTTGCTAGTATTCTGGGAATTTTGAAATGACATCTTGAAAAACAAATTGAAACTTACTGACGAGTTCTCTTTGCTACTACATCGTCTAGCAGTTGTTCTGTGTTCAACTGGGCCTGAACCTGAAGGGGAAAAAAAAAGCAGTAGATCCCATAGAAAGCAGAGGATTTGAATCCAAAAAGCGATCCTGCTCTGTAACTTTATAACCCAGTGTGGTGTGTGTATGAATGCAAGAGAGGCATGTGACTATTCTGGCAATACCTCTTTGTTGGGGTTCCTATATCAGAACAAGTGGTAAAACAAATTTATACCTAAGTAGCACCTTAAACTCCTAAGATGCTGCTACTGATGACAACAAGAGAGAGAAAAGAAAAAATAAACAACCAAAAGAACTAATCTAATGTCACAGTCTCCATATCCCAAACCCAACCCCTACACCTCAACCATGGGCTATGATTGAGGATTATTCAATCCTATGATTGAGGATTATTACTAAAGGAAGATGTTCAAGATCCCTTGAGTAAAAAGAAAGCACCAGCAAGGGTTTTTTTTTTTTAATACCTTTAGGCCTCTTCTGAAAAGAAAAGTTGCCTGACGAGTATCTTTCTGATGACTTAATTTATTTCCACTCCTGGTAAAATTGGCTGGAATGTTATTTCTGCAACAAAAACACACACATAGTGAATAGTCTCAGTCATTTAACAACTCTCAAACATCCTGAGAAAAAACAAGCAAAAATAGTTAAATTCATAGGTTGGACATTTGAGGTACACTAAACATAAAGACTCTGAATTATTTTCTTATTTATATAAAGCTATTGAGATTCAATTTTTAAATATCTTTCTGTAGCATGCTACATAACAACCTAGTTAATTCTGAATATTCCAACATAGAATATCTCTTCTGAAGACATTAAAAATAACATTTTTAATGCTATTTCTTAAATTTGCTGAAAAACATATGTACAGATTTATTTACAGGATTAGTAAAAAGAAAATCACAGCTACGCATATCATAGTCAACTGCTGAAACCCAAAAGTAAAGAGAAAATCTTGAAAAATAACAACTACAGTTTTCCATTCTCCCTCAGAAACCTTTATATATTAATATAAATCACACAGAAACTTAGTCTTCCACTGCTTGCTCTTTCACACATGGCAATGTACTCTCAATTATGTTTGACTTGACTTTCACCAATTCCCTTCTAATCTCTATGTGAGGTCAGTAAAATATGAGAGAACAAATTTTTCGTATTTATCTAGTATGTATTTTTTATAAACACTTAACAGACTGCCTAGTCTTATCTCCAATTTTAGAGAGACTCAAATTTTCCTAGCTAGCACAATTAACATGGGTCATTAATGCCTCATGTAATGGACAAGTTCTTATTTAAGAAGTTACCATTTTCCAAAAGCTACTACACCAAATGATTCTCAAAAGAAAAAGAGATGGTAGTTAAGTGAAACTGAAACTCCAGCCATTCCACTTTACTTAGTTTTTGTTTTTGAATTATCTTCCACAAGAGATGAATAAGTGGTATTTGAAACTAAAATAATATAGACACTTACCAGTTTATCAACTTCCTTTCTGCCCATTTTATACTTACAGAAAACAGAATGTCATAACAATAGGTCACATTTTTAAGTTTCTGTTATGCTTTCCATTTAACATAATAATCTCAGCTATGGAGGGCCTGGTTGGCTCAATAGAGCATGTTAACTCTTTATCTTGCTTGGGGTTGTGATTGAGAGCGCCACATTACACATCAAGATTACTTTTTTACAAATTCATCTTAAGAAGCATTCATGAAGAATTCTTTGTAGTTTGCTTTTTCAACAAGTACACTGTTCTCTTAAGAGTACTTGAGACCAAACAGCAATTTTAACTTTTAGAATTCCCAATTTTGAATAATTCCTGCAGAGTTGTTTTTACCTAATAATCAATTTTATAATTTTATTCTATATGCAAACAGAGATATTAAAGCAGACAGATGCTTCTTTAAGTTTATAATTTGTTAAATTCATCAATAATAGTGGGTCTAAGAAATAAGAAAGCCATTACTGAATGCTTCCACATTGGATGTTCAAAGAGACATCCCAAATATGTGTCTTGAAAATGACCACTACAAATATATTCATTTGATCATTTAGGTGCAAGAAGTGTTATCTTTATTTATTCAGGATAGCACAGTATTACCATATTTGAGTACTTACTTTCTATTTAACTGGTTAGGTCTCTTGAGAACTGCAACTGCTTTTCTCTGTACTTCATTTTGTCTCAGAAGGCTGGCCTTCCTTTTTAATGCTGGAAAATATCGTTCTATATTCTTTCAGAAGGCAAAAAACTATGTTAAGAGATTGCTTTTTGCTATACACCCTACTACAATAAACATTTCTGAAGCAGAATAAACAGAGACTGCTGAGATGTGCACGTTATTAGAGAAGCTAAAATGACTTGAAAATCTCCAGTCTAAGGGACTAAAAAGATAGCAACCACATCCATACTTAAAATACTTTCAGCAAAAGAAGAATCCTTTTTTCTATTTTGGATATGTTCACTTAGGTATTCTGGGGGATGCACAGGGAAACATGGCCCTAGAGCTCAAGAGAAGAATCAGGAAGCCAGAAACATAAATTAAGGAATCACTTATATAAACATGATTTTTGATTACCAAGTGATGGATAAGAGGGCCAAGTTCTAAAACAAATGTGTGAAAAAAAAAGGAGGTTATGACAGCAAAGAAGTCTGAGTAGAGAGTTACAAGGAAAAAAAGGAATCAAGAAAATAAGCAT
This sequence comes from Mustela erminea, assembly GCF_009829155.1. NCBI lineage: Eukaryota > Metazoa > Chordata > Mammalia > Carnivora > Mustelidae > Mustela > Mustela erminea. The sequence continues at coordinate 102,328,635 of NC_045614.1, forward strand.
GTGAAATGTACACTTTTTCTCCCTTACATATATAAATTCAATCCAGCATTAAAGCCTAATTCAGATTGTCATATTTTCCATGACTTTTCAAAAAGTTGTTGGCAATACAAACTGTTCTCTTTTTTTCCTAAAGATTTTATTTATTTATTTGACAGAGAAACACAGCCAGAGAGGAACACAAGCAGAGGGAGTGGGAGAAGCAGGCTTCCTGCCAAGCAGGGAGCCCAACGTGGGACTCGATCCCAGGACCATGGAACCATAACCTGAGCTGAAGGCAGACGCAGGCAACCTATTAAACAGTATCTTAAACTTAATCTAGATTACTTTATTGTATTTCAAAAACATCAACTGACTAAAAAAACATAAAAATTGTAAGTCTTCATTTTCATGAACATTTGGAAAAGAAGTAAATGTAAAGTCAAGGATAAAGAGTATCAAGAGTATAGAGGAAATGTTAGGAAATTAGACTAATAACCCATTTCAAACTTTGTATTGTCTTTAATAATAACACCAAGTATCATTTTATGGGTAAATGTAAGTTCCCTCTATGCTGCTGTCACATGTTTTCTTCCTTCAAAATACCTCCCATATTAAACCATACAGTTATTTGTATGATAATTTATTTAATGTTTATCTCAGCTCTCCATGAGGGATTTTCTACTGAGCTACTGCAGAATTCCTTACATCTAGCACATAGTCAGTACCCAATCACATTAATTAAATGATAAAAACACAGACTAAGATAATAACAATCCATTAATACATGCCGAACATATTCCATGGATCTAACGTTTGTATATATGCATAAATGTGTTTTTTTAAAAGTGTAAGGGGGGTTGCACCTAGGTGGCTCAGTCGGTTGAGCGTGTGCCTTCGGCTCAGATCATGATCCCCATGTCCCAGCTCAGTGGGGAGTCCACTTCTCTCTCTCTCTCCCTGCTTGTGCTCTCTTTCTCTCAAATGGATAAATATAAATACATAAATAAATAAATAAAAGTGAAAAGGTAAGTTTTTCTTTCACAATAATTTTGATATAAAAAATTATACATAAAGTGGAAAAACTTTAAGGTATTTAAATTTTATGTCAATTTTACTAAGGCATTATTTAACATACAGTAAAATTTTAGGTGTACAATTTGATGAATTTGAGTTATTACATATAATCATGTAATGACATCAAAATCAAGATATAGAACACTGCACTCATCCTAAAACATTTCCTTGTGCCCCTCTGCAGTCAATTCCCTTCCATGACCTTACTCCCCATAAGGCAGACTGATCTGTCATTACAGTTTAGCCTTTTCTACAATTTCAAATAAATGGAATCATACAGAACATAGTACTATGTTTTCCTTTTGCTTAGCATGATGTTTTGAGGTGTATCTGTGCTGTCATATACATTGATATATTCCTTTTTTATTGCTAAATAGAATTCCATAGTATGGAGACATTTATTTTTACTGTTAAAACCAGACAAGTGATTAAAACCACCCATTAAGGGGTGCCTGGGTGGCTCAGTGGGTTAAGCCACTGCCTTTGGCTCGGGTCAGGATCTCAGGGTCCTGGGATCGAGCCCCGCATCAGGCTCTCTGCTCAGCGGAGAACCTGCTTCCCCCTCTCTCTCTGCCTACTTGTGTACTTGTGATCTGTCAAATAAATACATAAAATCTTAAAAAAAAAAAAAAATCCCATTAGTGGGAAATAGCTTCTATATATACACAACAGCAACACAACTTTTTTTTTTTTTAAGATTTTATGTATTTATTTGACATACATACACACACACACACACACACAGAGATCATAAGTAGGTAGAGAGGCTGGCAGAAAGAGAGGGGGGAAACAGGCTCCCTGCTGAGCAGAGAGCCTGACGCAGGACTCAATCCCAGGACCCTGAGATCATGACCCAAGCTGAAGGCAGCAGCTTAACCCAATGAGCCACCCAGGCACCCCAGCAACAAAACTTTTTAAGTTGACAGAAGTACTAAATGGTTTACTATTACCAAAGTCAAGTTAAAAGTAATACAAAACTGGGGCACCTGGGTTGCTCAGTTGGTTAAGTGTCTGCCTTCAGCTCAGGTCATGATCCCCAGGTCCTGGGATCAAGTCCCGCATCAGGCTCCTTGTTCAGTGGGGAGTCTGCTTCTCCCTCTCCCTCTCTCTCTGCCTCTCCCCCATGCTTACGTGTTTTCTCTCTCTCTCTCAAATAAATAAATAAAATATTTTTAAAATTAAAAAAATTTTAAAAACATTTTTTTAAAGTTCTATGGGGAAAAAAAATAAAGTTCTATGGAACATAACATACTCTTCAAGCTTTGGGAAATTCTGAATCAAACAGAAAAAAGTTACAGAATTGATACTGACGAAATTATATATATCACTGGAAAAACCTCTAAAGAACATAAACACAACTTTAACCTGATGGGTTATTTTTAATTGACTCTAAACAACAAAGAGAAAAAAAAATTCATTACTGGAGACAACCATTCCCCTGATGGCACAGCTACTTGCTCTCAGTAAATACTAGTTACATAAATGGTAGGCTATCTTCCCAGTCATTCCCTTCACAGATAAGAAAATGTATTTTTGGGGCACCTGGGTGGTTCAGTAGGTTAAAGCCTCTGCCTTCGGCTTGGGTCATGATCCCAGGGTCCTGGGATCGAGCCCCAATCGGGCTCTCTGCTCAGCGGGGAGCCTGCTTCCCCCTATCTCTCTGCCTCTCTCTCTGCCTACTAAATAAATAAATAATCTTTTAAAAAATGTATTTTTATCAAAATAAAATCTCGCTAATTCACATAAGCTATGGAAAATGAGAGATAAAGTAACAACATCTAATTATCGTCAGAACTTTTTTAAGGTGTAAAATTCCTAAGTACATATAACAATTCAAGGCCAATTAAGCTATTATGGTAACTTGTTTAAAGAATAGAAAATGATACTGAGTTATTTATATGGAAAAAGGTTTCTAATTTCTAGAAAATAAACTGCTTCACAAGTACTGTATTTTATCCTAATCAGACTATTAATCTTATTCAGGCTGAGGAAAGGGTTTTAAGAAACAGCACTTTTCAAACTTTACCTTTGCCAAAATCATTCAACTATGAATAAATAGATCTTACTATTCAGTACATTCTTACATTCTATAATTAACATTTTCAATTTTCACTATTTTCTAACAACTCAAAAGACCACATGTAGTAATTTAATATTTTTACTGGATAAAAGTAATTAGATAGCAGTTAAACCCAACCTCCCTTCCAGTATCCATATCTCATTAACGTTTTCCTATTTTTAACAATTAGTAAACTGTGTGATAAAAGTTTTAGAGGCAAAAACGATTGCTGGTGGTGGCAGAACTGAAAAGTTATGGAATCTAAGACAGCTGTGGTTCTAGACCAGAATATGCACATTAAAAATAATATAAAGAATGAGGTCCTGAATTTTTTTTACAAGTATGTATTACACCTGCATGATCAGAGAAACCAAAAAAATTAAAAAACAGAAGAGCAGAACATGGACATCCTTGGTGGCTTGGACTTACTAAACTTAAGAATTGAAGAAAAAATACTTGTGAAACTATCTGAAGGAATGCTTCACCCAATTCAAAAATTACTCATTGAGAAGTAAATAAACCTTCACTTAAAATTTGAAAAGTAAGGGCACCTGGGTGACTCAGTGGGTTAAAGCCTCTGCCTTCAGTTCAGGTCATGATCCCAGGGCCTGGGATCGAGCCCCGCATCGGGCTCTCTGCTCAGTGGGGAGCCTGCTCTTCTCTCTCTCTCTCTCTCTCTCTCTGCCTGCCTCTCTGCCTACTTGTGTTCTCTGTCAAATAAATAAATAAAATCTTAAAAAAAATTTTTGAAAATTAGTTAACTTACAATGGGTAAACCATTGTAATCTAATTAAAAATTGATATATATTCCAAAGAAATAAAAACCTATGACCATACAGACTTACTTACATTCACAGCCACATTATTCACAATACCCCAAACTGGAAATAACCAAAATGTCCAGCAACTAGTGAATGAATAAACAAAATATGATATCCATAAAACAGAGTATTATACAGTAATACAAAAAGGAAAACATCATAACTAAATGCCAGATCACATATTGTCATATGATTCCCTTTATATGAAATGTGCAGAAAAGACAAGTTTATAGAAAACTTACAGAACGTACATTAATGGTTGCCTGAGGCAAATGATGAGGTATGACTACAAATGGACATGAGATTTCTTTTTAGAGTGACAGAACTGTTGTAAGGTTAGATAGTTGTGATAATTGTAGAACTCTGTAAATTTTCTAAAATTCACTGAATTATACACTTAAAAAGATGCATTTTATAGTATAAAATTATACCTCAATAACCTGTTAAAAACTGTACATACACAAACACACACAGGCAAAGGAAATCAGAAACCTATAAAAAATTTCACATTGATTTTATATAAGAACATGGAAATTAAGGCATTCTTCATGAATGATAATGATTTATTTTTTACATAAGATCCAAAGCACTTCATTAAAAAAATCAAAATATTCAAATGAAATACTCTCTCAAGGAAACATTGTACTCATTCACAGAAATATTAACACAACTAAAGGGAAGGGGTACCTGATGCAGGATTAAGCCATCATCCTACCTTATCACTTAGAGGTGGTCGATTCATAGGACTAATTCCTTTTCGAATTCCAGTTGCTTTCCTAGCTGCAAGGCCAGTGATAACTCCATAAGGACGTCTCTTTCCAGGCATTACTCTTCCTCTACGGCTCAGACTATTCTTGCCAAAACCTGTAGGTTTGGGAAAAAAAAAAAAAAAATCAATCTAAGAATGCAATTGAAGGGCACACAGGTCATAGGGTATTCTATTTCTTAAGCAGAGTGGAAGGTATGAGGGTTTTATTTTTCATTTATTATTTATATTTCTTATATCACTATTATATGATATTATCGCATTATTTACAAGTACTTCTTTTGAAATTACATATTTCATTTTTAAAGAGGTAATAAACTGCACCAGCAAGGGTTCTGTTGGTGTAATGGACAGCAAAGGACTATAAGATTCTCCTGTCTCCCTGGTAGCTACCCTCTCTCTTGCGTTACTTTCTCAATGAACAACTTTCCCTGTGCAATGTGGTGTCCACTACCATGCACTTACCAAATACTTGAAATATGACTAGTCTGAATTAAGATGTAATAAAAAGGTACAGTATTTCACTAATAACTTTGTATTTATTATATGCTACAAAGATATTTTGGATACACAGCATTAAATAAAATATATTATTCATATGTGGCTCACATTTTACTTCTATTGAAGGACACTGAACTTGAGTGGGTCACTATCTCATATCCCATTTACTATGTTGCAATCTGGCTTATTTTCATTTCTACTGTATTTAAACTACTTTTGCTAAAGACCCTATTGAGTTCCAATGAATATATCTTAATCTCTGTGCCACGCGACACAACTTGACTTTGTCTTTCCACTGTATATTTTATTTATTTTAATACATTATTTAAAGATTTTATTTATTTATTTGAGAGAGAGAGAGAGACAGCCAGAGAGAGAACAGGGGAGAGAGGGAGAAACAGACTCCCCACTGAGCAGGGAGCCCGAAGAGGGGTTCTATCCTAGGGTCCTGGAACATGACCTGAGCCAAAAAGGCAGCGGCTTAACTGACTGAGCCACCCAGGTGCACCTAAGTATTTTCTAATTAAGAAAAAACGAACATGTTCATTGCAGAAATCTTAATATAAAGTACAAATGAAAATAAAAGTCACCCATTATCCCACCATCTTGGGACAACCACTAACATTCCAGCTCTTGCTAGTCTTTTCTTTTACTCCTACACATTTAAAAAATTAATGTTTTCAGTTTCAACTATTTTTTAAGCAACTCAAAAGACTATCACGGAGCTAATTCACAATTTTGTAGTACCGTCTAGAAGGTACTACATCAATCTTCCTGGCAACAATACTTCATAGTCTATGTATTATTTTGTAGTGTGCATTAACACTGCATTGTAAATATTATCCCATGTTTTTAATATTCTTTCATTGTATTATTTTTTTAAGTAGGCTCCAAGCTCAATGAGGAGCTTGAACTCACGACCCTGAGATCAAGAGTCACATGCTCTACAAACTAAGCCAGCCAACAGGCTCCCCTCATTGTATTATTTTTTAATGTGCCTTACTTGATCTAAAAACCTCACAATGACCACTTCAATTATTTCTAATATTAAATTATTATAAATAACATTTTTTGGGGGGGTGAAGATGCAACAAACTTTTATTTAACTCATTAACAAAAGCATAGCAGGGAAACGAATCCAGTTCCAAAGGATTTTATATTCAGTGGCAGAATTTAAATAAGATAGCTATAAGAAGACACAAAACTGGTAAATGTCTTACGGGGGTGGAGGGAGCATGATTTTCAGGATTATTTTTTCTACTGGACAATTTCAAAAACCCTACTTTATCAATTATATATAAATTTACCTCTGACTTTACAGAGTTGCAAAGTATCAATAATATGCACTAAGAACATTGTTACAAGGACATATGTTTATTTTTAAAATTTTTTTAATTTTTAATTTTTTTAAAAAAGATTTTATATATTTATTTAACAGAGATCACAAGTAGGCAGAGAGGCAGGCAGAGAGAGAGGAAAGGAAACAGGCTCCCTGCTGAGCGGAGAGCCCGATGTGGGGCTCGATCCCAGGACCCTGGGATCATGACCTGAGCCGAAGGCAGAGGCTTTAACTCACTGAGCCACCCAGGTGCCCCGAGAAGAACATACATTTAATCAATACTATATAGCAAGTCAAATTTACATCTCTTTAGATTTCTAGAAGTAATATTTTCATACACATCCGATCATTTCTTCAAGATATAAATTTCTAGAAGTTGAAATGCTATATCAAATAGTAAAACAAACTAAGGAATTTGGTTCATGTAGTAAAAAATCTTCTTTAGAATGACTATATTTATTCATATTACCAGGAACATAAGGGTGCCAACTTTTTCCACATCATTGACAATGCTGAATGTTCTTTTTAATCTTTCTCACTTAGTATTTGAAAAAAAAAAAATCTTGTCTTCTTTGGTAGTTAGTTCACTATTGAGAATGAACATTTTCCATGTGTTTTTGGCTACTGCTATTCTACCATCCATGAACTGTCATGTCATAAGCAGGTTTCCTGGGGTCAAGTTTTAATATCCTTTGATAGTTTTTTTTTTAAGATTTTATTTATTTATTTGAGGGAGAGACAGAACAACCAGTGGGAGCAGACAGAGGGAGAGGGAGAGGGAGAAGCAGGTTCCCCACTGAGCAAGGAATCCAATGCATGACTCAGTCCCAAAGACCTGGGATCATGACCTGAGCGAAGGCAGACACCCAAGCAACTGAGCCACCCAGATGCCCCAATATCTTTTGATACTTGGAAAGAATTTTATTAAATTTATAATTAATTTTTTAGGAATTGACATCTTTACAATATTCATGAACAAAGTATGTCTTGCCACTTTATTCAAGTCTTCTCATCACTAAACTCAGTAACGCTTTAAACTTTTCCTCACGTAAGTCTTATGTCTTTCTTGAGTTTATTACTATGTATTTTATGTATTTTGTTGTCAATCACAAAAAGACCCCTTTTCTAACAATAATTTTCATATTGTCATTCCTGGGATACCAAGAGCTATTAAGTTTTTAATTATTATCTTTTAATTAGCCATCCCACTGAACTTATTATTTTTTTTAAGATTTTATTTATTTGACAGAGAGAGAGACAGCGAGAGACGGAACACAAGCAGGGGAGTGGGAGAGGGAGGAGGAGGCTTCCCACAGAGTAGGAAGCCGGATGCAGGGCTTGATCCCAAGACCCTAGGATCATGACCTGAGCTAAAGGCAGGTACTCAATGACTGAGCCACCCAGGAGCCCCGCACTGAACTTATTTTTAGTTCTATGGTCTTTCAAATTATTTTCTTGGGGAAAAAGTGAATTATTTTCTTGGGATTACTGAGCAACAACTGTTATCACCTACAAATGATAGTCTTTTTTCTAATTGCACCCCCAATTCTTCTATTTCTTAATGCAATGGCCAGAAGTTCCAGAGAACCATACTAAGTAACAATTGTGGTATTGGGCACTTTTATTTTTATTTTTTTCTTAAGATTTTATCTATTTATTTGACAGAGAGAGAACACAAGCAGAGAAAGCTAAAGGCAGAAGGAAACAGAGAAGCAGACTCCCCACTCAGCAAGCAGGCCAATGAAGGACTCAATCCCAGGACCCCAGGATTATGACCTGAACTAAAGGCTTACCACTGAGCAACCCAGATTGCCCTTGTTCACTTCTATTTTGGAATTCTAATTTTGGGAGGGAATGTCTTTAGAATGGTATCCTGTATAGTACGACACACCTGCAATATGGTAACAGGTCTTCTAAGGGAGAAGTTTCACAGCCAAATGGAAAAACAACAACAACAACAACAACTGGCTTTCTTTACTATAGGATTTCTTAGGACTAATGTGTGTGTTCCATCTCTAAGTTGGGGATAATAGGATATGTATTCCCAAACTTACCTAACTCCAGAATGCTTTTGTGTAGTGTGCGTATTTTGAGAACGGAGTTCAACAAGACAGGAAAACTTGTTTTAATGGCTGAACCATTTACCAATTTACTGCCCTTCAGCTCCCAATTCACTCTTTACTGTCCTGCTTCTATTATAGAAACATTTCTCTTATCAGCGGGCACAATGTTAAGTTTTCTAAATAGAGGGCACTGGAGAGACTCTAGAGAAAGGATTTTTTTCTTTCAGTTTCCAGTGTACCCCTCAAAGACTTATTCTAGGGCACAGAACACCTAGTGGCAGTTATTATCCCTCCCCTGTAAGTGAGACTGGTGAGGCACAAGAAGCACTAAAGGCACAAAATCTAAGTGTGAATTACACCTTAAATGCTGGGCCCTAGGCATCTGTCTGGATCTAGTCCTAGCCATCACTAGTTCTGGCCCTACTCATCCTTCATTGAATTTAAGTTGCATCACCTCCACAGGTGGCTTCCTAGTGAGTTCCACCAGAACAGCAACTCGGTGTGACAGAGTTCTTCCAGATTTGTTCCCTTGTGGGTACTCTGCCTCAGTCCTAAAGTACGGATTACTTTATAACCAGAGGAAAAGCAATAAAGACACAACTTTTTAAACTGTAAAATCAAATTACTGGGTTTTTTTAAAAGTTTTATTATTTAAGTAATCTCTACACCCAATGTGGGCTCGAACTCATGACCCTGAGATCAAGCGTCACAGACTCTCTGACTGAGCCAGCCAGGTGCCCTTTTGAAACCAAATTATTGTTATTCTATGTGTGATTTCCTTCTAGAATTGAAACCAAATAAAGATTAAGCATGTTGAGGGAACCTGTATACTTAAATTAAATCTACAACTACTGTTATTTTTATTTGTATTAAATATGAAACAGATACCATTAACTCTGTTAACACACTGTGCTGAGTATTTTTTTTTTTAAGATTTTATTTATTTAGGGACGCCTGGGTGGCTCTGTTGGTTGGACGACTGCCTTCGGCTCAGGTCATGATCCTGGAGTCCCGGGATCGAGTCCCGCATCGGGCTCCTGGCTCCGTGGGGAGTCTACTTCTCCCTCTGACCTCCTCGCTCATGCTCTCTCTCACTGCCTCTCTCTCAAATAGATAAATAAAATCTTCAAGAAAAAAAAAAAAAAAAGATTTTATTTATTTATTTGACAGACAGAGATCACAAGCAGGCAGAGAGGCAGGCAGGGAGAGAGAGGGGGGAAGTAGGCTTTCCGCCAAGCAGGGAGCCCAACAAGGGGCTCGATCCCAGGACTCTGGGATCACGACCTGAGCCCTAGGCAGAAGCTTTAACCCACTGAGCCACCCAGATGCCCCTATGCTGAGTACTTTAAACAAGAACTTGATGGGCTGATGACAACATTTTAGGAGATGCAAAGTGAGGTGAAGCACAGTAACTACCCACATGTCACAGTTACAAAATGGCACAGCCATCAATCTGGGTGCAAGTTAGTGTGGCTCCAAAACCTGAACACTTTCCAAACTGTAATATAAAAACTAAAGAATAAAAGGTAAGAAATATAAGCTAGGATACATTTCCAAAGGAAAAAACAATTATTACAGAAAAAGTGGGCTCTCAGCTAGGCATTATAAAACAGCAAAATTTGATTAGGAACATAAACATAAACTTACAAGTACAAAGACATGGTTAACCACAACATAATGAGATACAGTCTAGGGAAAAGAATAAGAAATAAATGAATGTTGTGTCCTCAAATCAGAGGGCTTCATGTGGGGATAAAGAATGTATGTGACAAGGAATGAGGGGTCAAAGAATTCATGATCAAGTTACATCAGTCTTGAAGCAATATCTTTGAATCAAAGAGGGAGAAAGAAAATAAAAAATAAAAAAAAGAATTAATAATCTTCCTTATTTTTTTCAAATATGTACTATAATAATTACTTCTGGTTTTAAATGATATTTTTAAATAATAAACTTCTGTTTTAAGCTCTCAAAAAAAAAAAAAGAGGGAGAAAGAAGGCAATGAGACCATTTCAGATGCTACTATAGTACTCAAATGTGACATGATAAAAAATGCAGAGTGGAACAAAGAAATCTGAAACTATTTCAAAAGAATGAATGAATTAGCAAAGAGAAAGATGAAAGTGAGAAGGAATCCATTATTATACCAAAGCTTTCAGTTTAGATGAGAAAGACTCATGAGAAAAGTCTCACTAACAAGAATGAAACTGATTAAAAGGAGAAAGTAAGAGATAGAATTCTATTCCTGACTGCCTTCTATTTCTGACTGCTATAGTCACTGTTACCATACTCATTATCCTTTCCACTTTTATTTCTACGAGTGGCTTCTCTACCTTCTAGCAAGTTTAGATCATCCATTTCCCCTTCCTCCCTTTATACCTTTAAACAAACTTCACCAGCTGTACCTCAATTTTAGCAATGGTTCTATTTTTCACCCTTTCAGTGTCACATTTCATAAAGACAGACCTATACATACTGTCCAATTCTCTCCCCTCTCCCCACTTACCTCCTGTGTCTTATATTCTAAAAAGCATTATAGGGTACTAAACACATCATCTAATATAGTAAGTCCTTTCTTAGTTTTATTTTTTTAAGTAAGCTCTATGCCCAACATGGGGCTTGCACTCACAACCCCAAGATAAAGAGTAGCATGCTCTATGAACTCAGCCAGCCAGAAGCCCCACCTTTTCTTAGTTTTCATCCATTCCAGCCCCTCTAGAAAGTTCTCTCCTGTCTTTTCAGAGCATCTTCATTCTTATTACTTCAACTACTACCACTATGAAGACCCTTTCTTTCACATTTTCAGCTATACTAGGGCAGCAGTTTAACCCTAGCCATGTATCAGAACCATGTATGGAGCTTTAAAAAAAATCCCTAGGGACGCCTGGGTGATTCAATTGGTTGGACGACTGCCTTCGGCTCAGGTCATGATCCTGGAGTCCCGGGATCGAGTCCCCCATCGGGCTCCAAGCTCCATGGGGAGTCTGCTTCTCTCTCTGACCTTCTCCTCGCTCATGCTCTCTCTCACTGTCTCTCTCTCAAATAAACAAATAAAATCTTTTATAAATAAATAAATAAATAAAATCCCTAGGCCCAACTTCTGCAGATTCTGCTTCAGTAAAAACAGAATGTAGCCAGAACATCAGTCTAGTTTATAAAGCTCCACAGGTGTGACAATGAAAAACTAGAGACAGGTATTTTCATTTTACGTTTGAATCCTTACCCCAATCCCTTCGTGAATTTCTCTCATATACTTACCAACTTGCCTCAGTAGTTTATGGAGTCTGATCACTTACACAAAGATTTGAGGGGTTTTGGGGAAATATCAAATCACAAAGTGAATGCAATATTACTGGCTCCTTTCCAAAGCAACATACAAATATTCCCCAATCTCTTCTACCTCTAAAAGAAACCTCATCCTCAAACTTTTTGGTCTCAGGACCTCTTTTTTTTTTTTTTTTTTAAAGATTTTATGTGTTTATTTGAGAGAGAAAGAGAAAGACAGTGCACAAGTAGGGGGAAGGGCCGAAAGAGAGGGAGAAGCAGACTCCCCACTGAGCAAGGAACCTGATGTGGGGCTGGATCCCAGGACCCTGAGATTATGACCTGAGCCAAAGGCAGCTGCTCAACTGACTGAGCCAACCAGGCACCCTCAGAACTCCTTTATACTCTTAGTTATTGAGAACTCCAGAATTTTTATTTCTGTGGGTTTATATTTATTGATATTATCATACTAGAAATGAAAACTAAAACATTTAACTATTTATTTCATTAAAGCAATAATAAACCCAATACAGGGCAAATAACATATTTTTAAAGAAAAAGAACAATTACTTTCCAAAAAAAAAAACCAGCACTGTTCTGTACTTTTGCAAATCTCTTTGGTGTCTACACAGCTAGATTCTCATATATGCCGCATTCAATTTAATTATCACACGTCATGTAGACTCTGGAAAACATTTGTGAGAGGATAACAGTGAAAACCCAATTAATGTCTTAGTATTATTAGAAAAATAGTTTGACCTTGTGAATCCCTTGAGTGTTGGGGATTCCCCAGGATCCCTGGACAACACTAAAACTGTATACTATTCTACCACCGAAGAATATTCAGGTTGTTTATACAAATATTTAAGTAAGTGACTAAATTACATTTTGGGCCAAGAGTTTTAAGATTTTATTCACTTCTTTGTTCAGCCATCAAAAATAATTTACTCAAAGGGGCACCTGGCTGGCTCAATCAGTAAAACATGGGACTCTTGATCTCGGGGTTGTAAGTTCAAGCCTCAAAGTTGGGTGCAGAGATTACTTAAAAAAAAAAAAAAAAAAAAAAAAAAAAACTTGATAAATAAATAAATTAATAAAAATAATTTATTGAGAGTCTGCTAAAGGCTATCTATCTTATGTGTTATTTTACCTCAAGCTAACATGCTCATTGACATTACAATGTGGAAATCTGAACTTTCAACCAATCAGAGTTTGAGACAATCTTCCTTCTCTCTGCACATTCAGTGACAGAAGCAGATGTTCTATTTTAGGCTCTGCCACATGTAACTGGAGAACAAACAAGCACAAGTTCAATCTTATAAGATCCTAAGCTGCCCCTAGGTATCATTTATCATAACCCCCCTTTTCTGATCCTTCATGGACGAGATCCTATTTCACCTTATCCATAATCACCACTGATTTTCTTAGTAAAAAATCTATCTGAAGTCCTATAATACCGTTGGAATTTCTCTCATGACATTTCTCAACTCCATGTTTTTTGTCCTATCTCTGTTACTAGAAATTCCTTGAAGTAAAGAATCACAACTCTAAATACCCAAAGAACCTGGTCAGTTCAGGGTATTTATCATGTATTTAACATGTGGCTAGTGTAAACAAATATATTTCTGGCTTCTGTGAACTCTGAAATTATTTTAAAGCAAATCATGTATAAAATATGGTATTCTGGGGGGGGCGCCTGGTTGGCTTAGTTGGTTGGGCAACTGCCTTCGGCTCAGGTCACGGTCCCGGAGTCCCGGGATCGAGTCCCGCATCGGGCTCCCAGCTCCATGGGGAGTCTGCTTCTCCCTCTGACCTTCTCGCTTCTCATGCTCTCTCTCACTATCTCTCTCTCAACTAAATAAATAAAAATCTTTAAAAAAAAATAAAACAAATAAAATAAAAATAAAATATGGTATTCTGAGTAAGTTTTAAGAATCTTTAAATATAAATCACTGGGATTAAACATTCATTTGCTATAGCTAAGTATCTTTCCAAAATTTACTTGTTCATGTTGAGCTGTTCAAGAAATTACTAGAGAAGGGGCGCCTGGGGGGACTCCGTCACTTGAGCATCCAATTCTTGATTTCAACTCAGGTCATGATCTCATGTGACATGGGGTTTAGCCTTGGGTGGAGTTCCTTGTCGGGCTGTGCATCTGGCTCTGTGCTCAGCAGGGAGTCTGCCTGGGATTCTCTCCCTCTGCCCCTCCCATCACTCACGTGCACACATGCATGCACAGAATATGTATGCTCTCTCTCAAATGAATAAATCTTTTTTTTTTTTAAGATTTTATTTATTTATTTGACAGAGATCACAAGGAGGCAGAGAGGCAGGCAGAGAGAGAGGAGGAAGCAGGCTCCCCCCTGAGCAGAGAGCCCAATGCGGGGCTTGATCCCAGGACCCTGGGATCATGACCAGAGCCGAAGGCAGAGGCTTTAACCCACTGAGCCACCCAGGTGCCCTGTCTTTTTTTTTTTTTTTTTTTTAAAAAGAAAGACATTAGAGAACAATAAAATTTTGTGTAGGGTCTAACCTCAGTTACAGACATATTTTGAGGGTATGATGGCATATTAACTATTAGATAATAGAACTAGTTATAATCATCCTCAGCCCACAGATAATTGTTTTTTATGCTTTTTAACATACAGGATAAAAGTCAACTTAGGCTCTAGTTCATCAAACACTTTTTAATGTGTAAAAAAGAGCTAGAGTTTTTTGAGTTAAGGTTTATTCTAAAACACTGATATAACTGCTAAAAAAATTAATGAGTCATTAATATGGTTCTGTTACCACCTTAAATCCACTTTGGAACAAGATGGCTGTAAATAAGTAAGCCTCCAAACTGCCAAAACTAAGAGTTCCAAGATCATTAGGTCACATCTGAGGCATCCAATTCTGAGTGTTACCTCTGGAATATTTAACAAATCCTAAAGCCTTAGATGATAATAAAAAGAATCTGAAAGTATTTTCGAAGCAGAATTGTCTCCACATACTTAAAAAGTTCTCTTATAAGAAAAGAGAGTTTGCTTCCTGTAACTCTATGTAGAGTTAACAGTTGGGAAAGATTTAATTCAAATTAAGAAAACTTCCTAGTAAATAGAGTTGTCTCCAATAATGGAGTTGTCTTATGAAGTAGTATGCTCATTCACTAGATATATGTATGCTGGAGTTATGTAATTACCCACCGGATAGACTGTTAAAGAAATACCTAACAGGGAAGGAGATAAAACTTCATGCTATGTAAAATCCTTTGTAATCTGTAGCCCTAAATATAATTTATACTACTGAGTGTACCTTAAAAATATTTTTAAGAAACAGGGCTATCACCTACTTAAAGCAACTTAAAATGTTTACCAGATTTCAAGATTAAACAAAAACCTGAGAGTAGAAAAAATGCAAATCACAGAGGGTACTAACATATTTCCTCCATGCTTTAAGTATGTCCTAAAAATAGCATTCTGTGACCCAAAGGAATAGCTCCTTATTAAAGCTTACTTGTAAAACTTACCAGAATTCTGTTGGAGTCCCCATCGTACTCTCATCCTGAATTGCCGGGCACTACTTTGTTGGAGTTTTCTATTTAGTCTCGGAAAATTCTGCTTCTTTCCTTCCTTTCGATTCAATTTGATGATATCATCTGTGATACAGGAAATGTGATGATTATTTTCATTTTAACCTAATGACTCAATTACTCAGTCTCATTTTCTTGTTAATAGTCCTATGTCCCTAACTTCTTTGCTACTTTGAAAGCACTTTTATAAGAAAAAAATAAGATAAAAACTCAAATCAGCCAAAATACTTGCAGTACCAAAGAAGTTTTATAGGAAAAGTTCAATTTAGTAACCCAAAGCAGGTCTACCAATTAATGAAGATTTCTGTTATCCACAGTATATTTTTTTTAATTTTATTTATTTATTTGACAGACAGAGATCACGAGTAGACACAGAGGCAGCACAGAGAGAGGAGGAAGCAGGCTCCCTGCCCCGCCCAGGATCCTGGGATCATGACCTAAGCCGGAGGCAGAGGCTTTTACCCACTGGGCCACCCAGGCGCGCCTATCCGCAGCATTTCTTTATCTAATGCACATAAATAAGCAAAAGCCTATTTACAAAAATTACTCATATTTACTTTCCATAATCACAGAAGTGTCTAGTTTTTAAAGACCACCTTCCAATAAAACCACAGGCAGTAAAAAATAAATAAATAAATCATTCAATTAAGAGTACACTTCTGAAGAAGTCCACCTCAATTCAGCAAATATGTACTGAGCATACCTGTGTGCAATGAATGTATGTGACAGGCTGTGCTACAGTGAAAACAAACAAAAGTAAAATACGGTCCCTATCTTCAGTTAAGTTTAAAATTATCGATGGAAACAGACAAGTAAATAGCTAATATGAAATAAAATAAGTACATAATAAAGGTATAATACAAAAAAAAAAATCCACTCCTCTAGCAAAATAATTCAGGGTTACCTTACTTTGCTTTCTACCTGATCTTTCAAATCCTTATTGTTTTCAAAAACACTTTTAAACTCTCCCAAAGTAATTTACAAACATCACACTGCTCTAATACCACAGCACAACAATATTAAGATCAGGAAACTAAATGTACTTCAGATTTCTATTTACAAATTTAAAAGATTTCTAGAAGCCAAAAATACTCACTTAAGAAATATCCAAATACTCTGTCCACAGTCCCAACTCCAATATTAATTTTGATGACTGATAAAGAAAATAAGCCTGGTCAACAACTTAATAAAATTTCACAAAACTAATTAACCTCAATTATTTTTTCCAAACTGCTCTAAACACAAGAACCTAACAATTATATTAATATAATTAGTCTTTTCTGAAGTAAAAGAAGTAATTACATATTACAGGACCCCTTTCTTATATATTACACTACCTAACCCATCAGTAATCTTTAAGACTCTTAACACAGATATTCATTAGAATAACCGAAATCTCCCCAAAGTACTTTGTTATCTTCTTGAGGTCAGTCCTTCCCCTAAAATAAATTTGTCCAAGTAAAAGACACTCAAAAAGATTTGTTTTAAAAGGGTTTTGGGGCCCCTGGGTGGCTCAGTTGGTTAAAGGTCTGCCTTCAGCTCAGGTCATGATCTCAGGGTCCCAGGACCCATCCCCACATCGGGCTTCCTGCTCACCGGGGAATCTGCTTCTCCCTCTCCAAGATCTTGCCCCTCTTCACCCCCCATTTGTACACTCTCTCTCTCTCTCTCAAATAAAGAAATAAAATCTTTAAAAAAAAAAAAAAAGGTTTCATGAAGTCAGATATATGAACGTGTTATATTCTCGGGGCGCAGAAAGGGAATACTTTTAAACACTTCTGAAACACTGCTTTCTTCTAACAAGGTGCTACTTACTCTTTTTTTTTTTTTTAAGATTTTTATTTATTTGACAGAGATCACAAGGAAGCAGAGAGACAGGCAGAGAGAGAGGGGGAAGCAGGCTCCCTGCTGAGCAGAGAGTGGTGGGGGGAGGCTAGATCCCAGGACTTGGCATCATGACCCAAGCCGTAGGCAGAGGCTTTTTAACCCACTGAGCCACCCAGGCGCCCCTGTGCTACTTATTCTTCACCAGAAGTCTGAAACCTCAGAGCCATGAAAGTACACCAAAAAAATGAATTTGCTGGGAATCTTTTTTTTTTTTTAAGATTTTATTTATTTATTTGACAGAGAGAGATCACAAGCAGGCAGAGAGAGAGGAAGGGAAGCAGGCCCCCTGCTGAGCAGAGCGCCTGATGCGGGACTCGACCCCAGGACCCTGAGATCATGACCCGAGCCGAAGGTAGTGGCTTAACCCACTGAGCCACTCAGGCGCCCTGCTGGGAATCATTTTTTAAAATTTTTAAAAAAGGGAGGGGGGCAGGGGCACCCGGGTGGCTCAGTGTTAAGCCTCTACCTTTGGCTCAAGTCATGATCTCAAGGTCCTGGGATCAAGCCCCGCATCAGGCTCTCTGCTCAGTAGAGAACCTGCTTCCCCCCCTCTCTGCTTGTCTCTGCCCACTTGTGGCCTTTGTCTGTCAAATAAATAAATAAAATCTTAAAAAAAAAAGAAAGGCAAAATATAATTTTGACTAATCAGGTTAATTTTAAAACAGCATTTTATAAAGAATAAACATCACAAAACTAAAAGTAACAAAGCATATAAAATATGAAATTGCTTTATTTTTAAATGTTTAAACATAACAAAATTAAAAGTAACAAAGCATTTAAAATATGAAATTGCTTTATTTTTAAATGTTTATTATCTAAATCCTCATGTTAAATGATCAACTGCATTCTTCCAATCTAAAAGAAAAAAATGACTTTCTCCTGCTCAGGTAGACAGATTATGTATCAAAAACAAAACAAAACAAACAAAAACCCAAAATAACCATTATGATGAGGTATTTTATGAAAAAGTTTCTTCCATGACATTAGGAGTATACATACATGATAATAAAAACAGTAGTAACTAAGAAGTGCTGCTCTCACAAGTACTCATTTAATTCTCACAATAATTCTATTAAGTATTATAACACCTATTTTCAAATTAAGAAACTGAGCCAATGAGGCCAGCTATTGGTAACCTTGGTAGATATTCTATATGAATATTTGTACAGCCACAATTTAAAACAAACAAAAATCAGATTCTAAACCACTGTAGACGCGAGAAAGTGGAATATTCACAAAGCATAATAACTGCCTAAAATAGGTATCATCTCATGAATCAACCATGACTGGTTGATTCAGTCAGAAAAGCATGCAACTCTTAACCTCAGGGTCATAAAAATTGAGCCCCAGGTCAGGTGTAGAAAGTACTAAAAAAATAAATAAATAAACTTAAAAAAAACAGGTACCATTTCTTCATCCCTTTTCTGTAAAATTCTCATTAAAAAAAAAAAGGAACCTGCGTGGCGCCTGGGTGGCTCAGTGGGTTAAAATCTCTGCCTTCGGCTCAGGTCATGATCCCAGGGTCCTGGGATTGAGCCCCGCATCGAGCTCTATGCTTAGCAGGAAGCCTGCTTCCGCCTCTCTCTCTCTCTGCCTGCCTACTTGTGATCTCTGTTAAATAAATAAATAAAATCTTTTTTAAAAAACTAATAAATAAAAATAAAAAATAAAACAAAAGGAACCTGAAAGAATGCTATATATTATTGGAAGAAAGAAAAGACACCAATGTCTATTTTAACTGTCTATTATAGTGCTTGATTTCTACCTTCAAGGACAATTATTCCTCCATTTTCTTCACTTGAACATCCTAACCACCAAACAAAATACATACAAAAAAACCTAGAAACTTAAGAAATGTATTGGTTTGGGGCGCCTGGGTGGCTCAGTGGGTTAAGAAATGTATTGGTTATGATAATACATGTTTAAAACTCCCTGCAACATCTATACGGTTTTCTTATTTGTATGATTTGGGGCAAGTTATTTCTCTATGCCTCAGGTTTTATACAACAAGAATAACAGCAAAGGCTTACCTAGCATGTTCATGTAAATATAATGCAAACCGAGGAGTTTGGGGGGAGGCAGGTGGGAGGTTGGGTGAGCCTGGTGGTGGGTATTATGGAGGGCCTGTATTGCATGGAACACTGGGTGTGGTGTATAAACAATGAATTGTGGAACACTGAAAAGAAATAAACACAAACACACACATACAGCTTACTCTATACCAGGTACTGTTCTAAGCAGATTATACGTGCCTTTTGACTCATTTAATAGGGCAACCTTCTGAGACAGACAAGCACTGTTATCACTTTTTACACATGAAGCACTGAGAAATACTCTGCCTGTAACCACATGGCTATTAAATGGCAGAGGATTTGAACTGAAGACAGTGTGGTTCTGGATTCCATGCTCTTTATAACTAGGAGCACATAGTTATCTCTAATAACTCACAGAGTTATAACAAAGCTAAACCGAGTTAACACACAAAATGTTTAGGTCAGTGCCTGCGAGATGGTAAGCACTCAATAAATATTCGTTATAAATTCCTCTTGGTCTTAGCTGAAAAGATTTCTCATTTCTTTAGAGTTCACGATTATCAGTAAGACAAGACTTGAGGCCAAACCTATTATTTCTGATGATTTACTTAATTCATATATTAGATTCTGAAGTGCGGTAATCGCAGCAATCCAAGAGTTCTTGATATTTTACTTAAAACTCCGCAGATAAACCACAGCAAAAAAGAAAAATACCTTCCTTGGAAAAGTTAACACCTCTGTATCCACCTGTCAGGTACTTTTCAAACACTTATCCGAAAAACTAATGCTCACAGAAACAGCAGGCAGAGAACCCCATCTGATAACAGTAACTTGAGTCTTGACAAAAAGAGAAAATTTTAAACCAGCTCATCCAGAGGCTAGTGCCTCACTAGGATTAGATCTGTATGCTTAATTGAATCACCGACCCGCCTACCTTTTACAAAATCCTCCCCAAACCACCCCACTCTTCCTTACAGGGGCTGGACCCCATGCTTCACCCGGTTTCCTATTAATCCATGCCAATCTCTGCTTCAGTTTTTTCTTTTTTCCTAATTAGCTAACTTTGAGGCTTTAGGTAAGGAGAGCTCGCTTTTCTAGGTACCTCCTAATAAAACACCATCTGATGAAGCCCTTGCCTTGTGTTTTCTGACAAACGCCCAGGGTGGGCGCCCGAGGTGGCCCCGAGGTCTGACGCCCCGCAGAAATGGCCAGCTCTCGGGGGCGTCTCTGCGCTGCCGGAACCGCGCCAGGCGTCCAGGCCTGGCCGCACAAAATGCCCAACTAAGCCCTCCGCTGAACAGCGACTCTAACCGAACGCAGACCCAGCCGGGCTCTCCAAGGGCTTCTTGGGCGAGGATGGCTCGGTCGGACCTCTCCCCTCGATCCCGACAGCGCCAACGAACGAACACGCTTGAGAGGAAAGCCGCCGAGTTTTCCTCACAAAGAGCCCGGGTCGTCCGCGAGTGGTAGCGCCCCTCGACCCTCCAAACCCCGCCGGCCCGCAGCGCCGCCCACTCCCACCGCCCCTCCTCAAACACAGCCCCGCCGAGGGGACGCCCGGGACCCTCTGGCTCAAGCACCGCACCAGGTGGCGCTCCCCGTGTCCCCGCGGGCCCTCACTTGGTTCCGCCCACCCGCAAGGAAAAACTCGACCGACAACTGCGGCCAACCGCCCCTTCCCCCACAAACCGCGGTACTTGGTTCCACCCACACCCTCCCCCCACTCCAACTCGGTCCAACTCGGCTCCTTACCCAAAGACATATCGATTTTGTCAAGGTTTTCATTGCTGCGGGCTTTCGGCTGCAGCGGCGGCGGGGTCGCCGTGGCTCCCACTAACCGGGTACCAAACCGGTTCATGGCTGGGGACGTCGCGCTGGAACAGTCAGCGGAGAAGGCCGGAGACCAAGGCCTGCCACCTCCCACTCACGCACGCAGACTAGCTGCACCGAGGGAGCGCGCACGCGTGCTGGCGGAGCCCTCGCTCTCCCACCCGCGGCTGCGGCCCGGGGGAGTGGCTACAGAGACGAGCGGCCGGCGAGAGCGGCCCCACGCCCGGGCTTGCTCCTAGCGGCCCTTCCCGGACAGGAGGAAACATTGCACACGCGGCTCGGACGCTTACAAAGGCGGCTATTGTAGCTATTCGCCTTTCTGCCCCAACTGGGGGATACTGGACTTTGAGCACCTCGGGATAGCATAACCTAAATGAGATTGTGTTCCTCCGACACCTTCCATTCGTCCTGCTTCAGAAAGGCCCCCTAAGCTTTGGTACACGCGAAAATTTCACACCCCACTGCAATGCAGCCTCAGAGGCAGGAGAGACCCCATACAGCTTAGAATGCAGAACTACATCCCAGCTCCCCTCTTCAGGCAGCTCCTCCACCTGCAACATGCGAAGTCTTAACGTCTGGATGCAGAGCAAAGCTGCAGTAACAATTCTTGCGTCACCTTACCAATAAAAGCAAATGCTAACGTCCCCCTTATCTATACTACTTCTCAACTGACACTCCCAAAATACCTGACACGGCACTAGCTACCTTAATAACACTTCACCTTCCCTTAGGAGAGGGGTAAGTACCTCTGCTTGTTTGGCTGCATTTTTCTCTAATTCATTTGCGTTGGGAATTGATAGGATTCGCTTTTCTTTCTAATCATCTTTGTAGGAAAACTGAATATTTGATGAATTCCTGCATAATAACTTTTTTTTTCCTATTTACAAAAACATGATATTCTCTCTCTTCTTACCTCTTTCTCTTCCCCCAAAGCAATGTGCTTGTATGGAAGCATTTAGGTTATATCACCCTCATAAAAGTTTACAACTATCTAAGACATTTGCATCTAAGGAAAAAAACAGGGACAGGCATTCCCTCCATTTAGAAATCTCTGCCACCTTCCTCCTGTCCTCTTCCTAAAATTTCTTTTTGCATGGAGATGAACCAGTGACCTTAAGCATCCCCAAAACACGGTAGCCTGTACTTAATTATTTTCCCCAAAACCAAATCTATAACCATAGGAGAGTGAATCAGGTCAGGACACACCTACGAAGGGGTGCAAGAAACTTTAATGGTAGAGGAAAGTTTGGATGAAAAATCCCAAGAACAATACTTGGCATGTCAAGGAGAGTAACATATATGCTCTTAGGACAATGTGCATGATTTTATTACTATTCCACCCAACAGCCACCACCCCTCCCCCAACTACTGAAAACCAGGAAAAATGGGTTCTAGAGAGAAAAGTATGAGAGATCTAGGTTTTACTGAGTGGTACCTTTTTCACTCACTTCAGTCATTCACTGTACGAACTTGGGAAGCTGGGTTTCATACTCATCTGCAAAACAAGAAGTAGTTATACTAACTACATGCATTATAGGTAATTATTCTTGGATTTCTTATGGTTCTAAAATCTTCTATGCATGAAACATTTTTCTTCACACTATCATTCTCTCCCTAGAAATAATTTCTGTAATCTCTGCTAATTTGTGGGAATAATCTACAGGGAAGAATATTAAGTTCTTAATGTTGTGGAAGAAAAGTAATGCATTTAGAATATGGATGCATTTTGTACTTCAGATAAGACAGATAAGAAAAATCTCAAATGTATAAAATCCCACCCTCCACCAATTCATATAAAGATTCCCTTTTATCCTGATTTTCTCCCCAAAACTGAAGCTCAACTCCAAATCTTCTTAACTTTAAAGGGAACATGCCCCAATATTTCATTAAGCAACCCTAGCTGTTGCATTTCAGATTTTGAGATTTCCCCCACAGGCTGAGGGTCTGAATCTCAGAGCAGTCATCCAGATTCCAAAGGGAAAAACAAGGAAATGAGTAGCATTGTGTAAGGATAGGTCGATCACACGCAAAATAGTAGAAACCAAAACAGCAGCCTGAGACATATGCAGCAAAAGTGAAGTGGAAGACAAACTGAGAAATCGGAACTGGGGATTGTCTAAGAAGTTCATCTGCCAGCCACAAGGGCTGGAGGTAAAAGGCCAATCCTGCATTTTCTGGGGCATAAGAGGCAGGTATTCATTTAATTATACACATTGAGCCCCAGACATTGTAATGGGCTCTGGGAATAAAATGTAAGTGAAGATGGATTCAGCCCCTATCTTCATACAGCTTGCAGAGCAAAACAAAAAATTTTTTTGAGCACCTACTGGGAATAAGTACAGTACTGTGCCAGACCCTGAACATATAGCCATTGTCTGGAGTACATTAACTCAGCAGCTTCATCTAAGTCAGAATAAACACGGAATTCAAGTAACTACCCTTTTTAGAGGCTTGATTTCATATACTACACATAAGGCAACATCTAGGATTGTCAGATAAACTACAAGATTGGCTACATTTGAATTTCAGATAAACAATGAATAAACAGCAAATTTCTTTACTACAGGGTGTTGCATGCAATATTTAGGATATATTTATATTAAACAATTATTCATTACTTACCTGAAATTTAAATTTAACTGAGAGTCTTGTATTTTTACTTTCGCTAAATCTAGCAACCTTAACATCATACCTTTCTATCAACATGTTGTGAGTCTCTTCTCAAAATGTGCATGGAAATCTACATTCTATTCAAAGGTAAGCACAATTCATGTGTTTCAGTCATTAAGTAATTTCTATCAGTTTTACATTTCTCCTAAGTCCCTCTTTTTTCAGCTTAATTGAGGGGTAATTGATAGACAATAAAAGACACATATTTAAAGTGTGCAGTTTATATATGGGCATATGGTGTATAAACCTGCAAAAACACCACCATAAAGAGAATAATAAATATATCTATCATCTCCAGAAGTTTTCCTGTGCTCCCTTATAATCCTTTCCCCAACCACTACTTAAGCAACCACTGATCCCACAGATTAATTTGCATTTTCTAGAATTTTATATAAGTAGAGTCATACAGTATATACTCTTTTTTTAAAATGCATTTTTTAAAAAGATTTTATTTATTTATTTGACAGAGAGATCACAAGTAGATGAGAGGCAGGTAGAGAGAGAGAGAAAGAGAGAGAGAAGCAGACTCCCCGCTGAGCAGAGAGCCCAATGCGGGACTTGATCCCAGGACCCCGAGATCATGACCCAAGCTGAAGGCAGCGGCTTAACCCACTGAGCCACCCAGGCGTCCCTAAAATGCATTTTTAAACTCAGCATAATTGTTTCCAATCTGTATGACTTTTATTCTTTTGCTTGCCTGATTGCATTGACTGGGGACTCCAGCACCATATTTATTTATTTATTTAAAGATTTTATTTATTTATTTGAGACAGAGAGAGAGAGAAAGAGCATGAGTAGGTGGGGAGGGAGAGGGGGAAAAGCGGACGCCCTGCTTAGCAGGGAGACTGATGAAGGCTCGATCCCAGGACCCCGAGAACATGACCTGAGCTAAAGGCAGGCACTTATACGACTGAGCCACCCAGGTGCCCTCCAGTACTATATTTAAAAGGAGAGGTGAAAGTGACAATCTTTCCCTTATGACAAACCTCAGGGGGAAAGCATTATCTTTCACCAGTAAGTTAGGGGTTTTTTTTGGTAGATGCCCTTTATCAGGTTGGAGAAGTTTCCTTCTATTCCTGGTTTGTAGAGTTTTAATCATGAGTGAACATCAAATTTTATCTATATTTTTCTGCACCTATTGAGATGAGCAAATGGGGTTTAAAAAAAATTTTGTTTTTCAAATGTTGAGCTACCCTTCCATTTCTAGGAGAAAGCTACTTGGTCATAGTGTACTATCCTTTTTATATATTGCTGGATTTGGTTTGCTAATGCTTTGTCAAGAATATTGTTTTCTTTTCATGAGTGATTTTTTTAAAAAGATTTTATTTATGTATTTGAGAGAGAGCAGTGGGAGCTGGAGGGGCAGAGGGAAAAGGAGAAGCAGATACCCTGCTGTGCAGGCAGCATGACGCGGAGCTGGATCCCAGGACCCTGGGATCATAACCTGAGCCCAAGGCAGACACCCAACCGACTGAGCCACCAGGGCACCCCTCATGAGTGATACTGAGGTATAGTTTCCATTCCTTGTAATGTCTGTCTGATTTTGGTATCAACACTTGCTTTTCAGGACAGGATTTTTGTATTATTGGAAATTTATAAAATTTATATTACACTGGCATATTAAGTGAGTTAGGTATAATTTTTATCACCTGTAGGTATAGTATGTATTAGGTAGGTATAATTATTATCAGTATACCTGACTCCCTTAAGCTACTTGCACCCAGAGTACAGTTTTTCTTCTCTTTGCCACTCAGTTTTTATTCTACCCCATTTGCCACTGTCTCTGCTGCAGTAGCTTTTTCTTTGTCATTTTGCTATAGCTTCATGTTCCTCCTTGTGTTGCCCTTTTCCTTTGTTCTAGCTTTTCTAGCTGTTCTAGTCTTCTGCCTTTTAATCTTAGGATTCATTCATTTGTTCAGAGTTTGAGTTCCTACTATGTGCCAAATACTGCTACAGTACAGTAAGAAAACAGAGTAGAACAGCAGATACATCACAGGCTGGGTTTCAGGCATAGCCAAAGGCATCACTGGTCTCCATGTCCTTGACCATCACTTTTTTCTCTGACTCGAGAACTTAATCTAGGTGGGCAGGGGAACTTGAAGGGGGATTCTTCATGGACTCATGGGTTGGATCTCTGGTTCACTCCTTATTAGGCTTTGTCTTCTCTGGGCAGGGTAGGCATCCTGTCAATCAAGAATTCTAGTCAGTTCACTGAATGACTAGTTGTGGAATTTTCTAAAGCTACACATATTTATGTAAGTCACAGTTTCTCCTTGTTTACACCATGGTTTCCTTTAAAAAGTATATCCTTGATTTGTACTAGACAGTTTGGTGGTCTAGGAAGGCTCTAGAAATTCAGGATTCCAGAGTCATGAGGCCTTGAGGCATTCTTTCTTATCCCCATGCTTCTTCTCCATTTGCACTTTGGCCTCCTTTTTCTGGGATCAAGAGCCATGGCTGGACTCTCAACTTTCTCTTTCCCTCAGGAGAGGATCCATTCTCTTGGCTCAGGTTTATTCAGCTAGAGTTTCAGAGAGCTGAGACAGAGACATATAGAATATTCTTCAAGTGTGTTAAGGATTTCCTTAGCCCTGAAATAAGATTTTTAAAAATTTCTTTGTAATTTCTTAATTTGTATGTATTACTCATGGAAGACCATGAGCTTTCCCATATAATTGAATAAATGAATGAATACTAAATACTTAAAGTGGGTGGAAAAGTTGCTGTGAAGACAGAATAGAACCAGTCAATAAAGACCTCACAAAATTCTACAAAAGCTTTAAAAATCATCCTATTTGAGAGGTGCCTGGCTGGCTCAGTTGGTAGAACATGTGACTCTTGACCTTAGGGTTGTGAGTTTGAGCCCCCCCACTGGTTGTAGAAATTACTTTAAAAAATATAATCTTTACTAAAAAATAAAGCTTATAGCAGTTCATATCAAATGAAACTTTTTTAAAAAGTTATCTCCACAGCCAATGGGGGACTTGCATTCACAACCCTGAGATCAAGAGTAGTATGCTTTACTGACCCAGTCAGCCTGGAAGCCCTGTAAGCTTTATTAAAGAAGAGAAGAGGGGGAAAAAAAAGAATTTTGGTAAATCAGTAAATTCAGTAAAGCCAGTGTATTGGTTTTGGCAAAATCGGCTAAAGACTTCTTAAAATAAATAAATGCTAAATAAAATAAAATGCTAAACTGGGAAAAATGGAAATTAACTTAGAAAGATATTCAAAATTAATCATTATAAATGAAGAAATTTCCATGTGAAATACTAAAACTTTAATTACATTGATTTTAGGATGCAGTTACGAGAAAACAAAACCATATTAAAATCCATGTTTATTTTCAAATATAGAAAAATGTTGTAAACATAGTGTAATACCCCTATATCCTTCACTAAGATTCACCAGTTATTAAAGCTTAGCCACATGTGCTTTCTCTATACAGACAGTCCCCAACTTATGGTTTGACAGAATTTTTTGACTTTAGGATGGTATGAAAGTGATATGCATTCAGTTGAAACTGAACTTAGTGTTCTAAATTTTGATCTTCTCCCAGGCTATTGATACTCTCAGTAGATACTCTCTCATGGTGCTGGGCAGCAGCACAGCTCCCTTTCAGCTAGGTGACTTGGAGGGTAAACAACTGATGCATATACGTCTGTTCTGCACTCATACAGCCATTTAGTTTCTCACTTTCAGTATTCAATATATTACATGGGATATTCAACCCTTTATTATTAGATAGGCTTAATGTGTTATAGGATTTTGGCTAGCTGTAGCCTAATAAATGGATATGTTCTGAGCATTTTTAAGGTGAGCTGAGCTAAGCAATGATGTTCAGTAGGTTAAGTGCATTTTTTAAAAAATATTTTATTTATTTGAGAGAGAGAGCATGAGCAGGGAGTGGAGAGGCAGGCAGAGGGAGAAGCAGACTCCCTGTTGATCAGGTAACATGATGCAGGTCTTGATACCAGGACCCTGAGATCATGACCTGAGCTGAAGGCAGATGCTTAACCAACTGAGCCACCCAAGTGCCCCAGTTGAAGTCTATTGAGTGCAATTTCAATTAATGATATTTTCATTTCAGAATGGATTTATCAGGATGGAACCCCATTGTAAGTGGAGGCATATTAGTATACAGATACACTGATAGCTGTAATTCTTTTAATTTTTAAAAAGATTTTTTAAAATTTATTTGAGAGAGGGAGAGTGAGGGAGCAGGGGCAGGAGGAGGGGCAGAGGGAGAAGGAGAATTAGGCTCCCCGCTGAGCAGGAAGTCCAAAGACTTGTGGCTCCATCCCAGGGCCCTAGGATCATGACCTGAGCTGAGGCACACACTTAACTGACTGAGTCACCCAGGCATCCCCAGATGGCTGTAATTCTTATTTGTTTTTGTTGGACAATAAGAGAGTAAATTGCAGACATCATATAGAATATATCTCTAAGGATATTCTTTTACATAACCATGCTAAAATGATCAAATTCAGAAAATAGAACATTGATGCAATTCTATTCTCCTATGTACAGTCTATATTTAAATTTTGCCAATTATTCTAATAAATAATTATCCTTTATAACTTTTTTTTTCAAACTAAGATCCAACCCAGGTTCACATTTTGCATTTCTTTGTCCTGCCTCTTTTGTCTCCTTTAATCTCATAAAATTTGTCAGCTTTTCTTAGTTTTGTATGATATTTATATTTTTGAAGATTGAAGGCATTTGTTAGACTGTCCTCCATTTTAATTTGTCTTATTGTTAGCCCGTGATTAAATTCAGGTTATACACTTTTATCACGATTACTATGTATGTGATGTTGTGTCCTTCTCAGGACTTAACATTAGGAGGCACAAGATGTCATCTTGTCTTATGGGTAATTTTAACTTTGATCACTTAAAGCTACGTCTGCCAATTTCTCCATTGTAAAGGTACCTCTTTTCCTCATTTCTAGTGAGTAAATGATCTGTGGGGAGATACTTTGAGACTGTATAAATATCCTACTTCAGAGCAAACTCACTAATGGCTTTAGCATCCATCCACAATTCTTGAATGAACCAATTATTACAGTGATGGCTACAAAATAGTGATTTTCTCAGTCTATCGTTCATCTGCATTCATTACTTGACATTCTACTGTGGAAAATAGTTTTTCCTTCCCCCCTTTCTTTCTTCCCTTTTCTATTTATTTATTATTTGCATACTTATTTATAAATGCATGTAAGTTTCCATAGAAATTCAGACTCATCCTGTGTTCAAAAATTCTCTTTTGAAAAGTAAAGGGGTAAAGAGTGTAAGGGCCATGCTTGCCTTTTAAAATATTGTGGATATGTATACATTTCATGGATTAACTCATTTTGATGCTCAAATTCATTTGACTTGGCCAGTGGGAGCCATTCCTTAGCTTTTAAAATTTAAATATTTTTTAAAATGTTGCTAAGAGTAATTTTAGTGAATATAATGAAAAGAACATATTCATGAATTTAATTGATATTTAATATATTTAAGAAGACTACTTTTTTTTTAAAAGACTATTTATTTGACACAGAGAGAGAGAGCGAGAGCAGGCAGAGCAGCAGGCAGAGAGAGAAGGGGAAGCAGTCTCCCTGCTGAGCAGAGCCCAATGCGGGGCTCAATCCCAGGACCCTAAGATCATGATTCGAGCCAAAGGCAGATACTTAAGCCACCCAGGCGCCCCTAAGAAGTCTACTTCTTCTTCTTTTTTTTTTTTTTTAAGATTTTATTTATTTATTTGACAGAGAGAAATCACAAGTAGGCAGAGAGGCAGGCAGAGAGAGAGAGAGGGAAGCAGGCTCCCTGCTGAGCAGAGAGCCCGATGCGGGACTCGATCCCAGGACCCTGAGATCATGACCTGAGCCGAAGGCAGTGGCTCAACCCACTGAGCCACCCAGGCGCCCCAAGAAGTCTACTTCTTAAAGTGAGATGAAAACAGAGGGGGAGGCAAACCAGAAGAGATGCTAAACTCTAGGAAGCAAACTAAGGGTTGCTGGAGGGGAGATGGGTGGGAGGATGGGGTAACTGGGTGATGGGTATTAAGGAGGACACTTGTAATAAGCACAGGATGTTATATGCAAACGATGAATCACTCAATTCTATCCATAAAACTAATATACAGTATATGTTAACTAAATTGAATATAAATTTAAAAAATTAAAAAAAGACCATTGAAACCAAATTTTAGCAAATTGGTAAATGTAATGAGCTTTAAAAATCCATTATTTGAATAACTGATTTTTAAAAAGGATTTTATTTATTTATTTGACAGAGATCACAAGTAGGCAGAGAGGCAGTCAGAGAGAGGACAGAAAGCAGGCTTCCTGCTGAGCAGAGAGGCCGATGTGGGGCTTGATCCCAGGACCCTGCGATCATGACCTGAGCCAAAGGCAGAGGCTTTAACCCACTGAGCCACCCAGACACCCCCTGAATAATTGATTCTGACTGAATTTGGCCTTCTGCCATTGGTACTCTAGGACCTATTACTGTTTGTATAAAACTAGCATCTTGAAAACATTGATCAAGATCAAACAATCTTCTTCAGGTTTTTTGACTTCTAAAATATTACCTTAGCAAGCAGTTCTAAGTAAGACCATTACATTTATGTGACTTATTGAATACTCATGCTAGATATTTTTGCATATTTGGCAATTTTTGCATTTGGGCCTCAGAAGCACAATATTGTACTAACAATCCTTGGTTCATGACATACTTTGGTCATCATCTTCCATGCATGGCCCATTTTTATTTGGTTAGTTAATTTTTTTTAAGGTTTTTTTTATCTGACAGAGAGAAAGAGAGAGCGAGAGCAAGAACACAAGCAGGGGGAGCATGGGAGGGAGAAGCAGGCTTCCATCCAGCTGAGCAGGGAGCCAGCTGGATGGGCAGCTTGATCCCAGGACCTGGAATCATGACCTGAGCCAAAGGCAGTTGCTTAGTGACTAAGCCACCCAGGGGCCCTGATTAGTTAATTATTTTATTTTATTTCATTTTTGGGGTTATTTTAAATAACCACTTATAATTAGTTATGACATCATAACTAATTAGTTATTTTGAAAACTGTGTACCTACAAACCCACCACTCAAAACAAAAGCTAGAATAAACAATAGCCCTATGACCTAGCAATTCCACTTCTGTACCCAACAGAAACCTTTGTTTACATACAAGAGGGTATACAGTAAAATAATATTAATAGCAGCACTGTTTACAATAGCAAAAACCTAGAAACAACCCAAATGCTTATCAATGAAAGACAGCATGAATAAACTGTATTCACACAATGAACTATTATATAGCAGTCAAAAATCAATGAACTACAGTAACATATGATAATGTGAATAAACCTTATCAATGTAACATTAAGCAAAAAAAACCTAAGGCCTCAAAGAATAAATACAGCTCACTATACTTTTTGTGAAGTTAAAACACAAAAATTAAAAAAAAATAATTTCTAGGTATGTAAATTGATACAAAGAAACTATATAAAAAGGGAAACAGTGAAATCATAAAGCAAGGATTCAGGATATGGCCATCTGGGGTGAGGGAAAGCGGAAGGATAGGACAGGGGGACGGACACATGGCTAATGTAAGTCATTATCACATTTATTAACTGCTTTAAATATGTTTAAACCCATACTTGGGGTGTAACCTTTCTCAGAACTTTTACTATAGAACTGAGACTTTTTACAATTTTATTTCTAGAATTTCCTGATAAAGTGGTCTTTCATGTAAATATGCTAAGATCATGTGGCGTTATTTTGGGATTAAACTGCCTGCCAAAAATAAAGTTCATAAATTCGTAGAAATAGAAGTGAAATCCCAGTGATTAACACTGCCACTTTCTGAAAAAGTATAACCCTTTAGTAGAATAATATGAAAAAGTTTGAACGAGGTCTATTTCTTATATAAATGGAAGTTGAAAATCATAACTTACATTAGAAACCTCCTTCATTTCACTTTTAATTCACAAAAAAGTTTTCTCAAGTTTGAAAATTCCTTTAAGTCATATATTATTTTTAATAGAGTAACTAGTTTTCCACAGAGGTTACCTAGAGACCCCTCTCACAGAGTAGTACAGATTCTATTGCTTTACCATTGCACTAATCCCAAGCTCCTTATTCCCTACTACCCCAGTACAGGCCTGAACTTGCAAACTAGTAATCCAAAGGCACATTTAGCCTATAAACTTTTTTTTTTTTTTTTGGACTGTGTAATGTTTACAATTAAAAAAAAATTGTTACCGATTTTTTCTAAAAATTAAAAGTTGTACTTAAAAATGCAGACTCCAGCTTCTATTGCAAAATCAGAGTATTAGGCAATTCTAGGCCTATATACCCATTTTGCAACATTCAATTGTAGAAAAGGTAAGACCTCCCTTCTTGGACGAACTTTCCAGTTCAGAGTTTCTGCCACTCTCCAACAACCAGCTCACTTTTCTCACTGGCATTACCTGCTTGGCCTCTATGGGGATTTTCAATTTTCTCTCATATCCATTTTTCCAGTCTTACCTCCAACACGGTACATTCCGCATTCCCTCTCCACATTGTCAAAAGTAGTTTTCTTTTTTTTCTTTTTTTTTTTTTTTAAAGATTTTTATTTATTCATTTGACACAGAGAGATCACAAGTAGGCAGAGAAGCAGGCA
Organism: Mustela erminea; assembly: GCF_009829155.1. NCBI lineage: Eukaryota > Metazoa > Chordata > Mammalia > Carnivora > Mustelidae > Mustela > Mustela erminea. The sequence goes on from NC_045614.1 coordinate 102,361,142, forward strand.
GAGAGAGAGAGAGGAGGAAGCAGGCTCTCCGCGGAGCAGAGAACCCGACGCGGGACTCGATCCCAGGACCCCGAGATCACGACCCGAGCCGAAGGCAGCGGCCCAACCCACTGAGCCACCCAGGCGCCCCAAAAGTAGTTTTCTAAGCAAGTTTGGTCAAACCACTTCTTGATTTGCATATTCTTAATTTGCTCCTAATTGTTTTAAAGATAAAATCCAAATTCTTTAAAATGGCACTTCACGATTTAAGTTGCTTGCTCACCAACACCATTCTGTTCCCCACCTCTTCCCAGGCCTTATTACTACTCAGAACTAGTACTTCCCAAACCACCATGCTTCCTTATGCCCGGGCCACTGTTTCCACTTTCTCTTCTCCTGGCTAATTCATACTTATCCTTAAAAACTCTGCTCTGATCAGTTCTGCAGGAAAACTTCCCCGCAAAGCCTTTCCCTCCTGCTTTTCCTTTGCGATCCCAAAGCAAGCTGTGCTCTTCAGTTTGTGAGCTCTTCATTAAAATGCTTGAGGTCCCCAAACATCACCGACAGGTGTTAAGCCCGGGTAGGCTGAAGCGGGGTTAACTGTACTTGGATTAAGATCAGCGTTATTTCCTAGTCTAAACTTCTGATCCCATCCGGCACTGAGTGTGAAGCACGACCTGAGTGTGTAAGGATTTGCACCCATACGTTTTACACAACCTAACGCTGGTATTCCCCGCCTAGTGTACGGTCGCGAGCACGCAGCCAGAGGCGACATTCGCCGCGAGCGCGGCCTCGGATTGGACCGGGCGGAGCATGCCGGGAGCGGCCGAGTCTTCGAAGTGCTTACTGGGAGTTGTAGTTCTTGGAGCCGGAAGTGGGGGTGGCTGGGCTAGAAACCGCAGCTGAGACAGCAATCATCGCTCCTGCTGTCATCCCAAGTGTAGTGCATCACCCTGAGCCCACCCACCGAGGGTGCCTTCCTCCGCTTCTTAGGGCTTCGGGAGCCCTTAGGGACGAAGGGGCAGGGGCGCCTCTCTTCAGAGAGGAGGCGACCTCGTAGTCCCGGATGCGGCCGGAGGGCGCGGGAATGGAGCTCGGCGGCTGCGAGGAGTGCCTGCCGGAGGAGAGCAGGTGGGTTGGGAAGGGCGCGGGGGGGGTCCAAGGCCGATGGTGCACCGAACCACCGGGAGGATTGTTAGGGCTCGAGACCACCGACAGAAGTGTCGGGCGTGATGGACTTTGGGAGACTTATTTGGGAAGAAATTGTGAGAAGAAGGACTGGCAGGGCGTGGATAGGACGGGAACGGGTTTAATGTGGGTATGATATGCTGAGGGCAGGGGGAACAGGAGAGGAGGTAGCTGTTGAGAGGTGCTTTTGTGAGACTTTTGCAGGCGAGAGTCTATAGATGGGGGTAGAGCACAATGTTGGTAGCCTGAGTGAAACTTGAGGTGACAGCATATCAGACCAATATTAAGAAGGTTGGTGTTGTAAGAATTTCTGGGCGCAAAGGTTAGGGCACTATGACTGGCCTAGAAAGCAGCTTAGGCGGAGATGACTGTGAGGAAGACGACGAGAAGGAGGGCCTGTGTATGAAAGTGGACGATTGTAATGGCCATGGTGTGGGGGAGCGGGCTTGCTAATGAAACTAGAAATCGTGTGCGTGCCTCTGTCAGTGGCAGGATCTCTCTGTCATTTCCTTTTCGTCTTCAACCCTTCTCTCTTTCCCCACAATGCAATTTAGCAATTTCACATTTATTTATACGAAACTATTGACATCTTGTTCATACCCTTTAGAAATGGAGGATTTAAGATTTTACAGACTACTTTGATTAAATGGTGACTTGTTCTCTGTATAGGTGCTTCCCATATTTAGGTGTTTGCTTCAGTGAGAAAACATCAGCAGGGGGGAAATTAATGAGATAATGCGCCCAGGTGAAGACCTGGCTGTTTTTAAGTTTGACTCCTCTTTTATGTACACTGTTAACTAGTGGCCTGTGTATAAAATGTGGACTGACAAGCCTGGGTTCCTGCCTGAGATGTATGAAAGATGAGTTCAGTGAAATTGAACATCTTACTTCCCTTTTCCACGTTTCAGTTTCTGCTTGTGTATATTTGGCTATTTATTCTTCCTCCAGATGTCTGTGAAATGCTTCGTGTGAAAGGTCCGATATAAATTTTAAATAAGGTTTTGGTTCAGTTTTCTTTTCCTTTACCAGTTCATGTGGGAGAGGCTAGGCTGGAAATTTCAAATTCACATTTCCTCCCCATCTAGCTGGGTTAGTTATTTATTTGATGTATTTAAATAAACACTTATCACATGCCAGGCACTACTTAGGAGTCTTACAAGTATTATTTACTTCTCATGATGGCCAAACAAAACAGGTATTATTATTATCCCCATTTAATAGATGAGGAAGCTGAGACATGAACAGGATAAATAACTTGCCAATTTCCTACAGTGAATCCTGGTGGAACTGGGATTCAAGCCCAGGCAATATGGCTCTGGAGTCTGAACTTTTAATACTTATGCTATGCTGCCTCATTATGTTAATATAGTGGGACAAAGAAATGTATAAGATAATGAATTTTATAGCATTCTTTGCCTATCATTCAGGACAGTAGGGACAGCTCCTTTGCAGGTATATTTTTCTCTCTATTATTTTTTCCATGCTTACCTTTTTTTCTTTTTAAGATTTATTTATTCACCAGAGAGAGAGAGAGCACAAGAAGGGGCAGAGAGAGAGGGAGAGAATTCCAAGCAGACTTCCCGCAGATTGTGGAGCCCAACATTAGGCCCAGTTGCAACCCCAGTTGGTCGCTCAACCGACTGAGCCACCCAGGTGCCCCTCTAATGCTTGCCTCTTAACCAAGGAACTCTAGTCAAAATTTAATTTCTGCAGTGGGACTATCCCCACAAGGTCACTAGTATTGTTGCTATAGCCTACTCTTTGTTGGTGGCTGAGTTAACTCAGAATGTGTTGTTTGATGAAGTTTCATGGCACCAAGGCCTCCTTAGCTCCAAGTAGACAACTGGCATATACATACCGGTGCCTGAGAATTGAGGCATTGTGGCTGGGTCACTCTTAACCTAACTTTCTATGGTCAATAAAATACCCAGTTCAGAAAAAATCTTCATGATGAGATGGGATCATTTTTTTTTTTAATTTAATGGGGCGCCTGGGTGGCTTAGTCAGTTAAGCGTCTGCTTTTAGCTCAGGGCATGATCCCAGGATCCTGGGATCAAGCCCCGCATCCGTCTCCCGTCTCTCCGCTCGGCGGGGAATCTGCTTCTCCCTCTGCCCTACCACTCTCTCTCCCTGTCTCTCTCTGTCAAATAAAAAAAATAAAATCTTTTAAAAAGAAAGATTTTATTACTTATTTGATAGAGTGAAAGAGAGAGCATTAGTGGGGAGGAGCAAAGGGAGAGGGACAAGCAGACTCTGTGCTGAGCACAGAGCCCAATGTGGGGCTTGATCCCATGACCCTGAGTTCATGACCAGAGCTGAAATCGAGAGTCAGATCTTAACCAACTGAACCATCCAGGCGTTCTGAGATGGCATCATTTTTATATACAAAGGATAAATTTATCAATATATTTCTGAAAATATCAATATATTTTCTGAAAGCAGTTGATGTAGTGAAATGTGCATTATAACCAGGTAGACGTGCCTGTGAATCCTAGCTTTACTGCTTAATTTGGCTCATCCATCTGAGTAGGAAAAATAATGCCCTCCTGACTGGTTACTTGTGAGATTTTGAAAAGATAATTTCCATGAAACTCTTCATGGGGTGCTTGGTATGTGCTAAGTGCAAAAAGTGTCTACTTGCTGTCTCCTCCCCAGTTTTCTTGAAATAAGGTGGATATGTACTTTTCTGGTTGTTGTTCTCAATTGTACTTCTTGTTCTTCTTCCTTCCATGGCTCCTCTGAGTTCAGCACTCCACTCTGAGGATGGTAGGGGGGTGTTAGCCTAGCTTTTCACTTTATCCTTGGAGTTTAGTTATTTCGTAGGTTCCCTTAATTTTCATCTAGCTATTTATCACTCTAGCAAAACACTATACAGCTTAGGGATAATGCTTCTCTTTCTTTAGTTGGTAGTAAGTGCCAGGCGTTTGGAGGTTGTTCGGTGAAACTACTAAACGATGAAAGGAATGGTTCTTCTGGCTTTACTCTGCCACCCTATACTGCCTTAGGCTGTGCAGTCTGAACTTGAAACCCAGCTATATGCAGTTTTTCTGGTGCAGTGATCCAGATAGAGTCAAAATTGAAGTATTGAAATCCTTTTTAGTGTCTCCAAACTGAGCTCAGTCCATTGGTTAAAACTGTTCCATCTTCTGTTCTGTATCTCAGTTAATAGCATTTCCCACTCAGCAAACCCAAATTCCCTCAAAGTGAAATTTTACTTTCCTCCTCATTCCCCTTATCGAGGTAGTTTCCAGGTCCTATGAATTTTGTTCCTGATTTTTCTCTGGGAGCTTTATTTCTTTCTCCATTTCCAAATATATTTGCTTGTATTACTGAAAAATACTTCAGGCCTGACCAAGTATAGGCTTAAATAAGAATTTGTCCCTCTCTGTGGGCTCCTCTTCCCTATGTGTTGTCTTCATTCAGACTTTTCTACAGGATAACCCTAATCAAGCCCAACCAAATCAAACCAAAACAACAAACAAACAAACAAAGCAATCCTAATAGGTATAACAAAAACAAAAATTTGGAGGCTGAGTATTTTTGGATTGACCTGAGTTATGTTCCCCTTCTTATAATCAGGGTATGGAATATGCCACTCTGTCAGGCCCAAATTATGTGCCCAACCCTGGATCCTGAGGCAAGGGTATACTTTCTTGGGACTTCATGGACCCGAGTATATGGCAGAGGGGTGATTCCCCTGTGGAAAAGGACAGTTCTGTTACCAAAAGAAAGGGACATGAATTCTGGGCACATATAACCAATATATTCATCGAGGACCCTTATGATCTCTCATTGTGGGCCGTCTCAGTAGCCTCCTAACTGACCTTCCAGTCTAAACTCTGGCCCTAATTCCAGACTATCTCCACATAGCCACCACTTTAATCTTTTGGAAGCAAAGTTATTATACTATTTTACTCGGAAATGTTTAATCTTTTCTTCTTGAAAAATAGAAAATAGTCAAAACTCGTCCCTGACATTTAATCCATACTTTAATCCCTGCGACATTCCCAGTTACCAAACCATGGCATTCACTCCCTCCTACATGTTCTTCTTCACCACTCTCATCCTTGTGTCTCCACATTCCCTGCAGTCCCTCCTCCTTCACCTGGAAGGCTATTAGTCATCTTTTAAATAATGCTCCTTTAGAAGGCATCCCTGACCTGCCCTTCTCCATCTCTCTTTGTAACATATCTCTCTGCAGAACATAGTTATGTAAGTGCCCATTTCCCCCATTTCATTCTGAATACCTTGAGAGATGGAGACTCTTCGTCTTTAACCACCATAAGCCCAGCGCCTCGCCCAGTGCCTAAGGTAATCGACATTCTGTGAGTATTTATTCAAGGAATGGAAACATTAACAGTTTGGTCACGCGTCTTATAGTTGGGCAGCTGCCAGTGGTACTGTTGCCTTGGGAAGGGCCTCTTTTTTCCCTTTATCCCTATTCACTTTCACTTTTTTACATTTATCTTCATTTTCTATTTTCTTCCTTTCTTTCTCTTTTTTCTTTGACCGAGGTAGGGGTTGACAGTTTGTATAGAACTTGTAGTAAAGCAGGAGGATCAAATAATTTTTGAGCAATCCATACTGCTAGTCCAGTTATTAGTATACCTACCCCCATTGTCCACTGTCCCCCCCACCCCCAACAACATACTGTTGAAGCTTTGGGGGGAAATGCTATTGTGCAGAACACAGGAGAGGGAGGCCTATCAGCAAACAGCAGGGACCCTAAGCTGAAGCTTATCCCAGTATCTATCCTCCCCACAGCTGGTCTGCTTTTTTTTTTTTTTTTTTTTTTTTTAAGATTTATCCATTTATTTGAGAGAGGGAGAGAGAGAGAGAGAGAGCACAAGCCGGCGGGGGGAGGGGAAGAGGGAGAGAGAGAATCCTGATGCAGACATCATGCTAAGTGTGGAGCCTGACATGGGGCTTGATCTCAGGACCCTGAGATCATGACCTGAGCCAAAACTAGGAGTTGGCTGGTTAACTGACTGCACCACCTTGGCACCCCTGATCTGTTTTTTTATAGCTCCTTTATCACTTCTTTTATTAAATGGAATCTTTTTGTGTGTGTTTTGTAATCTTTCCTTCCTAAGTTTCACCAGCCTGCCTATCTGGGTGGTTATAGACTAGCTCTGTCCAACATAATAGCCACTGGCCACATGTGGTGATTTAAGTTTAAATAATTAAAATTAAATAAAATCTAACATTTCAGTTCTTTAATCATACTAACCAGATTTCAAGTGCTTAATGGCCCCTGGGGCTACTGGCTGCCATACTGGACAGCACACATATAGAACATTTCCAGCATCATAGAAAATTCAATTGAACAATGCTGTTACAGATTAAATTCTGAGTTTTTCAGGAAACAACTAGGTCATGCTTACATGTTTTTAGTTCCTCTGCATCAGGCTGACTTGAAGTTTAACCCACACTTGATTGAGAGGAGAGTGGATTATTAAAGGAAATCACAAATTATTAGTGACTAAATAGGGACTTGGCACTTCCTTTGTAAGGCTATGAAATTTACAGAAATCCTGCTAGATCATAGGAGTGAAGAGATGATGATTTTTTTTACTAGAAAATAGCAGGATCCCATAATTTCTAAAAGATTCTAAGACAGTCTCCCTATGAGCTTTCTCACTTGGATGCTTTGGCGAAGAAAGCATTCAGAGCCATAACATCATTCCATCTCCACCCCCTTCAATACCATGATTTTATTTTTGCCTTCTCGAGAATCCTTTGACAGTTTTAAATTTTCCAAGTTTTTTTCCCCCTCTTTGTTCTACTTTTGTTATCTGCTTATTGTCTTATTGCTTTGTGGACAGAGAATATGCCTTGGAGGATTGAATAACTTTTTTTTATTGTGTGTACTTTAGTACAAGGCTAATTTTTTGATTGTCCTATGCTTAAAAAAAAGTGTTCTTCAGGATGTAGTTTTCTTTTTTCTTTTTTTTTTTTTTTTAAAGATTTTATTTATTTATTTGACAGAGAGAAATCACAAGTAGATGGAGAGGCAGGCAGAGAGAGAGAGAGGGAAGCAGGCTCCCTGCTGAGCAGAGAGCCCGATGCGGGCCTTGATCCCAGGACCCTGAGATCATGACCTGAGCCGAAGGCAGCGGCTTAACCCACTGAGCCACCCAGGCGCCCAGGATGTAGTTTTCTAAATTTAAAGAACAACCTTATTATGTATAATATTATTCAGCTCTTCTAATCACTTTTTTACTTTTGATTTTTATGATCTGATAATTAATCTCCCATTACCATTGTTTTTTCTCTTCTATTTTCACTTTTTTAAAATTTTATTTTTAAGTAATCTCTATATGCAAGGTGGGACTTGAACCCACAACCCTGAGATCAAGAATCTCATTCTCCACTGACTGGGCCAGCCAGGCACCCCTCGATTTTCTTTGTATGTTTTCTGTAGTTTTTGCTTCATATGTGTGTTTTGTTTTATATATATATATATATATATGTGTGTGTGTGTGTGTGTGTGTATGTATGCACATATATGTAAAATTATATATGTAATTTTTATATATAATTTGTATATTTTTAAATTTATATATTATATATTTTTATTTATATATATTTTATATATTTCAATCTGTATTTTATACATATACATTTTAGATATATATGCATATATAAAATTTAAAATTTAATTAAGATAAAATTTAAAAATTTTTTAAAAAGATTATTTATTTGAGAGGGAGAAAGAGAAAGAGAGTGCATGAGTGCACAGGATGGGGAGGGGCAGAGGGAGAGAGAGAGAGAGAGAGAGAATCTTTTTTTTTTTTTTTAAAGATTTTTATTTATTTATTTGACAGAGAGAGAGAGGGGAAAGCAGGCTCTCTGCTGAGCAGAGAGCCCAATGCGGGACTCAATCCCAGAACCCTGGGATCATGTCCTGAGCCGAAGGCAGCGGCTCAACCCACTGAGCCACCCAGGCGCCCAGAGAGAGAGAATCTTAAGCCAACTCCTTGCCGAGCATAGAGCCCAAAGCAGAGCTGGACCTCATGATTCTGAGATCATGACCTAAGTTGAAATCTAGAGTTGGCCACTTAACTAACTGAGCCACCCAGACTCCCTTGTTTTATATTTTGAGGCCATGTTATTAGATACATAAAATTAGTGAGAGCTACATCTTCATTATGGCTTCTTTGTCTTTTTAAATGATTTTTGCCTTAAATGCAGTCTTGATGTAATATCATAATTTCTGCCTACCTTTTTGCTTGATTGGTTCTTTGGTTTTAAATAGTTGTGTTTATTTCATTGACTTTTATTTTTATTTCATGTCTATTTTACCTTAATTCTGTCATCTTTTAAAAATGACTTTTTATTATGTTCTTTTGCTTTTTCTTTGCCTTGGCAATATTTAAGATAATCTAGTTTTAGTTGTAATGATGATTAGCTTTTACTTTAAAATAGTGTCCCTAAAACTGGAGGCAACTGAAGCACTGTCTTTCCTCCCCTGCCTTTGCTATCGAAGGTGGGGGTGGTGTGCCTCCTTGCTCGTAAAGCATTGTGCTACCCAGATGTGACTGTAAGGTAATGAGATTGGCTTTCTTCTATGACTCAGGAAATTAACCTTACTGTTTTACAATAAAACCTTCTATGTTTCTACCATTCTATTAAGTAAGCAGATTTGAATCTCTGTTATATACAAGATACTTCCAAGAGTCTTCTGAGGAAGTCTTCCTAGCTTTCCTGCTCAAGCAAGAGTACCCTGAGCATGATCAGGCCTTGGAATCTATGCTTATGAAGAGGAGATTTAGCCTGGTTTAAAATCAGTTGAGATATTCTTAAGATGCAGAGCACAGTGACAAGTCTTAATTTGTGTTACAACCGGTCCTGTCCTGGATAGTTTTGGCAGATTTTTCTCTGAGCAGAATGAGTAAGAAGGCTTTATTCAGGTACCCCTTCTGATGTAGTTTGACTTACTATATTTATGCACTGGAAATTCGAAGAGGGAAAAGAAAAGAGAAAAGGAAAGGAATATCATTATCTACCCTATGATGGTGCTTTCTGTAGATTATCAATCACACTGAGGGAGCTGAAGCTTAGAAAATTTAAATGGCTTACCTAAGACTGCTTGACTAGTTTGTGGAGAGCTAGGATTCAAATTCAGGTTGGCCTGTGAACCTTGCTCTCTTTCTGCTGCATGACATTTTCTCCCTCTTTCTAATAACAGCACATAAGAAATAGAAAAGACACGGTTTCTATCCTTAAGAAAACAAATCACATACAACAACAATTAAATAGCATTTTTTTTAAAGGATCATCAGGAGGAATGGTATATTGACAGCATATATTATGGGGTTTCCAACAAGGGAGTTATAGCTGGTCAAATTATTTAGAACTTCTTAGGAGAAGGTTGAACAAGAGCTGAACCTGAATCCCTGAATGAGACAAGAGGAGAAGCATTTTAAGTGGAAAGATCTGTTAAATAAAACCATGGAAGTAGGTATGAGGTTGGCATGTTATAATAGAGTGTGGTGGGTAAAGAGACTGTTTTCAAATTGAGGAGTACCGAGTGGGAACGTTGGTATTTAGACTGGGGCTACATGATGGAGACTTTTTGAATTCCATACCAAGGAGTTTATATACCATCAATGGTTAGGTTTCTGACATAAGGGATTTAACTTTTGGTAAATCTGCTCATTGTTGAAATTAAATAAATTTAATATTCAAATGTAGTGTGATTGGTGAAGGATTTTTTGAATAGATTTGAAATTATAGGCATGCCTAGGAGGACCACTTATTCCCCCCTAGACATTAAGATTCTGCTCTCAGCCATTAAAGAGATGGAACTAGCCAATGGTTGGGTTCTCCCAGGTGCCCCAGAGCTGAGAAACTACAGTAAAGTCAAGGAAGTTGTTTCCTATGAGCATTATTTATTTAAAAACATCATAAATATTAACTGCATGCTGTACTCATTAAATACTATATAATTGAAACCAGGAAGTATGGAGCCAGATAAGAAAATTAAACAAATTAAATGTAGTAGTCTATTGTTACTTAAGTGTTACCAATAATTATTTCACTTAGCGATGTTTTCCTCTACTTTAAAGATCACTTCTTTTCAGGGAGTGCTTTTTGGTATTAAAAGTCCCAGGTGTTTGCCTGACCACAATCTTTCAGCCTAAGATGCCCTTCCCACTTTTGGGATTTAAAAATCCTTGATGGTACTTTCCAGCCTCTTGTTAGCTAATTTTGTTCAGATTCTTGATCTTTCATTAATTGCTAGAATTGTTTAGGAAGGGCTAAACAGGGATGCCTGGGTGGCTCAGTTGGTTGAGCATCTGCCTTCAGCTTAGGTCATGATCCCAGAATCCTGGGATCGAGTCCCTATCAGGCTCCCTGCTTGGCAGGGAACCTACTTCTCCCTTTGCTTGCCACTCTGTCTGCTTGTGTGCTCCTGTGCTCTGTCTCTCTCTCTCTCTGACCAATAAATAAGTAAAATCTTTAAAAATAAAAAGAAAAGCTACAAAGAAGGAAGGGCTAAACAGTTTCTCTCCTCTGTATTTCCCTCACAGAACTAGAGGTAACTATTATTACATATTTCCATTTCTCTCAATATTTTTACCTGAGATCATAAATACAATTTTATATTCTGCCTTTTATACTTTAATATATCATTAACTTTGGGAACTTTTTCTAATCAAAGATTTTAATGGTTTCATGATATTCCATCATTTAGATATCACATACCTGTCTTCACATTTCAGGAATCAAATCATAATCTGACTTGGGACAACCTGACCTTCAGTCTTGATTTCAGGTAGATACCACAATTCATTGCAGATAAATGGCACACTGTGGAGGGGGTATGCCAATAAGTTGAAGCTATTTCCTTGTCCTTCCTAAAAAGGGCACTGGGGATCAAAGATATGCTTATATGTATTTCTTGGATTGAATCTCACTTTACAATCACTTATGTGTATATTATTTGTCATATATTTCACTTATTTTTAGTGATTATGTGTTAATTATATGGCATAGCACTTTTCATTTATTTATTTATTATGTTTTCATTTAAATTCCAGTTAGTTAAATAGTGTAATATTATTTTCAGGTGTACAATATAGTGATTGGACACTTCCATATATCACCTGGGGCATTGCACTGTTTTAAAGAGATAAAATTTGTGGGGCACCTGGGTGGCTCAGTTGGTTAAGCATCCAGTTCTTGCTTTTGGCTCAGGTCATGAGGTCAGGGTCATGACATCCAGCCCTGCACCAGCTCTGCGCTAGGTTGCGTATATCTTTTCAAATTAGTATTTTCATATTACGTAAAGAATATGGGTAGTAGAATTACTGTATCATAGGGTAGTTCTATTTTTTTATTTTTTGAGGAGACTCCACACTGTTTTCCACATTGACTGCACTACTTTGCATTCCTACCAACAGAGCAGGAGGGTTCCTTTTTCTTCCACATCCTCACCAGCACTTGCTGTTTCTTGTGTTTTTGATTTCAGCCATTCTGGCAGATGTAGAGTGATACCTTATTGTGGTTTTGATTTGCATTCGCTTCATGATGAGTGAGGTTGAACATCTTTTCATGTGTCTGTTGGCTGTCTGTATGTCTTCTTTGTAGAAATGTCTGTTCATGTCTTGTGCCTGCTTTTTAATTGGATTATTTATTTTTTTGATGTTGAATTTTGGAAGTTCTTTATATATTTTGGATACTAACCCTTTATCAGATATGTCATTTGCAAATATTATCTTCCATTCTATAATTGTCTTTTAGTTTTGCTGATGGTTTCCTTTGCTGTGCAGAAGCTTTTTATTGTGATGTAGTCCCAGTAGTTTATTTTTGCTTTTGTTTCCCTTGCTTCAGGAGACATATTTAGAAAAATATTGCTAATGTCAGAGAATTACTGCCTGTGCTCTCTTCTAGAGCTCTCAGGTTTCAGATCTCACATTTAGGTCCATTTTGAGTTTATATTGTGTATATGTAAATTGGTCTAGTTTCATTCTTTCGCATGTAGCTGTCCGGTTTTCACAACACCATTTTTTGAAGAGACTGTCTTTTTCCAGTTACATCTTCTTGCCTCCTTTGTCAAAAATTAATTGACCATATAATCCTGAGTTTATTTCTGGGCTCTCCATTGTGTTCTATTGATGTGTGTCTGTTTTTGTGCCTGTACTATATTGTTTTGATTACTATAGTTTTGTAGTGTATCTTGAAATCTGGGCTTGTGATATTTCCAGTTTTGCTCTTCTTTTTCAAGATTGCTTTGGCTATTTGGTGTCTTTTGTGTTTCCATGCAATTTTTAGGATTGTTTGTTTTAGTTCTGAGAAGAATGCTATTTATACTTTGCTAGGGATTGCATTAAATCTGTAGATTGTTCTGGATAGTATGGACATTTTAACAGTATTTGTTTTTCCAGTCCATGAGCATGGAATATCTTTCCATTTGTTTGTGTTATCTTCAATTTCTTTCATCAGTGTTTCATCGTTTTCAGAATATACGTCTTTCACCTACTTAGTTAATTTTATTCCTAGGTATTTTATTGTTTTGGTGTAATTGTAAATAGGATTTTTAAAAAAATTTCTCTTCCTGCTACTTCATTATTAGTGTATAGAAATGCAGCAAATTTCTGTATATTGGTTTTGTATCCTGTGATCTTACTGAATTCATTTATCACTACTAACAGTGTTTTGGTGGAATGTTTAGGATTTTCTATAAATAGTATCATGTCATCTACAAATAAGGAAAGTTTTACTCCTTTTTTTTTTTAAACCAATTTGGATGCCTTTTATTTCTTTTTGTTGTCTGATTGCTGTGGCTAGGACTTGCCCTACTATGAATAGAAGGGGGTGAAAGTGGACATCCTTGTTTTGTTCCTCTTGTTCCTGATCTTAGGGGAAAAGCTCTGCACTGAGTATGATGTTTGTTGTATTTTTCATATAAGACCTCTATTATGTTGAGGTATGTTCCCTCTAAATCTTTTTTGCTGAGCGTTTTTATAATAAATGGGTGTTGTACTTTGTCAAATGCTTTTTCTGCATCTATTGAAGTGATCATGTAGTTTTTTAATTCTTTCTCTTGTTGATGTGGTATATCATACTGATTGATTTGTGAATATTGAACCACTCTTGTATCCCAGAAATAAATCCTGCTTGATTGTGAATGATAGTGAATGATTGTGATTGATAGTGAATGATTATTGTAACATATTGATGCTTTTGGTTTGCTAATATTTTTTGAGGATTTTTATATACATGTTCATCAGAGACATTGGGCTGTAGTTCTCTCACTCTTTCTCTCTCTCTCTTTTTTTTTTGTAGCATATCTGGTTTTAGTATCACGGTAATGCTGGCTCCTTGAGTATTACTTCTGATTGTCATGACATGACATGACATGACAAGCTTAAGACTGAGCTGGCTTTTAGGAAAACTTTTTCCTTGAATAATCTTATTTGAGTTGCTTAAGCAATTTCTGTTCCTCTTTAAAGGAGGAATGAAGTGAAAATTCTCCCCCCCAAAAAATACGTGGGACTTTATTCTGAGGTTTTTGATGAAAGTGATTCGGGTAGGGATGGATTATGCTGTCCCTTGCCACTTAGGCCTGATTTTTCCTTGGCACAGGGTGAGATGCTTAGAAAGACTTTTAATTTACAGTGATTAAGGGAGAGCACTCTGTGTACTTGCAGAAGTGGCTCTGCAAAGAACTACTTTGAACCTAATATACTTCAAAGACCTTACCTTTGCCCAGGTAAAGATTACATATGAATCCAAGGTGATACTATTCAAATAATTATTACCAAGCAGGTTTGCCCCAAGAAAGACTGACCTTACTTACTGAAAATGTGGTTCAAGAATGCAGAGTCATATTTGATTTCTCATGGTGATCTATTTACTTGCATCCAAGATTCAGGTATGAATAGATTAGTCCCACCACTGTGTATGGGCTTCAGTTGAGTTTAGCATTTCAACTCTCTGAAAGTGGTAACTGTATCATTAGGGTAAAGGAACCTCAGAAGGTAAAGATACTAAATAGACTATGTAAGTCAAAATTTTAAAAGTTTACTTTTCTTTGAGCATATACCAAATGTAAGTGATTTGGTGTATCTTAGAATAAGAGCCACATTCTTTTGTAGCTTTGGTACCTTAGGGACACTATAGTATGGTGAAGGAAAGTTCCTTAGCTTTGTCCAGAAGTTGGTAGTAGATCTGAATGCTCAGGTTTCTTGGATTTCAGGATTCTTTATATAATTTTGGAATCACAGCCTAGTAGGATGATGGGGTATTTGGTGTCTGCTTTCAGAATTTATCACGGTAGTTCTTTGACAGTTAAGCTTGTAAGATCAAGAATAAATCAGAAGTATTGCTCAGCCATCAAAAAGAATAAAATCTTGCCATTTTCAATGACATTAATAAAACTAGAGGGTATTAATGCTAAATGAGATAAGTCAGAGAAAGAGAAATACCATATGATTTCACTCATATGTGGAATTTAAGAAACAAAATAGATGATCATAGGGGAAGGGAAGGAAAAATAAAGATGAAAACAGAGAGGGAGGCACACCAGAAAAGATTCTGAACTCTAGGAAACAAACTGAGGGTTGCTAGAGGGGAGGTGGGTTGGGGAATGGGATAAATGGGTGATGGGCGTCAAGGAGAGCACCTGATGTAATAATGAGAACTGGGTGTTATATGCAACTGATGAATCAATCACTAAATTCTACTCCTGAGACTAATAATATAGTATATGTTAACTAAAAAAATTTTTAAAAGATTAAATCAGAATAAATCAGAACATAGATATGCAAAGTTGCTTTAGTAAACAAACTGCTCTCAGGCCTACAAGACGTGATTGTAACCTCTTGGAATGTGAAAACCGTGTCTATCTGAACAGATCAGATTAACCCTAAGGAAGCATAGGAGATGGAGAATCACTGAAGCAGAAGTTGGTAGTCAGTTGGCCTCTGCGATGGTAGTTTCTCACAATGTAATAATAAGTGGCATTTTAATGGCCGTCTAAGTCCCGTGTGCATCTTAGTTATTTGAGATATCTCTAAGGACTGGTATGGAAATAGAACAGGGAAGTGGCCAACAAGTACATGGAGGGGTGCTCAGCATCATCAGTCATCAGGGAAATGCAAATCAAAACTGTTATGAGTTATCACCTCACACCTCTTAGAAGGGCCGTTATCAAAAAGATGAATGACAGGTGTTGGTGAGAATGTAGAGAAAAGGGAATCCTTGTGCACTTTTGGTGGGAATATAGTGGTGCAGCCACTGTAGAAAACAGTATGGAGATTCCTCAAAAATTAAAAATAGAAATACATTTGATTCAGCAATTTCATTTCTGGGTCTGTATCCAAAGGAAACAAAAACAGGATGCTGAAGAGATATCCGTACCCCGGTATTCACTGAAGCAGTATTTATAATAGGCAAGACATGGAAACAACCTTAGTATCCATTGATAGATGAATGGATAAAGAAAATGGCACACACACACACACACACACACACACACACACACACGGGAATATTATTCAGCCCTAAAAAAGGGAATCCTGCCATTTTTGACAAGATGGATGGACCTTTAGAGCTTTATGTTAAATGAAATAAGTCAGTTCGAGAAAGACAAATACTGTATGCTCTCACTTATATGTGTAGTCTAAAAAAGTCAAACTCATAGAAACAGAGAACAGATTGATTGGTGGTTGCTAGAGGTGGGGGTGTGGGGAATGAGGGTGAAGGTGGTCCAAAGATACAAACTTCCAATAATAAGATAAATAAATTCTGGGGATGTAATGTACAGCATGTATAGTTAACATGTAATGTACAGCATGTATAGTATAGTTAACAATACTGTATTGTATATTTGAAAGTTGCTAAGAAAGTAGATCTAAATGTTCTCATCACAAGAAAAAATTTCTAACTATGTTCGGTGATTAATGTTAACTAATTTTATTGTGGTAATCATTTTACAATATGTATATCAAATCCTTATGTTATATACCTTAAAGCAATATAATATGTCAATCATATCTCAGTAAAAGTGGGGAAGAAAGAAATGGCTCAAGTGAGTTTGGTGACTTGAATGTTGAAAGGTGTAAGGTTGTCTCCCAGTTTGAATAAATTCTTGGTCTTAATGTCTTGAGAGCGGAAGACCAGATTGAGATTCATCTGACTTTCTCTTTTTAGATGACACTTTTATACTGGACCTAGCTTTGTTCATCTTATTTTGTCTTACTGTACTCATCCACTTTTAAAAATGACTCAGAAAGTGTACAAATAAGTTATAAATAGTTTTGTATACATAGTTTTGTATAAATAGTTTTGAATAAATTTGTATAAATTTTGTATAAATAGTTTTTGTATAAATAGTTTTGAATACAGATAGAAAAGATTCAGAATGCTTCTACCCCATAGGTATTTAAATGATGTAAAATAGTATGATGAAAGTTACCTGAAAAAAATTATTCCTGTGACTGTCCTTGGAAAGTATTAAGAGTAGTATTCTAATGAGAAATGGAAGGGCAAGGTAAAGTGTGCAGTATAACAATTTTCAGACTTTTCCTCTTCAGTACTTTAGATTGTTCAGAATAAGCCAAAAGTTGACTGATTTGGGGGCATGTCCCTAAATGACTTAGTGCAAACAAAACATTTTTGTCTTTATTTTAGCTTAAAAAACTATGGGGGGAAGTAATGGATAATTTGTATTCTTAACCATAATACTTGTGTACAGGTATGTGTACTCAGTGCATGGAAATATAGTGAATAAAAATTCATTTTTGACTTTTTTACTTGGAAAAAGATTTCTGGTTTTGAGCAATGCCCTCATCTCTTTATATGTTGCTCATGTACTATCATTTCCAGAAATGGATCTTAATGGGTCACACTCCTAGAAACATGGGTTATAGGTTATTTATGTGAGAATTAAATGAGATAATAGATGAAGATCACCTTACGATGCATAATATGCCACATTAAGATTGAGGGAGTTTTCTTTGTTTTGTCTTTATTTTTTTTTTTAAATCTTAGTGTTCTTTACAACTTAAGTTCTTCCAGAATTGGGTTTTATGCCCAAGTAAAAAATTAATAGGGGATAAAATGTTAGGATATAGGGCAGGAGGCTTCTTGGCTTAGACTTTCTTTGACATGATTAGGATCAGATACAACAAAGTTAACTAACCATTGATATAATTGATGCCCTTGCAGGAGGGAGCACTGGCAGTTGCTGGGTAATTTGAAGACTACCGTGGAGGGTTTGGTGTCAGCCAACAGTCCCAACGTCTGGTCCAAGTATGGTGGCCTGGAACGGCTTTGCAGGGACATGCAAAGCATCCTCTATCATGGGCTCATCCATGACCAGGTATGTGAACTTCTTCTTTTCTTCCAGATTGACTACACCACTTGTGGGAAAGACAAAATTGCATTGAGGTGTTGGCAGGGAGAAGATGAAGGCTCCTAGTCTGAGAGTCCTTGAGGATAGGACTGTAACATGATGATCATGAGGAAGACAATAAGGACAATAATGACGAATCACTAGGATTTTTCTCTTAGGAGCACCCTAGAAGAAGTATTTACAGAATATTGTCATTTTTATACTATCCTTTGAGCATCATTTTGTAGGTAACTCGTTGATTCTTGGGAGTCGTAGTTTAAGTTATAGCTTAATTTTTTAAAATATAAAGTTTATTAATGTTGAGTTTCTTTTCTGTAATATCCTCAAACACTCTAATAAACTTGGAGTATTGATAATGAGTAGAATGTAATAATACTTAATGGTTTTGCTTCGTCTTTGGTAGTTACTCCATTTGCAGTGTTTTAGATAAGGTTCATATCTGGGTATAATTGTCAAGTGAGTCATTGGCTCTGGTATGCTACTTTAAAAAAAAATCAGACCTCACAAATATGTGCATAATCATGTGTTCCCAAACACTCATGCTCATCCCATGTCAGGGTCTAAGTATTCTTCCCTGGAACTCTCTCCCTTGAGCCAAGCTTGTCTTTTTCTTTTTCTTCTTCTTTATCTCTCTTTTTTAAAAAAGATTTTATTTATTTATTTGACAGAGAGAGAGATCACAAGTAGGCAGAGAGGCAGGCAGAAAGAAAGGGGGAAGCAGGCTCCCTGCTGAGCAGAGAGCCCAATGCAGGGCTTGATCCCAGGACCCTGAGATCATGATCTGAGCCAAAGGCAGAGGCTCAACCCACTGAGCCACTCAGGCGTGCTGTCTTTTTCTTTTTTAATCAGAATTTATTCTCAACTAGACTAGCAGTCACACTGAAAAAGAGCTAATCAAATAATTAGCGTTAAGGAATTCATATGCTACCCTCCCTTCTAAAAATATGTGTATATTCCGAACAGTATCTTTAAACTAATGTTCTTACTGGATATTTTCAGAACTCAGTGGAGAAGTTGGCTTAGGTGAGATTTTCTTTATTCAAAATAAGTTCTGAAAGTGAGGCTCTCTCAAAGGGTTTCTTTTTCTTCTTTTAAAGATTTTACTTATTTATTTGACAGAGAGAGACAGATCACAGGTAGGCAGAGAGGCAGGCAGAGAGAGAGGGGGAAGCAGGCTCCCCGCTGAGCAGAGAGCCTGATGCCGGGCTTGATCCCAGGACCCTGAGATCATGACCTGAGCGGAAGGTAGAGGCTCAAGAGTTTCTTAATAGTTACTGTTATTCAAACACCATTCTACGAATTTGGAAGCAGCATTGTGTAGTAGAATGATAAAAGTCTTTGGAATCAGATAGAACCCAGATTGAAATCTAGACACAACGCTTGGGTCCTTGGGGAAAAAAATGAAATAGTAGTTACCATTACAGATTTCTGAGTTGAATGTTCATATTTTAATCCCAGCTTCAGCACTATGTGGTATGGATAAGTTACTGCTTTATGCCTCTGTTTACTCATTTGTAAAATGAGATAACACTGGTACCTACCTCATAGGATTATTGTGAGAATTGAATGAGATAATATACATGAAAAGCTTTAAGAAACATAAGAAATTGACAGTTGATCTTAACTATTAGGTAATATTAATTTTTTTTTTTAATAAAAAAGGGCTTTATTCATCTATTTGACAGACAGAGATCACAAGTAGGCAGAGAGGCAGGCAGAGAGAGAGAGAGAGATAGGGAGGAAGCAGGCTCCCTGCTGAGCAGAGAGCTGGACATGGGGCTCGATCCCAGAACCCTGGAATCTGACCCGAGCCAAAGTCAGAGGCTTTAACCCACTGAGCCACCCAGGCGTCCCGGTAATATTAATTTTTTGAGCCTTGTTTTTCTCATCTATAAAAATGAGGATAATATTTACATCATAATGTTTGATGGAAAGGTTAAATAAACTAACATAAAAATTTGCATAGTACAGTTTGTGGCACACAGGAAATAATAAATGTTTCTTTCATTTTTTAAGTTTCAAGTTACATGTAGTCTGATGGGAAAAAAAATAGTTATAGTTATGAAGACAGGAATGTATAGAACAAATTAGTTAACCCACTACAGTCTGGATTTTGGCCATACCACTGGTGATCCTGCTACTGAAATTTAGGTAAAATGATGTCCATGTTATCAGATACATGAACTTTTCTTCTCCTTTGAACCCTGTCTGATGTTCTTTACTGTTGACCATCATCACACCTTGACTTATACAGCATTATTATCTTCTAATGTCATAGAGTCTTCCTACCTCTGTGACCATTCCTTCTTAGTTTCTTTCCCTGGAATCTCTTCTTCTTGGATTCTAGCTTTTAATGGGATTCTGTCCTACATCCTTATCTTGTCTTACTTTGTACATTTTCCGGAAACAGCCTCATCCACTTGCATTGTTTGTTTTAACTATCACCTGTGTACTAAAGACCCCCAGCTCAGACACCTCTGCTGAACTCCAGATCCATAAGACTAGCTGTCTGCTATACGTTATCATCTAGCAGTCTGTTGTACAGGCCAAGCAGAACATGACCCAAAACAAACTTATTTTCCTCATTAGATTGCCCTTCCTCCTATTTTTAACACTGATTTGTGACATTGCCAAGCCAGAACCTTGGGAATCATGCCACATGTTGTATAAAAACTCAATATAAGTTTCCCAGGCTGATGACCAAAATAACTACCAGATTAGTGTAGCTACCATTTAGTGGTTAAGCACTTGCATTTTGATAGCAAAAAGGTTCTTTTCTTGGCTCTGTTACTAATTTTACATTGTCATCTAGAGTAATCACTTCCCCATATTACAAGACAGTTTTCCCATCTGTGCCAGAAAGAGAAAATGTCATAATGAAATAGTAAAGTAATGGGATTCCAAATGAAGGATGCTTGGTAAATGCAAAACAATATTAGCGTATCTTGTTAGAATTATTAACGAATGATATCTGTGAAAGCATGTGGTTATCAGAATGAAAAATATTAAAGTATATGGTCATCTGCAGAAAAGCATTAGTGTTAATAAGTGAAAACAGAGTAAACCAGGCAAAGCTGTCTTGAACACACTTTTCAGCTGCAGACTGTAATGGAAAGAATCATGACCAGAAGATCCATACCAGTTTCACTGCTACCCTCTTCTGCCTTGTGAAGACCTAACAATTAATGGCTGTGTCAGGGACTTATTTTTCCCTCTCATTTCCTCCCGAAAGATTAATGCTTTCAAAGGCTTCTGGCTGCTGCGTCATCAGGAAGCTATTCTGGGTGTTGTGCCCTTGGAGAGGGGGAAGGGATACAGTGATTCATGCTGGTCATATCTATTCTGTGCTTTCATAAGGATGTGTTATGGAATGTGAACTTTATTTTTTAAATCACTCAGGGCCTTATGAAAGCTAGAACATCATGATCATATTTTTAGAGAGATCTCATTTTTCTTGACAGCCTGCATCTGGGCTACCTTTTAGTTTTCCCGTAAGGCAAGGCATATTTGATCTTTTCCTTTCTACTGCTTAGAAATGTGGAGGCATTCAGTCCCTAAGATTCCTCAGCTAAATACGAGAAATAAAAAGATCTCCCCTCTTTTCCACTGCCAAGAAGAAGCCTCTTCTTGGTGGTCTAATTTAAAAAATAACCATAACAACACAAAGACTTCTGTGTGTTTTTTTTCCTGAATATATTAGTTAAATATTTTTATTTGTTGAAAATTTGGAAAATAGCAAAAAAGAATTTGAAGAAAGTAAATATCACCTTCAAGTCAACACCAAGTATTATTGCTTCTTAACATTTTGGTAGATCTTATTTTTTTTCTACACATTCATGTGCTTTTTAAAATATTAAGATTATATTATACATATCATTCTGTAACTTGCTTTAAAATATTTAATTTTTTAAATAAACAATACCTTTATATGGTTTTAAAAAAGCATATAACTATAGTCAGTGAAATATCTTATTTCCTTCCAGTCCTGCAGGTAACTACTGTTTACCAGTTTCTTTCCAGAGAATTTTTATGTTTATAAAAGACTTTATGAATAATTTTCTTTGCTATATTTCCTGATTGTTTTCACACAAATAAAAGCATGCTGTAATTACTATTCTGCACCTTGGTTTTTTTCTCTTGATATATCTTGTGATTCATTCCAAATCATTATATAAAGCATTTTTTTTCTTTTTTACATGGATCATTTTATAATATTCCATTGTATGTGCCATAATTTATGTAACCAGTTCCCTGGTAATGGACTTTTAGATTACTTCCAGTCATTTATAGTTAGTAACAGTGCTATAATGGATAAATCCTTTACAATAGGATATTCCTAGAAGTAGAATTTTTAGGCTAAAGGTTATGAGCATTTCAATTCTGATAGATACTGCTAAATTGCCCTTCAGGAAGTTATGCCTATTTACATCCTCACCAACAAGGTATAAGAGTATTTGCTTCGCCAGTATAGCGTGTTTAAACTATAAACTATCCCCAATATGATAGATAAAATGTTACATTTCTCTCATTATGAAAGATGTTTATGAGAGCCTTTTCTGTGAACTTTTTCCAGTTTTCCCCCCTTTTCCTTAGATTGTTAGTCTTTTCCCAGGGATTTGTTAAGAGTTCTTTATTAATGGTATTAATCCTTTGTCTGTAATGTGAATTGCAAATATTCTTTCCTGGTTTGTCTTTTGCCATTTCAAATGGTGGCTTTAATATGCAGAAATATCTGAGAGGGGTGGCAGAGGGAGAGGGAGAGAGAATCTTTTATTTATTTATTTATTTATTTATTTATTTATTTATTTATTTTTAGAGAGCACACACACACATATGCACTCGTGGGGAGGTGCAGAGGGAGAGAGAGAATCTCAAGCTGACTCCCCACTCACTGATCATGGAGACCCACATGGGGGATTGATCTCACAATCCTGAGATCATGACCTGAGCCATAATCAAGAATTGGACACTTAGGGACACCTGGGTGGCTCAGTCAGTTAAATGGCTGCCTTCAGCTCAGGCCATGATCCCAGAGTCCTGGGATTGAGTCCCACAGTGGGCTGCTTGCTATGTGTGTGGAGTCTGCTTCTCCCTCTGCCTGCAGCTCCCCCTGCTTGTGCTCTCTCTCTCTCTCTCTCTGTCTCTCTCTCTCTCTGACAAGCAAATAAATGAAATCTTAAAAAAAAAAAAAAAAAAGAGTTGGATGCTTAACTGATCCACCCAGGCACCTCTCTGATTTTTAGTAAGTCAAATTGATCATTTCTCTCAGGGCTTCTGGGCCTCTGTATGATGCTTTGAAAGGGCTTCCCCACTGTACGATTATTAAAAACATTTCTCCATGGTTTCTTCTATTAATGACCCAATTTTTTACATTTAAACTGTTTCATCTGTAATTTATTTTGAATATACTTAATTCTCTTGACACACAGATCTATTTCTGGTTTTTTATTATGGTCTCTTGTTCTCTATTTTGTGTCATCACCACTCAGTTTTAATTATTGTAGCTTTTCATTATGGTAGGAATAGCCCCTCACTTGTACAAAGACATATGTTGTTGATTTTTTCCCCCGACATTCAAACATTTGTCATTCTATTTACCCCTTAACTGCTTCATCATTTTTGGATAAGGACGGGAAAATCTTATACAATGTGATCTGAATCATTTTCTGATTAGTGAGGGCAGTTAAGGAGTCATTCATACATTTTATTTTATTTTATTTTAAAACATCTAAAATTACATTTGTTCAACAGTCTTTAGATAATAGAGCCAAAACCTTTTCTGGGAGTGTGGAGCCACTGATGAAGTTTCTTTCATCTTTCTCGAATACCTTGTACTCATAATATGTGATATAGGACTTATGATTTTAATTTCTTTATTCTGGACTGGCAATTTAAAGATCCTATAATGTGAGTATAGAACCAACATTTTTAGTTTTTTTTCCTTCTAACTTTGAAAGTCATTTTGCCTCTACATAATTTGACATCAAATTTTTATAGAAGTTTTTTTGTGGGCATAAATTTTCAGCTCCTTTGGGTAAATACCAAGGAATGTAATTGCTGGATCCTATGGTAGGAGTATGTTTAGTTTAATTTAGTTTTGTTTTTTTTTCAGAGTTGGTAAGTATAGTTACTTTTTTCCTTTTTTTATTAATATATAATGTATTATTTGTTTCGTGGGTACATGTCTGTGATTCATTAGTCTTACACAATTCAGAGTACTTACTATAGCAAGAGTATGTTTAGTTTTGGAAGAAACTGCCAAACTGTCTTCCAAAGTAGCTGAACTGGGTTGCCTGGGTGGCTCAGTGGATTAAGCCTCTACCTTCAACCCAGGTCATGATCTCAGAGTCCTGAGATAGAGCCCCGCATCGGGCTCTCTGCTCGGCGGGGAGCCTGCTTCCCCCCATCTCTCTGCCTGCTCTTCTGCCTACTTGTGCTCTCTCTCCCTCTGTCAAATAAAAAAATTAATGAAAAAAAATTAAAAGTCCAAAGTAGCTGTACCATTTTGTACTGTCACCAGCAATGAATGAGAGTTCCTTTGCTCCACATCCTCACCAGCAATTAGTGTTGGCATTGTTTTGGTTTTGGGCCATCCTAATATAAGTATATAGTGGTAGTGTGTTGTTTTAATTTACATCTCCCTGATGATATATGATGTGGCATGTCTTTTCATGTGCTTATTTATATATCTGTATATCTTTGGCAAGGTGTCTGTTAAAGTCTTTGGCCCATTTTTTAAGTCATATTGTTTGTTTTCTTATTATTGTGTTTTTAAGAGTTTCTCTTATGTTTTGGATAACATCCCTTTATCATATGTGGCTTTGCAAAAATTTTCTCCCAGTTTGTGGTTTGTCTTTTCCTTCTCTTGACATGTTGGTCACAGAGCAAAAGTGTTTAATTTTAGGGAAGTCTGCCTTATCAGTTCTTTGTTTCATGGGTCATCCTTTTGGTCTTGTATCAAAAAAGTCATTACCATACCCAAGGTCATCTAGATTTCTAGCTGTGTTATCTTCTGGGAGATTTATAGTTTTGCATTTTACATTTAGGTCTATGACTCCTTTTGACTTAATTTTTGTGACAGGTGTAAGATCTGTGTCTAGATTGATTTTTTTGCATGTGGATATCCAATGTTTTAGCACCATGTTGAAAAATACTATCATTGATCCATTGTATTGCCTTTGCTCTCTTGTCAAAGATTAGTTGATTTTATTTATGTGTCTGTTTCTGAGCTCTCTATTCTGTTTCATGGTCTGTTTTTCTGTTTTTTTCCCAATACTACATTGCCTTGATTACTGTGCCTTTATATAAGTCTTCAAGTCAGATAGTGTCAGTCCTTTTTGAAGAAAAACTTTGCTCTTGTCTTTCAATATTGTTTTAGCTATTCTGGGTCTTTTGCTTTTCCATATAAACTTTACAATGAGTTTGTTGATATCCAAAAAATAACTTGCTAGGATTTTGATTGGATTGTATTGAAGCTATAGATCAAATTGGGAAGAACTGACATTTGACAATATTGAGTCTTCCTATCCATGAACATGGATTATCTCTGTATTTATTTAGTTCTTTGCTATCTTTTATTAGTGTTTTATAGTTTTCCTCATACAGATCTTATACATATTTTGTTAGATTTCTATCTAAGTATCTCATTTTGGGAGTGGTAGAGTAAATGGTAATGTGTTCTTATTTTCAAATTCCACTTGCTCATTGCTGATATATAGGAAGGTGGTTGGTTTTCATATTAACCTTGCATCCTATGATCTGGCTATAATTACTTACTAGTTCCAGGAACTTTGGGGTTGATTATTTAGAATTTTCTACTTAGATAATCATGTCATCAATGAAAAAAAGCAGTTTTATTTCTTCCTTCCCAATCTGTTTGTCTTTTATGTCCTTTTTTCCCCCCTTAATGCATTAGTTAGGACTTCCATTAAGATGTTAAAAAGTAGTGGAGGGGCGCCTGGGTGGCTCAGTGGGTTAAAGCCTCTGCCTTCAGCTTAGGTCATGATGCCCAGGTTCTGGGATTGAGCCCCGCATTGGGCTCCCTGCTCAACGGGGAGCCTGCTTCCCTCTCTCTCTGCCTGCCTCTCTGCTTACTTGTGATCTCTGTCTGTCAAATAAATAAATAAAATCTTTCTAAAAAAGAAAGATGTTAAAAAGTAGTGGAAAGAGAAGACACCTTTGCTTTTTTCCTGATCTTAGTGGAAAAGCTTTGAGCTTCTCACCATTAAGTATAATGATAGCTGTAGGTTTTTGTAGGCTCTTTATCAATTTGAAAAAGTTCCCCTCTATTTCTAGTTTACTGAGAGTTTTTATTATAAGTGGGTGTTGGGTTTTGTCACATGCTTTTTCTGCATCTACTGATATGATCATGTGGTTTTTTTTTTCTTATTTAGCTGTTGATGTAATGAATACCATCACATTCCATTGATGTGATTTGATGTGTTGATTTTGGAATGTTGAACCAGCCTTGCATACTTCTTGTAAATCCTGGTTGGTCATGGTGTATAATTCTTTCTATACAATTTTGGATTTGATTTACTAATTTTTTTGAGAATTTTGCATCTATGTTCATGAGAGATACTGATCCATAATTTTCTTGTGTTTTTTTTCCCTGGTCTTGGTGTTAAGATAATCCTGGCCTCATAGAATGATTTGGAAAAGTATTTTCCTCTGCTTGTATTTTCTTCAAGGGACTATAGGGAATTGGCATGATTAAATGTTTCACCAGTGAACCTATCTAGGCCTGGTGCTTTTGGTTTTAGAAAGTTATTAATTGTTTATTGCATTTTTGTTAGGAGATATAGGCCTACTTAGGTTATCTGTTTCTTCCTGGTAATATTTGGCAGATTGTATCTTTTGAGGAATTGATCTGTTTTACCTAGGTTGTCACACTAGTGACCGTAGAGTTGTTGATAGTATTCCTTTGTAACGTCCATAATATCTATAGTGATATCCCCAGTTTTATTTCTGAGTTAGCCTAGAATTTTATCTAAAGAAAAGAAACCAAGTTTAGATCCTATTCACATAGATGTAACTAACCAGAGGACATTCTGGAGTGGATATTCCACTGCTGCCCATCCCTGGCCACTCAGTGTTCACTAAGCCACAGAACAGAGATCAGAACACTGCCACACTGCTGCCAAGATCTTAAAGGTCTCCATGACTCCAGTTGGCAAAAGAGCCTGTACATTGACACCTCTTATTATCACTTCTGCCTTACCAGTCTAGGTGAGAACCCACCCATTTGAGATGACATTTCAGTTGCTTTTTGGGTCATATATTAAGTTCCAATTTAAGGACTCTTTCTAGGCTGTTTGTTTTGTAATGTTGGTTAGTCTGTCTCTTAATGCTTGTGCTAAGTTTGTACTTCTCAATTATTTAGATTTGTTTTAATCTGTGCCCAGTAATCTTAGAAAGGATTCTCAAAAAATAAGAATTAGATTTTCCTACTATAAACATTTGCCTTCTCCAGTTCAGGCCTTCTCCAGTATGAGACTATTTTATCAAGCATTGATCATTTCTTTGACTCTAAATACAGCCCTTTCCTGACCTGGATAGCATGGGAAAAGCAGGTCTTTCCTTACTTGGTTTTGCAGTAGTAACTGAAGACATACATCTCTGATTTTTAACAAATAACTTAAACTCTTCACTAGTTTTAAGACTTGCCTTCTAGGGCTGAATGGTGGAGAGATAAGGGAGAAATCAGGTTATTTTCATTGTGTGACCTTCTATGTTATATGCATGCATTAGCTGATCAAAAGAACAATTAAAATGATTTTGGGGGTGCCTGGGTGGCTCAGTCTTTAAGCATCTGCCTTCGGCTCATGTCATGATCCCAGAGTCCTGGGATCGAGCCCCGCACTGGGCTCCCTGTTCCATGGGAAGCCTGTTTTTCCCTCTCCTAATTCTCTTGTTTGTGTTCCTTCTCGCACTGTGTCTCTGTCAAATAAATAAATAAAATCTTTTTAAAAATGGTTTTAACATTATCCTTAAAAAGGGTGAACAGGTGTTTTTCTCCTGATTGCTGCTGAGAACCTTTGTTGAGGCAGGGAAGGTTAGGCTTTTTTCCCCTTCTGTCTTTGATTGTCAACACCAGAACTAGATTTGGTCTAAAGTGGTAGTGATTTCTTCACCTTGTATGTTCCCACAGCAGGTTTGTTGCCGCCAGACTGATTACTGGCAGTTTGTGAAGGACATCCGCTGGCTCAGTCCCCACTCAGCCCTTCATGTGGAAAAGGTAAGAAAGGAAAAGTAACCACAAGGCTTGGTTGTTCGATGATCTGTCTGAAGAGTCTGCTAGGCTAGAAAGATGGTATGTGTCAAGGTTCCTATTAACTGAGGAAGTTACTCCTGTAGGACTAATTTGGAAGGGAGGATTATTTGCCCTAAAAAATAAACCCCATTAGACCCATTGCCCCAGACCTACTTTCTCTCCTCTGGGGAAGGGGTGAAAAAGCTTTGTTATTTTTAAAAGATCTGCGTATTAGGATCAGAAAGAAGCTGTTCAAAAGCCTAGGAAAGTGTCAAGAGGTTCCCTGAAATGGTTGGGGAAGTGAGACTGAGATTTCCGATCAGGGTAATAGCTCGTGGAGGTTAGTGACTTGGCCAGCTAGTTCCAGAGCAATCACTGCCTAATGTATGTATTTATTTACTTAACTTTTCATGATGGAAGATTTTAAATATATGCAAATTAAGAGAGCCCTGAAATATCTATCTGTTATACTTATCAATATCTAGCCAGTTTTGTTTCATGTATATCCCACCCACTGTCAGGTTCATTGCTGAGATGATGTCAGGAAGAGTAATTTGTTTTTAAAACGTTGGGGAACCAAATTACGAGGTGTCAGACTGGCCTTTTTTTGTGAGAAAAATCCAGAACCCAGCGTTTTCTTACGTAGACTCTCTTTGTCCTTCACATAATTTTTCTTACCACCCCTCCCCTTCACCTCCAGCTAACTTCCTTTTCTAAAATATATTGCTATGGTTGTTACTTCTTAGAAGCTGCCTGTGAGACCTTACTTTTAGAAACAGCCAAGTAGAAGGAGCTTCCAAATAGAGAATGCTATGACTAGAGCCAAACAAGGTGCTCAGATGGCTTCTCTTTGGTGGCAGATCTTAGGTGACATCTTCCCAGATCCTTTTCCCCCAGGTTTTTGTTGCATTATTTTCCATAGACCGCCTGAAATGGAAGACTCTGTGAGAGCAGCCAAGAGGTCAAGTTTATCCTTCCTCTGAGTACCGCAGGCTAGATGTCTCTTCAGATCTAGAACATAAAGAGACATATGTAGCAGCTTTGTCCTCTCCTAGAGCTGCATATCAGGTCACAACTGCTTCAGTCTTCTCCAGTGGTCTAGTCCAGCAATGGGGCCGCTAATCCCTTCCTCCCCTGTCCTCCCTCTGTAACTTTTAGATGCTCCCTGGAGGCAGAGTCCCTCTGATCGTTGCCTCTTCCCTGTCTCCATTTAGTTCTTGGGTCCTTAGGCCTCAGTCTTGCCATCTTTACCAGGATGCATGTTTTGACCCATGCCTCCTTGCCTCCCAGTTCATCAGCCTGCACGAGAACGGCGAGAGCGGTGCGGATGGTGAGAGCGGGGACAGTGACAGCAGGCGCGCCGTGGCCGAGCTGTGGCTGCAGCACAGTTTGCAGCGGCACTGTCTCTCTGCCCAACTCCGGCCTCTGCTGGGGGACAGGCAGTACATCAGAAAATTCTACACTGGTACGTGGAGTCCCCTCACCCAGGATCCTCACACACTCTTCTCCCATCTCTTCCACTTTACTCTTCCTAGAGAGGCTGACTCTCCCCCCAGGGCCCGATACTTTCACTTGGTGGAACAGAGATTCTAATCAGAAGGATGCATCTGGTCTTCTCTTTCTTGTGCAGAACACAGTCCAGCTGGATGCCAAGGTCTTCCCTGACTCCCACAGGTGCAAATCAATAAGAACCACCACCATTTACTGCGAGTTTCCTAGGTGCCAGTCACTGTAATGTTCTGTTTATACATGCACCCCTCCCAACAGCCCTGAGAGCTGGGTATTAGTACCCCTGTTTTCCGATCAGGGAAGCAGAGCCTGGGGAGGCCAAGTCACCTACAGCCAGGATTCAAATCTGGGACTTTGTGACTTTGAAGCCTCTGGGCATGGCCTCTCCTATATTGCGTGTGTATCACTTAGCCTCTCTTGTACTTATGTATCCCTGATTCCTCTTCTCCCTGCAGTGGCGTGATTCTCCTTAATTCATTTTCACCTGTTGTGTCTTTCATTCCCTGAGCCTCTCCCAGGCTGTACAGGGAAGCTAAAGATCTCCCTGTTGGGCTCCATTGCAACAGTAGCATTTCTCTCCCCAGACACTGCTTTCCTGCTAAGCAATGCCCACGTCACGGCCATGCTCCAATGCCTGGAAGCCGTGGAACAGAACAACCCCCGCCTCCTGGCTCAGCTTGATGCATCTATGGTAAGGGGGCAAGGAGTGATCTCTATGCTGGGTCCCTGGGCCTCCCCATGATAGAACCTTCTGTAGCAAACTCTTTCTTTGCTTAGGCAGTTATGAGCTAAAAGGCTTTCGTTTAAAAAAAAAAAAAATACTTGGAGAAGAAGGGGAGGTACCATTTAGTATCTACTGAAGTAAAAAGTCTAAGCATAAAGTCTGTTTAAGGAGGGAGATGTATATTTTTTTTAAATCCTTTTTTAAAATCTGTAGCCTGAGCAAGCACTTCCATAAGGGCAGGTTTGACAAGCCAGAGGAAGAGGATGATTTTGAATGAGGGGTAGGATTGAATCCAGAGTAGGATTGTAGAGTGTCCTACCTGGTAGGACCTAGTGTGACACGGGAATGGTCCTGTGTCCATTTTCATCCTTGAAGTATAAAGAAAATTTTGTTGCTTGATATTGCTTATTGTTAACCGTCCAGTTCACTCACCCCTTCACTAATATCAGTGCCTCAGCTAGAATGGAATCACAATCCCGACTCCTTTTCAGGAGGGAGGCCCTCTCTTTCCTGGTTTTTAAATTTTGATTCTTAGTTACCACCTATTAAATGCTTTCTGTGTGCCTGGAACACATGTGTCATCCATTGAATTCTCACAACTCTATAAGGGAGACATTAATCTTTATTTTATAAAGGAAGCCAGCTGAGGGACAGAGCAGGTAAGTCACTTGCTCCAAGTTGGTAAGCAGTAGGGTCTGGACATGAACACTGATCTGATTTCTGACTCTATGTGCATAGTCTGAAGAATTTTGTTGTATTGCTTCCATGATAAAGCACTCCCATGGTCCCACCTGGGGTTCCAGTTTCAGAAGCTGTGCTGTATCACAGGACTTCAAGGTTTCAAAGTTGTGTCCTCGAATAGAGCAGAAGGGCTGTATGTCCAACCTGCGGGCTCTGGCTGTAGTTCCAAGCCTGCTGCCAAAGGTCAGCTTCTACCAGCATTTCTGTGGGGCCGAATGTTCCTCCTTACAGGGCCTCTGTCCTCAGCTCAGACACGTTTGTTTTGTAGTTTGCCCGGAAGCATGAGAGCCCGCTGCTGGTAACCAAGAGCCAGAGCCTGACAGCTCTGCCTGGATCCACATGCACGACTTCAACCAGCTACGCTCAACATCCCTACTTTGGGTCCTTCTCTAGCCTCCACCAGTCTGCACCCAACCACAGCTCAGGTATGGGGGCAGGAAGGGGTAGTCAGTACATGCATGCCCAGCCCCGGAAAGGAGGAAACCTTGTGGGTGCACAAAGGTCTAGATAGAGCTGTGGGTTGGTGCAGGTTGGTCACATTCTGTGTCTTGATAGTGGATATCTTAAGAAGTTGTATAGTAACTAGCCTAAAGTAATTTAGCAGAATCATGGAAGTAGTAGAGGAAAGAGAGATGTTTTTAGATTCTCCTGGATTTCTAATCCCCATTGACAAGAAGGTATTCCAGTAATAATAGCTAACACTTACTGAGGGCTTGCCCCATGCCAGGCTCTGTTATAATCAGTTTATATGTATTACTTCATCTGATCCTCAGAACAATCCTGTGCCATGGATGTTGTTGTCATTGCTCATTTTATAGGTGGGAAATGTACACTAAGAAGCACCGAAGCCACTGTGTCAAGAGCCCACACTCTTACCCAGCTTACCTGCTTCTAAGCAATTTCTGCTTATTTCGCATGGTGCGCCTTTTCTAAGATGATACCAATGTCCCGGGCACCCAGTCACGATAGGGAGTTTGGCCCTTAGTTGTCGAGAAGTCCTTCCTATGCACCAAAGCTTTCCAGCTCACCTTTTTTTCCCCTTTTTATATCCTAGAAAGAAGATCCACTTCCTTTTCACTCTCTGGCCCTCCCCGGAAACCTCAAGAAAGCAAAGAGCATGTCTCACCAGCGCGGGATCAGACCTTCCAAGCCCCCCTGCTTGCAGTCTCCTCATTAGCTGGGGATCCCCCCTCAACCCCAAATGAGATGAGCTCTAGCACTCTGACCAGCCCCCTAGAAGCATCCCAGGTCAGCAGCCAGAATGATTCTCCAGGCGATGCCAGCGAGGGGCCGGAGTACTTGGCCATTGGCAACCTGGATCCCCGAGGCCGGACTGCCAGCTGTCAGAGTCACAGCAGCAATGCTGAGAGCAGCAGCTCCAACTTGTTCTCCTCCAGCAGCTCGCAGAAGCCCGACTCTGCTGCCTCTTCCCTAGGCGAGCAGGAGGGAGGTGGGCAGAGCCAGCTGTCCAGCGTCCTTCGCAGGTCCAGTTTCTCAGAGGGGCAGACACTCACTGCCACCAGTGGAACAAAGAAGAGTCACACTCGCTCCCATTCGGACACCAACATTGCCTCCAGAGGAGCCCCAGGTAATGATTGTCACCAGCCTCTTCTTAGTAAGTTATGTTTCTGATGACACGGTGGGCTGTCCTGCTTATAAAGAAAGAGGAAAGTTGGTAGTGTGATATGAATACCCAGGAGATCTCTCTGAGAATATTGATGTTTGTTCCTTTATACATTGCCAAATAGTAAACATTTCCCTGGTTTCTTGCGGCAGTTCCTTAGCATCAGAGGATAGTGCGACTTGTCACAGTTTGAGTTTTTAATGTTTCTCTCAGACAGAGGGGAAATTCTTAGGAGCTTTGAAAATAATCCCATTAAATTCCTCCCCTTTCTGTGATTCCTGAGAAATGCGGTCAGGTGTAATATGAGAGAGGCAAAATGATCTTGGGGTTTCCTCATTAAAACTAGGATATATGAGTGTGGGATGATGGGACCGAGGAAACCAGTTAGGGGGGCTGACTGTTGCATCACTAATACAGGTTGGAAGGCAGCCTGGTAAGGAGGCCCTGGCCACTGAGCCCATCCTCACGCAAACACCAGCTGCTAGCAGAGGGCACCCTCAGCATGGGAGACATGGGGCTCGTTGCTTTTGCCATCTCCCTGCCATCTTCTGTCATGGGTTGTTAGTGTCTGGCAGGCTTTGGTTGGGTTTCATTTATAGGAAAACTTCCATAACAGCAAGTGTAACATGGATCTCTGTGCTCAAAGCCAGTTCTGGGTAGGAAAGCTCCGGAAATAAAATACAAAAAAATTTTAAAAAGAGGAAGATTTCCTGTAGCAATTGGAGCTGCCATTGATTTCTCATTATAATTTCTAGAAAGGTGAGATCTGAGGCCCTCATCTGAAACTTGTGAGTGACAAACTTTTTTCTGTTTTCCACTCAAGATGCAGTTTGCCTTATTGGAACTCTCTAGGAAAAAAAAAAATCTCCATATCAAAGCCTGTCTTCCCATGAACTTTCTTAGATGTGAAGAGTACTTGGGTTAGCTCCTCACTTCACATCTCCTGCTGCAGGCCTGCTGTCTGTGTAGTCCAGGCCGCTGGTCTTTGAGCATGGAAAACTTCCCTGCCCCCGTTCTTGAATCCACATGGATTCCAGAAACCACGGTAACCTGCATTGGAAAGGGGAGCCAGAGAAAACCTAAGCAAAAGGGTCTGAGGAAGACAGGGTCGTGTGTAGCTTCTTGTGAGTCAGCTGCCTCAATTCAGTAGCTGAGGATTTCAGCACTACGGTCCCCTCCTGGGGGTTAAGTCCCCACCTCTGCTAGATAAAAGGACGCTCTTTTCCTCACTCTATTCTCATTTCCTCTGTTTGGACTCTTCTCTGCACCTGTCTGTCTACGAACAGGAGGCCCCAGGAACATCACCATTATAGTTGAAGATCCCATTGCAGGTTTGGGAGCCAGTCCTTTCTGTCTGCCACCTCCTCCTCCTCTGTGCCCATCTTGCTTAGTTCAGAACCTCCTTTTCCGTTCTGGTGTCAAATCAAGTCTGGCGAGGCTGGGTAATCCTGCTGCGGTTCTTGGACCTGTCTCTGAGATGCCCCCGATATTTTGCATCCTACGTTTTCTGCCCATGACTTCCAGATGCCTCAGTCAGTCTCCCAACAGCTTCTGGGAGGCAGAGTCAAGA
This sequence comes from Mustela erminea, assembly GCF_009829155.1. Taxonomy (NCBI): domain Eukaryota; kingdom Metazoa; phylum Chordata; class Mammalia; order Carnivora; family Mustelidae; genus Mustela; species Mustela erminea. The sequence goes on from NC_045614.1 coordinate 102,395,095, forward strand.
TTTATCAATCCTGATTTGCCCAAAGGTGAAACCGAAGCCTGCTCTTTGTCTAAGGCATCATGATGAATTGGTGGGAGAATTTTTTTTTTTTTAATAACTGAGTACTTACTATGTATTACTTTATTTTCCTTGAATTAACACCAGAATGTGTTTTTCCCCCTTTCTGTGGTCTTGGATGTGGATGCATGTTTTCTGCCTCTCCCAGAGTCCCATTTCCTTTTTCTTTCACCTATTTTCCTTCCTCCGTAAGTCCCATCCCACCCCCATTTCCGTTATTGCACAGGTGTTTTCTAGTGACTTAAGTCTGTTTCTTTGGTTTTCACGGTGGTGTTCAAATTAAATATTGTGTCCAGTTCCGGGTTCATGGAGATAGTAGTAGTAGTAGAATATGTCTGCACGACAGAATAGGGAGGGAGGGCTGAGAGCTGTGGCCTCCTGGGGAAGCCACAGAGTAGATTAGCGTGGAAAGGGGAAAGTTCAAGAGGAGGAAGTTGATAGGACCACTGTATGGAAGAGCATTGTTGTGCTTAAGGAGCTGAGAAATTGTAAGAAGTCTCAAGTGAGGGTGAAGACTAAGAATCAGAGCTGCTCACTTGAAGGAGCAATATCAGGAGGTAGTAAGCTCAGGAAGCAAAGGCTGGATGGCCTTTACATGTTGTAAAGGAATAGGGTGCTGGTGTTGGAGTTTGTGTTGGGCACTAAATTTTATTGGGCACCTCAAAGGTCCCCTCCAAGTCATAGCTTCTTACCAAGGCATCCTGGTGACTGCTGGTCTGTCTTCAGTAGTGAGGAGGAGAGCCTACTGCCAGGACCAGCAGAAATCTTGGAGACCCAAGGAAAACACAGAGTTACCTCTTATTACGTAGTAGCATTTTTTTTTTTTTTTTAAATTAAGAGGAGCAGCTGACAAGCTGGCACCATCTGTGGGGGATGTGGGTTGGATGCAGCTCAGTCATTCTCTCTCCAGAGCATCCTGCTCATTTCCCAGGCACCCACCTGCTTTTCTGCCTGCTCTTCCTTAGGTAGCGCTGGGAATTTTGTGTTTTCCTTTGGAGAGTATCATTTTCTCATTTCCTGCGAGCCCTGCCTGCTGCTCTTTCTCTACTCCAACCTCTCATTGTTCCTTAAAAACTTCTACCCTGCCACTTCCTACTTTGCCAGGCTTCTCTTGAAACCTCTCCCTTCCTTCTCCAGGAAGGCCGGGTGTGCAGCCCTGTGGCCGAGCCGTTTGGATATAGGGCCATCGTCCTTGGCTTCTCGAGCGTTTTCTTGATGCTTCTTTTAAGGAAATTGCTGGATTTTATTTTGTTTTTCTAATTCAGAAGCAGGTTAAATACATGGGTATGACAAATTTCAGGTTCATTTCCGGTTCAAGAGAGGCTGTGTCCTAGTCTTCCTAGTGTAACCTTTCTGAGATTGTTTAAAATCCCAGTGTCAAGGTATCAGAAAAGTTTCAGTGTACCTACCTTTGTTTTACCATATGAGGACTGTTTTCTACATTGGTTCTTGTCAAAGGGATGGAAATTGGTCAATATTCCTAGAACATTTGGTAAGAAGGTGGAAGAAAAAAGAACTAAATTCATGAGTCCATTTTGATTTGATTGTTTTTCACCTTTGTGTTGCTGCATTCTGGGTCATGTTTTCTCTTCTCCTCTTGGAATATACCAAGTCCCCATCTCCTTTCCTCCATGTGTGTTCCTGCATTCTTGGACTGTTCCCCATTGGTGTGCCACCTCTCTCCTGTGTGGGAGGGCATTGGGAATGGGAGCAGTTAAATGTGGAAACTCCTAAGTTGGGAATGTATGTGTTGCTCACCTCGTATGTGTGTTTTTACTCCCTGGTGGTCACTGACACTAGAATCCTGCAATGATAAGTCGAAGTTGAGAGGCCCCTTGCCTTACTCTGGCCCAAGCAGTGAAGTCAGCACACCCAGCTCTCTGTACATGGAGTATGGTGAGTACTAGGAAGGCCAGGGCTGCAGCTGTGTCTTTCCTCGGCTCTCCCCTCATGCCTGCTAAGCTCTGAGCTGTCTGGCTCACGTCGGCTCCGTGGAGGGTACGCACCGTACAGTCTCACCCTTCCTTTCATCATTTATAGCCCCCATGCTAGAAATCACACAGCCCTGTCATTTCTCTTGCTCCTTTCTGACATAAGGGGTACCACCCTCTCTTAGGCTGTGGGTGTTATCACTATGAATGTCTGTCGCTCCAGATGGAATGGCTTTCTGAGTGGGTGAGAGGGACCTTGAAAAGAAGCTTTGAGTGTTGAGGCTGAGTTACCAGAAGATAAGCTCCACATGGAAATCATCCACACGAGGAAGCTATTTGTTCCCTTGTCTGATTCTCAGCACAGGTTTTTTTATTTCCTTTTTTGTAGGGTAAGAGGCCAAGTGTGTCGTCTTTACATTTTGATGGCAAAAGGATTGTCTCTAGGCTCTCTTCATTTATTCTATTCTTTAACCAAGAGGCTTAGTGCTTGGGGATTTTGAGATTCAGAGAAATTCCTTTAGAAGGTAGACATCTTCTTTCCAACCTGTTACCTGGGAGAACTTGGGAGTGTCTCTAGTGGTAAAATGATCAGACTTCTTAAGAAGCTTGTCTGTTACTGATTTGCTTTCCAAGTCAGAGCTTTTCACATCCACTTTCTGTTTTCCCACAGAGGGTGGTCAGTACCTGTGCTCTGGGGAGGGCATGTTCCGAAGACCATCAGAAGGACAGTCCCTCATCAGCTATCTGTCTGAGCAAGACTTTGGAAGCTGTGCAGACCTGGAAAAGGTGAGGAGTCTTAGGGACACTGAAGAGCTCGTGAGTTAGGGCATCTGGCCTGAGGGGCTCTGGGGCCATTTGTTCTGAAGAGGTTTTGGATACACAGCAGGAAGATGAGCAAAGACCACAGGTGAAAGTGAGTTCAGAGTAAAGATGAGCTCAACAAGTTCAATCTCTAGAGAACTTTTCAGGGGGTATCTGCTCCTCACTGAGTCCAAAATACTACTAATTTTGTGTTAGAAGCTGCCTTGGGAAGTATTGAATTTTAGCCACGTGGTTGTCATTTCCTTGACCCTGGAACTTAGGTCAAAGCTGTTTCCAGAATCAGCTTCTCTCTTTTGTTCTAATATGTTCAGATATGTAATGAATAATGTCTCTGTAGCATTTTAGAACTTATAAAGTACTTTATCCTGAGCTATTACATTTACCTTAATGCTTTGTCTACAGGAGTATGGTTTTAGGAAAGACCTAAAAAGAAAGATACCAAATTTTGGATGTCTTCTCTGTCATAGTTTTATGTAGAAAGTAGGACAGAAAGGCCAGGCATGGCAGTTTTGAGAGCAAAGAGGAAGTAGAACAGTTTTTTGGTGTGTTTGTTCACCCGGAGTGTTTTGAATGAAAGCAATGTGTGTGTTAGAAGCTCTGCTTTCCAGCATTTCAACCAGTGAGGGGTTCAACACATCAAGCCCCTCACTCATCAGCTTCTTTGGTGCTCTCCTTCCCCCAGGAGAATGCGCACTTCAGCATCTCAGAGTCCTTGATTGCCGCCATCGAGCTCATGAAGTGTAACATGATGAGCCAGTGCCTAGAAGAGGAGGAGGAAGAGGAGGAGGACAGCGACAGAGAGATCCAGGAACTGAAGCAGAAGATCCGCCTTAGGCGCCAGCAGATCCGCACCAAAAACCTACTCCCCATGTACCAGGAGACTGAGCATGGAAGTGAGTGGGCCTTCGAGCACCTTATTTCTGTTGCTGCAGAGCTTCGGGCTAAGACTTGGTACCTCGTGTGCTTCCTTTCTTGTCTCTCTCTGAGATGTAACCAAGCCAAGGGTTCCTCTGCTGTCAGAAATATATATATTTTTTATGTTGTTCTAATTTTTTTTTCCTGTCAGACCCAGAGTCCTAGAGTTCATTCATTTTCTACTTCAGAAATATCTTCCAAAAAATAGGTTTCCAGTATGAGAACTGAGATTGCTGGTCCCATAGCCACTTCTGAGACACTAATACCTCCTGTTTCTGTGAAACTTTCAAAATTTGGGGAATAAAATGGGGGACACCCAGCAAGAAGAGCTGTTTCCATTTCCCCCAGCATCACTCCTGGCCAAGGTTCTATTTCCTTTGCTGCTGAAGGCATACCAGGTGCCTTTCATTGTGACCCTTGGAACAGGTAGCCTCCCTCTGTCCAACTTACTACCTTTCTTTCTTTCTTTTTTAAACATAGCAGGCTTTCGGGTCACTTCTAGCAGCTCCCAGTTTAGTTCGCGTGATTCAACGCAGTTCTCTGACTCTGGCTCTGCAGACGAGGTTGATGAATTTGAAATCCAAGGTAAGGAGTGATGCTATTTCAAGCCACATTCATTACCTGTTTCTTTCAATTTGAAGTCATAGACTGAGACGCTTTCCCTAAGTATAGAGAATCTTCAATTTGGCCCATTTTGGAATGTTGTCAGTGGTTGTAAGAGACAGCCTCTCTTGCCAAAAACAAAACCCTTCTAGTAAAATTTAAGCAGCAGAGGACACTGAAAGGAAGTGCTTCAGAGTGGTCTGGCTGCTGGAGTCACCTTGATGGGTCTCAGTTGCACCTTTCTCTTGGATTTTCACTCTGATTTCTCCTGCTCACAGCCGAGGGCTGGCCCATACCTGCTTGAAATTAGAATCCTTTTCTCTTGTGTTCCATAACACAATTGAAATTGTTCCAAAATGTTTAAAAGGAGCTTTGTTATAATCCTAAGAGAAAAGGACAAAAAGAGTCATTGTGGGGGAGAAAGCAAAACGGGGGAAAAAATGAAGTTTAGGAAGTAGAGCTTTATTCTGTTCTATCAGTGCTACTTGCTTAGCAGAATCACAGACCCTCATTGTCGTAGTAGTAGTTGTTGTAAGTATATGCACAGAGAAGGGGAAGGGGTCTAATCTGGGAAAGCAGTTGCATTAAATCAGGTTAGCCCATGATTAGTGGATTAATCCATTACTGCAAATCATAAATTTCTTCAAGTTCCCATCAGTGCAACAAACAAACCAAAAAGCAGTTCTGGGACATAAGTTTTCCTCCAGGAGTTATTTTTTTATAGAGGTGAATTGTATCTGTAATTCCCCATTGTAAGATGATGATGAATAGATCTTTTTTTATAGATCTGTTTATATCAATCTAGGGAATTGAGGTAATTTACTTTTCACCTGCACAGACTTCCAATAGTAATATTGGAAGTACCTGATGGTACTTGGATTTCCTCCCCATTCAGAAATACAATTTTTAGACATATTTTTCCAGGTCTCTAGGTAGTCTTCCTTCTTTGTTCTCTTTAATATATCTGATTTCTGTTCATGACAATAATCGCCACTTAAAACTCCATTTTGGGGGTTTTTTTTGTATGTGGTTTTCCAATATTTCTCCAGTTCTCTGACACCAACTGAGTATCTTGCAATTTAATTCTGACATGAACACGTGGAGGTAGTATAGACCCCACAGTTTAAGGGCTCAATCCCACAGAATACTCCCATTGCAGATGTCAACCACAAATGGGGTCCCCAGGTTACCTGCTCTTCTCCCTAGCCAACTACAAATGCAGGGGTTTTCTACAACCCCCATTTTCCATAATTTGCTAGGTAGACTTACAGAACTCAGGAAAACACTATAGTTAAGATTACTTTTTATCACAGAGGATACAAATGAGCAGTCAGATGGAGAGGTACTTAGGGCAAGGGCCCAGTTTCCCAAGCACAGGAGCCTCTGTGTCCGTGCACTCAGGGTGGGCCAGACTGCCAGTCCATCAGTATGTTCACCAACCAGGTAGCTCTCCCACTGACAGTCACCGTGTCATTGTTTTTTTTTTTTTTTTTAAACTATTTTTTTTTTAACTATTTTTTTTTTTAAAAGATTTTATTTATTTATCAGATGGAGAGAGGGGGAGAGAGCAAGCACAGGCAGAGAGAATGGCAGGCAGAGGCAGAGGGAGAAGCAGGCTCCCTGCTGAGCAAGGAGCCCGATGTGGGACTCGATCCCAGGACGCTGGGATCATGACCTGAGCCGAAGGCAGCTGCTTAACCAACTGAGCCACCCAGGCGTCCCTATCAAGATTTCATTCCATAAGTAGGCATGAGTGCTTAAATCATTGGTTATTGATGATCGAACTCAATCTACAGTCCCTATCCCTTTCGGGGCAATGGGGGAGGGACTAAAAATTCTAATCCTTTAACCTAGTGGTTGGTTTTTCTTCTGGCAACCAGCCCCATCCTGAAGTTATCTGGATGCTCCCCAAGCTTATCTCATTAGCATAAATTCAGATATAACAGAAAGGAACTCATTATGAATAACAAAAGACATTCGTATCACTCTGGAAATTGCCAAGGTTTTAGGAGCTCTATGCCGGAAACTAAGCAGAGACCAACTCTGTATTGTTTCTTACACCACAATCTGTGATTGACTTGATCTCCAAATTAGAAAAAAATAAAGGGTTCTGCCCTATCTCTCGGATCAGCAGAATCTCACGAGGGTAATATTAAGGTAAATTCAAAACACTGCTTCATTATGTGTGGAGCAGCCCACTTGACTACTAAGTGTTCCTTGCAGCAAAGCAGGGAGCCCCGGGAAGCTGTTCAGTCTAGAAGGAACCCCATTCGAAACAGCCTGTGGCGGAGGCATGGAATGCATTCCTATGGGAAGCTGTTGTCGCACTTGTGGCCCCAGAGGAGTTGTTGAGGCAGCTAACTGGTCAGCTCAGGATGGAAATCCTTAAAGGAAAAGACTTTAGGGGAGGGTCTCTCAACCTCTAGGCCAGATAATTCTTTGTTGTAACAGACTGTCCAATGCATCGTAGAATGTTTAGCTTCCTCCCCGGCCTGCACCCAAATATCTGCAAGGGTGCAAAATCTCCCCTGATTGAGAACGACTGTCTTTCGAGGTCTTTAAGGCCAGGCTGGTTTGGGGAAGCTGCAGTGACTGTGTGCCAGGATATACTGAGTGCCCACCTGTGGATGTGATCCTATAAGCAGTTCATCTTTTGGAGCAACGTCAAGTCCTGATTCTAGGAACATATGGTACAGAACTGTCATTCTCATCAATTTACCTCCTGTCTGAATACTAAAGGGCCCCCTTTTATAATCATTATCACAGATGGTAGCGAAGGATCTAACCTGACTCACATGTCAAAGAACGGACTCTCAGTGTCAATGGCCTCGATGTTTTCAGGTAGCCTGTGCTGGAAGTGTGGGTGTGCTCATACATGCATGTGTGTGAATGTTCGCATCAGCTTATGTACATCCTCTATCTTGTGACACCTGTCTATAAGGGTTAGAGAAGTAGTCGGGGAAAACCAGACTTGAGCCAGCAAAGAATATTTCAAATGCTCATTTTCTTCTTCATATGACCCCCAGTAATCCTCCTTCCTGAGATCGTCCTTGTTGATCCTTCCCTACAGTGATATTTATAGACTGAGTGGTCATTACGACTGATGGAGGTAGTAGACAGTTTAGAAAGCAATGGTCAGGTGAAGAGGTTTTAGTTCAAACCACTAGCTAAGCCATGGCTACATGTTCAGACAGCAAAAATCAGATAGAATGGTATGGAAGCGGAATGTGTCTTTAGAGTTTTGAATTTGCAGAGTCAGTTTGCAGAAAGCTATCTCTTCTTGGTATTTTGTATATGATTAGGATTTACTGTTGCTTTATGTTTCGCCTTAGTAATTGTTTTATGATTCAAATGGGTAGGCTTTCTGTAGGTGGGGTTAAATGAAAGGAGCAATTTTCAACTCAAAATGCTTTTAAACACACACCAGCAAAACTCAGGACTTTTTATTAAACAGTTCATTTAAAAAAAAATCTTTATTTATTTATTTGACAGAGATTACAAATAGGAAGAGGGGGGGGGGGAAGCAGGCTCCCTGCTGAGCAGAGAGCCCAATGCCGATGCCAGTGCGGGCTGATCCCAGGAGCCTGGGATCATGACCTGAGCCGAAGGCAGAGGCTTTAACCCAGAGTCACCCAGGCGCCCCTAAACAGTTCATTTTTTTTTTTTTTTAAGATTTTATTTATTTATTTGAGAGAGAGACAGTGAGAGAGAACATGAGCGGGGAGAAGGTCAGAGAGAGAAACAGACTCCCCGTGGAGCTGGGAGCCCAATGCGGGACTCGATCCCGGGACTCCGGGATCATGACCTGAGCCAAAGGCAGTCCAACCAACTGAGCCACCCAGGCGTCCCTAAACATTTCATTTTAACTGTTGATGGTGTCAGCCACTAGAATTTGAAATACTTATGTAAGATTAGGTAAAGATTTGAAGAAATAAGGGTATTTAGGCTCATTTTTCTCTATCCCCAAACAGTTGTAATTTATTCCAACATCATCTTCCCTTGCTTGAGAAGTAATTATCCTATCACTTGTTTAACTGGTTTCTTATGTGTTTACAACCACAATCCATTTGTGGGTGCATTGATTGACTGCCGGCCATTTGTCAGAGCGTGTTCAGTCTGCTTTAAACCATAAGGCAGACTTTTATTTGGTCTTCCTGGCATCTTTTCTTCCCCCATTTTGGGAGCTTTAAAGTTTTTCATACATTTTTATACATTTATACATTTTACATATATGAAACATTTTTCAGCTAAAAAACTATTTTTTCTTGTACTCGCAATCCTAACACATTATGGGAGTTAGAGGGAATGCAATCAGAACAAGTTCTCTCGAAAGTAGTAGCTTGTTTTACCTTCTTTCTACATATGGATTCTTATTTATGAAAATAACATTTACATTTCATCTTTATTTACTCTAGACTTCTTTATTGCTTTCTGTTCCTTTTCATCTGTTTCTGGTTTATTAACAGTACAAAATTCTTTCTAAAAGGTGTCATTATGCTTCTCGTTAGAAGTCTTCTGATTATATTCGGAGGTTTACAGATGTGTATCTTTTTGATCATCCAAAGTGATTTATGCTGTTGAAGAACCTCTCAGGATACTTTCAGAGGAAGGTCATTAAAATCTATAACACCCTTGGAAAAATTTAAATGCTTAAGCATCATTATGGATGGTAATTTCTTAGGTCCTGATTCATTGAGTAGAGCATATGGAACAGAAGTGTTTCTGAAGGAAATAGATTTGGAAATTACTTCCTCCTAGCAATAAAGTAGATATAAACCTTGTGATCACAGAAAGCTTATTCATAGAAAGCTATATATTCATCAACCTACTCCTTTCAGTAATTTTTAGTAAATTTACCAAGTTGTGCATCCATCGCCATAATCCAGTTTTAGAATATTTATATCATCCCAGTAAGATTACTTGTGTCCATTTACAGTTAATTTCTGTTCCCACCCCAAGCCCCAGTCCATTGTTAATCTGCTTTCAGTCTCTATAGATTTGCCTTTTCTGGACATTTCCTATAAATGGATACTACAACATGTGATCTTTTGCTTCTGGCTGCTTTTATTTCATCAGTTCCTTCTGATGGTATCTGCCACACTGGTATGAGGTCGTTCATAAGCTCCCAATGCCAGACAGTCTTTTCAACCTTTTGAGGTTTAGGGTTTTGTTCTCTATCCCACCTTCCCATTTTATCACAGCTTTATCAATTGTTCTTTATCTTCCTTTGTTGATTCTTCTAGAATTTCTGTCTTCCGCATGCACATATCTGGTTATGGTCCAATCAGGAAACAGAAACCACAGAGTAATTTGAATAGGGAAGATTTAAAATAAGAATTATTAACTGTCATGGGGGACTGAAGTAATAGGAGACTGGCTCATAAGGCATGAAAAGAACTCTAAAGAATACAGGAATAGCAGATACAGGTAGCAGTCAGTATCCCTGGGCCCGAGGGAGAGCACCCAGGAAGGAACACGTGTAGAAGATACCCACATCCCCAAGGCTGAGATCCAGACCTCCTGGCTCCCTAGAGGTGGATACGTTCTCTAAGGCTGCAGAGCTGCCCTAAGAGAGGGCCTCGGGATGCTGTACCAGGCCAACAGCACCAGAAAACCCTTCTGTGGGGAGCTGGCAGAGGCAGCCACGAGGGAGGTGCCGAGATACTCAGAACTGAGCTGAGAGACGCTGGGGAAGGTGGTGCATGGGAGGTGCCAAGACTGTGGCACTTGCCTGAAGCTTTCCCAGGAGGTGCCGGGGGAAGCTGTTTATGAGAAGTTCCGCCAGTGGCATTCTGCTAGAACGCCACCTTCATGAAGGTGTGCTTCCCCAGGGGAAAGTCATGTGTCCTATATGCAGGAGTCTGCCTAGAGGAGCACAGAAGACTCAGCAAGAGAAACCCCTTCCTCCTCAATGTCCCCACGGTGCCAGCTCCTGACAAGGCTTAACATGGTGCCGTCTGGCGGAGGGCCACTCTATGAGTCCAGTTCCATCATCATGGAGCAGACAAAAAGGAGGGCAGGTTTGGAGCTGAAAGGCAATAAGTTGATAACTGGCATAATATATGAAGACAGAAGTTTATAAACCATGTTTTCTGACAAGTTTTTCAATTATGTCCAATTCAGGTAATTCGTTGCTTCTTCCCACACTGCCCTTCTGAATATTTTTTTTCTTTTTTAAAAAGCAGAGTAATTGTGATTCTCCATTTTTAAATGTTTCCTATCTAGTCAGCAGTTACAGCAAATTCAATGGAGTTAGGCCTTCTAGTGCGTTGGGTATCACCTTATCTGCTGGAAGGAAAGCAGGAAGGAAACCAATGTCAGACTGGCCAGTAAATTCTGAAGTCGAATCTCTTCCTGTACCTCACTTTGTTTAAAAATTTGCAGATTTTGCTGAGGTTTTAACCAGTTCTTTCCTGATCATCCCAATACCAGTGTCTGGGCATGCAAAATTTCTTATAGCATGTCATTTTGAATTTTTTCAGTCAGTAGTAATAACCTTATCTAAAGCATCAGGTGCGTTTGAAATCTGTTCTCTTAGGAACAGATCCTTTTCAAAGAATCAATTAAAAGTTTCATAATTAGGTTAACATAATGGTCTCCTCTGCTCTTTACTTCTTAATTTTCTGTCTTGGACCCTGGAAAAATCCTTAATTTTCATCCAGATCTTCAACTAGTGTACAACCACATTAATGTAATTACATGCTTGAACTGACCAGAGAGTCGGCAGAATGCAGCAGAGGCCCAGGACCCACAGGGCCTTCGCGGTACTTGGCCAGTGTCAGGTGGGATGTCTCTTTTGATGTCAGGGGCTACTTCTCCCTCTCTGCTCCCAGGGTGAGAGTGTCACAGCCAAACCTGTGTGGTCCTCCACGCTCTTGGAAGTATTCATGATTAGGTAGGAAGCCATCATAACCTCTGGTAAAAAAGAAGAAAAGTGGTAAAGTAGGACTAGACTGCATATTCCAAAGAGCAGAGAATGATTTTTTTTTTTTTCCTCTCAAAGAAAAAAATAACTTCTTTTCTCTGAGGTTGAAGAACTACTAAATAGTTTTTCAAAGACTATGGTTTCCTTAGCAACCATGAATTATCACCACTTCTCTCTGATGTGCAGAATTTTCTTTAATAGCCTGGGCATACAGTAGCAACATTGGTTAGCTCTTTATTCAAGGATATCTAAGATTTTCTCTCATTTTTCTTTCTGTCACTCCCAGCAAGCTGGTATTTGCTTTTTTCTTTTAGCCAGTTAATCATTGATTTAGGAAATATTTTCTGAAAACTTATTATGTACAAAACAGTCAGGCTTATAAGAGCAAGACAAGACTTATGTACAAATTCAAAGCAGTATAAGTATTATTCATATAAATGCTACAAACAAAATGGTCTGTGAAGGTCTGCTGTTGCCTAGAATTATTTTTTCCTTCACTAGTACTATTTAGAATGGAATAGGCAACTAGCAATGTATTGAGATCTGGATTTTGGTGGTATAAAGTCAGATAGAAAATGTGATTTAGGTGAACTTTGTTAAATAAAAGAGAATTTGCTGTTTACTAGTCAAAAATTTTGTTGCTGTCTTAAATCTTTTCTGTGCTTAGAGAGCATATGAAAATTCATTGACAGATATCAGTTCTTCTCTCTTGTGTATATAGCTTTGAAAACATTGATTTGTTAGGAATATTCTTTGAGTATACAGGGCGTATATACAGAGCCCTGTACTAAGTATTTTGAGTCAAGCAGAAGAATTAGACAAGCTCTCATTTCCTCACAAGGAGATTTTATGATCTAGTGGCGTATATAAAAATATATATACAGAAGAAGCATGAAGAACAGTTGAGCTACTTATGGCCAATTGCCAAGTGACAACTAAAGCTCTAGTGAGGGGCTCAAATGCAGCAAATTGATCATTGTGTAGCTTTAATTAGGAAAAGAATGTCTTTCCAGCGGGCATCAAAGGAAACGAGGGATGAGACTTACCACAACAGTCTTGTTTTCATGACTTGAATACACTCTATCTGCCTTTCTTGAACATGAGTGTTCTCTTTCACATTTTCCCCATCAAACATATTTGGGAAGACAAGGTCCTTGGAGTTCAGGCATATTGTTATTAGGAATCCTCTTCAAAATCCTTTAGCAGAAATGGGCTTTGGAAAGTCTGCCATAGATTTCTGCCATTATGCCTTAGAGTTCTATAGAAAAGATCATGTTGAGTATCTCCGTGAACATTTGTTGATTACCAGGCATCCAAGGAGCTGCCAAGTCATAGAGAAGTTCTATTCCCGTTCCACCAGACAGAAAAGAAATCCTTCCATGAAACTTTTATAAGGATACAGAAGACTTCGCACATTCGGAAGCAGTAGCAATAGCAGTCAGACGTTAGGAGCAAAGCTCCAGTTCCACCTAACATCATATGAGTTACCTCCATGATCCAACTTCTGCATTAAGTCCGATGTTGATATAAAAAAGAGCTAGACAGTTCTTATCTTGAGATTTTATCATTTAAGAGGGCTTGAGATTTAGAGAACGAGGGAGAGATTGGAATAATTTCTTTGTGTTTCTGCTTGATAGAGGGTGTGTCCCTGTGTGCCTTAGGTTGCTTCCTTTTCTCATTCACTGTTTTGCACCAAATCTGAGTTTGTGTTCCCACCTCGATTTGTAGCCATTTTGACTGTCTCCATGCTGTGCATAATGTCACTAATTCAGCCTTGTTGTGACTTGAACAGAGCCAAACTATAAATTACGTGTAGAGCTTCACTTGGTCTCTGCTCCTTATCCTGTGTAGAATGTAGCTTGTAGTCCCTACCCTGAGTGCTGGGCTGGCAAAAGCTTGGAATGGTTTCCATTACTATCCCTTACCTCCTCCCTTCCCATTTCCTGCTCCCCTTATCTCTGGTTTCCGTTTAGATGCTGACATCAGAAGGAGCACAGCTTCAAACAGCAAATCCTTCACTTCTTCTCAATCCTTGTAAGTACTCTCCCTACCCCCAATAAAACCTTAGGTATATGGAGAAACAAACCCAGTTCTTGGTGTATGGATGGGAAAGGCCATAGATGAAGTAGCCACATTCACAAAGAGACAAGGTAAAAGTTAAAGTGATGGGCCTACCTGATGGTGGCAAGCCCCCTGGGATCATTCGTTTAAACGGAGTAGGCTCTGGTGGAGGCAAAGTGTGCAGTATGGATTGTTTCTTCTCTGCTGACTATGCTGATACCAGAGGCCCCCAGAAGATCAGGTCCCCAAAGAGAGAACAGTGATCATGATTTCTGATTATGAAATCTAATTGAACCGGTTTCACATTGTAGATACAACTAGGGAAAATAATGGGCCATTTGGGAGCAACAAATCGTACTTTATTGTTTGCAAGGCAGCTTTACTCTATTGATTTTGTAAACAGGTTTTATAACCCCCATTTTGCAGTTAAAGAAACTGAAGCTTTGAGAAGGGAAGTGATATAGAATCCTTAACTAACAGTGCTATATAATGCTGTTAAGTGGGATTTGAGCCAAAGTCTTCAGACCATAAGATCAATATATTTTCCTCTCTTCGTGTGTCTGAAGATGATAAGAAAAGAAGCCAAGCCGACTGGGGGTGCTGGGAATGTTTTCAGCCTGGAAGTCACAAGGCATAATATCAGATCCTGGAGGGAAGGCTCCCATCTTCCTGTCTTTTCTCTACACTCAGCCTTCCTTGAATCTCCTTTCCAGCTCTCACTGCTTTCTTCACTCCACATCTGCGGAGGCAGTGGCCATGGGACTCTTGAAGCAGTTCGAAGGCATGCAGCTCCCAGCTGCCTCAGAGCTGGAATGGCTAGTTCCAGAGCACGATGCCCCTCAGAAGGTAGACTGCATCAGCCTTTTTTCTTTCCTTCTTTTTTTTTTGTCCAAAGGATTTTATTTATTTGACAGAAAGAGAGAGTGTGTGCAAGTATGAACATAGGGAGTGTCAGAGGGAGAGGGAGATGCAGACTCCCTGATGAGCAGGGAGCCCCATGTGAGACTCGATCCCAGGAGCTGGGATCATGACTTGAGCCAAAGGCAGATGCTTAACTGACTGTACCACCCAGGCACTCCTCTTCAGCTGTTTTTTTCTCCCACTGTCCAGCTCCAGGAGGGTGTGAGCCTTTCTGATGCTGTTCTCTTTGGTCACATACTCCTCTTCTAGAGTGAGTCTGTATATTTCTTTCCTTACTTATAGAAGCCATTTGTTACAAGTGTGTTGAGTGAAAGAATGAATGAATGAATGAATACATGCTTGCCTGGGTTTTCCCTGGCAATATTCAAAATAAGAGATAATGGCTCCTTCATTCTCCTTATTCCATATGACTGCTTACCAGACCCAGAGGCGGAAGTTCTGTGTTGTGACTACCTTTGAGACACTGAAAAAGTGAACTGTTCATATTCTCCTTTGCTCTACAAGTTGCGTATAGCATAGCAAGGGCCCTGGGGTAGGTTCAGGGACAGCATCAGCAATGGGTACCACCGCACTGGAATGCCGTTTCTGTTCCTTTTGCTTCGTGGAACACAAGGCCGACCTTTCTAGTAGCCTGGTGCCTTCGTGGTTTGTTTTAAGGGCCAAGGTTCCTCGAACGCCTTTACCTGAAGTGTTCTTGAAATGTCTGTCATTAACTGTGTTTCTGTGATGGCCAACGGGTCAAGTCAGTGTTCCCCCAGACTATCTGTGTTTGATCACCCTGTGCTTTTCTCCTGCAGCTCCTGCCCATCCCTGACTCACTGCCCATCTCACCAGATGACGGGCAGCATGCTGACATCTACAAGCTGCGGATTCGTGTTCGTGGCAACTTGGAGTGGGCCCCACCCCGGCCTCAGATCATTTTTAATGTTCATCCAGCTCCGACGTGAGTAGCCAGTGTCTGTGTCCTTTGGGAAATGGATACATCCTCTGGGTTATTGGGGCAGTCTTCTCACCTTTTTGTCTCTGCCTCCACCCGTAACTCAGTAGCAGAGGGAGGGGATTGTCCGTCTTGTCACAAGTCTTACTCCTGCTCCTCCTGTTGCTTCCCAGAGCTAACTGGAGATGATGTCTGGTATCACTGGCCTTCCCAATTATTGCTTTCCTCCCAGTAGTTTTGTGAGATTTTCTTGGTTTTCTTCTCTTAAGATGGATGCTTTTCTTTCCTCTTGTTCTTTCCCTGTGTCCTATTCTCATCTCATACATTTGTACAGGAAGCGTGGTTCATTATTGGGGGCTGTCCCTGCCTAGACCTAAATCCTCACTTAGTAATCCTAAGTTTGAATTGGTTCTCCCAGTGGGTATGTTGGGTCCAACTCTAAAACACAGTATGTGAGCTCCCCCTCTCCCCGTACTTACTTAACAGGAGCCCTGTCTTTGCCTCCTTATCCTTGGCATGCCAGAGGCCTTATGTAGCTGGTATCTGCCAAAGCTGTCCCCTCCCTCTCTCCTCAGGAGGAAGATCGCGGTGGCCAAGCAGAATTACCGCTGCGCAGGGTGTGGCATTCGGACTGACCCTGGTGAGCATCTTCTCCCACCCCCCTAGCACCCCCATACCACCTCCAGCAGCTGTACCACCTCACACACTCAGCAGAGGGGCTGGTCAGGGAGATAGTGAGAGGAGGCGGCAGAGCAGAACTAGGAAAGGGAAAGAAGGGGCCTGGACCTGGAAGGTAGGTCTAGCCAAGGTCACTGGCAATCAGAGAGAAGTTATTTCTGTGGGCACGTTACCAGCATTGTGCACTGAAGAAGACTGGGTACTTCAGGCCAGGTGCTTGGAAGTTGGATCTTACCATCTCTGGCAAGGTTTGCGTCCTCAGTGGCCTTTGGGGGGACACAAAAACCACAGGCCACACTCCGTGGGTTTCTACTAGCTTTGGGAGCGCATACTGAGGTGGATGGAGCTGGGTGGTCATCCCTTCCTGCTCTTTGAAAAGGGGTAGGGGTGCTGCCTCACCGGCTTGTAGATGGGAAAGCCACATCTGACCTTTGATTTTCTGGTTTTTCCAGATTATATCAAGCGGCTGCGGTACTGTGAGTACTTGGGCAAATACTTCTGTCAGTGCTGCCATGAAAATGCCCAGATGGTCATCCCCAGCCGGGTTCTGCGCAAGTGGGACTTCAGCAAATACTATGTCAGCAACTTCTCTAAGGACCTTCTCATTAAGATCTGGAACGATCCTCTTTTCAATGTGCAGGACATCAACAGTGCCCTCTATAGGAAGGTCAAGCTGCTCAATCAAGTCCGGGTGAGAGCCTTGAATTGCAACATCCTAGATTACCCTCCTCAACCCTCATTCCCTCCCTCTATTCATACAAGCTTTGCCCGGGTCACCACACCCCTCTCTGTCATCATGTCAGAGCTGGAACCATCTCCTCACTCATGCTTTCTCTGCATACGTTCTCAGTCCCCGCCCTTCCCCACCTCCACTCTGAAGTCGTAGATGGCACTCAGTGACAAAAACAGGAGTTCTCCCTGCACTGAACGTATACTCAAGGAAGGAGAGGGTAGCAGGTGGGAAATTCAAATTCTGGATTTCTCAGTGGCTCTCAGTTGTGTATGTGATTTGGGAGCCCAGCCAAGCAGAGGGGGGCGCCTCTCTGACAGGAGGTCATTTTAAAGCAAGTTGTTGAGTTACGGATATAGAGAAACGTTGGGCTCTGGCTGCTGCATGCAAAGCTTCTGGGTCCCCTTGGTTCAAGGGTCTTGGTCATTCTAATGGTTTTTTTCTCTCTTCTCCATACCTGGTCTTACCCCCCACTCAACCACAACATCTTCCTCTTCAGCTGCTGCGGATTCAGCTGTATCACATGAAGAACATGTTCAAGACATGCCGACTGGCCAAAGAGTAAGTCTTATGTGGAGGCCAGAGGCCTCTTACTGGGTTAATGTCTCTGAAAGAGACATGCGCCAGCAGTTGTCCCTTATTATGTGAAGAGGGAGAATAGAGAGATTTGCAGACAACTCCAGAAATGGTAAACAAGAAGCCTATGGCAGGAACTGTGTCTCTGTTCTTCTCTCTGGAAGGGGGAGTCTCTGGTTCTTCTATCCAGGGCAGACCTACCACACTTTGCAAGCTGGCGTGAATCACTTGCAGAAGGGCATAAAAGGCCCTTCTCTTATCCAGATACCTAGCAGTGTGGAGGGTCTGGGGTGGTCTAGAACACCTAGGCTGGCTGAGTGTTGCCCACCCTCATTGGCTCTGCCTGGGACCCTTCTCTTCCCTGTCCTGCTTCTGAATAGGGATCCTTCTGTTTTGCTGGACTGCACAAAACGTTCATTTTCTATGCCTGCTTACTTCCCCTCACTTCCTGTAGGCTTCTGGATTCCTTTGACACAGTTCCAGGCCACCTGACCGAGGATCTTCACCTGTACTCACTGAATGACTTGACTGCAACCAGGAAGGGGGAGTTGGGGCCCCGGCTTGCTGAGCTCACCAAGGCAGGGGCTGCCCACGTAGAGCGATGCATGGTGAGATGGTCTCCCTTTAGCATGGAACTGGGCTCTTCCTTAGGGATATGGACAGTAGGATGGACTCAGGTTCTTGCCATGCATTTCTAGGAAGTTGACATGGCCTGTCAGCACTATGACAGAAACCGGGCAGGATTGCTATTCCCTAGGTTGGGGAAAGGCTAAATCATCCAGATCTGAAGAACCTGGAATTCGAAGAGGATGTGGTGCTGGCATAGCCCCTGGGTAACGGGCAGGACTGAGTGGGGCCTTCACTATAGAATTGTCCTCATGTGGGAGGAGAACCTGGAGCTAGAATCTGGACCGGGTCTCTGCTTTATCATTTTCGATCGGTGTGACCAGAGGAAATATGTTGCCCTCTCTGCAGTAAGCCTCAATTTTCTTGTCTTTAAAGCAAAGATAATAATACCCCTTGTCCTTTCCTCTCAGGATTTTTGAGAACTGATGACATAATTTACATGAAAGCATTTTGTACGCCTCGTTCTATAGATGCAGGTTATTATTGTCCTTGATATACCCAACGTGCCAGAAATTCAGAAGTTCCATTTTTAGAATTTCACATCTTAGAATATGCCTGGTGTATGTTCCTGTGATAGTCCCGGAATTAAAGCCTAAACAGGGCATATGTAGAGATCCTGTGTAGCAGGGGGAATGAGACTTCGCTCTAACCTGACTCAAGGCTGGGTGTTATTTTGGAGAAGTGCCCTTGTCTTCACATTTTATCTTAATTGGCTGTGGTTCCTATTTCAAAATAGAATCATCACCCACACTGGAATTTTGACTTCAGGAAGCCCTTTGTGGCACCATTCCTTCCTTTTCGTCCCCACGTCGCAAACCACTCTTGTGGCTGGAGTTCCTCAAGCTCTCTTATAGCCACTTTAAAGCTCTGTCTCACACTGCCCAGTCCTGGCCCCAGTTTGGCTCTCAGGCTCCCGAGTCCAACTGGCTCTCTTTCTAGAAGGCACGAGAACCCCTGAGAACCCACTCAAGTCTTATTTATATTTTGCTCTTTCCCTCACATGTTCATCCCCTGGTCCCCGTCCCTGGTATGAGGCCTCTCATTTTGCTGCCTGTCCCTTTCCTCCCCAGCTCTGCCAAGCCAAGGGCTTCATCTGTGAGTTCTGTCAGAATGAGGATGACATTATCTTTCCTTTTGAGCTCCATAAGTGCCGGACCTGTGAAGGTAAGGGCCAGTGCCTGCTGTTGAGTGGGCAAACAAGACTGAACCCAAGGCTAATTGATTTCCCTCAGCCTCCCCTGTTAACAGGAGTTGAATTTGACTGCACAACTCCCTGTTTTCAGCCTGGACGTACCAAGCCTTGGTGGTGAGAAGGGGCTGTGACAGTGACTTACTTCCAGCCTGAGATAATACAAGTTTTTCTCTGTTCTCTTCCCAACCCGAATAGAGTGTAAAGCGTGTTACCATAAAGCTTGTTTCAAGTCTGGAAGCTGTCCCCGGTGTGAACGGCTGCAGGCCCGGCGGGAACTGCTGGCCAAACAGAGCCTGGAGTCTTACATGTCAGACTACGAGGAGGAACCCACGGAAGCCTTGGCCCTAGAGGCCACCGTCCTGGAGGCCACCTGAAGAAGGCGCATTAAACCCTCTTTCCAGGGGCCAGGGTCACATGTAATGCAGAACTGAGCCACCCTTTCAAGGACTTTCCCCACTTGGGTTTTTTTTTTTCCTTCAATTCTTATCATTATGATTTTTTTTTTTTTTTTAATGACTTGTCTAACGTCCATGTAAATCAACCTTTGTTAGGTTGGTGGGGTCCAATCTGTTGTAACAATTTGTAGGTACCGGGTATTTCCATCAGAACTGACATATGAGTCCTTATGTGAAGCTTCTAGTGCCTCTGTCGGGAATGGACGGTGAGACCTGATTCTTCTGACATCCGTGGCCTTCTCTACTTGGACCAGATCTGGTTTCAGCTGCATTTCTAGTATCATTTCCGGTTTTATTTTGTTTTAGTTCTGGAGCTTCTGAGTCAGGCCTTTTGCAACCAACTGACTTCTCCTTTGCTGCTGAAATAGGAGGATGGAGTTTTCTCTCTCTGTCCTGGAATGGAGTCAGACTGGGCCCTGAGGAGAAGCAGCAGAGAATGGGACTGCATCGTGGGCATCCTGTCCAATTTATGTAGGTCTTTGTGAGGCCGTGGAAATAGCATTGTTACCTGGAATCCTCATTGACCCTGAGGCCACCTTGACCTCCTTGTTTGATATCGTCTAGGCATTGAAGGTGTCACAGACTGACTTTCTTTACCCCGGTGGGGTTGAAGCAAAGAAGCATAACTGTTACTTAAGCCAGGCCCCTTCATGGCCTTCCACCAGGCAGAAGCGAGGCTGCAGCTCTGTTGCTTCGAGAGCATTTATTCAGTCAGAGGAGCTGTTGGCTTCCTTTTATGTGATAAGCTCTCTTTTAGTCATCCTAGCTCTGGTGCAGATATGATCTTTCAAGCTCAGGCAAGTCCCCGATGCCACCCTAAGCTGCAGACAGAAACTCCATCCACCGTCTTAGTTGTGGGTCTCTTGCCACTGTGTTCTCTGTTAGACAGTTGTTTTGGTTCTGAGTGAAGGTATGGCCCCACTCCATTCTCATCCCCTCCCTGCATCAGAGCTGGGACCCTCCTTGGTGGCTGAACTCTTGCCTTAGTTTCTTTTGTTAAAATCAAGGTGGGGGCAGGGAGATTTCTGCCATTAGTGGGGTGAGAAAACTTGGCCATTTGTGGGTGTGAGTGTGAGTGTGAATGTTCTTATTATGCACTGAGTTCTGTAGTCTGGTGATATCCATATGTTCACTCATTCTTTTCATATTACTAATTTTAAACACACCTTTAACATACCTTTTCTTAAAATCTGCATTTTGATGGGACCGTGAATATGTCTGTTGTATTCTTTACGTTGCCGTAGCCCCAACCCCCACCTAGAACGCCTGTCAGGGCTGCTGTTCTGAGGGCTGGTAGCTCTGTGAACAAGAGCCCACAGCACTTTTTCCCTGGGCCTGACTTCTTGTATACCTGTCTTTCCATAATTGGCTGCTGGTAGAAAAAACTTGGTTTTTTCTGCCCCAAGAAGCTGAACAGAAAGGAGCACACAGTCGGCGGAAGCTGATGAGTGACTGAGCTGGAGATAGCCAGGAGTCTCACAGGAAGTGGAAGGGGCTGTAGGGTAATGACCAGAGCTTAGGCTTCACCTGGGCCAGAGGGAGCAGGGAACAAGTGACCCATGGCATTGGTCTCTCTTCCTCAGACTTAGGATCAGGCCAGAAGACCCTGAGGCTCTTCTCCCTTCAAGTCATAGAGAAGGCTCTGAGGCCAAGTCCTGTAGGCCAGCCCGGTTTTGAGGGGCTAACTAGGAGCTCCGTTGTCCTTCAAAGAGCTTTGGGAATGGCCCCATACTACTCAAGTCTTACTAAGGGTTAGGCCTCAGATTCAAACTCAGGGGTTTGTTAAAGAAAAATCTGAGCTCTGTGTCCAGTTTTGGTATACATTACATATCTAGCTCCTCAGTCTTAAGTCACTACACTGGAGGAGAGAGGCACTGTCATTAGTGTCCCACCTGTTTTGTATTAGCAGAGGACCAAAGGATGGAAACCCTGACAGTTTCCAAAGTTGAGCTCAACGATCTTACAGGCTCCTGGTTTTTCACTTATTTTTCTCCACCTTCCCCATTCCATCTTCTTAGATTGCATAGCTGTTTTAGTGACCCTGACACTCTGCTGTCATTACTGTCCAAATACCCATTTATTTATTTATTTGAGAGGAAAGAGAGAGAGGAGTGAGTATGGGATGTTTTGAAAGCACTTTGCAACTTACAGCAGTATCTAAAAACCCCAGCTGTTGTGGGGAAAAGTCTGAATGCACTGAAGAGCATTCCTTCTAAATGAAATGGGAGGGAAGAAGTTCTTTTTTATAAATAAAGGGAAAAAAGTTATAAGTTGGCTTACAAGGTAGAGACAAGGTTCAAGACATAGCAGAAGAGTGGAAGGCAGGTATTTTCCACTTTAATGAGGCTGTTATTGACTTTCTCTGCCAAGGCTTTAGAGCTTCTGTTAAATTAACATAAAAGGAGCAAGAGTCTAAATAGAGATGTTCTGTTCATGTACAACTCGTGTTCTGAACTGGATTTCTACTCGCTGTAATTCATACACAGCCTAACAGTCTGTTGTCATCTTCAATAAACTAAGGAAATGAAATTCCCGCCTGTTATTTTTCTGCTTTGACTATCAGGAAATGGTATTGAGTGTCTACTGTAAAGCAGGCATGTTTGAAAATTCAGAAGCTTCCTGAATTCTGATGCAAAGAAAACTGGACCTTCCAAGTCAGGAAAAGTGGGTGTGAGAATATGGTGTCACTGACTTGCTGTGTGACCTTGAGCAGATCACTTTGCTTCTCTGGATTTCTGTTTCTTCATGTATCAAAGATACGGGTGCTAGTCCTTACCAGTGCACGAGGTGTGCCCCCTACCCATCCTTTTGATGTGAATATCTTATTTTAAAATGAGGTAGGGGCACCTGGCTGGCTCAGTCAGTGGAGCGTGCGACTCTTGATCTCAGGGTGGTGGGTTCAAGGTGCAGAAGGTACTTCAAAATAACAAATTTTATTAAAAGAAAATTAACAATAAGTGAGGTAAATCTTTCTCTGATTCTCACTTCTGTGAACAACTTGCTCTGAGTTTCTCTCTTATGCTCTTGGCCCACTGGAGCTCCAGCTTCCCCTTTGCAACTTTCTGAACAATTCTGCTTTGACGTCCCTTGGTCATCTCCCACTAATGTGTCCAAACCCAACATAAATATCATATTCCCCCTAATCTAACCAATAGTCACCCCAGCTTGAAAATTTTGTTTTCTTCAACTCCTTCCTGTCCAAGTTAGCTAGCATGTTTAGCTAACAAAGCATTATCTCCTTCCGACCACCTGTCATCAAGTTCTGCTGATTTTTCTCTTGAAAATAAATCTACCTTGTCCTTTCCTATCATTAGCACACAAATTTAGGTTCTTATCTTATATCTCAACCATCTCTAGCCATGCCAGTCTCTTCCTATTTAATCATCTGTCAAACATTTGGGTACCTGCTCTCTGCCAGTTTCTCTACTAGGCTCTATGGCTATTGCTGGGGGAAAAATGGAGGCACTAAAATGAATATTGTAATTACAAGCTCCAATAAGAGCTGTGAAGGAAACGAGTAGATGCTACTACATTAAAAAACATAATTTAAATTGGAGACAAGTAAGTCCCCTGATGAGGCAGGGTAGGGAGAAAAGGATTCCAGATGGGGACTGTCAGATGTGTTGGTGCTGACACAGGAGGAGTTTGGGCAAGGAACTGCAGGAAGAACCGAACTGCAAATTTTAGCTTTTATTCTTAGAACACTGGAAAGCCATCGAAGAGTTCTAGTCAGAGAAGTGACTCAGCTGGTTAAAATGTCAGTGTGTACTTTCCAGAGAATAAATAGAGTAAAGCAAGAGTAGAAGCAGTGGGATCTTCTAGAGGGTTGGCTCTAGTGACTCAAGAGAGGAATTATGTTGATTTGGACGAGGGTGTGGAATATTGTCATCACTGTCCACTCATTACCCCAGACCTCTGAAAACAAGACGCATTCCAAATGTTCTACAATGACTCGGGCATTTTAAATCAGTGAAGGAAAGGCTGAGGATCAAGAGATTGGAAAGATACTGGGAGAAATGACACAACCCATGAAAATTAGCAACTAAGTGTCAGAAAGCACAGAGACCAGGACAACCCTAGGAACCTCCGCTGCAGGATTTGCAAACCGCTTGAGCCTGGCTGCCAGTGAGGCAGGCCAAAGGGTAACAACTGTGCTGGGGACTCACTCCCAAGTATTAGGACACATCCCAAAGAAAGGGGAGTTATGAGTTGGGGAGTCGTCCATTGGGGCCTTGACTATGTTATCAATCCCTATAGCCCCAGGAGTGTGTACATTTGCTCTATCCTCTAATGGTACAGAATAAGCATAGTTTTTTATAGCATCTTGGTTAAAGTGAGGCCCAAGCTTGCTTCCGTTTTCCTATGAACTTCTGGCTTAGAGTGTGGGGAAAAGGGATCACTCTGCCCATCCCATCCTGCTGACTGCCCTGGTCTTCTGGTCTTCTCCCATATTCAGTCTCCAGGATATCCAACTGCTTGCTTAAAATATTAGTGATAGCAGCTGCCAGATGGCCTACGCTTACCCATTGCAAGCTTGATATTCTCAGGATCAAAGATGAATGTGATTAACAAGGAAAGAGAATCTGCTTAGCACTACTCCTTTAGGAGTATGGAGAGCATTAGGCTGTGTTACCCTTGCCGCCTTCTTTTCTGTGAACTACTTCTGGAGGCTTTGGAGTGACATCAGAGACTTAGTCATTAATTTTCCATGGATTCTGTCATTTATCCCAATATCATGACCGTGTCTTCATACCAGACAAGCGAGGTGAGGGTTAGTGGGTTAAAATAAATCTTGAGTGGTGGGAGGGTTCTTAGGTAGGTGGGAGTTTTAGGGATCAGCCTTCTGAGAGGCTGCAGTAGGCCAGTAAGATGCAAGACTGCGACCCAGCAGTGTAGCCCAGATGACCTGGAATCTTTTTTGGCCACTTTGTCACTGTAGGTACATCCTGTCATTTTTTCTCACTGCCCTGGGAATATCTCACTTGTTTTCCTTTTAAATAGTGATGCTTGTAGTTCTCAACTTGCTTTATCACCCTACTGGCCCATGGCAGGAACAGAAGCTAGCCTCCCAGCTTCTCCCCCAAACCCCTGTTTCCACAGCCAGCCCCCAACGGCTTTAGCACTAGAAGTGGCAGGGGGGTGCGGGGACAAGCAAGTAGAAGGTTCTTTCTCTCCTTTCCCTCCTTACCTCCTAGCCTTTGCCACTTAAAATCTGAGGAAAGAAATTCAGCCTAGATGCCAGCCATAGGTCTCCCTGCGCCATGGACTAAAAGATTTGTAATCTCTGACTTAACCAACCACTGGAAGCCCCACAACTACAGATCTACCTAAAAGAAAGTCCTGACACAGAGAAAAGCAGGAATGAGCCTACAGAGGAAAAGGGAATGAAAGAGAGCTGCTTCTCTCTCTTTCTCTTTTGTTTGTTCAATAGTTAGATAATTTCCAATACATTCACATGCTTAAAGTACACAAAAAAGTATACAGTGAAAAGCCTCCTGTGTCTAGCCATCCATGTTGCCCAGTTTTTGCCTCACCCCCTTTAGTAGCCCCTCATTAATTTTCCATCTATTCTTAGAGAGTTTCTTTATGGAAAAATAAGCAAATAATATATTCTTTTTATTCTGGGGCTCCTGGGTGGCTCAGTTAGTTAAGCATTCGACTCTTGTTTTCGGCTCAGGTTATGATCTCAGGATGCTGAGATCAAGCCCCATGTTGGGCTCTGTGCTCAGTGGGGAGTCTGCTTGAAGATTCTCTCCCTCTGCCCCTCCCCCCAATAAATAAATCTTTAAAAAACCCCAAATATATACTTTAAAAAAAAAGTTTTATTTATTTGAGAGAAAGAGAGTGAGGGAGAGAGAGCATGAGTGGAGTTGGGGTAGGGGGAAGAAGGAGAGGGAGAAGCAGAATTCTGGCTGAGCAGGGATCTAGGCTTGGGGCTCGATCCTAGAACCCTGACATCATGGCCTGAGCTGAAGGCAGACATTTAACTGACTGAGCCACCCAGGGACCCCCAAAATATATACTCCTTATTCTTTACCCTTAAAAAAAAAATTGGCCTATCATATATACACTTAGGTACTTTGCTTTTTTTAAAACAGTATCTTAAATAATTTTCTGTATCAGTACATGAAGAGTTTCCTTATTCTTTCTTATAGCGGCGCATTTTCCATTGTATGATTGGACAATACTTGGTTCAACAGTTACCTATTGATGAGCACTTAAGTTGTTTCCTATCTATTGTTGTTACAAACAATGCTGCAATGAAAAAATCTGGTCGTACATTATTTTATATGGGTGCAGGTATTTATAGGATAAATTCTCCAAAGTGAAACAACTGGCACAAAATACAGGTGCATTTGTAATTTTGGTAAATGTTGTCAAATTGCTCTCCAGAGTGGGGATGAGGAGATTGGAGCAGGGGAGAGGATGGAAAACATTACTGTGAAGTCACACTCCTTTGGCTAAAACTCACCACTATTTCTGTCTACAAGATAAAGTTTGGTTCCTGACCCTGGCACATACAGGATCTTCATAACATGGCCACACTTTAACTTCCTAACTTCACTTCCTGCCATTCCTTGAACTACTCGCAGTTTCCCAACTATGCCTTGATCCTTCTTCCTTTGAAGAGCTAATTCAGCTATATCCTGGTTTTCTCTGATTTATTCTCTACCCATCCTCCGAGATCCCTTAGCACTGTCTCTGGGCCTCTGTTAGAACACTTCTCACGCGGTCTTGTCATTTAGCATTTTCTCTAAGAGCACAACGGACAAGTGAATGAACGGGATGAAAGCATGAATGGCCAGGTGGCCATCAGAATGTAAGGAACTGGCTGTTCTACATGGGAACAAGAATGGCCAGAAGTACACTGTGGGACAAAGGACAGGAATGTTCTGACTTTGCCTCCAACTACCACACCTCTTAGCTCTCTTATTTCTTTCCTTGGGACCATATCTTTGCGGTGGTTACTTTCCTAAATCTTAAAGTGATAAAAATACACTCATATCCCTTCTCTTCCCTCAGCTGCTTTGCAACTGTTCGTGTGTTGTTTTGTCCAGCAGCCATTATCAGGGAACGTAACATTCCAACTGCACTTTACTCACCGTATTATTAAACAGCCAGCCTTTCCTTGCCAGGGACTAAACTGGGAGACAGGATGATATTTAGATTCCGTAAAAACACCCTAGGGATTTAAAAATCTTCATGTCTACACGGTAAGCTGAGAGAATGATAAAGCCACATGAAAAACTACTGAAGCTGTTAAAATGTCCAAACATTTTCCACCTAGAGATAGAAAAACAGCTTATAGTACATAATCTTACTTGTTCTAAGAAGCATAGTTTATTGTTACAAAGTAGTTGTGGTTCACACAAAGTCAAAGCCTGATTCCCAGCAAGTTCTCAAGCTTCTCTTCTCAACATTTAACTTAGACTTGAGATCTGCATAGGCTAAGTTCAAGAACACTGTTTAAAAGGTGGGGGGAACACCAGACCAGCAACCAACCAACCAACCATCCATCCATCCATCCATCCATCATGCTGGATGTGGAGCCTGCTGGAGACTCTATCTCTTTCCCTCTGCCCCTCACCACCCACCCCCAACCCCACTCACACTCTCTTTCTCTCTCTCTCAAAAAAAAAAAAAAAAAAAAAAAAAAAAGTATGGAAATAGAAAAGAGCTAGTTTACAATGGAGAAACCTAGCCAATACTACCTTAATTAAGTGATTGAAGTTAATACCACCAGTGACAACATATGGATATTATGCATTCTGGATATAATGTGAGGGGAAGGGCATATCACTTCTATGGTGTTCTTTCCAAAAACCCATAACCTCAATCTAGTTATGAGGGAAACATAAGACAAAGCCGATTTGAATACTTTCTACAAAATAGCTGACCTGTACTCCTCAAAACTGGCAAGGTCAGGAAAAGCAAGACTGAGAAACTGCTGCACACCAGAAGAGCCTAAGAAGACATGATTAAATACGGTGTTCTGTCCTGAATTAGATCCTGGAACAGGAAAAGGACATTAGCAGTAAAACTTTTAAAATCTGAGTAAAATCTGAAGTTTGATTAAATGTAATGTAAAAATGTTGGTTTCTTAGTGTTAAAAAATGTAAGATGGTAACATTAACGAAAACAGAAATTTTAAAGAACTCCCACACTATCTTTGAAACCTTTCTGTAAGTCTAAAATTATTCAAGAATAAATTTATATATAAAAAATATATATATAAGGAGTGCACTTGTGATGAGGCAGGTGTTGTATGGAAGTATTGAATCACTAAATTGTACATGTGAAACAAATATTACACTGTATGTTAACTAACTGGAATTTGAATAAAATTAAAAAAAAAATATATATATATATATATGTCATTATTACAACTATGAAAAAATATCCCTGGAAAGAAAAATACATAAAGGAAGAGAAGGAAAGAAATAAAAAAAATACTAAAATACATGAGTTTCTATTGAAATGATGGGATTTTGCAGTAATTTTTTCCCCTCTTTGTGTACATATTGAAGTATTTGCAAAGTGGTCATTTTATGTTTTAGGATGTAAAGAGCTAATTTTGGTTTGGTTTGGTTTGATTTTAAGGGAAAAAAATTCTTTCCCATGAAATGCAGAGGGAATGTACAAAAAGTATATAGATATTAAAGGACAGTTAAGACAGCTATTGCTTTAAAATACTACCTAAACATTCTTTAGCACAAGATAAGGTGACCCAAGTTGGCCCAGAAGATATCCAGGCCTCCTCCCTTCTTGATCTTCCAGTCTTGCCCAGTCCCTCTGAGAACTGGTGTCCCTAGGCTTTCTGACCTGAGAGCACACCAGGAAGAGGACACCTTGGAGTTTCCAAAAACGATTTGCACATCCAGACTTAGAAATCTTGGTTTCTATCCTTAATGGTTTGTAGGGTCCCCATCATTACCTTAATCCTGGAGGAACCTTGGCTTCTGGGTTCGTTCCAACTAATTATGGCCCCTGTGAAGGCTGGGACAGGATGAGGTAGGGACAGAGACAGGACTAGTGGAATGCAAGAAAAGTTCCCCTTACTGCCAAGCTTTAGAGTGGAAGGCCCAGGCAATTTCATCTAACCAGTTTTCCACAGACTTCTCAGATTCTAGCTATTTCAGACTACAAACAGCACTATTTGACTCTGGCATGACTCTCTCATCATAAGCACAAACTAATATGGGCAGAAAATACTCCTTCATTTGCACTTACTTGCCCTTACCATGCCCCCTTTGGACTCAAACAGAAGTAAAATCTTAACACTCAGGATGAAGAGTTTACTAGTCAAACAAATATTTATGCAGTCTGCATTCTTTCCACAACATACCAGTCAACTCAGAAGCCCCAGAAAAAAGCTAGACAGAGCAAGGCTTCTTTTTAATCCTTAGTTAATATCTTTCCCCACAAAAACCTTACCAGATTTTTGTTTTTAACCCTCTGACCAAGGGGTGGGTACCTGGCTCAATCTGGATTGCCTGAACGCATTCCCTAGACTATGAACCTTAACAAGTTAACCAAAGACCAAAAAAATGGATGGGCACTTATTCAGTCTAGCATGACCATGAGACTGTCTGCCTGCCTCTCAGATTCTGGGGCTGCCAGGTCCTTATCCTGTTCTCAGTCTAGTTCTTTAGCCTTCCCTACAAATCTTTTTAGTATATTTCTTTGTTTCTTAAGTTAGCAGTTTCTGTTTCTGACCAAGTATCCTGGTATTGTCAATGAACAGGTGAAAGAGAAGGCAATGATTGGAATAATCCACAAATTATGCAATCAAATACTGACTTTGTCTGATTTAAACTGTTCCAAATCGAAGATGGTGGAGAAGTAGCAGGCTGAGACAACATCAGGTAGCAGGAGATCAGCTAGACAGCTTTTCAAACCATTCAGAACACCTACAAATCCAACAGGAGATCGAAGAGCAACAAGTCTAGAAACAGAAAATCAACCACTTTCTGAAAGGTAAGAACAGCAGAGAAGTGAATCCAAAGCGACGGGAAGATAGACCGTGGTGGGGAGGGGCCGGCTCCTGGCAAGTGGCAGAGCAATGGAGAACAAAATAAGAACTTTTTTTTTTTTAAAAGATTTTATTTATTTATTTGACAGAGAGAGATCACAAATAGGCAGAGAGGCAGGCAGAGAGAGAGGAAGGGAAGCAGGCTCCCTGCTGAGCAGAGAGCCCGATGACCCTGGGTCCTCGATCCCCGGACCCTGAGATCATGACCTGAGCCGAAGGCAGGGGCTTAACACACTGAGCCACCCAGGCACCCCCAAAATCAGAACTTTTAAAAGTCTGCTCCCCTAAGGGATATTACTCCAGAGACTAAACTGAGGTGAAGCCCATGCGGGGTCAGCGTGTCCCCAGGCCCCGCGGGGTCACAGAAGGATCAGGGGTGTCAGAGTGTCGCAGAGCTCACAGGTATTAGAGTGGGGAAGCCGGCTACAGAGACAGAGCCGAGGAGTGAGCTCTCAATTCCGGGGTACCTTGAGCTGTAATCCGTGGTACAGGCCACTGTTCTGTGAGTGGAGACCCCGGGGAGACCCCGACCTGGAAGAGCTCAGGGATCTGTGGGGTTTGGAGACTCCAGGCGGGGCCATGTGCCGGAGACAGCAGATGCTTGGTCACAGGCTGGGTGAGCTCGGAGCATGGCCGGAGGCCAGGGAGACAGGAGTGATTGAGTGCTTTTCTCTGTGGGCACACTGAAGAGTGGGGCCCCGAGCCAGAGATTGGGAGGCCACAATTTTCATTCCCATCCTTTGGAACTCTATGGAAAGAGTTCAGGGAACAAAAGCTCCTGAAAGCTTAGCCCAGCTCCTGATAAGGGTGAGCAAAGACACTTGAGAATCACTACAACAGGCCCCTCCCCAAGAAGATCAACAAGAAATCCAGCCAAGACCAAGTTCACTTACCAAGGAGAACAGCGGAATTCCAGAGGAGAAGAAAGCAAAGCATGGAATTCATGGCTTTCTCCCCATGATTCTTCAGTCTTGCAGTTAATTAATTAATTTTTTTTCTGCTAATTTTTTTTAACTTTCACCCTTTCCTCTTTTAACATTTTTAAAATTAGTTTATCTTAACAATACCTTTCATGAAAAAAATCTTTTTTGAACCTTCATTATTATAGTCATATTTTATCCTTCATTGTATCTAACTTTATTTTTTGTATACACATGGGTTTTTTTTTCTAAAAAATTTGGGGTACAACTTCTTCTAATAGATCAAAATATACCCTAAATCTAGCTCCGGGCTTGTTCTAATCTCCAGCCTGAGTAAATTCTCTCCACTTTCTTTTTCTTTATTCTCCCAACCAACTTACTTTATCAACTCCCTTTCTAGAAATTAAAAAAAAAATTTTTTTTCATCTTTATACGCACATTCCATCCCTTCATGGTCTTTACCCTTATAAATGTTTTTCACTCTTTAAAATTTTAGGAGGTAGTTTCTTCTAAGACACCAAAATCCTCACAAAATTAAGTGGGTGGCCCTGTTTTAGTCACCAGTCTTTTATACATATATGTTATATATATATATAATATATATATTAATATAGTAATATATTATTATATTAATTATATAATTAATATATTAATGATATATTTATTATATATTATATAATTACATATTATTACATAATTGATTGATATTAATATAAATTAATATATATAAAAGAAAAAATATATAAATCTATATTTTTCTTTTTTATATTTTTTCTTTATTTGTTTTCTTTTTCTAATTTTTTTTTCTGAATTTCTTTTTATCCCCTTTCTCCCCACCATGATTTGGAATCTCTTCTGATTTGGATAAAGCACATTTTCCTGGGGTCTTTGTCACCCTTTTAGTATTTTATTTGCTCCTTCATATATTCTTATCTGGACAAAATGACAAGGCAGAAAAACTCACCACAAAAAAAGAAAAAAAGAACAAGAGGCAGTACCGAAGGCTAGGAACCTAATCAATACAGATATTGGTAATATGTCAGATCTAGAGTTCAGAATGATGATTCTCAAGGTTCTAGCCAGGCTTGAAAAAGGCATGGAAGATATTAGAGAAACACTCTCCGGAGAGATAAAAGCCCTTTCTGGAGAAATAAAAGAACCAAAATCTAACCAAGTTGAAATAAAAAAAGCTATTAATGAGGTGCAATAAAAAATGGAGGCTCTTACTGCTAGGATAAATGAGGCAGAAGAAAGAATTAGTGATATAGAAGACCAAATGACAGAGAATAAAGAAGCTCAGCAAAAGAGAGACAAATACGGGACCATAAAGGGAGAATTCAAGAGATAAGTGACACCATAAGACAAAACAACATTAGAATAATTGGGATTCCAGAAGAAGAAGAAAGAGGGGAACAGAAGGTATATTAGAGAGAATTATTGTAGAGAATTTCCCTAATATGGCAAAGGGAACAAGCATCAAAATCCAGGAGGTGCAGAGAAACCACCCTCAAAATCAATAAGAATAGGTCCACACCCCATCACCTAATAGTAAAATTTACAAGTCTTAGCGACAAGGAGAAAATCCTGAAAGCAGCCCAGGAAAAGAAGTCTGTAACATACAATGGTAAACATATTAGATTGGCAGTGGACTTATCCACAGAGACCTGGCAGATCAGAAAGAACTGGCATGATATATTCAGAGCACTAAACGAGAAAAACATGCAGCCAAGAATACTATATCCAACTAGGCTATCATTGAAAATAGAAGGAGAGATAAAAAACTTCCAGGACAAACAAAAACTGAAAGAATTTGCAAACACCAAACCAGCTCTACAGGAAATATTGAAAGGGGTCTGTTGGGTCCCCCAAAATTGTGTACCCCAATAATGGGTCCGTGATTAAAGGAGTGAGACTGATAAAAAGCAAAGGTCAAGCAAAGCTTTATTTTGTGCCAAACATCAGGAATCAGACCGACCATCAAACAGACTGGTCGGGGCCACCCCTACAGAGAGGATGACCCCTCCCTGCTTTCCAGACTAATTTTTATAGAGCAAAGGCCATGTGGTTGGGCCTGGCCACGCACAGGTGGCCAATGAGATTGTAACACACAGAGAAAGCTGCACAGGCATGCTAGGTGACCAATTGAATTATAATTTACCCTAGTAGACATTTGATTTAGCCTATCACACCTCGGTTAGGATTGGTGCCAAAAGGCTCCCAAAGGGTGGGGGCCCATACTCCTTGGTAGCTAGGAGATAGTATGCACCCCCACTGATTGAATACCTCCACCTGGCCTGACCACCCTTGTACTTGGACTTTGTTACCTGGGACTGGTTTCCGGGCCTTGTTTTTAAGTAAGTTTCCCCGGGTGGGGGGGGGGGAGCGGCGCAAGGTCAATTTAAGTTTTACAACAAAATGGCAGTTCAACTGGGGTGGGGCCGCTCTGGCTGAATAGGCCCTCTAAGTAGGGCCCCGGTCTGTTTGGTGGTTGGTCTGATTCCTGATGCTTGGCACAAAATAAAGCTTTGCTTGACCTTCGCTTTTTATCAGTCTCACTCCTTTAATCACGGACCCATTATTGGGGTACCCAATTTGGGGGGACCCAACAGAATAGGTCCTCTAAGTAAAGAGAGACCATAAAAGGGCCTATTCAGCCAGAGCGGCCCCACCCCGGTTGAACTCCCATTTTGTTGTAAAACTGTAGACCAGAAAGGAACAGAGACAATATACAGTAACAGTCACCTTAATTCATAAAATGGCACTAAATTCATATCTCTCAATAGTTACCCTGAATGTAAATGGGCTAAATGCCCCAATCAAAAGACACAGGGTATCAGGGGGCGCCTGGATGGCTCAGCGTGTTAAGCTTCTGCCTTTGGCTCCGGTCATGAGCTCAGGGTCCTGGGATCGAGCCCCATATTGGGCTCTCTGCTCAGCGGGGAGCCTGCTTTACTCCCTCTCTCTCTCTCTCTCTGCCTGCCTCTCTGCCTACTTCTGATCTCTGTCTGTCAGAAAATAAATTAAAAAAAAAAAAAAGACACAGGGTATCAGAATGGATAAAAAAACAAAACCATTAATATGCTGCCTACAAGAAACTCATTTTAGACCCGAAGACACCTTCAGATTTAAAGTGAGGGGCTGGAAAACAATTTACCATGCTAATGGATGTCAGAAGAAAGCTGGGGTGACAGTCCTTATATCAGATCAATTAGATTTTAAGCCAAAGACTATAATAAGAGATGAGGAAGGACACTGTATCATACTCAAAGAGTCCGTCCAACAAGAATATATAACAATTTTAAATATCTATGCCACTAACGTGGGAGCAGCCAACATATAAACCAATTAATAACAAAATCAAAGAAACACATCGACAATAATACAATAATAGTAGGGAACTTTAACACTCCCCTCATTGAAATGGACAGATCATCCAAGCAAAAGATCAACAAGGAAATAAAGGCCTTAAATGACACACTGGACCAGATGGATATCACAGATATATTCAGAACATTCCATCCCAAAGCAACAGAATACTCATTCTTC
This sequence comes from Mustela erminea, assembly GCF_009829155.1. NCBI lineage: Eukaryota > Metazoa > Chordata > Mammalia > Carnivora > Mustelidae > Mustela > Mustela erminea. The sequence continues at coordinate 102,429,024 of NC_045614.1, forward strand.
TCTAGTGCACATGGAACATTTACCAGAATAGGTCACATCCTGGGTCATAAATCAGGTCTCAACCGGTATCAAAAGATTGGGATCATTCCTGGCGTATTTTCAGACCACAATGCTCTGAAGCTAGAACTCAATCACAAGAGGAAATTTGGAAAGAACCCAAATATATGGAGACTAAGGAGCATCCTTCTAAAGAATGAATGGGTCAACCAGGAAGTTAAAGAAGAATTGAAAAAATTCATGGAAACAAATGATAATGAAAACACAACGGTTCAAAATCTGTGAGACACAGCAAAGGCAATCCTGAGAGGGAAATATATAGCAATACAAGCCTTTCTCAAGAAACAAGAAAGGTCTCAATAAGCTGTCACAAGACATGCCTGTGTGACTCTTTTCATCTACTTTGTTTATAACTCAGTGCTTGGATACTGTTCCTGTCCTTTAGGAACATATTTTCGTTATAAAATAGGACTACAGAGGGGCATCTGGTTGGCTCGGTCCATAAGTGTCTGCCTTCAGCTCAAGTCATGATCTCAGGGTTCTGCTCACCAGGAAGCCGGCTTCTCCCTCTCCCACTCCCCAGGCTTATGCTCCCTCTCTCGCGGTCTCTCTCTGTCCATTAAATAAATAAAATCTTAAAAAAAAAAAAAAAGGACTGCACAAATGAAACCATTGGATATGGAATATTTACTATGTGTTGAGAACTCTGCTGAGTTCTTTATATGTATAACCCATTTCGTCCTCCCAACAGCCCTATAAAGTCAATACCATCAGTGTTTCCATTGGGAAAAGCAATCGAGGCACAAAGAGTTTAAGTAACCTGCTCAGAGTGACACTGTTAGCAAACAGTGGAGACGGAGCCCAAATACAGGCAACCTGGCTTCATAAACCCCACTCTTCACCACTCCCTTATGCTGCAATGAACGACCATGATGGAGTTCTAGAAGGTCAGAAAAGGGGAGATGAATGTGGCCAGAGTGACTAGGGGAGGCCTCAAGGACTTCTTGGTTCTGGAGCTGACTCCCTTAGGCTGAGTGGGATTTCATGTTAAGAGGAGAGGGAAGATCCTCTTGGGGAAGAGAGGAGTCAGTTCAGCAGGAGCGAAAACACAGAGCTGGGACTAAAAATAGCCTTTAGACAACTAGGAAAGTACAAAGAGAGGTTCCTTTGTTAATTGTTCAAGGAACAATTGGATAATGATAGGAGGGGGTCAGATCATCAGCGGTCTTGAAAGACCTATAAACCGTTAGGACTTTACCCTGCAGCGTTTATAGGGAGTGACAGCAAACAACTTTTTTTTATGATAGAAAATTGCAAACATGCACAAAGATATTGAGAGTAGTATACTAAACCTGTGCGTACCTGTTATCCAGATTTAGCAATTGTCAAGTTACAATTGTATTTCATCTATATCCCTAACCACTACTCCTACCAAGGTTATTTTGAAGCAAATCTCAGACATCATATTACTTCATGTGTACATATTTCAGTGTTATGTAGAAAATTCCAATAAATATATTTTTAAAACCCTGTTAGAAATAATAAGTGAGTTAGTTTAGGGGCCCTGGATGGCTCAGTTGGCTAAGTGTCTGCCTTTGGCTCAGGTCGTCTTCCCAGGGTCCTGGGATTGAGCCCCACATCGGGCTTCCTGCTCAGCGAGGAGCCTGCTTCTCCTTCCCCCTGCTCTTGTCGGCTCCCTCTCTTTCCCCTTCTCAAATAAATTTTTAAAAAAATAAAAGAAAGAAAAGTAGTAATAAGTGAGTTTACCAATATTGCAGGATATAAAGTAATCATACAAAACCCAATTGCCTTTCTATATTCTAGCAATGAACATGAAAATTACAAATTTATAATCACTAAAAAAAAAAAAACAAACAAAACACTTACGTGTAGATCAAACAAAATATGTACAGGATTGGGGTGCCTGGGTGTCTCAGTCATTAAGCATCTGCCTTTGGCTCAGGTCATGATCCCAGGGTCCTGGGATCAAGCCTCACATTGGGTTCCATCTCCCACTCCCCCTGCTTGTGTTCCCTCTCTCGCTATGTCTATAAATGTTTACAGATAAATAAACTCTTTAAAAATATATACAGGATTTTTATGCTGCGAGTACAAATTGTTATGAAAGAAAGATCTAAATGAATGGAAAGATAGATTATGTTTGTGGATTGGAAGACTCAACATTGTGAAGATGTCAGTTCTCTCCAAATTTATACACAGATTTGAGGCAACTCCTATCAAAACACCAGCAAGATTTTTTGTCTATATGAACAAGATTATACTAAATTTTATATGAAAAGACAGAGAAACAAGAATAACTAAAATAATTTTGAAAAAGAATAAAGTGGGAATCAGTCTGTCAATTTAAAGACTTATTATGTAGCTATAGTAATCAAGGACTGTATGGTATTGGTGGAGGGACAGACATATAGATTAATGGAACAGAATAGAGAACCCAGAAATAGATCCACACAATTCTGCCTACCTGATTTTTGACAAAGATGCCAAAGCAATTCAATGGAAGAAAGATAGTCTTTCATAAATGGTGCTGAAGCAATTGGAAATCCATAGGCAAAACAAAACAAAACAAAACACCTTGACTTGAAATTAATTCAAAATACATCACATACTTAAATGTAAAATTATAAAACTTTTAGAAAAAAAAATCTCAGGATCTCTGGTTAGGCACAGAATTCTTATATTTGACACCAAAAGCACCATTTATAAAGGGAAAATCTGATAGATTGGACTTCATCAAAATAAAAACTTTTGATCTGCAAAAGACCTTGTTAAAAAGGATGAAAAAGCAAAGCTGCAAGTCAGGAGGAAATATTTGTAAACCACACATCGGACAAAGAGCTACCATCTAGAAAGTACTCTCAAAACTCCATAATAAAATGTTGTATGTCCATTACATCTCCATGGTAAAAGAATTAAAGAAAAAACTCAACATAATAAAACAAACAATCCAATTAGAATATAAACAAAAGATAAGAAGAAACATTTCACTGGAAAAGGTATACAGAGGACAAAAACAAGCACATGGAAAGATAGCAATATAATTAATCATTAGGGAAATGAAAATTTAAGCTACAAGATATCACTGCATATCTATCAGAATCACTAAAATAGAAAATAGTAAAAATTCTAAAGGTTGGCAAGGATGCAAAGAAACTATCACTCATTCATTGCTGGTGGGAATATAAAATAGTATAGCCAATATGGAAAACATTTTGTCAGTTTCTTGTAAGACTAAACGTGCAACTCATATACAACCCACCAATTTCAAACTTGCACATTTATCCCAAAGAAGCAAAAGCATATATTCACCCAAAAACATGTGCGTGAATGCTGATGGTGACATTATTAGTCAAAAACTGGAAACAACCCAGACTTCCTTCGATAGCAGAATGGTAAAACAAACTGTACTATTACCGATATTTCAGAATACTACTTAGAATTAAAAGGAATACATTACAACAACTGGATGAATCGCCAGAGAATTATTATGCTGAGGGAAAAAAGCCAATCCCAGGAGCGCCTAGGTGGTTCAGCTGGTTGAACAACCAACTCTTGATTTCAGCTCAGGTCATGATCTTGGGGTCCTGGGATCAAGCTCCCGTGGGGCTCCCTCCTCAAGGGTGAGTCTGCTCAAGGATTCTCTCTATCCCTCTGCCCCTCCGCCTCCTTACGCATGCTCTTTCTTTCTAAAATAAATTAAACCTTTAAAAGAAAATAAAGAAAAAAAGCCAATCTCCAAAGGTTACATTCTACAGGATTCCATTTATATAACATTCTTGAAAATGACAAAATTATAGAAATGGAGAACAGATTAGTGGTTGCCAGAGGTTAAAGAGAGGTGGGGGTAGGAGGGAAGTCAACATGGCTATAAAAGGACATGCAGGATCTTTGCCATGGCAATGCTCAGTTAATATCCTGCTTGTGCTATTGTATTACAATTTTCACGAGATGCTATCCTTGAGGAAACTAGGTAAAAGTATGTGGACTGTCTCTGTATTCTTTCTTAACAATTGCATGTGCATCTATAGTAATCTCAAAATAAATAATTTAATTGAAGAAAATTAACATTATAAATAACTATGAGAAAGAATCAGCAGATGCAGTGGGAAAATTCGTACCCCAGCTATGGAGAATAGAGCAATATGAAAGAGAATTCAAAATTAATTTACATGCAAGTGTAAAGAACCAAAATTAGCCAAGGAAATTCTAATAAGTTTGCTGTAACAGATATCAAAATGTATTCTAAACCTATCATGGGGCTCCTGGGTGGCTCAGTGGATTAAAGTCTCTGCCTTCAGCTCAGGTTGTGAAGCCCCACATCTGGCTCTCTGCTCAGCAGGCAGTCTGCTTCCCTGGCCCTGCTGCCTGCCTCTCTGCCTACTTGTGATCTCTCTCTGTCAAATAAATAAATAAAATCTTAAAAAAAAAAAATCTATTGTAATTAAGATAGTGTGGCACTTGTACAGAGAAAGACAGACAAATTAGAACAATGAAACAAAATGGAAAGTTCATAAATGGATCCATACATGTAAGGAAATTTGATATATGACAAAGGTGGTATCACAAATTAATGGGAAAGGGATGAATTATTTGGTACATGACTGTGTGATGCTGCTTACTCATATGAAAAAATTATTTTAGATCCACACCTCAAATCAACACAGAAGTTAATTCTAAATAGATTAAAGACCTAAATTTGGAAAATAAACTTTTAATACCGGTGTGGCTTAAACTGTGTCCCCCAGAAAGATATTTGAGCTCAAGTCCTAAGCCCTGTATCTATGAATATGTTCTTTTTGAGAACAGGGTCTTTGCAGATACAGTCCAATCAAGTTTGCACTAGAGTGGAGTGGGTCCTAAGTCCATCATGACAGGTATCCTTATGAGAGTCAGAGACCCACCAGGAGAACCCCATGTGACAGCAGAAGCAGAAACTGGAATGATGAACCTATAAACCGTGGAAGGCCAGGGACGGCCACCAACCAGAAGAGGCAAAGAAGGACCTTTCCCTAGAAACTTCAGACAGTTTGTCCCTCTCAGGACCTGGTTTCAGACTGGAACTTCCAGAACTGAGAGAACACAGTTTTCTTGTTCTCAGCCATCCAAATTTGTGGTAATTTGTTACAGCAGCTTTAGGTAATGAATACAAATACTTTTATTTATTTATTTATTTAAAATGTTCTTTTTAAAAAAGATTTTATTTATTTATTTATTTGAGAGAGAGTTAGAGAAAGACAGGTAGTGACAGAGACAGCAAGAGAGAGCACAAGGGGGGAGGAGAGGGAGAAGCAGGCTCCCCACTGAGCAGGGAGCCCGACATGGAGCTCCATCCCAGGACCCTGGGAGTATGACCCCAGCCAAAGGCAGACACTTAAATGTAGGCAGGCACCACTACAAATACTTTAGTAGAAAGCCCCGTTTTACTTAAAAAATTAGAGGTAAAGAAAGATTTTATTTTCACTAAGAACACTTTTAATAATGCACATAAAAGTAAAAGTCTTCATCTTACAGATTTTCTGCACTTCAAAAATACAATTGCTTGGAAAAGAACGTTGAGAAAACAAAAGCCAGTGTCAAAAGATGGATTTAAACAACTAAAACCGTACAGGTTTTATGTAACCGATTTTATATTTTTCCTACTGTATCATCAATGTCAGAAGTCTGTTCCTTCAGCTGGTTCCGTTGCTCGGGGTTTAAAGAAATACCTGTTCTTCCAGGTTTCATTTCACCTTCTGGATCCATCCAATATTCTCTCCTATCCATCAGGACTCTCCCTCTAAAGTCCCGAACGCTGACGTTCCCCGTTTCCCCCAACTGGAAGCGTGCTGGCATCGCCACTGCTGTTGCTCTGTTCAGGGGCCCACAGGGTTCTTGACGTTTCACCAATTTCTTCCTTCTTCACAGGTTTTTCTGGAGCTTGCTTTTTCCTCTTTAACTTTTTGTCTACCTCACCATCATAATGGCTCTCAGAATAGCTTGAAGGAACAGGGTCCCTTTGATCAAGGCACCGCCTGACTCTTGCCTCCAAGGTGCCTTCTGCTCGCTTGCCCCTGATGGAGAACCCAAAGGGATGGAAGCCTTCAAGGCAAAGATTTCTTTTTTTTTTTCTTTTTTTTTTTTAAGATTTTATTTATTTATTTGACAGAGAGATCACAAGTAGACGGAGAGACAGGCAGAGAGAGAGAGAGAGAGGGAAGCAGGCTCCCTGCTGAGCAGAGAGCCCGATGAGGAACTCGATCCCAGGACCCTGAGATCATGACCTGAGCCGAAGGCAGCGTCTTAACCCACTGAGCCACCCAGGCGCCCCAAGGCAAAGATTTCTTAAAACAACTTGCAGAAAGCACAAGCCACAAAAGAAAAGACTGATAGATTGGCCTTCAATTAAAATATAAAGCTTCTGCATGGCAAAGAAACAAGAGGAAAAGGCAAGCCAGACACAGGGAGGAAGATATTTATAAGACCTGTAACCTGCTGAGGGCTAGTAACTGGAATTTATAGAAGAGTTTCTTATCCTCAGTAAGAAAAAGATAACCTTATATACATTCATGAAAACAAAGTGATAGAAATGAGCAAAGGCTACAGATAGACAATTTGAAGAAGAGACACCTCGATGGTCAGTAATCTCAAACTTGGTAGTAGTCATGGTAATGCAAATTAAGGCTAGAATTAGTTGCGATGTCACACCCATCAAATTGCAGGGAGGGGAAGTGAGATTATCAAGTGTTGATGACTATACAGAGAAGAGCAACAAGAAATCCTTTGGCACTGCCTGTGGGAGATAGAGTCCTGTAACCACTTGGAAGATCTTTGATCGCATTTAGGTATTGAAGATGTGTACCCTCTATGACTGAACAATTCCATTTCTAGATGGTGGAGGAGGGGAAATGTCTAGGAATGTTTATAGCATCATTCCTTATAGTTATGGAAAACTGGAACCAGACCAAATGTCTATCAATAACAGAATGGCTAAATGTTGAAAACTCATAATACAGGGTCATGTGGGTGGCTCAGTCAGTTAAGTGTCTCGCTCTTGGTTTTGGCTGATGTCATGATAATAGGTTCATGAGATCAAGTCCCGTGTTGGGCTCTGTGCTTGGCATGAGTCTGCTGGAGATGCTCTCTCTCTATCTACCTTTGTCCCTCCCCCTGCTTGCTCTCTCTCTAAAATAAATAAAATCTTTTAAAAAAATACCCTCATAATGCAATAGATTTTATTGTGATAACATATACATAACAAAAAATTCCATTTTATTTATTATGTTTTAATTGAAATATGTTGGCATACAATATAATACTGGTTTCAAGCCTACGACATAATGATTCAACATGTATATACATGACAAAATGCTCACCACAATTAAGTTTGGTCACCATCTGTCACCTTCAACACATTTGACTATATTCCCTGTGCTAAATATATTCACGTTATTCTGGAGCCTTCATCACTATCCATTCCTGGAACTTTGTCATCACACCATACTGAAACCCTGTACCCATTAAACGGTAGCTCTCTGTTCCCTTGCCCCACAGCCCCTCATAACTGTGACTCTACTTTTTTTCTCATTAATTTGACCATTCCTTGTACCTCATGTAAGTGGAGTCATACAGTATTTGTTTTTTTGTATGTGGTTATTTCACATAGCATGTCTTCTTTTTCTTTTAGTTGTCATATTTTTATTTTATTTTTTATTTAAATTCATGTAATTAACATATAGTGAAGTAGAGTTCAGTGATTCATTAGTTTCATCTAACACCTGGTACTTGTTATATATCACGTGCCCTCCTTAATGCCCATCACTCAGTTACCCCATACCTCTACCCCCTGATCCCCCAGCAACCCTCAGTTTGTTTTCTATGATTAAGAGTCTCTTATGGTTTGTATCCCTCTCTGGTTTTGTCTTGTTTTATTTTTTTCTTCTCTTCCTCTCTGATCCAGTTTTGTTTCTTAAATTCTGTACATGAGTGAAATCATATAATTGTCTTCTCTGATTGAGTTATTTTGCTTAACGTGATATTCTCTAGTCTCATCCATGTCATTGCAAATGGGGAGATTTCTTTTTTTTTTGATAGCTGAGTAATATTCCATTGTATATATACACCACACCATCTTTATCCATTCATCTGTTGATGGGCATCTAGGTTCTTCCCATAGTTTGGCTATTGTGGACATTGCTGCTATAAATGTTCAGATGCACGTGCTCCTTCGGATCACTACATTTGTATCTTTAGGATAAATACCCAGTAGTGTGATTGCTGGGTCATAGGGTAGCTCTATTTTCAACTTTTGAGGAACCTCCATACTCTTTTCCAGAGTGGCTGCACCAGCTTGCATTCCCAGCAACAGTGTAGAAGGATTCCCTTCTCAGCATCCTCACCAACATCTGTTGTTTCCCGACTTCTTAATTTTAGCTGTTCTGACTGGTGTGAGGTGGTATCTCACTGTGGTTTTGATTTGTGCTTTCCTGATAGTGTGATGTTTTCAAGGTCCATCCATGTCGTAGTATGTATCAGAATTTCCATCCTTTTTAAGACTGATCCACTGTGTGCAACTAGCACATTTTGTTTATCCAGTCACTATTGATGAATATTTGTCTATTGTGAATGATGCTGTTGTGAGCATTATTGTACAAATATCTGTTCGAGTCCCTGCCTTCCATTCTTCTGGTATAGACTTAAAAGTGAAATTGCATCATATGGTAATTCTATTTTTATTTTTTGAAAAACCACCGTACTGTTTTGTACCATGGCTGTGCTATTTTACATTCCTCTCATAATGCCATTCTGTAAAGTAATTGAAATGAATAATAAGAATTAATTATATCGCATGAATTCTTTTACACACATCATTCCCTCTGCTTAGAATGTTCTCCCTTTCTGTTCAGAGCTTCACCTGGATAAATCCTACTCGTCTTCTGAGTTTTGGGATTAGCAGTATCCTAAGGCAGTCTTTGCAGCACCCTCCCTTCCACCCCTACTTCCCAGGCCCCTGTTAGGTCCCCCTCCTCTGCTTCTCCCTTTCACGGTAATGTTGTGTTGTAATTGCCCATTCGTGTGTCTCTTACCACTAGGCCGCTGAAGCTTCTTGAAGGCAGAACCATGTCCATCTTGTTCATTGTTGGATCCTCAGTGTCGGCAGAGTATAGGTGTTTAAACTGTATTATTAAATCACCTGATGAGTTTTAAGAATATGACAAAGTGACAGAAAGCATTTAGAGTCCTGAGAACTCTTGAGACTTTCTGTGTCTCCTGCAGCAACTATTTGGAGGCTGGTAGAAAGGGAAGGGGTGTTCTCCATTTCCCAGCATCTAGAATCTCTAAGATGGAAGGAACTTCTGCCAGTAATTGTATCTGGCCTTCTACCAGGGCCAGTCTCCACCAGACCTTCCCTTGCAGCCTGGTCTGAGCACTTCTAAAGATGATGGCTACATGGTTATGCTTTCAGTTACGTGTTACAGAAACCCCAGCTAAGAGTGACCAACAAATGGAGGTTTATCGTCCTCAAGTACCAAGAAGCCCTGACTCTGGATCAGGGTTATCTTTGGAGCCCAGGCTTCTTCCATCCACAACATGTTGCTTTTCATCCTGGTGCAACTGTTGTCTCGTGACTGTGCAATGGCCTCACATGACACTGGGGACAGGCAGAAGTGAGAGGGGGAGCACCAGCAAGTTCCCTTGTCCCTTTTGTAAGAAAGCTGAGCTCCGGAAGTTCTCCAGCATATTTCCGTCTCCATCTACGCCTTACTGGCCAGAACTAGGTCACTGATGACCAAGGGAAGGGAGGTTTGGAAAGCAAGATGTAAATTGTTCCTGTTCCTACAGTGGAAGGTGACAGGGTGTGGTCAGGAGTGGCTACTGAGTCCATCTTAGGCACTCACCGGCTCTTACAGCAGATCTGGGCCACTTGCAAGGAATCAACAGACGCCTGCCTGGTTGGGCCAATGATAGTGACAGGTTCCAGACTTCAGTAAGGCCTTCCCAGCGGGCCTATTGGGTCACCTTACTTTTCTCATCTTCCTGCGGTAGACAGCCCCCGTGAATGTCTATCCCTCAACCTTCTCCTGTTCTTTTTTGTTCTATTTTGTTTTTGAGAGAAAGAGAAGGGGAGGGAGTACTCGAATGGGGGGGAAGGGCCAAGAGAGAGGGACAGAGAGAATCCCAAGACGACTCAGTGCTGAGCTCACTTGCCCGGAGCCTGACCCAGAGCCCATCTCACAACCCTGGGATCATGACCTGAGACAAAATCAAGAGTCACCCACTTAACTGACTGAGCCTCCTGGGCACCACTTAAATTTAGAACTTTAGCCCCAACCTTTGGTTCTGTCAGCATTCTAGTAGCTCTGTGGTGTAGACAGCTTATACCAACTCTGGGGAATAGGGCTGTTCAGCTGAATTTCCTGGCCGATGGGTCCTTCCAGGCGGGCATCTCTGAATACCACTATAGTCTTGTTGAAAGAATACTGTGGCCGGAGCCAGGAGGTCAAGATTCTTATCTCAACTCTAAGAAAGTTGAGCTGTGTGAACTTGTGTTTCTTGCCTTCTCTGGGCCTCAGTATCCTTATCTATAAAATGGGGACAGAGGGTGTGTGATTCAGATTAGATGATCACCAACATCCTTGAGAGCGATATCATTGTTTTCTCTGATTCTTCTCCTCCCACAGGTCTAGAAGCCCCAGGAGATGGGAAGAATATATTTTTTTTCTTGCCTGTGTTACCTCTGCTTGTACAAACTAGTCTGAGCAGCTGGGACGCCTGTGCCACTGTCTTGGTGCCACAGGCCTGCCTTCTGCCAGTGGCTGCCCAGGCAGAGTGGCTGCCCAGTGAGCTGGCCCCTCCCCAGGATGCAGACACCAAATGAGCTTCCTGGGATGGGTGAGTATTAAAAGCCCAGGCCTTGGTCCTTGGAACACTCTGTCTCTCCTCAGTGCCTGCGGCCATGTGTCTGATTCTCCTCCTCCTGCTGTGGCTGAGCCCTGTGGCCCCAAACCAGGAGACAGGTGAGAGCAAAGGAAGCTGGCCTCTAGTCTCTTTCATTCATTCACTCAATAGTTTTTATTCCTGGCATGATTCATCTCCTAGGGGACTAATGTTCACTAATTCATTAATTAAATAATTCATTTACTCAGCACCTACTTGGGCTTAATGTGGCTTCTCTGTGGATCCATCCACCTTCGTATGTGTAAGATGTCCTTGGGTGATTAGCTTGGGAAGGTCTATTTTGGCTGGGGAGCCCAGAGGAGTGTCCAAAAGAGGTTCCTATGAGCAGAGGCAGCACAGGGCTCTAGAATGTGGGGGAGATGGGCAGGAAGGTGTTGTGACAAGCCTACGTCTAGAAATAGGCAGACTCAAGAAGCGACTGCCAGGCACCAACTTATTTGCTTGGCTAAAATATCCCTGGAAATGGGGTGGGACGGTAAAGTTGTAGTCATTAGATGGTTTCTTGTGAGAAAACTAAATGCCATTGGTAGGAATACTTTTTGTGGGAAAGGGAACCTTCAGGGGCATGCTAAATAGTAACAACAGGTAGGTTATTAAATTGCTTTGTGGAAAGGACTTCTGGGGACCCTTCAGTTTTACTGAGTGGGATTTGTAAGTTTGGGGCTGGAGCAGGATCACTGGGAACTGCAGAGGGGAGGAAGAGGCTGCCCAGTGTCCCCTAGCCACACCCTTTGCCAGTACACTTGCTCTCTTCTCTATGACATTGTCAGAGATGTTTCAGGATTATTGCTCTGGAAGGGCACGAGCTCTTCACAGGTTCAATTATTAGGATCTTCATCCACTCCTGTCTGGGCCCCACAGCTTGTCACTTTCACTAGCTTCTTGGTCTGAAGCCAATAAGATGGTCGCAGAGCCACTTGCACTTCTGCCTCCTCAATAGGAGGCCATTTCCTGATGGGCTCACTGCCTCTCCACCACATCCTGTGGCTCTCTCCTCTTACCTGGAGTAGAGCACAAATTGTACAGCATGGCAGTGTTCTGGTCACTCAGAGTTTGATGACACTGTTCACTAGACTGAGATCCTGGGAAGTGTTTTCTTTTGCAGGGTCTCATGGAGCAGGGCACTAGAATATATGTCTGTGATCCACCATGGTATCTGGCTAAGACTCACTCAACAGAATAAAATGGATGAATGAATGAATGAATGGGTACTTGGTCTCTTCCTATACTGTCATTGTTGTGATAGAACCAGTCAGCACTGGTTACGAGCTATAACTGTGTCCTGACCTTGGACACTGTGGGAGCCCAAGTTCAATTCAGAGTTTTTAAATTAAATTAAATTTAAATTATTTGACATCAGCACTATAGTGATGCATTTCTTACCTTGGATGAGCTGGTAGGGAAGGCAGATACACACCTCCAGAAAGAAGTCTGTAATACCAGACAGGGATTAATGCTGTGTTAAAAGCTAGAATCAATAGGTTTTAAGAGTAAAAGGAATAAGTTAATCACAATAAATGTAACTAATCCCTTCCCCCTCAGCTGGGGGAATGTAGGGAGGTCTTTTGAAATAGATCAAATTTCTTTAAAAAACTTTTTATTATGGAAATTTTCAAATAAGAACAAAAAGAGAGAGAATCGTATAATGAACCCAATGTTCTTATTGGCTACTTTCAAAATTATCAATGTTTTGACCAAATTCTTATCCACCATATTAAAAAATATAATCACAATACCATATGAAAACTGAAATAAAGTAATTACTTACTACCATTTTTAAAAAGATTTTATTTATTTATTTGAGAGAGAGAGAGCATGAACACAAGCAGGGGGAACAGCAGAGGGAAAAGGAGAAGCAGGCTACCCACTGAGCAGGGAGCCTGATGCGGGACCCCAGGATCATGACCTGAGCTGAAGGCAGCCGCTTAACCCACTGAGCCGCCCAGATACCCCACTTCATACCAATATTTCTCCAATTCTCAAAAAGACCTTCTTGTAATCAGCTTATTCAATCAGGACCCAAAGGTTACATTTAACTGGGTCTATTTCTTAAGCCTCTTCAAATCTCTCTTTCCCATTTTTCTTTTTCTCATGCTGTTTTTTAATTAGAAACCAGGTCATTTGTCCTATAGAATGTCCCACGTTCTGGTTTATATGATTGATCCCATATGGATGTGCCTCTGTCCCCTGCATTTCCTGAAATCTGGTAATTAAGGTTCATTTCTTCAGTCAAGAACACACCATATATGGGGCTATGTACTTCCTCTTGCATCCTGAAGAAGACACACAAAGCTTAGTGGTCCCATTTTCCTGTATTCAACTTGATCAGCCAGACGCATCTGGTGTAGGTCCATTATAACCTTCCCCCTCAACCTTTCTTTAATGGCTTTAACGACACTGACAATTGTTGCATAGATCCATTTTTTTTTTTTAATTAGGGGTTGCCACATGCTGGCTTTCTAATTCTATCACTCCTCTTGCAATTGTTAGCTGGAGTTCTATAAATGCTTTTTCCTTGTCAGCTCCTTGGTTTGTATGGAAAGGCTGGATAAATGTTTAATTCTTCATTTCTCATTTTCAGAATAATGAGCTTGTTCCTTAGCAACCCAGGGAAGACTGAATTTAAACACGACCTTGAAGGATAAGAATGTTTTCTTTTAGAGGCTATGGGAGGCAAGGGCGTTTCACGCAGAGGAAATAGCTTTAGCACAGGCTCCAAAGCAGCGGCGTGTGGTGTGTTTAGAGATGGGCAGAGATTGCTAGCAAGTTCATTTTGAATGAAAAGCTTGGCGTGGTGGGAAAATCAGGGAAGAAGTCAGGAATCCTGGTTCTACCCCCAGCTCTGTCACCCACCCAAGCGTGACCTTTGGAAAGTTTCCATTTCTAGATCAGTGGCTTTCAAACTTCTGTGGCCACAATCTACATTAATAAATACATTTTATGTGGTGATTTAGTACATACATACATGTATAGCTGGTTGGACGACTGCCTTCGGCTCAGGTCATGATCCTGGAGTCCCAGGATCGAGTCCCACATCAGGCTCCCAGCTCCACGGGGAGTCTGCTTCTCCCTCTGACCTTCTCCTCGCTCATGTTCTCTCTCACTGTCTCTCTCTCAAATAAATAAATAAAATCTTAAAAAAAAAAAACTAACAAAATTTTCAAAAAGAACTTCAAACAACTTACACTTATATGTACAATGTATGTGGATATTTTCTCTTCTGTTCTAATCTGTTCTGTTCTATTCCATTCCATTCCATTCCAATCCATTCCATCTCATTAAAATTAATGCTGGTCATGACCACTAAGTTGATTTCTGACTCACAAATGGACTACAACTCTTGTTTGGAAAGTCCCTGGGGCTTTTTTCACTTCTAGCCCTCTTTGAACCACCCCTGGTGTTGGTGACAACCTGACACTGAACCAGGCACTCGGAAAGAGGGGATGTGAAAAGGGGAACTAATCGTTTACAGGAGGCTTCTAGCTCATCAAGAGGCAGAAGCCAGGCCACTCTCGGAGGCTGCCACCCCAGCCTAGCCTGCCAGCACCTTGAGAGGTGTGACCTCCCAGGTCGCTGCTCCCCTTTCACCAGACACCTGCTGGGGACTGTTTCCATAACAGGCTGGGTTGGCCACAGCCAGCCCCCCATCCTCTCAGGGTCCTGCTCCATGTTGATCTTGTCAACTTTGGAAGGCCCTCAAGTTTATCCCTAAACAAAGCCCCACGCAGGTACTAACCTAACAGGAGGTGATTAGGTAGGTCAAGGTAAAATAGGGGGAGAACAGCATTGAGAGTCCTTTGAGTCCATTGAGAACTCCTGGGGCTCATTCCCACCTGATCCGATGACTCAGCAGATGACCTGGGTCACGTCCTTACCTGCCAATGCCTTGCTTTCCCTTTCCCTTAAAGAAGATAAGGCCACTCGCTTTGTAATGGATAGGCAATGGTCAGATGTAATTGAATTGATCAATCTGAGAGAATGGATGGAATTAGGGTTGATGAAACTGTTTTGTGAATAGGGACCCTGGAGACCTTCCTCCAGCTCTGTGGGGTTTTTCCTCTGTCCCTCTGGTCACACTTCTTCTGTTGTTTTCTCTATTGCTTCTCTTTCTTCCTTGGTGCCCCACCCCTGCCAACCTCCTCCTCTTGTCTCTCTCTTCTCTCTTGTTCTTCTTTCTCTCAGCTCAGTCTCATTCCTGTGGCTCTCTTTTTAATAACAGCTTTCCTGAGGTATAATGAATGTAACAAAATTCAGCCTTTTAAGGTGTACACTTCAGCGGTTTTAGTGCATTCAGAGTCGTGCAAACAACACCATTGTCTAATTTCAGAACATTTCTTCACTCCTCAAAACGGCCCCGTACCCATCAGCAGTCACTCCCTGTTCCCCATTCCGCCTGGCTCCGGGCAGCCATTATTCTACTTCCTGTCTCTGTGGACTTTCCTGTTGTAGACACTTCACATCAATGGGGTCATACAATATGTGGCCATTTGTGACTGACTTCTTCCATGTTGTAGTGTGTATCAGTACTTGATTCCTGTGTATGGCTGAATACTGTCCCATCACGTAGGTGGACCATAGTTTGTTTCATCCATTCATCAGTTGATGGACATTTTATTTGTTTCCACTTTGGGGTTCTTACAAATAATATTCCTATGAACATTCATGTACAGGTTTTTAGGGGAACATGTATTTTCAATTCTCTTAAGTATATATCCAGAAATGGGATTGCTGCATTTTATGGCTTTCACTCTATGTTAAACATTCTGAGGAACTGCCAAACTGTTTTTCTCTGTTTTTCAGAGTGGTTGCACCATTCTTCAATTTCACCAGCAGTGTCAGGGTTGGGTGAGGGGGTGTTCAATTTCTCCATATTCTCACCAACACTTGTTTCTTAATAGGTGTGAAGCAGTATCTCACTGGGGTTTTGATTTGCATATTCTTGCTAACAAATGTTATGAGTTTCATGTGCCTATTGGCCATTGGTATTGTCTTTGGATATATCCTTTGCCCATTTAAAATTGGATTATTTGTCTTTTTTTTTTGTCAAGTTGTAAGAGTTCTTTACATATTCTGGATAAAATTCTCATATCACGTGTGTGACTTGTAGATATTTTCTCTCATTCCATGGATTGTCTTTTCACCTTCTCGATACTATCCTTAGAAGCACAAAACATTAAAATTTCAATCAAGTCCAGTGTATTTTTTCTTTTGTTGCTTGTGCTTTTGGTGTCATATCTGGGAAATTGCTTAGTCCAAGGCCATGATGATATACATGTATGTTTGTCCCTAAGACTTTTGTAGTTTTAACTCTTATGTTCAGATCTGTGATCCATTTTGAATTATTTTTTTAAAGGTTTATTTATTTATTTGAGAGTGAGAGTGAGCAAGAGAGCAGGTGGAGGGGCAGAGGCAAGGGGGAGAGAGAATCTTCAAGCAGACTTCCTGCTCAGTGAGTAGCTCAGTGTGGGGGTCGATCCCACGACCCTGAGATCATAACCTGAGCTAAAACCATGAGTCAGGCACCTAACTGACTGAGCCATCCGGGCGCCCTTACATTGGTCTCTTTTTAATGTCCCTTTTTCTGTAGGCAGCTGTTCCCAACCACAGCCCCTCTGCTGCCTTGGAACAGACCAACACTGCAAGAGAGGAAGCTGTTACTGTGATGATTTCTGCCATGTGGCATCAGACTGCTGCCCAGACCACCATGCCCTCTGCAACCCAGGTAACTCACATCACAGGGGAGCTGGCTGCTGTGATGGGCGGAGGGAACCCTCTCTGTGTACCTTGGGCCAAGACCAAAGAGGTCCTTGACAATCCTAAGATCGTTGTATTTTATCCATTTCATATCAAAAGTGCCCACACATTCCTCCCACCTTTGTTTCCCTCCTCCTCCTCACCACATGCTGCTCCCCTCTTAGCTACTTTACCAGATCCCCACAGGGAGAGGTTAAGCTGTTGGTAGTTAGGGATCAGGGTAGAGAGTGGGGTGATTGGGTTCTACCTAAATGTCCTTCCATCTCTTGCCATATAGTTGCCTCTTGACCTGACCCATGTAGACTTTTGAGGCAACACAGGAGTCTACAGAGAGGAGCTAAGGATGTTAGGCAGCAGGAGGGGGTGTGGGAGTCAAGAATGAGGACAGGAGCTTTCACCTCGTGTTTCTCAGCTTCTCAGAATACCAAGATGGCACTGCAGATGGTTCTGAGGATGGAGAAGCCCCCACGTCCTGCAAGACACAATCTAGACAGGATGCAGAGCACAGTGAGTGTCCTAGAGTTTCTCCCAGAAGGGATAATGACAGCCTGCTCCTGCCTCCCTGGTCTCCAGGCCCCAAAGACAAGCACCAACTACCAAATGAGAAAAGAGCCCTGAGCTGGGGCAGAGCTCCATGGCAACCATGGTTTTCGGGCTAGGCGCCATGGTTCCTGACCATGGACGCTGACACTTGAATTTCGTATCATTTTCATGTGTCATGGAATATTCTTTTGACTTTTTTCAACCACTTAAAAATGTAAAAAACATGCTTAACTTGTGATCTGAACCAAAAAATCTGTAGTAAGTCAGATTTGGCCTGCGGATTATGGTTGGCGGCCCTCAGCATCATCTCTAAATCACCCTTCATTCTCTGTTTTTCTTCTGTGTCCTGGCTTCAGCCCTGACTTGTCCAGAGCTTTCTCCCCAGCACTGGAGTATATTGTGAGCCTTGGGCAGAAAGGAAGGCAGCATGGTACAATGGAAGGAGCATGGACTCAAGAGCCAGAAACACCTAGGTTCAAACCCTGTCTCCACCAATTGGGACCTGGGTGACCTGAAGTAACTCCTTCCCACTACCCTGTCCTCATCTGTGTCCCGGAGCTTGCCTTGTAGAGCTGTTGCAAAAGGGCCTTGGTCGATATACAGCAAGACATTAGCTGTTATTTGGGTCCATGCAAAGAAGCTGAAGAGGGTATAGGTCTTTTTTTTTCCTGCTCACTTAGGTCCAACAGCTTCTCCGAACCAACTTTCCAGGGATGCCTCTCTCCATCTCCGTGAAGGGAATCAAGAAGAGAGTCTGATATCCCCTGTGAAGCCTGTCCCGAGCCTCTCCCCCCACTTTCCCACCGCCAGACCTGCTGGGGCCTCATCACTGGACACAGTGTGCTTGGCTTCTATCCTGCATGTTTCTACATTGGCTCACCCAGAGGAAAACAGAAATCTGCAATTGTCATAAACACATTTAAATCAGCCCTACAGAGTATAAAACATAAATTTGGCTCATGGAATTCATTGTTTGTGGTGGTTACAATGAATATAGCAAACATTTCTTGAAAGTAGCAAATGACAAACTAGCACTCCTTTAGCTAAGTGATATCTGCCTCCTTCCTCAATATTCCTTCCCGGGCACTGTGTCATTGCCTTTAAGTCCCCAGATAGCCTGGTCTGTGCCCTGTGGCCTCATGCACACCCACTTGTCTTCCCAGGGTGAAAAGAGAAGCAAGGGGAGCTTCCTCCAGTGGGTTGGCACTGGCCTCCCGGGAGTTCCCTTGTGTGAGGATTTCAAAGCTCCAGGAGGGTGATGTGACACCAGGGGCTTTGGCGTCTGCTGAGCCCTTCTCCTTCTCTCAGACCTCGTCCTCCTCCTGTTCCATGAATAGATCCCTACACTTCAGCTGCCTGCTCTCTAGGCCTCAGGATCTTCTTTTAATTCTCTCTGCCCCTGCCTCCTTCTGCAAGGGGCCAAGTCTTTCTACTTCTACTTCACACACAGTTTATGTCTTTTCCTTCTATAGTCTCACTGCCAAAGGTCATAGCATCCTAACTGGTCCTCTTGCCCTGGGTTCCCCCCTGACTGGTCTCTACCCACATCATACTGCCCAGAGAAGAGCTCTGGAGTTGCCAACCGTCACTGGCTTCCCA
Organism: Mustela erminea; assembly: GCF_009829155.1. NCBI lineage: Eukaryota > Metazoa > Chordata > Mammalia > Carnivora > Mustelidae > Mustela > Mustela erminea. The sequence goes on from NC_045614.1 coordinate 102,447,873, forward strand.
TTGTCTCCAGAACAAAGGCTAGCCTCCCACACATGGCTGCAGTGTCCTCCATAGGGGGGGCCCAAGGCACATTTCTGGCTTTATCTCCTGTTAGTCCCCTTCCTCAATTCTATGTTCCAACTAAATGGAATGACCCATTGTCCTTGTCCATGCCTCCCTCCAGGCTTTTGCTCATTTTTTTTAAAGATTTTATTTATTTATTTGACACAGAGAGAGAGATCACAAGTAGGCAGAGAGGCAGGCAGAGATAGAGGGGGAAGCAGGCTCCCCTCTGAGCAGGGAGCCTGATGCGAGGCTCAATCCCAGGACCCTGAGATCCTGACCTGAGCCGAAGGCAGAGGCTTAACCCACTGAGCCACCCAGGCGCCCCTGCTCATTCTTTACACTGGTTTCTAAGTAAATGCTTATGGCAAAGGATGCCCTGTCAGAGCCCAGTTATCCACCAATGGTTCTGTTTTAGCTTAGTTTCTCTGAAAGCAGAAACTGAATAATTTATTTGGGAACAGAATTCAAAAGAGCAGGGGTGAGGAAAACGGGAAGTGACACAGAGAATAAGGGAGAACTAGCACAAAGATGCATTATCCAGTTAGCCCAGCCATGGCTGACAGCTTGATCCTGTGGGGACTTCTAAACAACCTTATGAAAAGTTTTTGGAGAACCATCTTTCCTGGAGATGAAATAGGAAACGTCTATCCATGACCTCCCATTCTCATGGTTTATATGTTGCTTCACTGGGTGCTAATTCTCTTGGTTCTTTCTTGCTGGTGTGTGAGAGCAGAGCAGCTCCCAGAAATGTACCAAGACTTAGCGTCAGGGAAAACCTGGGAGAGAGCAAATGGAACGTGGCAAGTCACTTCGGGAAAGCTGGTCACTGTAGCAGAGGCTGGAATAGGAAGCAAGGCCAAAAGGATTTGAATGGTGCACAAAAGGTGTTCCACCCCCTGGCTTTTGGGGACACAGGCTTTATTGCTCCAGCTCTTCCAACCACAGATTTTTACTCCTGCCCAGGGACAGAGGAGCCTGGGTGAAGGGACAGCCCTGGGCCCTGTTTGAAGAATGCACCTCATACAACCAGAACCTGGGTTCTCTCTTCCTCATTAGGAAGTGCTTTTCTGGTGAGGTTCTGTGGGATGCGTTGGGATCATTCAGTGAGTCTCATAGAGAGCCCAAAGATGCTGATTTGTGGGCTCTTTCTCCTCTCTTCACTCAGTGCTTATTTTCCTTCCAAAGGTTCAAAAACTCCATCTCCTCTTGTTGCTCCTATATCATCCTTTTATCCCAGCTAGGGTGCCCATAGTTAAGTTTATCCAAATTGAAGAGACAGTTTCTGAGATATTCTAACCCTGGCACAGATTTCGCTCTAGTTGTGTGTGTGTGTGTGCGCGCGCGCGCGTGTGTGCATATGTGCATGCGTATTTCATTTCTATCTGGCCCTCCATTCTCCCTCCCTGTGTCTTCTAGACACCTTCCCTGTGAAAGTCAATTCCCTGGCAGCAGCCTATCATCTGGGAAAAGCCCTGTGAAAACAGAGGCCTTGCATTACAAGCTGAGCTAGTGATGCAGCTTAAAATTACAACTCATATTCCACATTCATCCACATTCATAAGAATTTCTAAAATTATAAGGACAATTTCTTGTCCTTGTACAATTTCTAAAATTACAAGGTGTTGAGGAGAGTATGGGGCAACTGGAACTCTCACATGTCACTGGTATAGTGGAAGCTGGCACAATTGATTTGGAAAACTGTTGGATACGATACACAAAATCTAAACACATGTATGCCCAATGACTCAGCAATTCCACTCCTAGGTATGTATACCCAAAACATATGCAAGACTGTTCACAGCAGCTTTCTTCAGAATAGTGGAAAACTGGGGCACCTGGGTGACTCAGTCTGTTAAGCATCTGCCTTTGGCTCAGGTCATGATCCTGAGGTCCTGGGATCAAGCGCCACTTTGGGATCCCTGCTCAACGGCTAGTCTGCTTCTCCCTTTACCCTTCCCCCCCTCCTCATACTCTCTCTCAAATAAATAAATAAAATCTTAAAAAAAAAAAAAGAATAGTGAAAAACTAGAAACAATCCAAATGTCCATCAGTAGAAAGTGAATAAATAAATTGTGGTATATTTTATACAATGGAATACTATCTAACAACAAACAAGAATGGACTATTATTACACAAAACAACACAGCTGAGTTTCACAGGCATAATGTTAAGAACAAGAAGACAGACACAAAAGAGTGTGTATTCATAACTCCATTTGTATGAAGTTCAAAAATAGGCAGAACTAATCCATGGTGATAGAGGTAAGAATGATTTGCAGGGGAAGATATTGACTGGAAGGGACCTATTGAGATGCTGAAAATATCTTCTATCTCTGTCTGAGTGGTGGATACCTCCCGAGTGTATTCATATGTAAAAGTGCATTAAATTGTAGGATTGATGTAGTTTACACCATGTGGGTTATTCCCGAATAAAGAGATGAATGAACAAGTGGTCAGAGGGCCCCCTGGAGTTTCCTGTATGATAGTCCAAGGAATAGGGGTTAGGGTGGTGGGCCCGTTCTAAGGTCCTTGCAAATTTAGATGATTCTCATCCCCCTTTCTGTGGTAAATCTGCCTGACAGGATCTCATCTAAACACTCTATGCATACTCCATGTTTTGAACTTGTAGGAACACATTTGGACCCCCAGAGTTGATATAAAGATATTTAAAGTCGAAACATTAGAGCTTCAGAAGATGTAAAAAGAAATGTTATCTGAGCTTCTCTTAACTGACTAAAGCAAAACTTTCCAAAAATACAGCTGCCATTAATCTTCCTCTGAGTGATTTCCTAGCCCATTCAGCTGCCATGGAGACAGAATGCCTAATAGAACTTTCTATAACTTCCTAGGGAAGCCCTAAACCCCCTCCCCAACCTCTTTCACTCCTACTCCTTCATTACATTTGGTATACAAATCTTGATCTCTAGTTATTCAGTGAGTTACTTAATACTGAGCAACTTCCTGGGGCCCATGTCAATAAACTTGGTCTTTTCTCCTGTTCATCTGCCTGTTCTCAATTATTTGGTGGGTCCTCAATCACTGGACCCAAGTTGGAGGAGCAAAAGTCTTTTTCTCCCTACAAATCCAGAACAACCTAGCTGTGGCCTATAATTCAGTGGTCGAGCAGGTTTACAACCTTATATTTCAAGGATATTTGGCCAAGTTGACTCTTTTATCAGACTCTTGGCAGACTGGTGCTTAGGACTTGACTTGATAACACTTGTCCTGAAACAGATTCATCCCTACAATATGCATTGATTTCATTGTGGGGGGAGGGGTTCTAAATACTCTGATGAAAAAGCCAGACCCAAAAGGTACTGACAGCTCTATTCTTCCAGTTGTTCAAGCTGAAAAGTTTGTACTTTTTTCTCTTTTCTTTCTCCCTCTCTTTCTTTCTTTTTTTAAAGTAGGCTCCTCACCCAGTGTGGGGCTTGAACTCACAACCCTGAGCTCAAGACCTGAGCTGAGATCAAGAATCAGACACTTAACCGACTGAAACACCCAGGCACCCTGAAAAGTTTGTACTTATTCTTGACTTCTGTTTCTTTGACATCCCACATCAATCTGGCAGGAAATCATGTGGACAGTATTCTCAAAATATATCCAGAATCTAACCAACTCCCACCATGTCCTCTTAGGGCCACCCTCATCTCTTGCCTGGACTAGGGAAAAAGCATCCCATTCTTAGCCCAGCTGCCAGAGTGATCCTTCTAAACTGAGATCCCATCACTCCTCTACTAAAAAACTCCCCAGGGGTGGTTCCCATCTCACTCAGAGCATCAACCCTAAGGCTGACAAGGCCCTTTTTCATCTACCCTCCCCATCACTCTGTCCCCCTTCACCCCTACTTTGCCCCCTAGCGTGGCTCCAGTCCAAGGCCCTTTGATGCTCCTTGGACCTGATCCTGCCTTAGGCCTCTGGACCTTTCCCTGGGCTCCCACTGCTTGGAATGCTCTTTCTGAGGTATCCACCTGGCTAACGGTCTCACCCATTTCAGATCATCACTTAGATCTCACTTAGATCATAGATCTTGCTATTTAACACAGCAAACTGCACTTCCCCCCTGCCTCCCCAATACCTGATTCTTCTTTTTCCCATAGTATTCATTCCTACGTAGTTCACTTATTTATTGTGTTTATTGTTTGCCATCTCTTTCCACTAGGAAGTTGGTTTCATGAGGTCAGGGATCTGTTTACTCCGTGACATATTCTAAATGCCTAGAATAGTGGCTGGCAAATAGTGGGTGCTCCATATATGTTCGTTAAGTTAATGAAATCAGCTTCTGATGCTCATTCAGGGTGAGAGCTGAATTTGGCTGGGAAGAACAAAAAGGTCTAGAAACTTTCAGGATTTGATTATTATGGCCCCAGGGTCAGTAGTCATGTGCTCAGGTTTGGAAATCCCCCCAGACATAGAGGAAGATGGACCAGACAAAATCCAGCAAACTCAGGGAAGTATTCAACGGGGCTTCCCTGCCAGTGGGTTCCTGGTTAGATCCCATCATAGGCAACTGGGCTGGAGATGAGTTGTTGGTTTAAATGATAGCAAGAGAAAGGAAATGGTGAGAAGTCTGTGATGGGCATGAGAAAGGCACCTGGCATGCTTCAGTCTGTGGATTAAGCCACTGGCTGCTGGAATGAGGAACTCCTTCTCCCAGCCGGGGTGGGCAGAGAGCCTGTCCAGGAGGGGAGGGAACTAGCAGAAAGGAGCTATGCATTCTTTCTTTTTTCTTTTCTTCTTTTTTTTTTCCCCCTTCCTTCCTTCCTCTTGCTTTCTTCGTTCCAATGAGTTATTTATTTGTAACTTGGAGGTGTGTTCTTTTTATTCCCTTCTTTACCCACACCCCTATCTGCCTCTCCTCTGGCCACCACAGGATTGTTCTCTGTATTTATTCAAGAGTTCTCTGTTTTTGCTGGAGTTTCTTCCGTCTTCTCTAGGGTGAAGCCCCACACTGGATTGCACACACGCATGCATGCTACTAGACGGGCCAAACAGAATTCAGGTCATTGCTGTGGCCCCGGGGCCTCCCCTCCACACCAGAAACCCCCAAAAGGCAAATCCATCCTCCCATTTGATAAAGTGAAGGATTTAGGTTGAATGGGAGGGTAGAAGGGCTCAGCCTGTCCAGAGTGCTCTACAGATCAATGGTGTAGTTGGAACTGGGTTTCAAGATCTCAGACTGCATGCTGGACGGTGTCCTGGGTGGACCCCCTCAGGCTCTTCTCACAGAGTATTTCTCCCCCCATGTTCTGGGATGACTCCCTCCAGGCAGCAGAGTTCTTAATCCCAGCGCAGGGTGAAGTTCTAGAAGACAGCGTCTCACACCCAAATGCAGAACATCAGACTGCGTGGCCAAGGGGATCTTATTGATGGAAGCCCAGCGAAGGCAAATAACTTGTCCAAAATTACACAATGCTTGGGCCACAGTTAAGGATGGAGCCGGAAACTGAACTTAGGTTTTCTGATTGCACTTTGAAGTTCCTTCCAGCAGTGGGATTTTGTGATTTCTCGATGCTGAGCCACTCTACTCTAGAGTGGTTTTCATCACAAAACTCTGATCCTGAAATCCCCAAGGTACTTTGTCTGCCACTGGTAGTGGCCATGACAGCTCATTCCTTGGCCTCTGGAAGGGCTAAAATTCTTTTCTAGGGCATTTGGAAATATATTCTTCAGCCTCACTCCCCTTCCTGTGACCAAATCCCATAAGCTTCCTAGTCATCACCCTTACATTTCCCTCCTCCCGGGGCCCTGTACTCTGACCTGCACACCTATGCTTTCCCTTCTCCGGGCTAGTGAGCTTTCCCCATCCCACACTCCAGTCTGGCTCTGGACGTGATCCTGACTCTGACAGGGATGCAGAATCACAGGAGTCATTGGAAAGACGTTAGAGGTCAGAGTCCCGCTCCGCCCTGCCCCCTGCAGACCTTGGGGGGCTGTCTGTTCTCTCTGTTGCTTGAGGATCACGGTAGATGCCAGAGTTCTCATTTATTTACTTATTTTAAGATTTTATTTTATTTTATTTTATTTTCAGTGGGGCGGGGAGGGAGAGCCAGTCCTAAGCAGACACCGTGCTGAATGCAGAGCCCAACATGGGACTCTATCTTACGTCCTGAGAGCTCTCATACTGAGCAGCTCAGGTGCAGGTGTACTCCATGAGCCACAAGTATGCAGGAGGAGCTGTGTAAGAACTTTACTTTCTTGTGTAATCCTCACAAAACAACCCAGCAAGGTAAGGACGATGCCCATTTTATAGATCAGGAAGTTGAGCCTCAGAAAGCTTCATTCATTTGCCCTAGATCACGGAGCTAATAAAGGCTAGGATTAGAAATGAAGCCCAGGTCTACTGAACTAAAAGACTAAGTCTCATGCACAGAGGTGGGGGGAGGAGGAAGGGTTGTAGAAAAGGGGGAAACATGAAACACCATCTTCCCTGGCCTCCCTGGCTGCAGGACTGAGGCGGTGAATATCACTGTGGAAATGATTCCGTATCTCACAATCAAACTCCTCCAAGTGTCCAGAGAGGAGAGGTCGCTGGGCCGGGAGTGGGTGGGAGGGTTAGCTTGCTGACAGCCCGTGACATGCACCCTGCTAGCTCTCCACCGGGGCATTTGTGAGTACCTGGCTGCCTTCTGGAAACTACCCAGCCACACCAAGGCAGGTGACCCGCCCTCCTCCCCAGATTGAGGAAGCAGGAAAAGGTGGCAGCGTGAGGCAGTGGGCAGACGTGCTGGGCGATGGTGGCCAGAACTCCCCTGAGGATGGGCTTTCTCTGGGGCTTGGCTCTGTCCCTTTTCTTCTGCTGGGAGGCTGGGGCCCCCAGGAGCTCTGCAGGTAAGGAGGTGGGGGCTTCTCTCCCAATAGAGATCTGGGTGTGAGTTTCTGTACCAGCAGCCCTCTTGGGTTAATTACAATTAACCATAAAGTTGCATCTGAAGTATTCCTTTATAAACATGGTGTCAGCTGACGCACGTCTGACACTGCAGTCCATAGAATGAGTGACGTCCTCGTGCTGTGCCTGTGAGTTTGTTTTTCCGCGTGGGAGTTGGGGGGGGCAGGTGAGGCAGAGTGGTGGAAGGGGATAAATCTGACTAAAGCCAAAGAAAGTGGCTTGACCAGGTTCTAACTCCTCCAAGTTTATTTCCCAGCCCAGAATTCCTTTAAAAACTAGTTTTTGTGTGTGAAAAGTCTGTCACTGACTGCTTGGGGAGGGTGGATTCTGAGGGGGCCAGGGCTGTTATGGAAGAAGAGAACTAACCTAGAGGTGTAACAGGAACCTTGCTAAGCTTGTTGCATGCATTGTCTTTTTTTTTTTTTTAATAGACTTTTATTGGAGAGCAGTTTTGGTTTCACAGCAAAATTGAGCAGAAAATACCGAGATTCCCATGTCACCTCTGTACACCCACTAGACATGGACTCCCCTTCTATCAGCATCCTGCATTATCTTTTTTTTAAAGATTTTATTTACTCACCTGACAGAGAGAGACACTGTGAGAGAGGGAACACAAGTAGAAGTGGGAGAGGGAGAAGCAGGCTTCTTGCCGAGCAGGGAGCCTGATCAGGTCTTGATCCCAGGACCCTGGAATCATGACCTGAGCCGAAGGCAGACACTTAATGACTGAGCCACCCAGGAGTCCTCTGCATTATCTTTTTTAAAAAAGATTATTATTATTTTTTAAATGTTTTATTTATTTATTTGACATACAGAGATCACAAGTAGGCCGAGAGGCAGGCAGAGAGAGAGGAAAGGAAGCAGGCTCCCTGCTGGGCAGAGAGCCTGATGTGAGGCTCGATCCCAGGACCCTGGGATCATGACCTGAGTCGAAGACAGAGGCTTTAACCCACTGAGCCACCCAGATGCCCTTAAAAAAGTTTTTTTTTTTTTTTTTTTTTTTTTGACAGACAGAGATCACAATTAGGCAGAGAGGCAGGCAGAGAAAGAGGAGGAAGCAGGCTCCCCGCAGAGCAGAGAGCCCGATGCGGGGCTCGATCCCAGGACGCTGGGATCATGACCTGAGCTGAAGGCAGAGGCTTTAACTCACTGAGCCACCCAGGCGCCCCCAAAAGATTATTTTTTAAAGCAGTTTTAGTTTCATGGCAAAATTGAGAAGAAGGTACAGCTATGTCCCATATGCCCCCGTGCTCTTTTTAATCTTCACAATGACCCGAGAGAGAGAAACACGAGTCTTATTCCTACTCACCCCTGCCCACAGAGGTGATGGGACTGAGGCTTCCCAGGATTCAACAAGTCAACTGCAAAGCCACCTTATTCTGCAAGCACCTAGCCTCTAGACCACTTAGTCTCGTGTACGCCTTCATGATCTGCCTGGCTTGTGCTACACGTTTTACGTTTTAATTTAATCTAATCTTTACAACCTATGAAATATGTACCCTTAGCTCCGTTTTACAGATGAGAAAATGCAGGTTTGGAGCCCGGAGACTTGATCAGGGTCCCATGGCTGGTAAGAAGCGGAGCAGGGACTCAAACTCAGGGTCCCAGTACACACACCATCCTCTCTGCCAGTTTGAGGCATGACCGGGAAAGCAGCAACAGGAGCACAGGGCCGGGTCGGCTTTGCTGTGCTTGAGCAGACCTGTGGTGGGTCGGAGACTTGGGTGGGGGGTGTGAGGGTCCCAGTGGGTACGAAGTGGCTGTGGGTTGGGAAGCACAAGGAGGTTTCAAAGCAGGATGATATCATGGGGATCCTGGAAAAGGAAGAAAATACTTCAGAGGAAGTCAGTGGTCAGACCCCAAGACCACTGCGTGGGTTGATTCCACCGGGCAGAGACCAAGGAAGCTCAGAGAAATATCTTGGGCTTTGAAGTGGGGAGAAGAAAGTATATTCCTGTAAAAGCATGATTTGTGAACAACTAATGAGAGTGGATATGTCATGACTCTCCTAATCTGCGCATGGGGACAGCCTGACATTCTCACCGCATTAAAGAAGGCTGTGTGCTCTCAAGTGGCTCTTGGAGAGGACAAGGCTTTGGGAGGGATGCTTAGTGACCCTTGCAGGCTTTGGTATATAAGACTTTCCCATCCTCTTCTCCTCTGGTCCTCACTACCACCTGCAAGGCAGGTAGGGTAATCCTTGTTCCCAAGGGAGGCTTGGAGAGGTCTAGTGACTGGCTTGGCTAGTAGGAGGCAGAGTCAGGATTTGAACCAGTCAATCATGGGACTCCAGAGCTAGTAGGCAATAGGCCTAGGGTTGGAGCCCAGTCTTTGTTCTTCTGGCCCACCGCTCTTTTATCGTTCAGGGAGAGACACAAGAGGACAAGCTGAGGACCTGGGGCCCAGTCCTGACAGCCAGGGTAGAGGTGACCAAATGGTCCTGTAATTCCATAGGGTGCTTGGCTACTTTTGGGTCAGTAGACCTCAGTAAAGACCATCTCAAATCATTGGAACCCCGAAAAGGGGGTTCTTGTCCTTCCAAGAGTAGGATTACTGGAAAACCACAGGGCATCCCCTTACATTTGAATTTCAAGAAACAAAGCTTTTTTTCTGTATGTCTCAAATATTACATGAGAAATACACATACTAAAGACATAATTTGTCATTAAAATTATTCCTTGTTTATCTGAATTTCAAATTTGAATTTAATTGGGCATCCTGTATTTTTACTTGTTAAATCTGGCAACCCTCCCCTGAAAGGGTCCTTAGCCCACTTACAGAGAGAGCCCTTCCCCCTCCGTAGGTGGGAGAGGCATGCTTGTAAGTGCATGAAAAGATCCTGCTGTAGCCTCCCCAGGAAAGGAGTGCCACCCACCGCTCACACAACCTCCGAGGGTCTGTCGAGTGGCCAGAGATGTTCTGGTCTGTGGAGAAACGCTAGCAGCATCTCTTTTAAGGGTGAAGTTTTCCTCCCTTGGCTCCCTGTTACCTGTGGAACATGGATGGTGCATCATTTCAGTAGTTCTGGGGTCCCATCCCCACCATGTCAGATGAGTGGGGATGGGAAGCTTGCCCCTTTCCAAAGGACTCCGCCTGCTCCCTTCTCTTTTGCAGAAACCATCACCTACTCTCTCTCTGGAGGCTCCTCTCCCCCCGTCCTCCCAGGTACCTCTAAATACAAAACCACAGTTGTTTTCTGGGTTTGAAGGGTTTTTACTCCCATGGGGAAACATCTGTTGGATAAGAAAAGTATCAATGGCAAAGTCACAAGGATTCTTTCAGAAGGTTCTGAGAGTTGTGGTCCCTGCTCTGTAGTTCTTGGCTCACTTGGACCTCTGCCTTCTTTGCTCCCCCTTGAAGCTGGAGTCTGGCTCCATGCACTCCCTCTGATGGCTTCAGACCAATAATCAACTAGATTCTGAGGCTTGCCTCAGAAGCACTTAGGGTCACCAGAAGACATTAGACAGGCTGGGGTGCCTGCGTGGCTTGGTGGGTTGAGGCCTCTGCCTTCAACTGGGGGCATGATCCCAGGGTCATGAGGAGCCTGCTTCTTCCTCTCTCTGCCTGCCTCTCTGCCTACTTGTAGTCTCTGTCTGTCAAATCAATAAATAAAATCTTAAAAAAAAAAAAAAGGAGACATTAGACAGGCAACCCCAGTTCCATGGCTGACACAGGGGACTGGTCTTCCTGATGATACCACCTCCTTCTTCCTTGTATGTATAGATGAAAAATGCCATAAAAGCAACTTCCCCTCCCTACCCTCCTCCCAGGGTACCCAGGGCATAAACACAAGAACATGTGTGAAATTAGTCCAATGGGACTCATGGCTTACAAAGTTGGTCTTACCTAACACAGGCCCCAGCACCAGCAGACCAGGTCCTTTGGTGATGACAAACCACATAGAAGAGACTGCCATGACTCCGGGAATCGGGACAAATTCAGAGAGAGACTTCCAGACCTCTGACCTTGTCGAGACCTCTGTGCCAAGCCATAGCCCTTTGGAAACTCAAACCCTGAGCACCCAGACCTTTGATAGGAGCTTAATCCTGGCCAGTGCCATTTCAGAAGCAGAGACCAGGAAAACCAAGACCACTTTTCGTGCAACAGAGACCAGGGTCTTCACACAAATGACACCGTCCAAGTTCACGGTTATGATCACCACTCCTATGGAGGCATCAGCCACAAGTGGCAGGACCATGGCAACTGGAAGGACCACAGTGGAGACTGTCATAGGCAGTGATCTTGTGGAAGCTGTCTTTGACACCCTTTGTACTGATGACAGCTCAGAAGAGGTGAAGAGGCTCATAATTGATGTCTTGACATCAGCTCACACCTCTGCAGAAGACGAGGGCCTGGCTTCAGACAGCAGTGCCTTCTCAGACCACTCAGTTCTGGCCATCACCGTCTCACAGGCCCTGGCACCTGACCAGAATGCTTCGGCTAAAGACTGGCTTGCCTACAGCCTCACTGACATGGAGATTACCAACTGCAGCATCACAGAAATACTAACAACTGCCACCAGCCTTGGGACCTCCAACGTAGCTCTCGACCCCTCAGGAGGAAAGACCCCATCTTCCCCTGATGTGTCAGCTTTGTTTCATTCCACCGAAGCAGAACCACACCTCACCAAGACCATGACCTCCACAGAGATTTCATCAGCAGCCAGTGCCACAGAACCAGTCACACCTGATACCCCAGTTGAGACTCCGCTACCTGCTAATAGCACCATAGAAGGAGGAACAACAGCAGCTGAGCCCATGACCCCCAGCACAACTTTGGTGACAGTCAGCATTGGACCCTGGGAAGAAACTGCTGTCCTCTCTACGGAGACGACAAGCCACACCGAGGTCTCAGGAGTGATTACGATCTCCACAGAGACCGGGTCAACGGTAGGTAAAGTGGCTTCCCCTGCTGTGGCTGACAGCCACAGCCACGGAGCCACTAGCAAGAACCCCAGCCCCTCACAGCCTCGTACCACAGACAGCACAATCGATGGGTCTGTCTCCATCAGCAGGAGCACTTTTCCTTCTGCCCACCTGATTATGGCCAATAGAAGCCTTGAGGCAAACATCGCCTCAGTCAAGACCACAACCTTAGCCAAGACCTTGAAGACAACCAGCAGGGCTGGAGGGAAGACGCCAACTGCTCTGCCCACCACTGCTCAGCCAAGGGGGACCACAGAAGCTACTGCAGGTAGAGGCTCCTACGGCTAGGATCTGGGGGATGTGGGGTTTGGAGTTTCCAGGGTGTCTGTGTGCTTAATAAGGGGTAGGGAGGAAGGAAGGCTCTGGGGCCTATTTTGAGTCCAGTCCCTGATGGAAGCTCTTCATGATCTTCTAGCAATTCTTGCCAAAGTCAGAAATATAGCAGAGTTAGAGAGGTGTATGGGAAAACTGTGGGGCTATCACCTACTCTCTCTCTGGAGGTTATCCCTCTCTGCTCTCTGGCCTCAGTTTCTCCCCAGTAAATGGGGTTGTGATGGGTGAACAATAAGGTCCTTTCCGGCTCTATCCTTCCATGATATTAATAGTTGAGTGACTACTATGCACCAGGCGAGGCCCCAAATTTTATTCAAAAGCCACAGTCCTCATACTCTTGAAGCTTCTGGTACAGCTAGAGCCACACAGAGGGGCACCATGTGAACATCTGGCTCAAGCTGTGGCCCTCTGAACCGCTGAGACCCCATGAAAGTGGGACTTACTGGTTGTGCCTGCTGGGGTTGGAGCCACAATGACTTGAAACAAACAAACAAACAAATTGGGTGAAGGTTTGGGGTTTAAAGCTTCATGTCTAAGAAAATATACTTTTTAGGGAAAAAGCTGCTTGTGAGAGGCTGCTCTGTCAGCCCAGCTCCTGGTTAGCCTGGAGCCTCCACCTCGTCTTCCTAACACTGTCCTTGTGGCCTCACCTCCGTGGTGGCCTCAGCCTGTCCTGCCTTTGTGGGGAGGTGAAATAAAAATATTAATCACAACCCCCTTACCAAACATCATGTGTATTCCAGCAGAGGTGATAGAAACATATTGCCCCACCAGGCAGTGCTGGCCCCAGAATGTTCTCACTGACGTCAGGCAGTGAACTAAGAGCTTTGCATGTGTTCTCTCTTCTAGTTAAACCTTCAAAACCACCTTCTGAGGTGGATGTTAGTAGCCCACCTGACGGGTGAGGAAACAGATTTAAAGATGGTGAAAAGACAGCAGTGGGACTCCAGATGGAAGTCTGGTTCCATCTCATAGTCTCCTACTGTGCTTTTATTTTTATTTTTTATTTTTTATTTTTTTTTAAGATTTTTATTATTTATTTGACAGAGAGAGATCACAAGTAGGCAGAGAGAGAGAGAGAGGAGGAAGCAGGCTCCCTGCTGAGCAGAGAGCCCAGCTTTTATTTTTTTAAAGCACAACTGATTAATGTATTTTTCTTTTAAAATGCTTTTCTTCGGGGTGCCCGGGTGGCTCAGTGGGCTAAAGCCTCTGCCTTCGGCTCAGGTCATGATCCCAGAGTCTTGGGATCGAGGCCCGAATCGGGCTCTCTGCTCAGCAGGGATACTGCTTCCCCCTCTCTCTCTGCCTGCCTCTGTGCCTACTTGTGATCTCTCTCTGTCAAATAAATAAATAAAATCTTTAAAAAAACAAAATAAAATTCTCTTCTTTATTATTTGTCAATTAGATGATACATTGACACGATTTAAAATTCAGTAGGTACAAAAGGGATCAGTATAAAATGTTTCTGTCCCACTGCGGTTCCCCAACTCCCCAGCTACCTTCATACACATGACCGACAGAGTCACTTTCTTGTGAATAGTCCAGCCATGAAATATGCATATGGCGGCCAAAACAAGGGGGAAAGAGATATATATTGATATTGATACAGTATCAATACTGGTATCTATCTCTATCTCTGTAAATATAGAAGTGCAATCTAACAGTATTCTGGTAGGAAGAAATGACTCCACGGTGGCTGGGGAAAACAAGGGGGTTAGGGCCCCACCAAAGGCAGAACTTGCCCCCAGAGTGTCTAGATTGGGAAGACTGGATTGAAGCTTCTGCCAACTTAGACCTGGACAAATTGGCTGAGGTTTCCCCCTCTGAGAGCTGGCCTCTCACTGGTGCTGTCCCTGTCTGGATCCTTTCCCAACAGTTCATCCAGAACTCCCAGGCCTTGAGAACATTCTAGATTTCACTTTCATTTCTTGTTCTTTGCACTATTCTTTTGACTTCTCCAAATGTGGATGGGGTCTTTAGACATCCTTTCCTTCACTCTTGTTGGGAAGACACTACAAGGAGCCTAGTTATTGGAAAGAGGGAATCCTTTTTCTCTTTGCAGTGAATAGATGTAAGATCCCATGTGAGCACGGACACATTTACACATGAGAGTGAGCCCAGAGGTGCAGAGTGGGGGACAGAGGCTGGGGAGCACAGGTCATGTCCCCATTCCTGAACTGACTTACCGATAGGTTCATCTCCTGCTTTTCTAAATTTTCAGGTGGGGATGGAGGCTTTCTCCTCCTGCAGCTGAGAGTGGCCTCCCCAGAAGACCTCACTGACCCCAGAGTAGCAGAGAGGCTGATGCAGCAGGTGAGTGGGAACTTTCTGGGCCAGGAAAGTAGAGGAGAGTTACAGGAACTAAATCTAATCTTCTTGGCTTAGCTTCTGCCTATTTTTCCTGAGTTGGGAATTCCCTTCTGTGTTATGTAAAAAAATGATTTCCCTCACCCCTAATTTTCTCAGGCCTTAGGAAGGCCAGGTCTTCTAGCCCTTGGAAGGTCAATTATATGAATGGGCAGGACTTTGGGTTACAAGTAGCAGAAATCCAGCTCATTGGAGCTTACACAGAAAAAGGCAAGGTATTGACTGAGAAACCTAGAAGTGACTTGTCCATTTTCAGTTATGGCTAGATCCAGCAGCTTAGATACGATCATCAATATTTTCTTTCTCGACTTCTCTTAGCATTTTGTTCTTCAGAATCTCTCTCCATATGTAAGGAAAGGTGGCTGTGACAGCCCCAGAGTCACAGGTACTTTCCTCTCCCAATACCTGCATATTATGCTAGGGAAAGACTAGTCTTATGGTCCTGCAAGGTCCACCGTAACTGACAGCTCAAACTGAACCACATGGAATGAGAAGGACAGGCCCTAGAGGAACTAGGAATGCTAGGCAGAAAATACCCCAACGATGTGTATTCTCGGTGGGGACCAAGACTGGGATATTTTTGTGTAAGTTGGGAAAATTCCCCTAAGACCCAGATCACTGGGCAAAGCTTCCAGTGGTGGAATTCTGGGGCCAGAGCTTTTGGGGATGGTGCGAATCATTGGAAGGTTAGACTAGGTCAGCTCAGCCTAGCTCTTGTGCCCACGTCTTGATGCCAGGAGATAAGAAGAGGGAATATCTGGACCCTTGAAGTTCTCTTAGCTGAAAGGGACCCATCAGGACTCCATAATAAGGAGTTCCCTGGGGTGGGTGCAGGGTTGAAATGGGACAGCCAGAGAAATGACGAATGCCTACAGCACATGATAATCAAAGTAGCAAGTGTGAATCCTAGTCAAAGAGGGAAGCCAGAGGGGCATCTGGGTGGCTCAGTTGGTTAAGACTCTTGGTTTCAGCTCAGGTTACGATCTCAGCATTGTGAGATCGATTGGGGTCTGTGCTCAGCGTGGAGTTGGCTGGAGATTCTCTCTCTCTCCCTTCTTCCTCTGCCCCTCCCGCCCTCTTTCTGTCTCTATAAAATAAATAAATCTTAAAAACAAACAAACAAAAAAAAAAAAAAAAAAAAGGAGGGAACCCAGAATAGTGTCAGATCTGAGCTCCCAAACTGGAAACTATTTCCGTGATAAGAAAGAGGCCTGGGAGAAAGGAGCAGGTCCAGAGCTGAGGGGCAGGAATCAGGCTGTGGTGGTGTTGGGTATGAGTTCTTGTTGGGAATGGGGCACAGACACAGAGTTCTGGGCTCAGACAAAGAACAAACTTTGGAGCCCTATAGATCAAGGGGTGAATTTCAGCTCCTAACTGTGTGACCTTGGGTAAGCTATTCTGTATTATTTTCCTCCCTTATAAAATGAAGTTACTACTACTTGCTTTATAAGGGTTGTTGGGAGGTCCAATGACATACTGTGCATGCAGCATCTAGTCCATGCCCAGTCTGTGGGCGGCTCGGGAAGGGTTGCTGGCCTCCTTGTACATCCTGTCCCACTGTCCCTTCCTGTCCATGCCCTGTGGTGAGCTCATGGGCCAGATTTGGGCTGGAAGGATCCCTGCTTCTTTTGCCCCCCAGCTCTGCCAGGAACTGCATACCCATGGACCTCCCATCCACGTCTCTCTGCTGCACATCAGGAGGGGCTAAGGAACATCTGCTGTGCCAGAGGGGCCAGTGCTGCCTGCCTGCGGCCTGGGATACCCTCTCATCCCATACACAGACTGGAGCTACCGAGCTAAGATATACCTGGAAGATTCCCAAGAGGTCAGCTAACCTAAGGCACTACCCAGCCATGGCAGCGGGACCCTGGCTCACATATGCCTCAATGTGTGTGTGTGTGTGTGTGTGTATGTGTGTGTGTGTGATGGTGGGGGTGGGGTGGGAGTGGAGCTTCCCTTGTTCCAAAGATATCCTTGGACTTCCTTTGCCACCTGTGTTACGTTTCAGTAAAGAGTGATCTGATCAGCCATCTTTCCACCCTCTTGGTGCTCCCATCAGCCCATTAATATTGCACACAGTGTGGCCCAGAGGCAACCTATTTGATCAATATGGGATTTTTTTGGTGTTGACATTTTTATGATATGGGGATTTTATGCATCCTCCTTACTCCTTCCCTCCCTCCTTCTCCCCTGGTTCTTGGTTGGGACCTCGATTACAGCACTTACTGAGGTTGGCCCCAGAGCCTGTTGAACTCTGAGCTCCTTCAGAGCTGGGCCCATATTTATCTCAGCATCCCCTGAACCTGAGCAGAGTGCCTGGTCTGTAGTAGGATCACAGAGAATGTTTTTTGGATTGCCTTGACTTTCAAGTTCTGGATACAAGCAGATCACAAGAAGGTCTGCAGTACTCGATTATTCCTCCCCTCTAGCTCATAAGTCAAGTTATTACTATTATTTTTAAGAAATTAAATGCAGCTATGGGGCACCTGATGGCTTAGACGGTTAAGTGTGTGACTTTTGATTTGGGCCCAGGTCATGATCTCAGAGTTGTGAGGTCAAGTCCTGCTTCAGGCTCTGTGCTGGGCATGGAGCCTGCTAAAGATTCTCTCTCTCTCTCTCTCCCCCTATCCCTCTACCCCTACTCTACCCCTAAAAATATTACATGTAGCTAATCTTTTTTCCACTGTAAAACAAAAAACAAAAAACAAACAAACAAACAAAAACCCTTGCTTATGATTTTGTGATTTTGAAAAATTCAAAAGGACCAAGAAAAGAAGACAAACAGCAAGAGGAGTGGTAAAGAAAGAAAAACATCTCTAAAATCCCACTTCTTATGTACAACTATTGTTAGTGTCTACACTCAACCTCTCTACTTGGTCTGAGATGTTTTACGTTCAATATTTGCAAAGTCAGAGTCTTTTTTTTTTTTTTAAGATTTTATTTATTTACTTGACAAAGATCACAAGTAATCAGAGAAGCAGGCAGAGAGAGGAGGAAGCAGGCTCCCTGCTGAGCAGAGAGCCCAATGATTATGATGATGATGGTGGGGGGGGGGGTGATGCGGAGGATGATGGGGGGGGATGATGGGGGGGGGATGATGCGGGGGGGATGATGCGAGGCTCGATCCCAGGACCCTGGGATCATGACCTGAGCTGAAGGCAGAGGCTTTAACCCACTGACCCACCCAGGCACCCCACAAAGTCAGAGTCTTAATCTTTCCCCCAAACCGGCTCTGCCTGCGACTTCATTATGTTAATTGCATCCTCCTGTTGCTCAAGCCCAAATTCTCAAAGCCAGTCTTTATTCCCCTATTTCCTTCGCACTCACTTTATGTCTAACTCGTCGCAGAATGCTGTTGCTCTCCTCTTGTCAAAATAAGCCCGGAATCTGATGCTTCCTCACCATCGCTGCTGCTCTCAACTGGTGCAAGGCACCATGGCCTCCCGCCGGGATTACTCAGACCCTCTTAGCAGGTCTCTCTGTTTTCTACCTTTACCCCTCAACCGCCCTGTAGCCCCAGCACACCAGCCAAGGCTGTTGCTCTGCAGTGTTAGTCAGACAACGCCACTTCTTGGCTCCAAACTCTCTTATCTCATTTAGACAAAGAGGTGTGCGACCTGCGCCCCTCCCCCAGCCTCGTTAATTTGCTCCCTGCGCTCCAGCAATGCTAACCTTCTTGCTGTTCCAGGAATCCATCAGGCTTTGCATGCGTTCTCCTATCTGGGGACCTTTGCACATGCTGGTCACTTTGCTCAGAGGGCTTCTCCTGCAGATATCCAGCCGGTAACACCTCCAACTCTTTCACCATCTCTGTGGGTCCCCCTGGCCACCCCCTCTGTTTTGATCTTCTTAATGCTGATCACAACCTAACATAATACATATTTTATTGGTTTATCCTTTCATCTGTCTCCCTCAACTAGAATGGAAGATTTCGCTCCCTCCCGTATCCCTAGCATCTAGCACAATGCCTGGCAATAAAAAGGGCCCAGTAGTAGAGCCTGGGTGGCTTAGTCCTTAAGCGTCTGCCTTCGGCTCAGGTCATGATCCCGGGATCCGGGACTGAGTCCCGCATCGCGCTCCCTGCTCAGCGAGAAGCCTGCTTCTCCGTCTCCCACTCTCCCTGCTTGTCTTCCTCTCTCACTGTCAATTAAATAACTAAATAAAAAAAGAAATTCTGAAAAAAAAGTGCCCAATGGGGTTATGGACAATGGGGAGGGTATGTGCTATGGTGAGTGCCATGAAGTCTGTAAACCTGGTGATTCACAGACTTGTACCCCTGGGGCTAATAATACATTATATGTTTATTAAAAAATTAAAAAATTAAAAAAAAATTTTTAAGTGCCCAGGAAATATTGTTGAGCGGAGGAAACAGGACAACTTCAAAAATTGCTATGAATAAGGGGAATATGTGTATTCAACTGATCCCCTGCCTCTTGCAGAGGGAAGCAGAACAGGTTTTATAAAGGAGGCTGAACAAAAATAATGCAAATATTCTTCCCAACGTATTTGCTGAGCACCCACAACAGAAGAGAGACATGTTGTATGCCATGGGGGATGCAAAGCCATCTCTTCCCCACAGGCTAAACTTAGTAGGGGAGGGTAGACAGGTACACAATTACAAATTGAAAGAACTTATTTACACCATATTCTGGCAAAACCAGAACCTCCTTAATATATAAAGAGCTCTTAAGAAGCAATAAAATGGCAAACATGCCTGCACGAAAGTTAGAGTATAAATGTCTTCCAGAAGCAGGAATATAAATGTCTGTTTTCCATGAAAAAGAAACTTCACTAGCAAAAAAAAGGGGGGGGATTCATACAATGAGATATTGCTAATTGTGTGTTAATAGGTAAGGATTTATAAAAATTATAATTTCCATGAGGAGGGTGTGGGGGGAAAGAACACTCTAAAATACTGTTGGCGTGAATGAAACTGGTATAGCCTTTCTGGAGGGCATTTTGATTTTCTAAAGCCTTAAAAATGTGCATCCCTTTCCCCAAGCAATTCCATCCCAAACGGTTTATCTTAAGGAAATAATTAAGAATCTGTGCAAAGACAATAAATAATCTGTTCATTACAGCGTACATAAATTCATTACATTTATAACAGCCAATAAAGGAAAAAGACAAGACAAAACACAGGATATCCCAGTGTAGTCATTTGGTTAATAATAACGGGGTGTGTGTGTGTGTGTGTGTGTGTGTGTGTGTGTTTGCTCCCAAATACTTTTCACACTGTCTCTAGAGGTTCCCTTTCCAAATTCAAAGTTAGTCCTGTTCTTACCAAAGGAATAAAACTCCCAGCTTTGTATATTAGGGTCTTTGTATATTAGGGTCTTTGTGATATGGCCTTGGCCATCTTCTCAACTCCGTGTCCTACAGACCCATCTCCTATGTCCTATGTTCCTTCCACAGGAAATTTCTCAGTACTTTGCAGTCACGCCACCTTTGATCCATTTTCTGCATATCATGATTCTTGCCCCCAGAAGTTTCCCCCTCTCTCTGGTGCCTTCATCTGGAAAACTTCTATTCATGCTCCAAAGCCCAGTTCACTCAGTGCCTCCTTGTGGTGGCTCTCCGAAAATCCCCTAATGAGGATCTAGTTTCTTAGTCTCTTTATGTTTCTGTTACAACACTTAACACGCTACGCTACATCCTGGTTTATTTGCTTCCAAGCTTGTTAAGTCATAGATGTTTCAGGACAAGTACCGCAAGGGAGTCATCGCTGTGGCCACAGAACCTCGCACAGAGCCCTGCACAGAGACGGAACTTGACTGTCTGCCGAACCACGGAGAGGAGTGGCTGCGGGTGCAGTTGACCCGGAAATACGGGTACTGGGCTCTGAAAGCCGGGAAAATGGAATTTTTTGAAGTCAAACAAAATATAAATCTAATGATATCATTATGAATAAGCCACACTATAAACAGGCATGTGTGGAGAGCAGTTTGCGTAAGTATGTAACACCCATTACATAATTCCAATTCTTAAATAGCTTTTCTTTTCTTGCTTGGCATTTATTTGAATCAGAGATACCTGATAAAGTGGATAATTCATCTTAAATACCTGCATATAAGGACATACATGTACATTCAAAACTGATGGCTATTCTTGGAAGCCAAAAATTATGTAAAATACAGGCTCCACCAGTTAGAAGCATTTGGGAATTAAAGTGTGTAATACGTACGCATGTGTGCACTCACGCACATGCGTGTGGGGAGGGCGTGAAAGAGAGAGAGAGGAGAGAATTACTGGCGATGACCAGAATTAGCAGAAGTAATGTTACCAAACCAGCAAGAACCAGAAGGCCTAGGGAAAATTCTCCAGTTATTTAAGACTCAAATGTGTGTGTGTGTCTATGAGGTGGAAATGCCACATATTTCATGCAAAGGTGGGTGTGGACCCAAACAAGAGAGCCTGTCTAAAGTCACCGGTGACTCACAGGCCGTGATGAGGACAGCATGAGGGGGATCTATTCCGAAGAGACTTGGGCTGAAGCTCCTGCCATAGCCAGTCCTTCCTTCAGCCCCTGTAGGGGGGCTGGCCACCAGTGAGTGGAAAGCAGGGAATGGCAACTGATCCCACGGGTGTACCCCAAATTCAAATGAGTGGACATCACTTTTTAGTATCAGTGTACATTTGCATATCATGCCAGTTATCTATTTTTTACCATCAGTTCTTTATTCCAGTTGTATAAGTGACCGAATCCAAATCACACAGATCCAGCAGGTGGGCTGATGAAGACTCGTGTTGTGTCCTTGATCTGACTGCACCACTCATCAAGTGACCTTTCCTTGCTACACAGACACCGCCTTCCTTTTTCTTTTTTTTAAAAAAATATTTTAAAATTTATTTTAGAGAGAGCAGGGAGAGGGGCAGAGAAAGAGGGAATGGAAGAGAAGCAGATGCCCCACTGAGTGGGGAGCCCTACATGGAGCCCAGCCTCATAACCTTGAGATCATGACCTGAGCTTAACTGAGAGTCAGATGCCTAACTGACTAAGCCACCCAAGCTCTCCAGCCTTTTTCCTTTTTTATGACACCCTTTCTCTACATGCTCAGTGTCTCAGCCATTTTGACCAGGTTGCCAGGTAAAATATAGGACACACAGTTAAATGATAATTTCAGATAAACAATGAATACTTTTAAAAACATATGGGTGTCCCAAACACTTTATGGGACATCTTGTGCTAAAAAATTCATTGTGATTTTTCTGAAATTAATTTTGCTAAATCTGAAACTAAATTCCAAAACTAAATTTGCTAAATCCGACAGCCTTACTTGGAAGGTCTCCTCTTCAACAAGTGTCCCTACTTCTCTTTTTACTAGTCCGTGGGCTTCCTTCTCTGTAGCAAGCCCCTGAGCCTCTCTTAGGCTTCGGCTATCTTTTTCTGTCCTCCAACACTTCTTCTGTCCTCCCGCACCTTCACCCCTCCACCATTGCCCAGAGAGAGGAGAAGAAGCTTAATGACTGAAGACAGATGAGGGAAAGGACTTTGGGTTGGGGTGGACTTGCTCCCCATTTGCCACCTTGCTTTTGTTCTTTTAGGCTTCCTCTTCCCATGCTTGAGGACACACGGTATCTATACCAACCATGTCTTGCACAGCATGGATCAATCCCTTGCCAAGAGTCCTCACTGGGTTGAGGATGAGATGAAATTTTTGGACTTCATGTTTAAAGCAAGCCTTCCTCTCCCTGACCTGGAGCCACACTACAAAGTCCTCATTGCATAACTTAGTTTTGGGATTACAATGGTCCCAGTAAAGTCTGTCTCACCAGTCCACCATGCTTATGTGGCCCCTCCTTCCTCATTTTATACCTCCTTTTTTCTAAGTGCTGGACACTGCCCTTCAGCCCATCCCTCTCTCTCTAGAGACATATGTGCTTAGTTCTTTTTATTTAAGTGTTTACAATCTTTTGAATTAATAAATCTAATTTTTTGGAGTACTTTTATGTTCGCAAAACTGAATTAGAAGTACAAACTTCCCATTTCTCCCCTTCCTTCCCCACACTTACAACCTCCCCCACTACTAGCACCCCCCACTGGAGTGCGTTGTTATAATCCATGAACCCATGTTGACACATCATTATCACCCAAAGTCATCAGTTTATACTAGGATTCATTCTTTTCTTTTGAATGTGAAGTATAGTTGACATACAACATTATATTAATTTCATGTATAAAACATAGTAATTTGGCATTTATAACGTATTATGAAATGATCACCATAATAAGTCTAGTTACCATCTGTCACCATATAGTTAATATAATATTATTATCTATATTCCCTATGCTGTACATTAAAACCCTTGAGTTATTTTATAAGTTGAAGTTTCTACCTCTTCATCTTCACAATTTTGCCCACCCCTCAGTACCACTTTCCTCTGGTGTGTGATAGCTGTAGGTTTTTAAATTTTAATTTAATTTTATTTTATTTTTAGAGAGAGAGAGAGATTATGTGTGTGCACATGCAAGCATGGTCAGAGAGGGGGCGGACAGAGGGAGAGGGAGGGAGAGAATCCTAAACAGACTCCATGCCCAGTGTGGAGTTCAGTGTAGGGCTCGATCCCATGATCCTGAGATAATGACCTAGGCCGAAATCAAGAGTCCGGTGTTTAACAGACTGAGCCACCCAGGAGACCTGCTGTAGGATTTTTTTTAAAAAATCAAGCTGAGGAAGTTTCCATCTATTCTAAGAATTTGGGTGTTTGAATTTGTCAAATGTTTCTTCTGCAGCTATTGATATAATCATATGATTTTTCTTCTTTATTCTATTGATGTGATAGATTACATTAATTGATTTTTGAGTGTTGAATCAGTCTTGCATATCTGGAATAAATGCCACTTGGCCATGGTGTGTAATTCCTTTTATTCATTGTTGGATTTTATTTGCTAATGTTTTGTTGAAGATTTTTGCCTCTATGTTCATGAGAGATCTTGCTGTATAATTTTTTTCTTTATTATTTTTTTTTCTGGTTTTAGTTTTAGGGTAATGCTGGCCTCCTAGAATGAGTTAGGAGGTATTCTCTCTGCTTCAGTCTTCTGAAAGAGATTACAGAGAACTGGTAGAATTTCTTCCTGAAATGTTTGGTAGAATTCACCGGTGAATCCATCTGGGCTGTGTGCTTAATTCTTGTTAAATGAATGCTAGGATTATGAATGCCTGGGTGGCTCAGTCAGTTAAGCATCCCAGGGTCCTGCATGGAGCTCCTTGCTCAGTGGGAGTCTGCTTCTCTCTCTGCCTGCTGCCCCCTCCCCCTGCCTGTGCTCCCCTGCTCTCTCTCTTACAAATAAATATAACCTTTAAGAAGAACTTTTAAAAAAATGAATGCTAGGATT
Source organism: Mustela erminea (assembly GCF_009829155.1). NCBI lineage: Eukaryota > Metazoa > Chordata > Mammalia > Carnivora > Mustelidae > Mustela > Mustela erminea. Next base: position 102,471,768 of record NC_045614.1, read on the forward strand.
AAATAAATGTGTGTGTGTGTGTGTGTGTGTGTGTGTGTGTGATTTAAGTAGTCTTCACACCCAACATGGGGCTTGAACTCATGACCCAAAATCAAGAGTTGCATGCTCTACCAACTGAGCCAGCCAGGAGCCCTAAATAAACGTGGTTTTCTATGGAGACTTGATTATCCTTTGGGACAGCTGAGGGTAAAGCCACAACCTTACACATATGGGAGGGGCTTTGTCTACTGGGAGTAGTCATTCTCTCTGAAATGCAGACAGTTAGGAGACTCTGCTCAGGTCAGAGATCATGTTTCTCCGGAGCTTCCTCCCACACCACCTGCTCACCTGCGAGAGTGAGACTGAGCGCCGGGTTCACATCATGGGACCTGCTTTCCGACCCTATGGCCACACTTGTTTGGACCAGTGATGAACAGCTGACATAGCTAGGCTAATCAGAGTCCCCCTTCAGGCAGTTGGGACTTAGGACCAAGAGCCAGCTACCCAGTTTCTGCATAGAGTTGGAATTGAGGTACTCTAGACCCAGGAGTTGTGGACCAGTTTTTGGTTGGACTTGTTATACCAGAGAGGTGTCAAGTTCTGTAGGCTAGGAGAGAAGATGAGGTGGAAACTGGTCGGGTTGCTGGGAATGGGCAGAATGGGGCCAACGGACTGTGGGGTAGAGAGGCTCAGAAGACTCTAGAGGGGTTCAGGAAAGGACAGGAAAGGATAAAATATATTAGGGATTGGGTACTCCAGGTCAAAGGAAGGGGTGGGTGGCATGGTTCTCAGATTGGTTCTTGGAAAAGAAGCTGGAATGGTTTAATCCCTCCTCTGGGGAGCACAGACAGTGGGGACAAGAACCAGACAGGTAAAGGCACTGTGTATTTATCCTTTTGGAACTGAGGGACAGAGACCAGCAAGGCAGCGAGGGTTTCTGGGTGAGTCTAGGCTACTCCATATGGGGGCCTCAGAAGGCCAGGCTTTGGCTTGTGTTTCTTTCCCTGGGAAGGGGACAAAAATGATGTGTGGAGGCTTAAGCAAGGATCTGTCTGGGTTGGAGCAAGAAGCCTCCCCACAGAGAGTAACTGTGGGCTGAAGGGGCCTGGATTGAACCCACCTCGGCTCCTCCACTCCCCGTGCCTGGCCCTTCAGCCACCAGAGGAAAATCCCAAGTGGAGCCCATGGCTTTGGGAACACAAAAAGTCTGAAGGATTTTACTGTAATAGACTTTAATTAGAAGTAAACTGGAGGGTTGGGTTTTTGTTTGTTTGTTTGTTTGTTTTTAATACAAGTGGTTTTTAACTTAGAGTTATCACTCCATTCTTAACTCTGATGTGTGTGGGTTTGTGCATCAGTGTCCTTCTTGAGGGTACATTTGTGAGACAATTCATCCTTTAACTAGGTGGTCTTTATGACCCCTTCCTGTCTGTTCCGGGGTCTACTGACAAGGTGTGGTCTTGTCTTTATTATTATTCATTCCCTTGAAGAATCCTGAGTTGCCTTCAAGCACCTTCTTCTTTCTGGTCTCCTCAAAGGAACAGCATGGCCAGCAGGCGTGAGGGTGAGGCTGGGTGGGTCCTGAGGTATCCTAGGCCGCTGCTGCCCCTTTGGGGCCAGGCCTCAACTTTCTGAGTCCAGGGGGTAGGAGTAGTGGTTCCCGCCATAGCACCAAAAGCGCAGGACCACAAACACCCCAGCCCCCAGCAGCAGGAGGAAGCCCAGGGCTCCGAAGAGGATTCCGAAGAAGGCGCCGAGCTTCATGCCCAGGTGCTCACAGCGCTCTCCCCAGGGTGTGTAGATGGAGAAGGGCACACAGCTGCGGACAGGGACAGGGACTCAGCGGCAGTGGGGAGGCCCCAGGAGGTTTCCCACAACAGTCCAGGCTCCCCTGTAGGGAAGGTGGCGGGCCTACAGGGTGGCTACCAGGTAGCGGGGCTGGGAAGCTACACCTGGCCGGCGGGGTGGGGCCGGCTGCTGGCGAGCAGGTGCAAATAGGACCCCCAGCTCCTCCCAGCCCTCCTCGGACCTGGGAGGGGAGAAGGCTAGTTGAGGGGTGGGGAGGAGTTTGGGGTTGTAGTGGACACGAGGGAAGACCCAGGGCACTGATGCGCCTCGAGGGCCCCAGGGTAGCACTGCCCTTCTTCTCCTTAGCTGGCCTGTAGACTCAGTGCGCTCCCCTCACAGGAGGCCCTCAGACAGCTGACGAATCACGGGGTCCTAAGACACCTGTTTGAGAGGGCCTCCCCCGACAGGTGCTCCTAACGAAGGGCAGGGCCAGGCCAGACACAAAGCGGTGTGTGCCTTTCCCACAAGGAGACAGCAGAATGTTCACTCCAGAAGCCAAATCGGGTGGAAGAGTTTGCCTTTGGAACCCACATCCCCCTACCAAACTTGCCAGCTATGTGGGGCGGGTTCTTTACCTGTTTTTTTCTCTAAAATGGCACTAATGCCTACCCAGTGGCTGAGTTTGAGTTTCAGAGATAATGTAGCATCTTCACTCTCCACACAGAGTAAGCACTCACCTGTCTTTTCCATGATCCCGGCTCTCTCTGTTGTAAAGGAAGCTCTGCCCTAACTTTGAGACCGTGTCATTTTGGGGCCCCTTGCAGTATCTCTGCCCGGCTGGAGTCCACCAGCTCGGCTCCTCCTGCCCTCTCCCCAACTCACGTGCAGCGGGGCCCTTGGGGCAGGTGCTGGCACTGGCCTCCATGCTCACAGTAGCCGTCACTGCATGGGGACACGCAGGTGAGGCCACTCTGGGGACTGTAGACCAGTTTGTAGTCCTTGTAGCCGCTGCAGTTGAAGTAATTCTTCAGCACGCTCACGTTCACTGCCAGGAAGGACACGGGAGAGCGGGCAGAGCAATCAGTAACCCCAAATCGATACCTCTCCCATCAAGGTTTCTGTTCTCGGGCATTTATCCTGAGGAGCCACTGGAAAAGCACACCAATGTGTGCGTTCATGGAAGTCTGGAGAAGCACGGTGTGTAGTAGCAATGGGTCTAATACGCGGGATTGCGTTAAATAAGGGATATTTTACAACCGGTAAGCACCATGGGGTGGAAAATGCATTGGTTAAGAGACTGTGCTTTGAAGTAAACCAGACCAAGCTGAAATTCAAACTCTCCTACTAACTAGTTGCGTGCTTTGGGGGAAATTCCTTAACTCCTTCAGCTTCAGTTTCCTTATCTTTAAAAGGAAATCATAATCTTAGGACCTATCTTGCTGTGCATTCTAAAGGACGGAATATATACTAGTATACTCATTACATTGCTTAACACAATGAGCACTCAATACACGGTCACAATGGGTATAATATTCTGTTTAAAATACAGCACACCAGGGGCGCCTGAGTGGTGCAGTTGGCTAAGCGTCCGACTCTCGATTTTGGCTCAGGTCATGATCTCAGGGTCGTGAGATTGAGCCCCACATCAGGCTCAGTGTGCAACCTGCTTGAGATTCTCTCCCTCTCCCTCTGTTGCTCCCTGCTCTTGCTCGCTCTCTAAAATAAATAATCTTAAAATAAAGTAAATAAAATATAGCATACTATATTAAAATGTATGATAAAATAATATATCAAATGGGAATACATACACAATACAAAAAATAATATGTTCACAATTGCTTAAGCAATGAGGTTATCAAACAATAGGTACTACTGGTCCCCTCCCCCTTCTTTTGGTGGGCAACAAAGCAGTTTGTTGAGCCTTAGTACAAAGCTCCTGAAGAGGGAGGGTACCCAAGAGGGTTGCCCTACTTGATCCCTTTATTACAAAAAATATTGGTATGTGTGGAGATTCCTATGCATAGAAGAACATTTAGAAGGCTGTGTGCAAAAATGGACTTGCCTTTGGGGATTGGAAATACAGGTGATTTTTTTCTTTTCTTTTTGTTAATTTGTGTTTCCTCAAGTTTATACAAGAAGCACATTATGCTTATATAATAAAAATTATTGGGGGGTTTCGGTTTGTTTTCTTTAACAAAAGGCATAGTCAGGTCTGGCTTGGTTGTTCCCTTAAGCCCACCCCTAATGCCTTACTACACATACACAAAGTAGTTGGAGGATTGTCCCGAGGAGGGAGGAGGCACAGCCTGGGTCTGAGCAGAAATTCTTGCTTGGTCCCACCCTCCAGTCACACAGAGGCTTCTGTTGGGTTTGGCGTGGTCACTGGCCTGTTCTCTGCCTCACTCCCAAAATGGGGTGGTCTATTCCCTTCCTTCTCTGGTGTGCTTACCAACTGATCTCATTCTTGTTCCAGGATAATCAGGGACCATCCCAGCTAAAGGGGACCTCAGAAATCCCATCTCATTTTCCAGATGTGGGGGTGTTAAGTCTTGGGTTGAGGATGACTTTTGCTCAGGGTTATACCTTTCAAGGAGGGGAAATCTCTGTCCCTTGGCCAGGTCTCCAGCCTTCTACTTAATATCCTCTAGCTGGAGGGCAAAAGCAAAAGAGATGTCCCTGTTTATGTTTATAAAGTGCAGTGGTATTTTAACAAAATCATTAATTTTATTAAAAGAAAGAAAGCCATCAGCAGTGATGGTCAGGAAGGTGGCCATTAGAGTCACAGCTCAGTGAAACTGTCTCCCTGGGGATTCATCAAGCAGGATTTTGTGCTCCTGCTCTTGAACCTGGAAAGCTGGTGGGCTCAAATGTTTAACAATCTCTCTCAAAAATCACCAACAGAAAACCTAAATTACTTCCTTCTGGCTTTTCTGAAAACCATTCCACCATGGGTTGCATGGGCTGAAGATCTGGGATAGCCTTCCCCGTGTACCTCCTCCTTCAGTTCTCTCTGTGACCATCCCCAGGACAGTGACTCACAAGCTAACAAACTCTTCACATCTTCTCTGGAGATGGGGTGGAAGTTCACATCGGTCCTGGGCTCCTTGCTTCTGTCCCGCTGCCTCCATGAGGCCTGGGGTAAGAATGCCACCACCACTGCCTCCAGCAGCTGGGTGTTGAGGAAGTCGATGACAGGACCCTGAGGGAGGTACTGGAACTCCGAGATGACCCTCCAGCGTCTGAGTAAACTTTTGGACTCCGGCGCTGCCTCAGAATCACTGTGTGGGAGGGGTACAGTGAGGCACGAAGGGTGGAAGTGGAGGGACGAGACCTGGGGACCCGGTGGGGACAGTCCCACTTACCTAGGTACCACTTCACTGTTCCGGAGAAAGGCCCGCACATTCAGGTTGCGCAATCTATAGGCCACCTAGGGCAGAGGATGGGGGTGGGGAAGCGGGAGTGAGGCCCAGTCCAAGGAGGAGACCCCTTCCACTGTACTATGGTTATTTATCCCCGCCTGGCTCCTTCTTTGTACATGAACACCAGGACCAGTAGAATGCTTCTCATCCCATTCTGCAGCCCCACAACCCAGCCTAGCCTGCTGACCAGCATGGGTCCCTGCTCAGTCAGAGTTTATTGGTGAGTGAAGGACTTGGCCTACCTTCCTGCATCCAATGACAAGGGGAAAATCTGAGATGAATGGTCCCTACATTTGCCTCTGTTCCCTGGTTCACCCACTCATTCTCTCCCCACATGGATAATGAGCACTGATTATGTGTAGCCAGACCTCGGGGACAGCCAGGAGCTGGGGGGCGGGGTCAATAGGTGAGCGACAGCAGATTTTACCTCACAGAGTGTAGGGTGCTGTGACGGTAGCAGTAGTGATAATACTTCTTATTATAATTTTTGAACACTTGTATTTTAGACACCGTGGTGAGTTCTTTACATACATTATCATTTAAATCTTGACACAGCCCGCAGACATAGATAGGTACTATTATTATTTCTGCTTTGTGGATGAGATAGCAAATAATTTGTCTCGTGATTACATCTGCTCTAGGGAATGGTAGAGCAAGGATTTGAACCTGGGTGTGTAGGATTCAAGATCCTCAGTAATTCAACTACTGTGTGACTTTGCCTGTGGTTGAGGAATGGACAAGGGCCTAGGAGCCAAGAAGAGAGAGCTGCTGGTTCCCTCTGGGAAGTCTGGGAAGGTTTCCTGGAAGTGAAATGCCTTTTTGTGTTTCTACCATAAGATACCCCAGTGCAGGTCTCTAAGAACACTTGAAAGGAGAGGCTGGGGGGACTTGGCCCCACTAGACCCTAGTCTGGCTATTCCAGTCCTCTTGGAGATCTCTGTCCTGGGGCTTCCTGCCTTCCTCACCCCCAGGCTTTGCCAGGGCAGGAGGCTCTGGCCTCCTCTGGCAACTGAATCTAGAGGGATGGCTAGCTGCAGAACACATCTGCAGGGCTAAGACTCTGCCCTCAACTGGCCGAGAGCCCTCTCCCCCATCCAGAGCTGGCCTACACACTGACCGAGGCATTGACATCTGTCACAGAGGCATTTTCTTCTTCACTGACCCAGAGCTGGATGATTCTTAAGGGAAGGTCTGGAAATGGAAGAAGCAGATTCACAGTAACCTCACAGTTTACATAGACTCACCCGAAAAGGCCATTGGGCCAAGTTAGGGAGACCGACCCATCCTACGGTGACAGAAAGTCACCAGAGGAATCAGGAGAAAGGGCTGAGTCTGCTGAGCCTCACCTTAGGGCCCTTCCGACTGTGGTCAAGTGTTCCTGACTCTTGACTCTCTGGGCCACGAAGCCACCTCCAGTCTTTCCTCAGTGCACTGCTGAGGCCTGGGGTTCGTGCTGTGACAGCTGCCCCCCTCCAGACTCCCCCTCTCCTCCCACTGCCACCCGCTCCCAGAGCTGGAAACTTGGGCCCACCTGAGAGAGATCTGAGGTTCTGCCTTGTGAGCTGGAGGAACCGAGCTCTGCTCCCCCACCCAGGTTCCTCGTCTCCCCTCAGGGTGAGAGAATTGTGGAGGCAGAAGGCATCTAGAGTTACCTTGATTGAGGGTTGGAGTGAAGTTGTTCCCAGCCACAAAGCAACGGGTGTCTGTGAAGGCCGGGGGGCAGGTGCAAACGGGCTGGCAGCCCAGCGCCTGGGAGACATAGCAGTGTCCCTGATTGTAACAGTAATTCGCAGGGCAGGACTTGTTCTGACAGAGGGGAGAGGTCTCCAGAGCTGTGGAGGGAGCAGGGGGTGGGGTCAGCAGACAAGGTCAGACAGCAGTTGGGGGGCCCCAGCCCACAGAAAGCTCCTTCTAGGATGGGCTTGGTTTCTTTCTCCCCAAAGCTCACTCAGTCCACATTCTGCTTCTGAGTTGCTCTGAACCCTAAACTATCTTTCCCCCTTTTCCAGAAAGTTCCTTTGCCAGATCGGTACTCTCCCACTTCTGCTGAGAGAACGGCACATCTGCTTTCTGCACTTCCATTCCTTCTTCTGCTTTATAGTCTACCCGCTCTGGCCTCTCAGAAGACACAGGGGCCTCTAGAATTCCTCCTAGCACTGCAGGGGGCTTAGTGAAGGCTTCCCGGTGATCACCGTCAGCAGGACTCCAGTGGCTCAGAGGTCGAGGAACAGGGGATGGGAGGAAGACTCAAAGAGAGGACTCACCCTTGCCACCAGATGCCCATGGCAGCCCCCCAGATGTCCCAACTGAGATGTGGAGATGCTGAGCTTTGTTTCTGAAGATACATGAGAGGAGCCTGGAAGCCCCAGGTTGCCTCTGGCTCCCGGGCTGCTGCTGGACGTCTGCTTTGCCCTCCCCCGCCCCCCACCAGGCCATCTTCAGTCTCTTGCCCTGAGTTTCCCCCATCAGGACCTCAGCCTGCCCACCCCCAGCCACTCCCCCGGGGAGTGCACAATCTCTTCTCCTTCAGCCTCACACCTCCCTGGACATCCTGACCTTCTTACCATAACCAGCTGTGTTGAGTATTCTAAACGCTTGCTGGAAAAGGGAGAGAGATGGTTTGCCCCATGCCCCAGGCCCTCCAGGCCTCCACTGTCCCCAGAGCCTCCTCCTGCCGGGGCCCTGTCCCCAGCTCACCTGCACAGTGACGCCCGTCCCCAGTCAGGTGTGGAGGGCAGGCCTCGCAGCCCTTCCCAGGAATGCACTGCACACTCTCGAAGCAAGGCTCCTCACAGAGGTTCTTGGAGCGTTCGCAGTAGTGGCCAAAGGTGTCCCTGTCACACTTGCAGCCGGCCACCTGGAACGGGGTGCTGATTACCAGGTAGCCAGGAGGCTGGACCACTGAAGGCTTCTGGGTGTTTCTGTACTGATCCCTCTGGTCTGAGAACCCATGGACCTCGAGTCCTTGCCTTAATTCTGCCAGCATCTACTGAGCACCTTCTTGACCAGGCTGTGGTCCTGTATATCCTTGCCAAGCCCACTAGGCCTCCCCAGGCCTTTCCTCCCTCCACACCCCTACCCCCTGGCCCCTCCACCTGGTGCCAGCCCTGGGATCTCAGCCACACCATATCTCCTTGCCGGAAGCCCTTTTTACAGTAGGACAGGGGCTGAATAAATACTCTACTATCCCTTGAAAACTGGATCTTACAGAAGCTCAGTTTCCTGCTCCATCTTCCCTTGCTGACTCCTCAACCAAGAAGGCAGAGCCACACTGCTAAGCACTGTGAGAACACACAGCAACTGGAAAAATGGCGCAGACAGCTACTGAGTCCCCAAACCTTGTCCAGCCCCCTGGCCTCTCTATTCTGGCACCCCTACGGAGATGACTTTAGAAATCTCCCTAAAATGCAACACCCCAACACTTTCTACTTCCAAGACTGGATATTTTGGGATACCTAAAATAATATATTGATTTTAATCTGTTTCTCACAGTTAGAACCTTAATTCCCGTCTTCTATAGCCGGGCTCCTCTACCTCTACCCCATTCAAGCAGGAATTCTTTGCTCATTCTTGAGGAGAAGGCTGTGTGTAAGGGCTGAAGGGGGTGGAGGGGTACTGCCAGCCAAACACTTTCCTTTATGGCTCCTGCTTTACAACCCAAACAAAATAAGAAAAAGAAAACAAAATTTTAAATAAAGAAAGGGGGCAAGATTCATTGACTGAGGCCAGCTGTCTTGGTTAAGACTTGTATAAATAAAGATTTTCTCCAAAATGAAGAGATCCTTCTTTTAGCTGGAAGGAGACAGTAAAAGAGAAAACAAAGGGGTTTGGGCTCGTCATGTCCCTCTCTTCCCAACCCCATAATGAAGAGACCCCAGAGAGAAATGGCTGTGTGGTGCTTCTGGGCAGATGGGAACTTGGGTTTTCTGTGTCTGAGTGGGGCACAGAAGCCAGAGAGCACCTCCCTGGGACCAAAGAGGAGGGAACATGGAACCTGTGACCTGTGTAGTCTCATGCCCAGGGACCACAACAATGCCTTTCTGCCCCTACCTCTCCATGCCTTGTTCTAGAACCATGGAACTGTCTGGGGTCGGGGGAGGAGGGGCAGTGCCTGAGTGACTCAGTTGGTTAAGCACCCAGCTCTTGATTTCGATTCAGGTCATGATCTCAGGGTCGTGAGATCGAGGCCCCGGTTGGACTCCCTGCTCAGCAGGGAGTCTGCTTGAGATTCTTTTCCTGTCCCTCTGCTCCTCTGCCAACTTGCTTTCTCTCTCTCTCAAATAAATAAATGAGTCTTTAGAACTATGAAGCTGGGAATCCCTGGGGAGTTTTAAAGGATGCTGAGGTAGATGTTTCCTGTAAACCTAGCAGAATGGGAGCTAGGAGATAAAAACCTGAGATTGGTGTTGATACTCCTTGCTGACCACAGCTCCCAACACACACGTTACCACAGTGGGACTGAAATATGACATCCCTTCAGTTCCCACTGCCTTTCCCCTCAACAAGGAGACCTCCCTCCCCCGCTCCTCCCAACACTCACCTCCAGGGAGGAACCGCCCACCCAGCTGGTCAGGTTGTATACACACTGGCTCTCTTTCCTGCAGGCACAGACCACTGTCTTTGGCTGGAGTACGGAGGACAAGTTGTCTTCGACGTTTCTTGCTAGAATCTCCAGAGCAAATGGTTCCAACGACTTTGGCGTCCATAGCAGTGTCCCGTTCTCTGCCCCAGGGAAGACAAGACCATGGAGAGCTGGGAGCCTTGACTGTTGTGCGGTCTGACACATCTTGGCATCTGACAGCCTGAGTGCTCCTGTTGGCCTTCCTGCACCTCTCTCAGATCACCCCTCAAATGTCATCAGGCTTTTCCTCGAGCTAGGCTGGGTTCCTGGAGCGATCCTGGTCACGCGCCAAGCTGGAGGTAGCATGAGCCCCACTAAGTGATTGTAGGGTGGGACTCCACACAGAGGAAGGCACTTGCCCCCTGAAGAGACCCCAAAGGGCAACCATGCCTGTGCCTGCCTCAGACTGGGACATCCAGGAGGGACAGAGAACAAGGCCATAAGGCTAGGATCTTCCTGACCCTTCTCCAAGCTACACTGCACATGAAACTGGTTTCCCCTTCCCGGCAGCCCCATCCCTTGCCCTGATTTCTTGCCCACCCATCTCACTTTGTAGACCTTTGACACCAGACTACAGTGAAAACATTGCTACATATCAGCAAGGACTCTTCTGATCCAAACCTGTCTTACTTACAGTGTCCAAGAAAATAAACAAGTCTCCTTAACACAGAGGTTTGAGAGATGTTGGAAGTAGGGGACAGACAGGAGTAACTTCCAGGCTGTCCCTCTGCAGGAGAGGAGCCCAGGGGAGGAGGAGAATCTCCTGATGTCATTGGTTAGCACCGGGGAGGGTGCACACAAAGAAGTCCTTCTAACGCACAGAAAGAAAATGAGGCGGAGAGGGGTGCTCTGAGCTTCAAGTAGGGTCCCTGATGGCTTTGGTTTAGCAAAGATCAGTCAGTAGCATAATTGGTGCTGGCCACAGAAGGTAAGTTACATCCTGTGGGCTTTGACTTTTTGACCCAGATCATGGTTCTAGGACTGGGGATCGCCACACCATTACTGACAGGGAGAATTAAGCTTTACTTGGTCCCAGCACGGAAAAGCCACGAGGCAAACATCGTTGGCCAACATAAAAATAATGAGAAATGTACCGGATGAAGGTATTTGTATCTTTAAACCCTGTTCCACCTTATATCCTTCTTTTAAGAGACTTGAAAATGCTGTAGATTAGTATTTTTTAAATTGTTAGACTTTATTCTAATAATTTGGTGATTTCATAAAGCTGGCTAAAGATGATTGCATGTCATTGGATTTGAGGTGAAATGACCTTTGAATCACTTGTATGGGCCCCAAAGCAGCATAGCTAGCTGGGCAGATTGCCAGAAGGCCGTCACTGTGATTCACTGGGGACACCTATCTGAATCAGAGTGCTCATTCTCAGAAATGCTGGTCCTAGATATACCGACGGAAAAGTGCCACGAAGTTCCCCAGCGTGTAATGATGCCAAATTACCTCCAGCTTGACTCTGACCTCATAAGTAGCCAAGTGCTCTTACCAAAGATCCTGAAGTCAGTGCTGCTGTTCCTCAAAGTGAATGTGACGCTCCTAGAGTGGCTGGTGTACTGAACTCGCGTGGTCTGCCCCATGTAGGCTTCCAGCACATGCTGACCCTTGATAGAGGGTGGGTACTTATCTGAAACACAAAGAGGGGATTCGGGGTTTGGGGCAAGACACTTTCTTGCCTCACAGGGCTCCTCTCTCTTTGTCTAGTCTTCTGGTTTGTGTGAGGTGTTCTCAGGGCTCTGATCCACCTCTGGAAGCAGGAATTATTCCATGTACCTGCCTTCAGATCTCTGTAGAGCGGGACGGGGTTCTATTTAGCTTTTCTTTATCTCCCCCCGCCACAAGATGGGGTCAGGTCAAGTTCCTTCCTAATCAGAGTGCTATGCTGGGCATGGTATAATGTGAATCAGAGACTAGTGTCATTCAGACCACCACAGAGTTTTCCCATTGGGAGAGGGCTGGAAATGGTCAGGCTAATCTCCAGATGGGCTAATTTCCAGATGTCAGGAAATAGAGGAATACAGTGGAAATGCTATTTCCCTGTCATTATTCATTCAGTCAGTTACTTAACACCTTTATTGAGCACCTACTATATGGCTGTCTCTGTTCTAGGTAGTGAGGACACAGCAGGAAACAAATAATAAAAAAAGATACCTGTGAAAACTAGAAAATATGCTAGATAGTTTTAAGTGCTAAGGAGGAAAAGCAAAGCAGGAAAGGTGAACAGGAAGTATGGGTAAATGTGAAATTTTAGAAGGCTAGCCAAGAAAGGCATTGCTGAGAAGGCGACTCGATTTGCGCAGAGCCTTGAAGGGGGCGGGGGTGAGCGTGGGGCTGGTCTGGAGGAAGGGGGTTGGGCAGAAAACAGTGTGTGTGGAGTCTGGAGTCAAGAGTGAGCCTGGTGTGTTTGAAGAACACAGAGAAGCCAGTGGGGCTGAAGTAGAGGGAGCAGGGCGGGGGGAAGTAGAGGAGAAGTTTGACTGCTACTGGGGTCATGTTGGAAAGGGCTTTGAAAGTCATCACAGTGTGAGCTGGGGAGTCGTGGGAGGAATAACAGAGCGAAAGAATCTGTTAATTTTTTTGAATGTGCAACTTGAAGGAATGTCATGAAGGGGTTGCTCCTCATCTGTCAGCTGACCCCGCCAACACCTCCCTCTGCTTCATGCCACTTACTGAGGGTGGTGTTCATCTTCTGGTACCTTCTGAAGAGCATCTTTGTGTTCTGGCCGGTGCTTGAGTTTCTTGTGGCCAGGCTGTCATAGATGCACTGTTTGTCTCCGTAACACTCGGAGACCAGCTTGTTATCCGAGGTTTCGTTTCCCCTCCATTGGGAAAAAAAGACAGGGGTGAAGTTGGAAGGCAGGTGGTCGTCTCTCTTGCCAAGGAGCCTTGTGTCACTGATTTCCCCTATAACACATGGAGGCAATGGCGGGGGGAGCAGGGATGGGTCTCCAGTTATGATTTTGGCCGTGTCTACCCCTTTCTCTCACTCTACACGCCTTGGGGCGAGGGAGGGAGATGCGGAGGGAGGGAGTGACTTCTGGTTTTTGAGGCTGCAAATCCCTACTCTAGTGAGTGAGGGCCACCACTGCCCTTGTCTTCTCTTCCAGGAAGAGAAACACAGCTGAGATGGGGTTGGAGGGGACAAATCTGGGGGGCCCCAGAATCCTCAGCATCTCCTCCTGGCCTTTCTACCTCTCCCTCACAAAGCATGGAGGTCTGGCTCCCACAGGCTGAGGGAGGCAAGGCTTCCTTCATCCCAGCTCGGCCTCATCTACCCCGAGGACTCTGAGGCCCAGACTTACAGGTCATTCCGTATTGAAAAAGCAACTCCTCGGTGCTATCGCGGGGAATGGTGGAGCCGTTGGGCATCCTGAAGTCATCATCTGGATTGTCATTCCAGACTCCTGAGGGTCAGAGTAGGAGATCAGCCACCCTGGGTCTTTGGCTCTCTCCTTCTCTGGGGAGCATCCAGTGGGGCACGCTCAGGGTATGACCGGGGTGAGGGGACCTGGGAAGCCTCTTCCAGTTGCGCTTGTTCTCGGCTTGGTCCTTTCAGGAGGGGCAGGGAAGACCATACCTCATAGCCCACCCCTCTGTCTCAGGGATGGAGGAGGGGGAAATGGAGGAAGAAGGGAGGGGAAGTGGGGCTGGAGGCAGGGAACGGGCAGCTGCTGACTCTACCTTCCCCAGAGCCCATCCTCAAAGCCCCCTCAGCTGTCCTGGAACCGGAGATTCACGATGACAAAAAGTGAGGCTGAAAGCAAGCTGAAGAGAGCCCTCGTCCCTCCCCACCTCTGCACAGCCTCAGGGTTCTGTTCCCAGGAGGCCGAGGAAGAGCAGCTCAGCCTGGGACACCCACAGGCCAACTGGACTGGCAGCTGCCTGTGGTCTGGGGCCCCTGCTCTTTCTGCTGCCGCTGCCTCAGACTCAGAATCCTGCCTGCTTCTCACCCAGGAGGCCTTCTGTGCGGTTTCGATACTCCTCCGGGAGGCCGCAGGAGGCATGGAGGATGTTGGAGAGGGCAATCACTGAGATGGTCACGGTCCCATCGAAGATGGCTGACACCAGCGAGCCATTGCGGGTCACGATGATGCCGGTGGTGTTGAACGTCTCCGGGCCTGGAAGGTGGGGAGGCAGAAGAGGAAGAAACCAGCATTGGAACCCTGTGGGCCCAACACTTAGCAGTAGTGAAGGGTCAAGGTGCAGGGGGAGACTCCAAGAGCAGCTCTGGGGGTGGCCTTGGGATACCTTCTCCGGTGGCCCAGAGCCAAACTCACAGGACACCCCCTCCTTCCTGGGGACTAGAGATGGGCACGAGGCTATCACTGCCCTGGAGGAAGGAGAGACGTGAGGAAGGAAAGCCCAATGCCTGGCTCCTAGGTGAAGAAGCCACCCAGGTCCAGCTGCTGAAAGAAGATGAGGTGAAGCGGGGTTGCTGACCTCTTCCCTGCCCTCCCCGCCCCATGCCCCTGCCTCCACGCTGCTCCCGGGCACTGGGCGCCCCCACTGAAGCTTGACCCAGGGAAGCAGAAGGGGGCTGACGGCTGCTCCCAGCCTACCTTTTGGGTCTTCATGGTTAGTCTCAAATGTCACAGTCTGGTTATTGACCTGCACATGGATTGTGTCATCGGGCTCAAGGAGCCATCGGACCTGGATGGGGAATTGGAGAGGATCTAAGACTGACCTGAAGTGGGCCCAGAGGCTGAGAAAGAAGGCTGCAGAGAGTTTGGACCCGAGTCCCGGAGGAAGAGGGTGGTAGAGGGATGACGAGGTCGTGCTAGCTCAGGACTTAGAGGCCTCAGCAGGGGCCCGGCTGGAGCTCCCTGCTGTCAGCACCTTTAAAGGGACTGTGACCATCTCAGCGACGGCCCTCTCCAACATTTCTCAGATGATCTCATTTAAATCTCACAAGAGCCCTGTGAGGTAGGTAATTTTACTCTCCCCATTTTGCTACAAGAAAACTGAGTCACTGGGAGTTCCATCATTTCTTCAGGATCACATGACTGATGGAGCTCTGACCCGAATCCCACTGTCTCTAGGGTTGACTCTTGAACCACTGCACTGGCCAGACATGTCCTCCCTCCCTGCTGTCCCATCCCCTTCCTCCTTCTTCCTCTCCTTCTTGGGGCCCCTGCCTCACTTACTGTGATGGGGTCCAGTTGGCTGGTGTCGTATTTAGCTGCAAAGGCGATGAAGTTGGTGGCCTGGGCGGAGCCGGTCTGGGCGGTGCGGCCCTGCAGCAGGAATGAGGAGTTTCCATCCCAGGCCCGGACCAGCTGGAAGTCCCCCAGCCCATTGAAGGTGAAGTTGGCACCATCCAAGGTGCTGATGTGCGGGTCCCCAAACATCCAGGCTGGAAGAAAGGAAGAGACCACAATGGCACGACTGTCCAGGGAAGGATCTGGGATTCCCCCACTGCCTCCAGACCGACTCAAGCCTGGGAGACGTTCATGGAGTAGAGAACCATCCCCAGAGGCCCTCTTGCACTTTTGTGCCCCTGCCCAAATTCACATCATTATCCCCGCCCCCCAACCCCTTCCCCAACGCCAGGTACAAAGCCTCTGTTTGCCTCTGGCCACACACTAAACCGTCTCCACTTGGTGGCCATGGCCCTGCCCCAGGAAGCTTGCTGTCCCTCCCCAGTGGCCCGGCCTCAGCCCTGTGGGGCCCCAGCAGCCTCACCGGGCCGCAGGGGTCGGTACCCAGCACAGCCGATGCGTGGCCGCCTTTGGTGGTACAGGGCACAGAAGAACGGCTTGTCGTTCCAGCGGCAGCACCAGTCCCATGGCTCCAGCTCCTGGTCTGGGGGAAAGATTGACATGTGGGAGGGAGACAGAGGGCCTGCAGAGCCTGGCTGAAGGTTTGGTGAGGCAGGATGACACGGGAGTCGGGCCAACTTGGAGCAGATCCTGCCCTGCTCCATGGCCTTGGAGCATTGACCGTCACTATCTCCCTTGTAGGCTTGCCGGAGCTGTGTGTGCAGCAGAGCCCCGGGATGCACCCAGGGGGTTCGGGGCTGTGTCCCAGGAGCTTTCTCTCCAGAAGGGTGGGGCTGAGTGCCCCTGGGAGGCTGTGACTGATGGTCTGGGGAACCATGGGGGCAGCTGTGATTGTCAGAGGTAGCCGGGTGGCTGGGGACAGAGGGGGGAGCCACAGTACCCTGGTGCCCCAACCCTGTGCTCTCTAGCTCCTCTGGAGGGTCTCTGTCACCTCTGTGGAGGTGACAGTCAGCTGATTTGGGCCCAGAGGGACAGGGTCGCACTCGGTCCCCTCTCCTTCCCTGGAGAAAAGTCTCCACTCTTGTCTGGGGCTAGGAGGCCAAGTGAAGATGGGGCAAGAGGCACTGGATCATAAATCCCTGGGAGGTCAGCTGGAAGGGATTTGGAATCTTCCCAACGTTACAAGATCAGGAAATTAGTGGCTAGAGAGGGGAGGCAGCTGGGAGGGAATGGGGACAAAAGGCTTCTTTCTTCAGGTCCCACTGCTTGGCTGAGAGCCCAGGCCTGGTCTCTGACAGAAAAGAGTAGAGAGAGCTTCAGAGAAGGCGGGGATGAGATCTCTGCAGTCACACGTACCAAATTGCCAAGGAGCATGCACTGTCCAGCCCTGGAGGAGCTCGCCCCAGGGCCCGTAGCGGCAGCACACGCCCCCGCGCCAGGAAGAGAAGCTGCACAGCTGCCTGCTGCCGAGGCCCCACCAGCCTGTGACAAGGATGGACATGCTCAGGCCCAGAGGTCTGGAGAGAGGGGTAGGGGCGGGTATGGGGTGGGGGAGCGAAGGGTGGGTGGGGCGAAGGGGTCCTGGAAGGGATAGGTCAGGTGTGAGCAGAGGGTTGGTGGGTGGTCTTATGGGGCATAGCGGGGATGACCCAGGAAACAGGAAGGGGGCATCACCCATGCTGATGGGCTGGAATCGTAAATCCCATAGTCCCTGCTGCCAGGAGCAAGGGCAGGAGATCTGGTTCCAGCCCCATGTGGGCCCCCGAGGCTGTCTTTTCAACCACTGCAGGCACCGGAGACGGTAGTTGGGCCTTTCTTCCCCGTGTAGGCTATAGACCTGCAGGCCCCGGACGCCTAGAGCAGCAAAGGAAGGAGGGGTTATCCCAGGGCCTCTGGCCACAAGCTCTCTGCTTTAGCAGCCTAACTCATCAATGCACATTCTGCAGCCACCACCCCCCACCCCGACTCTGGACAGCAACTCCAGGGAAGGGACCCAGTTCAGACTGGCCCCTTTTATGAGACATCCAGAGGCCCTTAAAACTTGGATCTTAGAGGGAAACCCTGGGACAAGTGATGGATAGAGCAGACTCACCTGCATGCACTCTGAGCCAGACCCCAGCCCTGAGCTTCCGTCCACCAATCCTCCAACCCTCCCATCTGCCCTCTGAACTCCAGTGCCTTCCCATCTCCCCAAACTAGTCCTTCCTCATGCATCCTTTATCTCACTAAGGGGCGCCACCAGCCACCAGCTCAGACCTTGGCTTTCATCCCTGACCCTCCCCCTCCCCCAGCACAGACTGCCAAAGTAGACAGGACAACAGCCAGCTGGGGGCTTGCTCCAGCACCGTGAGGCTGAGGAAGCATCCTCTGGGCCCAGAAGCCATCCTCAGAAGAGAGGATGTAACTAGGAGAAAAAACAAGTAACTAGGAGAAAAAACCCTGGTTTGAATTTAAGCTTTAACCGTAGGTTACATACTGCCTACCCCAAAAGCCAGGAGTGAAAAGGGGCCTCCAGAGTCCAATAAGACACAGCAGGACATAATGTATTAGATTTTGACCCTGTTCCCACACAAAAGAAGAAATTGTTAAGATAACTATAATTTGTTAAGGTTTTGAAAAAATATTTACTTTATCTTCTTTACAATGGCTGGATATCATGGGAAACAAATCAGATATTCTTCCCCAAAACACAAACACACAATCGTATTGCGCCTTCTAGGTCACAAGAAGATGCATCTTGATAGAATGGCCCAGAATCTGACAGGGCAGTTCTCTCCACAAGATGGCACCCACGATTTGACATAGTTTTCGTGTACCAAAAGCTCTTGTCCCAGAGCAAAGAGAAGTAGATTTATGCTTCACAATCTACATGGCTGATTTCCAATGCTAAACTGTCCTTCATTCAACTCACATTTTGGGAACTATAATCTCTGTCCCATTGGGACCTCTGGACAACAGATTGAGTCATGTCCCATGGAGCCTCCTGATACAGAAGCCCTGGCCTTCTTAACAGAGTGAGAGCTCCTTGAGAGCAAACATAGTCAGCCTTTGTCCTTTTTTCTCTTCCTCCTTCCTATTCCTGGCTTTTAGCACACAGCAGGTGCTCAGTTAATGATGACTGGCTGAATGTCAGACTTCTGGATCTCCCCTCAGCAGATTGCCTGTGGGGATCTCATTTGGGTTCTTATTCCAGCCCTGAGACAGGACACTTGGACCTAAGGGCCCATTCTTATCCCCAGCTCCTGGCACAGCCCTGTCCTTACTTCCAGGATCTGGTCCCCCACTGAGAGACCTGGCTTTGGCACATCCCAGGGAGGAACATAACCCTGGCTGGGACTGTGCTGTGTGATGGCACAGAAGGTACCAGACGCACTTGGGTAGTGCCAAGTCCTGATTGTACTTGTGGGTCAGATTGTGTGTGGGATGCCCTGGGGCAGTGGAGATGCTAGAGAGCTGCCTCATTAGGACTCTCATGACTCCTGGAGTTGAGGACAGAGAGTTACCTGAGTTGGAATTCAGGAATTGGTCTGGTAGATACTTCTTCCACAGTGGCTGGGATGTCAGTGGGCTGTTTTCAAAATGCCCGTCTCCACTGCAGGCAAAGGGAAAAAATTGCATGCCTCCGTCACACACGGGGTCTTTCCTCTGGGTCGACTAGTTGTACATTCATGCCACCAGTGGGACAGACCATCACTCAGTGTGGGTAGTCATTAGATACCAGTCATTACACAGTCAGCTCATCAGGCAGCCGGCATCTCTGACTCCTAGCAACAAGCAGGAGAGGGCAGAGATGGGGGGGCAAAGGGAAGGGAGGCTCTGATTTATTCTATAGCTGACCACTGACTGCAAGAAGTGTGCACAAGGCAGAGGTGTGCACACAACAGGGTTCAGGCTTTCTTCTGATGAGTTTCCCATCAATGGGGGGATTGGACAGAGGGCTGGGGAGGGGACCGGACGTTGGGATGCTAAGAGCCAATCTCTGCCTCTGAGCAGTGACTCCTGACTTTCTTCCTCTCTGCCACAGGATAGGTGAGGCACACGGGTGCAACACTCTCCGTAGACTACTCAGGAGGGTGGGCAATCCCTAGCTAGTGGAATAATTCAACTTCTTTCTCTTTCACAGCACATGAAAAAGCAAAGGAAAGCAATAGAATTATAGGGGCAACCCTGAACACCATCTAAGAGAATTTGCATCAATGACTAGTAACACATTATGTGACCTTTACAATTGATTGCACACACCAGCATCTCAAAAGAGTGGTTGAGAACTGTTGTCAGAGACTGAGTCACCTTCACACACAGGAATCCATGGCCCCGTCCATGGCTCTCTCCCTCTACCCTCTGTCTTTCCCACTGACCCCACACAAGCTGTTGGTGCCCCTAGATGAGGGATTAATGCTCAGCCCAACAGAAGTCAGGAAGGCAGATTTCAGCCTCAAATATCTGGGTGCAAGGTCCTGCTTTGTCACTTCCATCTCTGAGACTTTGGGCAAATTACTGATCTATTTTTACCTCAGTTTTCTTACCTATAGAATGGGTAGTAAAGAGTATCTCCTTCATGGGTTGTGATAATTAGATAAAATAATGCATCTTAAGTAGTTTGTGTAATACATGTTGGCTGGTATTACTATGATACTTGAGAGGTCAAGAGGGGTTGGCTAATGTCAGTAGAAATCAGAGAGGTCAAAGCTCTGGGAATTATCATGAAGCCTGGGGACTGGGTTGGGAAAGAGAATGTCAGGTGAATGGGCATCTTTTAATTTGAAACAGCAAGAAGTGGGAGCTGGAGTTGGTGTGAGTCAGAAACATCAGCAAGAAGGATTCACAGCCTGTCCTGGGGGGATTGGGAGTGGGTGTGCAGCCAAAATCCTGCCCTGGACCACTTCCTGTATCTGTTCAGTGCTGACTGCCCATTCCCGTCCTACCTGGAGAAGCCCATGAGGACTGGGTTGCCTGGGCGCTGGGTCACATCCCACTGCATGCCGCCATTTCGGTAAAGAAACAGGGCGTAGGACCTGCTCCCATCCGTGGAAAGGATGGCCTGGTAGGTGTTGGTCTGGAGGTCGGGTGGAGAAAAACATAGGATTGCCTGTGAGAGATCTGGGGTCTCCTCCCTGGTGTCCCATCACCCTCCGCACCACCCTGCCTGGACACACACATCATCTTTTCCTGGCCTCCCCAGAAAATGTTTGGGATTGTGCAGGACAGCTTTCACCCTGGGGATCAAAGCGCCTATCGTAGTGCATTTGCCTTCTTCATGACTTCTCTCCAGGGAGGGGTGATAAAAGGCTCTGGTTTAGGATCCAGTGAGAAGAGAGTTTGTGTAGAAAAGCTTCAGGACTCAGAAAGGTTAGCCACCACCCCAGAGAGCCAAGGGAGGCCTATTTAGCTTCCTCTGGGATATTTTTAAGCACATTGTTCAAATGTCCCCTCAACCTAAATACTGTGGATGGACCACAGAGGTCCTCCAGATACTAGAGGTCCTCTGGAAGCAGATGCCAAGCACTGCTTGAACAAAGTAGGTAACCAACGAACTCATTGACCCAAAGAAGTGAGAGACTAGACCACACAAGGGCTGTAAGAGCTGAGTCCCTGGGGGAAGACTGAGGACATCGTGTAGGCTGATCATTGCCCTTGGATGGGTCTGCCACTGAGAGCCAGAATTGGAAGTCAGAAATCCTCAGCTCCAAGCCTGGCTTTGTCATTGGCCAGCTGGGTGACCTTGAGCAGATTGCTTAACCTCTCTAACCATCGTCTTCTAAAATGTAGATAATAATATCAGGTTGAGTCATATATATACAATTGCCAATAGTCAGCCATTTTGACTTACAAAAATTCTATTTCCTATGTTTCAACCCAATGAGTCCTAAGTGAGTGCTCAGCAAACAGGGTGGGGGTGATCTGTTCCTGAGTCAGAGCACATGTTAGAAAAGCGGCCCCTGCCTAGGGTTCTAGGATGTCTGACTTCCAGATGGTTCACAGGGAGCTGTCCATTGTTTCACTCACCCCGAAGGTCCACCGGGCGGGATAGGCATGGGCTTTGACCCACGTGACCTTTAGGGTCCACCTTGCTTTGTAGTTCCAGGTGTAGGTGAACTTTTTAATCCAAGACTCCACCTGCCAGACTAGCTGGTTGTGTTCATTATCGAGTGTCTCAAATTCCTAGGAAAGGAAAGCAGATAAGACAAGGAAATGAGGGTCCTACCTGCAGGTATGTTCATGGTTGTGAAAGGGTATTCCCAAGTCTATGTAACAGTCCTGCTCTGTTTCCTCCACACCCTCATATTTAAACATCATCCCCTGCCCACACAGAGCCCAGGCTCGGACAACAGTAACGTGTGTGCGCGCACACACACACACACACACCGCCACATAGCCCTTTGTCTCTCTTTGCTGGCTGCTGGGGAGTCCTGAATTCTGGGCTTGGAAAGGCTCACCTGATAAAATATGGTTCCCTGGCCAGTGGAAAAATCAGCATCGTCCCAGAATGGAGCCACCAGGGCCACGGGGTCCCAGCCTGTGAAGCCTCTACGAGGGGGATTGGGGTAGGAGAAAACCTGGTACTCTGACTCCGGGAAGATGATCTGCCCATTATCTGTGAACTGGGCACAAAAGTTCTTCTGGTTAGTGTTTAGGGAGGAAGGAGGAAGGGACAAAAATATCCCAGCACAGGGCCAGCTCCTCAGAAGTGTGACCCCCCAAGGACCTCTCTGGGTAAACTGCAGAGATGTCAACAACTTCCACAAGATCATTTCATTCATCTCCCTGCCTGCTGGGAGAGACTCTTCATCTGCAGGACACTCCTCAGTTTTAAGTACTTCCTGTCATGGTAGGTTTTCCCCTGCTTCCATGGCCAACCCCATCTACAAACAGGCCCATCACAGAGCAGAGCCCTCTGGGTGAGTCCCCATAGAGCCATCCTGAGGCTCCATCCACATCAGAGTGGGATAGACGATTGCTACATTCAGTCCCATCTCTGGGTTGCCCTATCTTAGTGTGTCCTGCCCCAGCCCCCATGCCCACCCCTGAGGCCCGCAGGTACCACAACCACCATTCCGTCTCTTCTCCAGGAGACATGGCGTCCTGAGGAGCCAGTAAATATTCATAGAAAATGTAAACAGCATTAAAAGGTGGTTTCCCAAGTAGAGCTTCTAACTCATTAAAAAGGCTCTGAAAACAGTGGAGAGCTTAGTGGACTCCCAGACCTCTCTATTGAGGTAAAGACACTTTTGTCCATGAGGGGAGAGAGCCTTGCCTAGCTCAGTCTTCCTCAGTCAGCACCCAGGCATTAAAGAGTATAAATGCAAACTGTGCCAGGGGCAGGGACACAGGAGGTGTCTAACAAGTGTTATTTGTTGCATTCTTCCTTCCTCTGGACCACAGTCATGGTCACAGGGCCATCTCCAAGTCCTGGAGAGAGAAGCAGAGTCTGGGGAACACAGGTCATGGGTCCTGTCTTTTGGGCTGCAGCTGGGGACTCACATAGAGATAATCCCGGAGAGAGAAGCCAAGAGGGAAGCCAATCTGGGGCTTGAAGAGTGGCGAGGTGAAGTCCGAGATCCTCTTGACAAACTCCCGATCTCCAACACTTGGCCCATAGGGGAAGAGGGGAACACCTGGGCCAGCACAAAGAAGGGCAGGAAATTCTCACAGGTCCTGACTACTTTAGGGCTGACAGAGAGCTTCCCCAAGATGCCCCTACACCCAACTCGGAGTCCTCAAGGACTCTTCTATCCCCCTCTCTGCTTGCTTCTTTTCATTTTACCCCTTCAGTGGGTACTCTCATCCTTTACCATTTTGAAGAAAAACAGGTCCTGCTGTTAGAACACCATCAAGTTATTCTGCATCTATTATGATTCTCGTAATTCTTTCAAGGGTTCAAAGACAAAACTCCAATGTGAAGATCAGTAATTGAAATAACCATTTCCTAGAAAAAGACTTGTTTCCTAAGATGGTATTTCTCTAGATACAGTAGGTGGACAGAATTTGTCCTTGGACCCCTTAGAAGTCTTTGGGCTCCAGTTCCAGAAAGCTTATCCTAAATATTTCTCAAATGGGTCTCCTCTTTTCTTTCCTGGCAGCCCTCCCCTGGTTTGCTTGGAATGCCACAGTATCTGTGTACAACTCTCCTGGCCTCCTGCAAATTCATCCAACACCCCAAACACCATAGCACCATTCATAAACACAGACCCTACCATGTCCTCCCTGGTTCACTCACATGACAGCCTCATTTCTCAATACTCTTCCCTTTGTTTCCAGCACCCCCAAGTGCTTTGGGAATATCCTCCCCATGCAATATTGGGACTACTGTTCATATCTAGATATTTATTCCAGCTCTTCAAGCCCTCCTGCCTGCTTGGGATGTTTCCTCTTCCCCAACTCCTATTCATTCTTTCCAGAAAGCCTCCTCTTCACCATGAGCACACCCCTACATCCACTAGGGACCTTCCATCGTGCAAGTCCAACACCCTACATTTATTCCTCTAATTGCACTTATCAAGGCAGGAGATCTGTCTCCTACTAAACCGCACCTTGATCATTTCTTAACCACCCCCCAGCCCAGTGCCATGTACAAAGCCAGCCTTCAGTGGTACTGAAGCACAACTGAGCAGTTGTGCTGTCTCAAAATCCCCTGTGAGAACCTGTGATCTGAGAGAGCAGTCTATGAGCAAGGAGCCTGAGGTTGAGTTACAGCACCCCTCTAAAGGGGATATGGGAGCACCTGGACTTCCCATGGCCCAGAGGAGGCAGTTCCATGGAACCAGCTCCCCCAGCTACCCAAAAGGGCTCTCACTGGTAGATCTCACCAAGTTGCCATAACTTTAGCACCCACACCAACTTAATTCTCTCCATCGCAATATGGAGAGCCCCCAGACCTACAGAATCACTAACCTTTCTTGGGTTTGACAGGGACTGGAGCAGGTGTTGAGTGTGTGCCTATGGATGTTCTAGGAGACGGGGTTGTACGGGTCTGGGAGGTTGTTGAGGGTGGTGATGGTGTTGTCCTTCTCTGGCTGCCTATCCTCACCGAGGTGGTGATGGTTCCTGGGCATGCAGAGACAGAAAACTGCAGTAAGTCTTACAGTCAGAAAGTAGCAGAGTCAGAGAGAGTGATACACTTCAGGATCTGTGAGTCAGACCTGGGCTGGGAGAGACAGCTAGAAACTCTCCTCTATCTTCTACCCACACCCAAATTAATCCCTACACATAAGCAACTGTGTTCTGGGGTAGAAGGGAATGGTGGCACATCACTCACCATATTCCCACTCAATTCATCTGGTGGCTCTGCCCTCAATGCTAGCCTGGTAATGCTATCTCACCCTCCCTAACAAGCACTTAACTAGGCTGACCTGAGCCAACTGAGCCACCCTGAGAGATCAAGAACCTGGAGACCCCACCTACCTGATGTCTGAGTCCTCACAATGGAGCTTGACGATGCTGTGGATGGTGGGAAAGTGCTGGTAATAGACAGAGGAGTAGAAGGACCTGTGAATGGGGTGGTGGAACTAGAGGTGATGGGAAAACCAGGGGCTGAATGAGAGAATGAAGAATTATTGGTTGAACTATAAAAATATAATTTGGTCTGAGCTGTGCCCATATCACTAGACGTAATAGACTCCGAGAAAGCACGGTCTGTGGATGGATGAGTGACAACTGACGAAGATGAAGGTCTGTGGCTCACACTGGAAGGCAATGAAGATATTGTTGTGCCAGATGTGCCTGTGTCTTGGGAAATGCCCTCTTTACCAGTGTGTTCACTTAGGAAAGAAGAAGGATTTGATGTGAACACTGTGGAGATGGTGCTGGTGTGAGGTTCTGTGCTGGTCTCCGTGGTCTGGCTCGTGGGGTCCTGAGATGATGCTGTTGTTGTGTCTGTAGCGGTACTGAAGGACGAGGGTGGTGCCGAGGTTCCCCCAGTTGCACTGGTGCTTGTGACACTTGAGGTGACCGGAGTTGCGCTTGTCTGATCAGTCGTTGGCGTGTGTGGTGTGTTTCCTCGCGGGGTGTCTGTGGACCCTGGTGTTGTGGGGATCTGTGAGGTCATGGCAGGTGTGTTGCTAACAGTAGAAGAGGATGAAGAGTCAGCTGTAGCGGCTGATGACGTGGGCACGTCTGACCCTGTGGAAGTCTTGTCGCTGACACTGGAGGGAGGGGACGTGCCTGCTGTCCCAGAGGTGGCTGTGGCGTGGGAAGTCTTGTCCGTGGGCGTGGATCCACGTAGAGGGGAGGAGGGAGTTGATGTGAACACTGTGGAGATGGTGCTGGTGTGAGGTTCCGTGCTGGTCTCCGTGATGGTGCTGGTGTGAGGTTCCGTGCTGGTCTCCGTGGTCTGACTCGTGGGGTCCTGAGATGATGCTGTTGTTGTGTCTGGAGCAGTACTGAAGGACGAGGGTGGTGCCGAGGTTCCCCCAGTTGCACTGGTGCTTGTGACACTTGAGGTGACCGGAGTTGCGCTTGTCTGATCAGTCGTTGGCGTGTGTGTTGTGTTTCCTCGCGGGGTGTCTGTGGACCCTGGTGTTGTGGGGATCTGTGAGGTCATGGCAGGTGTGTTGCTAACAGTAGAAGAGGATGAAGAGTCAGCTGTAGCGGCTGATGACGTGGGCACGTCTGACCCTGTGGAAGTCTTGTCGCTGACACTGGAGGGAGGGGACGTGCCTGCTGTCCCAGAGGTGGCTGTGGCGTGGGAAGTCTTGTCCGTGGGCGTGGATCCACGTAGAGGGGAGGAGGGAGTTGATGTGAACACTGTGGAGATGGTGCTGGTGTGAGGTTCCGTGCTGGTCTCCGTGGTCTGACTCGTGGGGTCCTGAGATGATGCTGTTGTTGTGTCTGGAGCAGTACTGAAGGACGAGGGTGGTGCCGAGGTTCCCCCAGTTGCACTGGTGCTTGTGACACTTGAGGTGACCGGAGTTGCGCTTGTCTGATCAGTCGTTGGCGTGTGTGGTGTGTTTCCTCGCGGGGTGTCTGTGGACCCTGGTGTTGTGGGGATCTGTGAGGTCATGGCAGGTGTGTTGCTAACAGTAGAAGAGGATGAAGAGTCAGCTGTAGCGGCTGATGACGTGGGCACGTCTGACCCTGTGGAAGTCTTGTCGCTGACACTGGAGGGAGGGGACGTGCCTGCTGTCCCAGAGGTGGCTGTGGCGTGGGAAGTCTTGTCCGTGGGCGTGGATCCACGTAGAGGGGAGGAGGGAGTTGATGTGAACACTGTGGAGATGGTGCTGGTGTGAGGTTCCGTGCTGGTCTCCGTGATGGTGCTGGTGTGAGGTTCCGTGCTGGTCTCCGTGGTCTGACTCGTGGGGTCCTGAGATGATGCTGTTGTTGTGTCTGGAGCAGTACTGAAGGACGAGGGTGGTGCCGAGGTTCCCCCAGTTGCACTGGTGCTTGTGACACTTGAGGTGACCGGAGTTGCGCTTGTCTGATCAGTCGTTGGCGTGTGTGTTGTGTTTCCTCGCGGGGTGTCTGTGGACCCTGGTGTTGTGGGGATCTGTGAGGTCATGGCAGGTGTGTTGCTAACAGTAGAAGAGGATGAAGAGTCAGCTGTAGCGGCTGATGACGTGGGCACGTCTGACCCTGTGGAAGTCTTGTCGCTGACACTGGAGGGAGGGGACGTGCCTGCTGTCCCAGAGGTGGCTGTGGCGTGGGAAGTCTTGTCCGTGGGCGTGGATCCACGTAGAGGGGAGGAGGGAGTTGATGTGAACACTGTGGAGATGGTGCTGGTGTGAGGTTCCGTGCTGGTCTCCGTGGTCTGACTCGTGGGGTCCTGAGATGATGCTGTTGTTGTGTCTGGAGCAGTACTGAAGGACGAGGGTGGTGCCGAGGTTCCCCCAGTTGCACTGGTGCTTGTGACACTTGAGGTGACCGGAGTTGCGCTTGTCTGATCAGTCGTTGGCGTGTGTGTTGTGTTTCCTCGCGGGGTGTCTGTGGACCCTGGTGTTGTGGGGATCTGTGAGGTCATGGCAGGTGTGTTGCTAACAGTAGAAGAGGATGAAGAGTCAGCTGTAGCGGCTGATGACGTGGGCACGTCTGACCCTGTGGAAGTCTTGTCGCTGACACTGGAGGGAGGGGACGTGCCTGCTGTCCCAGAGGTGGCTGTGGCGTGGGAAGTCTTGTCCGTGGGCGTGGATCCACGTAGAGGGGAGGAGGGAGTTGATGTGAACACTGTGGAGATGGTGCTGGTGTGAGGTTCCGTGCTGGTCTCCGTGGTCTGACTCGTGGGGTCCTGAGATGATGCTGTTGTTGTGTCTGGAGCAGTACTGAAGGACGAGGGTGGTGCCGAGGTTCCCCCAGTTGCACTGGTGCTTGTGACACTTGAGGTGACCGGAGTTGCGCTTGTCTGATCAGTCGTTGGCGTGTGTGTTGTGTTTCCTCGCGGGGTGTCTGTGGACCATGGTGTTGTGGGGATCTGTGAGGTCATGGCAGGTGTGTTGCTAACAGTAGAAGAGGATGAAGAGTCAGCTGTAGCGGCTGATGACGTGGGCACGTCTGACCCTGTGGAAGTCTTGTCGCTGACACTGGAGGGAGGGGACGTGCCTGCTGTCCCAGAGGTGGCTGTGGCGTGGGAAGTCTTGTTCGTGGGCGTGGATCCAGCTAGGGAGGAAGAGGGAGTTGATGTGAACACTGTGGAGATGGTACTGGTGTGAGGTTCCGTGCTGGTCTCCGTGGTCTGACTCGTGGGGTCCTGAGATGATGCTGTTGTTGTGTCTGGAGCAGTACTGAAGGACGAGGGTGGTGCCGAGGTTCCCCCAGTTGCACTGGTGCTTGTGACACTTGAGGTGACCGGAGTTGCGCTTGTCTGATCAGTCGTTGGCGTGTGTGTTGTGTTTCCTCGCGGGGTGTCTGTGGACCCTGGTGTTGTGGGGATCTGTGAGGTCATGGCAGGTGTGTTGCTAACAGTAGAAGAGGATGAAGAGTCAGCTGTAGCGGCTGATGACGTGGGCACGTCTGACCCTGTGGAAGTCTTGTCGCTGACACTGGAGGGAGGGGACGTGCCTGCTGTCCCAGAGGTGGCTGTGGCGTGGGAAGTCTTGTCCGTGGGCGTGGATCCACGTAGAGGGGAGGAGGGAGTTGATGTGAACACTGTGGAGATGGTGCTGGTGTGAGGTTCCGTGCTGGTCTCCGTGGTCTGACTCGTGGGGTCCTGAGATGATGCTGTTGTTGTGTCTGGAGCGGTACTGAAGGACGAGGGTGGTGCCGAGGTTCCCCCAGTTGCACTGGTGCTTGTGACACTTGAGGTGACCGGAGTTGCGCTTGTCTGATCAGTCGTTGGCGTGTGTGTTGTGTTTCCTCGCGGGGTGTCTGTGGACCCTGGTGTTGTGGGGATCTGTGAGGTCATGGCAGGTGTGTTGCTAACAGTAGAAGAGGATGAAGAGTCAGCTGTAGCGGCTGATGACGTGGGCACGTCTGACCCTGTGGAAGTCTTGTCGCTGACACTGGAGGGAGGGGACGTGCCTGCTGTCCCAGAGGTGGCTGTGGCGTGGGAAGTCTTGTCCGTGGGCGTGGATCCACGTAGAGGGGAGGAGGGAGTTGATGTGAACACTGTGGAGATGGTGCTGGTGTGAGGTTCCGTGCTGGTCTCCGTGGTCTGACTCGTGGGGTCCTGAGATGATGCTGTTGTTGTGTCTGGAGCAGTACTGAAGGACGAGGGTGGTGCCGAGGTTCCCCCAGTTGCACTGGTGCTTGTGACACTTGAGGTGACCGGAGTTGCGCTTGTCTGATCAGTCGTTGGCGTGTGTGTTGTGTTTCCTCGCGGGGTGTCTGTGGACCCTGGTGTTGTGGGGATCTGTGAGGTCATGGCAGGTGTGTTGCTAACAGTAGAAGAGGATGAAGAGTCAGCTGTAGCGGCTGATGACGTGGGCACGTCTGACCCTGTGGAAGTCTTGTCGCTGACACTGGAGGGAGGGGACGTGCCTGCTGTCCCAGAGGTGGCTGTGGCGTGGGAAGTCTTTTCCGTGGGCGTGGATCCACGTAGAGGGGAGGAGGGAGTTGATGTGAACACTGTGGAGATGGTGCTGGTGTGAGGTTCCGTGCTGGTCTCCGTGGTCTGACTCGTGGGGTCCTGAGATGATGTTGTTGTTGTGTCTGGAGCGGTACTGAAGGACGAGGGTGGTGCCGAGGTTCCCCCAGTCGCACTGGTGCTTGTGACACTTGAGGTGACCGGAGTTGCGCTTGTCTGATCAGTCGTTGGCGTGTGTGTTGTGCTTCCTCGCGGGAGTGTCTGTGGACCCTGGTGTTGTGGGGATCTGTGAGGTCATGGCAGGTGTGTTGCTAACAGTAGAAGAGGATGAAGAGTCAGCTGTAGCGGCTGATGACGTGGGCACGTCTGACCCTGTGGAAGTCTTGTCGCTGACACTGGAGGGAGGGGACGTGCCTGCTGTCCCAGAGGTGGCTGTGGCGTGGGAAGTCTTGTCCGTGGGCGTGGATCCAGCTAGGGAGGAAGAGGGAGTTGATGTGAACACTGTGGAGATGGTACTGGTGTGAGGTTCCGTGCTGGTCTCCGTGGTCTGACTCGTGGGGTCCTGAGATGATGCTGTTGTTGTGTCTGGAGCAGTACTGAAGGACGAGGGTGGTGCCGAGGTTCCCCCAGTTGCACTGGTGCTTGTGACACTTGAGGTGACCGGAGTTGCGCTTGTCTGATCAGTCGTTGGCGTGTGTGTTGTGTTTCCTCGCGGGGTGTCTGTGGACCCTGGTGTTGTGGGGATCTGTGAGGTCATGGCAGGTGTGTTGCTAACAGTAGAAGAGGATGAAGAGTCAGCTGTAGCGGCTGATGACGTGGGCACGTCTGACCCTGTGGAAGTCTTGTCGCTGACACTGGAGGGAGGGGACGTGCCTGCTGTCCCAGAGGTGGCTGTGGCGTGGGAAGTCTTGTCCGTGGGCGTGGATCCACGTAGAGGGGAGGAGGGAGTTGATGTGAACACTGTGGAGATGGTGCTGGTGTGAGGTTCCGTGCTGGTCTCCGTGATGGTGCTGGTGTGAGGTTCCATGCTGGTCTCCGTGGTCTGACTCGTGGGGTCCTGAGATGATGCTGTTGTTGTGTCTGGAGCAGTACTGAAGGACGAGGGTGGTGCCGAGGTTCCCCCAGTTGCACTGGTGCTTGTGACACTTGAGGTGACCGGAGTTGCGCTTGTCTGATCAGTCGTTGGCGTGTGTGTTGTGTTTCCTCGCGGGGTGTCTGTGGACCCTGGTGTTGTGGGGATCTGTGAGGTCATGGCAGGTGTGTTGCTAACAGTAGAAGAGGATGAAGAGTCAGCTGTAGCGGCTGATGACGTGGGCACGTCTGACCCTGTGGAAGTCTTGTCGCTGACACTGGAGGGAGGGGACGTGCCTGCTGTCCCAGAGGTGGCTGTGGCGTGGGAAGTCTTGTCCGTGGGCGTGGATCCACGTAGAGGGGAGGAGGGAGTTGATGTGAACACTGTGGAGATGGTGCTGGTGTGGGGTTCCGTGCTGGTCTCCGTGGTCTGACTCGTGGGGTCCTGAGATGATGCTGTTGTTGTGTCTGGAGCAGTACTGAAGGACGAGGGTGGTGCCGAGGTTCCCCCAGTTGCACTGGTGCTTGTGACACTTGAGGTGACCGGAGTTGCGCTTGTCTGATCAGTCGTTGGCGTGTGTGTTGTGTTTCCTCGCGGGGTGTCTGTGGACCCTGGTGTTGTGGGGATCTGTGAGGTCATGGCAGGTGTGTTGCTAACAGTAGAAGAGGATGAAGAGTCAGCTGTAGCGGCTGATGACGTGGGCACGTCTGACCCTGTGGAAGTCTTGTCGCTGACACTGGAGGGAGGGGACGTGCCTGCTGTCCCAGAGGTGGCTGTGGCGTGGGAAGTCTTGTCCGTGGGCGTGGATCCACGTAGAGGGGAGGAGGGAGTTGATGTGAACACTGTGGAGATGGTGCTGGTGTGAGGTTCCGTGCTGGTCTCCGTGGTCTGACTCGTGGGGTCCTGAGATGATGGTGTTGTTGTGTCTGGAGCAGTACTGAAGGACGAGGGTGGTGCCGAGGTTCCCCCAGTTGCACTGGTGCTTGTGACACTTGAGGTGACCGGA
This sequence comes from Mustela erminea, assembly GCF_009829155.1. Lineage (NCBI taxonomy): Eukaryota > Metazoa > Chordata > Mammalia > Carnivora > Mustelidae > Mustela > Mustela erminea. The sequence continues at coordinate 102,502,832 of NC_045614.1, forward strand.
GTTGCGCTTGTCTGATCAGTCGTTGGCGTGTGTGTTGTGTTTCCTCGCGGGGTGTCTGTGGACCATGGTGTTGTGGGGATCTGTGAGGTCATGGCAGGTGTGTTGCTAACAGTAGAAGAGGATGAAGAGTCAGCTGTAGCGGCTGATGACGTGGGCACGTCTGACCCTGTGGAAGTCTTGTCGCTGACACTGGAGGGAGGGGACGTGCCTGCTGTCCCAGAGGTGGCTGTGGCGTGGGAAGTCTTGTTCGTGGGCGTGGATCCAGCTAGGGAGGAAGAGGGAGTTGATGTGAACACTGTGGAGATGGTACTGGTGTGAGGTTCCGTGCTGGTCTCCGTGGTCTGACTTGTGGGGTCCTGAGATGATGCTGTTGTTGTGTCTGGAGCAGTACTGAAGGATGAGGTTGGTGCCGAGGTTCCCCCAGTTGCACTGGTGCTTGTGACACTTGAGGTGACCGGAGTTGCGCTTGTCTGATCAGTCGTTGGCGTGTGTGTTGTGTTTCCTCGCGGGGTGTCTGTGGACCCTGGTGTTGTGGGGATCTGTGAGGTCATGGCAGGTGTGTTGCTAACAGTAGAAGAGGATGAAGAGTCAGCTGTAGCGGCTGATGACGTGGGCACGTCTGACCCTGTGGAAGTCTTGTCGCTGACACTGGAGGGAGGGGACGTGCCTGCTGTCCCAGAGGTGGCTGTGGCGTGGGAAGTCTTGTCCGTGGGCGTGGATCCACGTAGAGGGGAGGAGGGAGTTGATGTGAACACTGTGGAGATGGTGCTGGTGTGAGGTTCCGTGCTGGTCTCCGTGGTCTGACTCGTGGGGTCCTGAGATGATGCTGTTGTTGTGTCTGGAGCGGTACTGAAGGACGAGGGTGGTGCCGAGGTTCCCCCAGTTGCACTGGTGCTTGTGACACTTGAGGTGACCGGAGTTGCGCTTGTCTGATCAGTCGTTGGCGTGTGTGTTGTGTTTCCTCGCGGGGTGTCTGTGGACCCTGGTGTTGTGGGGATCTGTGAGGTCATGGCAGGTGTGTTGCTAACAGTAGAAGAGGATGAAGAGTCAGCTGTAGCGGCTGATGACGTGGGCACGTCTGACCCTGTGGAAGTCTTGTCGCTGACACTGGAGGGAGGGGACGTGCCTGCTGTCCCAGAGGTGGCTGTGGCGTGGGAAGTCTTGTCCGTGGGCGTGGATCCACGTAGAGGGGAGGAGGGAGTTGATGTGAACACTGTGGAGATGGTGCTGGTGTGAGGTTCCGTGCTGGTCTCCGTGGTCTGACTCGTGGGGTCCTGAGATGATGCTGTTGTTGTGTCTGGAGCAGTACTGAAGGACGAGGGTGGTGCCGAGGTTCCCCCAGTTGCACTGGTGCTTGTGACACTTGAGGTGACCGGAGTTGCGCTTGTCTGATCAGTCGTTGGCGTGTGTGTTGTGTTTCCTCGCGGGGTGTCTGTGGACCCTGGTGTTGTGGGGATCTGTGAGGTCATGGCAGGTGTGTTGCTAACAGTAGAAGAGGATGAAGAGTCAGCTGTAGCGGCTGATGACGTGGGCACGTCTGACCCTGTGGAAGTCTTGTCGCTGACACTGGAGGGAGGGGACGTGCCTGCTGTCCCAGAGGTGGCTGTGGCGTGGGAAGTCTTTTCCGTGGGCGTGGATCCACGTAGAGGGGAGGAGGGAGTTGATGTGAACACTGTGGAGATGGTGCTGGTGTGAGGTTCCGTGCTGGTCTCCGTGGTCTGACTCGTGGGGTCCTGAGATGATGCTTGTTGTTGTGTCTGGAGCGGTACTGAAGGACGAGGGTGGTGCCGAGGTTCCCCCAGTCGCACTGGTGCTTGTGACACTTGAGGTGACCGGAGTTGCGCTTGTCTGATCAGTCGTTGGCGTGTGTGTTGTGCTTCCTCGCGGAGTGTCTGTGGACCCTGGTGTTGTGGGGATCTGTGAGGTCATGGCAGGTGTGTTGCTAACAGTAGAAGAGGATGAAGAGTCAGCTGTAGCGGCTGATGACGTGGGCACGTCTGACCCTGTGGAAGTCTTGTCGCTGACACTGGAGGGAGGGGACGTGCCTGCTGTCCCAGAGGTGGCTGTGGCGTGGGAAGTCTTGTCCGTGGGCGTGGATCCAGCTAGGGAGGAAGAGGGAGTTGATGTGAACACTGTGGAGATGGTACTGGTGTGAGGTTCCGTGCTGGTCTCCGTGGTCTGACTCGTGGGGTCCTGAGATGATGCTGTTGTTGTGTCTGGAGCAGTACTGAAGGACGAGGGTGGTGCCGAGGTTCCCCCAGTTGCACTGGTGCTTGTGACACTTGAGGTGACCGGAGTTGCGCTTGTCTGATCAGTCGTTGGCGTGTGTGTTGTGTTTCCTCGCGGGGTGTCTGTGGACCCTGGTGTTGTGGGGATCTGTGAGGTCATGGCAGGTGTGTTGCTAACAGTAGAAGAGGATGAAGAGTCAGCTGTAGCGGCTGATGACGTGGGCACGTCTGACCCTGTGGAAGTCTTGTCGCTGACACTGGAGGGAGGGGACGTGCCTGCTGTCCCAGAGGTGGCTGTGGCGTGGGAAGTCTTGTCCGTGGGCGTGGATCCACGTAGAGGGGAGGAGGGAGTTGATGTGAACACTGTGGAGATGGTGCTGGTGTGAGGTTCCGTGCTGGTCTCCGTGATGGTGCTGGTGTGAGGTTCCGTGCTGGTCTCCGTGGTCTGACTCGTGGGGTCCTGAGATGATGCTGTTGTTGTGTCTGGAGCAGTACTGAAGGACGAGGGTGGTGCCGAGGTTCCCCCAGTTGCACTGGTGCTTGTGACACTTGAGGTGACCGGAGTTGCGCTTGTCTGATCAGTCGTTGGCGTGTGTGTTGTGTTTCCTCGCGGGGTGTCTGTGGACCCTGGTGTTGTGGGGATCTGTGAGGTCATGGCAGGTGTGTTGCTAACAGTAGAAGAGGATGAAGAGTCAGCTGTAGCGGCTGATGACGTGGGCACGTCTGACCCTGTGGAAGTCTTGTCGCTGACACTGGAGGGAGGGGACGTGCCTGCTGTCCCAGAGGTGGCTGTGGCGTGGGAAGTCTTGTCCGTGGGCGTGGATCCACGTAGAGGGGAGGAGGGAGTTGATGTGAACACTGTGGAGATGGTGCTGGTGTGAGGTTCCGTGCTGGTCTCCGTGGTCTGACTCGTGGGGTCCTGAGATGATGCTGTTGTTGTGTCTGGAGCAGTACTGAAGGACGAGGGTGGTGCCGAGGTTCCCCCAGTTGCACTGGTGCTTGTGACACTTGAGGTGACCGGAGTTGCGCTTGTCTGATCAGTCGTTGGCGTGTGTGTTGTGTTTCCTCGCGGGGTGTCTGTGGACCATGGTGTTGTGGGGATCTGTGAGGTCATGGCAGGTGTGTTGCTAACAGTAGAAGAGGATGAAGAGTCAGCTGTAGCGGCTGATGACGTGGGCACGTCTGACCCTGTGGAAGTCTTGTCGCTGACACTGGAGGGAGGGGACGTGCCTGCTGTCCCAGAGGTGGCTGTGGCGTGGGAAGTCTTGTTCGTGGGCGTGGATCCAGCTAGGGAGGAAGAGGGAGTTGATGTGAACACTGTGGAGATGGTACTGGTGTGAGGTTCCGTGCTGGTCTCCGTGGTCTGACTTCGTGGGGTCCTGAGATGATGCTGTTGTTGTGTCTGGAGCAGTACTGAAGGACGAGGGTTGGTGCCGAGGTTCCCCCAGTTGCACTGGTGCTTGTGACACTTGAGGTGACCGGAGTTGCGCTTGTCTGATCAGTCGTTGGCGTGTGTGTTGTGTTTCCTCGCGGGGTGTCTGTGGACCCTGGTGTTGTGGGGATCTGTGAGGTCATGGCAGGTGTGTTGCTAACAGTAGAAGAGGATGAAGAGTCAGCTGTAGCGGCTGATGACGTGGGCACGTCTGACCCTGTGGAAGTCTTGTCGCTGACACTGGAGGGAGGGGACGTGCCTGCTGTCCCAGAGGTGGCTGTGGCGTGGGAAGTCTTGTCCGTGGGCGTGGATCCACGTAGAGGGGAGGAGGGAGTTGATGTGAACACTGTGGAGATGGTGCTGGTGTGAGGTTCCGTGCTGGTCTCCGTGGTCTGACTCGTGGGGTCCTGAGATGATGCTGTTGTTGTGTCTGGAGCAGGTACTGAAGGACGAGGGTGGTGCCGAGGTTCCCCCAGTTGCACTGGTGCTTGTGACACTTGAGGTGACCGGAGTTGCGCTTGTCTGATCAGTCGTTGGCGTGTGTGTTGTGTTTCCTCGCGGGGTGTCTGTGGACCCTGGTGTTGTGGGGATCTGTGAGGTCATGGCAGGTGTGTTGCTAACAGTAGAAGAGGATGAAGAGTCAGCTGTAGCGGCTGATGACGTGGGCACGTCTGACCCTGTGGAAGTCTTGTCGCTGACACTGGAGGGAGGGGACGTGCCTGCTGTCCCAGAGGTGGCTGTGGCGTGGGAAGTCTTGTCCGTGGGCGTGGATCCACGTAGAGGGGAGGAGGGAGTTGATGTGAACACTGTGGAGATGGTGCTGGTGTGAGGTTCCGTGCTGGTCTCCGTGGTCTGACTCGTGGGGTCCTGAGATGATGCTGTTGTTGTGTCTGGAGCAGTACTGAAGGACGAGGGTGGTGCCGAGGTTCCCCCAGTTGCACTGGTGCTTGTGACACTTGAGGTGACCGGAGTTGCGCTTGTCTGATCAGTCGTTGGCGTGTGTGTTGTGTTTCCTCGCGGGGTGTCTGTGGACCCTGGTGTTGTGGGGATCTGTGAGGTCATGGCAGGTGTGTTGCTAACAGTAGAAGAGGATGAAGAGTCAGCTGTAGCGGCTGATGACGTGGGCACGTCTGACCCTGTGGAAGTCTTGTCGCTGACACTGGAGGGAGGGGACGTGCCTGCTGTCCCAGAGGTGGCTGTGGCGTGGGAAGTCTTGTCCGTGGGCGTGGATCCAGCTAGGGAGGAAGAGGGAGTTGATGTGAACACTGTGGAGATGGTACTGGTGTGAGGTTCCGTGCTGGTCTCCGTGGTCTGACTCGTGGGGTCCTGAGATGATGCTGTTGTTGTGTCTGGAGCAGTACTGAAGGACGAGGGTGGTGCCGAGGTTCCCCCAGTTGCACTGGTGCTTGTGACACTTGAGGTGACCGGAGTTGCGCTTGTCTGATCAGTCGTTGGCGTGTGTGTTGTGTTTCCTCGCGGGGTGTCTGTGGACCCTGGTGTTGTGGGGATCTGTGAGGTCATGGCAGGTGTGTTGCTAACAGTAGAAGAGGATGAAGAGTCAGCTGTAGCGGCTGATGACGTGGGCACGTCTGACCCTGTGGAAGTCTTGTCGCTGACACTGGAGGGAGGGGACGTGCCTGCTGTCCCAGAGGTGGCTGTGGCGTGGGAAGTCTTGTCCGTGGGCGTGGATCCACGTAGAGGGGAGGAGGGAGTTGATGTGAACACTGTGGAGATGGTGCTGGTGTGAGGTTCCGTGCTGGTCTCCGTGGTCTGACTCGTGGGGTCCTGAGATGATGCTGTTGTTGTGTCTGGAGCAGTACTGAAGGACGAGGGTGGTGCCGAGGTTCCCCCAGTTGCACTGGTGCTTGTGACACTTGAGGTGACCGGAGTTGCGCTTGTCTGATCAGTCGTTGGCGTGTGTGTTGTGTTTCCTCGCGGGGTGTCTGTGGACCCTGGTGTTGTGGGGATCTGTGAGGTCATGGCAGGTGTGTTGCTAACAGTAGAAGAGGATGAAGAGTCAGCTGTAGCGGCTGATGACGTGGGCACGTCTGACCCTGTGGAAGTCTTGTCGCTGACACTGGAGGGAGGGGACGTGCCTGCTGTCCCAGAGGTGGCTGTGGCGTGGGAAGTCTTGTCCGTGGGCGTGGATCCACGTAGAGGGGAGGAGGGAGTTGATGTGAACACTGTGGAGATGGTGCTGGTGTGAGGTTCCGTGCTGGTCTCCGTGGTCTGACTCGTGGGGTCCTGAGATGATGCTGTTGTTGTGTCTGGAGCAGGTACTGAAGGACGAGGGTGGTGCCGAGGTTCCCCCAGTTGCACTGGTGCTTGTGACACTTGAGGTGACCGGAGTTGCGCTTGTCTGATCAGTCGTTGGCGTGTGTGTTGTGTTTCCTCGCGGGGTGTCTGTGGACCCTGGTGTTGTGGGGATCTGTGAGGTCATGGCAGGTGTGTTGCTAACAGTAGAAGAGGATGAAGAGTCAGCTGTAGCGGCTGATGACGTGGGCACGTCTGACCCTGTGGAAGTCTTGTCGCTGACACTGGAGGGAGGGGACGTGCCTGCTGTCCCAGAGGTGGCTGTGGCGTGGGAAGTCTTGTCCGTGGGCGTGGATCCACGTAGAGGGGAGGAGGGAGTTGATGTGAACACTGTGGAGATGGTGCTGGTGTGAGGTTCCGTGCTGGTCTCCGTGGTCTGACTCGTGGGGTCCTGAGATGATGCTGTTGTTGTGTCTGGAGCAGTACTGAAGGACGAGGGTGGTGCCGAGGTTCCCCCAGTTGCACTGGTGCTTGTGACACTTGAGGTGACCGGAGTTGCGCTTGTCTGATCAGTCGTTGGCGTGTGTGTTGTGTTTCCTCGCGGGGTGTCTGTGGACCATGGTGTTGTGGGGATCTGTGAGGTCATGGCAGGTGTGTTGCTAACAGTAGAAGAGGATGAAGAGTCAGCTGTAGCGGCTGATGACGTGGGCACGTCTGACCCTGTGGAAGTCTTGTCGCTGACACTGGAGGGAGGGGACGTGCCTGCTGTCCCAGAGGTGGCTGTGGCGTGGGAAGTCTTGTTCCGTGGGCGTGGATCCAGCTAGGGAGGAAGAGGGAGTTGATGTGAACACTGTGGAGATGGTACTGGTGTGAGGTTCCGTGCTGGTCTCCGTGGTCTGACTTGTGGGGTCCTGAGATGATGCTGTTGTTGTGTCTGGAGCAGTACTGAAGGACGAGGTTGGTGCCGAGGTTCCCCCAGTTGCACTGGTGCTTGTGACACTTGAGGTGACCGGAGTTGCGCTTGTCTGATCAGTCGTTGGCGTGTGTGTTGTGTTTCCTCGCGGGGTGTCTGTGGACCCTGGTGTTGTGGGGATCTGTGAGGTCATGGCAGGTGTGTTGCTAACAGTAGAAGAGGATGAAGAGTCAGCTGTAGCGGCTGATGACGTGGGCACGTCTGACCCTGTGGAAGTCTTGTCGCTGACACTGGAGGGAGGGGACGTGCCTGCTGTCCCAGAGGTGGCTGTGGCGTGGGAAGTCTTGTCCGTGGGCGTGGATCCACGTAGAGGGGAGGAGGGAGTTGATGTGAACACTGTGGAGATGGTACTGGTGTGAGGTTCCGTGCTGGTCTCCGTGGTCTGACTCGTGGGGTCCTGAGATGATGCTGTTGTTGTGTCTGGAGCGGTACTGAAGGACGAGGGTGGTGCCGAGGTTCCCCCAGTTGCACTGGTGCTTGTGACACTTGAGGTGACCGGAGTTGCGCTTGTCTGATCAGTCGTTGGCGTGTGTGTTGTGCTTCCTCGCGGGGTGTCTGTGGACCCTGGTGTTGTGGGGATCTGTGAGGTCATGGCAGGTGTGTTGCTAACAGTAGAAGAGGATGAAGAGTCAGCTGTAGCGGCTGATGACGTGGGCACGTCTGACCCTGTGGAAGTCTTGTCGCTGACACTGGAGGGAGGGGACGTGCCTGCTGTCCCAGAGGTGGCTGTGGCGTGGGAAGTCTTGTCCGTGGGCGTGGATCCAGCTAGGGAGGAAGAGGGAGTTGATGTGAACACTGTGGAGATGGTACTGGTGTGAGGTTCCGTGCTGGTCTCCGTGGTCTGACTCGTGGGGTCCTGAGATGATGCTGTTGTTGTGTCTGGAGCAGTACTGAAGGACGAGGGTGGTGCCGAGGTTCCCCCAGTTGCACTGGTGCTTGTGACACTTGAGGTGACCGAAGTTGCGCTTGTCTGATCAGTCGTTGGCGTGTGTGGTGTGTTTCCTCGCGGGGTGTCTGTGGTCCCTGGTGTTGTGGGGATCTGTGAGGTCATGGCAGGTGTGTTGCTAACAGTAGAAGAGGATGAAGAGTCAGCTGTAGCGGCTGATGACGTGGGCACGTCTGACCCTGTGGAAGTCTTGTCGCTGACACTGGAGGGAGGGGACGTGCCTGCTGTCCCAGAGGTGGCTGTGGCGTGGGAAGTCTTGTCCGTGGGCGTGGATCCACGTAGAGGGGAGGAGGGAGTTGATGTGAACACTGTGGAGATGGTACTGGTGTGAGGTTCCGTGCTGGTCTCCGTGGTCTGACTCGTGGGGTCCTGAGATGATGCTGTTGTTGTGTCTGGAGCAGTACTGAAGGACGAGGTTGGTGCCGAGGTTCCCCCAGTTGCACTGGTGCTTGTGACACTTGAGGTGACCGGAGTTGCGCTTGTCTGATCAGTCGTTGGCGTGTGTGTTGTGTTTCCTCGCGGGGTGTCTGTGGACCCTGGTGTTGTGGGGATCTGTGAGGTCATGGCAGGTGTGTTGCTAACAGTAGAAGAGGATGAAGGGTCAGCTGTAGCGGCTGATGACGTGGGCACGTCTGACCCTGTGGAAGTCTTGTCGCTGACACTGGAGGGAGGGGACGTGCCTGCTGTCCCAGAGGTGGCTGTGGTGTGGGAAGTCTTGTCCGTGGGCGTGGATCCACGTAGAGGGGAGGAGGGAGTTGATGTGAACACTGTGGAGATGGTGCTGGTGTGAGGTTCCGTGCTGGTCTCCGTGGTCTGACTCGTGGGGTCCTGAGATGATGCTGTTGTTGTGTCTGGAGCAGTACTGAAGGACGAGGGTGGTGCCGAGGTTCCCCCAGTTGCACTGGTGCTTGTGACACTTGAGGTGACCGGAGTTGCGCTTGTCTGATCAGTCGTTGGCGTGTGTGTTGTGTTTCCTCGCGGGGTGTCTGTGGACCCTGGTGTTGTGGGGATCTGTGAGGTCATGGCAGGTGTGTTGCTAACAGTAGAAGAGGATGAAGAGTCAGCTGTAGCGGCTGATGACGTGGGCACGTCTGACCCTGTGGAAGTCTTGTCGCTGACACTGGAGGGAGGGGACGTGCCTGCTGTCCCAGAGGTGGCTGTGGCGTGGGAAGTCTTGTCCGTGGGCGTGGATCCACGTAGAGGGGAGGAGGGAGTTGATGTGAACACTGTGGAGATGGTGCTGGTGTGAGGTTCCGTGCTGGTCTCCGTGGTCTGACTCGTGGGGTCCTGAGATGATGCTGTTGTTGTGTCTGGAGCAGTACTGAAGGACGAGGGTGGTGCCGAGGTTCCCCCAGTTGCACTGGTGCTTGTGACACTTGAGGTGACCGGAGTTGCGCTTGTCTGATCAGTCGTTGGCGTGTGTGTTGTGTTTCCTCGCGGGGTGTCTGTGGACCCTGGTGTTGTGGGGATCTGTGAGGTCATGGCAGGTGTGTTGCTAACAGTAGAAGAGGATGAAGAGTCAGCTGTAGCGGCTGATGACGTGGGCACGTCTGACCCTGTGGAAGTCTTGTCGCTGACACTGGAGGGAGGGGACGTGCCTGCTGTCCCAGAGGTGGCTGTGGCGTGGGAAGTCTTGTCCGTGGGCGTGGATCCACGTAGAGGGGAGGAGGGAGTTGATGTGAACACTGTGGAGATGGTGCTGGTGTGAGGTTCCGTGCTGGTCTCCGTGGTCTGACTCGTGGGGTCCTGAGATGATGCTGTTGTTGTGTCTGGAGCAGTACTGAAGGACGAGGGTGGTGCCGAGGTTCCCCCAGTTGCACTGGTGCTTGTGACACTTGAGGTGACCGGAGTTGCGCTTGTCTGATCAGTCGTTGGCGTGTGTGTTGTGTTTCCTCGCGGGGTGTCTGTGGACCCTGGTGTTGTGGGGATCTGTGAGGTCATGGCAGGTGTGTTGCTAACAGTAGAAGAGGATGAAGAGTCAGCTGTAGCGGCTGATGACGTGGGCACGTCTGACCCTGTGGAAGTCTTGTCGCTGACACTGGAGGGAGGGGACGTGCCTGCTGTCCCAGAGGTGGCTGTGGCGTGGGAAGTCTTTTCCGTGGGCGTGGATCCACGTAGAGGGGAGGAGGGAGTTGATGTGAACACTGTGGAGATGGTGCTGGTGTGAGGTTCCGTGCTGGTCTCCGTGGTCTGACTCGTGGGGTCCTGAGATGATGCTGTTGTTGTGTCTGGAGCGGTACTGAAGGACGAGGTTGGTGCCGAGGTTCCCCCAGTTGCACTGGTGCTTGTGACACTTGAGGTGACCGGAGTTGCGCTTGTCTGATCAGTCGTTGGCGTGTGTGTTGTGCTTCCTCGCGGGGTGTCTGTGGATCCTGGTGTTGTGGGGATCTGTGAGGTCATGGCAGGTGTGTTGCTAACAGTAGAAGAGGATGAAGAGTCAGCTGTAGCGGCTGATGACGTGGGCACGTCTGACCCTGTGGAAGTCTTGTCGCTGACACTGGAGGGAGGGGACGTGCCTGCTGTCCCAGAGGTGGCTGTGGCGTGGGAAGTCTTGTCCGTGGGCGTGGATCCAGCTAGGGAGGAAGAGGGAGTTGATGTGAACACTGTGGAGATGGTACTGGTGTGAGGTTCCGTGCTGGTCTCCGTGGTCTGACTCGTGGGGTCCTGAGATGATGCTGTTGTTGTGTCTGGAGCAGTACTGAAGGACGAGGGTGGTGCCGAGGTTCCCCCAGTCGCACTGGTGCTTGTGACACTTGAGGTGACCGGAGTTGCGCTTGTCTGATCAGTCGTTGGCGTGTGTGTTGTGTTTCCTCGCGGGGTGTCTGTGGACCCTGGTGTTGTGGGGATCTGTGAGGTCATGGCAGGTGTGTTGCTAACAGTAGAAGAGGATGAAGAGTCAGCTGTAGCGGCTGATGACGTGGGCACGTCTGACCCTGTGGAAGTCTTGTCGCTGACACTGGAGGGAGGGGACGTGCCTGCTGTCCCAGAGGTGGCTGTGGCGTGGGAAGTCTTGTCCGTGGGCGTGGATCCACGTAGAGGGGAGGAGGGAGTTGATGTGAACACTGTGGAGATGGTACTGGTGTGAGGTTCCGTGCTGGTCTCCGTGGTCTGACTCGTGGGGTCCTGAGATGATGCTGTTGTTGTGTCTGGAGCAGTACTGAAGGACGAGGTTGGTGCCGAGGTTCCCCCAGTTGCACTGGTGCTTGTGACACTTGAGGTGACCGGAGTTGCGCTTGTCTGATCAGTCGTTGGCGTGTGTGTTGTGTTTCCTCGCGGGGTGTCTGTGGACCCTGGTGTTGTGGGGATCTGTGAGGTCATGGCAGGTGTGTTGCTAACAGTAGAAGAGGATGAAGGGTCAGCTGTAGCGGCTGATGACGTGGGCACGTCTGACCCTGTGGAAGTCTTGTCGCTGACACTGGAGGGAGGGGACGTGCCTGCTGTCCCAGAGGTGGCTGTGGTGTGGGAAGTCTTGTCCGTGGGCGTGGATCCACGTAGAGGGGAGGAGGGAGTTGATGTGAACACTGTGGAGATGGTGCTGGTGTGAGGTTCCGTGCTGGTCTCCGTGGTCTGACTCGTGGGGTCCTGAGATGATGCTGTTGTTGTGTCTGGAGCAGTACTGAAGGACGAGGGTGGTGCCGAGGTTCCCCCAGTTGCACTGGTGCTTGTGACACTTGAGGTGACCGGAGTTGCGCTTGTCTGATCAGTCGTTGGCGTGTGTGTTGTGTTTCCTCGCGGGGTGTCTGTGGACCCTGGTGTTGTGGGGATCTGTGAGGTCATGGCAGGTGTGTTGCTAACAGTAGAAGAGGATGAAGAGTCAGCTGTAGCGGCTGATGACGTGGGCACGTCTGACCCTGTGGAAGTCTTGTCGCTGACACTGGAGGGAGGGGACGTGCCTGCTGTCCCAGAGGTGGCTGTGGCGTGGGAAGTCTTGTCCGTGGGCGTGGATCCACGTAGAGGGGAGGAGGGAGTTGATGTGAACACTGTGGAGATGGTGCTGGTGTGAGGTTCCGTGCTGGTCTCCGTGGTCTGACTCGTGGGGTCCTGAGATGATGCTGTTGTTGTGTCTGGAGCAGTACTGAAGGACGAGGGTGGTGCCGAGGTTCCCCCAGTTGCACTGGTGCTTGTGACACTTGAGGTGACCGGAGTTGCGCTTGTCTGATCAGTCGTTGGCGTGTGTGTTGTGTTTCCTCGCGGGGTGTCTGTGGACCCTGGTGTTGTGGGGATCTGTGAGGTCATGGCAGGTGTGTTGCTAACAGTAGAAGAGGATGAAGAGTCAGCTGTAGCGGCTGATGACGTGGGCACGTCTGACCCTGTGGAAGTCTTGTCGCTGACACTGGAGGGAGGGGACGTGCCTGCTGTCCCAGAGGTGGCTGTGGCGTGGGAAGTCTTGTCCGTGGGCGTGGATCCACGTAGAGGGGAGGAGGGAGTTGATGTGAACACTGTGGAGATGGTGCTGGTGTGAGGTTCCGTGCTGGTCTCCGTGGTCTGACTCGTGGGGTCCTGAGATGATGCTGTTGTTGTGTCTGGAGCAGTACTGAAGGACGAGGGTGGTGCCGAGGTTCCCCCAGTTGCACTGGTGCTTGTGACACTTGAGGTGACCGGAGTTGCGCTTGTCTGATCAGTCGTTGGCGTGTGTGTTGTGTTTCCTCGCGGGGTGTCTGTGGACCCTGGTGTTGTGGGGATCTGTGAGGTCATGGCAGGTGTGTTGCTAACAGTAGAAGAGGATGAAGAGTCAGCTGTAGCGGCTGATGACGTGGGCACGTCTGACCCTGTGGAAGTCTTGTCGCTGACACTGGAGGGAGGGGACGTGCCTGCTGTCCCAGAGGTGGCTGTGGCGTGGGAAGTCTTTTCCGTGGGCGTGGATCCACGTAGAGGGGAGGAGGGAGTTGATGTGAACACTGTGGAGATGGTGCTGGTGTGAGGTTCCGTGCTGGTCTCCGTGGTCTGACTCGTGGGGTCCTGAGATGATGCTGTTGTTGTGTCTGGAGCGGTACTGAAGGACGAGGTTGGTGCCGAGGTTCCCCCAGTTGCACTGGTGCTTGTGACACTTGAGGTGACCGGAGTTGCGCTTGTCTGATCAGTCGTTGGCGTGTGTGTTGTGCTTTCCTCGCGGGGTGTCTGTGGATCCTGGTGTTGTGGGGATCTGTGAGGTCATGGCAGGTGTGTTGCTAACAGTAGAAGAGGATGAAGAGTCAGCTGTAGCGGCTGATGACGTGGGCACGTCTGACCCTGTGGAAGTCTTGTCGCTGACACTGGAGGGAGGGGACGTGCCTGCTGTCCCAGAGGTGGCTGTGGCGTGGGAAGTCTTGTCCGTGGGCGTGGATCCAGCTAGGGAGGAAGAGGGAGTTGATGTGAACACTGTGGAGATGGTACTGGTGTGAGGTTCCGTGCTGGTCTCCGTGGTCTGACTCGTGGGGTCCTGAGATGATGCTGTTGTTGTGTCTGGAGCAGTACTGAAGGACGAGGGTGGTGCCGAGGTTCCCCCAGTCGCACTGGTGCTTGTGACACTTGAGGTGACCGGAGTTGCGCTTGTCTGATCAGTCGTTGGCGTGTGTGTTGTGTTTCCTCGCGGGGTGTCTGTGGACCCTGGTGTTGTGGGGATCTGTGAGGTCATGGCAGGTGTGTTGCTAACAGTAGAAGAGGATGAAGAGTCAGCTGTAGCGGCTGATGACGTGGGCACGTCTGACCCTGTGGAAGTCTTGTCGCTGACACTGGAGGGAGGGGACGTGCCTGCTGTCCCAGAGGTGGCTGTGGCGTGGGAAGTCTTGTCCGTGGGCGTGGATCCACGTAGAGGGGAGGAGGGAGTTGATGTGAACACTGTGGAGATGGTGCTGGTGTGAGGTTCCGTGCTGGTCTCCGTGGTCTGACTCGTGGGGTCCTGAGATGATGCTGTTGTTGTGTCTGGAGCAGTACTGAAGGACGAGGGTGGTGCCGAGGTTCCCCCAGTTGCACTGGTGCTTGTGACACTTGAGGTGACCGGAGTTGCGCTTGTCTGATCAGTCGTTGGCGTGTGTGTTGTGTTTCCTCGCGGGGTGTCTGTGGACCCTGGTGTTGTGGGGATCTGTGAGGTCATGGCAGGTGTGTTGCTAACAGTAGAAGAGGATGAAGAGTCAGCTGTAGCGGCTGATGACGTGGGCACGTCTGACCCTGTGGAAGTCTTGTCGCTGACACTGGAGGGAGGGGACGTGCCTGCTGTCCCAGAGGTGGCTGTGGCGTGGGAAGTCTTGTCCGTGGGCGTGGATCCACGTAGAGGGGAGGAGGGAGTTGATGTGAACACTGTGGAGATGGTGCTGGTGTGAGGTTCCGTGCTGGTCTCCGTGGTCTGACTCGTGGGGTCCTGAGATGATGCTGTTGTTGTGTCTGGAGCAGTACTGAAGGACGAGGGTGGTGCCGAGGTTCCCCCAGTTGCACTGGTGCTTGTGACACTTGAGGTGACCGGAGTTGCGCTTGTCTGATCAGTCGTTGGCGTGTGTGTTGTGTTTCCTCGCGGGGTGTCTGTGGACCCTGGTGTTGTGGGGATCTGTGAGGTCATGGCAGGTGTGTTGCTAACAGTAGAAGAGGATGAAGAGTCAGCTGTAGCGGCTGATGACGTGGGCACGTCTGACCCTGTGGAAGTCTTGTCGCTGACACTGGAGGGAGGGGACGTGCCTGCTGTCCCAGAGGTGGCTGTGGCGTGGGAAGTCTTGTCCGTGGGCGTGGATCCACGTAGAGGGGAGGAGGGAGTTGATGTGAACACTGTGGAGATGGTGCTGGTGTGAGGTTCCGTGCTGGTCTCCGTGGTCTGACTCGTGGGGTCCTGAGATGATGCTGTTGTTGTGTCTGGAGCAGTACTGAAGGACGAGGGTGGTGCCGAGGTTCCCCCAGTTGCACTGGTGCTTGTGACACTTGAGGTGACCGGAGTTGCGCTTGTCTGATCAGTCGTTGGCGTGTGTGTTGTGTTTCCTCGCGGGGTGTCTGTGGACCCTGGTGTTGTGGGGATCTGTGAGGTCATGGCAGGTGTGTTGCTAACAGTAGAAGAGGATGAAGAGTCAGCTGTAGCGGCTGATGACGTGGGCACGTCTGACCCTGTGGAAGTCTTGTCGCTGACACTGGAGGGAGGGGACGTGCCTGCTGTCCCAGAGGTGGCTGTGGCGTGGGAAGTCTTGTCCGTGGGCGTGGATCCACGTAGAGGGGAGGAGGGAGTTGATGTGAACACTGTGGAGATGGTGCTGGTGTGAGGTTCCGTGCTGGTCTCCGTGGTCTGACTCGTGGGGTCCTGAGATGATGCTGTTGTTGTGTCTGGAGCAGTACTGAAGGACGAGGGTGGTGCCGAGGTTCCCCCAGTTGCACTGGTGCTTGTGACACTTGAGGTGACCGGAGTTGCGCTTGTCTGATCAGTCGTTGGCGTGTGTGTTGTGTTTCCTCGCGGGGTGTCTGTGGACCCTGGTGTTGTGGGGATCTGTGAGGTCATGGCAGGTGTGTTGCTAACAGTAGAAGAGGATGAAGAGTCAGCTGTAGCGGCTGATGACGTGGGCACGTCTGACCCTGTGGAAGTCTTGTCGCTGACACTGGAGGGAGGGGACGTGCCTGCTGTCCCAGAGGTGGCTGTGGCGTGGGAAGTCTTGTCCGTGGGCGTGGATCCACGTAGAGGGGAGGAGGGAGTTGATGTGAACACTGTGGAGATGGTGCTGGTGTGAGGTTCCGTGCTTTTCTCCATTGTCTGTGTTTTTTTTGTTGTAGAAGTTGTTGAATTTCCTGGAGTAAAATAAGGAACACAGTGCTGTTGAGGGTCCTTCTAATTCTATTGTCATTGAGATTTTGAGGTGTTTGGATTAAAATTGCCTGTGTCCTGTTCTAATTTGTGTTTTGTGTTTCTTATAGTTGTATTTATTGAGCTGATGCCTTTCACTCTTCTGGCATTTTCATATTTGTGTGGTTGTCATTTCAGTACTATTTTTCACAAGGATTTCTTCTTCGTAGCGTCCGTTCAGTTAATGGGGTTTGAGGATTATTCACTTTATATATGTGAATGAATGTCTATGAGACATCGGATTCTACTTCTGTGTAACTGTGGAGTTTTTAACCATTTTTGTACATGTCCATATCCATATCATAATTCCCTGGACTAAATGGCTGTAAGGATTTATTTATTTTACCATGGCTAATGTTTTTACTCACATAAGTAACAATTAGTCTTAAATTACATGGTAACGGATGTTTGTGGTAGCAATTTGTCTCCATTAGCAATTAGTTTGGAAGATAGTAATGGAAAACGGTGGAGGTGACCTCGTACTTTCCCCATACCTGGGTTACAAGCCATCACCCATGTGCTTCAGTTTCAGATGAATGTTTTATTTAAAATAAACCCACAGTTCATGTACTCAACAAATTTCAAATTGTCACCCATCCTATACACGTATTTCTCAAGCACTACAAAGGAGTTAGGTAGCCATCTCTTCTTTTCCCAGCCTCTCTGTATTCTCCTTAATCCAGTGTTTATCTCTCCAGTTTCCTTCCCAATTTGGGTCTTCATCCCATCAAAACTTTTTCAGTTTTAACCCCTATTGTTATTGTTGTGATCTTGTTTCACTCCTTCATTTCTGTCTATTAGTCCATCTGAACCATGCAAAAAAATTACTGGCCTATCAGAAACTTCTCTGGAGAGCTAGAATTGGTAAATAGTTGTGATCTTGTATGTTTGAATCCCAGACATGCCTAAATACATTTCCTATTGACAGCAAACATGTCAATCACTTGTACTATCTTAAACAAGTAGTTTATTCACGTTAAGCACTTGGAAATACACCCAATAATACAGCAGAATGTGAGGACTCAAGTTTGAAGTGACTCCTTCTTCTGTGTAATAGTGTGGGTTTCTGTCATGGGGATGGGAATCCTGTCTTCTAGTCAGGTAATTATATTTATTTCATTTCACGCTTCCTGAGGACCTTCCTTGTGGGTGATTGCTCTGCCTACCATCCAGAACTTTTCTTCCCTACTTAACCTTTTCTTTTTAAGTAGAAGTCGAATTAATTCTATTTGGTTTTCAAAACCATGTGGGTTCTTGAGCTCAGGTCACCCATTTCTACAAACCTCAGAAAGATCTTTCTAAAGATACAACCACCTTAAATTGTCATATGGGCCATGACCTGTGCCCCAAACTACTTTTAAGACTAACAAAACTGTTTTTATGTCCTTTTTTTTTTTTTTTAATAATCAGAAGGGGAAAAAAATCAATGTGATAATAGTGAATATATAATAATTAATCTATCCTTGGCCACATTTTTCTTTAGTCCAACACAGCTGTAAAATAATTTTTTTAACAACGTGTGAACCCCAGGAGGGAAACAGTGTCTAGGGTCCATGAAAGTCATTGTATGGCCCTTTGTCTAGGCCGCCTGAACAAAAGCATGGACCCACTGGTAAAGAGATAGGCAGCATAGTAGAAGTTCATTTATGACAATCTAATTTCATTTAATATTTTGCATTAGTTCAGTAACTTAAATTGGTTTTTTTCTCCCAAAACCATCTTTGGTTCCCCCGAAAAACATTTTCTCCCTTGCAGTTATTGAGATATAACAACAAATCCACTTATAACAAATTTGAAGTATTTATGTCTTTCCTGAAAACTCTTTTCCATGTACCAAGAGATGTTGTTCCCTTAAGTATTATGAACATCAAGACCAAGATATTGCTCTTTCTTTGAAGAGAGTTCTTTTCTCCAAGGTGTCAATAGCCAATTTCAATATACTTACCTGGAAGAAGGAGATTTTTCATGATTGGCCAAATTCAAAATACTCAAAGGATTGATAAGACTGATATTTAGAAGAAAGGGGGTAGGGAGAGGGTGGTTGAGTTAGACACTGGAAGAGTATGTGCTATGGTGAGTGCTGTGAAATGTGTAAGCCTGATGATTCACAGACCTGTACCCCTGGGGCAAATAATACATCGTATGTTAACAAAAATAATTTTAAATAAATAAATAGAAGAAGGGGCTTCTCTAGATGGTTGAGGGCTCTGACATATATAGTCAGGGCCCCAAGAGTAAATTTGTCAACTACATGTGCTAACTTTTTAAAAACCCTATAATGTGAATGTCTCTTTTAAATGAAAAAGACATCATCAATTTTTTTCAAGAAAGTTGGAATAAAATTAAGTTTTCATCTTTTTTATTTGATTTGAAGTGGCCAGTCTTTCTTGCTGAAGTTGCCAAATATTTCTTCCCTTAAGAAAGCCCTGAGACGTCCAAAGAGATGAAAAAAGTTCCTTCCCTATGGACAATAAATAGTGTCTATGTGGAAGGAAGACATTCAGTCGCACAGCACGGTATGCATCCCTGACTAACTAGCTGGCACTGAGCCTAAATGAGCCCAAGATTGAGTTGGGACAATAAAACCTGCTCCAGGTTGGAGATTTAGATATGCCTACAGGTAAACTTAAAGAAAAAATTTTGCAACAAGAACTCGGTGTCCAGGTGCAAGATTCCTATAGAGTGACTATCTCAGGACTGTAACAACCCACAGCAGTCTTCCTTATGAAAAGGAGGGCAAGGTTAGACTAGAATGGTTACCAGACATTTTAAATGTCCCAGTGGGAGAAAATGTTAGCTCTTGCAACCTGAACAATAATTTTTTTAAACAAACAAACAAACAAACAAACAAATTAAAGGTCTACTTCCCCCCTTCATTTCTAACATTTTTCCCAATCTAGCAGAAACCTAAGAAGTACGTACTCTACCTTGGTCATTTTATTTTATTTCTTTTTTTTTAAATTATTTATTTGCTAGAGAGAGATCACAAGTAGGAAGAGAGGCAGAGAGAGAGAGAGGAGGAAGCAGGCTCTCCACTCAGCAGGGAGCCCGATGCGGGACTCGATCCCAGGACCCCGAGATCATGACTGGAGCTGAAGGCAGCGGCTTAACCCACTGAGCCACCCAGGCGCCCTACCTTGGTCATTTTATAACACGACGTTAATCTAACTGATCATGCCTATTTTTTTTTTTTCCAATTTACTTGCTAGGCAGAATATTTAAATACCAGCCTGTTTGGTTTAAAATATTTGACTGTGGGCACCTGGGTGGCTCAGTGGGTTAGGCCACTGCCTTCGGCTCAGGTCATGATCTCAGGGTCCTGGGATCGAGTCCCGCATTGGGCTCTCTGCTCAGCAGGGAGCCTGCTTCCTCCTCTCTCTCTGCCTGCCTCTCTGCCTACTTGTGATCTCTCTCTGTCAAATAAATAAATAAAATCTTTTAAAAAAATAAAATAAATAATAATAAAATATTTGACTGTGCTCCCACTAGTCACAGACAAATTCTCAGTCAAGGAGTAGGGCAAACTATCCTCCTGAATTTTGTTGTTAAGGATCTTGGGTCTTTTAGAGCAAAGAAGAAACCAAGAAACAGTGAGGTTTTTTTGTTTTGTTTTGTTTCTTTTAGGAGATTATTCTTTTTTGTTTTCACTGGCTCCCTAGCTATACTCAAACTTATTTTTCACCTCGGTGTTCCTAACTAGTTGGAGGGATGATGTTGGTGAACATCGTCAAAAAGATGTGACACACTCCCCACCCCCGATTGACCCAAGAGCTGGACCCCGGGCACTTGCAGGCTCCTTGCCCCTCCCTTTATCCTGGAAATGTGGGTTCCATGTCCATTTCCTACTCCCAGAGGCTGCTCCAAGGACAGCCTTAAGATAGTGACATATAAGTCAAGCAGAGAGAGTCAATTATCATATGGTTTCACTTATTTGTGGAGCAAAACAAATAGCATGGAGGACATGGGGAGTTAGGGAGTAGAAGGGAGTTGGGGTAAATTGGAAGGGGAGGTGAATCATGGAGACTATGGACTCTGAAAAACAATCTGAGGGGTATGAAGTGGCGGGGGGTGGGATGTTGGGGTACCAGGTAGTGGGTATTATAGAGGGCACGGATTGCATGGAGCACTGGGTGTGCTGCAAAAATAATGAATACTGTTGCTGAAAAAAAATAAATAAATTTTTTTAAAAAAGAAAAAAGATAGTGACATAGTGCTGGAAACACCTACAGGACATATGTGACTGAGCCCAGTTAGGGCCTCTCTATAACCTTATAAGATTTGGCAGGCAGGTGCCAGGATCTATTCAGCTTGTTGCTGCCTAAGACAAGCCTGTACTTAAGTTCCCTTTGCTATTATTAAAACTGTCACCTACCAACCTGGAGTGGCCCACCTCTTTCTTGGGTCTCTCTCGACCCTCTGAGCACAGGGGCCAGTTTCAGATTACACCTGGGAAGTTCACAGGAGGGTCATGAAGGAACAGATGAAGTTTACAGAGAGACAAATGCCCAGAGAAGAAAGTTCAAAAGCAGTTCCTGGAGTTGACTATAATTCCACCACTTTCTCTTCTTATAAAAGCAATTTGGATGGGGTGCCTGGGTGGCTCAGTGGGTTAAGCCTCTGCCTTTGGCTCAGGTCATGAACTCAGGGTTCTTGGTCCTGGGAACAAGCCCTGTATCAGGCTCTCTGCTCAGCAGGAAGCCTACTCTCCGCCCCCCTGCCTGCCTCTCTGCCTACTTGTGATCTCTCTCTGTCAAATATATAAATAAAATCTTCAAAAAAAAAAAAAAGAAGAAGAAAACAATTTGGACATTCAGGTTAGTGAGAATGATTATGAGTCAGCTTTAATTTATTAAAATATAAGTGACTCAAAAAAAAATAAGTGACTCACTTGCCAGCTTCTGTGCCTTTTTTGTTTGTTTGTTTTAATTTAAGACTTTATTTATTTATTTGACACAGAAAGAGAGTACAAACGGGGGGGCAGTAGGGAGATGGAGAAGTAAGCTCCCCGCTGAGCAGGGAGTCTGACACAGGACTCGATTCCAGGACCCCAGGATCATGACCCAAGCTGAAGGCAGGTGCTTAACTGACTGAGCCACACAGTCACCCCTGTGCTTTGTTAATAGTAGTTAAGGAAAGGTGACATACTTCTAAGCTGGCATGGACAGACGCATGGAATGAGCTTCAGACTGAGCTTGGAGGTCCTTGGGTCCCTTCTTAACCCTCAAATGAGTCTGCTTCAACTTTAAAAGGAGACTTCCTCTATTCAGAATGATGAGTAGATTTGCTTATAGGACTTCCAATTTTATGCCTGAACTCTCTTCAGTAAAGTTGCAAAACTTGTTTTCTCCAGATAAAGTTTAGATTAGAAAACATTCCCTACACAATTATTATCAACTTTATTTCATTTTCCTAAGAACATAAATAAGAGCATTGCTCTATTATCTGACTTTGAGTCACCAGACAGAAGTTACAGACATGCCAGACTTACTAAATTTATTATAAAATCTTGGCAATTAATATATTTTCAGAACCTGCATCACCTCTGTTACAATCAATATTAGCAGCAAAAGTTTCATGATAGCGTAGCCCAAATTTTTTTAAATAAATATCTTTGTTTGTTTGTAACAGTAGTACAACTCTGTTTCCAGCAATATGGAAGAAGAGATAAGCCTTTAAGGGCAAAACCTGTAAATGCCAGATAATGGAGAGTGCAGAGCTCAGTGCAGAGCTGACTGAGATCAGAAGAAAGGAAAGAAATACTCAGGAGTGAAAGAGCTGAAACCTGAGATGGTAAGTCAGTCTCCCACAGGATCTGCAGCTCTTTGAGATCTAGACTGTTGAGTTTTAAAGGCTCCATGGGAAAAGGAGACACATTCTCAGATCAGGACACTGTAAACTGAATATCTCCTGCATAAATCTGGAACCCTCAGAGAGAAGGTGAGCAAAAAATTCAGAAAGAGGGGTGCCTAGGTGGCTCAGGGGGTTAAGCCTCTGCCTTCGGCTCAGGTCATGGTCTCAGGGTCCTGGGATTGAGCCCCACATCGGGCTCTCTGCTCGGCAGGGAGCCTTCTTCTTCCTCTCTCTCTGCCTGCCTCTCTGCCTACTTGTGATCTCTGTCTGTCAAATAAATAAATAAAACCTTTTTTAAAAAATCAGAAAGAAAAAAAGGAAAAGAAAACTGAATGGAGGATATTAAGAGAAGAATAGAACATACTGAAACAGAAACAATTGAAAATAGAATCAATAAAGCCGAAAGTAGGTTCTTTGAAGATACAGTAGACAAACTTCTGGCAAGGTGAATTAAGACAAAGAAAGAAAGAAAGAAAAGAAGATAACAGAAAGGAAGAATATTAGGAATGAACTTAACTTTGCACCTTAAGGACCTAGAAAAAGAAGAACAAACTAAACTCAAAGCCAGAAGAAGGAAAAAGTAATAAAGATTAGAGCAGAGATATGTGAAATAGAGAATAGAAAAATAGAGAAAATCGATAAAACCAAAAGTTGCTTCTTTGAGAAGACCAGAGAAATGGATAAAACTGTAGCTAGGTGGACTAAGAAAAAAAGAGAGAAGATTCCAATTACTGACATGAGAATGAAAGTGGGGACATTACCACCAATTCTACAGAAAGAAAAGATCATAAGCAAGCACTGTGAACAGTTCTACACCAACAAATTAGATAACCTCCACGGAATGATCAGTGCATTTCTGAGAAACACGAAACCTGTCAAGACTAAATCATAAAGAAATAGAAAATCTGAATAGATCTATAACTTGTAAGGAGACTGAATCAGTGATCAAAAATCTCCCAACAAAGAGAAGCCCTGGGACTCATAGCTTCTGGGGAATTCTACCAAACACTGAAAGAAGAGCTAACACCATCCTTTTCAAACTTTTCCAATAAACTGAAGAGGAAGGAGCACTCCCTAACTCATTCTTTTTTTTCTTTTTAGATTTTATTTATTTATTTGAGAGAGAGAGGGAGTGAGGGCGAAAGCAGGAGCAGAGGGAGAAGAAGCAGATTCTCCACTGAGCAGATGTGGGGCTTCATCCCAGGACCCTGGGATCACAACCCGAGCTGAAGGTAGGCACCCAACTGACTGAGCCACCCAAGTGCCCCACCCTAACTCATTCTTTTAGGCCAACATTACCCTGATAACAAACCCAAATACACTACAAGGGGGAAAAATACATCCCTTAGGACCAGTATTTCTTACAAACACTGATGCAAAAGTCTTCCACAAAATAGAAGCAAGCTGGATTTAGCAGCATATTAAAAGGATTATATACCATGACTAAATGAGATTTATTCCTGGAATGCAAGAATGATTCAACATACAAAACTTGATCAATGCAATACACCACATTAATAGAATGAAGGGGGGAAACAGCATGGTCATCTCAATTGATACAGAAAAAACATTTGACAAAATTCAACACTCTTTCATGATAAAAATGCTCTCCAAACTAGGAGCAGAAGGAAACTACCTCAATATAATGCAAATTATATATTGAATTCCCACAATGAACATGAACATCATACTCAAGGTGAAAGACTGAAAGCTGTTTCTCTTAAGATCAGAAACAAAGCAAAGAAGCTTGTTTTCACTATTTGTATTCAACATAGTAGTGGAAGTTCTAGCCAGATCAATTATGAAGAAAAAAAAAAGGAGAAAGAAAAGGAAAAGGAAAAGAAAAAAAAGGAAATAAAAAGGCATCCAAATTAGAAAGGAAAAAGTACAATTATCTCTGTTTATAGATGATATGATCTTAATGTACAAAACTCTAAAGGTTCCGCACTAAAAACTTGTAAAAATAATAAGTGAATTCAGCAAAGTAGTAGGATTCAAGATCAACACACCTTGAATCAAAAACTAGTTGTATTTCTAAACACTAATAATGAACAATCCTAAAAGGAAATAAAAAAAACAATTCTCTTTATAATAGCATCAAAAAGAAAAAAAATACTTGGGAATTAACTAAGAAGGTAAAAGCCTCATACAATAAAAATTACAGGGCACCTGGGTGGCTCAGTGGGTTAAGCCTCTGCCTTCCGCTCAGGTCATAATCTCAGAGTCCTGGGATCAAGCCCCACATTGGGCTCTCTGCTCAGCAGGGAGCCTGCTTCTCTCTCTGCCTGCCTCTCTGCCTACTTGTGATCTCTCTGTCAAATAAATAAATAAGATATTTTAAAAAATAAAAATAAAAATTATAAAGTATTGCTGAAAGTCATTAAAGAAGGCAAAAATAAATAAAAATAAGCCCCAAGTTTAATAGACTCAATATTGTTAGGATGTCAGTACTATCCAATGTGACCTACAAATTCAATGCGGCCATCCCTGTCAAAATCCCAATGACATTTTTTGCAGAAACAGAAGAACTTATCCTAAAATTTATGTAGAATCTCAAAGGACCCTGAATAGCCAAAGCTATCATGAAAAAGAAGAGCAAAGTTGGAGGGCTCACACTTCTGATTTCAAACTTACTACAAACCTATAGTAAACAAAACTGTAGTACTGACATAAAGACAGACTTACAGACCAGTGGGATAGAATAGAGACCCAGAGATAAACCCTCATATATATTGTCAAATGATTTTTGACAAGGAAACCAAAACTATTCAATGAGAAAAGTACAGTTTGTTTTTAAATAAACAGAGTGCTGAGAAAACCGGATATCCATGGGGCGCCTGGGTGGCTCAGTGGGTTAAGCCTCTGTCTTCAGCTCAGGTCATGGTCTCAGGGTCCTGGGATTGAGCCCCGCATCAGGCTCTCTGCTCGGCGGGGGGCCTGCTTCCCTCTCTCTGCCTGCCTGTCTGCCTGCTTGTGATCTCTCTCTCTTGCTGTCAAATAAATAAATAAAATCTTTAAAACAAACAAACAAACAAACAAACCAAAATGGACATCCACTTGCAAAAGAAAGAAGTCAGGCCCTTGAAGAGGTGTTTGTATACCGATGTTCAGAGCAGCATGATTTGTAATAACTAATAACATAAAAGAAACTCAAGTGTTCTTTGATAAGTATCCCCTGAATGGATAAGCAAAATGTGGGAAATACATACAATGGGATGTGATACAGCCTTAAAGAAGGAATGCAATTCAGACATACGCTGTAACATGCATGAATATTGAGGAAATCATGTCCAGTGATATAAGCCAGTCACAAAAAGACAAACATTGTACAACCTCCACTTAAATGAATCACTTAGAGTAGTCAAAATCATGGAGACAGAAAGTACAATGGTGATTGCCAGACGCTGGGAGGAAAAGGGAAATAAGGAATTATTATTTTAATGGATAAGAAGTTTCAGTTTCACAGATGAAGAGTTCTGGAAATGTGTGGTGATGACAGTAGCAAAACATTGTGAATGTATTTAACGTCATAGGATTGTTACTTAAAAATGGTTAGGATGGTAAATATCATGTATGTGTATTTTACCATAATTTAAAAATAAGATGAATTGAGAAAAAATAGAAATCTGATAGAAAATATTTTAAATTGAATCAATAGTTAAAAAATAAACCTACCCACAAAAGATAGGTTAAGATGATATTATAGGCAATTAGATAATTCCAATTTTATATAAACTCTTCCAGAGCTTAGTAGAAGAGGGAATGCCCTACAACTAATTTTGTAAGGTATTATAACTTTAATACCAAAACCGAAGTATAAGACAGGAAAACTAGCCTGGGTGGCTCAGCCACACCACTTTAATAGAGCTTTTAGCTCAGGTCATGATCCCATCTTGGGACTCCTTGCTCAGTGGGGAGCCTGATTCTCCCTCATTTGGCTTCTCCCTCTGCCTGCCACTCCTACTGCTTGTTGTCTCTCTCTCTCTCTCTCTGGCCAATAAATAAATAAAATCTTTTTTAAAAAGAAGAAAGGAAAACTATAGATGAATAAATCTCAAAAATAATATAGATGGAAATGTCCAAAACGAAATATTAGCAAACCAAGTTCAACATTGGATTTATAAAAAAAAAAAAAAATTCATCATGATCAAGCTGGGTTTAAACCAGAAATGTAAAAATATGGAATTTTATTAATGTAAGTCACAATATCAACAGAATGGAAGGGAAAACATAATCATCCCAACAGTTGAAGGAAAAGCATATGACCAAATTCAATACTCATTCCTGTTAAAACTGCAAGCAAACTAAAAAAAAAAGTGAACTCTTAATCTGACAAATGATGTCAATAAAAAACCATTAGCAAACATTATACTTGAAAATAAAATATTGAAGATAAAATATTGGAAACATTTTCTTTAAAATTTAGAATGAACCCACGTCAATTACTTATTTGACATTAGGCTGAATGTCTAGCTAATGCAATAAAACAAAAAAATAAAAATAAACAAGGATATGAAGTAATAGAGAAGTTCTTTCTGGTATGGAAAGGAAGAAACACCCTGTGATCACTTGTAGGTGCTATAATTGCTTACATATAAGGCCCCCCAAATTTCAAATTATTAGCAAAGTTCTCCATATATGATTAAAAATGTAAAAATAACTGTATTTCCATACATTAGCAAAAGGAAATATATTTAAATGATAGTGTTTATGATAGTGACAGATATAAAATACCTAAGATTAAATCTAACAAAAGAGGTGCTTAATCTCTGTGGACAAAGTTATATCACTTAATTGCAATATATTAAAGAAGATCTATTCATTATTTTAAAATTGCAAAAGAGAGATAATTGAAAGATCCATACCCCATAATGTCACTACCCAGACAAACACATTATTTTATTTTTACTTAAAATCAATTAATTAACATAGAGTGTATTATTAGTTTCAAGGTAGAATTTAGTCATTCATTAGTTGCATACGACACCCAGTGCTCATTACATCACATGCCCTCCTTAACGCCCATCACCCAGTTACTCCATCCCCCCACCCCCACCCCTCCAGCAACCCTCAGTCTGTTTCCTATAGTTAAGAGTCTGTTATGGTTTGTCCCCCTCTCTGATTTCATCTTATTTTATTTTTCCCCTCCCTTCCCCTATGATCCTCTGTTATATAATAGAATATCACTCCGCCATCAAAAAAATGAAATCTTGCCATTTGCAACGACGTGAATGAAACTAGAGGGTATTACGCTAAGTGAAATAAGTCAATCAGAGAAAGACAGTTATCATTATTTCACTCATATGTGGAATTTAAGAAATAGAAAACCACATTAATTTGTGTCCTTCCAGCATTTTTTTGTTTTAAATATATATATATATATATATATATATATATATATATAGTTTAACTTAGCCAACATATATAACTTTGCAACATATATAACTTTGCATCCATTTTTTAAAACTTCATCTGATATTATGAGCATCTCTTTGTGTATTTATTCTTTCTAAACATAGTCTGAGGAGACAAATCTTTTATGCCTTGGGTGGTATAGTTCCTTCTCTCCTCCCTTTTGGAGGCAAGGAAGTGCTGGCCAGGGGCCAGGGTGGCAGGGTGGGTGAGACTGGGAGGGAGGGACTGGGTCAACTAAGCCCAACAGCAAGATCTTGGGTGTTGTATGCAAAGTTCCCTTGCTAAGCTCTGGGGGCCCCTTTTCCCAACAAAATCATTCCCTCCACTGAAATCTTTCATTACCACCATTCCCATTTCCGTTTCCCTGCACCAGTGCAGCACGAGGGCAAGGGTCTCTCCTGGAACACTGAATTCCGTGTGCTTAGTTAGCTCTAACCACCCCTCTGGAGATAATGAGAGCCCAAGAACCATGTACACTCTACTGATTCTTTGCTTTGCTTGTAAGGTTTTCCCTAATAAACCTTATTTAATACTTATTCCGTGTGTTGCTAGTAGGTCTGTATAAGTGTGTGTGTGTGTGTGTGTGTGTGTGTGTGTGTGTACATGTGTGTCCATGCCCCTATGGAACATTGGATGTTGCCTTTATACATTAAATAATATTCCATTATAGGAACAGCCCCTATTTAACTTACTGGTGAACGCTTAGGCTGTTTCCAATGTGTTGCTATCATAAATAAATCTTTGATGACTATCTTTGGATATAATATTTTGTTTTGTTTTCATTATTTCAGCTCATTTCCTTAACAGAAATTTCAGTAAGTAGACTTACTGGTTAATGCTGTCATTAACAACTTTCATGTCATTAATTCATACCACCAAATTTCTTGACAGAGAAGTCATACTGATTTACAGCCCCATTAGCTATTTCTCAATACTCTTTCCCTTTGTGGTTTTTTAAAAAGATTTTGTTTATTTATTTGAGAGAGAGAGAGAGAGCATAGGGGAGGGAAAAGGGGCAATGCGGGGCTCGATCCCAGGACCCTGAGATCATGACCTGAGTCGAAGGCAGATAGTAACCAACTGAGCCACTCAGGTATTCCTACTCTCCCCCTTTAGAAAACATTTGTACTTGGCAATACCAGTTCTAAATCTTGTCCAACAGGGCTGTGTCCTGCTTTTGAACCTTTGTTTAAAAGATATGCCTGTCCTGGGTGAGTTGACTAGAATCTCCTGCTCCAATGAATAAGAAAACAAGCGAGCCCCCTCAGGTTGATAACTCCTGTTTTCTCCTGTAGGGGAGAAGGCACAGCCTTAACAAGTCTTTAAATCTGTTGGGCTTGTCTTTAGGAGGAAGAGATTGGCATTAGTTATATAAAAACTACACTACCATATCTGTCTTTCACCACCATTTAAACAAGTCTTAAGCCACTCCTTCCATGGATTAGTCACCAATGTAGGAAAACAGTTTGCTAACCTCAAGTAAGTTATTCCTCCACAAGAAATCCTGGTAGGGGAGAGAGCCATAAAGGAGCTCTTCTTGGTAAGAAAGTGGTTCTCAGAAGATAGGGTGCCTCCAAATCCCTGGGGTAACTTGTAGAAGTGGATTCTAGGGCCTGCCACCAGAATCTGATTCCCTATATGGAGTGGGGTCCAGGAATCTGCCCTTTACACATGTGCAGGGTGATTTTGATACCCGTGATCTATGGACCACATTTTAAGGAACACTGTCCTTAAAACAAAATAATAGTATCTGCTCTTAAGAATTTTTGGTAAGGGGCACCTGCGTGGCTCAGTCGGTTAAGTGTCCACCTTCAGCTCGGGTCATGATCCCAGGGTCCTGGGATCAAGCCCCACATTGGGCTCCCTGCTCAGTTAGAACCTGCTCCCCCAGCCCCCACCATTTCCCTCTCTGCTTGTGTTCTTTCTAGAAAATAAATAAATAAAATTGTAAAAAGAAGAAGGAGGAGGAGGAGGGAGAAGCTTTTTTTGTAAGCTAAAACCACCTTATGAAGTTGTAAGGCGATGAAATCTGGGGGCTTGATCAAGCATGATTCTCAAGAATAGTCCCAGCTTTATTTTTGGTGCTCAAGTTTTGCTGGAATGAATAGACCTCATCTTTTAACAGCATGCAAGCCCAACTCTTCAGCTCCTATCAGATTTTTAGACAACTGAAACCTGTCGTTCTCAACCTGACCAAATGCATAATGTATTTGCTGAGCTGAGAGCTAGGGATTTGAGTGTGAAGAGTTGATACTTGAGAGAAACATTTTTCCTCTCTTCTCCTTTCCCTCCTTTCTCTATGAGCACTGAAAAGAGCATCTAACTTGATCTCCTATGTCCCAGAACCCTCTCCACCAGGAAACGTCTCTGCCTTCACCTCATCCCTCATCCTGGCCCCCAAAATGGGCTAACTCTCTACCAAGAGACTACACACAGAGAGACACACACAGACGGACCCGGTGCCCAGTCTGCTCCCCTCTTCCCTCCTTGGGTGGCTCAGCCCATCACCTCTCTCTTTCTGAGAGTCTCCTTCTCTTCTGCTTACAAATGCGTTTCAGTCTGTCTGTCTGTCTGTCTCTCTCTCTCTCTTTCTTTAAGATTTTATTTATTTATTTGATGGACAGAGATCACAAGTAGGCAGAAAGGCAGGCGGGGGGGGGGGGGGGAGCCGGCTCCCCGCCGAGCAGAGAGCCCCATGTGGGGCTCGATCCCAGGACCCTGAGATCATGACCTGAGCCGAAGGCAGAGTCTCAACCCAATGAGCCACCCAGGAGCCCCCGTTTCAGTCTCTCTTGACCTAAACCAAGTCTTTTTTCCATCCTTATCCCTTATCTTTTGTTTCAGCCACGAGCATCCTGAAAGTCAGGTCTATACTCTCCACCTCTTTTTTACCGTCTATCTACTCCTTATACTCTGCCCCCCACCCCAGTCACCTCACCAAAAACACATTCCTGAGAAGTTATAAAAACCCTCCTTCCTAATCACCAAAACCAATTTTCTTCAGTTCCCATTAGTCTCTGAAATCCAGCACCGACATCCATTCATCCTGTCAACGAAAGATTTACTGAGCACCCACATCAAGATTCTCCTCAGCCAGTGTCTCCTCACTATCTGCACAGCACCGCCTCCTCAAATGGAAGGACTCCGCTCTCTTCTCTTCTCAGCTTCCAGAGGAAGTCAGTCTTCTGGGTGTCATCTCCAGCTTTCGCCTTTCTTCCTACAGCTTCTGTCTGGCTAGACCGCATCTACTTTCACACCTTACAAATCCATAATTCTACCCTGGCTTCACACCCATTTTTCCAGACTCCCCTTTCCAGTGATTACCTGGCTGGCCTGTCAAATGCAACATGTCCAAGCCAAACTTCCTCAGACTGTTTCTTCTGTCTTCCTATGTTAACTGTAACATCAGATCCCCCCAGGTACTCAGGACAGAAGCTCCCTGAGTCCTCTTCGATTCCTTTGTTTTCCTTGTCCCCGACATCACAGTTTGGCACCAACTATTATTCCTCCGAGTTATTGCTCCCATCGTGGTCTCTCGTTCCCTTTGCTGTGTGAGCCTCATTACTCAATACTGAACAGCGGCTGCTAACTGCTCCTCCTGGTTGCCCTACTCCCTGCCTCCACCCACTGCTGGCTTCATCTTCAGCTATGGGAACCGCGAAGGAGAGTGTCTCATCATCTCCTTAGCAGGGATCTTTGAGAAAATGCCTGGATTGCCCTCTGCGAAAGGCAGCTATTTGGATCCTAAGGGCATGGGTCTAGTTGTCTTATCAGGGCCACGGAGACGGGTGACTGGAATCGCTCCTGTCATCCTCTTACAACTGTGATAAGGAAATCAGGATCCTGAAACATGTGTCCTTAGAGGGAGGCCATTTGGTTCTGGCTGAGCCTGTGGTCGAGAAGAGTGTTCAGTAGTCTTGTCCGTAGGTCTATCTGTACTGCAGAGTAGTTTCTGTAAGGAATGCCCATTACCAAGATGTTTCTGTTGCACACATTGTCTCCTCTTTCAGTTTTTGAATGTCAGCTGACTTGTGGTTAATTGGTCAATGCAGCTGGGAATAGCGATTTCTTTTGTACTTCTCTCACTAGGTACATTTTGACTCTATATAAACAGTAAAAATGTTGATACTGCATATTTGTATAGGGCTTTATAGCTTCTTTTAATTAATAATGCCCCCTTTTCACGGAAGAGGAAACTGAGATTTGGAGAGGTTGAGTGACTTGCCCAACCCCGCAAGCCTTGTAAGTGACAGGGTGGGGGCTCACAGTAAGAGTCAAGGCTTGAAAACTGTGAGGTATTGCTTGGCTGTGGGACTGTCACGGAGGACATGGCCTCTCCACAGTTTGGGCTTTTCCAACCCTTCCTCAGGAGAGCTGAAGTGAAGGGTGGAGAAAAGGAGACTGACCTTCCCTGAATTCTTAGTCGGCCACAAGCAGAGTGTTCTGAGCCCGGTTCAGCACATTTTCAGGGACAAATGATGTGATACCAGGCTATTTCTGCCAATTTTCCTGGTGTCTCCTTTTCTGTGATGATGCCAGTGAGTTACAATGGTTGTTGACTCTTTGGGGTGACAAAAAGAAAACTTCTTAAGAGAAGTTTTCTCAGAGGAGTTTCCATCAAGGGCTAGCGAGGGCACCAGGGCTGGCCAGGAGATGGGGCATTCCTCCCTCAGAGTCCCAGAACCCTCCATGGGTTTCTTGGCTACCATGGCAGTGAGAGAGCACTCAGCAAGGCAGTTACTACACTTTATCTGTTACGAGGTATCTAACACTTGTATGAGTCCTCTCAGGGCAAGAGGGATACAGAAGTTGATGGTGTTGATAAGCATTGTTTCTTTTTTGCAGCCCACTGGTGATTCCACAGGTATGAGGAGGTCATGGGTGTATTGTTGACTCAGTTGAAGGAGTGGTGGCCGCAGTGGTGATGCTGGGGGAAGATAACATTCCCACAGCTGGTGAATCACTCCTTGAGGAGAAACAAAGCCTCCGTCTTACATGTGTGCATTGTGGGCAGAGGTTTATTTTTAGTGCCTGGTCTGTTTGTCTTGAGTTATTCCTGGAATTGGAGGTGAGGAACCCATGAGCCAAATCACCACAAAGTTTTACTTTTCTGATGCTATTTCCTGATTGGTGGGGCTCTTTGCCAGGCTGTGCCTGGGGCAGCAGAGAGCTAAGGAAGCACCCACCTGTGAAGATAGCCATGCAGAGAAAATGGACTCATGGATGGGAAGCAGGTGCCCTCGAAGTTATATAGAAGTTGGCAGAGGATGGCAGGACTACCCCTCTGGCCTCCCTATTTGGGAGCCAAGGGCAATCTGTGTGTGTGTCAGCCTCAGAATCGGCACAGCTCTCACCCTAATAGTTGGTAACTGGGCTCTGGGTGCTACTTCAGCCCCTCTCACAGAAGAAGAGCTAGGTTATAGAAACAGTTGCTCACACACAGCTGAGTCGGTGTTTCTCAGGATTGAAGACTGCCATTCCGTCAGAAGTTCTTGACCAAGGAATGAGATTTCTGAGCTGTTCCTGGGCTGTGGGTGATTTCAGGATGCCGCCCCTCTGCGGTCAGAGTTTGGGAGCAGGAGAGTTCCCAGAAATGCCCCTTAGGGACCTTCTCTCGGTGTGAGATGATAGCTACAATGGCTATTGGAGCCACAGCTGTAGGGTCTGACAGGTAACAATGGAGGTGGTAGCTATGGTTTGTGTTTCTACTTTCATCTTAGAGGACACAGGAACTGTGACCATTGGGTATTTTTCCTCCATTGTTCTTAGAATTCAAGATGAGGAAAGTCGCTAACTTGGAATGTCCTTGGGATTACTGATCTTGAGATATCTTCAGCTCCTAGAATGGAGGCTGGCATACAAGGATCTCTTCATGGATGTCTGTTGAATAAACAAATACATGTGGCCCCATCCCTTGGTCTTCGGTTCCTTCAGCTGAGGTTTGGAGAGAGTGTGAAGTTGCACCTGTTTCTCCTGTCACTGTTGCAGCGGCTGGGGGCCAGGAGGAGGCCAACTCGATGGCTGCTGCCTGGGAAGTATGACGACCACTACAGCAGAAGGTAGCCAAACTCCTGAAGGCAGCCGTAGGCTAGGAGGGTGTGCCTGCCTCAGAGCCAGGGAGAGATGAGTTCCAAAACCAAAGGGTGGAGGCTAGAGATCAAACTTCTGAGGAGGGGAAAGGGTGAGGAAAAGAAGGTTGGAGCTTATGAACAGGTGGTGGAAGCTGGATTTTGACATTTCTTGACTAGGTTCTGGAGCTTCTGGGGTTTTCACCAGGGTAACGTTGGTGCTGCTCCCAAATGCTGGAGAGGTTCAGTCAAATGACCTGTGATAGTCTGCAAGGTGAAGAAACACCTAGTGGATAGGCATATCCACTAGTCACAAACTGCTGTGACTTCAGTGGGTATAGTTGGAAAAGAAAGACAAAGTTCTTGCCTTGGAGCCAACTGTGAAGGGCAGTCTAAATTTTTTTTCACAGTGCTTCTGACCTAAATGTTTGAGATCAGCTTAAAGGAGGTGGCTCCGTTTACTAATGAGAAAAAGGAAGGAGATGTTTGAAGAAGCTAATTATGAAAGAGGCTTTTTCAATACCTCAGTTCCGTCAGCACACAGTTGGCTGGTCTCTGACGAGGGAAGAAAGATATGAAGCAAGAAAGCAAGACTGTAGTCACTACTGTGATTTAGTGGTTGCTTGGTTGTTTTAGCTGTGATTCCTCACAGTCATGTTGCTTCTGACCCCCCCTAACTAGGTCCTTTCTGAGCCTGACAGGAAAATGAACAGCAGAATCTGACATGGCCACGGAGTGGCTAAAAGCATGGGTTCTAGAGTCAAAGTGACCAACATTCACTGTGTGAGTTGGACAAGTTACTTGACCTCTCTGAGGCTCGAGGTCCTTAGCAGCTAGAGTGGGATGGTGGTAGATAACAGTAACACCAGTGCATGTGCTGTGCGTGAAGTGCTTAGCTCAGTACTTCAGTTCAATAAATGGCACTTAGTTCTGCCCGTTACCTTGGTCATTACAAACGTCTGGGATCCCGGTGAAGGCAGCTGCCCTTGTAACCTGTTGTTGTTTTCACTTTTCCGTTCCCTTCTCTGATCTCCTCAGCTACCGTCGGGCCAGCCATAGTGTCTTCTTCCTGGTCTCCTACAGCCAGAAGCTAACCGGTCTCCCATTTCACCCTTGGCCACTTCCAATCCATTTTCCTCCACTGTATCAACGGAATCACTCCAAAATTCAAATCTGACTATGTCACTCCTCTACCTGAAACCTCTCACTCTCTACCCTTCTAGTTCCTTAAAACCGTAAGCCATTCCACAGTTTAGCAGGCCCTGTGTGATCTAGACCGGGCCTACCTCTTTCAAGTCCTTCCCAGTCAAGTTCTTTCCTGCCTCTGCCCGTCTTGCCCTGCCTGGCTTGTGCTCATTCCCACCACTGCCTCCCCTGACTTAATACTCTGCCTTCTTGTCTCAGCTCAGAGGGCAGCCCTTGGTCAGAGAGGCCTTCCTGGGCTTAACTAATCTAAATGAAGTCTCCCTACTTTGCTTTCATCAGAACATTCGTTCAACTAATACCACAGTTGTGGTTGGGAATTTTTCTAACTATTTTCTTTCTTTCTGCATACTAGATCTTTGCTCCAGGAGGTTGGGCCCTGTCTGTTCCATCTCTCACAGTGTACACACAGTTCTGCCCCAGAACAATGTCAGGCACTCCTTAAATAGTTGTCTAATTAGCCCATGTATGAACATATGAACAAATGAACGAAGGAATGAATATCTCAGCAGGGGTTGTGAGTGCTTCTGTTTGTCCTCGTTGGTGGGCTGGGCTGGGCTGGAGATTCCTCTGTAAAATGTTTCATTATGAAATGCAAACCCACGAAACGAGGAGGAGTCAGGAAATTTGGATTCTAGTCCCACCTGCCCTACTTACTGGCTGTGTGACCTTTAAAAACTTTGGAGGCAGGAAGCACACGCGACTTATTCGTCTTTGTATCTAGAGCGCTTGGCATGAGTAGAGGTTCAACAAGTGAATGAAGAAGTCCAAGCTCAAAGCCCATCGCCAACAGGCCTTTTGGGACTCAAGTTGCTGTTGTAGTTGGGGGCATTTACGAGGAGAGTAATTGTCTATGCAGACCTTAAAAACGCACACCGAGCTGCCTGCAGCGGAAGCCAGCACCCTCCATTGGAGCAGCACCGTGATGGTGGAGGCCTCGGGCACAAGCACACACACCCAGTTCCTGGGGCCTCTTCAGGGTCTCAAGGAAGATGCTGAGCATTTGGACCTCTACAAAGTGCCAGAAGCTCCCTGGGGCACAAGGTGACTTCGTTTCGGCTCCACATCTCAGTGCTGTGCTGGGGAACAGTTATACGGTGACAACTAAGGGTCTGCTTGCCATGAATTCAGCTCAGTGGAAGCAGAGACGAGCATTCTAGGAGGACATATGGAAGAAAGAGGACAGACGCCTATAAAGTCTTCCATCTTGCCCTTCAAAGAAGTGGCCCCAAGAGCGGCAGGAGGCACCTATCTGAAGCATTTCAGGATGCTAGCATTTCGGAGTGCCACGAAACCAGGGGATAGACAGCAAAGCACTTGTTGGAGCACATAAAAATGCAACTGCTTCTTGGCCTCTCCTGGTCACGAAGACATAAATCACTCTCCGGTCAGACACTGCCAGGACAGCCTCAGCCTCCAGAGTCGAGCCCAGAAATCAAGGGTGGGGAGGAGATCACTGGGCAACGCCCCGAGAAGCCATGGGCTCAGCTCTAGCGGGGTGCGGGGGAGCTGCCCGACAGCAGAGCCAGCCTTCAGGGGCAGCTCAGGCCAGAAGCCACATTCTAAATAAGCCAAGCCAGCCCTTGCAAGCCCACAGGAAGGACAAGGGTGGCCTTTTGGAGGTTCGAGAATGTCTGCATGAATGAACACACCTTTGTCCGTAGAGATGTCCGTTCCATTCCTGGCTTCACCCTCCTCACCCCCAATCTCCCCAGCTCTAAAAGGGAGCAGTCCCTTCTCTCAAACAAGATTTTATGGTTCTTCTACTTTACACCAGAGATGATGTCATTTTATGCTCACCACAACCCTATGAAACAGTTGCTTGGCATTTAACTCATTCTGCTAATAAAGACACCAAACTAAAGGGACTCTTCTCATGTCCCCGGGGATGGCTAGGAGGCAACACTCGCTCAAGGTTTTCTGACTTGAAGTTTCTGCTCTTTGCTGTACATTTGGCTGAGCCACCAGGTAAATTTGACCTGTTTTCTTATTAGGACCTCTTGTTCGGGGGCTCTCTCCTTGGTGTCTCCAAGCGTAGTGACAGTCTCCTGGGACGGAGTGTGAGGGTGGGGGCAGATGCCCTGTGGCCTTGGTGGCAAGCTGGGTAGGCCTCCCCCAGACAGACTGGAGGTCCTCTGAGAGAGGGACAGCAGGAGACCCAGCCCCAGGGGGCCCTCTGTGATGCGGTCTCCTCTGGCCTGCACTTGTGGCAGTCCGTAACCTCCCAGTGGTGGCCCTGGGCAAGGCAGCAGTCCCTCCGTTACAGGGACACTGATAGGATTGGAGACTGGGTTTGATTTTGACCCAGTTTCCTTGCCATGGGGTGTGGAATCAGGGGTCCCAGGCTTCTTTCTGAGTCATTCTCGCCTGAAGCCACTGGTTACCTCTGACTTCCATTGGCTCTCGGTCCAGCCCACCTCTGTGCACCTTCCTTTGCCCCGTTGACTTTTGAGAGCCAGAGCCTTTCCCTAAGAAAGCCCTTACCACTGCAGCATCTTCATGGGAACCCCAGGGCTTTTCCTCCAGCGACGCAGGGGCTCTGCCTGGGTAAGGGTGCCTGCAGCAAGCATGGAAACAGACCCCAGATTCTGCCAGATGGGTCACCCTCAGTGATCCAAGGGAGGGGGACCAACCAGTTTCTGCTCACCCAGAAGCTCCCTGGGGCACATGATGGGGGTTAACTACCTGTCCTGTGGAGACTCTCCTTCCTCCATGTTCTCCAAATGCTCGTCAGATGCTTGGGGCAGCACTTCCCACCCCACACCCACCTCCTTTCCAGGCCAGTCTCCATCTTGTCCCCTCAACAGTGCACGGGCCCCAGCACTCCAGGACATCACTGTACTTCTTCCAGGCCCTCCCCTTCATGGTCCTTTGTTCCTTCTCTTGTTCATACCCCTGGCTCCCCATGGCTTTTCCTGGCCACCCGCACCCCAGTTCTTGCCGTCTGGGCTCTTCTCCTACCAACTCCCTGACTCCTCCTGAGCAAGAGAACCCTAAGGCAGGGCGAAGTGCAGAGTTGGTAATGAACCCTTTTCTGTTGACTTTATGTCACAGAATATCAAAACTTAAGAACGTGGGAATCCAGAGGTCATGCCATCCACCACCCCACTTTTTTTTTTTTTTAAGATTTTATTTATTTATTTGACAGAGAGAGTTCACAGTAGACAGATAGGCAGGCAGAGAGAGAGAGAGGGAAGCAGGCTCCCTGCTGAGCAGAGATCCCAATGCGGGACTCGATCCCAGGATCCTGAGATCATGACCCAAGCCGAAGGCAGCAGCTTAACCCACTGAGCCACCCAGGCGCCCACCACCCCACTTTTTATATAGGGGAGCCAAGGCCGGGAGAGAGAGAGAAGACAACAGGACCTGGACATAGTGACCAGATCTGTTAGTGCCAAAGCCAAGACTGGGCCCCGAGTCCCCTAAATTCAAGTCACCTGCTCCCCATTCACACCGTCATAACTCCCACAGACACTCCTTCTTCCACAGCCCTCTCTTTTGCTCTTAAGTGGCTGGCCACCAGAGGCTCTGGAGGCTCCCTCTGGCCTCCGTTTCCTTACCACGTGATGGGTAGGTTGGGTGGAGGGGAGGGGGGTGTGTGCAGTGGGAGGGTTGGACCACTGGGGAGATGGTAGTTGTTTCATTTGCTCTTAGCCAAACCCTTACACATTTCAAGGAAGGCAGAACATTCCACTTCCTAGTTCTGGGTCTCTTACTACCTTAAGAGAGTAAATTCCTTCTGACCTCCTCCCAAGAAATGATCCCTTGCCTGAAAGCTGCCCCAGGCCTGTCAAAGAGGGGAAAGAGCTGTGAATTCTTTCTTTGGTTTGGGATTCTGACCCCTCATCCTTTCCTGGCCCCCAGATCCCCTCGGAAGACACAGACACCTGGAAACACAGAATGAAACCCGGTCCTGGAGCCAGAGAGGGGCAGCTTGGAAGGCGGAGGACTGCGGGATGTCAAGCGGACTTCCCCATCAGACCTTGCTTCCGCCCCCCACACCGGTTCCATTCAGAGAAGGGAAGTGGGGGTGTGTGAAGAAGGCCAAGATCAACACCAGGCCTATGATCCTGGCCCCGAGGGCATTAGCCCAAGAGGAGTCTTTTCAGTCCCAGGTCAGAGGCAAGAAGCCAATAGCCCGGCACCTGGGGTGCCCTCTGGTCCTCTCCTGTTTCTAAGCCAGTCTGCCTGTCCTCTTCCTCAGCCCCTTCCTTTCAGGTCTGCGCGTCTCCTCTGGTTTTCCCCTTCCCCCATCCCCCACCCCCCACCCCCCCACCCCCACCCGCTCGCTGGCTTGCTGTGATGCATCTGTTTCTCACCTGTCTTTTCCTCTGACTCTGCATCTTTATGCCAGTTTTCCCTCAGGTCCTGTCACCCAGCTTTTCTGTTTTAACCATCAGCCTCTCTCCTCAACTCTCTCTCCATCTTTCTACAGTTCCACC
Source organism: Mustela erminea (assembly GCF_009829155.1). NCBI lineage: Eukaryota > Metazoa > Chordata > Mammalia > Carnivora > Mustelidae > Mustela > Mustela erminea. The sequence continues at coordinate 102,541,431 of NC_045614.1, forward strand.
GACTGTCTCTTTCTCCCCATAAAGTAAAGCCCTGTTTCCCCTCCATGTGCTTCCCCAAACCAGGCTACTCCTGCCCCCTACACACCTCTCTGCTTTGCACTGTCTCTGTCTCCTCTTCTCTCTCCAGCGTTCTCCCACCTCTTCCCCCACCTTGCCCCATGCCTTCTCTCTCGTCCCTCTCCCTTCCTCCTTGTCTCCCTCTCCCCCCTTCCTTCCCCCCACCTCTCTCACCCTCTCTCCATGACAGCCCCAGCTCCCTGAATTCAGCCTTTCCATGCCCCAGGTGCATCACTTACCCAGGATCATTGGCCAAAGGAGGCAGAAACATAAGCAGCTCAGGAACACCCAGGGGACCCTTCTCCATCGGGCCCCCCTCATGGCTCCGGAAAGAGTCCCTCAGGCTCCCCCGGGGAAGCTCCTCGGCACAGAAACTGCAGTGTGAGGAAGAGAGGTGAACTTGTCCCCACCGGCTGCTGGCCTGAGACAGGTGTATTTCCCTGAGGGGCCAGAGTACCGAGGGAGTAGGACAAAAGAAGGCGGGGCGCCATGCCAATCATCCTTGCCCCGTCCTTTCTTTCCTCAATCTCCACCTCTTTCCCCCACCAGGAAAAAAAAGAAAATACTGATACACCTATTGCTCTGCCGTGGTCAGCCTGAGCCAGTTAGGGGGAGGGATGGAAGGGGGATGTGGGGGTCAAGAAGCCAGGGTGCATTGGGAACGAGTGGGCCATTCCCACTCATTCCCAAACCAAAGAAATAATTCACAGCTCACTGTTGTGCCTGGAATCATGGGCTTCCCTGTCCTGCCAGAGCTCTGGACAGCCACCATGGAAGGCAGCTGGGTGGTTTCAGGAGACAGGGGAGGGGAGAATGGAGAACAAAGGGACCAAGAGGGAGGGAGTTTGGGGATGCATGAATGGGAGAAGAGTGAGATTTAAGAAGCCCCTAAGAAACACAGGGAGAGGGGGGAACAGTGGAGTGAGAGGTAGGAGTCAGAAATACCCTGTATATAGGGCACCTAGGTGCCTCTGACAATTAGCCTCTGACTCTGGGTTTCAGCTCAGGTTATGATCTAAAGGTCATGAGATCAAGTCCGACATCAAGCCCCACTTTGAACCCTGTGCCTGATCAGCACAGAGTCTGCTTGAGATTCTTTCCCTCTCTCTCTCCCTCCCCCTAGGCTCCCTCACACTTGCTCTCTCTCTCTCTCTCTCTCTCTCAAATAAATAAATATATAAAATCAAGAAAGAAAGAAAGAGAGGGAGAGAGAGGGAGAGAGAGGGAAGGAAGGAAGGATCCTGTGTGCAACTTTTGGAAAGGGGTGTTGGGCTCAGAATATCTGCTCAGCACCAGGCGCATGGTAGACTCTCCTCAATGGTGGGTGTCTTCTTTGCAGAGAAGGGAGCACAGAGCCAACGTCCAGAGAACCCAAGGCAACCTGGGAAAGTGGCTTCAGGGATCTGGGATGGGTAGTAGTGTTGAGGGTAGAACCTGGGGAGAAGTCAGAGTGACCCCATAAGAAACTGTAAGCTTCTCCCGGATGTCTTAGGACTCAGGTCACCCCATTTTTATTTATTAGGACTTGTCCACACCAAGAAGGGGCAGGAACCCCAGACAGGGTGTGCTGAGCCCAGTTCTGATGGGAAGATAGTTGGTGTATCTCCACAAAAGAAAACAGTGGAGTTCTTCCCCCACCCCTGGCCACAGCATGAACGTGGGCTTCTGGTTCCTCAGGACCTGGTTCCCTGAGTGTGGGGGATATATGGAGTGATGGGTCCCAAAGCAGGGAACTTGGGCTCACAGACAGCGCAAAGGCCAGGACGAAGAATGAGCCTGTCCCCATCCCCAGGCAGAGTGAGCCATATCCCAAGAGGAGTAGATGGCCAATGCCATAATGCCACCTCAGAGGACCATGAAGGCCTCCCCACCCCTTTGACTTCTTGCCTGCTGAAGCTAGAAGTTCAATTACAGCCAGAGCACAAAGGCCAGACCTTCCAGTTATAATGTGGATCCTGCCAAAAAGTAGTCTGGTCTCCCCCCTCAGTCTTCTACCACTGTATGGATGAGTTGATCCCATTCTCTCCTGGGAGCAAAAAACTCATAAAGGTAAAGGGGGATTTCAGGGAGAGAATACCTAGACAGACTAGGAGGAGGATAGCTTTGAAGAGAATTTTCGTAAACACCAGGGCCCAACTTGGCCTTTTTCATCACTTTTCTGGGCCAGGTCTTGCCCACAAGTTTTCCCATTAACTTGCTGGGTGTTTTGTTTGGTGATGCTCTCTGGACTACACTGTCCATCTACAGGGTAGAAAAAAGCATTACAGGTTAGACCAAAGTAAGAGTTGGACATATCTCTGACCTGACCTCCCAGATAACCTCCCACCTTCCAATGCAGGGAAGATCAGAGCCACAGAATGTTCTTTGGAGGCCATGTGGTGGCCAAGGTTCCACTGGGCATTAGGACGCCTGGGCTTGAAGCCCAGCTCTGCCACCTAAGGTAAACCACGGCCTCCTGAACCATGTTTTCCTCATCTGTGAAACAGGGGTAACATGTCAAAGAAAATAGAGATTTGGACAGTAGTTAAAGCAGTAAAAGCAGATTTTATTCACGACTCTTAGAGCAGGGGTAAGAACTTCAGGATAGAGCCAGGCTCAACTCCAGATACAGCATGGACAAGTGGGAAATTACAGCCAAGGAGCAGGGCACAGAAGGGGGTCAGTGGATGGAAAACCAGGAAGAGAAAACATCAGGGGTAAGTGGGGTTCTGGCTAAACCAACCTAACTGGGCTCTTGCTGAAGACAGGCCAGGCAGTCAGACATCTCCTGGGGGCAGCGGAGGATGAGGAACCAGATCAGACATTGAGAGAATTGGATATTAAGGAAGGAGCACCCTTGCTGAACTGAATTAGCAGCGTTCTTGCTAAAACTGGATTTTACAAGGAAGTGCATAGATGGGCCTAGAAGTTTCAGGAGCTTAAGATCTAATCAAGCCAAGAATCTTTGTCAAGTACACCCACTTCAAAGGTTGTGAGCTCATATACATGTTAAAGTGCTTTAGAAATGTTAGGACACATGGAAAAGGTACTTGGCTCTTCATTCCATCCTAACATTATCCCTAAAGGTAGAAACAAATGAGGGCAGCTGGGGGACAAGGAGGAATTTGGAAGAGAATTTCCAGGTCCATCTATCTGCATGCCAGGGTCTTTGTTATGTCCGCGTAGGGTTTTAGACATTGGCGTGTGCACATCTCATTCATTTTTTTACCCTGGCTACCTCCGGTTCTCCTCCTGGTTAGCCTCTGACTCTTGGTTTCAGCTCAAGAAAGAGTCTTTCTGCCTGGCTCCTTCCCAACCTGCCCTTTTCCCGGAGCTGTCTCTGCAACAAATGCCTCTGTCTGTCTTTCCTTCTCCCCTCCCAGGGCATTTGATGGGGACACAGAGGGGTGGGTAAGAGGGGAGGCAATGAGTGGATTCTCTCCATCCTGTCTGGTGGAGACCTCCTGGGCTGCAGACCACAGGGTTTACTCACTGAGGAACCTGAAACTAACTTTATTTAATTTTTTTAAAGATTTTATTTATTTATTTGCGATTGAGAGGAAGAGCACAAGCCAGGGGTAGAGGCAGAGGGAGAAGCAGACTCCCCATTGAGCAGAGAGCCTGATACGGAGCTCGATCCCAGCACCTGGGGACCATGACCTGAGCCGAAGGCAGATGCTTAACCAACTGACCCACCCAGGTGCCCCGTCGAAACCAACTTTAAGCTGATATTTTACGGGGGCACCTAGAGACCTCAGTCTGGATTTGGGGTATAAGTAAATTGGAGCAAGAATAAGATCTTCACATGGAAGAAAGAAGATACAGCCTTGGCTTGGGTTCTGGGCAGTGAAGTCAAGATCCGAAAAGGAGGTTTCTCTAAGCCAATCAGACTGGGAGGTCCTAGGTTTTTTTTTGGGGGGGGGGTGCTAAAATTGCTTACACCCCCCTATAATATATGCCCTAATAGACCCTCATGCTGCTAATAAAGTTCCTTCTGATCTGACTTATTGCACCTGGACTGAGATGGGGCAGAAAGTCAGATATTTATTAAATCTGATTTATGAAGTCCTGAACAAAAAGACTGTCAGTCCCCGTGTATGACCCCATTACCCTGTGAGGTACGTATCAGCCCCTATCTCACGTGGGTGGGGACCCAGGTTCAGGAAGAGGTGCGTCCTCCTGTCATCACTGAGTCATGGTCCAGGTTGGGCGATCAGGTGAGACTGGAGAATGTTGGTGCCCCTGATCACACCTGGCGCGGAGCACACAGGAAGTCACAAAGCTATCGCTCCAGCCTGGGGCGGCCTGCCTCCTGAGTGAAAGAAGGGATCGAACACGGGCTCAGGGCTTACTCAGTGCCGAACTGTTTGTTTAGTCCCCCAGGCAGACATGGAAACATGCCTTTCGGAAAGGACAGTTGTCCCAGCTGCACGGGGTGAGGCGAGTGGACAGGTTCCAGCTGCTAGCCCCTTCCTGGGGCACCCCAGCTTTCTTTTTTTTTTTTTTTTTAAAGATTTTATTTATTTATTTGACAGAGAGAGATCACAGCAGGCAGAGAGGCAGGCAGAGAGAGGGGAAGGGAAGGAAGCAGGCTCCCTGCTGAGCAGAGAACCCGATGCCGAACTCGATCCCAGGACCCTGAGATCATGACCTGAGCCGAAGGCAGCGGCTTAACTCACTGAGCCACCCAGGCGCCCGGCACCCCAGCTTTCAAGCCTACCTCATTGTTCTTCTGAGCAATGCAGTGGGGCAGGTCCTAGCCCTTTCCACCCCTCCTGCGGGACTCCTCTAATGGGTGTTGGGTCACTACGGAGGTCACCGAGGTGATGACGAGGAAACTCTACTTCCCAGGCTTTGGCTTCCAGACCCTCTTGAAAGCAGGGGTCCAGGGGCTTGGGACCCATAAATGCCCCCATCATACTCCCAAGATTGGATTTCTCAGCCCATGTCTTTAAAAGTGCCGAGCCTTTTCACACCAATTAGCTCATTTCCCTTCTCATTTTCCTTCTGAGGCAGAGGAGGGCATAATGTTTACCCAAAGAGCACCTTCCTTCCTGGGGTCCCGGTGAAGGAGGAGCCATTCAAAGTGTGTACGAAGAGGCAGAAGGGAAGCACTGACTTGAGGCCCAGAATTCTCTATTTACCCATTCACTCAAATTTAAAGAGAAGGAAACAGGGGGGTCATGAAGTTAGCCTCAGGGCTAAATCAAACACGCACCCCCAGGGGCTCAGATTTGCTCTCTGTGTCCTACGGTTAGGTTTCCCTTTCTAAATTCTGAAAGAGAAAGAAAACTCAACATAACTTTGGAACTGGAAGAGAACTTGGCCATCGTGTAGTCGCACTCCCCGTTCTGCAAGCCCAGAGAGAGGGTCTGAGTTCACGGAGTCAGTGAATGGCAGATATGGGCATTGGCCCCATGTCTCCAGGGTTCATTCCGCATTGCTGTCCTGCCTGCCATGTTTATTCTGTTGTTCTCAAACATTCCTGGCCCCTCACTGGAACCCCTGCCCTTAGTGTAAACCCAGGTTTACAGACAGCCCTCAGTACATGTTGTCATTATGGTGACTGAATGATGGCAGACCATCCCCTCAGCCTGGACAGCCAACAAACAGACATCTCCAACTCCACGCTGACAGAGTCCAGACCAGGCCTAAAGTAGTCTTTTAAAATAAGGCTTACTAGTTGTTTTTTTTTTTTCCCATTATAAAAGTAATACATGCCCATTATAGCAACTATGGAAAATATTTTAAAGTAGAGAGAAAAGAAAACCATCACCAATGATTCACCACCAAGAAAAACCTCGCACATTGATAGTTTTCTAGACTCTTCCCCATGAATAGCTCATATACATAGTTTTAACCTATCCTGTCATAGATAAAATTCGGATTCCGACTTTGCCGTATAACTTTAAAGATTTTATTTATTTATTTGACAGAGAGAGAGGGACCACAAGCAGGGCAGGAGGGAGAGGGAGAAGCAGACTTCCCGCTAAGCAGGGAACCTGACATGGGGCTCGATCCCAGGATCATGACCTGAACCAAAGGCAGATACTTAACCAACTGAGCCACCCAGGCGCCCCTACCGTGTAACTTTAAACCCAAGTATTTCTTCCTGTCACTATAAACACTTCATTCATATAGTTTTCATAAAATTTCATTGACTAGACTGCTACCATATCTTATTTAATTATGTTGGACACGGTTATTTACAGTCGTCCTTACTACAAGTAATGAAGAGTTGAGAGTCTTGTACCTAAAGCTCCTTGCATATTTAAGCTCATTTCCTTAAGCTAGAATCAGGCCTTGTGTGTTTTTCTAGACTACTCTGACCTTCCTTCTAGAGCAGGAAGTCAATTAGCATTAATTAGCTGTGTCTACAGGATGTGGGGTGTATTCTTAGACACTTGGGGTACATGAAGTCTCTAATGCTACCAGTCTAATGGTAGAGGTGAAACCAACAAAACAAGACAAATACTCTGGTAAGCTTAGAATGACAGGTGGATTAAGGACTACAGATGGGTTGAGGAACAGGTAGAGTCCCTTAAGGATGCCTTCGTGGGTGGTTTCCCAGCCATGATCCATGACCGATTGCCAGTCTTCTCATTTGAATACCTGAGGCTTGATACCTAGCCCAGGAAAATAGTCTAGAGAAAGTGATTCAGGATGAATTGGAAAGAGAAATGTGTGTTGGGGGTGGGGGGAGGGAGGTTGGTACTAAGCCAGGGGGTTAGAGCAGAAGAAGGTGGGAATGGTCCTGCAAAAATTCTAGCTGAATGAGGCCAGTGCTCCCCTAAAGAAAGGAACCAGCTGGCAGGGAAGGCCAAGGGGAGCTAAGAGGAGCAGGGCCAGAGAGCCCCAGCAAGCCCCGCTCCCCAGTGTACAATGGAGGCAACAGAACTCCAATGGACCGTGAGCCTGGCACTCCGGCAGCCGAGTTAATCTGTGAGCCTATGTGCCAGGCACTGTGTCTGACACGGGGGATGCTGGGATGAACAGACCACAGTGCCTGCCTTAACAGGGCCACAGTCTAGAAAGATCTAGATGTGGGCAGAGGGGTGTGTAGTGACAGGCCCTCTGGGTTCATGGCCCTGAGCTCTGGGGGTTCATGGGGCAATGGAGAAAGCTCACAGACAGCAATCTGAGAGCATCTGAGTATCAGTTTCCTAGGACTCCCATAACAAGGCACGACAGACTGGGTACCTGAAAGCGACAGGAGTGTATTCTCTCACAGTTCTGAAAGCCAGAAGTCCTCAGTCAAGGCACTGATAGGAACATGCTTTTCCAAAGTCTCCAGGGGATTCTCCTTGCCTCTTCTAACTGGTGGTCACTGGCAGCTCTGGTTTTCCTTGGCTGGCAGCTTCCCCCCTCAAACAACTGTCTTCACCCCTATGTGTCTGTGTCTGTTCATTCTTCTTGTAAGGACATGAGTCACTGGAATAGTAGTGCCCACGCTCAGCCAGTATGTTCTCCATTTATCGTAACTCATTATATCTGCGAAGACACCATCTCCAGGGCTGCCTAGGTGGCTCATTCTGCTGAGCATCTCCTTTTGGCTCAGGTTGTGATCCTGGGGTCTGGGATGGAGCCCCGTGTTGGGTTCCCCGTTCAGTGGGGAGTCTGCTTCTTCCTCAGCCCCTCCCCCATGCTCGTGTACCTTCTCTCTCACACAAAAATAAATAAATAAAATCTTAAAAAAAAAAAAAAAGTCAGTCTCCAGATAAGGTCACAGTGAGATTCTTGGTGACATGAATCTTACGAGGACACTTATCCAACCCAGCATAACCTCTGAAGAAGGTTTGGGGAGGGTAAATGTATGAGTCATTACAATGAAGGACCTCTACAGGGAGGCCGAGCAGGTGGGCCCCGTCACCCTGCGCTGGTTCTGGAAGTCCCAAACACTTGCCTCTGTCACCGCTGAACTAGCAAGCCAGTCTGGGTGACCAAAGGAAATGTTCGTACTTGATCCCTTGATCAAACTTCCCAGGAGTAGGAGGCTGGGCAGGCAGCAGACCCAGGAGCTCCCAACACTGCCTCCTTATGGCTGTTCTGAGCCCACCCCCCACTGCCCAGGAGGGCTGGAAAGAAGTGGTGGAGACAACAAGGGCAGGGCCCAGCTGGAGCTGACCACCCCTGCCTGTGCTCCGTGATTTCAACCCGCTCTTTCAAAGGTGGACTGACGATAGCCGAGTGAAGGCCTCAGACTTCTGGTTTCCTTCTGAATCCGGAGAGGAGAGTAAGGGTAGGCAAGGGGAGAGAGACAGGACAGTAAAAAACATAAATTAAACTTACCCTGTCCCCTGGGGAATCCCACAATTGGTCCGGCCGCCAACTCCCCACCCCCGACACGAGACGCCTCCCTGCTCCCCAAGGGTGGGGAACAGCCTAAGCATTTTCCCCTTTTCCTCACACAATCCCAGACTCTCCCTTCATGGGAAAGAAGTGACTTCTCACCTTGATCTGCCCTCTTGACATTACTTCTTCAGGTGCGCCTAGAACGTTGTCTCCCCCAACCCTCATTTGCCGCCCACACTTCTTGGAGTCCGGGAGAGCTGGGGCTCAGGTGAGGGGAAGAGGCAGGAGGATAGTGATCCCTAAGCCTGTGTCCCATGTCGCAGGTGGGGGTGCAGTACTATAAGATGAGGTTTGTTCTGAGATGAGCATGAGGTTCTGGGGTCTAGAGACTGTGTTAGCCAGTGAGATCCCAGGTCCCAGGGGGCGAACCTGCAAGAGGGGTCACAAGCTGGCTTTCCTTCCAAGGAAGGGGGATATGAGAGGGACTATGGTCAAGCCCCAGAAGACCGAGTGAGTGCTCCAGGGGAAAGAACAGGGGCTTTTGGGGCACCTGGGTGGCTCAGTGGGTTAAAGCCTCTGCCTTCAGCTCAGGTCATGATCCCAGGCTCCTGGGTTTGAACCCCGCATCGGGCTCTCTGCTCAGCAGGGAGCCTGCTTCCTCCTCTCTCTCTGCCTGCCACTCTGCCTACTTGTGATCTCTGTCTGTCAAATAAATAAATAAAATATTAAAAAAAAAAAAAAAAGAACAGGGGCTTTGGAATCACCATAGACTAGCTGTTTCCCAGCTGAACCTCAGTTTCCCCATCTGCACAATGGGAATAGTAATAATTTCTATGAGTTTAACACATAGAAAGTTCTCGACAAATGTCAATGTTTCCTCCCCCGACCCCTATCCCTGGGGAAGGTGGACACAGAAAAAGAGCCAAAGAGTTGTTTAGAGAAAGAGCCTGGGGTTGTTCTGGGGGGCAGGGTCAGCTCTTTGAGGGGGTTATGGTATAATTTGTGCAGAGTAGCTAACTTGGGAAGGGAAACAGGTTGGGGGGGCCCGGCTATAGGGCTGAGGAGGCTAGTGTCTCCAGCTGGCTCCTGGTAAACTGGGAGAGGGTCAGCTTGGCTACATCAGGGGAGTTGATGTTAATCTTATGCAGATTAGCTTATTTTATGCAATGATCATGCAAGCCGGTAAGTTCTTCAAGAACTATGGTTTAGTGGCTGGGGAAGAGGAGCCTGCTTGAAAGAATGAGGTTTGGAGAGCCAAAACCAGTGGTACAGAATCAATCTGCTAAAAAAATAATATGCAAAGGCAAGGACAAAGCAGGTCCTTGTGGAAGTACCTGTGAAAGGATACTTTTCTGGAAGGATACTTATGATTTAAAGCATTTCTTTTAATTCTGATACTAGATCATCTCACAGAAAGCCTGCAGGCCCTAGATGCCACCTGACTCTGCCGGGAGTTCAAATGTAGGCTCCAATATCTTATAATTAATATGAAGTATAATAAATATTGTGATATGTGATATAATAGTATCTATTAGATAGAATTATTACATAAGCCTAAGTTAAATGGGAGATTGGTTTTTTAAAAATGTTTCAAAAGTTTTCATGGCTGGGGGCACCTGAGTGGCTCAGTCAGTTAAGCGTCTGCCTTCGGCTCGGGTCCTGATCCCAGGGTCCTGGGATTGAGCCCTGCATCAGGCTCCCTCCTCCGCAGGAAGCCTGCTCCTCCCTCTCCCTCTCCCACTCCCCCTGCTGTGTTCCCTCTCTCGCTGTATCTCTGTATCAAATAAATAGATTTTTTTAAAAAGTTTTCATGGCTGCTATTTTCTGAAGAGCCACTGAATGTGTGATTCCCTTTAGCATATCTGCACAGCCAAACCCCAAATCCCGGTCCCTCTGAGACAATCAGTCCCGCCCTTCCTTAGTGTGTCCCCCTGCCAAGAGATAGGCACCCACTGCCAGGAACTGGTTTTCTGAAGACTCTCGCTGTGGGAAAGCCTGCCCCCCACCCACCTCACGCCATCAGAGTACAGATCACTGCAGTTTGCTCAAAGTATTAAGAACCTGAACCCAGCCCTGCTCTCTCGTTTGAGCTTCTTCTTCCTTCCCACCAGTCCTATGTAGAAGAAAGACACAGATTAAAATTCTCGAAGATTTAATTCATATCTGTGAGTCTGTGTTTCTGTATAAATGACCAATGCATTAAAAAAAAAAAAAAGGTGGGGCACTTGGGTGGCTCAGTGGGTTGGTTAAAGCCTCTACCTTCAGCTCAGGTCATGATCCCAGGATCCTGGGATCGAGCCCCGCATCGGGCTTCTCTGCTCTGCAGGGAGCCTGCTTCCCCCTCTCTCTCTGCCTGCCTCTCTGCCTACTTGTGATCTCTGTCTGTCAAATAAATAAATAAAATCTTTTTTTAAAAAAAGCAAAAAACAAAAACTGACTTCTTGTGCCATTCTCAGGGTCTAACATATGGCCTTTAATCAGACGAATACAGGCGTGAGGAAGGCAAGAAGAAAACGGGAGGCTCAGGAGGGGCACACCAAGCAAACTTACAACTCCCATTCAGGCCTCCGTTCAAGGCCAGACTGGTCAAGGCCAGGAAAGGGCTGCTGTGGCCAGGGTCTCTGGGACACAGGAGGATGGGCATTCTGATTGAGGCAGATGGGGAGTCCAGCCCCTGGGGATTGCAACCCCACCCACCTCAGAAAGCTCTGATGAGGCCCCCAGAAAGCCTCCACCTGCTTGCTGGGAGGAGGCCAGCCTTCATGTTGTCTCAGGGATTCCTGCCCGAACTTGCTTCTCCCTGTGGCAGCTCTTCCGTCTCCCACTCTCCCTGGCTGGTCCTCACAGTGCCTCAGTTTTGGCTGAAGCCTTTTCTATTCCCCAGGCAAAACTCTGCTTCCTTACCTGCCCTCCTGCTCGGCTACTGCCTGAGACCCCCAGGTGCCCAGAGTCCCAGCTTTGTCTTTCCTCTTGCTTCCCTCCTGGACTGTCCTGAGCACCGTCAGGCCACAATCCATTCACTGAGCTGAAAAGCTAAACCTACCTGATGTCAAGAACTGTGAAGGGCCCACCCCAGTGTCATGGATTCTGGCAGAGGACAGGAGACTCGGGGTCAGAGACAAAGGACTTTACTACCCCAGACACACCAGATAGCATGAACTTCATGTTCACATTGGCTTCTCTTGACCCCTAAGTCCCAGAAAGGCAAAAAAGAGGCAGGTACAAATGGGTTCTGTGACACAGTAGGCTTGTGTCCCTGCTGAGAAATGCTGATCTTAGGAAACTCTGATCTTTTTAAGAGGCTACCTGCAAACCTACCCACCCTACCCCCAGAGGTAAGCATTATCTTTATTACATTGGACAGCAACCAGATCTGCTTCTGTCCCAGAGAGAGAGAGACGCTATCTCTACCTCTCAAGGCTCTTCACCATATAAATACCCCTGAAAAGATAGCCTAGAACAAAAGGCCATCTGTATTTCTGCTCCCGAGACTTGCAAAAAAAACAGGAGTCCCTTGGCCTGAGTTGTTGGCTCTTTCCGCCGCCTTAGGTTTACAAGGGTGACTCATTCAGCACCATATACCCCCTTCCCCCAGGACTCCACGTCCAGCACAGTGCCCAGGCCCCAGCAGATTCTCAATAAACATTTGTCAAATGGATGGATGAATAAATGAGTCTTTATAGAATTTTTACTTTATAGCCTAAAAATGGCTAAAACGTTTTTTAAAACCACAAAAGGAATGACAACTAACATTTGTTGAGTTTTGCCACATATTGATATGGTCAATTCCACTGTAATCAAAGCTCGCTTGACTCCCTCTCTGTCTAAAATAAACAAAACCTTTTTTGTTTTTAACATATTTTTTATTTTTTCATAAACATATAATGTATTATTAGCCCCAGGGGTACAGGTCTGTGAATTACCAGGTTTACACACTTCACAGCACTCACCATAGCACACCCCCCCCAAGTCCATAACCCCACCACCCTCTCCCTACCCCCCTCCCTCCGTCAACCCTCAGTTTGTTTTGTGAGATTAAGAGTCTCTTATGGTTTGTCTCCCTCCCAATCCCATCTTGTTTCATTTATTCTTTTCCTACCCCCCAAACCCCCCACATTGCATCTCCACTTCCTCATATCAGGGAGATCTTATGATAGTTGTCTTTCTCCGATTGACTTATTTCGCTAAGCATAATACCCTCTAGTTCCATCCACGTTGTCGCAAATGGCAAGATTTCATTTCTTTTGATGGCTGCATAGTATTCCATTGTATATATATACACCACATCTTCTTTATCCATTCATCTGTTGATGGACTATAGAAAGTTTGGCTATTGTGGACATTGCTGCTATAAACATTTGGGTGCATGTGCCCCTTCAGATCACTACATTTGTATCTTTAGGGTAAATACCCAGTAGTGCAATTGCTGGGTCATAGGGTAGCTCTATTTTCAACTTTTTGAGGAACCTCCATGCTGTTTTCCAGAGTGGCTGCACCTGCTTGCATTCCCACCAATAGTGCAGGAATGTACCCCCTTCTCCGCATCCTCGCCAGCATCTGTCATTTCCTGATGTGTTAATTTTAGCCATTCTGACTGGCATGAGGTGGTATCTCACTGTGGTTTTTATTTGTATTTCCCAGATGCTGAGTGATGTGGAGCACTTTTTCATGTTTCTGTTGGCCATTTGGACGTCTTCTTTGCAGAAATGTCTGTTCATGTCCTCTGCCCATTTCTTGATTGGATTATTTGTTCTTTGGGTGTTGAGTTTGATAAGCTCTTTATAGATTTTGGATATTAGCCCTTTATCTGATATGTCATTTGCAAATATCTTCTCCCATTCTGTCAGTTGTCTTTTGGTTTTGTTGACTGTTACCTTTGCTGTGCAAAAGCTCTTGATCTTGATGAAGTCCCAATAGTTCATTTTTGCCCTTGCTTCCCTTGCCTTTGGCGATGTTCCTAGGAAGAAGTTGCCGCAGCTGAGGTGGAAGAGGTTGCTGCCTGTGTTCTCCTCAATGATTTTGATGGATTCCTTTCTCACACTGAGGTCCCTCATCCATTATTTTGAGTCTATTTTCATGTGTGATGTAAGGAAATGGTCTGTTTCATTTTTCTGCATGTGGCTGTCCAATTTTCCCAACACCATTTTAAATAAAACCTTTTCAAAACAAAACAGCTTGTCTTAAAAAAATAAAATCCTCTTCTAGGAATTCATCCAAGGGAAATCACAGGCCAAGTATACACAGATATATGTACATAGCAAATACTGGGGGCTGCCTAATGGATCAGTACTGGAATTTGCTGAAGTTCTTATGATGCGTTAGTACATGGAATATAATGCACTCATCACAGATGATCATGTGGTAAAATATACAGCAATCAGGGAAAAGTCAATAAAACATTGTGAAGTAAAATGTTTATAAAATGGTTTGTATGTTTAAAGTACTTTCTATGTGATCCCAAAAGTTTTTAAAAGAGCCAAATATAATGGAAAAAAAAAAAAAAGAAAGAAAGAAGAAGAACCTAGAATGAAATACTTCCAAATGCTAATAACACTGGAGTTCTCTGCTTGGTGGGTACATTTTATTCCTCTTGCTGAAGGTATTTTCCACAAGTATTGTTTCTAATAAAAGAGTAAACATTTTGTGCATTTTTTCAATGAAGATTGGTCTTCCTATATGAGTTGTTCTCAGGCAAGCGCTGATAGGAGTCTGAATCCTTGAGCAGACAGCTGCAGGATTCCAGGTATGAGGGGACCTGCAGGCCAGATAGCGCAGTGCTGTTCCCAGGCTTATGCTGAGTGCGGGACAGCAGGGCCTCAAACTAGTGGAGAGGGTCAGCAGCAGCCCTTGAAAACATTGGGGCACCTGGGTGGCTCAGTGGGTTAAGTGTCTGCCTTTGGCTCAGGTCATGATCTCAGGGTCCTGGGATCCAGCCCCTCATCCGGCTCTCTGCTCAGCAGGGAGCCTGCTTCCCCCTCTCTCTCTGCTTCCCTCTCTGCCTACTTGTGATCGCTATCTCTCTCTGTGTGTCAAATATATAAATAAAATCTTTTAAAAAAAAAGATGAGAATCAGTTTTTGAAAAATAATTATGTGTGTGCCTGTGTAGAGAACACTACAACATGAACTATATTTTTATATAGGTTGTAGTTTGAAAACAAATTTGAGGGGTGCCTAGGTGGCTCAGTCAGTTAAGCCTCCGGCTCTTGATATCTGCTCAGGTCATGATCTCAGGGTCGTGAGATCAAGTCCCAGACCAGGATCTGCGCTGGGCATGGAACCTGCTTACGATTCTCTCCCTCTTCTTCTATCCCAACCCCCACCCCTGCTTGTTCTCTCAAAACAAAACAAAAAAAAGTAAAACAGAGTACTCACCACCAAGTGCTGCCCAGCCCTAGCTGAGCCTAATGATGGGGAACTCACGACCTTTGTGCTAGTTTCTGGCAAACAAACTGTTGGACAGATTTCCTTGTATTTAACAAACTCTGGCTTCTCTTCATGCCCAGTCACGGCCAGCCCCCTCCCTCCGGGCAGCACCTGAGGCCTTGAGGGCAGCTCCACGTCACACCTGCGTCTAGGCCCCCGCCCTCTCCTCAGCTCCTTAACCACTCTCTACTTCCAGGTTTTGAGGCCCTTGCTTTCCACTGCCTCCTCTGAAGTCATCATCTCTCCAGCCCCCTGGTTCATGAAACGTGACACACACAGCCCTCTCCCGGACGGAGGCCATCTTGCTTATTAACTGGTCCATGAATTCCTTCAGTGACCATTCAGTGAGCACCGCTGTGTGCTGGGCTCTGTACTGGGAACAGGAGGGACGCCCAGAGAGTAAGCCCCAGCTGCCCCCATGAGGAGACCCCGTCTGGTGGGGAGAGGAGCGATGATTACGTTATGATCCCATGAGGGCAGGCTGAGGTGAACGTGTTCACCGAAGGCCCCCAGCCCGCAGCGTCCATTCAGCTGAGTGGAAGGAAGCCAGTCTCTGGGTCCACGCAGGCCTCACCTGCCCCCTGCCCTCTTGCTCCTCTGGGCCTCAGCCAGCTCCCAATGGGGCCGGTCTCTCCAGCATGCAGCCCCAGGCCGCACACACCTCTCCCATCCCTGTCTCCCACCAGCAGACACCCAAAGGCTCGGGTGGCGAATAAGCCGGAACCATCCCAAGAGAAAATGAGTTTGCTGCTCGCCCTAAAGCTCTATGCCCGCTCTTTTGTGCTGCTTGTCTCATTTGTCTTGTCATTTTCCTAGGCTACCATTTACTGAACATCTACTGTGTTTGGCATTTTGATATATTATCCTTAATCACGAGACTTTTTTTTTTTTAAGATTTTATTTATTTGTCAGAGAGAGCACAAGCAGGGAAAGCGGCAGGCAGAGGGAGAAGCAGGTTCCCTGCTGAGCAGGGAGCCCGATGCTGAACTCCATCCCAGGACTCTGGGATCCTGAGCTGGGCGGAAGGCAGATGCTTAATGACTGAGCTACCCAGGCATCCATTTCTTGACTTTTTTTGAATGGGCATGATTATCCTGTTTTACAGAAGAGAACGTTTAACACGGAGGTTAGGTTTTCCTACAAATATTTATCAAGTGCCTGTCTGTGGCAGGTGTGGGGCTGGCAGCAGAGAGGAGCACAGGCTCCTCTCCCCCTCCCCCTGCAGGGGCCTCACAGTCCTGCCCCAAGTGCTTGTGCATCTGAGTTCTATTTTGGTTTCACAAGACCAGTGTGAAGAAGAATCTACTGGGGTCATTCTCCCCTTGCCCTGGGGAATCCAGTGAGGCCCAGCTAGGGGAAGCCGGAACACGATGGCTTCTGGTAGGTCAGTGAGTAAAACTGTGGCTCTGGGGCCAGGGAGGGCACCGGGCTGGATTTGTCCACAGGTGGCCTGGGTGGTCCTTGCATGCCCCAGAGGTCATGGGATAGCAGCAACTCCTGTTGTCATCAACCCCTTGGAATCAGGAGGCTGGACGGAATGACCTCTGAATTTTGGTCACAGGGGCTCTCTTGTGGAATTTTGGTTCAGGGAGGTCACAAAGTTTCCAAAACCTGGATAGTCTCCCCGCTGTGTGACCTTGGGCAGCCACTCCCCACTCTGTGCCTTCCTTGGTTTCCTCATGTGTGAAATGAGGTTGGACGAGTCAGCCACTCAAGTCCCTTCCAGTTCTGACGCTGTCGGACTCTGAGTCTGCCTGGGTGGGTGCCTGATTCCAGAGGGTGCCGGCCCAACGGGCGTTTTGGAGCCAGGACAACAGTAATCTAAGTGCCAAGAGGAACAAGGAAGTAAGGGAATATTTCAAATTCAGTTTCAATTTGGGCTGCCATGGGAACTGCAGAGGGAAGTCACAGACTGGCCCAGGTCTTCTCCCCAGAGCAGTAAGGCGGTGGCAGTGAGCTCAGGCCCCTGGGCCAGATAGAGGAAATAGAATTGGCTGCCATGGGCTCCTGGCCCAGGTGGGTAAGAAGATCCCCTAGAGCAGGGGGTCTGTCCAGTCTCCACAGGCCTACAGGGAACTCCCTCTCCTCTCATGACAGGATGGGCCAGGGCAGTGGCTGAGGAAAGTGACATCCACTGGGAAGGGGGGACAGGGGAGGCTTTGAGTCTCAGTTTCTACAGCCTTTTGCCACCACCCAAAACCCCAGCCAGGCTTTCACCTTCCGCTGGCCGCTTCTCCCCACATGTGAGCGCTTGGAGCATTTGCCTCTGCCAGGAGGGCCTCCACGCTCTGTCCACCCTTGCAGAACTCCCCCCATAGCCCCTGCAGGCCCAAACCATCTCTCGGCTTCCCAGGCTAGAGCAGACATCTCCTCCTGGCCAGTTCTCCCGGCTTCAGCCAGAAACCACTGTGAAACCCAGTCTGCAGCAGCCTGGGTGCTCTGACCTCCCATTTCCTTGACCTCTCCTCCCTCCACTGCCCTCAGTCCTGGGCATCTACCATCTCCTGTCAGCGCCTGATCTCACATGTCCCTGACTCATCTCTCCTCTCCCTTGTCATACTTCCCCCTTTTCTCACTACCTACCCCACACACTTTTTGCTAGGTGCCGCTTTGCTAAGAACACTGACCGATGATGACCCCTTTGGCCCTCAGAAAGTTTAACACTTATGAAAGATCCACGTTTCCTAGAGCCCGTAATTCTAGAGCTGGAAGGTGGTCAGTGGAGAGGTTGCAAGGAGCCCAGTGGTCTAACTTCTCGGCCCATTACCAGGAGTGAGTGCCTGGCCTCTGGGGAAATGATTCCTGCTAACCAAATCCACGGAGGACCGCTGAGCTATAAACCAGAATGCCCATTTAGTAGCTGAAAACATAAGCTAGAACTCCCAGACTAGCGAAGCACATGATGCCTCTTGATTTCTTCTCCCCTATTCCAGTCAACTAAGCTCCAGTGGTTATTGTCCCTTTGCAAGGATTAGAACACTTGTGTCTGATGACAGGGTGTCTGACCCGTCATTCACAACTTCTGGGTATGTGGAGACGCAAACTAGCTAGCCTGGGGAGCCTGGAACCAGAATTAGGGGAAAGGGGAGGGAAAAGCTCCATTCCCCCAAAGCAGAACACTGTCCAGTGAGCTGAGTCCTTTTCCAAAACAAGGATTCTTCAAGTCTTCAAGCCAATCAGGTTTGGAGAAGGCTACTTCCTTCCTCCCCACCACATCCCCACCCGGAAATTCACTACGTTATGTTGGCCTAATCGAGGCTCTCAAAGGAACATCATTTTACAAGAAATTTTCCAAATTTCTTTGGCTGCAAAACTGTTCTCCCCCATACTCCCCAAGACCCTTCCCTGGCTAATGCTGGGCTGTGGCTGCAACAGCTTCTGGAAAGTGGAGAGCTCAGCTCCCTTCCCATCAGGCTGCCCTGCCCACTTCAGCCTCCTGGGCCCCCTTTCTTGTTCTCCTTGTTGACCAACCTCTTCAGGTAAATTCTTTCTTTATCCCTATTATTTGCATTGTTTGGCACTAACAAGCCTTCTAAACCCTACTGTCAGCATGGGAAGCTGTTTTGTGTTTAAAATGACTTCTATACCACCAACAGAGGAGGAAAGCACTATTTAGTAGAACAAGCTAAAGGAATTCAAGACAAAACCATAAACTGTGGGTGCACTGAGCTCATGAAGGAGCAGATATTCTTGAGGGATTTAGAAATGCAGACGTAGTCCAGGACTGAGTTTGGGGATGAGGTCTGAGGAGACCAAGATTGCTCTGACCTATACAGTGAGCAGAACCTGGCGAGTCAGAGGAGATCTTGGAGGGACGGGAAGGGGAAGCCTTGGAAAAGGAGAGGAATCCTGATTGAATCCATAAAAACAGAGACTATCCAGTTAAATTTGAATTTCACATAAACAACAAACAACTTCTTTTTTTTTTTTAAGATTTTATTTATTTATTTGACAGATAGAGATCACAAGTAGGCAGAGAGGCAGGCAGAGAGAGAGGAGGAAGCAGGCTCCCTGCTGAGCAGAGAGCCCAATGTGGGGCTCGATCCCAGGACCCTGAGATCATGACCTGAGCTGAACCCACTGAGCTACCCAGGTGCCCAACAACAAATAACTTCTTAGTATATCTCATGCAATGTTTGGGACATACTTACATTAGACTATTTGTTGTTTATAAGGAATTCAAATTCGCGGACAGGCAGCCCTCAGTGCAGTGTGGCCAATGAGCGAGAGACCACAGTCAGGGTTCTGGGGCAGGTGGGCACCTCATGGGGGTGGGGGACCAGGCCTGGGGCTCAAGGAGAGATTTGTCAAGGAGAGAGGCTTTGTCTCAAATGTGGGTTGACCGAGAGAAGGAGAGAAAAGCACAACTGCTTTGTGTAAGGAGGGGGCCCAAGAAGCCATGAGAGAAGAAACTGGAGTGGTGGGGGCGGGGTGAAGTGGGGAAAGTGGGAGGGTTGGGGGGGGTGATCTGGCTGGCATAAGAGCATCACTTCCGCCCCCCCCACTAAAGGGCTCTCAGTGCCTTGGAGGGGCAGCACTGGACTTGACAAAGGGGGTGGGATGGGACTTGATCCAACTTTCTCTCTAGGCTCCAAGGACAAGATGACTGGTTGACCTTTGGGTCATTTGTAGTTATATATGTGTGTGTCTGATCTTTTCTATTACATGTTAGTTTTATTATTCCAACTCTCAGAAGCCTGGTGATACCTTATTGTTATCCTAAAAAGGGGCCTCATGGCAGACATGAAAAGCCAAGCCCCAGAGGCATGAAGTGGATTGTTCAAAGTCACACCACCGAGCCAGAGCTCAAACCCCCAGCACGTTCTACAGCAATTACTGCTATTCCAGCCTCTCTCTCCATAATCATGAGAGAAAACTCTGTGCCTCTGTTTCCTCGTCTATAAAATGCTGACAGTATTATGTCTCAGGATCATCGTGAGGATTAACTAAAGTGATCTGTGCTTAGAGGTGTCTACCCTGGCCACATGCTCAATGAGGGCTGAATGCTTTTCTTGTCATCTGTTCACACCTGTGTTGTTTCAAGTCCTCTGAAAAGCGGCTGCCATGACAGGATTAGACACACAAAAGCTTTAATGGAAGGAGTACTTCTGACAGGAAAACGGGAGTTATCTACCGCTGAGCAACAAAGTACTCCATAACTTAGTGGCTTAAAACAACATCTAATATTTCCCACAGTTTCTGAGGGTCAGGAGTCTGGAGAGGCCAAGTGAGATGGGTCTGGCTAAGAGCCTCCAAGGCGGCTGTGGCTGGGCTGTCAGCAGTGGGGGCTACAGTCAGCGGCTCATGTGGCCTTTGGCTGGGGGCCTCCGGTCCTCATCTTGTCAGCTGGAACTGCTCAACAATGTGGCAGCTGGCTTCTGAGGCATAAAGGGTGACAGACAGACAGAGAGATAGAAAGAAGGTAACCAGGACAGAAGCTGCATTATCTTTTATAACTTTACCTCAGGAATGACATACTATCATTTGTGCCATGTGCTGCTGGTCACACAGACCAATCCTGGTACAATGTGGGAGGGGACTATATAAGAGCACAAATACCAGGAGGTGGGAGCCATCTTGAAGACTGGCCACCACAGGGAGGGCACCAAAAAGTGAGAAGAACCTTCATAACATGGTGCAGGTCTGACCCCTGTGAGAGAAAGAGGGAAGGAAGGATGGCCGAGTAGGAAGAGTCCTAGACAGGAGCCCTATCTAAGAAGGTTTTTGTCAGGCGCTTAAGATATCCTTATGGGAGAGTCACCCATCGGGGAAGTCCCACATTTTGCTGGAATGTGCCTTCGGTATACGCTCACTGTGCTTAGGCTCTGGCTGAGAGCAGCACGGGGGACACATGTTGTTTGAGTGAAGGTGGTGGAGAGGCAGGGGGACAGCACTGGGGTGTCCGTCCGTTACGTTCCCTGTAGCAGGACATCTGAGCAGTGCCTGCTCATGGCTGTCACAACACCAGAGTATTTTCTCCCTCCCTCTGACACAACTATTTAATCAAAGAGGCTGTTCTTCAAAAGATAGTATTGTGGTAGAGGGGACTATGGGCCCAGGTTGCTGTGAAGCCGAGGGCCAAGTCAATCACAAGCAAGTGATTTTCTTTTCATTCAACTAATATTTTCTACATTTCAGCTCTGTCTAGGCCTGAGGACACACACTCCAACCTGAGCCAGACTGCCAGGGAAACTCGTAAGGGCTTCCTGCAGGAGGTAATGCCTTAACTGGGTCTCTGAAGCCTGTAGAAATTAACCAGACAAAGAGAAGAACGTGCTCTCAAACAGCAGGAGAAGCATATGCAAACAACCTGAAGTCTCCTCTCTGCCCACCCTGGAGTGGGAGAGAACTGGGGGTCCAGGGGGCCCTGGGCCAGCAATTAGTCAACTAAAGTTCTAGGCAAGTTCCTGGGCCTAGCCCTGGCTCCCTGCCTTGTAGGGTTCCCACTGAGAGAGTAATAGAGGGACAGACCCTGGCTAACCAGTCAGTCCTCAGATGTGAGCAGATATGGAAGAAGGTAGGACTGGACTAGGTGGAGGAGGAACCTGGCGATGGACAGAAAGGTGACTGGTACAGGGAGGGCCAGACCGCAACTCTTCCCTCCCTTCCAGGAGCTTCTACCTTCTCATCTTCCTGAGGGAGCTGACACAGAACCAAGGCACTGAGGAGGATTGCAGGACTGGCGCAGGGCGGGGGTGGGAAGGGAGGAGGCACACCTGTGCTCACAACCGAAACAGTGTGTCCAAGACACCTGCTGTCCTCTCAATGCCCTCACCCCTCTCCTCCTCCCTTCCTCCATCTCCGCCTTCCTTCCTTTATTCCTTTAAAAAAAAATTCAATATACAAGTGTTCTAGAAAACCTGATGTTAGAGAGTGAAAAATCAAATATCAATAAATAACCCTACTAATTATTTTTGCTCCCAGTCTTCTCATCCACACATATATTTTAACACGGCTGGAGTAACACTAGATATAATTTTGTATTCAGTTGTTTCATTTAATGAAGCATCTTCAATATCACGTCTTTATAATTTTATTGAATTTGATTAAGTAGTTCTACTGTAATTTAATTAACTATTCCCTTCTTATTGAATATTGAACATTTAAGTAATTTGTTTATTGGTTGGTTTGCTTGTTTAGCTATTATACATAGTGCTATAGTAAATATCCCAACAGCTTCTCCTTCTATTCATCATTTCCCTAGATAGATTCCCAGAGTGGTATTATTGAGTCAAAGTTTATAGATCTTTTATTTGTTCTTACTATATAATGCCAAATTACTTTTCAAAAAATTTGCAGTTAGCAATATATGAGGCTGCCTGTATTAGTCAGAATTCTCTAGAGAAAGAGAACCTCTTTCTCCCCAGTAATATACATTTTTTTATATTATACATAATATACACTTACATATATATATGGAGATAAAAAAAGAGATTTATTTTAAGGAATGACTCACACAATTTTGGAGCCTTGGTGACTCCAAAATCTAATGGAGGAGGCTGGCAAGATGGAGATTCAGGAAGAGTTGCAGTTCAAGTCCAAAAGCTGACTACTGGAGCATTCCCTCTTGCTCAAGATGGTCAACATCTTTTGTTCTATTCAAGCCTTCAACTGATTAGATGAGGATCACCACATTATGGAAAGCAATCTGCTTTACTCAAAATCCATGATTTTTTTTAAGATTTTATTTATGTATTTGAGAGAGCAAGAGAGAGAGAGAGAGAGAGAGAGCATGAGAAGGGGGTAGGGCAGAGGGAGAGGGAGAAGCAGGCTCCTGGCCAAGCTATGAGCCCAATGAGGGGCTTGATCCCAGGACCCTGAGATCATGATCTGAGCTGAAGGCAGATGCTTAACCAAATGAGCCATGCAGGTGCCCCTAAAATGCACCAACTTAAATGTAAATCTCATCTAAAAACACTTTCATAGAAACATCCTGGATAATTTTTGACCAACAGTCTCTCACTGGAGGGACCAAACATGGGGGGAGATATGTGTAGGGAAAATTGTGTTGACTCCTCCTGAGTGCCCAGAGGGACAGCCAAGAGTTAAAGGAGGCTTAAAACTTAGAGAGAGGAAGAAAGAGGAAGATGGCTCCAAAGACTACCAGAAGAAGAAGGCCATGGAGATGGCAGAGACTGTATCATGGGACAGAAGCAGAAGGGGATGAATGGGGGAGAGAAGACACAGATGAAGACACTGCACAAGAGAAGGATTTGGGTAGGTATTAGAAATGGGGTGGTGTCCAGGGGCTTCTGTGCCCAAGTTCTCTTACCTTGGTGTCACATCACATCCAACTCCGAATGTGGACTTGTGGATGGATGTGGGTCAGCAGACGTCCAGGCTTGGACAGGTGGCATCACCGCATTCTTCTGCACTGCTGTGACAAGAAGACAAAGGAAGATACCAACTTCCAGTGGGTGGGCTTTGGGCCCATGGCCCCTGGTGACAGGCTGACAACAAGAGGGAGGGCTCCATGCAAGGCAGAGCTGTTTGGAGAGGGGAGGGGCCACCTTCATTAAAGGGAGGTTGAGGATTTCATCCTGAAATAGATTCAGACCAACACCAGGAAGGGAGGGATAGAGTGGGGGAAAGGAGGCGTGGTGAGCATGGAGGATGGCAGGCAGAGCAGGGATGCCTCTTGGTGGGGCCTGAGGAGCCCGTGTGAAAGCCTCTGTTTGGAGCCCACACTGTACCCCACACTGTGCTCAGTGCCCTCCCTGGAGCACCCATTCAAGCCCACCTCTTAACTATCCTCTGGAAGGGGCTACTATCCTCACCAGCTCAGGAGGAAACTGAGTCTCAGAGAAGTCTAAATCAGTGCTTCCCAAAATGTAGTCCATAGACCCATGCTGGCCACCAGGAGGTAAGGACACCAGTTAAGAGAAGGTGTCTGAAAATTTCTACAGCACTTTGACAGAGAAGTTGTGTATTTTTCATATCTAATAATAAACAACTGGTATACAACAGCTAGGAATAAACTCCAAAAGAACTGTGAAAAAGTCATATGTGAAAAATTTTAAACTGCTAATAAGGGACTTTAAAAAAGTCTTGAAGAAATGGGGGAGGACATGTCATGTTCCTAAGTGAAAATCTTTAATGGTGTAAAGATGTTAATTCTCTATATATTCATCTCTGCACTTAGAATTTCTTAGAATTTGAAATTGTGATTCTCGAGTTTATATGGAAAAATAAATTTTGAATAAAAGACCAAACATCAAAACATGAAACTAAAGAGTAATTTCAAGTTTCTAACCCAAGAACTGGTAAATATATCAAGGCAAGGGAATTGTATTTAGAAAAAAACACATGGAAATTAAATGAAGATTTTGACAATGTTCAAACCCTGGTACTAAGTGGAATCCCAAGAAATTATATATATATTTAATGGACATGTCTCTAGGGATGTTTATCTCTCTTAGGGTCGTTGGAAACATTTCTTATTTGTGGGGCCCATCAATAAATATTCATTGGAAATTTTTAAAAATCTAATTCTACAAGGAAAAAAGTTTGAGTAGGTTGCTTCACAAGATAGTGATTTGAAAACTAAGATACTCTTGAGGAAATTGACAACGCTCACAAAGGCTTGGCTAAAATGTGAAGGGTTGGCAAAATATGGCCCATAGCGCCAATTCAACTGCTGCTTGTTTGTGTAATTAAAGTTTTAAGGGAATGCAGCCAGGCCCATTCATTTTCAGACCGTCTATATCTGCTTTCATGCGCTGATGGCAGAGTTGAGTAGTTGAGACAGAGACCATATGGCCCTTTACAGAAAAAGTTCGCCAAGTTGCTCTGTATGATCAAAGTAGAATAAATCAAAAGTGCAATGAAGGGTAGCTAACTTATGCCATCATTTACTTTTTCTCAGAAGAAATGTCCTAGGTGGGGCACCTGGGTGGCTCAGTGGGTTAAAGCCTCTGCCTTTGGCTCAGGTCATGATCCCAGGGTCCTGGGATCAGGTCCCACATCAGGCTCTCTCCTTGGCGGGGAGCCTGCTTCCTGCTCTCTCTCTGCCTGTCTCTCTGACTACATGTGATCTCTGTCTGTCAAATAAATAAATTTTTTAAAAACTCTTAAAAAAAGAAATGTCCTAGGTAAGCATCGTGCTTATTTATATAAGCATGTGCTTTATAATCATAAAACAGTTAAATCCACCCTGCAGTTGAATAATAAAAGATAAAATAAAATTTTGGAATATGATTTTTTGCAAATTTTATTTTTTTTTTAGTAATTCATTTCTTAAAAAGATTTTATTTCTCAGATGACTGAGAGAGAGAGGGAGGGAGAGAGGACAAAAGCAGAAGGAGGGGTAGAGGGAGAAGCAGACTCCCCGCTAAGCAGGGATCCCAGGACCCTTGGAATCATGACTTGAGCCAAAGGTAGATGATTAAACAACTGAGCCACCCAGGGGCCCCTAGTAATTCCTTTTTAATAACATTTTTAAAGGAATAATTTCAGATTTACAGAGAAATTGCAAGGGTAGTACCAGTACCCAAACACACCCATTTTCCCCTTGACATCTTATGTTGGCAAATGCATTTGTCACAATGAAGAGTCAATACCGATACAGTATTAACTAAAGTTACAACTTATTTGTTTATCCATGCTTGCTCAGATTTCTCCACATAAGGTCCTTTTACCCTTCCAGAATCCCATCCCGGAAACCACATTACATTTCATCATCACGTCTCCTTAGGCTCCTTTTGGCTGCGACGGTTCCCCAGATTTGTTCTGGATGATCTTGGCAGTTTTGAGAAGTACCAGTCAGGAACTTGGTCTTATGTCCCTTGACAGGAATTTGTCTGATGTTTTTCTCATGATTAGACTGAGGGGATGAGTTTTGGAGAGGACCATCACAGAAACATAAAGTGCCATTTTCATCGCATCCTGGCAAGGGTACACGCTCTCAACGTGACCTGTCATCGCTGGTGTTGACCTCGATAACTTGGTTGAGGCAGTGCGTCGGCTTTCCCTTCTCTTCTTGGCCCCTTTCCATACTGTACTCTCTAGAAAGAAGCCACCACATGTAACCCATCCTTTAGTGTGGGGAATTACGTCGCCCCTCCTTGAGCGGGCAGTATCACATCAAGTATTTGGAATTCTTCTGCATAGATTTGTCTTTTCTCCCCCATTTACTTATGTGTTCATCATTTTTTTTCCACCAGCATGGATCCCTGGATATTTGTTTTATACTTCAGATTATAATCCAGTACTCCTTTACTTATTTTCTTGATCAAATTGTTCCAGCTCTGGCCATCGGGAACTTTTCCAATTAGCTGCTGTGTCCCTTTGACATACCTCATCATTGTGTTTGGTTTTTATAAGCACTTCCTTACTTCCTTCACTTTTGCCAGATGCTGTTGTCCATCTTGTATATATTCTTGTATATGTCCATCTTGTATATTTCTCGGTCCTAAAATTAGTCATTCCTCCAAGGAACCCAGATTCCTTTTCATGGGAGAATGGCATTAGAAACCAAGACCTTGACGCTAGGTGTACCCACTGCCACTTCGGTGTCTCTCGGATGATTTACCCATATACTAACCTACATACATCTAAGTATTTATAAATGTTCTTTATATGGCTTTCCGTATGGATAGTAAGCTCAGCATGAGTTTACACTGTTGTCTCCAACTCCAGTCCGTTTCCACACGGGTAATTCTAGCTGCCTCCTCTTACTCACCTGGAACCTCCCTCTCCCGACAGAAAGGCCACCATCACCATTCACTTAAGGGCTCAGTCCCAGTGTGTAGAGTGTTGTCAGGATTCTAGCCTGCACCCCCACGAGGAGGAACTCACACAGTGTCTTTTGCCTTTAGTCGTAGACACATCACTCGTTTGCAAAGTTTCTTACAATGGCACATTTTCCCCCATGCCTTCAGTAAGACAGTTTTGTACATTTGCAATACAGTTAGACTGTTTTGTCGCATTCTGCCTTCCATCCTGGGATTCCTGACCTCCTAAATGATCCTTGTTTCATCTGCCTATGTAGGTTCACTTTAGGTGCTATCAAATTCTATGGGTTTTGACATGTGCATATATCGTGTATGCCCCACTACAGAATCAGAATCTTATAGTATAGTTTGCCCTAAAAAATCCAGGTGCCAGGGTGCCTGGCGGCTCAGTCGTTAAGCATTGGCCCTCAGCTCAGGTCATGATCCCAGGGTTATGGGATCGAGCCCTGCATTGGGTGCCCTGCTCAGTTGGAAGCCTGCTTCTCTCTCTCCCACTCCCCCTGCTTGTGTTCACTTTCTCGATGTGTCTTTGTTAAATAAATAAATAAAATCTTTAAAAACAACAACAACAGCCATGTGCCTCGCCTTCTCAATTCCACTCTGCCCTCCCTCCCCCTTCCCCTTAGCAACCACTGATCTTTTCATCCTTGCTCTAATTTTGCCTTTTGCCGAAAGTATTATGTTGTATAAAAATATTGATCTATAATGAATTGTTTTAAAATGTTTTAAACCTGATTCTTCACCACATATGGTTTAAGAAGCAGCGGTCTTGGGTGCCTGGGTGTCTCAGTCGGTTAAGCACCTGCCTTCAGCTCAGGTCATGATCCCAGAGTCCCAGGATCGAGCCCTGCATCGGGCTCCTTACTCAGTAAGAAGTCTGCTTCTCCCTCTACCCCTTGCCCCATTTGTGCTCTCTCTCTCTCTTTCAAATAAGTAAGATCTTTAAAAAAAAAAAAAAAAAGAATAAACTGGGGCGCCTGGGTGGCTCAGTGGGTTAAAGCCTCTGTCTTCGGCTCGGGTCACGATCCCAGGGTCCTGAGATTGAGCCCCACATCAGGCTCTCTGCTCAGCAGAGATCCTGCTTCCCTCTCTCTCTGTCTCTGCCTGCCTCTCTGCCTGCTTGTGATCTCTGTCTGTCAAATAAATAATTAAATATTTTAAAAAAGAAGAAGAAGAAGAAGAAGAAGAAGCAGTGGCCTAAATAACTTGTTCTTGGTCACTCTGCTGCCACAAGGCGGAGTGAGAATGTGAAGCCACATCTGTCTGGTTCTGAGTTTTGAGCTGGTTCCCAAATCTGTCCATTGTTTCTTCCCCATTGAAGCACTAAGAGGGGACCCCTCACTCTGAATGCTACTCTGGAACAATTTAGGAGCCTGTTGGACAAGATTATGAAGAAAAAAAAAAACATAGGCAAGCCACAGTTATTAAAAGGCTTTATGTGGACTCAGGAAGTTGGAGAAAGAAGGAGGAAGAAAACTATGCCTCTGACCCTGGGCATTAGGGAAACTTCTCATGTCTGGGGGAGTTCCATAGCTCATGTGGAGAGCCTACCTAATGCCAGGCCCTTGGCTGGGCTCTAGGACATGAGGAATACATTCCCCAAGAATTTCCCAGCCTAGCACAGTATTTATCAATACATATACAATCTAATACATATATTATAAGAAGAAAACATTAAAAGATTCTTCCAAAAACATAAAAATATAAGACTCAGGGAAAGGAATGGGTGGTAGGATTTTTACCCACTCAACAGACAACAAAGGCAGAATCCCATGAGAAGATCAAGTATCTGTATTTATTATGCTTTCAGATACAAGGAAAATAATGGAAAGACTGTGTGAACCTTCTGCTCCATGTGGTGAGAGCCAAGAATTCTAAATGGAGATGGGAAGTGTGGGAAAGAAGTTCAGTCCGAAGGTACCAAAGCAGTCACTTGGTGATTACAACGAAGGTGGAAGACTTTGGGTTTAATTCGACCCCAGAGAAACCAACCCGTGAGTAACTTCAAGGGTTGACATTGGGGGAAACCAGATTCTGTGCTCCCACAGAGCTGACTCTGAGGCCATGCATGTAACAAAAAGCGTGGTAACTCCTTTCGTAAGACTGTGTGACTATGAAGCCGACCCTACTCCTCCCATGAAAATGTAACCCTGGGCACTGCAAAGAGGGCGAATAATTAATGTGAAGGGTGACCTGACGTTTGTCTCTGCGGGCACAGAAGTAGCAGCCAAGGGGTCTATATGAGTTGACTCTGGCCTCTTCCCAGAGTCAGATAATACAACCACCACTTACAGGCCAGTTCCACTGGCTGCCTCTCACAAGCTCCAAATTCACATCTCCCAAACAAACTCATCTTATCCTGAGCTGCTCTTTTTTTGAGTTGACATTTTCATTGCTATAAATTTGCATAACATAAAGTTCATTGTTTAACCCATGTGAGTGTATAATTCAGTGGTTTTTGTATTTCACAGTGTTGTATGACCTTCATCATTAGTTCTAGAATATTTTTATCACCCGCAAAACAACCCTGCCCTCAATAAGCAGTCACTCCCCATTCCTCTCTCCCCTGAGCCCCTGACAACCACTAAGCTACTATCTGTCCCTATGAATTTGCCGGTTCTGAACCGTGTAATGGGTGTAAATGGGACCATACAACATGCGTTCTTCCGAGTCTGACTTCTCTCAGTGTACACTTTCAAGGTTCATCTGTGTGGTGGCACATGTCCCTACTTCATTCCTTTTTAGGGCCGAATCCTATTCACTGTACAGATCTAGTACAGGTCTTTATCCCAAACCTGTTCTTGTGCCAGCCTTCCTTATCTCTTGAGTGGTTCCATCCTTCCTGCAGGTTCCACACCAAAAATCAGGGTGCCTTTTTTTATCTTTTCCTCTCACTCACCTTCATAACTCATTCAGGTAAGATAAAAGTCTTGTGAATTCTATACCTCTCTCTATCTCCACCCACCCACCCTGCTATCCATCATCAGGGACCCTACCCCAGTGCAGGACACCCTCCCCTCTCACCCAGATGACTGCCCCCTCCCCCTAGGCTGTCACCCTGTCTCCAGCTCTGTCCCTTCCATACACCCTTTACAACTTGGTGGGCGTGATCTTCCTTATTTTCAGAGCTGACCACGTCTGCGCCCTGCTTAAAATCCTTCACTGCCTACCCACTGTCCTTAGGATAAAGTCCAAGTTTCTCAGCACGGCTTACAAATCCCTGCTGGCCATGTGCCCTGCCTGGCTCTCAGGCTTGTCTTGCATCCCACGCTCCAGCCCACCGAACGTCTTGTCCTGAACCAGCCAGGCTGTTCCCCTGACAAACAGCAGCTCATTGAAAAAGACTCTTGTTGGTGGCCACTTTCCGTCTGACGCTCTTCATCTCCTGCCCAGGCTCCAGATGGGACTAGACCCCACACAAGCCTCTCCATGGCAGCTGGGCGCCTTGTTCACACCTCCACTGAGATGTCACCGTGTCACCTCCACAGATAGGCCTTCTCTGACCATGCCATGCCACCATCCGCCCTGGTCACTCCACTTCACTTTTAGCACGTATAACTACCTGAAACCTTATTAATTTGATTGCTTCTTTGTTATCTATTTCCCCGCACTAAAATGTAAGTGCCATGAGACCAAGAATCTTGTGTTTCTTATTTATCTTGGAACCCAACCTCAGAACACAGCATGTCACACGGAAGGGACTTGATATTCATATATTAAATGACTAATATATGGGGACACCTGAGTGGCTCAGTTAGGCATCCGTTTTCAGCTCAGGTCATGATCCCAGGGTCCTGGGATCAAATCCTGCATCTGGTTCCTAGCTCAGCAGGGAGCCTGCTTCCCCCTCTCCCTCTGTCTGCTCCCCCTGCTTGTGCGCTCTCTCTCCGATAAAAAACACATATATAAAATTTTATCTCTCTGATAAAAAATATATATATAATAAATGATTAATATACATTTAATGTGAAAATAGATCTTATTTGCTAAAAATCACGTAATGGTTTTTTTAAATTGAGGTGAAATTGGTATAGAATATTATACAAGTTGCAGGTGTACACCAGACTCTGATCTTTGTATATGCTATGAAAGGATTACCACAACAGGTCTAGTTACCATGTATATACCATGTGGCCATCTTTTCAAGAATGAGACGGCTCCATATGTATTGATTTGGAATAATTTCCATAATATGTTATGTGGGTAAAAAAGATGTAGAATATACCGATCCCTATAGCAGCAATGTCTGTAAGAGCCAAACACTGAAAGAGCCCAGATGTCATCAACAGATGAATGGATAAAGAAGATGTGGTATATATATTCAATGGAATATTATGCAGCCATCAAAAAAAGAAATCTTGTTATTTGCGACGACATGGGTGGAAGTACAGGGTATTATGGTAAGCGAAATAAGTCAATCAGAGAAAGGCAACTATCATATGATCTCCTTGATAGGTGGAATTTAAGAAACAAAACTGAGGTGCATAGAGGAAGGGAGGGAAAAATAAAATAAGACATAACCAAAGAGGTAAACAAACCATTAGAGACTCTTAATCATGGTAAACAAAGTGAGGGTTGCAGGAAGGGAGGTAGGTGGGGGGATGGGTTCACTGGGTCATGGGCATTAAGGAGGGCATGTGATGTAATGAGCACTGGGTGTTATATAGGACTGATGAATTAGTGACCTCTACCTCTGAAACTAATAGTGCACTATATGTTAATTAATTGAATTTAAATAGAAATAAAAAGAATGAAAAGAGAAAGAAAGAAAGAAAAAGAAAAGAAAGAATACTGTGCAGAGTGGTGCTGCCCAGAAGAAATGTAATGTAAGCTACACACGGAATTGTAGTTCTCTAACAGCCACATTAAAAGTAAAAAGAAACAGGTGAAATTAATTTTAACAATACATGTAATTTAATCCAGTATATTCAAAATAGTATCATTTCAACATATTAATATGAAAAATTATTAATGAGATATTAAACTTTTTTTTTCATATGAAAGCTTTGAAATCCTAAGTCTTCAAGGTGTACTTTACCCTAACAACACATCTCCCTTTGGGCTGGCGGTGTGTCGGGGGACCCACAGCTGCCCACGCTGGGGCCGCCTGGGTTCATGGCAAGCACCCAGCAGGAGACAGCTCCTCAGCTTTCATGTCCCCAGTCATCTTTCCCACTTGAAGGCTTTCTGGGACACTGGTGACTGACCATGGACCATGGGAGCAGTTGGAGGACCCCTTAAATGTACACTCTAGATCCCACCCATGGCACTGCTCAGATGCCCCAAAAGGTCTGCCATTCAGGGGGACATACAGACTCCTCCTGTTTGTGCCCTGATGCCGCCTCCCCTAGGAAGCAGACTAGCTCCCTTCATCCCAGCCTCATTTTCCTCATCCTCTAGGTGAAACTGGTCAAAATCAAACATTCATCCAGTCCATCAACTGCGGCCTTACTTTGCGCTAATTGCTTGCCAGGCCCTGGCACGGGGTTGGGGAGGGGGAATGGGGAGACATGAGATATCTGCGTCTGGTCTTCCCGGAGGGCCCAGGCTAGTGGGAACTCTCTCCCCAGGCCCCAGGCCCCCAGCCCCCGCTCCCTCTGCCTACCCCTCTTCTTAAGCCTGATCCCCTTCCTGCCTCTCTGGGGCCTCAGATCTCTGCCCTAGACCTGCAAGCGTGACAGGCGGCTCCCCCGGGTTCCAACCACACCTTTTTTGGGCTTGGTTTCCCTTCTAGAGTTCAGGCTGGTCTCTGCTTTTCCTGGGGAGGTTCATGTGTATTAGTCACTGTGTTCAGGGAGCACGGGATGGCAGAGATGATGCGGTCACTAGGAGGACAAGGAGGAAGTCTGGCCTGCAGACCAAGGACTTGGCTCCTGGTCTCACAGCAGCTGGGCTGCTCCGGAATGACCAAGGCCAAGCTCACGGAAGTCACTTGGGGCGCCACCTGAGGAAGAAAGCCTTGGGCTGTGGTCCCATCTGCCCACCCAGGCTCTGAGGGCCCAGCACAGTTCAGGGAGGTCTAGGTGCACTCAGCTTCGAGTTCCTGGAATTGCCCTGTGTCCACATAGAGGGTGGCCCTAAATGAGGTTTATTCTTTTCTGTGATAAACAAACCTGGCCACAAACCTTGCAGCCATGCAACTCAATAAACAACAAACACCCGCAAAGCAACTCATAGGGGAAACCGGAAGCCTTGGGTTCAAATCTTCCTTGCTACCCACTTACTTAGCTGTGTGAACTTGGACAAATTACTTAACTTTTCTGAACCTGATTTTCTTAGCTAAAGAGAGGTAATCTTAGCTAAAGAGAGGTAATAGCAATACTTACCCCCTAAGCTTACTGGGAGGATTAGATTAATAACCTGTAAAGTTCCAAGCAAAGGGTTTTCTCCAGGGGACTGAGGGTTGGAAATGAGGACAGTGATGACCCCTAGAGGACAGTTTGGGAAGTGCTGGGGGTGCTTTCCATTGTCAGCATGCCTCAGGCCACTGGTGTAAAAGGCCCTCAGTACACTGAGCAGTAAAGTACAACGAGAAAATGCCCTCTATTCTACACGGCAAAGCAGGTTTTTGCATAATTTGAAGACACACTGAATTTCCAGGAAAGCAACTAATGGGTAAATTGAGGGAATTTCATGTGTTTTGTTTGGCATTTTACCAAGAGTTGTTCATGGATTTAGCAAATCTTACCACTGACAGTATTGTCACTTGTGGTATCTGAGCGGCCACAAAGTGAGCTTTTCATACTCTACTGTGCACACGCATCCCCAGGGGACCCTGCTAAGGTTCCGACTTCATCCAGCCGGTCTGAGGTGAGCGTGAGTCTGCAGTTCTCCCAAACTCCCAGGAGGGGCCGCTGTTGCAGGGTCCTTAGCGCAGCCGCACACTAACATCACCGAGAACGTGTTTTATTAGAGATTACTTCTCTTTTTTCTTCCTTTATATGACAGGACACCATCTTCGGGTGAGTTCCCCAGGAAACAGACTCTGAGAGACATCTGTGTGTCCCTGGGGTAGGTTTTCAGAACCACCCCCACGAGGGGTGGGAAACGCAGGACCGGGCAGAGGAAATTGTGCCGTGATGGGGTCACCCGGAGAGGCCTCAGCTGACCCCTGCCGAGCTCAGAGCTCACAGCTGGCCCTTCAGAGATGTCTCCCGTTGAAGCAGGAGGGGCCGGCTTTTATCCCACATCAGGGGGTCCCTGGACAGACCATAATCTTTGGTCTCTGCAATTCCTAGGGAGGTGTCAGCTGTGAGTGGTTCAAAGCCAACACTCCTGCCACTGGGGACCGGTGGGACCTCTCCTGCATGAAGGATCCAGGCAGGACACCTGGCATCCGCTGTGAACATATTCAGAGTTTTTTAAATAGCATAGGTGAATAGGTAATATTACCTAGGAAATTTCATTTTACCATAGTAAAGAGGATGTTTCAAAATATTGGTTACAGAAGGGGAGCTTTGGGTTTAATTTAGAGCCTTTGAATATGGTCATTGGTGTACATGTCTATTAATACAAATAATAGCTCACCAAACTTGACATTGATTGGGTGCTTACTATGTGCCAGGCACTGTTTTAAGCACTTGAAGATCCATCAGTGAACCAAGCAACAAAGCCCCTGCCCCTATGGAGGTTACATTCTAGCAAGGAGACAAGGGGTTACAGACCCGGTGATCCCGGTTTTCAGTTTTGGGTCTGCATCTGCCCTCCCGGTGGTCCGCTGCCCATCCCTTAACCTGTGCCAGCCAGGGGGTACCTCCTTCACGGCGAAAGCCTCTCCTCTCTTCCTGCTCCATCCAGGCTGTTTGCGTGTAACTGTTTCTCATCCTTCTGGCTTCATCACTCACCTCACTCAAGATCTCATTTCTAGCCCTAGAAACTTTCTCTGGCTACTTTCAGCAGAAAAGGAATGTGTCGCAGATCCTCTGGGAGGGTAAGAGGGCCACCTAGTAATATGCAACAGCACTAGCCCAACGCCTGACAAATTCCACCCTAAACACCCAACAAAGTAAAGTAGAACCGTTTCTTCAAGGAAGATGTCCTCTGACGCCTCTTCAGTCCTCTCTGCACACTGTTCACCAGATAATAATCCTCAGGCACAGAAAGAGCCCCTCAAAATAAGTGACTGACATGGTGGGAAAGTAGACAGTAGAATGGACCCACACATGATCCCAATTTTGACAGCATTATTCAAAGACTTAATAATAACTAGGATTACCCTGTTGAGGGAAATGGGGCAGATGGGTGAGAAGGTCTTTTTCAACAGCTGAAAGTACTTGTCACCAAGCAGTGTGCCCCGTGAGACAGACTGAATGAAGTTCTCATGCTGAAGGAAAATGGCCGCAGATAGAAGCACAGACCTGCAGGAAGATAAGATCATTAGAAAGAATAAATACACACGAAAATGATTATGCAAAAATGCAAAACTAAAACAAGCTAGTAAAGGAGAAAAAAGTGGAAAAATAAATCTGTCCAAGTTTAAAAGGGCTCCGAGGGCTCTAGGAAGGAAATCACATCTAACAGGCTGAGGAGAGTTTCCAGAGACCCAGGACTTCGACCCCGGACAGGACTGCTCCAAATGTGTAGGTTGTTTACATGGGGGAGGGGAGGATCGAGGTGGTAGACTGGGATAGATTTTATTACTGGCCCAGTCTCCTCTGCCCCTCCCTCCAGCACCCTCCTTGTGTGGAGGCCCGTGTTTGCCAAGCTTGGCCGTGCCACTTCCATTGGAGTGGAAGTGAAGTGTGTCCATTTTGAGGCAAAAAGTTTTTTGTGCTGTTTTCCAGCCCCCTCTGCGGTGAATCTCTGGTATGTACAAGACGGGGGGTCCTTCATCAGCCTGGGCCCCAGAATAAAGGGCAGAAAACGAACTCTGTTTCGGTGACGTGAAGGGCAGGTGGTGGCTCAGGAGTGTCTCTGCCTCAGCTCCAGTGGAAAACCTCTCCTAGGGTTCTGCTCTGACGGTCTGGATGATTTCTTGCCCAACCTTTCATTCGATCATTTATTTATTCATTCATTCAATTCTTACTAAGTGCCTGAACCCAAAGGTGCTGAAAAACAAAGATGATTGATTCAGTCCCTGCCCCCTTGTCCTAGCCGTCAGGGGAAGAAGTTAACAGCTCTAAGAGAGTGGCACTAGTCACGGCTGGGGTGGGGAGCAAGGCGGGGCGGGGGGGGCAGTGGTTGAGTCAATGCAAACAATTTGACAAGAAAACAATAGTAATACGATAAAGACCATTAAATCCCCCCAATCTCTTCCAGTCCTGCCAGTGTCCCCACAGACATGTTATGTAGCTGTCACCAGCGTTCTAGGGCCATTTGAGGGACACCTCTCACCACTTCAGCAAAGCCTACCCACAGGTCAGAATGGATTCACAGGGTAGTCTGAGCCCCATGTTTACTGAAATGCCCTGGGACCTGGGCCAGGAAAGGGAGGTGCTCAGACCCTCACTGTGGGCGGGCAAGGGCTAACGGGGAGATGGGGCATGACTGTGGAGCAGGATGACTATCCTGCCAATGAGTTTGGGAGCATAGGGGACGCTTCCTTTGAATGAAACTGGGGTACGCATTGCTGGGTGAGCCAGAGGCCACCTTCTGGGGCTCTCAAAGCCCACTCTGAGCTTTCCCTCTGCAGCTTTCCCTCCCCTAGATCATCTAGCACCCAGGTCCTCACTGACTCATTTCTGGAAGAAATGTGCCCAGACTGGAGCCCAGTCAAGGAGCTAAAGAGAGGGTCTTGGCGAGGAGGCCCTTCCACAGCAACCCTTGGTACCACTGGCCCCTCCATGGGGTGATCCCAGTTTCTGTCCTGAGTGTGGGTCCTCAAGTCTCATCTCCATCCCAAGGCCCCACGGACACCCAGGTAAGGGCCCAAGTGGGGGGACAGAACAGTTATCTTTGTCAATGAACATGTACACAATTTTCTGCATTTTTCTGAGAGTCTAGGAGCTTGGATTTCCAGACTGGCTCCTCTGTAGACCCTCTGCAGGGTCTACAGAGAACCATCAACCTCAGATAATTTTCTAACTCACTAATAAACAAAATTATTACAGTGGGTCTATTTCTATCATGTTTGATTTCCTTTGAGTACAAAATCATACAATGGAACCACTATCGATAGCTGAAAGGCAAACCCCTGTTCCATCTGAGATCTGCTCTTTGAGACCCTGAAAAGTAAACAGTGGCAAGTGGACCCGGGAAGAAACCCAGACCTTGAAGGAACAGTGAACCAGCAGGGAAGCTTGCATTTTTTCTCCCTCTGGCATCTCCTAGCTTGGACTCAGAAACCAGCTGAAAACTGGAATTGTTGCCTGGGGGCAGAGAGAAGGAATTCCAAAGAAGCTCCCTATTTCTGGTCAAGGAACAGGAAAGGGACTCAAGCGTCTAAATGAGTGGAGGAAATCTACACTCATCGTTCTATCCCTGCTCCCTGACCAACCTACACCAGCAGCGGCGGCAGCAGCCAGAGAGGCAAGCACAGCTCCAAGGGTGAGGACCCCTGTCCCTGACCAGAGAGCCTGTTGTCTAGAAGGACGAGAAAAACCCCATTGCTTCCCCCCACCACCACCACTGTTCCCTCTTTGCTTGGTCCACGTAGGATGTGTGTGGTAGAGCACACAAACTCAAGTCCTGTCTGTCACACCAGAGAATCAGAAAGAGGGGTAATGGGGAAAGAAAAGGGCCAAAGAGGAACACCTGGGTGGCTCAGTTGGTTAAGGTCTGCTTTCAGTTCAGGTCATGATCCCAGGGTCCTGGGATCGAGTTCCACATCAGGCTCCCTACTCGGTGGGGAGCCTGCTTCTCCCTCTGCCTCTGCAGCTTCCCCTGCTTATGCTTGCACTCTCTCTGAATAAATAAAATCTTAAAAAAAAAAAAAAAGTGCCAAGGAGATTGTGAAGAGGAGGAACCTCAGGAAATCAACCCCATAAAGGTGTAGATGAATTAATTCCTGGGCTCATCCCCCAGCCACCCATGCATGGGATCGGAACCTAACAAATGCCCCAAAGGCTTTGGGAACTGAACTCTGGGAGAGACTGCCACCTGGGGCCCAAACTGGCCACATGATGCATACCTGGGCAGATGGGAAGGATGCTACCAAGCACTAGCAAAGATGACAGGCAAACTGGCACTGGAACCACAGCTCACAGAAGGCAAGTAGTAACTTGCAGTCTGAACCTAACTGGATCAATTACATGCTAGAACAAACAAAACAACGTTATCCGTAGGCTTTGTAAGACAGGAGTCTTATAAGAGAATTTTCACAATGTCTGCATAACCAAAAACTACTCAGCTTACAAAAAACAAAAAAAATCTAACATCTTAAGGGGAAAAAAAGAGAATCAGATGCCAATCCCAAGATGAGGCAAATGTTAGAATTATCTGGGAGGCTTTAAAGCAGCTATTTTAACCATGCTCCAAGAAGTAATAACAAACACTCTCGACCTGAATAAAAAGATCATTTCAGGGGCGCCTCGGTGGCTCAGTCGGTTGAGTCGCTGCCTTCAGGTCAGGTCATGATCTCAGGGTCCTGGGATCAAGTCCCGCATCAGGCTCCTTGCTCAGCAGGGAGACTCTTTCTTTCTCCGCCTCGGCCTGCCACTCTGCCTGCTTGTGTGCTCGCACTCTCTCTCTCTCTCTGACAAATAAAAATCTTAAAAAAAATTTTTTTTAAAAAGATCACTTCAGGAGAGAAATAAAAAATTTAAAGAACCAAACGGAAATTACAGTAGTGAAAAATACAATTGCCAAAATTAAAAATTCACTGGATGGCACAGTATCAGAATGGGCCACAAGCCATGGGCTCCACAGATTTGCAGACTAGGGTAGAGCCACGGAGGCCAGCTACAACCAAGTGGCTTTGATCCCAGAACCCTTGGTGTGGCAGCCATGGATGCCTATGTGCGAATGCACCCAGTCCTCCCTTGCCCCGGGCACACCAGATCCCTGCTCAGAAGCCTGCTGGGCTGCCCCTCCAGCCTACCGTTTGGATTTGCTTTACCACCTCCTCTGTGAGCCCATCTCTCCATCCTGGTGTCAGCTCCCTATGGGGTTCCTGGTGGTTGTTCCCTCTCTTCATAATGCCCTACACACAGCAGGAGGCACACACACACACAAAAAAACAGCACACGGAATATGACAGGCCAAGAACTCACCTCCAACTTGGCCTGTGGGGGAGAAACAATAGTTAGCAGGTAACAGCATCTCATGGCTGGAAACCCTGACACTTTGGTTCCCTCACAACTGATCAGCCCCATTTCTGCACTCCTAAGCTCTCTGTATTTAAAAGGAATCATATACATCAAAGCTTTTCAAAGTTTCACTAAGGATTTCATTTTTGCCAAAATTTAAGAAAAAATATGGGGCACCTGGGGGGCTCAGTTGTTAAGCTACTGCCTTCAGCTCCGGTCATGATCTTGGAGTCCCCCAGAGGGCTCTCTGCTCAGTGGGGAGTCTGCTTCTCTCTCTCTGACCCTCCCCCCATCATGCTCTCTCTCTCTCATTCTCTCTCTCAAATAAACAAATATAATCTTAAGAAAGAAAAAGAAAAATATCATTAGGTATAGATGTGCTTAATCAATACCTTGCTAAAATAGCATAATGGGTAATTACTTTGTAAGGAATACACCAGATTAAATGCTAAGCATAGAAAGAAGTTGATTAAATAAAAAGAAAAATGGGAACTACTTGTATGCCCAACCAAAGGGCAAAGACTGAGGACATTTAAGCAGATATACTCAGGGGACAATGTTTATGAAAGTACGAGGAAGTGAACACAGTGTGTGGGGTGGGGGGAGACCAAATAGCAAGATGTTAAATGGTGGTTGTCAGACTACACATGAGCTAAAGACCTTATTTTCTCATGTTCCAGAAATTCTAAAATGAGAACGTTCTTTGGACAAAGAAGAAAGTGCTTTCTGGGGGAAGAATAAAACAAAACAAATCACTCTGTTTCTTTTGGTAGGGGGCATAGCTGGAACTATGGCTTGTCTGATGTCCAGCAAACACCACGCTTGGTAGCGCATTCACAGTTTGCTCCTGACCAAACCTCCGCATCTAGATCAGTGTCAGGCCTAAGGTAGGAAGGCAGGCAATGTTGGCTGAATAAAAGGATGGATGGCATATTTGGAAATACTTGATACTTGACTTTTTCTTAAAATACCTAGTAGAGACATAAAGGAGTTGAAAATAAGAATTATTCCAAATGGGAACTATGTAACGGAGACAAAGAAAAATAAAGGCACATGACACGAATCTGTTAGCGTCCTCACTTGTGGGCTAGGCTGTCGGGAAACAGAGCGTAAGCATTGGACAAGACACGGTGCTCCTAACCCCAGGGCTCTGGGCGGCCAAACCACTTCTCCAAAACACAGGCCAGTCATGGATTTTCTGCAGCTCTGCCATCCCTCTCTGACCAGCTCTCCCTTACCTCAAGGCCACAACCTTCCTGAGGTTCTGAGGGGAAGGAGGTAAGTGAGAAAGGGGGACAGCTGACAAGACAAGAAGAGGGAGAGTGGGGGGCTTCCCCTGAGGCTGAATCCTTCAGGAGGCTTGCCTCTGACGCGAGGTGCCGAGGGCCTCTCTGGTGCTGGCAGGGAGGAGGGACTGGGGAGCCAGTGATTTGCCACCAGTGACAGGATGTCTTCCATTAATACAATGAATGTGTTCTAAGTACCCGCTCACTCAGTTCCACCGGGGAGGAAGGAGAGAGGGAGGAAAGGTAGGAGGGAGAAATGGGGGTAACAAGAGGAAGGAGGAAGGCTTGGAGAGAACGGAGGGAGGAAGGGAAATGAACTAAAAAGGCTACAAAAGCAAAAAATTGACACACTTTCCTGGAGCACATAAAGAGGAGTAAGATGCAAGTCTGCTCTCTGCAACTTAAACCCTAATCAGAGAGGCAAAACCATCCCCCGAGGCCACGTTACCAACTTTTTTTCTGGGTGAGATCTCCCCTGCTTCCAGGCACCCCTGTCCAGCCACCATTTCCTACCACACAAGAGCTTCTGTGATTTCAGATCTTTGCTCCTTCGAACCTGCCCTTTCTTCTCATCCACCCACAGTCCAGAGCGCCCGGATCTCCCTCCAGGGGGACTCCCGGGCTGGAAAAGCCGAGCGGGGCAGCGGGCCTGTGCGCACGCGCGGGAGGCGGCCTGGCCCGGAGGGGCTGGGACCGCCGTGGGGAAGGTGGCATTCCGAGAGGCTTGGAGACCATCAGCAGGAATGTAAGCAGTCCTTGGACAAGTGTAGAAGCAGGCTCGATGGGGATGCCAAGAGACACTCTGCTCCTCCAAGAACAGGCTGAGAATACCCTCAAAAAGGAAACAGCCGTGACAGAAGGTGCACGGAGGGAGAGCCAAGCCCACGTCCCATGCCTGGAGAGAGTAGAAAGGCAGAAGCAGTACTCAAGGCCAGTGAAACCAGATGGTGGGAGATGAGGCGCTGGTCATGGTGTCTAGCAAAAGGGCCATTAGGACAGCAAAACCCAAGTAAGCCAATTAAGAAATGGAAGACAAATGACCACAAGGACATGAAAGATGTTCCACATCACTAATCATTAGGGAAATGCAAATCAAAACCACAAGATACCACCTCATGCTCATTAGGATGACTGCTATTTAAAAAAAAAAAAAAAAGCATGTTTTATGGTATGTGTATTTTACCACAATAAAAAAAAATGGAAAAAAAAAACTATAACAGGAAGCCATTTTACAGTAGAATGGGATACAGAAGTTTAAAAAAACACACTCTCATATCTCAGGAATAATCAGTTTTAATGTTAACTGAAATTAATCAATACTCTTTTAAGGATTCTTTCATTTGCTGTGTTGATTCCCATTCTGTGGATAAAATAGTTAATATTCAACCAATCCTCTATTACAAAACATGTTGATGGCTTCTAGTTGATTACTATTATGAACGCTTGGCAATTAAATTCCTTGCATACATTTTTAAGTGAATTATTTATTAGCAATAATCGCGCCTCGGATAAACCTCATTGGCTATGATAGTGCCACTGCGCAAAGCTTAAGTGAATTATTTATTCAAAACAAGAGCAGTTAGGATGGGTGATGGGTCATGGGAGTGGGTGGATGGGACAGAGCAGGGAGTACAGCTCTGGCCTGAGAGACCAGGGGCTCCTGGCAGCCAAGAGCGGTTACCCAAGGCCCAACAGCTCTCTGGGATTAGAGCAGAGCTGCCTTTAGTTCAAGGCTTTACACACTTGATCATCTCCATGACCCCCTGGAAATCTTGGTAGAATATTCTAGTTCCGTAGGTCCAGGATGGGATTTGGGTTCTGTATTTCTGAACCCAGGTGATGCTGCTGTGGCTGGACGTCATGCTACACTTTTAGTAGGCCTCGGGATAAAGGGTGAACACGGGGGATGGGGCCTGTTACAAGGCTGGTGACAGGACTGGAGAGGCTTCTCTCAGGATTTGGTTCGGTGGTTTGTAAAACTCCACCCTGACTCTACCTCACAGAGACAGGAAAGAGAAAGGGGTTCTGAACACTCTGTGCCGGGGCCGCACAGGGGGCAGGTCACTCATCCTGGGCAGCCTCCTGGTTTTGGCAGTGGGAACAGGGAAACCCACAAAGGCAACTTCAGAGAAGACAGGGGCCCCAATGGGAATGTTCCCAGCTAGAGGACGCATGCATTTTTGCTTCTCTTTTTCTTGTGGAAAGGAACACTCACCATAACCCCTCCTATCCCGTCATCACCTTCAACAGTTATCAACTTGTGGCCCATTTCCTCCAACCATCCAGACTATTCTCAACAGATCACTTCACTCAAAAATATTTTAAAACAAATCTCCAGAATATGAGTCCTCTCTTTACTAACTATATGCTTTGTTTTAATAAAGAAGAGAAAGCTTTCTCAAAAGCCATTTAGCAGTATTTGGTAAAATAATTTGTCACCAAATACAGGCGCCTGGGTGGCTCAGTGAGTTGAGTGACTGACTTGATTTCGGCTCAGGTTATCATCTCGGAGTCATGGGACTGAGCCCCACATCAGGATTCACGCTCCGAGGGGGAGTCTGCTTGAGGTTCTCTCCCTCCTCCCCTCTCCCAGCTCTCCAAAGCCCGCATACACTCTCTCTCTTTCAAATAAATAAGTAAATCTTTTAAAAGTAAATCTTTTAAAAGATCATTTGTTACAAAATAAAAATGTTAACAAAACAGTGGATTAAATTAACAAAATTTCTGCATTTCATTTCTACAGAATGAAAACCATGCAGTGCTTTAAGATTTGACATTTAATGACATTTGAGAGAATTAATTTCAAGATAGGAAAAAGTATCTTTGGTATAAAATATTAAGTATAAAAGGGTTATAAAATAGTCAAAGCAGGGGGCACCCGGGTGGCTCAGTGGGTTAAGCCTCTGCCTTCAGCTCAGGCCATGATCTCGGGGTCCTGGGATCGAGCCCCGAATCAGGCTCTCTGCTCAGCAGGGAGCCTGCTTTCCTCCCTCCCCCCGTCTGCCTCTCTGCCTACTTGGGATCTCTATCTGTCAAATAAGTAAAATCTTAAAAAAAAAAAATAGCCGAAGCAGGATGACCTTAATTTCTAACACTGTAATACACACAACATGTATGTGCGCAGGAAACAAACTGGAAGAAAATATATCAAAGTTCTAGGTGACTTTCTGGGTAATTTTAATTTTCTCACTGTGCTTTTCTGAGTGTTCAGTGAACAGTGAGAGTGTACGGCAATCATAAAAACGTTAACAAAAGATACAGTGGTGCCTGGGGTTTCCCAAAGGGTGCTGGTGTCATCCTAGGACTTGTCACTGGTGAGTGACTGCATGCACTCCTTTAGCCCACAGCATCCTCCCAGGCAGCCCCTGGTTTCTTTTCTAGATTTAGCACTGGTCTTCAGAGCCTCCTACCCAGTCCGTTTTGCAGGCATTAGATCCTAGCTGGCCCCCATTTGGCTCCAGATGGTGGGCAAACCGGTTCCCTCCCCTCCCAGGTTCTCTGGGATGAGTCCTTTAAGCACCAATGGGCCCGGGCCAGCAGCTTTTGGATTTAATGGATTACATTGGGCAATGACTTTACACAATCTTGTCTCTTTGCAATCTGAAATTAAACCAGGCTGCAAAGTCTTATTTGGCCAATAGGTGGTGTTGTACAACACAAAAGCACTAGTGCCCCGCGGTTCTGAAGACAGATTTCAGGGATCCTTGTAATAGTTGCTGGAGAGGGCAGGCTAACATAACATAGCTATCTAGGGGTTTGCAGACAAACTTAGCACCTGCCACTATCCCTACCATCATCACACAGGAATAGCCATTTCAATATAAATGTAGGAAGACAGAAATCTCAAGATAAAGGCAGTTCTTGAACGTGAATACATTTTAAGAAAAACTCCGTTGTATGATTCTTATTCTTGTCATTTCAACTCAGACCAATGAAAACTTG
Organism: Mustela erminea; assembly: GCF_009829155.1. Lineage (NCBI taxonomy): Eukaryota > Metazoa > Chordata > Mammalia > Carnivora > Mustelidae > Mustela > Mustela erminea. The sequence goes on from NC_045614.1 coordinate 102,585,329, forward strand.
ACCCTAGACCAGTGCAACCCTAGACCAGCACTGATGCTGAACTGGCCTTTGGGAATCCCTGCCCTAGCCAAGGATTCCAGGAGATGAAGGTCCCTCTATTCCCCGACGTCAAATTTCCATAAAAATCAATTTGCTTCAAATTAAGAATGCCTTTATGTTCCCAGTGTGCAGTGAGACATATCTACTAGACCTTTCCTCCACTCGTGGTTAAAGTGGAACAGTGAGCCACTTTTAAGAAGAGCTATCTCTTAAAGACACAGGTTGGGAATGCCCAGGTGGCTCAGTCAGTTAAGCGTCTGCCTTTGGCTCAGGGCATGATCCCAGGGTCCTGGAATTGAGTCCCGCATCAGGCTCCCTGCTCAGTGGGGAGCCTGCTTCTCCCTCTGCCTGCTGCTTCCCCTGCTTGTGCACGCTCTCTCTCTGACAAATAAATATTAAAAACAAAAACAAAACACCACACAGGTTGATCACACCATTCCTCTGCTGTCGAAAGGACTCAGGATATCACACCAGCAGCTTCATGATCGAGGCCTGCCTCACTCACCAGGATCAGAATCGGACAAGAGCCACCTCCAGCTCATCCCAAAAACACAACAGAAGGATGGCTTCCAGCCTTACCGAACTTCAGCACTTAAACCCAGTCTGTTCCCTCCAGCTGCAATGTTGACATGCCCCTCACCTTCCCGATACTTGCCTATTTTTTTCCAGCAAGTCAGCACAATGTCACCTCCTCCAGGAAGCCACCTCCTCTGCTCCCAAGGCACCTGGCACATAATGATCTGAGAGTACCTGTCACCTGGTTAGAATGGTGGCGTCCCCTGGGCACTGTCTGTTCAGCTTGTGTTCTCTCCTCAGGACTTGACTCCGTAAGATACCCAGTGAATCCTTGCTGATTCATTGATTCTCCTTGTTGGCAAACAGGCCCGGGTCAACTTTTTCAAAAGCCTCCCTTAAGATCTTTTCAGTAAACCCAGGAGATGCTGGCAAAAGCTGGCAGGCTGGTTGGTGTGAGAGAAACAGCAGGAAGCCCTGGGACTTAGGAAACTGGGGATCTGGCAAAAGTACATTCGGTTTCCTGATACACTGAGTAGCCCCTGATCCTTTGGAGTCACCCTTGCAAAATATCTTTCTGAAATGTACTAGCTCTGCAGTTGCTTACCAAGAAACAACATTTCAAAAAATGAAGTTGAAAATGTCTATGAGTGACAAAAAGGAACGACTCTGTAGCAAAAGAACAAATTATTTTTTAAAAACAAAATGATATTAAGGGAAATGGGAAGAGAAGACAAGTGTGTGTACACCAGAGTTGTGGTCCGTGAGTAATGAGAACAGCAGGAACATGAAGAAATAAAACGTACAATGATTACAGTTTACTGGGTACTTGTCATGGTCCACACACTAAGCGAAATACTTGATCTGTGCAACCATTCTAAAAAGCAGGGATGACTGTCCCTGGGGTTATAGGCTTGGAAAGGTTAAGTAACTTTTCCAAGATCAGACAACTGGAATGGAATCTGGATCTAACAGCAAAGCCCCAAATTAACTTAATATTAACTTCTTCTCTTTGGTGATACATTGTGACCAAATATTTTTAGGGATGCCTGGGTGGCCTATTCAGTCGAGCATCCGACCTGGGCTCAGCTCATGATCCCCGGGTCCTGGGAGCCCCCCCCCATCAGGCTCCCACTCAGCAGGGAGTCCGCTTCTCCCTCTCCCACTCCCAACTTGTGCTCACACACTCACACATTCTCTAATAAAATCTTTAAAAATAAGCATTTTTTTAATCGCAGTTAAATATAATTGAATTCTTAACTTAGCACACAGGGTATGCTAAACACGTCTCCATCTGAAGGCTCCAGACCTCCCAGGCCTGAGGGCCCACGGCGCAGGCCAGCCTGGAGCAGCAGATTCACAGACAGCCTCCAGACCATCCTAAGTGGTCTTTGTGTTTTTAACAAATCTAAACCATCAGCTTCCTCTCCATGATTTAGCTCTCATCCTGCTCAGAGGCATGGTTAAGCCCAAAGGGCTAATTCCCTTGATCCAGTCATTTTCTAAGAACCACTAACAGACTAATCATTTACCTTTTAAATGGGTCAAGGGTATTAATAGGTGGCTCACAGAAAAGGAAGTACAAATGGCCCAAATAATTTTTTGTGTGTATGCCCTCATTAGAGAAATGTAAATTAAAGCTAGGGAGACCTGTCTCTCCAGCAAAAATCAGAAAGCTCAGTACCGCATGGAAAGCTCTCCTGCACTGGTAGCTGTGGCTGCTGGAACCACCTCCCCCATAGACAGCCATTCAGCAAGACTCATCATGAAAGCACATACTCTGACCGTGGAGCTCTGCTCCTGGGATCATATCTTTCAGATTGACTCGTAAGTGAAAATTAATCTGCATGTGCCGTTTTACTGCAGCAATGGTTGTGAGGCCTTGTTAAACAGACCATGGTACAGCCATGGAACCCCAAACAAGAAGGGGGATGCTCGTTCAGTATGGCTATGAACTCCTCAAAATACTGTAGTGGAAAAGACTCTGATGCTGGAAGGCTGCCTCTGGCGGCGGGGGTGGGGAGGATGCAGCTGGGGTGGGAGATTTCACTAGAGACTCGATACCTTCTGAACTTTAAACCACATGAAATACTCAGAAAAACGAAATTAAAACATCTATTGAAGCTTTCCTTGTTACAGAAGTTTCTGGCTTTGCGCCAGCTCTCCCCTGCAGTATACCCTGCCTTCTGGGGAACTCTAGAGCAAGAACAGAGGGACTGTAAGTACAGGTCTGCATCATGGAGGCTCTGCCCCTCTGCCAGCCCTGAAGGGGAGGGAGCCGGAAGGGTGTCCCTGGCCGCACTTCCTCCCTCTCTCGGTCCACAGGTGGCGCCACAGGGCCTGCTGCCTGGACAGATGGTGGCCTGGGAAGCCCTGGGGCCTTGGGCTGCTGACCAAGAGGCAAAGAAATAGGCAGGCACAAGTAAGTTAACATAAAATAGAAACTAGCTTTATTTATCTGGAAGAAGCAGGGATCCATAGCTGGGGCAGCAACTCTGGCGGCAGAGGCTGGCAGGAAAACGAAACAGCATAGGGGAGGAGCTGGGTCAGAGAGGAAGCTCTGGTGTCCCTCCAGGGCAGCTGCCCCCTTGGTCTCCTTCCAAACCTGGGGCCTTGGGCCCTGGTCCCTGCCAGAGAACAATCTGGCACCCCTGCTCTGCTTCCTGAGCCACTTAGGGCTATTTCCAGGCACAAGATCCTAAGACCAGCCAAGTCCCATAGCGTATCCATGGCGAGGCCACAAGTCACATTCTCTCTGACACCCCCAACAGCCCACCAGGGGATCCCTGGAGAAGGGCCCTCCCCTGCAGAGGGCCTGTGGGTGCTGGTCCCCCTTTCTGTGTGGTCAACACATCCTCCTTCCACGGGTGCAGCCTGGCTTCCCGGTCAGCAGAGCCTGGGGACACGCTCCGGCCACAGGCCCCACAGCCAGGGCTGGAGCCAGAGGCAGGTTGGCTGCAGGGCATACTGAGGCCGCCACCAGGCCTGCCTTCACAGGGCTTCTTCCCGCCCCTTGGCTAAGGGCACCAAGGGCTGATCCAAAGTTGCAGGGACAGCACTGGGTGAGGGAGGGATGGCAAGGCGGGGCTCCCAGTCTCCCGCAGACTTGGCCTTGCCCTGCCGCTAGGAGCAGCGAGTGGCAGCAGGTCCTCCAGGCCCGGGCAGGGTCTCTCCCCACCCTTGTCAGATGGACAGGCTCAAGTGATTCCTTCAGAGCAGACCCTCTGGCTCTCCCGACATCTCAGCGCCTGAAGGGTGGGAAACAACCAGAAATGGCCTCTATCAACAGAGGAGTGGATGCAACAGAGCAGGGAACGTCCAACGTGGGTGGGCATGAGAAGGCCTCTTGGTGCTAGGCTCATCAGTTGCAAAGTCAGCAGTAATTTTGGAATTTATCATCCTGGGATGCTTTTTATCATTAATAATGATGATAATAATAAAGAGAACAGCAGTATTGTTTATTAGCCAATCAGAGGGCGACAGGCACAGTAAACAAGCCCCATGAGAGAGGCTCCAGTTCCTTCTTACTCTTTAGTTCATTTGAACCAAGGGGCTAAGTAGTCTACAGGCACTCAGGAGAAACGGCTCTCCCCAGAGCTGTTCCTGTCCTGGCTCGGGGCTGCGGCCCGCCTCCGAGTGTGTGGCCCACGAGGGGCCAGGCTGTCCCCTGGCGCGGTGCCTGCTGGGACACGGTTTCTCAGGCCGGGGCTCACTCACTTGTGGTGGGCAGGGCCGCAGGAGCCCAGAAGGCGGCAGCCGGCCTGCTCCAGGCTCCAGTCGCACATCTCCAGCACTTTGTGGCACTCACTCCGCGGCCGCAGACCCAACCCAAAGAGCTGCTCCACCTGAGGGAGCAGAGGGTGGTGCCATGGGACACACCGGGGCTGAAGGGCGGCAGGCAGCCGGGGCGGCCAGGGTGGGGGCAAAGGAGAGCCAGAGGCAGGCTGGTGGGGAGGGGCAGGGGGAGGCGAGTGCAGCAGAACCAGTCCTCAGGGTCCCTGAAAGCCAGAGTGGGCGGGAGGTGGCGGTACCTTCAGATACTGGGCAGCCCGCTGCACGCTCCAGCTGTGGCTCTGCAGGGCCGCCTGGCACTCCTCTGTGGTCACCCCATGCACCATGGCCTGCAGCTGGGCACACCCACCCACCTACCCGTCAGCTCCGCTTGGGCCCATTCCTCTGGGGCCCTGGGGCCTCTTCCCGCCCCCTGCCCTCCACCCCAGCACCTGGGCCCAGCACTCACCATCTGGATCTTGTCTGCCGGCCGTCCAGCCTCTGGCCCATCCCCAGGGCAGCCCCTCTGTGGCAGCCGAGCCGTGGCCCTCAGGGCTGGTGGCCGGGCCCCTGGGTTACTGTTGTTGGTGGAGAAGTTGGCCTTGGGGTCTGGGGCGGCCTGGGGCATTGGTCGAACAGTGGCCGTGGGGGCGGCAGGGGCTGGGGTGCTGGGCGGGGGCAGCAGCAGAGGCACAGGCAGAGGGGCTGGCTCTTCAGGGCTCTGGGCCTCCCGCAGGAAGCGTTGATAGCGTTCTAGGTAGGGTGGGCGCTCCGGCAGCAGGTAGTAGTGGGTGCTGCTGACCTTCTTGCCATCGCGGACAATGGGGAGAATGCAGGGGCCCGCCCGTGGGCCAGGCGCCTGGATCACTTGGGGCGTGGCATACTTGGGGTCGGAGGCGAAGCTCTGGGTGGTGGGCATGGTCTTCCCCGGTGAGCTGGAGAGCCGGGCTGGCAGCGGGGAGCTTCCAGGTGGTACCAGTGGGCTAGGGGTCCTCGAGCTTTGAGGAGACAGGGGTTCCCGGGGAGGCACCCGGGGAGGGGAGGCAGGTCCGGGCCACCGCCCTAGCTCCTCCTCACCCGAGGGGGCCGGAGACAGCTCGCCCCGTGGGCGAGTGGGCCTTGGGGGTATGGGCACGCGGGGGGGCACCTGGGGCTTGTCCTCACCCACTGGGGCCGGGCCAGGAGAAGGGCCCAGGGAGGCCGCCGGGACCTGCAGCTGCCGCATGCACTCCTGCTGCAGCGCCTGGAAGATCTGTGCGGTCTGGGCAGAGCTGGGTGGCTTGACCCCCGCCTGGGGCGGGAGGAACAGATTGTCCTCCAGGGGAGGGAGCAGAGGTGCCTGCTCAGGCACAAAGGCGTAGTTGGTCTCCCCTTGGCTGGGCCCCGCACAGACCCCTGCACCCACAAGGGTGCTGTTGATGGAGCAGACCTCAAAGTCATCCTCATCCTGGGCCACATCGTCGTAGGCGGGAGGTGGGGGCAGCGGGCGCGCATCCCAGTCCACCACGGGTGTGGGGTGCAGCGGCCGGGGCAGGGCCCGTGTGGGGCTCTGTGGCGGGGTCTTGTCCAGCAAGGAGCAGGCGTCCATGGCCAGCTGCGCCAGTGAGGGTGCGCAGGGCCGCGGGGCAGGCACGACAGGCTCCTCGCCAAAGTCAATGAGTGTGACCTCACCCCCGCTGCCTCGAGCCGCCTTGGTGCCCGGTACCCGAGCCGAGGGCTTTGCGAGCCACAGCCCACGGGTCAGGGCTGGTTTCCGAAGGCCCAGCCTCTTGAAGTCGCTGGACAGGGGGTCCTGATCCTCACTCACGGGGTCGTAGGTTGGCTCTAGGATAGAAAGGGAGACCCCGCCAGGAAGGCAGTGTCAGACAGGGGGACAGGGGAAGAAAGGCAAGTATCATTCGCAACTCCCCACTCCCACTGCCCCCAGAGGTTAGCCCTCGGCTGCCCAAATTCTCAGTGCACACCAACCCTATTCCAACAGGAGCACAGAAACTGCTCTGGACACTGCCAGCTCTCCGGGGGGCTGACGCGACCCTGCCTCCATCTCGGCTAGAGCAAGCAACACCCTGCAGCAGCCTGACACCCCAACACACAAGACCCCCCAAATACCCCAGGCTCCTGGGCCCCGTCAGTCCCTGCTTACGCCCACCCCGTTTCGGCACACCATTAGTGCGGAATGGAGGCTACAGGCAATCACCCACCACCCAGGGCAGCTGGCGCTGTCCCTGGAGAGCACGGAGCTCCTGACCAAACACCACAAAAGCCCAGACGCAGCCGCCTCTGCAGGTCCCAAAGGGAGTGCGCCAGGGCCAGCTGATGGGGGAACAGGTGGGCACCAGGACCACACACCTGCTCCAGAAGCCCAAGCTTTTAGGGGTCAGGGGAGAGGCAGGCATGCTGGGCTAGGTTAGCGGCAAAAGCTCACAGCACACACCCCACACCCACTCCCACCCAGCCAGCCCACTGGGGCTCTGTACCTTCCAGAAGGAGAGGAGGAATGAGAGGAGAGAGGGGACGGGGGCAGGGGCCAAGGCACCGAGAGCAGCCCCACTTACTCTGAGCGAAGATGGCAGGCTGAGGTGGGCGAGGCGGAGGCTGCCCTGCAAGAAAGGCGGTGCGGAGAGCAGAGGGGCGGAGCGGGACAGACAGAGGGTGGGAGGGAAGAGGGCCAGACAGGAGGGCAGAGCGTGGATAGAGACAGAGAGAGAGCAGTGAGTAGGGGCGCATGAACGTACAAACCCAACAGCAATGGGAAGCAGTGGGGCGGCAGGATGGGGGGAACCGTGTTCCGGAACGACAGGCACAGGATCCGGGAGATGGATGAGGCTCCTGGCCAGCGTGAAGCCAGTGGGGTGGTTTTGGCTCGGGAGAGGACAGCAGGATTAGGGGGAGTGAGGAAAGCCAGGATCTGAGCACGGCGGGGAGGGCGGAGGGAAGCTGAGGTGGGCAGGCCAGTACAGGACTGGCCTTGGGTGCCCACCTCGGCGGATACAGCTGCCTCTCATCTTCCACCCCACAGCCAGCCGGAGCCAGGGCTCAGCTGTCCCCCAGGAGCCCTGACCCAACTGTCCCAGAGCCAGAGCAGCCGGCTCAGCGTGCCCGGTGAGGACAGTACCTCTTCCTGGGCAGCTGACGAACTTGGGGGGGCTGGGTTCTTACTTTTCACCCTTCCTAGATGTTGGGTGGGTCGGGAGGTGCTCAGTTCCACACTCAGCAGGTCAGGAGGGTCCATGGGGTTTCCCAGGTATAGTCTGTGGGGAGACAACCGAGTCAGAGGAGGGAAGCAGGGGAAAGGCTGTGCAGTGACGACCGTGGAGAAACCTCAGGTGGAGACTAAGACCCTGGGCACATGGCGGGAACCATCCTGTCCAAGCCCTGCACAGACTGGGCCGGGAGCACAGGACTTCCAACTCCCCGCAGTTCCCCACAAACTGTATCCCAGGGACAGGGGTCACAGAGAGATGGCAGGGCAAAAGTCCTGAGTGCAGGCTGAAAGGCTTGGGCTGAAGGGACTCTAAGAATACCCTCCAGGAGCAGAGCTGCTGTCCGCAATGGCTAGGGCACCCCACCCACACTTGTCAGCCACCTGCCGGCCCTCTTGGGAGCACCCAGCCACACGACCCTGGCAGGGTGGGCAGGAGGTACACTCTTGCCCCACGGCCAGGTGGAGGAGGGGCCGGGCTGTCTGGCCCGCTCCCGATTCACCCTCTCCAGCCCCGTGCTGATTGTCAGGCCCTGGGACTTAGTCACTGGGCTGATTAAAGCCCAGAGGAATGGGGCTGGGCCGGCCACAGCACGCCATGAGCAGGGCAGAGGGCGCCGGGCCTCCTTTCGGAGGGCGTCTCCACACCTCGCCCCAATTCCCTCAGGCCCGAGCCTGGCTCTTCGGAGGTGAGCGACACCAGCTGCTCTGCAGGGCTTCACTTCTGGCGTGTGAGGGGAAGGGGGGGAAGGCCTGCTTCATGGGCCTCTCAGGGCAGAGCCAAACGTCAGGAGAAGTCAGAGGAGAAAGGGCTGCCTGGAAGCCCCCTGGGGCCAGCGGAGAGAGGAGCTGCCAGGTGGCTCCCTGGGGCAGGGCACTCAGGAAATGACTAATTCTTCTCCGTGTCCTCCCCAGATGCCCCCCAATGACCTCATCCTTTTGCTTAAAGGGGACTGACCCCCCCCCCGGTACAGAGTTGGCAAGCAGGTGGGGGTGTTGCCTAACCTTCCAACTGGCACCCCCCACAGGGAGCTCTTTCTCTGTGCCCCTGAGTCTGGGAACACGAGCTCACTTGACCACTGGGCCCACAGGCTCAGTCTCCAGGACTCTAGCAGCCCAAGAAGGGAAGCTTCTACATAAACACTAGGGAGCATCATAGCTTCCCTGCTGAGCTCCTTGGGAAGGCTGTTCCCAGTCCCTTTTCCTAAGGTCAGTGCACCAGGGGTGGGGGATTCCACCAAACAGAAGTGTGTCTCCAGCCCAAGCTCCTAACCCCGGTTCTGCCTGCAGGGAACAGCTTCTGGGCAGTAAGAGACCCTCTGCCTCACGGCTGTGACAAGGACCTCGGAAGCCAGCAAGAGCCTATGACTCCAGAGCCATAGGTGATCCCCACCCCCAATAGCACTCACTCGTCGATCTTGTCGGGGAAGCCCCAGCAGTGGCGGGGGTCGCTGTCGCCATGTCCTGTGTGGATGAAGCTATTCTGCAGGGGTTGACTGATGTCCTGGGCCGACAGGCCAGCCACGGAAGTCACCACATTGCGCGGGAAGGGCCCTACACACAGCGTCCGTGTGTTCTGCCCACGCCACCAGTAATTCTCAGCCCTGCTCAACAGAGATGACATGGTGAACCCCAGGGCATGTAGGGATGGGGGCAGGGAGCGGGACACTTCCCATACCAAGCTCTCTAGCCATGCTATCTGAACAGCCGGGCAGAAGGGCCCCGGGAGTTACAACCTTGAGCCCAGTGGGGTCTGCTATCAGCCCCAAGACCAGTCACTCCTCTGGTACAGGGCCCAGCTGTTTGCACACACCTTACCCCAAGATACCTAGGTGGGTCAGACAGCTTTTCCTACAGTTTACAAATAAGGAAACAGGTTCAAACAAGTGACAGGACTGGCCTACAGTTCCCAGAAAGATCATAGCAGACCCCGGATTCAAATTCAGTTGTTAGTCTGCAAGCCAGCACCCTTCCTACAAAGCTGCCTCACCTCCTTCCTCCCGGCAAGGCCTGAACCCCCACCCTCTGGCCACTGGACTTTACTCTTCAGCCCAGTTTCCCGGCATCCTGAGCTGCAGGGTCCAAAGGAGCACCATGGTCTCAGCACTCAGCTTGGAACCAAGCCCTCCAACCACACTCTATTTCCTGCACGCAGCCCCTCATGCACCTGGAAGCCCTCAAAGCAATTCACTCCGTCCCATTACCAGTTCTGCATCTCCAGTGCCTTCTGCAACTTCTCAGCAGGGCTGTGGGACCCTCGCCTTAACCCCAGCCATCTCCTGGGAACACCACTCTTGTCTTAAATACAGGGTCTAGAAAGGGACCCAGTGTCCCAGTGTAGCTGGACTGTGGGACCCAGCTCCTCACTCTGATCTCTGCTGACGCAGCCTAAGCCCGGGCCTGGGGTGGGGGTCAGGGCAGGAGGGGGCCCTCCTGGACACTTCAAATGGCAGGCTGCAGCTCCCTTATCTGCCGCTGGGCTCATTACACCTGACGACATGGGCAGAATCCAAGCTGAGGCAGGAGAAGGACAGCCTCATGCTGCTGTGACCACGTGTGCATACCCAGTCAACCACCACCAGCAAGGCCAGGAGCATAAAGGTCTCCTCCAAACTGGGCCGAGGGGGGATGGAGGCTGAGCTCCTGGAGCCTCCTCTGGAAGGTAACGTGGCCCCCTGGGAGCAGCATGACCTCAAACCGCCAGCTCTAGAGGTCACAGGTCAAGTCCCAAGAGTCCAGCAGTTCTCGGGAAGCGAAGAGGTGGGGCAGGGGAGGGCTGGGAAGCCACCTCCTTCTAAACAGGACTGCAGACCAGCCCACCACCAGACACAGCAACCCTGTGATTACTCCCTGCCCTGGGGTGGGAAAGGCAGGAGAGGAAGGAAGAAGAGAGGACAACACCCAGGAAGGGACAAAGGGACAAAGCCATCAAAATATAGCAGGGCCCTTCCAAGAAGAGAAACGCCCCCCCACCCAGCACCGCAGCTCCGGGGCGGGGGGGGGGGGGGGGGCGGGGGGGGGGGGGGGGCGGGGGGGGGGGGGGGGGGGGGGCGCGGCCGGCCCGGGGCCGGATTGGCAGGCTGAGGTTGACATCTGCCGGTGAAGAGGTGAAGAGGGACGTCTGCCACCAGGGAACTCTGCTGCTGGTCTCCCCTCCCCTCTGTGCCCACTGGTGCCCTGGGTTCTGCAGGCCTCTCCACAAACTTCTCGGATGCCCAACCAGGCTGGACAATAGACTCTGCTCTCCACGCCTCTTCAGAGGTGCATATTAACCTGGGTGAGAGAGGCGGCTGAGGCAGAAACACAGTCCCGTGGAGAACCGAATCACGTCCAAGGCCAGGTCTGCTCTGTGGACAGGTCTGCCCTGTGCCCTATGCCCCCTGTGGACCCTGAGCAAGGTGAGATTACCAGGAGGTCCCTCCCTCCACCCCCTGCCTCTTGCCAGCACAGCTGAAGTCCTGACACAGGGGTTCCTCTGGACCCACGTAGGAGAGTGACAGATGCCAGCCCCCTCCTCTTATTGTGGGTATGGCCGAGCAACAGCGCTGGGCCCACTGAGAGTCCTGACATCAGTTTCCACACTCTGCTCCCCAGGGAGGGGAGTTGGGGGTGCAAAGCACGCTTAGAAAAAAGACACTCTGGGAGTCACATCCCAAGCACACTCAGCAGCGGCACCCTCTCAACAAGACATAACTCTTGAGATGGCTGACACTGTCCTGAGCTGCCCACCGACCCCCTCCGAGGTTTGGTGGGACCCAGGCGCCAGCGGCTCACACAGGGAGGTCACCCATCCCACCCGGCATGCACTGGCCACACCCATGCTCCCTCCCCCCACACCCCCACCCCCACCCCACAAATGGACCAGAGTCTCCACAGCAATGGGAGGGGTCAGGCCCACTGTGGGCAGACACTGCCGCACAGATAGAAGTCCCCGGGGAAAGAGACCAGGGCCCAGCACCTCTGGCACAAACAAATGTTCTGTCTCCTGCTGCCTGTTGGCGTCCAGGAACAGGCAAGAAGCTGAGTGGCACCTGGGAAACCTAGGTCTGAACTGAGAACTGCCTAAGGCTGCCCCTGCTTCTACGTGGGACCAGCTTCTGGAAATCTCAGCCCCCACCCAGTCCTGGCCCAAGGTAGTCCAGCCCAGAAACGGCTTATAACTGTTGCTTAAATATTTTGCTCAAAACACAGTCCCACTCACTTCTGAGTGACCCAGGCATCCCTGGTGTTGGACCACCCAGGCCCCTGGTTCCCCCTCACCCTACCCCTGGAAGCAGAGGCTCCAAGGACCAGGCCAGGCCAAGGCCCTGAAAATAGATTTCCACACCTGTCTCCCTTCTCTAGTTCTATAAAAACAGAACACGGAAGTGCTACAGCCATCCCAGCTTCCAAACAAGATTCCCCTGGAAAAGACCCGCCCGTCATCTGTCTCTCCATCTAGACAGCACCTCACAAGTTTGACAGAGCATCTGGGTGTCCTCTCCTGCCCACTGCCTGGCACCCCAAGAAGCACCGAGCTATGGACAAGGGGATCCCAGACTCGGCACTGCTTCCGCAAGGGGAACCCACGGTTGCCAGAGAAACAGACACAGAGCTGCGAGCCAGGCTAAGAGACGGGAAAGCAGAGAACCAGAGAACCATGCGTACAAGCCCAGACCCTCCACCCAGAGATGTGGAGACAGAGTCAGCCAAACAAACACAGAGACATCTGGGCACCAAGAAAACAAGGGGCCAGAGGGAAAGCACACAGACCCACCCCCAAAGCCTCGCCGGCTGCCCCTCACCTCCCACCTCCTGAGCAGCTCCAGGAACCATGTGCAGGCACCGTGGTCCAAGTCGGTGCGGGCCATGGAGGAGGAGCCCAGGGAGCCAGGGAGCTCACACTGGCAGGCAGCTGCAAGAGCCCGCCCGCAGCTGGGGCCAACCAACGCCTGGGACCCAAGGGTGGGGCAGGGCACGACCACAGTGCCTCCCAAAAGGAGTGGCTCCCCCGGGGCCCCGCCTGCTACCCGCCCTGCTCTGGTGGAAACCCAGGCCACCAGCTCCTGAGACACACACTCCAGAACACAAGCAGCAATTGAGTCACCTTCTGAGGAACACTGGGCCCCCACTGACTGGGAGGAAATAAACACCCAAGGGCTATGGTGCACAAGAAGGGTCAGGTCCAAGGTCCTCAGGTTCCTGAAGGTGAGAATGATATGGGTCCAGACTTCCGACTTAAGGCCCTGCCATGCCCCTCCAGATGGGGCATCTTCCTATTTCCAGAATGCTCTTCAGAGACCCATGCCTATAGTCCCCTGCCTGGCCCCCAGGCTCAAATCCAGACACTAGCTACCTTCTTGACCTGGGGGCCTCTCACCTCCTAGAAGCTTTCTGCTTTTGTCCACCACCACTAATTCCCCAAACCTCCATCCCCACAACTCGCTGATATGTCATCTATATTTCCAGATACTGGGCCCAAAGGCTAGGGGAGCCCTGGTCTGGCCACAGTGAGGGCAGGGTGTGTGTCCCCAGAAGCACCCTGGGCTCCAAGGCCCACTCCATCGCTCTGACTCAACCCAGAAGCTCTCCTCCATTACCAACCCCCATGGGGACAGGACTTAACTATGAGCTCAGATCCCCAAACCTGAGGCCCAGGGAAATGGTTCCATGGGAAGCGACCCCTGCCCTCAACCCCCCACCCCCCAGCCTGGCCATGCGTCACAGAAGCTGGGAGCACAGGGGATTTCCTCTGCCTCGCTCCTCTTCCTGGTCCTCCATGCTCACCCCCTACCCCAAAGGCACCTCAAGCCTGCGCTGCCCCAACCAGTTCCTCAGCTGCCCTGGGGATCAGATAACAGAGGGTGGGGTGAGTGATGGGTAGGGCCTCCTGGGCAGAAGGGCTCCAACAGGAGCTGCAGGAAGTTGACGTGACTCAGGAGATGCCGCCTGGAGGCAAAGGCAAGCATCCCAGGTGTCTGGCTGTGGGGAGAGCTCAGGAACAGAGGGCTCTGGGATCCCATGTGGGCAGCCCAGCAGAGAGTGGAGCGGAGCCCTGGGAAGGGGCAGTGGGGCTCAGTGGGAGGGCAGAGGCTGCCAGGAAGAGAGCGGGTTGCTTTGGGGGTACTGACAGGCACTCAGGTGGGTAGTCAAGAGTCCCTGTCCTGGGAGGAGGCGGGAAGGGAAGGGGAAGAAGACGAGAGGAATGTTCAAGAGTTCCAGAGTCCCTAGCTGTGGCCCCGAGGCCAACTGAGCCACTTCCTACGCCTCACCGTCACAGCAGCTTGGCCCTGACCCACACAGCCAGGGCTGGAGCCGAGTGGGGAAAGGGTAAAGGAGGTGGTGCTGGTCAGGGACATTCCCTTGGAGCGGCAGCGTCTGGTACTTAACCCCAGGCACTCCAGAGCGAAGCCAGGCCTATCCTCCCCTTACTGCACAGCTCAGGCTCCCCCCACCCTATGCTGTCATGGGAACCATGGAGGCAGCAGAGCTCTCTGCCATCCCCACCCCATACCCCTTGAGGCAGTGCAGGGGCAACCCTGCTCTCCCTACCTTCCCTCAATGACGGTGATGACATCGTTCATCTGGATGTGTAGCTTGTCTGGTTCCTCAAAGTCCTGGAGGGCCCGCATGTCTGTGGGCTGGGCCTGGGGGCCGACACAGGTCACTGCCCAGCCTGGGCCTGACCCCTGCCCGGATACCCCAGCCCCATGGTGCCGGCCTCCCCTCACCTCCAGCAGGAAGTCCCGCAGGGCCACAAAGGTGGGTCTGTCTTCTGGCTTGTGGGCCCAGCACTGAACCATGACATTGTAGATATCCTGGGGGCAGTCCTCGGGCCGTGGCAGACGCTCCCCCTCTTTGTCAATCTTATGCAGAATCTGGAAGTGGGGTGGCACAGTCTGAACATGAGCGGAGCCCCCAGATCCTCGCCTCCCACCTTCCCTCCAGCCCATGGAACTCCTGGAGCTGTGGGCTGCCAGGCCTGGACCCCAGAGAAAAGGTCTCCAGGAACCTATCCCCAGGCCTCTGACCCTCAACCTCTGGCTGGGGCCTCTGGGTAGGTGGCCATGGCAAGGGAAAAAAGGTAAGCCAGCCCCAGTCTGGCCCTCTCCTCACCATCAGGGGCCCTTCTCTCTGTTCAGCAATCTGGGAGGTCATAGGAGGCCACAGGGCACGGGGGACAGGGTCCTAGTGAGTAAGACCCAGTTCCAACAGGGAACCCAATCGACCCCCACCCGTCCCGTAGGGAGAGCATCTCCGGCCCCTCACCTGACTGCCGTTGAGACCAATCCAGGGCTCCTGGCCATAAGTGAACATCTCCCACAGTGTGACCCCAAACATCCAGGTATCACTGGCATGGGAGAAGGTACGTGTCTTCAGGCTCTCAGGAGCACACCTGGCAGAGGCAGAGGTCACACAGAAAGCCTCTCAGAGCACGCCCACCCACATCAGCCCACCGGACATTAAACACTCACTCAACATGTGGTGGGCCTGTGTGCCAGGCTCACCAGTAGGTACTGGTGACATGAGTGAAGTGATCAGGGACAGGACTTACTGGCTGGGGGAGGCACAGACTTGTGGAAAATCATCTATGCTCATGTCTTTATTCCCCTGGAGCCTGGGCGGGATGAGGGGGAAGTCTGCAGGTCAGGGAAGCAGTTGGGGGTGGGGGGAGGTCAGGGGTTCCAAGAGTCAGTGAGGGGGAGGAGATGGGATGAAATCTCAGGCTGTTTTCTAACTGTGGTGGGAGGAGGACAATTTCCGGATTTGGGGCAGGATCCTGGGATTTGGGTCATTTCAGCAGGAAGGTGTGGGTGGGAAATTTGGATAGGGTCTGGGGAAGAACCGAAATGGCTGGAAACAGTTATACTAGCTTCACCCAAGTATCCCACACTCCCTCTGGGACTCCCTTTTGGGTGAGACAGAGAAATGCCACACAGTGTAGGCAGCAGAAGGGCACTCCCTGGGGGGCTAAGGTGCAGGGTGTCGGGCAAGCCAACCTAACAGAACCAGAGACTCTCTCCTGGGACTGGAGAGGTGGCCCTGCCACTCCAAGGGGGCAGGACACGGGGACAGTCACTCAAGATCCCCAAGTCTCATGTTCCTCATCTGTGAAACAGGAGTGACAATAACCTGCTCGTCTCACAGTGGCTGTCATGAGGGGACTTCATCATTTACCACCCCACCTGGGATGCCTGGGTATGAAGGGGGCACTGTTATTGATTCCAGAACAATAGGCAAAGTCCGGAATGTGTGGTCACCCCACATATAAAGTAGGTTATTAATTAGAGGGGGCCGTGCAACCCGGGTTAGAAGGATCTTCTGGCAAGGAGAACCAGGCCTACTCCTTGCAGCCCAAAGCAGGAGACCACAGTCCTTCGGGGGTGTCTGGAAGCAATGGACCACGATGGCTTAAGCAAGGAGAAGCTCACACAAGGGCTGGCACAGGGTCAAGTACCCTCCACGCACAGGTTAAAGTCCCTGTCAGTCCCCCAGGCCCGGCACGGTCCAGCCCTGCCTGAGGCTAGCTCTCCCTGGAACGTACTTGCCGACCAGTCTGCCTGGCTAACTGCAGACATTTCGGGAGCTTCCTACGGAGTCCTCCAGAAAGCCCTTCCAAGCCCCCACAGTCCTCACCCCTGTGCATCACACTACCCAGCACATAGGCCCAGAGAATTCCTAGATGGATGAGTGGATGGACTGCACACGAGACAGGCACCCAAGGTCCAGAAAAGACAAAGGCTACTGTGGTCATTGAAGCCCTGGGGGGCTCCGAGGCCGGGGCATGCAGGGACCGGGATGGAGCAGGGCAGTGCCCAGACCCGATGAGCTGGCAGCTCCTGTCCCTCACCAGGCAAAGGGCACCTTGCGATGCTCCTGCATGACGTAGTGGTCGTCATTCTGGGGCAGCGCACGCATCAGCCCAAAGTCCCCAATCTTGACCAGGTCACGGGCAGCCAATAGCAGGTTCCGGGCAGCCAGGTCTCGGTGAATGAAGCGCTTGGACTCCAGGTAGCCCATGCCCTCGGCCACCTGCACAGCATAGCGGCTCAGAGTGCCCAGGAGGAAGTGGCCCTGGTGCTTGCGTAGCCGGTCCAACAGCGATCCGAGCGGCGCCAGCTCTGTCACCTGAGGCCATGGGGCAGGCAGGAGGAGTCAGTGTGGCAGAGCCCGTCCTATTCCCCCATGCCCTATGCTGGGCTCCCAGTCCCTCTGCTGAAGGCCTAAGCCATGCTCCTCCCTGGCCTGTCCTCTGGGGACCTCTAGGCCTTCTCCAGCTCCCCAAGCCTCTCCCTCCAGGTAACGTGGGAACCCGAGACCCCGAAAGAAGCAACCGCAGAGGCTCAGATTAGAAAATTCTAAAAATGAAACTCTAAGGCCAGCCCCTCTGATGAGTGCAACTCTCTGCCAGTGAGCACAAACAAAACCCAAAGATAGACACAGGCTCCAGTGGCCACAGGACCAGGCCCGGCCCCATCAGGTAGGGGACCCACGCATCCTTCATCAGGGTGGAGGGACGAAGCCCAGCGCAGGCAGGGGGACAGGCATATCTGGGGGCCCAGAGACCCTGCCTGAGCCCCCGGCCACTAGCTGCAGCACTCACCATCTTCATGGGTGGCGTGAGCACCACGCCATAGAGGCGAATGAGGTTGCGATGGTCCAGTGAGTGCATGGCGTTAACCTCCCGGATGAAGTCGTCCATGGCTTCGGGCTGGCTCAGCACATCAGGCTTCAGGCACTTCACAGCCACACTCACCTGCCCGGGGTGGGGATGGGGCGGGGTCAGGACGGGTGCCGGGCTCCAGTGCTCTGCGCCAGCCTGCTCCTCCCTCCGACTCAGTCCAAACAGCCCTGACTCGGGTCTGCTAATCTGGGTGGGCGAGACGTCACAGGGGCCTGTGGCCTGGCTGGGGCAGGGCCTCCCCTTCCTGGGGAAACGCCCAGGTGAAAGAGCAACTCAACAAGAAGAGATGATCAGTGTGGTGACAGAGTATTAAAACGTTGTCATAAATGGACTACTAAAAATGTTTTTGGTGTGGAAGGAAAACACTGTAAATACAATGCCAAAAGGAACGCCTAGTGGCTCAGTGGGTTAAGCATCTGCCTACAGCTCAGGTCATGTTCTCCAGGTCCTAGGATCAAGCCCTGCATCTGCTTTTCCCTCTCCCTCTGCCTCTCCCCCCACCGCCTCCCACCCCCCGCTTGTGCACACTCTGTCTCTCTCTAATGAATGAAGTCTTAAATATATGTGTATATATGTTTATATACACATATATTCCCAAAAAGCTACATATATGGCCAAAAACGAACCTATAGTGAGAAAAATCAAAAGAGTGCTTCCCGTGGAGGAAGAGGACACTCAGTGGAGGGACAAGAAGGAGCCTTCTGGGGTGCTGGGACTGTTCTCTGTCACGATCGGGGCAGTGGTTACATAGGTCTGTGCATTCATAAAAACTCACTAAGTTGAAATGCCAACTCTGCTTCCTGAGTGGTGGGATTACAAACAACTGTTTTTTCGTATTTTTTAAATAATTTCCGAAGTTTTACAATAAGTACATTATTTTTGTAACTTAAAAAAAGAAAGAGACGTGTCTAGTTAAAGCTGAGCATGGAGTCCACAGCAAGCCCCTTTCCGACCTATGCCCAGCCCCATTCACATCCCAGTAGAGGGGAAAGACCTGCCTCAGAGGCAGCATTGGGGACACTATGCCAGAGTCTCATAGAGGCCTGTCCCTCTGCCGCACCCCACTGGACCCAGAAAGCTCACCGTCTTCCCCGAGGGGGCATCCCACTCGCCCCTGCGCACCACGCCAAAGGAGCCATCTCCCAGCTTCTCGAAGAGATGCAGGTCCTTCTCCCCAATGAGGCAGGTGAGGCTCTGCAGGGGCCCCTCCCCTGCTGGGCCCCCTGGTGTGGGTGAGGTCTTCCGGAAGGTGCTCTGAGAGTGATGAGGAGGGAACTCAGCCTCCAGTCGCTTTCCACTGAACACCTGTTTAAAGGCAGCCAGGGGCCAGATGGAAGCCTGAGGTCCCGGAGCAGGTCACTGAGCCCTGCCCCACAGGATCGTCAACTAGGCCTCCAGAGAGGTCCTGGCTTTGCCAAGCTGCCAAGGGGCAGCCGGGCTGGAGGCCCTCCCCTCCTCTAGACCACACCCTTAAACAGGAACCCACAGTCTCAGTGTGGCCTCAGGGTATGTGCCAGAAATGGACTGACAGGCATGCGGCTTATGACTGCTGTGGCCCCACACCCAGCTGTGGGGTCAGAGAGAGCCCAAAGCCCCTCCAGACCCATCTTCTGCACCACCTGTCCCTCCCTGTCCCCCTCCCAAGCACAGACTTCAGCCCCTAACCCGAGCAGATGGGCAGGAGCCCGAGGGGCCCTCCACAAACACCTCCCTTTCCATTTTTAGCCCTGGCCCCTTCTCTGGGTTGCCCATTTGGCGCTGTCTGTCTCCACCCTCTCTGGGGAGCTGACTGCCCTTCATCCTGCCAGGGGAGAGGATAATTTGAGCCTGAGGCTGAACCATGAATGTGTGTGTGTGTGTGCGGGAGGAGGGGGGTTGCAGATGAAGCAAGGCCTGGGAAGACAGCTGAGCTCCTGGAGGGGCGCCTAGAGCTGAGAGCTGAGAAAGGAAGACTGGAGGGGACTCTGCAGCCTGGGCTGTGGAGGGACAGGGCCAAAGGTCGGGACAGGAGGAAGGAGGCCTTGAATAGCAGAGTTGGCCCCATCGATCTGACTTGGCCCTCTGCACTGGAGCATCCGAAGCCTTGGCCTCAGGCTGCAGACCTCCACTTGGGCCCCTGGCCCCCAAAGGTTGGCAGAGCCTTATCTGTATGGGTTAGGAGGTGTCTCCAATATGAAGGCCTCTTCTAGGCTCTGCTCTGTCCCTCCTCCCAATAACTAAACTACCTTATGTTTGCAGGCAGTGTTCAGCTAAAAAGGCCCTTCACAGCCTTTATTTTAAGAGACCCTCTCCAATGCCCAATGAGGTGAGCTAGACAAGTGTCGCCCGCACTCCCACTGAAGAAAGGCCTCAGGTCCGGACAGGTTCACCGACCAACCCGAAGACGTCCTATGGGGTGGTCCACCACCCCTGAATCCAGGCGCTCTGCACAGCTCTTCCGTCTTGCCTCTATCCACCCAACAAACTCATCTTTCCCTAAAACCTGGGCAAGGGACCAGGACAGTGTCCCCAGAAAAGGCCACAGAGTCCCAAGAGACAGCCCCTTGGCCAGATCACAGCCAGGAAATCTCTGCTGCCCAATCCTGGTCCAGCTGTTCTGCCCTGCCCACCCCCCCCACCCCAGTCCTGAGGCCAGAAGCGGGGAGGGAAGGCCCTGGCTGGTTCACTTCCTCTCGCATTGTCTTCCAGACAATGGGCAAAGTTCCACTGAGTCAGACCAGGGACTCACCACTCCACAGACCCAAATTAGGACAAAGGGAGAAGGGGGGCAGGCAGTGGGGAAGGAAGCTGTCAGCAGGCCCAGATGACCAGAGAAACCCCCTGCCGACCAGGGAAAGTGGGGGAGGAGGGAAGCCAGGCAAAGATGTCCTGGGTCCAGACAGTCCCCACCACTCTGCCCTGGACACTGGCCCCAAGAGGCAGACAGAGGAAGGGTTCAGGTTACCGCGTGCTTGTCAGCAAGTGCCTGTTACACGCTCAATGCGACTGCACAGCGGGCAGGGGCGGGAAGACATCACGGCACACGGGCTACTCACATGCCCTCTCCAGTGGGGACGAGACACTTAGCTGGGCAGTTCTGTAGGCACCCTGCCCAGTAAGACCCTGGAGGAGGGAGGTCTGGACCAGGTACAAATCACACCTGCCTGGGCTCGGGGGAGATCCCCAGGACTGACCTCACAGGGAGGCCTGCGCGGCTGCCCGCCCCATCTCACTCCTCGTCCACGTACCTTGCTCATCCAAGACTTGCGTTTGCACATGGCCTTTCTTCTCTTCACAGCCTCCCACAGCCGCCGCTGGCCTGCGGGGAAGGAAGGGGTTTCAGATGTTGTTAAGGTAGCTCATATCCCCCAGAGAAGCTGCCCGGCTGCATCCTTCCTTGGTCCCCCTGGGGTGCATCCACCACTAGGTACTGCCCAGCACAGTGACACCAGGAAACAGACCATTCCAACCAACCAGGGGCCACAGTTAACCAGACGCATTCCACATCTAGGCAGTGGTTCTTGAACAAGAGGGAGGCGTTTAACCACCAAAATTGAACAACAGTGGTCTTTTTCCAGCGTTCAAGAAAAAAAAAAAATGGTAATGGGTAGAATTTGCCCACTTTTGAGTTTTTTCTCCCATTTTATTATGTTCCTGGCATCAGATACCAACTATCTAAGCCAAAACTAGCCTATGTCAATGTCTACTTTAGCATGTTATTACTTATTTAGCTATTTTAAGCTGAATGTACTAATAAGTTTCTAATGCAAGTAATAAATACCATTGCTTCTAGATGTTATAGTCAGTACTTTTAGGATAAATACATAGGAAAAAAATGAGTTCAACTGACATGGCAGATCGTGGTTCATGGGAAAGAGACAGAATGAGTTCACTGTATAGCAGATCTTTGTGAGAAAGAGACAGATTAAGAGAAAATGGACCAAAATTAACCATCTGAGGGTTTCTTATCTTCTCCTAGTCACACGGATCTCTGGACCCAGGCCCCTCTGGGGTTCAGAATGGTGAGCAGGGCAGACTCAAGTCCACATTCACAGTGGAGAAGGAGCTGAAGGAATGCATCCCCAAATGTCTGAACAAGCCAGAAAGGGTGTGTGTTTAATCCTGAGTCTCCAGAGCTCTAAGACTGCCTTGTCCTCCAGCTCCAGGTCACCGCTCCCACTGCCAACTGCTCTCCTGCGCTCACGGTGCGCGGCATCTACCGATGGCCCTCCAGCCCACCATGGGGGCTCCAGGACAGGCCGCGGGCGTCCTCAGCTCTGCCACCCCAAGCCAGGAGGAGGAGGGCTCTTCCACGCACTTGGCCGTCCTGAGGGCAGAGAGGTGAACGGTCAGTGGGGAAGCAAGCGGCAAGGCCAATGTCCCCACCTACCGGGCCGGCCCATGCCGATCTTCTCCAGGTCCTCATTCTTGACATACTCGAAGTGGGACAGGCGGGTGACGTTGAGGTCATCACGGAGCCGCAGGAAGTACTGCTGCAGCTGCACCTCGGACAGCAGCTCCAGCAGCCAGCCCGCGCCCTCCTCCGGCTGCATGCTGCTGCTCCCCAGCCTCTGCGGGGGGAGGGGTAGGGACGGCTCAGGGACCTGGGGTGTGGGCAGGGGATGGGGGACCCCTCCCCGAGGGCCCTGGGCTCACCCACCTCCTACTAAGCTGCTTCAACGAAGGGCCCAAATCGCCTGCCCACTCCCCCAAACTGTACAGAACGCCATGCAGCCCTGTGCCCTCTTCCCACTGGCCACAAGGACTGAGCTGCGACAGCCCAAACCCTGGCGTCGGGGTCTTAAGTCCAAACTGCATCTGCGGCTGAGTGACCAGAGAGCCACCACTCTGTTCTCAGAGGCACAAACCCTATGAGAACCACGAAAACTACTGATTGTGTCTCCAGGAAAACAGACACATTCTTTCAAAGTTTTCATTAAAAAACTGGGGAGGAGTAGCAGGCTGGCTCAGTCGGTAGAACATGTGACTCTGGATCAGGGCTGTGAGTTCAAGCCCTGCACTGAGCGTAAAGATTACTTAAAAATAAAATTTTTCTAGGGTCACCTGGGTGGCTCAGTTGGTTAAGTGGGCACTCTTGATCTCAGCTCAAGTCTTGATCTCACAGTCATGGGTTTGAGCCCCGCACTGGACTCCATGCTCGGTGTGAAGCCTAATTAATATATATATACATGTACTTTAGTTGGTGGGGTACAGGGTCCCTTGAGACCCACCCATAGGGTCCCCAGACCTGATGGACCCCAGAGAAAGCACTGTGGACTAGATGAGCTCTGAGTTCCACCAAATGCCTGACATCAGCAGAGCCTCCCCTCCCAATCCGAAGACCATCCCACAGGAGACCACTTGAGTGCCCGAAAGGACCACACAAGCGAAAGATAAAAAGGGAGCAGAGGCTGGGGTGGCCTTTTATTTTATTTATTTTTTTTTTAAGATTTTATTTATTTATTTGACTGAGAGAGACAGCGCAGACATACAAGCAGGGGGAGCGGCAGGCAGAGGGAGAAGCAGGCGCAGCTTTGAGCAGAGAGCCCAACGTGGAACTCGATGCCAGGACTGTGAGATCATGACCCGAGCTGACAGCAGACACTTAACTAAACCAACCAGGTGCCCCTGGGGTGGACTTTTAGATGCCGACTCAAAGAGGCAGCCCTGCTTAGCTCCACTGACTGATGTCACTCCAGTGACTGCTGTCACTACAGACCACTGTCCAGCGTCATTAAAGCTTCCAATTTTTTCAAGGAATACTGGAAATCTGAATCTAGATGTGAAATATCACCACTAAAATTCTTTTTGAAAAGGTAATATATGCACATGGTAAAATATTCAAAAGGCACACAGGAGCCATGAATTCTCATTCCCTGCACTCCTGCACAGTCACATAGCCCCCCCACCCCCAAAGCCAGTTGCCATAAATGACTTCTCCGTATCCTTCCAGAATGTTTTCTCCCAACATTCACCCATCAGCCACACCATTCTCTTCCTTGTTTTCACTTAATATTACATCTTTCTCCTAACTTTTTAACTATGTCAGCCAATTCAACCCTGAACACACAGACACACATGCGTGCACACGCACATGCATTCTGTGCTGGCCAAGCAAAATACAAGTGCAGGCTATAATCAGCCAATGGGCCACCAGGGAGCAACCTGTGACCTACACTCTCTGCGGCCTAGAGAAGGAGGACACAGGGGCCCCCCTGAAATGAAGCAGCCTGACGGACTGAACCCAAACCCATCCTTGTCCAAGTAAGATACCACAGAGCTGAGGGCTGACCCCACCAAAGAAGAACCATGAGAGGGAAAAGGCCAGCGACCACTCAACCGCCCTCCAACAAGTCAGAGGTGGCCTTGGGCCCCAGCTCTCACCACCAGGCGCACTCAGAAAAGCAGACACTGACAGCTCAGGCCCGCCACGCATCTCTTGCCCCCACAACTCCCCATGGCGCTGCCAGCCCAGTGCCAGGACTTCAGACCCCCAGGCAGCTCAGGGCAGTACAAAGAGTGACCCATGAGATAGAGAGGCCCTCAGTTCAAACCTGCGCCCTCCCCGCCCCCCTGCAAAGGCAGTTGGGCCACAGGGGTGTTCCAAACTTCAAGCTATGACCCTTTACCCAGATGGTTCTCCCGAGAGCTGGACGGCCCCCTAGGGGACATTCTTGGTTGTCATCATGTTGGGGGGCCACAAGTGGCATTTCGTGGGTGGTTGGGAGATAAGAACACAAGTTATCCTGTAACATACAGGGCAATCTCACTCACTGTCCCACATCCCACACAACTTAGCTCATGCAGGTGAAAAACGGGTTTATGATCATCTGAACCTAGAACTGAATCCCATCTTACGTGTGAACAAAAGTTATTTTGCAGTTTCAATATACACTGAACCCTCCTCCAATGGAACTAATGCGTAAGCTGAGGGAAAACTGACCTTTGTTTTGTTCAGAACTCACTGCAAGTTACTCGCTAGTCAGAAAAATGTCACTGAAGGCAACCTGCCTTTATGATTTCAAAACTCCCCTCTCAGTCAGCACCTGCAGGCGCGGCCTCCACACTGACTGGAGGGCTCGGCGCTGACTGCTTCTTCCTGTCAGAACGTCCCAACATATCAAAATACCTAAAACATCATCCTCACTTTTGTGTCTCCTTCAAACTACAGGTGACATCATATTGGCGGACTATACACATGGTAAAAAGGACATATTTCTAATAATTTAATTGAAGAAGAGTAACAGTAAAAATAACTCTGACACCTGAACTCCACTTATTATACGCCAGGCACGGTTCTAAGCATCTTGCTGCATTAACTCACCTCTCCTCAACTAAACTATCTGTTACACACAAGGGAGCGTGGATATGAGAGGGCAGGAAGCTGCCGCTTTCCAGAAGAAGGCCCCAAGGGCACACTGTGAAAAATCACTGACTGTAGCTCTTGGCGGCCTGGCCAGTACTTCCACCACCACTACCCTGTCCCTGGACCAAAGGGACTGCACCCGCTGTGTGCCCCAACATGTGCCTGCCAGCAGGGCAAGCAGTCTAAAGACCCCCCTCCTCTTCTTGCCCAGGTTCCAAGTTTCACCAGGCTCCTCACTGCCACCTTCCCCTGGAGGCAGCTGCTCCTCAGAACAGCTCAAAGCCATGCCCTAGGTGGTCAGGACTGGGGGAGACACAGAGCCCTTCCCCTGAAGCTGCTCAGAAAGCCCAGCCTGGCCTGCTTCTCTTCCCTGAGACACCAGCGAACAGATCTCCCTGCTCAGCTGGACACTCCCCTCCCTGCTTCTCCAGCCCCAGGAACTGGGCTGCTCTGCGTAGGGGTGTGCGGGGAACTAGAAGAACACTGGGATCCCCAGTGAGGGGAAGCAATCAGGGTCTCAGTCCTGACTCTACCGCTGGACGAGCCCCCTCCCCTCGGCTAAGTGCCCTTTCCACAGCAACTTTCTTTGTCTGCAGAGCACGGGGAGAGCACTGGCCCAGCTTCTCCCCAACCCTGCTCACACTCTCCAGTTCTGCGTGTGCCTGGCCCCCAGCACACCTGCAGTCCCACACCTATGTCTGACGCAGGGCACAGCACTCTCCTGGCGCACACACTTCCCTCGTACATTTTTCTAACACATGCACCAACCAGGATGCAGGGGCCAACCAGGGTGCAAGGGCCGAGGGGAGAGGCCCTAAGCCCAAAACCCCTATCAAGTCCTCAGCCATTCCCATTCCTGTACTCTACCCCTCAGTGAACTGCTGGCTCTGCGGGGGGGCCTGGCCCAGTCCCCAGTCAGTCCTACTCACACCCCCAGCCCCCACTCACTGTGTACAGGCGTCGCCGTAGTCTGGCCAGGAGAGGGAAGGAGAGCTCTAGGCCAGGGAACCGACGAGCTGCTGGCATCTCCACGAAGTTGGACCCCCTGACCAGGTCACTGGGGCTCTGGCCCAAGAAGTGGGGGAGCAGGGACTTTAGCTCCTGAATTCAAGGTTCTGCCCAGAATGGAAGTTGACCAGAGGTCTGTCCCAGGAGTTCCCCAAATCCCACACCAAGGGTGGGAAATGGGGCAGAAGAAGAGGGCGGGCCCCTTTTCTCTGCTGCACAGCTGTTTCCACAGCTGGCTGGTCTGGCAGGAACAGGTTAGCTCTTCTCCCGGCTGGCTGCAGCCTGGGTGCTCTGTCCTGTTTCTCTGACTTCTCTTTAGTGCAGTGGTCACAGCTCAGCCCTACTCCCTGGCTCCCCCGCCTGACCGCCCTCCTCCCTCCTCCCTCCCTCCCCAGCTGAGCAGCTCTGACACTGGCTGAAAAAGGACCTTTCTGAATCACTGCCAAGAGGGTGGCGGGAATGGGGGGACTCTTCCTCCCAGCCACCCGCGCTGGCCCCCCCTGCCTCCCCATACACAAGGCCCCCTGTCTCTGGCTTCCACCCCAACCCCCATAGTTGCAGACAACTCCTGGGATTTTAGGGTGGGGGCTATGTGAATCAAGCAGCAATGTACAAAGAGGGGCTACAGGCTCCCAGGGACAGATACCCCTCACTCCTGGGCTTGTCTGGGGCTGTGGGGGCTAGAAGACAGCCCGAGTTGGGGGCTTGGGCCCTAGTCAGTCATTTTCGGGCCCTGTAGGCAGACCCCTCAGAGACCCTCCCCCATCTCCAAGTCCCAGCCTTGGCTGGGCGTCTCCTGGCTCAGACCCTAATGTGGCCCCGTTACCCTGGTGCCCGACGGAAATAGGAGGCCGGCAGCCTGCCAGAGTGGGGCAGTCCAGCCAACAGCAAGGGGGGGTTGTGGGGGTGAGGAATCTCCACCCCCTCCCCTGGGGTTGCCTTGCACTGCCCACAACATCCAGGGTGCCTCCTCCCCCAGACCAGCTGGCTTAGATCCAAAGCCCCCTCAAAACAAACAAATATGCCCCCCGACCCTGCTGGGATGCCCCCACCCCAAAGCAATAGGATTCCAGACTATAAGATGTTTCTTGTACAGCACACCCCCACAAAGACAACAGCCTCAGCTAAAAGGAACTGGAGATACTCCATCAAGCCCCCATAGGCCCCCCATGTTCCTACAGCTGACAAATGATCCCTCTGCCCCTCCTCAAGAGTACCAGCTGCTCTCACACCCCCCTCACTACAGCCCCCAGACACACCTGACAGCTGCAGGAAGTCCTCACAGTCTCCCTCAGCAACCCCTCCCCACCCCCCAGCAGCCATGCCCAGGGAGCCCACTTCTTGTATACTGTTCTCTTGTCCCTATCCAGCTGGCTACCGGCTCTGGGAACCCCAGCTGGCTGGTGGGGCAGGCAGCTGGCTGAGAGTTTTGGGGAGTTAGCATCTTAGGCTCTCTTTCCAGGACCTCTCTTAGGACCCGAGCTTCCTAGCAGGGAGTTTACCTGAAAGGTCAGCCATTTCCTGCCCCGACCCCATGGGGGGGGGGGGTTGCTGGAGGGGATAGGTATGTAGGGGGTGTGGGTATTGGTGGACACTCCCAGCACTCAGTCCCTCTTACCCAACCCCAGGTCATCACCATGAAAGCTTGTGGAGCCAGCCAGGTACAGCCTCCCCTTGGTCCAGTGAATCACCAGTCTGAGACTGGGGTCAGAACTAATGGACAAGATGAAGTCAGGCTGAGGTCACTCTGGAACTGACTTTTCCCCAAACCCTGGCAGACAATACCCGTGGCTCAGAGAAGCCTACTGCCTACTTCCCACCAGGCACCACCCTGAAGGAGCTCTGGGGACCTGACTTTAGGAAACAATTTAAGAAAAATTACTCCCTCTACTGTAAGACAGGGGCTGCTGGGTCAGAATGGCCAGATTAAAAATCCTAACTACCCCCAAAAGATTGCCCCAAATCCATCAGAACCCCACACCTAACTCTTCCCTTAGATGTCCGGTAAGAACAAGCCTCAGTAGCTTGCTTAGCAATACAGCTGGAAAAGGTTGTGAGGAAAAGCAAAGCATGGTCAGAGGTCAGAGCTCAGAGCTCAGGCAGTTCTTGGACCCCTCTTCTCCTAGCCCTGGAAAACACCCTCCACCTTTTCTGTCCCCCTTTGTCCTATCAGCTACCGCCCTCTGCCGACCAAGAGAGAAAGTGCATGATCTCCAAGAAGGGAAGCAGACAGGGTCATCTTTTTTCTAAAGCAAACAAGGACATTTGGCTTCATATGCATATTCGGAAAGTAAGTGGGAATGTCCAGGGAACAAGGACTCAGTGCCCATAAAAGACTACACCCAAATCCTGGCATTGCTCCTGGAGGCTCCCATGGAGAGCAGAAGAAAGCCCAAAAGACAGTTTAATTGGGTCCCTGAGAACCCAAAGACACTGAGGCAGGTGGCAGCATCTGTAATCCGTAATTACCACCGATCACTGGCCCCTCACCCAACACCTACACACACGAACACCTCCTTACCCAGCCCCCTCAACCCCCATGATCCCTCTGGGGGCCCAGAAGCAGGATACCCCTCACTCCTGGGAGGCTGCTGCAGAGCAGAGCTGGGCCCTCAGCTCACTGGCGGATGATGGGGTCTACCACCGGGGTACCTGGCTAACCCCCAGGCTTCTCCCATTACCTGTGGTCCCTCTTCACCCCCAGCCAGGCGCTGATACGCAGATCTCTCCCCCATGGCACCCACACTCCGGGCACTGGGGCCAGGGAGGGGAGCAGAACCCTCCCGCAGCCCCCGCCCCTCCGGCGGCACCGGCAGCCGCAGCGTCACTGCCCTGCGTCCTGAGGGGCCGGGCCTCCAGCATCCTCCAGAAGGGCAGGGGTTGCTAGAGCGCCTCAACCGGGGAGGCAGGTCCATCTCCCCTACCCAACCCCCCCCCCCCCACACCCGCCTACAGCCTCTCATCGGCGGCTGGCTGGCCGGCCAGAGCCTGAGCCCAACCCGGATGGTCGCGGTCGCCTGCACTGCGCTACGCCCTGCCCCTCCCCCAACCCTGTCCCCAACCTCCATTCCAAGGAGCGGCCGCCTCTCCGCGGCACCACCACCCGCTGACCCCTGGAGACAGCCAGGTGCCGTGGCGTGGCCCCACCTCCGATGACCCGCAGGGCTACAGCTCTCCTCAGCTCCTGGGCCACCCCCTGGACTCCAGGACTCCACCGCCACCAATTAGCTCCTGGGGATTCAAAAAGGAGCCCCCTATTCCATAAGGAGGTCCATCCAAGAAGCTCACATAAGCTCCCACCCTGACTTGACCTGAGACCCCTCCCCTCCTTCGGGCCTGATGCCTATCCCTCCACCCGCCCAGCTTCCACACCACCAGGCTCCAAGCATGCGCCCACCTGCTGGGCTCCCTGCTGTTCCACTCAGCATTCCACTCCCTCCGCGCCCAAGAACCTGCCCAGCGGTGGAAGCCACGCCTCCAGCACCCGGAGGGAGACCACAGGCCGGCCCAGCCCCACGCTTCTTCCCAGCCCGGCCTTGACATCTCCCTGCCTGCCCCCCTTCACCTCCCCCAGTGGGCCTGGGAGCTCAGGGCAGGGCACTCCGCTGTGGCTGACCTCTGGCCTCAGCAGTGTGCCTCGAGTGCCCACACTCCCGGCGGGAGGAGGCGCTCCAACACGTGCCCACACAGGGCTCTGCCATCCAGCACTGGGGTGAGGCCATTGCTAACAGAGGAAGTCCCACTGCTGAGCTCCTCCTCTCCCAACAGGCCTGAGGGCCCCACGGTACCCCACGCACCCTCTCATTCTACAGGCATCTGAAGCATCCACTGATTCCTTAGCGCCAGGTATTTAGGGCTGAGCTCAGGAAACCCTCCCCTTCCGGGGCTGGGCCGAGGAGGGGGTGATGCTGAGATACCACTCCCCTTCATACACCCCCAACAAACTCAACGTCAAGACTGAGGAGGAGACTAGGTGTGTTCCCACAAGGCTCACTCCCCTCACAAGCTCGTTCTCCACCCAGAAGCATGCTGGGGTGGGGGATGACCCTGCCAGGCAGGGGATCTATTCAAGGCAGAAATTCCTGGGCACCTTACCACAGCTATAGCAGAAACTAGCTTTGTGGGAGGCTATAAGAACCCAAAGTCAGGAGGCTGTGCTGACCCAAAGTTAGAAGAAAAGAGGCTGAAAATGCCAGGCCCATCACTGGATGAAGAGTCTGCTCCAAATCATTCCTCCTCCCTGCTTTCTCCAACTCCCCTGCTTCCTAATGCCATCCTGCTATAAGATATCCACAGGATCCAAACCGCCTCTAGGATCTGAGGAATCCACCCTACATGAAACCCCTTCACCTGCCCCCTCTCTAAAGGGAGCTGGGAGTGGCTAGGAACCAGCTTGCCTCTGGTGTCCACTTCCTTCCCCCAGCCTCTCCAGCGGCATCAGTGAAGTGACAGATCCACACTGAGGAGCAGACATGACATGTAATTTCCGGCCAAGAGATTTTTTCCAAAACAATCTACCGTATTCTTGGGAATATATGCCAACCTCAACTCCAAGCCAGCCCTCTCTTACCCCCACCCTCCCTCTTCTCTAAGCCCTGGAGGGAAAACAATGTATTGGGGAAAAGGAGGGGGGCTTATAGTTCCTCTCCCAGCCAGAAAATTATCTTGCCTCCACATGCCAGCCCCACCAAGCCCAGTCAGCCTCAGCTCACCTGTTGTACACAGGCCCCAAGCTTCTGAACCAAAGCCGGCTGGCTCCCCTTGGGACCTCATCCCAGAGGGAACTGCAGCAGGCAACCCCACACCTTCAGGTCAGGCCAGGTCTGACATCACACTGGTCTGGGGAGGAGGCTGGCCTGGGGCCAACAGAGAGAGGGGGTGATTCAGACACACACCACCGCTGTCCACACCCTCTCCATTTCCAGGACGCAGGGCCCAGCCCCTCCCAGGAGAGCTTGGCAAGCTGTGGTTCTGAGGAGAGACAAAGCTGAGGCATATTGGCTTAGTGGTGCTGAGCCCACAGGCCCCAAGTCCAGCCCTGGAGCCTCTTCACCCATCTCCTTAACTGATGTTTCCCAAAGACTTCAGAATTCACCCTTCCTTCTCTCAGTGGATGCTCTGCTTGCTGGGTGTCACTTTCTCTCCTCCTGGGGTTCCAATTACCACGTGCTCTGTCTCCATTTCTAACCTCCTGAAGCCCCAGGCCCACGTTTCCAGACAGTTCCAGGACAGTTCCACCAGGACGATGCACAGGTACCACAAATTCTATATATTCAAACTGAGCTCATGAGTACCCCCCTTAAAGCTAGCTAACACATGTTCCTATATCCTGACTGAAAATATCACAAGCCAACACTGGCCACCCAGGCTAGAAACCTCACTCCCACCTCTCCCAACCATAACTCCCTACCTTCCCCACTGGGCAAGCCACAAAATCCAATCAATACCAATAGGATCAAGAAATCAGACAGACCTGAGCTGAAATCTTGGCTCTTGTCAGTTTCTAGTTGGGCAACTTTTGGGCAAATGACTTAACCTCTAAGACTCAATTTCCTCATCTGTATAATGGGAATAACCAGCACCTCCTTCGTAGAGTGCGGATTCAATGAGATAATGAATAGCACACTTAGTACAGCACCTGGCACACAGCTGCCTATTGCTGTTACTCCTATTGCCTATTGCTGAAGTCCCTCCCCTGCTTCTATCCTTCTGTAACTCCTCAATAAGCCAGATACAAGGTGCTTCAGGATCCACTCCTTGCCTATCTGTCACCTCCACACCTTATCATTTTCCTCAAATGTCTCCATATTCCAACGAAATCAGATACATGCCCCTTCCTCATATAAAATCCATGAGCAGAAATGAGTTGCACTTCTATACACAAACAATGAGACAGAAGAAAGAGAAATTAAGGAGTTAATTCCATTTACAATTGCGCCCCAAACTGTAAGATACCTTGGAATAAACCTAACCAGGTTTAGGTGAAGGATCTATACTCAGAAAACTACAGAACACTCATGAAAGAAATCGAGGAAGACACAATGAACTGGAAAAACGTTCCATGCTCATGGACTGGAATAACAAATGTTGTTAAAATGTCTATGCTATCTAGAGCATCTATACATTCAGTGCAATCCCTATCAAAATACCAGCAACCTTTTTCACAGAGCTAGAAAAATAATCCTAAGATTTGTATGGAGCCAGAAACGACCCTGAAGAGCCAAAGGAATGTTAAAAAAGAAAACCAAAGCTGGTAGCATCACAATTTCAGACTTTCAGCTCTATTACAAAGTTGTAATAATCAAGCCAGTATGGTACTGGCACAAAAACAGATACAAAGATCAATGGAACAGAATAGAGAACTCAGAAATGGACCCAACTCTATGGCCAACTAATCTTTGACAAAACAGGAAAGAATGTCCAATGGAAAAAAGACAATCTCTTCAGCAAATGGTGTTAGGAAAATTGGACAGCCACATGTAGAAAATGAAACTGGACTATTCCTTACACCACACACAAAAATAGACTCCAAATGGATGAAAGACCTCAATGTGAGACAGGAATCCATCAAAATCCTTGAGGAGAACGCAAGCAGTCACCTCTTCGATTTCAGCCACAGCAACTTCTTGTAGATATGTCTCTAAAGGCAAAAATGAACTACTGGGACTTATCAAGATAAAAAGCTTTTGCACAGCAAAGAAAACAGTTGACAAAACCAAAAGACAACCAATTGAATGGGGGAAGATATTTGCAAATGGCATATCAGATAAAGGGCTAATATCCAAAATCTATAAAGAACTTACCAAACTCAACACCCAAAGAAGAAATAATCCAATCAAGAAATGGGCAGAAGACATGAACAGACATTTCTCTAAAAAAGACATCCAAATGGCCAATAGACACATGAAAAATTACTCAACATCACTCAGCATCAGGGAAATCAAATCAAAACCACAATGAGATATCACCTCACGCCAGTCAGAACGGCTAAGATTAACAAGGCAGGAAATGACAGATGCTGGTGAGGATATGGAGGAAGGGGAGCCCTCCTACACTGTTGCTGGGAATGCAAGCTGGTGCAGCCACTCTGGAAAGCTGTATGGAGGTTCCTCAAAAAGTTGTAAAGAGAGCTACCCTACGACCCAGCAACTGCACTACTGGGTATTTACCCCAAAGATACAAATGTAGTGATCTGAAGGGGCATGAGTACCCCAATGTTTATAGCAGCAATGTCCACAATAGCCAAACTGTGGAAAGAGCCTGGATGTCCATCGACAGATGAATGGATAAAGAAGATGTGGGGGGGGTGTGTGTGTGTGTACACACATACACAATGAAATACTACTCAGCCACTGAAAAATGGATTCTTGCCATTGGCAACGACATGGATGGAACTAGAGGGTATTGGGCTAGGCGAAGTAAGTCAGCCCAAGAAAGACAATTTTCATATGATCTCATTGATATGTGGAATTTAAGAAACAAGGCAGAAGATCATAGGGGAAGAGAGGAAAAAATAAAACAAGATGAAATCGGAGAGGGAGACAAACCGGAAGAGACTCTTAATCATAGGAAACAAACTGAGGGTTGCTGGAGGGGAAGTGGGTGGAGGGATGGGGTAACTGGGTGATGGACACTAAGGAAGGCATGTGATGTAAGGAGCACTGGGTGCTATATAAGACTGATGAATCGGGACACCTGGATGGCTCAGTTGATTAAGCAACTGCCTTCGGCTCAGGTCGTAATCCCAGAGACCTGGGATCAAGGCCAGCACTGAGCTCCTTGCTCAGAGGAGAGCCTACTTCTCCCTCTGCTTGCCACTCCCCCTGCTTGTGTGCTCTCGCTCTCTCTCTGACAAATAAATTTAAAAAAAAAAAATTTTTTTTTTAAATAAAGGCTGCTGAGTCACTGAACTCTGCCACTGAAACTAATAATACACTAGATGTTAACTGAATTTAAATTTTTAAAAAAATTTTTAGAAAGATACTTGCCCTTCCCTAGATCTACTCCCTCCTTTAATTTTAATGTCTCTGAACTATTCTCTTCGTGATGGTTCTTCTCTTTGACTACATGATGACACATTCCTCAAGACCCATGTCATCTCCTCTGTAAACTGCCATTTCCTACCCCCCCAATTTTTTTTTTTTGCCATTCTTTCTGTTACTGTTAAAATGATATTTGAAAACAGGAATGGTATAAACATATAATATAGTTCACCCTTGAACAACATGGGTTTGAGTAAGGCAGCTCCACTTATATGTGGATTTTTTTCCAAAAATATGGTACAGTACTGGAAATGTATTTTCTCTTCCTTATGATTTTTAGTAACATTTATTTTTCTCCAACTTACTTTGTTCTAAGAATACTGTATACAATACATATAGCATATAAAATATGTGCTGACTGCTTATGTTATTGATTAATTTTTTCAGTTAAGAGTAGGCTATCAGGGGCGCCTGGGTGGCTCAGTGGGTTAAGCTGCTGCCTTCAGCTCAGGTCATGATCTCAGGGTCCTGGGATCGAGTCCCACATCGGGCTCTCTGCTCGGAAGGGAGCCTGCTTCCCTCTCTCTCTCTCTCTGCCTGCCTCTCCATCTACTTGTGATTTCTCTCTGTCAAATAAATAAATAAAATATTTAAAAAAAAAAAAAAAAAAAAAGAGTAGGCTATCAGTAGGTAAGTTTGGGGGGAGTCAAAAGTTACATGCAGATTTTCAATGTGCAGATTTACGTGTGAGAGGGGTCAGCAGCCCCAACCCCAAAATTGTTCAAGAGGCAACTACAGTATAGAACATGTAAAAAATAGCCAAATGAACTTGAAAATGTTTAATTATCCATCATGCTCTGATCCTTAATGGGTAACTATTTTTATAACAATCTGTATTGGTACATAATTCTACTGAGAGTTCTACACACAAACCTCTACTGTGGTTTGTACCTTGTAAAGTCACCATCTGTTTTCATCTGTCAACTTGAAGGCAGAAGCCAATAAGGTACCTGGCCAAGAGAGTTTGCTGAAAGGGACTTCAAACCCATAAGATGGACCCTGGAGAAAGGAAGGCTGCCTTACTTCCAGCAGATACCAGGAATAAGGCTCACTGTCCCCCCCCTCCACCCACCCTGGCTTTGCTCCCTCCCAGTATTTCTAATCCAGAAAAGCAAGCACCTTTGTGGAGAGAGGGGCTGCCAATTTCATAACAGCCCCTCCTGTCCCAGAACCACTAAGCTACTTTGCTCCCGCAAAGCCGGTTCAGCACCTGGGAGGACACGGGCAGTCCCTCTGGCAGAGAGAGCCCAGAATCAGCCTTCTGGAGAAGGCTGCATTCTCACTAGATTCTGCAGGGACAGCTGGAGTACACACACCGTAGCGTTAATGGGAAGGAAGTCCAGTTTGTCAGGCATCCCATCCTTACCAAGGTGGGGGGAAGGCAGAGTACAGAAGCAGATACAGGGACCCGCTAAGCCTCCTCTTCTTCAAGTGCAGCAAAGGTGTGAGTTCCAGAGAAGAAAGGAAAGAATCTGACTGAACACCACTGCACAGACCCCCATCAAACTCAACACCTCCCCCACTTGTACCAACTTGGTCTTGAAAGTATTCTGGTGCTGTTTCATGCTCCAGCAGTTCAAGAGTGGCCTGCCAACCCTGACGCCCAGAGACAGGACCCTGAGAGCCCTAACACGTTCCTGGAGCATTCCTCCCACCAACAGAACACCACCCGTGTGTGGCGGAGGATAAATTCCAGCAGCTGTCTGGGTTTTGTGCACACGCACCCCAGGCACATCCTGGTGCCAGCGCTGGGATGCGGGTTCTGCAGAGGGCCATCTCTTGCCAATCCTCTGGCCCAGGCATCGTCACCACAGCACCAGTGATGCAGTGACTCCCGGGGAGGGAGGAGGGAGGCAGTCCAGCTGCTGGCAGCCAGCCACTCCCAGAGCTCTTCCAGGGCTGGTCCTTGCCTAGTTCTCCGCCTGCCGGCTCAGGCCTCACCCCACCCCCACCCCTTCAGCAAAAGCCTAGAGCTGAAGGGGCCCATTGTTGAGCCCTGGAGGTGGGGTGGGGAAAGAAGCCAGGGCTGGGACTGGTAGAGCATTTATTCTGCAAGAAGGACTGCTCGTCCCCTCTGGACCACATCCATAACCAGAACCCCAGGAACTAGCAACACCCAGTGCAGGACAGGCGGCAGGGGGCAGGAGAGGAAGAGTCTGAAACTGGGAGCAAAAGAAATGTTGAACTACTTCCCACCCACTATATCCTGCCTCTCCACTTTAGCAATAACGGAACTGAGAACCTGAAAGGGAAGGGACTTGCCCAGTTCAAAGCACTCACAGGGCTATGATCTGGACCTGGGGAGGTGATTCTTTTCTAGCCACAGAGGGGTAGCCATGCCAAGCCGGGGAGGAGTAAAGATGAGGGGCCAGAAGAGGAGACCTGCTTTATTAAGAGACACAGCAAATAGGAGACAGGCAGAGAAAGGTAGAACCTGGTGTTCTCACACCAAGCTGAGGCCCTTGGCTCCAGGGCTCCCAGGAGGCACCATTGCTGAAGGAAGAGACCAGGTCAAAACTCTTAACTCCAACCCCCTCCTCAGTCACTTACCATGTACCTACTACGTGCTCACCCTGTGCAAGGGAAAATAAAAAGGCAGGAGAAGTTACAGTCTGTGTCCTCAAGAAGACACTATGCGCAGGTTCTTTTTTTTTTTTTTTTTTTTAATGGAAAGCAATGGATTTTTTGTTAGCTAATTTATTTTTTTTAAAGATTTTATTTATTTATTTGACAGACAGAGAGAGAGATCACAAGTAGGCAGAGAGGCAGGCGGGGGGCGGGGGGGCAAGCTCTCTGCTGGGCAGAGCCGGATGCAGGGCTCGATCCCAGGACTTTGAGATCATGACCCGAGCTGAAGGCAGAGGCTTAACCCACTGAGACACCCAGGTGCCCCAACTAATTTATTTTTAATAATCTCTACACCCAGTATGGGGCTCAAACTCAAGATCCCAAGATCAAGAGATGGATGCTTACCCCACTGTGCTAGCCAGGTGCCCCTATGTACAGGTTCTTTAAAAGCTTTATCTAGGGGTGGGCGCCTGGGTGGCTCAGTGGGTTAAGCCGCTGCCTTCGGCTCAGGTCATGATCTCAGGGTCCTGGGATCGAGGCCCGCATCGGGCTCTCTGCTCAGCAGGGAGCCTGCTTCCCTTCCTCTCTCTCTGCCTGCCTCTCTGCCTACTTGTAATCTCTGTCTGTCAAATAAAATAAATAAAATCTTTAAAAAAAAAAAAAAAAAAAAGCTTTATCTAGGGGTGCCTGGGTGGCTCAGTGGGTTAAGCATCTGACTCTTGATCTCAGTTCGGGTCTTGACCTAATTATTAATTAGCTCTAATGATCTTGATCTAAGATCTAATTATCTTTATCTAATTATTAATTTAAAAACAAAAAAGCTTTATCTGCATTGACTGATACAAACCTCCCCTTACTACCCTGCATTATTCCTGTTTTACAGATGAGAAAACTGAGGTTTGGAGAAGTGACCAGGGTCACAGAGAGAGTAAGAGAGAAAGCCAGAACTCAGCTCCTATACAGCTGCACACTGCATTTCTTGGCTCAAAGATGCGGGCCCACAGAGTCCTATCATTAAAAATATACTGAATGGAGGCGCCTGGGTGGCTCAGTCATTAAGTGTCTGCCTTCGGCTCAGGTCATGATCCTAGGGTCCTGGGATTGAGCCCCGTATTGGACTCCCAAATTGGTTCCTCTCCTGCTTTCACTGCTTGTGTTTCCTCTCTCACTGTGTCTCTCTCTGTCAAATAAATAAACAAAATCTTAAAAAATATATATGTATATTTATACATACTAAATGAATTCAGGCATTCTGTGAGGAAGCTTAAGGAGAGGATAGAGGTTTCAGAAAAAGACAGGAGATTGCATACCCACACATAGTTCCACTCCTTCCCGAAGCCCCACCAAAACTACAATTTTAAAAAGAGAAAATAAAAACTTTAAGAGAAATTTGTTGAACAGCAGAAGTCCCTAAGGATGGGAAGGACAGCAGAAGAAAGAACCACAACAAAATTTTGGAAGCTGGAAAGCAGCTGGGCCAGTGACAAGTGGGAGCCAAGCTGAGAAAAGTCACAACCCCCAAGGTGAGAAGCATCTAACTGACCCCACCGAAACCTCCAACAGCTTGGGAAATGGAAGTCTCAAAAACCTCTCCAAGAGGAAGAGGTGGCAGAGGGTAAAGTGCTAAAAATATAGAGTATTATTTAAAAGCTATTTAAGAAGCAGTAAGACCTCCCCACCCCCACCCCGTACAAAGCCATTGGGTTACTATCCTTCAACCATCCTGCAAAAGGCAGGGATTCCCCTAGAGGGGATAAATGGAACATCCCTTCAGGCACAGAGGGCCTGACTGGAGAATGGGGGAGGGGAGGAAGGGGCAGGAGGGAGGGGTGTGTGTGTGTGTGTGCACGTGTGCGTGCACACACTACATCAAAAATAAGGAAAGCATACATAGA
Source organism: Mustela erminea (assembly GCF_009829155.1). NCBI lineage: Eukaryota > Metazoa > Chordata > Mammalia > Carnivora > Mustelidae > Mustela > Mustela erminea. The sequence goes on from NC_045614.1 coordinate 102,623,376, forward strand.
TGTTGAGATCCCAGTCCCCTTCTTTACTTCTTCCTTGAACATGGAGCCTGGCTTCCACCTTTTGGCAGGAGACAAGAGTGTCTTTTCTGGATAGTGCCTGGGGGTTCAATCATTAAGCGGCTGCCTTCAGCTCAGGTCATGATCCCAGAGTCCTGGGATCAAGCCCCACATGGAGCTCCCTGCTTGGCGGGAAGCCTGCTTCTCCCTCTCCCACTCCCCCTGCTTGTGTTCCCTCTCTCACTGTGTCTCTCTCTGTCAAATAAATACATATTTTTTAAAATTTATTAAAAAAACAAAAAGAGTGTCTTTTCTGGTGACCCTGACCAGGTCAAGAAATACATAAAGATACAAACACCAGTTCTCAACAAATGGCCCATCCAGGTCACCACACAAAGGAGCTCCATCAACAAGCCCACCCAGTGCTGTAGCTTCCCCCACTCAGCTGAGAGCAGACAACACAAAATCACCAGACACCCAAGGCAAGCCTCTAACACGGAGGAGAGAGAGCAAAATACATAGGAAAAGACAACCAAGAGGAAACAAACTATGCAGGAGAAGAAATTTTCAGACAAAAAAACGCTCATTAATATATATTCAGAGAGACAAAATATTGTCTTTCTGGATATTATTGGGGGGGGGGATTACAAACACAGTAGGTGACATACAAAATTCAACAGATGCTTCCCCACTCCAACCAGCAGAGTCTGGCCCACAGCAGGTGCTCACTCATCGTATCTACTGAATGGATAAATGAGGTAGTGATTCTCAAACTTTAATGCACACAGATCACCCAGGACCTTGTTAAAGTGCAGATTCAGATTCCATGGATATGAGGTAGGCCCTAAGATTCTCCATTTCTAACAAGCTCCCAAATGACACATGGTTTGGTCCAGCAGACCACACTCTGGGAAGCAAGGGTCTTCTGGAGCTGTTCTTTGCACTGGCTAGGCATTAAAATTACTTGGAGCTAGCAGAGTGTCCACGTGGCAGCCCCACCCATTGAGACTCTAATCAGCTTAGTCTAGATGAGACTGAGACATAGCTTAAAGCCTCTCCAGATGAATCCAGACAAGAGTTGAGAACCAATGCTCCACAGAAAGCCTGTAATTGTGTCAATCATTTGACCTGGCCAGAACTGTCCTGTTCTCCCCCACTGTTGACACTGACCACTCTTTCTGAAGGCCCTTCTCACCGTGGCCATAAGCATCAGTTTACGAGATGACTTACTATACCGATGATGCTTCTCAATTCTGTGTAAGTCCCGTTAATGTCAGTGGATGGAGAAATCATTCTACTGAATTCCCAAGATATTCATTCTGAGAATGTTGTCCTTATTAGATTCTCACACTTACCCTAACCTTCCTAATTTCTTTGTTACTTTGGACCTTAAAACTTTCAGGTTAAGCCCTTTTAGGGAGGAGTTTTTTATTTGTTTTAGTGAAATGTGGATATTTTCCTAACCAAAAATCCTAATCCATTTTCCCAATGTTCCTATTACTAAAGTAGAATTTAGTAGTTTTGTATCCATCTCATCCATGCCAAACATGGGATAAAATAATATCAACAGACATTTACTGCTATCAAAATTGCTAAAATTACAATAGAAAGGATGGAGGATAAGCTCAGGTCTTTCACAATAAAGAGCAAAAGACATAAAGATGGCAAAGAGGAGAGAAAGAAATAAAACCAGATGATTGGTACAAAAAGGTCCAATATCTAAACAAAAGGAGTTCAGAGGAGAGAGGGGAGGGAGGGAAATAACCAAAATAATACAAGAAAACTTCCTAGACCTGAAGTATAAGCTTCCAAATCAAAAGGGTTCACTGAGCATATAGCACAAGATGAAAACAGACCCACAATGAGCTACATAATTAGGAAATCATCAGGAAACAGAATACTGGAGATAAAGACAAGATCTTACATACTTCTGGGGAAGGGAAAGGGTCCCACATAGGTCCCACACAGGATGAGGAGTGACTTTAGACTTCAGTGTTAACTCTAGAACCTAAATGCAATATCCGCAAGATGCCAAAGGAAGGCAATTTCCAACCTAGACCTTTACATTCACTTGACTGAGTTTCTAATATTGTGTCTTCTAGCTCACCAAGTTTTTCTTCTGCAGTGTCTAATCTGTCTTTAATTCCATTCAGTTTATTTTTTCATCTCATGCAATGTAGTTATTTATGTATTATTTGAGAGAGAGAGGGAGAGCACAAAGGGAGAATAAGGGGGAGAAGCAGACTACCTGCTGAGCAGATAGCCTGACATGAGGCTCAATTCCAGGACCTGAGCTGAAGGCAGATGCTTAACTGACTGAGCCACCCAGAAGCCCCTCATACAATATAGTTTTTATTCTAGAAGTTCAATTATAATCTCTCTAAAAATACATTTTTTAGGAGTACCTGGGTAGCTCAGTCAGTTAAGCATCTCAGGGTTGTGAGGTAAAACCCCATACTGGGCACAAAGCTCATTAAAAAAAAAAAAGACAGATTTCCTATAGAAATGGAAATGAGAAGACAGTGCCAAAATATTATTTAAGTACTGAAAGAATAAACTAATGACCTAGAATTCTAGTCCAATGGAAATCTTTTTTAAGACTAGTGGTGCCTGGGTAGCTCTGTTGGTTAGGCATCTACCTTTAGCTTGGGTCATTATCCCAGGGCCCTGGGATCAAGCCCCACATTGGGGTCTGCTCACCAGGGAGTCTGCATCTCCCTCTGCCCTTCACCTTGCTCATATTCTCTCTCTCTCTCTCAAATAAATAAAATCTTTAAAAAGAAAAAATAGGGCGCCTGGGTGGCTCAGTGGGTTGAGCCTCTGCCTTTGGCTCAGGTCATGATCTCAGGGTCCTGGGATCGAGTCCCACACTGGGCTCTCTGCTTGGTGGGAAGCCTGCTTCCTCCTCTCTCTCTCTGCCTGCCTCTGCCTACTTGTGATTTCTCTCTGTCAAATAGATAAATAAAATCTTAAAAAAAAAAAAAAAAGATTCAATTTCCATTATTTAAAAAAAAAAAGAAAAAGAAAAAGAAAAAATAAAGACTAAACAAACTTTTTAAACCTACAAAAGCTGAAAGAATTTATCACCAGCAGACCTGCATTACTATAAAAGAAGTCCTTCAGATAGAAGGAAAATAATACCAAATAGAAATATGGATCTACGCAAAGAAATGAAGCACAAAGAGGGGCACCTGGGTGGCTCAGTCAGATGAGCATCTAACTCTTAGTTTCTACTCAGGTCATGATCTGCAGGTTGTGAGATCAAGTCCCTGGTCAGGCTCTACACTCAACACAGAGTCTGCTTCAGATTCTTTCCTTCTCCCTCACCCTGCCCACCCCATGCCTCCTCTTGCTCATGGTCTCTCTCTCTCTCTCAAATAAGTAAATAAATAAAATCTTAAAAAAGAATAGGGGGCACCTGGGTGGCTCAGTTGGTTAAGCATCTCCCTTTGGCTCAGGTCATGAGCTCAGGGTCCTGGGATCAAGTATCACATCAGGCTGTGCTCAGCAGGTAGTCTGTTTCTCCCTTTCTCTCTGCTCCTCCTCCCCCTGCCCTTGTGCCCTCTGTCTCTCTCCCAAGTAAGAAAAATCTTAAAAAAAAAAAAAGGGGGGGGGCACCTGTGTGGCTCAATCAGTTAAGCACCTGCCTTCAGCTCAGGTCATGATCTCAGGGCCTTGGGATTGAGCCCCACAACTAGCTCCCTGATCAGCGGGGAGCCTGCTTCTCCCTCTCCCTCTGCTCCTCCCCACCCTGCTTGTTTGCTCTCTCTCTAAAATAAATAATTAATAAATAAATCTTGAAGAAAGGAAGAAAGGAAGGAAAAGAAAAAAGAAAAGAAGTGAAGTGAAGCACTGGAAATACCAACTACATGGGTAAATAGTTTAGATGTTTTTATGATTTAGATTACTTTAAAAGACAAATGGACTGTTTAAACAAAAATAAGATGAGTATAGTATGTATTTACAACGTGTATAAGAGTAATTTTTGACAACAGCATAAACGGAGAGAAATAAAAATTTTATACTATTATCTGTTTATACTATTACTAACAAAAATATGGGTATTTATACTTGAAGGCAGACTGTAAGTTAAAGATGTATATTATGATTCCCATAGACAGTACAAGAAAACTGTCCTTATAAACATAAAAGCACTCTTAATTATAGGAAACTAACTGAGGGTTGCTGGGGTGGGTGGGGAGAGGGATGGAGTAACTGGGTGATGGGCATTAAAGAGGGGACATGATTTAATGAGCACTGGGTATTACATGCAACTGAAGAATTACTGAACTTTACATTTGAAACTAATGATACACTATATTTTAACTAACTGAATTTAAGTAAAAAAAAAAAGATGCAAAATTCTTTTTTTTTTAAGATTTTATTTATTTATTTGTCAGACAGAGTACAAGCAGGGGGATGGAAGGCAGAGAAAAAAGCAGGCTCTCGGCTAAGCAGAGAGCCCAATGCAGGACTTGGTCCCATGACCCTGGGACCATGACCTGAGCCAAAGGCAGATAGATGCTTAACCAACTGAGCCACACAGACATCCCTAGATGCAAAATTCTTTTTTTTTTTTTTTTTACTTTTTGTGTACTTTTTTTTTTTAAGAGATTTTATTTATTTGAGAGAGAAAGTAAGAAAGGGAAAGAGAGAGCACGAGAGGGGAGAGGTCACAGGGATAAGCAGACTTCCTGCTCAGCAGAGAGCCCGATGTGGGTCTTGATCCCGGGAGTCCGGGATCATGACATGAGTAGAAGACAGTTGCTTAACCAACTGAGTCAGGCAGGTGCCCCTAGATTCAAAATTCTTAACAAATTCTTTAGCAAATAGAATCCAACAATACATTTAAAGACTAATACACCATGACCAAATGGAGTTTGTCCTAGGAATGCAAAGTTGGTTTGAAACATTTGAAAATCAGTTTTAACAAATCAGTTAATTCAACATATTAACAAACTAAAAAAAAAAAAAAAAAAATCCTACAGTCACAGGAAAAAAACATTTGACAAAAGCAAAACAGAAATAGAGGGAGCTTCTTCAACCTGATAAAGATCATATATGAAAAACCTACGACTAACATCAGGCATAATGGTGAAACACTGAATGTCTTCCCCTGAAGATCAGGAACAAGTAATCTCATCTTCTATGCAATCTTATCCCAGAGGATATAGCCAGTGCAATCAGACAAGAAAAAGAAGTAATTATCAGGCATAAGGAATAGAAAGGAAGAAGTAAAATTGTCTTTATTAGCAAATGACATGGCAGTCTATGTATAAAATCCAATGGAAGCTACAAAAAAGTAACTAGAATACATTTAACAGGTGGTAGGATGCAAGGTCAATATACAAAAATCAGTTGTGTTTATATATATACTAACAACAAACAATAGGAATTTGAAATTTAAAAATACCATTTTATAGCAGCATTACTGACAACAGCCAAAAAGTGAAAGCAACCACCAGTAAATGAATAGAGAAACAGAATGTGGTATAGTCTCACCTTGGATTATTATTCAGCCTTAAAAGAGAAGGAAATTCTAACACATTGTACAACATGGATGAACCCTGAATACACTGTGTATGGTAAGTGAAAAAAGCTAGTCACCAAAGGACAAATACTGTGTGATTCTTTTCCTATGAGGTAATTTAGAATAGTCAAATTCACAAAGACAAAGTAGAACATGGTTCCAAGGGCTGGGGCGGAGGGGGAATGAAGAGCTATTGTTTAATAGGCACAGACTTGGGGCGCCTGGGTGGCTCAGTGGGTTAAGCCTCTGCCTTCGGCTCCGGTCATGATCTCAGGGTCCTGGAATCGAGCCCCACATCGGGGTCTCTGCTCAGTTGAGAGCCTGCTTTCCTCTCTCTCTGCCTGTCTCTGTGCCTACTTGTGATCTTTCTGTCAAATAAATAAATAAAATCTTTAAAAAAAAAAAAAGGCACAGACTTTCAATTTTGCAAGATGAAAAGTTCTGGAGATAGATGGTGGTGATAGTTGCACAACAATGTGAATGTACCTAACACTACGGAACTATACCCTGAAAGACGCTTAAAATGGTAAATTTTACTACAGTTAAGATAAATAAAAAAGCCAAATACCATGTAAAAAATACCATTTACAATAACATAAAAAATACATAATACTTAAGTATATCTGAAAAAAGATGTGAAAGAGCTGTATAAACTACAAAACATTGGTGAAAATCTTAAAAATCCAATACAGACATACACAATGTTTATTGGTGATAAGGTTCAACATTGATAAGATAATGGATACCTCCCCAAATTCATCTATACATTCAACACAATCCCAATCAAAATCCCAGTGGACTTTCTGGTAGAAATTAACAAATGGATTCTAAAATGTATAGGAAAGTGTAAAGAATGTGGAATAACTAAAACAATTTTGAAAAGGAAGAACAAAATTCAAGATCTTACCCTGATTTCAAGATTTTCCATAATCTACAGTGATCAAGATAGTGTGGTACTAGGATAAAGACAGACAAATTGATCAATGGAATAAAAAGAGAGTCCAGAATTACATCTACCCATACACAGACATTGATATTTGACAAAGGTGCAAAGGCAATTCCACGGAAAGACAAGTCTTTTCAACAAAGGGTGGTGGACTAGCTGGATCTCCACAAGCAAAAAGCTGAACTTCAATTCCTACCTTGCACCACATACAAGAATTAACTCCAAATGGATCACAGACCTAAATGCAAAACCGTAACTATAAATCTTCTAGAAGGGGGCACCAGGCTGGCTCAACCAGTAGTGTGACTCTTAATCTTGGGACTGTGAGTTCAAGCCCCCACACTGGGTGTAGAGATTACTCAAAAACAAAAATCTTTATAAAAATAATAATAAATAAAACTTCTAGAGGAAAAATAGGAGAAAACCACTGTGCTTGGGTTAGGCAAAGATTTCTTGGACATGACACCAAAAGCAAAACCATAAAAGAACAAATTGTTAATAAAATTTTTTTTAAAAAATTGTTAAACTGGAGTTCATTAAAATTGAAAACCTTCACTTGTCAAAAGACACTGTTAACAGAATTAAAATGCAAGCCAAAGACTGGAAGGAAATATTTTCAAATCAAACAGAGACAATCCCAACATATTCAACAAAGAGTTTGTATGCAGAATATATAAAGAACACACAAAACTGAATATGAAAAAAACCCACAACTGAAAAATGGGTAAACTATTTGTTTTTTTGTTTGTTTTTAAAAGATTATTTATTTATTTGACATAGAGAGAGCACGCGCACACGCACAAGTGGGGGAACGGGCAGAGGGAGAAGGACAAGCAGCCTTCCCACTGAGCTGGGAGCCCGATGTCAGCTTGAACCCAGGACTCTGGGATCATGATCCGAGCTGAAGGCAGATGCTTAACAACCGAGCCACCCAGGCGCCCCTGGGTAAACGATCAGACTCATCACCAGATATACAAATGGCAATCTAGCACATGAAAAGATGCTCAGTAATAAAAGCCACTGGGGAAATGCACATTAAAATCACAATGAGATAATCACTACAGACCTATTAGAATATCTAACATTAAAAAGACTGATCACACCAAGTGTTGACAAAAAAGTGGACAAACTAGAACTTTCATCCTCAGTTGGCAGATATGTAAAATAGTACAGCCACTTTGGAAAACAGTTTGGCAATTTCTTTAAAAGTTAGATGCATCCCTACCGTATGATTCACAATTCCAATCCTAAGGATTCACCAAAGAGAGATTAAAAAAAGAGATCTCCACAGAAAAACTAATACATATGTTCACAGTTTTATTTGTAATAAACAAAAACTAAAAAGAACCCATTAACAGGAGAATGGATAGACTGTGGTTTATACATATAATGGGATGCTACTCAGCAATCAAAAAGAATGAGTTACTGAAATACACAACCTGAATGAGACTCAAAATAATTATGCTTAGCGGAAAAAAGCCAAGCAAAAAAAGGGAACATACTGTCTGATTCCATTGACATAAAATTTCAGGTAATGCAGACTAACACAGACAGACAGAAAGCAGACGGGTCTATTGCCTGGGGAAAAGGGAGAGCAAAGGAAGGGCAGGATGAAGGAATCGGGGAGGGGCACAAAAAACTTTTGGAAGTTTGGGAATAATGGTATGTTCATTGTCTTGATTGTGGTTTTGGCTTCCCAGATATACACATATATTAAAACTTATTGTTTTAAATATGTTCCATTCACTGAGCGCCTGGGTGGCTCAGTGGGTTAAGCCGCTGCCTTCGGCTCAGGTCATGATCTCAGGGTCCTGGGATCGAGTCCCGCATCGGGCTCTCTGCTCAGCGGGGAGCCTGCTTCCTCCTCTCTCTCTCTCTGCCTGCCTCTCTGCCTACTTGTGATCTGTCTCTGTCAAATAAATAAATAAAATCTTTAAAAATAAATAAATAAATAAATAAATAAATATGTTCCATTCACTGTATATCATTATACCTCAATAAAGCTGTTGTTAAAAAATGAAAAGAATAAACACTTCATTTTTCAGACTGAAGCCCAGGGCAGGGGCTAACCTTGGACTTAGGAACCAGAGGACAAGATCTGGGAGCATGATACCTCCTCTCCAACCTCTGCCAGGAGGAGCCAGGGTCCCTGAGAAAACGGGAACCAGGCTGCCAGAGAGGCGTCTGAGCCCTGGACACTCTGTCCTGAGTGGAGAAACTGGAAACTGGAGCCCACAGACATTATCTTGCCCCAGGAGGTTACACAGCTAGTAAGTGGCCTAAACCTGGGTCTGTCAAAGTGCTTCTCCTCTTCTACCGCAAACTCAAAAAAGCTGATCTGAAATACGATGAAGATAAATGCTTGTGTGTCTTGTGTTTAGAACAGACAAGTCTCCCCACTGAAGCCAGAGAGCCAGAACCAGTTTGGCCATTCGAGAAGAGCCAGGCACCATGGACACAGCAGCTGAACTTCCAGTGCAGGAGTGTTTGGGGGTGGCGGGGTGACAGGCAGGCGTGGGACGAAGCCGACAGTTGGTCTGGGCTTTGCGTGAGGAGCAGACTAACCGGCTCCTCCAGCACGGTTCCAGCAGCCACCTGCAGAAGGCTTTGCCGGGCCCTCTGCCCCAACAAGAAAGCACTACCTCCACCCACACAGGCTCAGACAAGGGTCTGGGGGGGGCCATCTTACTCCAAAACCACACTTTTGGTTGGGTCAAAGAAGGGACCCAGCTGAGGCCGGCAGCAATCCGGCACCCACCCTGACCCAAGGGCTAGAGAAAGAAGCAGGAATTCACATGGTACCAGGTAAGAGATGAACAACCCTAGGAAGATGAGGTCCATAAACCGGCCAACCAAGCCCCTCTGGGCCAGGAATCAGTAGGTCTGGCATCCAGACCATGGGGGAACACAAGAAGCCAAATTTAGTCCCCATCCCTGCAAGCCCCACTTCTAGGCTGGGCTAGGAGCTGGCCCGGGCTGGTAGAGAATCCAGGATGCCGCAGCTGCCCCTCTGTCCACTTCCATGGGGTGAGGCTGAGCTCTGGGCCCCAGATGATGCCCAGAGTCCAGCAGAACGGACATCCCCTCCTCAACCACCCCACCTGAGAGCCCACACTCCGTATGAGGCCTCACTCGCAGTTCTCTGCCCTTTTGTCCCTGTTCATCCTTGGCCCTGGGCCCTGGGATATTAATCAGCTGTGACTAGAAGGTGTGATGGGAGCAGGTCAGGTTCACGCTCAAGTCACAAGCGTCCACACTCACATCTCAGATCACGTGGCAAAGAGGGTTCCTAGATAAGGTCTTGTTAATGCAATACTGCCCCTTCCCTTTTATGGAATGTGTCTGGAGGACCTGAGGAAACCTGTGTTGATTGCACCATCTTGGCGCTGGCACGGAGGCACCCCATCAACAGGGGTAGACAGCTGGAGGGGTGACCACCTAGGCCTCTGCAACCTCAGCCTGGGGCTACCCCTCTCTGCCTTCTACCCAGGCCTGGCAGCCGCCCAGACACCCTCATCTCCAGTCTAGACTCTAAGGAAATGCCCCATCACTCCAGTTGGCATTTTTAGTGGTTGGGGAAGGGATCCGGTCTTGCTGTTCAAAAACTGCACTGCTTCCTTCCTCCCAGGTTTAAACACAGGAGGGGGGACGCGAGCAGTCTGGAGACCACCCTCTCCTGAAATAACTGCAGCCCCCTGCTTCAAAACACACCAACTCCCGCTGCGAAGAGAATTCGGTTTCCTTACCTGCTGCCTTCTGCTGCCTCCCCGCAGACACAGTTTCGATGAGGTCCAGGCTGAGGTGGCAGAAGATCCAGTAGGACACACTGCCTGCTCTCGCGCAGTGGGTTCCAACGCTCCGACGCTCCGATCCCCAAACCCCTACATTTTGAGCTCCGCTAGACCCCGGAGCGATCCCCGTGCGGGGCAGCCGGCCTGCAGTTTACCACCTCCTCCTCCGCCGGCGCCTCCGGATCCTGGGCCCCTCAGGGGGCCCCTCTCCCTCCCGCGACCCCTTCTCGTCCAGGTATGTCTCCTGGACAGCCCGCACCACCTGTCCTTCCTGCACCCCAGGAAGCCAATTTGCTTCCTGCACCCCCAGGCGCCCTTCCCCCTCAGGCCCCTGGGGCCCCACAAGCCGGGCCCTCCCCACTAGCTCGAGTCTCTCCCGGCGTGCTGGGGCCGCTCCCAAGACCACCGCCTCCCGCCTGAGGTGCCCGCAGCTCTCCCAATACCGCCCCCCCTGCTCCCCGGAACTTTCGAGCCCCTCCCCGCGCTCCCAGGAGCGGTCCCCGAACTCGGTGAGCGGCTCCGGCTGCTGCAGCAGCCTGCGTGGGCTCCCCTCCCCCTGCTCCTGCACCCCGGCGCGGGCCTCCCCACGCTCCTGCACTGCGGGGCTGCCTCCCCCTTTTTCCTGGTGCTGCTTGCGGGGCCCCAGCCCCTCCTCCTGCACTACAGGCCAGCCCGCCGAGCCCGTCCACCGCGGCGGGCGCCTCCAGTCCGCGCCGTCCGACAGACCCCACACCACCCCCAGATTGGGCTCCCGGCCACCGCCGCCCCGTTCCTGCACCCCCGGGCCCACCCCGCCCTCCTCCTGCACGGCCGGACCCACGCCCCCCTGCTCCTCCACGCCGAGCTTCAGCCCGCGGAGCAGCTGCGGGCCCCAGCTGAGAACCCCGACTCGCTGTGGCTGCTGCTCCGGCAGCGCCGGGCTGAGCCCACCGCGCTCTTCCTGCGCTCCCCGCCCGACGCCCCCCGCCCGCACTGCCCAGCGCACTCGCCTGCCCCCAAGAGGCCGCGCGGTCCCACCCCTCCAGATGGTGCTGCCCTCGGTGCGCGCTCACACCGCCCCCCGCCCGGCTCCTTCCGCCCCGTACCCCTGGGGAGGGGGCTGCGCGTTGGCGCCCCCTCGGGTTCCGCGGCCACCCCCACGTCCCAGGCCTGCCTCCTAGCCCTAGCCTCCCGGCGTGGACGTCCGCCCGCCGGGCGCCGCGCCCAGCGCCTGCCCCCGCAGGTGCTGCGGCCCCGCGCGCCGGCCCGCGAGCCAGGAGCGCCCGCCCTCCCGCCTGAGTTCCTGGAGCCCGCCTGCGCGTGCGCCGCCCCAGGAGGGCGGGGTCCGGCGGGGTTGGCCCGCCCCCTTAAGGGGGCCTGGTCTCGCTTGCTCCTCCCCTCTTTCCTTTCTTCAGTCCCACCACCAATCCCTCTTCTTCTCGCGGCTGAAATCTCCCCGCCCCAGATCCACCTTGCGCCTTCTTAAGTGCCTAGAGGCAGAGGGGAAGCCGAAGGTAGGGAGTTTACACTGAGACTTGGCAGTCAACCAGGCCCAGTGGAGGAGCACTGAAACAGGAGTCTCGAATTCTCAGTAGCAGCAGTTCAGCTGCTGCCAACTTACCTTGTGAACAGTATGAAAAGTCATTTCCATCTGGTCTCAGTTGCTTTGTTTCTAAAATGGGGAGGCTGGACTGGGAAGTTTCCAAGGCCACAGTCCAGTGAATGTCTGCAGAGCGGGACTCATCTCTCAGCAGGAGCCCAAAGGCCTGGGAACCTGGGACACCCCTATCCTTTCCCTGGGGCCAAGGGAGGACATTTCAACAAGGGAGAGGTGGTTTCAGGCCTGTGACACTTCCTTTCCTGGCAAAGGGGCCTTCCTCCCTCCTGCCCTGCTCCCTCTTGGATGTTCTCCTCCCTGTAGCCACAAAGAAGGAGAAAATTCAGAGCTCCTCCTCCCAGGGTAGTGCAGCCCTCAGACCCAGATCCTAGCTAGCTGAAGGCAGCCTTGAGCCATGGTGCCTAGAACCCAAAAGCTTAAGGCCATTTGGCACTGTTACTGACTACCTCATCTATAAAATGGGTACAATAATAAAACAAGTCCAAAGGGAACTGTCCCAAGGATCAGACATCAACAATCGGTGTAAGGATGGCTCTTTCAGCACCCCTATTGTCGGGCATTGGGCCCCAGGGCCCTGGCCAGAGGGCAGGAGGGCAATGAAAAAGGGATGGGCTCCAGACACATATGGGGGATTGGATGGGGTGGATTTGCATCATGGTATCTTGCCCTCTGAGGTAGGCAGGGCAACTTTCCACTAAATGATTTTTTTTTAAAGATTTATTTATTTTTGAGAGAGTGAGAAAGAGGGCAGAGCATAAGCAGGGAGAGGGGCTGAGGGAGAGGGAGAGAATCTCAAGCTGCCTCCTGGAAAGCACAGAGCCCAGTGCAAGGTTTGATCCCACGCTGAGATCATGACCTGAGCCGAAATCAAAAGTCAAGAGTCGGGCGCCTGGGTGGCTCAGTGGGTTAAGCCGCTGCCTTCGGCTCAGGTCATGATCTCAGGGTCCTGGGATCGAGTCCCGCATCGGGCTCTCTGCTCAGCAGGGAGCCTGCTTCCCTCTCTCTCTCTCTCTATGCCTGCCTCTCTGACTACTTGTGATTTCTCTCTGTCAAATAAATAAATAAAATCTTTAAAAAAAAAAAAAAAAAGTCAAGAGTCAGAGGCTTCATCAAGTCACCAGGTGCCCCTCCACTAAATCATTTGATAATGTTGTGGAGCAGCTTGCCTTAATCAGGAAGCCAGAGCCACCAAGCAGAGGGTGAATACACCCTACCTGGTCCAAGAGAGAGTCTAGGACAGGCAGGACTGACCCTGTTGCCTGATCTCAGGGGGAAAAGCCAGAGAGGAAGGAATCTGAGAGGCGTCCTCTCCCAGATTCCTTCACACTACCTCAGTAACAACCCTTGCTAAGGCTTAGGGAAGCTTCCTGTGGGTAAGGCCCTACTTGGCATGTATTCCCATCTAACTTCCACCACAATTGAATGAGGTACTCATTACCATCCTCACTTTTTTAAAGATTTTGTTGGTTTATTTGACACACAGAGAGAGAGAGACAGCAAGAGAGGGAACACAAGCAGGGGGAGTGGAAGAGGGAGAAGCAGACCTCCTGCAGAGCAGGGAGCCCAACACAAGGCTCAGGCTCGAGGCTAGATCCCACCCCAGGACTCTGGGATCATAATCGGAGCTAAAGGCAGCCACCTAAGGACTGAGCCACCCAGGCACCCCCTACCATCCTTATTTTAAAGACAGACTTTACATCATTAAGTAATTTGCACAGGGTCATACAGCTGGTAGTATTAAAATCAGACTCCTGATCCAGTTTTTGACTCCAGAGTCCACTCAAAAGCACAAACACACAGAAAGCAATGCCAAACCCAGGAGCCTCACCTTGGGATGCATTGGTGCTGACTAGATTTGGGGGGTCAAGAGATGCAAGCCTATAAATCAACCTCCAAATCAAACAAAGCAAGAAGTCGAGGCACTTGTATCCTGGTCTGCCTTGCTAGGTATTTGTCTAGGGAGGCCAATTGCCCTTTCTTCCACCTACCCTCCAGTTGCCCACAAGCCAGATCCATGCCTCTTACATCCCTAGTGCAAGGTTATCTGGAGCTTAGTTTCACAAAAAAGAGGTCTCCTGCTCCCTTTCCTCCTCATCCTCCCTAATCCCAACTCCTGACTGTCCCCCCAACCACCACTGAGCCCTGGGGGGTGTACTGAGATGTATCTGAGGCCGTCTGTCTCCTTCTCTGCACTGTTCTGCGAGCCCAGTACTACTAGTCGCCTGGAGACACCCAGGGAGACTGTTCTGCCCCCAGGGAGCTGACAGCTTATGGGAGGAAGTGAGACACAGTCTAGAAGCCTAAAACTCAGGAGCTTCAGAAGGCAGCTGTGGGGATAAACCCCAACCCTGTAACGTGCCTGTACCAGTCTCTTCCCAGATCGGGAACTTGAGAGTTGGCCACAGCAGAGTGACTGCGGAGCGGGGGAAGGACTTGTTGGGTCTCGTTCTAAGTGGAAGCAGACCAAGCTGCCTGAGGCAAGATTGTGGGGTGCCCTTAAGAATCTCCACCGTGAGATGTCTGCACTGAGGGGTATACAGGAGGCCAAGGAAGGCAACCGTGGGGCAGTGACGGGCAGCCTGGCTCATACCTGCAAACAGGTGCTCAGTCAAGGGCAGTGGATGCTGCTGAGTGATTGGGCTGAAGGTTTTTGTCCTCTTTCTTTTTTTATAGAGAAATGTTTTTTTAAACTACTGTTGCAAACTGTGAGGGGGAGATGACCTGAATTCAATGGGTTCAGTGGGTTTTGACTGGATTTTTTCCCTTTTTTAGTGGAAGAGGACAATAATGCAATAGAAAATATGAGAATGTGGTTTTTTTTACCTTTTTGTTAAAGTGTGACATACATCCAGGGAAGTGTAAAAACATGCACATCTTACAAAGTTGAATATACCCAGCACCCAGATCAAGAAACAGAGCATATATAATGAGCATCTAGACGGACCTCCACATTTAATTTTTTAAGTAATTATTATATTAATCTAGCATGCCCTTCATCCTCAGGATTTACTTCTAACTCTCTGATGACCCTCCTCCCTCCCCAAATGCACAATGATGGAGGGTTCTTTCTGCATTTACAGGTAGTAAAGGGGTTTTTCTTGTGACATCTTTTTGTTCCATTAAATACACACATGTGCTCTGTTCCTTGATAGTAAATCTATTTCTGTAGGTCACAGTCAAAAACTTGTGCTACCAAAAACCCCTGCTCCGGCTTGACAGCATTGTGGAGGCTGTGATTCAGGCCAGGTGAGAGCACGGGGGAGCAGCCAGGGTATTATGACAACAGCGCTTCTCCAACTTCAGTGTCATTCAGCAACCAAGGGACCTGGGGATCTTGTTGAAACCCGTATTCTGATTCAGCAAGTACAGAAGGGGATGCTAAGATTCTACATTTCTATGAAGTTTGTATACTTTGAATAGCAAGGCTTTGGTCCCAGAGATTTTTTTTTATTGTTTTAAAATATTTTATTTGACAGAAAGAGAGAGATCACAAGTAGGCAGAGATGCAGGTGGGGGGTGCTCCCCACTGAGCAGAGAGCCCGACTCAGGGTTCATCCCAAGACCCTGAGATGGTGACCTGAGCAGAAGACAGAGGCTCAACCCACGGAGCCACCCAGGCGCTCCCCCCACCCGACCTTTTTTTAAAAAGAATTTTATTTATTTATTTGTCAGAGAGAGAGAGCACAGGCAGGCAGCGGTGGAGGGAGAAACAGGCTCCCTGCCAAGCAAGGAGCCCGATGTGGAACTTGATCCCAGGACACTGGGATCATGACCTGAGCTAAAGGCAGATGCTTACTGGACTGAGCCACCCAGGCATGCCGGACCCAGAGATTTTTTTATAATGCTGCACATGAGAATCACATGAGAAGCTTTTAAAAAACACTGATGCCCAGGGGCACCTGGCTGGCTCGGGGGAGGGAGGGGGTCTGCCCATCGGTAGAGACTCTTAATCTCAGGGTCATGAGTTCAAGCCCCCCATTGGGTGTGGAGCCTACTCAAAACAAAAAACAAAACTAAAACACAGACGCCCAGGCTCTACTCCAGCGTCATTAAATTCTCATCTCTGGGGTGAGGCTCAGCACCCACAGTTTTTGAACGTTGCTCAGTGATTCCAGGAGGCCACCAGAAAAGGCAGCTGCTTGGTCCCCCGCACAGCCCCAGTGCCTAGGAGAAAGCTTGAGCCGCGGGAGGAGGGGAGTGAGGTGTGGGGTCATGAATGGTATCCAAGCAAACAATTCAATTTGATAAAGGGCAGAAGATTTCTTAGGAAGGGACCATCTGTCTCTTAGTGGAGGTGAGGAGAGGGATTTCTGAAGGAATTCTGAGGCATGAGGCTATCTGCTAACCCAGGCCACGTCCTCCCAGGACTAAGAACATACCGTGCCTTTACCCTATCAGGCAAGTCAGAGCTCCCTGGAACTGCTCAGATGGGCGGGGCTCACGTGCCCCCAGGCAAAGTCAGACAGTTTCAAAACCTTACTGGGGCACTGGGAGGAGTGCTGCCAGCTGCTCCCACGCGCCTGCCCCTTCTGCCCAGCCACAGAAAAGGCCAAATGAGCCAACAGGTTTCAAACCCTCCATCAACAGTGGCTATTCACAACGGAGCACCACAGCCCTGGGTTCTGACGCCCCCTGGTGGACACCTAGAATTAAAGTTTAGTAACCAACAAATGGACCCGTGGGTACAGGTCACTCACAATTTATCCTGTGCCCAGCCAGTGACCTGCACAGTTGTGTAAGACATGGCCCCATGGCATAATCCAGAAACTGCTACTGACTGGGCATATGAAAGATTGGCTCCTTTTATGCTCTACTACTCCTTTACGCCCCTGAAATCTGAATTCCACCCCTGGAATTCACTGTCCTAAGTTTAGAAATGAGAAGCTGTCAGGGCTTACCCTTAAATGGCAAGATATTTTATCACTTTTGCATCTCTCTCCTTCTTTGTTCAGATCGCCCCATTGGTAGAGTAGACACAGCAGAGTCCTTTGCTGCCTGTTCTTCTCTCCTTCTGCTCCAACGATGACCATCCCGGAGAAGCCCCTTCCAGCTGCTTTTTGAGACACCCTCTCAGCTTGGTAAGCTCACGTCCACTAACCCACACACATCCGGATTAATGAAGCCTGCATGGACAGAACCTCCTGCATCTGTGGCTGCCCCAGGAGTGACAAGTGTCGATGTTCATGGACTCCCAGATACTTAGATTTGGTCACACTGATCCGAGGAAGTAGCAATGGAATCCAAACTCAAATCCAGCTCTGTCTCCCTTACTCCCCTAGAAACTTGCCCAGAAACCGGACTCAGGTCTTTGGCAACCTCTTTACTCATCTGGTCCATCACCACTCTCTGCAGACCCCAAACATTGTAGGGTTCCACCATCCCTCCTGCCTCCTCTCCTAGCATCCTCTCAGTGACCACCTCAGTGCTGTTAGGGAGAATCTGGGCCCAGGGCCCACCGCCCACCTTCTTCATTTAAGTGATAATCAAGGACCCAGACATCTACCTACACATTGAATTCCCTGTGAGGTGAACAAATGCTTTCCTCAGTGGGCCTGTTTCTCGCTTCCCTAGAAGAGCGTATGGATTCGACAAGATGATACTGTGATATGTGTATCCCGTGGATGGTGTTTTACCACAAATGTCCTTTCATGACCTTACCGACTTCAGTCTCTTTGCCTCCTTGTTAATTCTCTATTAATGTTTCTAAAATACCTGTTAATCATATTACTCCCTTAGTCAAGAACTTTTCATTGCTCCCCAGTTCCCCCTAAGAAGTCTGCAAATCACAGCAGGTGATTCATCCTGGTAACAATGAGAAATTGGGTCCAGATGGGCCAACAGGCTGAAACTAGAGGTCAAGACAGTTCTGCGGGTTAGAACACAAGAAAATTCTGTTTCCAGAAGACAAGGTGATCAGTATGTTGGAAATGAGAGGTGCAGCTAGAACAGCAGATACAAGTCACCAGCCAGCTAAGACACTAACCTATAACTCCTACAACAGTGGGCTTGTCCATAGTAAAAGGGCAAGTTCTAGAACATTAGTTTTAGTTGTCTAAGACACCTCAGTATCAACAGCCTCAAAGGAGGCGATCAGATGGTGAGGCCAAGGGGAACCCCCAACACACCTGGACAGGTGCCTGGGATTGCCTACAAGATAAGTTCAGATTAACACAGTCCCATCAATAGCACATCTGTATTCTTGGGAAGGGGAAGGAAGGATTATAATGGTACCCTTAAGGGAAAGAACTAAATCTGGGGTTGAAAGAGGAAATGCACATTCTCAGTGGGAGAAGGATTTTATGTGAGAGCTAGAAAGGCTATCAGAGAACATCAGGCCTCACCCCCAAAGTGAGGGAACTGAGGAGCATAGCAGGTCACCCAAGGATACCCAACAATTTAAGAGTGGTGACTCCACTTGGATTAGAATCTCCATGACCCAGACACCAACTCTAATTTTCTTTCACCTGACTCCCTAGCCCCTCTAACATATATGTATGCCATGCCAAAGCTGAGTTGCAAAAACAAAGCTAAGAGAGTGAAAATATTTTAGTGGAGGAGCACCTGGGAGGCTCAGTCAGTTAGGCACTGGACTCCTGGTTTTGGCTCAGGTCATGATCTCAGGGTCATGAGATCAAGCCCTGTGTCAGGCTCTACACTTATGATTCTCTCCTTCTCCCTCTACACTCCTTGACCCCCCCCAACTGGCTTGTGTGCCCTCTCTCCTTCTAAAAAATATAAAAAATTAAAAAATAAATAAAATAAAATAAAAATATTTTAATGGAGCTGAGGACTTATATATAAGGATTAAATATGGTGGCCTGGTCTCTATACACTTGGGAGTGTTGAGAAAGCACTTTAAGGGATTTGTTGAAAGGACCAGCTGGATATCAAGAGAGGCTAGGACTGGATTCTAGCACAGGGACCAGGTAGACCATTAGGACCTCCCTGTTACCCTCCAACTTACACATATATGAACATACCCACATACACTCTCTTTTTGAATACTGGTGGCCAACATAGATAAGAGTCACAATTTGAGCTGATGAGGTTCCTGGTCCTTGGTGTGAGCACTTGCGTAGGACAGACTATTCAGCAGGGAGAGGAAAAGGAAACAGGCCGCAAGTACAGAGAAAAGGAGGAGCCAGGGGAGTGATGATGTATCAAAAACTACTATAGAGCCTCTTTAGGTATTAAGGAAGCCTTTCATATGTGGAGAAAATACTTTTTATCAGTTTGTCAATTACCTTAGGATTGGTTTATGCTGTTTCTTGGCCATGCAACCATAATTTGTATAAAATTGGTTTATCCATCTTTGCCCACAATGCACCTGTTTTGGCTTTGTTTTTTATTTAAAGTCCATTTTGTCGGATAATAATATAGCCACCCAGTTTTCTTTTGGTTACAATTTACATAGATTATCTTTCCCCATTCTTTTACTTTCAACTTTGTCTTTACATCTAAAGGAAGTCTTTTGTAGATGGCATATTGATGGATCCTGTTTTTTTTCCAGTCTGCTGATCCTGCCTTTTGATGAGCATTTAATCCATTTGCGTTTCATGTTATTACTGATAAAATAGGATTTTCTTCTGCCATGTATCCTGTATTTGGTTTCTATATGTGCTTAATGGTTTTTTGTTCTTCAATCCCCCTATTTCTGCCCTTTTTTGTATTTACTGTACTGTGACATTCTAATTCCCTTCTTTCCTTTTCTGTATATTTTTAAATTATTTGTTTAAAATGTTATCTATTTATTTGAAAGAGAGGGCACGCACAAGTGGGTGTAGGGACATAGGGAGTGGGATAAGCAGAGTCCTCACTGAGCAGAGAGCCTGACATGAGATCCCAGGACCCTGAGTTCATGACCTGAGTCATGCAGGCACCCTTGAAATTATTTTCTTAATGGTTACCTTAGGGATTACAATTAACATCTTAAATTTAGGACAACCTAGTTTGAATACCAATTTCATTTCAATAGGATACAAACACTCTGCTCCTATATGTTTCCATCCTTCCCTCTTATACTGTTGTTGTCACAGATTACACCTTTATATATTGTATGTCCATTAACATAGATACATAATTATTGTTTTATGCATCTGCATATTAAAACTTATAGGGAGAGAAATTACATACCATACCAGAAGCACAAGAATACTGGCGTTCATGTTTACCTAGTTACCTTTACCAGGGTCCCATATTTTTCCTCATGTCTCTCTGTTATGGTCTAGCGTTCTATCATTTCAATCTCAGTGTCTCCCTTTAGCGTTTCTTGAACATCAGGTTTATTGATAATGAAGTCCCTCAGTTTTCACATGTGATATCTTTTTTTAAAGATTTAATTATTTAGAGAGACTAAAAATTCATTATTTATAAATAATTATTTATAGAGAGAATAAATAATTACTTATTCAGAAAGAGAGAGAGAGACCATGAGCCGGGGAAGGGGTAGAAGGAGAAGCAGACTACCTGCTGTGCAGGGAGTCTAATGCAGGGCTCCATCCCAGGACCCAGGGATCATGACCTGAGCAAACACTTAACTGACTGAGCCAACCAGGCACCTTACCTGCAATGTGTTAATTTCTCTTTCATTCTTGAAAAAAAAATAAAAAGTCTTGCCAGAGAGAATTCTTGGTTGATAATTCTTTCAGGACTTTAAATATGCCATCCCATTACCTTCTGGCCTTCATAGCTTCCAGAGGGTAATCAGCTGTTAATTTTATTGAGGTTTTCTGGTATGAGAGGAGTTACTTCTCTTGCTGCTTTCAGACTTCTCCCTTTTTCTTCTGGTTGTGAAAATTTAAATATAATGTGTCATCTTTTGGAGTTTATCTTTTTTGGCGTTCACTGAACTTGGATATGGAGATTTATGTCTTTCCTCAAATTTGGAAAAGGTTTTTATTGTTGTTTTGTTTTGTTTGTGTTTGTTTTAAGATTTTTAAGTAATTTCTACACCCAGCATGGGGCTCAAACTTACAACCCAGAGTTCAAGAGTCACATGGTCTACCGACTGAGTCTGCCAGGCATCCCAGGCTTGGTAAGTTTTAAACCATCATTTCTTCAAATGTGTTTTCTGCTCCATATGTCTCTCTTCTCCTGGGACCCCAATAATGCCTACGTTTGTACATTTGATGGTGTCCCATGGGTCCCTCAGGCGCTGTTCATTTTTCTTCATCTTTTTTCTTCCTGCTCCTCATACTGGATAATTTCAATTGTCTTCTCTTTTAAGTTCACAGATTCTTTCTTCTACCTGCTCAAATTTGCTACTGAATACCTCTCATGAGTTTTTCATTTCAGTTATTTTACCTCTCAGCTCCAGAATGTTTAGTTCCTTTTTATAATTTCTATCTCTTTACTGATACTCTCATTTGTTCTACAGTTTTCCTGATTTCCTTTAGGTCTTTGACCATGGTTTCTTTAGCTCATTAAACATGTTTAAAGTAGTCATTTTTCACATCATTATCCCCCAGTGTGGCTGTACTTTCTTTTTCCTGTTTTTTTTTTTTAAGATTTTATTTTTTTATTAATTTGACAGAGAGAAATCACAAGTAGACGGAGAGGCAGCCAGAGAGAGAGAGAGGGAAGCAGGCTCTCTGCTGAGCAGAGAGCCCGATGCGGGACTCGATCCCAGGACCCTGAGATCATGACCTGAGCCCAAGGCAGCGGCCTAACCCACTGAGCCACCCAGGCGCCCCTGTTTTTTTTTTTTTTTTTAATTGAGAACTCGACATACTGAGTAGGATGTAGTGATTCTGAAAATCCAGTTCTCCTCAGGGATTGTTAAATCTTGCTTGTTGAGAACTAGAGCTGGGTGTTCGTGATGTTTCCAAATTAGTTTTGCAAAATGTGAATTGCTTGTTGTGTCATTCAAGTTTCTTTTCTGTTATCTCTGCAGCCAGACAGTGACCTGACACAAATTTCCTTAAATGTCTGGTTCCCAAAAAGAAATAGTCTTTTTAAATCCCTTGTAAGTCACTTCAGCCCACAGGGGTGCAAACAATCAAAAGTGATCAGGAGCAGGGGTGCCTGAGTGGCTCAGTCAGTTAAGTGACTAACTCTTGGTTACAGCTCAGGTCATGATCTCATGGGTCATGGGATTGAGCTCCATGCTCAGCAGGGAGTCTGCTTGAGATTCTCTCCCTCTGCACCCCCATGCATATGCTCTCTCTAAAATAAATAAGTCTTTTTTAAAAAGTGGTCAGTGGGACACCAGGGTGGCTCAGTCAGTTAAGCATCTGCTTTAAGCTCAGGTCATGATCTCAGGGTCCTGGAACGGAGTCTTGCATCATCAATCCTACTGTGAGCAGGGAGCCTGCTTCTCCCTGCCTGCCATTCCCCCTGCTTGTACTTGTGCTCACTCTCTCTGACAAATAAAATCTTTAGTTTAGAGGGTAAGATCCTTATTGCCAAATCTGTCTCCAGGAAGCTTCACAAGGAATGTGGGCCACTGTCTCTCCTTCCAACTGCTTGCTGAGGCTGGGAAGTAGGGGATGGGAGCCACTATGTGAAAGGCCAATATTAAATAGAATTTACTGAAATTTACTAGCCTCTTCATCAAAGTCAACCCTGGCCATTGTGAATGTTCAACTAGATTCGAGTTCCAAAAGTTACCTTAGACAGTTCTTGCCAGTTCGATAGCTACTGAGGTGAAGGAATGGCTTCCAACTCTGCCATCTTCTGGGACATTACTTCATTCCAGTCCTTTTTATTGCCAAATAATATCCCATTGTATGCTTATACCACATTTTGTTTATTCATTCATCAGGTAATGAACACTTGAGTTTTTATTTTTTGACTATTATGAATGCTATGATCTTTCATGCATAAATTTTTGCATGGACATGTGTTTTCATTTCATGACACTGCTGCATACACTGATTTTGGAGTATTAACCCCATATTTTTGGAATAAATCTTACTTGGTCATAATATATTATCCTTTTATACATTGTTTTCAATTTGCTGGTATTGATGAGGATTTTAGCGTCTGTATTCATTACATTGGTCTGCAGTTTTTTAACATGTTAGCCTTTGCTATGTTGTATTAGCCTCAGTTTCCTCCTTTTCCTGTTTCCTGAAAAAGTTTGTGCAAGATTGGTGGTATTCCTTCCTTGAATGTTTTGTAGGCTTCGCCAGTGAAACTGAGTCTTAAGTTTCCTTTTTGGAAAGTTTTGGTACTTTTATTTGCTTTAGGGCCATTCAAATTTCCTGACTTTTCTTAGTTTTGGTTAAATTGAATTAAAAATTCGCTGACTTTGTGTAACTGGTCTAATTTGTTGGCATAAGTTGTTCATGGTATACCTTTATTTTCCTTTAATGTCCATAGGACTTGTTGTGATAACCTTTTTCATTTCTGACAGCATGGTTGTTTCATACGTTGTTCTTGATCAGTCTAGCTAGGGGTTTTTCAGTTGTGATTTTCATTCCAAATAACTATCTATTGTCTGATTTCTACTTTGATTTTTGCTTTATCTTTTTTTTTTTTCTTCATTTGGGCTTACTTTGCTTTTCCTTCACTACCTTGTTCAGATAGAAACTGAGGTCATTGATTTAAGATTTCTTTTTTTCCTTTCTAATATAAATATGTAAAACTAATTTTTGCTCTAAGCCACGACTAATAGGAGTTTCTACAGTGATGGAAATATCCTATTTTCTGCTATCCAGTTCAGTGGCAGCTAGCCATATGTGCCTACTGGGCACTTGAAATGTGGCCAATGTGTCTGAGGAATTGGAACTTTTAATTCTAATTAAATTGAATCACATGTGGCTAGTGGCTACTGTATTGGGCAGTGCATCTCTAAGCACAGCTTCATCTGCATCAACAAATCTTAACATTGTATCATTAAATTCAGATTTGTCTAATTTCTCTTGTGATCTCATCTTTGGCCCATACGTTACTTATGTGGGTCTAATATGTGGTTTAATATCCTAATGTTTTGGGGGTTCCTGGCTATCCTGTAACAGATTCCTCATTCTACTGTGGTCAGAAAATACACTGTGTTTAATTTTAATATTTTTGTTAACACTTGCTTTGCAGCCCAGGATATGTTCTATCTTGATGAATATGCCATGCATACCTGAAAAAAAAATATTTTGCAGTTGTTGGAGGTAGTACTCTATAAATGTCAAGTAGATTGAGACGGCTGATGAAGTGGTTTAAGTCTTTTGTCCTGATTTGTTTAGTTCTTCTATTAACTGTTCAGTGGGTGTTAAAAATCTACCATAGCAGGATGCTGGCTGGGTCCATCAGTAGAGCTTGTGACTCCTGATATCTCAGGGTAACACATTGGGTGTAGAGCCTATTTAAAAAAAATTTTTTAATTTATGGAAAAATTGTCAGTTTATTCAGTTTCTTCATGTACTTTAAGGCTGTTAGGTACATACACATTTATACTTGTATTATTGTCCCAAGGAGTTGTCCCTATTACCATTGTGAAATGCTCCTTATTTTTACCTATGGCAATAACCTTTGAAGTCTATTTTATCTGGGAATTATAAAGCCACTCTAGTCTTTTGCTAATTTGCATGTTTTTTTCCATCTTTTGACTTTAAACTCATCTATAAAGTGTTTCTTATAGATAGCATATAAATGAGCTTTTCCCTAACCCACTGTCATTTTTTAAATTAGAATGTTCCTAGGTCAGTAATACATAATTATCGATATGGTTGGTCTTTGGTATACCATTATTCAATCAGTTTTTTGTCTCCTCTATTTGTTCTTGCCGAATGTTTCAGGTTTTACTCCCCTCCAGTCTGTTAGCCTTTGTTTACTTTTAAAAACCCGAGTGGTTCTCTTTTCTTTTTTTTTTTTTTCTATTTTAACCCGTTTTATCATTGTAAGCAGTGGGAGGGTTGGGTTGTAGGGCTTGCGTTGTGATAATGGAACCAAACTCCCCGTGAATGCTTTTTCATGAAGGTTTCATGGACATTTTCACTTATGAAAATATACATAAGAAATTTAAAGTACACATAGGAAATTGGTGGCTGAGGGGAAAAAAAGAAATTGGTTATTGTGGATATAGGGAGAAACTGAAAAACAAGAGGAAAAGCTTACTTTTTTTCAATACAGACCTCTCTGCACTTTGACCATTAGCATGCACATATTTTAAAAAAAGATGTATTAACTAGTCAAAGCAGTCCATGTGGGATGGATTAAACTTTAGACAGTTCAAAGGACAGATGTAGCAAACAGCAAAAGCTCTAAGTTGATCACCTAAAGAAGTAACCCTATTGGTAGTCACAAGATATTGGTACCTGATGTGTTGTATTCCAAGTGAAGTGTTCTTACAGATAAACATGTCTTCAAGTATTTGTTTAGGGCTGCCACCTGGCCCACCATCTTTCACATAGGCACTATCCCCTGTAGAATACAGCAGTACGATTTTTTAAAAAAGATTTTTATTTATATGACAGAAATCACAAGTAGGCAGAGAGGCAGGCAGAGAGAGGGGAAAGAAGGCTCCTGCTGAGCAGAGAGCCCAATGTGGGCCTCGATCCCAGGACCCTGAGATCATGACCTGAGCTGAAGGCAGATGCTTAACTAAGCCACCCAGGCGCCCCAGCAGTTTAATTTTTCTCATGCTTCCTAAGAATGGGCGTGCAGCTACTCATTCTCACAGGAGCAAGCTTGGGCACAGGTAAAGCAATTAAAAAGCTTCCCTATTCTAGGGAGGGCAATTCCTGTAATCCTACTGAAGAACCCTAGTTGGCACTTGTAGTGAGATTAAATAATATAATTTTGGGAATTGTGTAGAAAACCTGCTTGAAAAAACAAAACACAGGGAGCTCCTGGGTAGCTCAGTACATTGAGTGTCTGCCTTCAGCTCATGTCATGATCCCACGGTCCTGGGATCAAGTCTTGCATCCAGCTCCTTGCTCAGTGGGGGGTCTGCTTCTGCTCTTCTGCCTGCTTGTGCTGACAAATAAATAAAATCTTAAAAAAAGAGGGGGGGGACACACCTGGGTGGTTCAGTGGGTTAAGCAGCTGCCTTCAGGTCAGGTCATGATCCCAGCATCCTGTGATCGAGTCCCACATAGGGCTCCTTACTAGGTGGGGAGCCTACTTCTCCTTCTGTCTGCCTATGCTCTCTCTCTCTCTCTGAAAAATAAAATCTTTAAAAAACCAAAAACATCAAAAACGAACTTTACCAACCACGCCTTTCATTATATAGCAGCAGGGTCCACTAACCATAAGTAGCTATGAACCACCTGAAATTGGGTATTCCAAACTAAGATGTGCTAGAAATACAATAGATTTTGAAGCTTTACCCTGAAAAAAGGAATACAAAATATCTTGCCAACAATTTTTAATGCATACATGTTGAAATGATAGTATTTGGGGTATACAGAGTTAAATATAGAAAAATTTCACCTGTCTCTTCTTAGTTTTTTAATGTGGCTTTAAGAACATTTAAAATCACATACATGGCTCATATTTCTGGGAGGAGTGTCTTAACAAAACTCAAGACCTTTTGGACATCCACATGTAAAAAAAATGAAATCTAGACACAGACCATATGCCCTTTACAAAAAGGAGCTCAAAATGGATCACAGACCTAAATGTAAAATGCAAAACTTATTAGAAAACTCCTACAAGATAATGCAGGAGAAAATCTAGATGATGCTTGGTTTGGTGGTGACTCTCAAAAGCATGATCCGTGAGAAAGATTAAGTAGGACTTCATTAAAATTAAAAATTTCTGCTCTGTAAGACATTGTCAAGAAAATAAGACAAGCCAGAGACCCGGCAAAAATATTTGTAAAACATACCTAACATAAGACAGTTATCCAAAATATATAAAAATTTCTTAAAACAATAATATCCAATTAGTAAAAGGGGCAAAAGACCTAACAGACATGTCACCAAAGATATACACTTGATAAACACATGAAAAGATGTTCAACATGTCATCAGTGAAATGGAAATTAGAACAAGATACCACTACAAGTACACTATTAGAATGGCTAAAATCCCAAACACTGGACACCACCAGATTCTGGCAAGTATGCAAGGCAACAGGAACTCATTCGCTGCTATAGGAATTCAAATGGGACAGCCACTTTGGAATAGAGTTTGACAGTTTCCTACGAAACTAAACATACTGGGGCACCTGGGTGGCTCAACAGGTTAAAGCCTCTGCCTTCGGCTCAGGTCATGGTCCCAGGGTCCTGGGATCAAGCCCTGCACTGGGCTCTCTGCTCAGTGGGGAGCCTGCTTCTCTTCCTCTCTCTGCCTGCCTCTCTGCCTACTTGTGATTTGTCAAATAAGTAAATAAAATCTTTAAAAACAAAACAAAAACTCAACATACTAGTACTTGTATGATCCAGGATCTGCACTCCTTGCTATTTACCCAAGTGAACTGAAAAACATGTCCACATAAAAACCTGTCCACTTATCTTTATAGAAGCCTTATTCATCAATTGCCAAAAATTTGGGAGCAATGAAGAGGTCATTCAGTAGATGACTGGATAAACAAACTAAGTTACATCCAGACAATGTAAAATTCAGCACTCAACAGAAGTGAGCTATCAAGCCATAAAAATACATGGAGAAATCTTACGTGCATATTACTACTAAGTGAAAGCAGCCAACTTGAAAAGGCAGAAGTATGGAGACAGTTAAAAAGACCAGTGCTCCCCAGGGATTAGGGAGAGGGAAGATGAAGAGGAGAACAGAGGATTTTCAAGGCAGCAAAACTATACCGTATTGTATTAAAAATGGTGGATAACTTTCATTACAGATTCATCCAAACTCACAGAATATATAAAACTGCAAGTAAACTTTGATGTAAATTTTGGGCTTTGGGCAATAATGTGTTATCAATGTATATTCATCAATTGTAACTTGTGTCCTACTCTGGTGGGGGATACTGATCATGGGGGAAGTTGGGCCAGTGGGAAGCAGGCAGAGAGTATATGGGAACTTCATATATTCTGCTCAATTTTGCTATGAACCCAAAACTGCTCTCAAAAAATAAAATCTGGGCACCTGGGTGGCTCAGTGGGTTAAGCCTCTGCCTTCAGCTCAGGTCATGATCTCGGGGTCCTGGGATCGAGGTCCACATTGGGCTCTCTGATCAGCGGGGAACCTGCTTCCTCCTGCCCCCCGCCTGCCTGTCTCTTTGCCTCCTTGTGATCTCTGTCAAATATATAAAATCTTTAAAAAAAAATAAAAAATAAAATCTATTAAAAAATGACAACTCAGTGTTCAAGCATTTTATTAAATCAGATGAGGAACTTCCACCCTTTGCACATACCAGCTTGGACACAATTTTAAGGGCATATCACTTGTTTACAACGATAAAGATGAACAGTAAGTTGGCAAGTCTAATAAGCCATGTTTAGTCAACTGAAATTTCAAGAACATTCAAAGAGAAAACAGTAAAGGTCATGCAAGTTCTAAAACGGTGAGTCATGATAGAGCTCACTTCTTTTATCCTTTACCTTCAAAATGCGCTTGAAATCTATAACCAGACAGAATTATTAAGTCCAGCAGGCTGTTGCTAGCCAGACACACATTTCATTCAGGAATAGCACGCCTCTTACGACTTACTGGCTTTTTTGATTAGAAGTAACTGAATCCCCATCATAGAAAAGAGGTTTTTGAAGAGATTTACTGCTGTAAATGGAAGATTTACTGCTGTAAATTGTAATATTATATCTTTAAGTTACTGAGCTTTCACTTAAATATGATAAAGTGTGATAGCTGAACCAGGAATCCAGCTATGACCTTTTCACTCAGCTACACTAAATACCAGTTGAAGAGAAAATGCTGTGAAGACTAAACAGACTGAGCAGTGAAGCAATTCAGTGAGGCTGTAATCATCTAGGTTAACTTAGGCAGGTGACAGTAAGTTTAAGAACCTGAAAAGACCCTATGGACTTTTTCTTAGGTGGTTTTAGGGTGAACTACCCTATGACAAACAGCTGATTATCAGGTTTATAATGATGGCTGACAAGAAAATAAGTCTTTATTCATGTAGCTTCAAACTAATTTGTTCCCATCTATATTTAACAGAAAACTACCACATACTAATGGGTAGGTAGACATAATCAAAGATCCTTTTGCAAGCTTCGCTTTGCTACACCTTTCACTCCCCCCTCCCACTGAGGCTCCTAGGCAAGTTTCCCCTGATTTAAACTAAAAGATCAATTCTGGATTCAAACTTGTAGAATTAAGTTTACAGGAGAGAACATGCAAATAAGGGGATAAAGTTAAATTCATCTGTCAACGGCAAACATTATAAATGTATACTACTATCCCACTAAACAGAAGACCTGGAGAAACCACAAATATAACAAAATACTACATTAGGTTTAAAAACAAAGGATCTTGAAGTAATTTTATTTTGTAGTGGTTGAATGCACCCACCAAATGCCTAATGACCATAAAATGTTTCTGCAACTAAAACTAAAAGAGAATTATAGGGAGCTGGGAATACATGTTAGATACTAACGATCTTCAAGCTTTGAAGATGTCATTGCATGAAGAAAATTATGGGAAACACTGTTCCCGATAATTACGTACACCCTTAGTGTAACATATGGAGATCACTGTCTCCGATATAGACACTGTGGTAGGCAAAAACTACCTTGTTCTTTATACATTATGGAAGACACTGCTCCCGATAATGTGAGTTAGGTTTGTGACAAAGGTACTGGAAATTTTGCAAAATTCGAATTAAAGTTACACCTTGGGTAAACTGAGCTGTAAAACTTCACACACATGAGTACTATCACAGCCTTTAAGTGACATTAATTTACTATAACTTGGTCGCAATTCCTTCCCTTTAGGAGAACTGCCATTTTTATCTGGTTGGCTAAACAAAAGCCTAACTTGATTTGCAACCCCCAATTAAATGGAATTCTTCAGATATTTAGCTTTAAAGTTTTATTTCGCTTGTGGCTGTTTTCTAAAACCTTCGAGTGTTGGCCATAAATGCAAAACTTCCAGTATCTGTTGGGTTTTATTAGCAGATGCTGCTTTTATTAAAAAAAAACGACAGTATAACTGTCATAATTATGGAAGGCACTGCTTCCGATAATTATCTTCTATAAAAAAAACACCATTTATAGTGAACTCTGTCACTGATAAATAAACAATAAATATCTCAGTGCCAAAATGATAGAAAGCTTTTCCAAAAAATTAACACTTTGGCCAAAATTTGGCAGTGTGTTCTTTAACATCTGACAAACTGAGTTTGAAATTAAACACCTGAAGCTGGTTCTCTTTCAAAATACTTTGGGAAACACAAGAACGACAAAAAACTAATAAACAAAAGCTTACCGGGAAGGGGCAGATTAAAAGAAAACATAGGTCTTTGGCTTCTGGTCTCCTCTTTTCATAAATCTTGAGGTTAACACATTAAGGCCTTACTCCTGTGATAAACAGTTGAACCTCGTTTTATCCAGTTGAAGGACCTCTGTTTCAGACCTCATGAGCAAGAAAACAAGTCCCTTCCAAAAGTTAACTGTTTCATTCAGGGATGTGGAAACCAGCTAAATCCTTGAAGAAGGCATGCATCTCATTTGGAGAATGAGGTCTTGCTACCTGGTATCCCCTATCCAGCAACAACTGAAAGCAGAGGTTCACACCAAGCTACTACTTTCAACCTTCAGCAGATAGCGCCCTCCTCCTCCCTTCTCAGAAGATACCAGTTCCTGTCCTTAGGATTTAGAGCAATAATTCATGTAACTGGTTCTAACTTTTTCATAACTAACAAGAAAGAGGCAGTTACCATACAAAGCATTTAAAATTTTAGAGATGATCTGAGAAAAGATTCTATCACGAACATTTAAGTGGTTATTCACTTTAACTTTAAGTGCAGGTACCTACCCTGTATTAAAAGCTGCTGCCTAAAGACATCTAGGAGTACCAAGACGGTTGGGTAGAATTTTAACAATATTAGGTTTTGTAGCCCTATGAGAAATTTAGCACAACCAGCACAAGTCTAGAAATCACACTACCCTGATGTTCTTACAGAAGTTATGAACATCACATTTAAAACTCATTGTCAATGTCCCATATGTCACCAGAGAGGGCATTTGCAGCTCCTTGAATAGTCCAAGTTGCTAGAGCCAACTGGTTTCTCAACAGTGTTTCGTTGAAAGCACTGTTATTTTTCTGACGCAGCTTCAAATGCTCTAGTAAAGCTGACAGAGTGTGAGAGCCAGAGCCCCAGAAGATATGCCGGAAAGGAGAATCTCTTGGAGATACATAGGGTGAGAGGAAGTGATATTCCACCTATTGAAACAAAAACATACGAGAACACACTGTTAGGACTTCCACTTTGAGGGGAGGACCTGATGTAGTCAAACAACTATCATTCTCTCACTGGAAATGTTAAAATTCCCCAAATTTAAGAATATGGAGAACCAGGCTATAATCTTCTAACATTAACATTGTAAACTGTCAATTCCTTAGTAAAAGTGGTACTGGTCTTTTTTAGTTGCAGCCTGGTTATGGAAGATTTGTAAATTCCCACTGTGATCAAGTCTCCTGCTCTTCCAAGCAGATTAAGATAAAAGCAGTTAAGGGCTGAATTAGGAAAAGGAATACAGAGAAAATGACAGCTAAAATCATTAATGATCCTTCCTAATATGTTTTTAAAACCTAAAAGTGTTAATACCAGGTCAAAAGCCTTTAGAACTTCCAGTTTGGATACACCAGTTCTAGGTCTTGCTAATGAGAGTTGAAACTCTGGGCTCAATTCTAAAGCAGCAAAGGATTCTAGGCTCCTGGAATTACTACTCTACTTTTTAGAAGTTTTACCAACAAAAAAGTAACATACTTCAGTTCTTTTTCAGACATGTACTTACTTTCATGATACGGTCATTGATCTTCCTCATGACATATCTGTTCGTTCTCTCTGTGTTCTTATAATCTGTTGTTAGTCTGGAGGTGGCGCGGAAAAAGTCCCCACGAGCAGAATACAGCCATTGTAGGTTCAGACCCATCTCCTGAAGCAGAAAAGCATGAAACTCCCTATTAGATGTTCTTTTTCTAAGGATATTACTCTACGTTTCTTTCTAATTTAGTGGTAGCAGATGAGATGGTTCTGATAAAAGGGGGTGGTGACTCGTGGACAGAGAAATGCTAGACTTAGGCACCTTGCCCAGGAGGTCCCAGGTTTTATGAACTGGAGTAATACACTCGTATCTGAAACCAGCAGATGGCAGTTAGCCATTAGTCACCCAAGGAAGCCATCCTCATCGAGAATTTAACGAGATTAACAGTCCTGTGTAGTATACGGTTTCCAGGCCAATCTGCTGTTGGAAAATCTTAACCATTTTGGCTCAATGAACTTCATTCTAGAGATTTTTCTCAAAAGTCCCATTTTCTGGCCAGTTATAATTAGTTTCAAGTTTTGAGAAAGCCATACTAATTAAGATTTATCAGTGATTTACTTCATTTAAGGGATCTGTTGACTTCTAGTACCACAAAACCAATTAGAGACCACATATTATTAATTTGACTTTATCAAGTACTATGTGTACTATCACATAGTATTCTACATGAATACTAGACACGTAGTAATACACTAATTAATTAATTAATACACTAAGTAAGACTGTAACTACCGGCTATGTTCTCTCTCCATCCTCGACATCCCTGAAAGGCATATATGATATACAGCACAAACTCACAGGTCCAACCAGAGTCATGGTTGAGATCTTTATATTCTCTGGGACCTCTTTACAGGTTGCTTAGAATTACATAAATGTAACATACTTTAGGCTAATTATATTCTGAAATACTTGCTCTGTTATATCCTAGCTTTATAACCCACAGCCTCTCAACTTTCCTTTCAAATGAGTTATAAATTCTAAGAAATTATACATTGGTTCACTTTAAAATGTACTTTGGCTACCACTCATGTCCCTTAGGAACAGTTAAATATTACTCTTCAACCTACTTCAGTAATAAGAACCTGATATTACTTAGTACTCACCTTTATGTCTGTTCTGAATCGGTTCATATCCCTCACAAATGAAAGTATTTTGTCATTATACATCTCATAGTTCAGGTTCAATTCAAGATCATAGGTAAGTTTCATTATGAGCTGAGCAGCGAATTCTGCTGCTCCACGTGCCATTTCGCTCAACTGAGGAATTTTCTTTTCCAGTTCCTCAAAGACATCCATGGTAGTACCCAAATAAGGATAATATGTGTCCTGAAAAACAAAGCTAGGTA
Source organism: Mustela erminea (assembly GCF_009829155.1). Taxonomy (NCBI): domain Eukaryota; kingdom Metazoa; phylum Chordata; class Mammalia; order Carnivora; family Mustelidae; genus Mustela; species Mustela erminea. Next base: position 102,656,425 of record NC_045614.1, read on the forward strand.
AATGTACTCACCGGTGGATCCTAAGAGCAGGAGCCACGCATTCATTTTACAATCAAGGTTAATAGTAGTACCAATCCTTCCCTTGCTTCTCATGTATTTCTACTCCAATTTTATCTCCCATCCACTACTTTGGTACCGCTTTTGCTACTTCCTCTGAACCTAACCTCCTAGAATAACTGCTTTCTTCTAGGTCTTAGAGAATCCCTATTCTACTGCATCATATACCCTGAAGAGAAGTCTAGCCAGATTTCTTGAGGTTGTATCCTTATTTTCCTCTCTCTGGCAAGTTTGACTCATTAGATAAAGACAGCACGCATGAAGTGTGCTTTTGATAAAAAGTGTCACACTTAGATTAAAACTGACCTCCTTTCTAATGATTCAGCACTCAATCCATTCATACATGCTACCCTTTCTAACAAAAGTTCCCTCTACCTTCATTAGACAATTTAAGTTAACTATTTCTTCAACTCTTATTTCTTACCATTGTCCTTGGTGATAATCTCACTGACAGTCCTTTGATCTGACCTCATTCTTTATTTTTGGACTATACAATTCTGTATTACCCACTAGGTTTCTAGTATCTTAAGAAGTCAGTAAGAAGTTTTTTAAAAACCTTCTGGAGGTCAACAGAAATCCTCCTTAAATCTCAACCCTAGAACCAGACATTCAGTTCTTCCTAATGTACTAAACAAATATCTTGACCAACTATTTCAATGCCATCCATACCGCTGTTCTAGCAGGTCAAGAGAATTCCAGCTAGGTTAATCTCCAAATCCAGATCTTACATCAGTCTCTTGCTTCAGACCTTTCCCCTCCTAGTCCCAGGCCAAACATCCAGTGATTAAAAAGTCATGTGAGGACCTATCCTCCGTGGGATCAATAATTTGATGTCAAAGTCAACAGCTCCCAGCCTGACCTCCTATACTAAAAACTCTAGGATCTTTTCATCCCTTGGAGAGCCCATTCCAGGGCTGGCTTTCTAATTCTAACTTCACCACTTCAGCATAGAGGCCTTCAGCCTTCTATTTACTCAGAGTAGCCTTCAGTGCCTTCTAACTGGCTTCTGAAACAAATCAATCTTGCTTTCCTACAACTTGGTCTGTTCAAAGTTCAGTCTTGTTAACAACCTGACATCTGTTTGGTTTTGTGCTTTTACCCATAATCCCTGTTTAAGAGATAAACATCTCTAGACAAACCTCTAGAACCGTATCTTAGCAGTTATCAAGTACAGCAATGTCCAGGTGAACCTTCTGTTCGGCAGAAATTTTCTTACCTGCACTGTCCAATAGGTAGCCTTGTTACTAAAACTCATCATATCAAATTGAAGATGTTTTAGCGAATAAATTCAACTGCTAATTAAGCTAACTGAGGAACAATTCTATGTTAAGACTGGTAATAAGGGAGTATGCAATAACTGCATGTGTATAACTTCTGAAAATATTTTAAGTACTCTAGGTCTCAAAATTGATCAAAGGAGAACGAAAATATGACTTCAGAGTTCAGACTTACCTCACAAAAACAGAAAGAAACTGCTGGGATTCCAGAATACGCAAGGAAAGGGAAAGCAGCATTATCCAAAGAAAATTCCTCGCTGAAAGGAAAGCAAGAATGTGTCTCTAGAAAGTTTTCTAAAGAGCAGACTGTGCTGCCATGCAACCCTACCCCTATCCCCAAATAAATTCTTAAACTGACCCTAAGTATAGGTAAGCTCACTGCAAGGTTAGGTTTAGATTTCTACCATAGTAAGTGTCACTGGATAATTCTGCTTTTCTATAAGCTGTTCATTCACTTTTTTCAACTTACACTTTGTTGAACCAGTTGCTGTCCCGATAAAGAGACTGCCCAGTAACTGGATGTTTTACCTGTAAAATAAAAGTTAGTGTCACTAAAATGAATCTTTCTGAACATAGTTATTCAGCCTGGTCACAAACATTTAGATCTATATACATTTATTGTAAAAGATTTATTGTTATCTTCTTGAAATAATTTAAGACTGGTAAAACAATCTCAAATTTCTAAAGTTATTCCTACTAGGCTCATGCTGTCATAGTTCCTTCAGTTACTGCAAGAAAAAAATATTCTCCTCCTTAAACCATTTTAAAGGTGGCTTCGCCACAATTTTAAAAGCCCTTTCTACCCTTCATGATAGGCCTGCCTTGTTTCTGGTCCTTCTAGCTCATTATACTACTGCTGCTTAACCTGCAAACACATTACTGCCTTGCTGGAGGCTACAGAAATTCCCAGTTTCCCATAGGATCAAGGCCCAGTTCTCTGACCCTTGTTCTTGCCATTTTTAAACATTCTGAGCCTGAGTGGCTCAGCTGATTAAGCGTCTACCTTCGGCTCAGGTCATGATCTCAGGGTCCCGGGATCGAGTCCCGTATCGGGCTCTCTGCTCAGCAGGGAGCCTGCTTCCCTCTCACTCTCTCTGCCTGCCTCTCTGCCTACTTGTGATTTCTGTCAAGTAAATAAATAAAATCTTTTAAAAAAAATTTTCTGAGATATATGACCTCTAAGCCCATTAGCCAAATCTTATTCCTCCCTATTGCAAAACTATGGTCATTCATAGGTCTGTATTTACTCAATGTATTTACTCAATATTTCATTTGGTCTTTTTATTTACATATTAGGTATAGTTCAAGTTCATTTTTTTTTTTTAAATTTTTAAAAGAGTTTATATTTTAAGTAATCGCTACATCCAACATGGGGCTCAAACTCACAACCCTGAGATCAAGAGTTGCACACTCTACCAGGTGAACCAGCCAGGTGCCCCCTCCAGTTCACTGAAAGCTTCCTTAACATTCTGACTCTACAGACAACCCCCATTGGACACCCACAGTACAGCTTAGGCCTCAGGAAATTCTGCAGTATTCCCAAAGAGACTACCTATTTTTTGAGATCAGAGCCTTTCATATACCACATCCCTTACCTTATATTTACTAAGTAAATAGTATACCCTCACCTCACATGTTCAATAGGCAGAGCAAATAAGCCAGGAGCAGAACTTAAATAATGCTGCTATAGAATTTATTCTAAATTCCTCTAATTGGCTACTTATGATGGTTTAAATATTGTTTTCCATCTTACTGTAAATTAGATTAAAAAATTGTTACAGATTTTGTAATTAGGTATACACTCACATCTTTCATCGTTTTCTCAATAAGCGAATACAACAGTGGGCTGGCAGAAACCTTGAAGTTGTTGGTACCTGCAAAGAGATTATTTTAACATTGCCCCTTCTCTAATCAAGTAATTTTTATATGGCTACTTCTACAACCAAAAGTACTTGACATAAAAGGAAGACAGTAACCTAAGTAAGTGGCCAAATACAACTACCCTCTTTAAGAACTAGACAAAAGGTGATTAAGAGTCAACTTCTTTAGTAACTGCTAACCCTAATTTGACTCGACTGATGCTCATAGCCCCTCAGATGGCAGAGTTAATTATTTGTTTTTTGGTACCTTTCTAGTTCACCTAATTAGGACAGTCATCTGCTAGCTACCATCTACTTCCTACACTCCAAAACATTCTGCAGTACAAGACAGCAGTAATGATGAATCTAATTAAAAATTTAGTTCAATTTTAACTCCTTCCTCTTTCCAAGGAGATACTTTACTATTCAATTCATCCACAGCTATTATCTGCACTTTTAACAACACTCAAACCCTTTTAGAATTTGATTATCTGGTATTTCTTTTTTTTTTTAAGATTTTATTTATTTGAGAGAGAGCGAGCAAGCGAGCATGAAAGGGGCGAGGGGCAGAGGGAGAAGCCGGCTCCCTGATGAGCAGAGGGCCTGATGTGGGGACTCGATCCTGGGACTCCAGAACTGAAGGCAGAACTCTTGAATATAAGCACTTGCTTGACCAACTGAGCCACCCCGGTGCCCTGATTATCTGGTATTTCTATTAGTGATGCTACCATCTAGCTCGATGTGAATTAGTCTCTAGAAGTACCATTCTATACGGTACGGTTTAGTTCCTTTTGGTCTAAAAAATAGTCGACTCATGGTTCTCAGACTTTAGTGCATCAGAATCACCCAGAGTGCTTGTTAAAACAAAGTATGCCCGGGGTGCCTGGGTGGCTCAGTGGGTTAAAGCCTCTGCCTTCAGCTCAGATCATGATCTCAAGGGTCCTGGGATCGAGCCCCACATTGGGCTCTCTGCTCAGCAGGGAGCCTGCTTCCCTTCCTCTCTCTCTCTGCCTGCCTCTCTTGACTACTTGTAATCTCTATCAAATAAATAAATTAAAAAATCTTTAAAAAACAAAGTATGCTGGACTTATGCTTCAGTTTCAGACTCAAAAGGTCTAAAATTTTACATTGCTAACAGTTCCCAGGTGATCCTAATGCTGCTAATTGAGGGCCACACTGGGAACCATTATAATTTAATGGATTACTAAGAGAAAGCTGCAGTCAGTCTTGGATTAGGGAATGATGTAAATTGTAAAAAATAATAAATGTTGCTGTGAAAGACTTTCTTTTGTTTTACAAGTTTATCTAAATTCATAAACAGCTAATAAAAAGGATACTTACCAAGAACAGCTTTATCTAGATTAATGTAAGTGAAAGCCTTTAAATGCAAAGAGGAAAGGTATCCCTAGAAGAGAAGGAAAAATACTAAATGTACTAACACGTATTAATCTGTCACATGGAGCAGCTATTATTAGGGACACCTTTTTAAATTTAGTCTTTTGAGACTAAAAATACAAAGGCAAAAATGATATACAGTTGACTCCCCTAAAGTGTGGGTTGGGGCACTGACCTCCTCCCACACAATTGAAAACCCACCTATAATTTTTGACACCCCCCCCCCAAAACTGAACTACCTAACTTAAAGCTACGGGAAGCTTTTACATAAACAGTTGATTAACACGTATTTTGTAGGTTCTATGCATCATATATTGTGTTCTTAAAATCAAGTATGTTAGAGAAAAGAAAATGCTAAGAAAATCATAAGAGAAAACACTTAGAGGATGTACTTATCTATATCTACATATATTGTATTTATAAATACATTGTATTTATTTTTTTTAAAAGCCACATATATGTGGGACCTGCACAGCTCAAATCTTGTGTTGTTCAGGATCAACTGTAATCAAATCTAAAAATAAAAAGCATGGTTTCTGGAAGACAAATTAAGCCCAACGAGTTCAGCTGCCCATTCTGGGTTACGGGTGATGTTCAGTAATACCTCTAGCCATTCAGTGGCACCAATTGCTCCAAAGTCTCCAGCACTCCAGCTGGCAAAGACAATGCTTCTGCTGGGTCTAAAGCCATCTAAAAGATAACAAAAAGTTAGTTTTATCTTGGGACAGGTTATAGGTAGGCAACTGACCTAAGATGAAACCAGAAATTTCTAATTCAAGACAGCAGATTAATAAATATTTCTCTTTTGAGGCCCCAAGTCAAGGAACAAAAATAAAAATAATTTTTTAAAAGTAATCTACAAGGAACAGGGTAGGAGATCATTGGCAAGATTTCAAATACATGGCAGGGACCAGTTTTTACAGGAAGTCACTTTTTTCCAATTCTATTCTTTGAGCCCCTAACTTCTGGACCAAAGACTACTTGAGATTATGGTGTAGCTATAATGTGTACCTTCTCTGAAAACAATCTGCATGGAGGTCAGTCACTTAAAACACTGGGTTACTTTACAAACCACTGTTTGTAAAGTGTGAAATAGAAAAATTCACACATTTAAGTTATACAGTATTTAGAGAAATTACATTAATTACAGGTCTTTTGGGCTATGTGTTGCTGCCCTCCATTCCTCCCCTTTCCTTATGTATGTATTTTTCTGTATTATGTGCTTCTGCATAAAAGTTAAGCATTGCAACTTACCCTATGACCCAAAGATTCAAGAAGGTAATGGGCGTTTGTTTGTGTGGGGGTGTGTGCAGAGAAATGGCAGCAAGTACCAAGGGAGAAAGGCTTCAAAGTATTTACATATTATAAACATATAGGAACATATCTAGTATTCTAAGTATAATAAAAAATTACATATTATAACTTTTTTAAAGATTTTATTTATTTGAGAGAACCTGGGGGGCTCAGTGGGTCAAAGCCTCCGCCTTGGGCTTAGGTCATGATCTCAGGGTCCTGGGATCAAGCCCGACATTGGGCTCTCTGCTTGGTGGGGAGCCTGCATCCCCTTTCTCTCTCTGCCTCCCTCTCTACTTATGATCTGTCAAATAAATAAATAAAATCTTAAAAAAAAAAAAAGATTTCATTTGACAGAAAGAGACACAGCAAGAAAGGGAACACAGGCAAGGGGAGTGGGAGAGGAAGAAGCAGCAGGCTTCCCACTGAGCAGGGAGCCCAATGCGGGGCTCAATCCCAGGACGGTGGGATCATGACATGAGCTAAAGGCAGACGCTGATGACTGAGACACCCAGGCACCCCTCCATATTGTAATTTTATTTTATTATTTTATTTGACAGACAGGGAGATCACAAGTAGGCAGAGAGGCAGGCAGAGAGAAAGGGGGAAGCCGGCTCTCTGCTGAGCAAAGAGCCCTATGTGGGGCTCCATCCCAGGATGCTGAGATCATGACCTGAGCCGAAAGCAGAGGCTTAACCAACTAAGCAATCCAAGCGCCCCTAAAATTTTGTAACAAAATTACAGAAAATCAGTACAGAGATATACTATATACCACTGCTTCCTTTAAAATAGATTCCTTAGGGACCATGCTAGATTTGCCGTTATCATTCTGAATATGTCAAACTAAGAATTGGGGTCCAATACATTTTTTTTGTGTCTCAAAAGAATTAATTCCCAGTGCAATGACGACACTGCATGGAAAGCTGTTTCAAAGTCAAAGGCAGATCCAATAAAAGCCAATCCTGCTTTGCACCTAAGAACTCAAGAGTCTGGCAGAAGTGGAACCATAATAATATAGGCAAAAGTGAGAATGCATAAAATATTTAGAAATATATATAGCACATAGATATTCGTGTTCTCAAAATTTGTACTCTTACCTTTTAAGACCATATCAGAAAATATCTGGGCAAGCTCCAATAGGAGAGTTGTTCCCACACTAGACTTCGCAGCTCCAGGACCCCAAGCATCCCTCTGAGCCCCTATTACAACATAGCGATCTTAAAAAAGAAAAAAGATAAATTATACAATCAACTTTTAAACTGTTTTCTAATATTGAACTCTAAAATAATCATGTTAGTCAAAAGGGTACAAATGCAATATATGCTCTAAGGGTAAGCTATTTCATCTCTGACTCAGGACTCTGGAAATTAAAAGTTCACGTGACAATACTAATCTTTTTCTTTATTAGTATTGCTCCTCTTTTCACATTACCAATTAAGTTTCCTCATCAGCCACCTATTAGTGCCCACTAACTTTTTAATAAGCAACCAAAGGCTTTCCTTACTAAATGATAGAGGACTATTAGATTTCACTTAACTAGAAGGTCTATTCAAGGGGTCAGTAGTAAATCACAGCCTGTGTGCTGGCTGTTTTCATGGTGCAATGTTGTTTGAATTAAGTAGTTGCCACAGAGACTGATAGCCTGCAACATGTTTATTATCTGTCCCCTTCAAGAAGAAATGTGCTTATGGCTGATCTATTCAGTAACTTAAAAGAGATTTTCTAGTCATAATGTTCAGTTTTGACAAGTTAGTTTCCTAGGGTCTTATTATCTCCCAATAAAACTGTCACCTTAAATAAACAACTTTAGGACAGAGAGGAGTTAGCACTCTACAAAATCAAGCCAAAGCCAGCCTTCCTGCATTGCCTCTTCTGGCCACATTCTGAAGAACTAGGAAAACACAAAACAAAAACAAGGGTCTTTACCAGGTTCTTCAAAACCTTTAATAACTCCAAAAACGTTAAAAATTCTTATCTCTTTCAGCACATTATTCACAGTGAGCTTCACATTCCTGTTTTGGGAAGTCTCCAGCCTGCACGAGGAGTCTGTTTCCCAGGCAGAAGGACAGTCTCCTTCCATATTTCTGGAAGAAAACAGACATCAGAGTTACTGTTGCTTCACGCAGGCTTTCAAAATCAGTCTTCCTTACTGCCAGGGAAAGTCTAGGCTAAGAGGACATAAGAAGAAAACATATATTAAATTCGCTCCTTGGTGGCCAACCACTTCTGTCTTACTCTGACCTGTAGGCAATCATTTGAAAATCAGTTACCTCCAATTTAACCAATGTTTAAAATTTTCTCTATCTATTCTCATCTGACCCATACCTTTCTGCCAGAGACAGTTGTAACTTACATTTTAAGTAGATACCAAGATGGACTCAGAATGAAGTTCTTACATACAAGTCCATTAATAGATTCCCATGTTTCCTCACTCTCTCTACTAACCAGTATACATTCTAATCTTAGTTATAAAAGAATATTTTCATGCTGCTGATAGGAATCTTCCCCTATTGAATCCTCATGCTATCCAAACAATGCTCTACTTATAGAAGTATGTCAAAACATTATTACCCCCCACTACACAAGGATAAGATAGGGAGCTGGCTTGATAGGTTGGGGAAGACTTTTAAGTGGTGATAAGAACGATAAAAATCGCCTATTAAAAATGCCTCACAGATAGCATTGTTAGTAGTCACATAATATTATACAGGTACCCTTACATGTAGATGCTCTTCATTTGAAACCAATCACCCTGTTAAGTAGGAATATACTTCAACTATCTAAGTCAGAGAAACATGATCAGTGGGGTTAGAGTAACTAGTTTTACGTCACACAGCAAATAAATGCTCACATTAAGTGTCTGAGACTAGATCTATATCCTATGCCAATACCAGGTGGGAAATATGTCCAGCTCAAGATTAAAAATTAATGACAAGTACTCTAATCAGACTGGGTTCTATTATTAAAGAGGTATACTACTACATTAGGGAGGATATCCAGAACTACTCATGACTGTAAAGCATCTAGAAACTGTCATGAGAACTGAAGATAATCTACCGACTAGAAAACTGGAATTGTTCTGTAGCTAAGAAGAAAATCTAGAAGTAATGCATGTTACAGGGAATAAGGTTTCAGCTCAACAACAATTTTACAGATCTACTCCAATAATTGAATGGGTTGCCACAGTCAGCAAAGTGCTTTACCTCAGGAAGTCCTCAAGCAGAAGGCAGGCCAGCAATAGTATGCAAGGAATTCACTGGGTACACTGAACAAGGACTGGCTGAGTTTATAAATCCAATGTCAAATTATTAAGATCACTTTATGGAGGAAAAAATTCACGTTTGTCTACAAGTTAACAGCTATCCACCCCACAATATGCCAAATAGGGAAAATTATAGCCAATTATTTTAAATGTTATCAAATTAAAATGATTATTATGCCTTTTTATTTATAAAACCGGTTTTCAGAGAGCTTTCCAATAAGAACTTACTCAAACAACTTATCTGCAGCAGCTCTGGAAATTGTTTGGACAGGAATGCTGGGCAATCCTGACGACTGGGATGGTGGAAACTGAGTGTGATTGAAAGAAGGGAATCCAGGTGTGTACGGGTCACCTGTTCCCAAGTGAGCCTGGTAAAATAAAAGAATAATGCGCTCTGTCAGGTCAGGCATTTGTTCAAGAAATCCCTAGAAGATTCAGATTTAGTATGAGGGTAAAGCTTATATTTAGTTTAATGCCCCAAAGCCTAATGTCTGAGTGGCCTACAACATGTGACTCTTGTCCTTACATGGCATGTGTCGAATTCCCAATTCAAGTCACTGTTGAGAAGGTTCCATTAGCAATAGTAACTAGATCTCAAAAGTCACATCCATCTTGTTAGTGCTAGACTCTCACAGAAAAAAAGAGCATTTAAGGAAAGCATGTTGTACTTCTACTAATGCAGACAGAACCCAGCAACAATTTGTAGAACCCAAAAACTCATTTACTTAAGAAAAAACTCACATGGCCAAAGACTGGAGTGTCTGCATTAATAATGGGAAATCTAGACTGGTCCATGTATATCAAGACACCAATTGCATTGAAGCTTTGAGCATTTGCAACCTAAAGGCAAACATATAAAGATCAGAAAATGAAGAGGTAATCACACAAAATCAGAAGATATTTATTGGGCTTTATGCTAAGACAAAGGGTTACAGAGGACAGCACCAGAACTCCCCAATGTTTCAAAGAGCTTATACACTGAGACAAAATTCTTGCCTTAACTAACTCATCAAGGAGTTTTTCTTTTTTTTTTTTTAATCAAGGAGTTTCAAAGACAAATAATAAAAACCCATCCAAAACAACCACTATCTTTTGCTATGTTCCATTCTAGGCTCTTACGGAGTTTTGACTTTTAATTTTCCTTTTCATAAAACATAGTTATAACTGAATTCTCTATATACATAAAGCTCAGTTATACAGAATGTAATAGAGCACCTTAATTTAACAATTTAACAATCCTATATAACAGAATATTGTTATTTTAAATTTAAACTCCCTTCACTTAATCCCTTCTGATTACTTCTTTTTCACTGAAAGACAATGACTGCAGAATACTCCAAGTGTAGCTATGCCATAGTTTTACAAATGTCCTACAGTTTAGAGAATTACAACTTATTTAATTTGTTGAACACTTTAATAAATTATTAGGTATGAGTTTAAGACTGACAGTTTTCAGAATGTAAAAAAAATCAATACTATTTAAATGAAAAACAGTATATCAATGTATTCAAGAACTTTAACTCACCTTTTCAGCAAAAGTGATTTTCCCTGCTCTAACGATCACTAAGGATCCATTCACACGAGAGTTTAAATTTTCAAAGTCTTTTTTTGTGCCAAAATTAGCATGGACCAGTCTACCCTAGAATAAAGACATCAGAGTTAACGAGCATTAGGGTAACTAGAACAACCCTGAGTCTAAGACAGGATGGTTTTACAGATGAAACCCAAGAGAGAAAACAAGAGACAAAAAAGGATGTCCAAGCCTAGAAAGGATGTAAGAGATTTCTAGTTGAACTGGTCACAGTTATCAGGAGTGAATCAAGACTTCTGGTCCCTTATATTCACATCTTGTATCATCGCACGCTGCCTTTAATTTGCACTGACTGACATTTACTCTCTTTTACATCGCTTCTAATATCTGGGGGAAGAGAAAAGCTAACAGAATATGATAAACAAAGAGACAACCAATATAAATACTGTAGGCTAGCCCTGGCAGCACCAATTACATAAAGTTCCTAACAAGTGAATGCTAGATAATTAAGGACATACATAGGAACGGGTCTTAACCGAAAGTTCTGATAATAAACCTGTGTGAAAACTATTAAATACTATTACAATAATAAAGTGACTTGCATAGATCAACTTTTAGGTGTCTATAAAGGCTGTCTCATAATGTTCCTAAATTCTATTAGAGCTATGACAACCAAATATCCAAATATGGGACAGCCTGCGGATGAACTATAAAACCCTCAATGTTCTCTTCTCTTTCTAATTTGAGAGAGAGAGAGAAGGGGGATGTGGGAGGAGGGGAAGAGGGGAGAGAGAGTGACAAGCAGACTCCATGCTCAGTGTAGAATCCCACATGGGGCTCAATCTCACCAGTCTGAGATTAAGACCTGAGCTGAAACCAAGAGCTGGATACTTAACTGACTGTAACCCCAAACTCTCAATGTTCTTTACCAGATGTGCACCCATCTCCAACCCCTAGCTTGTAGGTAGCCAGGGAAAGTGATAAAGCACAGGTAAGACTTCATCTGGCTTGGAAGGCACCCACTAGCTAGACCCTTGACATACAAACATGTTTTTCTCACCTGAAAAACCTAGATAGATCTGTTTTTTAATTTCTGTAGTAGTTTGGCCATATTTGCCTAAATTTAAAAAATGATCAAGCATTAAAGAATCATGCTAAGACCAGACTCTAGGCAAAATGGTTACTTCTATCTGTCCCCACACGGCATCTTCATTATCGACATTCATTCAACATACACCACTATGTGAGGCACAGCCCAGGGCTCTGTGACATAAGCAGTACAGAAAGCCAACCTCTAGCTCTCCATGTAGCTTACATTCTAGTATGGAAACAAACGTCAGGTGTGTTAAGTTCCATGAAGAAAAATAAAGCAGGATAAGGGGAACTGATTGAAGGAAGACCATTTTTACCAAGATAATTAAGGAAGACACTTCCCTAAAGAGGTAACAGTGGAGAAGAGACTTATACAAAATGAAGAGGCCATGTTGGTTTTTAAGGGAAGCGTGGGGCTGGCAGAAGGAAAAGTTTTATAAAGGCCTTGAGGTGGAAGCATGCCTGTGTTTTAGAGTTTGAGGAACACCAGGGAAGCTGGGGTGGCCAGAGCACAGTGAAGGAGGAAAAGAGCAGGCGGATGACTTAGGGCCCTCGCTGTCCTATTTGAGAACCTGGGCTTTTACTTTCACTGTAGCATAGGAGGGTTGAGAACAACAGTATCTTACAATCAGGGACATTTTAAAAGTAAATTTACACCAAAATTCCTACAAAAGTAACAATGAGTTTCTGAGCTATTCAGCAGGGAAAACAATTTCATGTACTGTTTTGCCTTACTTACTGTAACGGTCGCTGCCTTACTGTATGCCACGTAACCCTCAGGACTCTCTACCAGGTATACCACACCACTGTCCGTGCCCACTATGGTCACCGAGTTCTGAGCACTGCTAAAAAGATTAAGTTAAAGTGAAACTAAAGGTAAGGACAACCTTGGGGAAAAAAATTAAATGGTTTTAATACATTTAGTATTTGGCATGCACTATTTATTTTTAAAGTCTCTGCTATATTAGCACACCTGAAAATAGCTACTTACATAAAATCAGTTTACCATCTTTCAACACATACCTGCTTTTGACCTGAATCTTAACAAAATGTTCATCACGCCAAATTTTGCTAAGTAGAAATGCACGGAATTGATTCTCAATGAAAAAAGCAAGGCTTTCATCTTTTTGAGATCCCGCCTCACGAGGGACATACATCTTTTCATTCAGCTGCCTAGAGGAAAAACCATCACTGTTAAATGAACTGAAATTTAATTTAAAATAAACAGTGAACTCAAATATCAAGCAAATTGTTTTAAAAGCATAACTCAAGGGCGCCTGGGTGGCTCAGTGGGTTAAACCTCTGCCTTTGGCTCAGGTCATGATCTCAGGGTCCTGGGATCGAGCCCCGAAACAGGCTGTCTGCTTGGCGGGGAGCCTGCTTCCTTCTCCCTCTCTGCCTACTTGTGATCTTTCTGTCAAATAAATAAAATCTTTAAAAAAATAAAATAAAATAAAAATAAAAGCATAACTCAATACTAGTCATAGCTAAGATAGATTAACTGGGACCCAAAATTTCTGGATTGACTAAAGGCAAACTTGGGGGGAAAAAAATGGCCAAATATCTGAAGGTATTTAGGTCTTCAGCTTGTTAAAACCTCTTTATCCAAGTAAAGTGGTCCTTCAAGAGCTCCATCCTAAGGGGGTACCTCTTTAGGGTAGCTTTAGGGGAAATGAGTAATTTCCAAGAAATCTGTTGTAAGCAAAATGATAGATAGTGTTACTGTTGGTACAGCTTTAATCTTCACCTACTTTGAAGCAAAACTACTGCTTGTTCTGGTCTCCTATGTCTCATTGTAAATATATGTATATCATATAGATTCTCTTTTGTAAACTACACTCTCATTTGATCTATAAGGCCTGGTATATAGTATACACTAAAGTATTCACTAGATGAAGTAAAAATGCCAAGATTCCTAACCTAAGATTAAGAGAATTACTGTATCTCTGAAAGTGTAGGAAGCCAGCTAAAAGGTAAAGGATGAATACATCCTTTACACAGAGTTAGATAAGTTTCTAAGGAAGATCTTAAAATCCAAAGGACAGGAACCTTAAGGACCCTTCTTAAGGTATGGATTAATGAGAACCAGAAGAAATCAAGGAGTACTAAAGACATGATATGTCTCTGTATCAAGTCAGGCAGTCAAATTAGTCCTGATCTCAAAAATAAAGGCTACTTACTGATACCCTTGTGGATAGTAGCAAAGCACAGCATGACTTATAAGGGGTTAAGATGCAAAATCAAAGCAGAAGAGAGTCTGACACAGGGAAGTGACTATAAAGAGAGCCAGATAACAAAAAGATCAAAGACCTAGGAATTTTTTTTAAAGGAAAAGGGAGTGTCCTCACAAAAGTTCTTTTTCCCATCTGAGGGTTTGAATTCCTTACTAATTGCTTTTCCTCCAGCTGAACACAGGGGGAGGCCTGCCCTAACTCTAAGGCTTTCCTCCAGACTATCTCATTTGTTTTGTTGAACTGTTCTGAGTAATTGGTATTTGTTTAAATACTGAGATTAAAAGTAGCTCCAGCTTACCTCATGGTGGTGAGGAACTCTGTGTTATGCAGTCTCTCCAACAACTTTTTTTTGAGGTCTGCCCAAAATAAGCGAGAAGGTGTTTCAGGGAAGTACTCTTCTGTTTCTGAAGGTTCTGTTCCCTCTGTCTCCAGAGACTCCGTTCCTGATGGTCTCTCACATTCAGCTTTTGGTTCTACACGCTTACAATAGCCCAAGTAGCCAATCATAAATCCTACAGATAAAGTTTCACAGCTGAACTCAGAATTTCCTTTATAATATATTCCTATAGGAACTGTTAATATTTTCAGCTAAGCCTTGAAAATACAGGTTTATTCAAACTCTAAGCAAACAGTTTGAAAGTAAATAATAAAATCTCAGTTTTATATGTTTTAAACCAGTCAATCTAATAAATCATTCAGTTGACTCTTGATTAATGTTGGGGGTGGTTTTAGGGTGTAAACCCCCACAGTGAAAAATCTGCATATAACTTTTGACTCTCCAAAAAACGTTAATTACTAAATCAATTAACACGTATTTTGTACATATACATGTTACATACATGCATACATATGTGAATACAATATATTCTTACAATACCTATCTTTTTTTAACTTTTTCAGTATTTCTAGGCTATGCAGTTGGTAAATTCTTTCAAATTGTCACAAATCTCCAAAAAATTTTCCAATATATTCATTGAAAAAAATCTGCATGTGAGTGTACCTACACAGTTCAAGCCCATGTTGTTCAAGAGTCAAATGTGTAAGAACTTTAAATAGTTACCTCTTGATCTTTTTTCATTTAAGTAATCTCCACACCCAACATAGGGCTTGAACTCATCACTCCAAAATCAAGTCACATGCTTTACTGAGCCAGCCACATGTCCCTAAATAATTACCTTTTTAAGACATAGGTAACTTTTCTTCCCAGAAGCCTTCCTTAAATCCTTAGGGCAAGCTTGTATGCCACAAATATTCTGTGTGTATTTCTAGTATAACACTGGCACATTTCAATGCAACCCCCCACACAAGGCTCAAATCAATTTGAGCTTGAATCTAATCACAGGCTTAGAATCTCAGTCATCGTTGTATTCCTAGTGCCTAGCATAATGGCACATAAAAAGGTACAAAATATATGTTTGCTTAGCTGAATTAACAGACTTCCTAGAGTCAGTGACAAGGAACATTTAAGTTTAGAATGGCCACTCTTACCAATCAAGAAAAAGAGGACTACAGCAATAGTCCCATAGCAGATAAATCCATTCAACCTTTTTGGTTTTGTGACACTGGCATGATTACCCCTCACGTTACTGTCAACATTTTCTTCTTCATCTGCAGCTAGTTTCATCTCCACATGACTGTTATCACCATCTACTTGCCGTGCCAGACTAAACCGGGTATAGGACAATGGTTCTCCACCAAACTGAAGATTTGAAAAAAAGAGGGGAAAAAAGCATTATGAAAGAGAAGAAAGGGAAGAGGAACATTTACAAAAAGTTTGGTTAGGTATTATACTTATTATTGGGCCATTATTGGGACTTGCTATATATTCTTAAGGAAAAAGAAGTTCCTCTTTCAAAGGAACATTCTTCCCTGTGCCCTGTTCTGTCCATGGCAGATGAGGGCTAGATCACACACTGGCCTTTATCTCATTCAGCCTTTTCATTCGGTGTCGGTTATGTATGTCTAACATAGGTATACATGTTATACAGTGCTTTCTTCAGTTCCTCTTATCTACTTGGCTGTCCCCCTCGCACCACACCCAAAAAATACTTGAAAGGAATTTTCAAGTAAGTTCACTCTACTCAAGACTGAATATACCCTTCCTTTGTGGGAACAGTTAGAGCTCAAGACCACCACTTCAAGATAAACAAATACTTTATGATACCTTTGGATATGACTTCATGATTACTGGGTAAGAGTCATTCTTGTATACTTCATATTCTCACAAACTGGTAAAAGAAACACAACTTAAAATATCTTACCAAGCTAGAGAACGCTGATCTGGCTTGATCCATCATTCTGAGCTGCCAGAAAAGCCTAGTATTAAAACAGAAAATTAATGGGAGATAGATAGCACCGTATTATTATACATCAAATTTACTTTTAAATATATTATCACCTTTCTAGAAAGGGTCTTTACCAAAGACATTTAGTTTATAGGACAACTAAATTTAGTGTAATCCTTGATTAGATCCTGAATTGAGGTGGGGGGTGGGGTGGGGAAAGGGACATACTATATCATTGGGAGAAATAAATCTAAATACAGACTATATACTGGATAACAATACTGTTATCAGTGTTAGATTTGGAGAGTACAATAATGGTATTCTGTTTTTGGAGGAGAAAGCCCTTGTTTTTAGAAAATTAATACTGAAGATTTTAAGAATGAAGTATCAGGGAGCCTGGCTGGCTCAGTTGGAAGAGCAAGCAACTCTTGATCTCAGGGTTGTGAGTTCAAGACCTATGTTAGATGTAAAAATTACTAAAATAATAAAAATAAACTTAAGAATGAAGAATCATAATGTCTATTTTTATTTTATTTTTAAAAGATTTTATTTACTTATTTGATAGAGAGAAAAAGCACACAAGCAGGCAGAGCAGTAGAGGGAGAGGGAGAAGCAGGTTTCCCACTGAGCAGGGACCTCAACCCAGAGCTCAATCCCAGGACCCTGGGATCCCGACCCGAGCCGAAGCCAGATGCTCAACTATCTGAACCACCCAGATACCCCACATCATAACTTGTACAATTGACTCTCCAACAGTTCAGTTTTAAAAAGTGTTAAGAAATAAAGCAAATGTGGCAACTATTAGCAACTGGTGAATCAGAGTAAAGGGTACATGGATATATACTGTACTGTTCAATTTTTCCTGTAAGCTTGAAAATTTTCAAACTTAAAAATGTGTGTGGGGGGGTGCCTGGGTGGCTCAGTGGGTTAGGCCGCTGCCTTTGGCTCAGGTCGTGGTCTCAGGGTCCTGAGATCAAGTCCCGCGTCGGGTTCTCTGCTCAGCGGGGAGCCTGCTTCCCTCTCTCTCTCTCTGCCTGCCTCTCTGCCTGCTTGTGGTCTCTCTCTGTCAAATAAATAAATAAAATCTTTAAAAAGAAAATGTGGGGGGGGGGCACTTGGGTGGCTCAGTGGGTAAAGCACCTGACTCCTGGTTTCAGCTCAGGTCCTGATCTTAGAGTCATGTGACTGAGCCCCATGGCAGGATCTACTACCTCTGCAGAGAGTCTGCTTGAGATTCTCTGCCTCTCCCTCTGCTCCTCACCTCCCCACCAAAAGTAAATAAGTAAATCTTAAAAAGCATGTGGGAAAAATCAGTTTGATGTTAAGTAGATTTAAGTAGCTGAATTTAGTAGTCAAAAGAACAAATACAAAAGGCAACAGACTAGCACCTGGGGGGAGGGGGGGGGAAGTAAAGCAGAATTAAGCCAAGAATGGTCATGCTACAAAGACCCATAACAAAGCATTTGCAATAAAAATGACCAAAACCCTGATCCTTCTGATTAGATTAACAGTTCTTACACATTATCTAGCAGATCTTTGATGGAAAAAGAATAAACAAAAAGAAAAACACAGTACAGACAAAGAAGCCAATTATCTGTGATGTTAAGTGTCTTGTTCAAGGCTGAAAACTGATCATCTAAAACTGAAGTTCAACGGGTTACTGGGTTATAAAAATTGTGTTCTCATCTCCAGAAATTTAAAAAATTAATCTTAACCCTTGAGTCACTATGTTGTATGCCTAAAACTAACATATATGGTATGTCCACTATACATCAGTGTATCAATTAAAATAAATTTTAAAATAATTCAATGACAACCAGTTTAGGTTTTTTTTTTAGTTTTTTTCCCCAGTAATCTCTACAGCCAACATGGGGCTTGAACTTACACCCACCCTGAGGGTCAAGAGTTACATGCTCTACCAATTGACTTAGCCAGCCATGCCCCCTGACAGCCACTTCAAGAGTAAAAAACACCTCCTTAACCAAGAGAATCCTATATTAAGTTACAGTACAGGTATTAACTGAAATCTGGATTTTCTAATTAATTTGGTTTGAATCCATCTAGGTGTTTGAAAATGATATTATGTTGAAATAAATAAAATGGTCACTTAATTCATACTATCTATTTTAAGGCCTTTCCTATATTATAATTACACTTAAAGCACATTTAACACCCACATACCACAAAGCAAACTGTGAGATATATGAAGATTGTAAAAGACATTATATAAACTGGCATTAGAAAAGTCTCCTATCAAAACCTATGGACAACAACAAAAATTTAAAGACCTTAAAGACCAGAGCTAAGAAGTATGAGATCGTTTTCTAAGAAGCAGTCTCTTGCCCTATCTGGTACAAAAAGTTTATCACTATCACTGCACCAGAACGGTACAAACCCAATCACTAAAACCAGAACTAGAAGACTCCACCCTGAACCAATTTTAATCACCCTTTTCTAGGAAAGAGCAGCTTTCAAGTTTAATATCCTTCTGAACCAGTCACTCAAGGTTTCTAGTTTTAAATTAATTTTCAGACTAAAGGAACAACACTTTTAAATAAATGATTCAAGTAAAGGATTTAAATAAACGATGAGATTAAGTGATTCCAAGTCTGCATAAACAAAAATATTAATAGAATATGTAATTATTTTATATAATTAAATCTAAACACATTTTTATTGAAAAAAACAGTATTTCTGTTTCAATACCAAGACATAAAATATTATAACATAAAAGAAATAAAGTTGGAGGAAAAACTCTGACCTAGGCAATTCCCATTTTAATCTCGTAATTTAACCCCACATCTATGAAGAATACAATTGTAGATATCTGTAAGTTATTCCTTAAGTTTTATATATAACAAATTTGAATCATTCTTTCAAAATGACCTCACACACAGTAAAGCTCTGTATGTAAGAGAGCCCCTTAATAAATTTTCTTTCAATTGACATCACTCTTATTTATGTGCTCTAAAAGCATGGGAGAAACTTTCCATACCAGTTATAACTGTCTATAAGCAGGTAGTTATGTTAAAAGACAGCATCTCAACACCAAACAACGTTTATACGGCTTATTTCAAGATATCACCACTGCTGATAATTTGTAACAAGAGAAAAACCAAACATCACCTTGATTTTTATACATATTAGCACCTTGTATATATTTAGTGCTCTCAGATAACTGGAAAACCTATTCAGTTTCTCACATTAATAATGAAAATTAAGGTAAGTAAAACAGAGCCCGTTCATGTTTGGGAACATGAAATGGAAGGAGGATCTGAAATGTCTTCTAATTGAGCCATGGGATAGAACACAGGAGGTAGGCAAAGGTACTAGCTAGACTACAGTCCTAAATTTTATAATTCAAATCATTTTATTCCTACTTTCTGGAAGTGTGGCACTGATTTTTATTTAATTTTTTAAAATACAGTACACTTTGAGCTCTTAAGCTACTTTGGGGTGTCACAAAACCAAGAGTCTGTACACAATACATATAGCTAAGTAGGGCCGAGCGGATCTTGTACCAAAATACACTGTCATCTATGTCTAAGATACCCAAGGCTGCTACTCCATTTTACCTGAAATAACAATAAGCCACTTTACTCCATTTTACCTGAAATAACAATAAGCCACTTTTTTGTTAATACTGACAAGCTCAATTCCACTTGGAAAATGGACCACAGTTTCAAGTCCTTAGAGTTCACATAAAAGAATATCCTCTACCTCTACCTGTTTCTGAGGCTCTGTTCTAGAGGACGACTTCACTACCTAATAACTACTGTCCTCTACTTTCTCCAAAATGGGACAGAATCCAGATCCTGCCTCTACTAACATTCTTCCTTTGTTCTTGTTTGACTCTTCCTGACTCAGTTCAGGGAACATCTTTTTGGAGCCTTCTCTGATTTCCTTGCCCTACACTTAATACAGAATGTATGAAGTATAAGGAACGCCGGGTGGCTCAGTCAGTTAAGTATCTGCCTTTGGCTCACAATCTCAAGGTCCATGGATCAAGTCCCCCATCTAGCTCCCTGCTCAGCAGGAAGTCTGCTTCTCCCTCTACCTCCTCCCCTTGGCTTGTGTTCTCTCTTGGCTTGTGTTCTCTTTTGCTCATGCTGTCTCTCTCAAGTAAATAAATAAAATCTTTAAAAATAAGGAATTTACAAGGAATAATTAAGAATAAAGATATCATATTTCTTAACAGTAGTGAGACATGTTTAATGTATATGAAGTTCATTTTTCTTATCAATTGGAAATTACATAGAGAATATAATGAAAACCTCAGACCTGCAATCTTCTCCCATCCCTGGCACTTTTCTGGTTTATCCTGGAATCACTAGGCAAAGCATGAATAGGGAGATTTTAAAAAGCAGGAAAACTTAGGGGCGCCTGGTGGCTCAGTCAGTTGGGCCTCTGACACCTGGTTTTGGCTAAGGTCATGACCTCAGAGTCCCGGGATTGCAAAGAACATCCAGCAGTGGATCTCTTGACCTTTGCCAAAGAGCTGGCTTGAGATTCTTTCCTCCTTCTCCCTCTGCCCCTGCCCCACTCATGTGCATTCTTTCTCAAATAAATAAAATCTTTAAAAAAAAAAAAAAAGGCAGAAAAACTTTAAAGGTTACCTGGTAGGGCTCCAAGTTCTTAAGCAATTGATTATGGATACCCATTTTGCAAACTGTTTCCCTACTCATTTGCAGGGGAAAATGAAAGGCTACATGAATACAAAACTTCTGCAGAGCCCTCAGGACACATAACTGTGTCCACCTAGTATGACTTGTAAAGAGATGGTCAAAATCTTTCCTAGCATTAAGGGTCTAAAATGAAAGGGCTATTAAGTGCCTGGGGGGTGGCTCAGTCACCTGGGCGGCTGAGTCTTAGTTTCAGCTCAGGTCATGATCTCAGGGTGGTGAAATCCAGCCAAGAACAGACTCGGCACTCAGCCAGAAGTTGCTTGAAAATTCTCTCCCCCTCTGTCCCTCCCCTCAAATAAATCTTTTCAAAAAATACAAAAATGAAAAGGCCCTGGCAGAAAACAAGGAGAATCTTCATTCCCATTCAGCTTTCTGTAAAAAGACTGCCCTACTCAAAGGTAGGACCGCTTGAAGTCATTGCTATCTACCTGTACGGTGTTTATCTTAGAGCACACAAGCAGCACAGAGAAGAGCTCCAAAATGTCTCAGAGGATCACTTTTAACTAGCTTTCACTGATGTCTGATTCAAGTTCCACCAGGAACCATGCTCCATTATAGATAAGTACATTACCAGAGGCCAGTAACAGCCACCAACTTAGGGCAGTTAGTGGAGTTACTGTCTCTACCCAACAATCTTCAGCACAGGCTAATTTCACAACCATTACTTCCCAAAAACATTCCATTAAAGTTCAAGGGTGCTATGCTATATAAACCTTTAGAAAATATTTCATTATCAATGAAATGTTTTAAATTCTAGATCTTCTTGTGAAGTATATTGAGTTTATTATAATCCGAAAGGGAGAAAAAAAGCCCAGCAGGGCCAACAAGTACTGTAGATAGTCTCACTTGAGTTTTGCAACAGAAAACACCTTCTGAAAATCACCCTAAATGTCTTTGTCAATAAGGTAAAATCCCCCAGCTCAGCAGCAACTGAATAAGCATCTAGTATTCCAACTCGTATCTAAAGCCTAGAATAAAGGTATCAGGTATCCAAATACTTTTTAAGAGGACAACTATTTCCTACTTCAATTCTCTTATCCAACCTCCCAGAAAAAAAAGCAGAAGCAGTTAAGTTCCCTGGTCTACCCAAGGTCGCTGAAAGCAAAGGAAAAATGTTCACCGAAGAGCCAAGTCACAAAACATTATTTTCTTACTCACCCTACCCGCTACTACCTTAGAAAGCCATCCACCAGAAACAGTAATACAATGGATGTCTAAGGCATTTATCAATGTAACACAGCCTTTTATCCTATCACTAATTTCCTGAAAGCAAAAGCCAATTCCAATCCCAACAGCTTTCCCTTAGCCTCCAGACCACAGCTTCACAAACCAGAAGTCATCCCTTCGTCTCCCACCTTCCAACAAGGAGAGCCTAGCAATCACAATATTCTTTCAGTCAATACCCGCGGGGTTCAGGCGGCTTCTGCCTGGGCAACACTGAGAACCCATACACATGGCCAGCGGCAACGCTAGAAGATCAGGGTGTACCAGGGTTCACACTCAGGGCTTACAGAAACTCCCATCAAATTCCCAGGACACACTCGTAACCGAGTCGAGGACAGCTCTGACCCTTTCAGCAGTGAGACCAGGGCCCGAGTAGGCCCTGGGAACGAAGGGCTACAAGCTCAAGGTCACCCATGCACCCCGACAGCAGTTCCCCGAGGACACTTCCCGGAGCAGCCACGTGCTCTCAGCAGAGCGGGTCGCCGCTGCAGCAGCGTGGCTCGCACGCCCGCGGCCTAAGGCTGTCCCACGAGGTCCCGCATCTTTTAAGGACGAGCCAGGGAGGACAAGGAATCCGGGTGGCCCGAGGAACCGGAAGCAGAATGGCGGGGCTCAGAGCTACAGTAGGTACCCCTCATCTCGCCCTCCACGGAAAAACCATTTGCCGCTCCGTGACCGAGACAAGGCGCAGGAAGGCAAAGAGGACAGTCTTTCGCCCAGTGGCTCCAGCTCGCTGCACCTGCAGCCGGCTCCCCGCGCCGCCGCGGCCCCTTCCTGACCCGCACGCGGAGCCCGCTCCATCCCCCTCGCCCCTCTCAGAAGCCGCCGCAGCCTCCCCGCGTCCCCTGCGGCTCCCGGACACTGCTGGACAGCACCCAGAGGGCCGCCGCGGAGTCCGCTCGGACCAGCCCTGCAGGCTGAGGAGAGGCCCGGAGGGCCGGCAGTGTTCTAGCATCGGCGCGACACTCACACGGACACCCCCTCCGGCTGCTACCTCCACAACCGCCACAGGCTGAAGCTGACGCTCTCTGGGGGACGTTCGCCCCCAACCGGCTGTTTATAGCTTGGCTCCACCCTCTTCCAACCCCCACCCCGGCTTTGCGTCACTTCCTGTCTCACGTACACCCAAGAGGTGCCCTGGCTGTGGACTGCCTGGGGCGAGCGGTGCGCACGCACCGGGACGCGGCCCCTCGGCTAGTGTGCGAGGCGGGGCGGGGAGGGGCGGAGCGTGGTCGGACAGAAAAGGCGCCAAGACTGCAGGTGCCGGGAGGAGCGGTGGGATCCGCTTAGTGGCTCCTTTTTAACTCGCCGCGTTCTGCTGCGGCACGCGCGGGCCGCAGCCCTGCTCGGTGGATCCAGCAATCTAACCTTGACCGACCTCCAGGCCCTGCAGTGCAAAGGCAGATGGTGTTGGCGTTCACTCCTAAATGCTGGATACACACGCGGAGATAATTCCTTCAAGTGTATGTTCTTGTTGAAATATTAGGGAGCCACTAACGCCATATTGTATATATTTTGCAACCTCAGAAATATTTAGGATGAGCAAAAAGGAAAAACCTTTAAAAGCAAAATCCAAATTTGTACTTGGGATGTGTAAAAGCTGCACATGGACCCAAACTGCCACAGTGCTTTGCACAATGTTTAATGCAAGAAGAAACGAAAGGGAAAACAGAAACAAGTAAGATTTATTAGGGGGATAGGACTGTAGATGAACTTTTATACTCATCGCCATTATTGTTATTACAGACTTGTGCAGTGTGTAACAAGATAGGATTCTGGTCGCTTTTTAAACTCGTCACATCCACAACCTCTCCCCACCTCTAGGCGGTAATTTGCAATCGGGGAAAGGAGATTAGAGGAGTTTACAAACTGCTACAACGCCAGAAAGGGAGCCAGGCCATAAAAGGGTTACAGATAAAGCGCTTTCCAGGCAGTCCCGAGGGATGCAGGGCAGTCCTTTTAAAATGCAAATCTGTTTTCTGGCTTCGGGATCCCGCTCTTTCCCCTACTCTGCGATTTAGAGGAAATAACACGGGGTTTGCACGCCGCCCTTTACTTTGGCCCCGGTCTTTAAAAATCTCTCCGCAGGGAGAAATATTCTTAAATCTTGTAATCAGGAGCTTCGCTGCATCTCAGTGGATCCACACAGGAAAAAGTGAAATCGAGGAACGGAGTGCATATGGATTAGCTGTGGAGGGTCTTGAAATTCAGACAATGGGGGAGCTGAGTCTCTTCTTTTCCTGGACTGATGGGATCTTAACAATGCTAGGATCCAGGTGAAAATCTTATAACCATATGAAGAAATGGGCTTAGGAGAACAGGGTCAGGAGGAAACCTATGAAAATTCAAATTAAAGAATTTACATTTGGGGCGCCTGGGTGGCTCGGTGGGTTAAAGCCTCTGCCTTCGGTTCAAGTCATGATCCCAGGGTCCTGGGATTGAGCCCCACATTGGGCTCTCTGCTCAACAGGGAGCCTGCTTCACCCTCTCTCTGCCTGCCTCTGACTACTTGTGATCTCTGTCAAATAAACAAATAAAATCTTAAAAAAAAAAAAAAAGAATTTACATTTACTGGTGTAGCCAGGTAGAAAAGAGTATGGGGGGTTCCTCAAAAAATTAAAAATAGAACTATCCTAGGACCCAGTAATGGCTCTACTGTTATTAACCAAAAACTATAAAAATATTAATTCAAAGGGCTACACCCATCCCTATGTTTATTGCAGCATTATTTACATTACTTACAATAGCCATATTATGGAAGCAGCCCGTGTCCACTGATAGTTAAATGAGTAAGGAAGATGTGGTGTATATATACAATGGGATATTTTTCAGCTATAAAGTGGAGTCTTGCCATTTACAACAATACTGATTGAGCTAGAGAGTATAATGCTAAGCAAAATAAATCAGAGAAAAACAAATACCATCTGATCTCACTCATGTGAAATTTAAATA
The DNA here is from genome assembly GCF_009829155.1 of Mustela erminea. NCBI lineage: Eukaryota > Metazoa > Chordata > Mammalia > Carnivora > Mustelidae > Mustela > Mustela erminea. The sequence continues at coordinate 102,681,571 of NC_045614.1, forward strand.
CAAAATGAATGAGTGAAGGAAAAAAGAGACAAACCAGGTCTCTTAACTATAGAGAACAAACTGTCGGTTACCAGAGGGGAGGTGGGGTAGGGGGAGTAGCAGATGGGGATTAAAGAGTACACTCACCACGATGAAAAAAATAAAATTTAAAAAAACTAAAATGAGGGCGCCTGGGTGGCTCAGTGGTTTGAGCCGCTACCTTCGGCCGGCGTCATGATCTCAGGGTCCTGGGATCGAGTCCCGCATCGGGCTCTCTGCTCAGCGGGGGGCCTGCTTCCCTTCCTCTCTCTCTGCCTGCCTCTCTGCCTACTTGTGATCTCTCTCTGTCAAATAAATAAAATAAAATAAAATCTTTAAAAAAACTAAAATGAAAAAAAATTTACTTCACTAAAATGAAACAAAAAAGAAGACACTAAAGAGCATGTCAATTAAATTCTTAATTTCCTACCTCTTATTAGTAATAACGGACACTGTAATTAAATTCCCTTTCCTATCCTTTTCTCCCTAGAAGCTTTGCAGGATCTCCCTCTTCTGCAATTTCAAGTAGATGAACATAAATTTCTCTTCCTTTGCTGCAGAATCTAAGCATACTGAGAGACCATTCTGCTTTGTCTGCTATTCCATATAAATGTTCAAATAGTTTATTTTTTTATTCCAATCTTCATTGTGGTCGTTGTTATTAGCATTATTACATAGCATTATCTCCCACTTCTGGAGACCCAATAATTTGGATGCTTTCAATGAAATATGTTTTTGGTAACTAACCTTTATTTAAACTCTCTGGCACAACTGAAATGGCTATTATTCAAGTTTCAACCTTCCTCAGACTGTTATATAAAACTCACACTAGAACTAACATTCTTGCTGCTTGGGGGAAGGAACATTTTTTTCCTCTATCCTTCTAGGTTCTTTGGCTGGTAAGCTGATATAAAACAGTTTAACCAGAGAAAAAACAAATGTAATTACAGATATACGGGAGCCCCATAAGAATTCGAGACCCAAGGGCAAGCTGGACAATTGGGGCTTATTTACCATACGGAGCTAAGGAATAGGGTAGGGGCCTGGGACTTTAAAAGGGAGAAGGATAATTCACAGGACTATAAGAAGAGCAGATGTTTAGTAATTAAATGTTTGTCCTGCCATACACATGGGTAATTCAGACAAAATTTGTCTCTGGTAATAACTCCTATTCTGGGGGCACCTGGGTGGCTCAGTGGGTTAAAGCCTCTGCCTTCGGCTCAGGTCATGATCCCACGGTCCTGGGATTGAGTCCCCGCATTGGGCTCTCTGCTCAGCAGGGAGCCTGCTTCCCCCGCCTCTGTCTGTCTGCCTCTTTGCCTGTTTGTAATCTCCTCCTGTCAAATAAGTAAATAAAATCTTAAAAAAAAAAAAAAAAACCTCCTATTCTGGGTAAGAGCCCCAGTTTTAGATTCTTCATGGTAGTTAGGGGAGGGGCAAACCTATCTCTTGAGCTTGCAGGTCTCAGTTGCCTTCAGCTCAAAATAATCCACAAGTCCAAATAGTATGTTTTGGGGTCACATATCTGCTCCTCTTCACATTCTTCCAAAAGGTACATAGAAATTTTTTCTTAAGTCATGTATATGAGAATTTTGTATAAAGGAAACTGGAGGTTGGAGAAGAATGTACAATGTAGTTAAAAAAAAAAAACCCTTGGGGTCTGGGGGAAAGAGCACAGAGTCAAGGAACAGGAGTTTTCAACTTTCATGAGCCTGGGTATCAGTATTAAATGGAATTGGGGTGCCAGTTGGTTAAGTGACCAACTCTTGATTTCTGATGAAGCAGTGATCTCCGGCTTGTGGGATTGAACCTCATGTCAGACTCTGCAATCAGTGGGGAGTCTACTTCTCTCCTTCGCCTTTTGCCCCTCCCCTGCTCTGTCTCTTTCTCTGTCTCTGTCTCTCTGTCTCTCTCTCTCTCTTTTTAATAAATAAATCTTTAAAATGGGATTAAAAATACCTATCATGCAGATTTTCTGTGGGTTTAAGTGCAGTAAAACAGTTGCAAGCCCCAGGGTGCCTAGGTGGCTCAGTCGTTAAGCGTTAAGCGTCTGCCTTTGGCTCACCTCAAGATCCCAGGGTCCCAGGGATTGAGCCCCGCATGGAGCCCCGCATCAGGCTTCCTGCTCAGCTCTCTCTCCCTCTGTCTCCCAGCCCATGCTCTCACTCTCATTCTCTCTCTAGCTCAAATAAAATTGTAAAAAAAAAAAAAAAAAAAAAAGGACAGTTGCAAGCCTCTAAAAACACACAAGAAACTGGCACATTGGTTGAGTCAGCCTGGATGGCTGGATGGGATGCAGCAGAGTCTGGCAGGAAAGTAACATGGAAGATGTCTGCAGACCAGTGTAGGATTTTAGGTTAATGAAGAGGAAGAAAGAAGACCTTCACCCTAGGAGAATGGCTTGCCTGAAGACTCCGAAATGAGAATGAGCCTGTGGCATGCCATAGTTAAAATATTCTACTCTACAGAAATACCTGACAGCTACTTCCAGCAAGTTACTGGTGGAAGAAGGGGTACAGGAGTCATTGGCTGTAAAAGTCTCCCCCTTTCCCTTTATTCTTCACCTGGAGATAAAAGCCAAAGTTGTGTTATTTGGTGAGGGAGAAACTGCAGGCAAAAAGAAACCAGAAAACCGATCCCAGCCTAGAAGTCAACAACTGGCCTCAGGGTAGTAACTAATTGTGATGCAGAAACGTGGGCTTAATTGCCTCAGTTTCCCCACTGGCTACATGGAGATAACAGCCCTTTATTTCCTTCACCAGTAAATGAAAAAGTAGAAAAGTTCCTGAACCCACATGGTTAGGCAAATATAAGGTCCAACTAGTTCAGAGCCCAAGCCAAGTGAGTAAATGTGGCCAGAGGGGGGAGAAGCCTGGATATGGTAAAGTTCTAAGTAGCTATTGCTTAAGAAAAGGAAAACTGTCTTTAATGGCTTTCAGTGCCTTGATTCCAGAAAAAAAAAATGACTCATTATTAATAATGGTTGAGAAGAAAAGGTCATTAATTACCATCATTAATAATGGTTGAGAAGAAAAGGTCATTAATTACCATCATTATGGACATTTATTGTAGTGTTGTGTGTCAGGCAAAGGCGTGTAGGCAGATATGAAACAAATCTATACCCTTGAAAAGACAAGGTAGCTGGGGAAACAGTTTATACTTAAAGGACAGAGAACAAGTATGCAAATGTTAAATACAAGTAAAAATAAAAGTAGAACTGTTTTTTAATAATCAATTTTATTTATGTATAATTATATATAAATATATAAATAACCAAATTTATTTATTTATTTAATAATCAGTTTTTCTTTTTTTTTTAGATTTTATTTATTTTTTGACAGAGAGAGATCACAAGCAGGCAGAGAGGCAGACAGAGAGAGAGGAGGAAGCAGGCTCCTGCTGAGCAGAGAGCCCGATGCGGGGCTCGATCCCAGGACCCTGAGATCATGACCTGAGCCGAAGGCAGTGGCTTAACCCACTGAGCCACCCAGGCGCCCCTTAATAATCAATTTTTAATGTAAAATTACAATTGTATGTAAACACATTCTCCTCCCTAACTCAGGGCCAGATGCAAGAGGGAACTTAGGCTGCTTGGCCCACAAGATCAAAGATCATACACCTCCCACCTTAGTTACAGATGAGGATCCTAGGAAGAAGAAAAAAAAAGGTAAGTAGGGGAGTGGAGAAGGCATTGGAAACCTAAACCTACAGGACGATGCAATTTGGAGGTGGGAGGTTTTTAGTTTTTGTATTTTGTTCCTTCCATTTAAAAACATTGATCTGGGTGCCTGGGTGGCTCAGTGGGTTAAAGCCTCTGACTTCAGCTCAGGTCATGATCCCAGAATCCTGGGATCGAGCCACACTCTCTGTCAAATAAATAAATAAATAAATAAATAAATAAAATCTTTTAAAAAATAAATAAATAAAAATAAAAACATTGGTCTGTTTATGTTATGTATATTTTGTCACAATTAAAAAACACACATTAATATGCCAACTCAGTAATAGAAGATCTAAAATCATTTGTTCTTCCTGGAGTCCTATCTGTGGTCCAATTGCTAAATGGGGTCTCTTATGGTCACATATTTTTGATAGCACTCGACGGTAAAACATCCATTTTACTCCACAACTCAGTATACGTGTATATATGCATCTGTGTGTGTGTGTGTGTGTGTGTGTATTCACATGAAACAAGAGTTTCATGAAATAATATATTTGCCATGTGCAAAACACTCTGGAATTTTCCATTTAATTTTTAAAATGCTGATTTCTACCCATTCAATTGATTTCTCAATGGGCTGTGAACTGTGTTGGAAAACTACAGTCGGAGTCCATCTCCTGTCTCAGAGCACAATTCTCGTTAGTGAACAGGACAAATGACTTGCTCAAAGTTAAATTTCAACTCCCAAGGTTTCTCCCTGTTACTTTGCCCACTGTTTCAACTTTCTAACACCCTGCACTTCAGCAAATATTGATTGAGGTTTTATGAGTTGGGAGGTAGAGTTAGAAAACACAGATAACGTCTTTTCACATGCTGGCCAATCCTGGCACACACTTCGGTCAGTCACAGCAGAACTCTGCCTGTCACATAGTAGGTCCCCACAGCAACCGCCACAGAAGCCACTGGACCCCACATTCAACTCTGACCACAACTCCCATTTGACAAACTGTATCCATTTTCTTTACCTTGGAATCCCTAAGGCTAGGGCGATCACTTTAGGACCAGAATCATAAAATAAACATGTGGACCTCTGCACATTGGAACAGGATGCTTTCCACAGAATGGAGGCAGACTGTCAGCTCACATATTTGAGGTTGGTACTATTTTCCCTTTTCTTTTGCATTTTTTTTTCTTTTGAAAATGTACTTGGGAACCTCCAGTTTCCTGTCCTAATACTGCTGACTAAATTATTTTTGGTTTCCCCTGTACTAAACCAAAGAACATTGAAAAGGAGCAATATTGAAAGAAGTTGGAAGAGTTTGCCCCTAATTTATAGCAAGTTGGCAAAAGTTACTCATGGCAAGGAAAGAAACATAATTAATTTTTAAATTAATTAAAATTAATTTAAAATTTAAATTATTGTAAACTTTAATATTTAAATTATTTTAAAACTTAAAATAATTTAAATTAATTAAAATTAATAAGTAAGGATCCTTATGCCAATGAGTACAATTGTCTTAGTTGGAGTTTTGAGCAGGATATGAGGTTCTATTTCGTTTCATCTGGACAAAATAAACCTCAAAGTTTATATATATATACACACACATATATATATGTACATGTATATACATATACATGTATATGTATGTGTATATATATATATATATATATATACATTTATGTGTGTATATATATCTCAAAGTTTGGAAGGAACTTGAACTCTTATACCATCCCTGGCCTGTAACAGATGTTCAGTAAATTTATGTTGAATTCACTGAAAAAAATCCCTCTACTTCACCCACCAATTGCTTATCTAACTTCTCCTTAACCTTTCCAAGGAGAGCAAATCAACCGCTTCCCAAAGCAGAGAGTTTTGAATAGTTCGGAAGGTTAGAAAGGTTTTCCTTGTATTATTAAGCTGAATTCTTTCTACCTCTCCTTTATAAGTTTGTTATTGCTTGAAGATTGTGCTCCTGTCCACAGCTGTCTTCTCTTATTTGACTAAACGTGCTAATCCCTTGTAAGGACTACCACAGGACAATTCTACATCTCCCCACCCACTGGTCACTTTTGGAAGCGTGGTTTGTCCAATCTAGGTGGAACTCGGTCACATTCTTCTGTTTTGGAGGCTCCAGCCTTTACAAACGCCTCTATCTGCCACCCCATCTACTACCCTAACAGTCACCCCACATTGTCACCTAATGTTGAACTTTCAACAGGGTTCAATGGGAATGGATTGGCCGTTGGAGCAGAAAGACCTGAGTTCAAAATCTAGGTTTGCCGTATACTAGCTGATTGTACTAGTAGGCCATATTTCCATGGATAATGTGATGTTGTTGCAGTCTGATACACTGTACATAAACCGTGTCCCAGGTTATCACCAGGCTAGTCAGCTCAGGACAGAAAAGAGTCTCACCTGCTTGGCTGGGAACACCTTTGCCATTAGCACTAAATGATAACAGAAGATAACCGCTAAGATTTACTGAGCATCTATCTCGGCTGGGAACAATTCTAATCCTTTTACAGTGTTAGTTCATGTGATCCCCACAACAATCGTTAAAAATAAGAATTAATATTATCCTTATTTTCCAGGTGTGAAAATTGGCGTTATACAGAAGTTTAAAAATTTGCCCTAGGTCATAATGGTTAATAAGTGGTGATAACCTGGCCGATCTAGTTTCTGAATCCAGCCCTAAAAACCCCCCTCTATTCTCTCTTTATGAATCTAATCATGGCACATACTATCATGTGGCACTGCAGACTTCTACTTAAGGCAGAATCTTTATTAAAAGAGGTTCAGAGGGGCACCTGGGTGGCTCAGTTGGTTAAATATCTGCCTTCAGCTCAGGTCATGATCTGGGGGGTCCTGGGATCAAGCCCTGCATCAGGCTCCCTGCTCAGGGGGAAGCCTGCTTCTCCCACTGCTAGCCTCTCTGTCTACTTGTGTTCCCTCTCCATCTCTCTGTCAAGTAAATAAAATCTTAAAAAAAAAAAAAAAAGATTTTATTTATTTATTTGACAGAGAGAGAGAGAGCTCAAGCAGGAGGAGTGGCAGGCAGCGGGAAAAGCAGGCTCCCTACTGAGCAGGGAGCGTGATGTGGGGCTTGATCCCGGGATCCTGGGATCATGACCTAAGCCAAAAGCAGCCGTTTAACTGACTGAGCCACCGAGGCCCCCCAGTAAATAAAATCTCAGAATGAAATACAAGTTCTGAGACTGTCTAAGTAGCACAATTTGAGAAGATTCAGTTGAGGGGGGATCCATTTATTTTTCATTTCAGCTTTAATTACATTTCAAAATTTGAAAAGTTCATATTCAGGTTGAGAAAGAAATCTCAGATATTCTAAACATGACTATTTTGTAGTATAACTGATTCTCCAGACAATCAGGTACATGTTTAACAGAATAGCAGTGTGCTCGCATTGTCCTTCCAGAATCCTGGTTTCTTTCTTCCCTCTTTCCTTCCTTCCTTCATTCCTTTCTCTTCCTTTCTTTCTTTCTTCCTTCTTTCCTTCCTTCCTTCCTTCCTTCCTTCCTTCCTTCCTTCCTTCCTTCTCCTCTTCCCTTCTTTCCTTTCTTCCCTCCCTCCTTTCTTTCTCTTTTTTTCTCTTTCCTCCTTCCTTCCTTATTCTTTCTTTCTTCCTTATTCTTTCTTTCTTTCTTCCCTTCTTCCTTCCTACTTCCCTCCTTTCTTCCTTCCTTTCTAAGATTTTATTTATTCATTTGACAGAGAGAGAACACAAGCAGGGGGAGCAGCAGGCAGAGGGAGAAGCAGACTCCTGGCTAAGCAGGGAGCCTGATGCGATGTGGGGCTCCATCCCAGGACCCTGGGATCATGACCTGAGCAGAAGACGGACGCTTAACTGACTAAGCCACCCAGGCGCCCCAATCCTGGTTTCTTTAAATTCTCCCAATGTATACTACCTTCAATGAGGAGAGTTAGTGAATTAAAAGAATTATATTAACTTTGTTTCCAAAATACCAGTGAGTCAGTTTAGTTTTTATTTCCATCTTCCTCCTTTCAACATCTGTAGCTCGCAATTCTTTCACGTGTGTTTGAGTTTCTCTTCCTCTCTGGCATACATCTGGCATCTTGAACAATAATGCTTCTGATAAACTATATCCCATAGGGCCAACATTGCCTAAATTGGGGATTTTTTTTTTTTTTTTAAAGATTTTATTTATTTATTTGTCAGAGAGAGAGAGAGAGCGAGTGAGAGCAAGCACAGACAGACAGAGTGGAAGGCAGAGGCAGAGGGAGAAGCAGGCTCCCTGCGGAGCAAGGAGCCCGATGTGGGACTCGATCCCAGGACGCTGGGATCATGACCTGAGCCGAAGGCAGCTGCTCAACCAACTGAGCCACCCAGGCGTCCCTTTTTTTTTTTTTTTTTTTTTTTTTTTTTTTTTTTTTAAAGGCTAAAAAGAGTTCTCTGAAAGAACATCATGTGTGCTCACTGGCTGCTGACGTAAACAGGGGGAATGAACATGTGTGTAAAGAAAGCGCTTGCAATCAGACGATTCAGTCTAAATCCCAAGTCAGCAAATCCAGAGTTCAGAAAAAGTGCCATATCATCAGAAACTCTTTGGTTTCTTCAGCCCAATAGACACAAGTAGACAAGTGTGCCCTTGGTTTGGAAAATGTCTCTTCCAAAATTTTTATTTCTCGTACATGGAAATGTGGTCAAGGAGGTAACCTTTTGCTGGTTATAATGGATCTTCGGGAGAAAGGCTGGCAGGGACAATGGCCCCCTGTCTTAAGAGGAAACTACCCTTAAAAGGAAAAAGAGCCCATCTTGTTATTCTAGGCTTTACTCAGTGCCACAGCTTTAAGCCTTCTTCCTGGGAAGACTTACAGAAAACTTGAATGTGACAGAAAGGAATGGAATGGTCTTGGGCGTCCTAACCTAGGCTGGGGGAGGAGGGTGGTTGGAGAGCTCAACAGCCAGTGGGATCTTTAAACAAAGAGCTTTGGGCTGCCTGGGTGGCTCAATGTGTTAAAGCCTCTGTCTTCTGCTCAGGTCATGATCTCCGGGTCCTGGGATCGAGCCCCACATCTGGTCTCTACTCAGCAGGGAGCCTGCTCCCCTTCCTTTCTCTCTGCCTGCCTCTCGGCCTACTTGTGATCTCTGTGTGTCAAATAAATAAATAAAATCTTTTTAACAAACAAACAAACAGAGCTTGATCTGGTGGCCTGCTGGCATGCCTTAAGGCATGGGGGCCACAGCCCTTTATATCCCCCTACAAAACACCACCTAGAAAGAAGCCTTCCACCCTTCCCCCTTCCCCACCTAGGGGTAGATGACAAAAAGCTGATGGAGTGACAGGCTCAGGGAGGGTTAATCAGATTAAAACAGCCACACCAAGAGCCCATAAAACCCTCTAGATTTAAGTTCCAAATTGGCAGCCCTCAGGGGGTCCCCTCCCTCTACAGGAGCCTTGCACTATGACCCAGTAAACTCTGCTTGCTGCCCACCAGTCTTTGTCGGGTCTACCTCTTCATTTTTCCAAGTGGTGTGACCAAGAACCTCGGGCACTAAGGAAGAGAAATCCACAACAGTTACATCTGTGAGGGCTGGCCTGGCTTCCCCCCCCCCCCCCCCCCCCCCCCCCCCCCGTTCATCTCATAGTCTCCTAAATAGTAGGGAAGCTGTGTCCCCGAGCCAGGACTCCGGAGCTCCACGTGTCTGTCAGTCTACAGACATTCACTGAGCCCAGGGCCCGTCCAGGGGCTGGGCTGGGGGCTTATGCTGTGTCACCGTATCTCAGCTTCCCAAGGATCCTGTGGAATACACACCAAACCAATTTTGTTGGTGAACAAGTGGAAGTGCGAAGAATACAGAACAACTGTCTTCAAGTGCCACACATGTTATCGTTATTATTATTTAAGATTTTATTTTTAAGTAATGCTCTACACCCAATTCGGGGCTCAGACTCACCACCCCAAGATCAAGAGTCGCATGATCCCCAGACTCAGGCGCCCCAGAGTGCCCCAGTGTTTAAATGGCATAGCTTAGCTTGAGATCTTTGAGGTCTGCCACCTTAAAACCACCTTTCACTACATCTCAAGTTGGAATTTTGAAATACAGTCCAGCAGGCAGCTGGTTGAAGCTTTGTGCCCCAAATTATTTATTGCCAGGTTCCAGCCTGGACTTTACAACCATACCCATCTTTAGAAGGTTTGAGTCCAGTTTATAATTGAATTTGATGTTACTGGCACAAAATAAAAGACCTCCCCAAAATTTTTTTTAATATTTATTTATTTATTTATTTGAGAGAGAGTGAGCGATAGTGAGAGAGCACAAACAGGGAGAGGGAGAAGCAGGCTCCCCACTGAGCAGGGAGCCCCATGTGGACATGGGACTCCATCCCAGGACCCTGAGATCATGACCTGAGCCAAAGGCAGACACTCAACCAACTGAGCCACCCAGGTGCTCCTAAAAGACCCCAAAATGTAAAGAGAAGCTCACTAGATGCAGGGTATCTGGGGTAACTATCTCTCAGAAGGCTTCCTATAAGTAATCTATGCTAGAGTGAGATTTTGAATGAACTGATGACAGGAAGGTCCACAGCCCACACAACCAGGTAAGCAGAACGCAGGCAAGCTAAAATGTAGTCATGAGAAACTACCTCTAAACTTAAACTTCTTCAGGTAACTTCTTCTTCTTCTTCTTCTTTTTTTTTTTTTTTAAGATTTTATTTATTTATTTATTATTTTTTCTTTATTTATTTGACAGAGAGAGATCACAAGTAGGCAGAGAGGCAGGCAGAGAGAGAGAGAGAGAGGGAAGAAGGCTCCCTGCTGAGCAGAGAGCCCGATGCGGGACTCGATCCCAGGACCCTGAGATCATGACCTGAGCCGAAGGCAGCGGCTTAACCCACTGAGCCACCCAGGTGCCCCAGATTTTATTTATTTATTAATGAGAGAGAGAGAGAGAGCAAGAGACAGAGGGAGAAGCAGGTTTCCCACTGAGCAGGGCGCCCGATGTGGGACTTGATCAGGATCCTGGGATCATGACCTGAGCCGAAGGCCGATGCTTAATTATCTGAGCCACCCAGGTGCCCAGATTACTGCTTCTGAGATGGGATTCAGATAAAGAAGCATTTGAAGGGACCAGTGGTTTGTGTAATAAAGTCCAACACAGGACTCCAAGGTAAGCAGCGGCAGCGGAGAGCTCCCACGGCAAAGAGAAGCTGGGGAACAAGAGACATTCCTGCCGTCCACATTTCAGGCAGAGATCCAAGGTCCTGCCTTGACTTTATGAAAGGAAAAGGCAGGTTCCCTGCTGGTGCTGAGATCAACTGCTGTGAATTTAAACTCGATCCTGGGGCTGCTGAAGCCTTAAAGTGCACAGGAGTCTCCTCCCGAGGGTCTTTTAAAATGCAGATTCTGACTCAGAAGGTCCCAGTGGGGGCCCATGACTTGGCTGTGAATTTCTAACAAGCTCCCTGATGATGCCCAGGCGCAGAGTTTTAGAGCACGTTGGAGTAGATGGTAGAAGAAAGAGAGGTTTTCATTAACTGCTTCCCCAGCGCGCCCCACAGGCCGGCCACGCTGTGTGGCCAGCTGGCTTGAACGTGGTTTCTGCTTGGCAGCTCTTATGGTTAATGTAGTGGCCTGTATTTTACAAAGCTTGCCAGTGGGCAAGGGCAGTTCCTGGGGCTACCACAGCTTCCATAAAACAGCCCTGAAGACCACTCAGCTCCTTTGCTGGGATGCCACGATTGCCAAACAACCTGTTCATCCTAATTCCTAGGGGACATGAGACTTAAATGCGAAGATTCAACCTTGCCAGTTCTGGGCAAACTAATAAACAGGCCCGGTGGCTCAGTGTTTTGTGTCCTTGGGCAGCGGATTTCCTTGCCACTTTAGATGAGCTGGTAAAATTGAGTTTCTGAAACTGAATGAGAGGAATGACCTCTTGGGAATTTCACCAAGTACCCCAAATCCCTGCCCTGTTATGCCCGAGTTTTTGCGTCTGAGAGACCATCAAGGAGCCAACACCGATGTAATCACAGGAGGGTTTATTTTACAAGCTTAAGCTTGGGCCCAAGTTTACCCGACACAGTGGAGTAGGGACTTGGACCCTGAGGTGACATGCTTAAGCTTGGGTCCAAGTATACCCGATGCAGCGGAGTAGGGACTTGGACCCTGAACCAGGTTACAGAGTTTTTAAAAGCAGAGTAGGGTTGGACTCTGCAGTGGGTGAGGACAAAGTGGGTGTTCAGAAGGGCTATCAGGGTAAAGAAGACTGTCAAGATATTGGAGGCCTGGTTATTACCAAGCCAAGGCCGTTTTTCCCCTCTAATTAGATATTGACATGAAGACAGTTGGGAGTTTCCTGCTGGAATGTCACATTCCTCTCTTATCAAGCATCCTTGTTAGTGAGATTTTGCACTGGGACATTTGTAAACTGAGGGAGACTCCTGTCTTGCAGGATTGTGATTTCTACAAGTTAACTCTTTGTTCACACATATTACCGAGGGGAGGGGAGCAGGTGGAGAGGGGTTGCAAGGTGCCAGCTTTTGCTTTGTCAAGATGGCTGTACTTATGTCAGGGCTAGACTCAAGGTGAGTACAGCCTTGTTTTTCTTGGCCTCCACAGCCCCAGAGTAAGAGCAAGGATTTCACCTTGGCCAGGCTCCACCATGCTTGGCTTACATTTGTGTTGGTTTCTCTCAGCAGAGCCCCAGGCTAAGCCGTGGGGAGGAGGCTGAGAAACACCAAAAGTGTTTTTGGAAGTATGCCAATGTGTAAGTAAGTGCATAGAAAACAGCCAAGGGGGACATGTACCGCACTAACAGGTAATAATAGGGGAAACAGTGTGGGGGCTAGCCAGGAACTCTGTACTGTCTTCACCATGTTTCTGTGAAGCCAGAACTGTTCTAAAGAATAAAGTCTAGGGGCACCTGGGTGGCTCAGTTGGTGAAACATCTGACTCTTGATCTCAGCTCAGGTCTTTTTTTTTTTAAGATTTAATTTATTTATCAGAGTGAGAGAAAGAACGAGACGGGGTAGAGGGAGAAACAGACTCCCCACTAAGCAGGGCTCCCCGTGTGGGGCTCTATCCCAGGACCCCAGGATCATGACCCAGGACCAGGGCAGATGCTTAACTGACTGAGCCACCCAGGGACCTCTCACCTCACAGGTTTAAATGAGATAGTGAAGTAAAATGTTCATGACATGCATGGATACCTTGGAAGGGCTTTTAGTGTGGTGTTGCTGATGCTGCTGTCAAAACTTAAGGTCAGAATCACTCCTGAACTAACTGAAGCCCCAGGTTCTTCTCCCCAAGCTTCTCACTCTCAGCTTCCATTCAGGTCAGACCCCAATTTTGTTCTCCCCTCCTGACTTTCTAGACTGACTTCCTGTGTCTTTCTCCTTTTCTATCCCCTCATTTCAAGCCAAGGGGGCTCTCCACCACGGGGATGGCCCACCCCACCATGGGCTCCTTCCCTATTCCCCAGGTAAGCACTTATTCTTTTTGTTTCTCCCCATCACTGATCATCCTGATCCCCTTTCCCCCAAATTTGTCCTAGTACCTGTCAGGTACTTTGGATACTATATTTATTTGCCCCTTTATCATAAGAATCATCTCTAGTTGGAATTCAAAGATAAGACAGGGACCATCTTATCCTAAGACATTCAACCCAAATGTATACTTCTCCTATTATAAACAACAAAATCGAAAGGGCTAGCTAAAGCATTTTTTTGGGGAAATATATTATCTGTAGTCCCCTATAGAATGATACCATCAGGATTATTGGAAGGGGTGCAAAATATACATGGCCTGGGGGAAATCTCACACAAGAGGTTGAGATTATCAGTTTAGCGAAGAAAGTACTTTTCCTCTCCATGACTATAGCCCTTTACCCTTAGCAGAATGAAATATCCTTGGACATCTGGTATTTATAAGGTTAGCCATTGGCCAAGAGATTGATAAAATTAATCAAAGGAACCGTATCTCCCTCTCAGGCACACCCTTAATTTCCAGCGGTTTCCCACGGCTTTCAATCCATCAAAGCAGTAAAGAGCAAGATTAACAGAGGGCCATAAATTAGGATTTGGAGTCGTTTTAGCTGAAAAGTTCTCTGGCATGGTGTATAACAATTCTCATTCAGTGCTGGCAGGAATGCAAAATGGTAGAGTCACTCTGGAAGACAGATTGGCAGTTTCTTATAAAGTTAAATATAGTCTCAGATGCCTGGGTGGCTCAGTCAGTTAAGTGTCTGCCTTCGGCTCAGCTCATGATCCCAGGGTCCTGGGATGGAACCCCGTGTCTGGCTCCCTGCTCAGGGGAGTGGAGAGGATTGAATAAGTGAATTATGTGTTAGGGCAGTAAAACTATTCTGTACGTTATATGAGACTATGCATTTTTTAAACCTTAAGCTCATAGAACTTTATAGCACAAGAAGTCAGCCTTAATGAAAAAAGTAGGTCAGGGAAATCCTAGAGCAGAATGTAGACTATGATAAAAGAATCTAATTGTTATTAAAATATATGATATAACTTAACTGAAGAGAGTGGATGTTTACCTCAGTGACTTTTAGAATGAGTGGAGATTGGAAAACTAAAGGCAAAAGGAACTGTACCTAAGTACTGTAGTCTAATTGGTAAAGTTATTTCCCATGGGGATATGGGCTAACAATTCTGAAGCCACCAAACACATATACTGGGACTGAACAAATAAGTAAATGGATGGCAGATAATGGGAGCCAAATTTTTCACTCTCAGAGTGTGAAGTTACGGATAAACAGGGGGAAAGGCTAGAATGAATCATGCACTACTAGTTTGAAGTTGGAGACATCATTACAAAAGATGTTTAGCTTAATATAGATACAGATGGATATAATATAGTAACAATTATGATCCTATGGATATGCACAGATTGGTATATACATATAAAAACAATAAAGTTAACTGAACCAAAATTAGTCCTTTGATAAAGATCAGCAAGACTGACAAAATTTTAGCTGAACTGACCAAACTGAAAAAGAGAAAAAACTCGCTCAAAATATGAAAGTCAGGAGTAAGAGAAAATCACTACCAACATTACAGAAATAAAAAAGATTATCAAGCTATACTGGGAGTAACTATATGCCAACAAATTAGACAATTAGGTGAAATGGACAAATTCCTAGAAAGACACAAACTACTGAAACTGACTGAAGAAGAAATAGAAAACCTAAATAAACGTATAACAAGAGATCGAAGTAGTTATTTTAAAACTTCCCACAAATAAAAGCTCACACCCAGGTAGCTTCACAGGTGAATTCTAACACATATTTTAAAAAGGATGAATAACAATTCTTCACAAACACTTCCAAAAAATGAAAGTGGAAGAAACACTTTCCAACTCAATCTATGAGGTTTGTATTACCCTGATACCAGAACCAAAGACTTTACAAGAAAAAAACAGAGCAATATCTCACATGAATATAGATGTAAAAATTCTCAACAAAATACTTGAAAACTGAAATCAGCAACACATAAAAAGGATTCTACACCATGACTAAGGAGGATTTCTCCCAGGAATGCAAGGTTGGCTTAACATCTGAAAATCAATTAATGTAATACACTATAACAATAGAATGAAGGACCAAGCCCACATGATCATCTCTACAAATGCAGAAAAAGCATTTGACAAAATCCAGCACCCTTTCATTATAAGATAACACTCAACAAACTAAAGGAAACTACCTCGATTTGATTTTTTTAATTTTTATTTTATTTTATTTTATTATTATTATTTTTTTAAAGACTTTATTTATTTATTTGACAGACAGAGATCACAAGTAGGCAGAGAGACAGGCAGAGAGAGAGGAAGGGAAGCAGGCTCCCTGCTGAGCAGAGCCCAATGCGGGGCTCGATCCCAGGACCCTGGGATCATGACCTGCGCTGAAGGCAGAGGCTTCAACCCGCTGAGCCACCCAGGCGCCCTGATAAAGAACATTAAAAAAAAACTCATAGCTAACATCATACTTAGTGGTGAAACACTGAATACTTTCCCCTAAGATCAGGAACAAAACAAAGATGTTCACTTTCACTACTTCTAGTCAACATCATGCTGGAGGTCCTAGCTAATGTGATTAGGCAAGAAAAAAACAAATACATAAAAAGTCTCTAGATTGAAAAGGAAGAAGTAAAACCAAATTTTTGGTTTTAAAACCAAAATTTTGTATGTAGAAAATCCTCATGAATCCACTCAAAAAACTATTAGTATATACATGTATATTTCTCAGTTCTGCACACTGTAGGGGCCCAAAAGCAACAACACCCAGGTACACTGAGCACACCCAGTGCCCAGATCTTGGTTTCTTTTTATTTATTTATTTATTTATTTATTTGAGAAAGAGACAGTGAAAGAGAGCATGAGTGAGGAGAAGGTCAGGGGGAGAAGCAGACTCCCCTGGGAGCCCGATGCGGGACTCAATCCTGGGACTCCAGGATTATGACCTGAGCCGAAGGCAGTCGTCCAACCAACTGAGCCACCCAGGCGCCCCAGATCTTGGTTTCTAATACCATTCCTCAATAAAAAGAAATTAGACTTCTTGGAGAAATGGTTGGGGCAGGGAATATACAATATATATATGGAGCATCTTCTAGTACCAGAAAATAAGGAAGTGCTCAAAGAAAAACCTGCAAGAATATGTCCATGCACAGGAGCCAACTGAAAGAACTCCCAATAGCCCGAACTGGAATGATGTCAACAACAAAATAGCATAATACTGGATTATAACTCAAGGTATTAAATAAATACCCATAAGATCCTACTTCTTATCTCAACAAATTATTAACTAAATAAATATGTAGAAAAAAGTCAAACCTCTTATACAGAAGAATTCCAAACAATGTATGTAGATGTTATTTCATTAAGGAGTTGGAGCAAAACTTCCTACCCCCAAAGTCCAGGATGTGCATAGTGACTTTCTTCCAAAGAATATAGAATGAAAGTACAGAAAAAAAGAAAACATTGCAAATAATACCTCAATTGGTGATCAAGGTCAACATCTATACCAATAGTACCATTGATATGATGTGATATAATGGCCCTTTACCTCTGTGCTTTTCCTCCCCAAAACCCATGACCCCAGTCTAACCATAAGGAAGACATAAATACCAAAGGAAAGATATTACGAAATACTTAACCAGGACTCCTCAACACCGTCAAGTTCATTAAAAACAAGAAAAGTCTGAGAAACTCTTACATTCTAGAGTAGCCTAACAAGACATGATTTCTACTTGTAATGTGGTATCCTGGATGAAATCCTAGAACAGGGGCACCTGGGTGGCTCAGTGGGTTAAGCCTCTGCCTTCGGCTGAGGTCATGATCCCAGGGTCCTGGGACTGAGCCCCACATCAGGCTCTCTGCTCAGCGGGGAGCTTGTTTCCCCCTCTTTCTCTCTGCCTACTTATGATCTCTGTCAAATAAATTAAAAAAAGAAAAAGAAAGAAAGAAATCCTAGAACAGAAGTAGAGTATACCTAAAAACAAAGAAGTCTAAATTCAGTATGGACTTCAGTTAAGAGTAAAGTATTGGGGCGCCTGGCTGGCTCAGTTGGTAGAACACAAGACTCTTGATCTTGGGGTTGTGAATTCAAGATCTACATAGGGCATAAAGCTTACTTATAAAAAATGTGTCAAGATGGGATTGGGAAGGAGACAAACCATAAGTGACTCTTAATCTCACAAAACAAACTGAGGATTGCTGGGGGGGAGGGGGGTTAGGAGAGGGAGGTGGGGTTATGGACGTTGGGGAGGGTATGTGCTATGGTGAGTGCTGTGAAGTGTGTAAACCTGGCGATTCACAGACCTGTACCCCTGGGGATAAAAATACAGTATATGTTTATTATAAATAAATAAATAAATAATACTGTGTCAACATTGGTTCATTAGTTGTGATAAGTGGTGCATTTATGTACCACAATGTACCACAGCAATGTAAAGTAAGAGTAGGAGAAACTAGGTGTGAGCTATATGGAAACTCTCTGTCTTATCCTTGTAACTTTTCTGTAAATCAAAAAATATATATTTTTTTATTTTTAAGCATCACACCCAGTGCTCCATGCAATACGTGCCTTCCTTAATACCCACCACTAGGCTCACCCAACCCTCCACCAAAATATATGTATATATTTTAAAGTAAAAAATTTATTTAAGAAAACATATATGAGGGGCACCTGGGTGGCTCAGTCGATTGGGTGTCTGCCTTCAGCTCAGGTCATGATCTCAGAGGTCTGGGATCGAACCTGTTTCTGGCTCCCTGCTCAGTGGGGAGTCTGCTTCTCTCTCTCCTTCTGCTCCTTCTCCACTCCTCCCACTCATATTTGGTTTCTCTCAGATATATGAAATAAAATCTTTAAGAAAAATAAAAATAAATAAATAAAAAGTCATATATGGGTGAAGGGGACCAAAAGATATAAGCCTCTAGTTATTGTGTGCCTGGGTGACTTAGCTGTTGGGCGTCTGTCTTCAGCTCAGGTCATGATCCTGGAGTCCTGGGATTGAGCCCCGCATGGACTCCCTGCTCGGCAGGAAGCTTCTCTCTCTCTCTCCCACTCCCCCTGCTTGTGTGCTCTGTCTTGCTCTATCTCTCTCTCTCAAGTAAATAAATAAAATCTTTAAAAAATAAAAATTTAAAAATTAAAAAAAACCCTCTAGTAATAAAATAAATTAGTCCGGGGATATAATGTGCAACATGATGACTATAGTCAATTGCCAGCATCTGTCATTTCCTGACTTGTTAATTTTAGCCATTCTGACTGGTGTGAGGTGGTATCTCATTGTGGCTTTGATTTGTATTTCCTGAATGCCAAGTGATATGGAGCACTTTCTCATGTGTCTGTTGGCCAACTGGATGTCTTCTTTGCAAAAATGTCTGTTCATGTCCTCTGCCCATTTCTTGATTGGATTATTTGTTCTTTAGGGGTTGAGTTTGCTAAGTTCTTTATAGATTTTGGATACTAGCCCTTTATCTAATATGTCATTTGCAGATATCTTCTCCCATTCTGTCAGTTGTCTTTTGGTTTTGTTGTCTATTTCCTTTGCTTGCAAAAGCTTTTGATCTTGATGAAGTCCCAATAGTTCGTTTTTGCCCTTGCTTACCTTGCCTTTGACAATGTTTCTAGGAAGAAGTTGCTGTGGCTGAGGTCGAAGAGGTTGCTGCCTGTGTTTTCCTCAAGGATTTTGACGGATTCCTTTCTCACATTGAGGTCTTTCATCCATTTGTAGTCTATTTTCATGTGTGGTGTAAGGAAGTGGTCCAGTTTCATTTTTCTGCATGTGGCTGTCCAATTTTCCCAACACCATTTGTTGAAGAGGCTGTCTTTTTTCCATTGGACATTCTTTCCTGCTTTGTTAAAGATTAGTTGACCATAGAGTTGAGGGTCTATTTCTGGGCTCTCTATTTTGTTCCACTGATCTATGTGTCTGTTTTTGTGCCAGTACCATGCTGTCTTGATGATGACAGCTTTGAAATAGAGCTTGAAGTCTGGAATTGTGATGCCACCAACTTTGGCTTTCTTTTTCAACATTCCTCTGGCTATTTGAGTTCTTTGCTGGTTCCATATGAATTTTAGGATTATTTGTTCCATTTCTTTGGGAAAAATGGATGGTATTTTGATAGAGATTGCATTAAATATGTAGATTGCTTTAGGTAGCATAGATATTTTCATAATATTTGTTCTTCCAATCCACGAGCATGGAACATTTTTCCATTTCTTTGTGTCTTCCTCAATTTCTTTCATGAGTAATTTTATAGCTTTCTAAGTAGAGATTCTTCGCCTCTTTGGTTAGGTTTATTCCTAGGTATCTTATGGTTTTGGGTGTAATTGTAAATGAGGTTAATTCCTTAATTTCTCTTTCTTCTGCCTTGTTGTTGGTGTATAGAAGTGCAGCTGATTTCTGTGTATTGATTTGATATCCTGACACTTTACTGAATTCCTGTACAAGTACTAGCAGATTAGGAGTGGAGTCTTTTGGGTTTTCCACATAAAGTATCATATCATCTGCAAAGAGTGATAGTTTGACTTCTTCTTTGCCGATTTGGATGTCTTTAATTTCTTTTTGTTGTCTGATTGCTGAGGCTAGGACTTCTAGTACTATGTTCAATAGCAGTGGTGATAATGGACATCCTTGTCATGTTCCTGACCTAAGTGGAAAAGCTCTCAGTTTTTCTCCATTGAGAATGATATTCATTGTGGGTTTTTCATAGATGGCTTTGATGATATTGAGGTATGAACCCTCTATTCCTACACTTCGAAGAGTTTTGATCAAGAAAGGATGCTGTGCTTTGTCAAATGCTTTTTCAGCATCTATTGAGAGTATCATAGGGTTCTTGTTCTTTCTTTTATTAATGTATTGTTCCACACTGATTGATTTGTGGGTGTCAAACCAACCTTGCAGCCCAGGAATAAATCCCACTTGGACATGGTGAATAACCCTTTAAATGTACTGTTGGATTTTTTTTTTTAAGATTTTATTTATTTATTTGACAGAGAGAGATCACAAGTAGGCAGAGAAGTGGGTAGAGAGAGAGAGAGAAGAGGAAGCAGGCTCCCCGCTGAGCAGAGAGCCCCATGCAGGGCTCAATCCCAGGACCCTGAGATCATGATCTGAGCCGAAGGCAGAGGCTTAACCCATTGAGCCACCCAGGTGCCCTGTACTGTTGGATTCTATTGGCTAGTATTTTGGTGAGAATTTTCACATCTGTGTTCATCAAGGATATTGGTCTGTAATTCTCTTTTTTGATGGGGTCTTGTCTGGTTTTGGGATCAAGGTAATGCTGCCTTCATAAAATGAGTTTGGAAGTTTTCCTTCCATTTCTATTTTTTTGGAACAGTTTCAGAAGAATAGGAATTCTTCTTTAAAAGTTTGGTAGAATTCCCCTGGGAAGCCGTCTGGCCCTGGGCTCTTGTTTGTTGGGGGATTTTTGATAACTGCAATCTCCTTACTGGTTATGGGTCTGTTTGGGTTTTCTATTTCTTCCTGGCTCAGTTTTGGTAGCTTTTAGGTCTCTAGGAATGCATCCGTTTCTTCCAGATTGTCAAATTTGCTGGCATATAGTTGCTCATAATATGTTCTTATAATTGTTTGTATTTCTTTGGTGTTGGTTGTGACCTCTCCACTTTCATTCATGATTTTATTTATTTGGGTTCTTTCTGTTTTCTTTTTGATAAGTCTGGCCAGGGGGTTATCAATCTTATTAATTCTTTCAGCTCCTAGTTTCATTGATTTGTTCTATTGTTTTGTTTGTTTGTTTGTTTGTTTTGGTTTGGTTTGGTTTTTTGTTTGTTTGTTTCTATTTCATTGATTTCTGCTCTGATCTTTATGATTTCTCTTCTGCTGGGTTTAGGCTTTCTTTGTTGTTGTTTCTCCAGCTTCTTTATGTGTAGGTTTAAGTTGTGTATTTGAGATCTTTCTTGTTTTTTGAGAAAGGTTTATATCACTATATATTTTCCTCTCAGGACCACCTTTGCTGTGTCCCACAGATTTTGAACAGTTGTGTTTTCTTTATCATTTGTTTCCATGAATTTTTTCAATTCTTCTTTAATTTTCTGGTTGACCCATTCATTCTTTAGTAGGATACTCTTTAGCCTCCATGTATTTGGTTCTTTCCAAATTTCCTCCTGTGATTGAGTACTAGCTTCAGAGCATTGTGGTCTGAAAACATGCAGGGAATGATCCCAATCTTTTGGTACTGGTTGAGACCTGATTTGTGACCCAGGATGTGATCTATTCTGGAGAACATTCTATGTGCACTAGAGAAGAATGTGTATTCTGTTGTTTGGGGATGGAATGTTCTGAATAGATGTGTGATGTCCATCTGGTCGAGTGTGTCATTTAAGACCTTTATTTCTTAGTTGTTCTTTTGCTTGGATGATCTGTCCATTTCAGTGAGGAGGGTGTTAAAGTCCCCTACAATTATTGTATCATTGTCAATGTGTTTCTTTGATTTTGTTATTAATTGATTTATGTAGTTGGCTGCTCCCATGTTGGGGCATAGATATTTAAAATTGTTATATATTCTTGTTGGATGGACTCTTTGAGTATGATATAGTGTCCTTCCTCATCTCTTATTATAGTCTTTGGTTTAAAATCTAATTTATCTGATATAAGGATTGCCACCCCAGCTTTCTTTTGATGTCCATAAGCATGGTAAATTGTTTTCTACCCCCTCACTTTAAATCTGGAGGTGTCTTTGGGTCTAAAATGAGTTTCTTGTAGACAACATCTTGATGGGTTTTGTTTTTTTATCCATTCTGATACCCTGTGTCTTTTGATTGGGGCATTTAGTCCATTTACATTCAGGGTAACTATTGAGAGATATGAGTTGAGTGCCATTGTATTGCCTGTAAGGTGATTGTTATATTGTCTCTGTTCCTTTCTGGCCTACTATTTTAGGCTCTCTCTCTTTGTTTAGAGGATGCTTTCAATATTTCCTGTAGAGCTGGTTTGGTGTTTACAACTCTTTTAGTTTTTGTTTGTCCTGGAAGCTTTTTATCTCTCCTTCTATTTTCAATGATAACCTAGCTGGATATAGTATTCTTGGCTGCATGTTTTTCTCATTTAGTGGTCTGAATATATCATGCCAGTTCTTTCTGGCCTGCCAGGTCTCTGTGGATAAGTCTGCTGAATGGCAGGTAATGTTTAAAACTTTTTTCTTTTTCATTAAATGCTTCTTAATGAATATGTAGTCCTTTGAACAATGAAAAAAAAAAAAAAAGCCCGTCATTTTTTTCCAGCTTTATTGAGGTATAGCTGACAACTCAAAATTGCATATATTTAGGGAGTACAATTTGATATACATATACACTGTGAGATAGTTTCCACAATTAAGCTACTTAATATATCTCTCTCATCTCATAGTTATCTTCTTCTGGTAGTAAAAATACTTCTGTTCTACCCTCTTAGCAATTCTCAAATATATGAAACAATCTTACTAGCCATAGTCATATTGCTGTACATTAAATCTCCAGGGTTTATTCATCTTGCAGAACTGAAATTTTGTACCCCTTGACCAACATCTTCCTGTTTCCCTCAACCACATTTTTTTAACCATGAAAAAAGAAGGCGATTATTTATTTAAAAACAAACCCTGGCTTTCTCACTTCCATATTATGTCTATTTCTGCTACACAATGAGGCATATCATTCTCTTACGCTGATCACAATGCAGATTATAGATTCTTGCAAATAACCAACTCATGCTCAACACATACACTCTGTCATAGACTGCGTGTACATCATGTCAGTCAATTCTCACAATGACACAGTAAGGTAAGTACTCATGTAATCACCACGCCCAACATACAGCTGAGAAAACTTAGAGTGGTTAGGAATTTGCCCAATGAGTAAGGTGTACAAGGTAGAATCTGAATCCAGGTCAACTGACTCCAGAGCCCACGTTGGCTTGGGTTCAGATGAAGCACAAGACCTGAGGGCTGCATGGTTGACCAGCTGGCTAATACTCAAGGTTCACTGGGATGGCAGAAGAGTAAGTTATCAGGTCTGGAGTGTCTCTGCCTGGCAACCACACAGGCCACAGCCTAGTTGGGGGCTTCCTGGTCCTCTCCCACCCACTCAACCATGGCACAACCACTGTGGAGCTATGGACTGGAGTGGAGCCTTTCCTTCCTCCTCAGCCAAAAGCCCCCTTCTTCCACAGAGAGAGACAGAATGGGGAAGAGGAGCCTTGGCTGACGGGGTCTGTGCTTTTTACAACATTGTGAGTGGGTCTCCCTGGAGCTGAGCTACCTGCAGGTCTGATGGTTGGTAGCACTGTCACTAAATTTTTAGCATCATGCCCCTGCCTTCTCACACAATGGCTATGTTTTGAGGCTCTGGGAATTTTGCTGGGCTTCAGGACCAGAAAAGACGGACTTTCTTCTGATCAACTGGGTCAATCAGATTTTTGATCTTTTTTTTTTTTACTCAAGTATAACATTCATATACTAAACTTCACAGACCTTCTGTGTAGGACTATTAAAATGCTCATGCATACTTGAACTTGTGTAATCAGCTCCTGATTCCCAACACAGAACAGTCTCCTGCCCGCCACCTCTCAGTCAGTAAGTAGCCTTCCCACAAATGTAACCATTCTTCTGACTTCTTCCATTGTGGGTTTGCTTTTACCGCAGGGGCACTGCTGGGAATCTGGTGCCTGATTGTGTTTCTTTCTCTGACATAGCCCTAGGAAGTTAGAATCAATTCTGGGGCGCTCTGCCAGTGACTGTGCAGGACTATAGGGCGTGTACTTTTTAGATAGGGGCCCTATCCATCTGGTTTCGTCTTATGTCCACCTCATCCTCCATAGGACCAAATGGTTAAAACAACAGACTCGGAACCAGTCCAACCTTCTGTGTTGCGGTTCACCAGTCTCTCCCCATCCTGCTGCCCAACCCCCTGCAGGTAGTAATCCCAAGGACCTTTTCAATAAACTTCCTGTGTGCATATCTCCCTCTTGGTCTGTTTCTCAGATGCCCTACCTGCAACAGTTGTCCTCACCTATAAGATAATAGGACTTACTTCACAGGGTTGTTCTGAGGGTTAACAAAATATGTGAAATAATTAGCTTGCTACACAGCCTAGAGTAGGACTAAATAAATGGTAGCTAATATAGTAATTTAAAAGTTGTATTTACCTCCATGGCCACCACAAATCCTTGTTTTGGAATGACATAGGGGTAAAACAAGTATAAAGATAAAACTCGGGGTGCCTGGGTGGCTCAGTGGGTTAAAGCCTCTGCTTTCGGCTCAGGTCATGATCCCAGGGTCCTGGGATGCAGCCCCGCATCAGGTTCTCTGCTCAGCAGGGAGCCTGCTTCCTCCTCTCTCTCTGCCTGCCTCTCTGTCTACTTGTGATCTCTGTCTGTCAAATAAATAAATAAATACATAATCTTAAAAAAAAATAAAATAAAGTAAAACTCTGAGCTAGTCCAGACCTTTCCCTGGGCAGCTATGCAGGACATTCTTTTCCTATCAGAACTCAAGCAAACAAACAAACAAAAAACACTATAGAGGTAATGGAAGTGTAATCAGAAGGGTGCTCGGTAGAATGGACTCAGGACAAGGGAAGTCTCTCTCTGGAGATTACCCAAGCCTGAAGAGACCTATCTCATGTCATCCCCATGGAAAGGGTCACCCAGTTCCAGAAGCTTCTCGTTGTAGGACTGGCTGAGGCCTGTGCTCCAGCTGTGGCCCAGGCCAACCTCTCCCCACCCTGCTGACCTCCCTCTCTTCCCTGCAGATGTTAGTTGTGAGGACATCTTTAATGACGTCCCGTGTGCAAATCTTCGTCTTAGTCTTTTTCCCGGACCCCCTTCCTGCAACAGCTGCATGGTTTGATTATTAAATGTCCCCGTCTCTGACAGTCTAAGGGGTTTGTCTTCATACTGGCCATGTACCCTCCTGGGTCCCCTATAGGACACCATCTCCTTCAGACTCGGTAATCTGTAGAAAATGATCAAGAGACAGGGAAAAAATACAAAAGTCCTAATGTTTCCTTCGCTCCTACCCAAGTGAAAAAAATTTTTTTCACAATCCCACAAACCACAGAAGAGGAACAATCCAAATCACGCTTCTCAAAAGTATTTGCCATTAAAGTTGTTTCATTCTGTAAGGCTCCTTAGTAAAAATAAAAATTGAGTTTTTGTTTTTGCCCTGACATCTCAAGTTAAGCAGAAAGGAAAAACCCACTGGTTGTGCTGAGTAAAAAAAGGGGCAAAAATCTTCAAGACTAATCAAAATTTTAAAATATTTTTTAAAAATTATTTGTTTATTTATTTATTTTTATTTTTTTAAGATTTTATTTGTTTATTTGACAGAGAGAAAAACACAGCAAGAGCCAGAACACAAGAAGGGGGAGCGGGAGGAGCAGGGTTTCTGCTGAGCGGGGAGCCGATTCCAGGACCGTGGGATCATGACCTGAGTAGAAAGCAGATGCTTAACGACTGAGCCACCCAGACACCTGGATTTTTTTTATTTTTAAGTCATCTGTACACCCAGTGTGGTTCTTTTTTTTTTTAAGATTTTATTTATTTATTTGAGAGAGAGACAGTGAGAGAGAGCATGAGCAAGGAGAAGGTCAGAGGGAGAAGCAGACTCCGCATGGAGCTGGGAGCCCGATGCGGGACTTGATCCCGGAGTTCCGGGATCATGACCTGAGCCGAAGGCAGTCGTCCAACCAACTGAGCCACCCAGGCGTCCCCCAGTGTGGTTCTTGAACTCACAACCCTGAGACCAAGAGTCATGTGCTCCACCTACTGAGCCAGCAAGGTGCTCCCCAATTTTAAATTTTAGTAATAATGAGTTCCTTAATGGAGCCCTAACTGCAGGGATTTAAGGAAAGAGGGAAACACGCAGGGGTAAAATTCCAGGTTGCAAGGGTGCCTGGGTGGCTCAGTGGGTTAAAGCCTCTGCCTTCGGCACCGGTCATGATCCCAGGCTTCTGGGATCGGGCCCCGCATCAGTCTCTCTGCTCAGCGGAGAGCCTTGCTTCCCCCTCTCTCTGCCTGCCTCTCTGTCTACTTGTGATCTCTGTCAAATAAATGAATGAAATCTTAAAAAAATAAAAAAAAATCCAGGTTTCAAAGTGAAGCTCAGGCCTTGAAAACACTAGGAGAACTAATGCCCATACTCCTAGCTACCTTGCAGGTCACTGATTCAGCTGCAGAGATGAGAAAGAATGCATGTAAATCTATGGGACTCAGGAAGGACTATTCTACATTTCCAAGGAGGGTCCTCAGAAGTCCTTGACACTGTTTGTAACTGTGTACACATAAAATGCTCCAACACATCTTTTAAATGTGTACTGTAGGGGCAGCCTGGGAGGCTCAGTTGGTTAAGCAACTGCCTTCAGCTCAGGTCATGATCCCAGGGTCCTGGGATCAAGCCCTGCATCAGGTTCCCTGCTCAAAGAGGGGGTGGGGGGTGCTTCTCCCTCTTCCTCTGCCTACTGCTCCCCCTGCCTGTGTTCTCCTGCTCTCTCTCTGTCAAATAAATAAATAAAATCTTCTTAAAAAAAAAAATAAATGTGTATTTTACCACTTTGGGGGCCATAGTCATATTAATAGTAATTCAATTGGGCAAAATTCTCTCCAGTGTGTGTTATTCGGGTGCAGAGCAGGTGCTGGTAAGTGGAGGAGCAGCCGAGAGAAGCTCTTCTCACTGGGAACAGCTGTTTCCTCTGGTCCTGTGGTCTACGTGGCCAGTTTTAGCTTTCTTTATTTTTAGAGAGACATGGTCTTGGATCTGTTGTTTAAAAATATATATATATATTTACGTATTTGAGAGAGAGACTGAACATGAGCAGGGGAAGGGGCAGAAATAGAGGAAGGGAAGAAGTAGTCTCCCCACGGAGCAGGGAGACTGACCCAGGGCTCGATCCTAGGACCACGAGAGAATGACCTGAGGCGCTGGCAGCCACTTAACCAGCTGAACCACCCAGGTGTCCTGGTCTTGGGTCTGTTGACCAAGCTTGTCACGATAATCTGTTGTCAGATAAGAGATGTTCTAGATTTCCAACTGACACTGTTCATGACAGACACAAAGTTCCATGCATAAAACTACTCTAGTTATCAAGATCACATTGGTTTTATTTTGACATAATTTATTTATTTATTTATTTTTTAAAGATTTTATTTATTTATTTGACAGAGAGAAATTACAAGTACACTGAGAGGCAGGCAGAGAGAGAGAGAAGGAAGCAGGCTCCCTGCTGAGCAGAGAGCCCGATGCGGAACTCGATCCCAGGACCCTGAGATCACGACCTGAGCCGAAGGCAGCGGCCTAACCCACCGAGCCACCCAGGCGTCCCTATTTTGACATAATTTAACGTTATTATTTGCTTTGACTCTTACCAGAAGCAAATATTCATTCACTCTTGTATATGCTCCCAAATGTGTTACTCCTTAAGTAGAAGTGCATATCAGTCATTCCTCTGCACTACATATTTTATTACATATCAACATGGGATTTTTTTTTTTAAGATTTTTTATTTATTGGGGCGCCTGGGTGGCTCAGTGGGTTAAAGCCTCTGCCTTCGGCTCAGGTCATGATCCCAGAGTCCTGGGATCGAGTCCCGCATCAGGCTCTCTGCTCAGCCGGGAGCCTGCTTCCTCCTCTCTCTTTGTCTGCCTCTCTACCTACTTGTGATCTCTCTCTGTCAAATAAATAAATAAAATCTTAAAAAAAAAAAAAAGGTAATTTATTTATTTATTTGACAGAGAGAGATCACAAGTAGGCAGAGAGGCAGGCAGAGAGAGAGAGAGGAGGAAGCAGGCTCCCTGCTGAGCAGAGAACCCGATGCGAAACTCGATTCCAGGACCCTGAGACCATGACCCGAGCTGAAGGCAGCAGCTCAACCCACTGAGCCACCCAGGCGTCCAACATGGGATTTCTTTTTTTTTTTTTTGAATTTATTGGTCAGCAGTGCCTCTATCTCACTTTGTTTTGTTGGTTGTTAAAAAAAAAAAAACTCTCAGCGATGCCTGGGTGGCTCAGGGGATTAAAGCCTCTGCGTTCAGGTCAGGTCATGATCCCAGGGTCCTGGGATGGAGCCCTGAGTCATATTCCTTGCTCAGCAGGAAGCCTGCTTCCCTGCCTCTCTGCCTGCTTGGGATCACTGTCAAATAAATAAATAAAATCTTAAAAAAAAAAAAAAGGTAATTTATTTATTTATTTGACAGAGAGAGATCACAAGTAGGCAGAGAGGCAGGCAGAGAGAGAGAGAGGAGGAAGCAGGCTCCCTGCTGAGCAGAGAACCCGATGCGAAACTCGATTCCAGGACCCTGAGACCATGACCCGAGCTGAAGGCAGCAGCTCAACCCACTGAGCCACCCAGGCGTCCAACATGGGATTTTTTTTTTTTTTTTTTGAATTTATTGGTCAGCAGTGCCTCTATCTCACTTTGTTTTGTTGGTTGTTAAAAAAAAAAAAACTCTCAGCGATGCCTGGGTGGCTCAGGGGATTAAAGCCTCTGCGTTCAGGTCAGGTCATGATCCCAGGGTCCTGGGATGGAGCCCTGAGTCATATTCCCTGCTCAGCAGGAAGCCTGCTTCCCTGCCTCTCTGCCTGCTTGGGATCACTGTCAAATAAATAAATAAAATCTTAAAATGAAAAACAAAACCCTTCAGATTTATGCCCACAATTATATTCATTTGCCCACTTAGGAAGAAAGACCTTTAGTGCTCAATCTTATCCCTCCCCATAATGTACAAATGCACGAACTGAGACCTAGTGAGCTCCCTTGAAGAGGGGTAGTTCCTGTCATGAGATTTTTAGAAATATTGTGTTTATTGGTAGGATTAATAGTATCTACTTTTTTTTTTCCTGGTGATGATTTTTAAATAATAGCATAATCTTACATAGATAAAGCGGGACTTGGGATTTCACTAGATGGAGCAGAGATTGCAAACACAACCCAAGGAAGGGTAAGACCAGGGATCCATATTGAGACAGAGGACCCTGGGGCTTCATGCTGTGAGACTGTCTTGCTGTCACTTAGAATTTATGCACTGCATCGATATTGTTTGTCCTTTTTTTTTTTTTTTTTTTTTTTTTTAAAGATTTTATTTATTTATCAGAGAGAGAGAGGGGGGGAGAGAGCGAGCACAGGCAGACAGAATGGCAGGCAGAGGCAGAGGGAGAAGCAGGCTCCCCGCCGAGCAAGGAGCCCGATGTGGGACTCGATCCCGGGATGCTGGGATCATGACCTGAGCTGAAGGCAGCCGCTCAACCAACTGAGCCACCCAGGCGTCCCTGTCCTTTCTTTTTAATGGCAACATTCCTAATGTCTATCTATAAGGAATTCTGATGCATCCACATCATGCATACTATACAACTATTTAAAAGAATAAGGTAGGGCACCTGGGTGGCTCAGTGGGTTAAGCCGCTGCTTTCGGCTCAGGTCATGATCTCAGGGTCCTGGGATCGAGTCCCGCATCGGGCTCTCTGCTCAGCAGGGAGCCTGCTTCCTCCTCTCTCTCTCTCTCTGCCTGCCTCTCTGCCTACTTGTGATCTCTCTCTGTCAAATAAATAAACAAAATCTTTAAAAAAAAATAATAAATAAATTAATAAATAAATAAATAAATAAAAGAATAAGGTAGAGCTCAAAGCACTCCAAATCACATCCAAGATAGATGTATTCAAAAAAGCAAGTTGCAACATGGTTGCCTTGGCAGCGGGGTGGGGGTGGGGGTGGGTGGATCAGGAAGTGGGGATAGTGGGAACTGACTGGAAAGGGGCATGAGAAACCTTCTGGGGAATGGAAATGTTACTATCTCATTTTGAGTGGTGGTTATATGGATGTGTCCATTTGTGTTATAAAAGAGGAAACAAATATTTTTTCCTTACACATGCTTAAAAATAATTTCTGAAAGGACACATAAGAGATTACAGATAATGGTCAGCTCTAGGGAATGGGTCAAGGGAGAAAAGAGGGAAAGAGAAATTTGTTTTTCAATTTGTAGCTTTCTGCACTGTTGGAGATGTTTTCTTTCCCTTTGTAAGTGCCATTTGTTTTGTATGAAGAGTCTGGCTGCAAAGGCCTTCCAGAAGCCTTTGTTGAAACCCTCACTATAGTGACTTTATAATAAAAGGAATTTTTCATATTGGATGAGAAAGATCTCCCCTAACTACCACCTTTCTACAAATTCAAACATAATGGACTATTGGCTTTGAGTGGTTAACCTAGAGTGGCAATGGTCGGTTGACGGTAAGCCTATTATTTGGACCTAATGACTGAAACATGGTTTCATGGTTTCATGTTTAAAATCCAATTGATTTTAACCATGTTTATCCCGAGGTTTGGCAGCATCTAGCCATGTGAAGCATTTAGTTGTTCATAGACATTTCTCTCTTCTTGTGGAAAAGTAGAGGATCATTGTAGGATCTTAAGAAAAATTTCTGGACCATAGCATAGAAAGGTAAGTTACAAAAGAGACCATGAATGAGAACACAAGGCTCGCCACACAGTGCTTACCAGACTCGTTCCACACTCCATCTTAGCCAAAAAGGCCAAGAAGTGATTACGACTCATTTCAAAGGAAATGAGTTTGGGAGTCCCCAGTGGCCCACAGAACCTACATGAACTATATATATACCCATGTGAAAACAATCAATCAGGAAGCTAAAAAATACGTGGTATTCTCCTTAACAGTAAACTCCTAATTAATTATTCAGAGCTTTCATAATTTGTAATTTCCTTCTTTTTTTTTCCTATACAGGACCTACTTCTATCTAGATAGACCCACAGTAGATACTAAATAAAATCTTGTAAAATTTAACTGGAAGAAGTAAACCTGGTTTGTTTAGTTCCTGTGTGTGTTTAAAGACCACACACATACAATGTCTGCAACTTAGTATACCTTATATCACGCTCAAAAACAAAAACAAAAATAAAACCCAAACCAAAAAACCCATACAAAAGACCTTTAGCTTGATTAAAGATATAAACATAAAAGGCCAAGCTAGAAAGCAATATCGGAAACCATCTTTATGACTTTAGAATAGGAAATGAGTCTTTAAATATGGTATGGAAAAGGGCAAATCATAAAAGACAATGTTGCTAAATTCTATTCCATTAAAATTAAGAATTTATTTTTATTAAAAAATTCCATAAAGAAAGCAAAAAACAAACCACAGATATATCACTAAACTGTAGAGCCAACAGAAGGGCCTGGGTGGCTCAATGCATTAAGCATCAGCCTTTGGCTCAGGTCATGAATCTGGGATCCTGTGATCAAGCCCATGTCAGGCTCCCCCTGCTCATGTGCTCTCTCCCTTTTTTTCTCTCTCAAACAAATAAATAAAATATTAAAAAAAATAAACCGTGTAACCAACATATTATTTGTATATAAAAATATGTATGTTGCAATGCATTAAATCATTTATATGTGCGTAGATACTATTTTAAGAACATATTTTACAGTTAAAAAAATCAAGAAAGACAAAATGCAGACTTGGAGCTGGAGGGAACCTTGCCTGGGTCTGAGTCCCTGAATCTCGTCAACCTCAGTTTTGTCATGTTCTACGTGACCTTCATAGTTATGCCAAGCTCCCAGAGCTTACTTGCTTTCTTCTCCTGGAGTTTTAAATGTCAGTATCTGTAGAGTAGCTGACACATGGAAAGAGTGCAACAAATGGTTAATGATTACAACTATAAATAAATAATAGTGTCAGAGTAGAACTGGAATCAAATTCAGCTCCTGATCTAAAACAGGATCGTTCCTGAACACATGGCTGGAGTTAAGTGGCCTTGGCTGTGGAGGGAAAAAGCAAGCGGGCACTGATGGATGGAACTTGCCCACTAGGCTGCCTCGTATGTAGCCGATGCCGTCTGCTCCCGACTTACAGCTCCAGACGACACCTCACGGTGAGTCTCCTCAGAAAGCCACCATCTGGGCCAGGCCTGGAGTCGGGGGGAGGGAAGGCAGGGGGGCTGGATCCTGAGGGTGGACTCCAGCAAAAACATTCAGGGCAGAGAGTCACCTTACATTTTTACATTGGAGCAACCAAATGTAAAACTCACGAGCCCCTGACTCAGCGGCACGGAGATCAGGAGCTCTTCCTCTTACTCTAAACAGGTTTAGGTCCTGAGAGAAACTCTTGGCCTGTTCTTAAATTGTCTATTTTGCTAAAAACACAGCAAAGTGTCAAGATAATGCAAAAATGAAAAACAAGGGACTGATG
Source organism: Mustela erminea (assembly GCF_009829155.1). Classification (NCBI taxonomy): domain Eukaryota; kingdom Metazoa; phylum Chordata; class Mammalia; order Carnivora; family Mustelidae; genus Mustela; species Mustela erminea. The sequence goes on from NC_045614.1 coordinate 102,713,934, forward strand.
GTAGGAAGGAAGGAAAAATAAAGGGAAAGAAAGAAAGAAAGAAAGAAAAGAAAGGGAGAGAGGAAGGAAGGGAGGGAGGGAGGAGAGAAAGAATGAGAAAGAAGGAGAGAAAGAAAGAAAAGAGAGGAGAGAGAAAGGAAGGGAGGAGAGAGTGGGGGAGAGAAAGAAAGGAGAGGGAAAGAGAAAGAAAGGAAGGAAGAAAGAAACAAAGAGAGGAAGGATGGAGGAAAAGAAAAGAGGGAGGGAGCAAGAAAGAGGGGGAAGGAAGGCAGGTGGGCTTGAATGACTCTTGTTTTAATCCTGATATAGGAAACAGTCAGGGCCAGACCAGCTGGGAAAGCCCAGGGCTCCAGGAGCACCTGGCTCTGGGAGGACCAGAATGAAAAATGCCCCCTCCCTGCTGGGACTGTGGAGCCTGGGGTCCCTCCTCTGGATCCTTGTCCTAGGAAGCTCAGTGTTTCGTGGCTGGGGTGGACGGAGAGGATGCACGGTGGAGGTTGGAGCAAGTGGCTTCCATGAAATAAGCAGCTAGCTCCGTTCACACCACAAATAAGCCCGTTCTTATCTGATCCTCTATCTGTACTGTTTATTCCAAAAGTATAGTCACTATGACCCTTTCATTCTAGGGCTTTTTGAGGAATCCTTTGTTTGTACAATGAGAGCTTAGGTCAAGGGAGTTTGGTTCCTCTCCAAAACACTGAGAGAAAAATGGGCTTATTGTACATGGCCCAAGCAACTGGCGCAAAGGGCACAGGCCATACAGTCCTCGTGCCCCACAGGACATGGTCCTTGGTGGGGGGGAGGTGCAGTGGCCCCATGCACATTGTTCCATGCTTAACAGTCAAGGGCTCAGAGAATCGGGTAGAGTCCGTAGAACCCAGGAGTGGGAGCCACTCTGGATCTGCTGGGCTGTTGCTCGGCAGCAGGCTTCAGCTGGAACCAAGAGAGGCCCAGAGCGGACACTCAAGCAGACGCTCTTCCTCTCTTGTGCCCTTGCAACCCTCCCTCTGACTGCCCCCTTGGACCCCAGCCTAGGAAGCCCCTGCACAGAGCAAGGTCAGACATGTGCAAGGGGGAAGAGGCGTCCAGACCAGGCCTGCTGAAATGGCAGCTGGTCAAAAAGCCAGAAGGCGAAGGAAGGAAAGCTTCAGTTTCTCAAAGTCTGCATGGCAAAATGAGTACAGGGCCGCTTGGGGGAATTTCATGAGAGGAAGTTGATCCATAGGGGCATGATCTGGCAATTTCCTTCCTATAAGCTGCTGCTAATGTTTTGCTATTCTTTCAGTGTTGTTTTTATTTTTATTTTTTAGATTTTATTTATTTGAGAGAGAGAGAAAGAGAGAGTGCCAGTGGGGGAAGGGGGAGAGGGAGAGGAAGAAGCAGACTCTCCACTGAACAGGGAGACCGATGCAGGGCTGGATCCCAGGACCCCCACCCCTCCACCCCAATCATGACCTGAGCTAAGGGCAGATGCTCAACTGACTGAGTCACCCATGTGCCCCTGCTTCCAGTCTTTATCCAAACCACAAAACACTGCCTCATGTGCCTGGGAAGAACTTGCTGTATCAGGAAATACATGGCAATACCATTCCCAGCGTTTAAAGGTCCTTTTTCTTTTTTTTAAGATTTTATTTATTTATTTGACAGACAGAGAGATCACAAGTAGGCAGAGAGGCAGGCAGAGAGAGAGAGCGGGGAGCAGGCTCCCTGCTGAGCAGAAAGCCTGATGTAGAGCTTGATCCCAGGAACCTGAGATCACCACTGAGCCACCCAGGTGCCTCTAAAGGTCTTTTCATTTCAGATCTTCATTTATCTCTCTTCCAGGTCATTAAAGTAGGACCTGAAGAATTATCCTCCTCCTCCAGAGACCTGTCCTTGGTTCCCAGTCAACTGAGCTCTATGTCAAGCCGCAAAGACAAAACAATAGGTTACATATTCAAATGGATATTTTGGGGAGGTACAACAAAAATCTGGAACTTTCATTAGAATATCTGTAAAATTATTTCTCATTTTGCTCACAATGAGTAATTTCCACGATGGTTAAATTTGGAAGTGATTCCCACAGGGCACTATTCAAAGATAAATTCATCTTTACTTGGAGAAGTTAGGTAGCTCTGGAATGGTGTTGTTCAACAGATGTATTGTATAATTTAATATGTAATTTTACATCTTCTAGTAGCCACATTTACAATAAAATAAAAAAACCCAGAACGGGTGAAATTAATTATAGTAAAGTATGCTATTTTACCCAACATACCTAAAATATTATAATTTCAACATGTATCCACATAATAATAATGAGATATTTTACATTCTTTTTGTCATACAAAGTCTTAAAATCTTTTTTAAATTTTTAAAAAAATTTTTAAAGATTTTATTTATTTATTTTGAGAGAGAGAGAGCATGAGCAGAGGGAGAGGGAGAAGCAGGCTCCCTGCTGAGCAAGGAGCCTGATGCAGGACTCTATCCCAGGACCCCAGGATCATGAACTGAGTCAAAGGCAGACGCTTAACTGATTGAGCCATCCAGGTGTCCCAGAGTCTCAAAATCTGGTATGTATTTTACACTTGCAGCATATCTCAATTCAGAGTAGCCATATCGCAAAGGTTCATAGCCACAGGCAGCTGTCCCTAACCGTATCAGACAGAATTGGTTTAGTATAGCTTGACCTTCCTGGTCCTTTCTAACTGAACCCCCATTTGGTAAATCAGGTATATTTATTTTACTTCTAAGCAGAGAGAATTCATCCTAGAGAATTTCCCTCATTTGACAACTAATCCCTTGTGAACCCAGACACAGAAAATGAGCTGTTTAAGCTACACAAATATTTAGTGGCAACATCAAAGATTTCCTGGCTCCTAGAGCAAGTGGAAACATTTGAGCCAATTAAGTAAAGTACAGTCATCTATTTTTAAAATGTTACTGGGGAAAAAATAAATTAAAAAAATTTAAAATGTTGCTGGAGAGAACAAATGAGTGAATGATTCCCCCTCGCTCGGCTGAGGGTTTTTTAGTTGCCTTCAACTTCTCAGAATTACTCATCCCTGCAGGCAGTCCCATGACTGTCTCCGAGGCAGGGTGGGCAGCCTTTATATGGCCTTTAGGGGAAGGTGCCTTGAGCTCTGTGTGAAAGAGGAATTTGTGGCAGGTCACCCTCAGACTAAGCTAAAGGTTCTACAAAGAGGCACCACTCATTCCCTGTTCCAGGCAAATTCAACACAAGACCACGGTCTCCCATGTGCCTCCACCTGTTGGATTCAACCCTGAGAATGAGATACTGAAGTCACATCCACACAGACTTGCAGGAAGTAGGAGGCAGGCTGCTGGGGTCAGGCATCCCCAGTAGCTCCAGGAGCCCTGGCCTTAAGACCAAGAGGGCCAGCAGATTCTGGCTGCAAAGGGGCAAAACCCCATCACTTGGGGATGTCCTTGGTACTCATTTCAGGGGCCCGTCTCAAACTTTAATGCTCACCTGAATCCCGAGGATATTGCTAAAATGAAGATTCTGCCTCAGTAGGCTAAGGGTCAGGCCTTGGGTTTAGCCTTCCTAACCATTTCCCATGTGACAGTTACTGTTGGTCCAAAGACCACACATAATAGCCGGTGCCTGAGGAGGCCCAGACAGGCTGTACACAGCTGGGTTATTTCTCCCCACCGAGATCTCTGGAACCAGTGCTAATGAATGCCAACAAAGCGTAACCATTGCTCTCAGTCTTAACACTAACTCATTCGATCTTCACAGCAGCGCGATGAGCTGGTGACATTATTCTTGTTGTCCTTATTTGTGGAAAAGGAAACTAAAGCACAGAGAGAGAGGAAGGGGAGGTGAGGACACTGGGGCTTAAACCCATGGCCTGGGCTGCCCTGCATGTGAGGGTTCGGTAACAGCGAGCAAGTCTTGACAGACTCTGAGGCCACGGAACGTTCTCTCAGCTAGGAGCTGACAAATACGTCTGCGGTCTCACAGCAGAATCCTGTCAAACTGTGACGAGCTTGCAGAAGTTTGTTTCCAAATACACAGAAGCCATCCCCTCACCAGCCTGGGCCCACAAAATACTTATCTTCAAATGACTTCAAAGCTTGTTTGTTGTTGTTACTTTTTTTTAAAATAAAAGTTTAGTTTCTTAGGAATTCTGAAAGGGTATTAAAAGTAATCAGTATGGGCTTAAGGAATTTTATCTTTAACTTCCTCACTCTGGGGGGATGGCCCTATTCATGTGCTTCAAACGTTGATCCCTCTTCTCTTTGAGGGGAGGCAGGGCTGTGTCATCCTGTTGGGCCCGGGATTCTCCTTTGTTCTCTGTTGGATCCATGGTCATTTATGGTTATGACTGGAGTTGAGGATGGCGGGGCTGAGCGCTAGTCCTAGGAACAGGCTTACTGCATTCCAGGTGGCCGTGTGGCCTGTCAGCTCATACCTCTTCTCAGGGCTCAGTTTCCTCATTTGTGCCATGAAGTGTCTGGCTGGATGCTCTGACATACTAGCATGAGACATGTTCTTTCTCGATTAGCAACAATTGTGCCTCAGATAAACGGCATTGCCTATGAAACTGCCGCTGCCTCCTTATGTCTCAGTCTCTCTGTGAGTGACCCCTCTGACCTGCATCTTCCTTCTTGCCTACATGCCTTTTACATGTGTATCTTCCTGCCTGGCATGTCCCTGCCTTCCCCAGCCTGCCTAGCAGACTTCTATTCATCCTTCAAGACCCTCCTCAGTGGTGTCTTCTAAGAAGCTTGTTAGGACCCATTTGGGTAAAACAAGTCACCCACCCTCTGTGCTTCCGTTGTACCTCCTGCTGACCACAAGGAGCTTTCATTTAATCCATTTGTAGACACTCAATTGCAAGTAACAGAACATCTGACTAACGGTGGCTTACACAATAGAAACATTTCATCAGCTCTCAGACAACAGAGGGTGGCCTCTTCAGGGTTGGTTCAGCAGTTCAACTCTGTGCTCCAGGACCTAGGCTCCTTCCCCTCTGTCATCCTCGGGGCATTGGGTGTGTCTCGCCTCATGGCCAAAAGATAGCGGATAGAGCTCCAAGCCTCACGTCGTCACACCTTGGCATCCAAGAGGGAAGAATGAGGGGTGGGATGAAATGGGTCTTTGAGTTCCCCGCTTGCTCTTGGCCAGCTGATGGCTGTTCTTTCCTCCACCTGATTCCTGTACTCATCAGATGCTCCACTCCTAACTGCTCGACCAGACCAGGCACACTTAAATATCTACCCTCAAGACCTGACCCTGCAAGTACCTCAGCTGAAAGACCTCTTTGGTCCTTTAAAAAAAAAAAAAAAAAAAAAAATCACTCCCACAGTTTGAAAATCTTGAAAAGTTCTGACTGGTCATTTATTCCCTTTTGAATAGCTCTGTTGTACGTGTGGCTTTTACTGTGAGCCACCTCAAATAGGTTTTGGAAGTGGGTGTGGTATAAATAATAAATATGTGAATGAATATCTGGAAGTGAGGCTGTTTTTATTTTGTCTTGGGAGAAGGTGGTTACCTCTGCGATAAATCCCTCTGGCTAAGCGTCAACAGGATGGCTTGGCCCCTGTCTAGAAGCTGCCCGCTGATGCAGGAGATAGGGCCAGTACTGGGTGGAGGTGGGGGACCATCTGGGACTTGAGCTTCCTTTGTCATGCAGCTCGTTGGGTGCAGAGCATGGATTCTGGAGAGAGAGAAAGTTTGAGGCCTCATTGCTGACTTCAGAGTAACTGCCTCCATGATGCAAGGACCCGTCTCTGTGGGCCTCAGTTTCCCAAGTGGTTTGGGCCATTTGGCCTCAAGAAGCTCTTCCACTTGGCTGATAAATACACAGTGGGAAGGAGATCTGGGAAGTACTTCCCAGAGAGGTGAAACTGTGCATTAGGGGATTGTAGGAACAGGCAGCGGGGTCCTTGACCCCTTTTCCTCTCAACCACTGTGGCCTTGGCTTCCCACAGGAGCTGTTAAAAGGATCCCCTGCCCTCTTGCGTGTTTTAGAAGGATGGGCTTCCTCCTCCCTGCATTGAAGGACTCAGCGACAGAGTCCCTGCCACTCTTGCTCTGTGCTCCCAACTTGGGGACTGCCCCTTCCTGCTTCGACCAAGACAGGGCAGGCAGAGAGGGAGGGAAGGGGCACCCAGTGGGAAGCCAGGGGCGATGGACACCTTCAAGGTGCCTGGGGGTCCCCAGGGGACTCCTAAGGCACAGAGAACAGCAGCGGAGGCCAGAACCAGGGGCCCCAGTAGACGTGGGGAGGGCCTCACATTTCCCTGGAGTCTCTGTCTTTGCCTCCCCATCCTGCATAGCAGGGCCAGACTCGCTGAATCATACTGAAGCAGGATGGGAAGGGAAGGGCTTGGAGAAGTGTCCATTATAAAAGTTTTGTCTCCCCACCTTGCCTGCCTGGCCTCTCCTCCCCTGGGGTGTGGTGGCTTGGCTTTTCGGGGTAGCCAGGGATGGGCACCTCACCCCCTCTGACCCTGGGCCCTTCCCTCCCCTGCAGCTTTGGCCACAGCCCAACAGGAAAGAGCCTCACCCAGGACTAGCATATTCAGGAATCCGGGCCCTTCTCCAGTATTCTTGAACATGGCTGGAGTTCTGGTCTCTACCAAGTAGTGGGGGAGCTTCCCTCTCTGTCTCTCTCCAGGCTGAGAGGAAAGCCCCGGATTACTGAGGGGTTGATTACTCAGTCATGGAACAACTTAGAGCCTTCGATTGTAGAATACCCTCCAGTGTCCCCAGCACCTCCATACTTAACCATTTCATTTAGTCTCTTGAGCAAGTCAGCGAGAGGCATACTGTCATCACTGCCCCCATTTTATAGCTGAGCATATCCAGGCTCCAAGAGAATATTCATTTTTTGTTGTTGCCGTAACACATCAAAACAAATTTAGGGGCACCTGGGTGGCTCAGCGGGTTAAGCGTCTGCCTTCGGCTCAGGTCATGATCCCAGGGTCCTGGGATCGAGTCCCACATCAGGCTCAGCAGAAGGCCTGCTTCTCCCTCTCCCACTCCCCCTGCTTCTGTTCCTGCTCTTGCTATCTCTGTCAAATAAATAAATAATAAAATCTTAAACACACACACACAGAGGTAATAGCTCAAAACCACACAAATGGCATTATCTCAGCGTTCTGTAGGTCAGATGTCGGGGCAGAGCTTGGCTCAGCTTGTTCTCTGATTTGGGCTTCGCAATACTGAAGTCAGCTGTCAGCAGGGCTGTGTTCCTTTCTGGTGGTTTGGAAGATGAATCTGTGTCCAAGCTCAGGCCAGCAGTTGGCAGAATTGAGTTCCGTGTGGTATAGGATGAGGGACTGGTTGGTGTCCCTGCAGGCTGTCAGCTCCGGGTCCTTCTCAGCCTCTGGAGTGGCCTGTGTTCCTTGGCATGTAGCTCCCTTCCTCCATCTCCAATGCCAGCAGCCATGGGGGAGCCCCTCTCTGACCTCGCCTCAGGCCTCATCTGCCTTCTTCCTTCAGTCAGAGAAAGTTCTCTGTGTTTGAGGGCTCATGTGATTAAACTGGGCCCACCAGGATGGCCCAGGACAATGTGCCCACATCAGGGCCTGTAGCTGTTCTTTTTTTTTTTTTTTTTTAAGATTGTATTCATTTATGTGACATGAGAGAAAGAGCATGAGCATGCGCACAAGAAGGGGGAGCGGCAGGCAGATGGTGAGCAGGCTTCCTGCGGAGCAGGGAGCTAGGGCCTGTAGCCTTCATCACATCAGCAAAGTCTCCCTTGCCAAATCAGGTAGCGCATTCCCAGTTCTGGGGATTAGGGCCTGTGTATCCTTGGGGATCATTATTCTTCCTACCACAGAAAAGTTTCCAAAGCTATTGCTCAGCTAAGCATTGGCAGCAGTGGAACCTGAACCCACATCCTCTGTCTACAAAACATTTACTTTTCCCACCACATCCCAGCTGTCTTGGGAACTTTCAGAGCATCATTGAATTCATCCTATTTCTTCCAGGTGAGACACACCCAACTGGACCCAAGAAGGAAAATATCACCAGAGAGAAGGATTCTCTCCCTCCGCCCTCTACCCACTGGACCCTTGTCAGGGGTACCTCACTCCCTGAGATTGTCCTGGATTGTCTGAGAAGTTCTCAGAGATCACACTTAGCTGGCATAAGATGGGGCCTAAGGCAAACCGAGGGCATCTCTGCCTGTTTATCTTAGAAGTCTCCAGAAGGGCCCTGCATACAGACTAGAGTGTGTGTGCATAGCACACACTTCCTCCCCACCGCAGACCAGGAAGAGTGAGAAAATGAGCAGGAGATTCCAAAACAAACCGGGAGCTCAGGCTTTGGTGGACATTTTCCACCCTACTTCTGCCTCTGGCCTCAAGTAAAAGTATACTCATTCTTCCCCATCAGTAATTTCCTCCTAGAAACAGAAATCTCTTGTTTATTCATTCCATGCCTATTTTTGCATACCTGCTAAGTGCAGGGCACCATTCTAGAGATCTATTCTTGAGCAAAAGGGACAGAGATCCCTGCTCTCCTGGAGCCTACTACACTCTGGGTGGTAGGCTCTGGACAGTTAAAATAATAATAATAATAATAATAATAATAACAATAACAATAATAAATAAATGAGCTCATTACATAGCACATTAGAAGGCCATAGAGCTATTGAAAAAGGGAGCATAGAGCAGAATGAGGGGTGCTGGTGGGAATGCAGACCGCAGTATTAAGTATGGGCACAAAGTGGGCCTCACTGAGAAAGGGAGGTTTGAGCAAAGACTTGAGGTAAGAGAGGTGGCCAAATAGGTACCTGAGTTGGAGTTCCAGGTAGAGGACACAGTTATGCAAAGGCCTAGCATATTTGATGTATTGTAAGGAGCCCAGTGGAGCCGTAGAAGATGGCCTTGTAAGGAATGGATTTAACCTTTTTTTGTTTTGTTTTGTTTTTCTTAAGATTTTATTTATTTATTTGACAGACAGAGATCACAAGTAGACCAAGAGAGAGAGGAGGAAGCAGGCTCACCGCTGAGCAGAGAGCCTGATGTGGGACCTGATCCCAGGACCCTGAGATCATGACCTGAGCCGAAGGCAGAGGCTTTAACCCATTGAGCCACCCACGCGCCCCCCCCTTTTTTTTTTAAAGATTTTACTTATTTGAGAAAGAGAGAGAGAGAGAGCACAAACTTTTTTGGGGGGGGGGCGGGTGGAGAAGACTCCCCGGCAGGGAGCCCAGTTATTCAGGACTTGATCCCAGGATCCTGGGATCATGACCTGAGCTGAAGTCAGACGCTGAACCCACTGAGCCACGCAGGCACCCCAGAATGGGTTTAATTTTGAGTGAAGTAGGAAACCACCTGGAGGGTTTTGTTTGTTTGTTTGTTTGTTTGTTTTTTTAAAGATTTTTATTTATTTGTTGGACAGAGAGATCACAAGTAGGCAGAGAGGCAGGCAGAGAGAGGAGGAAGCAGGCTCCCCGCTGAGCAGAGAGCCCCATGAGGGCTCCATTCCAGCACCCTGGGATCATGACCTGAGCCACCCAGGCGCCCCCCACCCAGAGGTTTTTGATTGGAGGAATATCTTGTAGAAAGAGTTTGCATTTCCATGGAGGGCTGATGCAGGGAGCCAGTTAGAAGGTAAAGGTTTGGGGATTATGATAATAAACCAGAGACAAATGGCTGCCATTGGAGGAGAGGTTTTATGCTCTGAGTAGTGTAGCTTCGGGGGAAGTAAGGGAAGCTGAGGAAGGTGGGCCTTGGCCTCAGGCTAGCTCGATGGGATAAGGTAGGTGGGTTTGGGCCTGTGTAGACTTCACCAGTCAGGCCCATCTAGGGCCTTGTGTTAACCTGCAGGCCTTGGCAGTTACCTCAAGCTGACTGACGAGGACAGAGATGGAGACTCTCCAGGGTCTCACCGTCTTAGAGGGCCACATAAATGGCCCAGCATCCAAGCCAAAAGGTGGGAACCACCTGGTCCCAACTCAGAGAATCGGCAACAGGTCAACCTGTGTAAGGGGGATCCCTCCAGCTTTTCCTATATGGGTTACTAGCAACAAAGCCAAGCAAAATCACAACTGTCTCTCTGAAGCTGTGGGAGAGATCCCAGAGAGCCAGACGTGGACAGTGGAAACGGTGAGGAGCATGTACTGTGAAATGAAGGATGTGGCCTCAAGAAGCGGGTCGTGGCGTTCCTTCCTGCAGGGCACTGTCTTGATTATGTTAATAAACCAGGAAACATAGTTACAGGGGATTTTATGGTTTGATTTCTTTTAAGATTTTTTTTTTTTTTTTTACAGAATGGGAAATTTAGAGGGAGGGGGAGTGGCAGGCAGAGGGAGAAGCAGGCTCCCCCCTGAGCAGGGATCCCGACATGGGACTCAACTCTAGGACCCTGGGATCATGACCTGAGCCAAAGGCAGATGCTTAACCCACTGAGCCACCCAGGCCCCTGGATTTTACATTCTTAATCCCAACTCTGCCTTTCCCCTCCATGTGTTGTTCACCAGGAGAATTCAGGCACTGTTGAGAGACTGGTTCCTTGAGGGTTTTCAGGACAGAGGAGACCAGGGGAAAGAGGTATCTACTTTCCAGTCAGCCTTCATCTTGGGGGGACAAAGCCCTGTCTGGGGACCTGGGCCCAAGCGACGAGACCAGAAGGCCTTTCTCTAGGGACTCTGGGGGTGTTGTACTCTTGATGGTAAATGAAGAGATCAGGATCCCACTGACAGGACATGGCGTGATGCCAACATGCCAATGAAGATGAACTGAAGTATAGAAGGAAAATTAACTAAAAAAACAGTATTTCAGGAGTACGGGTTTATCGACCATATTTTTCTTCCTCACATATACATTTATATTTATTTACTTTTTAAGGGCAGAAAAACTTTATTTATTTTTTACATTTATTTATTTCTAAGTAATCTCTATACCCAGTGTGGGGCTCAGACTCATGACCCCGAGATCAAGAGTCACATGAACCAGCCAGGTGCCCTGACACATTTTTACATCTTTTGAGTATTTTATAATCAGAGGGAAACAATGAAAATATTATATTTATAATTATAGTGGCAGAACACTTCACTTGATGTAAGGAAGAACTCCCTGGATGGGGACTGACAGAAAAGGGAGTCCCTCGGGAGGAGGCTCTGCCACCCGTCTGTCCCTGTGAGGGTAGGACACACTAGTGCCTAGAAGGCCTGGCACTTGCTGTGAGGCCTGGAGCAGAGCTGTTGACCTCTACCCAAAGCTGGCACCCTCCGATGTCCCCTGGGGTCCCGAAATCAATTTTGCATTTCTAATCCCATTATGCCTCCACCTGGCAGGCTCTGCCTTGAGCTGAGGGTAAGGAACAAACACTGAGCTGATTAGAGTCAGTTGACTGGGTTTCAATAACCTGCTGTGTTTGGGCAGGATTTTATTTCCTCGGAGGATACATGGGGACTGAGGTTTCTCCCCTGGGAATATTGCTCCCTGAGGATCCCATGTGCTTTTTTTCCCTTTAGTCAGCTCACATCTGTCAGATTACACTACTACACTCCAGCTCTAGAGGATAGTCTAGATCTTATTTATTTTTATTTGCTTTATATTTTTATTATCCACACCATTTGTATTTATTGCAAAAAATTTTTCAAAAATTAGTGGGGGAAAAAAAGACACAAATTATCTGTAGGCCAATCTATTTTTGTCTCATACTTAGATATAAAATAGTCAAAATTAAATAATATCAAACACACTGTTTGGTAATTTTTTTATAAGATATTATTTATTTATTTGTCAGAGAGAGAGAGCGCAAGACGGGGGGGTAGAGCGCAAGCAGGGGGAAAGGTAGGCAGAGGGAAAGGCAGGCTCCTCAGACTCAATCTCAGGACCCTAGGATCATGATCTGAGCCAAAGGCAGATGCTTAACAGACTGAGCCACCTAGTCGTCCCTGGAAATGCAGGTCCCCACATGCATGTTAATGAGTACATACTATTGTATCATGTGACTCAGTCACTGGGGACCATTCCACTGTGATTGGGCAGGCTTTTACAGCTGCCGTCCTCATCAACACCGCTGTGTTTGATACCCTTGGACTCACCTTTGTTCTCACTTGCCATTATTTGCTTAGGCCAAATCATACTTCTCTGTTGATATGTCTTCCTTCCTTTGTCACATGGAGACCCTGGGTTGTTATGCATATCACAAGATAAAACAGTGCCTGGTGCATAGAGAGAGCTCAGTAGATATGTGTGGAATGAATGAATCAATCAATCAATAGAGGTAAGGGTTTCACCATCCTCAGCACTGTTCAGATCTATGAGGAGCTCTGAGCCCATATACAGGAAGGTGGGTTTCTCCCCTGGCACTTCAATTTGCTACCTAGGAGGGAATAGGAGACCAGAGAGGTTAGGGAGCTCACTCCACCACACAGCAAGCTGCCTGGCAGAGCTACCCAGAGCCCTAGCCCAGAGGCACAGCACACAGGTTTAGAGCAGAGTCTTGCCTTTGGCTCTGCCCTTAACCCACTCTGCGACCTTGGGCAAGTTATCCAAAGCTCTACTAGTCAGGTTTTTTTTGTTTGTTTGTTTTTAAGATTTTATTTATTTATTTGACAGAGAGAGAGAGAAAGAGAGATTACAAGCACGCAGCAGAGCAGCAGGCAGAGAGGGCGAAGCAGGCTCCCCACTGAGCAGAGAGCTCCCACGTGGGACTCAATCCCAGGACCCTGAGATCATGACCTGAGCTGAAGGCAGAGGTGTAACCCACTGAGCCACCCAGGTGCTCCCGAGTCAGGTTTTAAATCTAGGAAATGAAGATAGTAGCACAGCCTGGCTGACTCACGAGGATTATGTTGAGATAGTGTAAAAGAGCTTGGCGGGAAGACAGGCTCCGCCCAGGGGAGCTTCTGGCCAGGCCCCCCCGTTCCTGCGAAGCCCTGAGCTTCAGGGCCGCCCTGGGCTGGGTGAGCCGTGGTGCACCTGGCCGCCTGGCAGGGCTTCCCCAGGGCGCCGGGCGGGAAGTGGACGCTGGGCAGGACTGCAGGAGCGGGAGGAGACGCACGTGGGTGTGTTTTCCACGTTATTTCACATCATGTCTACCCACATCCTGACTTCTCTTTAAAAAGAACAGTTGTAAAAACAATATAGAGACATTAAAGGAAATTTTAAAGTAAAAACAAACACCTATGATCTCAGCGTTCTAACTCGAAATTGTTGTTTTCTTTCTGTCCAGTCCTTCCTGTTTGGCTAAACGCAGGCATACCTGATATTGCTGTGCCTCTGGTGATCTAGGTTGTATTATGCATGTCACTTAACATTTTAAATATAAATGCTCCTTCATTATCCTATCCTCTTCATATACGGAATTATTTTTATAGATTTTATTTCTTTGTCAGAGAGAGAGAGAGCACAGCAGAGGCAGAGGGAGAAGCAGGCTCCCTGCTGCAGGAAGCCCCAAGTGGGACTCGATCTCATGACCCCAGGATCATGACCTGAGCAGAATATAGATGCCCAATGACTGAACCACCCAGGTGCCCTTTCATATACAGAATTTTTAATGGCAGCCTGATCTTCCACCAGGTTGATGAAGCTACATTTAGTTATTCATTTTCTTTTCTTTTCACAATTTTATTTTTCGGTCATCTTTATACCCAAAGTGGGGCTTGAACTCACAACCCCAAGATCCCCTCCTCTGAGAGTCACATACTCGACTCACTGAGCCAGCCAGGTGCCCCTAGTTACTCATTTTGTTAATGCTGGATATTTAGTTTGCTTCTTTTTTCCTCTTAAAGAGAAACCTATATTTGTTTATAGCTTTTTAATGCTTTATGGTTATATTCCTCCCCAGTGGAACCATTTACACTGTGCTAGGAGTATGTAAGCACAGTTTTACCAACTCTGCAGAGAGATTTTGGGGTGATGGTAATATGATTGACTCTTTTTAGCTTAATCTGGTGTGGCGAGGTATTTATATTTAAGTTCCCCTTGAATGAAATTTAGTTCGTATTCTTTGCTCATAATCATTCTCAATTAGCTGTTTATGAACCTAATCTTGTGTCTTACTTTGCTGCAACCTTTTTTTCTCCAGTCTGTCATCTTTTCTTTTTTTTTTTTTATTTTATTATGTTTTTAATAAATGATAAAAGCAATACATGCTCATGGTAGAAAATTTGAAAAATAGAGTATTAAAATGAAAGTCTTCATTTAGAATTAACCTTTGTTATCCTATTTCAAAACCAAATGTAAGATATATTTCTGAGTCATTTGGGAAGTAAGAGTATGGACTAGTTGTTAGATGATGTTAAGGGATTGTTATTAATTTGGGTGGGCATGTAATAACAAGATACATATGTAGCTTTATCTTTATTTTTACTAGTCTTTTTAGGAACTTTTAAAAAATTGTTTATTTGCTGGAGAGGGAGAGAATGCAAGCAGGCGGAGAGCAGGCAGAGGGAGAAGCAGGCTTCCCATTGAACAAGAAGCCGGACATGGGACTTGATCCCAGAATCCTGGGATCATAACCTGAGCCAAAGGCAGACAAAAACCACCTGAGCCACCCAGGTGTCCCTAAGTATGTAATTAAAAAAAAATAAGCTTAACAGTTCAGATGCTTACTGGAGCATTGACAGGAAATTGCGTGTGAACTCTCAGATCTGCTTTTAAACACCCCAGGACCAAACAAACAAACAAAAGATTGGAGAAAATTAGATAAAACCGAATTGGTGGAATGTTAATATTTGTTGAAACCGGGTGACGGATGCATAGGCATTCATTTCATTGTTCCCTCTGCCTTTGACTCTCTCTGAAATCTTGTGGGATGAAAGTCTAAGGACCTATTTTCTCAGGAGGTCTTGCAGGCTCCCTTACCTAAAATTCTCACCCCATATCGCTAACTCTCATTTTGCATTTTTCATCCCCTATTTTTGTTTTCTCTCCATAGTCCCTGGTGACTGGCTCCTCAAGTAACTGTGGAAAAAAAAATCACTGATAACAGTTTAAAATTACAGATATTCATTTTAACTTAAATTTAACAGAAGGAAGAAAGATACTGTAGTAGGATGAGGGAGTTGCTGAACATCAGGTTGTGGTGCCTCCAGGACCCTTTTAAAATTTAAAAAAAAAAATCTGTAAAAATCATCGAGGTTGGAGGTGTCAGATCTTTTTCCTTTTCTCTCTGCCCATTTACTTTTCTTAAAAAGATTTTATGCATTTATTTGACAGAGAGAGATCACAAGTAGTCAGAGAGGCAGGCAGAGAGAAAGGGGGGAAGCAGGCTCCCTTCTGAGCAGAGCGCCCGATGTGGGGCTTGATCCCAGGACCTGAGACCATGACCTGAGCTGTAGGCAGAGGCTTAAACCCACTAAGCCACCCAGGCATCCCCTCTGCTCATTTATTTTTACTTTTTCATTTTTTTAAAGTAATCTCTATGCCTGTTATGGGGCTTGAACTCACAACCTCAAGATCAAGTGTCAGAAGCTCAGGGGCGCCTGGGTGGCTCCAGCTTCCTGCTCAGTGGGAAACCTGCTTCTCCTTCTCCCACTGCCCTCCCTGCCTTGTGTTCCCTCTCTCACTGTCTCTCTCTGTGTGTCAAATAAATAAATAAATAAATAAAGTAAAAAGAGTCAGATGCTCTACCGACCCAGCCAGCCAAGGACCCCTCTGCTCATCGCTGGCTTGCTTGCTTGCTTGCTTTCAAGATTTATTTATTTATTTATTTGAGAGGGAGAGGGAGAGAGAAAGAGAAAGAGTGGGTGTGTACAGAAGGAAAGGGAGAGAAAGAAGCAGACTCCCTGCTCAGCAGGGAGCCTCACGCAGAGCCAGATCCCAGGACTCTAAGATCATGACCCGAGCTGAAGGCAGGTGCTTAACGCACTGAGCCACCCAGGCATCCTTCTGCTCCTTTCTTAATGGGCCTATATTTAAATTTCCAGGCAGTAAGACTTAATAACTGCTTCATCAACATCAGAATAAATATCACTAGTATATTTTTTTGAATCTTTATTTATTTATTTGACAGACTGAGAGAGAGTACAAGCAGCGGGAGTGGCAGGCAGAGGGAGAAGCAGCCTCCCCACTGAGCAGGGAACCCAGTACAGGACTTGATCCCAGGACCCTGAGATCATGACCTGAGCCGAAGGCAGACACTTAACTGACTGAGCCACCCAGGCACCCAATATCACTAATATTTAAAGAAACAAACAACATCTTACTATATATATTTTGTTTTTACTTTCACATATACCAAGAACAAAGTGGAAAACAATGCCTACTTTTAGAATGAACTCTCAGGGCACCTGGCTGGCACTGTCAGTGAAGCATGTGACTTTTTGATCTTGGGGTTTAAGTCTGAGCCCCACTTTGGGTGTAGAGATCACTTAAAAATAAGATCGGGGCTCCTGGGTGGATCAGTTGGCTAAGCCTCCGACTCTAGGTTTCAGCTCAGGGCCTGATCTCATGGGCCCTGGGATGGAGTCATGCCTCAGGCTCCGCACTTAGCAGGGAGTCTGCTTGAAAGATTCTCTCCCTCTGCCCCTCCACCTGCTCCCTCCCTCTCATTCTCTCTCTTTCTCAAAGAAATCATTAAAAAAAAAAAAAAAGATAAGATTTAGGGCACCTGGGTGGCTCAGTTGGTTAAGCATCTGCTTTTCGCTCAGGTCGTGATCCCGGGGTGCTAGGATCGAGCCCCACATCAGGCTCCTTGTTTATTGAAGAGCCTACTTCTCCCTCTCCCTCTACTGCTCCCCGTGCTTGTGTGTTCTCTCTCTGTCAAATAACTAAATAAAATCCTTAAATTAATTAATTAATTAATTAAAAAATAAGATCTTAAAAAAAAGGAATAGACTCTCTAGACAAAACAAATGTAGAAAGGCTGATCTATGAGCAAAATATCCTAGAAAATACCCTAGTTGAGGGGAGAAAGCCACCTGTTATGAAGAAATGATTAGAGCTACTGTATTTCCTTTGCGGTTCTTTTTACGACTTTTTAAAAGAATTTGTCATAGGCTATCAGCCGCTAGCCAGCCAGGAAACAGATGTACATGGTCAGACCTCATCAAGAAACGGGAGAAAAATGCCCTCTTGTTCCCACCTTGGACCAGCTTCCTTCACCTACTTTCCCATCTTGGCGATCTGAGTCTTCCCAAAGGGCATTCTGGCTTTGCCTTCCTTCCTCTGCTCCCTCCGCTCCTTCCCTCACCAACACACTGGTTTCCAGCCCTGGGGGTCAGGCTCATCCAAGAAGCTGTAAAAACAGACACTCCCCCTGCCTCCCGGGGCCCCGTCTTTGCAGATTCTGACCCTGTCGGTCTGCATGGAAGTTGGGGGGCTGTCTTTTGAAGCCCTCTCTGTAGTTTTGATGACATCATCCCATCCGTGTCTTTCATGCCTCATTCCGCACGGTGTCTGACAAATAGCAGGTGCTTAAAAATTCGTGACAAACGAACTGAAGAAACAATGTTTTAAGGTCCTTGTACCTGTGTGTGGAAGCCAGTGTCTCCTCTTTGGATTTCCACAACCATCTTGTGAGGCAGAGAATATGGTGGGCGGTTCCTGTTGCACAGAGGCTGAGCGGTGAAGGAGTCTCCGGAGGGTCACCCACAGAGGGACCGGGTGAGGGGCAGGGTTTAAGGAGGGGAGAAAGGAATTCCGGTCCCCATTACTTGATGGGTAGAGGTGAGCAGAGACAAGGGGGGGCGAAAGAGGAAAACGAAGAGAAGGGACCAGAAAAGAAGTAGAGGAAGGTTAGAGGAGCCTGAAAGTATGGAAACGGAATAAGATGACCAAAAAAAAAAAAAAAGTAAGACTTAAGTGCAGGCACAGGTGGAGACCAGACAGGATTATGAGGGGGCGGGGCTGGAGCCGCTTTCTCACGGGAGTGGGGGCGGGGGCGGGGGCAGGGGCGGGGGGGGGGGGGGGGGGGGAGGAGGCGGGGATGAGGTGGGGGCAGCAGAAGGAGACAGAGTAGCTCCAGAGAAAAGGGCTAGGAGGGTGTGAGGCCACAAAACCTATTTCTGGAGTAGGCATGTCCCCAAGTGTGATGTTTTCCTTGGGGTTAAAGCGCTTGGGCCCAATGTCACCACAGGAAACACATCCTTCTGCTGACTATGGCCTCTGCCCTCTGGCCGCCTCCTCTAGGACTGTGTGTTTAGGCAGCCGCAGTGCATTTTTAGAACAATTTTTAACTTGCAGGCTGTACCTGTGGAACCAGAATGTCTGGTCAAGACCAGTTACATAACACCCTCGGCCCTGCTGGGTGCCAAGGGCAACAGCAGCTTGGCCCCACGCAGGTGTCGGCTACGCCTGGTCAGAGAGGGCTGGAGACAAAAGGAAGGGGTCCCCTTCCCACCTGGAGATCTGAGCCCCACTCCTGGAGCAGGAAAGCTGAGTGGGACAGGACCTCATGTGAGTTTTCTATCCAGGAGCCCTGAGAATGCAGCTCTGTTCTGGTCTAAGGCTTCCTGAAGGATTTAGGCTAAATTGAAGAAAGAACTTTGCCATTGAGGTCGGCAAAATATGCGTCACATAGAGGTTTCTTCTCTCCCTAATTAAAGATGATCGGTGATGAATAAAGTAAGCATGCCCAGAGCAGAGGGGTGGACTATATGACTTCTGGAAGACCGTCCCACCGAGACTTCACAACGTGCTGGTTAAAACCCCGGGCCAGGACACCCAGATCTTAGTACCTAATGCCCAGCTGGCAAAAAGATCACATTTCAAAAAAAGATGTGCAGAATTAAGTTGAGGAACTAAGCCAGGACATTGCCAC
Source organism: Mustela erminea (assembly GCF_009829155.1). Taxonomy (NCBI): domain Eukaryota; kingdom Metazoa; phylum Chordata; class Mammalia; order Carnivora; family Mustelidae; genus Mustela; species Mustela erminea. The sequence continues at coordinate 102,732,616 of NC_045614.1, forward strand.
CTCGCCAGGACAGGCCTGAGCAGAGGGAAGGAGGAAATGCAGACAGCCATCAGGACGGCTGGAATGCACGTTCCAGAAACAGCCCTGGGGCCCACAGAAGCCAGAGAGGTGGGTGGGAGATGGAATCCCAGCAAGCCAGGGCACACTCTGCCCAGCAGCTGGCCCAACCTCCTCATTTCATAGGTAGAAGACTGAGAAGTGACTCACTTGCTCAAAATCATGTAGAGAAGGAGAAGGTGATGACGCTGGCAGATCAGTGACAGTTAGGTCAAGGCTGGAAGGTCTTTCACGAACTTCAGAAGGGCGAAGGTGAGTCTCACTGACAGCTGCTGGAGTGGGTTCGGGGGAGGATTTGGAAAACCCCTGGAGAGTTCTCAGCCCTGGGTCTGGAGCTGAGCCTTGGCTGCAAGCCACAGATGGGGAGGCAAGAACAACCAAGAAGAAAAACTAATAGGACTCTGACATGCGCCTTCTGGGGCCAGAGCAGGGGTGGCCAAAGAGGTGGACATCTCTACCCCGACCTCTCTTCTTAGGCTTCCAAAGTTACTGGCCAGCCCCGTCAACTCCACTACGAGGCAGGAGCAAGGCACAGCTGGCTCACCATTAGCCAATCAACAGACATCTGTGGGGTCCCCTCCGGGGTGTGCGGCCCCTCCCTCCACTCACTCCTCTTTCCCCCTCACTTCCTCCCCTCCATGCATGCAGACAGGCTGGATCGGTTTGCACTGACACTGTAAAGGCCCTCTTGGTCACGTTTACCTCACTCCAGATGTGGCCCACATTCACCTGGGCACCTGCCACAGCCTCCTCACTGGTCCCCTGCTTCCCACCTCTGCCCTGCCATCCTCCTCCACGTAGCCAGCAACTAGAGGGTACTCAAACACAAATCCAGTCATCACACTCTCCTAAAAAATTAGGCCTGGCTCTCCAGAGCCTTCAAGATACAGCACCAGCTCCCTGGGAGAGCAGGTAAGTCCTTCGGGAATGGGCCTTTCCCCCATTAGCCTTGCATCTTACCCTTGGCTGTGTTGTTTCCAGAACCCACCAAGACTTTTCACACATCTGACGTTTATACATACTTTTCCTTTGCCTGGGATGCTCTAATACCTCCTGGTCCACCTGGGATATCTCCCACTCATCTTTTAAGTCTCAATCCAAAGCTGCTGCTTCTGGGAAGCCCCCTCTGATCTCCTCAGGCAGAGGCTGGCATTTCTTCTCTGCAGCTCCTGCGACAGCCCGCTCTGGCCTTTCCCTATACTCAGAGCGTATGTGCTAATTACCCATTTGCCTATTGTGGTAGGCGGGCTCTGGTAGGATGGTTCGCCATGATCCTTGCCTCTTGGGGTCTCTCCTGTGTAATGCCCTCCCCTCAAGTGTGAGCTCAGCTCAGTAACCTCTGTGTAACGACAAGAATCCAGCAGAAGTTAAGGGATATCTCTTCGGAGATTGGTTTCAAAAGGAGTGTCTGTGACTTTTGACTTGGTCGCCCTCCCTCTCTCTCTCTCTCTCTCTCTCTCTCTGTCTCTTAGACCCCTCTCATTCTGGAGGAAGCCAGTTGCCACTTGGCATAGTCCGAGGGTAGGGCCCATGCGGTAAGGAACAGAGGTCTCTAGCCAACAGTCAGTAAGGACTTGAGGTGAGTCCATGGCCACCTGAGTGACGTGGAAGCAGATTCTTCCTCAGTCAAGCCTCTGAGGTGACTTTGGTGCCTGGTAACACTTGGTTGGTTTTACTGTGGGACACTCCGAGTCAGAGGCACCTGGCTAAGCTGTCCCCAGGGGCCTGCCCCATGGAAACTGACATAACAAATGATTGTTGTTTTAAGCCTTTAACTTTTGGGGAAATTTGTTACACAAATACCCAATATACATCTTCTCCACTGGCCTTAGACCTCCTTGGGGACTGATGTATTCATCTTTGGGTCAGCTAGGGCAGCTCACTGGGGACAACGAAAAGATACTACAAGTTTTGAGGATGAAAAAAAAATTGAAATAATTTAAATAAAGGTTACATAAGAAAGGCTCCTGAATCAGAACAGCATCAGCCTTCTCCACAGCAATCCTGGAAGTTAGAATGCAACGGAACCAGGTCTTCAAAATTCTGAGGGAAATGATATCCAGCCCCCAGCGATGAAGTGGGAGAGTGAAACATTGTCAGAAAAGATCTAAAAAATTTACCTTCTGTGTACCCATCCATTGTCTCAGGAAGCTACGCAAGGGTGTGCTCTGACAAAACAAAGATGTAAACCAAGAAAGAAGAGAGAATGGGATTCAGCAGCTGAGAGCCAATAAAGGGAGGCGCAAAGGGACTGTCTAGCTGATGGTGAGGGAAGAGCAAAGAACAGCAGCTGTGGCTGAGGCCTGGAGGGGGAAGCATCCAGACCCAAGTAGGTCATCCCACTGACCAAGGAAGGGATGGTTCTGCTCAGGAAGACACAACTCTGAGACCAGCTAGTGTAACGGGCATATTGATTGGAGATTTATACGCAGATTGGGGAGTGGTTGGGATTGAATGGGTAACAGATATATGGAATACTAAGCAAATGAGAAAAGCAAGGTCATTATTAACTCCAGCAAAAACAATATGTTGTACAGGAAAAAGTAATCATAGTATACTAGGTAAGCCATGAATAGAGTTTACAAAGTCAAAACATAAACAGTGAAAGTTGATCTAAAGAAAATTGCAACGTAACTAAATTGGGAGGAAGGGGGGGCTGGGAAGTGTATTGTGTGGTGGGGATAGGGAAAGCCAAATAAGCTAAATCCTAATCTTCCATAATGGGAAGTCAATTAGCTGGAATTAGCTGGAGAAGTGGAAAGCGATTGCCTCTGAGGAGTTGGAAATGGGGTCTGAGTTGCAAGAGATAACTTTTGCTTAACAAGTCTTACAGAACTACTCAACTCATCAAACTGTGTGTAAGTATAATGCTTTTAAAAATTAAACTTAAATTAAAGTCTGCTGGGGAGCCTGGGTGGCTCAGATGGTTAGGCATCTGCCTTCAACTCAGGTCAAGATCTCCAGATACTGGGATGGAGCTCTGGTCACTACTTGGCAGGGAGTTGGCTTCTCCCTCTCCCTCTGCCCCTCTGCCCACTCATGCTTGCACACTCTCTCTCTGGTGAAAAAATAAAATCTTTAAAAATTAAAAAAAAAAAGAAGTCTACCACAATTTCTACATATAGAATATGCTCTGTAAGCATCAACCATTACTATCTCCTCCATATGATGTCTTCATCAGACAGCTTGCCTTACTCACAGGTGGTTGTGATGTGTTAGGAAACTTGACTGCAGATGATGAAGCCTAATCTCAAACTGGTGAACTCATAAAAGGGGATTGTATTTTGTCATGTCACAAATAAGCTTCAGTCATGGCTGGACCCAGGTGTTTACATGGCGCCAGCAGATATCTTTCTGTCTCCATTTCTTGGCTCTCTGTCCATGTTGACCTCATTCTCAAGCTGGCTCCTCTCACACTTTGTTAAGCTGGTCTCCAGCACCAGCTCTCCAGGTTTCAATCCTGCCAGCTTCGTGAGCCTAGCAGAAAGAGAGGGTCTCTTCCTGGTAGTTGCAACAAAATGCCTAGGAAGGACACTCACGGATCTGGCTTGGGTCACATGCCCATCCCTAAACAGATTACGATGGCCGAAGGGATAGCACACTGTGGCCAAGCCTGAGTCATATGCCCACCCCTTGAACCATGGACAAAGCGAGGTTGAAATGGTCTCGAAAGGGAAATCTGGGTGTTGCTACTAGAAAAAGGATGAATGCTGTAAAACAGTTGTGCCCTCACCTGAAGCCTGGGGACCCCTGCTTGCCATCATCAGTGAGGAGCCGTGAGTTAGGAACCTTCTCTTAGAATACTATATAACTAACTGGCCTGGGTCCCTCTGCTTCACAAGAGCCATTTGGTATTTAAAGACATATCCTATGTTCCCACATCTTCCTGTCTCCAGGGAAACAAGCCAAGATTCCCCAGTTTTCCTTGCATGACTGTTTCTAGACACCTCACCTTCCTGGTTCTCTTTCCCTGGATGCTGAGTAGTGTCAAATACTAAAACATGATATCCAGACTTGAATGAAACTCCTGACCAGCCCAAATGCCCATGGGTGACCCATGCATTAGCTATTGCCTTGACTGCAATGCATTTTTGGCTCACAGTCAGCTTTGGCCAATGCCGTTCAGTACATGAGCTGTCGTTAAGCCAGGGGTTCTTCATTCTGCATTCGTGCAGCTGGTTCTTTGAACCTAATGAAAAGAATTTTTCTTTGCTAAATCCCAGCTTGTAGAGTTTGGCCCATTATTGCAGTTAGTTGACATGTTTTTGAATACAGATCCTATCTTCGGCACTGAGCATCTCTCCAGGTTTTGCATAATCCACCTATTTGACTGGCAGACCTACTCTTGATTTTCATCCCAGAGGATAATAGGATAAATCAGGGTCAGGGATAAAGCCCTCTGTCCTACTACCCAAGTCCACATGATATCTTGTGGTTTTGCAATCAGCTATGGAGCAACCAAGTTGTTTCGGTTGTTTTAGTTTCCTAGGGCTACCAAAACACATTACCACAAACTGGGTAGCTTCCAACAACAGAAATTCATTCATGCACAGTTCTGGAGGCCAGAGGTCCTAAGTTGAGGTGTCAATAGGGCCACACTCCTTCCGAAGACTCTAGAGAAGAACCCTTCCTTGCCTCTTGCTAGCCTTCCTTGGTTGTCGGCAATCCTTCACATTCCTTGGCTTTCGCTGCATCCCACCATCTCCGCCTCCATCTTTACGTGCCATTCTTCTCTCCGTGTGTGTCTTCTATGTGTTTCTGTGTCCAAATTTGCCTCTTCTTGTATGATACGAGTAAGTGGATTTAATGCTCACCCTGTTCCAGTATGAGTTCATCCTGACTAGATTACATCCACAAAGACCCTATTTCCAAATGATGTCACACTCACAGGTACCAGGGTGAGGACTTCCAGCATACCTTTTTGGGGGACCCAGTTCAATCTATGACACAAGCAGTATCAGGCTTCACCTCCCACATCTCCGTCTTGACCTCCAAGCTCTATAGAGCATCTCTTTCAGAAGCTTTGCCACAATCCAGATGGCCACGGGAGGCCATGCGCCCAACCCCCATAAGCAGTCAACCTGATCTACTCACACTGTCTGGGGTGGTGGTTGTCGCCTGGAGCTGTGTATGGGCTATCCAGTCCCTTTCCACTTTTCAGAGATTCTGATCGACTCTCCACCTTGGAGAAGGCCAAGATCTCCTGGGCGGTGGGGGAGGCAGTAGAGAGAGGTAGTTGGAGGAAGGAGGCCATAGTGTGGCAGGATGAGGAGCTTGGATTTTGGAAAGAGACAGACCTGCGACTTTGGGCCAGCTTATTCATTCCCTTGCAATCCATTTGCTTCACCTGTAACATGTGAGTGAAGTGACGGCCCAGGATAGTAGAAGTTCCTGCCACTGCTGTTGCTCCTGTTAGCTGCTGGGGATCTGGGCTGATCTAGATCCAGATCTTCAGTTTCCCCTGAGGCATGTTCCTTGACCGGCTAAACCCTTTTCAGGCTTCTGCACCTGAAAAAATGAGAAACCTGACTCTCAGGGTGTTGTGAGCTCTGAGTAGACCCAGGGCAGAGCCTGGGGCACAATCAAAGCGGTACAGATCTTTGCTGCTTTCCTTTCCCCTCTTCTCCTGTGAACAAAGGAAGTAATGTTTGTCCGACATGACCTATTCTCAGGAAACTCAGGTGGCTCCCTTACAATCACTCTGTTTTCTCTGCCCTTGGGGAGAGAGACCTTGGATTTTATTTTGAGCCTATCTTTGTAAAGTCTCTAAATTGTTTTTAGAGGGGCACCTGGGTGGCTCAGTGGGCTAAGCCTCTGCCTTTGGCTCAGGTCATGATCTCAGGGTCCTTGAATTGAGCCCCGCATCAGGCTCTTTGCTCAGCAGGGAGCCTGCTTTCCCTTCTCTCTCTGCCTGCCTCTGACTACTTCTGATCTCTGTCATATAAATAAATAAAATCTTAAAAAAAAGTTTTTAGAAACAAAATGATAATATTATATAGATAGATAGACAGATAGATAGATACACATATATCTATATTTCTCCACCAGGCCACTTGGTTCTTTAGGAAGCAGTCTTGAGTTACTATTTTTATCTTCATGCCCATTTTCCCCAGGCAACAAGTGAAGGCAGAGGGTTCAAAATGGCTCTGGTGGCCAGATCCTTTCTAGGGGTGATAGGGGTTGAACAGGGCTTCAACCCGCACCCTGAGATTCCAAGTCCTATGCTTTGCCTTTACACACAAAAGATTAGATTTCTTTTTTCTTTTCTTTCCTTTTTAAAAAAGATTTTATTTATTTATTTGACAGACAGAGATCACAAGTAGGCAGAGAGGGAGAGAGGAGGAAGCAGGCTCCCTGCTGAGCAGAGAGCCCAATGTGAGGCTCAATCCCAGGACCCCGAGATCATGACCTGAGCCGAAGGCAGAGACTTTAACATACTGAGCCACCCAGGCGCCCCAAAAGATTAGATTTCTAAAAAAGAATTACATATGTAATTAAATAAGCTGAATTACATATGTAAACTAATTTTCTTTAAAAAAAAAAAAATCTGAACATTACTGGTAAAACTGAAGTTTCTTTTCCTGTCACTTTCCATCAGAACTTGTCCTTGTCTCCACATCCCCAGGGGTAACTATTATTTATGGGTTTGATGTGTATGCCCCAGAACTTCAGAAAACAGAGACATTTCCATTCCTTTATTTTTATACAAACCTATAAAAAATAGATTGTATTGTGTTTGGGGGGGTTGTTTTCAGGGAGATGGTAGCATGTATCACACATGGTTTGGCAACTTGGATTTTTTTGCCCCACAGCACATTTTGAGAGTTCTCCGGTTGAAACACCTACATCTGGTTTGTTCTTTGGCCTCAAAGGAGCTACGCTTAATGGACCGACCCTTCTTCCCCAGGTGGTAGCCTTCTGCCCCACCCCATTTCCCACTGCCTCTGAGGCCTGGAGGCTTTGTGGATAAGTCCTGAGGCACTTTTCAGGAAGCCTCTTGGGCTCACACTGGAAAGGTCAGAATCCTGGGGCATTCACTTTGAAAGCAGGACCACCTGCAGGCCGCAACTGTCTGGGTTCAAGATCAAGGACTTCCCCCACAGGCCACCTGCTGCAGAAGTAGGAAGGCCCAGGCAGAGCCCCAGGAACTTGCTGCAAACTTCGGGCCAGGCCTCCACAGTTCAGCTTGCCAACAGGACCTGCTAACAGTGGGAGATAAAAAGAGAAGTACAATAAACACGATAACTAGGCAGTTATTGAGTGAAACCCAGCAGTAAAATAATAAAAACAAACCAACTGATTACAGTGCAAACACAAAAACAAAGAGAGATTAGAGAGGCTTTTTTTGATGAGGCCTTGATCTAAATTAGGACTCACCAAGAACAAGGCCTGAGGTGGGTGGCAGGGAGCACCTCCCCATGGGAGTACTTCCTTTATCCTGCAAGAATTCATCCTTCCTCCTGGAATCAAGGCTGGGGTCCTACGGAGCCATCCATCGTCCCAGTCCCCGTTAGGGCAGTGAACCCCCAGCCCAAACTTCTTCCAGGTGGCTGCACATTTGAATCACCCAGGGAGATTTAAAAAACAAAGAAACAAACAATTTCCCAGTGGTTGGGGGCAAATGGCTTGGGGGGGATGAGGACTGTGAATTCACACCACATTAACTGAGAATTCTTGCAGATTTCCATGGTGTAAATACACTTCCCATGGCCCATTTAAATGGCCAAGCTGGTTGACCAACAGGCTTGGAAATTCATTCATTCAGTTTAGTGGCATCAACTGAGAACTCTTTGCCGCTTTTCTTGCTTTCCAAGAATTTCCAATATACATTATGATCACTGAAAAATCAACCAATCAAATTTTAATGTTATTTCTAGCCAAATAATTTGTAAAGCAATTTTCTTAAACCCCTTGCAGAAAGTTTACAGCAGAAAATATTCAACGTGGGCTGTAGGCATGTCTTACTGTGTTTGATATGATACGTGGGGGCTTCCACAAGAAAGTATTTCCAGGGCCTACAGAAAGAACACAGGAGAGAAGGGAGTCCCCACTGCAGGGAGGTGGACTAGAGAAGCAGCTCTCTGGCTACAGAAATCCTCACAAGACCCTTTCACACTGAAGGAAGCTTCCAAGCTTCTGAGATTCTAAAGTAACTTGCTCAAGGTCAAATGGTCAGGTCTTACTCAACTCAGGACTCCTGAGCCCAGGAGGCCTCTTTCCAAAACATACTGGGGCCTTCCGCATGGAGTCTGAGACCTCGGCTCAGGTCTGGAAGCTTTAAAGTTGGGGTACTCGCTCCCTTTGCTCCTTTCTTGACCTTCAGCCCTTCCCTGCAGGGGTTGACCTGGCAGACTGCAAGTTCATCCCACCTGAGCCATGAGTGCACAAGGTGGGGACTGTGAGCCCACAGGCTCCTGCCACCCAGAAGAAAATCTTAATTACCCATCTCCCAGCCACATCCCTGCAAGGCTTCCCAGAGAAGGAGAGGTACCTGTGGGGCAGGGGGCAGGGAAGCCGGGAAAGCTTTCAGATCGTCTACAAGGGTGAGGAGATAAGCCTGTGTGGTTGGGAGCCTGAGCTGCTGATCTCTAGGGCTCCCAGGTCATATAACCCAGTTGGTCGGCCAGGCAGGTAGCTGTTCCTACAAAGATGGGGGGATGCCCCCACACCTTGCGATGAGCTACTCCCCCCAGGAGCTCCTTACAGACCCCCCCCCCCCCCCGCTTCAGTGGCAAAACTACCGTCCAGGGCCCTTTTCCTGCACGGGGGAAGGTTGGGGACTCCCTGCATGGTGCAGGTCTCCTCAGACAAAGTGCAGCATTGTCTCAGTAGGAGTGAGCCGAGCAGAGAAAACAGTTGATTCCCTCGGGTATCATCTACTCTGGCCAGCTCTGCACTTGCTCAAGGCAGGGTGGAGAGGTAGCCCCAAATAGCCCTCAGGGTGGCCTGGGAGTTCTGGCTTCCAAGGTCAGCATTGCAGCTGAGAATCCTGGAGACGCTCTGCTCTATACCCTCTTTGGCATGTGTCCCCGGGGAAGGCCAGCTGGGCTTAGTGAGGAGGAAGAAAGGGCAGGCTCCCAGGGCCCTGGTGAGGGTGTCTGCTCCCCGAGGCAGCCTCTCCTGACTCTAAAATTCTATGTGGATTAAGAACATTCCATCTGGCAGGAGCAGATGGAATCGGGCGGGAGCATAATCAGGACACTGGATTTCAGATCTGGGGCTCTCCCTATATCAAGAAGAAAAATATAAAAGACAAAAAGGCCAGGAGAGAGGTGTATGATGAGAGAGAGAGAGAGTGTGTGTATGTGTGTGTGTGTGTGTGTAGTGTTTATGTGCCACATGATGTGGGGAGGGGATGCTGACTCAGTACGTGTGATAGGAAGGTGATTTTGCAAGGAGCAGATTCATCAAGGGAAATGGGAAATTGAAGTCAGAGGAGATGAGGGAACCTAACAGTAGTGCAAAAGAGGAGCAGAGAAAGACAGCGATGCCCTCCAGGCTCCCAGAGCACAACCCAGTCTGACAAAAGTCTACATAAGGAGCGAAGAGATCCTGCTGACAGCAGAGTTCCTTGAGGGCCTAAGGGCATCCCTCCCTCCCTGACCAAGAGCGAGAGCAGCTGGAAGTGCCCTCAGTCAGTCAGTCATTCAGTCAGCCCGTTGAGAACAGGGCTTCGAGCAACACAAAACCTGACTTGCAGGTACTTGAACAAATAGGGGTTTCTTTGTTTCACAGAGGGAAATATATGAAAGCGGCTGGGTCTGGTGCTCAGTAGCGTTGGGGCTGGCGTCTCTATGGTTCTCTTGGCTCTTCCTGTGGAAATAGTTACTCCGGTTTCAAATATCAGGAACCTTTTCGAAGTAGGAAGAAAGAGAAGGGAACGGAGCCAGGCAGCCTGTCCTAGGAGGCTCTTTCCATTTGTGTCCCATTGGCCGGAACTGGTCACATGGTCACCCCAGTCACAGGCACCCTGGGAACACAGAGCGCAGGCTTGTCAAGGGTGAGCCAAGGCAGGAAGCTGCTCCTAGGGAAGAAGAGGAAATGGATTTGGGGCAGGTAGGCACGCCCAGACCTGAGACTCTGAATGGCAAACATTTTCAGAAAAGACTAAATTAATATTCCCAAGCAGAGCTGAAAGAGTCTCCAGAAAACAGTGAGACCCCTCTTCGAGAATGGCGGTGCAAGACCCTGGAGGCCATCACTTCAGTCGTCACTGTCTCCTTTAATCTACACAGCGACCACCTGAGGTAACGGCTCTCACTGCTCCCACACGGCAGACCAGGAGGGAGAGTTTCTGGCTTTGCACATCAACGCTTTGCAGGATACATCTGAGCCAAGCTCTCACAGGCTCTAACGCAACTACTCCTCAGCCTTTGGGTCCTAAACGGTTTGCTCCATATAAGAAGCTGTACTCCGTCACTAAGTTACTGACCTCCAACCCTTCCCCAGGATCAAAACACCAGGAACGAGGCCTTTGAAGTCAAAGAGACCCGTGTGCAAATCTCCCCTCCTCTATTTGTCGTCATGGGGCTCTGGGCAAGCTACTGGGCTCTCCAGGCCTCCCAAACCTTGAGAGGCCACAGGATTAAACAGATGGTAGATTAGGGCATCCAGCGCAGTGCCCGGTTTTAATAATATCCACACCTTGCTAGATAGACACAGCCACGTGGAAATTCAGCCATGGACCCCCTCTGGTTTCTCCTATTTCCCCCACTCTTCCCTGACAAAATCAAACTCTGTCATCGGAATCTTCTCTTTGGGTTTCCTTTGCCACTAAACACGGACTTGGCTCGAAGTCCCCCGCAGCTCCTTCAGCTGACACTCACGGAGCACCTACCACACGCCGGGCACTCTGGCGGGTGGGAGGCCTGGTCCTGACCCATGGGGAGCTTCTGGTCCAGCTGCAGGCTGACATGGGCAGGCAAATAATTCTAAAACAAGGCAGGACATAGTGAGAGGTGTGCCGTGATCATTCAGGACACGGGGACTTCAGACGAGGCAGAGGCCATCCCAGCAGAGTGCGGTCTTACCATTCCTTCCCTAAGAAACAGCTCTCCAGGGCTGCTGTGGAAAAGGGGCCACCAGAGCTGGCTGTATAACTTGCAGGGCCCTTATAAAAAAAAATTTTTTTTTTAAAGTTTCACTAAGCCTTAAAGTGAGTGTGGGGCTGTTTGGAGCACAGGGCCCTTTGTGGCGTATGGATCACAGGACCCCGGGGCCAGCCCTTGGGCCCACCATTCCATGACACCCACGCTGGCCCGTCAGATGCCATAGAAACAGCAGCTGCCACCTCTAGGAGCTGTGGGCACAGGGCAGACTTTGTGGGAGATGGGCCCGCAGGCCTCCTCCAAGCTAGTGACCATGTGTCATGGCTCCTTACTTCTGCCTGAAGAGACTCATTTCTGTCTGATGAGAGTCACTGGGGGTGATGAAGGGTTCCACAAGCTGAAATGGACAGCAGTTTCCCCTCCGTGAGAAAGAGGTGCCCTGTGATTGTCTCAGGGTGGTTGACAATGGCCTGTCCTTCGCTGTGTCTCCTGCCTTACCACAAACCACCGGCAGAAGGTTCAGGAGCCAGGAAAAGGGATAGGAGCCCTCGATACTAGCAATCCCAAATAAAGAAAGTTCCAGAGATACTCTGCTCTCAGAGACAGATGCCATGGGCAGAAACTGAAATAGGGCATGTAATGAACAATATTGTACACATAAATATTCATTTGGTACCAGCATAAAAGTGAGGTAGCAAGTGATGTCCTTGGGTTGGTTGGGCTCTCCAGAAGTCAACTAGGCCTTTCCTCTGTCTCCAGCTATTCCAGGGCAAAAAGAGAAAGTTCTGTGATGCTCCCCATCAGTAGGGCATCAGTTACCTGGGAGGCCGTCTCACAGGTGTGGGGATGCCCAGGGCTGATATGGCTGCTTCCTACCCACTGCTCTGCTGCTCACTTATGACAGTATAGTACTGGCATAAAAATAGACACACAGATCAATAAAATAGAACAGAAAACTAGAATTAAACCCACAATTATATGGTTAGTTATCTTCAAGTAAGGAGGAATGAATATCCAATGGGGAAAAGAAAGTCTCTTCAACAAATGGTGCTGGGAAAACTGGACAGCCACATGCAAAAGAATGAAACTGGACCATTTTCTTGCACAATACAGTAAAAGAAACTCAAAATAGATTAAAGATCTAAATGTGAAACCTGAAACCATAAAAATCCTTGAAGAGAGCACAAGCAGTAATTTCTCTGTTATCGGTCCTACCAACATTTTTCTAGATATGCCTCCTGAGGCAAGGGAAATAAAAGCAAAAATAAACTATTGGGACTATATCACAATAAAAAGTTCCTGTGCAGCAAAGGAAACCATCAACAAAACTAGAAGGCAACCTATGGAATGGGAGAAGATATTTGGAAATGACATTTTTTAAAAGATTTATTTATTTATTTTAAAGAGAGAGAGAGATAGCACGCACACGAGCACAAATGGGGGAGGGGCCTTGGGAGAGGGAGAAAGAGAATCCTGGAGCAGACTCCCAGCTGAGTGAAGAGACCAGTGCAGGGCTTGACACGGGGCTCGATCTGAGGAGCCCAAGATCACGACCTGAGCCAAAACCGAGTCAGCTGCCTAACTGATTCAGATACCCAGGTACTCTTGCAAATGACATTTCTTTTTTTCTTTTTTTTTTTTTTACAGATTTTATTTATTTATTTGACAGAGAGAGATCACAAGTAGACAGAGAGAGAGAGAGAGAGAGAGAGAGGAGGAAGCAGGCTCCACGCTGAGCAGAGAGCCCGATGCAGGACTCGATCCCAGGACTTTGGGATCATGACCTGAGCCGAAGGCAGAGGCTCAACCCACTGAGCCACCCAGGCGCCCCGCAAATGACATTTCTGATAAAGGGTTAGTATCCAAAGTATATAAAGAACTGCTACAACTCAACACCCCAAAAACAATCTAATTTAAAAATGTGCAGATGACAAAAACAGACATAAAAAAGACGTAAAGATGGCCAACAGACACATGAAAAGTTGCTCATCATCCCTAATCATCAGGGAAATACAAATAAAAATTATCTATGAGATATTACCTCACATCTGTCAGACGGGCTAAAATAAAAAACACAAGAAACAACAAGTGTTGGTGAGGACATGGAGAAGAAGGAACGCTGTGCACCACTGGATGGAATGCAAATGGGTGCACCCACAGTGGAAGACAGTATGAAGATTCCTCAAAAAATTTAAAAATAGAGCTACCCTAGGATCCAGAAATAACACTGCTGGGTATTTACCCCGCAAAAAGGAAAATACTAATTCAAAGAGATATATGCACTATGTGTAAAGCACCATTATTTACAATGGAAGCAAGGATAAAGAAGATGTGGTACATATCTACAATGGAATATTTTTCAGCAATAAAAAAGAACTAAATCTTGCAATTTGCAACGACATGGATGGAGCTAGAAAGTATAAGACTAAAAGAAAGAAGTCAGTCAGAGAAAGACAAATGCCATATGATCTCACTCCAATGTGAAGTTTATGAAACAAAACAAATGAGCCAAGGGAAAAAAGAGACAAACCAAGAAATAAACTCGTAACTGTAGAAAATAAACTGATGGTTACCAGAGGGAACGTGGAGTGCGGATGGGGCTTGGAGGAAAGAAAGGATGGGGTAAAGAGTGCCCTTATCATGATAAAAAATAAAGTATAATAAACGTAACAACAGCAAAACAAACAAAGAAACAAAAAAACCCACTACTGAACCCTACCCCGAGAAGTGGTTTAGATGATAGATTTTATGTTGTATGTGTTTTATCACTTTTAAAAGTATTTGACACTTATTAAAAAGAAAAAATCTTAACAGTATTTTGTTGTTTTTCTGCATATAAAGGAAATATTTATTAAAATTCTTGAACTTACAGAAAAGTCTTAAGAGGGTGTGCCTGGGTGGCTCAGTGGTTGGGCCTCTGCCTTCGGTTCAGGTCATGATCCCAGGGTCCTGGGATCGAGCCCCGAGTCAGGTTCCTTACTTAGCAGGGAGCCTGCTTCTCCCTCTCCCTCTCCCCCTGCTTGTGTTCCCTCTCTCATTATGTATCTCTTTGTCAAATAAATAAGTAAAATCTTAAAAAAAAAAAAAAGGTCTAAAAGAGGCAAAGATATAATATATCCCACACATTATGTGAAAAAACTCAGAATGAAATAAAAATTACCACATCCCCACTCCCCAGAGACAACTGCTGCGAATACTTCCTTCTGTATGTTGACTATATACATGTGTATACATGTTTGTCCATCTACAACTTATTATCATTCAACAAGTATAACTCTATATGCTACCTTTACACTTGATGCATTATAAGTACTTCCAAAATCTTCTATAACATGACATTCATTTATTTTTTTAATGATTTTATTTATTTGAGAGAGAAAGAGAATGAGAGAGAGTGAGCATGAGGGGGGAAGGTCAGAGGGAGAAACAGACCCCACTCCCGCCCCGAGCAGGGAGCCCGATACGGGACTCGATCCCCAGACTCCAGGATCATGACCTGAGCTGAAGGCTGTCGCTCAACCAACTGAGCCATCCAGGCGCCCTAACATGACTTTTAATGGCTTCCTGATATTTAATTATATGGACAAAACAAAATTTATTCAACTAATGTTCTATTTCTGAACATTTAGGTTGTTTGTAGTTCTTCAATATTTTATTTTTATTTTTTTTTAATATTTTATTTATTTATTTGACAGACAGAGATCACAAGTAGGCAGAGAGGCAGGCAGAGAGAGAGGAGGAAGCAGGCTCCCTACAGAGCAGAGCCCGACTCGAGGCTCGATCCCAGGACCCTGGGATCATGACCTGAGCCGAAGGCAGAGGCTTTAACCCTCTGAGCCACCCAGGCGCCCCAGTTCTTCAATATTTTAAGCAATACTGTGATAAACATCTTTATCTGTGTATTGTTGTCCGTATTTCTGGTCATTTCCTTAGAATCATTCCACAGAGGTGAAGTTACTGAGTTAAAGACTGGGAGTGTCGAGAGCAGTGGTGGTGCCCGCTCCCCAGGCCTCCTAGGACAGCCCTGTGTGGGCTCACAGCCTGAGGGCTGGCCCGGGGCTCCACCCTATCTATGCTGCCCGGGCTCCTAAGACCAGAGAAGTTCTCTCTTGGCACTTCTGCTAGATTTGGCTCCTGCAGGTGCTGGGGAACTAGGTGCTCTGGGATTTCAGCAAAGAAAAGCAGGACCTCTGTGTCTCTATGGGCTAACTTTGTAGGTTCAAATGACATCTGACAACAAATCCAGAATCGGTGTGGGAAGGAACTTAGAGATGGCCTCATCCAACCCTGTCATTTTACAGAGCAAGGAAATTAGGCACACAAGGAAGATAATACTCCCTTTGCTTGATGGACAAACTGAGTTAAAACTGAACTTGGTCTATCACCCAGGGGAGGTTTCGGGTCACAGCAGAGAGTAAATTCTCCAGCTCGCTGCACTGAGTGCCAGGTTCCACAACAGCTGTGGGGTCAGCTGGGGCCATCTTTTGACAGCCTGAGTGACAACCGCCTCATGACCACTCAGGAGGAGCTAGTAAAACTCTCTCCAGGACAGCGGCTCAGACCCTTCTATGGTCAGCTCAGAAAACCGGGTCTCTGGTTTATAACAAAGGCAACCCTTTCGTGGGCGGGCATGTGGGTGTGTGGACTGCTCTTGGCCAGGGAGAGGCAGACAGGACCCCTGTGTGAGACACGGAGTGGGGAAGGAGAAGGACAGGAGGCCACCTTTGCTCAGCACCTGCGTGTGTGCCGGGCCCTGTGCTGGGCACCCACCTTATTTCCTCAGTCCTCATTACCACCCTAGGAAGTGGGCATGAGCCCTGTTTTGCAGATGAGTCTCAGCAACGGTAAAGAACTTGACCAAAGGTCCAACTGATAGCAAATGCAGTCAGGAGTCCAGCCCAAGTCCACCATCCAACAACTGCAGTGTTCTTTTTTTTTCTTCAAAGTCTTGTTTACTTTTTAAAATTTATTTGTGTTTTTTAAATTATAATAATTTTTTAAATTGAACTATAGCCGACACACCATAGTACATTTGTTTCAGGTGTACAGCATAGTCCTCTGACAACTCCATATGTTATGCTCTATTCACCACGAGTGTAGCCACCGCCTGTCACCGTACGTCGCTGTCACAAAACCCTGAGTATATTCCATATGCTGGACCTTTCCTCCTTGTGAGACATTCATTCTGTAACAGCTGCAGTGTTCGGATCACACAACTCATTACTTGTGAGGACCTTGAATGCACTTTGGCATATAATAGACACGTGACCATGCACATGTCTGGAAACTGGTTTCATATCGCAGCAAGAGGGCAAGTGAGAGGGGAGGACGGTCGAGTACATCAAGAGGTAGCAGTGAGGTCTCTTCTAGCTCCAAGCTCCAGGAATCACAGAATTCTGGTAGTAGAGGGACCAGCCTCTAGCACCCAAGGCTCCCAAAGATGACCACAAGAAACAGGCCACCAGGGGGGGAAGGACAAAGCCTGGTGCTGGCGTTCGGGGACCTTGGTGCCACTGCCAGCTGAGCCCGGCCAGCTGCATCAGCCTGGCTGAACCACTTCACCTCTCTGAACCCAGCTCTTCCCAGGTGAGCTGGGGAAACCACCCTCATTGTCCCCCAGACACCACCCCATTCCCCTATAGCGAAAGTCCTCCAAAGTGTAGTCGACACTGTCCTCCAAGTCCTTTCTTTCTGATTCTATTTAAAACTGTGCACTTATTATGAATTACTTCCCAAATAAAAACCACATATATATCCTGTTATAAAGAGTATTCAAACAAACCTATGCACCTGCCAGTCAACTTAAGACGTGGAGCATCCCAAGGTATCTGAGGTCCCAAGGCGCCCCAGGATGCCCACTGCTCCAGATGTAGCAGAAGTCATTCTCTTCTCTCCATTAAACTTTTAAGTATTTATGTATCCCTCAACTTTTCATAAATGGTCTCTTGTTATATGTATTCTGCTGCTTTTTTATTTTGCATGGATTGAATTGTGCCCCCTGTCCCCCCGCAAAAGACCGTGGTGAGTCCTATCCCCAATACTGCAGAACGTGACCTTTTCCAAGAGATATGGCCTTGATGGAAGTCGTCAGGGCGGCCCTACTCCCAAGATGATGGGTGTCCTTATAAAAAGGGGACATTTGGACCCCAAGGCATGCATACGGGAAGAACGACCCGTGAAGCCTGGAGTTCTGGCTGCTACAAGCAAAGGACCGTGGGACGCGTCAGTCCCTGGGGTCTTCAGAGCAAGCGTGGCCCCACCAGTGCCTTGATCTTGAACTTCTGGCCTCCAGGACTGGGAGAGAATATGTTTCTGGGTCTAAGCCACCCTGTCTGCAGTGCTTTGTTACGGCAGCCCCAGGAAACGAATGCGCCATTCAGTGCACTTGTTAGTGAATGAGAGTAAGGGTTCTTCATTCTCTCTCGTTCCATTGTACGACAGACCGCATTTTATCCATGGACTTTTAAAAGCTATAGCTCTTGCTTATAGGCTTTCTGACATGGCAAATGGTGGCCACCTGGAAACTCCCGTACCGTGTGCCCTACCGGAAGTGCCACTTGGGTCTTGACCCAACAGCAGCAATCAGAGCAGAAGCATGCCAGCAAGACTATCCTCACCATTAAAAATCCTTTGTCAATCCAGAGGGTGTAAAACGGTATTTCCTAGTGCCTTCAATTTGCATTTTTCTGATTCCTAAGGAAGTTGAACATCTCTTTATATGTTAACTGACCATGTTTTCTCTTGCATACCCCTGGTGGTGGATGTGTTCCTTGTCTTCTTTTCTTACTTATTTCCAGTGCTTGGTGTATTCTGGACTCTGATCCTGCATGGATTTATGTGTTGCAAATACAGTCTCTTATTTTGCAACTTTTTGCTTTATGTATAGGAACAGAAGCTATATTCACTTTATTTTTCCTTTTAAAGAGGATTTTTTTTTTTTTTAAGCTGCAGACCTTTATTATATGTATATTTTGAGAGAGTGAGAGTATGTTCAGGTTGGAGCAGGCAGAGGGAGAGGGAGAGAGAATCATAAGCAGGCTCCACGCACAGTGCAAAACCTGATATGGGGCTCGATCTCATGACCCTGAGATCATGACCTGAGCCAAAAATCACGAGTCAGATACTTAACTGACTGAGCCACCAAGGGGCACCTAAACAGACTGTTTTTAAGGGCAATTTCAAGTTTACAGCAAAAGTACAGAGTAGAAAGCAGAGACAGTTCCTATACAGCTGAGGACTTTACACACTGAGAGCCCCCCTCCCCTGCTACCAACAGCACCACCAGAGTGGTACATTTGTTACAATCCTTTTACCTACATGGACACATCATTATCAGCTTTTTGTTGTAATGGAGTAGAATGAATTCATCTTTTTTTTTTTTAAAGATTTTATTTATTTATTTGACAGACAGAGATCACAAGTAGGCAGAAAGGCAGGCCGAGAGAAAGAGGAGGAAGCAGGCTCCCTGCTGAGCAGAGAGCCCGATGCGGGGCTCGATCCCAGGACCCAGGGATCACGACCTGAGCCGAAGGCAAGAGGCCTTAACCCACTGAGCCACCCAGGCGCCCCCATCTTTTTTTTTTTAAAGATTTTTTTAATTTTTTATTTTTGCTACAGGGAGAGAGAGCACGCACAGGGGAGCATGAGGCGGGGGAGGGGCAGAGGGAGAAGCAGACACTCCACTGAGCAAGGAGCCCAATGTGGGGCTCCATCCCAGGATCTCGGGATCATGACCCAAGCTGAAGGCAGATGCTTAACCGGCTGAGCCACCAGGTGCCCCCCTATCTTTTTCTTAACAATGCTTCCAAGAAATTCTTTGCACCCCAAGGTCCCAGATGTATTCTCCTACACTCCCTGTTTGAGGGTGTATCTTTGCTTGCCGCGTTGGTAATGGAGCTGGGACTAATATTTGAGACCACTGTGGGGCAGAGGTCTGAAATGGACAGGAGCCCCTTCCCTGCTTTTCTCCCAAGGTTATTGTGAAGGTCAGAGGATAAGTGTGTGAGAGGGCTCTGAGGACCCTGAAATAATGTATACATATGGGTATCATCATGCTAATCTGTTGGCGGGCGGGGGGGGGGTGGTAAGCCATTGACAGAAGGCTGCTGCCCTCAATTTGCTAATGCATTGGCAGCACATTAGACTGCTGCCAATAGGCCGGCAGAAACCCAGCTGCTGTCCCCCTTCTGAGGCTGGAGGACACATGTGGCCTTTGCAAGAAAGCAAATTCCAGTAAAATGGCCGCGTTGGTCTCCCCCTCCACCCACACTGCCACTGCATCTGCCACGGTCCATTACCAAACAAGGTTACAAATACGGCCTGAGTCATAGAGAAAAGATTAAATTACACGCAGGAAATCCTGCTCACCAAAGCGCTGGAGTAATGAGATTCAGAAAGTCGACTGTCAAAAAGAGCACGAAGCAAGCGTGGGTGCCCACAGGGAGCCTGCTGCACCTCCCTCGCCATCCGGCCACCCCACCCCAGCTCCTGCTCCACCTGCAGGGGCAACAAGAGCTCCAGACAGGTCTGTGGCACCTGCCACCAGGGACCCCTGCAGCCTTCCCAGAAGAGGCTACAGAACCCCAGGAGGGCTGAGTCCAACTTCAGAAAGCTGGAAGGTTCTGGAGGAGGCAGATCTGTATGAGGGAGGGCGGTGGAGGCAGAGGGCTGAGAGCTGGAGGGAAGAAAGGAGCAGGCTCCCTGCGGGGAACCCAGCCGCTGGAGGAAACTGACAAGATCAAGTGAAGCTTGTGGCCTAGAGAAGGTGGTAGTGTTCGCGCTCCTTGAAGAGCACTGTAGGCGGCGCTCTAGCGGGGTGCCGCCCGCGCAGGCCCTGGACACTCGCTGGAAATCCCCAGTTCCAGGCAGCGCTGGGGATAGGACTGCAGGCAGGGGAAGACAGGAACAGGTCTCGGGGAAGTGTTTGTGGGACGTGAACCGAACCTTGATTGCGTGGTGGCTTCCTAGATGTACACGTGTGGCAAAACTCATCAGATTGTATACACTTCAAATATGTCCCGTTTAGTCAGTTGTATCTCTAAATAAGTGTTTAAAACATGGGGCATCTGGGTGGCTCAGTGGGTTAAGCCTCTGCCTTCTGCTTGGGTCATGATCCCACAGTCCTAGGATTGAGCCTGGCATCTGGCTCTCTGCTTGGTAGGGCGCCTGCTTCTCTCTCTCTCTGCATGCCTCTCTGCCTACTTGTGATCTCTGTCGAATAAATAAAATCTTAGATTAAAAAAAAAATTACACAGCGAGGGGTTGCCCTGAGTGGCTCAGGTCATGATCTCAGGGTTGTGAGATGGAGCCCCAGCAACAGGCTCCCCCTCCCTCTGCCCCTACCCCTGCTATCTCTCAGGTCTATGCACGTGGGATCTCCCTAAATAAATAAATAGGTTTCTTTTTAAAAATCAAAAAACAGTGGGGTGGTAAATTTTATTACATGTGCATATGGATAGACACAAGAAAAACTGGAAGGCTATTCCCCAGAAGGTTAACAGTGGTTCGTTCTGGACTGTGGGATGACAGAGGACTTTCATTTTTTGTTTTTGTGTTTTTCTATACTTTACAAAGTTTTCCAAAATAGATACATTTCACTTTTGTAGTCAGGAGGAAAATGTATTTACTTCGAAATAAGAGCAATCTCTAAATTGCAGGGACCTTGAAAAGACTGGCAGCAGGGAAGCCAAAGGAGGGGGGGTGTGTGGGCGGGGGGCGGGAGTGCTTCCTGTCAGGAACCAACATCCAGCATTGGGCTGAAAAAGCCAGTCCCTGGGCAGGGAGGGGGCACCTGGGTCACTGCTCTGCTCTGAGTGGCCTAGAGCTACCTACTGGACCAATGGTGCCTCAGTTTCCCCAGTGATGTTATCCAGAGGACTGTGAGGTGTCCGAAAGTGGCTGAGGGATTCGGTGGCCCCTCTGGGTGGCCCCCCGGCAGCCTCCCCACGGCACAGCCAGCCGAGACTGGGTGAACTGCAGCTACTCTTCTCCCCCAACCCCATCTCAGCTTGCAGGTATTAAAAAGAATAGAACTGACTTAAGAAAAGCTAGCTTTCTTGCTTTCTTTCTTTCTTACTTAAGATAAAAATAAACAGAGTTGAGTAATCTCTGAAACCAAAAGCTCGTTCTGGAATTAAAGGTTTTTTGAGGTTCCTCTTAACTGGTACCAGAAATCTTTATCTCTGCACCAACAGTAACCACCATTGTGCCCTCCTCCCACCCGCCCACGAGTGTGCCCCTCCCGTCCACCTGCACATGTCCCCTCCCTGGTCCTCGCATGAAATAAGCCGGGTCACTCCTCCTAGAGCTGCTTTTCCAGGACTGCTTACCCTGCCCTCCTCTTACCTGTTCCTTCCCCGCAGACCCCGGGAGTAACCCGTGCCCTCCCTGCCTCCAGGCCCAGGCCACTCTCTGGCATGGCCTCTTCTTCAGGGGTCCAGATGCTATCCTTAACTGCCGTAGTCTGGTGCACTGGACACCCAGAGCCTCAGGTGCCTCATCTGTCTACGGGGACTGACGCCCACTGCAGCACCCCCCTAGCACCAGCTGTGCCCACAGTCTCCCCGGGAAGTGGAAGCCCTCGGTGACACTGCCCTCTGCCTGACGGTGGCTCCAGCCCCTGGGAACAGTTATGCACTGGTTGTGACCATTCCTCCATGGCCAATCATCTTTAAATCTTACTGGAAGTGGCTTACAGCTGACTGGTCACTTTGGTTCCTCAAGCAAGCATTCCCTCTCCTGCCCCTCAGGGGCTGCAGGTCCCTTGAGGCCAAGGCTGCCTCATTCATCTTTTGTCCCCTCCATATTCCTTTTCGCCCAAAAGATCCCATTCCTCGCATGCTAGGTCAAGTGTACTCAGTACTTGTTTGTTCCTTTCACTTGAACCTGTGTTTATGTCTCGTGAAACTGTGGCCACCAGACACAGCTATTAAGCTTTTAGTGACCACAACAAAGGTGGACAGGTCAGCTACATGTCATTCCAAAGGTGAGAGCACATCCTAGGAGTTTTGTTTTTTGTTGTTGTTTTTTTTTCGTTTCTGCTTTTTTAAAAGATTTTATTTACTTACTTGGCAGACAGAAATCACAAGCAGGCACAGAGGCAGGCAGAGGAGGAGGGGGAAGCAGGCTCCCTGCTAAGCAGAAAGGCTTAGCAGGGCTCGATCCCAAGACCCTGAGATCATGACCTGAGCCAATAACCCACTGAACCACCCAGGCGCCCAACTCCCCTTTTTAAAAAAAGATTTTATTTATTATTTATTTGACAGAGAGAGACACAGAGGGAGAGGGAGGAGCAGGTTTCCAATGAGCCCAATGCGGGGCTCGATCCCAGGACCCCAAAATCATGACCTGAGCTGAAGGCAGAGACGCTTAACTGACTGAGCCACCCCAGTGCCCCACATCCTAGGAGGTTTTTTTGTTTTTTGTTTTCTCATCCTAGGAGTTTTTTAAGAGGCACTGGGACAAAAGGTCTGTTATGGTTCTTCAAGCAGGAAGGTCCCTGACCCTGAGTTACTCAAGGTGTGTGTGGGGGGTGGGGCTGTGTAAGTACAGTGTCTGTGTGTCTGGCTGGGTGGGTGCGTGGGATGCATTTGCACAGTTTGTAGCTGTCCTTTGACTTAAGTTCTTCTCACCTACCACCATTTCTGGTTTTAGAAGCCTGTTGGAGGCCAATCGGAGGCTACACCAGTGGTTAAAAGAACTCAGAGTGTGTTACTTTGTTCCTCCTCCTCACTCTGGGTTCGGAATTCTGGTGGTGGCCAGCCCGGCAGGTCTCTGCCTGCCTTTTGTCTCTGCCTGGTTCTCCTTCAGATCGTCCCCTCTTCCTAAGCCCCAATCAACCTCTCTATCTGCCTTGCCACAGGCATGAGGTCAGCCAGTCTGATGCAACCGTTTCTGGTCGGAGGATGAGCCCCTGCCTGGCACAGCTCACCGGTGCAGTGGCAGGCTCTGAACTGTCATGCCCTCTGAACTGTCATGCCCCTGGCTCAATGGTAGTGTGAGGAGCCCTCTCTCCAGGCCCTGCAACCCCACTGAAGCTCACCTCACCTCTGTGCACCTGTTTTTGTCTCTGGAAAAGGAGTCAAGAATGCGTCAGAGGGAAAAGAGCATTTCCCAGACTTGAGCCAGTTTTCCATCACAGGTGTTTCCATACCGCGCATCTCCTGCTCTACTTCCTACTTGGTATTTGTCACCAAATCAACTTTAAATCACCTCACTTTGTAAAAAGATGTACTCTGCTATAGAACACAGAGCCTGGGAGGGGGGTGAGGGGATGGGGTAACTGGGTGATTTAATGAGCACTGGGTGTTATGTAAGACTGAGGAATCACGGACCTCTATCTCTGAAACTAATAATACACTATATGTTAATTAATTGAATTTAAATTTTAAAAATATTTTTTTTTAAAGATTTTATTTATTTATTTGACAGAGAGAGATCACAAGTAGATGGAGAGGCAGGCAGAGAGAGAGAGAGAGAGGGAAGCAGGCTCCCTGCTGAGCAGAGAGCCCGATGTGGGACTCGATCCCAGGACCCTGAGATCATGACTTGAGCCGAAGGCAGCAGCTTAACCCACTGAGCCACCCAGGTGCCCCTTAAAAATATTTTTTAAAAAAGAACACGGAGCCCACGGAATCGGTTAATATATGTAGCCTTGCTTATTCCTTTTAAATGATCCTTTTTTTTTTTTTTAAGATTTTGCTCTGGGAGACTTTAAGGTAACAGATGGGCCGCCGAAGACCACACCCACTCTGGGCAGGAGTGCAGTGGCTGTGGGCATGGGGACCTATGCCTAGAGCAGTCACTGCCTCCCCTGGAGAGCAAGGGCCGGGCCCCCACTGCTCTGCTGGGAGAGAGGGACCACGCAGGAGACAAGGAGCCCGAGGGCCTCACGTGAAGGGAGAGGTCAGCTCATCCTGGCAGTCCCGCAGTCAGGGCCGAGCACATGCCTCCTGACAGTCAGTGCCTGGGAAACAAGGGCTGGTTGCTGAGAGCAGACAAGAGAATGAAGGCAGGATCTGCCCTTCATTATAGCTCTTGTCTCTAGCGCTGTGTGGCCAGGCAAAGCCCAACTCTATGATTCCTGAGATCGGTGTGGCCTGTCCTAACCAGGACTTAAGTAAGCGCCTGGGGACTGTGGCCCACCTGGGTGGCTCAGTTGGTTCAACATCTGACTTCAGCTCAGGTCATGAACTCAGGGTCGTGAGATCAAGTCCCACATAGGGTTCCCTGCCCAGCGGGGAGTCTGCTCCTCCCTCTGCCTCTGCCTCCCCCACCCCCAGCTTGGGCTCTCTCCCTCTCTTTCAAATAAATAAATAAAATCTTAAAAAAAAAAAGTTTGGGGACTGGAGCTTTATCTCTTTAAAAACAAGTCAATTAAGTGGTGCAATGGGGCATGCATGTAATAATTTCTTAACTGTGTTCGGTGCCCTTAGCCTAGAAAGTACTTTCACACTTTCTGCTTGGTACCTCCCTGCCACCTTCTGAAGTAGTCAAAGCAATTCCAGGACGGACGTCCCAGTTCAAACATGAAAATTCTGGGGTTCAGAGAGGCTAACACCTGAGCCCACAGGTCAGTATGCAGTGGTGAACAGTGTGGGAGGTTTACAGAGCTCCCATTATGGGCTGGCACATTTCCACACCTTACCTCATTTAATCCTTAGAACAGTCCTATGAAATATGGACTATGAGCCAAGCAAGGTTAGGAATCCCACCCAAGATGTTGCAGATTTGAATTTGTTAAGAATTACAGGCAGCCCCCGATGTCCAACTAGATTATATTCCAAGATGTGGGCTAAAGGCACTTTCCCACTGAAACAGGATTCTTAGGGTATTTAAGGACTCAGGCTAGTCCAAGGAGGGCCGATTAACCCACAGTCCTCCAGCTTCCCGAACAAATGCAATGAATATTCATTCAAAAACTATTACTATAATGCTGGTAGTCAAAACAAAAAAGTGATGGCATTTGATAAGAAAGTACTTTTAATTTATCTTGAATGCCTGCCTAAAATCTGAGGCCAGAGAGGAGAATGGACATAATTTCCCCCTGCCCTCCTCTTTTATGATTTAAAGAAAGAATGGTGGTATGAGGGAGGGGGGCAAGGGAGCAGGCTGAGGGGAAAGGATAGTCACTTGACCAAATAGGGAAGTTGTGAAAGGAAGAAGCAGGTCCCTAAAGCCAGGTCAGCATGAGGGGGATGGCAGGACAGCGGGGGACCTTAAATTCTCTCCTTTCAGGAGGCTGCTTTCATCACAACAAGATGACAGAAGGTGCTGGACCTGCTGACTGCTTGGGGAGTCTGGTGGACTCAGGGGTCTGAGAACAAAGAGGGGGAACAGCAGTTCTGCCTGTGGGATTTTCTAGGGGAGACAATCAGGTTTCCAATGGGTGTGATCAGAAAAAGATTTCACCCCCTGCCACCACACACAACATTCTGGCAGGGAGTCAGGAGTGGGGTCTGACAGGCCGCCGGGGATCCCCCTCTGCCCTCAGAAGGACAGCCTGGGACTCTGGCTGCTGCCCACTCAGATGCAGAGACAGCCACTCACAGCTGCACGACTGGACCTGGTGCTCTACCCCTCGAGCCTCACCTCCGCCTCCAGAAAACAAAGGTGATACTCCAGCCTCCCTACCAGGGCTGCTGTGGAGAATGAATGACTCAGACAGTGAGTGTCTGGCACACCGGGGGTACACAAACAACGCATTTCCCCTGGTCTGGCTGGCGCCCTCACTTCCTGAGCAAGATTTCGGGGCCATTGAGGCTGTGAAGGCGGCTGCTCTGTTATAACCCCCTTTGTAGAAGTCAGGAGGCCACAGGTGGAGGGTCTGGGAGGCCCTTTGTGCTTCAGAATGGGTGTTAAAGAGATGAGAGGAGTGACTTGAATATGAGATCGGAGCCTGGCAGCTGAGCAGGCTGAGGGCCACTGCATCCTATCTGTGGAGCCCTCCAGGAGAGGGGCCTGTGTGGGGGTGGCTGCCGATCCTTCTGCAGAGCAGAGCGACCCCAGCCAAGTCAGCCAAATTACCCATAACCCTCCAGGTCCCTCAGGTAACAGCAGAGCTGGAAGGAGCCACGGACTTTCTGGTTCCACAGCCCCATTTCTCAGATGAGCGAAGAGGCTCAGAGAGGAGCAGTACTTTCTGTAGTCACACAGCCCCACAGAGGAAGAGCTGGCCTGAGGTATTCAGGGTCCTAACCCCCAGACTGGCAGCCAGAACCCCCCAATGAGGAAATACTTGCTTATTCACCACAAGCATTTGATGACCTTTCTTCTAGTCTCTTAAAAATACATATATAAAATTGAGGGGCACCTGTGTGCCTCAGTCAGTCAGGCTTCTGCCTTTGGCTCGGGTCGTGGTCCCAGGGTACTGGGACTGAGCCCCATATTGGGCTCCCTGCTCAGCAGGGGAGTCTGCTTCTCCCTCTCCCTCTGCCCCTGCTATTGCTCTCTCTCTAAATAAATAAAAATTATATATATGTATATATATATGTAATTATATATATAACCTATATATGTAAAATTGAAAATTAACAATTATACCATACATGAACACATTTTAAAATTTAGTTAATTTTTCATATTTTAAAAGATTTTATTTATCTATTTGACAGAGAGAGACACAGCGAGAGGGGGAACACAAGCAGGGGGAGTGGGAGAGGGAGAAGCAGGCTTCCCGCTGAGCAGGGAGCCCAACCAGGGGCAAGATCCCAGGACCCTGGAATCATGACCTGAGCCAAAGGCAGCCACTTAACCGACTGAGCCACCCAGGAGCCCCACATGCAGTAGGCAGAGAGGTAGGCAGAAAGAGGGGGAAGCAGGCTCCCCGCCGAGCAGAGAGCCCGACGCCAGGCTCTATCCCAGGACCCTGAGATCACGACCCGAGCAGAGGCCCAACCCACTAAGCCACCCAGGCGCCTCGAACACATTCTTTTTAAAAATCAATTTCATTACCTCCTGGATACATTGTAGTTATTCAGTATTTGCTGGATAATTTTTTTTAAATATTTATTTATTTATTTATTTATTTGACAGAGAGAGAAAGATCACAAGTAGGCAGAGACAGGCAGGGGTGGGGTGGAGAAGCAGGTTCCCTGCTAAATGGAGAGCCCGATGTGGGGCTCGATCCCAGGACCCTGAGATCATGACCCAAGCCAAAGGCAGAGGCTTAACCCACTGAGCCACCCAGGTGCCCCTTGCTGGATAAATTTTTATCCTAGCTCTTCTCTAGATGACAACACTAACCACTTGATTGGTTTCTCCTCTAGAAGCTCCTTCACTAAGGGCCCTCCTTTCCCCGCTCCACCCAGGCCTGTCATGGGGTCCCTATCACAGCAGGGACTCTGAGGGCATAAAGGGCCAGTGAGGCTGCTCAGAGGTTTCCTCCCACTCTGCTCTTCTCTTGGTCAGGGCCAGGTATGGACTGGCGTAAAAGGGACACCTTTTGGATTAGGCTTGGGAAGAGGCTGGGACACCCAGACACCCTCTCCCAGGATCCAGGCCCTCATACCCGGCTCACCTGTTTCCTCATCTAACAAAGTACTCCTCTTACTCAATGGCTGATTTTGTCTTTGCTTTCTCTCCTTTCTCTCCTCTGCTGGGCCAAGCAAAGACCCCAAGCCTCTGGTGGGACCACAAGGGAATCATTCAATCAGAAAATTAAGGCTGGGGGAGAATCCTTTTACAATGTATACAGATAGTAAATTATTGTTTTATGCTTTAAACATCTTATCATTTTATCTGTCAACTCTACGCCAGTAAAGCTGGAAAATAGAAAAAAATCAAGGCCAGAGCCTGGGGCATTGGAAAGGCCTAGGGCTATTGAAGGCAAGGGCATGAGTTCTATAAGAGGAGGGCACAGGACAGAGCCTGGAAGTTTCCTGGTAGGAGGTGAGAGCAAGAGTCCTGGAGCAGGAGTCAGGAGGAGAGTCAGGTGTGTCTGATCCCTGACGTCAAGGATAAGTTGACGTCAAGGAGAGAGTTTTCAAGAAAGAGGGTATGATCAACAGTGCCAGTGCAACCAAGGACGGAGGTTAGTTACCTCCACTTCCTGAGCTGGATGTACACAGACTCTCCCTGGGACAAGCTTGGGGCCAGGCTGTGGCTGGAGGCCCTCTTGCTGGAACTGGTATTCAGAGACCTCGAGGTGAGGCTGGATGGGTGAGCCTAGGGGGCTGTGTGCCCACCAGCAAACCCCAGGGACATGTGCCTGGGACCCTACTGGGCAGAAACAGGGTGGGACGGAAACTAACCAAATTGTTCCTTTAAAGCCACATGAAATTTATGTCTCAGTAATGCTTGATATTTGGCTTCTCTTTCCTGCGGCAGGATATTTAAAGAAAACAAATCTTTAAAAGCTTCAGCTCCACAGCAAAGAGCCCTCTGTGTGCCAACTTCTGGTCTCTGCATTAGGAACAAACCTCCTTTACTCTTTGGTCTGAACTGTGTCCAAGGCAGATAGAACCTCTTGGCCAAGATGTGTGCAGCCCAAGTCTATGCCGTGGCGTCAGAGTGAGCCTGGCCCAACCAGACCATGAGACCTTCCAGAGGCTTCGACTCCAGGGCACCCTGAAGCCAGGGGCCCAGAGGGACTGACAGATGGTACCAGCAGGAACAGAGAGGAGAGGGCCCCATCCCTGCCCCAAACCCATGTCCGGCCAGCTCAACCCCCTAGGGACAGACACTTGGTGGGGAAGTCACCTGAGGAAGGTGACCCAGACTTTGTCTGGGATTTAAAAAGAGGTGGCCCATTTTTGGCTTTGGTCATTTCCAAATGATCCAAATCCAGAACCAGAAAAGGAGGCCCAAGGAGGGGAAAGGGAGCCCAAGTGTGGCCCTCCTACTGTTCCGTTCCCAGTGACCCCACAACCACTCAGTTATGGCCTGTGCAAAGCAGTGAGCATCACAGAGCAAGTCCACGGTGCGGTCAGGTGGCTTTCATTGCCCTTTGGCCGATGTGGGAATGGGCTCTGAGAGGCCAGAGGCTTCCCACGGCCACATGACCAGAAGCAGCAGGGCCTGCCTACCAGCCCAGCTCTCCTAATACCCAGTCTGTGTTATCTCCACAGCGTACTACTGCCCAGACAGCAAAAGGGGAGGAAGGACAGCCTTTCCATTTTTGTCAGTGGCTGAGGAACAGCTATTTAGTGAACACCGGGCAGGGGACTTTTCCAAAGCAGGTGGCCAAGGGTCCTGCCCAGGGCTCAGTACCCTTGGTTGATGACCTAATGCGCTCCGCCAGGAATCATTCAGTAAGCCCTTCCGGGGGTCCTAGGCTTGTCCCCAGACCAGGGACCCCTCTTCCTGGTCAGAGTTATGGACTTCTAGGATGTCAGAGCAAGATTAGTCCTAAGGAGCCTCCAGAAAATTCTGTCCTGGCAAACAGGGAGATGGAAGCCCAAGGACCATCCAGGGTCATGTCCACAAAAGTAACAGCAGCACCTTCCACCCAAGCTGTTCTGAGTAAATGAGATCATGCAAGCAAAGCACTTCTGACAGTGGGCACTCCAGGGGATACTGCTAGGCTTGCTGTCATTGTGATCTTGCCCACCAGAGCAGAGCTACTGGGCCTCCAGGAGAAGAAAGAGTGCCTCCCTGTTTATCGTCCGGGCCTCTGACCTACGGTGAAGTGGTGACCTCCTGCTGCTTAGAGGTAGAAGGTCAGGCACCCACCCTCATCTGGCCTCTACCTCACTGTGTGATCTGGGGGAGGCCTTGCTGACCCCATTCCCCATCACCACCCAGTGCCTTGGTTTTCCTCTGAGAAATAAGCTGGATTTTCAGGAAGGACTCTTCCAGTTTGTGAACCTCCAATTTCAGCAGCAAAACCACCCTGACCAGGAAGCTTCAAGAGCATGTGCCTGGCTGGGAGGAGGAAGACTGGGTCGGAGAGGGACAAAGCTGCCCTGTGCCTGCAAGGCCTCTGGCCTGGCCCAGAGCTCTGTGGGTGTCCACACCCAGATCCAGAGCTTTCCAAGAATCACAGTTAAAAGGTATTACTTGAAAGTTGCCAGACGGTTAACTTTGTGTTCCTGGAAGCTGTGGTCCAGGAACGACTGGGGCGTAGAGGGGTGGCGGGACAGG
This sequence comes from Mustela erminea, assembly GCF_009829155.1. NCBI lineage: Eukaryota > Metazoa > Chordata > Mammalia > Carnivora > Mustelidae > Mustela > Mustela erminea. The sequence continues at coordinate 102,762,801 of NC_045614.1, forward strand.
AGGGGAGAGGGAGAAGAGCGAGGGGAAAGGAGTAGGCAGAGGAGGAACAAGGGAGACAGCAGTGGGAGGGGAAAGGTACGAAGTGGGAGCAGAGACTGAGGCGAGACTGAGAGGCTGCAGGGAGAGGGGACAGCAGGCAGGAGCAGGGGCACTGGCTGGACCCAGGGCTCAGATGACCATAGCTTTTGACCACCTTCAGCCTGGGACCCTGGCCAGTCCCAAAATAGAAGCAACATTATGTTTTCTTTTTTTTCCAAATCTTTTTTTTTTTAAAGACTTTATTTATGTATTTATTTATTTATTTATTTTTAAAGATTTTATTTATTTATTTGACAGAGAGAGTTCACAGTAGACAGAGAGGCAGGCAGAGAGAGAGAGGGAAACAGGCTCCCTGCTGAGCAGAGATCCCGATGCGGGACTCAATCCCAGGACCCTGAGATCATGACCTGAGCCGAAGGCAGCGGCTTAACCCACTGAGCCACTCAGGCACCCGACTTATTTATTTGGCAGAGAGAGTAGGAGCACAGAGAGCTGTGGGCAGAAGAGCAAGAAGCAGGTTCCCGGCTGAGCAAGGAGCCCGATGGGGACTCGATCCCAGGACTCTGGGGTCATGACCTGAGCCGAAGGCAGATGCTTAACCAACTGAGCCACCCAGGTGTCCCAACATTATGTTTTCTTAAGAGGAAACTCCCTCACTGTGTGGAAAGGCCAAACCTTTGGGTGGTCAGCCTGCTGTTCCCTTGACGACCAGAGCAGCCTCCTTCTGAGGTAATGTCAGGAGGCCCATGGTAGCCTACCACGACGTCATGGGTCACGGTGTGACGTCATTCCCTCACCTCACCTCATCACACAGGACTTTTACATCTCACACTGGAAGGTGGATGGAGACCACACTCATACCTTTGATTAAGGAGGCAGCTAGAATTGTTCCAGTTTATTTTTAGTTGTTCATCTCTTGCTGTAGCTCATTTATACATTAAATGTCACTGTGGTGTATATGGGTCTCAGTGCTGACCGTGGTCTCAGGCCTCCACTGGGGGGCTCAGAGCAGATCCCCACAGATGAGGGGGACTTCTGGAACAAGCTGAAATCATAGAGAACTGCCTAGAGCAGCACAGTGCAATGGGAGAGGCTGACAGGGGTTTGGCTCGGCCACTTAGAAGAGGTGTCACCCCGAGGAGCTGGATTGTTGGCTTGGTGCTGGTTCCCTCATCTCTAGAACAAGCGTGACGACTGCAGAGGGTTGTGGGGACCAGAGAAGCACGTGGGAACCCCCGCACCGGCCAGGCTGTGGGCGGTGCTGGTGAAGCTTTCGTCCCCCACGACAGTACCCCGCAGACCTTCAGCCCCGTACACTCCAGGCATAGGAACTGAAGGGCAGGATGTGGGCACAGGTGGAGTGTCCCGTGGGTGCTAGTCACTCCACCCAGGTACCCGGGAGGTCAGCCAGCAAGGGGTCTGGGCTCTGAGACGTGGTAGGATTCTGGGCCCTGATCCTACACTGCGGCAACCTCCTCTGCCCCATCCGCCCCTACCGCACCCTTACCCACCAGCAGGGCCCTCTTGGGTGGGGTGGGGTGGGTAGGGCTGGGCTGGGCGGCATTATCACTCCCAGCACAGGACTGGACACCCAGTTAAGCGGGGCCTTCTTATCGGCTCCCCAGGCCCTGTGCTGAAATGTGCTGCTGGGCTCTGGGGTTTGGGGGCTGGAAGGTGGGGCCCGGTGGTGGCTGCCCAGCTCCTTGCTCCTTTGGAATAGTCTCTGGGAGCAGGAACGGGAGAAGCAGCCCCACAGACAGACAGAATGCTGCCTGGCTTGGACGCCATGTCATCTTAGGCAATCCTTTCCTTCTCTAGTGCCCATTGTGAAATTGGGGGTGGAGGGGCAGCTGGATAAGGTGACCCCTGAGTCCCCTGCAGCTCTAAAGAGTAAGGATCTTGTGACCAAACCCTGTGATGTAGCCATGATGATCATCCTGTTTAAAGACCAGTCACAGGAAGCCAGACAGAGGGAAAAGACTCGCTCTTATAGGGTATTAGTTGATAGCAGAGCTGAGGGACACCCAGCCCAGGGCTCTTCCCACCCCACACACCCTGACCTTCTAGAAGGCCCATGGAGGAAAGGTTTGGAGATGAGGAAAGGTTGGCTGCTTCTGGACTCCCATCCCAGGTCTGAACCCCTCCATCAGTTTCCAAGTGTAGAATGGGGACATCTCAGAGGGGCTCCAGACACATGGGTACTTGGCACCCGAAAGGGTGGGAGGTCACTCCTTGGCTCCTGTCCAGGGAAGGGAGGAATGGTAGGGCTTCTTGGGTGTGTGGAGAGCTGGCCCCATAATTGGGCCCAGATAATACCCCTGCTCTTATCGGGGGGCCAAGGGCTCCAAGGGGTGTGTCTGAGAATCAAGGGCAGTTTCAGCAAAAATGGGGCGGGGGCAGAGAGGGAAGGTGGATGCTGGGCAGCCAAGGTCTCCAGCCTTGAAGGAAAGACTCTGAGGGCAGGTCTAAGGTAGGGGAAGGGTGTGTGTGGAGGCGGGGGAGGGGGGCGTCAGAAGAAAGGGAAACCAAGTCCACTTCCCCTTGAGGGGCAGAGAAGCCTGATCTAAAAGGCTTCCCTAAGAAATCCTAAATATCTCAGATTAGGAGGGATGAGAGAGACCCAGAATCTATGTCCCAGGGTAGGAAGGGTTATGGCCACCTTTAAGAACCTGAGAAAAGTTATGTCCTTGTCCAGTGGGGAAATTGAGGCCCAGGCTTTCCAGGAGATGACCCACACTTGGCTTAAGACTTGGAAGGCCCTGCCAGACAGTGGGTGAGTCCCCTATACAGCTGGAGGCAGGGACCCAGTAGGTCCATTCCTTATGACCAGCCACCAGGCCCTGAGCTGGGCAGAGCAGCAGAGAGACAGGCAGTGGGGTGAAGCATAACCAGGCCTCCCCAGACCCTGGGGTCCAAACTTCTTAGCCCTCTATGGACCTGGGGCTCCAGGCAGGCACACTGGGTGCCCAACCAGCTCCCTGAATATCTCCCCATCCATGCCTTGGCCCAGGCTCCTGGTTTCTCTTCCTCTCTGCCTCAGGCTCAGACCATCCTGAGAACTCCCATCTGGGAGCAGGGCTGTGCCTCTCCTCGATGCTGGGCAGCCTGGGCTCAAGCTGTGCCCTCTGGAACCACCCAGATAGCGGACAAACACAGATTTGGATTCACATCCACACCTGGGGTTGGGGGCTCACAAGGCCTCATGCCTTCTTCCCCTTACCATGCAACAACCATGAACTGCAGGCCTCCCAGACAGACAAGTCTGCTCCAGCTTTACTTGCACAGGAGTTTTAAACATGGCCACAGGAGCCATTTACGACAAAGCCAAAGCCAGGCTGCCTTTTCATATGCCAGTGAGTACACTTCACCCCTCCCAAAGCCCAAGAACCAGAGTTAAGCAGGGATGAGAGCTGAGAAAAGACTTGAACACCGACGGGGCTTCGGATGGAGAGACCCTAAGACCAGAGCAAAGGGGACGAGAAAGTGCCAGAGCCCCTAAGGTCGAGCAAAAACATTCCGGGTGGGAGTGAGAAGGAAGGGCAGCACTGAGAGGGACTCCACATACAGAGAACCGGAGTCATGACCTCTCCAGGCTGGGCTGACACCCCCAAAGGATGGGCTCCTACCCACTCCCACCCCCAGGCATGACCATATGCACACAGGCACACCCTTCCACAGGCCCCTGAGGTGTTCATCTGATCCTTTGGTGACATCCCTTCCTCTCACCTTCCCCACACCCTGATTTCACCTGGATACAAGGTTGGCGGGAAGCAGTGGGGCTGGTGCCATTCCTCAACCTCCTCAGGTTAACAGTTCTGAAACTTCTGGGGTGGAGGCAGGATCACATGGGTCGCTTGACAAAAATTTAGGCTGAGATGCCTGCCCTCCCTCCTCCCAGAGATTCTGAATCAGTGGTCTGGGGACCCAGGTAATCCTGAGAAAGTGGTCCTTGGAGAAATGCTGGGTGGTCTGTTAGCTGTTGGGTGGAGAAAACAGCCATAACCACACCGGCTGCATTCATTGTGTGCCTACTGTGTACCTGATGTTTGGCCTGAGCCCCCTCATTTTATCCTCTGAGAGCCTGCCAGGAAGTTGCCGTCATTTCTATTCCCAAAGCCACACACTGCCCTCCAGAAAGAAACCACAGTTTGAGGTGCTTTCCTCTCCCCCCACTCACCCCTGCACCCCTTTACAACCCCCAGGGGCTTGCAGACTCTGGGACCCACGCCAGGCACAGGACCAGAATCAGCATGTGACTCCCCAACAGGAGAGAGCGACCAGGGTGACACCCGCTGGCAAGAAAGACTGCAGAATTGTACTGTGATGGAGAACACCACTACCCCTCCACCTCCCAGGGATGAGGCAGCAAGTGGGGGGCCACTCCCAGCCTGAGTGCCGCCCAACCCATGGGGGAGGCTTCAGTGTTCCCAGACGGGATGGGCCAGCTTGGCGAATTCCCAGGCGACGGGCGCCCCCTGCAGCCAGACAGGGGTGCGGCAGGGCAGAGGCGGGGACGTCGCTGGGGCTGACCTCCCTGGGACCTCTGGGGTTGCTGGGCTTTCTGTTACACCGCTGTGGTCCTTACGGTCCCCCCATTTTAAGGATGAGAGAAGTGTTGAGTGACTTAACCAAGGTTGCAGAACCAGCCAGTATGGGACCCTGGCTCCTCTCTCCCAGGGCATTTGTCCCGGCCCCTTGGAGCCCCCCCTCACCCCCAAGTTCCCTGGCCCCCAGGACAGACAGTGCAGGAGAGTCGTTGTAGGAGGCAGGCAACGGATATTTAATGGGCTTTGGTGGGGCTCACAACACTCCCGCCAGGGGAATGGGCAAGGGCAGAGCATAGACAGGCCTCCATGCGGGACTCAAGAGATGAGGTTCAGGTGCAAGGGCTCCTGGCACCGCCGGGTATGAGGGGGCGAGCGGCAGACAGAGCCTCGTCTGGGGCAGTCCCGCAACAAGGACAGCACTGGGCCTGGATGGAGCTAAACACAGAGTGGAGGGATGGGGGCTCTCCCCAGGCCCTGCCCCACAGCTCACAACCCACCAGGTGAGGAGAAAGAAACAGTCCCTGCCACCCTCCCCCTAGACAGACCAAAGAGAGTGGGCTGGCACCCCAGAATGTCACTGCAGGAGCCCTGGAGGAAGCTGGGCCTACCCACCCCCACTTCATTCCTAATGGTCGGCTTCCATGTGTTTCCTGTGTTGGGCTTTGGAGTAAAAGTTGTCTTTAAGTAAAGGAATCCCCCCTCAGATTTATGAACCCCTGGACTAGTCTCAGTCCTTACTAATAGCTGAGGAAATGGATGCCCAGAAAGGGTAAGTGACAGGCCCAAGGCCTACTAGCAAGTGAGGGGTGTGGTCTCTTCCCTTCCTGTCTCCAGGGATCCCTGCTCTATTCTGGAGGCCTGTGACTTGACTTCCAGCCCTGCTCAGGTCTCTGATCCCCCTCCCTCAAGTTCTGAGTGCTCCAGCTTCAGGGCCAGCCCAATATGGGGGGGGGGGGTTGCCCCCAACACCTGTAAAATCCACAGACCCCCCTCTCCCAACACGCACACACTCGAGCACACTCCTCACCTCCTGGAGGGATGGAGCCTCACCACTCCCTGGGGGAACCTTCCCTGGTTTGTAGAGACTCAGAGGTTGGAGTTGGGGGCCAGGCACAGGCCCTGGGTTGGCTGGGGGACTGAGCACCGAGGTGCACATTGGGAAGTGAAGGTTCTGCATGGGCGCCCAGTCAGACCCCACCATTCTCTGTAGCCAGACAGCTTTGGCCATGTACCTGGGGAGCAATAAGCCAGACGAAAGGGGTCATGGCCCTCCTGGCCTGGTCCCCCTCAGCCTGGGGAGCACACAGCCCAAGGCTTGGCCCTGCAGAGAGCTAGGATTAGTCTCAGCCAGGCTGTAGTGTGCCTCCACCCCATTCCTTGGGTGAAGAACCCACAAAGGCGAGGAACCGGGGGTTCCAGAGGCTTTCACCATGCCCTGGGAAAAAACCCCGAAAGAAGAACCAGGGAGTATAAGGGCCTGGGAGCTGGGCTAAGGGGCCGGGGTGATGACCGGGCTTTATCCTGCCCCCCCTCCCGACCTCAGCCCCAGGAGCCACCTCTCGGGCCCCTGGTCTGCCAACTCACTTGGGTCCCAGCGGTGCACAAATTGTTAAATACCAGTTGCTGGCACAGCCGTGGTCAAAGGGGTTGTATCCCTGCAGGTATCGGCACTGGAGGGAGGCAAGGGCCAGAAGAGGAACTCAGATCCTGCAGGACTGGGTAGGCAACCCCCGCCAGCCCTTCCTGAACGGACAGCTCAGCTTAGGGTGGCAGGAAGACTCCAAGGACAGAGAAGCAGAGAGAGGGAGCCCCGGCCTCCTCCAGCCCACCCACCCCTGAGTTGCTCTCTCTAGGCAACCCCCGGCACTGCGCCCACTTCTGCCTTCTCAGGGGTCCTCCCCGATCACCCGTACCCCTTTTGCAGTATCCTCCCTTTTTCTGTTTCTTTTGGCCCCTGCACACCCCCCTGCTACCTCCCTCCAGATATACTTTCTGATCTTCCTTTTGTTGCTAAATTGCTCTAAAGCCAGTTCCATGCCCCTCCCCCACTTCCCTACTTTCCCACCTCTCATTTTTTTTTTTTTTCCCCAAACTGGTGTTAGCTGAATTTCACCATCTAGAAGAGCAGTTGCCTGGGGCGCCACCAGATTCCTTAACAAAATAACTTGGCCCTGGAAGTCTGGGCCAAAGACCCTGAGCATCTGTGCAGCAAAGGTCAAGTCCTCCCCTGGACACTCTTTAACCAAGTTCTTCCCCTTCCCTCCCTCTACCCATCAGCCTTGCCCTCCTCCTCCTCTTCCCCAGCACAAGTTGATTCTCATGCTGACTTCAAGAGCCTTCACTACAAAATGTCCGTCATGACCAAAAGTGGCCCAGGGCCACCTCTGTCCATCACCAGCTCCCCTATGTCCCATGTCCCTGTCACGATGATATTGACCTTCAACACTATTCTCCACCAAAAGGAGCCAGAACTCCATGCAGGGCAGGTGAACCTATGGAAGGAAAAGTCCAGACACCTCCACAATGACCCACTGGTGCCAAAAAGCAACACTAACCAGAGCTATACTTTGAGTTCTTGCCTACTTTAATATGTTTAAAGCATTCAAGTAAAGGAAACTGGTATTCTATCTGCAATTTTAATTAAATGGTTAGAAGAGTTGGGTTACATTTACAATTAGAATTTTAAATTTAGAGAAATTAATTTTGATTTATTAGATATATATGAGGTATACAAACATGTTGACTTCTTCAATACGTGAAGGAGGGATAGATAATTGCCTAATGAACTCATCAGAACTTGCTAACAAAGCGCAGACCTTTCCTCTCCCCAAGAAGAGCCTCTCAGATGTGAACAGAATCCAGCAGCTCGGAAGTTCCTTGACTATCCTCTTTCACTGGCTCCAGACCCAGTTCTCGTGCTCCAAATCCAAATCGAATGCTCTCCCACTCCACAGGTGGTAACCAAATTGGGCATCTTCTCGCTATGTCTCCTGCCCAGCTCCCTGCTGCCTCTGCTCTCTGCCCTTCTTCCCCAGGGATCAGGGTATCAGGCTTTCCTCGCTCTCTCACTCCCTCCCTCCCTCTCTCCCAAAGCAGTATCAGTTCCTTTGGGTACAGATTCCCTCATTTGCTCATAACTGTTCTGGGGCCTCAGCAATGCCCTAGGCACTGCACTGGGCACTGAGGACACACCACCACCAACACAGCCAGCCTTAACTTTCAGGCGGCTGGTGAGTGGTCAGGCAGCCCAGAGAGGGGATGGGGGAGCAGAGCAGGCAGCCGGTGCCTAGACTCTAGGGGGCAGAGAGCCGGGACCTGAGAGGCTGGGCAAGGGCCATGGCACGTGCATGTGGGACCACGCTGGTGTGGGACAAGATGAGTCTTAGGACTGCCACTGCCCACTTGGTGAGCATGACGTTAGTGTGACAGTGAGCAGAGGCATGGCTGCAGTAGGCTGGGGAAGGGGAAAGTGAGCAGAGCCAACTCGTTCAAGAAATACTCCTCTGCTGGAGGGGAGAGCGCAGCAGCCAGAAGGGAGGCCTATGATGTTAAGGACTGTTTGCTTTGTTTTAAGATCAGAGAGACACAAACGTGTAAATGATGATGGGAAGGATTGGTAACAACAGCAGTGCTCTACTGGGCATTTGCTTGTACCAGGCACTGTTGTATGTGTTGTACACAAATCAACCCGTGCTGCTCCCTTTTACAGATGGGGAAACTGAAGCACCAGGTGGCCAAGAGACAGACCCAAGATCTCCCTGCCGATAGAAAGCTGTGGTTTGAATTTATGTACTCTGGCTGCAGAGCTCTTGCTATCAACCCCCAAGCAAGTGGCCGTGGGAGATGTGGTTTGGGGATGGAGATAGGAAGGGAATGAATGCCTGAAATGGGTTCTGGAGGTAACGGGACAGAGCCCTGAATGAATGAGTCACATTCATTGCAGAGTGCAGTGACTCACAGAGTACAGACTACAGGTAGATTTCTTAAGACTGGAGATCATAGCCTGGGAGAGCCCCAATCTGAGGAGCGGTGCAAGGACGGGCCGATGGGCTGACTGAGGGCTAGAAGAACCATGGGACATGGGAAGGGAGAATGTCCTGGAAAGGCTGAAATGATGGTCTGAAGTTGGGGAGAGAAGGCATGCAGACCACAGGAGGTAATGAGTAAGGGCTAATGGGTAAGAGCAGAGGAGTCACAGGTGGGCTGGGAGCCAAACAGGGGTAGGCTTGGGTGATTGAGTGCTGACTGTAGGGATGGGAGGTAGTGGCCAAGCAGGGTTCCTCTGTCTTTTCAGTTGTCTCCCTGTTTCCAGCCCTCCCTCATCAATGTGGCCAACTACAGCCTTCCTAAAACAACCTTAGTTAGGGTGCCTGGCTGGCTCAGTCGGAAGAGCATGTGACTCTTGATCGCAGTCTCAGGGTCGTGAGTTCAAACCCCACATATCATGTGGAGCCTACTCAAGGAAAAAAAAAAAAAACACCCCCCCAACATTTAGTCAGGTCACTGTTCTGCTAAAGGCATCCTACGTCAAGGATGTTCACTTTTTTTTTTTTCTTAAGATTTTATTTATTTATTTGACAGACAGAGATCACAAGTAGGCAGAGAGGCAGGCAGAGAGAGAGGGGGAAGCAGCCTGGGGGTTTGATCCCAGGACCCTGGGATCATAACCTGAGCCGGAGGCAGAGGCTTTAACTCACTGAGCCACCCAGGCACCCCAAGTATGTTCACTTTTATCACTCCTACTCAACACTGTACTGGAAATCCAAGACAGTGCAGTAAGAAGAAAAAAGAAAGAAAGCCATCCAAGTTGGACAGGAAGAAATAAAACTGTCCTTATTCATAGATGACAAGATTTTCTATGTAGAATCAACAAAAAAAGCTATTTGGACAAGTGAATCCAGCAAAATTCAAGATTCAAGACCAATAAACAAAGATCTACTGTATTTTCTTAAAATAATAAATAGAAATGAAATTTTAGAACACATTTATAATAGCACATGAATACTTAGAAAAGATCTAACACAATGTATACAAGATCTATATACTGAAAACTACTAAACACTGATGATAGAAATCAAAGAAGTAAATAAAAGGAAAGGGGTTCCTGGGTTCAAAAACTCAATATTATTAAGGTATCAATTTTCCTAATTGACTTATAGGTTCAATGTAATCCCAGCGATCTTTTTTTTTTTCTTTTTGGAAATTAAGCTGATTCTAAAAGTTATATGGCAAATAAAAGGAACTAGAATAACCAAAAGAACTCTGAAAAAGAACAAATCTGGAGAACTCACACTGTGTGATTTCAAGACATAATGCAAACCTAATAATCAAGGCAGTGTGGTATTGACAAAAGAATAGGGAGTCCAGAAATACACCTACAACTATTCAGTCAACTGATTTTTGACAAATGTTCAAAGGTAACTCAATGGAAGAAGAATATTCTTTTCAACAAATGATGTGGGAACAACCCTTATGCAAAAGTAATAAATCTTGACCCAACACTTGCCTCACATACAAAATTTAACCCAAAATGAATCATAGGCCTAAATATAAAATTCAAAAACTATAAAACTTCTGGAAGAAAGTATGGAAAAACCTTTATGACACTGGGTTAGGCAAGGCTTTCTTTCTTTCTTTCTTTCTTTTTTTTTAAGATTTGACATAAATATTTGACATATTTATTTGACAGAGTGAGAGAGACAACTGGAGAGGGAACACAAGCAGGGGGAGTGGGAGAGGGAGAAGCAGGTTTCCCTGCCAAGCAAGGAGCCCATGATCCTGGGATCATGGCCTGAGTGGAAGGCAGACACTTAACAACTGAGCCACCCAGGCCCTCCTAGTCAAAGCTTTCTTAATTACAACACCAAAAGCACCGTATATAAAAGAAAGCAACCTACAGTGCACTTCATCCAAATGTAAAACTTTTGATCTTTGGAAGACACTGTTTAAAAATTGAGATGACATGGGGCGCCTGGGTGGCTCAGTTGGTTGGATGGCTGCCTTCGGCTCAGGTCATGATCCTGGAGTCCCGGGATCGAGTCCCGCATCGGGCTCCCAGCTCCACGGGGAGTCTGCTTCTCCCTCTGACCTTCTCCTCGCTCATGTTCTCTCTCACTGTCTCTCTCTCAAATAAATAAATAAAATCTTAAAAAAAAAAATTGAGATGACAAGCCACAGACTGGGAGAAAATATTTGCAAAACACTTATCTGAATCCCGAGTATATCAAGAATTTGTAGAATTCAGTAATTTCAAAAAACCCAAATTTTTTTTAAATGAGCAAAAGACTGGAACAGATACTTAATCAAAGATAAGCAAGGGATATCCTGCAGTAGGAGAACAGATAAACAAAAGGTAGTCTATCCATAGGACGCAATAGGACACAGCAATAAAAAGAAAAAAACTACTGGTATGGGCAGCAGCAGGGACGGATCGCTAATGCCGAGTGCAAGAAGCCCGCTCAAACGGCTATGATTCCATGTATACCAGTTTCTGGAAAAGGAAAAACTACAGGGATAGAAAGATCAGTGGTTGCCAGGGGCTGCAGGCAGGGAGAGAACCTGACTACAAAAGACCATGACGGAGTTTTTGGGGGGTGATGGCGCCATTATAAATCTTGATCATGGTGGTGGTTACAGGACCAGACTGTATGCTTTTCAAAATTCATAGAAATGCACTGAAACGGATGAATTTTACTGCATTTAAGAAAAGGGGAAAAAATCCTTCCTTGGCTCCCAGGCTTTCCCTGAACCAAGACTCCATTCTCCACCTGACTTTCTGGGCCTTTTAATTCTGGCCAATCCCAAGCAGTACGCTTCTTTCCCACGGCACCTTCTGCTCCAGGGGGCGCTGGGTCCTCACCATCCTACCCAGATCCTATCCACATCCCACAGGCTTGCAGGCTTCCTTGCCTTCCTGCGGGCAGCACCCCTCACCCGCACTGCTCTCACCCGCCCCCACCCCCACCCCCACCCCCACCCCCACCCCGGCCCCGGTTTTCTGCACGTCCAAAACCACCGCACGCCGCGTCCTACTCCGCGCGGTGGTCCTCACTGAACTTGAGTCCCTCTGTGAGTCTGTTACTCAATGTAGGGCAGGCCCTTCCTCGTGGCGTTCACCGCTGTCTGGCGGGTGTTATTCTGATTTCAGGGTCCTTTTCCACAGAAGCGCAGGATGTAGCCTTATTCACCTCCTCACCCGTCGCTCAAAATGAAGCCCACGAGGCCTAGCACACAGTAGGCCCCGGATGCAGTGCCCCCGGGAGGGAGGGTGACCCCCGAGCAGCGGAGGATGGAGGTGCATCTAGGTCTAGAAGGGCAACTGAGGCACCTTCGAGGGAAGTCAGCCGGTTAGGGACGGGGCGGTGGACAAGGAGCGTTAGGGGCAGAGGTCCTGAGGCCCAAGTTGACCATCCACAACCCTGTATCCCGGCGCCCCGCTCGGCCTCGCGTACCTTGCCCTCGTAGGAGCGCTCGGCCGCGCTCACCGACTTGGCCTGGATCAGCAGCAGCAGGAAAAGCGGCACCAGGAAGCCGACGGCGGGTACAGCCACCAAGATGCTGCGCACCTGCTAAGGAGCAGCGCCGGGAACCCTCCTCCCTGGCCCCGCCCCCGCCCCGACTCCTCCCCAACTCCGCCCCAAACAGCCCCGCCCGCTCCCAACGCTGGGCGCCGCCGTACACCTCAACCCACTCTGCTGTCTAGACCCCGTGACACCGTTAGCACTTCCCACCATGACCCTGCTGTAGATTCTGGACTCTCCGCAGTCCCTCCTAGCCCCGCGCATCTCCCTGGCCCTACCCACCCCCGCCTATCCCAGTGGATTCTCCCAGCGCCAGTAGCTCTACCCCCGTGACCCCGCCCCCGGTCAACCCCCCGCGCCCCCCCTCTGTTCTCTACGTGGGTACCCGGGGAGGATACGCGATGGCTTTGTCCATGGTGAAGGGCAGGTGGGTCGTGCGCACCAGGAAGATCAGGCAGGTCACCAGCATGGCACCCGAGTAGAGAAATAAGGACAGGACCAGCAGCATGAAGAAGCGGAAGTTGCGGTGACCAATGCAGTTATTGACCCATTTGCAGTGGTGGTCAAAGTCCTGGATAAGAGGGAGGGGAGCAGGCCTCGAGGACCGGACCTCTGGACCAGTCTCCATCGCCCCCAAATCTGAGGCTTTATCCACCCCCCCAACTCCTGTTCCCAAAAGCCATCTGCCCGTGGCCCCTCATACCAAACTGGGTCTCATCCCTAGGGAGAACCCCAGCCACAAAGTCCCTAGCGCTAGCATTTTTGTCAGAGCGCTGTTAGGTCTCTGTGGCTCACAAGATCATGCATCAAAAGGCCTGTAAGACAAGGCCTGCCTGGTCTGGGGACACGTCCTGGTGTAACTGTGGGCTGGACATAGACTATCTCTGGGCTTCTGTTTCCTACATCCACTGAGGATAATAATACCCTTGCTCAGCCCGCTTCCCAGGGTTGTGAGGACCAGACAAAACAGCACCTTTATAAACCTTGGCAGCTGTGCACGTGACACAGACAAACACTCAGAGCCCAGGAGACCCAGACAAGAAGAGGACAGGTGAAGCTTTCCCGGCCAGGCCTCCAGCTAGCCTGACGGCCTTGGGCAGCTAGAGTCAGCAAGCCTGGGGTAAGACAGTAGTGTCTTTTTCCCCCTGGCCTGACCAGGCCCAGCACAGGTATGGATGTGTCTGCGGGTGACTGCACCTGCGCAGGCAAAGGCCAGTCTCCCTGGGCAGGTGCATGTACAGAGGAAGTGACCTGCAAGAGTGACCCAAAGTGGTTGGGCGTTACTGCCCCTCTTGGCCTTTAGCAGTGCCAGATGTGGTTTCAGGCTTTCCACTGGCCCCCGTGTGAGGGGGCGGGGTGGGGGGGTGGTGGGCGAGTCAGGAGAGGCACTCACTTCTACACAGATGTTGCACCAAGGACAGTGGTAGGTCCGGGGCGGGCGGTGGAAGCAGCACTTTTGGCACCACTGCAGGCGGAAGGCCCTGTGGTTCACCCACACCACCTGCACCATCATGGGACCCTGTTCGTTGGAGCCTGGCATGGGAAGAGGATTGGGCAGCAGCAGGAGGCCCTTCTGTCAGTCTGCTGCTCTGGGGGGTAGGGAGGCCAGCCCCAGGTCATTACTGGGCTCCAGGAAGTGTGGGGAAGAGGTGAGGGAGGGTATCCCTCGTCTCCATTGAGCAGGCTGCCCAAGCACAGAGAGCCGGGCGTTCAAAGGCAAGGCAGGTTTCCAGCCAGAAGTATTCTGCGAGGACTCAGCCCTTTGAAACTGTGATTGATGCTTTAATGGAGGGAGAACTGAGTCATTTCAAAGAGCTGGCTTCTCTTTCTGGCCTGCCTGGGCCCTCCCACACAAGGTGGCTGGAAAACCTCCAGAAATTTGTTTTTCCACGCCTCCATGCCTGGAACAATGAAGTGCCAGAGGCACTTGAGGGGCAAATGAGGAGGTACGGTGAAAAGGTCCTGAGGCCTGAAGAGGGGAGACGGGAGGGGCCTTCAGGAGGGGCTGCCTCCTTCTCCCAGGGGCCAACATCTCACCTTGATGCAAGATGCCGGGGTCTGAGAAATTGAGTGAAACCAGACTGAAGATGGTGAGGACACAGAGGAGGCCTGTGACGAGGGGAAAGGCCCACTCCCCGTTCTGGGCCAGCCACCTGCAACTGAAACCAGAGCAGGGCTTGGCCCTCATCGCAGTGGCCTGAAGCTCCCCCCGAGACCCACCGATCCTGTCCACTTGGTCAGAACCCACATACCTTGAACCCCACTCTAAATCTCCTGGCTCGTGACAGATCCTTAGTGACTCCACAAAATGTCACTCAGCGTTGCGAGTGACCTGCAGCTCCCAGAGGCACCAAGCGCTGCACTGCCTGTGTCTTTGCACATTCAGTTCCCTGGGCCCGGACTATCCTGCTTCCTCTCGCCCCTCTTGGGCACTTCCTCTGCCTCTGCACTGTCATTATCTGTGTTCCTTTCTGTCTCTGTAGGAAACCTGCAGCTTGTGTGGGAGGGAGACTCACGGGAATGCGAAGAAGAGGCCACTGAAAACCACCAGCAGCACGACATTGAAGGCGGCAAACAGGCTGGGGAGGATCCATGGAAGAGGAGCCTGAGGCGGGGGATGGGGCTCCTTCATGAGGGGCACAGCATCCTTCAAGAGCGGCATGGCTGGACCTCCCACGCCGGCAGGGGAGATCAGAGCCACTAGGCTCCCTCGCCCCTGCTGGCTCCAGGAGCCCCATGGCCACAGCAGCCTCGGAAGCCACAGCCCAGGGTGGAAGGAAAGAAGTCCCAGTGTGACATCACAGAGGTTGAGAAGGATGGAGGCCAGCAGCGCCCCAACAGAACTGTCTGTGGCCTGTGACAGGCACCGCCCACAGCAAACCCACCTCCCACCCCTGCTCCATGCTTGTGCCAGGGACTGAGAGCTCCTGCCCCTGTGAGGTTGGCTTTGAGACGATATGAGAATAGAGAAATGTGTGGGCGATTCTGATCATCCTCTCAGGCTTGAGGCTAATCGGAGCAGACGGTGCCCATCATACATCCTATCTCCATTTTCTTCCTTTTTGTTATTACAAAATTCCACTTTCGGGGGAAGGGGCAGCTAAATAATTTCCCAGCTTCCCTCATTTCCAGAGTTGGCTTCATGACACAATTCTGGTCAAAGAGATCTAAGTGGATGTCTGCTGAGGATTTCTAGAAGAGCTTCACTCAGTCCCTTTCTTCTGATCTTGAGGCTGGATGTGCTGGCTGAAGGTATCATCGTGGACTCATTGGGCAGCATGGCAACATGCTACACAGAACGGCATTGACATTGTTGGGTCACTGCCCAGACCTGAACTAGGCTCCCTCTGATCTGCTTATTATGTGAGAAGATAACTGAGTTTTCTGTTCCGTGCAGCCGACATTTGTCATTTGTTTTAGCTATGGAGCATCTGAACCCCTCTGTGCACAGAGGGCACCCTGCACTGTACCTCTTCATGAAGGACAAAGACCGTTCCCCATCCCAACTGGAGCTAAAACTGCCAGAAACTCACATTCAAAGCCTCTCCTGCAGCGAGGGCATAGCTCTGTGACCCAGCACCACCAATTAGCCTCAGCACCGCCACCAATCGAGTGGGAGTCTTCTGCACATATTTTCAGAGCTCCTGTGTGTTGAATGGCCATTTAAAATGTCACTTTAATTCCAACAGTGATTGTATTCTTCTTCAAAAAGTAATTCCGGGGCACCTGGGTGGCTCAGTGGGTTAAGCCTCTGCCTTCGGCTCAGGTCATGATCTCAGGGTCCTGGGATCAAGCCCCACATTGGGCTCTCTGCTCAGCAGGAAGCCTGCCCCCCACCCACCCCCCGCTCTCTCTGCCTGCCTCTCTGCCTACTTGTGATGTCTCTCTGTCAAATAAATAAATAAAGTCTTTAAAAAAAAAAAAAAGTAATTCCGGAGGTGCCTGGGTGGCACTGTTGGCTCAGCATCTGGCTCTTGGTTCCCATATCCGGCCGGCTCTGCTGAGCATGAAGTCGGCTTGCGATTCTCTCTCCCCCTCCTCCTGTCCTCTCCTGCTTAATGCTCCCTCCTCTCTCTCTAAAATAAGTAATAAATCTTTTAAAAATAAATGTAATTCCAAAAGTCCTATTTTGAATTGTACTAGATGAACTGGAACATTTTGAGGAAATTAATTTGGTTAAAATCAGAGCAATGCACAATTATTGTTATATTTTCTTATGTATACAGTTTTTCTTCACGACATTCAAATTAATGTGTTATAATTGGTGTTTTAAGTAAGAATACGATCTTATAAGGGGCACTTGGCCTGGCTCAGTCAAAAGAGCATGCGATTCGTGGGGTGCCTGGGTGGCTCAGTGGGTTAGGGCCTCTGCCTTCGGCTCGGGTCATGATCTCGGGGTCCTGGGATCGAGCCCCGCGTCGGGAAATCTGCTCAGCGGGGAGCCTGCTTCCCCCTCCTCTCTATCTGCCTCTCTGCCTGCTTGTGATCTCTGTCCGTCAAATAAATAAATAAAATCTTAAAAAAAAAAAAAAGAGCATGCTACTCTTGATCTCAGGGTCATGAATTTGGGTCCCGCCTGGGATGTAGAGATTATTTAAATAAATACAACATTTAAAAAAATACTATATTTGATTGTATTTCAAATATTAAGGTTTGGGGCACCTGGGTGGCTCAGTCGGTTAAGCATCTGCCTTTGGTTTAGGTCATGATCCCAAAGCCATGGGATTAAGCCCCACATCGGGCTTCTTTCTCAGCAGGGAGCCTGCTTCTCCCTCTGCCTGCTGCTCCCCTGCTTGTGCGTGCACCCTCTCTCTGACAAATAAATAAAATCTTTTTTAAAAATTAGGGTTTAAAGTTTTCGAAATTTTCATTTGTCATAATTTAATATAACTATATATGTATGCACATTTAAAATTACTACATCTTGATACATATTAAAGTTAGTTAATTTTGGAAGGTGCCTAGGTGGCTCAGTGGGTTAAGCGTCTGGCTTTAGCTTAAGTCATGACCCCAGGGTTCTGGGACTGAGTCCCACTTTGGGCTTCCTTCTCAGTAGAGAGCCTGCTTCTCACTCTTCCTCTGCCCCTCCCCACTACTTGTAATCTCTCTCTCAAAAAAATAAAATCTTTAAAAAAATTAAAAATAAAATTAATTTTTCCATTTTGATCTTTCTTTAAAGATTTTATTTATTTATTTGACAGACAGAGAAGCAGAGAGAGGGAATACTAGCAGAGGCAGAGCCCCAATAAAATTAATTTTTAAAAAGATTTATTGATTTGACAGAGAGAGATCACAAGTAGGCAGAGCAGCAGGCAGAGAGAGAGGGGGAAGCAAGTTCCCTCCTGAGCAGAGAGCCGGACGCGGTACTCCATCCCAGGACCCTGAGATGATGACCTGAGCTGAAGGCAGAGGCTTAACTCACTGAGCCTCCCAGGTGCCCCTAAAATTAATTTTTTTTTAAAGATATATTTATTTATTTGACAGACAAGAGATCACAAGTAGGCAGAGAGGCAGACAGAGAGAGAGGAGGAAGCAGGCTCCCCGCCGAGCAGAGAGCCCGATGCGGGACTCGATCCCAGGACTCTGAGACCACGACCCGAGCCAAAGGCAGAGGCTTAACCCACTGAGCCACTCAGGCACCCCTAAAATTAATTTTTTAATGGTATATCTACAATAGGAGAGAACTGGTAGCTTGGAATAGAAATGATCTTTGCATAACAGTCTGTTTTCAGCATGATGCAGTAAAAAGTTATTATTTGCTTTCTGCCGAATTTACTCAGTGATAGAGAATCATGATCTCACCTAACCTAAATGAATAATCTCATGGGGTCTATTCACTTACTTATTTCTTTGTTGTTTGGGGAAATAAGCAAATAAATAGGATGATAGGAGATTATTTACTTCTTAAAAAAAAAAACTAAAAATGTGGTGTGCCTGGGTGGCTCAGTTGTTAAACATCTGCTTTTGGCTCAGATCATGATCCTGGGGTCCGGGATCAGCCCTGCATTGGGCTCCCTGCTCAGCAGGAAGCCTGCTTCTCCCTCTCCCACTGTCTCTCTCTCTCTCTCTGTCAAATAAATAAATAAAATCTTTTTAAAAAATCATTTTAAAAACCTGAAAATGCTGAGCATTAGTTACGTTACCTTCTGCTCTGTCATGTAAAAGACTGTTAGTCTGATTAATAATACAACAGACAGGGGCCCCTGGGTGGCTCAGTGGGTTAAAGCCTCTGCCTTGGCTCAGGTCATGATCCCAGGGTCCTGGGATCAAGCTCCACATCCGGCTCTCTGCTCAGCAGGGAGCCTGTTCCCCCCCACCCCCCGCCTGCCTCTCTGCCTACTTGTGATCTCTGTCTGTCAAATAAACAAATAAAATCTTAAAAAAAAAAATAATAGGACACCTGTACTCTCACATAGCAACAATTCTCCTTGATGTTGCTATTCTCTGATGCTGGGGCCCAACTTCAGAAAAATAAATTTGACCTTGTGTCTTTTTGACCGCAAGGTGACACCAAAGGCTTCCTCTGCCCCCTCGTGACCTGTGACATGGCACAGTCAAGCCTGGAAGGCTGTTAACATAGAAATACGATAAACGTGTTCCAAATTTTCTTCTGTGCTCAACAGTATGGTGAGAGCTGCCCTATATAGAGGGCCCACGTTGTGGGGTAAACACATAAGTTTAAAAAAAGATTTAATCTCTTGTTTATTTGGGTAAAAGTTTACCAATATGAATATGTTTCTCAGTAATTTGGATACTCTTTTTTTTTTTTAAAGATTTTATTTATTTATTTGACAGAGAGAGATCACAAGTAGGCAGAGAGGCAGGCAGAGAGAGAGAGGGGGAAGCAGGCTCCCTGCTGAGCAGAGAGCCTGATGCGGGACTCGATCTCAGGACCCTGAGATCATGACCTGAGCCGGAGGCAGTGGCTTAACTCACTGAGCCACCCAGGCGCCCAATAATTTGGATACTCTTGCAGAGTGGGTAAAAGTACATTCAAATTCCAGTGCAAAGCCAGCCCAGACTGTCAACAAATTGGCTTCTGAGAACATTTTACTCCTTGGTTTTATTTTTATTTTATATTAATTTTTTAAAGATTTTACTTATTTATTTGAAAGAGAGAGAGCACAAATCGGGGAGAGGGAGGAACAGGAAGCCCAACTCTGGAACCATGACCTGAGCTGAAGGCAGACGTTTAACTGACGGAGCCACCCAGGTGCCCTTGTTCCTCGGTCACCTGTGTCACACGTATGTCAACTGGCAGCTAATTTGGCACACACTTTATGTAACAGATTGGTCAGTGTTTTCACTTTTCACTAATTCCTTTTGTTGCCTCAGGTTAATTACCAGTGAGTCTTCACAGAATAATTATGGGGACCCATCACTTATGTACCTCACCCCAACAGAGATGCCACTCTCCTCCATTCTGATAACGTTCGCTGCTGTAAACAAGTTAAAGTGCCTTGTTATCAACATACAGTTTCTCTGCTCCTTTCCTATTTGTCTGGAAGTCCCTGCTGGAAGCTGCAGACCAGAGATTTTGTCTTCTGGAAGAAATGTCAGAGGAGGAGAGAAAGGGCCGCAGGGAATAGCCACATGACTACAGACTGTCTTACAATAAGCTCAGGCGACCCCCAGCGTGGACAGCTCTTTGTCAGAGTCAATCACTGGATTCCTTCTTCCGAAAACCGACTCCTCCCCCAGTGCTGTTCCATCCAGTAATTAGGATTTCATTCACCCTATTGTTCAGCTCAAACCCATGGAGTCTCCTGACTCCTGTCTTTACCTCTTATCCCACATCCCATCCACCAGCTCTGCCATCAAAAGAGAATCTCACAAGTCCAAGCCACCCCGCTGTCTTGGCTGGATATTGCGGAATCATCCTAAATGACCCGGGCCTCTTCTGTCCTTGACCTTTCATAGACTGTGTTCCAAAGAGTAGCCCCTGATCCTTTTAGAACCTACATCACGGCCTCTGGTCAGGACCCCCCAGCTCCTGCTTTCCTTACTCAAAGTCCAAAGTCCTTACTGTGGCCTTCAAGGCCCTCCCTGACCCAGCTCCTCTAACTTTCTGATCTCATTTCCTAACACTCAGTCCCTTGCTCAGGCACACTGGCCTCTGTGTTCTTCCCCAAACACATCTGGCACACGCCAGTCCTGGGTCCCTCGAATTGCTCTCCTGTTTCCCTGGAATTTTCTGCTAAATATACTCGCTGAGTTTGCTTCCTCAGCTCGCAGAGTCCTTTGTTCACGTGGTGCTTCTGTGTCCTCCAGATGCCTGCATCTCCCCTGGTTTCCTCAGAATACACACCTCATGGGTGGATTCCAGATCGATAAATGTGAATACTTAAAACTTGCATAATTTACAAGATTCTTTCCAGAAGGTTTATAAATGTTTACACTGCTGTTATGAGCATAACCATATTATAATACAAACACTATAATTAAATATTAACATAAAGTAATTTCTCAAATTTTACAAATGACAAATGACACCTTGATCTTTTCATTTATATCTCCTTAAATCACTTATGACATTAAGAAAGGAAGATTTTCCAAGATGTCAGAGGAGTAGGAGACCTTACTTTTGTCCCAGGAGTTCAGAGATAGCTATCAAATCATTCTGAACACCTGTGAACTCAACCGGAGTTCTAAGAAAAAAATGCTATATTTGTACAAATAGAAAAGTGACCACTTTCTGCAAGGTAGGAGAATGACAGGATGGAAAAACTCACCCCAAAAAAGAGAAGAAGAGGCAGCACAATTAATAAGATTGAAAACCCCCTGGCCAGACTTATCAAAAAGAGAAGAAAAAGGACCCAAATAAGTAAAATCATGAATGATACAGGAGAGATCACAACCAACACCAACAAAATACAGTTATAAGAACATATTACGAGCAACTATATGCCAACAAATTAGGCAATCTGGAAGAAATGGCTGCATTCCTAGGAATGTAAAAGCTACCAAAACTGAAATAGGAAGACAGAAAACCTGAACAGACCTATAACCAGCAGAAATTGAAGCAGTCATCAAAAACTTCCCAACAGGGGCTCCTGGGTGGCTCAGTGGGTTAAAGTCTCTGCCTTCAGCTCAGGTCATGATCTCAGGATCCTGGGATTGAGCCCTGCATCAAGCTTTCTGCTCAGCAGGGAGCCTGCTTCCTCCTCTCTCTCTGCCTGCCTCTCTGCCTACTTGTGATCTCTGTGTGTCAAATAAATAAATAAAATCTTTTAAAAAAACCCACAAAACTCCCAACAAACTAGAGCCCAGGGCCAGACAGCTTCCCAGGGGAATTCTACCAAACATTTAAAAAAGAATTAATACCTTCTCTCTTGAAACTGTTTCAAAAAATAGAAATAGAAGGAAGACTTCCAACCCCTTCTATGAGGCCAGCTTTATCTTGATCCCAAAGCCAGACAAAGACCCCACCAAAAAGGAGAATTACAGACCAGTATCCTTGATGAACACCGATGCGAAAATCTCACAAGATACTATCCAATAGGATCCAACAGTACATTAAAAGGATTATTCACCATGACAGAGTGGGATTTATTCCTGGGCTGCAAGGTTGTTGCAACACCCGCAAATCAATCAATGTGATGCACTACATTAATGAAAGAACAAGAACCATATGATACTCTCAATAGAAGCTGAAAAAGTATTTGACAAAGTCAGCATCCTTCTTTTTTTTTTTTTTTTAAAGATTTTATTTATTTATCAGAGAGAGAGAGGGGGAGAGAGCGAGCACAGGCAGACAGAATGGCAGGCAGAGGCAGAGGGAGAAGCAGGCTCCCTGCCGAGCAAGGAGCCCGATGTGGGACTCGATCCCAGGACGCTGGGATCATGACCTGAGCCGAAGGCAGCCGCTTAACCAACTGAGCCACCCAGGCGTCCCAAGTCAGCATCCTTCTTGATTAAAATTCTCTACAGTGTAGGGATAGAGGGAACATACCTTAATATCATAGAAACTATATACAAAAAGCCCACAACCCATTCTCAATGGGGAAAAACTGAGAGCTTTTCCCCTAAGGTCAGGAACACAACAGGGATGTCTACCAACACCACTATTGTTCAACATAGTACTAGAAGTCCTAGACTTGGTGATCAGACAACAAAAAGAAATTAAAGGCATCCGAATCAGTAAAGAAGAAGACAAACTCTCACTCTTTGCAGATGACATGATACTCTATGTGGAAAACCCAAAAGACTCCACTCCAAAACTGCTAGAACTCATACAGAAATTTAGCAAAGTGGCAGGATATAAAATCACTGCACGAAAATCAATTGCATTTCTATACACCAACAAAGAGATAGAAGAAAGAGAAATTAAGGAGTCAGTCCCATTTACAATTGCACCCAAAACCATAAGATACTTAGGAATAAACCTAACCAAACAGGCAAAGGGCCTGTAGGCAGAACACTATAGAGCGCTTATGAAAGAAATTGAGGAAGACACAAAGAAATGGAAAAATGTTCCATGCTCATGGATTGGAAAAACAAATACTGTTAAAATGTCCATGCTACCCAGAGCAATCTGTACATTCAATGCAATCCCTATCAAAATACCATCAATTTTTGCAACACCTGGGTGTCTCGGTCAGTTAAGTGTCTGCCTTCAGCTCAGGTCGTGATCCCAGGGTCCTGGGATTGAGCCCTGCATTGGGCTCCCAGCTCATTGGGGAGTCTGCTTCTCTCTCTCCCTCTGCAGCTCCCCCTGCTTGTATGCTCTCTCTCAAATAAATAAATATAATCTTTTAAAAAAATCACCAACTCTTTTCACAGAGCTAGAACAAATAATCCTAAAATTTGTGTGGAAACAGAAAAGCACCAAACAGCCAAAGGAATGTTAAAAAAGAAAACCAAAGTTGGTGACATCATAATTCCGGACTTCAAGCTCTATTAAAATGTTATAATTATCAAGACAGTGTGGTCCTGGCACAAAAACAGACCCATAGATCAATGGAACAGAATAGAGAACTCAGAAATGGACCCTCAACTCTATGGTCAACTAATCTTCAATGAAGCAGGAAAGAATGTCCAATGAAAAAAAGACAGTCTCTTCAACAAATGGTGTTGGGAAAATTGGACAGCACATGCAGAAGAATGAAACTGGACTGATTCCTTACACCACACACAAAAATAGACTAAAAATTGATGAAAGACTTAAATGTGAAACATGAATCCATCAAAAAGGAGAACTCCAGGCAGCAACATCTCTGACCTCGGCCACAGCAATTTCTTGCTAGACACGTCTCCAAAGGTAAGGGAAGCAAAATGAACTATTGGAACTTCACCAAGATCAAAAGCTTTTGCACAGCAAAGGAAACAGTTGACAAAACCAAAAGACAACTGACAGAATGGGAGAAGATATTTGCAAATGTCTTATCAGTTAAAAGACTAGTATCCAAAATCTATAAAGAACTTTTAAAACTCAACACCCAAAAAATGAATAATCCAATCAAGAAATGGGCAGAAGACATGAACAGACATTTCTCCAAAGAAGATGTCCAAATGGCCAAAAGACCCATGAAAAAATGCTCAACATCACTCGGCATCAGGGTAATACAAATCAAAACCACAATGAGATACCACCTCACACCAGTCAGAATGGCTAAAATTAAAAAGTCAGGAAACGACAGATGTTGGCAAGGATGTGGGGAAAGAGGAGCCCTCCTACACTGTTGGTGGGAATGCAAGCTGGTGCAGCCACTCTGGAAAACAGTATGGAGGTTCCTCAAAAAGTTGAAAATAGAGCTACCCTACAATCCAGGAACTGCACTACTGGGTATTTACAACAAAGATAAAATGTCGTAATTTGAAGTGGCTCCTGGACCCCGCTGTTTATTGCAGCAATGTCCACAAGAGCCAAACTATGGAAAGAGCCCAAATGTCCATTGACTAATGAATGGATAAAGAAGATGCAGTGTATATATACAATGGAATATTACTTAGCCACCAAAAAAAAAAAAAGAAATCTTGCCATTTGCAATGACATGGATGGAACTAGAGGGTATTATGCTAAGCAAAATAAGTCAATTAGAGAAAGACAATTATCATATGATCTCACTGATATGTGGAATTTAAGAAATAAAGCAGAGGACCATAGGGAAAGGTAGGGAAAAATAAAGGAAGATAAAATCAGAGAGGGAGACAAACCATAAGGAGGGCGTTGGGGTGATTGTGTGATGGACATCAAGGAGGGCACGTGATGTTACATAAGACTGATGAATCTCTGACCTCTATCTCTGAAACTAATAATACACTATATGTTAATTAAGTGAATTTAAATAAAAAAATAATTAATTTTTTAAAAAATTAAGTATTCTTATACACCTGGAGGTCATTTTCTTGTAGGTGTTTTGTGAATTGCCCTTTTACATTTTGGTTCACTCACATCTCAATGTGGAAGTACTGGGTATTTTTCTCTTTTTTCTAGCGTGATAACATAAATTTTACCATTTTAACCACTTTTTATTTTTTACTTTTTAAAAAAGATTTTATTTATTTGTTTATTTATTTAACAGACAGAGAGAGAGATCACACGTAGGCAGAGAGACAGGCAGAGAGAGGGGGAAGCAGGCTCCCTGCTGAGCAGAGAGCCCGATGCGGGCTCCATCCCAGGACCCTGAGATCATGACCCAAGCCAAAGGCAGAGGCTTTAACCCAGTGAGTCACCCAGGTGCCCCTAGCAACTGGGATTTATCCCAGGAACCTGAGAGCTGTTGAATGTATACAAATCGGCCAATGTACTCCCCCATGTAATTGAGAGAAAGAAAAACATACTCGGCTGTCTTAATGCAAAAAAGGCATTTGGCAAAATCTAATACTACTCCATGATTAAAACACTCCCATACTAGGAATAGAAGGGACCTTTCTCAAATAAAGGGCATTTATGAAAAACACATAGTTAACGTCATACTTAATGGTGAAAGACTGAAAGCTTTCCTTGTAAGATCAGGAACAAGACAAGTATGTTTGCTTTTGTCACTTTTATTTAACATTATACTGAAGTTCTAGCCATGAGCAATTAGGTTAAAAAAAAAAAGTAATAAAAGCATCCACGCTGCGGGCACTTGTGTGGCTCATTTGGTTAAGCGTGCCCGCCTTCAGCTCAGGTCATGATCCCAGGTCTCTCTCTCACACAAAATAAAATAAAAATAAATAAAATTATTTTTTAAAAAAAGCACCCACACTGCAAATCTCCATTTGCAGGTGGTACAATTTTGTATATAGTTAACAGTATACACACACACACACACACACACAATCAGAGCTAGTCAATGAGTTCAGGAAAGTAGCAGAATTATTCTAACAGCCAGAAAATGGAAACAACCCGAGTGCCCACAGCTGATGAATGGCTAAACAAAATACGGCATATCCACACAATGGAATATTATTCAGCTGTAAGAAGGAGTCAGAGACCAGTATACACTGCAAACAAACCTTGAAAACATGCTGAATAAAAAAAGTCAGGGGCACCTGGATGGCTCAGTGGGTTAAGCCTCTGCCTTCGGCTCAGGTCATGATCTCAGGGTACTGGGATCAAGTCCCTCATTGGGCTCTCTGCTCAGCGGGGAGCCTGATTCCCCTTCTCCCTCTGTCTGCCTCTCTGCCTACTTGTGCTCTCTCTCTGTCAAATAAATACATCTTTAAAAAAAAAAAAAGTCAGGCATGAAACACCACGTACTGTAATGACAAGTGTCTGTTCAGGTACATGTTCGGAATTGGACCAAATCAATAGAGAGAGGAAGTAGATTAGTGGTTGCGAAGAATGGGAAGAAGGAAGAATTGGGAAGCAGGAGGTTTCTTTCTGGACTAATGGAAATATTCTGCAATTAGATAAATGGTGATAGTTACACAACATTATGAATACACTAAAATCACCGAATTATATACTTTACAATGACTAAAAAAGTGAGTTTTATGTTATGTGAATTTTATCTCAATGAGGCATTTTTTTAAAAAAAGATAGAATGGCCTTTAAATATCAAATGATTGAGGATCCCTGAGGAAAACTGATGAAACTTATAGGTATTTTTATATTTGGATTTTTCAAAAATGGTCCTTACACTGAGAGAGCCAAAATTGAAGTGACAGGCATCCTATCAGGCAATCATATAATTTGGTGAGAATAATTAAGCCAAAAAATGAAACAAAGAATGATTCATTCCTCTTGGGCCTAAAATTCAGTGTTTGACAGCAAGCTGTCCAAAATTAGCAAGAGAAGAATCTGATTGGCTGGTCCAGCTCATCTTCTCTGGCCATACCTTAGCTTGGGATGGACTGGCTTTGAGTCAGGCCATCATTGCCCTTGACTAATCGTGGGTGACACTGCCCGGAAGATAGCCACCTAGGGACTCTGGGTGGGGCCGCAGTACTCCCTCAGAGCTATAAAGTCCTCCCTCTCACCAACACACCATTATTTCTCTCTTCATCCTCATCCAACCTAAGAATCAGCCAGTCTCCCCCGGGCCTCCCAGCCCCTGCCGCCCAGAGTGTCCACCCAGTCGCCTTCCCTTCCTGACTCCCTCTCACTCTTCATTCCCCCTTTCCTGCCTCCCACAGTTCTGTCCTGAAGAAGTTTCAGAGAACATCTTCAGTGCCCAGTTACTTGCTCTGAGGAAGTCTAAAGTTCAGGCTTGAGACAATTAAGCTCAAGGCCTCTCACCAGGCTAAAGATGAATGACCCAGGGGGCATTCCTGTCACATGGCCAAGGCCGCTGAGTCAGCCTGTGTCTGTCAGGGTGGGACCAAGGCAAGTGACCCTGGTCAATGCCCTTGTATTCCTTGTGCCGTCACTTCCACCTCAGGAGATAACTGGGTCCCCGAGACTCCTGGATCCCTGGGCTGTCCCGTCCCGAGAGTTGTACTTTAGGAGGAGGATAAAAGAGGGACAAAACCGTGCTTGGCCCCGGGGAGACATTTTCGATGTACGGGGATAGCAGTAGAGAGTCCTCTTGGTACCACCAATAACTACTTCCTCTGACTATAGCTCCTCACCACCCCAGAATCTACTCTGTTGACCCTCTCACGGACCCTTTTCTTACTTTCAAAATTCTTATCTGAAGCTCAACAGACCTCCTGACCTAGGTCCCTTTTGCCTCTCTCCACACTCTCATGGCTTTCTATCCAACCTGGCATCAGAACTTCTGTGAGCCTCAGTTTCTTCATCTGTAAAATGGGAATAAAGACAGTACTCACCTTCCAAGAGCAGTTATAAAATTTCAACAAGATAAGGAACATACTGCATTTTCTATAGTGCCCGGGGCACACGTTTGCAGCAGCTGTCACTGAGCTTTCCTGAGTTTATCAGTCACGTGACCACTTCTAAAGCGCTCTCACTTCATGTGTATCGGGCCCTGGGCCAGGAACCCTGGGGTACTGTGCTTGGGCTCAAATGGCTTTAAATCTACTTAGAGAGAAAAGAGATCACTAAGCAATAAAAAGTTGAGAAACATACTTTGGCACGGCTTTCCAGAAGCTGTCCAAATGCTTGGAAGTCTCACTCGGCAGCTTTTGCGTCTTAAGTCCCTCTGCATCTTTGCTGCGTCTTTGGCTGCTGTTTGGCAGGATAAACCCCTCACCAAGATAAGGAAGGCTGAGATTTGGGAAACCCACATGGGCCTCATCTGGCTTTTCCAGATCATTCTCCCTTCCACACGCCAGACCAAAGTGTCAACACAGTGAGGGAGCTGGCCTTGACTATCCCGTCTCCAGGGGACCAGAGATCAAGTTCCAGCCAGGTTCTGGGAGACCTGGGTTTGCTGACTGGTAGTATTGCAGGGAGGATAGAGAACTTTATTTGACCACCACCCTAGAAGACTCCTTAGAGGGGATATGGGGTGAGGGCTGGCAGGTAGCAAAGGGTGTCCAAAGGCGTTGGTGGGAGGGAGAAAGGAAGGACAACACCTAGGGAGAGGGAGGAGTCAGGAACCAGGGAACTCAGCCAGCCAAGAGGATCAAATTCCTCTGGGGTGAACTCTGAGATAAGCTCTAGGGACCTGTGGGCACGGGAAGCCTGAGAACAGAGAGGCAGAGGAGAAGATCCTGCCAGTGCACCTACACGTGGCCGCGGTCCTTGCTCTGACAAAGGCCAGTGGGCAGAAAGACTCGTGGGAGCCACCTCCCTCAGGGCCCCCACCTGCCTGCCCTTCCTTGCCCCTCACTGCTTGCTGGGAAATCCAGAGAGGGAGAGAAGACGATGGAGCCAGACAGGACTCAGATAAAACTTGACCCCAGGTGAGTGAGGGTGGCAGGCCTAGAGCCAGGAACCAGTTGCTAAGCAGCGGAGGCCCCTAGCATGCTGGCCTGGCCCTATCTCCCTTCCAGGGCCTTTGGCTCCTAGGACACAGAATGGGGCAGATGAACAATGGTTTGGCTGTCCCTGAGGTCAGTGTGACCCTTCAGAGCCTTGGCTTTGCGCTCAATGGGGAAGAGAAAAATCCCAAAGGTGGGGGCTGTGAGGGACAGGCACAGAGCTGTGGACCCATCCCTGGTACTTAGGGCCCACTCTTTCTCTGAGACCCTGCCCTTTTTCTCTTGTCAGTGCCTGACCTGCTGCCCCAGTGGAAGTGGAGAGAGTGGGCACCAAAGTCAGGCCTGCCTATAGCCCTGGGGCACTTGTCTTATACACTAGCCTGGCCCATTTGCCATTTCCTCTAAGAACTGGGGCATCGAGGGGAAATGTACAAGCTCCCTGAACTCAGAAGTGTTTGAGGGAGTGTGAGATAATTGGTATTCCTTCTGGTACCTTCCATGTTCTGAACACAGGCTGGTATCTCTACAGGTACACAGCAGATCTTCTGGAGTTATTGAAAACCAATTACAGCATCTCGTCTGCCTGCTTCTCTCATGCTCCCACTGCAGCCCAGCTTCTGAGAGGTGAGTCAGGGGCCCTCCCCAGAGGGAGCTGAGAGGAGAAATGAGCATCCCTGCAGGGAGCCAAGACACCTGAGTGATGCTGATGAAAGGTGGTCCTGAGCCAGCCTGCCTGTAGAGCATCTGTCTGTCATGGTTAAGGCCTTAGAGAAGAGCAACTCTTCAAGGACCCAAGAGGCCAGAAGAGGGGCATTGTAGCCTAGCCAGGGAGACAAAGCTGCATGCTGGACCCCCCACAGATCCCAGCCTCAAAGCTCCTGCAAGTTGGGGACACTGGCCTGGAGTATTGTTCAAACCCCAGAGCCAACCAGGGATTCAAGATGGCGCCCGTATGATCCAAGCCCCAGAGAATCCCCCTTGGGGCCTGCACAAGAGCCTCTGGGAAAGGGTCATTCTAGAGGGGTGGTCGCTATGAATAATGTCCTTAAAACTTAGGCGAGCCTGTAGAAGTATTCCAACAATGTTGGCCAACTAGATCTTATACTGAATTGCTTTGAAAATGAAAAGCAGAAGACAGGTCTCAGTTTATTCCCTGGCCGCCTATATGACAACCAAACGACCCTAGCTTTTTTATAGCAAACATGGCTCCTATCCCTATTTCATTTCGTTTTCCTACTGCATGATTAACCACCTCTTAGACATTGATGAAGAGGAGTCTGTGTCTCTATGGTATCTTTTTTAATATAAAGATTTATTTATTCATTTGAGGGAGAGAGCATGAGTATGGTGGTGAGGGGCAGAGGGAGAGGGAGAAGCAGACTCCCTACTGATCAGGGAGCCCAATTCGGGGCTTGATCCCATGACCTGGGGATCACAACATGAGCCCAAGGAAGACACTTAACCAACTGAGCCACCCAGGGACCCCCTCTATGGTATCTTTAATGTTTTTGCATAACCTCCTTCCTGATATGGTCACTTCAGGGAGTAGACTTTCTGACCACACAGGATGTGGTCAGCGTGGATCAGGAGGCAGACAGGGGCACGTGCTTGGACAATGTTCAGCCTGGTTTCAGAGCGAATGACAACACTTTCCAGAGTGTCCAGAGAGGCTTTGCAACTGCTCTGGGGTCCGTGCTCGTAGCCAGCTTCTCTGTCCAGCTCCAGGAACCTCTCGTTCAGAGTGCAGCTGGCGGGACAAGTGTTCCATTAGCAGTTTGCCAACCAGATGCAATTTTGTCCTCCAAGGAACTTCTGGTAATGCGCAGAGACTGTTTCAGTGGCCCGGACTAGAGGGCGCAACGGGCATCTAGTCGGGGAAAGGCCAGGGATGCTGCCCTGAACACAAAGGCAAGTCCCCCACCACAAGGAGTTGCCTTGAACAAAGTGCCCACGGTGCTGAGATTGAGAAACCCAGCCTCACACAGGAAAAATCGATCTCACATTGCTTTGCGACAGATGTGCAAATAGAGGCCCCAGGGATCTTCAAAGAAGGGAGACCGTGCTGGGTCCGGTAGCCCAGCGCTCTGCCTGGTTCCCAGGGGGAATGTCGAAGAGCGGAGAGCAGGCAGTGCGCGCTGCTGGGGTGGGATGGAGACAGAAGGGGCAGGCACGTGCCGCGGACCCCGAGCACCTTGATCCGGCAGGGTTCCAGGTCGCTGGTGGAGAAGCAGGGGACAACCGAGAGGGCTGGGCAGGTGAGGTGGGGCGTGATGAGTTCAGGCGGGGGAGTTGCACTTTATCCTGCGGACGGAAGGAGCCGGGGAGGGCTCCGAGATTGGGAGGGGCTGGACAGGGCTGCAAAATCATTAATCAGTAAACGGGATGGACTTCGGGGAAGAAGGGCCTCGAGAAGCCGGGCTATGCATTGGAGACCATCGCCCCAGCCCAGCATGGGGAACATGAGTCTGAGCCGGAACGGTGTCTGGGAAGAGAGCGGGGGTTGGAAAACTGAGGCAAGCCCAAGAAAGAGCGGGCTGCCTGCGAGATAGCTAGACCGGGCGAGTGAAGGAAAAGATCCCGCAACTACCCCGCTGGGGATCGGGGCAGGCTGAGGGCAGCGGCGATGACCCCGAGAAACAGGAAAGCCCCAAAGAGGCTTTGCCCTGAGGACGTGGCAAAACCCTTCCTCCTTAGCCTATAAACTGTTGCTCCTTAAACTTGGCTGCCATTTAAGGAGGAGCTCTTGGGGGAGAATTACCAAATCTGTTTTTGAAATGCCTGTGGTATGATTGCGGTGACACTCCCTCCAGGATTCTTAAATGGACCCATCCAAACATTTCTGTGAAAGAGTGATGAGCCAGGAAAAGCCAAGGCAATTTTGAAAACAAGTGTGGAGGGCACCTGCCCTACCAGGGGTTAAGACCTAGAACGAGGCTAAGCAATGAACACTGAAGTGCAAAGGACCTAACAAGTAGAAACGTGGAACCGAACAGGCGTCCAGAAATAGCGCCTGCTTGGGCATGCGCTCTGTGAAGTGATGCCCCTGCCCACCCCCCACCCCCTCAGTGGGCAGAACGGAATCGTCAAGAAGTCATCTAGACAATGTATTTGTCCCGGGGCGGGGCGGGGATCCGTGTGAAAACCGCTCCAGTGTAGCTTTAATCCAGACAGCTAAAATACCTAAATGTAAAATACAAACTTTTTTTTTTTTACAAAAGACAATATAGAAAGATATCTTTCTGTTTGCTCTTTTGTTTTTATTTTTGAAACTTTTGTGATTTAAAAATCATTTTTGATGGCTATGATGAAATGCTAGTTAAAAATGTACACAATTTTATAATATAATTGCAGTAATACAATAGGTATGCACTTTAACCCGGGTGTTTTTTAAAGCTACCTTTTATTGAACAAATACTACTTGCGAGATGCTGTGCTAAGAGGTTAGTGGGAGGATGAATAAGCTGTCCAAGGTCAAGAGCAAGCACCAAGTGGGATTTTACTTGGAACACAGGTATCTCTGACTCCAGAGCCTATGCTCTTAACTCTCTTGAAGACAAACACGCAGATATGAAAATAACCTCTGGTTAGGAACTAGCTGAAATTATGGGGGATACTCTTTCAAGATTGTAATGCTCTATGGGGGATACTCTTTCAAGATTGTAATGCTCTAATATTGTTTTCATTACTTTTTAAAAAAAAATCATCCTATTGGAGATATGGTGGGAAATTTGCTAGTTGCTAAAGGTGTAAATGTATTCAAAATGGTCAGTTAGACAAGCTTTTCCCAAAGTGTGTTTCTTGGAATATGAATCTCGAGTAGTGCCTCATGAACACAGAATCTGTAAAAAAATAAGTTTTATAAAAGTTATATTCTATAACCTCCACTAGGAAATTACAGTATAAAGCAGATTAAAAACTTGAGTATGGGAGGAAACAGGTTTAACTTTAAGGCATCTCCATAAAGCCTCTGGCCATAGAACATTTTTGTCCCATATCTATTAAGATGCAGAAAATAAGATAGGGGACAATCTCCAAAGAAGATAAATGAGTTGCATGGAGAGCAGTAGTGTCAGGATCTATGGATGCTGAGAAACTTCTTTCTTAGCTTTTGTGTTGTGGCAGTGAATACAAGAGCCTATAGATACTACAAGTAGGAGAAAGAATATAGACCGTCAAAGCCAGAAGTTACAAGAAACTGCAAATCATGTCTGTACTGAAGAGTCACATATGCCCCCAGCCCACCTTCACAAACTTAAACAACTTGTTAGGGTTGCGTCTCATTGTTCATTTCGCTCCACATTCCCTCCCATAGCTGTGGGAACGCACACCAAGAGTCAGCCTGTGAAATGCTTAAGAGTATGGGCTTAGCCAGAAACCCCTGGGTTTCAATTCCAGCCCGGTAACTTCCAGGCTGTGTGACCATGGGTAAGGTGCTTAAACTCTAAGCTTAGTTTCCTGGAAAAGCCTATAAATGGAGATGACAATAGGAATTCACATGGGTTATTTCTTTCATTCAACAAATAGCCACAGTTGCTGTTCCACGCACTCGGAGATGGAACAGAGAACAAAGTTTGACAAAGTCCCTGCCTTGCAGGACTTTGCAAGGGCAGAAAAGAGTCAAATAAATAAATATGTAAATAACCTCACTGTGGGAGAGAGATGGAGCACTCAGGGAAAGCTGGCGAAGGAGGGGCATTTGATCTCAGTGAGGAGAAGCCAGCCACTGGGAACTAGGGAGAAAAACTGAATGGGCAGAAGCCGAACACCACCAAGCTCAGGAGGTGGCACCGCTGACATGGTCATTGGGAGGCTGAAGGGGTGTAGGAGTGGTAGGGAAATCCCAAACCTCAGTAAACAAGGACCAGCGAAGCTATGGTGTTTGACATGGGGGAACACAGGGTGTGGGAGAGGTTGAGGGTTCAGTGCCAGAGACCCAGGGTCAGAGGCCATGAAAGGGACTGTGGTTCTGGGAGTCAAAGTGGACCAGATTTTCAAAGATGAGGGAGCAGTTGAGTCAGTGAAGACTGGGAAAGGCTCCGGGCTTGAATAGCTTTTGAAAGGTCTCTTTTTACTCTCAGCTCTCCCTGAGCTGGGGGAGGACAAGGGTCAAGCAGACGTGGGCAAGTCTTGCCAACAGAGGCCTCGAAGAGTGACTCTGCCTTCTCACAATGGACATCGGTTTTGAGAAATCTACTGAATCAGGACACCTGGGTGGCTTAGTTGGTTGAGTGTGGGACTCTGGATTTTGGGTCATGTCGTGATTTGGGGTGGTGATCTCAGGGTTGTGAGATTGAGCCCTACATGGGTGGGGGGAGCTCCACATTCAGTTGAGGGGTGGGGAGAGGTTCTGCTTGGGATTCTTCTCTCTCTCTTCCTCTGCCCCTCCCCCTGCTCCTGTGCTCTCTCTCTTTCAGCCCTGACCTTCTTCCGTTCTCTGCTAATTATGTCAATATTTTTAGTTGGTTATCTTTATAGATTTATTATTCCTTTAGATAACTTCTTATTCTGCCAAGCAGGGGCAGTACTTCCTGACTTTGCACTTTGTAAGATAAAGATATTTGTGCCCCACTCTTTCCTTCAATTCTTTTCTATTTTTCTCTCCCCAAACATGGTTTAATTTAATTTAATTTAATTTAATTTTAAAAGATTTATTTATTTATTTGACAGGCAGAGACCACAAGTAGGCAGAGAGGCAGGCAGAGAGAGCGGAAGAAGCAGACTCCCCGCTGAGCAGAGAGCCCGATCAGGGATCAATCCCAGGACCCTGGGACCATGACCCGAGCTGAAGGCAGAGGCTTTAACCCACTGAGCCACCCAGGTGCCCAATTTTACAAATAACCAAACATGGTTATTAATTTTGCAATCTTCTTTGTCGACATGAGATCTTTTTTTTAGGTCTAAATTATATACAGTAAAGGGTAATGATCTCAAGTGTATATTGTGATGCATTTTTGCTTGTGTGTACATCTGTGAAACCACCACCTAGACAAAAAAATAGAACATTTCCAGCAACCAGTAGGGTCTCTTGTACTCCCACCCCAGTTACTATGCCTCCTGAGACCACTACTTAGACCTCTACCATCTCTATAGATCATTTTTCCCCATTCTTTAATTTGTAGAAACAAAATCAAACAGTATATACTCTTGTGTCTGGCTTCCGTCACTCATCATTAAAGATTAAAGATTAATCTGTTTTGTTGCATGTATCAGTTTATTATTTTTTTTATTGCTGTGTGATACTCTATTGTGGGAATGTATCACAATTTACAGCATGGGTTTGGAGCACTTGAGATTGAGTCTGGCATCGGGCTCTCTGCTCAGCTGGGAGCCTGCTTCTCCCTCTTCCTCTGCTGCTTGTGCTCTCTCTCTCTGTCCAATAAATAAAATAAAAAATCTTAAACAAATAAACAACATGGGTTTGAACTGTGCAGGTCCACCTATATGAGGATTTTTTTCCCAATAAATATATGTACGGTGCTGTAAAGATATTTTCTCTTCCTTGTGATTTTCTCTTTTTTAATAAAGATTTTATTTATTTTTTTTAAAGATTTTATTTAATTATCAGAGAGGGGGGGGGAGAGAGCGAGCACAGGCAGACAGAATGACAGGCAGAGGCAGAGGGAGAAGCAGGCTCCCTGCCGAGCG
Source organism: Mustela erminea (assembly GCF_009829155.1). Taxonomy (NCBI): domain Eukaryota; kingdom Metazoa; phylum Chordata; class Mammalia; order Carnivora; family Mustelidae; genus Mustela; species Mustela erminea. The sequence goes on from NC_045614.1 coordinate 102,797,809, forward strand.
AGGAGCCTGATGTGGGACTCGATCCCAGCACGCTGGGATCATGACCTGAGCCGAAGGCAGCTGCTTAACCAACTGAGCCACCCAGGCATCCCTAAAGATTTTATTTTTAAGTAATCTCTACACCCAGCATAGGGCTCAAACTTACAACCCGGAGAGCAAAAGTCGCATGCTCCACCGACTGACTGAGCCAGCCAGGTGTCCCTTTATGATTTTTTATTTTATTTTTATTTTTATTTTTTATTAACATGTAATGTATTATTTGTTTCAGGGGTACAGGTCTGTGATTCATCAGTCTTACACAATTCGCAGAGTTCACCATAGCATACCTTCCCCAATGTCCCAGCCACCCCATCCTTCCTACCCCCCCTCCATTCCAGCAACCCTCAGTTTATTTCCTATGGTTAAGAGTCCCTTTGATTTGTCTCCCTGTCTGGTTTCATCTTGTTTCATTTTTTTCTTCTCTTCCCCCATGATCCTCTGCCTTGTCTTTCATATTCCACGTATCGGGGGATCATATGATCTGTCTTTCTCTGACTAACTTATTTTGCTTAGTCTGAGCTTGTCCTTTCAATGTTTTCTTTTGACAAATGGAAATATTTAATTTTAAGAAAGTCCAATTTATCAATTTTTAAATTCATGGGTGGTGCTTTTGTGTCCTATTTTAAAAGATCTTTGCCTGTCTTTTTTTCTGTTTAAGATTTTACTTATTTATTTGACAGACAGAACACAAGTAGACAGAGAGGCAGACAGAGGGAGAGGAAGAAAACAGGCTCCTTGCTGAGCAGAGAGCCCTATGTGGGGCTCGATCCCAGGACCTTGAGATCATGATCTGAGCTGAAGGCAGCCGCTTAACCAACTGACCCACCCAGGCACCCCAGATGTTTGCCTATCTTAAAGTCATAAAGATCTACTTCTCTGTTTTCTTCTAAAAACGTTGTTTTAACTTTCACACTTAGGTGTTTTTGGATGATGTGAGGAAGGGGTCAAAGTCCTTTTTTTATCCGCCAAAGGATATCCAGTTAATCCAGAAGATTATCTTGAAAAAACATCCTTTTTCCCATAAATTGTAGTGGAGTCTTTTGTCATAAACCAGATGACCATACATTTGTGGATCTGTTAATAAATTTTGTTTTTTTAATTAAGTGCTAATAAGTTAAAAAATTTTTTTTTAAGATTTTATTTATTTATTTGACACAGAGAGAGAGATCACAAGTAGGCAGAGTGGCAGGCAGAGACAGAGGAGAAGCAGGCTCCCTGCTGAGCAGAGAGCCTGACGCGGGGCTCGATCCCAGGACCCTGAGATCATGACCTGAGCCGAAAGCAGAGGCTTAACCCACTGAGCTACCCAGGTGGCAAAGTGTTTTAAAAATATTACACATTCTTCACAAAGATTTTGAAGAAGCATCGCTGAGGGTAGGATCTGGGCAGCTATTTTTAACAACTACTCAAATGATTGAAGTAAACACTGAGGAAAGCTACTGAACCACTTTTAATTTAAGACTGACTATGAGGCCAACACGAGTCAAATGTCCCTGGAGCCTTTTTGGGTATCCATTTTTCTTTTGTTAAGATCCCTTCCTAACGTCCCAGTTTTGTGACATAATTTTTGAAATCAAATTTAAACAGCCCTAAAGTATACCACTAATTACATTCTGCTTTAACTATAATGTTAATTGGTCCACGTCTGCTAGCATGACGCCTTTCACTGGAAATAGTAAAGTTGACTAGGCACAGCCAACCTCCTAATTCAAAATTTTTGCTAATTAAGTAAAAACTTGTTTGGTGTCTATATCCTGGTTGAGGTAAGCCTAACGATACCTAGAATTATCTGGTCTAGTCTCTCATCCATGCAGAAGAATGACTACTTTTTAGCTACATGTTAGATACTCTAAGTCTAAGAAAATGCCATTCTTCTGCATGAGTGGGAGCCTAGACCACATAATTCTAGATACATTAAAGCCATTTAGATCCAAACGAAGAAGCCCATATCTCCTGCCCCTCAGTCCTGGACTTCAGCTCAGGAGACTCTGCCCTCTCTTTCCACTTTAGCACTGGGCCCTGCAGAAATTGCCCTCACAGTCATCATGACCTTGCTTGCCCTGGGCTCAGTCATCATCTTCCTGGAGGATGCTGTCTACCTGTACAAGAACACCCGGTGTCCCATCAAGAGGACCACCCTGCTCTGGAGCAGCTCTGCACCCACGGTGAGGGCCTTGTAGCTGCCCTTTGGGAGGGACTAAACAAGACTAAACAATTAGAGGAATTTTTTTTTTAATTTTTTATTTTTTATAAACATATATTTTTATCCCCAGGGGTACAGGTCTGTGAGTCACCAGGTTTACACACTTCACAGCACTCACCAAAGCACATACCCTCCCCAATGTCCATAATCCCACCCCCTTCTCCCAAACCCTCTCCAATTAGAGGAATTTTGAGAATTCCTCTAAACTCAGCAGTCCAAGTGAGCAGAGGGTTGCCTGCTTCTACGCACTTAGAATGGGGGGTTGTAATTTCCGATTGCAGTCAGGTCCCCGTGCTTGGAAAGCCTACAATTAGTGGGACAGCGAGTTTGAATTCTTAGAGCCGGGAGACAGGTAGAGAAACTGCTCAGCCCACCAGCATCCCTACTCACTACTTCTGGCCACAGTATTACTGTTAAAAGAAATATCCCTTCCTGTAGAGGAAAGCAGTGGTTCCTCAGAGGGGAAAGAGGGAAACTATTTTTTCCCCATAGGGACATACTCAGCTCAACCCTTATATTGTAGACCTTTTTAACTCACCCTCACAGACATTATATAGGTCTCTGGCTTGCTCCCAGGACCTAAGACTGGACTTCCGTTTCTTTGTAAGGGGTGTGTGTGTGTGTGTGTGTGTGTGTGTGTGTGTGTGTGTGTGTGTGTCTGGGGTGCAGAATGGAGCCCTTGAGGTCCTTTTCTACCAGAGGACACCTGCCTGGGCCATCTCAAGTCATCAGAGGTGCTCTAGTAACATGCGATGTTGAAAAGGAAGGGTTGAATCTTGACCCAATTCTTCCTAAGGATGAACTTACCTACACTACTTCAGGGGTATAGGATGAGATAATCTTCAAACAGGCACCAGACTTAAGGTGACCTGCTGTCTCTAACCCTAGATAGAGAAGGAAATGACCACTGAATTAAAAAAAAAAAATTTAAAAATTAGTTGACTTTTTAAAATTAACTATTTTTCCAGCCAACCATTTGATGTAATGACACCCCAGCTGTTCAGGTTTTGCTTCCTTGAGCCCTTGCCATAAAATTTTTGAGAGAGTGGGCACAAAGACTCCCTTCTCGCCGCAAACAGCTTCTCGCTCCTCTCCAAGTAGGTCGTGTCTGTGTTCTGCTGTTTTGGTCTTTGGATCCCTCGTTCACTCATGCTCGTGGAAATGGCCATCACCTCGTGAGTATCCTGCCCCACCTCCAGCTCTGAGCTGGTCACCCTTTTGCTCCCCACTCATCCAGGACCCAGGACTCCAGGGTCCACATTTTCTTTTAACCCATATCCCTTCCATAAATCCCTGCAAACCAATCGATCGTGAATCTAGCCCCTTTCAACTTATGCTAATCAGGTCCCTTGAACTTCTGGTTCTGTTCATCCTCAGTCAACCATTTTGTTCCTATAGGCCCCAATTCCCCTCTTCCTCAGCCCCGGACCCTCTCCTCTCTCTCCCTCTTGCTGGGTCACATATTCTGAATACCTGGTCCCTACTGTGTCCCCCTCAGTGTGCCCCACCTCTGTTGCACCCTTTGTAGTCAGGTATCCCCTCAGCAGGCTGCCACTTCCCCTCTGTGAGGCTCACCTCTGTTCCCACTCCAGGTTTTACGCAGTATACTTCTACCTGCTGATGAGGGTCATGGTGGAAGGTTTTGGTGGGAAGGAGGCAGTAATGCGGACACTGAAGGACACTCCGATGATGGTCCACACAGGCCCCTGCTGCTGCTGCTGCCCCTGCTGCCCCCCACTCATGCTCACCAGGTGAGGTGGGAGTGAGAGGCTTCCTCAAGGAACAGGTTAGCCTCTTCCTGCATTTCCCCAAGAGCTTCTCTGGCTCTCTCAGCCCTGTTTCAAGTCTCTTGGAATCAGGCAGGTATGGAACAAAGCCAGTGATGAGAGGGTGGGCATCTCACAGCCACCACCCACACAGGGGTGAGGAGAGCAGAGGAAGGAGAACTCCAATTTCCATCCCTTAAGCTCACTGCTGCCCACACACTTGGGCACTTGGAGCTAAGTGGACTTTGGGCTACTTACTTGTCCCTTTTGCCCATTTTGGTTAATGAGATTGGGGTCGACATTTTGATAGATCTTGCCCAAAAGGCAGCATTCTGGTCTGGGGGGAATGAGTGGGAGACAAGAAGAGAGTTTCCAATGCTCTCAACATTCTGGCTTCTTTCTATGTCCCCATCCATCTAGCCATTTTGGTGTCTATTATGGCAGCCAAGCCTCAGTTCAGGAGCACAGTGAGGGACCTGGAAGGTGTTCTTGAGGTAGGCGGTTTGTGGGTTCATGTTCCTAACCCTCTTCTTCCTTCAGGAAGAAGCTTCAGCTGCTGATGTTGGGCCCGTTCCAGTATGCCTTCTTCAAGATAACACTGAGCCTCGTGGGCCTGTTTCTCATCCCTGATGGCATCTTTGACCCAGCAGACGTAAGCCAGGAGTAAGGGGCAGCAAAGTCTAAGACTCACTTAGTACCTCTGAGCTCTAGAAGGAAGAGCTGGAGCCAACATCTGCTGCAACAGGGCCCCACAGGCAGGGTAGCCCCAGCAACAGTGTGGCCATGGAAAAGTAGAGGCTACTTGGAGACTGGTGGGGAGAGGAGAGTGGAACAGGCCAAGACTTTGGGGGCCTTTTTTTTTTTTTTAATTACCTTTCCCACTATGGAAGAGGAGAAATAAAAGCAGGAGAAAAGGCTCACCTCCCTCACTACTTTTTGATCTGCCACCAGATTTCTGAGGAAAGCACAGCTCTGTGGATCAACACTGTCCTCGGTGTGTCTACCCTGTTGGCTCTCTGGGCCCTGGCCATCATTTTCCGTCAAGCCAAGATGCAACTGGGAGAGCAGAATATAGGAGCCAAATTTGTCCTCTTTCAGGTAACTATACCCTGGGAAAGAAAAGCTGGTTAATATTAGAGCTACCAACAACTGGGATTAGGAACTGGGACTAATAAAGACCAAAAGTGGGTCTGGGAATCTTCTTAAGCCTAGGTTTCCTATGAGATTTAGAAAATGATTCCTGTCCCTTCCCAGATTTGGCTTTTCTGTGCTGTAATAGCTTCCTAGCACCGCCCTCAAAAAGGATCACAAACTGGGTGGCTTAAAACTACAAAATTTGTCTCACAGTTCTGGAGGCTAGAAGTCCAAAATCAAGGAAGGGGTCAGCCAGGCCACGCTCCCTCTGAAACCTATAGGGGAGAATTCTTCCTTGCCTCTTCCTAACTTCTGGTGGTTGGCCAGCAATCACCGGCTAGCAGCTGCATCATGGATTTTGTCTCTGTATGACATGGCACGTGTCGTGTGTCTTCTGTCTCTTTTCCCCTTCTTTGAAGGACAACAGTATATGGGAATAAGGACCCTCCAGTACGATGTCATCTTAATGATACCTAATCAGTTAACCAAAATGATGATGCTATTTCCAAATAAGATCACATTCTGAGATACTGGGGGTTGGGACTTCAAAATATTACTTTAGGGACCCACTTCAACTTTTAAAACAGGTATTATCAACCTTAAAATCTTCTACCTTTAGTTTTTCCTACCCAATACTTTCTAAAGCTCCATAATTAATTACTACCAGGAGCATCAGCATTATCATAGTCGTGAACTACTTTCACCACATGTTTGGGACTTTTCATACATTTACATCTAAATTTTCACATTCATCTTAGGAGTCATTATTATTCCTATTGTGTAAATGAGGCCCAGAGATGTCTTCGGGCTTGCTCGAAGGCATGTAGTTATGGGGCCAGAATTTAAGTCTAGATCTAACTCTCAAATCCACATTCCTCCTTCTCATCACACTGCCTCTTCACCTGCGCACCTCTCTCGAAGTTCTCTGCAAGGCACATTTTTTCACTTCTACACTTTCCATTTTCTAAAGCCTAGAGAACTTCCACCAAATGCAATGATTTCTAGCCCAATCTTGTTTTCCTTCTCTCTCCACTCTTTCTGTCTCCTCGCTAGGCCCTTTTCCTATTCCCACAGCATAGTGACTGCTTTGTAGTTAACAGTGTGATTTCACATAAATTCTCATTTGATCTAAGCAGATGCCTCCAAGATGTGGATTTCTGGGTGCATGGTAGGTAGAATTGAAGACGAGATGGGCCAGAAGAGCCTGAAATGAGTCAGGGGCTGAAAGGGCAGAAAGGATCTGGGCCGCAGAAGCATTTAGGGTCATGCCGCAGGCTAAAAGCTCTGTGACTGCCGGGCCTGCCCGTGACTATCGGGGGACACCTGCCCTGAAGAGGCTGATTCTCCAGAAAAGAGCACTTGGCGGGACAGGTGTTGATGAAGCCTCTGGACAGAGATTTTCTTTTTCTTCTTTTTTTCCTCATTGTATCAAAATATAGATAAAATTTGCCATTTTAACTATTTTTAAGTGTAGAGTTCAGTGGCATTATGTGCATTCGCAATCATCACCGCCATCCATTTCCAGACTTTTTTCGCCTTCCATGTAGAGACTCTGTACCTATTGAACATTAATTCCCCTTTCCCCCTTTCCCCCAGGGCCTGGCACTGTAGAGATTTTTCAAAGGGTGCTTTCCTTCATGGCCAATTGCCCATCATTTTAGGAGCGGGGAATCTCAGGTCCTTGAGCCAGATGGAAATGGTCTTCTCTAACCATCCACCTTGTTCATCCACTGAGTGCTCATTAGTAGCCGTGGCTGAGATAGGGAAATAAACATGGACCCCCAAGCAGTTCTTGTTTCTTGTCACATCTCATAAAATATTGGGTAGAAGACAAGATTATAATTTGCCTAAGGATTACAATTCCACAAAACTTTACTTAAGTGAGTTTCAACCCTCTGTAACTGCCAGATCAAAAGGTCAGCTGAATGCACCGTGGAAGGCCAAGCGCAGCGGTGCACCGACTGGCCTCAGTGCCACGGGTGCTGGGCCTCTCCTGCCCTTGCTTCTCTTCTGTTCTGCAGGTGCTCCTCATCCTGACTGCCCTGCAGCCATCCATCTTCTCAGTCTTGGCCAACAGTGGGCAGATTGCTTGTTCACCTCCCTTTTCCTCTAAAATCAGGTCTCAAGGTGAGCACAGAAGAGTTCCTCTCTCATTCTGGAATGGGTGAGAAGGGTGGGTCAGGGAAAAGAGGACCTTAGAACAGAGGTTGGGCCAGCCTGGCTTCTGCTCAGAATACTCAGAAAGGGATCTCCGAGAAGTCTTAGTGGGGTTTTAAGGAGATGGTGACTTCTCTGACAACACAGAGGAGAGCTGCAATCCCACAGCTTGAGGCCAACCCTCTTGGCCAACCCAGGAAGGCACAGGTTCAATTCCCAGCTTCTGGGAGAGGAATGGGTGTGATCTGAAAGCAGGTCATGCTGATAGGGGCGCCGGGGTGGTTCAGTTGGTTAAGCACATCTGACTCTCGATGTCTGCTTGGGTCATGATCTCAGGGTTGAAGACTCGAGCTCCACATCAGGCTCCATACTAAGCATGGAACTTGCTTGGGATTCTCTCTGTCCCTCTGCCCCTCCCCACTGCTTACTCTCTCTTTCAAAAAAAAAAAGGAACGTCATGCTCATAAAACATGCAAAAGAAATGGGGTTTAATGCTAGTCTCATATTGCAGAAGGTGGAGAGTCAAGTTCCAGTTTTGGCTTTACCATTAATCTGCTACTTTACTTATGACAACTTAATATCTCTAGACATGGTTTGAGGACAAATTGGAGAAAGTTTTGCTGAACTCACATGCCAGGGCTGCTAGTGGGATACCATCTCTACAATTTAGGATAACTTACATTATATTTCACTCCATGCTGCAGTTATGAATTGCCACCTCCTCGTACTGGAGACTTTTCTAATGACTGTGCTGACACGCATATACTACCGAAGGAAAGACAACAAGGTTGGATATGAACCTTTTTCTTCCTCAGACCTGGATTTGACTTCAAATTCCAAAGTGGACATTGAAAGAGACACTGTACACATTAAATGGTCACAAGATTTCCTCACTGCCCCTCAACCTTGACCACAGGGGAATGGATTCCATTTCCAGAACAAGATGACAGATTACATTTGACTATAGGACATGAAGAATTATGGAATAGAATGCAATTATTTTGGACCTTGTCTGAAGAAGGTATTTTAAGTTTTATAATAAACGGGATAGAGTTTAAAATTCTACAGTTGGGTACATTGCCTCTGTACTTTGCCACTATTAGCCCTTGAAGCTTATATATTGAAAGGTCACTCTGAGTTTTCCCAAAGCCAATGAAAGGGGGGAAAAGTATGTGGAGTTTGCCTGTTATATGAACAGGAGTAGAAATCAACCAGGCAAGCCCTTATGATTATTGTGGCATTATTTACAATAACCAAAATATGGAAGCAACCTAAATGTCCATCAACAGACGAATGGATAAGGAAAATGTGGTATAGCTATACCACAATGGAATATTATACAGCCAAAAAAGGAGACCATGCCATTTGAGACAACATGGATGGACCTAGAGGGTATTATGCTAAATGAAATTAGTCAAACTGAAAAAGGCAAATACCGTATGATTCCACTCATAAATGGAATCTAAAAGAAAATGAATAAACAAATGAAAAGCAGAATCAGAACTATAAATACAGAGAACTGATGGTCGAGAGGAGATGGGGTGAGGGGTTGGACAAAATGGGCCAAGAGGAGTGGGAGATATGGGCCTTCAGTTGTGGAATGAGTTAGTCACAAGAACAAAAAGAGCATAAGGAATACAGTCAATGAGGGGCACCGGGGTGGCTCAGTTGATTAAGCATTTGACTCTTGAGTTTGGCTCAGGTCATGATCTCAAGCCCTGTGTCGGGCTCTTCGCTCAGTGCAAAGTCTACTTAAGACTCTTTCTCCTTCTCCCTCTGCCCATGCACACCTGCTCTCTCTCTCTCTCTCTCTCAAATAAATCTTAAAAAAAAAAAAAGGAATAGAGTGAATGATATTGTAATAGCAATGTAATGGGACAGATGGTAGCAATACTTGTGGTGAACAAAGCATAATGTATAAACTTGCCAAGCCACTAAGTTGTACACCTGAAACTAATGTAACATGGTATGTCAACAACAACAACAACAAAGGAACTCAACCAGGCAAAAATAGTACAGACCTGAAGTCTCAGAAGAAACCAGGCTTCTGAAGATCAGATGGAAGGTATTCTTTCCCTTACAGATGTGTCATTAGGGCACTGATGACATTAGACCTCATAGATCTGGATCAGCCTCCCTTAGAGGGCCAATGGCTTTTTGAGCCTTCTATGCAAAGCTGCAAAAGGATTCCCCTCTTAATGTGGTCATGAAACAGTTCTGAGGAGACAAATTAGGTTGCAAAAGCAAAAGAACTGCGGGTATAGGTAAAAGTCCCAAATAAATAAAACATCTTATACACATGTATACCAGGTCATAAACACAGGAAATGGTACATTAGGTAAAACCACTTTGCCTTTATTTGGCTAAATGACAAAGGCCCAAATAACTGGAACAAATTAATAATACTCACATAGGAAAACAATATATTGAACACCGATTGAGGAAAACACCCTGTGAATGCTGGCACTGCGGATGGGACTAACAGTCATACCAAGGCTAGCGTTTCTTCCCAACATACCTTTTTCTTTTCAGGATCCTTCATACAAAGCAACCCAACCAATCAAGTCTCTGTGTTTAAAATAGTCAGTGCCCCCGGAAGAAGAGTGGGAAAGCTCTCTTTAAACCTAAAGGAACACAACCTGAGTCATCCTAGTGTTAAACCTAGCACTTTGTTTTCTACCCCAATCTGAGTATTAACATAAAACTTTGGCAGACAGAAAATCTTTCTTCTTTCTTTTAGAGAAAATTAACATTTAATAGTATAATCCTAAGAATATGTTCTACTTATTTGGAAAAATAGAAGCTAGGGACCACTCTTTATCCCATGACAATTTATTCTATGAGAGAAAACAAGAACATCATTGTATGACTTTGAAAAATACAACCTTTAAAAATACTTACATTAGTAAGCTTAAAAAAAATATCATTAGTTAAAACCATTATTAAGGGAGCTTTTTTTCCTGTTATTAGTTCAACTTCTGGTGAAAGGGTGTGCTGACAGAAAATGTAGAAGCTATGGCTTTTAGGGAATTAAAGAAAAGCAGCAAAATATAATTGATTTGGAAAGATTTTAGATAGATCTATAACAGGGTCAGAAAGGCAATGAACTCCAGAATAACAAAAGTTACCCACAAATCAACATAATCCAGAGAAACCAAAGCACTGTGAAGAATCATCACAGGGAGAATATCCAGAGGCTGCCTGACCAGTTGTGTGGTCACAAATAAAATAAGAAAAATCTAACTCTGGTGCTGCATTATCAGCAATCAGATAAAGTCAAAAGTTCTCCTGACCTCCTTCATATTTTTTCTTATTTAGGATATTCAACTTCCTCATATCCCCAACCTTCTTACCCAAGCCTCAGCGAAAAAATGCTCTTTGGCTCTAATTATCAGAAATGGCGGCAGTAGTACAAAGGATCTGTTTCTACTCCTCGAAAGTTTCAACCTCTCTTCCTTACTGCTACTGAGTCTAGTGTATGAAAAGAGCAAACTCTCTGCCCAGACATCCCAAGATAACTAAAGTAGCACCTCCTCAGCATTCTGAGGAGCATGGAATGTCTCCGTTCTTCCGTCTTACAGACTGGGCTCTGAAGCCAACCAGTGTTTAAGGCTCTCCCACCTCTGCTACATTTGGCTTATTGCTTGTGTGTGGGATTCAGGGAAACAGATAATTAACATTAGAAATCAATCTTAACAGTTCATATTAAAATTAATAACAGCAAATTTACAGATCACAGGCATGGTCATGGTAGGCAAACCACTAACTTCATTTAATTAGGCACAAATGATCAAATAATACATCACCCCGACAGCTTCTTCCCTCCACCCATCCTTGTCCATTTACCCCATTTACCTTTAAATAGGATTTACCATTAAATAGGATCCCATTTACCCAAAAGTAGCTAATATGCCACACCATAAATTTTCATCTTCAAGTCAAAAGTACTTCAAGATGCACTAGTGTTAGGAGATTGAGGCCACAGAGGCTCGTCAAAAGGGGTGAGAGGGTTTTCCAAGCACATGTGCATATGCTGGACCTGGCAGTCTTGGAGAACTTACCAGCAGAGCGGTTATATTCCAAGGGCAGGGAATGCCAAAAGTAGCCCACTGACAGAGCAGAAGAGATCCCAGACAGTATATTTGAGAGGAGTGACACACAGGGTGCAAAACCACATTCTGAGCATCTTCCTTGCCAGATACACTTGATCAATATGTACCTTGAGGGAATAGGTAGGTGACCTTCAGTGATTTTATCATCTTTCTATACGAAGGAGAATAAGACAGAAGTAGGCAAAATTCTCAAAGAGGGAAGACTAAAGCAGAAAAGTTAAAATACGTGATCCTATGAAGCTTGTTAATGAAGGAAAACAAGAACTTGAACTGTTGCAAAAAAAGGATTCCAAGCCAAAGCTCATGTAAACCATATCTGATAGCAAAAAGAGCACTTCATGAGAAGAGTCAGAAATGTAGTTTTTATAAGCCATCATGACAACAAGAGATTTCCCTCTCTTTGTGTCTCTACTCTGCTATACTCTGCCTCTCTGGGTGATCAGGAGTTATAAGAAACCAGGTAGTCCTGCTGTGTAAGCAGGCAGTGATTCTAGCCTGATCCTCAGGCAGAAGAGCAGGTTTTATCAGAAAATATTTAGGGAGGAGACTATGAGATGCTCACAGCCCTAGCACTGGGGAAAGCAAAGATAAAATGTGGTTTTCTTAGCTGAAAACACCAAAACTCCACCCCCACAAGGGGTATTTATGAGTGACAGGGTGGGGCCTGGACATAAGCAATTTTCCCCTGAACCCAGCTACAGGATTACTGAAGATGATGGTCTCTTCGGTCACGGAGGGGCACAATGCTAGAGGCTTAAAATGAGCTCACGCTCAACTACAAGTGTTAAGCTTCAGCATCTCTGATGTGGGAATATAAGTGGTGAATCCTCCTGGGCAACCTAACAGGAGCAGTGGGACCATAACCACCAGGCACACATGGGAAAGGGAGAGAATCTGCCATTTTCTTGTAATGTTCTGTGGCCAGTTGGAGGTTGCAGCGGAGGGAAGTCCCAACCAGCTGCAACTCTCAGAGGAAAAGAAACACCACCTGGAGCATTAGTTCCAGTCAAGAACATTCTTAAGGACAGAGTTCAAGATAAGGCTTTAGGAAGGGGTGTGGGGGGGGTGTTTCTTTATGCTTTTATGTTTAAATTCTGTGCAAATCTCTCTAAATATTCAGTATGGCTTTGAGCAACATGGATTAACAGATCATGTTCAAACTGCAGACATTTACAAAGTATCCTCTGTAAAAAGCTAGGTAATAAGTATCAAAATAGCAGGGCCAGGGACTTACTCACAGATGGGAAAATTAACCTGACCTGTCCCTGTATAGGATTGAGTATTGTCCCACTCCCCTCACCAATCACAATAAATCTGGACGTGTTCCTGCCTTCAAAGGTAGACTGTAGGAAAGAGATTGACGAGAGCTCCCAAATAATTGGGTGAGAGTTTTCTGAGAAGATGAACACAGCAGGAAAACCGTAGCTGATGCCATGTGGTCTGGTTCCATCCCCATCAGTGTCTTCCATGGACCCCATTGGGTCCAACAAGAAACTCCTCAGGGAGTAAGAAAAGTTAGGCTCAGATCTCCTTCTTCTCACAGTCAGCCACATTGACACATGTGCCAGCAGTACATTTAGGGGATTTGTGACTGCGTTTACTTAGCTTTTAGGTTTTTGTTAAGGACACCAAAATTATGCTATTTCCCCTGCCCCCTGAAATCACTCATCAGCATGGCTCATTGCTTTAAGGACTTGGCAAGCCACTCTGCCTCAGAACAGAAGGCAAACACTATAGTGTATCAGGAAGAAAAGGCCTCTGAGTAATATACCATTTCCTTCTGCCCACTCCTCAGGGGCAAAAAATTAGTTCTACTTACAACATTTGAAAGACTAATTTTTAAAAAATTAATAAAAATGACAATTTCCCTGTCAAAATCACATGAACATAAAGAGTAAAGCAAAGTCTGTAGGGAGGGTATATGGATGCAGAACAGGTTTCTGAGGTGCGGTCAGCCTCCTTCTTGGTGTGGATGGGTGATGATGTCTCCTGGAGAACAGGCTGTCTGATCCCATCCTAGGTCCTCCTGCCCCAACTTTCTTTCCTTTGTAGCTGTCCTTAGGTTTAGTGTTGGAATCACAATTCGAAATTCAACAGAGAGCTTCTGAAGGTGATGGGACAGAGGGAGGGGACAGGAAAGAAGGGATGAAAACTTAGTCTTCTTCATCCTCACTGATATCATAAGCTGCAGCTTTGTGCCTGGAGAGGTTTGCTGGGGAGGAAGGTGGGGAAGTCTTGCCAGAGAAGGGCCATCGGAAAGACGGGGATGGGGAGCGTTCCCGAGTGGGGCTGCTGCTGGGACTCTGCTTTGGACTGATGGCCTGCAGCATCCGGCCTTTACCCTCTTTCAGCATATGTTTCTGGGGAGACCAAAAGGAAGAATTAGAAGAAACCTAGGGATCCTACTAAATCACCACTGGAGGGTCTGAGACGTCAAATTATCGTGAGTGCCCAGTGCAATGCCAAAAGTGATCAAATACATTAGGGGAAGGATACACCTAAAATTTTAAGCAATTTCCTCCCTAAAATAGTCCATGTTATGCTTCTTATCTAAGGGTTCCTACCTGTTATCCAGTCACCCAATTCTCGATGACTATGTCAAAGGAATTCTTAAATGGCTATTTGGTCCAGAGTCTAGGCTTCAGGCAAAACCAAAGGAACTCACTCAGACAAAAAGGTACCTATCCTAGTTCGAGAGCTCTCCGAAAAGGAAATTCTATATTCTCCCTAAATAATCTGTTCTGGTATCAGATACTTTCACGGTTAGATGCTTCTTGATAACCTAAGGCTCACTTGCTAAATAACTACACTCACCTTCTATTTGGCTTAAAGAGACCTTGTTACTCCTCAAGGACAGAACTCTCACCTCACCCAGCAGCTCTGCAGCAGCTGTTTGTACTGGAGGCAGCTTTCTTTCTACTGTTCTTTGTTCTTTCCTTTCCTTTTTATTTAAAACTATAATATAAAAGCAAACTGGGCAAGGTCACTTGCTTATCACCAGATTTGGAGGTTGACAGAGCTGGCAATATTATTTAGGAGAATGCATAACCTCTTTCTGTAATGAGTTTAAACAACTTTTGGGGGACAGTTGAAATATAGTTCTGCCCAGTATCAGGAACAGATTAGGTAACTACTTAATGTTGATGTCCCTTTCTATAATGCTGTAATTCTTCACACAGCATGAAAATTACCTAAATTTTCCTGAAATTCCCAAACTGTCCACCAGGAAAGAACATACCAGAGCTCCTTCTGGGCCAAACATTTCCAGGAAACTTCCAATGAATTCTCGGGATTTCTCTTCCCATTTCTGAATGAGATCAATGCTTTTTTCCTCCACCTTCTGAACAAATTCTTTTGACTTTTCTTCCACATCTTTCACTTTCTTCTTTACTTTGTCAACCCGCTCCTGCAAGTGGTATTTCTTCTCCTAAGTAAAGAAATAATTGTTTTAAGAAATAATACTCACTCTGACCTCCATTCCAAAGGGAGAAGAAAAAAAAAGTTTCAGCACGTTACTGATAAGATTTCCAGTCAGAATTTCACTTCACCCTAATCTCCTGTTTCTCTAGCATAGTAACAGATTAAATATACTCTGGATGGTCACCTTATATGAAAGTGTGATAATTCAAACATTATAGAAGCCTGGATTAAACTAAAGATATAGAGTATCTTTACTCTATATCTCTATAAAGATACAGAGTATCAGTAACCACTGGGCATATAGCAAATGAAGTCAGATTTTTTAAGGCTACATTAAAACTAATCATGTACTATATGTTGGCTAACTAAACATAATTTTTAAAAAAACATAAACTTGGAACATAAACATGCCCAACATAACCCAAACGCCATTCTAAATGAAGATATGTAAGAAGCCACAGGATTACTGCACAATATTGCCAAGAATAAGACAACTCTCATACGTTGAAGTAGCGGATCTTTTACTTAATTTATGGTATTGATGTTTTCCTGCTATCACTGGCTTATTCTATGATTTTAGAAGAGCTTTTTGTTCTATTTTTAGTATTTAGAGGTCTGTTTGCTCATCTGCAAAATGAAGATACCCTATGGTCCTACCAGCTTCCCTGAACAGAAAGGAAAATGGTATGGATCGGGGGAGGTTTAGCCAAAGGAAAAGTATTTTCATAATTTCCAGATCATAAAGGGGAACGGGAATATGTTTAGTATTTTTAAACACCTGAAGGAGATTCTGTAGTAGGTGGTTAACAACAGCTAGGGTTTATCTGCAAAGCTAAACATATTTGATGAAGCCATTTCACCTATTCATTATTCACAAAACTGGCAGCAGGTAAGGGAGCATGGTAAACTACTCGTACAGAAGATATAGTTAGCAGCTTTCTTCTTTTTAAAATCAACTTTATTAAGATACAATTTATATACAAAATGTATAGCAGTTTGTTTCTAAAAGGTAATATTAAGCTAAGATAAACTATGCTTTCATAAATCAAAATTTAAAACCGAGGTCCACATGCCCTGAGAAATTGCATGCAAAATGTTGTGTGTGCCACTATCCATACAGGGAGAGGATCCATAGCTTTCAGTAAATTTTCCAAAGACCATCCAATTAAAAAAAAAAAAAAAAAGGTATGAACTGCAGTTTTAAATATATTTGATACAAATATTATACAATGTTAAGTAACATATTCTTATTTAATTGGCTGTGTATTTTTATATCAATGTGTTGACTGATACTAGATCATAAAGGCAGAGAATGCCTCTGTTTTATTCTCTTTGTAAAGCTTAGCACAGTGTAATCAGCAAAGAGGCACTCATTGAATTTTGGAGGTGACGGTTACAACAGACAGAAAAGCAACTTTAGCTCAGATGAGGTAGGAGGTTAACGTTTGTCCTATACGGCCAGGGAACTCTGGGATGAAGCTGGAACTCACATTGATAAAGCTGACATTGAGCTCCTTTGCCGTGTAGCCCCTCTGTAGATTCCGTCTGGCATACACATCATAGTCCCGAACAATTCGGGTGATGATGTCTGATGTGGAGATACCTTCTGTCCTCTGTGTTGGTGCAAACATACCTAATCCAAGAACACACACATACACTGTGACATTCTGGTTAACTCAGGCCATAGGACTAGATGGAAACCGGGAGCAACATTCTTTTACTCAAAAAATGATCTTCTATTACTAAGTGAAGTCTGGAGATACTGACATACAGGAGGAAGACTGAATCAAAGGCTAGGGGTAAGGAAAGGAAGAACTATATGGCCCTAATATTAAAAAATATATATATGGGCCTGGGAGTTTCTTAAAATTAAAATATGTATCAAAAATAGATGCTTAGGGATGCCTGGGTGGCTCAGTCTGTTAAGCCTCTTTTTTTGGCTCAGGTCATGATCCTAGCATCCTGGGATCGAGTCCCACATTGGGCTCCTTGCTCAGCGAGGAGCCTACTTTTCCCTCTGCTAGCTGCTCCCCCTGCTTGTGCTCTCTCTTTTTCTCTCTCTCTCGGACAAACAAACAAAATATGTTTTTTTTAAGTTTTTTTTTTTTTTAAATATTTTATTTATTTTTTTGACAGACAGAGATGACAAGCAGGCAGAGAGGCAGGCAGAGAGAGGAGGAAGCAGGCTCCCCACTGAGCGAAGAGCCTGACGTGGGGCTCTATCCCAGGACCCTGGGATCATGACCTGAGCTGAAGGCAGAGGCTTTAACCCACTGAGCCACCCAGGTGCCCCAAACAAACAAAATCTTAAAAAAAAAAAAAAAAAAGTAGATGCTTAGACCGCAAATTGATGGATATCAGTGCTATGCTCACCTAAAGCTCTTATCTGAAGTGTGATTGAAAGTAGATATTGAATTTCTAAGTGCATAAATTTTCCTTTGCAACGCGGCAATGTCATTGATTCTCTGTTGCTGCCTGAGACATCATAAAGTGAGGATGTAGATCAGCTTACTTACCTGCTTCCTTGATGTGCTTATAAACATCATCGCTCCCAGCAGAAGAATAAGGGATGTCATCATGGGCTACAAAATCAATCTGAAATAAGGAAACATCATTTAAAACTGAGGATCAATTACATCAGAAAGAACCAGTAAATATTCCCCCAGAAAATACTCTCCCAGATTCAGAATAAAGGACAAGGAGAGGCCAGGCCTCAAGTAAACTTTTTTTCTTTACCTCTCTTTGCCTTGCTTCATAAATTCTGTGATTCATTCATAAGCCACACAATTTAATTTTTTTTTTATCTATTTATCACTCATAAATATGAAGTTATTTTCCAGGTTATTTGGTCTCTCTGGCTCTATTCTCATATGTAAAGTAGAAAGAATAGCTACCCAGTAAGACTGTTTTGGGGAGCAACTGAAATATAATGGATATAGAAGTGCTTATAAACCACCAAACGCCATATAAATATCAGGGATGATCATTATTAGTAGTAATAGCACAGTCATCTCCTCTGTGTGAAATTTACATAGAGCACAGAAGTAAAAAATGGCTAGTGGAAAACTACCCCCAAATCCCAGAAGTCTTGAGAGTTGAGGGAATTCCAGAACAAGGGATGGGGACGTGTGTTCAGTTTCTTACCCGGTGTTCTGCCAGGAACTCTGGTGTCAAGGTCCAGGGGGCATTCCTCACCACCTCATCCACATAGCGGCAGTGCTGCACTGCATCATAGCGCTCATTTTCATTCATCACCGTGAAGCCTTTGAAGTTGTGCGTAAGCTCATCACTGCAAACTGAGTTCACCACACCACAGAGTTGTAAGTCCAAGTCCTCTTTGCTTAACCATTCCTCAGTCACCAACCTCTCCCATTTCCTATGACTGTAACCAATCTTTCCACCAGAAAAGAATTTCCTGGGTCCAGCTCAATCTGAGTAACAATACTTTTCCTAATCCAAGATACACCTTCAGGACCAAGTACTCACAAAAAGTATGTTCACACTTTGGAGAGAAGATAAAACAAGGGCCTAAAATCTTTGGCTTTGAAATTAACCTCCTGTGAATTTCTGCATCACTAAGTTTTAAAAAATGTTTTCATGTATTTTCATAAGACTATATTAGACCAAATAACATTTGCTTAACAGACTTGTGCACTTCAGTTGATTCAAAATGATAAACAGGGCTGCCTGCGTGGCTCAGTCAGCTGAGCATTTGATGCTTGGTTTCAGCTTAGGTCATGGTCTCAGGGTTCTGGGATCAAGCCCTGTGTCAGGCTCCATGCGTAGCACAGGCTACTTGTCCTTCTCCCTCCCTCACTGCTTACCCACCTCCCACCCACCTCTCTCTCAAATAAATAAATAAAATCTTATAAAAAAAAAAAAAAGACAAACTGAAATCTAGAATAAATGCTGTTCTTAAGTAGGCAATAGGGGTCACTGTTGCTCCCAAAACTGCAGAAACTCAGCTAAAAACAGAGATAAAAACTGGACCTCTCAGGTCAGAGTGCTTGGAGCTTCTCTCACCAGGTTTATATAATTCATATACTTCAAGTTTTAGAGAGGCTGTTCCATATCTCTCATTTAAAAACCAAAACAAGGGGCCCCTGGGTGGCTCAGTGGGTTAAGCCTCTGCCTTTGGCTCAGATCATGATCTTATGGTCTTGGAATCAAGCCCTGCATTGGACTCCCTGCTCAGCAGAGAGCCGGCTTCCCCCTCTCCCTCTGCCTGCCTCTCTGCCTATTCGTGACCTTTCTTTCTGTCAAATAAATAAATAAATAATCTTTAAAAAAATAAAAATAAATAAAAACAAAAACAAGAGCCATTATTCATGTTACAATAGGAGAAAAGGCTACTATAATTTTTTTTTTTTTTTCTGGAAAGCACCTAAAGTCATCAGATGTTTTCTTACCTCCCACAATGAGGTATGTATTAGGGAAAAGGTTCTTTGCTTGCATCAGAGCCCGAGCATGACCACAGTGAAATAAGTCAAATATTCCATCAGCATAAACTCTCACAGGCCGATCACCTAAATCCAAAGGAAAGAATTTATCACAAAAACACACTGATTCAATACCTCATATTTGACGAATGGAAATGACACTGTGTTCCATCTTTTCATATCCCTCTCTCAAGGTGCTCTCTGGATATTCACTCTAATGGAAGGGTAGGTTGGGGTTATGAGGAATAATATCACAGACTTCTTTGGCTCCCAAGACACTTTTGACATCACATCCATTGACTCTGTTAGTCTGATTTCATCAAACTGCTCATGGAACTGGATTTCATGATTGCTTTTTCTTGAAGTTATTTTAGAAGTAAATGGGAAGGGGTGGCTGGGTGGCTCAGTCAGTTAAGTGTCTGTCTTCTGCTCAGGTCATGATCTTAGGGTCCTAGGATTGAGCCCCGAATCAGGCTCTGCCCAGCGGGGAGCTTGCTTCTCTCTCTCCCTCTGCCACTTATATTCTCTTGCTTGCTCTCTCATTTTCAGGCTGTTTGATTACTAATAACTAAGCTTTGCTTTGAAAATAAACCTCCCTCCAATTGCTCAGTGAGTAAGAAGTGATCCACAGGGGTGAGACAAAGAAGGTGAAAGGGGTGAAGGTAAGTATCAGTTACCAATTTATTGCTTCTCAGTCCCAGTCACCCTCAATACCCACTCTGTGATAACAGATGGGATTCCTTCAAGTATTTCTCCCTGACAGCAAGCATGATATTATACTTTCTCAGTAGAGGGCAATAAAGTATTTGAAAGTCAAATATAAATCCTACAGGACTTCATATTAGTACTTTTCCTTTTTTCTCCATTAGTGAGAATAACAGAGACCAGACTGTCAATTTATTAGTAGTAGTGGACTATGAAAGAAAAGCCAAGAAATGACTTCTTGGAGGTACAAGACTAATACCACACACACTGAGAATGGAATTGACATTACCAGTTCCTTATGCTTCAAATAATAAACAAGTCCTAGGAACATATTCCCATATGTGAAAAAAAGAAGAGTATTTAACTATAGAAGCAGAAAATAACATTAGGAACAGCTCTATCATTCTGGGAAAGAAGGGGAAACTCATCAGATATACCATACCAAAGGGAGGGGTAAGACTCATCTCCCTCCTTGAGGACAATGAAACAAAGAGGAGAAAACTGGTTCTCAGGTTTGTGGACATTTCTTTCAAGATAGCTTTATCCATAAATAAGTAGCTTTTAAACTGAGAAATTATATACTGGTGATAGAAATATAAATTGGTACAAAAATTTTAAGGGCAATTAGAGGGGTGCCTCAGCAGGAGTCTGCTTCTCCCTTGCCCTACTTGTGCATGTGCACAGTATATGCATGCTCTCTCAAATAAATAAAATTTTTTAAAAAGGCAACTAGACAATATCTATTAAAAGACAAATAAATGCTTTTATGCTTTTTTTTCCTGGAAAAAAATAGTCATCAGATGTTTTCTTATCTCCTACAATGGCCCAGCTATTCCAATTCTAGAAATTTATTTCACAGATAGATTTGTAAATATGTATGTTACTCAATGCAGCATAGTTTGTAATAATAAGTTTGGAACCAGCCTAAATTTCAATGGAAGGACTGAATGTACCATGATACACCCACTAAAAAGGTGGGAGGGAGGGATACTGGGTGGCTGTGAGATAGTGGTAATAGGAAGACATTTCATTCTGTGCCCTGTACTTTATGAATGTTAGGCCATGGAAATGTACTGATTTTATAATACAAGAAATAAAATTTTTAAATAAAATAGATATGCCAATACAATGAAAAACAAACAATATAATAGATTTAAGAGTCAGAAAAATTAGAGCTCCAACTTAACTACCAGCCTCCCTCCTCTGTTATCTTAACCTTTTTAAGACTCAGTTTCTTCATCCATAAAACAAAGCAAAATAAAACATAATCTGAGGAGCATAATGTCTTCTACATCCTAGAAATCATAACCATGAAGTAACTAACAAAACATAGAATACAAAAATTAAGAATATTTGTTGTTTCTTTGACATTAGCATACAGCTGGGCAAAGCAAGATGAGGGGGATTTAGCTCCATAAACACATTTCCAGGATGGTGGAAAGAGTAAGGAATGCTGTTGATCAACTGGCCGTTTGCCAGGGTTAATCATCTGGTTATCAAGCCAAGTCACCACCGAACCCTTTCTCAGACCAAACTCCAGATGTGCTCCTTACCCTCTTCAGTGTTACCCCAGCTTCCTAAACTCTCAATTCCCCACGACTTACCCCCAAGTCTTTGGCAAACCCAGACTAATACAGTAACCAAATGGCCAGAAGAGACCACCGTTGAATGAGAAAATGCAGGAACAAAGCACAAGTTATTCATTCTTTTACCAAGTGTCTACTGGCCAGGATGACCACATCCTGATTCATATGTTGTCTCAGCATATTATTAAGAGCAACCCCCTTTCACTTTCAAAATGGTCCGATTTGTATTATAAATCATAGTCCTTGCATCACTGTTGGCTAAATAAATACATGTTCTCCTTAGGCAGAACTGACCTGTGTTTCAATTTTTTTATATATTTTTGATATATCCATCTTTTGATAGATCCTCTCAAATACCTATCACCGAAACTTCTGTCCTGACACATTCCACTGCCCTTCAAACTTTGCCTTTTTTCCCCCTTTCTCCTAGAAAACATACTGCTGACTTTTTTCTTTCATCTTCCAAAAGAAATAAGCTTTTCGTCCCTTCAGCCATATTTGTTTTTCCTCTGGGTAGTGAGTTTTCTCCTAGATTATACCAACTTCTTTCTTGTATTCCCTTAACCTCCCTAGTGAAAACATGGTATGTGGTGGGGAAGGATGCCCCCTTGTACTAGTTATTGGTTTAAAATTCATTAACTGTGGCATGTGTAGATTCTTTACTGGTTTACTCCTTGTCCAATACTGGCATAAATAGTCACATGGTTATTTCATATAAGACTGAACAGATGGAATATGATATAGGAGAACAACTAGAGACCAAATCAGACCTGCAAACTTTATAGGCTAATTTGTGATTCTTTTTTCCACCTAAAATGCAATCAGATTGCCAATAACCTTCTATTATTTAAAACTAATGTCTACAAAGAGCAGCATCACTCCAGGGTGAAAAGAACACAAAGATGGAACAACTTAGGCCTTAGTTTCAGTTTTATCACTAATTATTTGTTTTACTCTAGGAGAACTTTCACTTCTTAGTTTCTGTAGACTTCAATTTCTTCATGTATACAATGAAGAGATGATAAAGTAGATAATCTGAAAAAAATGATTTATAAAATTCTATTCTAAAATTGTTAAAAATTAAATTAGTTGGTGCTTGTTAATTATAAGCTTCAAAACTTGGGAATAGTACACATGCACACACAAACATTTTATGTACCACAGGTGGTTTGTGAACAGATTAGCAATAAGCTGAGTAATATAGCTAATGTGATCAGATCTGAGTGAGGTACCACATTCTGAATGTGTTATCAGAAAAAATGAAATGAAATGAAAATATCTTGCCTTCAACAGGTCTACTATCACATCTGAATGTGATCCTTGAACTGTTTGATGGCATTTTGAAATTTGACCTGCTGCTACTACACCATTTTGTTGTCATTTTGCCCTACCCCATTGGCCTGCTTATTCCTCAAGGGGAGTAGTAAGAGTTAAAAACAAGAGTAAAATAACAATATAATTAAGCATTTACTTACAAGGAGTTCCTCTGCTGGCTTCTTCCATAGTTACCCTGACATAGGGCTTACTAAAGTCGACCTCAATTTCATCAGAAAAAGGAGCTGGCTGCTGTAAGCCCTTAAGTGGAAAGTGAAGGAAAACAAAGTTAAGTTCGATGGTACGGACTGAAATACCCCCAAAATGGCAGCTTTAAAGAACAACCAGTTATTCAATATACTGGTGATTAAATTCCTCCTAAATCATGTAACAAAAGAAAAAAAAGGCATTTCAAAATGGCAAGCGAAAGTTGCAACCTTTTTTTTTTTTAATTTATTCATCAGAGAATGAATGAATGAATATAAATTTTTTTATTTATTCGTCAGAGAAATGAATGAATGAATATAAATTTTTTTATTTATTTGTCAGAGAAAGAGAGAGAGGGCACAAGAGTGAGCACACGCAGAGTGGCAGACAGAGACAGAGAGAGAAGCAGGCTCCCCGCTGAGCAAGGAGCCCGAAGTGGGACTCCATACCAGGGCGCCGGGACCATGACCTGAGCCAAAGGCAGCCGCTCAACAGAGCCACCCAGGCGTCCCAAAAGTTGCAACCTTTTACCAAATGGGTAAATCAGTAAATCATGATATGAAAGATAAATGTCTTACGGGTGATTTCAGGGTAATATTGAGCGAGGTAGCTGGGAAACTAGGCACAGTCCCAACTAACTGGGTCCTAAATAACGGCTCCTCCGCTGTCTGGCAGAACACACGACCCTGTTCTATGTGATGAAACTGCCAAAGTTCTTAAGCACATTTTCAACTAGGGGACTTCAACTAGGGGACTGGCGAGGCAAATAGCTCCTGTATGCTTTATCAATTGTGATTATCACTGTGTAATGCTTTACACTGTAAGTATGTTCTAATGCTGATAACAGCCCTCTGAGGCAAGAAGTACAATAATTCTCAATTTAAAGATGAGGAAAACAAGGTTCAAAGAAATTATATGAATTATATGCAACTACTCAGAGGCAAAGCTGAAATAAGAATGCAGGAATGCTCTTTCCTCTACAGAGGAAAGTCTTACTTAAGAGTTTTTGTTAACACTCTTAAGTATTTTATTCTATTTGTTGCTATTGTGAAGGTAATTGTTTTTCTTAACTTTATTTTTGGATGGTTCCTTGCTAGTATATAAAAATACAAATTAATTTATAAATGCAAATGTGTCTGTGTGTATAATTTCAGATGATTTTTGTATATTGATTGTGGCCCTGTGACTTTGCTAAACTCAATTATTAGTTGAAGCACTTTGGTAGATTCCTTAGGATTTTCTACATATGAGATCATGTCATCTATGACTAAAGATGTTCTACTTCTTTCCAATCTGGATGCCTTTAATTTCCTTTTTATTATCCCTTATTGCCTTAGGTGGAATCTCTAGCATAATGGTGAACAGAAGTAACAAGGACAAATATCTTAGGGGTGAAGTATGCAGTCTTTTACCATTAAACATTATGTTAACTGTAGGTTTTTTTGTGGATGCCATTTATCAACTGAGGAATTGCCCTCCTTTTTGCAATTTGTTAAGAGTTTTTATAATAAATAGATGTTGGATTTTGTCACATGCTTTTTCTGCATTACTGAAACAATCAAATTCTGGTTTTGTCTTATGTTACTTATGGTGTATTAGATTAATTGATTTTAGGAGGTCAAACCAACCTTGCATTCCAGAGTGAAATCCCCCTTGGTCATGCTATATAAATCTTTTTATATGTTCCTAGATTTGTTAATATATTGTTAAGGATTTTTGCATCTTTTCATGAAAAAATTTTAACTATGGTTTCTTTTTTTTGTGCTTTTTTCTCCCCTGGGTTTGATGTTTGGTTTCATAAAATGGGATAGAAAGTATTCTCTATTTTCTGAAACTGTTCAGAATAGAAAACTATTTCTTCCTTAAATATTTGGAAGAATTGATCAATCTAGCAGCTGGGACTGGTCTTGTCTTTGTGGGAAGATTTTAAAAAATTAATTCAATTTTTTAAAAATTTTATTTGCCAGAGAGAGAGAGAGAGAGCAAGCGAGTACACACAAGCAGGCAGAGAGGCAGGCAGAGGCAGCGAGAGAAGCAGGTTCCCTGCCAAGCAAGGAGCCTGATGCGGGACTCGATCCCATGACCCCGGGATCATGACCTGAGCCAAAGGCAGCGGCTCAACCCACTGAGACACCCAGGCGTCCCTCAATTTTTTTTTTTTTTTTAACTTGGGATAAGTCCATTCAGATTTTCTGTTTCATTTTGGGTTAGTCTTGATAATTTGTCTCTTCTTAGGAATGTCTATTTTATTTAAATTGTCAAATTTTTTTTGGCATTCAGTTGTTTATAACATTCCCTTATCTGTTGGACTATAGTAATGTTTGCTTAGAATTTTAAATTCTAAATAGATTACATCATGATTGGGCTGAATCCAGGGACTGGGAAGACACTGTTTTGTTTTGTTTTCAGATAAGGATGGACTTTTAACAATTAGGTTTTAATAAATTTTTTTTTTTAAGATTTTATTTATTTATTTGACAGAGAGAAATCACAAGTAGATGGAGAGGCAGGCAGAGAGAGAGAGAGAGGGAAGCAGGCTCCCTGCTGAGCAGAGAGCCCGATGCGGGACTCGACCCCAGGACCCTGAGATCATGACCTGAGCCGAAGGCAGCGGCTTAACCCACTGAGCCACCCAGGCGCCCTTAACAATTAGGTTTTAGATTTTTATTTATTTGAGAGAGAGTATGAGTAGAGAGAGAGGCAGAGGGCTAGAATCCTCAAGCAAACTCCCACCCTAGGTATAGAGCCTGACTCAGGGTTCACCATGAGATCATAACCTAAGAGAAACTAAGAGTTGGATGCTCAACTGACTGAGAAACCCAGGTGGCATCCTTTAAGACTAGGTTTTAAAATTAAAATGCATTTCTTTTTGAGGCACCTGGGTGGCTCAGTTGGTTGGGTGTCCAACTCTTGATTTCAGCTCAGGTCATAATCTCAGGATTGTAAGCAGGAAGCCTGCTTAAGATTCTCTCTCCTCCTCTTCCTCTGCCCCTCCCCACTGTATATTTGCTCTCTCTCTCTCTAAAAATAAATAAATCTTTTAAAAATTTTTTTTACTTTTTATAAACATAGAATATATTTTTATCCCCAGGGGTACAGGTCTGTGAATCTCCAGGTTTATACACTTCACAGCACTCACCATAGCACATACCCCCTACAATGTACATAAATAAATCTTTAAAAAAAATTTCTTTTTAGAAATCATTTCTATAATTAGCTTAGTTTAAGATATGCTAAAGCTGGGGTGCCTGGGTAGCTCAGTGGGTTAAGCCTCTGCCTTCAGCTCAGGTCATCATCTCAGGGTCCTGGGATGGAGCCCCGCATCAGGCTCTCTGCTCTGTGGGGGGCCTGCTTCCCCCTCTCTCTCTGCCTTCCTCTCTGCCTATTTGTGATCTCTCTCTCAGTGTCAAAAAAAAAAAAAAAAGGTATGCTAAAGCTATAAAGATAAACATTCATTTTTAGGGGCATGGGTACATATGTGTGCTATCCTTTTTAAGAACATTTTTTAAAGGAGATAAGAACAGACCAATGACCCAAATATACAATTTTCTGTAGTTAACACAGATTTCTCTACAGATTAAAGAAGACAATTTATCCTCTAGAAGTCAGTACTCAAAGAGTTGCTTAACAGTAGTTTGTGTTTCTAAAAGCATATGCTGGGGCACCTGGGTGGCTCAGTGGGTTAAAGCCTCTGCCTTCAGCTCAGGTCATGATCCCAGAGTCCTGGGATGGAGCCTCGCATCGGGCTCTCTGCTCAGTGGGGAGCCTGCTTCTTCCTCTCTCTGCCTGTCTCTCTGCCTACTTGTGATCTCTGTCTCTCAAATAAATAAGTAAAATCTTTAAAAAAAAAAAAGCATATGTTATTCACAAAATAATATACAATTTATGATTCTATCTATATAAAGTTCAAAAACAGGCGAAGCTAATCTATAATGACTAGGAAGCCACAGGAAAAGGAGGAAATTTAGATAAAGTGGATACTGACAAACAGGGATGTGAGAGTCTTCTGGGAATACTGGTGATTACGTGTGTGTGTGTGTGTGTGTGTGTGTGTGTGTATAATCTGCATATATATATATATATGTAAAAACATATTGAGCTGTACACTTAAGGTTTGTGCACTCTACTGTATGTAAGTTATACCTCAAGCAACAAAGGACATTTGGGCATATAAAGGAATGTAGTACTGATACACGCTACAATAGGAATCCTGAAATCTTGAAAACATTATGCTAAGTGAAAGAAGCTCGCCACAAAAGACCACTTATTGTATGATTCCATTTATATATAATGTCCAGAATAAAAAAATTTACACAGAAAGTAAATTAGTGGTTATACAGGGCTTGGAGGATTAGGGCGAAAGGGAGAGTGACTGCTAATGGGTACTAGGCTTCTCTCTGGGGTGACAGAAATGTTCTAAAATAGATTATATGATGGTTGTCCACTCTGAATATTCTAAAAACTATTCCTTGCACACTTTAAATGGGTATGTGCATTATAATTGTATATGAATTATATCAATAGTTTATATATATTTATATATAAAAACAGGTAAAATCTATAAAACAAATAGAAAAAAAGTGTTTATTAACAATAGTACATATTGATCAAAGACAAGCTTTACTGTGTCTCTTAAAGTTATTACCAGTGGTGTACTGGAGTTGGTTGTTAAATATTCGGGAATTTTGTGGGCCAGTTATTAAATCATTGGTAATCTGATCTCAGCCACAGAAATCAGCAAATGCTACCTATCAGAGGGTTTTTTCCCCTGCAGTGAGCCAGTTTACTAGGACACCACTGGTTATCTTGCATACTTAGAAAGAGACCAGTTCAGAGGTGCCTGGGTGGCTCAGTGGGTTAAAGCCTCTGCCTTCAGCTTAGGTCATGATCCCAGGGTCCTGGGATTGAGCCCTGCATCGAGCTCTCTGCTCAGCAGGGAGCCTGCTTCCCTTCCTCTCTCTCTGCCTGCCTCTCTGCCTACTTGTGATCTCTGTCAAATAAATAAAAATTTTTTTAAAAGATTTTATTTATTTATTTGACAGAGATCACAAGTAGGCAGAGAGGCAGGCAGAGAGAGAGGGGAGAAAGCAGGCTCCCCGCTAAGCAGAGAGCTCGATACGGGACTCGATCCCAGGACCGTGCTCGCTTCGGCAGCACATATACTAAAACTGGATCGATCCCAGGACCCTGAGATCATGACCTGAGCCAAAGGCAGAGGCCCAACCCACTGAGCCACCCAGGCGCCCCTAAATAAAAATTTTTTAACAAAAAAAAATAAAATAAAGAAAGAAAGAGACCAGTTCAGAGGTTATTATATGGAAAAGAAAATAGACTTACAGATTTTTCCATTAATGTTGCAGTGGGAGTAGAAAGGGTGGCAGACTTTATAAAGGAGGAATGGGTAGAATATGGTAAAAAGAAAAAATATTGTCACAAGAAAAAAGAGGCATTTACAATGAATTTTTGAACTGAAAATAAGACTGTAGTACCAGTAGTATAGTAGCAGGAATGGGCATATTTTTTAAAAAAGGAATTGAGATCAAAGAAAATGAGAACTGAGATAAGTCTTTGAATTTGGTGATTCAAATGACTATTAGAGACCTTCTAGAATATATTAATAAAAGAACACCAGTGCCTTTAAGAAAACTGGAAGAAAAGGAAAAAAGTAGTAATAATCTCTCATTAGATATGTGTATCTGTAAAAGGAATGAGAAAAAATGAAAGGTACCTAGAGGAGACAGATCAAGTGACTTTTTTTTAAGTTAAGGACATCTGTACATATCCAAGACAGAGGAAAAGAAGCCAGAGACTGAAAATACTGGAGAAGGAAAAACAGAAGAGTCTAGAGAAATGGTAGAGAATGGCTTCAAAGGAAAGCAGGGGGGAAAGCACTAGCTTTAGAAATAAGAACTTTCATCCTCTTCCAAAAGCAGAAAGGAAGGTGATAAAAGGACAATGTTATATGTAAAGAGGAAAGACACACAAATTTATATCTGATGTCCTCAACTGGTATAGTAAGAAGGACACGAAATGTCCTTTAAAAAATAGGGAGGTTGGAATGAGACTGAAAGCTTGAGGAAGGTAGAAAATATGTGGAATAGCTATTGTGGGAAATGTACCAGAGGATCAGCAAATGACTAATGGAACTATTGAGCACTTTACTAAGCCCAGATCAAGCTAGAAACATTAACCTAGAGAAGGTCAAGTTAACAGGTCTAGGAAGAGAAACTGAAAAATCTATGGTTAGGCCATTGAAAATGGAAGGGAGGCAGAAGTGGGAAGTGAAGAAAAGGCAAAAGGATCTAGACATTTCTCCAAAGAAGATATACTAATGCCCAAAAAACCCATGGAAAGATGCTCAACAATGTTAGTCATCATGGAAATGCAAATGAAAACCACAATGATACCACTTCACACCCACTAGGATGGCTATGAGCAAAAACACTGGCAATAACAGTGATGGCAAGAATGTGGAGAAACCGGAACCTTCACACATGGCTGCTGTGAATATAAACTGGTGCCCAACTCTGGAAAACAGTTCTTCAAAATGTTAAACACAGAATACCATATGATCCAGAAATTACATTCCTGGGTATATAACCAAAAGGATGAAAACAAAGATTTTATTTTATTATTATTTTTTTAAGTAGGGTCTACGCCCAACATAGGGCTTGAATTCAGGACCTCAAGATCAAAAATTGCACAGTCCTGGGAGACTGACTGGACCAGCCAGGTGCCCCTGAACACACACACACACACACACACACACACACACACACACACACCTATATATGAATAATGTTCATGAAAGCATTATTTACAATAGCCAAAAAGTGGAAACAATCTAAATGTGCATCAACTGATGAATGGATAAACAAAATGGTATGTCTATGTGTATTATAAAAAGGAGTGCAGTATTAATACATGCTACCACCTGGATGGACCTTGAAAACAATGTTAAATATAAGAAGTCAGATAAAAAAGTCCACATACTTTAAGATTCCATTTATATGAAATGTCCAAAATAGACAAAGACCTAGAGAAAAGTAGATTAGTGCTTGCCAGGGAATAGGCTGAGGGGATGGGGAGGTGACTGCTAATAGATATGGGGCTTCTATTTGTGGTGATGAAAATGTTCTGGAATGAGATAGTGATGATGGTTGCATAACATTGTGAATACACTAAAAAACCCCTGAATTGCACATTTTATAATGGTTTAAACAGTGAATTTTATGTTATATTAATTTAATCTCAATTTAAAAAGATACATTAAAGTATCCTATATTTCAAGGCACCTGGGTGGCTGTCAATTAAGTGTCCAACTCTTGATTTCGGCTCAGGTTATGATTTCAGGGTCCTGGGATCAAGCCCTGTGTCAGGCTCTGTGGTCAGCACAGAGTTCTGCTTGGGATTCTCTTTCTCCCTCTCCCTTTGCCCCTCCCCCCACTCAAGCATAGCCACATTCCTTCTTTTTCTCTCTCTAAAACAAATAAAATAAAATCTTAAAAAAAAAAGTGTCTTTTTACAACTGTTTCTTCAATCTTCCCTGTATACTGTGTACATACCAAGGCAGAAAGCAAATGCAGGTATCCCTTGGGGCACCTGGGTGGCTCAGTGGGTTAAGCCGCTGCTCAGGTCATGATCTCAGGGTCCTAGGATCGAGTCCTGCATCGGGCTCTCTGCTCAGCAGGGAGCCCGCTTCCCTCTCTCTCTCTCTCTGCCTGCCTCTCCATCTACTTGTGATTTCTCTCTGTCAAATAAATAAATCAAATCTTTAAAAAAAAATAAAAAAATGCAGGTATCCCTCCTGGCTGGGGTTTCAATTCTTCCTAAGTATAGAAAATGAAACCTAAATTTCTTCAACTACAAGAGATCAGCAAAATCTCTCTCTCCAGAATTGCTTCTAGTTAGAATGAATAGTATTTCTAAAAATATCTGTCTAAAAATAGCGTCTCTAGAAACTAAGCCTTATAAAAGTAGGACTAAGTATTTCTACCTTTATTCTCCTAAAACACACCTTCTTCATTTTAACCTTAATGGAATCCTACAGAATATTATTTTCAAGTCATTCAACTATCTGATCATGAAGCATAAGTGAAAGGGCATGGATTTAGAACTCGAAAAAAACCTTAGATCTAAATCCCAACTCCAGGCATGCCTGGGTGGCTCAGTAGGTTAAATGTCTGCCTTCAACTCAGGTCATGATCCCAGGGTCCTGGGACTGAGTCCCACAACGGGCTCCTTGCTCAGTGGGGAGCCTGCTGTTCCCCTTGCTTGTGGACTCTCTCTCTCTCTCTTTGTGACATAATAAATAAATAAAATCTTTCAAAAAAAAATCTTAACTCCATCACTTAATAGCTGTGAAATCACAGCTTTCATTTTCTCTTAAATGGAATATAATACCTGCCCCACAAGGTGGCTACAAGGATTAAATAAAAGAGCATATGTAAAGCAACTAGCGCAATGTTTCACATATAGTGGCACTCAACAAATTTAGGTCATCATCAACGTGAGCTCATTTTCTCTCCCATTCTATGGCACACAGGTTTCATTATGCCAACAAAATTAACTAAATTGTATTAATCTAAGAGATTAGATTCTAGATGCCATATCGTTTCTAATTCTATACAAATTATAACTAATACTATTATAACGATTAATAATCATCTCCAAATTATGAATGATTTTCTGAATACAATATTGCTTTCATAGAAACTTTTTCCTGATTATGTCTACATATATTAACTCACTATTCTTCAAAATTCCACTGGAAGAGATGAGATTCTGGTGTCCTTAAGAATAAGGAATGGAGGGGTGCCTGGGTGGCTCACTGGGTTAAAGCCTCTGCCTTCAGCTTAGGTCATGATCCCCGGGTCCTAGGATAGAGTCCCACATCGGCCTCTATGCTCAGTGGGGAGCCTGTTTCCTCCTCTGTCTCTGCCTGCCTGTCTGTCTACTTGTGATCTCTGTCAAATAAATAAATAAATAAATCTTTAAAAAAAAAAAAAGGAATGGCAATAAATCAGATTATGACTAGAACTTGATATTGGCTTCCCAGTACTCTACTTCCAAGGATTCTTAAATATTTTTTAGCAGAAACTTTCCCAATGACACAGAGAAACATTTCCCTTTTACCCAAACATGCTGCACAAATGTTAACAGGTCTTACTGAGATCCATTCCCCCCCCCCCCATAATGCTATGGGAAAGGCTGTGAAGTCAAGAGGAATACTGAGAAAGAAGGCATAAGGAACAAAGCAAAAAGAGTCCATGCCCTCGGGATGGGAAGGAAGGAAGGGAGGGAGGGAGGAGGAAGAAAGGAACAAACAAAAGAAAAGAAAAAAGGAGGAAGGGGAAAGGGAGGAGAGGTGAGAGAAGGAAGGAAGGAAGAAGAAAAGCAATAATTCTACGACTCCTACTGCCATTTCAGTGAAGGTAAACAATGAGTTCATGCATCTAATCACTATTTGGATGTCTCCTAGATCTTCTAAGTTGAACTTGTACTAAGTTAAAATCATCTTTCTCCTAATTCATCTTTCTATATTTCTACTTCAAGTAAGAAGCACCCCATCTATACAATCTACCTAGGACTGAAATCTAGGAGTCATCTTTAACACCTCTTATCCTTTACATCCTGATGTCCAAGGATTGTCTATTTTACCCTTTAAAAATTGTAGTTTAAGTTCTCATTATCTCCAGCCTGGATCATTACAACCATCTCACAACCAGTCTTTTGGTTTCTGTCAATCCCTGTTTCAACTAATCCTTTCCAAATCAATCAGAATGATCTTCTAACCTACAAATCTGATCACATTATCCACAGGATAAAGTTCAAAATCCTAAGCATAGCACACAAGATTCTTCATAATCAGCTTCTTGCTTACCTTATCTATTCCAGATTTTTATCCCAAACTTTATTTTTTTTAAAGATTTTATTTATTTATTTGACAGACAGAGATCACAAGTAGGCAGGGAGGCAGGCAGAGAGAGAGGAAGGGAAGCAGACTCCCTGCTGGGCAGAGAGCCCGATGTGGGGCTGGATCTCAGGACCCTGAGATCATGACCTGAGCTGAAGGCAGAGGCTTAACCCACTGAGCCACCCAGGTGCCCCAGGAGTTGATTTTTTTTTTTTCCCAGTGGGTTCTATGACCAGCATGGAGCCCAACATAAAGCTTGAACTCATAACCATGAGATAAGACCTGAGCTGAGATCAAGTGTCAGACACTTAACCAACTGAGCCACCCAGGTGCCCCTTGTCCGTTTCTTGAATTCCTATTTATCCTTCAAAGTTCAACTCAGAAATAATCTCCTCAGTGAGGCTTTTCCAAAACCACTGTCCCCACCTCTAGAGATCAAAGTTTATCTGTTGCTCCCCTAGGCAGCCATTGTACTTCTTTCTTCTATTTAGCTCTTCCATTTTGTATCTTTTTTTTTTTTTTTTTTTTTTTTGGTTTTAAGAGAGAGAGTATGGAAGCAGGGGAGGGGATGAGGGAAAAGGAGAAAGAATTCTAAGCAGGCTCCCTGCTCACCACAGAGCCTGTGTGGAGCTCAACCTCACAACCCTGATAATCATCACCTGAGCTGAAATTTAGAGTCAGATGCTTAACTGACTGAGCCACCCAGCCACCCAGGCGCTCCTCATTCAGTACCTTATCTATTTTCTATTTCCCCTATTTGTCTGTGAGCTTTTTTTTTTTTTTTTTAAGATCTTTCTTTCTTTCTTTGAGAGAGAGAGAGAGAGCAAGAGAGCGCGAGCGCACATAGGGCGAGGGAAAGGGAGAAACAGACTCCCTGTTGAGCAGAGAACCCGATGCAGGGCTCAATCCCAGAACCCTGGAATCATGACCTGGGCCAAAGGCAGAGGCTTTAACCCACTGAGCCACCCAGGCACCCCATCTGTGAACTTCTTAAAGGCAAGGTCCTCTTTTCATCTTTGCATCTCTAATACATAGCAACTGGCAAATAGATGTTCTGATTATGAGACTGTGAAATCTCCATTAGCAGACCTGTTGCCAATTTGTGATTTATTTATACATATGATAAATATTAAAATAGGCTAAAAGTCTTATTCTTCATAAATATTTTTGTGATTCTTTTTGATTGTACCTTTAGAAATATCTGTATCAGTAAATTCCTTATACTTATAAACAAAACTAGCCATAACATTATACCTTTATTTTTCCTCCTTAATTATTTTCTCTCTTCTTTCCAATTCATTCTGACCTACCACCCCAGCTACTAATACTTGGTGATGCTTCCAACTTCTTTCCTCCTTTCAAGGAAAAAAACAAACAAACAAACAAACACAAACAACAACAATAAAAACCTCTTTGGAGGGGTGCCTGGGTGGCTCAGTGGGTTAAAGACTCTGCCTTCGGCTCAGGTCATAATCCCAGGGTCCTGGGATGGAGCCCCACATTGGGCTCTCTGCTCAGCAGGGAGCCTGCTTCCTCTTCTCTCTCTCTCTGCCTACTTGTGATCTCTCTCAAATAAATAAAGTCTTTTAAAAAATAAAACTCTCGGGAGCTCTGAGCTATAGAGCTCCATATTAGGCTCACATCTCTCAAAAGGAAGGGCTTACTTATCTTTATACTCCTACTACCTATTGACCATGCCACACTGTGTGTGATAAAATCTTATTTGCTCAACTCAAATGTCAACTAATAAGCGGATAAGTAAAATGTGGTATGTGATGGAATATTATTTGTTAACAAAAAGAAATCAAGTACAAATACATGCTACAACATTAATGAATCTTAAAAACATGCTCAACATTAATGAATCTTGAAAACATGCTCAACATTAATGAATCTTGAAAACATGCTCAGTGAAAAGAAACTGGCCACAATACTATGTATTGTACATATGCCATTTATATGTAATGTTCAGAATAGGAAAATTCTATAGAGAACTAAAGAATGATTTCCAGAGGCTGGAAGTTAGGAAGTAATGGGAAGTGACTGCAAGTGGGGATGGGACTCTTTTGGGAGGTGATGAAAATATTCTAAAATTTGTTGTGGTGATGGTTGCACTACTCTAAATATACCCCAAACCACTGAACTGTACAGTTTAAATGGGTGGATTATATGATCTCAATAGAACTGTTACTACAAAAAAGGAAAAAAAATCTTGTTTGCTTTTGCTACAGAGCTGAAAAGGGGTCAGAGATAGAATGTGCAAGTGTACAACAGAGATGACAAACAAGTTTATTTAGCAGACACTCCTCACTAGGGTTAGTACGGCCTGTTGGGTGAGTGGATCTTTGACCATTAGCGCATGCTAAA
This sequence comes from Mustela erminea, assembly GCF_009829155.1. NCBI lineage: Eukaryota > Metazoa > Chordata > Mammalia > Carnivora > Mustelidae > Mustela > Mustela erminea. The sequence continues at coordinate 102,833,174 of NC_045614.1, forward strand.
TAGCCAGTGTGTACCAGAGAGGAATGTGGAATAAGTAGGAAGTCACTCAGCTGATTTGTGACATGAATATATGAAGCAAAGTAATTTAAAGCACTGAAATTCCTCAATTCTAAGGCCAAAGAAATTTAAGTTGCTTAAGAGCCCATTCCACTAAGACTGGCTTCCTTTGCTCTATCCTTGGCTATTGTGACTGGCAACAATTATCGCCTACTTGGTTATTACTTGCCCTACTCCAACACTGATTGCTAAACTGCTGCTTACCATCATCTCCTTAACCTCAATTCTCTGAGAAGCATTCAGAAATTAACAATGGCCTGTTTTGTTTACTGCTGATTCACTTTCTGAGTATACTTGCTACAGTGTCCTCCAAAGATGTTTACATGTTATTCTCTAGAACCTGTGACTATTGTACCTTACATGGCAAAAGGGCTTTGCAGATATGATTAAATTAAATGATTTTGAGGGAGCCTGGGTGGCTCAGTGGGTTAAGTCTCTGTCTTCAGCTCAGGTCATGATCTCAGGGTCCTGGAATCGAGCCCTGCATGGGGCTCTCTGCTTAGCAGAGAGCCTGCTTCCTCCTCTCCCTCTGTCTGCTGCTCTGCCTACTTGTGATCTCTCTCTCTGTCAAATAAATAAAATCTTAAAAAAAAATGATTTTGAAACAGGGTGATTATTCTGGATTATTCAGGTATGTTCAATGTAATCATAAGGGTCTCTGTAAGTGAATGAGAGAGGCAGAAAATTCAGAATCAGAAGAGATGTGATGATAGAAGCAGTAATCAGAGTAATGTGATTGCTGGCTTGCACCATGAGCAAAGTAATCCGGGCAGCCTCTCAAAGATGGAAAAGACAATAAAATACAGATTCTCCCTTAGAACCTCCAGCCCTATCAACACTTTGATTTTAGCCCTTTGAAACCCATTTCAGACTTCTGACCTCCAGAACTATAAGATAATATATCTGTATAGTTTTAGGCCACTAAATTTGTGGCAATGTGTTAAGCAGCAATAGAAAACTAAAACACTTGCCCCTACCATCAATATCATCATCAATAACAGGTCCAAAGCATGTATCTCCTATTGGGGGAATCAAGTTGCTTTTACTGCTCAAGATAAGAGTACTGCTTTGGAACAAATGTTAATTGTGTCAGAGTAAAAATATTTTTCCCTTTGTACTACATGAAGCTCCAGAATTAAAAGTGGAAACCGTAGTTTGATCAGTGGCTAATGGCCAATATAGGTAAAGAAAACACAGAAACATACAATCCTTTCACTGGAATTTTAAAACATGGACTTCATAATATTATATATCAATAATAACCTCAATTGTGTATGTGGTCTTTCACATGTTTTTTGGGGGAAGCTTAAAGAAGTGTACCAAACCAAGACAGGATGAGCAGTGTGGAACATCAAAGGTTTGGCAGTAGTTAGCAAATATGAGATAATGTCCCAGGGATAAAGGAACACAGGTAGGCAGTAACAGAAAAAGGCTCTCATCTAAGATATAACCAGTAATAGAGTGAAGGAAGGATAGTGGAGGAAAAAAAAAGACAGAAAACTAAACACTATGAGCTGACACTAAGATCAGATGGCTGCTCCAATTTCTCTATTCTATTAGTTTTAATTCTATCTTAAATATATATACAACTTCCAAATTTTTCTAATATTCTTTTTTTCTAACATTCTTTTTCCAGTTTCAATGTAAAGTTCTTGCAACTGAGCAATGAGCTACAATTTGAAAAGAAAGCATAACATTTCCAGCAACTGTGAAAATATTATTCACACTTACTATTCATACTTTCCATAATTTAAGAAGAGTTGTCATATTGATATCATCAATTTTTTATCAGTTTCTACCCTCCCCCTGCCAGGTTAAGTGTTCAACAAAGAAATCTTTTCCTTACAACTGCACAGCGTGGCATTTTTGAAGAAATTCCATCTTCTTCTGCTGCCCCATTGGGTCCAGGTACCTCTTTTCTCCTCTTTCTTGTGTTCATTTTGGCTGAACTCTGTGCATCCATCTTCTTTTAACTGGTCATAGAAAGTGAAAAAGAATTTTTTTCTCATTGAAGTAGAGAAAAAGTCTGTCACCAGTATTTCAGAAATGTTAACAGAGATACACTCAGCAAAAGATCAATTCCATAGCACACATTTCACAACATGAGCCAAATGCATCTGGCAAAAACAACAAAGCTTCAATAAACATGTGCCTCTAGTAGAAATACTGAAATGCTTCTCTGGAACAACAGCCACAATTAATCACCTGACCTTGGAAATTATTACCCTGACCAATGTAGCCTGTATACTAATTGCTAATTCCATATCCTGACTGAATGTAAAATTTCTAATAACTTGGAGAAAGTTAGTTATACAGATTTTTACCACCACCCCTTATAACATCTCTAGGACATCTGGAGACATAACAAGTACAAGGAAGTGTGAAAGGTACGTTTTTGGTGCAGATGGGGGAAAAAAAGAGCTTTTTAAAAAAGAGACAACAATCACCAATTCCTGGCTTAACAAAGCTGGATTTTTCTAAACTTATAAATGCTCTGTAGGTTTCACAGACAACTCCACATGGGTAGAGCTATGAAAATTGTATAGTGTACTTTATCTTTTAAGTGTCCTTCCTCTTACTTTTCCAATACCCATTTTCCTTTCCTCTTTTAGAGTCAGCACTGTAAGCTTGTTCAGAGCCCCCAACTATTAAACTATTAAAACCCCATCCAAGCTTCTCTTTGCCCCCAGTGTCTCACTTAGCAGAGAGAGCTTCTAGCAACTAGCTACCACAGAAAAGTTCTAAATATATGATGTGTCATGTTTAGATGGCTTATGCTACCTCTCCTACACCCTGCAAGGGTATCTGCATTTTTCTTGGGTATCATAATTTACACAAATAAGTTAATTTAATGATGATGTAATTTTAGGCATCAGCCAGAAATTGGGGATAGAAGAACTTTAATGTTCAATTGCCATCTCTGCCAAGACATGATACCATGGAAGGTAGAAGATCCTTAGAGCACAGATGAAAAACAAAACAAATGCCAGACAGAATGAGGACATTCTACTCCACCTCACTGCCTCTAATAACCTCTCCTGAATAAGATGTTCATCTAAACAACTGCAATTGTGCTTTACTTTCTTTCCTTCAGCTAAAGTGGCAATGTGACAAGATCTACAGGAAACCTGACCTAATTCTTAGAGACTAAAGGTGACACCCACGAGTCCTGGCTAAGTATTAGGCTGACACGAAAAATGTCACAGTCTAAAGTGAAAGATGACCACCACCCAGAAACTTCCTTTCATCACAAACCCAAATTAAAACGGAATAAGGGTACTATACATTTAACAAATTTTCTAGTGATGATGAGAGCTTTTCTTCATTATTAATTTTTCTTTCAAAATATCCAAAGGTTATACTATTTCCACCTCACTGGTCTGAAAGGCCTACTAAAAAAAGTAATCAGAAGTGCCGAGATGGTTCAGCCAGTTAAACAACTGCCTTTGGCTCAGGTCATGATCCCGGGGTCCTGGGATCAAGCCCCATGTCATCAGGATCCCTGCTCAGTGAGGAGCCCGTTCCTTCTGCCCCCTGCTGTGCTTGCTCTCTCTCTCTCAAATAAATCAATAAATAAAATCTTAAAAAAAAAAAAAAACTAAACTAAAAAACCCCACCTAATCAGTCCAATTAGCGACCATTTCTAATTTGCATATAATAGGACTTTGTTTAAGTACCTGTTAACTTCTCAGGGTAAGCAAATAAAATCCTTTATAAGAAATGAAATCAGCAATCTTGTGTCAGGCAGTTGAAGGTCAGGGAGTCACTAGTACTGGGAACTTACTGTGTATAGGGTACTTTAACATATTTTTTGAAGTATAAACTACTTTCTCAAGATGACTTCAGTTCAACCGAAGAAACCACATGTTAATGATACAAAAATGCCCCTTGGAATTCTCAAACCACTGGGGGAAAGTTTGTTTAAAAACAGGATATTTACAGAGTTTCAAAATATCTCCTGAAGGGTCCGTGGACAAAAGGACGAGACTGATACAAAGTGAAGGTCAAGCAAAGCTTTATTTCTCGCCAAGCATCGAGAACCAAACCCACCGGCCGGGGCCACCTCTTACAGAGAAGGCGACCCCTCCCTGCCTTACAGACTAACTTTTATAAAGCCAAGGCCATGTGGTTGAGCCTGGTCTCACACAGGAGGCCAATGAGATCGTAACACACAAAGAAATCTGCACAGTCATGCTAGGTCACACACGGGTGGCCAACTGAATTACAATTCACCCTATAGTAGCTATTTGAACTAGCCTATCACCTTGGTCAGAATTGGCGCCCAAAAGGCGGGGCCCACATTCTTTGGTAGTCAGGGAGATAGTATGTGTGCTTTGCTGACTGGATGTCTCCACCTGGCCTGACTCATACTTGCATTCTGGGCTCTGTTATCTCTCCCTGACCTGACACGTCCTGGTATATGGGCCCTTTTATCAGGGGTTGGTCGGCCATATTTTACCAGTTTCCCAGACCTGTTTCTAAGTGAGTTCCTCTGGGGGGCAGGGTCAATCTAAGTTCACTGAATATACAACAAAATGGCTGTTCTACTAAGGTGGGGCTGCTCCGGCTAAGTAGGCCCTTACATCTCCAAGTATATTAAGCAACCCTTATAGATTACTTATTAATTACAAAGGTAAAAGCGTTACTTTTAGAGTGAAAAAATCTCTTTGCTAAGTGATCCGAGTTAATTAACATCACCAATAATGCCTCCTAATTTGAGGCACTGAGGACATATTACCCCAAAAAGCATACCCTGTATGGGTTTATGAGGAACAAGCAAACAAACCTCAAAGGACATTCTGTAAAACAACAGGCCAGTTATTCTTCAAAAAATGTCAATCATGAAAAACAATGAAAGGCTGAGGAATTGTTCCAAAGAAAAGACAACTAAATTTCATTTCTAGATTGGGGGAGAAATTGTTATAAAGGATAGTTATTAAGACGATCATTATGGACATTGGGGAGGGTATGTGCTTTGGTGAGTGCTGTGAAGTGTGTAAACCTGGCGATTCACAGACCTGTACCCCTGGGGATAAAAATACATGTTTATAAAAAAATAAAAAATTAAAAAAAAATAAAATTAAAATAAATTAAAAAAAAAAAAAAAAGATCAGTAGGGGCGCCTGGGTGGCTCAGTGGGTTAAGCCTCTGCCTTCGGTTCAGGTCATGATCCCAGGGTCCCGGGATCAAGCCCCGCATCGGGCTCTCTGCTCAGCAGCAAGCCTGCTTGTCCCCTCTCACTCTGCCTGCCTCTCTGCCTACTTGTGATCTCTGTCTGTCGAATAAATAAATAAAATCTTTAAAAAAAAAAAAAAGATGATCAGTAAAATTTGAATACGGACTGTGTAACAAATCATAATACACATCAATGTTAAAATACAGTTGATAATTACACTGTGTTATGTAATAGACTTTCCTTGTTTTTAGGAGAAAAAGCTGAAGTACCTGGGGGAAAAGGGTCATGATTTCTGCAACTAACCCTCAGCAGAAGCAGAAGAAGAAGTAGCAGAAGCAGGATAAGAAGAAGTAGTAGTAGAAGCAGCAGAATCAGAAGAAACAGCAGAAGCAGCAGCAGAAGAAGTAGCAGAAGCAGGAAAAGGAGAAGCAGAAGCAAAAGAAGCAGCAGAAGCAGCAGAAGAAGAAGCAAAAGAAGAGAAGCAGAAGAAGGAGGAGGAGAAGAAGCAAAAGAAACAGCAGAAGAAGAAAAAAAAGGAGAAGCAGAAGCAGAAGAGAAAGGAGGAGGAAAAGCAGAAGTAGAATCAGAAGAAAAAGAAGGAGAAGCACAAGAAGCAGAAGCAGCAGAAGAAAAAGGAGGAGAAGCAGAAGATGCAGCAGCAGCAGAAGCAGGAGAAGCAGAAGAAACAGAAGCAGAAGCAGCAGCAGCAGACGAAAGGAGAAGAGGATGAGAAGGAGGGGGAGAAGAAAGAAGAAAATTGTGTATACTACCTTATATTTTAAAAAATCAATGGTAAAGTAGGGGCGCCTGGGTGGCTCTCAGATAAGCATCCAACTCTTGATTCCAGCTCAGGCCACGATTTCACAGGCCTTGGGATTGAGCCCCAATCTCAGGCTCCACGCTCAATAGGGGATTTGCTTGAAGATTCTCTCCCTCTGTCCCTACCCTGACTGGTGCACTCTCAAATAAATAAACATTTTTTTTTAATTAAAAAAATTAAAGCAAATAGGCCAAAATGTTACCAATCTATGAAACTAGATGGGGCATAAAGGAGTTAATTTTAATATTCTTACAACTTTTCTATAGACTTTACATTTTTTCAAATAAAAAGTTCAATTTTTTTTTAAAGATTTTATTTATTTATTTGACAGAGAGAGATCACAAGTAGGCAGAGGCAGGCAGAGAAAGAGAAAGGAGGAAGCAGGCTCCCTGCTGAGCAGAGAGCCCGATGCGGGGCTCGATCCCAGGACCCTGAGATCATGACCTGAGCCGAAGGCAGCAGCTTAACCCACTGAGCCACCCAGGCGCCCCAAAAAGTTCAATTTTTAAAACATTTTTTAACAGGGACACCTAGGTGGCTCAGTCACTTAAGCGTCTGCCTTCGGCTCAGGTCATGATCCCAGGGTCCTGGGATCGAGTCCACATCAGACTCCTTGCTCAGTAGGGAGCCTGCTTCTCCCTCTGTCTGCTGCTCCCCCCTGCTTGTGCATGCACTTCTCTGACAGATAAAATCTTTAAAAAATTTTTTTTTAAATGTTCTGTAACAATTTTCCACTCATATAAGTCTCATATAAGACTGTCTTTCAGGTTCTCTAGAAATTGATTCCTTCTCTTTCCTAACTCTTTGAATTAGTATCAATGATACATATATTCCAAGATGTATATGTTTTAGTAATCTAAACACCTTACAAGGAAGTAAGATCATAACAGCAACAGTCATAATAATGGCTCTCTTTTTTTTGAATACTTACTATGTGCCAGGCACTATGCTAGGTACTTTTATGCATTACTCTCATTTAACCTATATGACATGAGATGCAGGTACTATTAGCCCCAACCTACAAATGAGAAAATTAAGGAACAGGGAAGCTAAGTAACCTATCCAAGAGATCACAAAGCTAGCCGTGGGAAGAGAGAGCCAGGATTTAAATCCAGACTTGTCTAATTCCAAAGTCGCTACCACTATATTCTTCTGTCTCCCGGAAGTCCAAGATTTTTAAAAAAGAAGCTGTCTCATCAATACTGCTACTTCTGTCAAGAACATTCTCTCTATAGCATGGGTCCCTTAAGTTCTTGCAGACTTAAGTCCTAACTGCACAGTAGAAGAAAAGGTCACAGTACTTAAAGGTAAACAAGGTCTCAGGACCAATTGAAAAGAACTGATGTGGCTATTGGTCTCATTCAGAGTCAGCCCAATTTGTCAGCTGTACAGATGTATAGATCTTTCCTATTGGATAGTTTTGCTAGGATTTTCTTGTAAACTTTCAACTTAAGCAATAAAGATTTCTTTAATCTCAAGACACCTGGGTGGTTCAGTTGGTTGGGTATCTGCCTTCAGCTCAGGTCGTGATCCTGGGGTCCTGGGATCAAGCCCTGTGTTGGGCTCTCTGCTTGGTGGTAAGCCACTTTCTTCTTCTCCCTCTGCCGGACACTCTGCTTATTTGTGTTCTCTCAGTCAAATAAATAAATAAATAAAATCTTAAAATAAAAGAATTCTTTCATCTCTCTTCCTCCCTCTTCTGACATTACAAATAGGTGTCATTGTAAAAGCACCTGTACTTTCCATTCATGATACAGAACAGTTTTAAGGGTACCATAAATAAATAAATAAATGTTATATTGGATTTCAACAATTATTTTCTATAACTTCAAGTTAAAATTCCTTAATGTTTAATAGAAAAATACTTAACACATCCAAAGACATGTTTATATGAATTTCTTCAGAAGTCTTTGCACTTTGTCAGGGGTGGGAGAGTGGAAAGGTATATGTGCAATAATATTTTTATAGCTTTACTGAAGTATAATTGAGACAATAAATTGTATTTAAAGTATATGATTTAATGAGTTTTAACATATCTATACATCTGTGAATCATCAAAATTAAGATAATCAACATTACTACCACCCTCAAGTTTCCTCATACCACATTAGAATCCATCCCTCCCTCCCCGACTTCAACTTTGCTTTATTTTTTTGTCTGTTTGTTTTTTATACTGTGGCAAAATATATGTAACATGAGATTTGCTTTGCTTTCTAACTGCTTACTTCTTAAAGTACTGAACCATCCTGTCATATGATTCAACTTAACTAGACAAACACATGATGGATATTATCATACTATAAAGAAGCAAAGGCTCGCCTTCTAAGAGTTAAAATACTGCCAGTGTGGTTTAAATATATTTAAACCAAATTGGTACTGGGGTAATTGGACCTTGTGATACCCATTCTATTTCACTAGATTAAAAAGTCATACAAAAAATATAAAATATCACAATGAGGACTCAAGAGAAAGGATTTGTATGATTAGCTTATTAAAGCTAAAGTAAAATTCACAAACATGGAAGGGATCAAGTGGTTACTGTAGTTACAGTGGTTACTTTGTTATGAACATGTTATAAAGCCCTTTGGTAAATAACAGTAATACTAGTATATTTTACCTGTATTTCAATTGAGTACATATAACAAAATCTCTCCATCTGCCTTATATAAGCACCCTTAATTAAATGTCTAAGGCAGTGTTTCTCAGTATTTTTTATCCATGCTCTATTTTAAGAAATACAGAAATTTTAACCTCACTCCATCAGCATAGCGTAATGATGTTAAGAGTTCAGGCCCTAAAATCAGATTACCTAAATATGAATCCCTTCTCTACTACCTACCAGCCATAAGAACTTGGACAAATTCCTTAATTGCCAGAGTTGCATCATCCAGTAAATGAGATTCAAATGGAGTGATCCATGTAAGCCTTAGTTCAGTGCCGGGCACAAAGTTAAGTACTTGTAAGCATTAGCTGCTATATTATTTAGTAGTAGTAGTTGTCATCATCTGCCTTAAAGTTTGCCTTCGTGTGTATCCCCTATATCCAAAAAGAGTTTGTCAAGTTTCCCCCCTAGGATTATTATTATGAAAAGTATACTTTTAAAAAAAGATTTTTTTTTAAAGATTTTTCTTTCTTTATTCGACAAAGATCACAAGTAGGCAGAGGGAAGCAGGCTCCCTGCTGAGCAGAGAGCCCGATGTGGGGCTCCATCCCAGGACACTGAGATCATGACCTGAGCCGAAGGCAGAGGCTTAACCCACTGAGCCAACCAGGCACCCCTCAAAAAGATTTTATTTATATATTTAAGAAAGAGAGAGAGGGGGTTAGGGGAAGGGCAGAGGGAGAAGCTGACTCACCACTAAGCAGGGAGCCTTCTACCTTTCATGGTGTCGTGTCCTGACAGAGATGGCAATTGATCATTAAAACTGAGGCACAGATGATAAGGCTACACAGCTATTAAGTAGTGAAGCTGGGAATCAAATTCAGTCAACTTGGCTGCAGACTACAAACTCCTAACCACTACAACATATAATACGAAACAATACCATACTATTCCAAGGAGATACCTGGTAACTATCTCTAAATATTTGAATGCCTGTCATGTTGGATAGAGCAAACATTCAGACAACAAAAAATGGATCACTGGATGGTAGAGGAAGAGTTATAAATGTTAACTGAACTTAATAAAAACCTTTTTAGGAATAAGAGTTATGCGAAACAGGACTGGGTCACCTCAAGAGGCATTTCACTTTGGCACACCAGGACATTCAAGCAGAGTTTGTATAGAAAGATACTTAATCATTTTGTTGGTCATTATCCTGTTAAAGTCCATCTTGGTTCATCTTTTTGCTTATTCCAATCTGTTAAAATAATTTCAAATCTTGAATGCCATCTATAATATTTGCTATTTACCATAATTTTATGAAGTCTATAATCCATCTCCATCCAGGTAACTGCTGAAAATACTAACCAGGGTATGTCACCATACACCAACATGACCTACCACTAGACTCCTCCGCCCTGCTTGCACTCTCTCTCACACGCTCCTTCTCTCTCAAATAAAGTCTTACGGGGGAAAAAAAACAACAGCCCAGAATAGAGAATATATTTAAATATCTTAATGATTAGCATTCAATCAGATGTAAATCTGTTTTATTGCATTATCACAAAACCCACATTTCTCTATCACAATACCAAAGATTATGATAATAGTGATGATAATAATTATAGCTAACATTTATTTAGCACACTTCCTACATGCCAGGAAGTTTTAACCTTTGCATATGTTAAATAACTTAGTCCTCACAACAATCCTATAAGTTAATACTATTATCCCTATTTTGAAGATGAGGAAATTGAGGCACCGCTAAGTTAAATGACCAAGGTCACCTAGGACAGGGCAAAAACAGTATTTGAACCTAGGCATTTTGATTCTAGGGTCTGTGGACTTAACAGCACCACTATGCACAAGAATTTAATCAGAACCATGTATTACACTGTCAGGAATTTAATTTCACCTTTCATAAACAATGGGCTCCCTTCTCACTGGGCCTATCAACAGCAAAATACTCAAGAACTCTGGGAGACCTATTTTGGTTTGGGCCAGAGTAGAAGAGCGGAAAGGACACTAGACTACGAATCATATCATATAAACTGGGATTTAATTCTAGCTCTTCCAGTACCTTAACTCTAGGTGAGAGTTTATCTATGTGATTAGGGAAGGCTCTAATAAAATATACTTAATTTCTCTTTTTTTTTTTTAAAGATTTTATTTATTTATTTGACAGAGAGAGATCACAGTACACAGAGAGGCAGGCAGAGAGAGAGAGAGGGAAGCAGGCTCCCTGCTGAGCAGAGAGCCCGATGCGGGACTCGATCCCAGGACCCTGAGACCATGACCTGAGCCGAAGGCAGCGGCTTAACCCACTGAGCCACCCAGGCGCCCTATACTTAATTTCTAAATCATGCTAAGGATCAAATGAGAAATTACACTATAAATTCCCTTATGTAGCAGATATTTGTTGTTTGTCTTCCCACTGTTCAATCCTCCTGCTCTGAAAAGAGCCCATTTTTATTTATGGGCTCACTTTCATTTGGTCTATTTGGTAAGCTTCAACCTCAAATCTTATCAGATCACATGTATGAAACTTTAACCAGTCAGCATATCACCTTCCCCTGGCCACAGATTGGAGAAGGGAGGGAAAATGGACAGTAATAGGTGACCTAAGTCAGTTGAATCAGAGTACTTTTCAGAACTCACCAGATGGAAATGCTTGGATGAAGATTATCACCTCTCCTTGGGGACCTGAACCTAGAGAGACATGGCTTTGGGAAGCATCCTGTGACAATCTAGTGGCGATCCTACCACCAGGAGGAGAGACTTTTTTGAAAGCACTGACACACAGAAAGCAAACAGATTATGGGGAGAATTTAGATCCTTGTCTAACTGTGCCAACCAATTCATTCATTCATTCCCCTTTTTGCTTAAATTAGTTAAACTGGGTTTCTCATCACTTGTAACCACAAAAATCACAGTTGGTGCATTTAATGTTTAGCAACGAGCTCTGGCACATAGTAGGCATACTCAATTACTATTTGAATAAATATACTAAGTATAGAAAACCACTTTTGAAATTTTGAAAAGCACTTATAAATTACTGTTTTCTTTTGATGGAAAGGAGTCAAGCTCTTGTCAGTTTATAAGTGTATCAAAGATGGCACAACAAAGCTCCCACCTGGTTAAAAGTATTTTTCCTTATCTGGTTACACCATTCCTTATCTGCTTAGATACAGTTCTTCTATTTTCTAAAGATGACTTTTGTATATTACACTGTATTTTACATTACACTTTAAACTGAACATTACACATTAGACTGAAACTCAGGTCTTAAGATCCCATGGATTTGAAACAAATATACCGAATACATTTGGTATTTAATGTAAAACACTTCTGTATCTTATCCACTTTCTAAGGAAATGGAGAACACCAAGATCACATTCTTCAATAATAACTCTAAAAGAATTTTGAAATCATAATAAGATTAACTCTCATGCCTTTTTTCCTCTAAAACTACTATTATTTTTTAAACTTTGACTCTACAGATCACCAAAGAGACCATTTTTCACTGGCTCTTTTTTTTTTTTTTTTTTTTTAAGGTTTTATTCATTTGACAGAGATCACAAGTAGGCAGAGAGACAGAAAGGGGTTGGGGGGCGGAAAGCAGGCTCCCTGCTGAGCAGAAAGCCCGATGCAGGGCTCTATCCCAGGACCCTGGGATCATGACCTGAGCGGAAGGCAGAGGCTTTAACCCACTGAGCCACCCAGGCGCCCCACTGGATCTCTCTTAGACCAACCCCATGTTTCCTCACATCTACTAACTTACACACCATGAAAGCATATAGAATAATTTAACTATTAGCGCCTTACTGGAAAAAATTACCAGTTCCCCAGAAGTTACAAAAGATGCCTGACATACCACGTTTGCCACTGAGAAAAGGTATGTGGGAGGATGAGAGCACACTCAGAATAGTAAATACATGTTGGCTTTTAGTTCGTTATACTGAAACTTTGCTATTCCTAAAACCACATCACCTTTACAACATTCACAACTGCCCCGTTCCTCCAACAATGAGGAACAATACTTCCCAAACTCTCCGTTTATCATAACTATACCTCTGTAATCAACCAACACCATTAAGTAAAGGTACAGTGGTTTCCCTGGGAAAGGGGGTAGCTTTAAACATCTACATTCAAGCAAGGAAAAAAAACCAAACACATACATGGCTGCCTTAACATAACAGGCTGTCCAGAAGGTGATAAGGTTGGAAAAAGACGGTACCTCTTCAGAACCAATATAGTGTAAGATCAGAATGGGGATGGGGAGTGGAGAATTACCTAATACTCTATAGGTGGATCCTGGCTTCCAGCCATAGCATCCGTATTAATTAAGCTAGGATAAGTCAGAATGAAAGTAGTTGGAGACAGGATACAGAGCCTCTGTCTTCAACTCATTAGGGTGTGCCAAGGCTTCCTATTTCCTTAGCAGTTTATCCTACAAAAAAGTTTCTTTGTAAAATGAAATTATAACAAAAGAGAGCTAAAGGGAGCTGATAGCATGTGTAAGGCCTGATCTAACATTGGTACCTTTACAGTCCCTAGTAACCTATCTTTAGTCAAAATCCCCACTAATGCACAAATCTAAATATAGACATAACAGCCACTACCACCAGACCACCACCATGCCTATTAAGCAAATTAGGGTCTTTAAATTGCTTTCAAAATACAGAATGTCGTATCTGTGCCTGTGATTTTTAGTCAGATTCACAAAATCTGGCTCCATTTCTGCTGACTCACCTCCCAGAATACACTGCTTCCTTGTTCTTCAATGTTTCAATAAATGCCTGCTTGGATGCATCAATTTTGCTACTAAGAAAGTACAGCGAAGTGAAAATGTGTGTGAGGTGGGAAGGGTGGCAGTGAGAAGATAACTGAGGATAAACCTAGTAAAGTATTTTTCCAATCTATGTGTCCTAAAGGAGACAAAATCTGGGTACTGGTATGCATACACTTGTGTTTTAAAGATAACAATCTCCTGTAACTGTAGTTTTAAGGACTCCCACCCCCACCCCTTCTATTCTACTTCCTTATTACAAAGAGATCTAGTGAGCATCTCAGGGTGACAAGATGCTTCCTAACCTATGCAACAAATTAAGTAATAGCAAACTGCAAGCACATACATTCTTCAAGTTTCAAAAACTGAATTCAAATTTGACAGAGTACTACAGGGAAATATCTGCAAAAAGAGGAGACATGAATTTTTCCTTTGCATTCTATTCCTGCTTCTCCCATCTCTGGGACATTGTCTTCCTCAGTAAAACCATATGCTCAGTAACTTCCTATTGGCATACCAACGTCCAGTTCCAAAGCTGAGTGAGCAAGCATACTTTATACTTGGGATCTTTACCTGTTTCCACGACTGTGGAGCTTAATAAAGTGGTGCTCTTAAGAGGCAAGTTTTGTGGGGCTAATAATACATTATTATTAATGTATTAATAGCTCTGTGAACTTCTAGGTCAAAGTGCATCTAATACTCTTGGCATTAATCATGTAATCTGCTATATACTCAGGCCTTTCCAAAGAGAAGAATGCAGTCATGTCATCCCTGTGCAAAGACCTTTGAAGCTGGAGGGAAGATATATTTAACCCACAGTGGGGAGGAGGGACTGGGTTCAAGAACCAGCAGACCTCACAGGCCAAAATTGGCCCACTGACTGCTTTTGAAATTAAAGTTTTACTGGAACACAACTATGCTCATTCACTGATGTACTGTCTATGGCTGCTTTTGTGCTATAACTGCACTGCTGAGTAGTTGGCAACAGACACTGTATGACTTGTAAAATTCAATATTTACTATCTGGTCCTTTTGAAAAAAAGTTTGCCAAGTTTGCCAAGAAAGTTGCCATCTCTTATACTAAATGAAGAAAGAACCAGTTTTATCATTAATTAGATAGCAAATCCTACCTAGATTATGCAAACAGTAAAGTAGAAGTCAGTGCGAGGAATATGATTTCAAGAAATTATACTGTAACTTTCTGATCTAGGACTACTGCAGTTTATGTCACTAATCTGTATATATTACCACACTATATAGAATAAGTCATAAGTATGCTTGATTTGGGAAATTCTAAATGATAAGGTAAAGACCACAATATAACCACATTAACAGACTAGTTTTAAACCAGAGCTCAATGTTATGCCTCAATATTTGAGGCTACTAAATTGCCACATCTAAGATCTTAGTTTTGAACTTGATCTCTTCCCTCTAATTTCTTCAGAGAAACCTTTATTCAACAGACACTGAGTGGGCACTTACACTGTGCCAGACCCTCGGTTCACCATAGAACAAAATAAAGGTTGTATTTGGGCCTCACCACACAACAGAATATTTCAGGAAAGAGACTATCCTAAAAACCACAAGGGACACTTGTACTAATTTTTATGGTTGAATAATTTTGCTCTCCCACCATTCCACTACAAAATTCAGTGAGTAAACACTGTGTTTAGATTCTGCGTTTCCTAGAGTGGGTTATGGAATTCGTATATCTAAGACAGGGTCTATGACAGATTCAGGGAAGTCTGGAATTTGGACAAAAAAAAATTATATCTTCATTTTTACTAACCTCTGGCAAATTCACAATTTCCTTCAATTATGAACATATGGTACAACAGTAATAGATTGTCAATAATAGTAATCTTAGATCCTTTCAGATAACATCACACTTATTAAAAATATCTTGAAACACTATTTAAACATATGATCATTTTTAAATTATTATGGCTATAAGATCCACTAATAATAAACATTATTTATGATGTTAATAAAAATCATATATAGTATTATATTACACATTTTATATATATATATATATATATTTTTTAAGTAGGCCTCACACTGAGCATGGAGCACAACTTGGGGCTTGAACTCACAATCCTGAGATCAAGAGTTAGATACTCAAATGACTGAGCCACCCAGGAGTCTCTCATATCACACATTTCAAAAGCATTTTGGTAACTTTATTTCAACATAGCTTCCTTTTTGTTTTATGTATTTAATTCTTTGCTTGGTATAATAATATTATTCCAAAAGGGAATCCACAAGGTTCCACCATATTGCCAAAGGGGCCCATGGCACAAAAAAAGATTAAGATTTCTACTCTAGGGCCAAAAAGTAAACAAAGATAATCACACCTAGGATAATTTCCTTTAAATTAAAATAAGAAAATCTACTTAAAAAACAAAACAAAAACCTATTTTCTGTTAAGTGCCACACACCCATTTTGTTCTTTAGCATAGAGCAAAGACCATATGTCACTATTTTTTTACCGGCCTTCACTTCAAAATTGGTTTGCAAATAGTTGTGAGTGTGATATAACAGCCTGGCAGACCCAGGGGATCCCTCGCTCATTGGCAGTCATTCTAGGACAAATAAAGAAAGCTTCAAACTAATGTAACTTTTAACAATAGAGTTATCAAAAGAAAGGGAAAAAAAGACAAAACAAAAACCAAAAAAGTCCAGGTATATATCTACCTACTAATTTGGTTTGCAAATAGTAAAATACAAGCAATTAAATTATTTATATTAATGAAGTAATGTATGTAAACAAACATAGTGCCAAATATTTTTTAGAGACTCACAAACAGTTCTTTTTTTTTTTCTTCTTGAAGTGGAGCTATGGCACATACTGCAAAATAGAGTACGTAAAAATGTGTATATTCCCTGAATTTCTTGTCTGAATTATAGAAGAGGGAGCTCTCTAACGGTAGAAAATCCAAAAGATCTGACTTCAGATCAGTTATGCAAACACATGAAAAGTAAAGCATAAGAAGACTATAATTATTACTATTTTGTCATTACTCAACATTAATAACAATAGCAAATTATTATGCTTGCTTCTTCTATAAATATTTTTAAAATCAATTTTTATCAGCATTTATAACATGGAAAAGTTATTTAGCTCCCTCAGAGAATCATGTCTAACCTATAGGTCAGACAGTTCCATAGGGGAATCATGAATGGGGTCAGGTGATTTACAAACTCCATGAGACTATATACAAAATTTGGTGAGGATGCCTATGTTTCTGATGATTAAAAACTGTTTAAGCAGAAAAACAGTTACCACTGCCATAGTCAGAAAAGCTTAAACAAGAGAAAGCAAACAGTTTTTCCCTTAGTCACAGAGTGAGTTAGTGTTAACATCAGATAAGTAACCTGGGATTTCTAAATCTAAGACTCTGACTAGATTATTCACCCTAAGGGATCACATATCCAAAGACAGGGACCCCAAGAAAAACAAAACCTCACCGATTTATGGGAAGAAAAATCGTAGGCTAAGAAAGGAATAAAGTTCATTCTTTATCAATCAGGCCATTACACTGGTTTTTGAAGGGAATTTGCAAAGCAGTGTAGGTCAAAAGAATCCTTTCATTCAACAAACACAAAGGACCCCAGAGGCAGTGATGGAGTCTCCAAGCCTAAATGTCTTCTAAGTCAGTTATCTTGAAGCATATACAACTGACCTTTGAACAACACAGAGGTTAGGGGCACTGTTCCCCAACACACACACTTGAAAATCTGCTTATAACTTTTGACCCTTCAAAAGAAGCCTACTGCTGACTGGAAGACTTACCAATAACACTGATGGTTGATTAACATATTTTGTATATTATACATATTATTTACCATATTCTGACAAGGAATACAAGGAAGCTAAGAAAAAGGAAATGTTATTAAGAAAATCATAAGGGGGCTGAGGGGCCTGGGTGGCTCCATCGGTTAAGTGTTTGCCTTTGGCTCAGGTCATGGTCCCTGGGTCCTAAGATCAAGCCCCACATTGGGCTCCCTCCTCAGCAAGGAGTCTTCTTCTCTCCTCCTCCTCTTGCGTGTGATCTCTCACTCTCTCAAATAAATCAATAAACAAAATCTTTTTTTTTTATGAAAATCAATTAAGCATCTGAATCTTGATTTTGGCTCAGGTCATGTTCTCAGGATTGTAAGATGAAGTCCCGTTTCAGCTCCAAGCTAAGTGTTGAGACTGTTTAAGATTCTTTCTCTCCCTCTGCCCCTCCCCTTTTTCTCTCTTGAAAAAAAAAAAAAAAAGAAAATCATAGGAAAGAAAAAATACATTTATAGTATATATTGTATTTATCAGAAAAAAAATTCACGTGTATGTGAACCCATGCAGCTCAAACATGTGTTGCTCAAGGGTCAACCGTATTCTGTTACAGAAATTCTTGAGTAGTTCCTTTCAGTTATGTATAAGTGTAAGCCAAGTAAACAGCTAATGTTTTAGAAAAAGGTGTAACTAGCCATTTTTTGACTAAACAAAGCCTCTCCCCCATCATTCACAACTCAATACCATACCATTCAAGAAACTTTCTGAACTACCTTCCTCTATCACAAAGTATATGTGTGTAGGAGGTGAGGGTCCCTATTACATTATCAGATAATTGCAGCATCAGATAGGCTAAAATTACCTCAAACTTCGATTTTTTAAAAAATATTTTATTTATTTACTTGACAGATCACAAGTAGGCAGAGAGGTGGGGGGGCGGGGGTGGGTGGGAAGCAGACTCCCTGCTGAGCAGAGAGCCCGATGCGGGGCTCGATCCCCGGACTCTGGGATCATGACCCGAGCCGAAGACAGAGGCTTTAACCCACTGAGCCACCCAGGCGCCCCTCAAACTTTTTCTATTAAATATTGTTTAAAAAAAATCACTGGGTGTACAATCAGTAGCACCTTCTACAAAAGTTTGTAGAGAGGAGATAGTGAAACTCACTTTAGTTCATTTCATCTGCATTGCTAACAGCCCTCAGGAATGGGGATCAGTAGGGGATAAAACCACCAGCTAAAACATCATCTGAATTTACTCACAGCATGGTATTATTCCTAGTTTGCCAGTGTTGGCCTCTAGTACATAAATCATGGAGCTGGACAGCTAAATACACCAAAGCCTCTCCCATATGGTATTCTAGTCACCACTGTTGACTTTCCTAGCATCATCCTTTCTTCCACATTATGGTCACCATCTGCTTACTACTGATTATTGCACCAATTCCATTCTCAACTAATATCTCTTTACCAGCAATTCATGGTGCTTACAGAATCACTAAATATAAAGATTGAAAAGAACCCTGAAGTCCGTATTGGCAGAATGCTCTCTGTCTCTATCTTCAGTTCCCTTCTTAAGTCTTGTTCCTACCCTCCTCAAAGCTTCCCCTTTCTTAATGTCTATTCCTAGCAGCTTTTCCTATCACAAACACCTATATCCTCACTGCTTCTATAAATATCACTGTCCCTATTTCAAAATGTTAAGTTCTGGTTCTACAACTGAGATCTTGAGTTTCAATCTTCAGTCATAACCAGTCACCTCAATTATATTTGGGAAGCCTTCTCCAATTAAGTCAATCTGATGGAGCCTATCCCCCTTCACCCCTGCCCCAGCGGTAGGGCCAGTCTTTGAACTTCTAAACAGTCCCCTAAACAAAGAATCATGGCATTTTAGACCTGAAAGAAAACTCAGAAATAAACTGAGTTTAAACATTTTTACTACATTTCATACATTTTAGGATATATGAATTCAATTTTACATCACCATCTCATACATACATAACTGAAACAAGTTTCATGAAACAATACTATGTGAACACACTGAAAATTTCTATTGTATTTCATTAAAAGAAATTCAGGTGCTATCCACTAAACGGATTTCATAACCCAATAATAGCATGGAACCCCTAGTCTAGTAAACATTAGTCCTAATTTCCCATTCACTGAAGAAGACCCTGGAGCTGATAGGGTGCCTGGATGTCTCAGGCCTTATGAGTCTGCCTTCGGCTCAGGTCATGATCCCGGGGTCCTCGGATCGAGCCCCAAGTCAGGTTCCCTGCTCAGCAGGAACCTTGATGCTCCTTCTCCCTCTTGTGCTCCCTCTCCCAATGACACTATCAAGTAAATAAATAAAATCTTTTAAAAAGAAAGAAAGAAAAAAACTGGAGCTGGGCTTTGAGGTAAGTTTTCCAGCCACAAGACGTCTGTCCATAAAGTTAAACTCAGGTCTGATAAGTGCCACCCAGACCCGCGTTCTTTATACTACACCTTCTGCTCAGTCATGACCGCTCAACCACACCCTGTGCCCAACAAACCCTGCAGTACCATGTCCAGGCACCGAGCCCACACTGTTGTCCAAGTCAGCCCCTCAAAGTTACTGCTCCTGAGTCAAAGATCCGCGCCCCCCCCCCCCCCCCGCCCCCGGCCGCTGCTTCAGGTTCCCTTAGATCGGATTCCCTGCACAGTCACTATCCCTCCACCCGGAGTCTCCTCCGGGGCACTGTCTCAGACTTTCTCGGTCATAGTCCTCTCGCAGCCTCCGCCTCGTGCTCTCCGAGGTCAGAGTCCCTTCGCATTCACCGCTCCTGGGTCGCACACTCCTCGCAAGCAGCTACCTCTCGGTCACAGTCCCCTCGCTGTCACTGCCCAGGGTCACAGCAGCCTCGTAACCCCGCTTCGCACTCCCCTCGCTGTCACTGACCCAGTCTTCAGTCAGTCTCCTGGCGGTCCTAGCCACACAGCGTGTCCTCTCAGAGACAGCCGCGAGGAGAGGCACACACCGGATCCTCACCTGCAGCTCACGCTCCGCGGGCCCGAGTCCCGGCCGCTTTCTCCCGGGCGCCGCGTCACGGACGAGGGAAGTTGAAGAGGTTGCGGGGAGACGCCCGGGAAAGGCAGCTGACGGAACAGCGGCCCGGAAGTCCCGCCTACTGCCCGCCTTCTTGTCAATCCGACTACGACATTTCCCTGAAAACCATGACCCCTGACTCAGTAGTTCCGCCCTCCAAAGGGATGGCGTGGCTGAATAGAGAACGCCGGACCCAGGAGATGATGTGGCTAAGGGCCAGTCGCCATGCGGAACTGGAGTTTGGGGTGAAGACGCCTCCTCGTGGGGAGTTACGGCCGTGGACTGTCGCGCGTGCTCGCTGCCAGTCGGGAAGGACCTGGCCTCTCCGGCCTTTCCGCCCCGTCCCGGGCGTCTGGCGCAGGGCAGGTGGCCGTGACGCCTTCCGCCGGAGACCCCTCGGCCCGCTGCTGCTTCACCCTAGCGCCAACTTTGCCCTACTTGGTCACGAAGGGAGAATTCCTGTCCGTCCGCCCAGCCCTGTGGTGACCTGTAGCCTGTCCCAAACCCTCGTTTCCGTTATTTCTGACCCAGGTTTGCTCACCGAAAAGTGATTATCAGCCGAGGTCTATTTGAGCAGGAGCGGAATCAAGGGAGGCCAGCTGGTAGGAAACCACATGTAGTAGGGTATCTGGTAGAGAAAAGTTTTCCTTTGCTAGAATGAACCGTTGGAGGGGTCACTTTTGATTCCACAGATGCAAGACAAGCAAATACCCAATGTTAAGGGAGAAGAATGTAAAATAACTTTGAATACATTTATTATTGGTTTTTTTTTTTGTCTACATGCTTGACTTGAAAGTGGCTGAGAAGAACAGTGGGTGGATACACTCAGGACTGTGCTGAGGAGCCCCCAGGGAGAAACAGGATTTAAATTATAACCCTTTCTCTTTTGAATTTCAAATAGTTACTTGAACGTGGCTTGGAAACTAAGGTGCTCCCAATAAGGGCTGCTAGCTGGGGAAGACGCCAGGGGCTACAACGGGGAACATCACTATAAAGAGAGGGGGAGCTTGGATAGTAACCAAAATAATCTCCAAATTTCAAAGGAAGGACCGATTTAATACACAACTTGGACACTGTGTCTGACACATGGCAGACCCAGGAGAAAATGAATGTGCATTTCACCTAAAAAGCTGTGTAAGGTGTAAGATGGCAATAGCAAAGCAGAAACAATGGATAGGTGATAAAGACAACAATTTAGAATGTACCAAAAAACCTTTATGCACAAATAAATTCATGCCAGTGTTATTTATAATAGTGAAAATTTATAATCAATCCCTTAATAAGGAAATGGCAACAGTTATCAATGGTATAACCTAGTGGAGTGAGTGCAGCTATTAAATTATGCTTATGAAAATCATAATGGAAATAAAATGACATTAAAGACTGCTCATGACATTATGAGAAGTGAAAAATCCGGGTACAAAATTGTGTATATGGGGACGCCTGGGTGGCTCAGTTGGTTGGACGACTGCCTTCGGCTCAGGTCACGATCCCGGAGTCCCCGGATCGAGTCCCGCATCGGGCTCCCAGCTCCATGGGGAGTCTGCTTCTCCCTCTGACCTTCTCCTCGCTCATGCTCTCTCTCACTGTCTCTCTCTCTCAAATAAATAATAAATAAAATCTTTAAAAAAATTGTGTATATGATTTTTTAAAAACCCTGAAACTAAAAACACACTGGTAGAAAATATACCCAAATACTTAAAATTGGTTATGTGTGAACAATTGAAATATGAGTTTCCCCCACTTTCCAAATACAATTAAGAACATATTACAACAAAATCAAAACACTAAAATATAAGGCCTAAAACTGAATAGACTCAGTTGCCAAAATGCCAAATTATCTTTATTTTGTTGAGATATTTAACAATATAAAAAAGTTTATATTTCTTCATGGTCATATTTTTACCCAACTTTTCAAAGATTCAATAGTAGAAACAGCCGAATGCCGCTACAACACAGAATAAACTGTCCTAAAAAGCAAACAAAACAAAACACACACAAATCCAGAACGTTAGTACTAATGAAGGGCTAAGGGGCAGCAAAGGCAATTGAAATGAACATCATCTCAGATCTTTGCCAGTTTTCAATCACAAAGGTTTTTCCTTCAATATACAAAGGGTTTCCAGAATATAGCTATAAAGTTGCTTGCTTTGGGGTAACTACAAAATTGCTTGCTCAAAGGGTAGGATGGGTAAAGAATTAGACTTTCTGAAGGTAGAAGTGAAATGCAAACTAATGAACCTCAAGTAATTCGTTTTCATAAAATGAGTAGTCCCATTTTTCCTAATTTATCACAGAAATAACAATATGAAATGTTTTGAGTTTCTTGGGAGTAAATGCATAATGATAGATAAAAAAAATAATAGCATCTTGGGGTGGCTCAGTCAGTTAAGCATGGACTCTTGATTTTTGACTCAGGTCATCATCCCAAGACCATGATCAAGCCCCACCTTGGGCTCTGTGCTCAGCAGGGAGTCTGCTCAAGATTCTCTCTTCCTCTCCTGCTCCTCCTCATATGCGTTCTCATTCTCTCTCAAATAAATATATCTTAAAAAAAGTAACAGCACCTTGTCATAAATTCTGGGTCAGGGCAAATGGCATCTGGGTGTTTGTTCTTAATTGATAAAATCCATTTATCTATCTTTTAACTCAATCACAGTTAAACTTGTCAAAACACTTTTTAAGGTTATTATTAGAGGAGTTCCACCTACCTCAGTGACTCCTGAGACCAGCAAATCTCATCTCCAGCCTGGTACTACTGGGAGACAACAATCTAAACTTAAGCACCTGATTACTAACCAAAGCAAAACTCTTCGGTTAAGCCCAGGTCCCTGTATCCTTGGGTGAGAGAACCATGAGCTGTGTTCTACAATCGTGCTATCTGTGGTGAGAAACCTGTTGCTGTTTTTTTTTTAATTGTCCAGGCCTTATGGACTGATATTTTTGTAAAATACAATAAAAATTAGTAAGTGGGAAAATGAAATGAAAAAAGAAACATATACAATATAGCCTAAACTTTTTACTATTAGATTTATCAATATAAAATTACTTTGTCCAATTCCTGTAAGAGTTTTTAAACTCTTACACTCTATGTACTTCTCTTATGAAGGATCTGTGACCACACAGCATAAGGACTGGCAATGGTCTATGGATTCCACTTTGGCTGTTCTACAGCACCTCCTAGAGTTCACCATGCCTGTCTTATTCAAAATGTTATCCTTCACACCTCCAGGGGAGGCTGGCACCTAATGGGAGCTCAGATTATTTGCTGAATGATTGAATTGCGTTGTATAAGGTCTCAGTAACTCCAAAAAGCAGGAAAAACCATCACCTTAGCTTGACCCTTCCCCTGGAGAGCTGATAAATGGGATTTACATAGTACTTCCTACTATCACTTGTTCCCTAAGGGAGTTGAACATAAAATGAAACTTTGATAGGACCATAGAATTTTAGAGCTAAAAGGTATCTTAAGATGACATCAACACAAGCAACTTCCAAACCTGGCAGTAAGCATAATCATGTGGGTAACTTTTTAAAAAATTCAGATTCACTGATTTAACACCAGACTTATTTGGTCAGAATCTACTTGAGTAGGGTCTTAGCATCTGTACTTTAAACAAGTCCCCCAAATTATTTTTAGGCAACCACAGCTGTTCTTTGGGAAAATCTAGTACAGCTTCCTAATGTTACTTGATACAATCAGAGAAAAGTCCAATGACACCTGAAGTCATTCAATTAGAAAGTTACCGAGCTGGAAATGGAACCCCTCTCCTAATTCACTCAACCAAGTTTCTGTTCTATTCTACTATACTTTAATTCTGAGTCTACTAATTCACAACCTAGGGATCATTTCTGGAAGCAAGTATAACAATATATGATTAAAATATATAAAATATTCAGCCAATAACCTACCAGTGTTTAAATGAAATCTCTTTTTAAAAAATTCTCTTTTGCTTAATTTTGAGAAATAGCTTTAAGATAAAATAATTTTATTACTGAATGAAAATCACCTTTGCTCATGAATCCCTGCCACCCCAATTTCTTTTTTTTTTTTTTTTTAAGATTTTATTTGAGAGAGAGAGAGAACACGAGTTGGCGGCAAAGGCAGAGGGAGAGGGAAAAGCAGACTCCCTGATAAGCAGGGAGCCTAATGCACGATTTGATCCCAGGACCCTGAGATGATGACCTGAGCCAAAGGCAAATGCTTAACCAAGTGAGCCACCCAAACACACCCCTGCCAACCCAATTTCTTTATAGTTAGCCAAGTGCCACATGTCTGTTAGCACTAAATAAATAATATGATATTCTCAAAATCAAACTTGTAAAGAGTTATATCATTTGTACACCTACAAGTCTCCCTTTGGGTGACACATTAGATTTCTTCTGCTTTAGTAACACAGTAAAGGAACAGTAAAGTCATTTCATCCAGGAGTCAAAGACAGACATCTAAAACTAAAGAACCTTAGTTTTGGGACATCTAAAACTAAAGGACACTTTTGTCCTCATATCTTAATAATATTAATTTGACTTGGAATGTCCACATGTCCTTGGAAAGGAAAAAGAGGCTTTCAAATAGACTTACATTCATGAAAACATCATAAGTGTAGTTGTCAGTGTCGGCATCCCAGAAACAGCGAGCAGCCATGCTGAAAAGTCAAAGAATGAAGAATTATAAATAATATAACAAAGATCTGAACTATATCTATTTGCCATGAGCAAAAGTTTTCTTGGATACATTTTTTAATTTAAATTCAATTAGCCAACATATAATACATCATTAGTTTTTGATGCAGTGTTCAATAATTAGTCGCATATAACACCCAGCACTCATCAGATCATGTGCCCTCCTTAATGCCCATCACCCAGTTACCCTTTCTCCCCCACCCCCTCCCTTCCACAACCCTCAGTTTGTTTGTTTTTTAAGATTTTTATTTATTTTATTTATCATTATTATTTTTAAATTTAATTTATTTGACAGACAGATCACAAGTAGGCAGAGAGGCAGAGGGGGAAGCAGACTCCCTGCTGAGCAGAGAGCCCAATGCAGGGGCTCGATCCCAGGACCCTGGGATCATGACCTGAGCGAAAGCAGAGGCTTTAACCCACTAAGCCACCCGGGTGCCCCAAGATTTTTATTTATTTTAGAGAGAGAGAGCACAAATTGGGAGGAGAGAGGGAAGCACACTCTCCACTGAGCTAAGAGCCTGATGTGGGGCTCAAACCCAGGATCCTGGGATCATGACCTGAGCCAAAGCCAGATGTTTAACCAACTGAGCCACCCAGGAGCCCCAACCCTCAGTTTGTTTCTCGGAGTCAAAAGTTTCTCATGGTTTGTCTCCCTCTCTGATTTCTTCTCTTTCAGTTTTCCCTCCCTTCCCCCAGTCTTCTGTGCTATATCTTTGATACATTCTTATAGATGAGTGCTTCCAAACCTTTTCACACAGAAAATCCTATTTGTACAGCAGAATATACTGGATAAACTAGAAGGGACTGAAATCATAGATGTAACTGGAGGTGACAGCCCAGGGACTCTTAACAACCCCAGACTCTGACCAGCCGCCTGACAGCCTAAGTGGTCAATACCTTGAGTCTTTGGTATTTTGGGTGGGAAGTTGTTGTAGATTACTTCAGCCAAGATATTTTTGTGTAAATTTTAGAGGAAATACTATCTAAGACTTATGGCTGAAATCTTGCACAATAATATTAACAAGTAGGTCTGGAAAAGACCTAATAGATTATTTTGTCCACTGTGATCATTTTGTAGAGTTCCAGAAAAGAAAGAGACAAACTCTGAACTAGAACTCAATCCAACTAGTTCTGAACCCAGTATTCTCTCTACAGAATTGCTACACTGCCTCTGAATTCTCAAATTAACCATTATCTCCCCAAATCTTGAGAAAGATAGAATGTTAGGCAAAATGAAAGTCAGTTTAAAAATGGAAACAATTTGGGATGCCTGGGTGGCTCAGTGGGTTGAGCCTCTGCCTTCAGCTCAGGTCATGATCTCAGGGCCCTGGGTTCGAGCCCTGCATCAGGCTCTCTGCTCAGCGGCAAGCCTGCTCCCCCCCGCCCCCACCTATTTGTGATCTCTCTCTGTCAAATAAATAAATAAAATCTTTTTTAAAAAATGGAAACAATTTTATGGGGCACCTGCCTGGCTCAGTTGGTGGAGTATATGACTCTTCATCTTGGGGTTGTGGGTTCAAGACCCATGTTGGGTACAGAGATTACTTAAAAATGAAAATTTTAAAGTAAATAAATAAATAAATCATGGAAATAACTAAAATGCACAGTAGTAAGTGGTAGAGAAAATCATGGTATTTTATGGCAATGAAATTCTATGTAGCCATTAAAGAAATATTTTACCAAAACACTTACAAAAACATTTATAAAATTTACAAAAAATGAAAATATGTTCACAATACAATGTTAAGTGAAAAAATTACAAATGCTTGGGACGCCTGGGTGGCTCAGTTGGTTAAGCAGCTGCCTTCAGCTCAGGTCATGATCCCAGCGTCCTGGGATCGAGTCCCACATCGGGCTCCTTGCTCAGCAGGGAGCCTGCTTCTCCCTCTGCCTCTGCCTGCCATTCTGTCTGCCTGTGCTCGCTCTCTCCCCCTCTCTCCCTCTGATACATAAATAAAATCTTAAAAAAAAAAAATTACAAATGCTTTTACATTTTTAATACATGCATGTATGTATGAGTCATCATTAAAATTTATTGAGCACTTAACTTTGTACCAGCCACTGGTCTAAGTGCTTTACATGTATTGACTCACTTAATCCTATGAAGTAGGTACTATTTTTTAAAAAGATTTCATTTATTTATTTTAGAGGGAGAGAGAGAGAGCAGGGAGAGGACCAGAAGGAGAGGGACAAGCAGTCTCAGAGCTGAGTGCAGAGCACTACACAAGGGGTCGGATCCCAGGACCCTGAGATCACAACTTGAGCTGAAATCAAGAGTCAGCCACTTAACTAAATGAGCCACCCAGGAGCTCCTGCTATATTATTAAACCCATTTAATAAATATGGAAACTGATTTATCAGACAAAGTAAGTAAACTTGCCAAGGTCAAACAAATAGTGACAAAGCTGTCCTTGAAGCTGTTCACGAATTAATCTTGAACCAAGATTAATTAGCAACTGTCCTTATAAGCAGTTCAGCTTCAGGTTATAGAGAAAGATACACATATATCATAATGATATTGTTTTTTGGTGTTGTTTTTTTTTTTAACTAGGCTTCATGACCAGCATGAAGCCCAACATGGGGCTTGAACTCACAACCCTGTGATCAAGATATAAGCTATCAAGAGCTGGATATGCCTAAGTGACTGAGCGACCCAGGTACCCCCAGTTCATTTTGGGAAGTGTTTGTTTTTTGTTTTTGTTTTTTTTAGTAGAAAGGTTTGCATAGACGAACTCTCCAATCCTAATATTTCACACTTTCTTAAGTCAAAAAAGTTCCACCTATTTCTAAACTGTAACAGTAACAAATGTGAAATAAAATTAACCTTAATTTATCACCAATAAGGATTTATTTAACAACTACTATATGTCCAAAAAGAATAAAACCCGTCTCAATCCTCAATACCTCAATTTAATTAGGTGAAAAAATTAACACATGAAAAGAATAAGTTAATGTATAGTTGATGCTAACTTATGGATTCAAAAGAATTGTAAAGCCTGTCTAGTCCAAGTCCAGTCATGTAACATTTGAACTAAATTTGTAGAAGTGCTACAGAAGTTAGAGAATTTAGACAGGAGGAAAAAAAAAACAAAACAAAACAGAAAACAGTTCATGAAGGAAGTGGTAGTTAAGCTGAGTAGAACCAAGTGAAGGCAGGAATATAAAAATTTACTTGACAAATATTTGCTGAGGGTCTGTTATATATGAAGGAAGTGCTAGGTGCAAATGACAGAAAGATGCATAAAACACAATCTTGCCTTCAAAGTGCAGTCTATATTTACACCATTTGCCAATAAAAAGAACCAGGACTCCTCAGGGAAATTATCAATTCCAAGTGTAGGGCTAGAATGTGTAAGATAAACCTGAGACTTCTGGGTCACACCCAAAGTTTTGCATAGACGAACTCTCTTTTGTCTTTGACCCAAAGACAAACTTTGGGTCACACCCAAAGCCTGGGCTATACAGAAAGAAAAAAATGCTATATTTAAGTATATATATATGTGTCAAAAAGACTCAGAGGTATGATGGAACACTGTGTAACAGGCCAGTGTTCCCACCAAGATTAATTAGCAAGGCTGGATAAAATGGATCAAAATGCAGCTGGAGTAAGACTAGGGGAGACAAAATTCCAGAAAGAGGTGAACTGCAAGGAGATAAACTGATATCCTGCATCAGAATTCTCCCTGAGGCATTTGCCAAATCCAGGTACAGAATTAGAAGCTAAAAATTAGAAGCTTTGCCCCTCTAGAACACCAGTCACTCAGGGAAAAAGACACCAGCAAGACTTGCAGGGCTATGGAGATAAAATTGGACACTTGAAGGACCAAAAGGAGAAAGTGGAACTGAGCCTGTCACATGGTAGGTTTTCCCCTTAAGACATGTGCTGAATTCTGAAACTGAAAGCCAAGTGTTGTAGGCAAAATTATGGCCCTCTCAGCAAACATATCTATGTCCTAATCCCCAAAACCTGTGACTATGTTACCTTATATGCCAAAAAATAAAATAAAAAGAATTCTACAGATATATGATTAAGGATTCTGAGATGAGAAGAGTACCCTGGATTATCCAGGTGGGTGCAATGTCATCACAAGGGTCCTTATAAAAGAAAGGTGGTGGGATGCCTGGGTGGCTCAGTGAGTTGAGCTGCTGCCTTCAGCTCAGATCGTGATCCCGGGGTCCTGGGATCGAGTCCCGCATCGGGCTCCTTGCTCAGCAGGGAGCCTGCCTCTCTCTCCGCCTCTGCCTGCCTCTCTGCCTGCTTGTGTGCTTTTTCTCTCTCTCTTTCTGACAAATAAATAAATAAATAAAATCTTCCAAAAAAAAGAAAGAAAGAAAGAAAGAAAGAAAGGTGATGAGAGAGTCAGAGAAATATTTGAAGATGCTATGCTGCTGGCTTTGAGGATGGAGGAAGGGTTTATAAGCTAAAGAATCCTGGCAATCTCTAGAAGCTGGAGGAGGCAAAGGAGTGGATTCTCCTCTACAACCTCCAGAAGGAATGCAGTCCTTCTAATACCTTGATTTTAGCTGAATGAAACACATTTTGGATTTATGATCTCTAGAAATGTAAAACAGTATTTTTATGCCACTGTGTTTGTGATAAATTTTTTAAGTTTATTTACTTACTTATTTATTTATTGTCATCTCTACACCCAATGTGAGGCTCAAACTCGAACTGTGAGATCAAGAGTCGCAGTCTCTTCCAACTGAACAAGCTAGGTGCCCGTGATAACTTTTTGCAGCAGCAATAGGAAACCAATACACTAAGGAAAAAACATTGAACTAAAGAGTAGTTTCATGCTGAGGAGACAAATATAAAAGTCAGTACCTGATGGGGGTGGGGTCTCAATGAACATTTAAGGTTCTTAGTTGAAAGATCTAGAGGGCTACATTCAAGAAAGAAGGGTGAACTGAAGGTAGAGTCTCAAATCAAAATTGCCACCTAATCTCAACTCTGCTGAGCCCCCGACTGGATTAAGGTAAGTGGTCCACAGTCTACCTGAATGGAAAAGGAAAGAGTAAACCCTTTCTGGAAGAAAATAACATTAACTGGAGGTCCTATAGTTTTTTCACACAATGTTCAAGATTTAAACCAGGCATGCTGAGAGACAGAGTCACATAAAGGATGACCAAGGGGGGGAAAAAAAGTCAGTGGAACAGAATCACACATGATCCAGATAGGAGAATAATCAGACAATGACTTTAAAATAACTGCTATGACCAAAATGTAAAAAGGGAAGAGGAGGAAAGATAAAGAACATAGATAAAAAATAATTTCACTGGCCTCACTGACTGCTCCTGGTGGGTCCAGGAGATAAGGCAGCATGCGTGGTGCTAAGGTTTGTCAGAGCTGTGACCAGAGCATTTGTGAAATGCACAAAAGTGCAAAGACTGAAGAAGAGGAACATGAGGACACTCTGGATTAATCGAATTACAGCTGCCTCCCAGGAACACGGTTTGAAGTACCCAGTATTCACTGTCAATTTAATGACGTGCCAGATGGAGCTCAACAGTAAAGTACTTGTGGGTCTAGACATCTGTGAACCAAAGACTCTTAAATCTGTGGCTGCTTTGACCAAAAGGAGATGACAGGTAGGATTTGCTGCTGCCTTGGGCCATAGGACGGAGCCAGAAAGCATATTCTCCAGAGTGGTGCAGTACCACTCTGCCCTTTCCAGTTGAGTGTCTTAAGAAAAGGTTTTTTCCCCCCTGATGATCACAATAACTAAAACAGCGGCCAAAAACTACTTGTGAACAATATGTAAGTTTGATCAGCAATTATCTTAATTTACATTTTAGTAACAGACATGAAAGAAAGGCCCTTTCTTCCCTCATCGGGACAGATCCAGAAATCTCTTACACAAATTCTTCAAATAAAGCTCATGTCTGTGTGTCTGGGTGCCTCAGTTGATTTCACTAATGAATTAGAATCTATAAAAAAGAATCAAATGGGTATTCTAGACCTGAAAAACATAATAACTGATATTAAGAATTCAGTCAGTGGACCGAATAACAGATTAGACACAACAGAAAAGAGACTTAGTCAACTGAAAGGTCAATAGAAAAATATCCAAAAGGAAGCACAGAGAGAAAAAACAAAAACTTAGAGAAGAGCATTAAGAGACCTGTGGAATATAGTAAAAAGAACATCTCAATCCAAGTATAGGTAATTGGAGTCCAAAAAGAACAACAGAGCAGAAGCAATATTTAGAAAGTTAATAGCCACACCTAGTGCCCAGATGTTAGTTCCTAATGTCATTCTCCAATAAAATGAACCAGAGCTCCTTGAGAAAATGGCTAATTTTAGGGTTGGCATTGGGAATGAATATGATGAAGCATCTTATAGTGCCAATAAGTAAGGAAGTGCTCAAAAAACCCCACAACAGGGGCACCTAGGTGGCTTAGTTGGTTAAGTGCCTGACTCTTGATTTCGGCTCAGGTCATGATCTAGGGATTGTGAGATTAAGCTCTGTGTCATTCAGTGTAGAGTCTGTTTAAGGATTCTCTCTCTCCCTTTCCCTCAATCCACCCTCACACTCTCTTGCTCTGTCTCTCAAATAAATAAATCTTAAAAACAAAAACAAAACAAAAAAAAACCACAATAGTAGGGTATACTGAAGAGACACAAGAGGCAACTGAAAGAGTGGCCAATGGCCAAAGTTGGGACATTGAGCAATAAAATAAGATAGCACTAGATTATAATCTAAAGTACAAAACTCCTGTAAATAATAAATAAATAAATAAATAAATAAATAAGAAGAAAGATACAATTAGCAAATGCCAGGCTGTGGGAAACTCTATAGGACAACCCCATTTCTTCAACAATTGAATGGCAAGGTAAAAAAGAGAGAAAGAGAAAGAAAATAATAGACTAAAAGAAATTTAAGAGATGTATTGTTTAAAAGCAGTGGGTGGCCTTTACCTGGATCCTGCTCTGAACAAACTGTAAAAAAGAATATACACACATAATTATGTGCACACAAATACACATACATACACAGCTGATCTTTGAACAACTTGGGTTTGAACTGTACAAATCCACTTATGTGCAGATGTTTTTTCAATAAATAGAGTACTATATATTTTTTTCCTTTTGATTTTTTAAATAACAGTAACATTTTCTTTTCACTAGCTTATTTTGTTGTAAGTGTATAATATCTTTATAAAATATGTGTTAATTGACTGTTTATGTTATCAGTAAGGTTTCCAGTCAACAGTGGGCTATTAATAGCTAAGGTTTTGAGGAGTCAAAACTATATGCAGATATAAAAAGTTATTTTTGACTGTGCAGGGGTTGACAAGCCTAACCCCCATACTGTGCACAAGAGTAAACTGTATTGTATAATATTAAGGATCGACAATATTTTAGATGTGATGATATATTATTATGTTAAAAAGGGATATTGTACATTAGAGATATTGTATACTGTTGTGTTTACAAATGAAATGGTACAATGACTGTAATTTGCTTCAAAATAATCTGGTGGGACAGGGAGAGTAGGTACAGGTATAAATAAAACAACATCCAGCTAAGTAATAGAAAAAAGGGAGTTCCTTAGTCCCTGTACAGAATTTTAGATGATAAAATTTTTAAAAAGGAGAGTGACCTTGAATGCTACACTTTAGAGTTTGGCCTTATCACGTTTTACAAAGTGAATCGTAACCAGTTTAAGGAGTTTATATTTGACAGGGTTTAAAATAAACTCTGAAAAGTTTATGGCAAGAAAATGAGGCGTGCTTCTGAAAGACCGGTCTAGTATACAAAATGAATTGTAGAGGAAAGAGACCAGAGTCTGGCAATGCTGATAAAGGGCTGCTAAGGAAGCCTGGCCTCCAGATTACAGTGCATGTGGGGGGAAAGAGTAACGGCTCAACATGACAAAAGAGGATTTCAAGGTTTTAAGCCAGAGTTAATAAAAGCTTTGCAATACTGTGAAAGACAGAGAAATTAAAATGGCAGTCGAACCAAAGGAGAAGGAGGGAGAAGAAATTTACAACTGTATTTGAATATGTTGAATCTGAGCTGATAGAGTAGTGAGGTATTTCTTTATATCACTGAGGTGAGAAAATATCTGGAAGCCTTCTGAGCAAATGGCAGGGGGCACCATGGTGAGGATTACTGTGCCAGAAGTCAGAAGGCCAGGCTCTATTAGTTTATCTGACACCAGCCAGATACATAATTTGGAGTAAATCATACTGATCCTCGTAAGTGTCATCTGTAAATTAAGGGGAGTAGACACTAGAAAATATCCATAGTCCCAAATCTAACATTCTATAGTAAAAATTTTCAGGGATAATATCTACAAGGTATTTTTAAAATTCAGTCAACAAATACTTTAATACTTTCTTATAAAATATACTCAGTACTGCAGTGCCTGGGTGGTTCAGTGGGTTAAAGCCTCTGCCTTCGGCTCAGGCCATGATCCCAGGGTTCTGATCGAGGCCCGCATCGAGCCCCGCCTCGGACTCTCTGCTCAGCGGGAGCCTGTTTCCTCCTCTCTCTCTGCCTGCCTCTCTGCCTGCTTGTGGTCTCTGTCTGTCAAATGAATAAATAAAATCTTTTAAAAATAATAATAATAAAAATAATAAAATAAAATATACTCAGTACTGTTTGCAAAGGAAAACAGGAACTTAACACTCGGGCATAGGGAAAGATAGGAAATACACATTTTGAACGCATCAGTATATGAATGACAGTTTGAGGTCATGAGAATGAATGAGCTAATTGAAAAAGCAGTGGGAAGAGCAGAAGAACAAGAACTGAGCCTTAAAGAAAGCTCAGAGCTGGCAATGTAGGGGAGAAAGAGGAACCAGGAAAGGAAAGAGAAAAACAGAAGAGAAATAAGTTAGATAAGTGATATCAGGGCCAAAATAAACTGGAATGAATATTAAGAAATAGAAGCCCAGGAGGCCCCTGCCTGGCTCAGTTAGTTGAGCATCTGCTCTTGACTCAGGTCTTGATTCCAGGGTTCTGGGACCAAGCCCCATATAAAGTCTGCTTCTCCCTCTGCCTCTCTTCCCACTCATCCTTGCGAGCACTCTCTCTCTCTCTCTCTTTCTCTCGGAAATGGGTAAATAAAATCTTTTCTAAAAAATTATTTAAAAAAAGAAATAGAAGCCCAGGCCAAGAACAAGAGCTAAGAAAGGACTATTAGATATGCTAATAAGGAGGTCTCAGACAATTTTAAAGAAATTAATTTGGAATGATAGGAACAAAAACCAGGCAAGAAGGAATTTAAGGGAAGGAAAAAAAAAAAAAAGAAGGAACTGAGGAAGAAACATATACATAGTGCCATACTGGGCTTAGGAGCACATATACATAAACCCTAAAAGTCCTACTGACCTACAGATACTAGGAAAAGTGAGAAGTGAGTTACCTTGCAGAGCTCACCCACACTGTCAACCACACTGTTCTGTGCCAGGATCTTTTTGGTTCACAGCTGCATTTTGTTATACTGTCCTTTTCCTCTCACTCTTACACAGATACAATCTTACTGAATTGTCAGGATGAATACCTAAGAAGAAACATTTAAGAGTAAAAACAAGAAGGAAAAACCAACTACTCACAATACTCCTTCACCTCTTTGTTCTCCAATCACTACTTGTACCACCATTTTGTATCGGTCAAATCCCATTTCTAGAAAAAATAAGAGAGTTATCTATAAGTAAAAGTGGTAAAGTTATTTAATGAAGGTAAATTTGCCTAGAAAGGAACACAGGTATTCAGTTCACAAGCACTGGCTGAGTAGGATGGTAAGCTTGGGAGTCAGAAAGACGTGAGGACAAATCTTACTTTGGTAAGTCAGTCAGTCAGCTTGCCAAGTGTGTAACCTCAGACAAACTGTTCACCTTTTTGGCGTAAATCTTCCTCATGGGTTCAATAGGAATATTATTACTTACCTCCTGTGGGATGTTGCGAGGTGAGATGAGATCAGATATAATATATTGATCTTAAAAATAAGACTGTCAGTTATTTTACCATCAAAAAATGGGTTTATTCAAGAAGGGCAGAGAATTGTAATTCAGGACAGGAAAAACCACAGGCAAGTACGGAGAACAAAAAAGAAGCTGGTTCTTTTAAAGAGGAAAGGAGGACGTTGGGAGGACTGTTATAAACAAAAAGTCCACTGAAGTAAACCAGAAGTTGGAAATGTAGTGGCTTTTCATTGCCAGAATCGTTGACAGTCTCTCATCAGCAGGGCTGTTGCTGGGCAAGGAGAAAATCTCTTCCTCCTGCTGGGATAGTAAAAATATAGGCTCTTCCAGTCCGGCTGATAAGATGTGGAACGGTATTAGAGCTCCCCCTTCTGGCCTCCTAACTCCATTTTAGTGAATATTAATTTCTACCTTTTTCTTCCTCTACTAATTTTCAGAAGTAATAAATACAGCATCTAGAACAGTACCGATACACACTATTTTCTCAACAGATTTCAGCTTCCTTCCTTTCTCTCCTACTCTAAGTCATGTAGTGTTAAGTCGACAAAACACAGAGATAAATAAGACACTATTCTTGGGACACCTGCGTGGCTCAGTTGGTTGAGCATCTGCCTCTGCTCAGGTCACAATCCTGGGCTCCTGGGATCAAGCCACACATCAGGTTCCTTGCTCGGCAGGGAGCCTGCTTCTCCCTCTATCTGCTGCTCCCCCTGCTTATGCATACTCGCTCTCTCTCTGACAAATAAATAAAGAAAATCTTAAGAAAAAAAAAAAGAGATTCTTCTTGCCTTAAAGAACACAGAGTAGTTGGGAAGGCAAACATGAAGAATAAAATGAAAAAGCAATATATTAATAATTCCAAGAGGAGCATGTGTAAGATACACAGGAACACAGAGCTGGAAGCTCCTTTCCTTGTCTAGATAGTGGGGAAGCAGTGACCAGAAGAGACGTCTTGGAGGATGTGATAAATGAAAGGAGTCTTGAAAGAAAAGTAGGAATTTACCAGACAATGTCTCCATTCTATGAAGAGGGAACAGCATGTGCAAAGGCATAGAGTATGGAGCATTTAGAAAACCATAAGCTGTTCAGTAAGGTAGAAACGAAAACAACATACGATTCTGGAGTATAATTGAATGGCCCATCACAACTCTGCTGCTTCCCCAGAAAATACACTGTTAAAGCAGCAAAATCCTGAAAATTCTCACTAACACCAAATCTGAAGAGAAGAAAACTGAATGGGTATCTTTATCTTCCCCCTTTTCTAACCAAGGAACAGTGAAAACAGTTGAAAGTGGGGGGAAAGAAAAAAGAAATGGATAAAGTTGAAACATAGCCAACTCTGTTTGATCAAAGTAAAGGCTCCAGGACTATACATAGTAAATTAGACAAATAATATGAAGACTACAGTTCCCCTTCCAGGTGAGACATTACCCTTAGTTCAGGATACTTAACAAAATCTCAGGAGACAGAGCCCAAAACAGTGCACACAGCTCCACAAAGCTTCCTCCTTTCTCTACCCATTTCCCTTCCTCCTTTTCTGATACCCAAGGAGCTAGAATAGTAAATACCTAGCCCTTCAACTGTAGTTCTGAGGGAAAAAATAAAATAATATCAGATATGGTGGATGAGTACCCATCACCCACACTGTGTTGGAACAATTATGAAAAGAGCAAATGAAAAGACCTGAAAATCACATCAGAGTAAAACAGAAAGAAGCTAACCGGCAATATGCAATAACGCAGCAAGAAAAACAAAGAAAAGAATAACAAGAAACAAACAAAATACTGTTTAAAAGACAAAAATAAAAACAAACAAACAAAAAAACCCTCAACCTAGGAAATAATATAAACCAAGGAACA
The DNA here is from genome assembly GCF_009829155.1 of Mustela erminea. Taxonomy (NCBI): domain Eukaryota; kingdom Metazoa; phylum Chordata; class Mammalia; order Carnivora; family Mustelidae; genus Mustela; species Mustela erminea. The sequence continues at coordinate 102,869,941 of NC_045614.1, forward strand.
AAGAGAAATTCTTCACAACTGATTCACAGTATAGAACAACTTAAGCTCATAAATTCAACAAAATAAGAACTCAATCAGATTATAAACAACAGAAAGATGAAAATGAAGATCGCAGCCATAAGACAAACTGAATACTCATACAGTATCAGTACAGACCTAATAAATTTAAAAAACGGTAAGCGACAGAACAGACACAAATGAAAATTGAATTACTGGCTTAAGATAATTACAAGTAAACATTACAGGAAAGGGAAGAAAGTATGGCACAGAAAAGCTAATAGATATGGAAGATAAAGATGATTCAACGTATCAGTATTTGTTGTCCTGTGACCTAATGAGTGGAACAGGAAATGTTTTCAGAGATAGAAGAAAATTTTCCTGATATGAAAAAAAATCCACATATTGAAAGATATAAAATACTCACTATTACCAAGCAATATTCTAAAAAAGCTATTGAGCATCAAGGTTAAGGATGGGATTCTTTAGGCAGAGGACATCAAGTGGCCTTAGATTTCTCTACAGTAACATTCAGTGCCAGAAGACAATGAAACAAAATCTACAAGATTCTCAAGAAAATAAGTTATTACCTCAAAATACTATATACATCCAAAATATACTGATTTAAAGGCAAAAAGCAGACATCCTCAAACATTAAAGAACACAGAGAATGTAGCATTTCTCAGCCCTTTCTGAAAAAACTTACAACAAAATCTCATCGGATAAGAAACTGAACCAAAATGGCATGATAAAAGGACTAAATAGTGAGCAATCATTCCATTTAAATATAAAATGAATGCAAAAAAATACACATATATAAGTGTATATATACAGAATGAATGCTATATCACTATGTAAAATAGGTGCAAAGAATCCCATTGTTATTAAGGTATTTATCTGTATATAAACACGGAAAAAGGGCGCCTGGGTGGCTCAGTGGGTTAGGCCGCTGCCTTCGGCTCAGGTCATGATCTCAGGGTCCTGGGATCGAGTCCCGCATCAGGCTCTCTGCTCGGCAGGGAGCCTGCTTCCTCCTCTCTCTCTCTCTCTGCCTATTTGTGATTTCTCTCTGTCAAATAAATAAATAAAATCTTTAAAAATAAATAAATAAATAAATAAACACGGAAAAGATGTCTGATATGATGTTCACCTAATATTAATGGTTATCATTAAATATTGATATTTAAATACTGATATTTAATGTGGTGGTGGCATTTGGGATGATTTTCTAATTTTATTTATTTTTCTACACTGTTTAAATTTATTTGTAATGGACATGTATCTTTTTCACAGTAACAACAAATTGTCATTAAAAAGTAAAAATAGAGGGGCGCCTGGGTGGCTCAGTGGGTTAAAGCCTCTGCCTTCGGCTCGGGTCATGATCTCAGGGTCCTGGGATCGAGTCCCGCATCGGGCTCTCTGCTCAGCAGGGAGCCTGCTTCCTCCTCTCTCTCTGTCTGCCACTCTGCCTACTTGTGATCTCTGTCTGTCAAATAAATAAATAAAAATATTTTTTAAAAAGTAAAAAAAAGTAAAAATAGGGGCACCTGGTGGTTCTGTTAGTTAAGTGTCTGCCTTCCGCTCAGGTCATGATCTCAGGGTCCTAAGATCAAGCCCCGAGTCAGGCTCCCTGCTCAGTGGGGAGTCTGCTTTTCCCTCTCCCTCTGTGCCTCTCCCCACTCATCCTCTTTCTCTCAAATAAATAAAAAATCTTTTTTAAAAAGTGAAAATAAAAATGTTGATATGCAAACAGTGGTTAATTCTGGGTGAAATACATAGAATTGTTACTTTCTTCTTTGTACTCATATATTTTTTAGTTTCTAAAAATGAAAGCAAATTAAGAAAAAAGTACATCAAAATATTAAATAGTAACTACCTTTGGGTAATGGAATTTTATATAATTTAAAAATTTTGAATGTGTACTTTTCTTTTTTTTTATTTTTATTTATTTTTTTTTAAAGATTTTATTTATTTATTTGACAGAGAGAGATCACAAGTAAGCAGAGAGGCAGGCAGAGAGAGAGAGAGAGAGGGAGAGGAGGAAGCAGGCTCCCTGCTGAGCAGAGAGCCCGATGCGGGACTCGATCCCAAGACCCTGAGATCACGACCTGAGCCGAAGGCAGCGGCTTAACCCACTGAGCCACCCAGGCGCCCAAATGTGTACTTTTCTAAATAGTCTAGGTTAGTACAATGAAAATGTATTACTGTGACATAGACATTTTCTTCCCTCCAAAAAAATGTTCTAGTTTTAAAAACGTAGAGAGAAAGGACTTTTCAGATGATATAATATTATGAACAAAAGAGGGGCACCCGGGTGGTGCAGTCAGTTAAGCATCTGACTCTTTTTTTTTTTTTTAATTTTTTATTTTTTATAAACATATATTTTTATCCCCAGGGGTACAGGTCTGTGAAAGCATCTGACTCTTAGTTTCAGTTCAGGTCATGATTTCATGTTCATGAGATCGAGCCCCACCTCCAGCTCCACATTCAGCACTGAGTCAGCTTAAAGACTCTTTCCCTCTCCCTCTGCCCTGACCTCCTCCCCAGCACATGCACACACACACACACGCACGCACACACACACACTCTCTCCCTCTCTCTCTCTTTGTCTCTCAAATAAATAAATCTTTAAAAAGAGAGAGAAAAAGACAAAGAGAATAGAGATAAAAAGCATGAGGTATGTTCTATAGATATAGAGAGCTTAGCAAGAGTGGAGAGCTGAGTCTGGTGACTAGTTAAGGACTCAGCTGGAGAGATGGGCTGAGGTCAGACAGTGAGGGTATGAATGAAGACAGGCTAAGGAACTGATACGCTGGTGAGAAAAACAACCAAGAATGATGGGAGAAAGGAGTCCCTGTAAATCCTAATCTTTCTCATACTGGAATGTCTCAGATACTGCATGCATACAATGTTTTATTTCATATCTTTAACTTCCCCACTATCTGGAAAGACCTATAAGAGTAAAGGTTACCAAATAATTGGGAGGACTAGACACTGAAGAACAATTGTGTTAAAAGAATCCACAGCTTATGCCCATTGTTTAAAGATAGGGAAGGAGACAAACGAGTAAAATTGAATGTCTATTTCCAAGTATCACCACAATTACCTTTTAATTTGTCTTTAATGGTTTCTGATAAACGTTTTGTGAGCTGAGGCATTTCTTCTGGAGAGTACTCGGCATTTGCTAGCTCCTCCTTAAGAACAGCATGGATACATTCTTTAACCACAGAAGGTCTGAACCTAAATGAAACAGTGTGAAACATCTAATTAGTAACTCCAAAATTTCAATTTACTTTCACAGCTCAACTTCCCACAGCTTTCTGTCACTACTACAATTTAATTCCTCTTTTTCATACTTTTTATTATCAAAGTGACAAACACAACTTAAGAAAACAAGTCATATTCTTGATGTTATCTATAGACTGGACCTTTCCCTGAACTTCAGACCACATATTCCAACACATATTCCATCTGGATGTCTAATGGACAACTCAAAAGTTCATACATCCAACAGTGAGCTTCTGACCATCTCCTCTCTTCAAAATTGTATCAGTCAATGGAACCTCCTTCCTTCCAGTAGCTCAGGCCAAGAACCTTGAAGTCAGGCTTCTTGACTTTCTCTCTCACAAACCACATCCTGGTTCATAAGCAAATTTTATCAATTTTACCTTCAGAATACTCTAAAATTCAATAACTCTCTCCACCGCACTGCCACCAGTTTGCTCCAAGCTACCTCCTGCCTGTGTTACACCAGCTTCACACAAGTCTCTGTCTCTGCCTTTGCCCCCATATCCTGTGGAACATAGCAACTGGACTGGTCCTGTTAAAATATCTGTTGGATCATGGCACTTCTCTGTTCAAAATATCCCAAATGTTTGGGGTGGCTCAGTCAGTTAAGCATCTGCCTTCAGCTCAGGTCATGATCTCAGGGTCCTGGGATCAAGCCCCCTGCTCAGCAGGGAATCTGCTTCTCCCTCTCCCTCTCCCTCTGCCCCTCCCCCCTGCTCATGCTTGTTGTCTTTCTCAAATAAATAAAATCTTTAAAGAAAATCCCAAATGCTTCTCACCTCACTCAGACTAAAAGCAACATCCTAACTGTCACGTGCGCAGCCCCATATGACCTACCCTATCAAACTCTCTGATTTCATTTTCTACTACTTTCCTGCCAGTTCTCTCCACTCTGGTCACACTGGTCTTCCCTATGTTCTTTGACCACACCAGGAATGACCACCTCAGTGCTTTTGCACTTGCTGTTAACCTCTGCCTGAAGTTCAAATCTCATTCTATATGCATTGCTACCTCCCTCACTTCTTTCAAATCTTTATTCAAAAGTCACTTTCCCTAGGCCACCTTCTCTAAAACTTCAAATTGCCCTCCTACCACATCACTTTATATCTCACCTCCTGGTACTCATTACTATCTCTATGAGATATATATACTACATGTATATATACATATGTGTATGTGTGTGTATACATACTATATAGTTATATATATACACTATATACTATAGAGTTCACTTATGTATTTATCTTGTTTGTTGTCCTTCTACCCAGCTAGAACATAAGCTCTATGAAGGCAGGGATTTCTCACTGCTTTGTTCACTGTCATCTTTCCACTTCTATTTTCTTAGAAGAGCACCCAGCACATAGTAGACAATAAATACTTTTGGAAGGAATGGATTATTGAATAAATGAAGACAGAGGGAAAAATCTCCCCTAATTTCACCACCCTGAAATATGTTCACATTTTAGTTGTATCTATCATATATTAAAACACTAGTTTTATTTTCTGGGCTATATATTCTATTAGCTGATTTGTCTATTATGTGCCAAGTGACCAGAATGTTTTAGGTTTTGAGCTTATAATGCAGTATAATATTTGGTAGCCCTAGTGGTCCCTTATTACTTTTTGGGGTGGGGTTCCTTTTTTTAATTTAAATTCTGAAGCAACCCTTATTACTTTTTAACAGTATTTTCTTTGCTCTCTTGCCTGGTTATTCTCACAGATGAACTTTAGAGTCATCGACAGATTTCCAGGTTTGATCTGTTCTAAAAGGGGTTTTCCTATTACAAATAATCTATATTTGGCTCTTCCCCTTAAGCCTTTCTCATTTTCAGTGAAATGTCAAAAGTTTTCTTCAAACAAATCACAAATAATCTTAGAGGATTATTCCTACAATATATGTTAATTTTGTTCTGCTTTTATTCTGTTTTGCAACAGAAATGCAGGCAAATGGCGTTCTATGCATTTAGAAACTTTTACCAAGATAACTGAACATAACTTTTATGATGTCCACTCCACCCACCAGAAAACTGCATGAAATGTATCACATTATAACCAAAGTTCCTGGCTTCCAGTATTTGCCAAGCATTTGATTCAGCATCTGGTTTCAAGCAATAGAGGGGATTTTTTAAAAAAAAATTATTTAATTTTTTTTTAATCTTGTGAAAATGAAGTGAGTGATGGACCCTCTAGCCCTAGCAGACTGTCCTCTGCACTAGACTGTGTAATTTTGGGAAGGCATCTTCGTGGTGGGCCAAGAACATCCGGATGATACCTAGGTAAGACTTTGAATGCATACAGGTCCCACTCCCTGCAGAGGAGTAAGCGTATTCTGGCACCCATATGCACACCTTAACCCTGGAAAATGGCTGAATGGAATTCGATGCAAGGCGTTTCTTTCCTGCTCATCTATTCCACCCCTCCTTTCCTCTGCCCACATCCCGGGTCTCCTAGAGCCAACCATTCCCACTGCGCTCGCCTTAGGTGCTCCCGACGCCCTAACGCTGCAACTGTAGGTCGGGTCCACAGCTGCCCAGAGCAGCTGGAGACTCAAGAAAGATAGCATCCCACCCTCTCGGCTTGCCCCTTCCTCTCTAGTCCCGGCCCGCCTCCTCCCCGGTGGTCGCCAGACCACCCCACACTCCTTCCCTCCCTGCTGTACTCGAACCCAATACCTTCCTCTGTACCAAACCCACTCCACCCCTCCCCCAGTCCCTCCTCCGCCACCTCCATCCGCCTCCCCAGCCACCTCCTTCTCCAGGCCCGCCCTGCGTCTCCAGCCCGCCCCACCTCCAGCCCCGCTCCTCCTTCCCTAGTCCCGCCCCGCCCACCCCGCGGATCCCCGTGCGCTTTCCCCACGCGCAGGTTGCCAGGCGGCCTCTTTCGACCTGACCCAGCAGCTCGTAGGACACCCCCACCGCAGCTCGTCCGTTACCCGCCTTTGCTGGAAAATGGGCCGCAGAATATAGGTATTCTCGGACTCCCCTGCGTTCTTCTCAGTCTCAGGCAACCCGTCGGCTGTGCCCGTAGCGAAGGACGCTGGGGTGGACGAAGTCATGGCTAGGGCTTCTTGGCTTAGTGTATCGCGATGAAGGCCTGGCGGATTGCGGTAGGGAGCTGGGAAACCGTCGCCAGGGCAACGAGGTCTCCGAGAGCCCTGCTGTGACGCGGCTGCGCGCTCCCAGCAGAGCGGCCCTCCCCCGCGCCTGCGCACTGGCTGCTGGGTGGGACCTGGTCTAGGGAGAGCACCCAAGGCTGATGCAGCCCTATGGGGAGTTGAAAGCGCTTTAATGCGCGTCAGGTTTTATTAACCGCGCAGCAATTTTAAGACATTGACGCGGAATCTGAGGCCCATAGAGGTCCAAGCATATGAAGCTATTAAGCGGCAGGGCCCTGACTCTAAATAAAGCGTCTTCGCGCTGTAGCCTGTGGGCAAGTGCTGCCTTCATTTCTTTAGGCATGACTTTTGAACGGATATGTATATATTTTTAAAAGATTTTATTTTTTTGACAGAGAGAGATAGTGAGAGAGGGAACACAAACAGGGGGAGCAGGAGAGGGAAAAGCAGGCTTCCTGCTGAGCAGGGAGCTCCACGCGGGATTGATCCCAGGACTCTAGGATCATGTCCTGAGCCGAAGGCAGATGCCCAACAACTGAGGCACCCAGATTTTTAAACGATCGAAAAAAAATCAAAAGATTATTTCATGACACGTGAAACCTATACGTGAAATTAAAATTTCAGTATCCCCGAAGTTCTTTTGTAGCAAAGCTATGCCCACTTGCCTGTTGTGTGGCCACTCTTGCGCTGTTATTGGTAGACTTCGCAACTGCAACAGAAACCATGTGGCCCTTAAGGTCTAAACTTTTATCCGACCCTTTACATGAAAAAATTAGCAGTGCCCTGCCCTAGTCCATAACTGCCAAGCACAGTTCCCCCAGCCTCACCTACACCCTTGGATCCAGAGCAAAATTCAGAAATGTGCAGATTTCACGTGTATTCCTCACTTATGAGCACCAGTTTCTGGTCCTGTTTTAGAAAACCATATTATACTGGCCTCTGTCAGCTTCAAAAACTAGGAAAAGGAGTGGCTGGGTGGCCAAGTCAGTTAAGCCTGCGCCTTCAGTTCAGGTCGTGATTCCGGGGTTATGGGATTGAGTCCCATACCAGGCTTCCTGCTCAGCAAGGAAGTCTGCTTCTCCTTCTCCCTCTTCCCCCAAACCCCCTCTCCTGCACTCTCTCTCCCTATCTTGCTCACTCACACACAGATTATCTCAAATAAAAAAACAAGGTCTTAAAAAAAAAAAATAGGAAAAGAAATTCCCCCAACATCTATCCAGGCTTCCTATTGGTTGGGTTAACAAATTGCAAAACTTCCTCCTCTAAGATGGAAAGGGAGTAGTAGTTTCTATAAACATTTATCTGTGCAAATTCCAGTAGAGACTCACTAATTTTACTATCCAGGTTTTGGCTTACAATATATTTTCTTGGTAGTATAGCCTAGATTGGTCTTCCTGAGTCCCATAAACTCATAGGAACTTCACCTTCCCAGTCTGCCCTTCACAGTGTCCCCAGAATGGCTTTTTTTTGGTGACTGCTCTGCTTGAAATCTTTCAACGGTTCCTTATGACCATCTCCCCAGGATTTACTGCAAATTAAACCTTTCATGATCTGGCTGGGTTGCTGAACCCTCCTCCTGGCTCTGGCCAGCAGAATGGGGTCTTTGCAAGGGCCATGAAGCTAAGTGTGCACCCACATCAGCTCAGTGCTGCTTCAACCATGCCCTCTTTATCTTCCCCTTGGTTCAGCAGCACCAGCCCCATCTTTGGCTGTGATCATGTATCCACAGACTAGCCTGGCACAGAAATCCAATGTGTCCTAGGAGCAGATAGCGTTTTACTCCTTGCTGTTTCACCAGCCTTAAGAAATCATACTCCTAATATGCAGATTTTCTGTCCCCTTTCATGGTTTCTTCAGTTAGATTTCTCTCGTTCTATCTACTACAGTCCAACTAAAATCACAGAAGATCAGATGTGTAGTTTAATTCAATAAAAATTTTATTATTCCATCCGTGCTAGGGGCTAGAGATACAAAAGTAAATAAAACCCAGGCCTTGCCCTAAAGAGTTAACAGATTTGGCTGGGGAGCAATGGGTTAAATAGAGTGCCAGCTGCTATAACAGAAAGCTGAAGGACAACCTATTCCCAAGATGGGCTTACTTTTCTTTTTTTAAAGATTGTATTTATTTATTTGAGAGAAAGAGAACAAGAGAGAGCATGATGGGGGGACAGTCAGAGGGAGTGGGACTCATCCTGGGACTGGTTCCTGGGACTTCAGGATCATAACCTGAGCCGAAAGCAGTTGCTTAACCAACTGAGCCACCCAGGCGCCCCAAGGGCATATTTTTCTCGAGCAGGAACATAAACAAGGCAATGCCCTCCTCATTCCATGATGATATTCCAGAAGGAATATACAAGGTAACGGACAGACGACTTTTCTTCTTAACAAAATGTTAACAGTGTCCTGACGTAAGCCCCTCTGCCCTAAACCTGGTTGGAAGCCAAGCCAAGACCTCAATGTGGCTTTCATTTGAAGAGAAAAAAAACCAGGGTGAAAGCCCATTCCGAGTGTGAGGTAGTCCTGGGATGAAGGCAGAAGGAAGGGGAGATGCAGGCGTCCTCTGGAATCCCACAGAGGGCAGCGAACAGGCGGGTGTGGAGGACTATGGAGCCCCTAGTGGAATGAACACAGAACTCCTTCTGCATTCCCCTCCCCATCCCTGGTTTCCTCTCCTTTCCCCTTCCCTCCTCCCCCGGTAACAGAGGAATTCCTGTATTCTGGAGGCATCTGGTGCTTCAGCGGCTCCTCCCTGACCTGGGGACCATGGAGGGGATACAACAACAACTGGGCCCACACTTTCCCTTCCTGGCTTTGTCTCCTCTGTGGCTCCAGAGCCCATGGTTCCCTAACTCGTTCCCTGGACCTGTCCACTACCACTTCTCTTGCCAGGGCCCATCTTCCTATTTCTTCCCAGGCTGCCTGCTTCGTCCTGTTCCCTGCCCATCAGAATTTCCCGCGCGGATCTCCTTCACCCCACTCCTGACTCTACTCACCATCCAGCACTAGCTCCTGACCAAGATCTTGAAGTGCAACAAAGAGAGGTGCTCTGTTCTCTATGTCCCACGTGAGAAACCGCTGTGGCACCACAGTTCTCCTTCCCATGGGTCCCCTCCATGCCTCGGAGTGTGCTGTTTCCTCTGCTGGGGAATCCCTTTCTCCCCTTTTCACTGGGCAGTTTCAAGAACCAGCTCAGATGCAAGGGGTGCCTTCCTTGCTCTCTCACAGACCCTCTTCTTGGAGTTTCACTATTCCTCTGACCTCTCTCTGTGTCCTGTTGACCTCTAACATGGCCCTTACCATAGGATATTTAAATTATTTATAGATGTGTTTGTTCCTCTACCCTGATCATGAGCTCCTCAAGGACAAGGCAAGGTCCTAGGTCAAGGACTATGCCTCAGTCATCTTTAGATCCACTGTGCACACAACAGTATACAGTGGAAACTCCAGTGTATAGCACTTACTGAACCGCACCGAACACTAAAGAAAAGAATATTGGTGAATTAATCAGCTTAGGCTGCCATAACAAAATAGTACTGACTGAATGGTCTAAGACCACATGCATTTATTTTTCTAATAAATCAGACTTGAAGTCCCAACATGAAGATACCAATACGACTGGCTTCTATTGAGGACCTTCTCCTTGGCTTGCAGGTGACCACCTTCTGGCAGTGTCCTCACAGGGCCTCTTCTACTGTGCTTGTGTGTAAAGAGAGGTCTGGTATCTCATCCTCTTCTTGTAAGGATTAGGGTCCTACCTTTATGACCTCATTTAACCTTAATTACCTTCTTAAAGGTTCTATCTACAAATATAGTCACATTGGGGCTTAGGGCTTCCACCTATGAGATTTGAGGACACACAATTCCATCCATAACAACTGGTGAACTTGAATTTAGAAGATAAGAGCTCAGGTGCTGACTTTACCTGAACCCAGGTGAATGCTTTTAGGCAGCAAGTCCCTTATGCTCTAGGAGCCTCAACTTCCATATCTGTGACATGTGGCCAGTTTTATGGAGTTGTTAAGAGGCTGAAATGAGATCACAGCTGGAGGACATTTGATGAACTGTAAGTTCCTGCACAATAATAATGACCTAATTATTCCTTCTACTGATACATCATCTTGCAGTTTACAATGTGATTTAAAATGCATACATCACTCTCAACACACGTGCAAGGAATCATTGCCGTTATTATCACTACAGGAATACCTAAAAGGAAAGTTTGTTTATAATCCATTCTGCAGAAGAGATTCAAGGTCTGTTCTGAGGAAAACTCTCACGTGTGAAAGGACATTCCCTATCACTTGTCACAAAGGCTGCAGAAAAGACTCAGGAAGCTGTTGACAAAATGAATGACCACCAAGAGAATCTGGAGGAGGCTGATGCATAGGAGCATGGAGAAGAAGGACACGTGCCAAATGACAGCTTTAGAAGGCTCCAGACACACAGAGTTCCAGAGGGAGTCATCATACAAATAATTCCTATCAAAAAAAAAAAAAAAAAAAGAGAGAGAGGCCAGGGGTTGAGGAATAAGTAAGAAAAGCCAAGTAAGCAACTCAATAGAAACCTGGCCCCTCTTCCCCCCAGCCAAGGTCCTAGGCCTAGATTTCTGAGGGTGACATTTGCTGTGTTGGCAAAATGCTGAGCATCAGAGATGGGAGATTCCAAAACGTGTGGCCACAAGGATTTTGTAGTCCATCTGTGTGTCTTTCTGTCTGTCTTTGTCTCTCTGGAAAGATTGAAAACCCAAGTCTCCGTCCATTTACCTGTTATGCAAGTCTTGGAATGGGTAACCATATTTCCAAAATTGTGTCTGATTGAAGGATGAGGCATCAAACATGCAAAATGGACCATCTTTCAGGGCTACTCCAGAAGTGATAAAGCAAATCAAGGCTCCAAGAAAAGCCAGGCTACCGGACAGCAGAGCAGTGAACGTCTGTAGATGGAGGGAAGAAGCCATGAGGTGAGATGGGGTCATGACCAGGTGATGAGGTGATCTGGACAAGCCTAACTTCTCCAGCACTCAGGCTTTCCCTGTCATATCATGTGGGGATAATGCTTCCCCTGGCAGCTCCTTTAAAGGACACCCAAGGCAGGGCGACTGATGAGGGGTCGGAGGGCAGAGCCAGGAAGTGGTGGGAAAGAAAGCACTGAGAAGGCGGGAAGCAGTGGCACTTGGACCTGAGTCTCCCTGACCCAGGGAAGCTCCCTCCAGAGCTTCTCAACAGGTTGGCTTCAAAAACTTCTACACTCAGAGGCCACTGGGTGGCTCAGTTGGTTACTGACTCTTGATTTCAGCTCAGGTCGCGGTCTCAGTGTCGTGAGATGGAACCCCATGTCAGTCTCCACACTGGGCATGGAGTCTGCTTAATATTCTCCCTCTCCCCCACCCCCACCAACGCATGCTCGAGTGCATGCTCTCTTTCTCTCTCTCTCTGTAATAAATAAACTTTAAAAAAAAGTTTTACATAACCTCTGGGTAGAAGGGTTGGATGGTCATTGTATGCCCATTTCTTTTTTACTATTTAAAAAAAATTTTTTTAAAGATTTTATTTATTTATTAGAGAGAGCACAGGCAAGGGAAGCACCAGGCACAGGGAGAGGGAGAAGTAGGCTCCCCGCTGAGCAAGAAGCAGGATTCAGGAGTCAGTCCCAGGAGCCTGGGATCATGACCTGAGCAGAAGGCAGACGCTTAACTGACTGAGCCACCCAGGTGCCTGCATGCCTATTTATGACTCTTTTAAGGGAAAGCTGTATCCTAACAGTTCCCAGCAACTAATGCCGATTCCACTCTTTCTTAAATCAAGCATGAAGGAAACAAGGGAAGAAAGAGGAAAAGAGGTAGGAAAGAAGGGAGGGAGGGGGACAGGGAGAGAGAGGAACTTCAGTCAGCTTGGAGCAGACCCCTGTTCTCTCATTGCACTTAGTCTGTGGACTTCCCTCCCCAAAGATAACAATGAGTTCACTTCCTAGGCAGGAGTCTAGCTTGGTTTTAAATTGGCTTCTTTCTCAGACTATTAGGTTGTTTTCTCCCTTCAAAAGAATGCGTATTTTAAAAAATTTAAATAAAACATATGCACAGTTTTTATATAGAATCATGGAGTCCTCTTCCTACAATGTCAAGCTGGTTTGGAGCTTGGGAGGGCCAACAAAATGCTCAAGATGGGGTCCTGGCCCCGGCAGCATCACATCACCTGAAAACTTGCTAGAAATGCACAACTTCCCGCTTCACCCCACCTTCTGAACCAGAAAATTTGGGGCTGGAGCACCTGGGTGGCTCAATCAGTTAAGCATCCAACTATCACTTTCAGCTGTGATCTCAGGGTCATGATCTCAGGGCTTCAAGATCCAGCCCTGCATCAGGCTCTGCACTGGGTGTGGAGCCTGCCTGGGAGTCTCTCTCTCCCTGTCTCTCTGCTACTCCCCAACCTCTAAAAATAAATAAATAAAGTCAACTCTCCTGTCTCCCCAACCTTCTCCTTTCCTCAGACAATATAGCTTTAAAAAGAAAGAGAGAGAGAGAGAGAGAGAGGGAAGGAAGGGGGGGAAGAAGGGAGGAAAGAAGGAAGGAAGGAAAATAAATAAATCTGGGGGTGGGGCGAACAATCTGTTTTAACAAACCCTCCAGGGATTCTGATACACACACAAGTCTGAGAACCACTCACTCACTGAGGGGGAAACCAAAGGAGACTGAGAGAAGATACTGAGTGAAGGGCATGGGTATTTATATTTAATTCTTTAACATATAATTCTGAATCAGTGGGGTTCCCTATATGTGGGATGCAGATACCAAAGTATGCAGTAGAGTTCCTGTAAGGAGGCCACAAATTCATATGTCTGATACTGAGTAACGTATCTTATACTCTACATGTACTGAAATTTTTAGGTATATATAAATGTTGCTGTAACTGACAAGTGCAAATTTACTCTGGGCCCAAGTTTAATTTTCTGTAAAATGGAGGGTTTAGGCTAGAATCTAGTCATTAGATGATTTCTGGAAACCTTCTAATTCTAAGAAAAATTAAACAAAATAACCAGGAAATTTCCTTCCTTCCTTCCTTTCTTTCTTTTCTAGCTTTCTCCTTCCTTTTTTCTTTCCTCTTTCTTTCTTTCTTTCTTTCTTTCTTTCTTTCTTTCTTTCTTTCTTTCTCTCTCTCTCTTTCTTTCTTTCTAGTAGACTCCACACTCAACATGGGGCTTGAACTCATGACCCAGAGATTGAGTGCATGCTCTACCCACTGAGCCAGCCAGATGCTGCAGGAAATTTTTTGTCAGTGATACGTGACCACAGCACACTTAATTCATGTCCATTTTGTTCAATAGGCTAAAAATCATAGTTAATAGACATGTTTGGCTCAATAAACACTCCCTTAACTTGAGACTGTTCACTCCCATTTTATAGATGAAGATCCAAGGTTCAGAAAGATTAAGGAACTTGCCCAATGGCTTAGGTTTACTAAGGAGTACATTCAGGACCTGACTTCAAGCCCCAAAACTGAAGTTGCCTCTTTACCACTCTGCCTGTAGAGTAATGGAGTGTGAGGACATTCTAGGTATTAGAAGAGTAGAACCTGGTGCTTACACTTCGGCAGGGCCCGCTCTTACTGAAGCAGCCATATCTCCAGCCCATGAAGGAGATGAGGGTAGCTGCAGTGAGTACCTGGGAGAGGAGAGAAGAATGGTAAGAAGAGATTGGTTTGATTACTATTGAAATAGATCCTTTGGGCACTTCACATGGGATTTTTGATAATCCTATCTTTCCCAGAGGGTTTGGCTTTTACTGTCAGGACCTAGCTGGATGACTAGCCTAATCTGACTCTCTGGATGGCAGCATTTATACCCAGCTTTCTAGTCCCAAGCCAAAGTTCAGCAACAAGTCTTCCTAGAGTCTCCTATTCTTTGGAATTGCTATAGACCCAAGACCAGCTTGCTAGATCAAGCATTCTTTTTTTTTTTTTTTTTTAAGATTTTATCCTTAAGGGGCACTTGGGTGGCTCAGTTGGTTAAGCAGCTGCCTTGGGCTCAGGTCATGATTCCAGGGTCCTGGGATTGAGTCCCACATCGGGCTCCCTGCTCAGCGGGGAATCTGCTTCTCCCTCTCCCTCTGCCTGCTGCTCTGCTTACTTGTGCTCTCTCTCTATCTCTCTGTCAAATAAATAAATAAATAAAATCTTTTTTTAAAAAGATTTTATCTTTAAGTAATCTCTATGTGGGGTTTGAACTCACACCCCTGAGATCAAGAGTCACATGCTGTACCCACTGAGCCAGTCAGGCACCCTCAAGACCAAGCATTCTTGCAAACAAAACAAAACACTGCTGTCCTGCCACCTCCCTGCTCCACCCTGAGGGGTATTTGGGGAGTTCACACCCAAGGAACTCCAAACACTTACCATGAGTCCTCCTCCCCAGAGCCCAGGGCCCAGCATGGCATGCCTGCCAATAAGGCCCCTCAACAGGTAGGTCACATCCCAGTTAGGGAAGAGGAGTACCAAGTTCGCTCCAGCAGCAAACAGGGCAGTAGTCCCGAGGCTCAGCCCCAGGATGCGGGAGCAGGTCCGTGAGCATGCCATCACATCAGGAGAGGACAGCATCCTGGAACCAATGGATGGAGAGTCATGGTAGCTCTGTTGCTGGAAGCATCAGGAAGGGGAACACGGATAGCAAGGGTAGGGTAGGGGGAACAGACCACAGATACTGTCACCTCCCTGGGTCAGATCAAGAAAAGTCAAAGAACTTGCTTAAAAATTTTGCCTTTTATAAACAGTTTCCAATGGATAGAATTCAATTGCCCCATTTTCTGCCAACCCCCATTGGTCCCATCATATTTTGCTTGTACCTCTATACAGCCAGTGATTATTTCTATCTGGGACAGGAAAAAGTGTTTAAGGGCGTCATCCTCTCTCTTTAAAAGATGTCATTTTTGAGATGTCCACTGTCACCACTTCCATTCAACAGTATAGGAAATCCTATCCAGTGCAATAAGAAAATAAAAAGGGGCACCTGGGTGGCTCAGTTGGTTAAGCCTCTGCCTTCCGCTCAGGTCATGATCTCAGGGTCCTGGGATCGGGTCCCACATCAGGCTCTCTGCTCGGTGGGGAACCTGTTTCCCCCTCTCTCTGCCTGACTCTCTGCCTACTTATGATCTCTCTCCCTCTCAAATAAATAAATAAAGTCTTTGAAAAAAAAAGAAAAAAGAAAGAAGCAAAAGCCATACAGAGAGGAAAGAAAGAAGTAAGGTAACATGATTATGTATGTAGAAAATCCAAAGGAATATATCAAAAAGTTATTAGAAGTAGTAAGTGAGTTTAGCAAGTTACAGAAGAAAAAATCTATATACAAAGATTCTATTGTATTTCTATTTTATAAGCAATTATAAATTGCAAAATTAAAAAATATATATTTAGGGCCACCAGGGTGCTAGTTGGTTAAGCATCTGCCTTTGGCTTTGGTCATGATCCTGGAGTCCTGGGATTGGGCCCAGCATTCCGCTCCCTGCTCAGTGGGGAGTCTGCTTCTCCCTCTGCTCCCACCCCTCTTGTGCTCTTTCTCTTGCTCTCAAATAAATGAATTAAATCTTTAAAAAATAAAAATTAGAAAACAATAAATAGCATAAGAATAGAAAATACTCAGGGGCACCTGAGTGGCTCAATTGTGAAGCATCTGCCTTCAGCTCAGGTCATGATCCCAGGGTCCTGGGATCAAGCCCCTCATCGGGCTCCCTGCTCAGTGGGGAGCCTGCTCCTGCCTCTCCAGCTCCCGCATGCTTGTATTCCCTCTCTTGCCATCTCCCTCTGTCATAAATAAATAAAATCTTTTAAAAAAATTTATGGGTAAATTTAACAAAATATGTGCAAAACTTGTATAGTAAAAATAGCAAAATATAGTTGAGAAAAATTAAAGACCTAAATAAATGGAGAGGTATACCACATTCATGGATCAAAAGATTCACTATCATTAACATGTCATTTCTCTCTAAACTGATGTGTGGGTTCAATACAATCTCAGTCAAAATCCTAGCAGTGTTTTGTTGTAGAAATTAACAAACTGGATCTAAATTTATATGGAAATGCAAAAGTCCTAGATTAGCCAAAATACTTTGGAAAAAGAACAAAGTTGGAAGATTTACACCATGTGATTTCAAGAAAATTATAAAATTACAGTAAAGTTATAAAAAGTAAAGTGTTAGCATATAAAAACATACAGACCACTAGAACGGCCTAGAGAATTCAGAAATAGACATACACATATGAGCAAATGATTTTTGAAAAAAATATTATTTCAATGGGAAAAGGATAGTCTCAAACACTGCCAAAACAATCTATATGCAAAACAAAAAAATACATACCATGACTATTACTGCAAACCATATTCAGTAATTAGTTAGAAATGAACCATAGGTCTAAACTTACTAAATTTCTAGAAGAAAGCAAAGGAAAAAGCATTGAGATCTTTTAATTTTTTTAAGATTTTATTTTTAAGTAATCCCTACATCTAATATGGGGCTCAAGCCCACAACCCTGAGATCAGGAGTCAGATGCTCCACAGACTGAGCTAACCAGGTGCCCCTGGGATCTTGAGTTAGGCGATTTATTAGATAAAAGACAAAAGGTACAACCCATAAAAAAGATAAACTATTTCAAAATTAATTTACTCTTCAAAAGTAAATTATGGGTGGGGGGATGCCTGTGTGGCTCAGTCAATTAAGCGTCCAACTCTTGATTTCGGCTCAGGTCATGATCTCAGGGTTGCGGGATCAAGCCCTACATCTGGCTCCAAGCTGGGCATGGAGCCTGCTTAAGATTCTCTCTGTCTCTCCCTCTCAAAAACAAACAAACAAACAAACAAACAAACAAAACAAAACAAAAGAACACCATGAAGGAAACCACAGACTGAAAAAATACAACATAAATTTTGCAAATAGGTATGTGAATGTGAATGCATACACATCTGATAACAGACTTGTAACTGGACTATGTGAAGAACTCTTAAAACTCTTTTTAGACAAACAGCTTGATTTTAAAAATGGGAAAAAAGATTTAAACAGATACCTCATTGC
This sequence comes from Mustela erminea, assembly GCF_009829155.1. Taxonomy (NCBI): domain Eukaryota; kingdom Metazoa; phylum Chordata; class Mammalia; order Carnivora; family Mustelidae; genus Mustela; species Mustela erminea. Next base: position 102,887,394 of record NC_045614.1, read on the forward strand.
ATCTTACAAAAGATATATGAATGACAGCTAAGAATATGAAAAGATGGGTGCCTGGGTGGCTTAGTGGTTTAAAGCCTCTGCCTTCGGCTCAGGTCATGATCCCAGGGTCCTGGGGTCGAGTCCCGAGTCAGGCTCTCTGCTCATCAGGGAGCCTCCCTTCTCCTCTCTCTCTGCCTGCTTCTCTGCCTACTTGTAATTTCTCTCTGTGTGTGAAATAAATAAAATCTTTAAAAAAAATAATAAGATGCTCAACATCATTAACTTAAGGAACCGCAGATTAAAACTAAAATAAGATCCTACTACACATCCACCAGAATTGTTTCAATTCAAATTTGGCCTCTACCGAGCCTTGGTGAAGATATGCCGTAACCTGAACTCTCACAGGTAGCTAGTGAGAATATAAATGGTACAAGCCATCTTTGTAAATTAGCTTAGCAGTTTCTTATGAAGTTAAACATTTACTTACCAAATGATCAGTTATTTCCACTTCTAAATATTTATCCGAAAGAAATGAAAGCACACGTCCACACAAAGATTAGGACTTGAATGCCCATAGCAGCTTTATTCGTAATAACTACAAATGAGAAATATGGAAACAACCTAAGTGTCCACCAGAAGATAAATGGATAAACAAAATATGGCATATACACACAGTGGAATATTATTCAGCCATAAAAAGGAAAGAAGTTCTGAAACATGCCACAACATGCACGAACCCTGAGAGCATGATGCTGAATAAAATAAGCCAGACATTGAAGGACAAATACTGTGTGATTTCACTTCTGTGAAATATCCAGAGTAGGTGCCTTCACAGAGACAGAAAGTAGATTAGTAGCCGCCAGGGACCAGGGATAGGGATATGGAGAATTACTGTTTAATGGTTACAGAGTTTCTGTTTGGGGTAATGAAAGAATTTGGGGAATAGATAGTGGTGATGGTTACACAGCATTTTGAGTGCGTTTAATGCTACTACATTGGACACTTTAAAATGGTTAAAGTAACAAATTTTATGATGTATACATTTTACCATGACAAACGTTCATCAGTAAGTGAATAGATAAATTGTAACCTATTCATGCGAATGAGTACCTCCAGGGGGCGCTCTAACAGACTAAGCTACTAGTAGACGAAACCACATGCATGAATCTGAAAAGCATATGCTAAGCTATGGAAGCCGGAGAAAAACCACTACAGAAACAATCATACAGACTACTCACTGTACAATTCTGTTTGTGTAAAGTTCTAGAAAAGGCAAGACTAGTGACAGGAAGCAGATCAGTGGCTGCCAGGGGCAGAGAATGGGAGAGGGGATTCATAAAAGGGCATTAGGAAACTTGCGGAGGTGATGGAAATGTTTCTGTATCTAGATTCTGGTAGTGAATACACTACTGTGTGACAAAGCTCACCAAGGTGGGCTCTGAAAATTGGTCAGTTGTATTGTGTTTCGATTATATATTGATGAAATGGGTTGAAAAATGAAATGTCTCCTTTAGGTGAGTTGTAAAATGCCTCCGCCACACCTTTATCTATAGCCATTTCTCCTTTTTACATTTTCACTGATATATAAACTTATCGTTTTACTTTTCTTTTTCTTTTTAAAAAAATTATTGGGGCGCCTGGGTGGCTCAGTGGGTTAAGCCTCTGCCTTTGGCTCAGGTCATGATCTCAGGGTCCTGGGATCGAGCCCCATCACATCAGGCTCTCTGCTCAGCAGGGAACCTGCTTCCCCCACTCCCCACCTGCCTCTGCTTACTTGTGATCTCTCTCTCTCTCTCCCTGTCAAATAAATTAAAAATATATATATTTATTTATCTATTTATTTTTAATTTTTTTTAAGATTTTATTTATTTATTTGACAGAGAGCGAGAGATCACAAGTAGGCAGAGAGTCAGACAGAGAGAGAGAGAGAGAGAAGCAGGCTCCCTGCTGAGCAAAGAGCCCGATGCGGGGCTCGATCCCACGACACTGAGATCATGACCTGAGCCAAAGGCAGCGGCTTAATCCACTGAGCCACCCAGGTGCCCCTATCTATTTATTTGTTTTATTGTCGTTTTTCTAAATGTGAATTACAATAGGACTGGTGATATTTGGGTAGACTTCTGTCAGTACGGATCTGAAAAAAAATCAGTGCCTTGACATCCCTGAGAAGTTAACTGTCCCTGCTTTTGAAGTCAGGTAAGTCTGTCTGACCTAAGACTCTTGACACTCCCCTCCCAACACATTACTTCATCCATAATCAGAAAATATGTGTGAACAAGACCCCCCATCTCTCTTTTACACATACATGTGTAATACAATATTTCAGAGTTTAAAGAATTAAACACAGTGTATATATTTATACTTAGAAGCTGTATGGGAAAATTAACTCCCACGTAAATGCAACCAGCTTACAAAATAGGTCATTACCGCTAATATTACTGAAGCCCTACATAAGCCTATCAATCCTACTATTTTCCTAGATTCTTTCTGAAAAAGACTATCCTTCATTTTTATTATCATACCTCTTTAAAAAGTTTTACAACTGAAGAACTCAGTTTTTAAAAAAAAAAATATTTTATTTATTTATTTGACAGACAGAGATCACAAGTAGGCAGAGAGGCAGGCAGAGAGAGGCAGGGAAGCAGGCTCCCCTCCCAGCAGAGAACCCAACACGGGGCTCCATCCCAGGATCCCGAGACCATGACCTGAGCCAAAGGCAGAGGCTTTAACCCACTGGGCCACCCAGGCGCCCCAAGAATTCAATTTTTAGAAACCAAAATTTGATTAGTCTAGCGTTGTCCATTTGTCTTGTGGTAAAGAGACTGGTGCCAGACACAGCATTGAGCGGGCCTTTGGGGTGGTGGCGCGCTCCCACACCCTCCCTCCATCCCCATCCTCCACAGCCTTTGGTGATCTTTGCTTCTTCCACGCTCACCTCCTACAACTCCTCCCAGTGGAGAACTTCCTGCTGCAGTTGCTAATATTTTACTGTGGAGAGTTGCCTTCACTGGATGCCCTTTCCATAGGTTATTTGCTCTCTAAGCCATTTTTCTCACAGTGAATAAAAGAACTTGCCCCCGATGAAAGTAAGTTCAGGCCTCCAGGTCAGGGGGGCATGCACTGGGGGAGTAGGGGAAGGAAATGAATTAATAGTGACCCTTACCCCAGGGATACAAGGAGGCTAGAGGGAACGGTGGGGACCAGGAATCAGGAGGGATGCTGTGTTTCTCCCCAGAGAAACTGGCCCACTACAGGAGGCCTCTTTTCCTGAAGTATTGGCTGCTTGGTCCTGGTTCTCTGGCCTTCAGGGGGATGAATAGGTCCTGCTGTCATGAGACAAAGCACCTGTAGGAAAACAATCCTCCCCACAGTCTGCCCACTAACCTTTGCGAAATAAGTGCATGTCTGGGCAGCCTCCCTTCCCAGACTGTCCCATCATCCAGTGCAGGGCTCTCGATATGTCTCTGTGTTGGAGCAAATGAACCTATCAAGAATGTTAGCAAGTAAACGACTTTAACCTACTCCCCCTCCCAAATGACTGATATTTTCTCAGGGGCCCAAGTAAAGACCTGTGCGCAGTTGGGCTTTCAAAGAAGGGCGGTAGACAGGCTGGGGGAGTTTCCTTCAGGAGTGCCTTTGGCCACCTTCACGTCACCCCACCTCTGAGCAAGACTTGTGGTAAATTATCTAAAAGTAGATAATCAAAGCAAATCCCCCCCACACAATCTCTTCTATGGAAATTTTTCCATCAGGAAAGAGTTTTATAAGGGAAACTAAAAAATATAATCACACACAGGGAAAATTAAGAAGTTGAGCATGGGGGTGCCTGGGTGGCTCAGTTGGTTAAGTGCCTGCCTTCGGCTCATGTCATAATCCCAGGGTCCTGGGATCAAGCCCCATGTGGGGCTCCCTGCTGAGTGGGGAGCTTCCCGTTTGTGTTCCCTCTCTTGCTGTGCCTCTCTGTCATGAATAAATAAAATCCCTTTTTTTTTTAAGATTTTATTTATTTATTTGACAGACAGAGATCACAAGTAGGCAGAGAGGCAGGCAGAGAGAGGAGGAAGCAGGCATTCCACTGAGCAAGGAGCCCAATGCGGGACTCGATCCTAGGACCCTGGGATCATGACCTGAGCCGAAGGCAGAAGCTTTAACCCACTGAGCCACCCAGGCGCCCCATAAATAAAATCTTTAAAAGAAGAAGAAAGAGGAGGAGGAAGAGGTGAAGAAGTTGTTGAGCATGGCCTTTGGGATGAGTGGAACTCAGAGAATCCTGACTGTTCCCTGATCTCCTGCTAAAGCACTTTGCCACATGCTGCTCCCACTCAAACTGGTTTGCATTTCACTTCCTCTCCTGCCTTTGTTCCGCAAGAAATCACAACATTCTGAGAAACGCTTCCACAAATGTAGCCAGGAGATTAGCCTAGAGGTTGGCTAATTTGATCTCTGAAGAGATAAGTAGGTTCCTAAGGTAAAACCTTAAGACTGGGCTTCAGGGGAGGCCCTGTTCTGACCTGAGATCCTGGCTGGGTGCCCAAGTCCTCGGCCAGATGACTAGGCAACAATAGGAGTGATCAGCTAAATCATGTGGAGGAAAAGACTGCAAATTCTTGTGTGTCCCTCTATGCCTCACCCATCCCCTAGACAGCCTTTTCTTTCTTCCCTTCGTCAGTCAATATCAATTAAGTTTAAGTGACGGCTTTCTGCCAGTCCCCATGCCAGCAGCTGGAGACAACATTGGTGAATCAGAGACAGTGTCTTTTCTTGAGGAGCTGAAAGCCTAATGGGGCCACTGACAAGACACCCAAGCACTGAGCAGAGGTGTCCCACTGAAGGGGTCACGGAAGCACACCAAGGATCTCCTGATCTTGTCTGGCGGAAGACTTGCTGACCAAGCTCAAACTTCACTGACAACAAGGCATAAATTACACAGGCAAAGGTGGGGAGGGAAAATATTGTAAGCAAGTGAAGAAGCCCAAAGGTGACCGACAGAGGCAAAGCGAAGGTACAGAATTTGCCTGAAGCCACACAACTGGTTGGAGGCAGAGCCTGGAAGTCGGCATGTGAGTTGGAAGTCGGCGCTCTCAGCTGTTAGGCCCTGCTGTGCCCTTGGCCCTCATGTGAGTTGGAAGTCGGCACTCTCAGCTGTTAGGCCCTGCTGTGCCCTTGGCCCTCATGTGAGTTGGAAGTCGGCACTCTCAGCTGTTAGGCCCTGCTGTGCCCTTGGCCCTCTGCTCACTGGGCCTCTGGTCTCTGCTTACCTGCATCCAAGGGCAGGATTCAGGATGGGGGAGGAGGAAGCTGGAAGGGCCCAGTCTTCAGAGTAGGGCTGTGCTCCTGCAGACCCACGGGACTCCCGCAGGGCCAGTTTCAGGAACTCTCCAAGAGGGCAGGGAGTCTCGGGGTATATGTAGAGGGCAGCTGGGGGCGTGAGCGTGTGAGGCTGTGTGCGCCCCCACACCACTGCCCACAGGCCTCCACTGAGGGAGTTTTTCTCTTCTTGGAGAGACCTCTCCTGATGACCCAATCTCTGCTCATTTTCATGTGACCCTAAGGAAGGAACCAGGAGACATGGCCTCGTGAGCTAAAATGTCTCAGTGAGTCAGACAAGCACCCGTGAGAAATACCTTATCAGCCCTTCTTTCCTGAAACAGCAACACTTTTTCACACACAAGCGGCCCTTATCTGTTCTGCGCATTGCAGAATTGGGGCTTTTTGGAAATCCAGCCCTGAGCAGACCAGCCACCATTTTTTCCTTATCGCCCTCCGTACTTTGCTCTTAGCTGACTGGTTGTATGGCCTGGTTTCCTCTGCTAGGCTTCTAACATTTTTGTTCAAGGCCCAGGCCACCATCATCTTGTACCAGTCACACCAGAGTGCTGAGCATTTTGTGGTATCCTCTGTATGGGAGATCTCTGACCCCCTTCTAACAAGTTCTTATTCAAGATCCAGTTCAATCATCCCTGGGGAAGTCTTCCCTGATTTCTTCACTCACAGTTAAGCACTACTTTCTCTAGATTCTCACTGCACCTTATTAGTATTTTTTCTAAATGTAGGTATTATGGGGTGCCTGGGTGGCTCAGTCGTTAAGCATCGCCTTCAGCTCCGGTCATGATCCCAGGGTCCTGGGATCGAGCACCTTGTCGGCTCCCTGCCCAGCGGGAAGCCTGCTTCTCCCTCTCCCACTCCCCCTGCTTGTGTTTCCTCTTTCACTTGTCTCTGTCTGTCAAATAAATAAATAAAAATCTTTTTAAAAAAAATAGATAAATAAATAAATGAATGAATGAATGTAGGTATTATATACATTCAGTAAAATACATAAATCTTAATTATTATTTTATTTTATTAAGATTATTTATTTATTTATTTGACAGACAGAGATCACAAGTAGGCAGAGAGACAGGCAGAGAGAGAGGAGGAAGCAGGCTCCCTGCCGCTCAGAGAGCCAGATGTCAGGGCTCAATCCCAGGAGCCTGGGATCATGACCTGAGCTGAAGGCAGAGGCTTTAACCCACGGAGCCACCCTTAATTATTTTTTAAAGATCTTTTTTATTTTTAAATAATCTCTACACCCAATGAGGGTGTTCAAGTTTACAACCCTGATATCAAGAGTCACATGCTCCACCAACTGAGCCAGCAGGCGCCCCCACAAATCTTAACTATAAAACCTAGTGATGGGGCGCCTGGGTGGCTCAGTTAGTTAATCATCTGCCTCCGCCTCAGGTCATGATCTCAGGGTCCTGGGATCGAGCCTGGCATTGGGTTCCCTGTTCTTTGGGAGTCTGCTTCTCCTTCTTCCTGCTGCTCCCTCTGCTGTGCTCTCTCTCTCTCTCTCAAGTGTGCTCTGTCTCAAATTAAAAAAAAAAAAAATCTTTTAAAAAAAAGCTAGGGGTGCCTGGGTGGCTATTTGGAGAACCTTTTTTGAGACGTGCCTGCTCAAATCATTTGCCCTGTTTTGATTGGTTCTTTGTCCTTTTCTTACTGGTTTGTGGGAGTTCTTTATAATTTCAGACATGAGACTTTTTCATCAGATATATGTATTTTGAATGTTTTCTCCTATCTATGGTTTGGTTTTCCACTTTTTAAAATTAATTAATTAATTAGTTAATTAATTAATTTTAATAAACATATAATGTATTTTTATCCCCAGGGGTACTGGTCTGTGAATCGCCAGGTTTACACACTTCACAGCACTCACTATAGCACATACCCTCCCCAGTGTCCATTACCCCAGCCCCCTCTTCCAACCCCCCTCCCCCAGTAACCCTCAGTTTCTTTTATGAGATTAAGAGTCACCTATGGTTTGTCTCCCTCCCAATCCCATCTTGTTTTATTTATTCTTCTCCTACCCATTTAAACCCCCATGTTGCATCTCCACTTCCTCATATCAGGGAGATCATATGATAGTTGTCTTTCTCTGATTGACTTATTTCGCTAAGCATGATACCCTCTAGTTGCATCCACGTCGTCGCAAATGTCAAGATTTCATTTCTTTTGATGGCTGCATAGTATTCCACTGTGTATATATACATCTTCTTTATCCATTCATCTGTTGATGGGCATCTAGGTTCTTTCCATAGTTTGGCTATTGTAGACATTGTTGCTGTAAACATTCGGGTGCACGTGCCCCTTCGGATCTCTACGTTTCTATCTTTAGGGTAAATACTCAGTAGTGCAATTGTTGGGTCATAGGGTAGTTCTATTTTCAACATTTTGAAGAACCTCCATGCTCTTTTCCAGAGTGGTTGCACCAGCTTGCATTCCCACCAACAGTGTAGGAGGGTTCCCCTTTCTCTACATCCTCGCCAGCATCTGTAATTTCCTGATTTGTTAATTTTAGCCATTCTGACTGGTGTGAGGTGATATCTCATTGTGGTTTTAATTTGTATTTCCTTGATGCCGAGTGATGTGGAGCACGTTTTCGTGTGTCTGTTGGCCATCTGGATGTCTTCTTTGCAGAAATGTCTGTTCATGTCTTCTGCCCATTTCTTGATTGGATTACTTGTTCTTTGGGTGTTGAGTTTGCTAAATTCTTTATAGATTTTGGACACTTGCCCTTTATCTGATATGTCGTTTGCAAATATCTTCTCCCATTCTGTCAGTTGTCTTTTGGTTTTGTTAACTGTTTCCTTTGCTGTGCAAAAGCTTTTGATCTTGATGAAATCCCAATAGTTCATTTTTGCCCTTGCTTCCCTTGCCTTTGGCGATGTTCCTAGGAAGAAGTTGCTGTGGCTGAGGTCGAAGAGGTTGCTGCCTGTGTTCTCCTCAAGGATTTTGATGGATTTCTTTCTCACACTGAGGTCCTTCATCCATTTGGAGTCTATTTTCGTGTGTGGTATAAGGAAATGGTCCGATTTCATTTTTCTGCATGTGGCTGTCCAAGTTTCCCAACACCATTTACTGAAGAGGCTGTCTTTTTTTCCACTGGACATTCTTTCTTGCTTTGTTGAAGCTTAGTTGACCATAGAGTTGAGGGTCTATTTCGGGGCTCTCTGTTCTGTTCCATTGATCTATGTGTCTGTTTTTGTGCCAGTACCATGCTGTCTTGATGATGATAGCTTTGTAATAGAGCTTGAAGTCTGGAATTGTGATGCCACCAACTTTGGCTTTCTTTTTCAATATTCCTTTGGCTATTCGAGGTCTTTTCTGGCTCCATATAAATTTTAAGATTATTTGTTCCATTTCTTTGAAAAAAATGGATGGTATTTTGATAGGAATTGCATTAAATGTGTAGATTGCTTTAGGTAGCATAGATATTTTCACAATATTTGTTCTTCCAATCCAGGAGCATGGAAAATTTTTCCATTTCTTTGTGTCTTCCTCAATTTCTTTCGTGAGTACTTTATAGCTTTCTGAGTATAGATTCTTAGCCTCTTTGGTTAGGTTTATTCCTAGGTATCTTATAGTTTTGGGTGCAATTGTAAATGGGGTTGACTCCTTAATTTCTGGTTTTCCACTTTCTTAATGATGATGTCTTTTGATGAAGAGAAGTTCTAAATTTTAATTAAGTTCTATTTATCAGAACTTTTCCTTTATGGTCACTTTTTGGTATCCTGTTTAAAAAAATCTTTGCCCACTTCCCACTGCACTTGATTTACCTGTGCTGTTTATATGCCTCTGCTCCCACAACTGTGAGATCCCTGCAGGCAGAGGCTATATCTTACTCTGCTCTGTATACCCAGAACTTACCACAGAATTTAGGACATAGTAGTTCAGGAGTCACTAATGAATTAATTCATGCACTGGAGGAAGTAACACACATAGTCTCTGTGCACAGAGATTTTACTTCTAATGATGAAAACAAGCAATACTGAGAAAACCCTTGATGCACACATATGAGAAGGGATCATTATAATGGGCTAATACATTTTTTTAAACTACATCTGAGCTGCTTTCTATGTATGTGCCCGAAGCAAAACCTGGTAAGCAACTCTTGAAAAGTTCATTAAATAGAATCCAGTTTTCATTTTCATTGCAAAAGGGAATCCTTTACAGCCTAATGAATTCTTGTGCCTTTTCAGCTAACTGAATTTTGATAAAAGATACTAGGCTGAGTACTCATGAAGTTTATAATAGGAAGAAATAATAAGAAACATTTATTCATCTTATAAAACACATTTACAAACAATCTCGGTAGATCCTTAAAATAGACTTACAGCAAGTATAATAAATGTTAGGTTAACTTTATTATGGAGATAAAGAGATGATAGCACAGAGAATTCAACTTACTCAGAGTAGTAGTGAATGAGGTTGGGGAAATGATCCTGTTGTCTGCACACTCTTCCCAGTATCACATGTTGATGCTTGAGATATATATGTATATTTTTCCCCCAACCCAGACTCCAACTATTTTAAGGTGTTTCTTCTTGGAGGAAGTTCTGTGGTGTTTTGGCACCCGAGGGACCTGAATCTCAATTCCTGCTACAAATACCTATCAGCTAGTTGAACCTGGGTATTTCAATGAACCCCAGTAATAATCTGAATCTCAGTTTTTCATACATAAACTGATGCCTACCTTGGAGGTTTATTTTGAAAATGAAATAAGATGTGAGATGCCTAGACTGCTGTCCTTGGATCTCTGCTTAGCAAAAGGATTTTATATGAGGTATCTGTTAGAACATCTTGTACTTAGGTAATCAGAATAATCTGATGGCTGACTGCCAGATAGCACTCAGATTTTTGGAAAGTATCTCTGTTCCCAGCTCAATGGCTTATCTAACAGCAGACACTCTCATATGGAGATCATTAAAATGGGGTTTGTGGAGCAAGGGGAAATGGTGGAACTGGGCTTTAACCCCGTAAAGGACCAAACTTCTTTCGGGCTTGTTAGCCGCTGGAGGTCTTTGTTCCTTAGGGTAAATGTGTGACAATTAATTCAATGGTTAGCTTTACAAACAAGGCTAACTATATTTCTTTTAGAAACTATATCCTTGCAATAGGCAGTTTTACTAGGTAAGGCCAGCTCTAGTTCAAGTTCGTCACTTCCCTGGGTTACACCTTTATGGTAACAGAGGCCTGCCTGACGAATGCCACCACAGAACTAAAGCCTTACCTTTTTACAGATGTGTCAATAACCTTAGAATCTGGCTCCACTGGAGGTACCTGGATGGCTCAAGATGACTCTTAATCTCAGCTCAGGTCTTGATTTCAGGGTCAGGAGTTCAAGACCCATGTTGGGCTCCACACTGGGTGTGGAGCCTACTTAAAAAAACAGACAAAAAAGCTTGGCTTCACTAGAGACACAGCTACTAGTTATCTAGTTATACTAGTCATACTTTAGTGGTGATATCTCCAGGGAGAAGCAAATGGGAGTCTAGGAAGTGCACAAATTAAGAACCGGGCTTGGGTGGGAAAATAATTTACCTAGTACCATAAGACTAAAAGTCTTCTGAGAACAGGATAGACAGATGTTCCATTCTGAGGGATACTGTGGGGTCTGGAGTTGGGATTTGAGCAAGGAATAGAGGAAGTGGAGAACATTTCACTGGAAGAAGGGAAGGGGAAAAGATGATGGCCAAATAAAAGTGACAGACTATCAGCTTCCTGTGGGTGGGCTCCAACCTCAACTTACCACTGACTAAACAAGAGAGCACATTCCCTTAATCAGAGGGAGAGAAAAAGGAACATAGGAAATGTTGAAAGAATTGCCATTTATACTAGCCCATTGAAGAGGAAGTATTGTTTTTTGTTTATTAGCAAAAAATAATACAAACTTTAAGCCACTCCAATTAGGCTTCTGTTTCCAACAGCACACTGAGATGGTTCTTGGCATCCAATGTCTTTTTGCATCTCACAAACACTTCACGGTCCTTCTTACTTGACCCCAAGACAGAATTAGACATAGCTGGCCACTAGATCCTTTTTGAAATTCTTGCTCTTGGCTCCCTTGACTCCCCTCACCTGCCACTCTGGTGTTTCTCCTCCCTCACTGACTGCACTTCCTTGACTGGACCTCTTTCTGTTGCAGATCTCCAGACCTAGGTCCTGGACTCTCTTCTTTAACTTTCTCCTTCTCTAGGTGACCTCATTCTTTCTCAGGGGACTAAACTCCATCTGTGACGGTGATGATTTTTTAAATCTCTAATTCCAGTCTACCTCTCCTCCAAGCTTCATACTTACACGTCCACCTTCCTATACTACTCCTACCCTTTGGAAGTTTCACAATGAACACATTCAAAATTATTTCTTCTCCACCAAACCTGCCTGATCACATCTTCCTGCTTCAGTAACGACACTGCAACCTCCCGTGGCTGGAAACGAGTCATTCTCGATTGTGCTTTCCCTCATTCCCCCACATTTAAGTCTTTCCATTTCTACCTTCATAATGCATCTCTACTCTATACCCTCCTTCTCAGTTGCTCTGCCACTCTCTGGCCCAGGTTGACCTGTTTTAGTTTGATCATTGCAACCGTCTCTACTCTTGCTCTCCTCCAGTTCACTGTCCACATAATAATGGCTTCTCATTACCCCTGGAACACAAGCTGAGCTCCTTATCAAGGCCTAATAAGGCCTTGTATGATCTGGCTTTTCCTCACTTTATGCCACTCCCTTTGCTCACTACATGCCAGACCCGCATGCCTTCTCTAAATACCTCTAATACATCAGAAACTGTGCTGCTCCCCAGCCTCTGTAGTTATTCTGCTTAGAAGTTTTCCTCCTACTCTTAGGATGGCCACCTTCTTGGCATCCTTCAGGTCTCAGGCTAAATATTAACTCCCCAGTATCTTTTTTTTTTTTTTAAAGATTTTATTTATTTATTTGACAGAGAGAGATCACAAGTAGATGGAGAGAGAGGCAGGCAGAGAGAGAGAGAGAGAGAGGGAAGCAGGCTCCCTGCTGAGCAGAGAGCCCGATGCGGGACTCGATCCCAGGACCCTGAGATCATGACCTGAGCCCAAGGCAGCGGCTTAACCCACTGAGCCACCCAGGCGCCCTCCCCAGTATCTTATTAGCAGAATTCTTGGGGCACATGGGTGGCATAGTCACTTAAGGGTCCAGCTCTTGGTTTTGGCTGATTTCAGGGTGATAAGATGAGCCCCATTTTGGGCTCCATGTTCAGCAGTCTGCTTAAGATTCTCTCTCCCTCTCCTCCTTCCCCCCACTCTCTCTTATAAAGAAATAAATCTTTAAAAAATAAAGAATTCTCTGCTTTTCTTTTTTCAGTCTTTGAATCAATATTTTTTCAATATTTTTCATTTTTATTATCTGTATTCACTGAAAATAAGTTCCCTGAGCATCAGGCTGTGTATGTTTTGCTCATCGCCATATTTCTATTATTTGGCACATAGTGAGGCTAGTTAAGGTTAAGGGTAAGTATTCTGTGGCTGGAGGAACGGGAAAGATACTCTCTCAGCCCAATTTAGTATTTATGCCCATCCCTTGGCCCATCCACGTGGCCAGGGAGACAAGGTCTTGGAAGAAGATGGCAAGTCCCATCAGGGTATGTTGCTAAAACATGGGGATGAGGAATAGTTCCATAAGAGGAAGAGGCACAGTTCCACAAACTGGTTCCTCAGATTCCTGTGAGCTAGGCAGTGATTTCAAGTTCTACAGAACAATAGAATCATATCTCCTGGCTTTTCTCCCATTAACTTAAAAATCCCTTTTTTCCTTAACTTGTTAAAGTTGGGTCCTTAGTCATTATTCCTGGTCTGAAAGACTTCATGCTAGAATTGCCCAAAAAGAAGTTAAAGAATTCTACTTTCCTAAAAAGCTAACTCACCTAATGATTTCATGACGTGACCAACATTTACAGAGCAATTACCACCAATGTTCATCATACTACTAGTAGCAAACATTATTCTTGATAATGCGACTATAAATTAACCTATGTTAATATCTGTGTTCTAAACATGAGAATATGAGGGCAAGCTCTTGAAACAGTATCTAGGGAGTCTTATCTCACAAAAACACCACCAAGAAAAACTAATACTGAAAAGTTTTTGATTTTATTTCCAAGATCAAATATTACAACAGGACATTTACATGTATTTATAAAAAAATGCAGCAGTTGAATTTATAGATCAGAGGATTCCTTGAGTTTGGTCCCTCTCTCAGCACAGTGAGCTGATGTCTTCAAAAGACTTATCCCATTCCCTTCCCTCCCCCACCCCAAATGCCCCACCCCACCCCCCATTCAAGTTGCAGTACCAATATAAAGCAACTGGGTACAACACAGCAAGAATATTCACAATTTGGTACAGCCAAAACCAGAGGATCATCAACTGAAAGACCCTCTTTTTAGAAATATTTACCTATAGAGTATGTGTACCTATAGATATACCACACCCAGTTATCTAAGATTTCCCTGGTTTTAGAGCAAGTGGAAGTTCCATTGAGTCTTAGCCAGCAGTTACAGCTCTGCTTTATCTAACGGCATGTTCTTCTCCTCTCCAAGTTTAGATTTTCTACTGCCTCCATTTGTCTTCGAATTTAAGGCTTTCCCTAGCACCTTAATTATCACTTACTAGATATACAGGAGGGTCTCTAGTGTGTTATGAACAAAAGAATTTAGCGGATGATCCAGTTGCCCCTTGCTCACTGGTCCCAAACCCTTCTTCCCACTTTTGAGAAGAGCTGCAGAAACAATTATCTCCTAGCACCATGGGATTAAAATCCCAGAAAACTGAGAACTATATGTGCATTTTAGGGAGCACTTGCTAGAAACACTACAATAGGAGCACTGTCTCTGTCCATTATCTTCTTGGATTCAATAACAAAATTACACTACAGATTAGATCTTGAGCCTGTCCTGCATTAAAAATGCAAATCTCACTAAGACCACCACTTTGTCCAGAATAAGGATTCCCAGGGAATCTCTAAATACTGTTAGGAACTGCTTGTGAAACACTTTAAAGCAAACACCCCAAGCTGACTTCACTCGAGTCCCCAACCCACCCCCATCCCTATTCCCCAAACAAATTTCATTCCTTGATTAACCTCTCTGAATAAGATGGCAAGTGAGGTTTGGAAAATGACATGAAAAATGTTTAAAAAACACAATTAGTGAGGACATGCCAGAATCGGGACATCCCACGTGATTCAAAATGCATTGTTCAAACTGAACTCGTACGAAGCATGCACAGAGCCTACAAACACTCCTGAGAGTATCCATGGAACAATCAATACCTACTCGAAAAAGGACTTTTCTTAAAGGGCTAAAAAAAAAAAAAAAAAAAAGACACCAGATGCTTAGAAGTTGTTAACAATCGAAAGGAAAACTGTTCTAGAAAAGAGTTTTTAAAGGAGTAAAAAAATTGTATCTAACAGATTCATGTCAAAGCTTGGATGAGAGCCCCTCAAAGTCTTAAGTATCATGTTAGCATCAGCTGGTACTCACTTCTCTATATCTAAGACTAGAGGATTATATCATAGCTTTACTGTCTGTTTCCCAGCAAGAGTTTTAAAAAGCCTTTCCAAAACTGAAGGGACAAACATGAGAAAAGTAACAAGGCCCAAGTCCCAAAATGTGTAAGATAAACAGTCCTCAGTACAAGCTTGCTACACTCATTAACTAGAATGTGGAGGTCACATACTACTTTCATTCTAATTAGCAGGTAAAAGGGGATTTTCTGGTGACAATGATTAACTTTATGTGAGGTTTAACTTACAGGGCAATAAATCATCAGAAAGTTATTGTTGAGAACATATATGATTAGGGTAAAAAACTAATTTAATATTTTAAATCACACCATTTAATTTATTGATATTTTCCATTATTAAGAACATAGGAATCTGAAAAACATACTATCAATCCACTTTGTTGAAAACATTAAGATACCCAACTGAGCATCAGCATTCCAACGTCACTAATTTGAAACAGACCCTAGTGACCTGTACTCTTCTAAAGCCAGCAAGTTTGACAAAAGGAAAAAAAAAGCAGAATGGCAGGAAATAGCTCCAGATCAAGAATCTCTCCCTTTTTAGTTAAGATACTCATACTGAGTCCATGCAAAAAGCAAATAAAAAAGATTTTAAGAAAAGGAAAATAATTCCAGGTCAGAATTATCCAGTGATTTGAAATGCTTCCCATTTTATTTACCACATCTTATAAATGAATGATTCATGGTAGCCCAATTAGACTTGCTTTGATACAGATAAAATTTTAATGTTCAGTCCCATGTAGCCTGACTATTCTTGCTATTTGGAAACTTAAGTGACCCTGTAAGGGATATAAAATCTCAGGGCATTTTGCTCTCTATACAGGAAATATCAATAAGCAAACAACAAAAATTTGCTGTTTGTGGCCAGTGAGTTAAGTACAACAAGGCAACCTCCTGTATTTAGAGATTAATGTGGGATTGTTCTTGGGCAAAATACTACCATTGGTATTTGTATCTCTAATCCAAGTAAATCTGGCCATCTCTTGAAAATACTTTTCAGAAATGTTAAGTCATTTTATTGAAGTAGTTCATATTGGATTGGCCAACTCTACTTGGAGACCATATGGCAAAGAAAGGCTTGAACCAACAATTATGTTTATGAGAATGACTGAGATTCTACATAGTTCAACAGCATTCTGCAGGCCAAAGAAAGGGAAGGGGTATCACGGTGCTAACAAGTCTGTATTCAGAGTAAAAGAATTTTTAGGTAGAGAGAGCAAATGAGCTATAAAAACATTGCTTCAAATTGTTCTTATATACTAATGAAAAAATTCTTAAATGTTAAATATTCAAACTTAGCAATGGAATTTCTTAAACATAGCTAATTTCATTAAAAATCATGACTAATATTCAGTGAATGAATGTCCAAAAGAATTAAGAATAGAGAGTGGCAAAGTAAAAGAGAAAGTAGGATGGAAAGATTTTCTAATTAATGGTCTCATCATCACATCCAATAATTTAATCACAAGTTCATTTTATGGGAAAACTATCAAGGGGTATCGTAATCTCTATAAAAAATATTCTTGATTCTAAGCGGTCTCTTTAGCAGTGTTGGTACACAGTTGAGTCAAAGACCAAAATAACCCTCACTGAACTACTAAATTTCTATAGAACAGGAGATCAAGATAGTGCTGTGGTGTTCTGTTGGTTATTTTCTGTACGGAAGAATATTCTCGCCACTACTCTAAACTGTGTACAATGCAATATCAAGTTCCAAGTCAAGGCAAGGCAAATCAATGAAGTTGAATATTCATAGGACACAGCTGTCTTTAAGTAGCCTTTTCATCAAGGCTTGTAATATTGGAAAACTGCCATGTTCATCAGAAGGGTTGGTTCTTCCTACCCTCATTTAGTTTTACACAAGGCATCACTTTTTCATCAACCTGTATCCTATGATTTACTATTAAGTAGTTAAGTGAAAGAAGGCCAGAGAGAGAGAGAGAGAGAATATGAATGACATAATGGGAGATACACTCTGGGAAAGAAGTAGTATTTTTGAAAGTCAGCTTAACTGAATCTTGAAAAAAGTTGTTTCTGCCAAAACCAAGTGTGAATTCTACAACTTCTATAAATCAATTTCCTAACAATTGCTCAGCCAATAAAGTGCTTTGTTTAAGCACACAGGTAAAAATAAAATTTAACTCTGGTGTCAATGAAATACTTGGTTCTCATTGATTACATTTTAGTTATACTTAACACCGATTAGAAACAAAGCATGTTCTACGGCCATACCACCCTTAACGCGCCCAATCTCATCTGATCTCGGAAGCTAAGCAGGGTCGAGCCTGGTTAGTACTTGGATGGGAGAAACACAGCATGAAGTTTTTAAAATTAATGAACTGTATTTAAAAGATCATTACTAGATCTAGAACTATTATACTCTCCTTTTTGGAGATTTTAGTTATCACAGTGAGCTTAGATTAAGTTACTGGGCAAATAAAATGTGGACACAGATTAAAAAGCACAGGAACCGATTAACAAGAAAATTTTTAATTAGCCTAGGGATAATATAAAGAGGAGAAACTAGAAGAATAAAATTTTAGAATGGAAAGGACTTCAAAGATAATCTAATTTGGTGGTCTACAATCTGTGGGTTCCTAGAGTTTTTGCAAAGGGTCTGCAATTCCATATGCACATCTACATTTTCTTCATCTATGGACTTAATGTTATTAATATTTAACCTCACAACTCCTTACTCTTGCCAAATTTTAATATTTTAATCCCTTTTACTTGAAAAGACTGAGAACTACTGATCTAGCCCAATTCTCTATTACTAGCAGAGCTGTTACCCAAGTGTACTTATGCCTACATATAGTGCCCCTTTATACATCTGATTTGTACCTGGGGAGAGAAATTAAATCTTTCCTTCACTTTCCACTTGCTAGTAGCTTCCTCTGGTATCTTCCTAAGTGTCCAAGTGAGATCCTTGCTAGCTAAAATCTTAGTCCTAGGATCAATAATCCTTCCCTACTTGGGTGCTGGGTGTAACCTTACTGATAAACATCATGCCCCAAGTCTAGTAGTTACAAAAGGTGGAACTGAAGAATGAATACAGGTAAGTCAAAAACTTTGAGCTACAGTGTTTGCCACTTTTCAGTTTTCTATCTATCTATCTATTTATTTATTTTATGTATGTATGTATGTATGTATGTATGTTGTGGACTTGCCTAATGAAAGCCTACACAAGTCTTTCCCCTTTCTAAACTTTTATTTTAATTTATAGTTCAGCACCAGAAAGGTAAGCATTTACATGTTCTTCGATTATCTCATGTGTAGTCTATCTTTCCAACTGGACAAAACAGAAGAAATCAGGTATTAGACTTCAAGATATTTCCAACCTTGATTAAGGGACTCAATATATACTCGTCGACTTTCTAGAGTCGAGGAAGTAAAATGTTATAGGAGATCTAAAAACATACACACAGAGAGTTCAATAATCTGGTATGGGTGGGACAAAGACAAGATAACTATATCTTTTCCCAAAAATGGTTAAAAAAAGATAAAATTATTTTTTATCCTTTCCATTTATTCTTGGCAAATAATGCCACATATTTCTCTTTCACATTTTCATCAGTGCGTCATTTTTTTAAAAAGCAATAATCAGTCCCTCAAAACAGTGGTGTAAATAAGGATTTATAGGTATAGCACAAATCCCACAAGCCTTAAGGAAACGAAAACAAATTATAATTTACAGAGCCAAATAACAGGAAGATAACCTTTTGGGTAAACTGATTCCCTTGTAGGAGACAACAGCAAGGGAGTGAAAAAAGCATGGACTCTGGATCCCAATTTTGATTTTGCGAATTACTAGCTGTGACATCCTGAACAGGTTCTCTAAACTTTAATTTTGTCTTACCTACAAAATGGGGAGAATATAGAATTTACATTTTGCAGAGTTCTTTGGAAGATTAAAGGAAAAAATGTACAGGAAATACCTAGCACATGCTAGTTACTCAAAATTAGTTCCCCGTTCTTTCACCATTTGGCTGTTCCCTCTCTTCTCTGATTCTTTTCTAAATCAAATTCAAAACGTGTTTTCTATCACTTTTTTCCCCTACTAGTTTTCATTCCATCTCCCTGTATTTGTTTGTCACTCTCACAGTCTATCTTGTCCTTTTCCTCCCTACCTTTTCTTTCCAGCTGTTTCCAATAACTACAAGGAATGACTATTTTTAACCAGTCTTACTAGCTCATTTAAAATCTCTCCTCCACAGAGCAGAGGAATTTGCAGAGAAAATATGACAAACTGGAAGAAGCTTACTTCTTTAGTGAATTAAGTTCATGAGTGAAGCAATTCTCCGTATTTACTCTTCCCGTGTACAATCTGTAATCCCTCCCCCACAGGCCTCGATAGCAAGCCCAGGATAATTACACTTCTGCCTCAAAATAAAATAAAATCCTCTACATCTTGTACTCTAAACACACCAGCTGTATCTAAGTTGGATCAGTATCTCATGCCCTAAGTCTTTGATATGCTTACTTAAATCATTTTATATATACTTGGTCATCTCACAGTAATCCAAGTTGAAAAAGTCACTTTGGTTTCTCAGAAATGGATATGCCATGGCTGACATCAAAAAGGTAGAACTACATCCTATCATCAATGAACATGTCTCAGGTTCTTGAGATATGTTTTATAAAGAGAAGTTAGTAAGTGAAAGAATGAAAGAGTCCCACAGGGAAAATTCTTGACTTCACATTTTTGACAGATTTGGGCTTTAGCTGTGACTCTGCTGAGAGTGGAGATAGGTGCCATCAGAGCACCAAAGCTGGGCATACCCTCAGTTCTTACCCTGTGCCTCCCTGAAATTTTAGATTTTTGACCTTGTCTACTACCAACAGTTTTTTAACCCTCTACTGCACCTTTGCTAGTTTATAAGCTCTATTCCTCAGATAGCAAGTATATTATCCAAGTTCAGAGATACAATTGAGGAATTAACATGAAAACCATGTTTCCTCAATAAATCAGAAGCTGCTAGTTACTCGAGAGCCTATGAAAAAACACCAAAATGGTATTATTCAGTCACCAATCTAAAGAGAGAACTTTGACTCAAGGTATAAATGAAATTGTAATTATATAAATATATTTATAAATATTTATACAATTATATACTTATACATAAGCACTTACACAGACTTAGAAAAAAATGTAAGAACATTAATTCAAAAGGACTCACTGAAGAATAAACAGAATTTTCCATGATTTCCTTGAGGAGATACATAACTCATTCTTTAGGAAGGGTCCCTCTAAATCCAACCATTAGAACCATATTCTCTAATCGTGTACTAGAAACACATAACCATCTTTTTTTTTTAATCCCCTAGTTGCCAAGAGAATGATCTTAAAGTAGATGGGAACATAAAGGTCTCTGAGCAATAGCAATTTATGCTCCTCAAGTAGAAGAATCAACTGATCCAAATCCCCAACTGACAAAATAGGCCCATTCTATATCACAAGGTTAAAGTTCTGATTTTTGCCACCAGGATCATTACTACCCCTTTAGAGGACTCTATTTAAAGCTCGAAACAAGAATTGGGCATACAGTGAAGGTGATAAGTCAAACAGTATTATATAGATTCAGGATGGCTTCTTCTAAATAATACTGAAAAAAGCTTTCACCAACTACATTTTGTTTGTGGCTTTGTTGGCAGAAAAAGCCCATTATCATCTGAAGATTGCTGATAATCTTTTCTACCTCCCTTACTAAATGTTGTTTTATAAACTGAATTTACAGGTCTTCCCCTTACAGAGGCTTTCAGTTTTGATATCTTTTGCAAGAAAACAGTAGAGGAATTAAGTTCATTCACTCACCAGAGCCTTTTAGAAACTATTCCAACCAGGGGTAAAAAAATGAATCATTCTTTCTAACCGTAGGAACATGGTTAGCAACTCTCAGCTGCATCTTCTTCTTTTTTCCCCCCAGGACATACATAAGTATGCCTTAAAACACATAGGACAATCAGTAACCACAGTGGTTACAACTACAAGCCATTGTACTGCATGATTATTGAACAGTTGCCTTCCCATAGATCACCTGTGGACCCAAACAATGGAAGGGCCAAAGGAACTAATATGCTGTACTGGCAAAAACAGCAAATACCTTCCTATCCCAATCACCACAATAGCCTCACTAAATGTCCATTTCAGGACTAGCAGGATCAATAGAGTTTATAAAGTAATAATGAAGAAAGCTGTTTCAGGCTAGGATACTGAAAGCCACCCCACACTACTCACTCTACACTTAACACTCATTCTGCCAATAACACATACCATGGAAATAATTCTAGCTGGGAACATGGGAATCCATTGAAAAAAATTTTAAGTACGATGAGCAATAATTATAAGGGATGCTTTTTCCATGTAAACAGACCTAGATATTTTTGTCACGTGATATTTCTTACATGAACAACAAAACATGTGTTATAGAATTTCTTTTCCCTACCAAAAATGGGGCTTACAAAAAAGGGAGGTTGTTCTTATTCTGAATCTAGCCATTCCTTTACCAAAGGAGTCTGAGGAGTAACATCATCATTTGATCCCAAAAAAGTGCCGTGCAAGAGACCACTTATTGGAACACACATTTCCTGCTGCCAGTACTAGGAGGTCTAATCCTTACACTTCCATTTGGTCACCAGATTAGGTAAGAAAGAAAGAATAGTAGGAAAAAGAAGAAAACAGAAGAGGACTGAAAAGGTGGGGGAAGGAGGGAAAAGAGACTGAACGTAGGAGAGAGCAAGAAATAAAAGAGAAGGCAGGTGACTTGCTTGCCCAACTTTGGCTCTATGGTCCTAATGAGCCAAAATGCATACTTAGTGACACGGTATCTCACAGGAAAGAGAAAAAAGGGGTAAGCTGAGAGAGGTCAGGCCATGATGTTAATTTCTTTCCTGTACAAAGACAGTCTCTTGAGGACAAAGGCCTGCCTCCTGTAATGTAATGTCATAGTCCAGATGAGAGAGTTTCCTTCGAGGGAAGTTGGTGAGAAGTTCAAAACGTTCATTTGGGTATCCTTTGGACTGGACATGCTTCACCAAAGCCTATGAAAAATAAGAGAAAGACAAAGCTGTTAGATGGAAATAAAAAGAAAGAATATATTAAAGCAAAAAAAAAAAAAAGAATATTTTAAAGCATTAAGTATTTTATATTCATTTCCATCATATAAGATATGAAGTTTTTTTTTTAAATTTTATTTATTTATTTGAGAGAGAATGAGCAAGAGAGACAGCACAAGCTAGGGGAGGGGCAGTGGGGGAGGGAGAATTAACTCCCCACTGAGTAGGGAGCCTGATGTGGGGTTCAATCCCAGAACTCTGGGGATCATGACCTGAGCTGAAGGCAGATGCTTAATTGACTGAGCCACCCAGATACCCAAGTTTAAGTTATGCTTTCACATAACCAAACCTTACTCTGTAGAAGAGCCAATATAACTCTGGATGGGTAGATAATAAAACTGTACCTAATAATTTAGGGCCATTAAGTGATACTGAAATATACAGGACCGTGTATAAACTCAATTTCTATTTGTAAAATTACTGTCCTCTTTCTAAACATTTTAACAATATTTTTCTTTTTTATCAAAGATATGTCCTTCAGTCTACCTACAAACATTCATGCCACCTGTATACTAAATCCCTTCTAGCCTTCTCAGAAAATGTGCCACTATGATATCCCCTTTTATAGGTACCTTCAATATCTCACTCAATAGATGCTTCCCATCAGACTTAACTATCATGCTCAGTCTCTCCTTCAATTATTTTTTTCCCCTCTGATTATTGTCCATTCTCCCCCTCTAGCTTTACAACCAAACTTCTCAAAGAAGTAATCTAGACTTGTTCTATCCACAATCTCATCTCCCATTCCCACCCAAATACTAGGCCAGGAAGATAGTTCTGGGTATCAGCACCAGTGACCAGAACCTTCTACTTTAGTCATACAGTCTTGAATAATCAGATTGATTATCTCCAGCCATAGCAAGTGGCTAGGTATGGACACCTAACCCAAGGGGGATTCACTCACAGGCTTAGGCAAGCTAGTCAGACCCATTCTCTTTTCCAGGAGTCAGAAACAGAGGAAAGCCCATTAGCTTTGGACTTTAGATGAAAAGGCCCTCAGCATCACTATGATGAACCATGTACAAGTCAAGAGTTAAACAAAAACCCCAGTATATAGAGAAAAGAATGGTGTGAAGCAGAATATCACAAAAGGGAAACAAAACAGGCCCCATGAGGGAAACACACAGAAAAACAATTTTGATTCTTAACCACTTTGCAGGTTCAGCTACTAGGACACCCAGGAACCCCACTGTAATCTTCAAGTAACCCAGTTCCCCCTTTCCGGGTATAATTTCGTTGGGTTTCTATCCCATGCAGCCATGAAATAGAAAATCTTGACTGAACAAACCCTATGGGACTTGCCTAAGATAATTTAAGAAGGAAATAAAGTAATCCAAAGATTCACCACAGTTGAAGTTTCCAGTTAGAGGCCAGACTTAATACCATCTATTTCAAAGAATCATAAAGCCAATTATGCCAATTAATTACTTTCTCTGCTTCAAGTAAACACCTCCAACTGGATATACTTACCAACAGTTTAGCTTGCTCTGGAAGAGTGATCTGTTCCCTTTTTCCATCTGGATACCGCAACATTAGCTGTGCTTTTGGTCCTAAAGGAAGGGTTAAAAAAAGGAAAAAGATAGTAAGAACTTAAGACAGAAGACTAACTTAAGTAAATAAACCCCTTCAGTAACATCCAAGTTTTAAGTAAAGCAGGTCTAGAATATAACTCACCATTTACATCTATGCCCTCCACTATTCCATCTGGTTTTTCAGGTGACATTTCCAGTATTTCTGAATCCACGGCTGGCAATCCTTGGTGGTTTGTGGCTGCTCCAGGCTCAGTTCTGGCTGGGGGTTCAGTCAGTGGCCTTCTATTCTCCTCTTTTCTATGCCCCAAATCTTTGTGGGGAGATTTTCTGGACTTGGCAAGATTCTCTATCTCCTCTTCTTCATCAGAGCCACAAACGGATATGAACTCCTCACTGCCAGAAAAAAGTTCAGATTCAGATTCTTCATCTGAGCGGCTATCCTGTTTTGTCTGTGTTGAATCAAAGTGTGTTTCTTGCAAGGAGGCTCTGATGGCAGCTTCTAGCTGGCTGTCTTCACTTGCATCTATAAGGCTCTCCTAAGAGATACAGTCATAAAACATGGGTGGAAAGAAAAAGAAAACAGTTAAACCAAAAAAATAGATAAAGTCAAACAGGCCATAAGAAATTTAACAGTTAAGGCGCCTGGGTGGTTCTCCCTCTCTCCACTCCTCCTCTCTCTCTCAAATAAATAAAATCTTAAGAAAAAAATCTTAACAAAAAAAAAGAAATATAAGAGTCAGCTAGACAATATTACTCTCTGCTGAATGTATCTCTTTACTAAATTTTAAGCTATTTGAGTGCAACAACTTTACCTTACACAGCCAAGTTGTATTGTATTATAATGTAATGTATTATAATGTATAATGTAATATAATGTATTATTTTAAAAACAAAAATAAACTCATCCTACCACATGGCATATTGTGTGTTGTAAGCACAGGTGTCCTTTATATCAAAATGAATAGAATCAAGAAAACAGTTTATTCCCAACCCAGAAAAATATAAGATTTAAGGTTTTAAAGATTTTATTTATTTGACAGAGAGAAAGAGATCACAAGTAGGTAGAGAAGCAGGCAGAGAGAGGGGGAAGCAAGCTCCCTGCTGAGCAGAGAGCCAGATGTGGGACTTGATCCCAGGGATCATGTTCCCGAGATCATGACCTGAGCCAAAGGCAGAGGCTTTAACCCACTGAGCCACCCAGGTGCCCCTCAATGAGGTTTTAAATATAAAGCCAAAACACTAGTTTTTAAAATGACTCAACATAGAAAAGGATGTCTACTTTTCTCATTACTATTCTTCAACTAGCACTGCTTTGACACAAAGAAAGATACCAATAAAACTCAGTAATCATCATTTTGCAAAAAACTAACAGATCTCTAACATTCAAACCAAACAAAACAGCATATAATGAATGGGAAAAACCAACAACCATGTTTTCCTAAGCTTAATTACAATGAAGGGTTTCACTGTGATCACAAGAATTGCAAATTTCAACAGTTTTCCCCCAGGTATATTTGTCACAAATATCAGTAAACTGACTGAGTCACAAAATATGGGTTGTCTCAATGGAACTTATTTTGATCCCAACTCAAATTATTTAAGAAAACTTTGTAAGGTAATCAAAAGTTGAACACTATACATCTCATGATAGTAAGGAACTGCTGTTAATTTTTTAAGGGTGTGTTACTGGTACTGTGACTGAGCTTTAAAAAAATAGAGTCTATTTTTGGTTTTTCTTTTTTTAAGATTTTATTCATTTATTTCATAGAGAGAGGGAAAGAGCACAAGCAGGGGAGTGGCAGACAGAGGGAAAGGGAGAAAGAGACTCCCCAAGAGCAGGGAGCCTGATGCAGGGCTCGATCCCAGGACCCCAAGACCATGACCTGAGCTGAAAGAAGACAGACACTTAACTGACTGAGCCACCCAGGTGCCCCAAGAATCTCTACCTTTTAAAGATTTAATGAATTAAAAAATGAATTCTGAGATTTGTTTCAAAATAACGTGACTAGGATGAGGTATAAATCAAGACTGGCCACATGCAATGATTACTGGAATTAGTTAATGGATACATAGAGGCTCAATAAATTCCTTCTACTTTTGAATATGGTGAAAATTTTCCACAATGAAAAGGTAAAAAAAAATGTATGGGTCACTAACAAAAAACTAAAGGAACCTCAATTCGACCTTTACTATCTGCTAATCCTAAAGCAAAAAAGTTTAAGAAAAAAATGTTAAATAAACTTAAGGCTAGGGATGCCTGAGTGGCTCAGTGGGTTAAAGCCTCTGCCTTCGGCTCAGGTCATGATCCCAGGGCCTAATTGTGATCTCTGTCTGTCAATAAATCAATAAAATCTTTGGGGCACATAAGTGGGTTAAACCTCTGCCTTCTGCTCAGGTCATGATCCCAGGGTCCTGGGATCAAGCCCTACATCAGGCTCTCTGCTCAGCAGGGAGACCGCTTCTCTGTCTACTTGCGATCTCTGCCAAATAAATAAATAAATAAAATCTTAAAAAACAAAAACAAAAACAAAAACTTAAGGCTAATCTACCACCAAAATAGGGGCAAGTAAAATGCCCACATGACCTGCTATGGGTTTTAGGCAGATTGTAGGTTTACAATAATGACAGTGCACATCATGTAACTTGATTTTAAAGACTGTTTTGATGGTAGACACTACTAGCTTCCTAACCAATATCCATTCTCCCCTGATTTCTTACTTAACAGAATCCTAATCGTGTCTATAAAAGAAAACATGTCCAGCCAAAAAATTCCATTTATCAGTTTCCCTTGCAGCTAGGAAAAAAAAAATGTGTTATGAAGCTGAGAAAGCACTTACAGAGAAATTATAAAATTCAACACATGTAATAAAAAAGCCTGAAATTAATGACTAAGTTTCGCATCTTAAGTAAAAAAAAGTACTCACACAGAAAAAGAAAATTAAATTAAACCCAAACTACACAGATGTTAAAAGAGAAAGGAAGAAATCAATGACCTAGAAAACAGAAGAAAAATCATTAAACCCAAAATCTGGTTGTTTAAAATATGTAAACCTGATAAGCCTCTAGCCAAACTGTCAGGAAAAAAAAGAAACTACCAATTACCAATAACAGAATTAACAGGATTATTAAGGATTAATAACAATCACTACAAATACTGTATTCATTGAAGGAATAACAAGGAAATATAATGAACAACCTTATATCAATACAGTCAACCTCTACAGTAAAAGGGATAAACCCACAGAAAGACAAAACCTATTAAAGCTCATTAAAGAATAAATGAGATTGCTTGGGTGGTACAGTGGGTTGTGTGTCTGACTCTGACTTGTTTCAACTTGGGTCATGATCTCAGCGTCATGCGATTAAGCCCCTCGTGAGGTTCTGCCCTCAGTGCAGTCTGCTTGAAACTCTCTTCCTCTCCCTCGTCACCTCCCATGCCCCCACATTCTCCAGCTCTCTCCCAAATAAATAAATCCTTAAAAAAAAAAAAAAAAAAGAAAGAAAGAAAGAAATGGATAATTTAATCTTAAATGGTTCAGAACTGCTTTGTACCATAATTGCATCCTTCTGTAATTCTGAAACTGTTTTAAAATTTTAAACAATACTTTCATCTGCTAAAGACCTTCAATGTCACAAGAACATGAAAACCATTCTGAAGAAAATGAAATAAGACAATACATATTATCACTGTTATAAAAATTTATTTCCATGAAATAAAGATGTGGTAAATATCTTATAGCAAATTATTGTATCCTACCAACTCTGTGTGTAGTAATCAAACTTTCTATTATTAAAAAAAAAGAAAGAAAGCGATAACTGAGTAGTTCTTTATCCATTAATTAAATTGAGTCGGTAGGGTGCCTGGGGGGGGTGTTCAGTGGGTTAAGTCTTTGCCTTCAACTCAGGTCATGATCTCAGGATCCTGGGATCGAGCCCCACATGGGGCTCTCTGCTCAGGAGGGAGCCTGCTTCCCCCCTTCTCTCTAAGCCTGCCTCTCTGCTTACTTGTGATCTGTCAAATAAATAAACAAAATCTTTAAAAAAAAAAACTGAATCTGTAGTTTATTTATTGTTTTTAAAGATTTTATTTATTTATTTGACACAGAGAAAGAACATAGGCAGGGGGAGCAGCAGGCAAAGAAGAGGGAGAAGCAGACTCCCCACTGAGCAGGGAGCCCTATGTGGAACCTGATCCCGGGAATGGACCTAGAGCTTTCTTTTTGGGGAGTTTTAAACTATAGATTCAGGGCGCCTGGGTGGCTCAGTCAGTTAAGCCTCTGCCATTGGTTCAGGTCAAGATCCCGAGAGTCTTGAGTTCAAGTCCCACACTGGGCTTCCTGCTCACCAGGGAGTCTAGTTCTCCCTCTCCCCTTTCCCTCTGCTTGTGACCTCTCTTTCTCTCTCTCTCTCTCTCAAATAAAATCTTAAAAGAAAAGAAAAGAAAAGAAATAATATATCAATATATCAATTTTATACAAACTCTTCCTGAAAACAGAAGTGAAAGAAACACTTCCCAATTCATTGTGAGGCGAGCATTAACCTTATACCAAAACCAGTCAAAGATATTATGAGGAAGACAAAACAGAAGACCAAGAAACTACAAACCAATATCCCTCATGAACACAGACCCAAGAATTCTTGACAAAATTTTAGCAAATCAAACCCAACAACACATAAGGAAGTAATATACTGATAACCAAATGGGTTTTAGCCCAGGAATGCAAGTTTGGTTTAACATTAAAAAGTCAACCAACAGAATTCAATAAAAAAGAAAACCAATGTACATCTGAACAGATATAAAAAAATCTTCTGACAAAATTTCCTCAAGATAAAAACTCAGTAAACTAGAAAGAGAAGGAAACTTCCCTCAACCTGATAAACTATATAAGAAACAGCTAACATCAAAGTTAATGGTGAGAGAGTGAATATTTTCACTCCACTACCAGATGCAAATCAAGGAAGTCTAATCTCACTACCTCTATTTAACTTTGTACTAGAAGTCCTACCTAAGAAAAAGGTATAGAGAATGGAAAGGAAGAAATAGACGAAGTCTTCATATGCTGACAACACAACCATCTACACAGAAAATCCTAAGGGATCTACAAAAAAGTTACTAGAACTAATAAGTAAATTTAGCAAGGCTGCAGGCTACAACGGCAATATACAAAAACTGTAGAACAGTGCTGAAAGAAATTTAAGACAAATACAGAGATCATGGATTTGAATACTCAGTATTGTTATGATGTCAATTTTCTCCAAAATGATCCATAAAGCCAATGTAAATCCAGTCAAAATCCCAGCAGCTTTCCTTGTGGAAAGTGACAAACTTATTCTAAAACTTATGTGGTTCTTGGGGTGCTTTGTCAGAAAAGCATGCCGCTCTTGATCTTAGGGTTGTGAGTCTGAGTCCCACAGTGAGTGCAGAGATTACTAAAATAAATAAATCAACTTAAAAACAAGTAAGTAAGTAAATAAAGCTTATAGATCCTTCCCATGTTAAAAATTTAAAAAAAAAAAAAAAAGAAAAAACCAAAAAAACTTGTATGGAAACATAAAGGACCTAAAATAAACAACTGTAAAAATTGTAAAGTTGAAAGTTGTAAAGTTGTAAAGTTCAACTGTAAAGTTGAAAAATTTATACCATGCAATTTCAAGACTTAAAAAGCTACAGTAATCATTAAGACAGAAAATATTTGTGTAAAGAAAGGTGTATCAATCGAAAAGAGTCCACACAATTATCATATGATCTCTCTGATATGGAGAACTGGAGAGGCAGGGTGGGGGGTCGTGGGGGATGCGGGTGGAAATGAAACAAGATGGGATCGGGAAGGAGACAAACCATAAGAGACTCTTAATCTCATGAAACAAACTGAGGGTTGCTGGGGGTTGGAGAGGTAGGGAGAGGGTGGCTGGGTTATGGACAGTGGGGAGGGTATGTGCTATGGTGAGTGCTTGTGAAATTTATAAGCCTGATGATTCATAGATCTGTACACCTGAAACAAATAATACATTATATGTTAATAAAAATAAATAATAAAAAAAGATTTCTTAGATAAGAGACAAAAAGCCTGAAATATAAAAGTTTATAAACTGGATTTCATGAAAACTTTAAAATTTGCTCTTCAAAAGACTATTATGAAATGAGTAAGTAACAGATTAGGAGAAAATATATGCAGACCATATACCCAACAAAGGCTTATTACCTAAGGAACTCTTATAACTCAATAAGATATATACAACTCAATAAAAAAAATAAGCCAGAGATCTGAGTAAACACTTTACCAAAAGAGAGATAGCATAAAAGCACATGAAAAGGTTCTCATATCAAAAATCAAAACTTGTCAATTTTAAACATGCTATTTATTGCACATTAACTGTACTTCATAAAGCTGTAACTTTTTTTTTTAAGATGTTATTTTATTTTAGAGAAAGAGAGAGCACATGAGCAAAAGCACGGGAGGAACAGAGGGGGAGGGAAAAAAGGAGGGAGAAAGAATCCTAGGCAGACTGTGCTGAACACAAAGCCAGACGTGGGGCTTGATCTCATGATCCCAAGATCATGACCTGAGCTGAAAGCAAGAGTCAATGCTTAACCAACTGAGCCACCCAGGTGCCCCTATAACTTTTTTTTTTAAATAAAATAAACTTAAGGGGCGCCTGGGCAGCTCAGTCGTTAAGCATCTGCCTTCAGCTTAGGTCATGATCCCGGGGTCCTGGGATTGAGCCATGTGTCGGGCTCCCTGCTCAGTGGGAAGCCTGCTTCTCCCTCTCCCATTCCCCCTGTTAGTGTTCCTGCTCTTGCTGTCTCTCTGTCAAATAAATAAATAAAGTCTTAAAAATAAATAAAAATAAAAATAAACTTAAGGCTAACATCACACCCACAAAAGCAAACACATGTGCCCATATGACATGTAATGGCTTAGATGGACTACAGATAATAACACTGTGTACCATTGTAGGTTGATTTTAAAGAATGACACTATGATGGACAGTACTAGTTTCCTATCTCACATCAGTCTTCTTTGCCTCCTTAACAGAACCTCAATTGTGTTTGTGCAAGGACGTGTGTCCAGCTAAAGTAAGCAGAATTCTTATCTGTAGCTGTTTACTTTTGTATAGAGGCACTACCCCCTTCTTCCTTGTCCATGCTTGGATATAATGCCTGGGAGCACAGCATTTATACTGTGAACATAAAAACAAAAAGCCACTACTAAGAATAAAGGAGGGGATGGGGGCAGGAGGAGGAACCCAGTTCCCTGATGACATCCATAGGAGTCATGTCCTGGACTGCCTATGTCAACTTTGTGTTAAGAAAACAAATGTCTGGGGCCCCTGGGTGGCTCAGTGGGTTAAGCCGTTGCCTTCGGCTCAGGTCATGATCTCAGGGTCCTGGGATCGAGTCCCGCATCGGGCTCTCTGCTCAGCAGGGAGCCTGCTTCCCTCTCTCTCTCGGCCTGCCTCTCCATCTACTTGTGATTTCTCTCTGTCAAATAAATACATAAAATCTTAAAAAAAAAATACATATTTAAAAAACAAACAAACAAAAAAGAAAACAAATGTCTTCCTTGTTTAGGACATTATTTGCTGGTGTTTCTCTTGCACACAGTTGATCATTCAATTTAGTTTCAGATGTGGGGACTGAGGTACTAGTTACCTGATTCACCCCTATGTATTTGTCCAATGTTATCGTTCCACTCTCCCACTAAAAGGCTTACTTTTTTAAGAGATTTGGTGAAGTAAACTCAATTTACATTGTTGTAATTCAGCAATTCACAAGCCCAGGGTTTGTGTCAGCCTTACGACTACAAAGGATAAACTCTCTTAAGGCAATTATAAAAACTCTCTGGAGTTTTTTATGCTTTAAAAAAGAATTTTACTTAAGGGGTGCCTGGGTGGCTCAGTTGTTAAGTGTCTGCCTTTGGCTCAGGTCATGATCCCAGGGTCATAGGATCGAACCCTGCATCATGCTCCCTGCTCTGCGGGGAGTCTGCTTCTCCCCCTCCCACTCCCTCTGCTTGTGATTCCCTCTCTGGCTGTCTCTCTCTCTGTCTCAAATAAATAAATAAAATATATATTAAAAAAAGAATTTTACTTAAGTAAAACTTCTCTGAGTAATGAGAAAAAGCAACCCCCCCCAAAACCAAAACACAAAACAAAAAACCCCCCAAATACTGCATCTATAGATAAAGATGAAACCAGGTTTTAGTTCCGCAATACTATGTCTACCCAAATAAAACTTCTGTTAAGGGGGAAAAAAGAACTCTACACCACTCCGTGGCAAGCACCCATAGCATTCATAGCACTTTGTGCCTGTGGGTACTTTACTCTAGGTCATAACTTAAGAAACAGTACAATTGCATGATATGGACGGCTAAAGTGATATCCTCTGAAACTAATTTTATTCTCACTGCCATCAAACCCAAATAGCTCCTATAACCAATAAGAGAGTCCCATATCTTTGAAGCTCTTTTACACGCCAGTAATCCTGATTCCAATTATCAAACAGGTCTGCCTCATAATAGCATATTATAGAAATTAAATATAGAAACAATCTCTAGGTGGGCTGGAGAGCCAGGTCCCAAAGCTATATAATCAATAATAATGCCCAGCTACTTCACCATGAGTGCAGTCTAGGAAAAATACCATTTCCACTGCTGCTGAGACTTGGATACCAAAAGTCCTGGCAGTGCTGCCCCTGAAGAACTAGACTCCTCTGTCACTGGGCTTGCCACAGGAGTTGTCCTGTCCGCTGCTACACACATTGTTTACTTCTATATCCGGGTCTCAGGTCACATGCCCGTACCCTAACTGCAAGGGAGACTGGGAATATGAATCTTATAATTTCACTTTAAAGACTGAACTCTTATGTGGGAAATTATCCAAATATAAGAAGGGTATCGAAGATGCCGTATGGCTACAAACTAACTGTCCAAAACTTATATTACATTTACTCAAAACATTTTACACAACACATTTATATATAATTACACTTAACTGCCCATCACCACTTCTCAGTCATACTTACTGAACGGGCACATTTTTTGGGGGGACTGCTAGAAAGTCCATCCAGTTGCCCATGTTCACCCAGAAATCCTGTCACTTGATCCAAGAAAGAAGACACATCTAACTGGTGCCACTCTACTAGCTTCTGACCTAAAAATTGAAAACCAGGATATATAATAAAATCAACACTCTTTCTGAACATTCTCATTAAATATTTCTTTGGCACATGTATAATTAAAATCTGTATGGGAACATACACTCTACCCTTCACCAGCATAAGTTACACTGTGTCTTCATAAACTACAGGATACATTAATTATAACCAACCTAAGAGATTCCCAACCATCATGGCAGGGGAGCTACGTTATCTGCTAATACCACAAACTGACATTTAAGAAGAGATTCAGACAAAGCACTATCTATATGAAATTCACTTAAAATAATAAAACCAGCTCTACCCTCTGCTTCTCTGGTGGGATTATACCCAGTAATTGAACAATCTTAATATTTTAAGGATAGAAAACCTAAAGGGATCCCTTATAAAAGGACAAAAAAGATAAAAAGCTATTCTTTGAAAGAACAGAACTGTACAAAAATATAAAATACTACCATCTCCCAAAGTTAACAGAAACAGACTCTTAAACACATACTTCACAGATATTTAAACATTTCTCAAGGGCATGAATAAAATCCCTTTATCTAAATTATTACAAATAACTGAAATTGGATCCAAGTCAAATATTAAAGATCAATTATTGAGAAAAAGAAAGATTGAGAGGCTAAAGACTATAAGCAGACATAAATCTTACCTGTTCGTGGATCCAGGATGGAAACATAGGGGAAATCCCCCAGCTTATAAAACTGTATGTATCTCTGACCTTCCTCACTGTCATGATAAACCTGTTAAATCATTGGTATTAAAAAAAGGTCAGTTTCTAAAAATTAAGTGTCAACTATATCCTTGTTATATACCAACAGCAATTAATTATCCAAATACACCTTTGGTATGTGTTAGAATCTTACTACATTAAATAGAAAATGAAAGTGATCTGGTGTGAATCCCTCAACTTCCTGCCCTCAATCCCTCTGGAAACTTATAGAAACATTAATCTGTTCTTCCTCCCTTCCCAGTTTATTGCTCTTCTTGTTTATCTGTCTACCTATGTCATTCCTCTCAACTGTATGCACCTTAATAAATCACAATATATTGGGGCGCCTGGGTGGCTCAGTGGGTTAAAGCCTCTGCCTTCAGCTCAGGTCATGATCTCAGGGTCCTGGGACTGAGCCCCACATGGGGCTCTCTGCTCAGCAGGGAGCCTGCTTCCCCTCCACACCTCCACCTGTCTCTCTGCATACTTGTGATCTCTGTCTGTCAAATAAATAAATTAAATAAAATCTTTAAAAAAGAAATCATAATATATTAAGATTATATGCTTGAGTTCCTAGCATAACGCTAAACAAAGAGATAACCAATTAACAGAAGCTGAATAAAAGGTTACCATTCAGAAAAATCATACTGAATTTAGGGGCCTGCAACACATGAAAAGGCAAATTAACAACAATAGCATAACTTGCATTGGTTAAAGAATTATGTTCATTCAGAAGTCTTTTATTTTCAGTTAACTTTTCATAAAATAAAAAATCAGGGACAAGGTCATCTAACTTTAGCCTGATGATTCATATAAAAAGCAAATATAACCAGGAAGACCCTAAGTGACAAGTCTAAGGATATTGGGAGTATTAAACTCAAGCTAAAATCCAGACCTTAGTCAATGTTTTTCCATTACTCCAAGAACTTCTCCATCTGCACTGTCAATTACAGTAGCCCCTAGAACATGCCGTACTGAAGTACTTGAAATGTGGCTAGTTTGATACTGCTAAGTTTAAAAATACACAACAAATCTTAAAGACTTAAACACCAACAAACAAAAACCTTCAATATTTTAATATTAATTTTGTATGACAAACACTGAATCTTAAAAATATATTAAAAGTAATTCCACTTATTTCTTTTGCCTTTTTTAAATGTGGCTACTAGAAAACTTTAAACTACTTATGTGGCTGTTATATTTCTCCTGAACAGTATAGTTGTACATTCGTTCAAAATATATAAACTCGGGGAGCCTGGGTGGTTCAGTGGGTTAAAACCTCTGCCTTCGGCTCAGGTCATGATCCCAGGGTACTCGGATCGGGCCCCACATCGGGCTCTCTGCTCAGCAGGGAGCCTGCTTCCCCTTCTCTCTCTGTGCCTGCCTCTCTGCCTACTTGTGATCTGTCAAATAAATAAATAAAATCTTTAAAAATATATATACATATATAAACTCTTCTGAGATATGAGTATTATATGGTTTACATGGCATCGTTCTTTTTTTCCTCCTTTCCTTAGGAGTTCTTCATTGCTGCCCTTATTTTCACTTGCCCTTACTATTTCAGCCATTATAGGTGGTTTTAATTTTTCATATGTCACAATTTAACTGTTATTAATTTTTTCCCCATTTTATAACCTAATGCTTCTTCCCCAACATCCACACTATAAAAGTAAAATACCACAAAAGTTTTGATTAACTCTCCTCACCTGCCAGAAAATGAAATGTTCCCGGATAATATTTTTCACAGCTTCATTGCTCCATACATCACGATTGAGGCACTGGCATGCAAAGTCTTGTACATTTTGAATGTTTATCATTAGCCACTTATTTTGCATCTGGCCACACTCTTTGGCCTGTAATAATAAAGTAACATAACACTTGTTAGGAAGACTTTCTACTTGGTAACTGATATGTTTCAGAATTCAGAAGTTGTCTTCATAAATATTTTTTTCCTCAGTACAACATCTAGAGTTTTCAGTATCTATACGGTATTTACATTAATTTGCATATATGTATATAATTATACTATCTCCATTTTCAAGCGTTCTTCAAATTTAAATGAACGCTTTTCATTTCTACACTGTTATGTATTTAATGACTAGATTTCTACAGTACATTTAAACATCTTTTTTTTTTAAAGATTTTATTTATTTACTTTACCTAAAAAAGATTCCACAAACAAGGTAGACAAGTCACCTAATTATATTGTATTATCTCTTCTGATCCCTATCCACAAATATTTCTCCTTTTAAACAGATGTAAGCAGTAGGTATTACTTTGTTGTTTTCTTTTCAATACTTCCATACATGTGTATACGTAACTTCAAAATGTGTTTCCCATACACAGTTTCAAATAACATTTTCATCCTAACTATCAGCCATGTGCTATCTTACAGAATCACCCTAAACACTTCATTAGAGCTGCCGAGGGTGTCTTCTCCTAAAGTTGTTATTCCTAAAGATGGATTTCAAAACGTGAGATCACAGCATCACAGAATATTTCAGTATGATCTCCAAGGCTCCCTACTGTATGGTACAAATATCAATCATGAATGCTTACTTTTTGCTTCACAGTTCCTCATTACCACAAAGACCTATAAAATACTGCCAAATAGGAAAAGAATAGCAGGAAGGCAAATAGGCAAATGTACCTCAAACCTCTGCATAAGATCCAAAATGAAAGGTACAGTTTTGAATAATTCTGTCCTAGAATAATATTCTTTTCCTATCAGTTTGACATGAGAAAATCTTAAGGATCAATTCACTCAGATTAATCACTGAAGAACATAAACATTTCCGAAGTATTATAAGATGTAAAGCCAGGAATATCTTCTGTTTTAAGGCTTACACAATCTTGCAGATACTGTTAACTTGTTTTTTTGTATGAATCCCCCCAAAACAATTTTCTAATATTCGCTGATCCCATGAGTGAAAACCCAAGTTCTAAAAAGAAGTATCCATGTACTGAGCCAAGAAGCTGTATTTAACTGGTTGAAGCCTTATTTTAAATTATAGTACAATAAGAATTTTATTATACAAATATAATAACTCCTTGTTCCTAGAAGTAATAATGCTCCACTTACTTCCATACCTATAGCATTCACATAGATTTAATAAATGGGCGGTTAAGTAAGTATACTGTCTTAACTGAAGAAAAGTATTTGAGGGATGTGTGGGTGGTTCAGTGGGTTAAGCATCCAACTCTTAATTTTTGCCTCAGGTCATGATCTCAGGGCTATGAGACTGAGCCCCGCACTGGGCTCCACGCTGAATGTGGAGCCTGCTTAAGATTCTCTGTCGCTCTACCCCCATGTGCTCTCTCTCCCTCTCTAAAAAGAAAAGGAAAGAAAAGAAAAGCATCTAAGAATAAAGGAAAAAATTAACACATTCTAGAGAGACAGACTGGAGAGTACATACCCCTATAACAAGATAAATTTACATCTGCTTCAAATACAACATTGACAAGGAAAAAAAATGTAAAATCAAAAATAATAAAAGTTCAGAGTTTAGGGGCATCTGAGGTCACTCAGTTGGCTAAGTGGCTGACTTTTTTGCGGCTGACTCTTGATTTTGGCTCAGGTCATGATTTCAGGGTCATGAGGTGGAGCTCCCTGTCCCAACTCTAGGAGAAGACACCCTCGGAGCTCACCTGTAAAACTGTGGCTCAAATACATCTAAGATAGTGCCCAAACCTATGAGCATGCCCTCCATGCTCAGCAGAGAGTCTGCTTTTCTCTCTCCCTCCACTTTGCCCCTCCCTACTCTCTCTAAAATAAATAAATATTTTTAAAAAATAAAGTCCAGAGTTCAAAAATGATAAAGTCACTTGTTTTCTGTGTTTAAAAAATTTATTTACTTGCATTCATGCCTTCATTCATCAGATTCATTCATTCAACAGTTACTTACTGAGAACCTGCCATGTTTCAGGTACAGTTACAGATGCTGGCTTACAGCAATTACCAAAACACAAAAATCCCTGCCTTCATGAAGCTCACATTGGGGGACAAAACCTCTTAACAGCAAAAACACCTGAAGATCTGGGAAACCTGGGTGACTCAATCAGTTAACTGTCTGCCTTCGGCTCAGTTCACGATCCCAGGGTTCTGGGATCAAGTTCCACATTGTCGGGGGTAGGGGGGTGGTCCTTGCTCAGTGGGGAGCCTGCTTCTCCCTCTGCCTGCCACTCTCTTGCTTTCTCACTCCCTCTCTTTCTGACAAATAAATAAATAAAATCTTTAAAAAAAAACCAACAAAACCCAGGAAAAAAAAACCTATTAAGATCTATTAAGAAGGAAGGAGCCAAAGAAAATACAAATGTCATGCATAGCAACAATGTCTGGACAAAAGGTAAAAATCTTAACGCAATCTCACTAAGTAGACAAATTGTATGAGTCAAGTACTGGAGGTGAGAGTGAACCATGTGACAATGATGAATCTTCCCTCTTGCAATCTATTTGGCTGTTCTGAGTCAACAGTCAAAAGCCATTACAGGAAGACCCAAGGGCAAGTGTGGCTATACCAAACAGAGAGGTATGTGATGGGATTTATCATGACAAGGGGAACAGTAAAGACTAACCTCTCTCTCAGTTCCAGACAGATCAGGAAAGTATGAAAAATAAGGATATAGAAGAAAAAATAATTTGTTCCAATAATAAAGATGTATCTACAAAGCTAAAAAGGAAATGTTAAAGTATGTCAGTACTTTCTTATGGAAATGTTAATTACTTTTATCCTCATTTATAGCAAGTACTTTTGAGATTAGTAAATAAAGTACTCTTAGTGATTATGACTAGGTGCATGTGTAACTGAATGACAATTTTAACAAATAAATACACATCTCCTATTAAAATAAGGAATATCAAGGAAATTGTTCTGATTCTTTCTGTATAATATACTCCAGATTATGCTGTTCAATAATTTAACAAAGATTTAACAAGGGCCAATTATGTGCCAGAAACTCTTACAGGCACTATGGAATAGTAAATAAAACAAAGTCCCTGTGTTCACAGAACTTAAGGGTTAAGTAGAAAAATAAGAAAATCTAAGGGGCGCCTGGGTGGCTCAGTCGTTCATAATCCAATTCTTGATCACAGGCTTGTGTGTTCAAGCCCCGTAATGGACTCTATGCTGGCTATGGAGCCTATTTGAGGAAAAAAAAAAAAAAAAAAAGGAAAAAAGGAAAAGCCAAAGAAAAAGAAAAGAAAACCTAAGAAATGTTCCATTGCTCAGGTCAGATCATTCATCTGAAGTACTTTGCTCACTCACCTCTAGCTACATTGGTTTTCTTGGCTGTATCCAAACTAGGCCTAGGTCCTTCTAGTACCAGTTCCTTTACACTTAACTCTTTTGTCTACTCTTCCCCTGGACCGTCCTGTAATTCACATTCCCTCACTCCATTCAGGTTTCTATCAAATCTCATCCTTTCATAAATTTCCCTCATTTTCCTATCTAAAATAGTTCTGGGGGAACCTGGATGTCTCAGTTGGTTAAGCATCTGCCTTCGGCTCAGTTCATGATATTGAGTCCCAGGTTGGAGCCCTACATCAGGCTCCCTGCTGGGTGGAGAGTTGCTTCTC
Organism: Mustela erminea; assembly: GCF_009829155.1. Lineage (NCBI taxonomy): Eukaryota > Metazoa > Chordata > Mammalia > Carnivora > Mustelidae > Mustela > Mustela erminea. The sequence goes on from NC_045614.1 coordinate 102,926,344, forward strand.
CCTCTGACTCTCCCCACCTTGTGTGTGTGCTCTTTCAAATAAATAAAAATCTTTAAAAATAAAATAAAATAGTTCTGTCCCCTCAGAGTTATAAACTTTTATGAAATTAATGAAATCAACCTTGCTTTCAATTTACCAGTAAAAACACTTAAACTTAATGGCCCTAAACAAAAAATAGCCCTCTCTCTCTTTCCTTCACTCTATTTTATTCTTTCTCCCAGCAACTACTATAACCTGAAATTCCTCCTCCTTTCTCTCTCCCTCCTCACTCTCTCTCTCTGTATATACATATCAAAAATAGTTACTGAGTAAACAAGTGAATTAATCAGTCTCTCACTTGGTTACCTCTAATTACACTAAGAAAGTCCAGTTTCTAAACCTGTAAAACTGTGGCTCAAATACATCTAAGATAGTGCCCAAACCTATGGACACTGCCTGAGCAGCCAGTGTTCCTCTGATTTTTAACATTCACCTTCCTAATCTTCAGTGAGTTAATTTTGCATATTACCTCCCCAATTTTTATAAAACTAATATATATCATTAGTCATAATTAAATGTCTACCTTTTGTGGGACTGTTTACTTACAGATTTATAAACAAAGGTTAGTATTATCAGTGAATACATGGACTGCTGTGAATAATACAGGTCATGAAATACAAAGAAAAAAGGTGATACAACTTAACAAAGTGAATCAAATGTCATATAATATCAAAAAAGATTCCCATTTCCCTTCAAAGAACAAGCAACAGAGTAACTGCTTTTATGAATCCAAAGTGATCAAATTAAACTAAGTTCATAGTTATTTCATTAAGCCCTAGAGCAACTCAGAAGCTACTAAAAAATGGAAAACATGGCAAAACAAACTCAGATCCCTTTTGTCTTTTATATTGCTGCTATTCTCTCTTAAGGCTGAACACCAGAACAGAAGAAAGGATAGGCAGCTGCCATATTTAGAGCACTAGGCCAAGAAGAAAACATCTCTGAGTTGACTAATGAATCATCAAAGACTCTCAACTCTAGTCTTACTTACATGACAAAAAGAAATGCTTGGGGCTTCAGGGCAGCTCAGTCGGTTAAGTGTCTGCCTTTGACTTGGGTCATGGTCTGGGGTTCTAGGGTTGAGCCCCAGATCGTGCTCCAAGCTCAGTGAAGGGCCTGCTTCTCCCTGTGCCTGCCCCCTCACCCCAATGCTTGTGCTCTGTCTCTCCCCTCAAATAGGTGAATAAAACCTGGAAGGAAGGCAGGCAGGAAGGCAGGCTTAGACAAATCATTATCATTTGGATTTTCTGTTACAAGCAGCCAAACACTTTCAGGTTTTACAATTCAGAAAATTAAAACTGAAGTACAGGCTTAGTTAAATTTTTAATCCTCAGTATTTCATTTAGGCTACTCTAAGAGTATGTCAAAGTACAAAATCATTTAAAAAACAATCATGACTGGGGCGCCTGGCTGGCTCAGTGGGTTAAAACCTCTGTCTTCAGCTCAGGTCATGATCCCGGGGTCCTGGGATCGAGCCCTGCATCGGGCTCTCTGCTCAGTGGGGAGCCTGCTTCCTCCTCTCTCTCTGCCTGCCTCTCTGCCTACTTGTGATCTCCGTCAAATAAGTAAATAAAATCTTTAAAAAAAAATCGTAATTCACTTCCAAATATGCAGCTACAAACATCATTTTTGTCAGTGTTATTTGGCCTACTTTATGCTAACAGAAAAGTCGTACCTGAAATGTAAGTGATTTACATCTATAGAAATGCTATTCGGACTCAAAAGAGCATTAACATGCTAGTTAACACACAAAAGCAACTGTCTAAACACAGCATCAGAATATTGAAAATTCTAAGCAAACTCATTCATTTAACATAAAATACCAGAAACTGGGGGCACCTGGGTGGATCAGTCAGTTAAGCATCTGCTTTTGGCTGAGGGTGTGTGTGGGGGGTGTCCCTGGCTCAGCAGGGAATCTTCTTTTCCCTCTCCCTCTGCTCCTCCCCCCTAGCTCCTGCTTTCTTCCTCTTACTTTAATAAATAAATAAAATCTAAAAACAACAACAACAAAAACCAGAAATTGGGTCCCAAGGATTACCAAAATAAAAAGAAACATATTACCCCTGCCCTCATTAAGCTTATAATTTAGCAGAAAATCACATAAACCTGCTCTGTAAAGTTTTTCTTGGGCTTTAGCCAAATTAAAACCAGAAAACTGAAGGAGAATATCTTCTGCTACTACACAGATATTCTTTTAAGATACAATAGGATCCCTTGGGGCGCCTGGGTGGTTTGGTTAGTTAAGCCTCTGCCTTTGGCTCAGGTCATGATCTCAGGGTCCTGGGCTCTCTGCTCAGCAGGAAGCCTGCTTCCCCACCCCCTCTCTGCCTGCCCCTCTACCTACTTGTGATCTCTGTCTGTCAAATAAATAGATAAAATCTTTGGGGCACCTGGGTGGCTCAGTGGGTTAAAGCATCTGAGGCCTTCGGCTTGGGTCATGATCTCAGTGTCCTGGAATTGAGTCCCGAGTCGGGCTCTCTGCTTCATGGAAAGCCTGCTTCCTCCTCTCTCTCTCTGCCTGCCTCTCTGCCTACTTGTGATCTCTGTCTGTCAAATAAATAAATAAAATCTTAAAATAAATAAATAAACAGATAGATAAAATCTTTAGAAAAATAAAATAAAATAGGATCCCCATAGAAATATTGGCAAAAAATACCTACAATTCACAAATGGCCAATAAACACAGGCACACTATTCTCAGTAGTGATCAAAGAAACACAAACTAAAAAAAGATTAAAACAAAACAAAACAAAAAACTACCAAATGGCAAAAACTCTTAAGTGATACCACACAAGCATAATAAACGGATTTTATGAAACAATCTCAAATACTGCTGGTAGAAATATAAATCAGTGCAATCTTTTAGGTATTTCATATTTGTGTCATACGTATTAAGATGCCAATTCTCGGGACGCCTGGGTGGCTCAGTTGGTTAAGCAGCTGCCTTCGGCTCAGGTCATGAACCCAGCGTCCTGGGATCGAGTCCCACATCGGGCTCCTTGCTCCGCATGGAGCCTGCTTCTCCCTCTGCCTCTGCCCTCCACTCTCTCTAACTGTGCTCGCTCTCACTCTCTCTCTCTCTGGCAAATAAATAAATAAAATCTTTAAAAAATAAATAATAAAAAAAAAAGATGCCAATTCTCTGTATTCTGAAAAATTGTTCCTAGAAAGAAAAAAATGGCACTGAAAATGCAAAAGGATTCATAACTAAGGCTTACAATTTCCAAAAACTTACTGTTTCAAAGCTCCCTTTATGCATCAAGTCAATGGGTGGCCGGAAGAGATCTGCAAGGGTAGTTAGTTTCTTATCAATTGCTCCTCCGTTTCTTAATTCCTGTTCTTGCCGAACTGCAACACAAGAGGATAGAAAAGATATAGTTAGTCAAAAAAGCGTGAATCTCAAAATATAAAAACATGCATCAATTGCAAGAACTACTGAACAACATGCCTGACCTCATGCAAATGTAAACAGCTAATGCTGATTGTGAAACACATACAAAGCAAGGTGGGGAGACTCTTAAGACTTCCTGGTGTTCAAATTCAAATGTAGGTACAAAAGCTTTACAGTAGAGTCACCTAATCAAAATATTTTCTTCTCATATTCCAAGCAAACTTGAGCACAGGAGAAAATTTTCATCTCCATTTATCCAGTTCTGAAAGTGAGCCTAATTTATCTGTTGTTTTGAGCTACATTCCCAATCTTTAAAGATTCTGGTAGTGAGAGAGAAAGACCACCTCTTGTCACCTTCTCCTGGAAGGGTACAGTCTTCCCTGGATAACATGAATCAGTCTGGGTTCCCCTTCAACTCTCTTCAAAGTTTTAAGACCTATCTGTCTGCAATGAGCTCATTATAAATCAACTACAAAATCAAGCATGGTCCAATGGTTTTTCATATTCTCTAAACAAATCTCCTTTTCTTTTAAGATTCCACAGCTAAATCACCACTGAATCCTCTAAAAGTATGTGGCCAAGAATGTCATTCTAACTTACTTCACAGAAAATTATAAACCTATTCCAAACAACTGTAGCCAAAATGTTAAAGAATGGCTGCTTTGGGTAGTGTGGCTTTTTCCTCTTCTGTTTTTCAATCCCCTATAATAAGCATTTTCATTGTGGTCATTCCTTTAATTGACAGATTTCAGGATTTTCTTTTTTCTACCAATTAGTCATGTATTGTTCTACAGTACAGTTGACATACAGTATTTTTTTAGTTTCGGGTATAAAACATAGTGATTCGATAATTACATGTATTACAAAATGCTCACCACTGTTAAACATAGTTACCCTTTATCACCACACAAGTTAGTACAGTATTAACTGACTATATTCCCAATGTTGTAGTTTTCATCACTGTGACTTATCTTATAATGGGAAGTTTATACCTCTTAATCCCCTTCATCTATTCTGCTTATCCTCCCAGTCCTCTCTGGCAACAACCAATTTATTCTCTTTTTCACTTGTTTGTTTTGTTTTGTTCTTTAGATACGACATATATGTGTAATCATATGGTATTTTTCATTGTCTGACTTATTTCATTTAGCATAATACCCTCAAGGTCCACAATGTTGCTATGAATGGTGAGGTTTCATTCTTTTCTGTGACTTAGTAATATTCCACCATGTAAATACCACATCTTCTCTATGCATTCATCTATTGATGGGACACTTACATTGCTTCCATAACCTGGCTACAGAAAATGTTGCAATAAACAAAGGGATGCCTATTCGTTTTCTTAGGATAAATACCCAGAATTATAATTACTAGGTCATATGGTATTGCTAGCTTTAATTTTAGTGGGAACCTCCATTTATTTTTTAATTTTAATTTTTAAAAAGATTTTTATTTGTTTATTTGACAGACAGAGATTACAAGTAGGCAGAGAGGCAATCAGAGAGAGGAGGAAGCAGGCTCTCCGCTGAGCAGAGAGCCTGATGTGGGACTCCATCCCAGGACCTTGGGATCATGACCTGAGCCGAAGGCAGAGGCTTTAACCCACTGAGCCACCCAGGCGCCCAGGAACCTCCATATTGTTTTCCATAGTGGCTGCACCAATTTGCAATCCCATCAACAGTTCACAAGAGTTCCCCATTCTCTATTATCTTTGCCAATACTTATTTCTTGTCTATTTCAGACTAGCCATTCTGACTCAGGTGAGGTAAGATGTCAGGATCTTGAGGGAAACCATCTTTTTCTTTTATTATAGTCAGCATTTAAGTGCTCATTCAAAAGTTAATTTACTTCGTAAATTACCAGATTTCTTACATTTCTGCATCATTCTTATTATTTTTCTATCACCAGTTAGGTTAGCATTTGGAACAATTTAGCTCAAGGGGAAGTTAGTAACAATCACAGACTGAATTCATAATTTCCTTTTAAAATAAGGTGACGGGGGTGCCTGGGTGGCTCAGTGTGTTAGGGCCTCTGCCTTCGGCTCAGGTCATGGTCCCAGGTTCCCGGGATCGAGCCCCGAATCGGGCTCTCTGCTCGGTGGGGAGTGTTTCCCCCTCTCTCTCCGCCTGCCTCTCTGCCTACTTGTGATCTCTCTCTCTGTCAAATGGATGAATAAAATCTTATAAATAAATAAATAAATAAATAAAATAAAATAAGGTGACTCCTCAAAGTAATTACGCCTGATATTAATCATCTTTTTCTTTTTAGGAAAAACTATATAGAACAAACCATGATCCTGACCTGTAGGAGAGTATATGGGTGCTTCTCCATCTTGTGGTTTTCTATGTGGGAGAAAAAGCAGGGAGAAGAAAGAAAATAGAGAGATAATAAACTGGTAAAAGATACCTACTAGTTTCAGTTTGAAAATCTCGGAAGCCATCAAATATTGAACGTGCAGGCCGTCGTCTTTTAGGAGCTTTAGGAGGAAAAAAACCAGAAATGATACAAAAATTTATACCTAAATTTGGAACAGTTATAAAATCTTCCTTATCTATATGTATTTGTTTGAAAACACTCATAGATTATAAAGGTGTCCTCCTTCAAAAAATATTTTAAAACTTTCAAGTCATTCATGTAAAATTAACTCAACCATCTTTAGCCCTACCATTCTGTTTTACAAATAAGAAAATTAAGACCCAGTTAAGAGACTTAACCAAACTTGTGTAAAAGACAGAACAAAAAAGATTTTGAGAATGACTCTCCATGGTGACAAAGCTAAATACATGCTGTAAACATCTAATTCAAGTTAGCCTAAGGGGTTTCTGACTATCCTGTGGTGTAACACTTGAGTGAGTTCCTTTCTTCTAAACCATATCTAAGAACAACTTATTAGTTAAAGGATACACATGTAGAATTATAAACACCAAAAACATTTTTAATTTTGGAAGAAAATTTTTTTTCCACAATTACACAATGGGTTAGTTGAAAGAAAAATAAACAGAACCAAGATCTTCTGATACCTGATATAGTATCTATTACCCAATCCTTAAGTATTTTATAAAGTCTAAAAAAAATAATTAAAATGTTATCTTCCTATATGTGTATGTTCAGATCATTTATATACATTATAATAAACAAGGACATTTAACAACTCCTTCAATATGGGTAAGAGTTATTAAATTGGCTTATGGCCGGGCGCCTGGGTGGCTCAGTGGGTTGAGCCTCTGCCTTTGGCTCAGGTCGTGGTCTTGGACTTCTGGGATCAAGTCCCATGGGGGGGGCTCTTTGCACAGCAGAGAGGCTGCTTCCCTCTCTCTCTCTGCCTGCCTGCCTACTTGTGATCTCTGTCTGTCAAATAAATTAATCAACTCTTTAAATAAATAAATAAATAAATAAATAGGCTACTGGCATGCCTGGCCAGCATGTAAACAGAGCAATGCTTCGTATTAATAAATGATGAACAGTGGTAAGAGTAAATAGATAAAGTCCCCCATCCCATGTCAAAGCATCTTTCTCAAAAGTCTGTGCATGCCATTATATAATTTTATATCCAAGAATTAAGTCAAAAAACAAAACAAAATGCAGAACTAAACATTAAAAATCTCATTTAAAAAAAATATTTTACTTACTTATTTGAGAGAGAGAGCGCACGCGTGCGCGCAAGCGTGAGCAGGGGGAGGGGCAGAGGGAGAGGGAGAAGTAGGCTCCCAGCTGAGCAGGAAGCCTGATGTGAGTGAGGCTTGATCCCAGAACCTAGAACCCTGGGATCATGCTTAACTGACTGAACCACCCAGGTGCCCCTAAAAAATGTCATTTTTGAAGTATTATCTGTATATAACTTATGTACACTTTTGTATTTTTTTAAAGATTTTATTTATTTATTTGACAGAGAGGGAGAGCACAAGCAGGGGGAGTGTCAGGCAGAGAAAGACAGAAGCAGGCTCCCCGCTAAGCAAGGAGGCCAAAGCAGGGCTTGATCCCAGGGCCCCACACATTTGTGAATTTATATTAAAGAACCACAAAATTATCTCAAGGAAAAGAGATCTGATTTAAAAAAGGAAAGGGGTGTCTGGGTAACTTAGGCAGTGAGCGTCTGCCTTAGGCTGAGGTTGTGATTCCAGGGTCCTGGGACTAAGGCCTGCATTGAGCCTGCTTCTCCCTTTCCCACTCCCCCTGCTTCTCCCTCTCTTGCTCCCCCTGCTTCTGTTCCCTCTCTTGTTGTCTCTCTCTCTCTGTCAAATAAATAAATAAAATCTGGCATGCCTGGGTGGCTCAGTGGGTTAAGCTTCTGCCTTTGGCTCAGGTCTGAGGGTCTTGGGATCAAGCCCCATGTTGGGCTCTCTGCTCATGGGGAGCCTGCTTCTCCCTCTCTGCCTGCCTCTCTGCCTACTTGTGATTTCTCTCTCTCTCTGTGTCAAATAAATGAATAAATGAATTTTTTTTTTTAAAGATTTTATTTATTAATTTGACAGAGAGAAATCACAAGTAGACGGAGAGGCAGCCAGAGAGAGAGAGAGAGGGAAGCAGACTCTCTGCTCAGCAGAGAGCCCGATGCGGGACTCGATCCCAGGACCCTGAGATCATGACCTGAGCCGAAGGCAGCGGTTTAACCCACTGAGCCACCCAGGCGCCCAAATTTTTAAAAAATAAAATCTAAAAAAAAAGGAAAAAGAAACTTCCATGTTTTAGTTCTGTATTGAATTTTATGTTGAAATTATTAAACTGAAAATTTTTAAATTTAAATATTACATTACTTTCTCCTCCCTCTTTCCCTCCTTTCCTTTATAAAGCAGCAGCAATGAATGTTATTCTTTCCAATCTTCTAAATTTTAATCAAGAGTTCCTACTTCAAATGTATATGTTTCTAGCAGGAATAACATGGCCTCTCAAAGAATACTTTCTTAAAACTCTTTAGCAAATACTTTCTAACCGTAACAATTAGGAAAGTAAGGATATCTGAGGATAAGGGTATAGAATGGCTGCCTAAACAGAGCATATGATTATTGCAGAGGTAGTACATACAAGATAATTTTCTTCTATTTTGAAACTGCCAAAGTCAGGCCACTCAATATTTCACAACTACCCACCTTTTTCCCACTTCAGCCCTTCTATATCAGTCACCTAATCTCCTGGGGGAGTCTCCTACTTCCTCTTTTGCGACCCTTGGACACAACCCCTTTTATTTCTTGGGCTCATAACCTCCTCCCATTTGTTTCCTCCTAGTTTATGCTAAGTCCATCCAAGAACCTATCCGCAGGCCATATACAACGCCTCTAGTCCTAAAACCATTATTATAGGCATACCTCAGAGATAATGTAGGTTTGGTTCCAGACTACCCCAACAAAGCAAATATCGCATTAAGATGAGTCAAATGAGTTTCCCAGTGCATATGAAAGTTACATTTACACTAAAGTTGACCACCGAATAATATAGATTTGAACTGCACAGGTCTACTGATATGTGGGTATTTTCGATAAATACAGTATGGTACTATAAATGTGTTTTCCTTACGATGTTTTAATAACTTTTTTCCAACTTACTTTATTGTTAACATAGTATACAGTACATATATAATATAGAAAATATGTGTTCATCAACTACATTATTGGTTAAGACTTCCAGTCAACTGCAGACTATTAGTTAAGTTTTGGAGTGGGCAAAGGGAGGTGAGGTGGGGGGAGTCAAAAGTTATATGAAGATTTCAACTATCTGGGGTTCAGCTCCCTTAACCCCTGAGTTGTTCCAGGAACAACGGTATACTGTAGTCCATTATATGTGCAATATTGCTAAAAAATGCTAACCATCACTGGAGCTTTCAGCAAGTTGCAATCTTTTTGCTGGTGCAGGGCCTTGCCTCTATGTTGATGGCTGCTAGACTGATCATGGTGGTAGTTGCTGATGCTGCGTGGCTGTGGCAACTTCCTAAGATAATGAAGTTTGGGGCATTAATGGACTCTTCTTTTCACAAATGATTTCTCTGTAGTATACAATGTCATTTGATAGCATTTTACCCACAGGAGAACTTTCAAAATTGGAGCCAACCAAGCAGCACCTGGGCTTGCTCAGTCGGTGAAGCATGTGACTCTTGATCTTGGGGTCGTGAGCCTCACACTGGGTGCAGAGATTATTTAATAAATAAATAAATATATATATACATATATATTTTTTAATTGGAGTCAATCCTCTCAAACCTTGTTGGTGCTTTATCAACTAAGTTCATGTAATATTGTAAATCCTTTGTTGTCATTTCAACAATCTTCACAGCACCTTCACCAGTAGATTCCATCTCAAGAAACTATTTTCTTTGCTCATCTACAGGATGCAACTCCTTCACTAAAATTTTATCTAGAGATTACAGCAACTCAGTGACATCTTCAGGCTCTACATCTAGTTCTAGTTCTCTTGTTATTTCTACCCATATTTGTACTCACTTCTCCAATGAAGTCTTGAACCCTCAAAGTCATACATGAGGGCTGGAATCAACTTCTTCCAAACTCCTGCTAATGATGTTATTTTGACCTCTTCCCATGAATCGTGAATTGTTCTTAATGGCATCTAGAATGGTGAATCCTTTCTATGAGGTTTTCAATTTACACTGTCCAGATCCGTCAAAAGAATCACTATATATGGCAGTTACTGCTTTATAAGATGTATTTCTTTAATAATAAGACTTGAAAATAAAAATTTCTCCTTAATCTACGGGCTACAGAATTGGATGTTGTGTTAGCAAACATGAAAACAACATTAATCTTATTGGACAATACCATCAGAGCTCTCAGATGACCAGGGGTATTGTCATTGAAGAGTCATATTTTGAAAAGAATCTTTTTTTCTAAGCAGTAGGTTTCAACAGAGGGTTTAAAATACTCAGTAAAACATGCTGTACACAGATATATTGCATCCAGGTTTTGTTGCTCCATTTGCAGGGCTCAGGCAGGGAAGATTTAGCATAAAGCTTAAGGGCTCTAGGATTTTCAGAATGGTAAATGAGGGCCAGCTTGAACTTCAAGTCATCAGTTGCATTAGCCCCTAACAAGAGAGCCAGCCTGTCCTTGGAAGATATGAAGCATCGACTTCTCCTCTCTAGCTATGGAAGTCCTAGCCAGCATCTTCTTTCAACAGAAGGCTATTTTGTCTACACTGAAAAATCTGTTGCTTAGCGTAGCCACCTTCATGGATTATCTGAGCTAGATCTTCTGGAGAACTTCCTGCAGCTTCAATATCAGCACTTGCTGCTTCACTCTGCGCTTCTATGTCATGGAGACGGCATCTTCTCTTAAACGTCATGAACCAAACTCTGCTAACTTCAAATTTTTCTTCTACAGCTTCCTCACCTCTCTCAGCCTTCCAAGAATTGAAGAGTGTCTTGCTCTGGATTAAACTTTGGCTTAAGGGAATGTTGTGGCTGGTGTGATCTTCCATCCTGACACCAGAAACTTCTCCTTATCAGCAAGCAACAGGTTGTTTCACTTTCTCATGTTTGTGTTCCAAAGAGTAGCACCTCTCATTTCTTTCAGAAATTCTTCCTTTGCATTCACAACTTAGCTAACTGGCACAAAAGGCTTAGCTTTTGGCCTATCTCGGCTTTCAATATGCCTTCATAACTAAGCTTAATCACTTCTAGCTTTTGATTTAAAGTGAGAGATATGCAACTCTTCTTTTCACTAGGATACTTAGGACGATAGGGTTATTGATCAGCCTACTTTCAATATTGCTGTGTTTCAGGGAACAGAGAGCGTCCCAAAGAGAGAGAGGGAATGGCTGGCTGGTGAATCACTCATATCAAATAAATCCACCACCTTATATGGGTGTGGTTTATGGTGCCCCAAAACAATTATAATAGTACAATCAAAGATCATGGATTACAGATCACCGTAATAAATATAGTAATAATGAAAACATTTGAAATATTTCAAGAATTACCAATATGTAACAAAGAGACACGAAGTGAGCAAATGCTGTTGGTAAAATGGCGCAGACAGACTTGTTCAACACAGGGTAGCCACAAACCATTTATCTGTAAAAAGCACAATATTTGCGAAGCACAATAAGATAGGAATGCCTATACTCCCACCTGCCTGTTCAGTATGTGTTTCCTGACTCTTCCAAGCCATCTTCTATATAGCAAACATTAGTCCTTTGTATTCTCACTCTATTGCCCATGTAACAGGAATGCTGGTCGCTGAGGTCAATGAGGCTAAGCTACAAAATGCTAATAAAGATTCAAAAGGAGGGACGCCTGGGTGGCTCAGTTGGTTGGACGGCTGCCTTCGGCTCAGGTCATGATCCCGGAATCCCGGGATCGAGTCCCGCATCCGGCTCCTGGCCCCATAGGGAGTCAGCTTCTCCCTCTGACCTTCTCCTCGCTCATGCTCTCTCTCACTGTCTCTCTCTCTCAAATAAAAAATAAATAAATAAATAAATAAAATAAAAATAAAAATAAAAATAAAAGATTCAAAAGGAGATCCACAGAACAGGCAAGTGGGACAGGTGGAGAATAAAAATTTAGTCAGAAGAGTGGCACTGCATCACATTTTCATAACACTCTGTTAATAACTGGTTTAAGAGAAGACAGCTGGATTTTCAGATCCGCTCCTGCACTCAATCTGTTGTTATTCCTATAGCTCAAGTTAATGAAGGTAATTAAAAGTCAACCTGACACAGATACATAGTTGTAAAGGGGAGAAGTATTTTAATAGTATTTTGAGATCATTGTGAATATTCTCCTTTGATACTGCACCAAAACTCAACCAGTAGTAGTTTCTTAAAGGTTAACTGTAGCATGGAATCTAAAATCTTATCAATGAACTTTTCATTGGTCTATGCAGTAGGTAGTCTCTAGGATGGCCTCCAATTATCCCAATTTCCCAATATTCATAACCTGTGTGTGAGTATCTGGAATATGGGCAGGATCAAATGGAATATGGCAGAAGTGATGTGATGTGTTGTCACTTCTAAGAAAGATGGTGGCTTCTAAAATGGACTGTCTTCTCTTGCTCTCTCATTTGCTCTATGGTAAGGAACTGATGTCTCCAGCCAACAAACAGCCACAGTAAGCTTAGGAGATCCTCCTCTACTCAAGCTTTGAGATAATTATAGCTCCAGCTGACACCTGGATTATACCCCTGTGAGAGACCCTAACCAAAGATACCCAGTTAAGCCGCACCTGGATTCCTGAACCACAGAAACTGTGAGATAACAAATGTTTGTTATTTCAGGAAGCTAAATTTTAGAAAAATCTGTTACACAGCAATAGATAACTAATCTCTCTCTTCAATTTATCTTATTGTCTGTTCTTTTAGCTACGCACAATTTTGTAATCTGGCACACTGGTCATTTGAAAATATGAGTTCAGGGGCCCCTGGATAGATCTGTCAGTTAAGCATCCAACTCTTGATTTCTTTCGGCTCAGGTCACAACCTCAGGGCTGTGAGATCAGCCCGCATTAGGCTCTGCTCTGGGCATGGAGCCTGCTTAAGATTCTCTCTCTCTCTGTGTCCTTCCCCTACCCCCCACCAAAAAAAGAAAGAAAGAAAGAGAAAATATTTGTTCACTGAGTTATGCAAACATTCCAAACACCAACTTCATTATACAATAATAACAAAAAAATCAACATCTGTTATTGCTACCACTAATCTCATCAGAAAGCCTTTAAGTAATGGGAAGCTATCAAAGTTCCTAATTGTGGATATAAACTCTAAAATCCTAATTCTTCCCTGAAAGCTCTTTTTTAAATAACTGGTATCAAACAACATTAGTTGTTTGTCTTAAAGCAGCAACAGATTTTTTTTCAGAAAATGTCTGCCAAATGCCTGAAGTCTAAACCATAGTTTGTCAGGAATCTTTCAAGTAAAAATAATGTTCCACAAAAAAAGCAGCTAGTTTAGCTCACAACTCAAACAACGGTACAAGTGCTTTTCCTTAAAGTAACCACACTATGTCAGTATGCAGAAGTGCTTTATGTACACATCCTATTTTGTAAAACAGAATAGTTTAAAAATGTGTACTCAGGAGTCAAGACTTAATGAAATTAATTTTTTACTGTTTCATCAAGAACATTAAGTAAAATAGGTTTATTTTTTTTTTTAAATTGTGAGTGTATGGCAGTGAAGAATTTACAGTTTGGTGCCACTGCCCTTACTCAATTAAGATGCAACAGTCTGTCCATCATTGCCTCTGAACCATCAGTCCAATTGCCAAAGATGTAAAAAAGGTTATAAAAATAGTTTTCAGCTTAGACTCCCAGACCACACTTTTAGAATCACACTTTAAATCAATTCTGTCCTAAGAAGAAAATAGTTCTCCAAAGACCTTTATCAGGTTATAGTAAGATCTAATAATAGAAGTCAGGACTGACTTCCTAACTCTACATTCATTTCCATCCCCCTCTTCAATGTTTATTACACCAGAGGTAAAAGGAGGAAAGGGGTTTCAAATGAGAACTCTTTTGCCTCTTTACAACAGTTAAATAGCAGAGAATTTATTTCCCATAATCTACCCCACTCAGAAATCTTGCCTTATTCCTTGCAATAAAGAAAAGATAAAGCTTCCAAGGGCATCACCCCTCAATTCTAAAATCCATTCATAACATTTGTATGAAAAAAAAAAAAAAAAGATGACCAATGCTTCATTACTTCTGGTATAAAAACAGCACAATGACTGGCTAAATCAAAGTCCAGAAAGCCCATATTATACTTCAATATTCAGTTCTTACAGTTTTCTTCCTCCCATCTTTATTTCTGAATCTAGACAACATATTCTGTTATTTCTCACTAAACTCCAAACTGCCAAGTCACAGGCTGATCTTTTAAAAAAAAAAAAACAAAAAACCTCTCAATTACGGTGTCTTTTCAAATTAAAACAGCATTTATATTATTTTCTTCATCCCTTTTTTATGATTTATTTCTTCTCCTTTATTCAAGTTTACCTACAGAACTTTTTATTTCTCTGTATTACTGGTCTCAGTATGTACAATATACATTTCTATGGCTTTGCCCACCCAGATTATAACTTTATTTTCTATTTTTTTAACATACCAATTACAAAAGGTAAATAAATGCTTATTAAACTAAAACTATAAATTTTCTTTTAATGTAATTAAATGTTACATTTTTTCCTGTCTCTCTATGCACCCAGGCTGATACCACAACTTTTTGCATGGATTAGGTATTACTTTCTCCTTTGTTCAAAACAGAAATGGCGCTTCTGGAAATTTAGAAAGAGAAAAGACAAGGCATATCAAGACAGTAAGGATGTGGCAGTCCAGTAAGTGCCCCTCAAAATAAGAGTCTTTTATCTAATGATAGGTTTGTTTCCATTATAAAGCAGTTATTTCTCTTTGCTAATGTTCCTTCTTTTGGCCTTCTACAACAAATATTTTAGTCTGTTTCTCTCCTTGGAAAGAAGCAACTGTGCAATTTTCCTGAAGGGATACAGAATTAAAAGATAAGAACTGACTCTACACTTAAAGTTAATCTCTGAGCAAGCCTTCATATCTTAGGATAACTTCATTAAAACCCTAAAGATAACAACAGAGTCCAAGAAAACTAAGGAAAAAAGATGAACTTACCACCAAACAAAGGTTCTGGTTCCACCAATATTTCCTGTTTTTGAGGAATTGGGGCACGAACTTCTTCTCTATTAAAAGAAGTAGGAAAATATCAAAAGGAAAACTTTTTTGCTACATGTTCTCTCCATAACTACTGTGAACGCATCCAAATTAACAAGTTATATGAACACCAAATTTAGTGACTCTTAGGAACCACGGTGTTAAATAACAGTTAGATGGTCAACTAAATATTAACCAGTTGACAGAGGTCAAGTGGAGTGAAAGTATCTGGCATAGATGGCTCAAATGATTTATAAAGAGAACAAACAGAAAAAGAAAAATTATTTCCCCTTTCCTCTTAAGTTCCCTACCCTAGATTCTTTACAGGAAAAGAAAGGGGGGGAGCTTAAAAACAAAAAAAAAATCAGACAAAAAAATGAAAAAATACAGACGTAATAAAAGTAGTACTATATTGCTACTACATCAAACAATAGATCATTAAATCACATATACTAAAATAAGTTTATATTAAACAAGCAGTAAATTTTATGCTAGTTTTAGAGTCAGTTAACAGGTAATCCCTTGGATTATTTATTAAATAAACTCCAATATATACAGAACAGAAAAAGTAATTACTCATCTTTTAAAAGTCTATAAACTCTTCAAAGTCTACTGCCAGAGGATCTATTAATAACCCATTTCCTCCAGCAGAAAATACTCATTTAGAAATATTGTAAAAATGGTGTATGTTTCTTTAAATATCAGTTTATTTTATAGTTTTAAGTATTAATCTCTGCTGATTAATGTTCACAGCAAGGAAGAGTATGTTTCAAATTTATTACTGTCCTGCTCACAACGTTGATTTAAGTCAGACCTAATGTTTTCCATTCAGGTGTTTCTAATAATAATAACTGAGCTTAAGGCCCTATTTTTGATATGATAGGTGGAACTCCAAAACATACTTTACAAAATAAAGTATGAATACTCATTTGTCAAAAAAAATCCTATAATCAAAGAACAACTAGATCGACTAAAAAATCTACAATTAGGCAAAGATGAAGGATTAAAAGGTAGTTTAAAATTAAGTATATCAGTCACTGCTCACACACAAAATTTCAATAATCTGAAAGAAGAAACAATGGAACTATAAGAGGAAGCTCTATTAATCCTCTTTCATCAAAGAGAATTAGTCCATTTTCTTAAGAAAACTAAGAATTTAAAAGACATCTTTTACCTAAATAAATCTTTCCATGCTATACCTGATTTCATAAAATATATGTAATTACCGATATCTGTAACAATTTAATTACTCAAAAAACAAACCTTAATCTGATGAAATACATCAATTAGCGTATGGATTAAGTAGTAGTCCCTATACAGAAAAAATTGATTACTGTATGTTTGAGGGTATCCATTCCAAGATTGCTAGCTACCCAACAAAATGAAAGAATGAATCAGAAAAAAGAACCATAAGGAATGAAAATTATAGTTTAGGAATTAGGAGCCATTATCAAATGTTAATCAATTAGCAATACAAGTAATCTAAGTCAAATTACAATGTAATTCAGTAGGAAAAGACATTCACCTATCAAAATTATTATTATTTTTTTAAAGTAGGCTCCACATCCAATGTGGGGCTTAAATTCACGACCCTGAGATCAAGAGTTGCATGCTCTACTGACTGAGCCAGCCAGGCACCCCATATCAAAACTATCTTTAAACACAATTAAAAAAACATGTTTTATACAGTGAGAACAGTTATATTCTCCCCAAATCAGCCATGAATACCTGTTTTTTCTGTAAGCTAAATCATTTCAGATTGATTTCCATGAAAAATTGGAGCTATATTGGGGGGAATGGAACACCAAAATCTGAAATAGTAGCCAACACTGATAGGAAAAAACTTTATGAAGTATTAATAATGATCTCTAAAGTTCACTCTTCATGTGCAAACAATTAGTACTCTAGAATCTGGAACTAGATCAACGAAAGAGGCAACTATGTCTTGAATGTCATTTGGCTTTTTAAATCTATCTCTACCTTAAAAATAGTATTATATATTTATATATATTATATATATATTTTTATATATTATAGTATTATATTTATATACTATGTCTTTAGTCTATTCCCTTAAACAGGGAGTTTCTTTTGTTTAGTATCTCATGTTGTAAACACTCAGAGTTATAAAGGGCTGTAAGCTTTAAAGTCTTATTTAAGGATCTGTTTGATTTTGCTTCAAAAGTCAATGGTTTTCCTTAGGTAGCATTCATCTCTAGTTTTTTCCAAAGACTTAGAAATTTACCCATAAGGTGTTCATTTCAAATTCTCATTGGTTATCAAATGTAAAGGGCAAAAAACCCCAAATTTGTTCACCATTTACTATCGTTCCCTACAGAGTATGGTTCCATATGTTAAAGTGTTTTCAATGATTAACCACATGTAACTATCATTAAGGTATAAAGGACCAGAATTATTTTTCAAATAATTTTTGTGGCAACTCAAAACTCTCCTGAGACAATGTAAGAAAATTTAGAATTGGGAAATCTGAGCTTTAATTGGCTTTATTGCCATATCTGCTACGAACTTACAGTGTAGCCTGGGAAAATGGCTATGCTTTTGCTTCCTCATCTGTAAAATGCAGATAATAATGTCATCCTGCAAGGTTCTTTTGAAGATTAAATAAGACATGACAGTGCTCTAGAGAACTGAAGGTATGTAAGCATAAAAATGTACACGTGACACTTTTTCAGATGCTTTCAAGTTTTTCAAAACCAGAGAATTAACCTAAATGACAAAAATGCAACTGCTCAATTTAGGCAAGGAGTAGCTCCTAATAATGAATAATAAATTCATACTCTGTGTGTGGTCTCACTGTGGAGACACTTGCTGAACTGGTACTGGGCTCTTCAGCAATTCCTCCACCATCCAAAAACATAGTGACTGCCATCTCCAGATTATTGTTGCAGGCTTCAAGCATATGTTTCCCTACACTTTCGCTTGCACCTGAAACAGCAAAAAGACAGGGAAAAAGTAAAAAAAAAAAAAAGAAAAGAAAAGACAACTTCTTACTAAAGGTTCACATTAAAATACAGAATTCCCAAGCAAATTAACAGTACCTTTTCCCTTTTAGGATGAATGACTTCTTTTTAAAAACCCGTTTGTTTACTTTTTACAATGTTAGCTGATTAGTAAATACACAAAGCTAGAAAAGAAACTATCAGCATTAAAACAGTGGTCCTCCTTCATAATAAAACCAAACTAAATAAAGCATGTCTTTAAATGAACCAGCTATATATTTGCTAAAAATTGAAAAAATGATAAGGAAAAATGAAAGATTACATTCTAGAAAGTTAGAAATATTTTTTTAAAAGAATGCATTTCAGTTAGCATTTGTTTCCATTAAAAAGAAAGCATTTTTTTAAAAACAAAGGGAGAGAAGTGAGACGGGACATACTGTCAAAACTATAACCAAGTCAAAATCTGGTAAGAAATGTCAACCTTCAGGGCCACCTGGGTGGCTCAGTCAGTTGTGTCTGACTCGATTTTGGCTCAGGTCATCATCTCAGGGTCAGGAGATGAGGCCTTCATCCAGCTCAGCGCTGGGTGTGGTGCCTGTTTAAGATTATCTCTCTTAATTAAGCTCCCTCTGCTCCCCCACCCCAACTCTCGCTTTCTCTTAAAAAAAAAAAAAAAAAAGTCAATCTTCATCGTTCAGAACTGACCCTACACACATTTATTCATTTGTAAAGCCAATACAGTCATCAGATGCAATGTAAATTGGTAAAGCCCTTTACAATAGCAATTTTATAACATTTATCAAAAAGCACTCCTTCTTTTGACCTAGTAATTTGGGTTCCTAGTCAAAAATAGACTTCCTTTTTTTTTTTTTTTAAGATTTTATTTATTTATTTGACAGACACAGATCACAAGCTGGCGGAGAGGCAGGCAGAGAGAGGGAGAGGGGGAAACAGGCTTACTGCTGAGCAGAGTCCGATGCAAGGCTCGAACCCAGGACCCTGAGATCATGACCTGCGCTGAAAGCAGAGGCTTTAACCCACTGAGCCACCCAGGTGCCGCGACTTTTTTTTTTTTTTTTTTAAGATTTTTTTGAGCAAGTGCATATGCGCAAGTGTGGGAGCAGGGTAAGGGGCAGAGGGAGAGAATCTTCAAACAGAACTCCATGCTGAATGCAGAACCCCAAGGAGGGCTTGGTACCATGACCCATGAGATCATGACTTGAGCTAAAACCAAGAGTCAGATACCTAACCAACCCAAGCACTCCAAAAGACTTATTCTTTTATCTATTCCATATCAAATACAAGCATAAATATGTCCATATACATGTCCAGTATAGTTTCAGTTAATACTGAAAAACTGGAAACATAAATGTCCAACAGTACTGGAATCTAAGCTGTAGAATCTGTTTGTTGGAACATTTGTGATCATTAAAGGGCATTGCCGGTTTTCCATCTGAAATGACTTTACTTCTACCAGAATCATGTACCTTATAATTTCCTTCTAAAAGGTGTTTGTGTGTTTGTGTGTGTGTGTGTGTGTGTGTGTGGTCTGAAAATGTCTTATTTTGTTGTCATTCCTGAAAGACAGTTTTACTGGACATTCTATTTTCAGGCTGACAGCTATTTGCTCTCAGTACAGTAAAGACAGCATTCCAGTGTCCCCTGGCTTCTGTTGCTGCTGCTGGGAAATCAGCTGCTGTACCAGAGAAAATATTTTTATAGCAATCTGTTGTTTCTCTCTAGTTGCTTTTAAGATTTTCTCTGTCTTTGGTCTTCTACAGTTTCATGCTAATTTGTCGTGGCTGATTTAACCATCTCCTTGGGTTTCACGGCACTTCCATCATGTAAGAATTGCTATCTTTTATCAATTCCAAAAAATTCTCAGCTATTTCTATTTAACAACTACCATACTCCTCCATTCACACTCATTTTTTCTGGAACTCCAATTAGATAAATGTTAGAACCCTTCACTCTATCCTGCGCCAGTCTGTTCTTTTTGTAGTTGTTGCTGTTTTTTAATTTCTTCACTGGGTTTTTTATTTCAGTTCATTTTTTATAACCAGAAGTTCTGTTCTTGTTTTTTTCCTAATATGCCTAGCTATGTTTCAGAGACCCTTCCTTTATACTCATATACTTTTCATTTCTTCAAACATATTGATCAAATTTATTGGAATTACTAAGACAAAACAAACTGTCTGCTGTCTGTGGGCGGTCATCCTCTCTTGTTTCTGTTGGCTCTTGTTCATGTGCCATGGTTTGTGTGCATTTCGTGATTTTTTTTTTTCCTGTGATCTTATGTGCCTTGGATTTTTAATTCTGTCAATTTTTGAAGCGAGGATTTGATCGATAAATTCTGCAAGGCACCTGTGGGCACTACCAAACAAAGACCATTTTATATTTCTTTAAGATTTCATTTATTTATTTAAAAGAGAGAGAACAAGCAGTGGGGAGAGACAGAAGGAGAGAGAGAAGCAGACTCCCTGCTAAGCAGGAAGCCTGATGCAGGGCGCAATCCCAGGACCCAGAGATCATGACCTGAGCTGAAAGGCAAATGTTTAACCAAGTGAGCCACCCAGGAGCCCTAACAAAGATTTTAAATACATTTTTAATACATTCTTGACTTAAGTAATTTAAGACCTCATAGAAAATGTGATGCTATAAAGACCCTTGTTATAAATTCTCAGTGACTATCTCCTGCCACTCTCCAACTGCCAAGGTTGTAACAAAGTCTGTTTCATGAAAGGGAAGGAAGGGTCTCCTATCAGACTCTTTTCCCTAGGAAGACCACAGGCATTGTTTCCTGTTTCCTGGGCCCTATGAAGCTATCAAAGCAGAAGCTTAAAGCCATTTAATTTGGTTAGATTCCACCAGGGTAAAGACTTCCTTTAAATCTAGCTAACATCTGCATTCCCAATTTCATTTCATTTTTAGCCTCAGAGTATTCCTTACTTTCTCACCAGCCCAATGATATATTTTGAAAAAAAATTTCTAAATACACATTTCACTTAGGATTTTTCTCAGCAAGAGGGTTATTCATGATCTCTCTTGTTTACCCCCACTGTCAGAAATGGAAGTGCTGATTCCCCTCTTAATATCTTTCATTTGTCTTCTCTTTTCTATTAGTTCTTTTTTTTTTTTTTTTTTCAGGTTTTATTTTTTTATTTGTCAGAGGAGAGAGAGCATGCATGTGCACAAGCAGGGGTAGCAACAGGCTCCCAGCTGAGCAAGGAGCCCAATGCAAGGCTCCATCCCAGGATCCTGGGGTCATGACCTAAGCCAAAGGCAGACACTTAACCAACTAAGCCACCCAGGCATCCCTCTGCTATTAGGGTTTTTTTTATTGTTGTTTTTTTAAAGATTTTATTTATTTGACAATCAGAGCGAGAGAAGGAACACAAGTAGGGGGAGTGGGATAGGGAGAAGCAAGCTTCCCACAGAGGAGGGAGCCCGATGTAGGGCTCGATCTCAGAACCCAGGGATCATGACCTGAGGCAAAGACAGACGCCTAAGGACTGAGCCTCCCAGGCGTTTCTCTACTATTAGTTCTAAGGCCTTAAATGAAGCCCACGATACTTTTTACTTAGATTACTACAAAAGACTCTTAATTGATCATCATTCTATCTTTGATGTTGTTGCTGCAGCTATGCTCCAAAATACAAGTCTGATTCTCAGTCTCTCTCTCACACACACACATCCACCTAAAAGTCTTTAACAGCTTTAAAAAAAAAAAAACCTTTTTAATGGCTCTCTGACACCACAGTATACAGTATAAATTCCAAAATCCTTATGATCTGGGAAGTCCTTCATGATCAGGCCTCAGCTCATCTCTCTGGTTTCCCCTCTCTTCTTACCCATCCTACACAATTCAGTATAGTCATACTGAATTACATGCTTAGAATGTCCTTATCCTCCTCATCTCCCCTTTATCTAGTTCATGCATGCTCGAGAACCACCCTGTCACTTTGTCAATCTGTGTGCTAAGCATTCTCCTCACTCCCATCCCTACGATACTCTTCTATTATATAGGTGAATATACTACCAAGTAGTAAATGGTTTACTTTCTGGCTCCAAGGAAAGAGCAGAAGCTTCTTGAACACAGGGATTGGCTTCTGTCTTGGTATCCCCAGCACGCAGCACTGTATCTGCTTGCGTATAACCAATGTCTAATAAACTGAGTTAGAGCTATCTCATAGGACTTTAGTTCACCAGTTGATCTACCATGGAAAGGAAAATTGGGCTTCAGCCAAAACAACACTTTCATATCCTTTGAATTTTATACGATGTGCATATGTTTAATCTTTTACTTTCATTTATAAAGCAATATGGTTATGCTGTGGAAATGACAAACAACAAATGGGTACTTAAGATCTATCCATGTTCTTAAGATTGAATTTCCAGAGAGAGCATCACATATAAATTTTAAAAGTGCTCTATCTCAAATAATGTAAAGTGAAAATCACATGCTCAAAAAAAAACCTGTCAGATGATGGAGCAGATACTGCTTTGTCTGATAGCTGACAAAGACATATATCTAAGATGCCAGTGGAAAACAGTGAACAAAATTATTTCATGAGGGGTGCTTGGCTGGCTCAGTAGGTAAAGCACGTGACTCTTCACCTCAGGTCATGAGTTCAAGCCCTACGTTGTGGGCAGAATTTACTTAAAAATATTTTTTTTGAGGGGTGCCTGGGTGGCTCAGTGCGTTAAAGCCTCTGCCTTCAGCTCAGGTCATGATCCCAGAATCCTGGGATTGAGCCCCGCATCGGGCTATCTGCTCAGCAGGGAGGCTGCTTCCTCCTCTCTCTGCCTGTTTCTCTGCCTACTTGTGGTCTCTGTCTGTCAAATGAATAAATAAAATCTTTAAAAAAAATAATCTTTTTTTTTAAAGATTTTATTTATTCATTTGACAGACAGAGATCACAAGTAGGCAGAGAGAGAGAGAGAGGGAGAGAGGGAAGCAGGCTCCCCGCGGAGCAGAGAGCCCGATGTGGGGCTCGATCCCAGGACCCTGAGATCATGACCTGAGCCGAAGGCAGCAGCTTAACCCACTGAGCCACCCAGGCGCCCCAAGATTATTTTTTTTGAAAAAAAATTTTGTCATGAAACACAAGTGGATAAACCATGAATACATAATATTAGGATTTAATGTTAAGTCAATTTTAAAAAAAATGATCATTTGACCTAAGTCCCCAGAAATTTGCATATTTATGTTAGTGAGAAATCTTTCTGGGAATTGGACAGAGTTGCCTTTCACATAGGATTTGCCATACATCTAGGTATACATATGGTCATTTTAGTTACACAGGCCCAGGGAGGCTTTTTCCTTTAAAAAGGCTTCATATAGGGTGCCTGGGTGGCTCAGTTGGTTAGGCAACTGCCTTCAGGTCAGGTCATGATCCCAGAGTCCCGGGATGGAGTCTAGCATCGGGCTCCCAGCTCCATGGGAAGTCTGCTTCTCCCTCTGACCTTCTCCCCTCTCATGCGCGCGCTCTCTCTCTCTAATAAGTAAATAAAAATCTTAAAAAAAAAAAAAAAGGCTTCATATATTACTCAAATTTAAGAAATTTCCAACCTTTCTCTCTCCTTCCACTGCAAACATCCCATTAGTCAACCAACAATTCCTAAGGTTTCCATGTAACTGAAACCACTTTGACCCATGGTTTTTGCTCTATGTCCATCGCTATAGTCTTCATTCAAGCTTAGGTCATGATCTCAGGGTCATGAAACTGAGCCCCAGGTTGCGTTGGGCTCCACACCCAGCGGGGAGCCTGCTTGAGATTCTCTCTCCCTCTCCTCTGCCCCTCCCCCTGCACACCCACTCTCTCTCTTTAATACATAAATGTTTTAAAAAAAAAATTCCAAGGGTGCCTGGGTGGCTCAGTCAGTTAAGCATCTGCCTTCAGCCCAGGTCCCAGGGTCCTGGGATTGAGTCCTGCATCAGGGTCTCTGCTCAGCAGGGAGCCTCTTTTTCCCTCTACCTCTCCCTCTGTCAGCTGCTCCCCCTGCCTGTTATATCTCTCTGTGTCAAATAAATAAATAAAATCTTTAAAAAAAAAAAAAAGAAAAAGAAATTTCAAAACACAGACAAACGCAACTTTTTGAGGGGAAGGAGGAGTTCAAATATCCGAATAGCCAACCTCAGGTAATCTTGGGCCAACACCAGCACAAATTTGATGAACAATTTTGGGACTTACGTGCTTCCATATTATCTGTCATAAAACCTGAGGCTTTGTTTTAGTGCCTTCCTAATACCTTTACACTGTATTTCTTAAAGGCTAGTCTGAAAGTCCAATATCTATTGTATTCCACTTTAATGTACTTATCAACACAGCAATTCTGAAAGTTAAAATGTTCCTGTAGGTAGACCACTCTGGCTGCTTGTTCTAGCAGAGAGATGCATGAACTGTTACATTTGCCTCATAATGAACCCTAAAACCAGCTTCACAAGGCATCCACTAGTCTTTTCAGAGAATAACATCACTGAGTTCGTATCATTTTTGGCTATCTTTCCAGGTGCTCAACACTGCACAAAAGCACCATAAAAAGCACAAAGAATATGTTGGTAGGAGAGTGAAACTCCCTCTGCCATAATGGCGACCAATGCTGGCTGTTTTCACTCCTTCTGAAATGTGTTCACAAAGAAATTAAACTTAAAAATGACCACTGCATACAAATAGGTGTTGTCATCTTCTCTACCAACTTCCAACTATCAGAACTCCAACTGACTGGGAACCCTTCAGAGAATTTGTGGGCTCTAAAGTAAAATTTTAAAAGGTATGAAAATCAGGAACTTGTAAAGCCAATCCTCAGCCAAGTTCATAGGTCAACAATATGGTCTGCTTAAAATTCCTTTTCTAACTGCCTACATTTTTTTTTCACTTTATTATGTTGCCTAAAATGCAACCACTGAAGAGATTTATTTAGGTTAACAAACATGCTTATTTTTATTTTTATTTTTTAATTTTTTTAGAGGTGCAGGGCAAAGGGAGAGGGGGAGAGAGTCTTAAGCAAACACCCACTGAGTGCAGAGCCAGAGGCAGGGCTTGATCTCACAATCCTGAATCACGACCTGAGCCAAAATCAGGAGTCAAGATGCCTAGCCAACTGAGCCACATAAATGCTCCACCTTTTATTAATTTCCTCATTAGATGTTGAGCTACTCCCTAAAACCCCGTAAACTGAGGGAAAAAAATAAGAGATTAAGGGAGTTCGGTCAGGAAGAAAGAGATATGAGTAGCTTTAGTACCCAGCTGCCTTTTGGAGGAGAGCTAAGGAAGGCCTAAAAGAAGTGCTGCACTGGGGTGGGAGGTACCTTAGAGCATGAAAAAGAGACTGGGTACCTGAGGATAGACACACCAAACAGCTGGAATGAAGATACCAAATTTTTCCTCTGGCCAGTCCTATACACTGTAAGGAAGAAAAAACATTCTTCACGTTCCCTTCAGTTCCCAAGCTAGGGAGTATAGTATAGATATTAAAAGCACGGATACTACACAAATAAACCTGAGTTTGACTCCTAGTCAAGTTGTGTGACTTTGATCTAATTACTGATTTCTCTAGCTCTCAGTTTCTTCAGTTACAAAATGAGAATATTACCAACTTCATGAAGTACTTGTGCAGATTAAGAAAACTCACATTAAAGAACCTAGAAAATAGGCAGGCAGAGTAAGACATCTCAGTTTTCTTTCCTTCACTCATCTGATACTATGAACATGTCCTTCGCTCATGTTAAATACTCATTCTGGTTTATTTTTGTAAAGCAGGAATATAACAAAAAATATCACTCCAGAAAAAAAAAAAAAGAAGGCTATAAAGAATGAAACAATATCAACAGAGATCTGCTTTAAAGAAATGTATAACTAAGCAGCATTCCAATATGACTGAAAAGCATCAGAAGGTGTTGTGGTGGCAGTGGAAAATTTAATAAAAGTATAAGTAAGTATTCCAAAATTTCCTAGGACTAGAGGTTTATTGAACTATAGATTAAAATAGAATTTATGAAAAGGGATTCTACAGGGAGTGACTTTAAGACACAAAAATAAAGCTACTAATAAAGGAAATAATAACTGTGATATTTTGGGGGCAGATGGTGTCAATACTCAAGGCCCAGAATTGCCATCCTATTTATAATCCTTACTTAGCTATTTAACACTAGAATCTAAGCTGTAGGCAGCGTATCCCAGAGACAGCCCCATCATACCTCTGTTGACAATGTGACCGGATAACTTGCATCACTGGCACTTGCCAGGAAACTGACCTCTAAGAGTGTTCAAAAAGAAAGAGCAGGATGCCTGGGTGGCTCAGTGGGTCAAACAAACCTCTGCCTTCGACTCAGGTCATGACCTCAGTGTCCTGGGACTGAGCCCCACATCAGGCTCTCTGATCAGCAGAGAGCCTGCTTCCCCTTCTCTCTCTGCCTGCCTTTCTGCCTATTTGTGCTCTGTCAAATAAATAAATAAAATCTTAAAAAAAAAAAGAAAGAAAGAAAGAAAGAAAGAGGGGTCTCTACCTATGAATATTTTTTTAAAAGGAAGCACATGCTAAATCCTGGCAACTCAAGAAGGTAGTATTTGAGAGGGGCCCAAGAAACAAAGTACACCATTCACTTTCTTAAATAAAGCCAAATTATGTGAGTCATCTTGCTTGTATAATCATTCTTAATGTATCGGTTGTATCACTTAGTGCATCATTTTAGAAACATAAGACAATGGAGAGATAATTAAAGGTTCCAGTGGTTCTTAATGTTGGCAAGTAGTAGAGCATTTAGTAATGTGAGAGACCATTTTTGGTGTTTCATGACTGGGGACTGGGGGAGCACGGCTGGCGTTTAGTGGACAGAAGCCAGGGATGCCATAAGACTTTGAAAAATGCCTCCTCTTCCCCCAAAGACTGCTCTTTGCCATAAGACTTTGAAAAATGCCTCCTCTTCCCCCAAAGACTGCTCACACCTTCATTTCAGACTTATGACCTCCAGAATAAATGTGTGTAAAGCCATGCAGTTTGTGGTAATCTGTTTCAGTAGCCAAAGGAAATATATACAAGCGCTAATTCTTCTGAAATGGATAGAAGGGTCCTACACAACAAAAAAAAACTGTCCAAACCAAAATGTCAATTACACTCCCACTGAACTAAATAGGAATATGAAGTGAAGGTTAACTGAGAAGGCAGAGAAAAAGTGTAGAGAGCTAAATGGTATAGGGGAAAGGAACAGTGATCAACAAGTTTAATCAAGTTGCAAGTTTTACCTATATATTCAGAGGTAACAACTATTTCTGATAGGTCAGCTATAGAAAATTTGAACTTCTACCTTATTATACTCAGAATAAAAAACATATCTTTTTTAATGGGGGAGGGACTAATAACACAAGTTTGCAGATTTAAACTATCTGTGCACTTGTTTAAATAGGCTTATTTTGAGGTCTCAATATTATAGGCAGCAACAGGATAGCTTAATCTAACCCTGCATCTTACTGTGTTCAGGTCGGTCTAACAAAAATACCTTTGACTGGGTGGCTTAAACAACAAATACTTCTTTCTCACAGCTCTGGAGGCTGGGAAGTCCAAGATAAAGGCTCCAGCAGACTTGGTATGTGGTACAGGCCTGCTTCTTGTTTCAAAGACAGCTGTCTTGGGGTGCCTTGCTGGCTCAGTCAGTAGAGCATGCAACTCTTGATCTTGGGGTTGGGAGTCTGAGCCCTACACTGGATGTAAAGATTACTTAAGAAAATAAAAAATTTTGAGGTGCCTGCATGACTCAGTTGGTTAAACAACTGCCTTCAGTTCAGGTAATGACCCTAGAATCCCAGATCTAGTCCCACATCAGTCCCCCTGCTCAACAGGGAGTCTGCTTCTCCCTCCGACCCTCCCCCTTTTCATGCTCTCTTTCTCTCTCAAATAAAGAAAATATTAAAAAAAAAAAAAAAGGAAAGAAAGAAAAAATTCTTTTTCAAGTATATTAAAAAAAAAGACAGTTGTCTTCTTACTGTGTCCTCACAGAAGGGGGATGAGAAGTCCCTGGGGTCTGTTTTTTAAGGATACTAGTCCCATTCTTAAGAGCTCCATCCTTATGACCTAATCATTTCCCAAAGGCACCCACCTCCTGATACCACCACACTGAAGGTTTAGGATCTCAACATATACAATTGGAGGAGGGAGGCACACAAA
Source organism: Mustela erminea (assembly GCF_009829155.1). Classification (NCBI taxonomy): domain Eukaryota; kingdom Metazoa; phylum Chordata; class Mammalia; order Carnivora; family Mustelidae; genus Mustela; species Mustela erminea. Next base: position 102,954,506 of record NC_045614.1, read on the forward strand.
AATTCAATCCATCATCTATGGCAGGAGCTCCACTTTACTATTTCTCACTACATGAACCCTATTTACCCCTTATCTTTTTCTTCTTCCATCTGTTTTAAGCCTGCTAATGGCACCAAAGTGCATTATTTAACCCAGCCTGTGGTATACAATTTACCAGTGGCCATTTCATTGCTGCTGCCTCTTAGTTCACTCTCTCTCCATTAATGACTTGATAAAGGAAATAGCCCAAAACCTGTAATGTAGCCCACATCTCCACCACAGCTGGAAGAAAGAAATCAAGAGACCTTCCAAACTACAGTAGTTCCTTATGCCTATTCTTTATATCACTTTCAAGTGCCAAAAAAATCAGTCTCTCCACTACTTTCAAGGAACCAAAGTAGAGAAGTCAGAGAGAGAGAGAGAAAGAAAAGAAAAGAAAAAGAGAAGAATCCCTCTACAGAGCCCTTATTATCCCAGAAGGATAGAAAATAGAAAAAATTAGTCTCTCCACTACTTTCAAGGAACCAAAGTAGAGCAGTCAGAAAGAGAGAAAAGAATCCCTCTATATAGTCCTTATTACTCCAGAAGGACAGAGAACAGAAATGATAAAGACACAAAAGAGACTGCTTTTTAGTTCTACTTTTCTCCCAGAAATGATAACAAAGTAAGCCAGACTGTCCACCTAGAAAACAGGAGTGAGTGATAGTTGCAAGAAGTAGAGTAAAACTTAACTTCATCAGTCTCCCATCCTTATTAAGTTTTTAAGCATTCAGGAATTGAAAACACTAAAAAAAAAAAAAAAAAGAAAAGAAAAGAAATCCAACCTTATACTGAGAAAACTAAATTTAGGAAGTATAAGAGAAATGAAATGACTGAGTTAGGGGACAGATCAACAAAGCTAATTTTTGTTGGATCAACTAAAGGAAACTATAGTGAGGGTAGTAGTAATATGGTGAAAAATGCACAGGCCTTGGAGTAGACACCAGAAATCTAGTCCCTGTTCCGCCATTACCTAAGACTGTGCTACCCAAAGTGTGATCCTCAGACCAGCTATCTCTAGTCCATGACAAGATTAAACAGAAATTCCAGTGTAAGCATTTAGAAACTTTTATAACGATAGAGTAATTTTATGTCTGTGGAATCTAATATTTAAAAGTTCAGGCTTGAAAGACTTACGGATGGCAAATTATCATATGAAAAAACTCCCAATATCATTAGTCACTAGGGAAATGCAAATTAAAACTACAATACTATACCATTACACACCTATTAAAATGACTTCAAAAAATTAAAAATACCAAATGAAGAAAAAAAACAATAAAAATAAAACAATAATAAAAAAAATAAAAGTATCAAATGGGCAACTGAACTCTCATACATTGATGATGGCAATGGTACTTGTGACCCTGGAAAACAGTTTGGCAATTTCTTTTTTTTTTTTTTTTTTTAATTTTATTTGTTTGACAGACAGATTACAAGTAGGCACAGAGGCAGGCAGAGAGAAAGAGGAGGAAGCAGGCTCCCCGCTGAGCTGGGAGCCCAATGTGGGGCTCGATCCCAGGACCCCGGGACCATGACCCGAGCCGAAGTTAGAGGCTTTAACCCACTGAGCCACCCAGGTGCTCCTGGCAATTTCTTAAAGTTACATACCTAGCATATAATCCAATTATACCACTCGAGATATTTATCCAAGGGAAATGAAAACTTACATTCACACAATCGTATGCTAATGTTTTTAGCAGCTTTATTTATAATCTCCCAAACTGAAAACAGCGCAATTATCCATTCACTTAATAAATGGATAAACAAATTGTAGCATATCCATTCAATGCTTTACTATTCACCAATAAAAAGGAAGGAACTAGTCATACCACAACAATATGAATGAATCTCAAATGCAATATGCTAAGTGAAAGAAGCCAGACTCAAAAGGCTACATACTGTGATTCCATTTATACGACATTCTGGAAAAGAAAAACAATAGACAAAAAGATTAGGCTATAGATGGGGGGAGGGACTAACTACAAAGGGGCAGGAGGAATTTTCTGAGGATGACAGAACTATTTTGCAACCTCACTGTGGTTACAGAATTGTACACATTTATCACGCTCAATACACAATAAAAAGGGCAGATTTTACTGTATGCAAATTATACCTTAATTTTTAAAAGTATTTGGGTTTATCTTTTGGTTTTCTTTTTCATTTTTCAAGCAATTAATTTTTATTGTATTTTATACAAGTACTGGTCCATGAAGACTGAAAATTTAAAAAAAAAAAAAAAAAAAAAAAAAAAAGGTGGACCTTCACTCCAAAAAAGTTTGATGAGCACGGTCCTGGACATATAACCCTAAGTCATTTTACATCTCATTTTATTAACTTAGAAATTGGTCTAGATGGTTTTTAAGATATCTTCCACCAGGGTGAGTCTGGGCCACCCAGTCAGTTGAGAGTGATCTCAGGGTTGTGAGATCCAGCTTGATTATCTGGCTCTTCGCTAGTCATGGAGCCTGCTTAAGATTCTCTCTCTCCCTCTTCCACTGTCCCTCCCACCCTCTTAAAAAATCTATAAATATTCAATGATTTCTGGTTTCAGGTGCCTGCACAATATCTGACTTACTGCCAAACTCCTGATGTTGGAAGTACCATTACATTCTCCTAGTCTTCCTCCGAGATGTTTGGTTTCTTTATACTTTCTTTGCGCTGTGTCAGATGTTAGTGTTCCTTCAGCTTTGTGTCCTGGAGCCTACTGTTTTCTCACAGTACACTCTCTCCTACAAGATGCTATTCACATTTACAGCTCAAAAGCCATCACTATAACTCCTCAGATATCACTCTTTCATCTGCTTATTGAAGAGTCCACTTGAAGTCTCAGAGGCAGCAACTTATCTGAAACTGAACTAACCATCTTCTTCCCAAACCTGTTCTACTATTCCACAACCTTCACAAATAGCCCCATTACATACCTAGATGTCCAAAACAGAATCTGAGGCTTCATTCTGACTCCTCTGACTTCTTCCTGTAGTTTTGTTCCCTTATTTTCCACTTTTCTGCCACAAACTTAATTCAGTAAGGACACCAGTGTTTTTCTTGCATTAAAGCAACAGCCTTCGGGACACCTGGATGGCTCAGTTGGTTAAGCGGCTGCCTTCGGCTCAGATCATGATCCCAGCATCCTGGGATCGAGTCCCACATCAGGCTCCTTGCTCGGCAGGGAGCCTGCTTCTCCCTCTGCCTCTCTGCCTGCCTGTGCTCACGCTCGCGCGCGTTCTATCTCTCTCTCTCTGACAAATAAATAAATAAAATCTTCAAAAAAAAAAAAAAAAAGTAAAAGCAACAACCTTTTACTGATCTTGATACCTACCTGTTTTCCAGTATAGCTAAGCAGCTCTTTCTAAAAAATCTAAATCTGGTTATGTTACTCCCCCAATTAAATTTTTCATTGACTCCACACTACACTCAGAATAAAGCCAAGATTTAACATGGGTTGCAAAGCCCTTCCTAATCTGGCACCCACCCACTTATATCTTCAGCTTAATTTACTGCATGTCCCATTAGCTATGCCCTATTCATTCAGAATGATCAACTCCCCAAATCTACTGTCTCTTCTTTCTGGTTTCTATATGTGTGTATATCTGTCCTTCTCTCCTCCAGACCTTTGTACATGTTCCTTCTGTCAGAAACACCTCTCCTCTTTTTTCTTTGTTTCTTTTATTTAAGTTCATTAGCCATCTCCTTTAAGTTTTAGCTAAGAAATTATTTCTTCTTGGAAACCTTTACCTCCATCTTTTGTGCTCCCATAATAGCTACCTACCATTCTCCCATTGTATTATAATACCTATTTATATGTCTGTATTCCCATTAACCTTTATGCTTTTTGGTTAAAGCACCTTGTCTTAACAGACACCTTGTCTTGCCAATAGTAGTATTCCCAGGACCTGAACCATACCAGGTACACAGTAGTCTATCAATGCTGAATTTATTGGTACTCCACATCAGGCTCAGTGGGGAGCCTGCTTCTCCCTTTGCCTGCTCTGCCTGTTGCTCCCCTGCTTGCGTGCACTCTCTCTCTCTCTCTCAGACAAATAAATAAATAAAATCTTTAAAAAAAAAAATCTGATAGGGCTTTTGAAAGCAGTCAACAGTCATTCAAACCCAAGTATGATGAATATCAAGGGAGATCAAACTGAATAATACCATAAAATGTAGTAGACCATAAAGTAACAGGACTGGTTTTCTATACAACTTCAAATGACTCTAATATCAATCGTAAAGGTATACAGTTTCTCAATCTGAATATTACAAAGACTAACTTCTCTTGGCTACTTGCTTATCAGAGTTTGATCACAGAAAAAATATTTATGATGTAATAGTAACTGAAAATCTTTGAATTCTAAATTATGTATACTATGATCCACAATGTAAAAATAAGAAAAAATAATAATAAAAATAAAAGTAAGTATGGAACGTCTCAGTGGATCAATGGGTTAAGCGTCTGCTTTTGGCTCAGGTCACAATCCGAGGATCCAGAATTGAGTCCCACACCAGGCTCCTTACTCAGCAAGGAGCCTGCTTCTCCCTCTGCCTGCTACTCCACCCGCTTGTGTTCACTCTCTTTCTGACAAATAAATAAAATCTTTAAAAAATAAAAACAAAAGTGTGCAAACAAGAATCGGAAGATAATATGTAAAATAAATAATATTGCTGTTGTGAGGGGCGCCTGGGTGGTTCAGTTAGTTGGGCTTCTGCCTTCAGCTCAGGTCGTGATACGGGGTCCTAGGATGCAGCTGGCATCAGGCTCCCTGCTTGGCAGGGAATCTGCTTCTCCCTCTCCTTCTGCCTGCCACTCCCCCTGCTTATGCTCTCTCTATCAAATAAATAAAATCTTAAAAAAAATATTGTTGTTATGAAAGATTAGTTTTTACTTTTTTCAAAATCATTTCATGTTGTGATTTTTGTACGTGTGTGATTTAAGTTTTTTTTTTTAAATCAGAGTCAGGGTGCCTGGCTGGCTCAGTCAGTACAGCGTACGACTTTTAATCTCAGGGTTGCAAGTTCAAGCCCCACATTGGGCATGGAGCCTACTTAAAAATAAATAAATAAAAATAGGGGCACCTGGATGGCTCAGTCCATTAAGGGTCTGCTTTGGCGCCACTCATATCTCAGGATCCTGGGATGGAGCCCTGCTCCGGGGAGTCTTGATTCTCCCTCTCCCTCTGACCCTCCTCTCTGCTCGTGTTTGTACACGTATGCTCTCTCTCAAAAAATAAAAATCTTTATATAAATAAAAATAAAATTCAAAAAAATCAGTCATTACACCTAAAGCTAATACAATATTGTCTTAACTATACTCAAGTAAAAATAAGAAAAAAATCCATCATTACTTAATACTCACACATCATATAGAGAAATCTGTTCTATTTAATGAGAAATAAGACTTAAAATTCTTTCAATTTTCTGTTCTATTTTTTTTTTTTAAATATTTTATTTATTTATTTATTTGACAAACAGAGATCACAAGGAGGCAGAGAGGCAGGCAGAGAGAGAGGAGGAAGCAGGCTCCCTGCTGAGCAGAGAGCCCCATGCGGGGCTCGATCCCAGGACCCTGGGATCATGACCTGAGCTGAAGGCAGAGGCTTTAACCCACTGAGCCACCCAGGCGCCCCTTCTGTTCTATTTTTAAATGCCACAGAAAAGGTAAGGCTCACATTTTTTAAAATGCATTGCTTTCACCATAATGTTGAGCTTCCAGAGAAGTAAAATCTTTTTGAAAGCACAGCAAAAGCTCTTAAGGTCAATTTAATTCAGTCAACAATGAATAAATATCAAATGCCCTTTTATCATAAAATCTACAATTTAATACATGTGGACAGAACCCCTAACTTTCTTTTTTAAAATATGTGAAAAAGACTAAAGGAGTTAATCATGTGTTTCTAACAATCACTGTTTTGTTAAAAAAAAAATCTCTGAATTTATTTTTTTTTTTAATTTAAGTAATCTCTACACCCAGTATGGGACTCGAACTCATGACCCTGAGCTCAAGGGTCGCATGCTCTTGTGACTGAGCCTTCCAGGAGCCCCAGAATCCCCAGAATTATTAGTAGAAATTCATAATACATTAAGAACAATCTAAGGTATTTTCCCTTTTGCAGACTTCCAGATACCATTGTCTACTAAGGGTCTCCAACCTGATTCAGGAACAGAAAGGCCTGTGGCCAGGAAACAAGCCATGTAAGTTAGCAGACAGAAACAGAATTTAAAGCAAGTGAGACGTTTTATCTCACACTTTGGGTTTTGTCCATATCTAACAAAAATGCTGAATTAGAAAAAATAATGTGAGGTTCTGAGTTCCTGAAGGGGTGGTCGTTAGCATAGAAACGGTCTGAGATCCTGAAGTGGAGGTGATTAACATAAAAAACTGAAATTAAATAGATGGCATCTTAAACCAACTCTAGAAAAATCTAAAAATTAATAATTCCTTCTACATCTGATTCACTACAAAGATTTTTCTATAAAAAGGTAATGCTGCCAATACTAACTTATATATACAATAATTTTCTAATTTTCCCAATAACAGCAATCTGGGAAATGCATTACATCCTTAACAGTCCAATCACAAAAATTTTAATATATTAAGAAAAGTTGATCATTTCATTCCTCATCCCAATTTTACTGCAATTTTACTTTGCCAATTTTGACGTGATGTTTCATGCCCAGCATCTAGATAACGCATCAAACGTCTAGTTGTCATTGCAGAGCAAAAGATAAAACTAGCTTTAAATTATAAAACATCAACGCGCATACAACTGTCTGGGTAGAACAATATAAAATTTTACTTAATCAGATCTTACATGTCAAACTCTAGGTACAATAACAGTAGAAACATTCTCTGCATCTAAGAAATAACAAGATTAAGTATAGATCTACTCAGGGAACTAACATTCTAACCTCCTTCCAAAATGACAAACTAGAACGGCAAAATTACACTCAGGCACATGGAGTACTCTTCTCTCAAATCACTCCACAGAGAACTTCATCATTTGCTCCGCCCTCTAATAACTCATGCAAAAAAAGTTCAGCACCATCAGAGAGAAACAAGGCATAGAGAATTCATAGAATGGCTTAGGGCCTTTCCTCCAGGCGGTAAGAGGATCTCCGTGTGCCCTTTTCAGGGGTCCAAAGGGAAAGAATAACCGAGGATTTGGGGGATGCTGACACCCCAAAACTGACTTTCTCTCAAAGAAGTTTCTGCCGCCATCCCTATTTAATCAGCGGGAGGCTCCGGCGCCATCGTCCCAGTCTTTATGATTTTATTATGGGGAGGTGGGAAACGCCACCCAGGATTCCTCCAGGCCTTCCCTATTAAGGTTGGGGGGGGTCCCCCTCATTCTTCTCTTAAAACCTCTGTCTTAAAGGTACTCCTCAGCAACCCCCCTTCTAGCGGCCTATCCCCCAGGATCGGTAAAGGCACTGCCGAACCCACCAGTCTCGCCGTTAAGGCGGGAGGGCCCGAGCACGCCAGGGCCACGGCGATGGCTCTGAGGGGCCCAGAAAGGGGAAGGGCAGGCCAGGGACTGGGGGAGAATGACCTGGCCGAGGAAGAATGGAAAAAGGAGGTAAGAGATGCACTGCACCCCAGAGCTGCACAGAGAAGAGAAGGTGATGAAGGAGGAGGAGGGCGGTGGCCCGGGTGCGGCCCCCCACCTCTCCCGCCCCCAGGTCCCCGGGCCGGCGGGGGCGGATGAGATCGGCCCATTCCCCGGGTCTCGACTGACAAGGGGGGCGTTGGGGGTAGTGGGGGTGTCTCCCTCCACACTGTGAGGAGGCCGAGAACGAGGTATGGGGTGCGCGGGGGGGGGCTGTCTCCCGCCTGAACCCGGAGACCCGACGCCGTCGTCGCCTCTTCCTCAGAAGGGAGGACGGGAGCTGTGGGTAAAGCCCGAGGGAGAAATGCATGAAGGTAAGAGGAAGCCCGGGACGGAACGGCCGTCCGCTCCAGACCCCACTCTCCACCTTCCGGTAACCGCGTCTCTTACCGGTGATGGCGGTGAACTGCTGAATTAACCCCTTCAGCGCCGACGACGCCGCGGAGCCCCCGTGGGCAGCCATCTTACCGCCGCCGCCGCTGCCGCCGAACAACAACACAGACACACACGGACCGCCCTCCCCCACCTCGCCGCACGGTTTGCGCATGCTCATTGACCGCCCCCAAGCTCCGCCCCTCCCGCCCCGCCCCCCTCGCGGCGGTCGGCGCAGGCGCACTTCTAGACCGGTCCGGGAGCGCTCTCTGCTTTCCCCGTTGGTGGGCTGCCCGGTTGCTGCCTCCTGGCAGCATCCTTTACAACCTTTGGTTCCTTCCTATTCAAGCTCCAAGGCCAGTCTGACAGGCGCGGTATCTGTTCCTGGTTTCCGCAATAAACTTCGGGCTCGGCAGGTAATAGGTTCTTTGCGTTTCAACTTCACAAGTTTTATTGACAGATCCAACTGCCGATGACAGTTTTTCCTTCTTCTTTTTTTGCAGCTCCATGGTCCTCTGCTAGGTTTTTTGCAGCTCCTATCAAAATACAAATCCTACACTCATCGCACTGAAGCGTCTTTCGCACCTGCTCTCCAACCCCTAAACTAATTGCCTAGCTAACCAGTGCGACGACCCATCCAACAAAAGTAAAATTACAGAACCCTTCATGCCAATAAAGCACTGGGTGCAGAGTCTGACATACAGCAGATTTAAATAAATGATTGTCCAGTCCACTTTCCTTCAATAAATTTGTCAACCCATGTCTCCCTTCAAGGTCTCACTTCGTTTTCTCACCTATAAAACGAGGAGGTGTCATTTAGGTAAAAATAAAAATGTTTTTGTATATACAGTGTGTATATATATACATAGAGAGAGAGAGAGAGCGGGCACTGGAAAGTTGTACTCAAAAGGATACTGATGACCCCTAGAGAGGGAAGCAATAAAGGGGATGGAAAAGGGGGACTTCGAGTGTTTTTAACCCTTTATTTTTAAAAAAAGATTTTATTTATTTATTTTAGAGAGAGCGTTTGCAGGTGAGTTGGGAGAGGGCAGAAGGAGAGGGGCAGGCAAACTCACTGAGAGCTGAGAGAGTGTGGCTGGATCTCATGACTCTGAGGTCTTGACCTGAGAGCAGAAATCAAGAGTGGGAGGGAGGCTCAACCCACAGATTCATCCAGTTGCCCCATCTTTTATTTGTAAACAAAGATAATATTAATACATTACTTACATTTTAAAAACAATTATAAGGGTGCACTAAAAATTGATGATCCCTCCCTTTATTTATGAGAATAAAATTAAGGAGACTTAATTTAGGTTCTAACCTCCCAACCACACATATTTTGCATCTACATAAGAAAATGGCCCAGTAAAACATGAGAGGAGTCATCTGGAAAACTAACCCATCCTCAGAGTGTGTAAATGTGCAGTTGGGGAGAATTAAGAAATAACCAAGTCAAGTCAAGATAACTATAAGGTTAGAGCTTCAGAAAGATATGACTGATATCTTATGATTGAAGATATGATTGATATGATATCAGAAAACGGACTCCTGATCAAGAGTATTGTCAACTAAATAACAAAGATTGGTCCTAGCACCTACAGGTTGCTGCAGTTCTCTGGGTGTGTTGGGGACTCCTAAGGACTAGTCATAGATTTGGGAAGCTGTTTGGCTCACACTGACACAGAAGTACAAAAAAGAGGAAAACAAGGGCAAGAAACAGTGTGACCTCTTCATTACTTTTTAATTTTTTTTTTTTTTTTGAGAGTGAGTAAAGTGGTAAGAGTTTTATTAAGTGAGGGTACAGGAAAAGCTCTCAAGAGTGAGAGGGGTCCTGCCAGGGTTGCCCTTACTTACTGTTTTATTAAAATTTTGGGTTTTTTTTTAAAGTAAGCTCTATACCCAATGTGGGACTTGAACTCACAACTCTGGGATCAAGAGTTGCACACTCCATGGGGTGACTGGGCGACTGTGAGTCAGTTAAGCATCTGACTCTTGATTTCAGCTCAGGTCGTGATCTCAGGCTCAGAAGATGGAGCCAGTAAGCTATGCTTACCATGGAGTCAGCTTCAGACTCTCTCTGTCTCCTTTGGACACCTGGGTGACTCAGTCAGCTGGGTGTCTGCCTTTGGCTCAGGGCATAATCCCAGGGTCCTGGGATTGAGGCCTGCATTGGGCTCTCTGCTCGGAGGGGAGCCTGCCTCTCTGCCTGCTCTGCCTGTTCCTCCCTCTGCTTGTGCTCTCTCTCTGACAAATAAATAAATAAAATCTTAAAAAAAAAAAAAAAAGACTCTCTGTCTCCCGCTGCCCCTCCTCCTTGCACTTTCTTCCCCCCACCCAAATAAATAAACCTTCATTTTTTTCTTTAATTTTTTTTCTTTTTTTAAAAAATAATTTATTTATTTATTTGAGAGAGTGAGAGAGAGAATGACCTGGGGGCGGGGGGCGGTGGAGGCAGATGGAGGGGGAGAAGCTGAGCAGGGAGCCCGACAGGGGTCTCAATCCCAGGACCCTGGGATCATGACCTGAACCAAAGACAGACACTTAATGACTGAGCCACCCAGGTAGCCCAAGAAAGTATATTTAAATACATTCTTCAAATCATAGAAAATATTTTTTAATGGACTATCCTCAGAAAAACTGCAAAAATATTATATGTTGAATAATGAAAAACTTAAAGAAATTTAAGAATATTTATTTGAGAGAAAGAAATAGAGATAGTGAGAGAGAGCATAAGCAGGGAGGAGAGGGAGAAACAGGCAGGGAGCCTGAGGTGGAGCTCGATCCCAGGACCGCAGGACCATGACCCAAGGCTGATGCTCAACTAAGTCACCCAGGCACTCTGAAAAATTGAAAATTTTTAATAATAAAGGGTAAATATCCCAAAGCTAAACATCGATTACTATTTGAATTATCTCACCAAATTACACTAGGATTTGTTTTTAATTTTAGGTCTAGTTTTAAAACAATCTGTAACATGTTACTGTACTTTAATGGAATGACAGTAAATGAGCTAGAAGAGATAATCAACATAATCTGATTCAACACTAGCATTTTATCATGACTCTTCTGAGATTCAGAGTTTGAGAGAGTTAAGGTTACAAAACAATAGGGCAGAGCCTAGAATCCCAATTCCTTGAATCCTAGACAAATGTACTATACTTTGATTGTAAATGACAATATTTCTTTTGTTTAAAAAACATAACTATATTAGACAGTTTTTAAAAATTCAACTGTTGGGTGCCTGGGTGGCTCAGTGGGTTAAGCCGCTGCCTTCGGCTCAGGTCATGATCTCAGGATCCTGGGATCGAGTCCCGCATCGGGCTCTCTGCTCAGCAGGGAGCCTGCTTCCCTTTCTCGCTCTCTGCCTGCCTCTCCGTCTACTTGTGATTTCTCTCTGTCAAATAAATAAATAAAATCTTTAAAAAAAAAAAATTCAACTGTTGACACAAGACATAACAAAAATGTAAGGAGAAAGATTGAAGGAGAAAGTAAAAAAGATATACAGAGGTAGTATTAAGAAAATGAAGGCTGGAGTAGCTGTATTAATTTCAGACAAGATAAATTTTAAAGCAAAATATATCATCAGAGATAAAGAGAGTCACTATATAATGGCAAAAAGAACAAGTAATCAGAAACATAAAATAATTCCAAACCTGTATGTACCCAATAATATTGTCTAAAGGGTGTATAAAAAAATTAATGTTTAAAGAAGAAATTTGACATATGCAATTATATAACCCTCTTCTCTCAGGCAAAAGTAGTAAAGATACAGAAAATACTTATTCTATTCAAGTATATGTGGAATAAAATAAAAATTGACCACAAGTCTCAACAAATGTCAAATAACCATTATAATACAGAACATGTTTTCTGAATACATATGGGTTAAATTAGAAATTATTTTAAAACAATAACTTAAAAAGAAATTCATATACCTGGAAAGTTAAAAACAAACTTCTAAATAACTCTCGGACCAAAGACAAAATAAAAATGGTGTCTCCTCCAGAGTACCAACAGATAACAGATGTCATTCAAATGATTTATAAAAGAACACATCTTAAAGGTATAGGGTAGGTGGGATATGTGGGAATCAAGGGTCAGTGGAGGATCTGGGATCTGCGACAGCAGAATAGTCACAACCTGTAGGTCCAAAGGGATAAGAGAGGTCTTACCAGAATCCGAAAGGACAGCGAATCATATTTGTAGAGCAGGCCACCTTTTCCCAAGCATGACCTCTCAAGGGATGTAATCAAGCTGAGGCAATCTCAAAGAAGAGACCAGGGAAAGAAATATTCTGACCTTGCTCTCCTCTCGTTTTATCTCCTGCCAGGAATCCCCACTGGGGACAGAGGGCACAGCAGCCCACTGATGTCCGTATAGGCAGCCTGTGGGCCAGAGAACAGGGTAGAGAAGGAAGGAAGAGAGTAGGTTTGGAGGGGCAAAGGGAAGTTGATAGGCACTAAGGGAAAGTGGAAAGTATTTAAAACTGAATGATCATGGCAACATATATCAAAATTTGTGGCATAGAGTTTTCATAGTACCTAAAGGAAAAGTATGTAAACTTAAATGTTTATATTAGAGAAGATTAGAAAATGAGTAGTTCAACATCTAATGAAGTAGTTAGCTGGGTAGCGCAGTTGGTTAGACATCCAACTCTTGATTCCAGCCCGACTCATGATCTCAGGGTTGTGGAATTGAGCCCCACCTTGGGCTCTGCACTCAGGGCAGAGTCTGCTCGTCCTTCCTCTGCTCCTCTCCCCACTCACATTTTCTCTATCTCTCTCAGATAAATAAATGAAATCTTTTTTTAAAAAGTTACTAATGGAGCAAAAGGGTAAACCTAGGGAAATTTGAAGGGGAAAATGCAGGAATCAATAAAGAGAAGGAAAAAAAGAGGATCCACATACCAAACTCTAAATCTGTGAAGTTAACAAGTAAAATTTAAATCCTTTGGCAAATTATATTAAGAAAAAAAAGAAAAAGACAAACAATATTGAAATAATGAAAAAATGGAACATAGCAGATACAGCAGCAATTTTAAAGATAAAGGAATATTATGAACAATTTTAAGCCAATGAATTAGGAAATGAATAAATGGCAGCTTCTTGGAAAAATAAAATTTGCCAAAACTGATTCAACTATGAGTAGACTTATGACAATTAATGAAACTACCACTCAAATAAACAGCCAGACCCAGATGATTTTATAGGTGATTTCTATCAAAAAAATAAGAGGCAGATAATCCTAATATGCAATTATTATGCATAAATAATACACAAATTATTCCAGAGAGAGAAACAAAGGGGACAAACCCCTCCTTCTATGAGGTTAGGAGAACCTTATTATCAAAACCAAACAAAGCAGCAGATGAAAGCTCAATCTCACATAAGGTTACAAAAACAAAAATATTAAACAAATATTTAGAAAGCCAGTTACACACACACACGCACATGCATACACGAATATATTTTTAATAGATCTATCTCGGGAATACAAGCATAATTTTACAGTAAAAAGATCTTTCAATGTAATTCATAATGGTGGAACGAATAAGAGAAGCCATTTGATTGATTTGATCAGATACAGAAAAACCAATGATATAAATCAATATCCCTTCACAAAACAACAAAAAATACTTAATCTAGGTAGAGAAAGAAACTTCTTCAACCTAATAAAATAAATTTACCAAAAGTACAGAGCAAACAGCATTATACTTAATAAAACATGTAAAGTATGCACTCTATCCCTATTTCTAGTCAACCAGTATACTGGAAATTCTAGCCTTAGCAGTAAGACAAGAAAGAATATGGGGTGCGTGGGTGGCCCAATCGGTTAAGTGTCTGCCTTCGGCTCAGGCCATTTTTTTAAAAAGATTTTTTTAAATTTATTTGTCAGAGAGATAGAGCACAAGCAGAGGGAGTGGCAGGCAGAGGGAGAAGCAGGCTTCCCACTGAGCAAGGAGCCTGATCCAGGCTCTATCCCAAGACCCTGGGATTATGACCTGGATTGAAGGCAGACGCTTAACAGACTGAGCCACCCAGGCGTCCCCTCAGCTCAGGTCATGATTCCATGTCGTCCATTGTCCAGCTCCCTGCTCAGTGGGGAGTCCGCTTCTCCCTCTTTTTCTACCCCTCCTCCTTGCTCATGCTCTCTCTCTTGCATACTATCTCTCAAATAAATAAATAACATCTTTTAAAAAGAGAAAAAGATGGGGGCCTGGGTTGCTCAGTTGGTTGAGCGACTGCCTTCAGGTCAGGTCATGGTCCTGGATCCCACATTGGCTTCCCTGCTGAGCAGGGAGTCTGCTTCTCCCTCTGACTTTCCCCCTCTCATGCTCACTCTCTCTCTTTCAAATAAATAAATAGAGAGAAAAAGACTATGTAAAAGAATTTTAAAAGAAATTTAAAAGTATTATTATAGATTATATGGTTACACAGAAAATCTAAGAGAACCAACAGACAAGTTTTAGAATCCATAAAAAAGTTCAGGTATATTTCTGGATATAAAACCAATATACACGTTTTATTTTATTTTGTTTTATTTCAGTTGGCTTCATGCTCAACATGGGGCTTGAATTTACAACCCAAGATCAAGAGTCACATGCTCCACTGACTGAGCCAGCCAGGTGCCCCCACCCCCAGTATACATATTCTAAAACTGTATTCCTAAACATGAGGAGCAAATAGTTTGAAGCTGCAAGTAAGAAAAAAATCCATAATACCAACTAAGAATGTTTACATGAAGTATGTACCCAAGCATAGATTTAACAAAAATGTACAAAGTTTCATGAGAAAAATTATGAAATTTTATTGATAAAGTTTGTTTGATAAGCATTAATTAAAGAAATCTATATTCATGTATGGGAAGACTCAATATTATAAAGATGTCAATTTTTTATATATTAATCAATAAATTCAATGTTATTCCAATCAAAATACCACAGTTTCTCAAATATTTTAATAAGGTGATTTTAAAAGTCAAGAACAAAGGATCAACAATAGTCAAGACACTTTTGAAGTAGAAGAACAAGGGGGAGTTCTACCCCACTAGATCCCAAGAATTATTGTAAAAGTATAGTAACTGAGTGTGTGAGGAAATGGTGGGAGATAGACAAATAGAGTACAGAGGGACTGGACAGAGACACAAACATCTGTGACAGAAGTGACCACAAATCAGTGAATGAAAGGATAGAATAACACATCCATGTGTACAAATAAAATTGGTTCTCAACTCCACATAAAATACAAAAATAAATTACAGATTTATTAAAGATTTAATTAAGAAGAGCGAAACTTGACAACCTGTGGAAGAGAATCTAGGGGCCTATGAGAAAGACTTAAGTAGAACAGTTCCGCTAACTTAGGGAGGTGATACCATGCACATTTGGTACTCCAGGGGGCGCCATTCCTGTGGAACACAAAGTGATCTCAGGAAAGCCTTCCAGTGGATCACAAAAGTCCTGATTAAGGAAGGGAAAGATTTCTTCGAGAAGATATAAAAGTACAAGTCATAAAAGGAAAAAGTGATAATTTGACGACATCAAATTATAAATGTCTGTAATGTAAGCGGTGAGGCTGGAACTTAAACCCAAACAAAAATGAGCTTACAAAACTGCTGCGAAGTGGTGTGTTCATAACTGTAAAAAGAAAATCCAAAGAATGAAAATATTTTGATTATTTTTTTCGGTGTCTTTCAGGTGGACCCAGTATTACACTATCAAAAAAGTGTATTATCGTGAGACAGGCATTAAGTCATTTAGGGTACTATGTAATAAATCAGGAAATCCCAACCTGGCTGGCTTAAATAATAAGAAAAGTTAGGGCAGGGTCTCTGTCCCAGTACCACGGGCTCCAGCTCTGCTTGTCTTGACTTCCCATCTGGCTGAGCTTTGTCCTATGCTGAAAGCAAGATATCAACAGTAGTTCCAAGCATCACATTCAGGTACTATAACATCCAGGGAAAGGGGTACCTGGGTGGCTCAGTGTGTTAAAGCCTCTGCCTTCAGCTCAGGTCATGATCCCAGGGTCCTGGGGTCAAGCCCTGCATCAGGTTCTCTGCTCAGCAGGGAGCCTGCTTCCCTCTCTGCCTCTCCTCTGCCTATTTGTGATCTCTGTCAAATAAATAAAGAAAATCTTTTTTTTTTTTTTTTAATCCGGGGAAGGAACTACTTACTTCATCTCTTCTAACAGGTCTTTTTTTTTTTTAATTGAGAAACATTTTCTAGAAGTCCCTTGGAAGGCTTTCCTTCAAAATTTATCAGTCTGAATTGAGTCACAATTTTGTTCCTAAAGCCGTCCCTGCCAAGGGATGTGAGATAAACATAACTGGTTTAGTAAAGCATATGGTGTTGTGGAGGAAGGTAGATGCCTCCTTAAAGTCTGGTGCTTTTAGGAAGAAAGAAGGAAGGGGATGGATGTTAATTAGGCAATCAGAATCTGCTCCATTCATAAAGCTTCACTCTAACACGATGAAATATTCCTCCACTACCTTTACCTAGAACCGTCTGAGTGATAATTAGCCTGTCTCCAGGCTTCTTGATACCAGGAAAGTGGTGAAGAGTATGTTGATCATGGAAACTTCGATCTTCTCATACAAGACTTAAAAATTGGTGTAGGGGGGGGCACCTGGGTGGCTCAGTGGGTTAAAGCCTCTGCCTTTGGCTCAGGTCATGATCTCAGGGTCCTGGGATGGATCCCTGAATCAGGCTCTCTGCTCGGCGGGGAGCCTATTTCCCTTCCTCTCTCTCTGCGTGGCTCTCTGCCTACTTGTGATCTCTGTCTATCAAATAAATAAATAAATAAAATCTTTAAAAAAGATTGGTGTAGGGTTGGAGTTTTCTATTCGTATGGCTTTAACTATTTCCAGAATGTTCTGTAAATGAAATTACACAGGTTATACCCTTTTGAGTCCAGCTTCTTGCACTTAGAGTAATGTATTTCTGAGTCATGCATGTTGCTCCTGTGTCAGTATTTCATTCCTTTTTATTGACGACTAAAATTTCATAGTAAGGAAGTACCACGGTCTGTTTATCCAGTCATCAGTTGAAGGTCTTTTGGGTTGTTTCCAGTTAGGGGGAATTATGAATATAGTGGATACAAACCCATTTATATGTTGTGTAAATATAAGTTTTCACTTCTCTTGGGAAAATACCTAGGTATAGAATTGTTGGGTTGTATGGTGAATGTATGACTTTATAAGAATCTGATAAACTGCCCACGGATTATTTTTTTTTAATTTTATTTATTTGACAGCGAGAGAGGGAACATAAGCAGGGGGAGTGGGAGAGGGAGAAGCAGGTTTCCCACTGAGCAGGGAGCCCGATGTCAGCCTCAATCCCAGAACTCTGGGGATCATGACTTGAGCCAAAGGCAGACACTTAATGCTGACACACCCAGTGCCTAATTGCTATGAAAAAATGCTAACAATTGTTGGATCTAAGTAGTAATGTATTGGTGTTTGTTATACTCTTCTTTCAACTTTTTTGTATTTTGAAACTTCTTTATCCATTCATCAGTTGAGATAGCTGAGAAAAGAAATTTTAATTGATTTTTTTTTAGTAATCTCTGCACCATATGTGGGGTTCAAACTTGTGACCCTGAGATCAAGAGTCACATGCTCTACCAACTGAGCCAGACAGTCACCTGAAATAGCTGAGAAAATTTAATTACTGTATTTTTTAAAAATATTTTATTTATTTATTTGACAGAGAGCACAACTTGGCAGAGAGGCAGGCAGAGAGAGAGGAGGAAGCAGGCTCCCCGCTGAGCAGAGAGCCCGATGTGGGGCTCAATCCCAGGACCCTGGGATCATGACCTGAGCTGAAGGCAGAGACTTTAACCCACTGAGCCACCCAGGTGTCCCTAATTACTGTTTTTTTTTTTTTTTTTCATTTCTATAAGTTCTATTTATATTTCAAATCTGGTTAGTCAATTTTTAAAAAACAATTTCTTGTTTCTTGAAGATGCTTTCAAACTAACATCTTATTTCTTTAAACATGATAATCATAACTGTTTTTTAAAGGATTTTATTTATTTATTTGACAGAGAGCGAGAGCTCACAAGTAGGCAGAGAGGCAGGCGGGGGTGGGGGTGGGGAGCAGGCTCCCTGCTGAGCAGAGAGCCTAATGTGGGGCTTGATCCCAGGACCCCGAGATCATGACCCGAGCTGAAGGCAGAGACTTAACCCACTGAGCCACCCAGGCGTCTCTCATAACTAATTTTTAATCCGTGTTTGATAATTCCAGTATCTATTCATATTCTATCTGATTTATACTGCTTTTTATACATGGTGCCTGGGTTTCTGTGTGTGTTTAGGTTTTATTGTTTTGTTTGGTTTTGTTTTTTACTGTGAGGTGCTTAGTTTTTTCCAAAAGTATTTATGGAAATTCTTTGAAGTCGAAGGGGAAGGCATGTTTCTCTCAAGAAGATTTACCTTTGTTCCTGCCAACCATTTAGGTGCACTACCATATGGGGACCAATTTAAGTCCAAAGTAATTTTGAGGCTTTCTTTTTTTTCTTTTTTAAAAAGATTTTATTTATTCATTTATTTGAGAGACAGAGAGAGAGCACAAGTGGGGTGAGGGGCAGAGGGAGAAGGAGAAGCAGACTCCCTGCTGAGCAAGGAGCCCAATGTGGGGCTTGAACTCAGGACCCTGGGATCATGACCTAGCTGAAGGTAGACGCTTAACCTACTGAGCGACCCAGGGGCCCCAATTTTGAGGCTTTCCGAATCACACAAGAGATATGAATTTGGGCCACTAATCAGCATGTGAGAGCTGGTCTCCGATACATGTTCTCACAGACAGCCCCCACTCTCCATTACCCATCTCCAAGGCAAGTTTCCATGCAGCCCCATGGTGACGGGAGGTAGAAAGGGTATTTATTTCTGGTTCTCTCTCTCTTACCAGAGAGGGCCTAGTGTTATGGGGAATGTTTCATATTATACTCCTTTTATGGGCCAAACTGTGTCCACCTCCTTGCCCAATTCATATGTTGAAGTTCTGACCCTTTATGCCTCAGAATGTGTCTGCATTTGGAGATAGGGTCTTTAAAGAGGCGATTAAATTAAATGAGACAGAGTCGGTCATAATCCAGCCTGACTGGTTTTCTATATAAAGAGGAAATGTGGACACAAAAGGAGACACAAGGGATGCCCATGCACAGAGGAAAGACTGTGGGAGGGCACTGGGAAAAGGCAGCTCCATCTGCAAGCCAGGGAGAGAAACCTCAGAATTAAACCAAACCTGCCAACCTCCTGACCTTTGATTTCCAGTTTCCAGGACGGTGAGACAATAAATTTCTGTTGTTTCAGCTCCCCATTCTGCAGTACTTTGTTATGGTAGTCCTAGCCAAGGAATGCAACTCCCCACCTTGCACGTCCTGGCCTTTGACTTCTTTTAATTTTTTTTTTAAGATTTTATTTATTTATTTGACAGAGATCACAAGTAGGCAGAGAGGCAGGCAGAGAGAGAGGTGGAGGCAGGCTCCCTGCTGAGCAGAGAGCCCAACGCGGGCCTCGATCCCAGGACCCTAGGATCATGACCTGAGCTGAAGGCAGAGGCTTAACCCACTGAGGCATCCAGGCGCCCCAGCCTTTGACTTCTTTATTCCACACCCGGAGGGACTGTGAAAATTGTAGCTCACATGGGCCAGATCTGGCATATGCCCTCCAAGAAAGGAGACTTCACTGTTTTTTTTCCTTTCTGAGATCCTACATTTCTTCTCTCTGACTTTGGCCCCACAATTCCGTACTATCTTTTTTTTTGTCAGCTCTTTAGTGGTTTTATGAACTTTTGATTTATAATAGTATCCAGGATTTTTAGTTGGTTTTTGTTTTTTGTAA
The DNA here is from genome assembly GCF_009829155.1 of Mustela erminea. Taxonomy (NCBI): domain Eukaryota; kingdom Metazoa; phylum Chordata; class Mammalia; order Carnivora; family Mustelidae; genus Mustela; species Mustela erminea. Next base: position 102,974,341 of record NC_045614.1, read on the forward strand.
GACAGTCTATCCAAATACCTCTTTCCACAGACCAGCTTTGCCAGAGCTGCAACACCATCGTGGTGAGGAGTTCATGTGAAGACGTCCACAGTCCCAGTACTGGAAGACTTCAAGAAGGAGCGAGGAAGGGGAGGAAGTGGAGGGAGAAGAGAGGAAGCAAGAGAGGGAGGCAGGTGGAGAAAGAAGGAGGGGAGAGAGTGGAAAAGTGGGAGAGGGAGAAAAAGGGAGAGAGAGTTGAGGGTGAGTGGAGAGAAAAGAAAAGTCAAGAAATAGCAGATCAGGGCACCTGGGTGGCTCGGTTGGTTAAGCAGCTGCCTTCGGCTCAGGTCATGATCCTGGAGTCCTGGGATCAAGTCCCACATCGGGCCCTCTGCTCATCAGGGAGCCGGCTTCTCCCTCTGCCCCTCGCCCCTTGCATGCTCTCTCTCTCTCTCTCAAATAAATAAAGTCTTTAAAAAAAAAAAGAAAGAAAAGAAATAGCAGATCAGACATGATAGATGCACGGCCAACCTCAAATCCTCAAGGTTAGGAGAAGAAAGAATGATAATTTCCATCAAGAAGTTTAGAAGAAAAGTGAATTTTCAGAGAAAATGACCACGAGTACCGTTCAGAGTGTTAGTAAGACAACAAAGGATAAGACAGGAATAACATTTTTAGTTAAATGAAAGCTACCATGTGGTAAGTATAAATCTTAGTGCACAAGCTTATAGAACAAAACATATAATTTTATTTTTCCATAACTCCATTTAATTTTTATTATTTCCAGGGGATTCCAGGAGATCTTCCTTTAGTCCAGAGGTAGAGTAGCCTGGTAACTAATCATCAATTTAGCTCCCAGATCTATAGTCCATGCCCTAGGGTTTTCTTTCTTTTCTTTTTTTAATTTTATTTATTTTTTAGAGAGGGGGCAGAGAGTGAAAGCATGAGAGAACACAAGCAGGAGGAGCACCAGAGAGAGGGAGAAGCAGACTCCATGCTGAGCAGGGAGCCCGATGTAGGGCTCTGTCTCAGGACTCTGAGATCATGACCTGGGCTGAAGGCGGCCACTTAGCCGACTGAGCCACCCAGGTGCCCTTTTTCTTTTGTTTTTATTTACCACCTTGAGACCTAGGTTTTGAAATTCAGAAGCCAAGAATTGACTCCTTTCCTTTTCCTGCTTCCGACTTTGTCTCGGCATTAATTAAGGATGGTTTTGCCTGTCAACAGCAGAAAACCTGAATACCAGTGGCTTGAGTAACAGGAAGTTATCTTTCTTATACAAGATGTCCAGAAGCAGGCAGGCTGATACTGGTTTGGTGGAGACAGGCCTGATAACCCTTGGCCTTTTTTTCATATTTGCAAGATAGCTTTTGAAGCTCTAGACATCAAAATCAATGTTTGAGGCAGGAGGAAAGGGAAGGGCAAAGCAAAAACTTTCCCAGAAACCCCAAGCAATTGTTGGTGTTTTTCTCATTGGCCATGATTGTGTTATAGGGCATAATCTCAGAAAAGGAATTCTCAGCCAAAAGTCCCTGACATTCATGATGATGGGACCTGGGTATTTGCCCCAAATTAGATTCCACAACCTAAGAACTCCCTCTTATAGGGATGCCTGGGGGGGCTCAGTCGGTTAAGCGCCTACTTCAGCTCAGGTCATGATCTAAGGGTCTTGGGATAGAACCCAAAATCAGACTCCCTGCTCAGTGGGGATTCTGCTTCTCCCTGCCCCTCCCCCTGCTCATGCTTTCTCTCTCCCTCTCTCTCAAATAAATAAATAAAATCTTTTAAAAAATGTCTGGGTTTTCAGGAGAACAAATAGGAGATAAGTTTTAGTAATGCTTGTCTATAACGTTATGATTGGTCTTTCTGTCTCTTTCAGGGTCGTAAAATTTCTCTGGAGAAGGAATTTGGGGGAGGTTTTGTTCCTGTTTTCCCTTCTGGGAGTAAATCTTCCCTGAAGAGGTATTCACGGCGGCCTTATTTCCTAGATGTTGTTGCTTTTAGTCACATAAGAAAGCTCTGAGAAGACTATTTTTCTGCAATTGTTGAATCTCAAATGTCTTCAGCTTAAAATAATCTTTATACTAAGTGACATATTTTTGGGTGGCATATTCTGAGCTCCCTTACTCAGCATTAGGTATTCTTACAAATCTATTGTTCTTGTGTTGAGTTCTCTCTCTCGGGACTAGGTTTTGAGACTCAAATCCTACAACTAATTTATTTTCCTCTCTTTTTTCCTGGCTGAACTCTTCCCAGAGAAATGAATGTCCAATAGCTTCAATGAGCAAATGTGACCAAATAATGCAAGTACAGAGTAAAATATTGGTTCATATCTCAAAAATGGATCCCGTCTTACATAGGTGACATCACCGAACCTCCTCAGCGATTCTGTGAGGAAGGGTTTATTTTCTGTTTCACAGCTGAGGAAGCACTCAGAGAAGTCAGGACTTTGGTTACAAGGTAAATTTGAATCCACATCTATCTGATTCTAGAACTCTCTTCTTGTCACTTCACATATATTATGTATGCATCAGCCTTTGGAAGTGTAACCTGAAGGCTCCAGGCCTTATCAGCGCCTGGGGATGCGAATGGGGTCACATTAGCACTCACCAAGTCACCCTTCACTTTTTCACACAGGATCTCAGCCCCTTCACAATGTCTCCCAAAGAGATTCTCACAGAAGTTCAAGAACAAGTTTACTGAGTATTGCTTTTGTCTGGGCTCTTCTCCCTGGTGAGGAGACCTGACCCAAAACTGGTGCTCATGCTGCCTGCTGTACCATGAGTAATGAGGTCCTTTTCTCTGACCAAGCCATCTCAGGACTTCTGCCGACATCCGTGAGACAGGAATCGGCTCACTTTTGAGCTTGTAGGGAGAGTCAGATCCCATCGCAGACCCGACACCCAGCACAGGCTGGCGGCTGGGTTCGACGTGGTGGCAGCCACACGAAGCAGTCGGGAGCCCAGGCTGAAGTGGCTGCAGTAAGAGCAGGTAAAGCCAAGGGCATCCAAAGAGAGGATGCCATGTCCCTACTAAGTTTCTCTCTCCCCAAATCTTGGGCAGCTCCCTTCCCTGCTCACTTTCAATGGAGAACCTGAAAACTGGAGCCATCAGGCAAGAACTCCATTGACCTGGAGTCACAACACCCACAGATATGTCTGTGTCATTTCACTCACCCCATCCCTTCGCACAACGGAAAAGCCATCTCTCCTCCCGCTCACGATCTATCCCTTCTTTCGCCTTCGTGTGTGTAGATGGCGACGTTCCTTCTCAACGAGAGTCTCTCCGCTGGCATTTCAGTGTGCCCAGGTGCCTCCTCTTCCCACCCGGCTCCCCACCTCCTTTCACAGCGAAACTTCCCTACATTGTTGTCCACACAACCACCTCTGTTTTTTTCCTCTCCTACTCACTTCAGAACCACTGAATGCGCAACTCCACTCACACAGCACCCAGTCTGCTGGGGTCACCTAAGACTTCAAAGTTGTTAATTCCTATAGATGTTTATTGGTTTTTATCTCAGCTGAATTTTGGGGTAGAATTCAGCATTTGCTTATTCCTCCTTCTTAGGACAAGCTCTTGCTCTTAGCCTCCAAGGTACTGTATCTGCTCATCTTTCCTCCTATCTCTCTGGCCCTCCTGCCCTCTCTCTCCTCTTCGGCTGTTCTTCCCTGGTGGCCATTCACTGTGTCCTCAGGGTTTGCCCAGGCCCATCCCTCTTTTCCTTTGTGGGGCAGGAAATCCCACCGTAGCCTCAGCTTTAAGCGCCAAAAATAAATGTGACTTACACATTTGAGGTGTTATATAAATAAATTAAATCCTTATGTTTACTTCATATAATTTATATTTAGCAAGGCAGCACATTTTGGGCTTCTGGGTGGTTAGGGTGACTCAGTCTGTTGAGTATCTGACTTTTGATCTCAGCTCAGGTCTTGATCTCAGGATTGTGAGTTCAAGCCCCACATTGTGCTCCGTGCTGAGCGTGGAGCCTTCTCAAAACACAAGTGCGTGCGTGCGTGTGCACGCACACACACACACACACACACACAAAACAAGGCAGCACATTATACTTGAAAGAATTGGGTTTTAGACTCTGATCTGGATATAAATTCTGACTTTTTCCACTTACTGTCAGAATCCCCTTGGGAAGTGTCGACGGCCCGGGTCTCAAGTTCTTCCTCTAGAAAATGGGGCATCCCATGCCCTTACTTGGTGTCTAGAACTGCACATAATCCCTTCCTTTTTTCCTTCTAAATTGGATCTTCACTTATTCCCTTTCTGAACAGAATAGAGTCAGAGTCCCGTCTCTGGAGTCAAGTCCTCGGTTCAAATCCTTACTTGTCCTCACTATTTCTCTCTGACCTTGGGCAAATTATTCAATATCCTTAAGTTTCAGTTTCCTTCATCTGTAAAATGGCATAAAATGGTATCTGCCTCACAGAATTGTTGAAAGGATTAGATGAGATGTTAAGCACATAGCATAGTACCTCACCATAGTTAGTTTTCAAGAAATGTTAACTCTTAGAAATATTATCTGATACATGTAGGCAGTCGTATTTCAGTTTTGATTACTTGAAACTTTAGGATTGTCCCCAAATAAGATGCAGTTCAGAGGTGATGAATGAAATTGAATAGCTCGAGGAGGCTGGCACATGTTTTACTAAGGTTAATAATAGAGTAAGTTAGACTCCTGAGTGTGACTCATAGGAGTATCATAATCTGAAACTCATACATCTGATGCCTGTAATTGGGACTTCTTTTAAACATATAATGATAATTTAGTTTTTAAATTTTATTTATTTATTTTAAGGAAGTTCTATATCCAGTATGAGACTCAAACCCATGGCCCCTAGATCAAGAGTCAAATGCTCTACCACCCCAATAAGCTAAATTTTTTATAATGAAGATGGAGGAAGCCAATACCTTCTGAATTTAGCATTTTTGCCTTTATAATCCAAAGTATGTGCTATTAGTAGTGCTATCCTTGACTGATGTCCGTTATAATAAAGACCAATACATCCCAAGATCACATGATGTCTTTGTTCCTTGATATTGCTCCTGCATCCCTCCTCACCGAGAGCCCCAGGATCAGAGGGGGCATAAATGGGAAAGGTGTTGAAAAGCAAAGACAATTCTGGAAAGAGTGACCTGAGGGGGAGAATGAATGCTGGGATTATCCCAGGCAAGGTGTCACTTCAATAGCATTTCCAGAAAAGCTCTGAAGTGTTTGTTTTTGTTTTTTTGTTTTTTGTTGTTGTTGTTGTTGTTTTTCTAGTAAGCTCCATGCCCAACATTGAGGCCAACATGGGGCTTGAACTCACAACCCTGAGATCAATACCTGAGTTGAGAGCAAGAGTTGGACGTTTAACCGACTGAGCCACCAGGTGCCTCTGCTCTTAATTTCAACTTGTCTTTAAATACCTGAAAATTTGTCACTGAAATGAATAAAAAGTATTTGGACACAATAAGTAGTCACATAATTGTATACAAGAATAGGGGTTCCTGGGTGGCTCAGTCGGTTAAGCATCTGACTTATATTGGCTCAGGTCCTAATCTCAGGGTCATGAGATGGGCTCCTTCAAGGGCTTAGAGCTCAGCCTCTGTGGGGAATCTGCCGAGATTCTCTCCCTTTGCCCCTCCTCCCACCCACACTCTCACGTGCTCTCTCTCCCTCTCTAAAATAAATAAATCTTTTTAAAAATATATTTAATTTATTTATTAGGGAGAGGGAGCATGCATGAGCAGAGGGAGAAGCAGGCTCCCCGTGAGCCAGATGCAGGACTCGATCCCAAGACCTTGAGATCATGGCCTGAGCCAAAGGCAGAGGCTTAACTGACTGAGAGACCCAGGCTCCCTAAGCTAAATAAATAAATCTTAAAAAAAAAATAGTCCATGTGAATAGGTGTCATCTCCTCCTCACTACTGCTTAAAGATAGCTAAAATAAGGAATGGCGGAGAGAATAGAAGAAATAGATGACTATCTCCAAATGTAGAGTGAAACTGTCATATAGATCTGCAGACAGGGTAGAGAAACAGGTGAAGTTCAACAGTCCTATTACTTTAAAATTACAAGCTTTAAAAAAATGTACCTTTATTAAGGACAAAATATGTGGAACTAGTATAATAACCTGAGGAAGCCATAAGGATTTTTTCCCCTCCCTGTTAACTGTTTTCCTCTGTGGTCCAGGGGCTCTCTTGAGACACAGGGGAGCATGTAGGCAGGGGTGCCTTGTGATATGGGAACTATGCAAAGGGTCATCAAGTGACCCATAGGAACCAAAGAACATGGGTTACAGATTTCATGGATTATTTTTTTTTAAAGATTTTACTTATTTGAGAGAGAGAGAGAAACAGAGAGAACATAATCTGAGGGAGAGGCAGAAGCAGACTCCCCACTGAGCAGGGAGTCAGTGAGGGGCGTGATCCCAGCACCCTGGGATCATGACCTCAGCCGAAGGTAGGTGCTTAAGTGACTGAGCCACCCAGGTGCCCCTTCATGGACTAATTTTTTTAAAATTGAGATATTAATTAGTTAAACTTGAGATAAAATTTACATGCAATAAAATACATACATTTTAAGTGCACTGTTCAATGAGTTTTCAAGATATGGAACATTTCCATGATTTTCAGTAGCTGGTATGCTTCCTAGTCTAGTTAAGAGTACCACTCAGGGGCCTGGCAAGAGATAGATGGCTCAGTTAAAATGAGATAATTTGAGAAGAGGGATTATTTATAAAGGCGTGGGCATGGTGTGGGGAAAGCACAAGATGGTTCCTTGTAGCAATGCCAGAGAACTGTTACCACTCCTAGATCAGAAGGGTAGAGAGGAGGAAGCAGTTACCAGACCCAGGAAAGAGAGGCTGTGTGGTGAGCACTTCCTTACGGGGCTATGACTCAGTTGAGACATGCAGCCAGCCAGCCAGCCAAACCAGGGCGATCCTGGAGAGAGGTGGGGGAGATAAGCACTCCAATCATACCCACCTCTCCCTCTTATTTCCTGCTAAATATAATTCAACTAGAAGTCAGAGGGTTAGCAAGGCCCCTTGCAGGTTATCTTCTTGGGGCATTCCAAGGACAAGAATGAAAAGTGGAATCTGAAGGGGCAATCAGAAAATGGGTTATACTGATAAGTGAGTTTAAGGAAGATGGAGCAAGACCTCTGGTGGGAAGGTTTTCTTGGGGGGAGCGGCAAGAGGGGAGGAAAGGCTGTTGCAAATTCAGCAGTTTCTCAGGCCATATGATCTATATGGTTTAACTACTGATGCATAACAATGTAACCACAGGGGCGCCTGGGTGGCTCAGTGGGTTAAGCCTCTGCCTTCGGCTCAGGTCATGATCTCAGGGTCCTGGGATCGAGCCTTGGCTCACTGCTTCCCCCTCTCTCTGCCTGCCTCTCTGCCTACTTGTGATCTCTCTCTCTCTCTGTCAAATAAATTAAAAAAAAAAAAAAGTAACCACAGTGTCTTGAAACAACAGCATGTAGATTATTACCCAGTTAGAAGCTGGGCACCGCTTAGTTACATCTTCTACCTGGGGTCTCGCAAGCGGGTATCGAGGTGTTGGTAGGGGCTGGGTTCTCATTTGGAGGCTCCAATGGGGGCAGGATCTACTTCCCTGCTCATGTGCTTGTTGGCAGCATACTTCTCTGTAATATAGAGAATTTTTTTTTTAAGATTTTATTTATTTATTTGACACACAGAGATCACAAGTAGGCAGAGAGACAGAGAGAGAGGGGAAAGCAGGCTCCCCACTGAGCAGAGAGCCCGATGTGGAGCTTGATCCCAGGACCCTGAGACCATGACCTGAGAAGAAGGCAGAGGTTTAACTCACTGAGCCACCCAGGTACCCCGAGAACTTTGGTTTTTGCTGGCTGTTGCTTTGAGGCTGTCCTCAGCTGCTAGAGGCCACTCATGCTTCCTTGCTGTGTGAGGTTCCCAGTATAGCTTTAAACACTCATCGCTGGAACAGCCAGCCTGGGGAGGTTAAAAGGTGCAGTGGATCAGGAGCATGCCATTGGGCAAGAAGGGGAAATGCCAAGGGGTCCTAGAGGTGGAAGATCTCAGAAAAACATCAGCAAGCATTCATTTTCAGAAGGTGAGGGCCCCTGTGGGCTGAGGAACTCCTGTGTGCAGGTTCCTGGAACAAATAGGGCCAGGCATAAGCATTGCAGGGGAAAGCAGGGAAAGGTAGGGGGATGCAGGGGGTGGGCAGGAGAGGCAGGTAGAGAGGAAAGTTGACTAGTGGTGGTGAATTTGAGAGGGAATCCCTTTAGAAAGCAGGGACAGTATCCCTTGGTAGCAGCTACCGTGATTGAAGAAAAGGAAGCAGTAAGAGGCAAGAGACTGCCAGAAATAGAATGGGATTTTAGTTTTGTTTTTTTTTTAAGATTTTATTTATTTATTTGACAGAGAGATAGAGAACAAGCAAGCAGAGAAGCAGGCAGAGAGAGAGGAGGGGAAGCAGGCTCCCCGATGAGCAGAGAGCCTGATGTGGGGTTCGATCCCAGGATCCTGGGATCATGACCTGAGCCGAAGGCAGAGGCTTTAACCCACTGAGCCACCCAGGTGCCCCGGGATTTTAGTTTTTATGGAAAAATAACAAGAGGGGCACCTGGTGGCTCAGTCATTAAGCATCTGCCTTCGGTTCAGGTCATGATCCCAGGGTTCTGGGTTCAATCCCGGCACCCAGCTCCCTGCTCAGTGGGAAGCCTGGTTTGCCTTCTCCCATTCCCGCTGCTTGTGTTCCCTCTCTCACTGTGTTTCTTTCTGTCAAATAAATAAAATCTTAAAAGAAAAATAAGAATAGCCAGGTTATTGTGAGGGAAAAGAAAAAAGAGCAATTCAGGCAACTTGCTGTATCATAAAACTTCAGTAGTTAAAACTGTGTTAGACACACGGATGGATAGCATGGCAATGAAACAGAACGGGAAATCCAGATATAGACAGTAATATGTTTAGTATACAGTAAAGAGGCCTTCTCAGATCAGTGGTGATAATGGGCTTTTTAAAAAAAATATGATCACTTAAAAATTAAAGAATAAATAAATTACTCTTGATATTGGGGTTGTGAGTTCAAGCCTCACACTGGATGTAGAGATTACTTAAAATTAAAGAATAAATTAAAAAAAAACGTGATGGGGGTGCCTGGCTGGCTCAGTCAGAACACGCAACTCTTGATCTCAGGGTCATGTGTTTGAGCCCCACAGCAGGTGTAGATACTACTAAACAAATAAACAAACTTAAAAAAATAGTGATAGGAAAACTGGATAAACAATGGGGGCAAAAAGTTGGACCATAATTACTCCGTACAGTAGATTAAACATCAAATGAGTCACATACACTGAAATGTAAAACGTACACACACAGACACACACACACATTTCCAGGGGGGCGGGTAGGAAGGGTAATGCCTCTATAGCTGTGGAGAAAATCCTTTTAACAAAAAAATCAGTATTTGTTTTTTAAATGATTAAAAATTAAATTATGTAAAGACACACTTCGGGGCGCCTGGGTGGCTCAGGGGGTTAAGCCTCTGCCTTCAGCTCAGGTCATGATCCCAGGGCCCTCGGATTGAGCCCTGCATCAGGCTCTCTGTTCAGCGGGGAGCCTGTTCCCCCCACCCTCTGCCTGCCTCTCTCCCTCGTGATTTCTGTCAAATAAATAAATAAATAAATAAATCTTTAAAAAAAAAATGACATACTTTCAACATGGCCAAAAAAAAAAAAAAAAAAAAAAAGGCTACTCAAGCCAAATGACAAATTGGTGTCAAAATATAAGATTAACACTCAATAACTAATACCTCAAATCTGTTTATTACCTAAGAAATGGACAGGTATGTTGGTGTCTGTTGATCAGCATTTCACAAAGCAAAGGTCAATCGTATATAGGGGAGCGTGATAGTATTGATGGTATGGAAAGTGTTCCCTGGCAATAGACCACTGATGATTAGCTGACTTCTAAAGGCTGTCACTGACTGGTTGGTTTTCAGAGGTGTGTTCAATGAATCAAAATGTCATGGATTCATTAGACAGGCTTATAACCTACTCTGGCAAGGTTACTTGTTACCACAGCTATAGAACAATCTATCTTTTTCTCAGAGTGTGGGGACTTTTTTATTCCCATTGGGAAATTTTTTTGTAACTTACTACAATCTTCCCAAATACATAAAAAGTCCCTAGAAATCAAGAAGTCCAACAACTCAGAAAAATAAGAATGCAAACAGAAAAAAGTATTGTTCTTAGAACTTAAAAAAAAAAAAACTCACTTCAATCTCATTCAAAATAAGTGTTTTCTATAGTAACTGCTCTTAAGACTGGAGAAAAATAGAAACAGATTCCATAAAATTAAGGTAAAAATGACAAAATAATGTTTTTTCTCTTCTCTCACCAAAGTAACTTTTTGACATTTAAAAACAATTCAGTGGTGGGGGGGCACCTGGGTGGCTCAGTGGATTAAGCCACTGCCTTCGGCTCGGGTCATGATCTCGGGGTCCTGGGATTGAGTCCTGCATCGGGCTCTCTGCTCAGCAGGGAGCCTGCTTCCCTCTCTCTCTCCCTCTCTGCCTGCCTCTCCGTCTGCTTGTGATTTCTCTCTGTCAAATAAACAAATAAAATCTTAAAAAAAAAACAAAAAAACGATTCAGTGGGGTGCCTGGGTGGCTCAGTTAAGTGTCTGCCTTTGGCTCAGGTCTGGATCCCAGGGTCCTGGGATGGAGCCCCACCTTGGGTTTCCTGCTCAGTGGGGAGCCTGCTTCTCCCTCTGTCTCTGCCCTCCCCAACCTACCCCACCCCCGTGCTCTCTCTCCCACTCACGCTCTCTCAAATAAATAAAATCTTTAAAGAAATAGAAAAATAAAAGTAAAAATAAATAATTTAATGCAAAAGCCACCAAACTTAGAATAAATGTTTCAGAAACATATATGGTACTCGAAGATTTTTTTAAAGATTTTTTTTAAGCCAAAGGTTGGGCTCCATTCTCATTTTTCTTTTCTTTTCTTTTTTTTTTTCTTTCTTTCTTTTTAATCTTTTGCTATTATGCAACATTAAAATCGCTACTTCTCCCCCTCTCCCAAAGACTTAGGTAATTAGGCCACTTACTATTTTTTGGTTTGTAACCTGTTCTTATCAGCAACCCCCCAAAATTCTCTTCTAAAAATATGCCAGTTAATGTAATTTTGAAATTTATGCAAATAAAAGCTTTAAGTAGTTTGCTATGCATTTGCCAATAGAAGTAATCAAGTAAAAAATTTTTTTTCTTACACGATGCTTTTGCAAGCAGGCAATCATTCTTGAAATCCTGGGATTTTGAACAGTTTTTAATTCAGTAAATTAAGAATACGGTTGTATAAACTACAACACTTCTAGCTCTTTGGAAGTGGAACAATTCTCTCACATGTTAAAACCAAATTGATCTGGTATTCTCTTAGTGCTCTTGCTAAAATTATACAATGTCTCTGCCATCTGATTTTTTTTGTAATCTAGGTTTACTCTGGAGAGTTACTTCATTATGATCTACTTCAATTACTCAAATGCCCTCCTTTAAATTTTACTCAGGATCTCTGAGATGTACCCAGAAATACACTCCTGGGAGCTCTGGGAATTTAGTGATACTGCTGGAGGCCTTCATTTTCCATACAAGAAATTTTAGAGAGGCGTGCCTAGCATCCCTGTAGGTGAGGAACTGGGTAGCTGGTAGGGAGTCAGGACAATGGTGGCTTTAGGTGATGTTAGTCTGTGTGGAGTGGCACGCCCAAAATGCTGAATGATCAACTCTGATCAAGATGGGACACTCAGATACCATGAGCCCAACAGAAGCTGGGCAGCTGGGAAGGTTCTCCATTATTTACTTCCATAGATCCTTAGCAAAGTCTTACTTCTGCACATCTGTGCTTATGCATCTTTTCCCCCACACACATTACTCCATCTTGTCAGGATAAAAGCTTTCTGTAGTTTTACCTTAGAAATTTCAAGACATCTTAGTCCCCAGAAACCACTGAAGGGACTCCTCTCTGATGTGGTTCCCCCACCCTCTTCTCTCTCAGCTACAAAAGACACTTTCCCACTCTCCCAGGCTCCTCCTTCAGCAAGCTTCCCGCTCTATTATAGGAAGTACTAGGAGGCAAGAGGAAAAGGGTTGTCTTGGTTTTTGCTGTTCCTATCAGTGCTTCCCCAGCAGTGGCAGTGGACTTGTTTCCAAATTCAACTTTCCTAAAACGAGACTCATTGGACACTTTTGGAGCACCAGCAACACCTACGAGGTTTCTTTCTTGAAGGTTTGAACACAAGCTCCGCGGTACACCCTCCCCCACCTCTTAAGTGCCTCGTTCTTAACTCAGACTCTTCCCTTCTGTTTCCCAGCTCTGAGGGCAGTAGCCACTTCCTGCAGTTACCATCTTTGGGTTAGAGATGTGTTCGTTCCCTTTGGTCTAACATTTGTCTAGCCAATTCCTCATTTTATAACCTCTGCTGAAATACTGTGGTTCTTGTTTTCTTAACTGGACTCAGATCGATACACTACATTTGTTTACTATCAACTGAGCAAGGAATGGGGTGCTCATCCCCATCCTGGGACTCAGGAAAGTCTGGGGTCAGTCTAACCTGCAGTAAAAGATGGACACAAAAGTCCATTATAGGACTTGAGGGAGATGAAGGATACAAAAATGTGGAGACTCCGTGCATGATTCCCACCTGACAGAAAGCCTTCCGAAATGAACGATTTCCAGGGACAGAGCCTGATTGTGGCAACCTGGAACTACAAAAGCCAAACTGAAGAGGATCGTAAAAGTAAAATGTAGAGAGTCCCCTCAGTTGAACTCAAGGTTGCTCCAAGTCCTGCCAAGACAAGGCAAAATATTCTATGGGGAAAAACCAGACTCAAAATTTAAAGTTATAATTGTTTATTAAGAGCTTTATGCAGGAGTAAGAAATGGGTCAACATACAGTAGTGGCTCAACTCCCATCCTTTTAATCTCAGAGTTTCTAGGGTTTCGCACACTTTTATGCACACCAGCTGTGAACCAGTACAGGGACTTGTAGAAGCCACTTAGGATTTCTGAGAATTCAGTTTCCTTTGGGAGGCCAGGAACTCTTGTGACCTGGGGACTTAGAAGCAGGGGTCTCTTGTGATGCAGGGAGCTGCAGACATGCCTGGCAGAACTGAGTGGAGTCTCCATCAGTGGACGGAAGATAAATTGCAGCTTATTGGATGCCACATTTGGAGATTTATGGGAGACGAAAACAATGGACAAAGTGAGACTCTTCCAAAAGTGGGACTGGTGGAGTAGTGCGGTCAGGAAAGAGCCAGGCAGGAGGAATCATCGCTTATTCCAGTTCTTCTTTTGAATCAAGGCATGTGCCAGGTGCTTACCTCTTGATAGCAACTTGGTTGATTACATTAGGATTCCCATTTACAAATTAAGAAAGTGAGGTAATGGAAGGTAAGCAGTTCACCTAACAGGTAGAGACCAAATTAAGAAGGGAGGTCTAGGGGCGCCTGGGTGGTTCAGTCCATTAAGTGCCCAACTCTCCATCTCAGCTCTGGCTTGGGGTCGTGAGTTCAAGCCCTGTGCCAGGCTCCATGCTGGGTGTAGAGCACTTAAAACCAAAACCATTCTTAGCCCAAAAGCCCTACAAAAACACGAAGCTTGCAGAAGTGGCCCTGTGGGTGTACTTTACAGACCCTGTGCTAGGGCTTCTAGTTGAGGTCCTGGTGTGTTCAATAGGCTCCCTTCCCTCGGTAGGTCATGAATGCTTTTTTTTTTTTTTTAAGATTTTATTTATTTATTTGACAGAGAGAGATCACAAGTAGATGGAGAGGCAGGCAGAGAGAGAGAGAGGGAAGCAGGCTCCCTGCCGAGCAGAGAGCCCGATGTGGGACTCGATCCCAGGACCCTGAGATCATGACCTGAGCCGAAGGCAGTGGCTTAACCCACTGAGCCACCCAGGCACCCAGGTCATGAATGCTTTTGTCTCATCAGCAGTGTGAGCCTGATGACAACTCTGCTTTTCTGAGGTTTTCAGCCTTTTAAGACTCTGCCCTGAGCAGTTTGAAAACTCTGCAATTACCTTGATGGGAAAATTGGCCTTGTGCTGGATGACCCTCAAGTCTCCAATATTGTTATTCCAGCTTCATCAGAAGGCCAAGAGTTCTGCCAGTTTCTGTTCACTAGCAGCAGCCCTGATTCTTGTCCTGCATTCACAATAGGCACATGCTACAAGCAAAACCACTTTTTGGTTGCAAATACCATTTCACTTCTCATGTCTCCCTTCTCTAGAATCTTAGCCCTGAGTTTAGTCCTCATTGTTTCAGGAGCTCTCTGATGCTTTTCCGCAGGCAATTTTACATTTTTTTTTTTTCCTTTTAAGGCGAGAGAGATCACAGAGGAAGAGGGAGAAGCAGACTCACTACTGAGACTGATGCGGGGCTCCATCCCAGGTCCCTGAGATCATGACCTAACCTGAAGGCAGACGCTTAACCAATTGAGCTACCCAGGTATCCTGGCAAGTTTACATTTCTATCTGGCTCTTCTCATTACTCTCAGCAGGAATGTAGGCCTGCTGCAATGCTACCTGGGAAACATAAGTCTTGCTTTTCAAATAATTTAAAAATAGTACCTAAAAGCTAAATACATTCAAATCAACTCACAATGCTATAGTTCTTTCCATACCGAAAAAAACTTCCTGAATTGATTTTTAATATGTAAAGGCAAAAAACACCCTTCAGAGTAGTGAAGGTTGAAATTAATAAGCTCCCTTTATCTTGCAATATCTTTAAAAAAAAAATTTTTTTTTAAGGCTATTTCTAATATTCAACACTGTGCTCGAACTCACGACGCTGAGAGCAGGAGTCCCAGGCTCTTCCGACTGAGCCAATCAGATGCCCCTATCTTTTCTTTTTTTTTTTTCAGGTGCCCCTATTTGCAACATTTTTAAAAAAAGATTCATCTATTAATTTGAGAGAGAAAACGCGTGTGCAAGCAGGGATAGGGCAGAGGGAGAACCCCGAGCCAACTCGCTGCTGAGCACAGAGCCAAATGCTGGGGTCAATTCCGGGACCCTGAGATCATGACCCGAGCCTAAATCAAGAGTCCATCACTCAACCAACTGAGCCACCGGGGTACTCTTATCTTGCAACATTTTAAAAACATGTAAATTTTGACTAGATGATATATTTGGTATGACTGAAAATTCAAAAAGTAGGAAAGAACACAGAGTGAAAAGTCATTCTTCCACCCTTATCTCCCAGCCACAAGGTTTCTCGCCCTGTTGGCAACATTTATTGCTTCTCTTTCTAGACATTTTATGCAAATACATGGATCTATCTTTTCATATCAGTAACGTGGTTTTGTTGTTGTTAATTGCTATATAACAACTGTACCATCATTTAATATCTATTGATGTGACATTAAGGTTTTTTCTAAGCTTATTATTATAAACAGTGCCATACAAAAATATTTTGTACATGTCATTCTACACACATGTAAAGGCAGCTTTAGGAAATTCCTAGACATAGAATTGCCCAATTCAGAATTGGGGTTTTAAATTTTCTACTGATACCAACCAATACATAAGCTTGCTTATTTCCCCATACTCTTGCCAAGATTTAAACACATATACATACACAAAGCAAAACAAAAAAGCACCTTTATCTTAACTAATGTGAAGGGTAGACAGATGTATAAACACGAGTATAAGTGACATTATGCATCTTTTCACACACTTAAAAGACATCTGTATTTCCTTTCCTGGGAACTGTTTCTTGGGAACAGTTCTAATTTTCCTTTTGAGTTATTAGTCATTTTCATAATCTATCGGCAGATCCTTGGTACAAAGGAAATGAGCTCTTCACGACAAATTGCATCTACTCCCCGCCCCTCCGCCCCTCCCACCATTTGCCGTATTTTCCAATTTTCCATTATGGTGGTAATTTTTGTTATGCAGAACTTTTTAATTTTAGGTAGTTAATTTTTATTTTTCAATTGTGGTAAAATACATGTAATAGTCTTAATTTTTATTATTTTAATTTTCAGATTCTCAACCTTTGTATAGTTCTAGTGCTCCCTGAGAAGTTCAATATTCTCCTATCCCTCCACAAAAATGAGAGGAATAAGTAGCAATACACTCTAATGACTGACACAAAACATTTATTCGTTTCTAATGAAAAGAAATGTAAGGTAGGACTACCAGAAAAACTAATAGAGAAATTAAAATTTATCTTAAGGTCAGGAAGATGTCTTCACAAATGAGTGGTTAAATGCAGAAATCCTATATATGTCACACTATTTTCACCCCTTTTTGGTCATGGACTATTCCAGAAAAATTTAATTACACAACTTTTGAGGAGTTCTAACAGTGTCTGCCCTTAAGTGAAATTGCTCTTAGAAAAATATTGATTCGATGAGAAGACAGATTTTATCATGTTTTGGTTAGTTTCTGACTAGACTTCATTTTAGCACAATCATTACTCAGAGGGCAAACACTTTTTTCTTTTTTTGAGAAAGAGCAAACTAAATTTTAAATTAGCATCAGAATTCTACCCATAATTACCCAATCAATATTGAAATAGATGCCATTAAGTATGCAAAGATTAACAGAATTTTAGTTACAAAATTTGGAGAAAAAATCTTAATAATGTACAAAAATATTGACAAATTTAAGCTCGAATTAGCTCTAGGATGTTTTATTTTTACTTCAAAAGGATGGACAACTAGAGATCAGCAGAAATGCTGTTAAAACTACTATTTGCTTAAAGTTGTTCATATCAATGTAAAAAAAAGATTAATGGTCTGTAAGTTAAATTTCACAAAATGAAATCACTGCCTTCTGATTTAACTTTCAAGGGTAAGACGGCAAAACCCAAGTATCAGACTTTCTTTTCTGTCGATAAACACATATAAAAGTCAGCATCAATACAAATGATAATATAAGGAAATAAACACATGGTTATATCTCAGGTCCCACAACAAAAGATATTATGATATTTAACTCTCCTATAGTAAAGTCCTACCCCACCCCCAGAATAGCAGATTAATAAAAAGGTGACATTCCTAAATTTCAGGCAATTTAGCAATTGATTTTGATTTTGACACCAGATACTATGGCATGAAAAGCTTTAAAACCCCAATGTTTTCCATGTCATTTAGCAAAGAGAGGAGGGAGAACCCTCTAATAAGTGTCACCTGCTACTGCATCCCAGGCCCAGCTTCTGGTCACTCATTCCATTCCAACGCTTTCAATCAATCTGCTCCACTGAGCCGCACCCCAACTCTTCAACTCCCTTCGCATTAAGAGCCTAGTTTCCTTTCTGTCAACTAACTCCTAATTCTCCAGGAAACTCTTGATTTTTCTGATTTCACATTGATCACAAACCATTTTAAATCGAAGAAAATGCTATAATGGTTAAAATAATTAAAGTGGAGATGAAAACTAGATTCCTTTAGTGTTATGGGAGATGCATTTCAAGTGCTCTGCAAATATATGGGAAGTAGCAAGAGAACTTACCCTGCTGGGTTCCTAACTACTTGGTATGTATCATCTCACTTTGATTACTAGTTAGGACACGAAGGGAAGCAAAGGCTTTTGTAAAACATGCATTTCTGGGGAACAGAATGGCACTTGAAGATTTCTTCGGAGCTCGCCAAGGCATTCTTATACCCATAAGGATCGTCAAACTTAGTACACCACAGTTATTAAAAAAGCAAAGGATTGGGACTCCTGCTTACCACAGTTTGGCAGAAACACATTTATACATTCCTCCCTCATAATCATGCCATCCTTTATAGACAATGGGTGTGACCATTACAAAGAGTCTCTCTATGAAAAAAGGCTTCCTAATCCATCCATTTGCTAGATCATAAAAACCTCTTTCTCCCCATGCATTACTTTGTATACCTCTGAAACATCTGGAAAATACTTTTCTGTGACTTACTAGGCTGTAGGGAATTAGTGCTTTTAGATACATTAGTATTATCTCTAGAAGAATTTGGCATCTTTCTCCCATTAACATTAACTGAATGTTTCAACTGGATCTTAAAAGACGGCTGCCAATTTTCATTTTTCGAGCCTCTCCGAGATTTGGAATGCTCTGTATCAGTCTGTCTTTTGAAGTTCCTGTCTTTGGAATTCTTCCTCTGTCTATTTAGCAATCTGTCTGGAGGTGACGACGTAGGACGTAAATGATACTCATCTGGGGATCCTTTCTGCCGGTTTGGCTTCTTCTGTTCTTTATCTACTTCTTTCTGAAGCTGTAACGCTAATAACCTATCCTCTTCTTCTTGTTTATGTCTCTCAAAAAGTAAGCGTTCCAAATCTATCAGTTTTTGGGTAAAGTTGATTTCTGCTTCCTCTTGGTCTGAGGAAGCTTCGGTGAATGTTTTCCTTCTTTTTGCAGAAACGCACGGATCCCTGACTGCTTCAGACAAAGATTCTGGGTTTTTTCTTTTGGAAATATCCTTACTGATAGGTAGGCAAGACTCTTCATTTTCTGTCGTAACTGTATTACTTGCAGTTATCTGTGTCGTACCTGATACAGTGCACCCACTCTCGGTTTTGCCATAAGGCTTAGCTGCAGCTTCTCCAGAGCAGGGAACGCTGGCTTCAGGTCCTTCATGATTTAGGACACATAACTCTTTATCATGATTGGTTGGTCTCATTTTGACTTTTCCTTCAAGGCACCATTCTCTGCCACTGGCACATAACTGAGGCATAGGGGACTCTGAAGACTTTTCACCTTGTTCTTGAATTTCCATGCATATTTGTGGAGAAAGTGTTGGCATATCTTCCTCAATTTCTGTATCTTGCCATGTAGGGCTCTCTACAACACTACTGTCAGTTTTCTGTAGAAAACAGAGAAAGACTGAAGTGAACCGGAGAAAAACATCAAGTCACAATACCGAAGTCTACTCTCTGAGTTTTCACAGTAAGATAGCATCACTACTAATAAAGCATATTAGTTCTTTTTTTAAAAAGATTTTATTTATATATTTGTCAGAGAGAGATCACAAGTAGGCAGAGAGGCAGGCAGAGAGGGGGAAGCAGGCTCCTTGCTGAGCAGAGACCCCCCCGATCCCCAATGCAGGGCTTGATCCCAGGACCCTCAGACCATGACCTGAGCTGAAGGCAGAGGCTTAACCCACTAAGCCATTCAGGCGCCCCAATTCTTAATAATATTTTTATTCTGTGTGCCAATTTAGATAAGGGCACTCCTTCATTTTCACTCCCATTAAAACCTACAAACTAGATTTTGGATATAGCCAATAAGCTGGCACCAGGACCTAACCTCTCTTTTTCACCTTATAAATTTCCTCTAGGCCATGGATTTTTAGCCCCTTTTTGTGCCATGGACTCTTCACCTTTCGGCATTTTGGTGAAGCTTACAGATCTCTTCTGAATACTTTAAAATATAAAAATAAATCCATAGGATTACAATGGGAATAATTTGTACTGCAACACAATTATTAGAATGTCATTCCTAATGCAATGTGCAACTATTAATACATTAAATAATAAGATCTACTGAGGCAAGTCTAATCACTTGTAATGCTGAAGTAGGGACAAGTAACAATATTTTAAGAAACCTGCCACTTTAACATGATAAAAACCTGTGCTTTCCACTGATGATGACCAAAGGCACAGCTTTTGCTAATAGTATTACAGTTTGAAGTCTACATTTGTAATTAAAGGAATGAGAGTTGAGGTGAAAGTAAAGATAAACCTTTCCTTCCATTTAAGTTCATATGTACTCTCTGGATTCTAACCACAGACCCAGGCCTTAGGTTAAAAAGCCTTGCTTTAAAAAAAAAAGAAAAAAAGAAAGAAAGAAAAGAAGAGAAGAGAAGGAAAAAGAAAAAAAGAGAAAAAGAAAAAAAGAAACCCCTGACTTTTGTCAGTATTATTTTTCTTTTCACTTATAGGTCTTAGGTAAGTAAATACCTAGAATTAGTTTTGACCACAGAAAAGCCTTAAGAAAGGCTTTGGTGAATATTTGCAAATGATGTATCAGATAAAGGGCTAGTATCCAAAAATCTATAAAAAACTTATCAAATCAACACCCAAAGAACAAATAATCCAATCAAGAAATGAGCAGAAGACATGAACAGACATTTCTGCAAAGAAGACATCCAAATGGCCAACAGACACATGAAAAAGTGCTCCACATCATTCGGCATCAGGGAAATACAAATCAAAACCACAATGAGGGGCGCCTGGGTGGCTCAGTGGGTTAAGCCGCTGCCTTCGGCTCAGGTCATGATCTCAGGGTCCTGGGATCGAGTCCCGCATCGGGCTCTCTGCTCAGCAGGGAGCCTGCTTCCTCCTCTCTCTCTGCCTGCCTCTCTGCCTACTT
Organism: Mustela erminea; assembly: GCF_009829155.1. NCBI lineage: Eukaryota > Metazoa > Chordata > Mammalia > Carnivora > Mustelidae > Mustela > Mustela erminea. The sequence goes on from NC_045614.1 coordinate 102,994,656, forward strand.
GTGATGTCTCTCTGTCAAACAAATAAATAAAATCTAAAAAAAAAAAAAAAAAAAAAAAAAAAAAAAAACCACAATGAGATACCACCTCACACCAATTAGAATGGTTAAAATTAACAAGTCAGGAAACGACAGATGTTGGCGAGGATGTGGAGAAAGGGGAACCCTCCTACACTGTTTGTGGGAACGCAAGCTGGTGCAGCCACTCTGGAAAACAGCATGGAGGCTCCTCAAAAAGTTGAAAATAGAAGTACCTGACAACCCAGCAATCACACTACTGGGTATTTATCCTGAAGATACAAACGTAGTGATCCAAAGGGGCATGTGCACCTGAATGTTTGCAGCAGCAATGTCCACAATAGCCGAACTATGGAAAGAACCTAGATGTCCATCAACAGATGAATGGATAAAAAAGATGTGGTTGGGGCGCTTGGGTGGCTCAGTGGGTTAAAGCCTCTGCCTTCAGCTCAGGTCATGATCTCGGGGTCCTGGGATCGAGTCCTGCGTCGGGCTCTCTGCTCAGTGGGGAGCCTGCTTCCCCCACTCTCTCTCTGCCTGCTTCTCTGCCTACTTGTGATCTCTGTCTGTCAAATAAATAAATAAACTCTCAAAAGAAAAAAAAGATGTGGTATATATATATATACACACATATACCTGTGGTGTATATACACACACACACACCTGTGTGTGTGTGTGTGTGTGTGTGTGTGTGAGAGAGAGAGAATACTATGCAGCCATCAAAAGATATGAAATCTTGCCATTTGCAATGACGTGGATTGAACTAGAGAATATTATGCGGAGCACAATAAGTCAATCAGAGAAAGACAATTATCATATGATCTCCCTGATATGAGGAATTAGAGAGGCAGAGTGGGGGCTTGGGGGGTAGGAAAGGAAAATATGAAACAAGATGGGACTGGGGAGGGAGACAAACCACAAGAGACTCTTAATCTCAGGAAACAAACTGAGGGTTGCTGGGAGGTCGGGGGGGGGTGGTGCGGGGAAGAAATAGAGTGCCTGGGTTAAGGACATTGGGGAGGGTATGTGCTACAGTGAGTGCTGTGAATTGTGTAAGACTGATGATTCACAGACCTGTACCCCTGAAGCAAATAATACATTATACGTTAATAAAAAAGACAGACAGACAGACTGGCTTCGGTGAGAATTTGCCTCAGAACAAAAATTACTCCTTATTGTTAGAGACCTTAAATCTATTCTTTTACCTATCTGCTTTGCCTTTATCATTTCTTATAGCATTTCTTACAAACCAGTCCCCTTTGGACTGGATAAATTCAGGGTTGCTTACCTGCTTTTGCTGTGAATATGAACACAAGTAGGACAAATATCCCTACACTACAAGTCCTCCTCCATCCTCAGTTCTAGTATGAGCCAGATCATCTGGACCTGAATCTTCCCTCTAGCATCTCTACTTAAGGGACTGTGCACAAGTCTCTTATCTGTGTGTGCCTTAGTTAATTCTTAACTGTAAAATGGGCACAAGAATGAATACCTACCTTAATAGAGTTGGTGCTTGTGGTGGACACTGAAGAAAATAATACACACATTATCTGGCACATGGTAAATGCCAATTAAATGACAGGTTTTAAACTACCTAGCTGAGTTTTTAAAAGATCTAGGAGGCTCTTAGTAAAGGGTTAACAAAACATCTCTGTAGGAAATCAACCTTGGCGTCAGCTCACATTTCCTAGTTCTATTTTCCTAAAAACCTGATAAAGGTGCAATGTCACCTGTTTTACTAGGCCACATAGCTTATGGTAAAAATGATTTTACTGGTGAACTGCATCTGTACTAGGAGAACTATGATGATCTATAAGCAACCAATGGGAAATCAAGTCTTGGGGCTTCTGTAAGTGACTTATAACTCTTCTGACCCGGTACGTTCCTTCCCAGGACCCCTGGAGGCTATACCCATGGGTTGTTACAATAAATAACTGACTCTTAACAGGGAAGAGGGCTTCTAGGGCCTCCCCATTCTCTGCACTGTCTCATTTCCAGGCTGTCACTTAGGAGCTCTACAGTGAAGGTTCTTGGGGCACAGATACGCCTACTAGCATGCTTTGTTTCTTATCCTCTAATTTTCACTGACACTGAGGCTGATACCAGGTGTAGCCTATTTGGTTTTGTAAGTTTGATTATCTAAGCCAGGCATCCACAAACCATGGCCCATGAACCAAATTCCGCCTGTTGCTTGCTTCTGTAAATAGTTTTACTTGATTAAAGCCTATTTGTTTACGTACTGTCTGTGGATGCTTTCACTCGAAAACATAGCTGAACAGTTGTGACAGAGTCCATAAGGCCACAAAGATATTTACTATCTGGCCCTTTAGAGAAATTTGTTGACCCCTAGTCTAGGGGAGCCTAAAATGACTAAGGAAGGGTATTCCCTATATTACCGTGACTATAAAGAAGTTAGGAAACTACAAGTATTAGCAACCCATAGCGTTAGTAAATCTGCCAAAGGAAGAACATCTTTAGCATCCACATACCTTAGACATGCAGTTCTTTGGGCTTCCTTGTAAAATTTCAGACTGCGATGCTGACCCGAACTGAGATTTAGGTGACAAATACCTTACCAAAAAAAAAGAAAAAAAGATTTACCAAAGTTTGAATGCTTTGACAGACAAGTGGCATGTGACCACTATAATAAGCCAAATTACCTATTTACATGAAGACTGTCTGATCTGTTTGGCTGATTTGATCACAAAGAGTGTATTCTAACTCCTTGTCTCAGGTATTTTGGCCCAATACAAGAGCAATACTTAAAAGGCTGAATATTATTATATTTTAGTGAAAAACAGCAGCAAAGGAAATAAAAGTCAAATCTAAATATTTAATTCTCAATAAACATCGGAACAACACAAGACTATAAAGTCGTTCCAAACGTAATGTACATCATGTTTTAAATCAGGAGAAAAGAGATATTTCTTTTTAACGCCAGGAATTCCGGCTGTTTACTACATTTTTAATGTTTACCATTGGGAAAGCACTCATGATTAGATTCTCTACCACTCTTGTATAGAGATTTTGTTAGATACACATTTTGTATCAACTATCTGCCTAGAAAAATACAGATACATCAATATATCAGCATAAGGGTATCTCAAAACATCTAAGCATCTTTAATAGGCTGTCTGCCACAGAAAACATGGAAGTTTGTAATATGATGAAAAAATACTGTAAAACAAAAGGGAGTAAAAGGAGATAGTAGGTATATTTTAAAAACTGTAAAAAATTCAAACACATATATAACTATGCTTAAAAATGGCAAAGATGTCCTAAAATGTTGCCTGCCTTCAAGTGGTGGTAACTTTGGGTGATTTTCAAGGAGTATCTAGCTGTTATTTTTATAATTAAAGAGAACAACAGAAAAATATCTGAACTGCAAATAATATGTAACACCCTAAGTTCCATTGTGTCCAAAGTATCAATTAGCATGTGGAACAATAAAATAAAATAAAATCTAGACAAAGATATCATTTAAGAACAAAGAATAATATCCCTTATAGATCAGAGTTGAATCAAAATTTAGTTGAATCAATCTAAATACTTACTCTGCAAACTAAGTAAAAGAACTACCTTTTTTTTTTTCTTTTAGGTTTTATTTATTTATTTGGCAGAGAAAGAGACAGGGAGAGAGGGAACACAAACCAGGGGAGTGGCAGAGGGAGAAGCAGGCTTATGGCTGAGTAGGGATCCCTGGGATCATGGCCTGAGCCAAAGGCAGAGGCCCAACAACTGAGCCACCCAGGTGCCCTAAGAACTACCTTTTCAATCAATAAGAGAAAACAGGAGCCCAGGTTTAGTCTCATTAATTAATTAATTAATTAATTAATGGGAAAGCGTGTGCACGTATGTGCACGTGAAGGGGAGAGGCAGAAGGAGAGGGAGAAAGAATCTAAAGCAGCCTCCATGCCCAGCATGGAGCCTGACCTGTGGGACATGTGGCTCAATCCCACGACCCTAAGATCAAGACCTGAGTCAAATCAAGAGTTGGATGCATAACTGACTGAGCACACCTAATCTCATTTTAGTTTTGTTTCCCAAAGTTGAAGAATCCTTCTGCCAAAGCTGGATATTAGTTATCAAAATAGAATTACTACAGCGTAAGTTTTTTTTTTTTTTTGAACTCCATAAGCAGAGAAAATGTGACCAGATACTTATTCAACATAATCAGGAAAGATTGATGAACTATCCCAAATATTTTTTACGATAACTGGGTAATGTATGAATACATGCTCATTCTAAAAAAGTACAGAAATAGAGATAGGACATACATGCTACTATTCCTTTCCATTCCTATTTGCTTTCTCATATGTAACCAATTTTTAAAAAAAATATGATTTCTATATAGTACACACTTTTTTTTTTTAAAAGATTTATTTATTTAACAGATGACAAGTTGGCAGATAGGAAGGTAGAGAGAGAGGGGGAAATCCCCAATGAGCAGGGAGCCTGATGCGGGGCTCAATCCCAGGACCCTGAGATCATGACTGGAGCCGAAGGCAGAGGCTTAACCCACTGAGCCACCCTACAATATCTCTTTTTTAGAGGCGCCCCTACACTATCTCTTTTTTAAAACAATCATATTCTTCTGTGATTTCCTTTTTTCTCACTTATGTCTAAAGATCTAAGTATATATATGTCTATCTCATGAAAACAATTAATTTACAAGAAAATAGTTGCAAAACATATGTAAGAATCATAATACACTGTGGTTCAAGGAGGGGGATACTGACTGGGAAAGGACACTAGTTAACCTTTTGGAAATACTCTGTAGCTTAATCTGGAAGATGCTTTATATGTAGTTAAAAATTCACCAAAACAACACTTAAGAATAGTGTACTTTAATATATGTATGTTACAATTTTTTAAAAGTTTTAAATCTTTATATAAAAGCCCTTATACTTGGGGCGCCTGGGTGGCTCCGTTGTTAAGCGTCTGCCTTTGGCTCTGGTCATGATCCCAGAGTCCTGGGATCCGGTCCATGTCAGGCTCATGCACTGCAGGAGCAGTGCTTCTGCTTCTCCCTCTTCCACTCCCCCTGGCTGTCTCTCTGTCAAATAAATAAAATCTTTAAAAAAAAACCAAAAACATGGGGCGCCTGGGTGGCTCAGTGGGTTAAAGCCTCTGCCTTTGGCTCAGGTCATGATCCCAGGGTCCTGGGATCGAGCCCCACATTGGGCTCTCTGCTCTGCGGGGAGCCTGCTTCCTCCTCTCTCTCTCTCTCTGCCTGCCTCTCTGCCTACTTGTGATCTCTGTCTGTCAAATAAATATAATCTTTAAAACAAACAAACAAACAAACAAAACCCCCAAAATCCCTTATACTAATCACCTAGCTTAAAGTGAGGGGAGGATCACTTATTTTAACATCCTTTATGGGGCCCCCTCTTTGTCCCCTCAGAGACTCGACTACCCTGAGTTTTCCCTTACCTTTTTTTAAAAATTATTTTATTTATTTATTTGACAGAGATCACAAGTAGGCAGAGAGGCAGGTAGAGAGAGGGGAAGGGAAGCAGGTTCCCTGCTGAACAGAGAGCCTGTTGTAGGGCTCGATCCCGGGACTCTGGGATCATGACCTGAGCCGAAAGCAGAGGCTTTAACCCACTGAGCCACCCAGGCGCTCCTTCCCTTACTTTTAAAAATAGTTTTACCATACCTTTGAATCCTTAAACATGTATTCCTTAGTACTGAAGGATTTTGACCTTTACATAGACGGAACCATACCACATGTATTCTATAACCTTTTTCTTCGCCCATTTTCATGATTTATGTGTGTTATTCTCAGCTAGATTCATTCTGACTGTTGGATAGTATTCAGTTCGACTTGGGGACATCTGGGTACTTCTGCTCTTTGCTATTATGAACAGCACTGGTGGGAACATTCCTCTATGTATCTTCTAGGGTTTCTTTGGCATCTATGCCCCCAGAGTTCTAGAGTATCAATCTTTTACACTTCCACCAAACACAGAAGTGCTCCTTATTGTCTACGATACTTAATACTGCCATAAAGCTATTTTTTTCCAATAGGATGAGTGTGAAATGCCACCTCCCTGTGATTTTAATTTGTGTTTCCTCAATTACTAATAAGGTTCAGTATCTTTTCAAATATACATTAACTTTCAGGTTTCATTTACTATGAAGTCAAAGTTTTTACCTATTTTTCCTACTGATTGTTTTCTTACTCAGAGGTGGGTATTTCTTTAATAGTACATTACCTTTTCTCAGTTAAGTAAGTTAAAATTTCTTCTTTTTTTAAGCAGGCTCCATACCCATCATGGAGCCCAGCACAGGCCTGAATTCACTCATGAGATCAAGACATACCCTGAGATCCAGGGTCAGATGCTTAACCTACTGAATCATCAAGGTACCCCAAGTTAAAATATCTTAAAGATAGAAGATCACCATTTTATCCTCTTAAAGGTATTTTGATAGAAACGTTCTTAATCTTATAATCTAATTACATGTTTTGCTCTTTAAAATTTCCTTCCCCAGGATGCCTGGGTGGCTCAGTCAGTGAAGTGTCTGCCTTCGGCTCAGGTCATGATCCCAGGGTGCTGGGATCCAGTCCTCCATTGGGCTCCTTGCTCAGCGGGGAGCATTCCTCTCCCTCTGCCTGCCACGCCTCCTGCTTGCACATGTTTGCTCTCTCTGACAAATAAATAAAATCTTCTCAAATAAAATCCTTCCCCAAAGATAATCTCCTTTATTATCAGTCTAAAGTTTCATAGTTTCATCCATCATAATTTTTCTACACGGTATGAGTAGAGATCCAAGCTCATCTTTTCCTTATATAATCAATTGTCCCAACAGCATTTATTGACAAATTCATCCTTCTGAACAGCTAAAGAGCAATGATGACTACTGTACTGGTTACCCAAAGTACCTCAAGACTTAGTGGTCTAAAACAACAAATATTATCTCAGTTACTGAAGGTCAGAAATCCAAGGGCAGCTTAGCTGGGTGGTTCTAGCTCAGGATCTCTCATTAGAGTCTAGGGAAGATGTTGATCAGTGATCTAAAGGCTTGACTGGGGCTAGAGGATCACCTTCCAAGAAGGCTCACTCAAAGGTTATTCTGAGGTCCCACTTCTTTATTGGTTGTTGGTAGAGGGCCCCAGTTCCTTACCACAACAGGGCCGCTAAATTTTCCAGAGCAAATAATCCAAAAGAGAAAAGTCATATGTCTTTTACAACTTAGTCCCCAAATACCGTTCAGGTAATTCTATGTGTATACTTAAGTCCAGCCTCTATTCAAGGGGTGAAGAACTGGGCTCTGTCTTTTTGGGGGAAGAGTTTCAAAGAATTGGTGGGCATATTTTATAAACACCAAAGCCCTCATGAAGGCTGCAAAAATAGCTGTATTTCTAAACTACTACATTGCTTCATTTTGTTTATCCATCCCTGTGCAAGTATCATACATATTTATTTATACAATTTAAAGCATCCAACTCTCCACCACACATTTTCTCTCTCCTTGGTGGTATCTGAAAGCCCTTTCTCTTCTATACAAATTTTTAAGTCAGTATGTCAAGTCTAAGAAAAGGTTAGAATTGTGACAGATGTCAAAAATTATCAAATTGGGATGCCTGGTGGCTCAGTCAGTTAAGCGTCTGCCTTTGGCTCAGGTCATGATCCCAGGGTCCTGGGATCAAGATCTGGCATCGGGCTCTTTGCTCAGTGGGGAGCCTGCTCTCCCCTCTGCTTGCCTCTCTCTGTGCTTGGGTTCTCTCTGTCTCTCTCTGACAAATAAATAAATAAAATCTTAAAAAAAAATTTGGACTGTGATTTCAATTGCACTGAAATCTGTTGGTCAGTTTGGGGAGATCTGACATTTAGCATTATTGTAATATTAGACATCTTCCAATTCATGAATCCTGCACATTTCTTTAATATGATAAAATTTTTATAATATTCTCCATAAGGTCTTACAGATTTTACTATAAAATTTTTTCTAAGGACTTTTTATTTTCTAATGCTATAATAAACTAAATCTTAGTTAAAGTTACATTTTCAACAGAACTTTTGTACAGATTTTATATCTACCAAACTTGCTAAACCCTTATTTTTTTTTTTTTTTAAGATTCTATTTATTTATTTGACAGAGAGAGACACAGGGAAAGACACAACAAGAGAGGAAACATAAGCAGAGAGGAGTGGGAGAGGGAGAGGCAGACTTCCCGAGGAGCAGGGAGCCCGATGTGGGGCTCGATCCCAGGACTCTGGGATCATGACTTGAGCCGAAGGCAGAAGCTTAACAACTAAGCCACCCAGGCACCCCACCCTTGTTAATTTTAAAAATATATCTCTGAACTCTCAGATTTGCAATGTATTTTCTATATTCCATCTCTAATAACAATGGTTTCTTTTCCAAGCTCATATCTTTTGTTTCCTTTTATTATCTTACTGTGCAGACTGAAATCTCTAGAACAACACTGAACAGACGTGGTAAATAACAGACCACTCTTGTATTTTCCTGTTCTTAATGGGAATAATTTCAATTTCCTACCATAAAGTATGCTATCTGGTATAAATTTTCTAGCAGATATTCATTAACAGGTTAAGTTTATTCCTATTCCCACTTTGTTAAGAATTATCATTCCCATGCTTTTGATATTGAAACAGTTAATGGGGGCACCTGGGTGGCTTAGTGGGTTAAGCCTCTGCCTTCGGCTCCGGTCATGATCACAGGGTCCTGGGACTGAGCCCCACTTTGGGCTCTATGCACAACAGGGCGCCTGCTTCCCCCTCTCTTTCTGCCTGCCTCTCTCCCTACCTGTGGTATCTCCGTGTGACAAATAAAATCTTAAAAAAAAAAAAAAAGAAAGAAAGAAACAGTTAATGGGTTAATAGTTAATACGTTAACATTACATCATCATATAATATTAAGTCAGTAATATATTCCTGGAATTGCCATTTTAAGTATATTCTTGGGCCACCTGAGTGACTTGGTCGGTTAAGCATCATACTCTTGATTTTGGCTCAGGTCATGATCTCAGGTTCGTGATACAGAAAGCCTTGCATTGGGCTTTACGCCCAGCACGGAGTCTGCTTGGGATTTTTGCCCCTCCCTCTTCCTTCCCCTCTGTTCCTCCCAGATTGTGTACTTGAACTTTCTCCCTCTGTCTCTAAAATTAATTAACTAAATTTAAAATAAAGTATTTTTTTACTTTCAGCCTTTCTCCCTTTTCTGATATGGCATTTAAGGATTTCTAAATACTTGAGTCCCCTCCCAAAAGTTTAGATGTATAATACTTTCAGTTTTATTATTTCCATCGAGATTTCTTTAGCCAAAGAATTACTCACCAGTTTTTCTTAATTTTCAAACACCTGAGTTTGTTAATCATTTTAAATTTGAGACGAAATCCATATAGCACAAAATAAACCATTTTAAAACATACAATTCAGTGGCATTTTATGAAGTTGTAAAACCATCACCTCTATTTCGTTCCAAAACATTTTCGTCATTCCCAAAGGAAACCATGCATATGTTAAGCAGTAACTTCCCCCATTCCCACCTCCCCAGCCACTGGCAACTCCTAACCTGCTTCCTATCTAGCTATTTCATATAAATAAATAAAATCGTATAAAAGGCAACCACTTTGTATGGCTTATTTCACGGAGCGTGTTTCTGAGGTTCATTTATGTTATAGCATGTATCAGTATGTCACTCCTTTTTAGAGCTGAGTAAATACACTGTTGTATAGCTTATACCACATTTTGTTTATCTATTCATTCTTCAATTGACATTTGTGTTTGTCCATCCTTTGGCTGTTTGAAGTGCTGACACAAACAGCTATGTACAGATATTTGTTTGAATTCCTGCTCTCAATTCTTTTGAATACATAGGTAAGAGTGGAATTGCTGGATCATATGGTAATTCTTTAACTTTCTGAGGAACTTCAAATTGTACCACTTTACATTCTCACTAGTAACTGTACAAGATTCCAATTTCTCCAATCCTTGCCAACACTGATTTTCCTTTTTTTTGGATTACAGGCATCCTAGTGGATGTGAAGTGGTATCTAATCATGGTTTTCATCTGCATTTCCTAATAATACTAATCACTAATAATACCGGGAATCTTTACATGTGCTTACTGGCCATACGTATATCACTGGAAAAATGTCTATTCACGCCCTTTGCTTATTTTGGAACTGGACTCTTCGTCTTTAAAGTCATAGAAGAGGGCGCCTGGGTGGCTCAGTGGGTTAAGCCGCTGCCTTCGGCTCAGGTCATGATCTCAGGGTCCTGGGATCGAGTCCCGCATCAGGCTCTCTGCTCAGCAGGGAGCCTGCTTCCCTCTCTCTCTCTCTCTGCCTGCCTCTCTGCCTACTTGTGAACTCTGTCTGTCAAATAAATAAATAAAATCTTTAAAAAAAAAAAAAAAAAAAATAAAGTCATAGAAGAATTCCTTAATATAGTCCAGAGATTAGTCCTTATTTGCTCTTAACTTTGCTTTAACTTTAATCTATTAGTTTCTTAATCTCTTCAATTTCTGCTTTTAAATTCATCTGTCCATTTTTAATTTTTATTTTTTTAAGTTTTTAAAAAAAATTTTATTTATTTATTTGACAGACAGAGATCACAAGTAGGCAGAGAGGCAGGCAGAGAGGTGGGGGAAGTAGGTTCCCTGCTGAGCAGACAGCCCAATGTAGGGCTTGATCCCAGGACCCTGAGTTCATGACCTGAGCCAAAGGCAGAGGCTTTAACCCACTGAGCCACCCAGGCGCCCCCCATTTTTAAATCTCTAGTCAATTTTTTAAAAAAAGATTTGTTTATTTACTTATTTATTTGACAGACAGAGATCACAAGTAGGCAGAGAGGTGGGGGAAGCAGGTTCCCTGCTGAGCAGAGAGCCCAATGCGGGGCTCGATCTCAGGACCCTGGGATTATGACCTGAGCCGAAGGCAGAGGCTTTAACCCACTCAGCCACCTAGGCTCAGTGGGTTATCTTTATTTTTATCTTTATTTTTTTTTCTTTATCTTTATTTATCTTTATCTTTATTTATTTCAAAGTATGTATTTAGGTACATGAAGATCCATTGACAGTTACATCCCTTAAGCAGAACAGTATTACATCGATATGAAAAATCTCTGCTTTTCTCTTAATGGTTTTGTCTTGATTTCTACTTTGCAAAATATCAGCGTTAATAATATTGATATTGAGACATCAATTTTTCTCTCTTAATAGCAATCTCCTGTTTTAACTGCCCCCCAAATCTCTACCTCCCTGCTCCAAAATGAAAATTTCTGAGTTATGGAAGGACATAAAATTACTTGCACATATTTACTCAATTGAGCCAAAACCCCTTACATATTTTTATTAATTTATTTTTAAAATAGGCTCCAGGGGTACCCAGGTGGTTCAGTGGGTTAAAACCTCTGCCTTCGGCTCAGGTCATGATCCTGGGGTTCTGGGATCAAGTCCCCTCCGTGGGGAGCCTGCTTCCTCCTCTCTCTCTGCCTGCCTCTCTACCCACTTATGATCTCTTTCTGTCAAATAAATAAATAATATCTTTGAAAAAATAAAATAAAGTAAAATAGGCTTCATACCCAATGTGAGAACTGAACTCATGACCCCGAGATTAAGAGTTGCATGACCTACCTACAAAGTGAGCCAACCAGCTGTCCCTATTTTTAAACTCTAGATTGTGGTTCTTAAATGTTTCCAATTGTTAATTACTATGGGAACGCTTATATCCTCATAAAATCATGAACTCTACCTGCTCCTGGGGGGGCATTATGAGGAGACTAAATCCACTCCACTACAGACTACCTGACTCGTGCTTTTTGTATAGTAGAGAAAAAATATAGTGCATAAACTGAGGGGATAAAAGGGTGGGGGAATGACCTAGATGGCAAGTTATAAACTATCAGTGAGGATGATCTTATATGAGACTAGCTTTTCTCATTTGAATCTAAACCAGGGGAAAAAGGAATCCAAGTAGTTAATTCTGAGAAAATAGGAACATGAAAATCCTGAGCTATCAAGATAAAAAAAGACTTCAGGGACACCTAGGTGGCTTAGTCAGTTAAGCATCTGACTCTTGATTTTGGCTCAGGTCATTATTTCAGGGTTGTGAGAGTTAGCCCTGTGTCAGGCTCTATGCTGGGTGTGGAGCCTGCTTGGGATTTTCTCCTTCTCCCCTTGCCTCCCCTCCACCCCTCTCTTAAAACAAAACAAAACAAAATAAGGCTTCACATCTCTCTTCATGCTAACTAGGCATCTAAGCTATGTAAGCTGCACCCTTATTTTCACTTTACATCAATCTCCGACCTTTGGAGAGTTTTCATGCAAAGTTCATGGACCAAATCTTAACCATCAGCCGACTAAATGAGCAAAAACACCAGCATACAGTAAGTGATCAATAAATAACTGACAGAGGCACCTGGGTGACTCAGTCAGTTAAGTATCTGACTCTTGATTTTGGCTCAGGTCATAATCTCACAGTTGTAAGATCAAGCCTCATATTGGGCTCCACTCTGGGCATGAAGCCTGCTTAAGATTGCCCTCTGCAACCCTTGTCTAGGCACACACGCTCTCTGTTTCCCTCTCTCTCCCTCTCTAAATAAATACATACATATATATTCATGTTCACTTACTTATGAATATCTCCAGAGTTTGTTTGTTTGTTCTTACTTTTCTTTTGAGACTTGGTTGTGACTGTATCAGATTTTCTGGAATTCAAGGGCGAAGCCAAGACACTTCCATCACTGAAATTGTTCTTCAACAGAAAAAGCATAACAAACATTATTTTAAAAAATTGTAATAAAATAAGCTATTATTTTAAGTTTTTTTTTTTTTAAGATTTTTATTTATTTATTTGACAGATCACAAGTAGGCAGAGAGGCAGGCAGAGAGAGGAGGAAGCAGGCTCCCCACTGAGCAGAGAGCCCAATGCAGGGCTCGATCCCAGGACCCTGAGATCATGACCTGAGCCCAAGGCAGAGGCTTTAACCCACTGAGCCACCCAGGTGCCCCAATAAGCTATTATTTTGACTAATTCAGAGTCCACAACACAATTTTTCAGGAATTATGCTCACATTTAAATTCTACACATCCTTTGAATTATATGAACATGCAGAAATTAGTATAAATAGGATTATGTCCATCCAAGTTGGCCTACATTAATTATTTTTACTTTACATTATAAAGCACAAAGGGCATGATGATACTAATAACCCTTATTCTGGGGCACCTGGGTGGCTCAGTGTTTTGGGCTGCTGCCTTCGGCTCGGGTCATGATCTCAGGGTCCTGGGATCGAGCCCCGCATCAGGCTCTCTGCTCCGCAGGGAGCCTGCTTCCCTCTCTCTCTCTCTCTCTCTCTCTGCCTGCCTCTCTGTCTACTTGTGATCTCTGTCTGTCAAATAAATAAATAAAATCTTTAAAAAAAAAAAACAACCCTTATTCTAATGAATGACTTCATATAATTATAATTACCTTAATCTATAGGGGAAAATTCAAAGACTGTGGATATACTTGGAATAAAAGGTAATTTTATGTAAAAGTGATTTAATTTAGGGATTTAAGAGCATACCAGTATCATAAATATTTATATGCTATACTAGTCTCATAAGCACTACTAGAAAAATTAATATACTTCATGGTATTACACAATTGGCCAAACTTTCTCAGGTAAACCTAGAATTCTTTTAAAATATCAATAGATCTACTCTTAAAATCTCTGTTTAAAACAAGAAGGTTTAGGTTTTTTGTTGGTGGTGTTTGTTTTTTTTTAAAGATTTTATTTATTTATTTGACAGACAGAGATCACAAGTAGGCAGGGAGGCAGGCAGAGAGAGAGGGGGAAGCAGGCTCCCAGCTGAGCAGAAAGCCCGATGTGGGGCTTGATCCCAGGAACCTGGGATCATGACCCGAGCCGGAGGCAGAGGCTTTAACCCACTGAGCCACCCAGGCGCCCCCAAAACAAGAAGGTTTAGAAAAGACTGTTGACAGATAAAGATGACCCAAAATTTTCCTCTTTAATGTATTTTCTTACCTATGTCATTTATTTATTTATTTGACAGAGAGAGAGAGAGAGACAGTAAGAGAGGGAACACAAGCAGGAGGAATGTGAGAGGGAGAAGCAGACTCCCCACTGAGCAGGGAGCCCAATGCAAGGCTTGATACCAGGACCCTGGGATCATGACCCGAGCAGAAGGCAGACACTAAACAACTGAGCCACCCAGATGCCCCTGTCATTTGCTGTTCTATTGATCAATGTCTTTTATTTAATTTCCTGATTATGTACCTTTTCAAAATTATTCTACTAAAATTTTAAAAAGAAGAAATATATGAAAAAGGGCAGGGGTGCCTGGGTGGCTCAGTTAGTTAAGCTTCTGACTTTGGCTGAGGTCATGATCTCAAGATCCATGTTAGGCTCCGTGCTGGGCATGGAGCCTGCCTGGGATTCTCTCTCTCTCCCACTCCCTCTGACCAACCTCCCCACCTCTAAAAAAGGGGGGGCATATAATCTAAAACTTAGGTACACTATTATGAATAGTATGCATCTCAAAAAAAAAAATCCCAATTCTGAATATACTTTGTTTTGGTAAGTGCATTTTAAGATACTTGTTCAAAAGCAGAGAATTGTTTTTAGAGGTTCTCAAACCTGAATGTACACCAGGCTTCCCCAGATGTCTCTGGGAATGGTATTCCCCAAAACCCATCCTGAGAGATCTGATGCAGTAGACTTAGAACAGATATGAGAATTTGTATTTTAAAAGAACCCAGGTGATTCTGCCAGGTTCATTCAAATCACTGGGTCCCACTGTACTCTCAAGTCTTAAAAGTATGTCTTATCATCCTTCTATTCATTTAGTAATTTAACTATAGCAAGATAATAAAATCCAGGTCTAGTGTGCTACTTAAAAATTAAATGTGCTTCACTTTCAAAAAGTGATTTGCATCCATGCAATGGAATATTATGCCATTCTTAAAAAGAATTAGATAAGACTATATGTATTCACAGGAACAATCTCTAAGATATGTCAAGTGAAAAAAGGCAAGGTAAAACAGTGTGACTGATAATGTTCTTTTTAGGTGAGTAAGAAAAAATAAACTGTTAGTAGTGCTAACCTTTGGGGCAAGAGACTAATGGAACAGAAATGAGAATACAGAGATGGAAGGGGAGAAAGGAACCTTTCACTTCGAATAGCTTTCCTATATACTCTGAATTTACTAACATGTTAAAAACACTTGTTTACATATACTTCAATCAGAGCAAATATATAACATGCAAAAAACAACAATATACAAAAAAAGATTTGTCTTGTTGAAAAATATGTCAGAAATTGCTTCCACTCATGGTGAAAGCTCTTTGAAAACCATGTTGTCGGGAAGCCTGGGTAGCACATTTGGTTAAGCGGCTGACTCTTAGTTTCAGCTCGGGTTGTGAACTCACGGGTGTGAGATCTAGCCCTGAGTCAGGCTTTGTACTCAGGGTGGTCAGTGTGAGATTCTTTCTCCCTTTCCCTCTGCCCCTCCCACTCATGCTCTCTCTCTCAAATAAGTAGATCCTTTAAAAAAAAAAAAAAAAGAAAAGAAAAGAAAGAAAACCACATAGTCTAAAGCAATAGGAACATTAATACTTCAAAGTTCTCTCCTAAAACTTACAATATTAATGCTTAGTTTTCTTGCTAGTTCTTCATCACTTTTCAGTTGTTCTTCCATCTCTCTTCGCCTTTTTTCTGCCTGTAGTTTTTCCTCCTCTTCCTCCTCTGCTAATAATTTCTGTATGTATTCTTCACTGGCTTTATTTTCTTCCTCCTTACTGGCTTGTCGCTCTGCCTCCACCTTAAAAATGATTAATAAAGAACATATCTCTGAACTTTTTAACATGCATGCAACATTCCTTTCTTTTTATTTTAAAGTAGGCTCTATGTCCAGTGCGCAGCCCAACACAGGGCTTGAACTCATGACCCTAAGATCAAGGCCTGAGCTGAGATCAAGAGTCAGACGCTTACCCAACTGAACCACCCAGGTGCCTCTATATTTGTAATATTTTTTTTTTTAAGATTTTATTTACTTATTTGAGAGTGAGAATGAGCAGTGGGAGAGGCAGAGGGAGAGAAAGAGAGAGAAGCAGACTCTTCCCTGCTGAGCAGGACCCAGCTACTGGGCTTGATCCCAGAACCTGGAGATCATGACCTGAGCCAAAGGCAGACGCTTAACCAACTGAGCCACCCAGGCACCCCTATACTTGTAATATTTCTTAAAAAGAATAGTAAAAGTAATAAAAAAGAACAAATTGGCAGGAACAAAATGTTTCAAATGGAGTACAAATCTGAAGGCAAATTCCTGCAGAACAGATCAAGAGGTCTCTTCAAGGAAGCCTTCCCCAGTCAGTCCAATAATATCTTGATCAAACTCCCATTCCTCTTCATCTCAGTCATAGAACACTTTCAACTACACTGTTTTAATATTTGTGGAAATGTCTCTAGGTAATACTTTTCCTTGGTTAACTCAATGCTATATGCTTACTAACTTAGGCCGAGGTTTCTGAACCAAATCCTAGCCAAGGGGATAGAATGATAAAAATTGACACTAATAAGGGTCTAACTGTGAAGCTAGGAAGAATACCTCAGGCCTAGGGCAGGAGTGGAGTGGCTGCCGAAGAACCACAATGGTGATTATGTAATTTACAGATGGGGAAACAGAGAAAAGCAGTAACTTTCTTAAGATCATTAAGTGGCAGAGTGGAGACTCAAACTCAGATGCTAAGACTTAAGGCCATTCTTGTGGTCATTTAAACAATTCCTGAAAGAAATAATACAAGAATCGTTTTAGAAATCCAAAGGATTTGACTCAAGAATAAGCCCTTGATCTAGTTCAAGTGTTGGAGACATAAGGGAAAGTTTGTTGAAGACTAAGTTTTCTTGCTCCTAATGAAAGTCATTAGGAAATGACTGCTGCTTCTTCCTCTGCATGTTGTGTATGCACTTCAAGTTCAAAACTGTGCAGCCATTTTGCTATTAGCCTTAAGTTAAAGTAACTGACAAAGTTAACAAAGAAATGGAGCTGGAGCTCTGAATGAACTTCTGGAATTCCAGTTAATTAAAACCTTCTTATGTAAGGTAGTTTAAGTTGGGTTTTCTTTTACTTCTAGTCAAAAACATATTTACAGAACCTGTTCTCACTACATTGTTGAAAGAACTAAATTATTCCTTTAATTGCCACACAGGTACCCCCTTACTTAAGGGAGGCACAGTTAGTTAAGCGTCCAACTCTTGGTTTCAGCTCAGGTCATGATCTCATAGAGTTGTGAATTTGAGCCCCATGTCGGGCTCCAAGCTCTGTGCAGTCTGCTTGAGATTCTTTTTCCCTCGCCTTCTGCCCTTCCTGCTCATGCTCTCTCTCTCTCTCTTAAATAAATAAATCTTTATTTTAAAGATAAAATATAAAAATACTTTATATTTTTTATAAAAATATAAAAAAACCCCTCACTTAAGAACAGTGCTTAGACCATGTTAAGTTAACCATCATAATTATTTAATTTAAAAAAAAATTTTTTTTTAAAAGATTTTATTTATTTGTCATAGAGAAAGCACAAGCAGGCAGAGTGGCAGGCAGAGGCAGAGAGAGAAGCAGGCTCCCTGCTGGACAAGGAGCCCGATGCGGGACTCGATCCCAGGACCCCAGGATCATGACCTGAGCCGAAGGCAGCAGCTTAACCTACTGAGCCACCCAGGCATCCCAATTTTTAAAAAATTTTTAAAAGATTTTCTTTATTTATTTGAGAGAGAGCATGAGAGGAGAGAACATCAGAAGAAGCAGACTCCCCATGGAGCTGGGAGCCCAACATGGGACTCGATCCCGGGACTCTGGGATCATGACCTAAGCTGAAGGCAGCTACCCAATCAACTGAGCCACCCAGGCACCCTTTAATATATTTTTTTAATTTATTAGAGAGAGAGCAAAGTAGGGCAAAGAGTAGAGGGCAAGGGAGAAGCAGGCTCTCCGCTAGTCAGGGAGCCCGATGCAGGACTCGATCCCAGGACTCTGGGATCATGACCTGAGCGGAAGGCAGATGCTTAACCAACTGAGCCACCAGATGCCCCAGCCATCATAATTATTTTCGGTCTTCTGGAACTTGCATGGTCCAATACAATAGCCACTAGCAACAGGTTGCTACTGAGTAATTAAAATGTGACTAGTCCAAATCTATACTGTAGTATAAAATACACAAAAGGATTTGAAGACCAAGTAAAAAATAACGTAAAAACTTTAGATGTTTATACTTTATATAATCAAGTCTTAATTATGTATAGTCTCATATATTATTATATAGTTAATGAATATAATTTTACATAGTATGTTTTATATTAATTACAAGTATTTTGGGTTACATGAAATATTTAACCGTGTTGAATAAAATATACATTAAAATTAATTTCATCTGTTTTTTAAAAAATATCTAAAAAGTGTGGCTACTAGAAAATTAATTATAAATGGGTTCATATCCTACTTCTATTAGATAACACTGCTCTATACTAAGCAGGATTGTAGGGAAAATATTAGGGCTCTCCTAGTATTATAAAGTTCAAAGGCTCTTCTGTAAACATTACCCCCCTCTTTTTCCCATTAGGTTCTTCACAATTATCCTTCATACTCTCCTCATCTAAACTTATTATTTGTGTCCCCCCAAATTCATACGCTGAACCCCTAATCCCTGATGTGACAACATGTGAAGGTAAAGGCCTTTGGGAGGTAACTGGGTTAAAAGGGTGAAGCCCCTATGAAAGGGATTAGCACCCTTATAAAGAAGAAACATGGGGCACCTGGGTGGCTCAGTGGGTTAAAGCCTCTGCCTTCAGCTCAGGTCATGATCCCGGGGTCCTGGGATCGAGCCCTGCATCGGGCTCTCTGATCCGCAGGGAGCCTGCTTCCTTCTCTTTCTCTCTCTCTCTCTGCCTACTTGTGATTTGTCTGTCAAATAAATAAATAAAATCTTTAAAAAAAAAGAAGAAGAAACATCAGAGATATAATCTCTCTCTCTGCCATGTAGGACATAACAAATAGGCAGCCGTCCACAAGCTAGGAAGCAGGCCCTCATCCACCAGCAGATCTGCCTGTGCCTTGGTTTTGTACTTCCCAGATCCAAAACTATTTCTAGGAATTTTTTCTAAAGAAAAATGCTACCTGGGATGCCTGGGTGGCTCAGTTGGTTAAGCCACTACCTTCAAATCAGGCCATGATCCCAGAGTCCTGGAATCAAGTCCCACTTCATGCTCCTCGCTCTGCAGGGAGCCTGCTTCTCTCTCCACCTCTGCCTGCCACTCTGCCTGCTTGCGCGTGCTCGCTCTCCTTCTCTCTCTCTCTGACAAATAAATAAATAAAATCTAAAGGAAAATGCTACCTGAAGAAAGTATTTAAAAAAAAAAAAAACCTATGTTGGGTGCCTGGGTGGCTCAGTTAAGCAACTGCCTTGGGCTCAGGTCATAATCCTGGAGTCCTGGGATCAAATCCCACATCAGGCTCCCTGTTTGGTGGGAAGTCTGCTTCTCCCCCTGACCCCTCCCCTCTCATGCTCTCTCTCTCATTCTCACTCTTTCTCAAATAAATAAATTTTGGGGGGGGGGGTGCCTGGGTGGCTCAGTGGTCTCTGCCTTTGGCTCAGGTCATGATCCCACGGTCCTGGGATCGAGCGCCACATCAGGCTCTCTGATCAGCAGGGAGCCTGCTTCCTCCCTTCTCTCTGCCTGCCTCTCTGCCTACTTGTGATCTCTGTCTGTCAAATAAATAAATAAAATCTTAAAAAAAATAAAAAGAAAAAAAGAAAAAGAAAAAGAAAATACTGGGAACTATCATATCTTACTCTCTCTTGAGTAATACGCAGTGATTTTCAGGGGATATTACCAAATAAAAAAAGCAAAGTCCAAAAGAATATATAGTACGCAATATTTAATAAAACAAGAGCAATTATATATCAGTTTATCTTTACAAAAAACACCAAAAAAAGGATAAACCACGCAGTGATAAAATTGGTTATCTACAATGTGGTGCACACAGGGTAGATAAGATACAGGAGGGAATATCCTCTCTGCGAATAACTTTTTATGTTATTTTTACTTTTAGGTGCATGTTAATATTCTACACATTCAAAAAATATACAAAGAAATTAATAAGGATGGGAGGGGAAAAATGAAAAAAAATCACCATCACATAAGAGCGCCAATTATATGTAATGTTAGTAACTATTGTGAACACATGTAAAAAACAGATCTTTTGTAAAGTACATTAAAAATATTTATATTTCAATATATATTTTTTATACAGGAATATATGGGCACCTGAGTGGCTCAGTTAGTTAAATGTCCGACTCTTCATTTTGGCTCAGGTTGTAACTATGGCTTATAAGATCAAGCCTCTCACAGGGCACCACACTGAGTGCCAAGCATGAAGCCTGCTTAAGAGTCTCTCTGTCCCTTTCCCTTTGCCCCTCCCCTCGACCACAGTGCACACATACACCCTCTCTCTTAAAAGAAATAAAATATTTTTCTAAACAAATACAAAACTGTATGTAAAATCTGAAATTGAAAACACAGGAGTATTCTTCCAAAAAGAGTAACTACTTAGTACCTACCTTGCTTATCTCCTCCTCATATTCTCTTCTCAATTCCCCGGGCTTGCTTAATAAGCGAACGGGCTGACAGTCATCAACTGTTTCAGATCAAAGAAAGAAAATAATATTATAGGCAACACAGAATTTTATGGCTAGCTTTGGTCTTTCATTAAACCTGTATTAATATGAAAATGTGAAATTAGAAAAAAATGTAAAATCATTAATAGCTTAACTGGGGTGCCTGGGTGGCTCAGTGGGTTAAAGCCTCTGCCTTCAGCTCTGGTCGTGGCCCCAGGGTCCTGGGATGGAGCCCCACATGCGGCTCTCTGCTCAGCAGAGAGCCTGTTTCCCTTCCTCTCTCTCTGCCTGCCTCTCTGCCTACTTGTAATCTCTGTCTGTCAAATAAATAAATAAAAATCTTTAAAAAAATCATTAATAGCTTAGCAATACCTACTCTATGGTGTGCCGTTTTATTTCTTTTCTTCCCCTAAAGATTTTATTTTATTTTTTTAATATTTTATTTACTTATTTGACAGATATCACAGGTAGGTAGAGGCTGGCAGAGAGAGAGAGAGAGAGAGAGGGAAGCAGGCTCCCTGCTGAGCAGAGAGCCCAATGTGGGACCCAATCCCAGGACCCTGAGATCATGACCTGAGCCGAAGGCAGAGGCTTAACCCACTGAGCCACCCAGGCGCCCCTTAAGATTTTATTTTTAAGTAATCTCTACACCCAACATATACCTCAAACTTACACCCCCAAGATCAAGAGTCAGATATTCTTTTTTTGTTTTGTTTTGTTTTAGATTTTATTTATTTATTTGACAGACAAATCGCAAGTAGGCAGAGAGGCAGGTAGAGAGAGGGGGGAAAGCAGGCTCCCTGATGAGCAGAGAGCCTGACATGGGGCTCGATCCCAGGACCCTGGGATCATGACCTGAACTGAAGGCAGAGGCCTTAACCCACTGAGCCACCCAACCGCCCCAAGAGTCACAGATTCTACTCGCTGTGCCAGCCAAGTGCCCCTATGAAATTCTACTTTTCTCTTCTTTTTTTTTTAAGATTTTTTAATTTGTTTCTTTGACACACACAGAGAGAGAATGCACACAAGGAGAGGGAGTAGCAGGCATAGGGAGAGGAAGAAGCAGGCTTCCCATTGAGCAGGAGCCCAATGTAGGGCTCATTCCCAGCACACCTAAGCCGAAAGCAGACGCTTAACTGACTGAGCCACCCAGGTACCCCTTATTTTTAAAAGATTTATTTATTTAAGAGAGAGAGAGAGAGAGAGAGGGAGAGAGCACGCACATGAGTGGGGGGAGGGGCAAAGGGAAAGGGAGAAGATGACTCTCCCCTGAGCAGGGTGCCAGATAAGGGGTTCAATCCCAGGACGTGGGATCATGAGCTGAGCTGAAGGCAGACACTTAACCAACTGACCCACCCAGGCGCCCCTGGAATTCCATTTTATTTTATTTTTCTTTTTAAAGATTTTATTTATTTATTTGACAGAAAGAGATCACAAGTAGGCGGAGAGGCAGGCAGAGAGAGAGAGGAGGAAGCAGGCTCCCTGCAGAGCAGAGAGCCTAATACAGGGCTGGATCCCAGAACTCTGGGATCATGACCTGAGCTGAAGGCAGAGGCTTTAACCCACTGAGCCACCCAGGCGCCCCTGGAATTCCATTTTAAAAGAAGGTCCAGGGGGCGCCTGGGTGGCTCAGTGGGTTAAAACCTCTGCCTTTGGCGCAGGACATGATCCCAGGGTCCTGGGATCGAGCCCCACATCGGGCTCTCTGCTCAGCTAGGAGCCTGCTTCCTCCTCTCTCTCTGCTTGCCTCTCTCTGCCTGCCTCTCTGCCTGCTTGTGATCTCTATCTGTCAAATACATAAATAAAAAATCTTTTAAAAAAATAAATAAATAAAAAATAAAGTAAAATAAAAGAAAGTCCAGGGTTGCATAGCTGGCTCAATTAGTGGAGAGTGTAACTCTTGATGTTGTGGTTGTGAGTTTTTTCTTTTTTTTTTTTTAAAGATTTTATTTATCTATTCATGAGAGACAAAGAGAGATAGATGCAGAAGGAGATACAGGCAGGGGGCCTGATGTGGGACTCAATCCCAGGACCCTGGGATTACAACCTGAGCCGAAGCAAAGTCACCCAGATGCCCTGAGGTGGTGAGTTTGAACCCCATGTTGGGTGTGGAGATTACTTAGATAAATAAAACTTTAAAAAAAAAAAAAAAGAGAGAGAGAAAAGGAAAGAAAGTCCAGAGGTTTTCTGGTTCAAAATAGCACATGAATACATATACTTAACTCTTATTCTAGAATATATTAAAATAACAGTACGAAAAAAATTTTTTAAAAGTAATCTTAAAACAGCAAAGAGATTGGGGGTCAATCAGTAAACAAGAAACTTTAACAAATTTCTAGAAAATGGGAAGCAGATATAAAAGAGATGACCTATATCTGAATGAAGAAAAATGCAACGCCCAGAAAGGAAGGTGAGGCGGGAGGAGATCTGCACCATATACTGGAAAAGCAGCCCAGGCTCAAAAACACAAGGCACAATAGAGACCACGGTGAGTTAAGTCGGGACAGGGAATTAAAAGTTCATGATCTGGGGGTGGGGGGGTGGGGGGGTGGGGGAAGGAGAAAGTTTATGATCTGGGGTGCCTGGGTGGCTCAGATGGTTGGGCAGTTGCCTTTGGCTCCGACCATGATCCTGGATCCAGAATCCACCCTCATCAGGCTCCCTGCTTGGTGGGGAGTCTGCTCCTCCCTCTGACCCTCCCCCCCATGCGTTTTCTCATTCTCTCTCTCTCTCAAATAAATAAACAGAATCTTGATAAAAGAAGTTCACGATCTGTTAAATCAGAATACTTGGGGGGTAGGCGTTTCTTCCTAGATGTGTGTATAAGTGCACATAAGCACATTCAAAGCTTATTTTAAAAGATGTATTTACGTATTTGAGAGAGGGCAGGAGCACTTGCGTGAGTAGGGGACGGGAAAAGGGAGAGCAGGTTTCCTGTTGAGTGTGGAGCCTGACCAGAGGCTGAATCCTACAATCTTGAGATCACGACCTGAGCCTAAACCAAGAGTCAGATGCTTAACCCACTGAGCCTCCCAGGAGCCCTTCAATGGTTATTTTTTAAAGAAACTGAATTGCCTAGACAGAACCAGTACAGTTGTGGTAACTCAGAACAAAACCCTCTAAAATCTGGCACTTAACGGTGGGAAAGCATAATGGCCAAGCATAACCTCCAACAATGTCTGCCAGTCACCAATGGAGCATAACCTCCAGCAATGTCTGCCAGTACCAAGTGTACAAAGTACACTTATACTTGTACATAAGTCACCTTATGTACAAGTAAGGTTATTCTAGGCCCTCATTTAAAATTTTTTTTTTGAAAGGCCTCATTTTTATTTTATTTATTTATTTATTTATTTTTAAAAGATTTTATTTATTTGAGACAGACATCATAAGTAGGCAGAGAGGCAGGCAGAGAAGGCGGGGGAAGCAGGCTCACTGCTGAGCAGGGAGCCGGACGTGGGGCTTGATCCCAGGACCCTGGGATCATGACCTGAGACGAAGGCAGAGGCTTTAACCCACTAAGCAACCCAGGTGACCTGAAGGGCCTCATTTTTAAATGTGAAAGTAAAACCAAGAATCACCAGGCATTTCAAACTAATCTAGAGGATTAAAGAAACACTAAGTCACAAGAGAGGGAAAAAAATCATCTCGAGTTAAATCTAGAAAAAGAGAACCCAACTGCTTGTTCACAGGGGAAGCTATTACTCAACTCCAGCTGACTCCTGCCACCAGGAAACTTAGATCCCTCCTTGCCATATTTTCTGATTTTTCAAAACTTTCAGAAATCTGTATTTTAAAGTAAAATCTCCCAATTTTAGATGTCAGCACTGAATGGGTCACAGAAAGCCTGACTGTAGGCTTTACATGGCCTGTAGACCAGCAGTTTGCAAATTCACAGAAGAATTAAAAACAGTAATGTAACTCCTTAACAGGTAGCAATGAAGTATGCCAAATTTTAATTTTAGTTGTTGAGGATTCATTTGAGGCAATATAGTAGGAAATACAGGAGAGAGTATAAATCTCCTGAAAAAAATAATAGGAGCTAGAAACGATGCCCAAGAAGACAGGAGGGACGGCAGCACTTCAATTATAGGACTTTTTTTTTTTTTTTTTAAGATTTTAGTTATTTATTTGACAGAGCGATAGAGAGAGAGGCAACACAGCAGGGGCAGGAGAGGGAGAAGCAGGCTCCCTGCCAAACAAGGAGTCCAATGCGGGACTTGATCCCAGGACCCTTTGGATCATGACCCCAGCCAATGGCAGACGCTTAATGACTGAGCCACCGGGGCACCCAATTACAGCACTTCTGATAAAGGAGGATAGGATATGTGTAGAGAGGTCGTGTAATACCAGATATGACAGCTTGAGGGTGGCAAATTTTTCCCATAAAGGCCAAGATAATAAACATTTTATGCTTTGCAGGCCACGTAGTCTTTGTTGCAGTGACCCAATTCCTGCAACTGTGGGCACAAACTAGACATTGATATAGACAAGTGCCTCTGTTCCAACAAAACTTCATTTCCAAAAAAAGACGGAGCCCAAATTTGGCCTGACTCTTGATTTCAACTCAAGTCATGATCCCAGTCATGAGACTGAACCCTGCCTGGGGCTCCACGCTCAGTGGAGTCAGCTTGAGATCTCTCTCCCTCTCTCTCTTAAATAAAATCTTTTTAAAAAGCTTAAAATGGTAAATTTTCTGTTATATGCATTTTACCACCATAAAAACAACCACAATCAAAACTTCTGTTAAGAAGAAAACCACAGGGGCGCCTGGGTGGCTCAGTGGTTAAGCCGCTGCCTTCGGCTCGGGTCATGGTCTCAGGGTCCTGGGATCGAGTCCCGCGTCGGGCTCTCTGCTCAGCAGGGAGCCTGCTTCCTCCTCTCTCTCTCTCTGCCTGCCTCTCTGCCTACTTGTGATTTCTCTCTGTCAAATAAATAAATAAAATCTTTAAAAAAAAAAAAAAAAAAAAAAAAAAAAAAGAAGAAAACCACAGGAGGATGCTTGTTTCCTTCCCCTTAGAGAGCAGCATGCTCTTTGTGGGCATTTTGTAGAACAAAAGCCACCTCGGATCACCCATAACCCATTGCTAATGTTTTGGGTGGCAACGCTGGATTTTCACTTAAAGATTTAAAATGGCTTTGGAATAAACATTAAAAAAGAAAAAAGGAGGGCGCCTGGGTGGCTCAGTGGGTTAAGCCGCTGCCTTCGGCTCAGGTCATGATCTCAGGGTCCTGGGATCGAGTCCCGCATCGGGCTCTCTGCTCAGCAGGGAGCCTGCTTCCTCCTCTCTCTCTCTCTGCCTGCCTCTCTGCCTACTTGTAATCTCTCTCTGTCAAATAAATAAATAAATCTTTAAAAAAAAAAAAAAGAAAAAAGGAAACCACAGAGGTAACGCAGGCACCAAAGGCCTCACATAAGCAAAGCAAGATTTAATACCTAACCTAACTTCAACGTCAACCTCCTCAAATGTAACCTCAAACTGGACTTTCATGTAGGCAAACCCCTGAGAGACCCCTTCCCCCTTAGGAGGGGGACCTTGCCCAAACATTGCATTCCTTGTTAATAAATATTATTATTATTTGTTAAATATGTTTTTAAATGTTTATGTTTTTTATTTTGTTTTTAATTTAAATATTTGTTTTATTTGTTTTTATTTAAGAGAGGGAGTAGGCGTGTGGGGGAGGGTGCAGGGGGAATCTCAAGCCGACTCAATGCTGAGTGCCAAGACTGATGTGGGGCTCGACCCCATGACCCTAAGATTGTGACCAGATTCAAAATCATAAGCCAGATTCTCAACCAACTGAGTCACCCAGGCAACCCATCATTTTTTTTTTTTTAAATGACTCCTCTCTGCCTTTCTTTTCCTGTAGCTCAGAGGAGCCCTCTACTGCTTGCTGGATAAGAATTCAATAAAGTCAAACAGATCTTCAAATTTACTGGTTAAATTTTGTTTTTTTAATACTTCTATATGACAAATATCACAAAATTAAACAACTGGGAGAAGTTACTTGCAAATACATAAATCAACAGAGAATTAAATTTTCCCACTGTACTAAATATTGCAGTCTTACAATGAGTATTCTCCTGAGCAGCCAAGATTCATTAAAGGAATTTTATCCTCATACTCTTTACTTTATTCTGAAAGAAAAATCCAAGTTAATCAAAGAACTGAATGTTCAAAACTGGGCCAAAACCAAAAGTCACAATAAGCCTAACTTGAACAATTCAAGTTGTTCAAGGCTTGAACAATTCAAGCCTAACTGAAAGTTTATTCAAGCCTAACTGAAAGTTTATAAAATCACTTTCATCACTCAGTTTGACTCCACTTGCATCATCATGGAAATAAGAGTTTTCATCTCCCAATTAAATCTGCTCATCTAAAAAAAAAAAATCCCAGACCTCCTTCTCAGGACTTCAAAAGTCCCATCTAGGAGATCTGCTTTCTTTGGGGCGCCTGGGTGGCTCAGTGGGTTAAGCCGCTGCCTTCGGCTCAGGTCATGATCTCAGGGTCCTGGGATCGAGTCCCGCATCCGGCTCTCTGCTCAGCAGGGAGCCTGCTTCCTCCTCTCTCTCTCTCTCTGCCTGCCTCTCTGCCTACTTGTGATCTCTGTCTGTCAAATAAATAAATAAAATCTTTAAAAAAAAAAAATCTGCTCATCTAATCTTCCTCTGAAGCCTGTAAGTTTCCTTGATTCTTCCTAGTTTCTAGCAGTTTGCCACCAATCTTTGGTATTCACTGGAGATGCAACACTCCAACCCTCTGTCTTCACATAGTGTTCTCACTGTGGGTTTTCATATCCTCCTCCTCCTGTGTATGTCTGTCTCTGTTCAATTTTCCCCTTTTAATGAGGACACCAGTCATAATGGATTAAGGCCCACAACACTAATGATCTAAACTTGACTAACTCTGTAAAGATCCTATTTCCAAATAAGGTCCAAAAAACAAAGTATTAGAGGCTAGTATTTCAACATACGCTTTTAAGAAAACACAATTCAACATATTTCTGGTCCTCACCGAAAAACTGTAAAATATTACTGAGAGAAACTGAAGACCGAAATGAATGGAGAGAGAGAGACTATCTTCATGGGTACAAAAGCTCTATGTTGTTACGATGTCAATTCTCCCCAAACCCAAGTCAACCCCTACTATGCTCTTGCTAGAAAATGAAAGGATGATGAAAAATCTACATGAAAATAGAAAGGACCTAGAATACCCAAAGCCAACATGAAAAATAATAATAAAGTTGGAGAGCTATTATGATGTGAGTTTGACTTTCCATAAAGCCACAGTAATCAACAGTGTGATTTTAACATTAAAGTCAACAAATCAACGGAACAGAATAGACTCACACTGGGTAAGAAAAGCCATTTCGACAAAGGTACAGGAGTAAGTGGTATCTGTATAGGAAAAAATTAACCACAACCCCTATCTCACAAGGTATTCACAAAATTTGAAATGGACCATAAACCTAAACATAAAAGCTAAAACTATAAAGCTTTTAGGGGAAAAAAAATATAAGTACTTTTTTCTTAAGATTTTTAAATTTGACAGAGACACAGCAAGAGAGGGAACACAAGCAGCAGGAGTAGAAGAGGGAGAGAAGCAGGCTTCCCTCTAAGCAGGGACCCCAATGTGGGGCTCAATTCCAGGATACTGGGATCACAACCTGAGCTGAAGGTAGAAGCTTACTGACTGAACCACCCAGGTGCCTCCACAGAAACACTTTTTTCAAAGATTTATTTGTTTGAGGGAGAGAGAATCCCGAGCAGACTCCATGTTGAGTGCAGAGCCTGACTCTCGAGGCCCAATCCCATGACCCATGAGATCATGACCTGAGCCAAAAACAAGAGCTGTATGCTTAACTAACTGAGCCACACAGATGCCCCAAAAATATTTTAATATTACTATAAAGGATAAAGTTTTTTAGGATATAGAAAGCAATAACCATAAAAGGAAAAGTTTATTAATTAGACTTCATGAAAATTAAAAAGTTCAGCTCAACAGATTACCTGACTGGCTCAGTCAGTGGAGCATAAGACTCTTGGTCTTGAGGCTATGAGTTTGAACCTCAAGTTGGGTGTAGAGATTACTTAAAATAAATAAGTAATAAAATCTTGGAAAAAAACATTCAGCTCATCAAGACACTATTAAGAAAACAAGCACAATAAATAAATAAATAAAATCTTCATAAATAGTAATACAAAGATAACTCTAGAAGCAAAAGATTCCAACGATACTTCATATGGAAGATATATAAATGGTCAATAAACAATAAAAGCAGACTCAACATCATCAGTCAACAGGAAATGCAAATTAAAACTACAATGAGATAAGACTACAAATCTATCAGAATGGTTAAAACTAAATAGATAGGTAACATCAAATGTTAGTGAGCATGTTGTGAATGAACTGAAGGTATCCTCCCAAACCCCACCCAATTCTGTGTTGAAACCCTAACCCAACCCTATAGTTTTTGGAGGTAAAGCTTAGGGAATAATTAGGTCAGAAGTGTAGCTTCTGGCTCACTGGCTGGTTTTAGTGCCTATACAAGAGGCCAGAGAGCGAGCTAACTTTCCACCAGGTGAAGACATAACCAGGAAGAGGGCATTCACAACGAACTAAGTCCGACAGCCTCTAGATCTTGGACTTCGCAGCCTCCAGAACTATGGAAAAATAAACTTCTTTGTTAAAGCCACCCAGTCTATATACTTTGTTACAGCAGTCCAAATTAAGACAGAGATGCAGAAACGAGAATTTGAAAATATTGTTGCTGGGATTAGAAAATAATACAACCATTTTGGAAAATAACAGTACATAGTTTTTTCTTCTTTTTTTCCCAAACCCACTGCCTGTTTATTAATATATAATGTATTATTTGCCCCAGGGGTGCAGGTCTGTGAATCACCAGGCTTACACATTTCACAGCAGATAGTACATAATTTCTTATATAACCAAACATATGCCTACTCTAAGCAATTCCACTCCCAGGTATTTGCCCAAGAAAACACAAAAACACATGACTACAAAAAAGCAAAACGAAACAAAACTACTTCAAGAATCTTAACAACAACTTTATTCCCAATAGCCCAAATCTGGAAACAGCTGAGACACCAAGAACCGGAGAAGTGCCAATAAAGTATACTATAGTTAATCAGTAGGATGATACTTTAACAAGAAATAAACTAATAATACCCTCAAGATGAATCTCAAACATTAGTAAGTAAAAAATTAGTAAGTAAAAAAATCTTACGCTAAAGTATATACACAACATGATTACTATTATAGGCTGAACTGTATCCCCCAAAAAGATACACTGAAGTCCTAATATCAGTACTAAGAATGAGACCTTCCTGGGAAATGGCTGTTGTGGACATAACTGAATTCATAGTGGAGTAGGATGGGTCCTTAATGCAATATCGCTGGTATCCTTATAAAAAAGGAGAGAGATAGAGAGTGGAGACAGTCATGTAAGGTACAGGTAGAACGCCATGTGACTATGGAGGCAGAGATTAGAGTTATGCAGCTGTAAGCCAAGGAGTACCATGAACTATCAGCAACACCCACGAGCTAAGAGAAGACATGAAAAAACAGGAAAGAAAGAAAGAAAAGAAAAGAAAGGCAGGCATGGAACAGATTCTCCTCTAGAGCCTATAAGAGAATACATCCCTGCTGACACCCTGATTTTGGGTTTCTAGCCCCCAGAATTGTGGGAAAATAAATTTCTGTTGAGCCACCTAGTTTGTGGTACTTCATTATATGAACCCTAGTAAACTTATAGAATTCCATGTATATGAAGTTCTGGAAAAGGCAAAACTTATCTATGGTGGGGAAAAAAATAAAACCACTGGTTGACTTATGGAGGGCCGGGGGTGGAGATTAACTAGAAAGGACATGAGGATACCTTCAAAGGTGATGGTAATACTTTGTACTTTTATAAGGGTTCATGTTACAAGAGGTTATATATATGTGAACACTCAGTGAAGGTACAATTAAGATTTGTGCATTACACTGTATGTAAATTTACGTTAAAAGAGTTATAAGCTGGGCGACTGGGTGGCTCAGTGGGTTAAGCCTCTGCCTTCAGCTCAGGTCATGATCTCAGGGTCCTGGAATCAAGGCCCGCATCGGGCTCTCTGCTCAGCGGGGAGTCCGCTTCTCCCTCTCTCTGCCTGCCTCTCTGCCTACTTGTGATCTCTCTTTCTCTCTATTTCAAATAAATAAATAAAATCTTAAAAAAAAAAAAAAAGAGTTACAAGCTAACATTGATCCCTCATTGACCCCTCATAATATATGTACTTAAATATTTAAGGGAAACTGAAATAAATGAAAAAAAAAAAAAAAGATCTGTGACACAGCAAATATAAAATACTGTCTGGGGTGCCTGGCTCAGGTTACGATTCCAGGACCCTGGGACTGAACCCCACATTGGGCTCCCTGCTCATTGGGGAACCTGCTTCTTCCTCTATCTACCTCTGCAGCTCCCTGTTTGCTCTCTCTCTCTCAAATAAATAAATAAAATCTTAACTAAACTAAAATACTGCCAGGATGTGGTGGCTCGGTGAGCTAAGCGTCTGCCTTTGGTTCAGGTCAAGAACCCAGGGTCCTGGGATAAGTCCTGCATTGGGCTCCTTGCTCAGTGGGGAGCCTGCTTCTCCCTTGGCCTGCTTTGCCTGCTGCTTCTCATTTGTGCTCTTTCTCTCACTCTCTCTCTGACAAATAAGTAAAATCTTTTTTAAAAAATAAAATAAGTAAAATAAAATACTGTCAAATCTCATTATGGATATATAACAGTTTACTATAGAATTCTTTCAACTTTTCTGTATGTTTAAAATTTTTCAAAAAAAATTTTTTTTCATAACAAAATGCTGAAAAAAAAATAAGTACACTACCAAAATTTCTTTTTAAAAAAAAGGACGCCTGGGTGGCTCAGTCATTAGGCTTCTGCCTTCACTGGGATCGAGCCCCGCATCCGGCTCCCTGCTTGGCGGGAAGCCTGCTTCTCCCTCTCCCAATACCCCTGCTTGTGATCCCTCTCTTGCTGCCTCTCTACCAAATAAATAAATAAAATCTTAAAAAAAAAAAAAAAAAAAGAAGAAGAAGAAAGAAAGAAAGAAACAAAAACCAAGTGTTGGTAGAATGTGGTTCAACTACAACTCTCATACATACTGGTACGACTATAAATTGGTAAAACCACTCTGGAAAACTGGCAAGATCTTCTAAGGCCTATTCTACATGTAACACCCACCATGGGGTGGTCTTAGACTATACTCAACATTTAAACTCAGAAAATGACCATAGGATCACATCTGGCATTAATGTAATAGCATGAGAACAAGGAGGCCAGATAATTCTTCCTCTACAACAACCAGCATTTCTTATAGCAACAATAAAGGCACAGGTTCCTCACAAGGAACATGCTCAGTTACAACGGTCAATATTCCCAGAAAAACACAAAGCACAATATCCCAATGAGTATTTATAATTCCGTTCAATAGAGGGGCAATTTGTCAGTTGGGGATCATTTTCCCCATTAAACAATGTTGCCTAGTAACATCATTAACATTCTTAGCCTCAGGTTTTGGGGGAAATAAAACTAGAGATTTAATCAAAGGATGGATCCTCATCTAGCACAGGAAAGGATTTAACTTTTTTTTTTTTTTTTTAGTGGCACCTGGAGAGCTCAGCGGGTTAAGCCTCTGCCTTTGGCTCATGTCATGATCTCAGGGTCCTGGGATCAAGCCCTGCATCAAAGGGCTCTCTGCTCAGCAGGGAGCCTGCTTCCCCTGCCCACCCCCCTCTGCCTACTTGTGATCTCTTGCTTTCTGTGTCAAATAAATTTTTAAAAAATCATTAAAAATAAATTTTAAAAATAAGGGATTTTATTTATTTGTCAGAGAGAGCGAATCTGCACAAACAGGGGAGCAGCAGGAAGGAGAAGCAGGCTTCCTGCTGAGCAAGGAGCCCTTGTGGGACCTGATCCCAGGATCCTGTTATTATGACCTGAGCCAAAGGCTGATGCTAACCTATTGAGCCACCCAGGCATCCCAAGATTTAACTTTTTATCCACACTCTGTGAACCCCAAATTCCATTCTTAGGTATATGAATATAGCCAACAGAAATGTAGACATAAGTTCGCCAAAATACAAGTATAAAAATGTTACACCACTATTCATAACAGCCCAAAATGCCCAATATCAATGGACGTAACATTTTTCATTGTTTTCACTATTTAATATCCATACAACATAGTACTATACAGCAGTGAAAACAAACCCATGTCACATATATCATGGATCAACTTCCCAATATATGCTATAGATATGCTATCTAAAGAAGCCAGACACAGACACAAGATGCCCTTTTTTAAAAGGTTCAGAACAGGTAAAAACAATCTATGGTGTCAAACGTCAGGAGAGTAGTTACAGGGACGGCAAGTGACTAGAGACTGGGCCACAAGGAAAACTTAGGAGTTCTGGTAAAGTTCTGGGTCTTGGCCTGAATGCTGGTTATACAGACATTTTCACTTCAAAAATTCACTGAACTGCAGATTTACAATTTGTACACTTTGGCGGAGGGGGGAAGCAAGCGTGCACAAGCAGGTGCACATGCACTTGGGCTGGGGAAGGAAGGACAGAGGGAGAGGGAGCCAATCAGGCTCCATTTCACAACCCTAAGATTGTGACCTGAGCCGAAATCAAGAGTTGGATGCTTAACTGACTGAGCCACCCAGGAGCCCTTGATTTGTACACTTTTGTATATACGTTATACTACAGTAGAATTTACATGAAAAATCAAGGAGAATCAACCTCCAGGACAGTAAAGTGAGGAGATCTGTAGAAGAGTTCTTCAACAAAACAACCACAACTCGAGAATAGGTAACTGGTCCTATAAAAATCCCTGGAAATTATCCTAGGAACATATAGCAAATGAAGAAATATTTCCCTCAAAACTTACTAAATCTTATTAAGAAAAATGAGAAACTCTGGCACTTGAGCCATAACCACCTCCCCCCACTACCCAGCTAAACAAGAGGGAGGCTCCATTCCAAGCGGGGTTGCCAAGCCAGGGCTCCCTGTCTCCCCAGCTCCAGGTAAAGCGCTATGGGATCCCTCTGGGAGAAACAAACTGCCAGCATGTCTTATCCCTTCCAACTCACTGTTGCAGAGGCTGAATTCCAGGTAAGTGGACCTGAGAGACTGTGGGCTCCCTTCCTCCAATCACTTTAAACGTACAGAGGAGAAACGTTACTCCCAGCACAACAGGTAGAGAACACTATGGCCCCATTGCCCTCAACACAGCTCATTTATAGGGCAAAGGTTCTAGGGCAGGCAAGCCAATTAGACTGGAGGCTACTCTGCCAGCCTACTGTCTTGTTCATAAAGAAGCCAGCCATCGTCTTGCCTCTAGCTATAGAACAATGACTCAGCTTTTGCCCACGGAAAGAGGCAGACCATAAGAACTGAGAGCTCCAAAGATCTCCCACAAAGAAAATAAGTTTATTTAGAACAGAATGTGGAGAAGTCCAAGCATTAACACCAGTTTGCATACCTGGCTCAGTCAGTTAAGCATCTGCCTAGGGCTCTCAGGTCACGATCTCAGGATCCTGGGATGGAGCCCTGCTTCTCCTTCTCCTTCAGCCCCTCCCCCACCCTCGTGGTGGGGATATAAATAAATAAAATCTTTATTAAAAAAAAAAACAAAAAAACAAAAAAAACCACACAAGTTTTGGTGGTAAGCACTTAGAAGGCCAATGGAGTGCTGTCAGCAAAATGGAGAGCAGGCAGCTCCAAGCTCTCATCCCTCCATATAAACATCAAAAAACAAGTAGAAACTATCAGAGCCAACATCGTCAGAACCTGGAGAACAATCAAAGGTTTACCAACCAAGAAAATGGTGAATCAAGTAAAAGGCAACTTCAAAACAGTAGGAAAGATTTTTACTCTTGTCCCACTTCCTCCTTAGTGTAGTGGCAGTTTTAAAGGATACCCACATTCTCAGAATAGGCCACTGGTTCCTATTCTATAGGGGGTGGAACATACTTAGGGCAAGACACATGCTCCAAAAACACATGACAAGACCCCCAGACTTTCACCTTGGGCTGATCCCTAGGCTCAGTGCAAGCCTGGCTAAGGGTTGAAGGACCGCCTCTGCACCAGCCAATGTTCCAAGACAAAAAGTGCTTTTTTTTCTTTTTGTTGTTGTTGTTGTTGTTGTTTTTAGCTCCTGACATTAAAGGAAATCTGTCAAAATGCTAACTAAACGCAAGCTAAGGCACAGAGACTTACGTGACCACATACAAGGCATGTAGTCTTTGCAAAAATAGTTTGGGAAGTTAGTAAACAAATGGACTATTACAGCCTTCAACAATCAAAATAATGGTAAACTCTGAGGAAAGGGAAGAATCTGACTTCCAGCATCACCCATTTCAAATGTCTAATTTTTGAAAAAAAAAAAAAATCACAAGGCATACAAAGAAACAAGAAAGGATGGACAATTCAAAGGAATGAAATAAGTCAACAGAAACTATTTTTGAGAGGGTCCAGACATCAGATTTACTACCTAAAAACTTTAAAACAGCAATTTTATCAACAAATGGCACTGGGAAAACTGGATATCCACACATAAAAAAATGAAGATGGACCTTATCCCATACCATATTTTAAAAATTAACTCAAGGGTGCCTGGGTGGCTCAGGGTGAAAGCCTCTGCCTTCGGCTCAGGTTGTGATCTCAGGGTCCTGGGAGGGAGCCTGCATTGGGCTCTGCTCAGCAGAGGGCCTGCTTCCCTTTCCCTCTCTCTGCCTGCCTCTCTGCCTGCTTGTGATCTCTGTCAAATAAATAAATAAAATCTTAAAAAAAAAAAAAAAATTTACTCAAAATGGATTAGACCTAAATATAAGACCTAAAACTATAAAGTTCCTAGAAGAAAACAGGGAAAAAGATTCATGACACTGAAATGACATTTCATGACATTTTTGGATATAACACCAAAACCACAAGCAACAAAACCAAAAATAGACAAACAGGACTACATCAAACTTAAAAATTTCTGCGCATCAAAGGACACAATTAGCAGAGTGGAATGGCAACCTATGGTATGGGAGAAAATATCTGCAAATCACATCTTATAAGGAGTTAATATCTAGAATATAAAAACTACACCAACAACTCAATAATAAAAAACCAAATAAGCAAATAAAAAAAATGAGCAATTAAAATGAGCGGAAAAAAGACCTGAATAAACATTTCTCCAAAGAAGATAAACAAAGGGCCAAAAAACACATGAAAAGATGTTCAAAATCATTAGGGAAATGTAAGTCAAAATCACAATGAGATAGCATCTCATACCCATTAGGATGGCTCCATCTGAAATAAACAACAACAACAAAAACAAAACAAACCCCAGAAAGTAAGAAAGTAACAAGTGCTGAGAAGGATATGGAAAAATGGAGTCCTTGCACACTGCTGGTGGGAATAAGAGTGCAGCTGCTACGGAAAAATATGGCACGCTCTCAAAACAAACGAACAAAAAAACAACCCACAAAACAAACAAACAGAAAGGCAGAATTAGCATATAATCCAGCAATTCCCTCCTGGGTACATACTCAAAGGAGCTGAAAGCAGGAACTCAAAAAAAACTCCTGTACACCACTGTTCCCAGGACCATTATTCACAATAGCCAAAAGGCAGAAGTAACCCAAGTGTCCAGTGATGAATAAACAAAATGTGGTAAATATATTCAATGGAATATTATTCAGCCATAGAAAGGAATGAAATTCTTTTTTTTTTTTAAGTAGGCTCCACAA
Source organism: Mustela erminea (assembly GCF_009829155.1). Taxonomy (NCBI): domain Eukaryota; kingdom Metazoa; phylum Chordata; class Mammalia; order Carnivora; family Mustelidae; genus Mustela; species Mustela erminea. The sequence continues at coordinate 103,031,124 of NC_045614.1, forward strand.
CGGGCACGGAGCCCAACGAGGGGTTCAAACTCACGACCCAGAGATCAACACCTGAGCTGAGATCAAAGGGGCTGGATGCTTAACCGACTGAACCATACAAGCGCCACAGAAAGGAATGCAATTCTAACACATGCTACACAATGGATGAACCCTGAAGACATCTAAGTGAAATAAGCCAGATACAAATGGACAAATACTATGATTCTACTAAAGTGGTCAAATTCATAGAAACAGAATGGTAATTAAAGGTCTGGAGGGAGAGGAAACTGAGGAGTTAATATTTAATGGGTATGGAGTTTCAGTTTGGGAAGATGAAAGCGTTCTGGAGAAGAATGGTGATGATTGTACACCTGTGTGACTACACTTAATGCCAATGAACTGTACAATTAAAAACAGTGCAGGGGCGCCTGGGTGGCTCAGTGGGTTAAGCGGCTGCCTTCGGCTCAGGTCATGATCTCAGGGTCCTGGGATCGAGTCCCACATCGGGCTCTCTACTCAGCAGGGAGCCTGCTTCCTCCTCTCTCTCTTTCTGCCTGCCTCTCTGCCTACTTGTGATCTCTCTCTGTCAAATATATAAATAAAATCTTTAAAAAAAACAAACAAACAAACAAAAAAAAACAATGGAGGGGCTCCTGGGTGGCTCAGTGGGTTAAGCCTCTGTTTTCAGCTCAGGTCCATGGTCTCAGGGTCCTGGGATCAAGCCCAGGGCTCTCTGCTCAGTGGGGGGCCTGCCCCCACCCTCCCACCCCCCCCCCACCTGCCTCTCTGCCTACTTGAGATCTCTGTCAAATAAATAAATAAAATCTTAAAAAACAAAAAACAAAAAACCCACAGCGGAAATGGTAAATTTTGTGATGCATACTCTATGACAATTAAAAAGACACACATACTAAGGTACCTCACACCTACTAGGATGTCTATTTAAAAAATAAAAATTAAGAAAACACCAAAAAACCATTGGATAAAAAGTGTTGGTGAGGATGTGGAGAAACTGGAACCATTATATACTGCAGGTGGGAATGTAGAATGGCACAGCACCATGGAAAAGTTTGGCAGTTCCTTGAAAAGTTAAACATAGAATTACCATATGAGGGATGCCTGGGTGGCTCAGTCACTAAAAGCATCTGCCTTCAGCTCACCTCATGATCCCAGAGTTCTGGGATGAGTCCTTGCTCAGCGGGGAGCCTGGTTCTCCCTCTGCCTGCTCTGCCTGCGGCTCTCCCTGCTGTGTGCTCTGTTTCTGACAAATAAATAAATAAAATCTTTTTAAAAAATCCTTTCTACATTAAAACAAACAAACAAACAAAAAAAACAAAAGAATTACCATATGACCCAACACTTCCACTCCAAGGCACATACACAAAGAACAGGAAATGTTCAAATACTTATACACGAATATTTATATCAGCACTACTCAAATAGCCCAAAAATGGAAACAATGCAAGTGTCCAACAATGGATCAAGATATAAACAAAATATATACAATCCAGAAAATATTATTCAGCTCTACAAAGGAATGAAGTACTGATACATTCTACAACTATGTATAATCTTGGAAACATCAAGTGAAAGAAGTCTGACATAATAGATCATATATTGTATGAATTCACTTGTATGATCTATCTAGTACAAGCAAATTCATGGACACAAAGTTGACAGAAACTTGGGAGGAAAGGATGGGAAAGGAGAAGAATGGGGAGTCACTGCCAAATGGTTAAAGAATCTGGGGTGATGGAAAAGATTTGGAGGGGCACCTGGGTGGCTTAATCAGTTAAGTGTCTGCCTTCAACTCAGGTCAGGATCCCAAGGTCCTGGGATGGATACACCTGCATCAGGATCCCTGATTATCCGGGAATCTGCTTCTCCATCTACCCACCCCCGTCCCTTTGCTCTCTCTCTCTCTCAATAAATAAAATCTTTAAAAAAATTTGGGTGGGGGCGCTTGGGTGGCTCAGTGGGTTAAAGCCTTTGCCTTTGGCTCAGGTCATGATCCCAGGGTCCTAGGATCGAGCCCCGCATCAGGCTCTCTGCTCGGCGCTTCCCCCTCTCTCCCTGCTTGCCTCTCTGCCTACTTGTGATCTCTGTCTGTCAAATAAATAAATAAAACCTTTAAAAAAATTTTTTTGGAAACATAGTGGTGATGGTTGTACACTGTGAATATAATTAATACCACTGAATTGTGCACTAAAAATCATTAAAATGGCAAATTCTATGCTATATATTTTTAACCACAATACTGGAAAACCTAAGGATGTGAAATACCAAAACAAGTGAACTGTACATTTTAAATGTATCAAATCTATGTGCAGATACCAATAGTGGTTTTAATAAAGCACAACTACTGCTGAAAACATCATTAAAATGGCAAATTTGTTACACATATTTAGCAAAATAAAAGTAATTCCCCCAAAAAAGGCAAATACACCAGACCGCAAGCACCATATTCAAAGTCTAGACAAAAAACACTGCCTGGTGTAAGGATCACCCAGGTGTGCTAGAGTCAAGTGTTTAGTATGGGGCACACTGAATAGCTAGCTACTGAGTGTACAGGGTGGGCGGCTTTATATAAAAATAACTGAACCGGGGCGCCTGGGTGGCTCAGTGGGTTAAAGCCTTTGCCTTCGGCTCAGGTTGTGATCCCGGGATCCTAGGATCCAGCCCTGCCTCCGACTCTCTGCTAGGCAGGGAGCCTGCTTCTTCCTCCCTCTTTTCTTTGCCTGCCTCTCTGCCTACTTGTGATCTCTGTCTGTCAAATGAATAAATAAAATCTTAAAAAAAAAAAAAAAAAAGAATAACTAAACTAGATGGAACTGGTCCCTGAAAGCTATTTGAGGTTCACTGCATGCTTAAGGGAAGAATTAAATGAATGGAGATATACTGGTGTAGTCAAGTAAGTTAAAGAAAACAACTGAAAGTAAAAGAAACAGTAATACAGGAATCCAGTACCTTTTGTACTTCTGGGGTTGCTCTACTGACTACTGCTCATCTGTGGATACTTATATAACTTTCACATGACTGAACTGCTCTATGTGGGCCATTCTTCTGGTTTGTTTCTTTGTCATTTTCAATCCAACAAACAACTGAATGCAGCCTGGACATCCTCTCAATTAACAAAACGTTACCATCGACCTCAATCAACATTTTGGGGCCCATAAAACCCAAATCTCCAATAAAGATTTAGACTAATATTTTTTTTTTTTTTAAAGATTTTATTTATTTATTTGACAGAGAGAGATCACAAGTAGGCAGAGAGGCAGGCAGAGAGAGAGAGAGGAGGAAGCAGGCTCCCTGCCGAGCAGAGAACCCGATGCGGGACTCGATCCCAGGACCCTGAGATCATGACCCGAGCCGAAGGCAGCGGCTTAACCCACTGAGCCACCCAGGCGCCCCAAGATTTAGACTAATATTAATCGGCTTTTTGTTCTTTTCGAAAATGGATTAGTGGTGATTCACTTTTTAAAGGATTTTGATTTTTCAGACAACAGGGACGCAGGGTTTTACTCACCTATTTCCTCCGATTCCTGCCCAGAGACTCTAAGCTTGCATTCCTTCGGATAGTGTTTTTGGATTAATTCCCACAGTTCCATGTTGACAAGAGAATTTCTTCGGGTGTGGTATCGGGTCCACGAAGAGACCCGGCGGCGACAGAAGGGACAGCATAGACTTGCCTTTTCGACAGTCGATTGGAAGCATGGGTTACAGAGCGTGTGATTACAAGGCAGTGTTACGGGCTCGATTAGGATTTCCACACAGATGCGGCACAGGCATTCCGACAAGGAGGGGATGGCGTTTTGGGGTACAGCCATTTTTATATGCTAAAAAGGCACACTCAACATCAATACCTGAAAGAGAAAGAATCTTAATTCCGGCCCAACTACGGAGAAAGGAAACTAACACCTTTGTGCGTAAATATTATGCCCAGTAGCGTATCAGAATTCAGAGACTGGGAGCATCCCATAACGTCTTGAAGCAAAAGGGCGCTTTACGATCCAGGGAGACGGGGCTGCCCCGGAAGGCGGCGTGTTTATCCATGTTTAAGACAAATGTCGGGTAATGAAACGAACCTTTCCGTCGGGAGACCGAGGCTGCTCCGAGGCATTAACACAACCGTTGCGGCAAGGCCGACGGTGCGCTCCAGCTCTCCCGCGCGGCGGGAGGTACGCGCCAAGTTCCCCTCCTCCCTCTTACCCGCGGAGGGTGCTCCCGTAGCTCCCGGCTGCCAAGCCCGAGGCCGCCCAGGCGCGAAGCTCGGGGCCGCAGCTCCGGGAAGAACGCTGTTTCCGCCCGGGCGCCGGGCTGCGCGGGAGCACGACTTCCGTTTTACCGTTGCTGTGGCAGCAGCACGTGAGCCCCCACGTTCCACCTTTCGTACACCTTGAGCCGTTTCCCGGCGCTCTGAGCCCACAGTCCCCTTTCTTCGCTCAGCCCCAAATACCTAACCTTGGCAGCGGCGCCGTAGCAACCCGACAAGGGCCAGTGACGTCACAACTGCCCAACCAAACGGCCCCTCCCACCCAGAGAACCGCCCAAGGGCCGACACAGCTGACGTTCGGCTGGGCGGGACTTCCGGGTCCTGTCCGCGCCGTCCGCCCCGGCCTGCGCCCCGCCCGCCCGGCCGAGGGCCCGCCCCTTACGTTACAGTGCCTTTCACTGCGGACAGCAGTGAGTGTCCTGAGGTTGGTCTCCGGCAGGAAAAGGGAAGCGTCAAGACAAATTAAGGACCAAACAGAAATTTGAAAATTCTTCCCTCTTCTCAGAGGGAAGTAGTCCTCAGACTACTTTTCTGTTACTGCTATCTTGTACCAAAACTCTCAGGTCGCTTTCTAGAGTTCTTAGGAAAGCATCTCTTAGGTTATCTCCTAGAAAGGTTGTAGCCGGAGAATCCGCGAACTTGCTACAGTTAACACCCACTGCCACCGCCTTCTATAACCCACGCCTTACGAAGTCTGAGGCCCGGAGATGGGTTGTTTTAGGATTGCCTTCCCTTCGAAGTGTTGTCCCAAATTGACCTCTTGTGCTCTGGGCCCGAAATATGTAAGGCGAAGACAGAGCTTGGGTATAAAGAAGGAAGGTAACTTTATTTCTTTGCCAGGCGAAGGAGGCTGCAGCAGACTACTGCCTTAAAAGACTGCCATCCTGCCCAGGGCAAAGGCTCAGGGGTTTCATAGGAAACTGCAGGATCTAGGCAGTTTCGACAGGAATCTGGTAGGGGCTGGCCTCGCGTTGCTTATGTTTTCGAGGTGGTTTCAGGACTAGCGCTACCTTGGGCCTTCCAAGTTTCGATACTGAGTACAACTTGGATACCAGGTTTTTGGAACAAAGGATTCTACAGAAAAACAAGTGAAAGGGAGGGGAGGCCTCAAGAATAAGGGAGGAAAATTTTGTTCAAATTAAAGTCAAGATTTGCTGAAGCATTCGTATGTCCATCTTATTTTCCATCCATTCCTTATTTTTATCATTTTTTAAAAGATTATTTGTTTCAGGGGTACAGGTCTGTGATTCGATTCATCAGTCTTATATAATACCCAGTGCACATTACAACACATACTCTCCCTGATGTCCATGACTAATCCCTGCCATCCCTTCACCTCCCCCACCCCCCCACGCCGCCCCCAGCAACCCTCAGTTTGTTTCCTGTGGTTAAAATTCTCTTATGGATTGTCTTCCTCTCTGGTTTCATCTTGTTTCATTTTTTCCTCTCTTCCCCTATGATTCTCCGCCTTCTTAAATTCCACATATCAGTGAGATCACAAGATAATTGTTTTGCTCTGATTGACTCATTTTGCTTAGCATAATACCCTCTGGTTCCATCCACATCAAATGCAACTAATTTCTGTGCATTGATTTTATATCTTGATACTTTACTGAATTCCTATATGAGTTCTAGCAATTTTGGGGTGGAGTCTTTTGGGTTTTCTACTTAGAGTATCATGTCATCTGCAAAGAGTGAGAGTTTGACTTCTTTGCTGATTCTGATGTCTTTTATTTCTTTTTGTTGTCTGACTGCTGAGGCTAGGACTTCTAGTACCATATTGAACAGCAGTGGTGATAGTGGACATCCCTGCCATGTTGCTGTCTGTAGAGGGAAAGCTCTTAGTTTTTTCCCATTGAGAATGATACTGGCTGTGGGTTTATCATAAATGGCTCTTATGATATTGAGGTATGTACTCTCTACGCCTACACTATGAAGAGTTGGTTTTTTGGTGTGTGTGTGTTTTTTTTTAAGGTTTTTGTATATTTGTATATGTGCTGCCAAAGCGAGCACAAGGTTTTTGTATATTTGTAAGAGACAGGGAGAACACAGTGGCAGGCAGAGGGAGAAGCAGACTCCCCACTGAACAGGGAGCCCGATGCAGGACACTTGATCCCAGAACCTTGGGATCATGACCTGAGCTGAAGGCAGATGCTTAACCGACTGAGCCACCCAGGCATCCCACCGTGAAGAGTTTTAATCAAGAAAGAATGTTATACTTTATCAAATGCTTTTTCTGCATCTACTGAGAGGATCATATGGTTCTTGTCTGTCCTTTTATTTATATAGTGTATCACACTGATTGATTTGCAGATGTTGGACCAAACTTGCAGCCCAGGAATAAATCCCACTTGGGTGTGGTGGATAATCCTTTTAAACCATCAGTTCATTTCCATAGCAGTTTCATAGGGCTTAGAAAACAAACTACAGGGTGCCTCAGTCCTGGGGTTTAGCAGTCATGTGCATCATTTATGATGTACTCCTGTATTATTAAATTTCAATCTAGAACAATCAAAATTACAAAGGAAGTGAAAAAATATTTTAACATTTTATGCATTCTGAAATAAGTTTTTTCACTTTGATACTAAGTTCTTGTCCTGACACCTGATCCTACTGTTTTGAATTCTATGATAAAAGTAGGTTTTGGGATGCCTGGCTGGCTCAGTAGGTGGAGCATGTAACTCTTGATCTCATATGAGCGTAAGCCCCACATTGGGTGTAAAGATTACTTAAAATTTTTTTTAATTTAAAAAAAAGTAGGGCACCTGGGTGGTTCAGTTGTTAAGCAGCTACCTTCAGCTCAGGTCATGATCTAGGGTCCTGGGATCGAGCCCCACATCAGGCTCCCTGCTCTGTGGGAAGCCTGCTTCTCCTCTCCCTCTCCTTCTGCTTGTGTTCCCTTGTGTTCTAGCTGTCTCTCTCTCTCTCTGTCAAATAAAGAAAATCTTAAAAAAAAAAAAAAGTAGGTTTTGGCTAGAAAAACCATGGGGATTAAATAGACCAATCCCTAGTACTTCAGAACAAAGCCGAGAGACAGAAAATAGAATGATGGTTGCCAAGGGCCAGGAGAGTTATTGTTTAATGGGTACAGAGTTTATTTTCAGATGGATGGTAGTGATGGTTGCACAATATTATGAATGTATATACTACACTGAACTGTCCACTTAAAAGTGGTTTAGAGGGTAAATTTTATGTTCTATGTATTTTATCACAATAAGAATTTTTTTTGAAAAACAATGAAAAGCAGGCCTGAGTTTTTTGAGGAAATGTTACTTAGATGTAAAGGAAGAGAAAAAAATCACTGCACAAATAAGTCTTTAAGGTCTTTTGGGTTTGCTGAGGCCATGGAAGTTGGCCAGATGGTTTCTAGATGCCGCCAAAGCAAAGAGGTGTGGGCCCTTGGTAGAACATTTTGGGAGCTTTTGTTTTGTTTTAATGTGAATTCGGAAACCTTTGGTTGTCATCTACTTAGATTACTCCTTAGATTTCCATGATATCAACACCTGAGCCTAAAATTTTAGGCTCCCTAATATAGTTCCAACTTTCTTTTTGCTGTGGAATATCCCATTATTCTTTTAAGATTTTTTAAGATTTATTTGTTTTGTTAAGATTTATTTATTTATTTGAGAGAGAGAGAGTGCATGAGTGCAGTGGGGATGGGCACAAGAGAGGAGAGAAACTCAAGCTGACTCTGTGCTGAGCGTGGAGCCCAATTTGAGGCTGGATCCCGTGATCCCAAGATCATGACCTGAGCTAAAACCAAGAAATGGACACCCAACTGACTGAGCCACACAGTTGCCCTTCTCCCATTATTTTTTAAAACATTCAACTATGATTTAGTCACTGGCATCCAGATCTTGTGCTTTCAGGCCATAGTTTGAAATCTTAATTCATCCTAATGTCTTACTTTGTTGTTTTGCCTACTTGAAGGATCAATTCAGTATGCTTCCTTCCAGAAGTATTTCTCTATCACACAGTGATAACCCTCCTCTGAACTCACCCTGTCATGTATTGCTTAGTGATAGTGAGTTTTTTGTAGTCTTTTAATGTAACTCTTGCATTTTGATTTCTATGTTCAGATATTTATGCTTACGTAATGTGCTTCCTTACCTTTCCTTGGCCTTGTTCACTTTCTGGACCCACAGTCCCTTGCTCTGCCTGATGCTGACCTATTGCATTTCTAGAATCTCTTCCTTCACTTCAGAATTCCAGTAAAGCACTGACTGAGCAAGGCAGGCACTGGCTTCTCACTGGCTCCTGGGAGGGCTTAAATGATGCATCCTGGAAGTATGGGGGGGACGGAGGGGTCACTCTCTACAGAACAAACGTCAGCCAACTGAAAACAGTAGACTAAGTGAGGATGACAGAAAAATGCCCTTTCCATCTTCCTTCCAAGGCATGGTTTCTCCAAACAGTGTGTCTGGAGAGGTCAAGACTGCATTTTTTTTTTTTTCCAAGATGTTACTTTTAAGTAATCTCTGCACCCAAAATGGGGCTCAAACTTACAACCTTGAGATGGAGAGTCAAATGCTCTACTGACTGAGCCAACCAGATGCTCCAAGACTGAGTGCATTTATCTACCAAGCAAGCTGCTGTGTCTCATGGCTCATTTTCAAAGAGGGGCAAGCAAGGTAACACATCATATTGTATTACTTTGAATCCTCTGCCTAACTCCTTCCAGAGTGTCACCTCATTTTGGTTAATCTGAATCTGTATGTCTCAAATAAAGCATAAGCATTTAACCTTTACCTGGGAGATGGGGTCTGCATTTTCAAATGTTTCTGCTATTCACAGCACCTGGTACATGGCATTTGGTGTTCAATAATTTTTTTAAACATTTTTTAGATTTTATTTATTTATTTAAAGATTTTATTTATTTATTTGGCAGACAGAGATCACAAGTAGGCAGAGAGGCAGGTGGGGGGTGGGTGGGAAGCAGGCTCCCTGCTGAGCAGAGAGCCAGATGCAAGGCTCCATCCCATGACCTTGAGATCATGACCGGAGCCGAAGGCAGAGGCTTTAACCCACTGAGCCACCCAAGCACCCCTTTAGATTTTATGTTTAAGTAATTTCTGTATCCAATGTGGGGCCCGAACCTATAATCCTGAGGGTCAAGAATCCTGTGCTCTTATCAACGGAGCCAGCCAAGTGCCCCGGTGAATATTTTAATACAGTCAATGTGTAAGAGTTCCATTTCCAGCGTAAAATAACTATGGTAGTGTACCAGAGAAAAAAATGCACAACATACAATATATATTAGGTGTTTTTATTGTTGGTTTTTTTTTTTTAAGATTTTATTTATTTATTTGACAGACAGAGATCACAAGTAGGCAGAGAGGCAGGCAGAGAAAGAGAGAGAGAGGGAAGCAGGCTCCCCACTGAGCAGAGAGCCCGATGTGGGGCTCGATCCCAGGACCCCGAGATCATGACCTGAGCCGAAGGCAGCGGCTTAACCCACTGAGCCAACCAGGCGCCCCTTGTCTTTTAGTATGTAGTACATTCACATGGCTCAAAATTCAAAAATTTACAAAATGGAGTAACAGTGAAAATAATTCCTCCTACTTTTGACCCCTAGCCTCTGTTTTTTCTCCTGACACAACCAATGTTCTTACTTTCTAATATATCTCTCCAGAAAAAGTTTATTAATTTTGTGGATATATTACTTGTGTGTGTGTGTGTGTGTGTGTATTTGTTTTTGCCCTTTGCCCTTTTTTCCTACTTCACAATATATAGGAAATATTTGAAAACAATACATCTTGGTGATAACTCCATATCATTTTACAGTTACACAAAGAACTTCTTCATTCTCTAATATTGCTACACAAAAAGTATCCATTGTATCAATTTATCATATTTAAGGCTTCCCTCCCTTTTGCTATAAAAATAAGCCTGTAATAAATTGTACATGCATCGTTTCCCCCCATTTGCAAGATAAATTCCTAGAAGTAGAATCTCTTGGTCATCAAAATTAGTTTCTGACTGATGGTAGCGACTGTTTTAGCGATGACTTTTGCTCTTCGGGGGCCCTCACTGCTTTTCCCTTCTCAATGATCTGAACAGCCTTCAGCAAACCATCCTGCAGAGCCTGATTCTTTACCATGTTAGTGATTAGGAAAGTGACATCCCTGATATACATCTGCCTCACTTTAGCACCATAGTATTCTGCCTTGTGGCCATGGGCAATAAAGAAGGTACAAAGTGCTGTGATATCTCCTTCTTGCAGCCCACACTCCTCCAGGACAGACTCCCACACAACTCCAATGCGCTGGTTCTTGACTTTTCGTCTCAGGATAGAGGTTAAGGTGGGAAGACCTCGCACCAGGTCTGGCAGCTTGTCAAGCACACGAGTGTGCAAGCAGATGAGAACTTCAGTGACATAGCTGTATAAAATATTCAATTCCATTGAAGTGAATCTACAAAAAATGTGGAGAGCTTCTTAATCAGTAGAACTCTTTCTGCACAAACAAACAAACAATTCTACTTGGATACAAAACCATGAAAAGAACCATTTTAGAAAGTATTTTAGAAAATATTTTAAAATGAGGACCTGCGCTATACAGGATAGCTTAGTTCTCAGGCCATTCATACTACACATTTCTCAAAAGCATCACCCATCTCTGTGTTAAGCAAGACATTGGCAAACAAGAGACACTGTGACAAGATGTATATGACAGGGCTGGCATATGAATGGCTGCTCAAGTTAAACTTTTTTGAATGAATTGATCTCAGAAAATAGCATTTCTTCACAATCCATTGAAATTCAAGTTTAGAAAGACTGCTGCAAGCTCTCACAAAGCCACAAAATTCCACCAATTTCTCACTGCATACTCACTTGGGGGCCAGAACTGCTCTCCACAGCTCATCCTGGGCTGCCTGGCTTGCCAAAGCCTTGCTGTGCTGTTCAAATCTCTGGGTCAGACTATCCTTGGTGAAGTCCATTTCTTTAAACTGTGCTGCTAAACCTTGGAGTTTGTGGTCTACTCTATAGGATGAAAGAATCAAGGGAGACTTTAGGACAAGGGACAAAACTAAGATTTTGCCTTAAAGCTCTAATATATTGTTTATAATCACTATTAATTGGGGTAGCTATTTAAATTTAAGATGACGGATAGATACTCGTATTTGCCGTTCTCTTTAGCCATCATCCTAATTCCTATGTTCCTTATATTGCCAAACTTTTAATGGTCTAATTACTTGAATGATCTGCCACCTCCTGATTTTGTATTGTACTTTATACTTTCAGAAGTATTTTAGGGGCGCCTGTCTGGCTAAGTCAATGGAGCCTGTAACTCTCAATCTCAGGGTCTTGAGTTCAAGACCCACACTGGGCATACAGCCTACTTTAAAGAAAGAGGTACTTTAAATACAAGCATTACTTTGATTCTCACAACAGCCATAAGAAGTGAAGCAGTAATTTTTATCATTCTACTGATAAAGAAACCCAAGGGTGCGTGGTGGGCTCAGTCAGAAGAGTGTGGGACTTTTGATCCCCATGTCATGAGTTCAAGCCCTACATGGGCATAGAGATTACTAAAAAAAAAAAAAATAAATCAGCTTAACAGATAAAGAAATTGAGTCTCCAAGAGATTGAGACCCAATGTCATAGCTAGCCAGTGCTGGGACCTGTATTTAATAAGGTGCATTTCTCTACTCTACTCTGACTGCCCCAATCCTATCCTACCTTCAAGGATAAGCTCACTTTGCACTGTTTGTTTGAGTTCGCTAGACTTTCTGCCCGGGGACCACCCAGCCAAAGACTTAATTTTCACAGGGACTGCCTCCACTACCTGTCCCTCCCCACCTCCTGCTTTATTTTTAGAGTTAGCATTTCATGAATGAAATTGTAAGCTGTTTGAGGGAGGGAATCAGACACTATTTCTCCAGGTAAGAAATAGTCACCCAGAGTGACTATTTCTGGGTGGCTCAGTAGTTAAGCGTCTGCCTTTGGCTCAGGTCAGGATCCTAGAGTCCTGGGATCAAGCCCTACTTCGGGCTCTCTGCTCAGTGGGAAGCCTGCTTCTCCTTCTCCCACTCCTCTCCCTGCTTGTGTTCCTCTTCCTGTCAAATAAATACATTAGAGAAAACTTTGAAAAAAAAGACCATTTCTGGGACATCTTTACACCTATTCCCTAATATCTAGAAAAGGCCTTAGACAGAACTAATAAAATACATCTTATATGACCGACGTCCCTGATGGGAATGAGTTGCTGAGCTGTGTAACCCCGCAGGGGCATTTGGTAGCTCTAAAAAGCCTTAATCATCAGGGGGCGCTGTGGCACCAGAATTACGTCAAACTGAATCACAGGGAACTGAAACAACACAACTCAGTTGCCTGAAGGACCCCGCATTTTTTTTTTCATCAAAGAAGTGATATACTAATATACATACCACGTCCCTGAGCTTCTATGTCCCAGTTCTTCTATGTCCAAGTTCTGTCCTTTACCATCTTTTCTTCTTGGTCCTCACTTTATCTTAAGGCTAATTCAGCTTCAGGTACCACATCTCTCCTAAGCGCTAGACCCATATCTTTATGTTTTGTGCATCTCCACCTGGGTGGAGATGTCAAACTCAGCTGTCCTAAACTGAGAGGCCAACTATCCCACACCCCCATCATCAGAAATTACTGTAGTGGAATCTTCTTACTGTTCAGGATATTTTGTTTACATACAGATAAGGCCCACTATGAAATGTTTGGTGTTTTGCAATGTCATCTGGCATACTGTTTTGTATTAACTTTGACACCTTTAAGACTATGTTGCTTGTAGGTCATTTTCAGCTTGTCAAGTCAGTGTAAAAGTTCACAATTGTTAAGTTTTTTTGGAAGCCTCTCACCAAAAAGCATTCCCATACCATTCCAAATAAATCCTAAACCACATGTCTGCAAATTCAAGTCTGTTTTCTACAATTCCCCAGATTAGTGATACCACCATCTATTCAATTACTTGAACTAAAAATCTCAGAATAATTTTTACCTTTTTTTTCTCCCTCTCCATTAATGCCTCTAAATTATCCCTTCATCTCTATCACCACTGAGCCAGTTAATAACTATCTTACACTTTGACCTAGGATTGCAGTAGCCTAACTGAATCCTTGCTTTCAATTTCTCTTCAATTAGCTACTACCAATCCATCCTCTAGAAATATGCTGTTGCCATTTTTAAAAGACTTTATTATTTATTTAAGAGAGAGAGAGGAGGAGGAGCAGAGAGGAGAGGGAGAAGTAGGGAGCCTGATGCATGCAGGACTCCATCCCAGGACTCTGGGATCATGACCTGAGCCGAAGGTGGCACTTAACCGACTGAGCCACCCAGAGACCCCAAAATGTTTCTTTAAAAAAAATTTTTTTTTAATATCTTTATTTTTCAGTGAGAGAGAGAGAGAGAGAAGGAGAAAAAGCACAAGCGGGGGAGGGGCAGGCAGAGGAAGAAGCAACCTCCCCACTGAACAAGGAGCCCAATGTGGGACTTAATTCCAAGACCGTGGGATCATGACTTGAGCCAAAGGCGGACACTTACCTGACTGAGCCACCCAGGCATCCCTAGAAATGTGCTTCTGAAACATAATTCTGTTCATGTAACTCAACCGATTATCCATGTTGCCCGTTGATACAGTTAGAGCCAAACTCGGTATCTTCAGGAGGATAAACATTAAACCTTTAACCTTTGCTCTTATCTTCTGCCAGTCCTTTCATAGCCTAGTCACTAATCACGTGAGACATCTAGCAGCTGACTGAAAAGAGCATGGGATTCCAGGGATCTATGGCTTCCATATACTTTTCCTCACCCCAGAATTCCTTCCCATATTTTTCTTTCTCATAACCCTTTACTCACACTTTAAGATCTAGCTTAAATGTCTCTCTATAAAGGGTTCCTTTTCCGAGTATAAAAGGCAAAATTAATTGATCCTTTCTTCTTGTCCTCCGGGCTCTTTAGAAAAATCACATTAAATTCTAGTATTTTTGAATACTTATGGTCTCCCTATAGGCTTTGAACTCCTTGAGGACAGAAAACATGTTTTACTTATTTTGTATACCTATAATATAGCACATGCATTAATTGAATGAAGTCACCTGGAATGGAAATAATTTTTATTATTAATTTATATTTTTTAACTTGGTTAAAAAATATAAAGTGGTTTAAACTTAAACCACTTTAAACAGAGATAGAATTCTAATTAGCATATCTATAGATCTTTGCCTGTTTTTATTCTTTATTCTTCTCTTACCCATCTTCCCAGTAAAAGCAGACAATGCTTGCTCCCTCCCTGGAGCCCTTAGGAACCTTTTCATCGCCTTCTTCAAGGATATCAGGGTTGTGGTTTCATTGTTCATCTTCTTAAGGCAAAATGAAAGGAAACAAAATAAGGAAAACAAAAACCTAGTGGAGGTTTGAATCCAGGGTTTTCTGTTGTCTTCCACACAGCAACAGGCAGCGGCAGGATGAGTATTTGATCTAAATTCTGTCTGAAAGGTCACTCAGTACAAGAAGCTTTTAATAGCTTGTATATCCAAATATAGTTTCAAAGAACTCATCGTGTGAGCACAGGTGTCCTAGAACGCACTGTAATATTTGCTTTTGTAAAGTGAGCCATAGTACATCAACAAACAAGATGTAATCATGGCTCTGCGTGTATTCCAGTAAATGTATATATGGATATATACGAGGATTAAATTTGATGGAAATATTACTCTCAAATTTTAACAGCTTAATTATTCAACTATAATCTTAAATTAAGTTTAAAGAGATCTCCTGACCTTATATGTAGTATTATATCAATGCCAAAAATCTAATCATCCTCAAAAAATAATAAATATTGAGAGTTTCTAGTATTGGATTAAGTATTGAAAATAAAAACAAGAGTTCCTGGATGGCTTGGTTGGTTAAGGGTCTGCCTTCTGTTCAAGTCATGATCTGGGAGTTCCAGAATGGAGCCCTGCATCAGGCTCCCTGCTCAGAGGGGAGTCTGCTTTTCCCTCTGCCCCTCACCCTGCTGGCATGCTCTCCCTCTCCCTCAAATAAATCCTTAAAAATAAATACATACATACACACATACATACATATATATGTATGTACATAAATATGTAACAAAATAAAAACAGACATAAAACAGGACCCCTGAATTCAATGTGTTTAAACTCTAATTGGGAAGGCAGGACATACACTTAAAAAGAAAATGCATATAAAAGGTTGTGCACCAAATAGGTACAGACCATAAAAATCATAGATTAGAGTAAGTCACTGTAAGGGCCTATTTAGCTAGAGCAGCTCCATCCTGACACTGTTCCCCCTATCCCCCCAGCCCCCCCACCCCCGCCCCCAGCCCAGGGAACTAGTCCCAGGTAACAAAGCCCAAATACAAGGGTGGGTCAGGCCAGGTAGAGGTATTCAATCAGTGGGGGCACATACTGTCTCCTAGCTACCGAGGAGTATGCGCCCCACCCTTTGGGTACCTTTTGGGTGCCCATTCCTTTTTTTTTTTAAAAAGATTTTATTTATTTATTTGACAGACAGAGATCACAAGTAGGCAGAGAGGCAGGCAGAGAGAGACTGAGAGAGGGAAGCAGGCTCCCTGCTGAGCAGAGAGCCTGATGTGGGACTCGATCCCAGGACCCTGAGATCATGACCTGAGCCGAAGGCAGCGGCTTAACCCACTGAGCAACCCAGGTGCCCTTGGGTGCCCATTCTGACCAAGGTGATAGGCTAGTTCAAATATCTACATAGGGAAAATTGTAATTCAATTGGTCACTTACGTGTGACCTAGCAGGACTGTGCAGCTTTCTCTGTGTTACAATCTCATTGGCCACCTGTGTGTGGCCGGCCCAACCACATGGCCTTTGCCCTTAAAAGCTAGTCTGTAAGGCAGAGAGTGGTCGCCTCTTTGCAAGAGACGGCCTGGGCCGGTCAGTTTGATTCTCGATATTTGGCGCGAAATAAAGCTTTGCTTGACCTTTGCTTTTTATCAGTCTTGCTCCTTTGACCATGGACCCAACATCACTAAATCCTTGGATAATTGAGAAATACTAACATTGAAGGTAGAAATTGAGCTTAGCCTTAAAGGAAAAGTAGGTCTTTGATTATTGAGCCCTGCATCGGGCTCTCCACTCAGCAAGGAGCCTGCTTCCTCCTCTCTCTCTGCCGGTCCCTCTGACTACTTGTGATCTCTGTCAGTCAAGTAAATAAATAAAATCTTTAAAAAAAAAAAATAAAGAATATAGGTGAGGTTCGGTGGGGTGAGGTCCGGAGCTGAAGACCAAGAAAGAATTCTTGAGACATCTTTGGTGCAAAGTGATGGTTTATTAAAGCACACGGACAGGACCCACGGGCAGAAAGAGCTGCTGCCTTGGGGTTGTGAGGGGTGGCAGGTTATATATTACCGGGTTGGAGGCAGTAAGGAAAAAGGGAGGTTTCAATAGAACTTTCATATGCTAAAGAGGACCTACAAGATACCAGATGCCTTGAGGCCTTGTCATTGTCAAGGTTTTTTCCTCTAGCAAGGTATTAACATTAAGATAGTTGGGAGACTCCTAAAGAATGTCACAATATATCCCACCCAGGAATGGGAGTGGGGCAAGGTTTCAGGGTGTCAGCCTTTTGCTTTGTTCTCAGCCAGCCTTCTGTTCCCTCATCATTGTGAGCAAAATCACAAAGGCAAAGTAGATGATGTGGTCAGGAAACAATGGGTGGATATGCTTTAAGCAAAAAATTCATGTGAGGGGGCACCTGGTTGGCTCAGTGGGTTAAAGCCTCTGCCTTTGGCTCAGGTCATGATCCTGGGGTCCTGGGATTGAGCCCCACGTCGGGCTCTCTGCTCAGTGGGGAGCCTGCCTCTCTGCCTACTTGTGTTCTCTGTCAAATAAATAAAATCTTTTTTAAAAAAAATCATGTGAGGAAACAACAACATTTAATAAGATCTTAATAAAATCATTTATTTATTTGACAGAGAGAGAGAGAGCACAAGCAGGGGGAGAAGCAGAGGGAGAAGGAGAAGCAGAGAGCCTGCCATGGGGCTCGATCACAGGACCTCAGGATCCTGACCTGAGCTGAAGGCACTTGCTTAACTACTGAGCCACCCAGGTGCCCCTAAAAAAATAAAATCTTAAAACAAAAAAACAAAACTCAACCACTTTTTACTATTTGAAGTGTATGGCTCTGTGGTGTTAAGCATGTTTATCCTGTGGCCCAGCCATCACCGGCAGCCTTCTCCAGAACATTTTCATCCTCCCCAGCTGAAACTCTATACCCATTAAATACCAGCTCCGCATTCTCCCCTCTCAGTCCCTGAAACCACCACTCTACTTTTTGTCCCTATGAATTTCAGTCCTCCAAGTCCTGAAATAAGTGGAATTGTATACTATTTGTCCTTTTGTGACTGGGAAGAAAGTTTTTCTGGTGACAGAAAACATACACATAGTAGAAGTGGTCTCTCTTCATCTCTCATATTGTTGAATCTTCGTGCCTGGTACTGCGGCAGTCACCTTCCATGACCATGAGGGGAACGAGCTGCAGAGAGCAAGCCAAGACAGCAGAGCAGACTGAAAAGAAACTAACATGACAAAAAGAAGTATGAACGTTCCTTAAGAAATTAGAAGTGGCAATCATATAAACCTGCAGTCTCACTTCAGGGGATATAGTTTTAAAAAATTGAAAGTGGATGTTAGAAGAGGTATCTGCACTCCGATGTTCCTTGCAGGATTACTCCCAATAGCCAAGTTACGGAACAACCTAAACTGTCCAGAAAGAAATCCAGCTGTTGTGTCAACGTGGATGGGCCTTGAGGACATTGTGCTAAGTAAAATAAGCCAGACAGAGAAAAACAAATACTGCAGAGTTAATCACTTATATATGAAATCTACACAAAAAGTCAAACTCAGAAACAGGAAATAGAAAAGTGGTTGCCATGGGTGGATTGATATGTTTTGGAAAACAGGTGAGGTTCGGTGGGGTGAGGTCCGGAACCAATGGCCAAGAAAGAATTCTCAAGATGTTTTTGGTGCAAAATCGTTTTATTAAAACATGGGGACAGAAACCCAAACCAGAAAGCTCTCACCAAATTAACGTCTCCCAGAATAATTCCCGTGCTAGTGTGCTTATTTTAAGGCATAATTTTGCCTTATTAAGCCTTTCATAGTTGGGCTTCGGTTCTTTTGTTTTTTTAAAGGTTTTATTTATTTGTCAGAGAGAGCAGAAGGAGGGGGAGCAGCAGGCAGAGAAGAAGCAGGCTCCCCACTGAGAAAGTAGCTCGATGCTGGTTTTGGCCCTGCAATCATGACTAGAGCCCAAAGCAGACATTTAACGGACTGAGCCACCCAGGCTCCCTTTGGGCTTCTGTTCTTAAGGAGTTAAGAGTTCAGTGAAGGATACTTTGTATATCAGGTTCCTCTTTGCGGAGGTTTCTTCTGAAGCCCTTCATTGCTTTTCTTAGGGGTAGATCAGTGGCTAGAACCTTGACAAGGATATGAAACAGAAGGAAGGAGAGAATGGTGGGGACTTTGATTTTGCTGCAATCTCTCCTGCTCAGAATAAGGCATTGTGGAACCCCACCCCCGGAAGAATGTTTGGAGAAGGCAAAGAGTAAAAAAAAGTTGTGCTCTGGGGTCAGAGCCTACCAATTGCAGCCAGTGCTGTTTCCTCTTGGGTCCTATCTGCCTATCCAGATCCAGTGTGTGTTCCCTTCTCCCCACTTTCACTGACTACCTCTTTTTTTTTTTTAAGATTTTATTTTTATTTATTTGAGAGAGAGAGAGAGAAAGAGAGCACAAATGGGGGTGAGGAGGGGTAGAGGGAGAGGGAAAAGCGGATTCCCCCTGAGCAGTGAGCCCAATCCCAGGACCGATTCCAGGACCCTGAGATCATAACCAGAGCTGAAGGCAGACGCTTAACCAACTGAGCCACCCAGGTGGCCCCCACTGACTACCTCTTGTCTGTGTAGACCTAAACAATACCAGCTGATCACTTTATCCTTGATTGCCTGATTGCCTTTTATCCAGTCCAAACTTTTATAATGTCCGGATCTGCCAGGTTCATCTTCCTTATCCTCCTGGTCCCCTGTCATATTGCTTTCCAAACTATTTTTTTAACTAGTCAATTTGTTGTTGTTTTAAAGATTTTATCTGTTTTTTTTGACAGAGACACAGGGAGAGAGGGAACTCAAGGCAAGGAAGGGGGAGAGGGAGAAGCAGGCTCCCCACTGAGCAGGGAGTCTGATGTGGGGCTGGATCCCAGGACCCCGGGACCATGAACTGCGCCAAAGGCAGACACTTAACAACTGAGCCACCCAGGTGCCCCCTCAACTTGTTTTTTTAAAGCAGTTTTAGGCTCACAGCCAAAAGAGCCAAAAGTACAGACAGGATCACCCTGCCCTCAGACAGGCATAGCTTCCCCCACTATAGACCTCCTCACCACAGCGGTTATAGTACCCACTTCTGATGAGCATACAGACTCATCATTATCTCCCAAAGTGCATAGTTTACATTAGGGTTCACTCTTGGTGGTGTCCATTCTATGGGTTTTGACAAATGTATAATAACATGTATGTATTCACCATTCTAATAGTATACAGAATAGTTTCACTGT
This sequence comes from Mustela erminea, assembly GCF_009829155.1. NCBI lineage: Eukaryota > Metazoa > Chordata > Mammalia > Carnivora > Mustelidae > Mustela > Mustela erminea. Next base: position 103,050,947 of record NC_045614.1, read on the forward strand.
TCTAAAACTTCTGTGGTCTGCCTACTCACCTCTCCTTCCTGCCCCGCTGCCCACCCCCAACCCCTGGTAACCACTGATCATTTTATGGTCTCTGTACTTTTACCTTTTCCAGAACGTCATATGGCTGGAATCATACAGTATGGAGCCTTTTCAATTGACTTCTTTCACTCATACTATGCATTTAAGTTTCCTCCATGTCTTTTCATGGCTTGATAACTCAGTTCTTTTTGGTGCTGAATTAATATTTCATTGTCTGGATGTGCCACAATTTCTTTATTCATTCACCTCCTAGAAAAATCTTGAATATTTCCAAGTTTTGGCAATTATTAATGAAACTGCTATAAACATCCATGTGCAGGTTTTTGTAGGGGCCTAAGTTTTCAGTTTATTTGAGTAAATACCAAGGAGCATGATTGCTGGATTACATGGTTAAGAGGATGTTTATGTTTGTAAGAAACTGCCAAGCTGTCTTTCAAAGTGGCTGTACCATTCCACATTTCTACCAGCAGTGAATGATAGTTTTTGTTGCTTCTCATCCTTGCCAACACTTGGTGTTGTCACTGTTTTGGATTTTGGCCATTTGAATAGATGTGTAGTTGTATGTTATTGTTTTAATTTGCATTTCCCCAATGACAAATGATGTTAAGCTTCATGGCTTACTTGCCATCTGTGTATCTTCTTTGGTGAAGTGTCTGTCCAGGTGTTTTGCCCTTTTTATTTTTTATTTAAAAAAATTTTTTTTGTTGTTGTGCCCTTTTTAAAAAATCAGCTTATTTCTTATTATTGAGTTTTAAGGGTTCTTGGCATATTTATCAGTTGTGTCTCTTTCTTTCTTTCTTTCTTATCAGTTGTGTCTTTTTCAAATATTTCCTCCCACAAAACTTCTTTTTTTTTTTTAAGATTTTATTTATTTATTTGACAGAGATCACAAGTAGGCAGAAAGGCAAGTAGGGAGAGGGGGGAAGCAGGCTCCCCACTGAGCAGGGAGCCTGATGTGGGTCTCGATCCCAGGACCCTGGGATCATGACCTGAGCCGAAGGCAGAGGCTTTAACCCACTGAGCCACCAAGGCGCCCCCACAAACCTTTTTTTTTTTTTTTTTTAATAACAAAGCTGTAGCCTGTATCCCTTCCTGCTTTTTGTTGCAGGGCATAGATCTTTGAAAGAATGCTGTACTCAACAGCTGAACAGAGGGACGCCTGGGTGGCTCAGTGGGTTAAGCAGCTGCCTTTGGCTCAGGTCATGATCCCGGTATCCTGGGATCGAGTCCCACATCGGGCTCCTTGCTTGGCAGGGAGCCTGCTGCTCTGTCTGCCTGTGCTTGCACTCTCTCCCTCTCTAACAAATAAATAAATAAAATATTTAAAAAAAAAAGCTGAACAGAAGTACCAGCAAATAAATAGGACTCTGCTCTGCTAAAACCAACACCTGAAGACAACAAACCTCTAAAGCTGCAGCAAGGGTTGCCGTATATTATAGAGCTGAATCATGTACTAACAATCGAATTCTTTGAGAACTATACTTTCAGTACTGAACTCAAAGTATAGATACCAAACAGAGTAATGTTAATTTCAGAGGCTTCTAACTCAGGGAAAAGATCCAGGAGTTTTTGCTAGAGATTAAGTTACCATTAGCAAGCTTACTAACAGCCATCTTGCCCTAAGAGTTCTTTTAACAGTAGCACATGTGCAAAGAAATAGAATTTGTTAAAATGATACTTTGTTCCTGGGGCTGCCAACCTGGTTTTGTCCATTTTGCGCTTTTACTCATAGTGCAATATTAAGAAAGATGTATGCAGTCCAGATACTTACTACAACAGTCAGAGAAAGAAGTTCCTTAATTAGTGAGTTTATACAGACTATATAATGTCTGAGCTTGTATTATAGAAAGAGAATTCTTTTTTTTTTTTTTAAGATTTTATTTATTTATTTGACAGACAAAGATCACAAGTAGGCAGACAGCCAGGCAGAGAGAGAGGAGGAGGAGGAAGCAGGCTCCCCACAGAGCAGAGAGCCCGACATGAGGCTTGATCCCAGGATCCTGAGACCATGACCAGAGCTGAAGGCAAAGGCTTTAACCCACTGAGCCACCCAGGTACCCCTAGAAAGAGAATTCTATACATTTTATCAGTTCTATCGCCAGACTCAACCCTGCAGCTGGCCCAGTCACCATATAAAAACAAGATCCAGACAACTGTACTGATTCTAGGCCATCACTCCATTTGCTTGCTACCTGCTTATGTTTCCTTCTCCCTTACTTCTAGATTCCAGTTTCTAAAACCTGGTTTAGTGTCCTACAGGCCGAACTATCCTTGGGCTCTGATCAGATTGACACAAATTCTTGTTCTACGACTTCTTAGTTCCATCATTAGTTAGTTCTATCTATTAATTAATTAATTCTATCTATTAATTGATGGAGCCCATGATCAAAGGAGCGAGACTGATACAAAGCAAAGGTCAAGCAAAGCTTTATTTCGCGCCAGTATGGAGAATCAAACTGATTCGGTCAGGGCCGTCCCTTATGGAGAAAGCGATGACCCCTAGCTTCACAGACTAGCTTTTATAGAGCAAAGGCCATATGGTTGAACCTGGCCAATGAGATTGTCTCCACCTGACCTGACCCATCCTTGTATTCGGGCTCTGTTATCTCCACCTGACCTGACCAGTACTTGTTTCCCAGACTTGCTTCTAAGTAAGTTCCTCTAGGGGTGGGGGGCAGGGTCAGTTTAAGTTTTACTGCACAGGGGCGCCTGGGTGGCTCAGTGGGTTAAGCCGCTGCCTTTGGCTGGGGTCATGATCCCGGGATCCTGGGATCGAGCCCCGAGTCGGGCTCTCTGCTCAGCAGGGAGCCTGCTTCCTCCTCTCTCTCTGCCTGCCTCTCTGCCTGCTTGTCATCTCTCTCTGTCAAATAAAAAAAAATATATATATATATATAAGTTTTACTGCACAAACAACAGAATGGCTGTTCAACCAAGATGGAGTCTCCCTGGCTAAGTGGGCCCTTATATTAATATCTCTCAGTCCCTATTTCTATATTTATAAAATGGGGCTCATAGCAGTAGCAAAAAACCTTTGGAGGGGTTACTGTACTTTGTGTCAGTTTCCTTCCCTTCGCTGTCTAATTTTTCTACTTCTGTACTGTATGTGCTTCCTGGAATCACCTCAATTCTCCTTTGTGTGAATCTGTGCAATTCTCATCGTAGGTCCTGCTCTAGGGTAAGCTAAATTAAGACTACACCTTTACTATCTGTGTCACATTTCTTGTTCAAGCATTAATCTCAAAGAACCTTAGCAGGTCCTACCAGTTAGAGCAGCTATTAATCCCAAAATGTGTGTTAGTTTCAATTTTATTTTACACATATAGGTACATTCATAGGTAGTGGAGTTCTTATAGAAGCTTCCATTAAGAAACAGCTAAAAAAGACATACACATGGTTTACCTACTTCAAGTCTACTGAATTTTTAAAAATTAATAAAGACATTTTACTTTTACTTTTTTAAAGATTTATTTATTTATTTTAGAGAGAGAGCAGGGCGGAGAGGGGCCGAGAGTGAGAGAATTCCTGAAGTAGACTCCTTGCTAAATGTGGAGCCTGACATAGGGCTCTATATCATGACCCTGAGATCATGACCAGAGTGAGAATTGAGTCAGCTGTTTAACCAACTGAGCCACTCACCCACGTGCCCCAATTAATGACATTTTAAAAATTGAAGTAAATTTACATATACACAGAAAGCTGTATATCATAAGCTTGATGACTATGATGTGATATAATAAGAAATTTATATTTAGTTTTTGTCCCAGTTCTGGGCACAGAGCTAATAAAACTCTTGGTTAACTTAAGTGATAAGAATCATAAGAACATCTGTTATGTTTTCTGTCTCCAGCTCCCAAAACAGGTGAAAAACAGCTCCAGAGTGATACAAGCGAAAGGAATGCCTTCTGTTATTTATAAAAAGCCCCTTTCAACCACACCTGAGTTTATGGTAATGAGGGAATTTTTAAGCAAGTCCCCAAGGATAAGGGCTGGTAGCAAGTGAACCACCAGTGATTATAGAGTTGGAATTTTCAGCCCCACCCCTCAACCCCAGGGAAAAGGGCTGGAGTTTAAGTTAATCACTAATGGCCAACACTTTATCAGTCATGCCTACTCTAATGAAACCTCCAAAAAAAAAAAAAAAATCCTAACCAAAAGGGTTTGGAGAGCTTCTGGGTTGGTGAACAAGAACACATCCATAGGTCAGGAGAGTGAGTGATGTACCCCAATCTCCACAGAGACAGAAGCTCCTATGCTCAGGACCCTTCTGGACCTCCCCTTATGTATCTCTCATTTGGCTCTTTGTTTATGTTCTTTAGTATATCCTTTGTAATAAATCAGTAATAACACTAAACTATTTCCCTGGTTCTATGAGCCATTCTAACTAATTATCCAGTTTGAAGAGAGGGTAATGGGAACCTGACAACTTGGGACTTAACAATTGGTTTTTGAAGTGGGGACAGTCTTGAGGGACTAAGTCCTTACCTTGCAGGGTCTGTGCTAACTCTTGGGGGTTAGTTTTAGAATTGCATTAAATTGTAGGACACCTCTCCAGGGTCTTCCAAGAACTGGAGAACGGCTTGGTGTGGAAAATCCCACACATCTGGTGTCAGAAGTATTGAGTATAGAGAGGAAATGGTGCTTTTCCTTTCAGATTTATCACAGAGTGAACACCTTCATGTAACTTTAGCCCAAATCAAGAAATAAAATATGGCCAACATGCCAGAATTGGCATGGTCTTCAGGGGCCCTCCCAATTATTGCTCTCCCTCTCTTCCCAAAACATAACTACTGATGTGGTTTTGGAATGTTGGTGAGGTTTGGTGGGGTGAGGTCCGGAACCAATAAGCAAGAAAAAATTCTCAAGACGTCTTTGGTGCAAAATGGTGGGTTTCTTAAAGCACAGGGACAGGACCCCTGGGCAGAAAGAGCTGCTGCATTAGGGTTATGGGGGATGACTGATTATATACTTGGAATTGGGGGAGTTAAGGGAGATTTGCAAAAGAACTTTCATGTGCTAAAGAAGACCTACAAGATATTGAAGATACTGGAGGCCTTGCCATTGTCAAGTTAGGGTTATTTTCCCCTCTAGTAAAGCATTGACATTAAGATAGTTGGGAGTTTCCTGATGAAACCTCACACAGATCCCACCCAGGAGTGGGGATGGGTGTTTGCAGGTTGTCAGCTTGTGCTTTGTCCTCAGCTGGCCTTTTGCTCCCTAATCAACTACTATGTCTCAGTATAGGTTAGTTTTGCCCATTTTTAAACCTTTTTGTAAATGGAATCATGCAGTGTGTTATTTTAATAGCTTTATTGAGGTATAATTTGCATATCATATAATTGACCCATTTAAATGTGCAATTCAAGAGTTTTAGCATATTCACAGAGCTGTGCAACCATCACCATAATCAATGCTGAACATTGACATCACTACAAAAAGAAACCCTGTGCCCATCAGTAGTCACTCCCCATTCCTTCCTAACCCTTCTACCCCCTGCCCCAGCACTAGGAACCATTTATCTACTTTTTGTCTTGTTGGGTCCCCAATGTTGGGTCCCCCAATAATGGGTCCATGGTCAAAAGAGTGAGACTGATACAAAGCAAAGGTCAAGCCCCTTACAGAGAGGACGACCCCTCCCTGCTTTCCAGACTAACTTTTATAGCGCAGTTTTATATATAACTTTTATAGACCCTTTATAAAGGCCATGTGGTTGGGCCTGGCCACACACAGGTGGCTCACTGAATTACAATTCACCCCATAGATAGCTATGGAAACTAACCTATCAACCTTGGTAGCTAGGAGACAGTATGCGCCCCCACTGATTGAATGTCTCCACCTAACCTGACCCACCCTTGTATTTGGGCTGTTACCTGGGACTGGTTTCCCAGACTTGATTTTAAGTAAGTTCCCCTGGGGGGGCAAGGTCAATTTAAGTTTTACTGCATAAACAACAAAATGGCTGTTCAACCGAGGTAGGGCCGCTCTGGCTAAATAGGCCCTTACAGTCTCTATAGATTTTTTTGTTCTGGATATTTCATGTAAGTAGGATCATACAATATACAGTTATTTGGGACTGCCTCTTTTTCTTAGCATAATGTTTCCAAGACTCATCCACATTATAGTACATATCTATATGTCGTTCCTTTTTATTGCTGAATAATATTTCATTATGCCATGCAGTGGACTGAATTGTATCCCCCAGAATTCATATACTGAAACCCATTGTGACTATATTTGGAAATAGGGACTTTTAAAGAGATAATTAAGGTTACATGAGGTTGTAAGTGTAGAGGCCTAATCCAATATGACTAGTGTCCTTATAAGAAAACAAGATCAATGAATCTGAAGACAGAGCAATAAAGACTCTTTAAACTGAAGTACAGAGAAGTAAGGCTCAAAAATAATTAACAAAGCCTCAGTAGAGGGGCACCTGGGTGGCTCAGTGGGTTAAAGCCTCAGGTCATGATCCCAGGGTCCTGGGCTCAGGTCATGATCCCAGAGTCTTGGGATCGAGCCCCGCATCAGGCTCTCTGCTCAGTGGGGAGCCTGCTTCCCCTCTCTCTCTCTGCCTGCCTCTCTGCCTATGTGTGATCTCTGTCTATCAAATAAATAAATAAAATCCTTAAAAAAAAGCCTCAGTAGACTGTGAGACAATATCAAGAATTCTAATATATATATATATTAGAATTCTGGAAAGAGAGGGAGGAGGTAGAAAAAAATACTTGATAGAAGAAATGTGTCCAAATACGACACATATAATTCCAAGAAGTTAAAAGTCATCAAGCAGTGTATGTATATGCTGCTGCTTGGGCTTCTTCTTCATATACATATATTAAGATGGAAAAGCATGTCAAAGATGCCTAGTTGATAACACTGTATTGCATAACTGAAATTTGCTAAGAGGGTAGAAATTAAGTGTCTTCACTGGGGGAAAAAAAGAAATATGTGTGGTGATGGATGCGATAATTAACTAGATGGGCAGAATCCTTTTACAATGTGTGTGTCTTACAAATCATCACATTGAGCACTTTAAATATCTTATAATTTTGCCAATAAAGCTGGAAAGAAAAAACCATACTAACGCACATCAAAATCAAATTGTTGAAAGATAGTGATGAAGAGAACATCTTAAAAGCACCAAAGGGGAAAAAAAGATGCATTAAATACAGAGAAACAAAAATAAACGTTACTGATGATTTCCCATCAGAAACAATACAATTAAACAAAACAAAAACACAGGGGAAAAAACTATCAACCTACAGTTCTCTATCCAACAAAAATATCCTGCAAAATTGAAGGTGAAATAAAAAGACATTCATAAATAAGAAAGGTAAGATTGGAGTAGGGTGGGCCCTTACTCCAATATGACTAGTATTGTCTTAGTTCTTTTAGGCTGTTATTAAAAATATATATATCACAGGCCTGGTAGCTTATAAACACAGGAATTGGGACACCTGGGTCCCTGCATTAGGCTCCTTTCTCAGTGGGGAGCCTGCTTCTCCCTCTATGTGTGCTCCCTCCATCTCTCATTCTCTCTCTCAAATAAATAAAATCTTAAAAAAAAAAGTAAATAAACACAGGAATTTATTATTTATTTATTTAGTTTAAGCTTTTTAATTTATTTATTTAACAGACAGAGATCACAAGCAGGCAGAGAGGCAGGGGGCAAGAGAGAGGAAGGAAGCAGGCTCCCTGCTGCGCAGAGAGCCAGATGTGGGGCTCAATCCCAGGACCCTGGGATCATGACCCGAGCTGAAGGCAGACGCTTTAACCCACTGAGCCACCCAGCCGCCCCAGGAATTTATTTTTCACAGTTCTGGAGGCTGGAAAATCCAAGATCAAGGCACCAGCATGACTGCCTTCTGGTGAGGGCCGTTTTCCTATTTCGTAGCTGCTATCTCCCTGTTGTATCCTCACATGATGCAAGAGACTAAGGATCTCTCTTGAGTCTCTTTTGTAAGGCACTAATCCTTTTCACTAGGCCTCCACCCTCCTGACCTCAGCACATTACAAAGGCCCTACCTCTAAAAACCTTTGGGGTTAGCTTTCAACATATACATTTTAGGGGGGTCACATTCAGACTATAAGTGTCTTCATAAGAAGAGACGAGACCCAGAGAGAGACACATAAGGGTAGACGGTTGTGTCATGAGAAAGACAGATTGTAATCCGAGAGGCTATTAACCATGGAATGGAAGGTTTGCTGAACTAAGAGATGTAAAGGATTCTCCCCTACAGGCTTCAGACTGATGATACCTGGTTTGCAGACTTCTAGTTTCCAGAAAATTCTTAAGACATATTCTTTTATGGCTTCAGCCACCCAGCTTATAGTACTTTGTTATGGCAGTGCTAAGAAACTAATTAATATGCTATGTGTCCCTAGAGAAATGAAAATGTATATCCACAATATATTTGTATATGAATATTCATAGAAGCTGTATTTATAATAGCTTGAACTAGAAACAAGCTAAGTTTCCATCAATAGGTGAATCAATTGACAAAGTGTGATATATTCATACAATATTACTCAGCATTAAAATTGAATATACCATGGATAAATACAACAAAATATACAAATTTCAAAAACATTATGCTAAGAACAAGAGGTTATGCTGTATGATTCTGTTGAAGTTTGAAAATAGGCAAAACTTGCCTATCATGAGAGATACTGGTTCTGTGATAATTATTCGGACAAAGGTTTGCTAAAACTCAGTGAGCTATATACTTAATTTTTAAAAATTATGTAAACTATACCCAACACTGTTGATCAAAATATGCTGTAAAAACTTATAATGAATATTCGTAGCAGCATTAGTCATAATAAACAAAAACTGGAAACAACCAAAATGTTGCCCATCAGTTGATGAGTAGGTAGATAAATTGTGGTTTAGCCATATGTGTCAGTCTTCTGGGGCTATCGATGTGATTTTTGGAGTAGTGTCTGGAGCCAATAGGCAAGAAAGAATTCTTGAGACATCTCTGGCGCAAAAAGGTGGTTTTATTAAAACAAGGGGCCCGGACTCCTGAGCAGAAAGCATGGCTAACACTTCAGGATTGTGAGTAGTAACTGATTATATACTTTGGGGTTGGGGAAAGTGAAGATAAGGGACGTTCCAAAAAGACTTTAATATGCTAAAGAAGACTCACAGGTTCCTGGAGGCCTTGCTATTGTCAAACTAGGGTTGTTCTCCCCACTCCCCCAGCAAAGCATTAACATTAAGAAAGTTAGGAGTGGGGCGCCTGGGTGGCTCAGTGGGTTAAAGCCTCTGCCTTCGGCTCAGGTCATGATCTCAGGGTCCTGGGATCAAGCCCCGCATAGGGCTCTCTGCTCAGCAGGGAGCCTGCTTCCCCGTCTCTCTGCCTGCTATTCTGCCTACTTGTGATCTCTGTCAAATAAATAAATAAAATATTAAGAAAAAAAAAAAGAAAGTTAGGAGTTATTGTGCTCTGCCTATCTCAAGTATTTCTCAGTGGGGTGCAGGTTATAAAAGGACATTTAATTTTATCTACGTTTCTTTCTTCCTTTGTTTTCTACATCAGCTACCATGACAGAATACATATAGGCTGGGTGGCATTTCATTTTTCTCATAGTTTTGGTGGCTGGAAGTCCAAGATCAAGGTGTCGCAGGTTTGATTTCTCCTGAAATCTCTCTCCATGGCTTGCAGATTTCTATTGACTTCTTATTGTGTCCTCCATAGCCTTTTCTCTTGTACATGCACCTCTTTGGTGTCTCTTCTTGGAAGCACAGTATTCATATTGGATTAGGGCCCCACCCTTACGACTTCATTTAACCTTTATTACCTCTTTTATGTCCCTACATCCATATATAGTCATAGTGGGAGTTAAGGCTTCACCATAGGAATTCGTGAATGTTGGGGGAACAATTCAGTCCATAGCAATTTTTTTATAGTTTTCATTTCTGTCCTTATTTGTTCATGTTTTCCTTAAATCCTGAAAATGTTTATAATAGCTCTTTTATTTTTTTATTTCTTAAGATTTTATTTATTTTACACACACACAAAGAGACAGTGAGAGAGGGAATACAGGCCCCGGGAATGGGAGAGGGATAAGCAGGCTTCCTGCTGAGCAGAGAGCTCTATGTGGGGCTTGATCCCAGGACCCTGGGATCATGACCTGAGCTGAAGGCAGACACTTAATGACTGAGCCACAGGCATCCCTAGAACATAGCTTTTTAAAAAACAGACTTTAAACACCATTAATTCTATCATATATGTCATATAAAGTTGTTTTGTTAGGGTTCGTAATCAAAGGAGCGAGACTGATACAAAGCGAAGGTCAAGCAAAGTTTTATTTCATGCCAAGCATCGAGAATCAAACTGACCGGCCAGGGCCATCTCTTGCAAAGAGGCAACCCCTCCCAGCCTCACAAACTAACTTTTATAGAGGTAGTTTAGCCGGGCTATACACAGGTGGCCAATGAGATTGCAGTACACAGAGAAAACAGCACAGTCATGCTAAGTCTGCCACGCACAGAAAAAAACTGCTAGGTAACACACGGGTGGCCAATTGAATTTCAATTTACCCTAGTAGATATATGTGCGCCCCACTGATTGGATGTCTTCACCTGGCCTGACCTGCCCTTGTATCTAGGCTTTGCAAGTAAATTCCTCTGGGAGGGGCACGGTCAATCTAAGTTTACTGCATGGGGTCAATCTAAGTTTACTGCATAAACACAAAATGACTCCCTCTGGCCAACCAGGCCCTTATATTCCCCCCTTTTCTTTGGAGATTAGTCAAATCCTTGCCTTTTCAGCCAGTTCTATGTTCTCTGGTTCTAAGGGGTTATATTGAGCATGTAAGTCTAACATTTTTATCGCTCTAGTTTTCTTTTGTACCAATGACACTAGTGCACATGAGTGTCACATGAGTGACATCGGCTGATGAGTTAGCCATTTACCACTTCATCTAATTTCCTACCTATACTTTACATACAGGCAATAATAAGAGCAACAATAAACTCATAGTCTTTTGAGTCTTAGCTTTAGTCCATGGTCATCGGGGTCCATTGGCTGAGGCTTCCACCTCTGGGGGGCGTCTTCGTCCTCAGCTCAATTGACGTGACCCACGTGAATCCAGGCCCTGATGCCTTCTACTTTTATCGCTGTGGGGGTGGTCAGGATAACAGTAAATGGTCCCTTCCAGTGAGGCTCCAAGTTCCCCACTTGATAGCGATGTATCCAAACCAAGTCCCCCAGTTGGTAAGGATGTGGTTCCACCTGTCTCCGTCCCAGTGTGGGCAGTCCAGATCCCTGCATGGGCTTTTTTAAGACAGACTGTAATGCCTGCAGTGACTGGAGTACAGACTGATCAGTAATTTCTGCTAGGGCAACCTCTTGTAGCCGAGGACAGAGTGGGGGGGGGGGTGTCTCCCAAACATTATTTCAAATGGGGTCACCTTGTTTAAATAGCGTGTACACCATGCCCTGAGGAGGGCTAAAGGAAGGAGATCCACCCATCCACCGCCAGACTCCAGAATTAGTTTTGTCAAGGTCTCTTTAAGAGTCCGGTTCATTCTCTCTACTTGCCCGGAACTCTGGGGCCAATAGGCACAATGTAGTTTCCAATTTGTGCCCACAGCCTTGGCCAATGTCTGTGAGACTGAGCTTACAAATGCAGGGCCACTGTCTGACCCAATTGCGAGAGGCAGCCCAAACCTAGGAATTATTTGTTCTAGTAAGCCTCTTTTGCCTATCAATCCTGCTGTCTCATGTATGGTAGAAAAAGCCTCTACCCAGCCTGAAAAGGTATCTACAAAAACTAATATATACTTTTGCCCATATTTTCCGAGTTTCATTTCTATAAAATCTATTTCCCAATAAATTCCTGGTTTTTTACCTCTTTCTCTTTTCCCTCTTCCCATTCTAGTTCCTCCCACATTAACTGCCTGGCATTGAGCACATCTATCAACTACATCCTGAACCATACGTCCTAATTTAGAAACCTGGAACCGCTTGCCTTTAAGTTCCTTGAGTTTGGGTGACCCCAAATGAGTATCTGGTCTACTAACTTCTTACCTAGTCTTCGAGGAAGAATTAACTTTCCTCTTTTAGTCTTAGCCCAGTCCCCTTCATAGTCTAATTTAGCCCATTTTTGTAAAGACTTTAAATCTTCCTCTGAATAGTCTGGTTTTTCTGGTAGGGCTAGAGCTGGGAGTGTAACCAGCTCTTGCACTGTTTCTCAGGCTGCTTGCTTTGCAGCTCGATCTGCTAATTGGTTTCCTTTTGAAATCAGATCAGTCCCCTTTTGGTGTCCTGAGCAATGCATAACAGCCACCTCTTTTGGGTCCCAAATAGCCTGGAGGAGAACCAATATTTCTCCTCTGTTTTAATTCCTTTTCCTTCTGCTGTTAATAGGCCCCTTTCTATATAAATAGCCCCATGTATATGGAGAATAGCAAAGGCATACCTGCTGTCCGTATAGATGTTGGCGGTTTTACCTTTGGCCATCTGCAGTGCCTTAGTGAGTGCAATCAGTTCCGCTTTTTGTGCAGAAGTTCCATGTGGCAGGGCTGCTGTCCAGAGTTCCTGCTCAGGAGAAACCACTGCAGCCCCCGCATACCTCTTTCCGTCGACCATGTAGCTACTCCCATCTGTGAACAGAGTCATCTCGGCATCCGGGAGGGGAATGTCTCTGAGATCCAGCCTTATTCCCTTGACTTGGGTTAGGACCTCCCCACAATCGTGTGGGTGGTCAGCCAGCTCCTCTGGCAGCAGTGTGGCTGGATTTAGCACCACCGGAGGCTGGAAGGTCACTCTTGGTTCATTGAGGAGGAGGGCCTGATACCCTGTCACTTGGGTTTTCATCATCCAACAGTCGGGTGGAGTCCGGAGAAGGCCCTGGATACGTGGGTGGTGGTCAAGATGAGATTTTGACCCAAAGTCAAAATTTGCATCCTTGCAAAGTCAAAACTTGCATCCTTGATCAGGAGGGCCGTGGCAGCAATTATGCAAAGGCACGGGGGTGGGGGGATCCCAGTTGCTACTGGATCTATTTTCTTGCTAAGATAGGCTACTGGCCTTTGCCAAGGCCCCAGAGTCTGAGTTAAAACTCCTTTGGCCACCCCTGCTTTTTCATCCACATACAAGTGGAAGGGCTTGGTAACATCTGGGATGGCCAATGCTGGGGCACTTAGTAAGGCTGTTTGTAATTCCCAAAATGCTCCTTCTGCCTCAGCTGTCCACTCTATCATAGTGAGCCCTCCTTTTGCCAGTTCGTAGAGAGGTAGGGCAATCTCCGCAAACCACGGTATCCACAGCCTACAAGAAACTCCCAAGAAACTCCCTCACTTGTCGGGACATGGTGGGGTGGGGGTATCGGGTGATCACCTGTTTCCTGGACTCAGACAGTGAACACACTCCTTCGTGGAGATCAAAGCCTAAATAAGTGGCATGGCTCTGACAGAGCTGTGCTTTCTTCGCTGGCACCTGACACCCTTTTCCTGCAGAGTCTGTAAGAGAGCTCTCGTCCTCCCGCAAACATGACTCATAGTCCTCAGCAGCTACTAGCAAGTCATCAACGTACTATAACAGAGTGACTCCTGGGTTGGAGGTTCTGTACTCATGCAAATCCTCATGTAGGGCCTTGTAGAAGATAGTGGGCGAATTCTTGAACCCTTGGGAAGTCTTGTCCAGGTGAACTGACTTTGGAATCCTTCCTGTGGGTCAGACCACTCAAAAGTAAAAAGGTGCTGAGAATTCCTTTGCTAAAGACATGCAGAAAAAATGCATCCTTGAGATCTAAGATGGTATACACAGTTCTTTTGGGGCCCAGGAGGGAGAGTAGGGTATAGGGGTTAGGCACTGTCGGGTGGATATCTTCAACCCATTTGTTAACTTCCCACAAGTCCTGGACGGATTGGTACTCCCCACTCTCGGCCTTCTTGATGGGCAGCAAAGGTGTGTTCCATGGAGATTTGCAAGGAACCAGGATCCTGTCTCCTTGGAGGTGGTTAATGTGTTTTCTGATCCCTTCCTTTGCTTCCCAGGGAAGGGGGATACTGCCGAATGCGAACAGCCATAGCTGTTGACTTTAATTGTACCACCACTGGAGGTTGTTCCTTGGCCAAGCCAGGGAGCTTCCCTTCTGCCCAGACCTCAGGAAACTCATCCTGTAGGATTTGGAGAAGGCTCCCCCACTTTGTCTTCTCTGGTTTTGAGACTGGCTCATAAAAGAGGTAGTCATCTACTGCTGCCATAAGCACTCATACAGTGGGTTGTCTCCAGGTTACAGTCATGCCTCCTTCCGAGAACTGAATGCCAGCTCTTAACTTGGGGAGGAGATCTCTTCCCATCAAGCTATATGGGGCATTAGGGAGGACCAAAAATTGATGTTTAAACTATTCCTGAGGCCAAATTTAAAAGTCCTTTCTGTTGCCCATTTATGTCTCTCTGTGCCATTTTCTCCCTGTACCCAGACTTCCTCTCCAAGTAGTTTTCCCATAGGTTTAAGTAATGATGAAAATTGGGCTCCCGTGTCCATCAAAAAAACGGATTTCCCTTCAACTTTAATTTTTACTCCAGTGGCCAGCATTGCCGTCTTCTTTTGGGGGCACTCCATGGCCCAATGTCCTTTTTCCTTACAGTAAGCGCACTGATCTGAATCTAAGTCTTCCCACCTGCCTTCTCTGTGCTTAGGCTTTTCCTTCCATTTACTATCCCCTACCCATCTCCTCCTCGCCTCATGTAATGCCAAAACCTTAACCAGTTTTTTTCTGTTTTTCATCCTCTTGTGCATCCCTGTTGTTAAACACCTTTTCTGCTATTCCCACTAACTCAGTCAGATTCTTCCCTTCAAATCCTTCAATTTTCTGAAGTTTCCTATATCTGGGGCTGACTGACTGACAAAGCAAGATCGTCTAAGTGAGCCATCATGCAACTTCCCTGAAGTTTACCTCAAGTTGTCTAGCTTAAGTAAACAAACATTTAAAGACAATCAAATCTAGAATTTAACATCCATAAAAGTGTGTTATTAAAACACAGTTTTTCTCTCTAAATAACCCTCGTTTTCAGAGATAGCCAAATCAGGACTAATTTATTTGAAAAACAAGTCCACTTTTAACAAGCTTGGCCTAATTATTACATAAGCTCAGCAAAAACAGTGAGGGATCATATAAATCTTTTAGAATCTGCTCTGCTGGAGCTTCTCGTAAGGAATCTCTAGGTTGAACTTATGATAGCCTCTCCAGGCCAGAAGCCAAGCTACATACTTGCCATCAGACATGCCTGCAATATCGGTCAATTTGGGCAAATTCCTCTTCCTGAGGCCTCCAAGGAATCCTGAGGTTCCTGCACCTGCCAGGAAGTAACATCCTTTACTCACCTGGTGAGGCTGCTGGCAACTCTGTAAGCAAGGTATCAGGCCAACATTTCCAAAGGGCTTTACATTTCCAGGTTTTATAAAGTCAGCCTTAGTTCCTTTAAGCTATCTAGTCATATCTGAGTCTTTTTTTTTTTTTAAAGTATGCAGATAATGAGTTTACTAGGTTTCCCTCCCATCGTGAATGATGTCGCAGACAAAGGGAGGGGGATCTTTCAGATGCTGTCCTGCTTGCGTCCCTCGTGGGAACTTAGGAGCGTCTTAGCTAAGGTCTGTCTGCATAAACCCCGCACCAGATTACTCCGTGGTGTAGATGACTGTTATGACATATGACGCCCCATGAGACTCAGGGTGCAGCCCACTCAGACTCTGTAGCGGAAGCGGTGGAGCCATACAGACACATTCGCACAGTCAGGCACTCTTCAGATTCAAACAGGTTGGACATCCTCCCCTTTGGGTATCCCTGGCTAATGGGAGGTGATCAGTCTCCCCTTCCATTCTTTTACAAATGGATTTAGCTCCGACAGTGGCCTCGGGGCTGTTTTTCTCTCTTTTTACATATCTCCTACTTTTTACATACGGAGTTGCTTTTCTCATTTCCATCAGTCTTAATTACACTTAACAGAATTTTGTACTCTTAGAAATACCTTAACCTCTATTGAAGACTAAATATAAACCAATTGTGAGTTGTTACAACAGAATTCTTTAGATGGCAAATTTATCAATCAGTTAAGCACAGAACATGTTCACCAGCAGATTTCAAAAGCACAAACCCAGTTCCAGCAGCCAACGCTCTAGCATTTTATCCCATTTGGTTAAGACCTAGGTGTCCAACAAATCTAATTCCATTTGTCATTCAAGCAACCCTTCACAGTTTCAGGTTACCAAAGACTTCGGAAGCCACTTTAACAATTACCCATTAAAACCTTGAGACAGGGTGCCTGGGTGGCTCAGTGGGTTAAGCCGCTGCCTTCAGCTCAGGTCATGATCTCAGGGTCCTGGGATCGAGTCCCGCATCTGCTCAGCAGGGAGCCTGCTTCCTCCTCTCTCTCTCTCTCTCTCTCTCTCTGCCTACTTGTGATCTCTCTCTGTCAAATAAATAAATAAAATCTTAAACAAAAACAAAAACCTTGAGACAGACAAATAACCATCTCCACTTCAGATGTCATGCTCTCCTGCCAGCAAGTGGGAGGGACTAGGCAGTCCACGTCCGGCCAGAGAAGGCAAGGAATTCCCCAAAACAAAGGGAGTTTCAGCAGCTGCTTGGGAATATTCCTTAAAGTCTCTGTCCCGAGGTTGGTTCATCCTGTAGTGCCAGTTCTGCTTACCAAAAGTGGCCCACTAGGCACTCATATTCCACGCCCAGCTCCAATGAGCATCAGCATTGGGCACCTTAACGTGGCATTAGACTAACCCCAGTTGGCTCCAGTCATAGCCCTTAACACACGAAATGAGTGAGCGAGAAGCCTCACATCTATTATGAGGAATGGAGAGATGAAAGTCAGAGTCCCTTACTCTCTGCTTGCCCCATTCCTTCAATCGTAACAAACAACACAACAGACAACAAAAGGACCAGGCAAAGACAAGCAGGCCCAACTATTCTTACCCATAACCCACCACTGGTGGGGGCTTTCTTTATCCCCCAACTTCCCAGGGGGAGTCAACCCCCCCCAACTGCCCAGGGGTCTCGAACCCCCCCAACCGTCTAGGGGGACTCGAACCCCCCATCGATCTACCAGCAGAGGGATGGGGTGTTTCCGCATCCACTCCAGCCCTGGGGAGCATGGCTGCATCCAGCTTATCCCCTTTGGGCCATACCCTGGAGCTCCAACCAGACAGACAGGTAGGATCCCGTGATCTTACCTCCGGAGGCTTTTCCCAAAAATTCCGATGCTGGCTCAGTTCTCGTCGTTTGAATCCGGGTGCTCCCTCCAATGTGAGGATCTGTAATCAAAGGAGAGAGACTGATACAAAGCGAAGGTCAAGCAAAGCTTCATTTCGTGCCAAGCATCGAGAATCAAACTGACCGGCCAGGGCCATCTCTTGCAAAGAGGGGACCCCTCTCAGCTTCACAAACTAACTTGTATAGAGGTAGTTTAGCCGGGCTATACACAGGTGGCCAATGAGATTGCAGTACACAGAGAAAACAGCACAGTCATGCTAAGTTTGCCATGCACAGAAAAAAACTGCTAGGTAACACACGGGTGGCCAATTGAAATTTAATTTACCCTAGTAGATATATGCGCGCCCCACTGATTGGATGTCTTCACCTGGCCTGACCCGCCCTTGTATCTAGGCTTTGCAAGTAAGTTCCTCTGGGAGGGGCAGGGTCAATCTAAGTTTACTGCATAAACACAAAATGACTGCCTCTGGCCAACCAGGCCCTTACAGTTTCTCCTGATTAGTTTTTCTACTGAGTATAGATCACATTTTCTTGGTATTTCAGTATCTAGAGAATTTTCTAAAAAGAAGTTCACCCATGTGAAGTGACAATTCTGTGGATTTTATTATATTCACTGTAAGGGCCTATTTAGCCAGAGGATTCCATCTTGGATTAAATAGTCATTTTGTTGTTTATGCAGTAAAACTTAAACTGTCCTTGCCCCTCTTCCCCCCAGGGGACTTACTTAAAAAAAAGTCCCAGAAACCGGTCCCAGGTAACAAAGCCCAAATACAAGGATGGGTCAGGCCAGGTGGAGACATTCAATCAGTGGGGGCACATACTGTCTCTTAGCTACCAAGGAGTATGGGCCCCACCTTTTGGGCACCAATTCTGCCCAAGGTGATAGGCTAGTTCAAATGTCTACTATAGGGTAAATTGTAATTCAGTTGGTCACTTATGTGTGACCTAGCATGACTGTGTAGCTTTCTGTGTGTTACAATCTCATTGGCCACCTGTGCATGGCCAGGCCCAACCACATGGCCTTTGCCCTTAAAAGGCTAGTCTGTGGGGGCAGAGAGAGGTCGCCTTCTCTGTAAGAGGGGTGACCCTGAACGTTCGGTTTGATTCTTGATGCTTGGCGCGAAATAAAGCTTTGCTTGACCTTTGCTTTGTATCAGTCTCGCTCCTTTAATCACAGGCCCATTATTGGGGGACCTTTTATTCACAAAGTTTTATAACCATCACAAAATCTAAGTTTAGAACATTTTAGTTCACCCAAAAGGAAATCCCAAACCATTAGTCACTTTCCATTCCTTTCATGCCCCCAGCCTTAAACAACCACTAATCTACTTCTTAGCTCTATAAATTTGCCTACTCTCTCCATTGTCTAGTAATACTGATTTGATGCTGGTGATTACAACTGTTACATTGTTGATTTTATGGATTTTGGTGTGTTCCTTTAAAAATGTCAAGTTTTGGGTGGTTGTGTGGCCAAGTGGTCTAAGGTGCTGGATTTAGGGGGGAAAATGTTGAATTTTATCCTGGTAGGCTCTTTAGTATGAGTTAGAATGGTTCTTTCAAGGCTTGTTATTAAGCTTTGTAATGGTGGCTCTCAAGTAGCCTTTTCTGTAGGTCTAATTTAGTCTTATTGAATGTATCGGGTCAATAAAGTCAACACATCTCCCAACAAGATCTCTCAACACCAAAGTCTCTCTGATGGTTGTTCAGCTTATAGTGTTAGGGTCTGTGATCAAAGGAACGAGACTGATACAAAGCGAAGGTCAAACAAAACTTTATTTCACGCCAAGCATCAAGAATCAAACTGACCGGTCAGGGCTATCTCTTACGAAAAGGCGAGAACGATGATCCCGACAAGGTCACTCCCAAGAAGGCCGCTCCGGACGAGGCTGCTCTAGATGAGGCCGCTCCGCAGATGAGGCCGCTCCATGATCGGAGCCGCTCCCAAGAAGAGACCACTTCCAAGATGAGGCCGCTGCTCCATGAGGTTGCTCCCCAGACAAGGCCGCTCCCAAGAAGACGCCATTCTGGACAAGACTGCTTCCCGGATGAGGCCGCTCCCAACGACGAAGAGGCAACGATGACAGCGACGATGACAAGGAGGACAACTCGGATGACACAGACTCTGCTCCCCACGATGCCACTCTGACAAGGTTGCCACCCAGAGGAAGCCACCGCTGCGGACAAGGCCGCTCGTGGCTCGGGGTGGCAAGGCATTTTGCGGCAAGGCTGCTGGCGGCTAGGGGCTGTTGGCATCTCTGGGCCACTGGCGTCTCGGGACCGCTGGCATCCAGGGGCTGCAGGCATCAGGACCGCTGACCGCTGGGCCGCTGGACCACTGGAGTCTCAGGGCCGCAGGCGTCGAGGGACCGCTGACAGCTGGACCTCTGGTGTCTCAGGGCCGCAGGCGTCGAGGGACCGCTGACAGCTGGACCTCTGGTGTCTCAGGGCCGCAGATGTCGAGGGACCGCTGACAGCTGGACCGCTGGTGTCTGGGCAGCTCGGGGCTGCTGGAAGCTGCACGCGGCTGAAGGCTGCAGGTGGCTCGGGGCCACCGGAGGCGCGGCCTCAGGCGGCTTGAAGCTGCAGACGGCGGCTGGGGACCCCCCGTGGCTGGAGGCTGCAGGCGGCGGCTCTCGGGGCCGACGGAGGCAGGACCGCCGGAGGTGGGACCGCTGGCAGCGGTTATAGCTCTTACAAGAGCTGTTATAGCTCCTCCACTCCCCCGACTCTTCGCTCCCGTCAACTATTCTGCTCCCGTCGACTCTTCTGCTCCCGTCGCAGCTCTCCTCTTGCTTTGCTAGCCTCGCATAACAACCTTTATGCAGTTGGTTGAGTCCCACCCCTATACAGGTGGCCAATCAGATCTCAATCCACCCTAGTGGATATACACATGCTGCACCGATTGGACATCTCCACCTGGCCTGCCCCACCCCTACATCGGGGTCCACAAGCACATTCCTCTGGGAGGGGCAGGCCTTTACAATAGTTCTCCAGTAGGCTTTCTTTGCTTAGCCTCAAGGAGTCTCATCTTACTTTTGCAAAGCATTGTATTTGGCCAAAGAAATAAGGAAACTCCTATGCAGATTTCTGGATCTCATTCTCTGCACCGTTTCCATATGTCTAGTATTCTGCTCTGTAACTTTTAGCTGCCTCAGTTTCTATAGGTTCTGACTTTTTTCTCCTCAAATCATCAACTCCGCCAAGCTTTACTTGCGACCCCCCCCCTTTTTAAAAGATTTTATTTATTTGAGGGGTGCCTGGGTGGCTTAGTTGGTTAAGCATCTGCCTTTGGCTCAGGTCATGATCCCAGAGTCCTGGGATCATGCAGGACTTGATCCCTCAGGGGTCTCTGCTTAGTGGGCGTCTGCTATCCCTCTCCATCTGCCTGCCACTCCTCCTGTTTGTGCTCTCTCTCTGTTTCAAAAAATAAAATCTTAAAAAATATATTTATTTAACGTCTTTTAAAAAAATCTTAAAAAAAAGATTTTATTTATTTGAGAAAGATAGAGAGAACACGAGCAGAGGGGAAGGTCAGAGGATGAGGGAGGAGACTGCCCACTGAGTGGGGAGCCCCGTGTGGGGCTCCATCCCAGGACCCCAAGATCATGACCTGAGCTGAAGGCAGATGCTTAACCAACTGAGACTCCTTGGCTTCTCTCTCTCTCTCTCTCTCTCTTTTTTTTTTTTAAATTTTTTTAAAAGATTTTATTTATTTATTTGACAGAGAGAAATCACAAGTAGTCGGAGAGGCAGGCAGAGAGAAAGAAAGGGAAGCAGGCTCCCCACTGAGCAGAGAGCCCGACGCGGGACTCGATCCCAGGACTCGGAGATCATGACCTGAGCCGAAGGCAGTGGCTCAACCCACTGAGCCACCCAGGTGCCCCTTTTTTTAATTTTTTAAAGATTTTATTTATTTATTTGACAGAGAGAGATAACAAGTAAGCGCAGAGAAAGAGAGAGAGAGAGAGGAGGAAGCAGGCTCCCAGCCAAGCAGAGAGCCCAATGTGGGACTCGATCCCTGGACCCTGAGATCATGACCTGAGATGAAGGCAGAGGCTTAACCCACTGAACCACCCAGGCACTCACTTTTTAAAAAATTTTTATTTTTTATTTTTTAAAGATTTTATTTATTTATTTGACAGTGAGAGAGGGAACATAAGCAGAAGGAGTGATAGAGGGAGAAGCATGCTTCCTGCCAAGCAGGGAGCCTGGTGGAGGGCTCGATCCCAGAGCCCTGGGATCATGACCTGAGCTGAAGGCATACACCTAAGGACAGAGCCACGCAGTTGGCCCCCAGCTTTTTTTTAAAGATTTATCTATTTATTAGTGGGAGATGGGAGAGGTAGAGGGAAAGGGAGAGAATCTCAACCAGACTACTTGCTGAGGGTGGAGCCTGATATGGAGCTTGATCCCATGACCCTGAGATCATGAACTGAGTAGAAACCAAGAGTCCAACACTTAACCAACTGAGCCATCCAGTCACTGTGTCCTCTCTATGCTGATATTTGGTAAATGCTACCAGGAAGAAAGCTATGAAAATTGTAGGGCTCACTTCATTTTTCTCCCCTTCTCTCAGTAATCAGTGTACTGTGCTGCCTGTGGTCCGATGACTGAAAATAACTATTTCACACTTGTTATGTTAGGTCCATGATCAAAGGAGTGAGACTGATACAAAGCAAAGGTCAAGCAAAACTTTATTTCGAGCCAAGTATCGATCAAACCGACTGGTCGGGGCAGCCTCTTACAGAGAGGGCGACCCCTCCCGGCCTCACAGACTAACTGTTTTTTTTTTTTTTTTTAGATTTATTTATTTCATTATTTGACAGAGAGATCACAAGTAGGCAGAGAGGTAGGCAGAGAGAGAGAGAGGAGGAAGCAGGCTTCCCACAGAGCAGAGAACCTGATGCTGGGCTCAATCCCAGGACCTGAGATCATGACCTGAGCCGAAGGCAGAGGCTTTAACCCACTGAGTCACCCAGGTGCCCCCCACAGACTAACTTTTATAGAGCAAAGTCCATGTGGTTGAGCCTGGCCACACACAAGGTGGCCAATGAGATTGTAACACACAGAGAAAGTTGCATAGTCATGCTAGGACACACACTGGTGGCCAATTGAATTACAATTCACCCTATAGTAGATATTTGAACTAGCCTATTACCTTGGTCAGAATTGGCGCCCAAAAGGCGCCCAAAAGGCAGGGCCCACATTTTTAGGGAGATAGTGATTGGATGTCTCCACCTGGCCTGACCTGACCTTGTATTTGGGCTCTGTTACCTGGGACTGGTTGACCATATTTTACTAGTTTCTGGGACTTGCTTTTAAGTACGTCCCCTGGGCGGGGGGTGGGGGGGGTGGGCGTGGCAGGGTCAGTTTAAGTTATACTGAATAAACAACAAAATGGCTGTTCAACCGAGATGGAGCCGCTCTGGCTACATAGGCCATTACAGTTATAGTTATCTAGTTGCATATGATGGGAGGTTTAGTCTGATATCAGTTACTCTGTCATGGCTAGATGTGTGTATTTTTTTTTTTTTTAAGATTTTTTATTTTATTTTATTTTATTTGACAGATGGAGATCACAAGTAGGCAGAAAGACAGGCAGAGAAAGGAAGGAAAGCAGACTCTCTTCCAAGCAGAGAGACCGATGCCCGGCTCGATCCCAGAACCCTGGGACCATGACCCGAGCCGACGGCAGAAGCTTTAAACACTGAGCCATCCAGGCTCAGTGTGTATTATTTTTTGACTGGTTCCTTTTTGCCCAATATTATGTTTGTAAGACTCACGCTTTTTTTTTAAATTAATGAATTAATTTATTTATTTTTAAGTATTCTATACCCCCAATGTGGGGCTCGAACTCACAACCCCTAGACCAAAAGTCACATGTTCTGCTAAGTCAGCCAGGCACCCCTCATGCTTGTTGAGTGAAATATTTAGCTCACTTTTTATTTCCATTTGGTATTCCATAACAGAATATATCACAATTTACTTATACATTCTATTGTTGGACATTTGAGTAGTTTCCATTTTGGAGCTATTTTAAGTAATACTGCTATAAACATTCTTGTACCTGTCTTTTGGTACATGAATTCCTGTCGGGTATAGATCTAGAAATGGAATTGCTGGATGGGTTATGTACATTGTCAGGTTTACATGTACTGCCAGTTAGTTTTACGAAATAGTTGCACCAATTTTCATGCTCATGTATGGAGACCCAGTGACTCCATGCTTCAGCACCAGGTACTGTCAACTTTTTCAATGTTAGGCATTCTGGTGGGTGTGTTTTAGCTTATACTTTCCAGTGTCCAATGCAGTTGATCAACTTTTCTTATGTTTATTGCCCTTCTGTATATCTATTGGCCTATTCATATCTTTTGCCCACTTTTCTGTTGGATTGTCTGATTTTTTCTTTTATTAATTGATCAGTTAGTCAGTTATTTTTTCATTCTGGATTCCAGTCCTTTGTCAGTTATAAAATGCACATATCTTATTTCCACTCTGGCTTGCCTTTTTTATCTTAACAGTGTATTTTGATGAACAGAGGTTCTTAATTTTAATGTAGATTTTGTCTTCATTAAATTAATTTAAAGTTATCCAATTTATCCATGTTTTCATTTTGATGTCTTCTATTTGAAATCTTTAATACTTCAAGGTCATGAAACCATTTTTCTTCTCTTTTTTTTAATTTAGAAGGTTTATTACTTTACCTATCACATTTAGATCTGAAGCACACCTAGAAATAATTTTTGGATTAGTGTAAAGAATCAATATTAACTTCTTCTCCATATGGATATACAATTGACCAAATCCCATTTATTGCAAAGACTGTCCTTTTCTCACTGCTCTGCAGTGCATGTTTGTCACTAATTGAGTTTGCATGTTTATGAATATCTATTTCTATTCTTTATTCTTCCTCATTGGTCTATGTATCTATTCTTGTGCCCATACAACATTCGTAGTTACTGTAGCTTTATAATAAGTGTATCATATAGTGTGAGTCCTCCACCTCTGTTCTTCAAGTTTAACTGTGCTATTCTAGGCCATGTGCATTTAAAAAAAAAGATTTTATTTATTCATTTCAGAGACAGAGAGAGCACAAGTAGGCAGATCAGCAGGCAGAGGGAGAGGGAGAAGCGGGCTCTTTGAGGAGCAGGGAGCCCGATGTGGGACTCGATCCCAAGACCCCGGGATCATGACCCAAGCCGAAAGCAGCCACTTAACTGACTGAGCCACCCAGGTGCCCCCATCTGCATTTTTAAAAAGATTTATTTATTTATTTATAAATTAATTGAGAGGGAGAGAGAATCCTCAAGCAGGCTCCACACTCAGCGGGGAACCTGACAGGGAGCTTGATACCAGGACAGGAGTCCTGGTAATCATGATCTGAGTCAAAATCAAGAGCTGGCTGCTTGAACGACTGAGCCATCAAGATGTCCCTAGACCATTTGCATTTTCATATAAAATTTACAACAAGCTGCCTAATTTTTATAACGGTACTAGCTGGGATTGATTAGAATTATAGTGACATCTTTATAATACTTTATCTTCTAATTCATGAATATGATAAAACCCTCTTTTAGATTTTAATTTGTCTCAAGCATGTTTTACACTTTTTATCTGTAGAGTTATTTTGTTTTTCATTTTATTAGTATTTGATGTTTCCTGTTGCTACTATGAGTGGTATTTTAAATTTTTCCTTTATTGTTGCTGTTATATAGGAATACTACCATTTTTTATATATTTATCTTTTTATTCAGCAACCTTAATAAATCCATTTTTAATTTTTGCAATTCATCTCTAGATTCTTTTGATTTTCTGAATACATAATCATGTCTGTAAATAACTGTTTTACTTCTTTTTTTATGGCTTTTTTTTTTCCTTGCCATATTGTACTACCTAGGACCTCCAGTAGAATGTCAAATACAAATAATGGTGGAGATATCCTTCTCATCTCTTGTTTCCAGTATCAGAGAGAAATGTGTCAATATTTGTCACATGTCTAAATAATTCATGTATCAAAGAATAAATCACAATGAAAAATTAAAATGTTATATTGACAAAGCTAGAATGTTATATTAGAGCACTAATGAAAGTGTGGCACATAAAATTGGAAGGATGTAGGTAAAGCCATACTTAGAAGAAATTGTATGGCCTTAAATGCATATATGCCAAAGGGAGGGGGAGCTAAAAAATCAATGAGCTAAGTGTCCATCTCAAAGTGTTAGAAAATGGACAAATTAAACCTGAAGATAGCAGAATGAAGGAAATAATAATAATTGGAGCAGCAATTAAACAGAAAACAAATAATAGTATTATCAAAGGCAAATATTGCTTCTTTGAAAAGGCTATTAAAATTTTAAAAACTCCTGACAAGGGACACCTGCGTGGCTTGGTTGGTTGAGCACATGTTGACTCTTGATCTCAGCTCAGGTCTTGATCTCAGGGTCATGAATTCAAGCCCTGCAGGTTTCATGCTGGGCATGGAGCCTACTTAAAAAACAGAAAAAAGAAAAAAAGAAAAAAAAAACCCTTATGACAAGGCTAATAAAAGAGGATATTATAACAAATTCATGACAGTAATTTGAAAATACATGAAATCCAGTTTGCTGTATGTATCAATAGTTTGTTCCTTCTTTTTTAAATTTGTTGTTGTTGTTGTTAGTTTTTTGTTTGTTTGTTTGTTCCTTTTTATTCTGAGTAGTATTCCACAGTATGGATATATCAGATTGTTTAACCATTTACCTCTTTAAGGAATCTAGGCTAATTCCAGTTTGGGGCTATCCATGAATAAAGCTGCTATAAACTTTCACGTACAGGTTTTTATGAGAACATATGTTTAAACGCCCAGGAGAGCAATTGCTGGGTTACATGGTTTGGGCATATTTTTTGGTAGGAAAATGCCAAATTATTTTCCAGGGTAGCTGTACCATTTTACATTCCCACCAGCGACAAATGAGAGATCTAATTTCTCCCACATTCTTACCAGCAGTTGGTGTTGTCATTGTTTTTTATTTTAGCCATTCTGACAGGTGTGCAAATCAATTGAAAAATGTATTTCATTCTAATTATTTAGTATTTTAAAATGATTTTACTTTTATGTAATCTCTACATCCAATTTGGGGCTTGAATTCACAACCCTGAGATAGAGAGTCTCATGTTCTACCCACTGAGCCGGCTAGGTGCCCCCACACCATTTAGTATTTTTGAAGGGTGAGTTGATCTGCAACATATTGAACCTCTAATTGGTACTGAACTGGGTTTTTGAGGAACAGGACTCAGGCATCTAGATATTTTCTATTTTTTTTTATATATTTCTTTTTAAAAATTTTTTTAAGTTTTTTTTTTTTTTAATTTATTTGATAGAGAGAGAGACAGCGAGAGAGGGAACATAACAAGCAGGGGGAGGGGGAGAGGGAGACGCAGGCTTTCCAGCAGAGCAGGGAACCCGATGTGGGGCTCCATCCCAGAATCCTGGGATCATGACCAAAGCCGAAGGCAGATGCTTAAGGACTGAGCCACCCAGGCGCCCCTCTAGATATTTTTAAATCTTCATTGGTGGATCTGATTTGCAGCTAAGATTATGAAGACATCCTAGTCTCAAAGGACAAGAGCTTTGAAGGAAAAGTCATCCTTTGAAGAAATAGCCATATCCAATGATGGGAATGTCATAGACAATGAAAATACGCGGTAGGATAGTAGGGCTGAATGACATTTCTAAAATACAAACAAGGATTCTTAACCCTGGAAAATATTTTTGGAAAATAGTTAAACTTACGAAAACTCAAAAAATTGATTTCATTTAATTTTTTTTCCCTCCCCCATCTCCAAATGGAGGTCTACTTAATTTTAGAGAGGTCTACTTAGACAAAAATTAATTAAAATTTTGGTATTTAAAAAATAAATGGTTATTTAGAGCATGAAGAATTCCTTATTAACAAGAAAGAAGAAAGAAAGTTGAGAAGAAGATGTAGAATTGTCCGACTCACTTAGAAAAAAATAGAAAAAAGTCCAGGTCCGGGCTAATCAAGTTATTTGACTAATCCGAGGCTATCAAAATCTGTGAAAACAAAGGAAGTTATGAATTATGTCTCTAGGGGGCGCTAAATCTCTACAGAGCAATGCAGGAAAGGAAAATGTTAAAAATTCTAAGAATCAAAAAACGTAATGCTTCGTGAATAACACGGATTAGAAAATTAGAGTGTATTATTAAGAAAGGAACAAGGCTAAGTGTAAGCGATTTAAGGGAAGCAAAGAGAAAGAAATGTCTACCTAGTCTCCCGTCTGGTTTAAGGAGTCCAGTAATCCTCCAAATCACCCTGCCTCTCCAGTGCAGCCAGACTCCTGACTAGTAACAGCTCTGTGCCATTTTGGAGAGCTGATGGTAATGACACCAGAATGGCAAGGACCAGTCTGGGCAGATAAGGGAGGTCTAAGTAGTCAAACCTGCCCAGCCTCTTGTGCTCCCTACATGGATTTAGGGCTCTAGGATCCACCCAGTCACTGAAACCAAAAACTTAGGGCTTCATTCTTGACTCTAATACCTCCTACTGATAATGTGACTAGTTTTCCCATCTGGCTATTTTGGAATTTATTCTGAACAATCTTTGCTTCTCCAAAATATCCTCTTCCACAGCAAACTACTGGTACCACGCTTGCAATTTCCCCACATTCCCCAGCAACATCAATTCATCCTAGTCTCACATGGATGGAGATGCTAAAGGCCACTCCGGAAGATTTTCAAGACTCTTACCTACAAGTCCATGCATTCAAGCTTGAGTACTGTACGTTTTTTAAAATATAAAAAAATTAGGCTCCTAGGATTGATTAGTAATTAATTATGTTGAAATTATTTTTAGTATAATGTTGCTTAAATATGTCCAAATGCATCATTAGTATCAACTTCTTTTAACTCTTATGTGACTATAAAGTGAAAAGAAACATACATATTAAATACAAACCAAATTACAACTAATAAAATTAAATTGCCAACATTAATTTATTGTGATGGCTGATGCTGTTTTGCTGAAACTAAATTACCTCTCACATGGATTTGGCACTAATTGCTTTAGAGGAGGTTCTTTGCATTTGGCAAGTTGATACTACCTTGGGCAGAGCAATGACTCAGTTATAAGACATTTCTCTAATTGAATTACGTGCATCACTTGGTTCATGTATTCTCACTTTATAAATTTTAGATTTACAGAATTCTGTAAAAAAAAAAAAGCAAACTACACCTGCCATTTTTTTTAAAACATTTTTTCTTCTTTCTTCCTTTTCTTTTTCTCTCTTCCTTCCTTTTTCTTTCCTTCCTCCCTCCATTTCTTTCTCCATCCTTCCTTCCTTTCCTCTCTTTTGTAATCTCTACACCCCACATAGGGCTCCAACTCACAGCCCCAAGATCAAGAGTCACATGCTGTTCCAACTGAGCCAGTCAGGCGCCCCTAAAACATTTTTAAATTTTATTAGTTTTTTCAGCCAAAGATACTCTATGACATGATAAATTCTTCCTGTTAATTTCTGCTACTGCTGTTAATGGAGAACCGATAATGGAACATTGGAGAGGGGTGGTTATTGACACTTGTGTTTAGTGACTCTACTGGCTCTGGAGGACTGGTGTCTGCTGAATAAAGTGTTTCTGTTGAACACATGCCCAGTTTAAACTCTTGTTTGTATTGATATTTCTTTTTTTTTTTTTTAAAGATTTTATTTATTTATTTGACAGAGAGAAATTACAAGTACACTGAGAGGCAGGCAGAGAGAGAGAGAGAAGGAAGCAGGCTCCCTGCTGAGCAGAGAGCCCGATGCGGGAATCGATCCCAGGACCCTGAGATCATGACCTGAGCCGAAGGCAGCGGCTTAACCCACTGAGCACCCAGGCGCCCCGTATTGATATTTCTAACGTCACAACTTAAAAATTAGGAAAAAAGAATGGAAAAAACATTAATGTAAATTGTGAAAACTAAAGGGCAAAAAGTCCCAATTTTAAGTGAAAAAGTAGTAATGATAAAGCAAGACACACAGTCATGGTGTGAGACCACTTGCACTTTATATAAACTAGGGCATTGGGTGGTAATAGGCTTGAAGAGAGCCCTAAGACACTTGTCTTAAAAATACACTTGTATAGCATGCAACCTTTCTTTAAAAAATCCATTTTGAATGTAATTTACATACAATAAAATTCAGTAATTATAAAAGTATGATTTACTGAGTTTTGACAAATATTTACAGTCCTATGACTACCACCACGATCAAGATAAAGAGCATAGGACATTACCCTTATTACTACCAAAAGTTCTCTTGCACTTTTTTGCAATCAATCCTGTCCCCTACCTCTGACCTCTGGTAACCTCTATTTTCTCCTTTGCCCTTCATGCAGCATTTTGTGTCCAGCTCCCATCATGCATCATGTTTTTGAAATTCATCCATGTCGTTGCAAGTATCAGTTTGTTGCTCTTACTGCTCTGCAGTGTTCTGCTGCATGCACAAACCACAATTTGTTCCAAGGGTCACCCACTGATTTGGTTTGTTTTCAACTGGCTATTATAAGGCAAGTAGCATAAACCTTTCGGTAGAGATCTTTGTGTGGACACAAGTTTTTATTTCTCTTGGGTAAATATCTAGGAATGGAACTGCTGGGTCATATAGTAAATGTATGTTTGACTTTGTAAAAACTGCCAAACTTTTTTCCTAAGTGGCTGTTCCATTTTTCATTCTTAACAACAATGTAGGAAGAGTTCCAATTGGTTTGCATGTTCACCAACATTGTCTGTCTTTAAATTTTTGCCCTTTTAACAAATGTGTCTAGACATAACATTGTGGTATTAATTTGGTTATTCACTATACCTTTTCATGCATTTATTCTCCATTTGGTTTTTTTAATTATTCTTTTAAAAATTTTATTTATTTATTTGAGAGAGAGAGATAAAGAGCATGAGAGGGGAGGAGGTCAGAGGGAGAAGCAGACTCCCCATGGAGCTGGGAGCCCGATGCGGACTCTATCCCGGGACTCCGGGATCATGACCTGAGCCGAAGGCAGTCACTTAACCAACTGAGCCACCCAGGTGCCCTTATTATCCATTTGTAATCCACTTTGGAAAGGTGTCTGTTCAAATATTTTCCTTATTTTTTTAATTGATTGTTTTCTTGAGTTGTTAAAGTTCCTTATATCATCTGTATGTACATCCTTTAGCAGGTTTATGTTCTATAAATAATTTTTTCCCAGTCCATAGCTTGCCTTTTCATTTTTTTTTTTTTAAAGATTTTATTTATTTGAGAGAGAAAAAGCAGAGTGACTGAGAGAAAGCATGAACGGGGGTGAGGGGAAGAGGGAGAGGGATACGCAGACTCCCTGCGGGGCAGGATCCTGATTATCAGGGCTTGATCTCAGGACCCTGGGATCACGACCTGAGCTGAAGGCAGCTGCTTAACCAACTGAGCCACCCAGATGGCCCAGCTGTTCTGAATGTTTATGGCATTAAAGACTCAAGTGAAGGGGCATTTCTGCTCTAGTAAACTAGAGAATTCTGCTCCCTATGCCCTAATAGAAAACTTCTCTTTTGCTTAGGCAGTCTGAGTGGGTATGTTATCAGCAACCAAAAGAAGTTTAGGGTTGATGTTTCAACCCTGGTTTAAGTACTTCTTACCTTGTTCCCATTAATTTATTCAGACTCAATAGCCAAAAAGATGCTGTACTTGGATAATTTTTCAAAGGATCCCTCTAAAACCTCCAGAGATTAGCCATGAGCATTAGTTCGTCCTGACATTTTAATATTAGAATCATTGGATAGCATAATATTATAATGATGGTATTTTCATTCCATTTAACAGAGACATAAAAGAACCTTAGAGGATTTCTAACTTAAGCTGTTCACTTTCACAGAAACTAAAGCCCAAATTGGAAAGAGCCTTGCCCAGTGTTAGAATTAGAACCTTGTTTCTGTCAACACTCAGGCCAAGGTGATTTGACAGTGATTTGTTTTTTTTTTTAAAGTAATCCCTGGGGGGACCTGGGGGGCTCAGTTGGTTAAGCCTCTGGCTTCGGCTCAGGTCATAATCTCAGGTCCTGGGATCCAGCCCCATTATCCGGCTCTCTGCTCAGCAGGGAGCCTGCTTCCTCCTCTCTGTCTGCCTGCCTCTCTGCCTACTTGTGATCTGTCTGTCAAATAAATGAATGAAATTTAAAAAAAAAAGTAATCTCTGTTCCCAATGTGCAGATCAAACTCACAACCCCCAGATGAAGAGTTGCAAGCTCCACTAACTGTGCCCGCTGCCCCTGACAGTGAATTTTTTTTTTTAGAGCCAAGATGGTATTGTCCTTTCTTTAAATTCCAAGTGAGATCACTCAACAATATTTATTGATTGCCCACTTAATTGGTCAGGACTCTTAGTTGTAAGTTAAAAAAAAAAAAAAGTCTCCAGGAATACATTTGTTTCATGTACTGTTGTTTCAAGGCTCCAAATCACCGTATCTTCTTCAACTCTAGGAAAGACTTTCTGTAGGTGGGGTACCTGTAGACTCACATCTTACCAGCTTAGCTACCCCAGGAGTGCATGCTGGATTATCCTTGGATTTCTCAGTTACGTGAGCAAAAAAACTCCTTTTTGTTCCCTTAAGCCAATTTGAATTTGGTTTCTGTCACTGAAAAGTGTTCAGACTAAAATCACACTTATCAGAAAATTCTTTGCAAACAAGGATAATGATAACCAGATTCTCTTTAAAACATGGAATGTAAGAGTAGTTAGTATAAGGACACCTAGGTGTCTCCGTTGGTTCGGACTTGATTTCGGCTCTGGTCATGATCTCAGGATCTCAGATTCAGCCCCATGCTGGGTTCAACAGTGGGCATGGAGCCTGCTTAAGAATCTCCCTTGCCTGGGGGTGCATGGGTGGCACAGTAGGTTAAAGCCTCTGCCTTCAGCTCAGGTCATGATCCCAGGGTTCTGGGATTGAGCCCCACATTGGGCTCTCTGCTCAGCAGGGAGCCTACTTCCCTTCCCCTCTCTCTCTGCCTGCTTGTGATCTGGGTCTGTCAAATAAATAAATAAAATCTTAAAAAAAAAAAAAATCTCCCTTGCCGGGGTGCCTGGGTGGCTCACTGGGTTAAGCCTCTGCCTTTGGCTCGGGTTATGATCCCAGGGTCCTGGGATTGAGCCCCAAGTTGGGCTCTCTGCTCAGCGGGGAGCCTGCTTCCCCCTCGCTCTCTGCCTGCCTCTCTGCCTACTTGTGATCTCTGTCAAATAAATAAATTTAAAAATCTTAAAAAGGAAAGAGAAAAAAAGAATCTCCCTTGCCCCACTCCCACCCCCTAATTGCCCTGAAGCTCTTCAAAAAAAAAGAAAAGAAAAAAGAGTAGGCAAGGTAAGTAGAAGCAGAAAGAACGCGTAGAGAAGATAGCCACCCAGGCCTGATATACTACTACCTTCGTTTCTATTCTTTTTTTTTTTTTTTTTTTAAGATTTTATTTCTTTATTTGCGAGAACAGGAGAAAGAGAGAGCACGAGTATGCATGCAAGGAGAGGGATAGTGGGAGAGGGAGAATTCCAAGCAGACTCTGCGCTAAGCCCAGAGTCTGATGCCAGGCTATGTCCCACAAACCGAGATCACGACCTGAGCGGAAACCAAGAGCCAGATGCTCAGCGAACTGAGCCACCCAGGCGCCCCATATTCTTTACCTCTTTTATCTCTTCTCTACTTTTTATCTTTAAAAAAAAAATTTTTTTTAGAATGATTTTCCTTTTCTATATCTATTTACTTGAGAGAGTGAGACAGAGAGCATGAAACGGGAGAGGGTCAGAGGGAGAAAAAGACTCCCCACCAAGCAGGGAGCCCGATGTGGGACTTGATCCCAGGACTCCAGGATCATGACCTGAGCCAAAGGCAGTTGTCCAACCAACTGAGCCACACAGGCACCCTACTTTTTATCTTCTTAGAATTTCTTGTTCATGGAGCACCTGGGTGGCTGTGTGGGTTAAAGCCTCTGCCTTCGGCTCGGGTCATGATCCCAGGGTCCTGGGATCCAGCCCCGCATGGGGCTCTCTGCTCAGTGGGGAGCCTGCTTCCCCTTCTTTCTCTGCCTGCCTCTCTGCCTACTTGTGATCTCTGTCTCTCTGTTAAATAAATAAATAAAATCTTAAAAAAAAAAAAAGAATTTCTTGTTCGTAACTTCAGCCTATTCTTGGTTCTATCAGCATCACAGCTTGGATTACTGCATAATATCCTAAACTGACTGACTCTGAAGTCCTTTTCTTAGAAACAACACCAAGTAATTGTCAGCAAAGCCTTCTGGGCTTTACACGGAACAAGCAAGAACAGGTTTCCTCTTCCACCTTGGTAAGGCTCCTCATGACATCCTAGGATCTGAAATAACCAGTTATAACTAACGTGGTGACTACACTTGGAATAGATCACATGGGGGCTTCCCTGAGGCAGGAGGCTTGACAAGACAACCAAGATCCTTTCTAGGTAAGTAATCATGCCTGCAGTTTTCCTGGTTCTTTGATACTTAATATCTTTAAGTCTCAATTACTATGGCAATACAATGAGAGAAATCACCTACATGATGGATTTGGAAGAAGAAATGAAACATGTAAAATGGCTGGTATAATATGGCCATTACACAGTGAATATTCTCCTCCCTCAAATTTTAATATGTCACTTACTATATAAAGTATTACCCAATTATCTTTCATTCAGATGCCTTATAATTTATACGATGGAATAGTACTATTCCACATATGACAAACATTAAGAATGACAAAAATGAACCATCAGGATTTTTTTTAAACTATAAAAAGTTGATGCAGTTTTTCAAATGATTTTATTGGATTTAAAATTCCTTTAAGGGATATACAGATATACAACTAGTTTGATCAGCTACTAATATATTTTGGTATCCCTTTATTCTTGTACTTAAGAGCCAGTTCACTTTTTCTCCGTGTTCAATACTTAGCTTTGGTAAAATTTTGCCATGTTCTTCTTCATCTGCTGGAGCATGATGAGTGTTTCCACCCTGCTTCGTATAAGATGCTCTCTTAGTTTTCTTCCTGTGAGTAGGTTTCGTAGGACTCTTCTGTTTTTTTTCAACTTCACTGTTTACATCCCACAACATTATCTTCCCATCATTCCCTCCTGTAAGCAGCAGATAGGATTCTGGCAGAAAGCAGACCTGGGATACTCCCAAAGAATGGCCCTTAAATCCCAATTCTTGTTCACACTTAACTCCCATCACCCTAAAGATTCGAACCTTACCATCTTCTGCACCACAGCTAAAAATATTACCACAGGATGCCACAGACACGGAGTGGGCTAAAGCAGGGTTTAAAAGCTGACCAGGCGATTGTGGGCTTTCCATCTCTTCTGTTTCATCTTCCTGCAAATTTGTAATCCAGAGTGGCCGTGATTTCTGAAGGTTCCATAGCATTACCTTTAAATAAGAGGGAGTTATGCAAACAGAGATTTAGCCATTTTGCTCAATTACCATGCTTATTCCACTTCTAATAAAGTCACCAAAGTAGTCTCATAATAATTACTACAACACAGGACCAGCAATATTAAATTTTTAAAAATTCACACAGCACTATAATATGCCAGGGGAATGCTACCCTGGTACCAAAACCAGGATGCCAGTGGGCAGTGAGGTAGAATTTAGAAAACAAAATCCTAAATAACTTGTGATTAACAACCCCATTAAAGTGCAATCCACATTCTTAAGCAATTGCCAGTTTAAGTCATTGTACCCTTATCTCTGCAAGTAAAATGGAAGAGTATGAAATGTATTTAATTTTTAAAAATACTTTATTTATTTGACAGAGAGAGAAAGCACAAGCAGGGGGATCGGCAGAGGGAGAGGGAGAAGACTCCCCTCTGAGCAAGGAAAATGATGTGGGGCTTGATCCCGGGCCGTGGGATCATGACTTAAGCTGAAGGCAGATGCTTAACAGACTGAGCCATCCAGGCACCCTGAAATCATTAATAAATAATGAGATTTATTAATTTTAGCCTATGCCAGTTGCAAGTCAAAAAGCCTGTCCAGTTAAATAAATGAAATCTGGAACGCTTTCTCTTTCCTTTCACATTACTTAAATTACCCATTTTAGGGGCTTACCTCAAGTCCCTATCCCTCTAGGACGTCTTTTCTAACTATTCCAGCTTACTTCTCTCCCATATTTAATTTCTATGCTATTTACCAACATATACTACTAGCTCGTCAGTTTCCTGAGATTTAATTCTTCTTTTTTAAAAATTTTAAGTAGACTTCATGCCCAGTATGGGGCAGGAACTCATTACCCCAAGATCAAGAGTCACATACTCCACTGCTAAGCCAGCCAGGAGCCCTGAGATTTAATTCTTCTTTGCTAATATCTAGCACAATGCCCGGAAAAGCAGAAGTTCCATACTTGTCTGTTGGTTAATTTGACATCCTGATACATGCAGGTTTTTTGTTGTTTCATACTATGATTTTGGATCTACTAAATTGATTTAAATGAAAGGCTAACTAAAACCTGTATAAAACGAAATAAAAAGCTTTGTGAATTGACTTTACTCTATAATCTAGTGATGCATTTTATTCCCACAGCAACTAATCTGAAAAGGAGAATATTCATCATATTTCAGAGAATAGACAGCCTTATTTTACCATCTAATATCTCTTAAAAATATTTTATTTGTTTATTTATTTGAAAGAAAAAGTGCATGTGCAAGTGGGGAGAGGGGAAAAGGGGAGAAAGAGAAAAAAAGAGAGGGAATCTCGAGCAGACTCCACACCGAGTACAGAGCCCAACGATGGGCTCCATCCTTAGACCCTGAGGTCATGACCTGAGCCGAAACCAAGAGTCAGATGCTTAATAACTGAGCCACCCAGGCGCCCCATATTTTACCAACTAGTATTAGCTCATAATTATGAGTCACAATTTAAATGGACACTAGAATAAGCATGACCATGTTCAGTCAAAAGCATAGATCTGAACTGACAAGATTACTACTGCTGGGATGCCTGGGTGGCTCTGTCAGTTAAACTGCCTTCGGCTCAGGTCATGATCCCTGTGTCCTGGGATTAAATCCCAAGTCAGGCTCCCTGCTAAGCGGGGCGTCTGCTTCTCCCTCTGCCTCTGCAGCTCCCCCTACTTGTGTTCTCTCTTTCTGACAAATAAATATTTTTTTTTTTAAAGATTACTACTGCTGATGATGCTAACAATTTGGTTTTCTTTTGACAGTAACTTCCCTCAACTTAGCCTTCCAAAAGAAGTGACATCCAGTAACACTTATATTGTTTCTATCAAGGAAAGCACTGAACCCTTCTGGATTAGATTTATAACATTATACTAAGTAGCCAGCAGTTGCTATTTGACTGAAGACAGAATACTAAAAAAATCA
Organism: Mustela erminea; assembly: GCF_009829155.1. Lineage (NCBI taxonomy): Eukaryota > Metazoa > Chordata > Mammalia > Carnivora > Mustelidae > Mustela > Mustela erminea. The sequence goes on from NC_045614.1 coordinate 103,087,591, forward strand.
AAATAAAGTAAAATAAAGAAATATCAGAAACTATAACAAAGATGAACAAGTACTAAAATGTAAGGTGGAGGGGTGCCTGGGTGGCTCAGTCATTAAGCATCTGCCTCTGGCTCAGGTCATGATCCCAGGGTCCTGGGATTGAGCCCTACATTGGGCTCCCTGCTTGGTGGGGAACCTGCTTCTCTCTTCCACTCCCCCCTGCTTATGTTCCCTTCTCTTGCTGTCTCTCTGTCAAATAAAGAAATAAAATCTTTAAAAATGTAATGTGAAACAAGGTGCCTGGGTGGCTCAGTGAGTTGGGCCTCTGCTTTCGGCTCAGGTCATAATCTCGGGGTCCTGGGATCAGGTCCCGCATCGGGCTCTCTCCTCAGCAGGGAGCCTGCTTCCTCCTCTCTCTCAATCTGCCTACTTGTGATCTCTCTCTGTCAAATAAATAAAATCTTTAAAAAAAAATGTAATGTGAAACAATCTCTATAAAAATGTCTAAACACGAGGAAGACAGACATTTCAAAATCTGCTAGCTTGAATGTCTTGGCAGGTATCCCCATGTCTTTCTTGCACAGTCCTGCGTTGATGCTTGGATTATATTTTCTGTCCTCGTAAGACATCTAAACAAGAACTATACCCAGAGTGTTTTCAGCAGCTTACACATTTTTTTGTATTTACTGAAATCATCTAATTGTAGTAATAGTCATCTCAGATTCTACCAATTCAAGAATCATTTCCAAATACTGAAGATTCCAGACTGTTCCTGCCTGGACATTCTCTATACCCCCACTTTACTCTTCCTAACTGCTGAATATTCTAAGGTGTTTCACAATTTCTCAACCACTGGTTCCAGCGGTGTCACCCTAAGAAGGAAAGCAAGAGATACTGAAAGAAACGAATTCAAAAGTTTGGGGTTTATGATCCTACAAAATGTCAGAGGAGGAGAAAGTGGACAACTGGCAAACGTTCAGAAGTGAAAGCAATCACATCAGTAAGACTCCACTCATGAATTGCTCCTCCTACAAAAACATTTCTTTCCACACGGAAGAATTATCTTCAAGGAAAAAAAAGCCTCTTTTATCAGCCTGATCCTTAAGTGCTAGTACTAGTGATCTTTCAAACTCCAGAAAGAACACTAACCTTTGAATCATTTATTTTCAGATGTGGAAAGGGCAAAAAAAATCAATGTTTATGCGAGAGAAATATAGGATGGTCTTAAATTTCCAAAGGTCTTTACAAGAGAAAACTATTTGAGCGGTGGCTACCCATGTATTTATTTAATGTTTTTTTTTAATTTTTATTATTTTTAAAGATTTTTAAAATTTATTTGACAGAGATCACAAGTAGATGGAGAGGCAGGCAGAGAGAGAGGAGGAAGCAGGCTCCCAGACGAGCAGAGAGTCCGATGCGGGGCTCAATCCAGGACCCTGAGATCATGACCTGAGCCGAAGGCAGAGGCTTAACCCACTGAGCCACCCAGGCGCCCCTAATGTTATTCTTATATTTAACCATTTTATATTTTATAGCTACTTAATAAATATTAAGCAGTCTCAAAATTTTTTTTTTAAAGATTTTATTTATTTGACAGGTAGAAAGACAGCGAGAGAGGGAATACAAGCAGGTGAGTGCGAGAGGGAGAAGTAGGCTCCCCCCGCCAGGAGCATGGACCCAGACTCGGGGCTCAATCCCAGGACCCTAGAATCACGACCTGAGCCAAAGGCAGCCGCCTAACTGACTGACCCACCCACGTACCCCTCAAATGTCTTAATAAACCACTTTAAGGTCCCTGCCCCTCTAAGTGTGCTTGCCTAATTATTTAAACCTATCTAGATTGAAAGATATAATTTTTATAATTTCTATAATAACAAAGATAGTTACAATGAACGCATCTACTATGTGTGGCAATAATTCAATTCCTGCCTTGAGATAAAATATTTGTTCAGAGAGAAAGTAATCCCAAAATTAACCTGATAAGAATTCCCTTCCACTACTGTATGTATATTCTTTTTTAAAAAGATTTTATTTGTTTATTTGACAGATCACAAGTAGGCAGAGAGGCAGGCAGAGAGAGAGGGGGAAGCAGGCTCCCTACTGAGCAGGGAGCCTGATGGGGGGCTCGATCCCAGGACCCTGGGATCATGGCCTGAGCCAAAGGTAGAGGCTTTAACCCACTGAGCCACACAGGTGCCCCTGTATCTACATTCTTGGACCCTTCCATGCTGGCTATTCTTAAAGTTTAGAATAATACTAGATAGCCAGGTTTTAAGAAGTAAACTGTGGAATATATTACAGTTTCAACTTCAGATAAGGAAAGTAATTTCTTTTTTTTTTTTTAAGATTTTATTTATTTATCAGAGAGAGATTGGGGGAGAGAGCGAGCACAGGCAGACAGAATGGCAGGCAGAGGCAGAGGGAGAAGCAGGCTCCCTGCCGAGCAAGGAGCCAGATGTGGGACTCGATCCCAGCACGCTGGGATCACGACCTGAGCCGAAGGCAGCTGCTTAACTAACTGAGCCACCCAGGCGTCCCAAGGAAAGTAATTTCTTAAAAGCATAGTTGAGCTGTCTTACCACTGTTGGTATAGCACGACCCAATGCAGAAATTAATCTACAGTGGCATTTTAGTAAGTCTTGGGAGTCAAATCATCTAAATCTCCTTCTCACAAAATACTTATATCCTATACTGTCCTCTAGCAGCTGCCTGCCACTATAACTTCTCTCCTAGAACTGGAGGCAAAATATAAACTCTGGATGCCCATTTCTTATGTAATGTGAAAAGTATATAGGTTATTTTTGCACACTGAATTGTTTACTGCTATGCCTAGTAAGTTAACGAACCAGTGACTGACAACTGGTATTAAGCTGAAGAATGAAAGAATGAGGGGCTCCTGGATGGCTCAGTGGGTTAAAGCCTCTACCTTTGGCTCAGGTCATGATCCCAGGGTCCTGGGATCACATTTTAGGTAAGACAGTTCTTTACTGTTTAGGGACTGTCCCAGCACTTTAAGACACTCCCTGATTCTGCCTACTAAATACCAGTAGCTTGGGGGAGGGTAATGGCAGTCATTATAAAAATAACAACAAGCAGCCTCATTTTCTTCTGACTTTTGAGTGGGTGCAGAGGGTAGAGAAGGGAACAGTAAATGTTGGCCACAAAGATAGACAAATCTTTGATGCTATTAATGGAATCACAGAGTCTTGAAAGAGAACTGGACACAGTTAAGGATGTAGATTAAATGCCTATAACAGTGCAGGGCACACAGGGCACACACTGGTTTTTTTTCTAGAACTCACCTGTTCCCAAACCAAGAACTTTTTCTACTACATTACACATGATATCCTGCTTGATACCACTGATATCACAGAAAAAACATACAGGCTTTGGAGCGAGAGAGAATGAAGATTGGAATCTCAATTCAGGCAGCTATGTGGACACTTATTTTAAACCTCAGTCTCATTTCTAAAAAAGAAATAGTAACTACCAGGGTGTGGTTCGAGTGAAGACTAATATATGTAAAGCTGGCAAGTACTAAGTGCTCACCAAAGAGAAGTCATGATTATTCTCACTCCAGTGACACAAGATTTACTTTTAAGAAGTACATCTGCTTTGAGAAAATTCAAGCTATCAGGGGTAGAGGGGGAGCTTTCTTTTATTAAACCAAAATCTGGGGGCACCTGGGTGGTTCAGTTGGTTAAATGTCTGCTTTTGGCTTGGGTCATGAACCCAGGGTCCTGAATCAAGCTTGGCAGGGATCTGCTTCTCCCTCTCCTCCCTGCTTGGCTCCCTCTCTCTCTCAAATAAATAAAATCTTAACAAACAAACCCGAAATCTGCTTCTATAGGACTTCTATTTAGACTAGCACATTCTACTTTTCCCTCTCATGAAAACCAAGAATTAAACACTTCCATTTCCTCCACAAAATGGAGTTTCTAGATACATCTACTCTCCTGATGGCTTTCTTCTGAATTTGGTCTAACTTGTGATATTCCTTTCAAAACTCAATGAATGCAATGCTCTGATCTTGGTCACCAATACACAATACTTCAATAGATGTACCACAGAATTTTAAAGTAAAAACAAAAAAATCCTTATTTAAAAAAAGTTTCTATAGAGTGGGTGATAAAGTCTGCCTTTAGCATGCTCTTTTCTTTAAAAAGATATTTAGAATCAAATATTTGAATTCCCAGAGTTTATGACTCTCAGGTATAGAGAAAGGAAAGCTAAAGGATAAATGATTACTTTGTGAATGAAACCTACTAGGCTTTGTCAAGTTAGCATTAAAAATGCAGTAGAAGTAAGGCTAATGATTCATACATAGAAAAGACATGTCAGTAGAGAACAGAAAAAGCAAAGATTTACTTAGCCTGATCAGTAATTTGATCATTCCTAATTTAGAAATTATCCAAGTACTCTCTGCAAAGCATTACCTGCATATCCAGTCCACATGATACCAGGCTCTGAGGCCTTTGAGGCCGAAAAGCTACAGAGGAACAGATATTGGAATGTCTCTTCAGTGACCTGCTAACTTTCTTATTTTCCAAGTCTAGGATTTTAATTGACCCAGAGTCATCAGCAGAAGCCAGCAGGTTTTCAGTGTCATTCAATGAGAGGCAATTGATTTCTTCTTCATTCACATGAAAATGGTCCACGGAACCTTTGAGGGACCGGACATCCAGTAAGCTAATGGTTTCTCCATGTGAGGCATAGAGCTTGGTGGGGCAGGAGGGAGAGAATAAGACACTGGTAACATCATCAGCTCCTTGGAAGCGTGTATGTCCTAAAGGAGTCCCATCTTCACCCCAAGCCATGAGATCACCACCCTCTGCTCCAGAAGCCACTAGCCCTTCTTGACTTGCATTCAGGCAGAGAATAGGAGAAGAATGTCCACCAGTCCATTTGACAGCCATTATGGCCCAGGAGACCCTGAGAGGAGGGAGAAAAACTACAATCTCTTATTTAAGATCCTGATGGTAGCAGACAAATGCAATATGCAGTATTTCATTTAAATATTTTTTAAAAGACATCTAAAAAAAAACTTAATTTAAAAAAAAAGACATTTGAAGATCAAGTCTACAAAAGCCTAGCTGGGACACAGGATCATGGGGCCCCTGGCTGGCACATGCATAAACAGGCTTTCTTTGTAATCAGGGTCCCAGGCAAACCTGGTCTCCCAGTATTTGATGTGGGGCCCACACAAGAATAAACATTATAGGGGGACCTGGGTAGCTCAGTCGGTTAAGTGTATGCCTTCCACTCAGGTCATGATCCTGGGGTCCTGGGATTGAGCCCCATGTTGGGTTCCCTGCCTAGCGGGGCCTGCTTCTCCCTTTCCCTCTGCCCTCTACACCCCAATTCATTCTCTACCCCTCCTGAAATAAATAAATCTTAAAACAAACAAACAAACAAACAAACATTATATACTTAAACTAAGAAAATACTTTTTTAAAAGAGATCTGCTTGGGGCGCCTGGGTGGCTCAGTGGGTTAAGCCTCTGACTTCGTCTCAGGTCATGATCTCAGGGTTTTGGGATTGAGCCCTGTATCAGGCTCTCTGCTCAGCAGGGAGCCTGCTTCCCCCTCTCTCTGCCTGCCTCTCTGCCTAATTAATGATCTCTGTCTGCCAAATAAATAAATAAATAAATAAATATTTTTTAAAAAAGAGAGAGAACTGCTCAATCATTAGGTTATATCTTTTATCTGAATGTTTTAGAGAATAGATTCTCTGGGTTTGAATAGATCTACTAAATATTATTAGCTGGGTGACTTTGGGCAAGTTACTGAACTTCTCTGTGATTCATTTTCCTTCTTTGTAAAATTGGGGTGGTAATAATAATAGCACCATTTTATAGGATCATAGAAAAGTAAATAAAATATGTAAAGCACATATAATAGTGTTTGGTACATGAGTGCTCAACAAATATTACCATTATCACTTTTTTTTAAAGTAATCTCTACGCCCAACGTGGGGCTTGAACCCACAACCCGAGATCAAGAGTGGCAAGCTCCATCAACTGAGCCAGTCAGATGCCCCTCACTTTTCCCAATTTTATTAGGCTGGTCAAAGTGGCATCTTGGATCTACACCAATGGTGCTCAAAGTATAACCTCCAGACTGTGAGCATCACCTAGGAACTTAGAAATTACCCAACACCACCCTAGACCAACTGAACCAGAAATACTGGGGTTGGGGCCCAGCCATGTGTTTTAACAAGCCCTCCAGGTGATGCTGAGGTATGCTAAAATTTGAGAATACTACACCAATAATCATCCAGGGAAATGGTTAAAAAAAGACCCTTGGGTTTTACCACCAGAGACTAATTCAGTATGTTATTTAACTTTATTCTCAAGACAACCCTTCTGTTTAGTATTATTCCATTTTAAAGATAATAAAACTTGAGTTTCAGAAGTGTTAAATAATTTGATCAAAGTCACCTGGCCTTTAAGATTTGACCCGATATAAAGGGATCCCAAATTTTTATTTTATTTTATTTTATTTTTTTTAGATTTTATTTTATTTATTTGACAGAGATCACAAGTAGGCAGAGAGGCAGAGAGAGAGAGGAGGAAGCAGGCTCCCTGCTGAGCAGAGAGCCCGATGCGGGACTCTATCCCAGGACCCTGAGATCATGACCTGAGGCGAAGGCAGCGGCTTAACCCACTGAGCCACCCAGGCGCCCCCAAAATTTTTATTTTATTAAAGATTTTATTTATTTGACAGCGAGAGAGAGCAGGAGAGCACAGCAGGGGAGTGGCAGAGGGAGAAGCAGGGAGCCTGATGTGGGGCTTGATCCCAGGACCCTGGGATGATGACCCAAGCCAAAGGCAGTTGCTTAACCAACTGAGCCTCCCAGGCGTCTCTGGCTCCCTAATTTTTGAATAACGAAGACTGTCTTCTAACAATTCCACTGACAATAGTTACTTTTTTGGTTAAGATTTTATTTATTTATTTGACAGACAGAGATCACAGGTAGGCAGAGAGGCAGGCGGAGAGAGAGGAGGAAGCAGGCTCCCTGACAAGCAGAGAGCCCGATGTGGGGCTAGATCCCAAGACCCTGGGATCATAACCTGAGCTGAAGGCAGAAGCTTTAACCCACTAAGCCACCCAGGAACCCCTTGACAATAGTTTTCAACTTTAGTATTCTCTGAAAGTACAGAAAATAAACAAAAGTCACAAATAATTCATTACTGCTTTTTTAAATTTTATTTTTAAAGATTTAGTGAGTGGTGTGCTCATACAAGCAGGGGGAGGGGAAAGCAGAGAGGGAGGAAGAAGCAGGCTCCCTGTTGAGCAAAGAGCTTGATACCCTGCTCCCTGGCTTGCTGACCTGGATGGAAGGCAGACTCTTAAAGGACTGAGCCACCAAGGGACCCTTCATTATGGCTTTTATTTATTTATTTTTTAAAGATTTTATTTATTTATTTGACAGAGATCACAAGTAGGCAGAGAGGCAGGCAGAGATAGAGAGAGAGGAGGAAGCAGGCTCCCTGCTGAGCAGAGAGCCCGATGCGGGACTCGATCCCAGGACCCTGAGATCATGAACTGAGCCGAAGGCAGCGGCTTAACCCACTGAGCCACCCAGGCGCCCCTCATTATGGCTTTTAAATGTACTCATGTATTTTTACTATTTTTTATTAAAGTTTATTTATTTATTTATCTCTACACCCAACATGGGGCTCAAATTCATAACCCTGAGATCAAGAGTCACATGCTCTTCTGAATAAGCCAGCCAGGTACCCCATACTCATGTATTTTTAATTTTCTTATCACCCGCTTACACTTAACAGTAGTGCTTATGTGCAAAATTTAGAATCCTGATACACTAGGCATCCCGGATTTATACAATGAAATTGCGAGTACCCTGCCTCAACTGCATGTTGGGTAAATCAAAAAAGGAAATAAGGGCAATTTATGTAACTCTAAATGTTCAGACAAAAAGAAGCAAACAAATCTACCTGAACAAATTTAATGCTTAATTTCACAAGCCAAGGGAGAATTTCTCTACTGAGAAACTGCCACAGCTGCTTTCATATTTTCAGATATGACACCTGAATTCAATCCAATTGTACAGATAACTTTCCTAATATTGTTTTGAAAAATAATTTAAAGTACTGGCAATCTGCCTAAAGTTTCTATTCCTGACACAAAGCTTACTTCCTCCCATTTTTAGGCACTCACACATACACAAAATAACTAGACTGCTAAAAAAAACCTTTCAGTAATCAAAGTAACAGAGGGGTGGGGGGAGTAACAGAAACATGGTCACAAAATCATATATAGCAATTTTCATAAAGAGGACAAAATGGGAAAGACAAAAAGATACTTTATTTCAGCAGAAGCACTGAATTAGAATACAGAGGAAACTAATTAGAGACCAAAGCAAGTAAGTTTTAAAGGAGAGGTTTGGAGAGGAAATGACTCAGAGAGAGGTAAAGACAGGGAACTCTGGTGGTTTGATTTTTGCTGACAAGTAATGGAACAGAAGTTAAATAATTTTCTACCAAAAAAATAGTTAAATAATTTTCTACCATAAAAAAACTTGTGCCAAATGCTCAAGATAAGCCAAGAAAAAAGAACACTTAGCACAATTTAAAATGAAAGGTATTAATATTTAGGCTTAGGGACTGTCATCTGTGGTGACTACTGATTTGTCAGATAATAGAGACAATATACTACCTTAAAATATGAAATTTGTAGTAACCATTGAAAATGCCACTTCAACTATAAATAATTTTGTTTAGGGGCACCTGGGTGGCTCAGTTGGTTAAGAGGCTGCCTTTGGCTCAAGTCATGATCCCAGTGTCCTGGGACAGAGCCCCGCATCAGGCTCCCTGCTCAGCGGGAAGCCTGCTTCTCTCTCTCCCACTCCCCCTGCTTGTGCTCCCTCTCTCACTATGTCTTGCTCTGTCAAATGAATAAATAAAATATTAAAAAACAAAAACAAATAATTTTGTTTAACTCTTTTCTTTAGAGATCTGATCACGTATTTCCTATATTAGTTTTAGTTTTTCTACAGTGAAACAACTTTAAAGTCCGGAAGTCTGCCCTCTATAGCTTTAGGATTTTATGTGTATAGAGGTTTTGGATCCCTGCTGGGATTTTAGGTTTTATCTATGACAAGAATGAAATAGGGCTTCTAGTACTTCTATTTCTCCATCACATTTTCTACCCACAGGGGACCTAAATAAATGCTGACTATCAGACAAAGTATATTTCTTCTAAATATAATTTTTTTAAAGGAAACGATTAACTCAATTTTAAAGACACATTTGGTTAAGCTCACCCCAAGTGTGAGGAATTAGGCAATAAATGGATTTTGTACTTAAAGGAATTATTATAGATAAGAACACTGTTCCCGTAAATTCTTCCTTAATGGAAGCAGTAATATCTACCTATTAATCTCATAAGAACAAGGTCAGCTCTACCTTAACCTCTTAAACAAATTAAACTTCTAATCTCTACATCATATGGATAATATTTACTGATCACCAACTACTAGAAAAATAAAAATAGAGACCTATTAGCTTAAGCAGACTATTAATCACTGAGTCAACCAGAGCCCCCCAAATCACGTTTCCTTAGTCTACAAAATTATTGTTATTACTTAAAACACACCCAAAAACCACCGTCAAAAAGTATTAACAATAGACTGCTGTGGTAGAAGGCAGTGGGAAAAAATATATAATTAAATCTGAGTTAAAGGAAAACAATCTTTCAGAAATGATTTGTCAAGCCACTGTTTCTTGTTTTTCTCTTACTGGGACTGGAAAGCCTACCAGAAGTAGGTAGTGCCACTATTTCCATATTCAGGTATCAGGTCAACAAGTTTCTCTTCTCATAGGTAACGTCTAAGGGTAATGTCTAAAGCACAGCAAGTAATCATGTCCTCCTGTGAATGACTCTAATTAGATAATAGATTCCTTCAACACCTATGAGATCATAGAGAGGGCAGGGAAAGGTGGGGTATCTTAGGTGGGGTATCTTGAGAGCAGTTTTAGAAAGGGTAGAGGACAAAGATGGAAGTTCTGAACAGTCAGTCAGAGGGCAAGAGGGTACTAAAAATTGGGGAGGGGCAAGGTCAGGAGGGCGATTTGTAGAAAGAAAAGAACTTAGTCATAAAGAAAATCTTTTCCAGGGCACCTGAGTGGCTCAGTCGGTTAGGCATCTGACTCTTGATCTCAGCTCAGGTCTTCATCTCCAGGTGGTGAGTTCAAACCTTCATGGGGATCCACACTGAGTATGGAGCTTATTTAGAAAAAAAAATTTTTTTAGGGGCGTCTGGGTGGCTCAGTGGGTTAAACCTCTGCCTTCGGTTCAAGTCATGCTCTCAGGGTCCTGGGATTGAGCCCCACATCCAGCTCTCTGCTCAGCAGGGAGCCTGCTTCCCCACCCCTTTCCCTGCCTGCCTCTCTACCTATATGTGATTTCTGCCTGTCAAATAAATAAATAAAATCTTTAAATTTATTTAAAAAAAAGAAAAAACTTTTTAAAAGAAATCTAAGTTCCTTCTCAGACAAAACTTGGACCTCCTTCCTTGGATGTCTTACAGTTCAAAGTTGAAAATGAATAATGAATAAAACTTCCTAGCCTGAGATTACAGTACCATTCAAATAATATCACTATCACTATAGTAAATGTAAGCCAACTTTTCTTCACATGTGTAGGGTTTTCCAAAGTTGGCCTTGATGTGGAGAAGCTGGATAGCGACCAAAATGATTCAAGGCCTATGGCATCAGCACTAGTAAGGAAAGAATCTGGGATACTAAGCTGGGAGAAAAAACAAAACAAAACAAAACAAACATCCAGGATGAAGAGATTAGCAAATAATAATCAAACACCATTTACCATAGAGTAGAGAAGGCAGTTGCTGTTCTTTTGTTTTTAATGGTGAACTAGAAATGTATTATACACGGCAGGGGAACTACTTAAAAGATTTCTTACTACATAAAGGCAAGACAGTGGAGTTCACTACTAAAGGAATCTGTGAGCCCTATTATAGTAATAACCTCTGAGTTGTTTTGAGAGTTATATAAAACCCGAGTAAAGGACTCTACCACAGTGCCTTGTTCACATGATGGCTAGTATATTCCCTCACTAAACATTCTTTAAAACCTGTCAGAAAACTTCTGGTCACTTAGGAAAATGCAGTATGACCAAATGCGTAAATTCTTTCACTTCCAAGATGTCATCTGTAATTACAGCCTCCACATCATTCTCCCTTTTGGAATGCCTAATTATATAAAAACACGCCGCCTTGATCCGCCTACTAATCGGGTTAGTAGGAAAGACTGGGAAAGGCTGCATTTTGTCCAAAAGAATGGAGCACTTAATCAGCAATTACACGGCACTTTGAGGCTATCCAAACATTTGGGCGGGGGTAGGGGAAGATTCAAATGACGACCTTACTTGCTAAATATACGATATTCGGATTAGGTAGATGTTCTGATTAAGTACACTACCAATAAAGAACAAAAGGGTCTGACCAGGAGAAGACGACCTCAGCTGCTAAAAGTAAAGAAAGAAGATCCAATTTAAGCGGAAGGTGGAAAGCTAGGAACTGGCTAGCAAAGCGAGGGAAGTTTCATGCGTTAGGTTGGAGCCTGAGGCAGGGATCTGACACAGGGAAACCTCACAGGGAAAGGGGCCCAGGAAGGCGGACGCGAGACCACCAGATCAAAAAGAGGAAAAGGCACCGGAGGAAAGCCACAAAACCGCAGCGCTAGCCTCATACCTGCGCTTCCCGCTTCCCTCCTCGGCGCCTCGCGATGACCTCACCCGTGAGCGCCCAATCCCATGTAGGACTGGGCGTCGGGCGCCTCAGCCAAACAGTCACATCCGGGGCCGAGAGGAACCGCGAGCTAGCTGGGCGTGCGCCCTTGCTTCGTGCCCTCAACGAGTATGGCGGAGCCACGGGCGCGCCGCGGGGAGGCCGTGCGAGTCGGGCGGTTCCAACGCCCGCGCTGAGCCGGGGAGGAGGGGCGGGGGACGCCCGTGCAGCCGGTGCGTCTGCCCTTAGTGAGGCGGGGCGCGCGGCGGACGCCCCCGGGCAGGGGCGGGAGTGGTGGAGGGCCGGTGGTTGGCTGTGAAAGGGGCGGTGAGCGAGGTTCTCTGGTCGCAAGGCGAGGCTTGGCCTCCCCAGCAGAGACGGGGAGAAGCGGCGGCGGCAGCGGCGGCCCTTGGGCCGGCTGGTGAGGCGATGGCGGCGCCAGCCCCGGGGCCTGGGGGAGCCTCCGGCGGGGCTGTCTGTAGCGGTGGCGGCGGCGCGGTCGGCGGTTCGGGCTCAGGGTCTGCGGGGGCAGGGGGCCGGCTGCCTAGCCGGGTGCTGGAATTGGTGTTCTCCTACCTGGAGCTGTCCGAGCTGCGAAGCTGCGCCCTGGTGTGCAAGCACTGGTACCGCTGCCTGCACGGTGATGAGAACAGCGAGGTGTGGCGGAGCCTTTGCGCCCGCAGCCTGGCAGAAGAGGCTCTACGCACGGACATCCTCTGCAACCTGCCCAGCTACAAGGCCAAGGTGAGGGAGCCCCGGGCCACGCCGCTGCCTCCAGTCCCGCTTCTCTGCGCCGCGCTCAGTCTCAGCGCTGCTCATCTAAGCTCTGACTCACACTCCTCGCCTCACCATCCCGCCTTTGCGCGGCTGCAGTCAATACCTTACCTCACCTCCCCCCTCCATAAAGATCCTCTTCTCTTTGAAGTTCTGCTCCTTAACCTACCCCACTTCCGTGATGTACTTTTTAAAGGACCAGATAGTTTGCAATTCCTGGTTCCCACCACTCATTCCACTTTCCACAGTCTTCTCCCCAAAAGGCAGGCCACCCCCCCCTCCATTTTTGTACCTTTCAGTACTCGTATCTTGTTTTTTATGAGATCATCTCGGCTGTCTTAACAACGGCTTAGTTTCTAAGATGTTTGCTTTCTCCCCACATTCACCTCACCTTTTCCAGGCTCTGATTTTTAACTGTTTTTCCCCTCTATTTTCTCCCAAGTTCTCTAATTCCCTCCATTATGTTTCGGGCTTATGAGTGTGGTCCTAGACATTCTACTGTGGTCGTAGACTTTCTACGTGATCGTAGGCATTCTACTAGGTTTCAAGATACAGGCTTTAACAGAACATCCCTTTCTCCCCCATGGGCACCACTTAACTGTCCTAATGCTGCCTTGTCTCACTATTTGGCTACTTCTCTGCCAACTTTTTCATAGTTCCACCTTGATGGTGTGCCTTTTCTGTTCCATTTGTCATCTAATGTGCTGATACCGGTTTTGCTGCCTTTTTGCCTCCTAGTTTCTTGGGCATACTCCTGCCTTGTTCATATACAAGTGAAAATTTCAAGTAACAGGTTATGGCAGGGCTGAGAAGATTCTTCAGGCAATATAAACAAAGGCCTGGAGCTTGTATTCAGTTGAATAGTTAACTGTTCAGTACAGCAGTCACTGGGAGCAAATATGAGAGAGGATGAAGCCTGCTCTAGAATGTGGTAAACATAAAAAAATACATTAATAACTAAAAAGGGTATATACCACTTTTCAAACTAGACTGCCAAGAAGGGGAGTCAGAGTAAGAAGTAAATTTTTTTCTTTATGAAATAGATGTAAAATTTATTCTTATGTAATAAAGGAAATTTTAGTTTAATACAATAAGGAATATTGCCATTATGTATGTCAACTATCACATTTTTATTAAGTGAAATAACATGTTAATTTATTAGGACAATATTTGTACATGGTGGATGCTTAGTGGATACTAGTTGTAATTTATGTAGTAGAGCGCAGAACATGGCAGTTTTGTCCTGCTTTGCCTGAAAACAGATAGGCTTCATACATTTTATTTAGCTTTTTTTTTTTAATAAACTTTATTGTTTTTACTTATTTTCAACAAGACCTTTTTGTAATTGGTCTGTAATGTATCTATTTACAGGAGTCCAGATTCATATTATAGTATGTGTTAGGTAATGTGTTCATGTGAGCCAACATGCAAGCCAACATGCAAAAGCAAAATAATATCAGCAAAATGTCTTCTTTTGCATGTTTGCATGTTTTGCATGTTGCACCAGCCACCCAGTTTAGTTTCCTTTCTTGTATGCAGCCTATGTTACCTGTTTTTTGTATTCTTCCAGAGATATTTTAGGTTTCTTAGGTTTTTAAACACTTCGTGTGTCTTTCTACCACACTCATGGTAGGTATTGTAAACTAGTACTAATCATATGTTCATTCAGATGTTGCAGAACTTTTCTTGCATGTCTTGAGAATAAAAAGATTAATTCAAAAGAAGTCAGATAGCCTAGTAAGGAAGTCCTCAGTCAAGGAGAGAAGAAAAATGTATAGAAATAACACATGATAGGAATTGCTCTTGTTAGAGTTATTATAAATACTGGATATATATATATTCACACACACTAGAACTTCAGTGAAAGGAAAGATGTACAAGTTGAGTGGAGGCTTGGAGAAGTTTTGAGATTAGGATTATATTTGAGCTAAATTTTAAAGATAGGATTTGAATATTTTACTAAGAAGAAATACCCTGAGCAAAGCAGGACAAGAGGAAAGCAAAGGATTTGTAGAGTGTATGTTTTTATTTTAAAAAACGTGAGTGCCAGGCACTGTGCTCAGTTTTGCAAATGCAGTGGAATAAAAACAGACCCAAAACTTTATGGATGCCTTACTTTTTGGAGCTTACAGTTTAGTGGGGAGTGGGGAGATAGATAATTAATAAAATCATCATACAGTTATAAAATTGCATCTGTGGTAGGTACTGTGAAGGAGAAGTACATAGTACTCTGAATGTCAGTAATGGAGGATTTGACCAAGGTAGGGAGGTCAAGGAAGGCTTTCTCTGAGGATACAATGCATGAAGTAAAATCTGAACAGTAAGGCCAAGGGGAGAGAAAAGAGCCTTCCAGGAGGAAACTTGATGAGTATGAGGGGTAGAAAACGCATCAGTGTGGCTGCATCATGGAGAGCAAAGGTGAGACAGGTTTTAGAGCAAATGAAAGAGGTGGGTTGAGGCCAGACTATAGGGAAGCCATTTTGAATTGTAAGCAAGAGGGGGTTAGGAGTGTGAATATTGGTGTGATTTTTTTTTTTTCATTTTTAAGAGGTTATTTCTGACTTCAGTATAGAGAACAGATTGGAGGAGGACCTTAGAAATATGGGTAGATCAGTTAAGAAGTGGGTAGTGTAGGAGATGGGGAGAAATGTAGGAAATATTTAGAAAGTAAAATCTACAGGACTTGGCAATAGATTTGAAATAGGGGTGAGGGAGAGGGAGGTGCCAAGAATGACTCCTAGATATCTCGATTATATAATTATGGGAATCACCTGGGCTAGATTTAGGAGGAATAGCCTGAGTTCAATTTTGGTAGAGTAGAATTTACAGTGTTTTTGAGACATCTGAGAGATTTCAGATAGGCAGCTGTTACAATTTGGAGCTTAGAGGAAAGACTAGAGATATAAAAGGGTTTAGGGAGATTGAATTGAAGAAGTGGGAGTATAATTGTAAAGGTATGTTGAGGCTAGATAGACTATGGATGTTCTTGGCATATCGGCTTCATTGTATAGTTTGGGCTTTATTCTCCCATTTTAAACCATAGAAGTTTGCACAGAGGAGTGACAAGAGCTGTGGTTTAGAAGAACTAGGCCATAAGATGAATTGGACAGAACAGGGGTTAGTACCTATACCAGAGGTCCTTAAGACCTGAACAAATACGAGAGCGAAGAGGATGTCTGGGAGAGCTATCACAGAGAACAAATGCACATAAGTGGACAGCTGACTGGGAGTGAATGAGATGAAGAAGAAGAAAGATAGTCACAGGATTTCCAGGGAGCCTGTCCAGCTAAGAGGAGGATGGGAATGGGCATAGGATAGCATAAAACTCAAAAGTATTTGGAATTTCAAGTCTATTTAAGATTTGTCTTCTTTTTAAAAGTTAAAGTTCATATTTTAGGCTGCCTGGGTGGCGCAGTGGGTTAAAGCTTCTGCCTTCGGATCAGGTCATGATCCCAGGGTCTTGGGATCTAGCCCCACATCAAGCGCTTGGCTTGGCGGGGAGCCTCCTTACCCCTCTCTGTCTGCCTGCCTCCCTGCCTACTTGTGATTCTCTCTGTCAAATAAATAAATAAAAATCCTTTTTTAAAAAAGTTCATATTTTGTATGTCACCAGGGAACAACAATTATTTCAGTCATACTTAGCAGCTAACTATAATATATTCTCTAATTTTTAGACCTAGATCCTAAAGTACGTCTTAAAATTGTTTTAATGTAAAATTTAGGTTGTGCATTAGACTGTGAGACAGGAACTATGGATTGTTTTTTATTTATTAATTTGTGTGTTTATTTTTCCATTTCATCTGAATTTTTCAGATGAAAAATTATCTTAACTATAAGGATATAAATAAAAAAAATTATCAAAAAGTATTGAAAAGATAAGGACAATTAACACAGTAACAATGTCAATATCAATGAAGTATAAGGAAATTAATAATTCCTTAATGTAACCAAATAGTTAAAATTTCCAATTGTTTCAGAAATGTCAAATGCTATATTTTTAATTTTAAGTTTATTTAATCAAGATCTATATAAGGTTCTCATGGCAAACAGTTGATATATTTCTTAACGCTATTTTATTTCATTCATTCATTCATTCATTCATTTATAAAAGATTTTATTTATTTGATAAAGAATGAGAGAGAGCATGAGAGCAGGGAAGGTCAAAGGGAGAAGCAGACTCCTGGTCAATCAGGAAGCCTGATGCGGGACTTGATCCTGGGACTCCAGAATCATGACCTGAGCCAAAGGCAGTTGTCTTAAAGGCTATTTTAGCCAACAAATTCTGCCTCCTTCTTTCCTAACTTCCATTCCTGCAACTTATCTGTTGAAGAAATAAGGTTGTTTACTCTGTTTCCCTCAATCTGGACTTTGCAGATTTCATTCCCATAGTGTTCCTTAACATGCCCTTCTGTTCTAGGCTGAGAGAAGTTGGACAATTTAGTAAGATTAGTGTTGTTTTCCTGTTGTTTTTCAATATATTTTTTACTAGAATCAAGTAGTTGGGTTGGATACAGACTTCTTGTTTGTTTGTTTGTTTGTTTTAGAAAATTTTTTTTTAAGATTTTATTTATTCATTTGACAGAGATCACAAGTAGGTGGAGAGAGAGAGGAGGAAGCAGGCTCCCTGCCAAGGAGAGAGCCCGATGCGGGACTCGATCAGGACCCTGAGATCATGACCTGAACCAAAGGCAGAGGCATAACCCACTGAGCTATCTAGATGCCCTGTTTGTTTGTTTTTAAAATTTTATTTGTCAGAGAGAGAGAGCATGCACAAGCAGGGGGAGAGGCAGGCTCCCCACTGAGGAAGGAGCCTAATGTGGGACTTGATCCCAGGAGGCTGGGGTCATGACCTAAGGCAGACGCTTAAACTCCTGAGCCACCCAGACATCCCAGGTTGGATACAGACTTAAATGTTGTATGGTGCCAACTATGATGGATAAGAACTTAGGAGAGAGAAACTGGGGATTGGGTAGTTCCAGTTAGACTACCTTCATATAGGTGGCAAGACTAGATCTCATCTTAGAGGATATAGGATGTGTTTGAGAAGGAAAGCAGGTATATTACAGAGAGGGAGAATGATGTGAAGTTAGAAAGGGAAGTAGGAAGAACCATACCTGAAGGGCTTTGAAAACCAGGAAGAAAAATTCACAGTTAATATGGTAGTTAGTATGGAACCATCTGTGGTTATTGAACTGAGATGAAATGTAATAAAGGTGCTCTTTTAGAAAACTAGGTCTGGAAAGAAATTAGGAAGAGAGTTAAGGACTGAGTTCTGGAGAGTTTTAGGGGGCAGAAGTAGGATGGCCACCAGAAAAGAGTACAGTGAAGAAAGATCAGTCCAGAGAAGTAGGAAGAAGTCAGAAATCTGAAGAAGTGGCTGTCAACAATGTCTCTGTGACAAAGAGAAGAAGCATGGAGAAAAAGCAATTAGTATTTATAAGAATTGGGGAATAGACATAGGTAAGTATGTTAAAAATTTTATAATAAAGATTTTATAAAGTATTTTATATTTTAGTTGTTAAACCCTCTTGAGTTTTTTAATACTTAATATTTTGGGGACATTTTACTCTCCCATTTAATCTTATGTTCTGATTTTTTTAATGTGCTTAAAAGTAGGAACAGATAGGAAAAAATTTAGAAATATTTCAGTATTATAGCCTCCTAAATCAAGCAGGGGTTTTGTTTGTTTTTTTGTCTCTGGTCTTCAGTGCAACAGTGAAGCAGTGAGGTACTGGCTAATAGTAACTGAACACTGGATGAAGAGATACCTGACTTCTCTTTGGGGTTCTTGCTCTAACTAGCTGTTGAGTTTTAGGTCTGTGTCCTCATCCCTGTGTTGCACTAGGTCTTTTTGAGGCCCCTCCTAATAATGAAATCTTTGATTCTGGAGTTGGTGGCTTAGGTTAACTAAAGCAATAGGCCCCAACCTTTGGCTGCTTTGAGGTAGTTTGAATAAAGTAAAGAAAGAATTTCAGCAAACATACAAAGCAAACACTTTTTTTCTCCCTCTCCCAAATCAAAAACTTTTAATTACTAAAGCATGGGAAGTGTTTACTATTTGTACAGAGTAGAAATTTTTGTACGGGGTTTTGGAAGCTTAAAAAACTGGTTAGTGCAGGTCAACTAATCTGTCCTATCAGTGGTAGCTATTCGTATTGACTATTTCCTTATAAACTCTAGTGTTTGAAAGTAGGTGCTATTTATGGGGTTATTTGATTTGGTAAAATGAGAGTGGTGCTGTCTCAATATATGAGTAATAATTGGCAAGGAAGCTGAGGATCTAACCTTGTTTGTGGTTATTAAAATTTTTCATAAACTTTAGAGCTGCTATGACTAAGTTCTCTGTTAAAATATTTTTTATGACAGTATTGCCAATATGAAAGTTATACATCCCTTAACTTTTTGATATAAAATACTAAATATAAACAAGACTAGAGAAAATAGTTTAAAGAACCTCCCAAACCTATCACCAAGCTTTACCAGTGATTAATTCATGGACAGTCTGTTTTCATGTTTACCCCACCCACTTTCCTTTGCTAGTCCTAGATATTTCAAAGCAATTCTGAGATATCGTCATCCATAAATATTTCAGCATTATCTCTAAAATATAAGGATTCTTGCATATATCTTTAGATATTTTAAGAAATTGATTTGGAGAAACTAAACTACAGTTCAGAATTTTGATCAATAATGAGACAATGTGACTTTAAAAAATACATATGTGTGTGTGTGTATGTATATATATATATAGATGTATATATATCATATATATACACACATATATATGATATATATCACTTTATTGTTTAAAAACATGGAGCCTAAAGCTTGGTACCTTTTTTTTTTTTTTTTTAAGATAGCACACAGGAGTGGGGGGGGGCATGGGAAGGGGCAGAGGGTGAGGGAGAGAGAGAATCTAAGCAGTCTCCACCCCTAGCATGGAACCCAACCCAGGGGTTAATCTCACGACCCTGAGATCAAAAGTTGGAGGCTTACTGAGCCACCCAAGCACCCCTAAAGTTTGGGTACTTTTTAATGTTTAAGGAAAATCAAATTTCTGTTCCTTTGGTCTGTTTTTCATGTTTTCAGGTACGTGCTTTCCAACATGCCTTCAGCACTAATGACTGCTCCAGGAATGTCTACATTAAGAAAAATGGCTTTACTTTACATCGAAACCCCATTGCCCAGAGTACTGATGGTGCAAGGACCAAGATTGGTTTCAGTGAGGGCCGCCATGCATGGGAAGTATGGTGGGAAGGCCCTCTGGGCACTGTGGCAGTGATTGGAATTGCCACAAAACGGGCCCCCATGCAGTGCCAAGGTTATGTGGCATTACTGGGTAGTGATGACCAGAGCTGGGGCTGGAATCTGGTGGACAATAATCTACTGCATAACGGAGAAGTCAATGGCAGTTTTCCACAATGCAACAATGCACCAAAATATCAGGTGAGAAACTGGGTATTTTCTCAGTTCTGGTCCTTTGTCAAATCATGCCTTGATTTGTTTTAAATTTACAAAGTTTTATATCGTAGCTTTGTATGTCTTTTTGACGACTTAAAAATAGTGTAATTGGCCTTTCTTTGCTACTCTAATAATCTTTTAGTATTTCCATATTTGTTTCCTGATACATATTTGACCTTGAGCAATCTTATCTTTGCTCTAAGTTGGGAGTTGGCAAACTTTTTCTGTACAGGGTGGGTAGTAAATAGTTCAGGAATTGCAGTCCATTTGGTCTCTGTCACAGCTGTTCAGTTTTGTTTTTATAGTACAAAAACAGCCATAGATGATATGTAAATGAGTGAGCATAACTGTGATCCAGTAAAACCTTATTTATGGGCTGCAGGCAGATTTGACCCAATGACCATAGTTTCCCAACTTGTGCTCTATCTAGATTGTCATCTTTCATATATCATGGCACATCCAAATCTCCTTTTTCTAGACTTCTTACTCCCACAGATGCACCATGCACATGCACACACATACCCTCTGCTATTCATTAATTTTTGGATTCAAAGCCTCTTGAGGTGTCAATGATTTCTATAAGACAGGCAAATTCAGGCAAACTACTGCATTTTTTTTCTTTTTTTTTTTTAAGATTTTATTTATTTATCTGACAGACAAAGATCACAAGTAGGCAGAGAGGCAGGCAGAGAGAGAGAGGAAGCAGGCTCCCTGCCAAGCCTGATGTGGGGCTCGATCCCAGGGATCATGACCTGACCCAAAGGCAGAGGCTTAACCCACTGAGCCACCCAGGCGCCCCTGTTCTTTTCATCCTAGCCTTATGCCATATTCACTTGATTCTGGGGTCAAAATTATATTCTTATTTGTAAAAAGCCATATGATTACCATAGAGCCAGCTGAGTTTAAAACACAGTAATCTGACAAGAAATTGGAAGTTTTGGGGCACCTGGGTGGCTGAGTGGGTTAAGGCCTCTGCCTTCGGCTCAGGTCATGGTCTCAGGGTCCTGGGATCGAGCCCAGCTTTGGGCTCTCTGCTCAGTGGGGAGCCTGCTTCCTCTTCTCTCTCTGCCTGCTTGTGATCTCTTTCTGTCAAATAAATAAATAAAATCTTAAAAAAAAAAGAAATTGGAAGTTTTAAGGATTTATAGACTTAAAGATAAGGAATATTATTAGAGTCATTTCATAATGATAAAAGAGTTAATCATATAGGGGGATACAACAACTGTGTAAACATATATGTACCTAATAACAGATCTCCAAAACGCATGAAACAAAAACTTACAGAACTGAAAGAAGGAATAGGTAAATTAGCAAGTATAGTTGGAGATTTCATTACTTTTTGTTTTTAAGTCTATTTTAATATATATTTATATATTATATATTTTAATAAATATTATAAATATATAAATTATAATATTTAAGTTAATATAGCAAGTTCAACTTTCTTATGCTTACTATTGAAAGGTATCTCTCTTTCTCTATTCTTTTACTTTCAATCTGTCTTTGTGTTTAAAATGGGTCTCCTAGAGGGCATATAATTGGGTCTTTTTTTTTTTTTTAATTGGGTCTTTTAAATCTATCCCAATCTCATAATCTCTGTCTTTTGATCTGAATGTTTAACCCATTTACATTTAATGTAGTTGTTGGGCTGCTTGATGTTGTCATTGTCTTTCTATCACTGAAGCTGTGTTCTTGTTTATTTTATTTATTTATTTTTTTAAGATTTTATTTATTTATTTGACAGAGAGAGATCACGAGTAGGCAGAGAGGCAGGCAGAGAGAGAGAGAGGAGGAAGCAGGCTCCTGCTGAGCAGAGAGCCTGATGCGGGACTCGATCCCAGGACCCCGAGATCATGACCTGAGCCGAAGGCAGCGGCTTAACCCACTGAGCCACCCAGGCGCCCTGTGTTCTTGTTTAACAAAATCTTTTTTCTCTTTGTTTTTTGGATTAGATAATTTCTGTTACTCCATCTTCAAGTTCATAGATTTATTCTCCTTACTGTATCGATTTTTCTACTAAGCCAGTCTAGTGAATTTTGGTTATTTTACTCTAGAGCTCTAAAATTTTTGTTTGGTTCTTTTTTGTAGTTTCCATTTCTCTACTGAGAATCTCTGTCCATTTATCAGTTTAGATTTTGCTTTAATTCTTTGCACATATTTATAATAGCTACTTTGAATTCTTTGTCTGCCAAATCAGTTTCTATTGACTGCTTTTTTTCCTCAGAGTATAGATTATACTTTTCTGTTTCTTTTTCTACCCAGTCAGTTTTATTTTTTTATTTTTGGAATTTTAAAAAAGATTTTATTTTATTTTTTAAAAATATTTTATTTTATTTTTTTAAAAAAGATTTTTATTTATTTGTCGGAGAGAGAGCAGAGCACGGAAAGCTATAGGCAGTGCAGGCAGAGGGAGAAAAGGCCCCCTGCTGAGTAAGGAGCTGGATATAGGACTTAATCCCAGGATACTGGGGCAGATGCTTAACCAACTAAGCCCCCCAGGTGTCCCATCCAGTCAATTATTTAAATTGAAAGTTGGAAATTATAGATAATATGTAGTAGTAATACTGGAATGTTTTGTTTTTAGAAATCACTGTTTTTCCGAAAAGTATAGATGTTCTAGTAGGCAGTTAAGTTGCCTGGAGTCTTCAGACTAAACTCTGTCTCCACCATGGTGTATAGCAGCTAGGTCTTTGTTCAGGTTTATTTGTTTGTTTGTTTGTTTTGGTTGGGGGATAGAGGTGTTTGACTTCTAGCCCTTACTTTTCCAGGCTGATTCTGTGGGTATTTCCTCTTTGTCTATGTAAGACAGTGATCACACAATGATTTGGGCAGTTTATTCTCAAATTTGGGGCTCATCATCTTTGTGGTTCTGTTTGCTTATGGAGTTCCTCCTCTAAGTTTCTGGGTGCTCTGCCATCTCTCAAGTTTTGCCCTCTGACACCTAAAGCTAGTGAGACTTCTGCTTTCTGCTCCCTGTGTTGTGTGTGTGCTATACACTCAATCAATCAGTGGTGAAGCAGACTTGCAAATTTCACCAGGAATGGTTCTGTCATCTTAGTTTCCATCTTATGTAAAATAGGGACAAATATTAGGATAGATGGGAGAATTAAATGAGATAATACAAATAAACTACAGAATGAATACCAAGCAAAATATTCACTTTTCATTTTTATTGTTTGTTTTGTTGGTGGCAATAGTGCTGATGGTGATTAGGATGTTTTTAGGTCCATAAAATGGGGTACAATCTATGAGTTAATCTATGAGTTGGGCAAAGGGAAGAAAGAAGAAGATGTTTACAGTTATTTAAATACAACAAAGAAAAGTAACAGCAACAGCAGGAATTGACATAATTGGGAAATACTAAATTCTGATTTTTGACTGCAAATGTTAGGACTTTCTGCCTCCAAGTGTATAGGTGAAACAACCTTTTGTAAATGCAAATTGTAAAAATAAAATATCCTTATTTGTCTGCTTTCCCACTTTTCCATGTGGGAAAAAAGCTGGGTATATTGTGCTTCTGCTTTAGTTTAACAATCAGTGCTGCTGTTTTTATAACTGGTATTTCAGAGCAGTGGCCTATAAAATGACTAATAAGCTTATTATGCATCTTCAGAATCTATAGTCAGATTTTGCTCCTCATGATTATGTAAGTTCCACAGTATATTTAGAACTGCTTGTAAACTTTAGATGTTATGTGTTTTTTATTATGGTAACTTTTTATTATGATAAAATATACACAGCATTATTTATTGTTTTAACTATTGTAAGTGTACAATACAATGGCATTAATACAATGTGTGTATCCATCACCACTATCTATACCTAAGACTTTTTTGTCTTCCCCAACACAAACTCTGTGCTCATTAAACAATAACTTTCCATCTGTGTCCCTTCCTCTAGCCTCTGGCAACCTATATTCCATTTTCTGACTCTACAACTTGAATATTGCAGGTGCTTCATATAAATGGAATCATACATATTTATCTTTTTGTGTCTGGCTCAGTTCATCACTTATCATAATGTTTTCAAGGATCATCCATGTTGTAGCATGTATCAAAATTATATTTCTTTTTTATGGCTGAATAATATTCTGTTGTACAATACTAGAATAATTTGAAAAGTTTATTTAGATAACTTTTGTGTGTGTGTGTGTGTGTGTGTGTGTGTGTGAAATGTACCAAGTTACAGATTTTAGTAGTAAACTTCCTAAGAAAAACCTTTAAACGAAGAGTAAATAAAATCTGGGAACTGTTCAGGGGGAGCATATTAAATGTAGATCCCATCTTAAAAAATACTTTCAAAATAAGCATTTGTGATGAAGTTGATATATCTTGTTTCTTCTAGATGTTACTCCCTGACCAGAAAACTTCTCTGATCATTTTTCCAGATAATTTTTAAGATATATATTCTTAATATTTTCAACTTGTTGATTTGTATGTTATTCTAGCTATGCCTTTTTGGTGAGTTTCCTTCTAACCTTATTTTGTTGTTTGTTTACAGATAGGAGAAAGAATCCGCGTCATCTTAGACATGGAAGATAAGACTTTAGCTTTTGAACGTGGATATGAGTTCCTGGGGGTTGCCTTTAGAGGACTTCCAAAAGTCTGCTTATATCCAGCAGTTTCTGCTGTATATGGCAACACAGAAGTGACTTTGGTTTACCTTGGAAAACCTTTGGATGGATGACAGTGGCTTTCTTGGGATGAAAGACAGAATGGAGGAGATACCTACTTGTGGAAAGTAGAATCATGAAGTGACAGTGTCATACATGCATGCCCAAGAAACATCCTGAAAAACACATGAAATTGTTAACTGGAGAAGCAACTCTATGGCAGAGATTATCTTAGTGTTTCCTCTTTGTACTGGGCTAGAAAAATCCTCAGGGTTGCAGTTGGTTGAGTGGGCAGTAGACATATGCATGTTGCAACAGATTTTGTCTCTAAGTTAGCAATGTGTCATTACCAACTTTTAAGGTGAGATTTTAGAGATGCTATAAAAGGGATAAGATAAGGAAATAGCAAGATTTTTAAGTAGTGTGTTTGTGAAGAAAGACTGATCCTGTTTTACAACTGCCTGTTTTTTCTCCAGACCCTTTTTTCCAGCCAGCTTGACTATTAGAAAAGTATGAAACTGGTTGGGTTTTATTTAATATTTTTAATATATTGAGAAGCATGGTCTGCCTGGACTGCACTTCTCTAACAATGAGATGTAAAATTGTGCAGCTATTTTAAAAGTTGTATGTATAATAAGTGTGTAAAAAAACTAAAAAAAAGGACAAAGGGGTTGCTTTGTTCTAGTTCAATTTCTTAAAAACCACTACATGGTACAAAATTACAGTAACATTTAGGGAAAATTAGGTAACTACAAAGAAGAGGATTTTAAGAGGAGATGTGTTGTATTGGCTCATTTTTACATTAATTTGGTTTATAGTTTCCATAGCTGTTACAGTCTAGTATTTTTTCTTTTAACAATCAAAATTATTGTATAGACCCCTCGATCTCCTGGTTTAAGATTGAGGGAAGGCAAATCTATTTCTAATCATACATATGTCAGTAGTAATAATAATAATGTGCATCTTATAGTGTCGGTTTTATTTTTTGGCCCTTTGAGAAAGTATCTCATAATAATACAGAACATTGCCATTTGCTCTTATAGGCCTCAAATATGAAAGCTGTTAGTCACAGACCTTCAGAAAAGAATGAATGGTCCTTTTATTTTGTAACTTTATAATGCTGTAGATACTACAATTTTTTTTTTTAATTTTATATTGTTTACATCATGGCAACAAATCTAAGCCTCAGACTCTTCATTGGGGTTATCAAGAAATGTTTACTCACCCATCTGAAACAGTGCCAGCCTGAACCCAGGTTAAGAATGTTCTTAATCTCATTATAGATAATTGCCCCCATGGGACTTGAAATAAAATACCTTGCGCTGAAAACTTCAGGTTGGCAATATTTTGAAGATTTCCTTGTAGAAGAGCTTGACATTAATCCTCTTCTTAGTTTTTGACTCATAAATCCGATTTCACTAATATTCTTGAATTAACAATCTAACATACACGAGCTGAGATTTTTTATTGTAAGAGAAACAAACATCTTTCTGTATGAAAGTATAACTATGGTTTCAGATACATCTTTGTGATAAGACTTGGCTAAGGCAGGTGGTTCTTTGCTTTTCAGCTTACTGCTGTGTGTAATTTTGTTTTAAATCTAATCAAGTTAGGGACAATAAGCAGCTTGCTGGGGTTTTTGGCTTGCTCCTCAAGAGTTAAGATTATCAATACTTTTATGAAACAGGATTTCAGTGATGAGCAAAGATTTATTTTTGCCACCTGACAGGTTCACAAATTTTTATTGCGTATTTGGTATGTTGCTTAAAGGTGAACTCTGTTAATGATCTTTTCAATATACACGTCAAGAAGAAACCTCCTGGAAACCATATTTAATAGTACATAGTGAAATTATATGTTAAAAGTGTTAGAGAATATAGCTGCTACAGAAATTGATTTTTCTTGGTGTAGAAGAACTCAATTTGGCAAAGTTTAAAAATTGAAGAAAAGAGGTTTAGGATGAAGGTTGATAAATGATAAAACAATAAAGTCCCTTATGTACTTTATTGTTTTTTTTCAGGGTGTGATATAGCTAATTCTAAGAGCATTTGCTGAGAGTTTTGCTTATAATTTTCGTTTTGTCTTATTAGTGTAATATTCATTTAATACTCATTTGTAACAAAGTTTTGAAGGTGCTGAATGGAAAACAGAAACACGTGGTTATTGCACACTGAACCTAGAATCAAATAATTGTGTCAATATTGAACAAAAAGCCATTCTTATCTCAAAGACTTAAATTCTCTAATGTGCTATTTGCAAATTTTATAAAATGAAGGTTCATACTTAGAATGAGCATCAGGGGAATGAAGAGCTTATAACCTGATAAATTATTTTATTACTGGAGACCAATAGTAGTTGTACAGAGAATATTAAACTGTTAACAATGTTTAAGGAAAAGGAATCTCTTTCATTGGTGCTGAGAGAGCATTCAGGTAGAAGACAGTTGCACCTGAAGGTTAAGTATAAATCATCTAGACCAGTAGCTCTCAAACTTAGCTGTGCTTTGGAGTCGTGTGCATTTTGAAAAATATTGTTCCTTGGGTCCCATACCCTAAAATTCTGATGTTGGTCTGGGATACGACATGATCATAAGGATTTTTTAAAACTTCCTAGGTGATTTCAGTATGCTGCTAAGTTTGAGTTTTAAATTCACCTTAAGTCTTCTCATCTGCAAAATTAAAAAAAAAAAATCTTTGCTCCCTCCCTTCACTACCTCACAAGCATATTGAAGGTAAAGGAGAAAATAATAGAAAAAACATTTGTATGATGGATAAAATGTGCTATTGAAAGGCAAAGTAGTATTGGTTGTATTTTAGCTAGAACTATGATCAGGAAAGAAAAATGTGTAATTGAGTTTATCTTGTTGACTTGGGAAACTGGGAGCATTCTCTTTGGTTCTTAACTTCAGCAAAGCATGCAGATGTGTAAACAAACAATACTATTATTCATACTATGGTCTTCTGTCATACTTGAGATAGTCTGTTTTAATTATCTGGTTCTACATAGGAAAGAAAAATTGAGGCTGAAAGTCTGTAATGGCCAATGGCTCATAATTCATTAAAACTTTTCATACAAGGAGTTCTGTGGTTAATATATTATTTCATAGTTAACCATTATTTTTTTCATTATCTGACTTGAATATTAAAAGCCATTTATTTCATCTTCATTCTTATATAAGTTTAGGTATAGATTTTATAAAGCTTCTAAAGCAAGTGGGTTTTGCCCAGTTGAATACTTAAAGTCATGGCTCAGTGAGGAGGCATCTTCTGCTTTTTAGATATGATTTGACCTGGGAAAGAGAGTTGCAAAAATAACAGCCCTAAACCATATAATAGGCATTACAATTAACTTTTTATTTAAGCCCCCAAACTGCTGTTTATATAGACTATAATATGAATATTTTTTCACCTTTTTAAAAAAATGAACAGTTTTGAAGAACTAGAAATGTAAAGAGTTTTAAAGATTACTTTCTGGAAATCAACACCATCATCATTAGGACCCCTCTTAGACCTTCCTGGAAGGAACAGCCCATAACCAATCCAAATACTACACTCATAAAGCATCCCTAATTTCTCTAGCTGGATATGATCTTTTCTTCCTTGAAATTTCCCTATTTTTATATTTATACTTGACTCATGTTATATTACTTTATACCTTGTATAAATTTATTTATTTTTATTATTTGTTGGTGTCTTATCTCCTCTAAACATCTTAGGACAGGATCTCTGACGGACTTACATTTATGCCCTCATCATCAGAGCCCAATAGGCAGGTGCTCACATATTTGCTGAAGGAACAGAGAAAGAATTACGTAGGCTGACTAAAGCTGCTCTGAGGTTACAGACTATAACAAAAGGTAGATAGGAAGAAATTCTGTATCCTGTTGAAGGGAAGCACGAAGGAAAGGGATATAAATCTGAAGCTAATAAGGAAGAAATGATGACTGTGAATGCATTTTAGCCATTCCCCTTTATTCTTAAATACTGATAAACTGATTTAGTTTTTGGTGTAGATTTCATATTTGTTTAGAATTAAAATTAGAATTCTGTATTTTAATTTTTTGAAATTCTGTCGTTTTGCTTTAGTTTCTTAATAAAAAGTTAAAACTAACCACCTGTGATTGCTTACATTTAAAACAACTTTTATATCTATTGGTTGGAAAGGAAAGTGGGGGTATAGCTTAGTAGGCAATTTGGTGATGGAATTTATGTATAAGATGCATGTCTTTTAATAATGGAATCCACATTTCCCATGTTTAGAATGGAAGGTGAACAGGGGATAGTAATTCACTAGGATCCTGTTCTATCACCTCCACCCTAGATATGGTAATGTCTGATAATGTTGTTTGCCGAGAGTTACAAGAGGCAAGCATGGCTGAAGAAATTGGTCCAGTGATCCAAAAGCTTAAAAGAGAATTAGTTGATCATGTTGCTAAAAGTTGCTTGACACATCAACCTTTTTTAATAGGTTCAAATTTTACAAAGGATTTTAATTTCCTTAAAAAAGTGGAATTTCTGCATTTATCTTTTTGTAAGGGAGAGCTTTACTAGTCTGTCCTAATTTTCTTTTTGGAACCTCCCCTTGAACCATTTGCATTTTATTTGATGTAGTCATTAAAATATTATTGAGGGCATATTCTATCCTCTTCAGTATATGGTTCTTTAAAAGAGCCCCTCAGAATTGGAGATTGTCATTAATTAGCTCGTGAATACAGGATTTCATGATGAGTGACTTAGGAAGTAAGACTCATTTAGGGAGTTCTCTGTAGATTAACAGTCCTTAACATCTGTTTTGTTTTGGACACGAAAACATGCAAGAAAGAGTTTAGGGAAATTGAATTCTGTCTATCTGCTGTATGGTATTTAGTAAATTATATTGTATTTTTTAAAAACATTTCTGCCTTTTTTCCTTTATAAACAAATTAGGGATAAGATTGAGTAAGGGAATAAGTTTTGAGGTCCTATATTCCTTGAGAAAGACTTCTTGAAGTAATTTATTAAAATGCTAATATCTAAAGTTAGATTAATTAGAGGCATATTGTAATGGAAATAGGCCATATATCTTTGTTTATTTTAGTGTAGCTACCCTGTCCACATTTTTCAAACAGCATTTAAAAGGTTTTTCATTTGATGGTTGAGGGGTGCCTGAGTGGCTCAGTGGATTGGGCATCTGACTCTTGGTTTCAGCTCAGGTCATGATCTCAGAGTCGTGAGACCAAGCCCCACATCATGCTCTGCACTCAGTGGGGAATCTGCTTGTGAATTCTCTCCCTCTGCCTCTGCCCCTCCCCCTGCTCGTGCTCTCCCTCTCTCTCAAAAAACAAACAAACAAACAAACAAACAAACACAAAAACAAAAAAAAACCTTTACAAAAAAATAAAGTTCACAATCTAGTGAGAAAGCATGTGGAAATAGACTACCATGAAAGAGTAGAAAAATTGTTTTCATGGAATTATGTATTAGGAATAGTGTGGCATGGGAGAGAGGGAGTATTTGACTTAATCTGGAGTGAGATTGATTGATTGATTAATTGATTGATTTATAAAGAGCTTGTATATTTATTTATTTGACAGAGGGAGACACAGAAAGAGAGGGAACACAAGCAGGGGGAGTAGGAGAGGGAGAAGCAGGCTCCCACTGAGCAGGGAGCCCGATGTGGGGCTCAATCTCAGGGCCGTGGGATCACGACCAGAGCCAAAGGCAGAAACTTAACAACTGAGCTACCCAGGTGTTCCCGGAGTGATATTTAAACAGTCTTAGAAGACATATTCGAGGGACGCCTGGGTGACTCGGTTAAGCAGCTGCCTTCGGCTGGGGTCAAGATCCCAGTGTCCTGGGTTCGAGTCCTGCATCAGACTCCTTGCTCGGCGGGGACCCTGCCTCTCCCTCTGCCTCTGCCTGCCACTCTGCCTGCCTGTGCTCACGCTCTCTCTCTTTCCCTCTCTCTCGCTGACAAATAAATAGTAAAATCTTAAAAAAAAAAAAAAGACAAATTCGAGTTAGTAAGGGTAGATCTACTGTTGTAGGCCCATGAACAGTATGTACATGAGACCGAGGTGTAAGTGGACCCAGTATGTATGGGGACAACGCAGGAGTGGTGGGAGAAGATAGGAAATGGGACAACTGGGGCCAGATCAACTGCCATGCTAAGGAGTTTGGGTTTCATCCTATTTTTCATGGGGAAAGCCGTTCAAAGGTTTTCAAGTGGGGGCACGGCATGATCTGTGGTCTTGGATGGTTGCTCTAGCTGCAAAAGGCAGTGATAGAAAAATGGGAGATGAGTCAGGAGGCCTAGGCAGGCAATGACCAGGACCCAAAAGTGACTGTAAAGATGTAAAGGAAGGATGCATTTAAGACATCGAAGATAAATGGACGTCATTGTGTGTAGAGGGTGTGGTACTCTTTTTATTTTTTTAAGATTTTATTTATTTGACAGAGATCACAAGTAGGCA
The DNA here is from genome assembly GCF_009829155.1 of Mustela erminea. Taxonomy (NCBI): domain Eukaryota; kingdom Metazoa; phylum Chordata; class Mammalia; order Carnivora; family Mustelidae; genus Mustela; species Mustela erminea. The sequence goes on from NC_045614.1 coordinate 103,118,640, forward strand.
GAGAGGCAGGCAAGAGAGAGGGGAAGCAGGCTCCCCACTGAGCAGAGAGCCCAAGGGGGGACTCGATCCCAGGACCCTGAGATCATGACCTGAGCTGAAGGCAGAGGCTTAACACACTGAGCCACCCAGGTGCCCCATGAGGTACTTTTTTTTAGTGTGGGTATTTGGTGGAATCATGGCACTCTGTTAAGATAAGGAATTAAGAAGGAGGAATAGATCGGAGAAGGAGATGAGTTCAATTCTGAACACGTTGAATCTGAGGTGGAAATACTCAAAAAGCAGTGGGAACTATGAAGTCTGGAGTTAAGGAAAGAGGCAGCCAACAGGCCGCTGGACAGTGGGCGGGAGCTGCTGACATGTTGCTTTCCTCACTTTCCTAGCCCCACAGGGCCCCACAACCCCGGGGGCGGGGCAGTGTGAAAAGACATGGACAAGACAACCCAACTGCCGCTCCAAGTGGTGACTCTATCAGGTAAACGCTGGTGGATTGTTTTCTGTTTTAGCTCTTGTGTGCCCTACATCTCTGAGTAACAATCTTAGTCCTTCATAAATTTTAATGCCCCCTTTTAAATTTATAAATGTCCTATCATTTTGGTTTTCAGGCGCTAACACTGGTGCAGTAGGCAGGAGTTAGAGGTTCTAAGTGCTGATGGCGCTGCTGGCCATGACATGATGCCCAAGCCGACTTCTTCCCTTCTAGGGCCGTTCACCTGCTCAACTCAGGAGGTTTTCCCAGCTCAAGTGTTCATTTTAGGATGCCCATTAGAATTACCTGGAAGACTTTTAATTTTAAAGACTAAAATTAGAAATTTTAAAATCTAAAAAATTTTAAAATCTAAAAAATATTTTATTTATTTATTTGTTAGAGACAGAGCACAAGCAGGGGGAGTGACAGACAGAGGGAGAAGCAGGCTCTCTGCTGAGCAAGGAGTCGGTTGGGGGTTTGATCCCAGGACCCCGGGATCATGACCTGAGCTGAAGGCAGACGTTTACCTGACTGAGCCACCCAGGTGTCCTAATTTGATAATTTTTGACGTCTGTATGCACCCATCATGATCAAGAGACTGTATACTTGGGAAGGTGTTATAAGATAGGCAAATGAGATTAGATAGCCGGGCGATGCACTCAGGCTTCAGTGTCCGTTTGTTTTGTTGTGTTTTAAGTTCGCAGGTAATTCTCCCTTGAACTAAGAGATCACGATTCAGGACTGATTTTTGAGAAGCCTGAGAGGAGAGGCAAAATCTCTGTTTTATGAGCAGGAAAATACAAAAAACAACTAACCATATGCTGAGAGCAAGTTTCTGGCAAAGCCAGAACTAGTACTGAAGCCATCTCTTCTGTTGGTCCTTCTATGTCCCTTAGTGCGTACATTTATGCAGTCACTTAAAAGAGGTCAGTGTCCTTGGGGTGCCTAAGTGGTGCAGTCGGTTGGGCTTTTGACTCTTGGTTTTGGGTTGGGTCATGGTCTAGGGGTCGTAGGATGGAGAGGTGTTGGGCTCCATGCTGGACATGGGGTCTGCTTAAGATTCTCTCTCTGTCTCCCTCTGTCCCTCCTGCCTGTGCTCACACACACACACACACACACTCTCTCTCTCTCTCTCTCTCTTTAACATAAACAAACCTTACAAAAGAGAGAGAGAGAGAGAGGTCAGTGTCTTTATCGGGATTTCTTCAGGGACAGTGTAGTTGGTATTCTTACTGAAGCAGAGTAGCAATGAAATTTGAGTGTTAAACCAAAGCTGAGGGGTGCCTGGGTGGCTCAGTGGGTTAAGCCTCTGCCTTCGGCTCAGGTCATGATCTCAGGGTCTTGGGATCGAGCCCTGAGTCAGGCTCTCTGCTCAGCAGGGAGCCTGCTTCCCTCGCCCCGCCTGTCTCTCTGCCTGCTTGTGATCTGTCAAATGGATACATAAAGTCTTTAAAAAATAAAAAATAATAATAAATAAATAAACCAAAGCCGAAAAGCTGCACCTGAGGTTTGTCACATCTTAGAATCAAACTTTTTAGCACTTTGAAAAAAAGGAGATGTAATCACTAATAATTGCAGCAGGAAAATATACGAAAACAAAGAGAAGAATATTTAATCACAGAGAAGAGGTAAATACCGTCAATATTTTTGTACATAGCCATCCTATGTTTTGCATATATACTTTTAAATTTTTCTATCAGAACTGAAGTCATCCTCTAGCCCCTCCTTGTAACCAGCTTGTTTCATAATATCATTTTCCTGTGTCATTGATTACATCAACTACAAAAATTGCAACAGGAAAGAAATAATAAAACCTTGTTTTATGGGTGGCATGGTGGCTTCCCCAAAATTCATATGTTGAAGTCCTAACTTCTAGGATCTCCAAATATGACCTTATTTGGAAATAGAGTCATTGCAGGTATAGTTAGTTGAGGCCATACTGGAGAAAGCTGGGCCTCTAATCCAGTGTGACTGGCGTCCCTATAAAAAGAGGATATTTGGGCATAGGCACGCACAGGGGAGAACACCATGTGAAGAGGAAGGCAGAAACTGGTATGATGCAGTAGGAGCCAAGGAATGCCAAAGATTGTCAGCCAAGCCCCATATGCTAGGAAGGAGGCAGGGAACAGATTCCTCCCTCACGGCTCTCAGAAGGAACCACTTTCTGCCCACACTTTGGTCTCAGACTTCTCCAGAACAGTGAGATGATACTGTTGTTGAAGCCGCCCTGTGTGTGGTATTTTCCTGTAGCAGCCCTAGGAAACTAGCACGCCTGGTAAGTTTTCTCTTTACTGATCCTGCTATCTCTCTGTGGAGACAACTTCGATGCTGTGTTTGCTGGTTTTCTGGAACAAGGGCCAGGAAACATTTTAGGGCGTGGGAGATTTGTTGGGAGGTCTTTTGTCAGGTTGCATCGGTAATGTTCGGAAAGCGCGTAGTGTAGTGAGTAAGTCGGTACTGCTTTGAGTCAAACCCAGTACTACCACTGACTAGTTCTGTTACTTTGAGGAGGATATTTGATTTCTTTGTGCCTCGGTTTCCTTATCTGTAAAATGTGTAGAAGAGTACTACCTCCTTTAAAGGGTCGTGAGGATGAAAGGAAAGGCACATTGAGCAGCTTAGAATAGTGCCAGGAACATAGTAAACATTCAGTACATTTCTCAATATTATTATTATTTTTTAAAGATTTTACTTATTTATTTGACAGAGAGAGAGATCACAAATAGGCAGAGAGGCAGGCAGAGAGAGAAGGGGAAGCAGGCTCCCTGCTGAACAGAGAGCCCGTTGCGGGGCTTGATTCCAGGACTCTGGGATCATGACCTGAGTTGAAGGCAGAGGCTTAACCCACTGAGCCACCCAGGCGCCCCCATTTCTCAATATAATTACTGAGCTGGTCTATAGTACACAAATATCATTAGGAACCAACCATGAAAGAAAAGCCATCTTTTTTGTAGGTTGCGTGTATGTGTGAAAAACAACTTTTAACTCATTTGGTCTTAAAATTGGGAGTAGGAAACACTTAAAAATATTTGAAGCAACAGAAATGTGAAGCAGTTTAAGCAAAAGGAGTTCATTATAGAAATTTAGAGCAGAAATTCGCCTCTTCCTTGTCTCATCCCTGAGACATCACTCTTTCCCTAAACTTTCTCTTCTGCACAGTCTACATTGTGGAAAAATAATTGCCAGGACATATCCTCCTTTTTTTTTTTTTAAAGATTTGATTTATTTATTTGACAGACAGAGATCACAAGTAGGCAGAGAGGCAGGCAGAGGGAGCGGGGAAGCAGGCTCCCCGATGAGCAGAGAGCCCGATGCGGGGCTCGATCCCAGGACCCTGGGATCATGACCTGAGCTGAAGGCAGAGGCTTAACCCACTGAGCCACCCAGGCGCCCCACATATCCTCCTTTTAAGAGATCAACCCATGGGGCACCTGGGTGGTTCAGTGGGTTAAGCCTTTGCCTTCGGCTCAGGTCATAGTCTTAGGGTCCTGGGATCAAGCCCTGCATTGGGCTCTCTGCTCAGTGGGGAGTCTGCTTCCCCCTCTCTCTCTGCCTGCTTCTCTGCCTACTTGTGATCTCTGTCTGTCAAATAAATAAATAAATAAATAAAATCTTTAAAAAAAAAAAAAAGAGAGAAAGAGAAAGATCAATCCATGACCAGATTGGACTCATAGTCCTAGTACCAAATTCTGAGGGCCGCCGCTTCCCTGCTGGTCCCCTCAGCGGGGGTCAAGGAGCGGGAGGGGGTTCACATAGCAGCTGGGAAGCTGCTGGGATCCCTGCTCTGAGCCCCTGTGGCTGGTGGGGGTGGGGGTGGTTGGTGGGGGACAGTCACAAAGCATAGAGGACGGGTGCATGGACACTGACAGACATGCTGTAATTTCAAAGTTTGGCCAGGTAAAGAGTAGCATTCTTAAGGAATCCAAGAACATGAAAAGACAAAGGAAGCTGACAGGGAGGGAGAGGACTTGCTTCTTAGCGCCACACTCAGCTCTGAGAAGCAACAGGCAATGCCCAAACAGCAGGGGCTGCGTCTTGGCAGGAGCTGGTCGGCTACGCCAAAGGCAAGAATAAGAAGTTCAAGTCTTTTGGATCTTGGAAAAAGAGACTGTGCTTCTTGCCTCAAGCTTCTGTTCCCTGTTTAAGAGAGAGAGTCAAGAAGGGTGAGGTTGGTAATTCAAAGGAAAGTCAGTTCAGTGATCTGCCCCGAGTTTAATTTTAGTTGCTTTTGGGGTGCTGCATAAAGGGAGGGTCAGCCTGGAGGGGAGTTTGGTGATGTGGTAAACTGAGGAAATATTTTAGGGAAAGGACAGCATCCTCGTCAGATGGGGCTATGATAACAAAATCCCATGAACAGACAGGGTAGCTTATGAACGACAGAAATGTATTTCTCACAGTTGTGGAGACTGGAAGTCTGAGATCAGGGCACCAGCAGGGCTGGCCTGTGGTGAGGGGCCCTCTTCGGATAGCTGACTTCAGACTTGTACCCCAGCAAGGCAGAGAGCATAGCGATGATGCATGCTCTCCCCTGATTCTGAAGGTCACTAACCCCCTCACTAAAGCCCCACCCTTGCAACACCATCTAATCCTACTTACCTCCAGAAGGCTCCACCTCCTGATACTGTCACATGGGGGAGGGGGTTAGGGTCACAATCTATGAATTTTGGTAGAAATCATTCCGTCCATAACAGACAGCAAGGGAATTTTTGTTCAAAGCCTCTACTGCTTCAACCAGACAAAATCGCTCCTGATTCTCATTGGGTGGAGCTACAGGGTTTTGTTGTTGTTGTTTTAATTTTATTTGAGTGAGAGAGCATGTGTGCATGTGTGAGAGAGAGAGCACAAGTGAGGTAAGGGGCAGAGGGAGAAGCAGACTCCCTCCTGACAGGGAGACCGACACAGGAACTTGATCCCGGGACTCGGATCATGACCTGAGCCAAAGGTAGACACTTAACCAATTGAGACCCCCAGGCACCCCGGGCCCAGATTGTGATGGAGAATAGGAGCTCTTGAAGGAAGATGGAGCCAGACATCTGCCCAGAGGGGGCTCAAGAGGACCTGCTGTACCCTCGGGACAGGGTACCTGCCGAAACCTGGATGTGTCCCCACATGGTCCAAGCTGTTGTGGCCTGCCCTCTTTGGGGACCCCATGAGGAGTTTGGGGCTCTTCTCCACAGGGGTCCCTCCTGGGAGGAAGCACAGGACCAGCTAAGTGACAAGAGCACCCCCAGGCCCTGCCCATGGGGCCTCTCTCCCTCAGAGCCTTATCGGTAGCCTCTGGCGGAAAATTATGACTGAGGCTTTCTTATCTCTTTCCATCAGATCATGACTAACAGTAAGAGCAAAATTTAAGAGCCTTTAGTGTAGGTAATGAATCAAGAGCTCACCCTCCTCACTTGGACCGTTCATTCGTGTCCCTGCATCTGCTGAGCACCTCCTCCACAGCCCGGAGGACCCCGTCCTCGGGTCCTTGGAGATGTGCTCCTAGGTTGGAGCACCTGCAGTGGGCTTTACCTGCACAACCTCTTGTATTTATCACAACATCTTGATGGCTTTCATTAAAAAAAGTATTTTATTTATCTGACACACAGAGAGAGAGGGAGAGAGCATAAGCAGGGGGAGCAGCTCACAGAGGGAGAGGGGTAAGCAGGCTCCTGTTGAGCAAGAAGCCTGATGGGCGGCTCGATCCCAGGACCCCAGGATCATGACCCTGGCTGAAGGCAGATGCCTAAAGACTGAGCCACCCAGGCACCCCATGATGGATTTTCTTTTCCATAGGCAAGAAAAATGGATGTTTTCAGCAGATAAGTGACCTGTTCAAGTCACCCAGCTGTAAGTGCTGAATTCAGATTTGAACCCAGATCTCTAACTCAAAAGCTTGGTCCACTATCCATTCAAGGGGGGATAAGACATGTCCACAGATCACCAGGTGGGTGCTCCTCAAGAGGCAGACATGAGTGGTGGCAGTGGCTGGCTTGCCTGGAGAGACTGGAGACACATGCAGATGTTTTATTTTTCAGGCTTGGGACACATAATTACCGGTCCCGAAGGCTAAGTCAGGGCCTGGACGAGCTCCTCTCTGCTTCCCTCCCCACCTCTGCGAACTAATCCCTCTTAGTCTGCCTATTAATTATAACCACCAATAACTACACAATCCCTGGCCCATGTCTAGCTTGTCAGAGAAAACACAGGATGCCCAGTAAAATTTGAATTTCAGATAAATGAATCATTTTTTGGTATAAGTATGCCCCTCCAATGTTGCCTGAGATAGTAATTATGTTGAAGAATTATTCAGTACAATGGGGCACCTGGGTGGCTCAGTGGGTTAAGCCTCTGCCTTCAGCTCAGGTTGTGATCTCAGGGTCCTGGGATCGAGCCCTGCATCGGGCTCTCTGCTCAGCAGGGAGCCTGCTTCCTCCTCTCTCTCTGCCTGCCTCTCTGCCTACTTGTGATCTCTTGCTCTCTGTTAAATAAATGAATACATACATACATAAATAAATAGTCTTTAAAAGAAAAGAAATATTCGGTACTTATCTGAAATTCAAATTCCTCCAGGTGTCCTCTATTTTTATTTGCTAAATCTGGTGACTCTAAAAGCCAGCCAGAGGCCTCTTGTCTTGTCTCAGCTGTCAGCAGCCTTGGGAACCCGTGGCTTTTCCACACGTGTAGCATCCTGATAGCGGGTTGGCTGGGCTTCTGCTCCCCACCCAAGCACTCCTCCTCTGCCGCTGTCTGTAGCCTGGTATGACACTGGGGGCCACTGTCATGGCAGGGAAAATGTCTCATCATTTTTATTCTGACTTTGCTTCCTCGGCACCGCAGGCTGAGCCTGAAGGTAGAAACTGGCAGAGGTTCATCTCAAAGGAAATGGCCCAAGAGGACAAAATGTTGAAACAGCAGAAATTTGCAGCCTAAACTCAAAGCATGGGTAGGTAAAAACCTCTTTCACTTTGCACACTGGAAAGAAGAGGACGTTTTTGGTTACTTGATTCTTTCCTCGTTTAGAGTTCTTGGTCTCTCTCCTCTCCTCTCCTCTGTTCGGATACATACTAAGGACCTACCATGGGCACCACATTATCAGGCAAGCAAAGACAAATAAAACTTAGCCCTTGGGCATCTTGTGGTCCTGCAAGGAAGCCAAGACCCATCTAAAAACCTGTAACAAAAATGTGGTAGAAAATGATATGGCCTGAGGAAAGTGCAGAGCGAATGCTGTGGGACTTCAGGGGAAGAAGAAGGCTTATGGGGGGAAGCCCGTGGTTCAGTCCGGGCAACCTCACGGAGGAGGTGTCATCTGAGCAAAGGACATTTATCAAAGGATAAATACTGTTTAAACGTCTTTCAATTTGCTAAACATTAAATCATTGAACACTGATTAATAGCAGTTCATCAATTTGTGAAATGATCAGCTCACTGAAACCTTGTTTCTTTTAAGTTTTTGTAGAATTTATAGCAATTTGAGGTTTTTTTCACCAAGACTTCCAAATAATGAGTTCATTCCTTTTTTTTTTTTTATTTAAATCTCTGGTGATATTCATGACCCAAATGTCAGAAATAGTATAAGGTTTATTTCTCTTTTCCATCCAATTTTAAATCTATTTTCCCAGGGCACTTGGGTGGCTCAGTCGGTTAAGTGTCTGTTTTCAGCTCAGGTCATGATCCCAGCATCCTGCGGCGATCAAGCCCCACATTGGGCTCCTTGCTCAGGGGGGATGCCTGCTTCTTCCTCTCTTTCTGCCTGAAGCTCCCCCTGCTTGTGTGTGCTCTTTCCCTGTCAAATAAATAAATAAATAAAATCTTTTTTTAAAAAAATCAATTTCTCTGCCTCCCTGGGCTTCTGTGACTGCACTGACTTGATTCCCATTTGTACCCCCTGCTCCTGACACATGCTTGAAGTTTTCTCTGCTTTGTGACTATTCCTTTGTAATTTTGACATCTTTGAAATAAACAGAAGAATGAAGAGAATAACAACAAACACCCTTGTGCCCGCCATGCAGCTTTAATAAATCTTATCATTTTTTCCGTATTTGCTCCAGATAATTTTTTTCCCAGACAGAGAAAGCTATAGATACAGTTGAAGCTCCTATATGCCCTTGCCTGTGATTTGATTCCTTTCCTTTCCCTTCCCCTCCGGATTCTGACAGTTGTCATTCCCGTGTTTGTTTTTATACTTTCTACATATGCATGATTCCATAAAGAATGTTTATAGTTTTGCGTATTTACCATCTATGAGTATATAATACCACTTACATCCTTTTATAAAGCTATGTCCTGTGGCTTAACCAAACTGGATCGTAGAACTGTTAATTCATTGTAAATTACTGTATGGTATTCCATTTACAAATATACTCCAATATATTTATTCTTCTGTTGATGACCATTTGGGTTATTTCCTACTTTTTATTATTACAAACATAACTGGGTGTGTTCTGTACAAATGTTATTTTCTCTCTAGAATGTTTTGCTAGAAATGGCACTCTTGGGTTATAGGTTATAGCCAAGCTTTACCTTTGCTGGACATTGCCCAATTGTTTATTAATTATTTAGACCAATTACTCTTCTGAGCAATACTTCCGTTTATCAAGCCAGTTGCAAGGGCACAGCCCACAGCCCACGTTTCAACCTGCGGGAGTAAGGGGATATATGTGGAAACCCAGATTCTGACCACTTCATGGGCAAGTGCACTCAGGCCAGGCACAGTTGGACATAACATGCACTGTGTGCCAGAGAAGGACTCTAGAAAGACTCCAGAAGGACTCTAGCAGAATTCCTGTTGCCACACATGTTTATAAAGGAGTGTGGAGGAATCAGGATTGTCTGACCAAGCTGGCTTTGTGATTAAGGGGTCAGCCTTTCTGGCATGAGAAATGTGCTAGAAATAGCCCAATAATTCAGAGAATTTATACACTAGATGCTTTTCAGTGTTCCATGAAGAGTCAATTTATTGCTAGGCCATCTGAGAGAGGCTCACCATGGTTATTCAGGTGAAAAGCTGGTTTCTCTCTCTGCATTTCACCTTGGCCCTGCGAGCTTATTAAATATAGGCTTTCTGACCCAGGGCGTGTATTCATTGACAACATTGTGAGGAGTTTGCATCATGGACTGTGAAAGGCATTTTTATAAAAGGTATTTTAAGTTTTTTTGTTCTTTCTGTAGTACAAAGGGAGAGTGTTCAAACAAATTTAATATAGGTCTTTAATCTACCTAGAACTTATTTTTATTATGGAGAAAGTCAAAGTTTCCTTATTTAGAACAAAGTGATTGGACACCTGGGTGACTCAGTTGTTAAGCATCTGCCTTCGGCTCAGGACATGATCCCAGAGTTCTGGGACTGAGCACCGCATCGAGCCCCGCATCGGGCTCCCTGCTTGTCAGGAAGCCTGCTTCTGCCTCTTCCCCTCCCTCTGCTTGTGTTCCCTCTCTTGTTGTGTTGCTCTCAGTCAAACAAATGAATAAAATCTTAAAAAAAATAAAATGATGTGGTTAATATGTAATGCTGCTTACTGAATGGTTCACATGCTTTCCGCCATTGACTGGCAATGCCCCTTCTGTGCTTACCAATTTTTCCATATATGTTATCTGTTCTATTTCTTTGTCTCTTGTATTTCCTTGGTCTATTTATCTACGCATAGGCTAAATATCTATTCTTTGTTGTTCTTACTTTACAATGTGGGGCTCAATATGGGCTTAATCCCAGGATTCCAGGATCATGACCTGAGCTGAAGACAGATGCCTAATGACTGAGCTACCCGGCGCCCCTCTTATGATCATTTTTAAAAAAGCAGTTCCTTTGGGGCACCTGGGTGGCTCAGTGGGTTAAAGCCTCTGCCTTCGGCTCAGGTCATGATCTCAGGGTCCTGGGATCGAGCCCCATGTGGTGCTCTCTGCTCAGCAGGGAGCCTGCTTCCCTTCCTCTCTGCCTGCCTCTCTGCCTACTTGTGATCTCTCTCTCTCTCTCTCTCTCTGTCAAATAAATAAATAAAAAATCTTAAAAAAAAAAAAGGGGGCGCCTGGGTGGCTCAGTGGGTTAAGCCGCTGCCTTCGGCTCAGGTCATGATCTCAGGGTCCTGGGATCGAGTCCCGCATCGGGCTCTCTGCTCAGCAAGGGCCTGCTTCCTTCTCTCTCTCTCTCTGCCTGCCTCTCCGTCTACTTGTGATTTCTCTCTGTCAAATAAATAAATAAAATCTTTAAAAAAAAAAATCTTAAAAAAAATGGCAGTTCCCTCAAATTTGTAATTTTTAAAAATTGTTTTGATTATTCTTAGTCCTTTTGCTCTTCCATATGAGTGTTAGACCTAGCTTGCCAAGTTACCTGAAAGTTTTGTTATGATTTGTATTAAAAGTAGAAAATATAGAGACACCTGAGTGGTTCAGTCGATTAAGTGTCGGACTCTTGATCTCAGCTCAGATCTGGATCTCCGGGTCAGTTCAAGCCCTGTGTTGTGTTCCATGCTGAGTATGGAGCCTACTTAAAATACGTAAATAAATGAATAAATAGGAGCACCTGGGTGGCTCAGTCAGTTAAGCATCTGCCTTCCGCTCAGGCCATGATCTCAGGGTCCAGGAATCTAGCCTGTGTTGGACTCCCTGCTCAGTGGAGAGTGTACTTCTTCCCCCTCCCTCTGCCTGCCACTCCCCCACTTGCACGTGCTCTCTCTCTCTGTCAAATAAATAAATAAAGTCTTTTAAAAATAAAAAATAAATATAGAAAATATACACTAATATACATATTGAATTAATAGCTTTGGGAAGAACTGTTATCTTTATGATAAAGTGTATTCTCATCCATGATCATGGTATATCTTACCATCTTTTATATCTTTCAATATTATCTTTGAGGATACAATAATTAGATTAGGTTGCCCACTTAGGTTTGGAACAAACTGAGGAAAAAAACAGTAGAACCCGGGAGGGTACCCAGGAGTAGTACCCAGAATATTACCTTTATTGATGATAGAGATCAGGTTGGAAGATGTGGCTTTAGGTTAGATAACCAAGTGTTTAGTAGATCAAGCGAACAAATATTAGTAGGCACTCAAAAGATGTATGCAAATAATCTAATAGATACAGTTATATATAGGACACTGTCAGCAGTTTGCTCCCAAAGAAGAAAAACAGAACTGAGCCTGGCATGCTCAGATTATTCCTCCTAAATATGCTGTTTAATGTCACTGTGTCCTCCAAGGAGCAGAATGAGTAATGGGACAGAGTGATGGAGCACCCCACCAGTGCAGATCCTTTCAAATGGATAAAAATCTTATAAGTAGGAAAGAAGTATTCTTCCTTAGAGGTATCTAAGGTGTCTGATTTCTTTAAATTAAAATAGAGTTTGTTTCACATAACATTTTCTCATTGGTTATTAACAGCATATAGGAATTCTACTGGTTTATATACGGTGACCCCTTTTTAAGCAACATTAGAACAATCTTATGGGATATGTACTGTTAGTATTCCTCTTCTAGATAGGGAAAACTGAGTCAATGAAGAGTTTAAGTAGCTTGCTCAAGGTCACAAACCTAGAAAGTAGGAGAAACTGGCTCTGGTCTAGGCAGTCTGATTCCAGAGTCATCACACTAAATCCCCAAACTTCTTTCACACTAATATGTGGTTATTGTACAGATGACCCATCACTTATTTACCCTATTATTATCTATAATCACTTTTTACCCTATTGATGGTCATTTATGTTATTCTCTGTCTTCCCTTATTACAGATATGCTGTAGTAAATAATCTTGTACATGGGATAGAGTTTTGGCACAACAAGATGTCCTAGGTTCATCTTGCACCTTTCCTGTTCCAGACCAGGAGTCAATTGTTTTAGCAAGAAGCGCTGGTTTCTTTTAGTAGGCAATGGATTTAGAAAATAAAGTCTGGGCATTTGACAATTATCTTTTTGTGAGGCTCTCTTAATGCTTTAAGTGTCTAGAAAATGTTTTCATTTTGCCTCATTTTTTAAAAAAAGATTTTATGTATTTAGGGGTCCCTGGGTGGCTTAGTGGGTTAAGCCTCTGCCTTCAACTCATCATGATCTCAGGGTCCTGGGATCGAGCCCCGTATCAGGCTCTCTGCTCAGCAGGGAACCTGCTTCTCCTGCCTCCCACCTGCCTCTCTGCCTACTTGTGATCTCTGTTTGTCAAATAAATACATAAAATCTTAAAAAAATTTTTTTTATGTATTTATTTGAAAGAGAGCAAGTGAGAGAGAGAGCACAAACAAGGGGAGGGGCAGAGGGAGAGAGAGAGAGAGACACAGACTCCCCACTGAGCAGGGAGACCAACATGAGGCTCGATCCCAGGACTCCAGAACCCTGGGATCATGTCCTGAACCAAAGGCAGACACTGAAACAACTGAGCCACCCAGGTACCCTGCCGTCACTCTTGAATAGGTTTGACTAGTGAAACAAATTCTAAGTTAACCATTCCTTTTCTTTAGCACTTTGAAAATATTACCCTATTATCTTCTGTCATGAATAGTTGGTAATAAGAAGTCTGCTGTCAGTCTTATCACCTCTCTGTAGTTAATCTTTTTTTCTCTGATAGCTATTAAGATATTTTCTTTAGGGGCGCCTGGGTGGCTCAGTGGATTAAGCCGCTGCCTTCGGCTCAGGTCATGATCTCAGTGTCCTGGGATCGAGCCCCGCATTGGGACCTCTGCTCAGCGGGGAGCCTGCTTTCCCCTCTGTCTCTGCCTGCCTCTCTGCCTACTTGTGATCTCTCTCTCTGTCAAAGAAAATAAATAAAATCTTTAAAAAAAAAAAAAAGATATTTTCTTTATACTTATTATTTTACGATTCCACCTCAGTGTGCCCAGATATAAATTTGTTTTTATTTATCTCGCTTAGAAGTCAGCATGTGGTTTAAAAAAAAAAAAGAGGCTAGTTGGCACACAATATTACATTAGTTTAAGTGCAAAACATGGTGATTCGATGGGTTTATACATTATGCAATTTCACCACAAGTGTAGCTTGCTCAGTGGGGCGCCTGCCTCTCCCTCTCCCACTCCTCCTGCTTGTGTTCTCTCACTCTCTCTGACAAATAAATCAATCAATCAATAAATAAAATCTTTTTAAAAAAAGAGGAAGAAGCAGCAGCACAGTCTGTGGAAGGAAGATCCGTGGGAGGAAAGGCTGAAAAGGTAGGTCCATGTCAGTCTGTGGACTTTGGAATAAGAGGTGAGAATAGCATAGCTGAAGATTTTCAACAATATTCTCTTAGTTATGTATGTAGTCTCTGAAGACTCCCCCTCAACACACACAATAAACACTGTGCTTTAGGAAGGTTAATACATTTCAGAAAGGCCAGAGGGAGAAGATGGATAGTTTAAGCCCCATTAAAATCCTTTTGTCTTGGGGGGGGCGGGGGGGCATCTTTCCTTATCCTGCCTTCTTTTAACAGGCCTGTATGCTTATTACAAGTCCAGACCTTTCAAACAGTTTCCGCATTAGTGTGTTTCTGTATTTAAAATACTGTATGGGGCGCCTGGGTGGCTCAGTGGGTTAAGCCGCTGCCTTCGGCTCAGGTCATGATCTCAGGGTCCTGGGATCGAGTCCCGCATCGGGCTCTCTGCTCAGCAGGGAGCCTGCTTCCTTCTCTCTCTCTCTGCCTGCCTCTCAGTGTACTTGTAATTTCTCTCTGTCAAATAAATAAATAAAATCTTTAAAAAAATAATAAAAATAATAAAAAATAAAATAAAATAAAATACTGTGTTTTACTGCCTACTCCTTGGAGTACTTTAAATGCCCCTGATATGGAAAGAGGCCACCCTCGGAAGGCATCCCTTTTCTCGGAGTCCAGCAGGGTTCTCCCAGCAGGGGGTAGCAGTGGTACACTTCAGGTGTTAGTGGGAGGGTGAAGTGCTGTGAGGGGCCCTGAGGGGAGGAGCTTGTAGGAGGAAACCCATAGAGTGGAAAAAGTTAACTAGTTCCTCAGTTCCACTTCAGAGCCAAACACACACCCTGTGGTGGGTTAAGCCACAAACACCGTGTTTTCTGTAAAGCTGATGGTGTTTTTCTTCTAGAAGGAGGAGGATGCTCTCAGTAGTTCTGAGGACCTGACTTTTTGTTCTTTGTTTTTCCGTATTCTTTATTTTCTGCTTTTGCCCATGAAAGTTCTAGTTCCTCCAGCTTTCTTTCTCCTGTTCTTTCATTTCCTCCATTTTCGCACTGCCATGATTATTAACCAACCTACAGAATCTCCTTATTGACACCCAGTCACTGTGGGAGCAGAGAGGCATTGAGAAGGAGGGCAAAGCAGGGTGTTCCTCTAGCTCTTCACCTTGCCCCCAGAAGGATCACATTTCTCTTCAAGACCTCAGTCGCCTCTGACAATCTATCTCTTACACACCTTCCGTCAATTATTGGATCCCTTGCCAAGACAGGAGGAGAGTGTGGGCACCCACTTACAGTCTGGAGTGTAGCTTGGTCTGCTCCAACATGCCATGTGGGGAAGGCATGTTGGGGAACCGAACATGTGGGGTTGGGGACCAAAGTACTTTGGTGAGAGATAGCTTGGTGGGGATTCCAAAAGAATGTGACCCTAGTACCTTCTCACTGCTTTGCCCCCCAAATCCACTGTGCCAGTGCCTTCTACAGTCTCTCTACCCCGGCATGTTCCAGTAGAGGCAGTGTGGGGAGGAGAAAGGACATGGGAGTTTATCACCTCAGGTCTGGTGGGGCTTGGCGGAAAACCACATGCTGATTTTCCTGCTGTGTGGTTTTGGCCAATCACTTACCTTCAAGCCTTTGTTCTCCTCTGCCCATGGAAGTTAACAGTGCTCTCTGTGACCACCTCACAGAGCTGAGCTAGTCACCTAAGATAATGATACGGTTTTTACTAACAATAGAAGTCTTCCAAAACATCATTTGTCATGACTATTTCTTCCTCAGGAGTTCTTCGGCTCCTGTTTCATGGGCACGGAATGAAGTATTGGGACAAATTAGATTCTTGAAGCTTCCAAGGCTATTGAGAAGCAAGACAGGACAGAACAGAGTGGGACTATTTCTAGGGACTTGGCTTCTAACCTTCTGTGAGAGGAGGGTTTCTCCATCCCACCCCCAACCCATGGCCAAGAGAGGCTAATAAGGATTTATCTCCCTCTAGAATTCTGGTCTGGACAAGACCACCAGAGAGTCATTAGTCTCTGACCATTTCCCTGCCCCTCACCTAAGCCTGCATCTAAACTACACCAGATGGATAAGAAAGAATGTGGCACATAGTCTGTTAGGTGTTTCCACTGAAATTCTATATTCTCTCCTGGTAACTCAGAACTAAGTATGTTTTACAGTGAGTCTATATATTTTATTTTTGCCCTTTGGCTGAAGTTGAGGTTTCTGAATGCTCTGAGGGAAGGAAAGTCTCTATTCATCGTCATATCCCATCTAAGCCCAGCACAAAATGGTCCTGGGGCCGTCTTTGTTGACCTGGTCTGTATTGTTCTGTCCTCAACAGAGATAGAAAATCCTTTTATTTATTCTTTTTAAGATTTACTTTTTTATTGGAGAAAAAGAGCGAATGAGCGAGTGGATGTGCACAAGTGGGAGGGAGGGGCAGAGGGAGGGGGAGAAGCAAACTCCCTGCTGAGCAGGGACCCTACTATGGAACTTGATCCCAGGACCCTGGGATCAGGACCTGAGCCGGAGGCAGATGCTTGACCGACTGAGTCACCCAGGTGGTCCCCATTCTTGAAATACAGTATTTGCCAAGTTCAAAACAAACCTTGCAGCAATAATTTGGCTTGCATCTTCTCTCCTAACTCTCCCTCCTTGGGGGACCAAGCGGGATGGGAGTAGGAACTGGAGAGACTGAACTCCAGTTTCTGCTCAAGGACAGGCCCCATGATGGCTTAACTTGGGGCTCCCCTCCCTTTCCTTATCAAATGAAATCAGCCACTGAAGGAAACTGGCTTCTCCAGATGGTGAGAGACAGGAAGCAGCACTATGAGGCAGGGTCCAGGAGGGAAGCCAGAGAAATAGCTCAAGGCCCAGCTCTGGCCCCTCCTTTCCTACAGCTCTGTCTTGTTCCGATGCCTCTGGCCTCACACACCCCTTTCCCTGGATCCTGGCCTATGAGGCTGAAAAGGTGTAGAAGTCAAGGCCAACGATCTCAAGTCTTCCAGCCTGTGCCTGATACTTCCAGAGATGGGAGTTTGGCTGCTTCCCCAAGAAATCAGCTTTGTTTTGCTTTTTCTCCAGATGAAATCTGCTTTTCTCAGTCCTTCTTGCCATCTCTACATGGGACAGACCTTCAGATGTCTTGGTCTTCAGGCTGACTGCTCACACCCCAGGAAGATCCTGCTAAGAGCACGAGTTTCTCAGAAACTTGCAAACCCAAAGGGAGTCAGGACAGGAACCTAAGTGGGAAGGAAATGCTGAGAACAATGCCCTTAGTGAGCTCTTTCCTGGCCCGGGAGCCTGGGGTTTACCCCGATGTTTACTACAACCTTGACATATTCCCTTTTCCTCCTCCTGTGTCCCTAGTGTCTTCTGGGAATATTTTTTTCCCCATTCAGCTCACTTTATTAATTTTTGTTAACATATTTAAAAGTATATTTAAAGACATCATGCCATGTTGCTCCCAAATACTTCCGTATATATCTTTACAACATAAGAATATTTTCCAGGGACAGTTGGGTGGCTCAGTCAGTTAAGCATCTGCCTTTGGCTCAGGTCATGATCCCAGGACCGAGATCTGGCTCCCTGCTCTGTGGGGAGTCTGCTTCTCCTTCTCCCTCTCTCTCTGCCACACCCTTGCATGCTGTCTCTCTCAAATGAATAAATAAAATTTTTAAGGAAAAAAAAAGAATATTTTCCAGCAGAGCTGAAATCAAAATATAATACCTAGCAACATTAATTACAATTACTTAATACTTAATCTATATTTAAAATCAGAGCAATGCTGGGGCCACTTCATCTTGCCCTGCTCTTGGGAGGCTATACAGCCCTGAGCCAACCTACTTGGCCAGTCATTTCTTCTTTCCTCAGCAGACTATCCCTTCATGACCCAGACTGATGTCCCTGAGACTTTGGGTCCCTCAGCTGGGTGCTCCCAGTCACATGGCCCAGGGGCCAAAGTTTCTGCCTAGCTGACCACCACGCCATATAGTTGTGCTGGGTTACTGCAAAGGGGAGGAGGAAAGGCTAAACCTCCTCTTTTACTGGGAGGCTGTATCTGGCTGGAGTGGCATTCCTTCTAACTCACACAAAGACATCCTTTTATTTTTATTTTACTTTTACTTTTTTCTAAGATTTTATTTATTTACTTGGCAGAGAGACACAGTGAAAGAGGGAAAACAAGCAGGAGGAGTGAGAGAGGGAGAAGGAGGCTTACCCCTGAGCAGGGATCATGACCTGAGCCAAAAGCAAAGGCGTAATGACAGAGCCACCCAGATGCCCCTAGAGACATTGTTTCTTTCTTTTTCTTTTTTTAAAGATTTTATTTATTTATTTAACAGAGAGTTAGAGAACACAAGTAGGCAGAGCAGCAGGCAGAGGGAGAGGGAGAAGCATGCTCCCCCTTGAGCAGGGAGCCCAATTCCGGCCTCGATTCTGGGACCCTGGGATCATGATCTGAGCTGAAGGCAGCTGCTTAACCAATGGAACAACCCAGGCATCCCAACACCATATCTTTTTTTTTTCTTTTTTAAGATTTTATATATTTATTTGACAGACAGAGATCACAAGCAGTCAGAGAGAGAGGGGGAAGCAGGCTCCCTGCTGAGCAAAGAGCCCAATGCAGTGCTCCCCATCTGAGGACCCTGAGATCACGACCTGAGCCAAAGGCAGAGGCTTTAACCCACTGAGCCACCCGGGCGCCCTACCACATCTTGTTTATCCATTCAGCTATCAGTGGACATCTGGTGTCTTTCTAGTTTGGACATTCCTGCTATAAACACTGGAATGCAGATGCCCCTTCAAATCACCATTTTGTATCCTTTGGATAAATACCTAGCCGTGCAATTGCTGGGTCAATAGGGTAATTCTATATTTAGCTTCACAGGAAACTCCATACTGTTTTCCAGAGTGGCTGCACCAGCTTGCATTCCCACCAACAATGCAAGAGGGTTCTCCTTTCTCCCCATCCTCATCAACATCTGTTGTTTCCTGAGTTGTTCATTTTAGCCATTCTGACTGGTGTGAGGTGGTATCTCACTGTGCTCTTGATTTGTGTCTCCCTGATGCTGAGTGAGGTTGAGCATTTTTTCATGTGTTTTTTGGTCCTTTGTGTGTTTTCTTTGGAGAAATGTCTGTTCATGTCTTCTGCTCATTTCTTGACTGGCTTTTTTCTTTTTTTGAGTGTTGACTTTGATAAGTTCTTTATAGATTTTGGATACTAGCCCTTTATCTGATATGTCCTTTGTGAATATCTTCTCCCATTCTGTAGGTTGCCTTTTAGCTTTGTTGAGTGTTTTCTCTGTTGCATACATTTATATTCTTACATTATGCTTGCAGGATTACCCTCCACCTGTTTCTCTCCCTCCTTCTTTCTGACTCACTGCTAGCAATACCCTCAGAAATTCACCAAAAATATAAACCATCTTTAATCTTTTATCCCATTCATAATGACTATCACTGACAGACACAATCAATAGAAAATAAAACTGATAATTGCTTATAATGAAACATAAAATTTTTAAAAAAGATTTTATTTATGTGACAGAGAGAGATACAGTGAAAGAGGGAAAACAAGCAAGGGGAGTTCCGGGAGAGGGAGAAGCAAACTTCCAGGGGAGCAGGGATCCTGATGTGGGGCTTGATCCCAGGACCCTGGGATCATGACCTGAGCCAAAGGCAGATGCTTAAGGACTGAGCCACCCAAGCACCCCCCGAATTTTTTTTAACTAAGCAATTGAAAATAAAATTTTTAACAAAATTTAGGCCTGCAAACTTTGAGGCAGAAAAATTAGACTTCGTAGGGGCGCCTGGCTGGCTCAGTTGGAAGAGCATGCAACTCTTGATCTTGGTGTTGTGAGCTTGAGCCCCACATTGGGTGTAGAGGTTGCTAAAAATAAATACATAGGGCACCTGGGTGGCTTAGTGGGTTAAGCCGCTGCCTTCGGCTCAGGTCATGATCTCAGGATCCTGGGATCGAGTCCCACATCGGGCTCTCTGCTCAGCAGGGGGCCTGCTTCCCTTCCTCTCTCTCTGCCTGCCTCTCTGCCTACTTGTGATCTTTCTCTGTCAAATAAATAAATAAAATCTTTTAAAAAAGTAAAAATAAATACATAAACTTAAAAAAAAAAGAAAAATTATACCCATAATGGCCATTTAAACAACTCCTAAAAGTTGTTAAGACAGTTTCAGTTGCAAGGAACAGAAAGTTCAACTAAACTTAGCTTAAAAAAAAAAAAAGGAGGGGGAGCAGAGAGGGGATTCAATGGCTTCTACAACTGTAAAGCCCATAAATAACTCCTTCAAACATAGTTTGTCAGCTTAGTTTCCATGCAAGCCTCCAGGTCCTGACCTACTCTGTGTGCTGGCTTAGCCCTCAGCTGAGGTTTCCTCATGGCAGCAAAATGGCTGCAGTGCTTCTAGGCATCACATCTTCATACCACATTAGGCAAGGAAGAGAAGGGAACTGCTTCCCTAGAAGCCCCACAAAAGGCTTTTTAAAAACCTCATTGGCCTGAATTAAGTCATGTCTTATCTCCTGCCATAATAACATCCCATTGCTTCAGCCAGGGGTGGTGTTAGCTTCCCTCAGAGTTCCCAGATTGCCTGGTGGAGATATGGACAAAAGTTGGGGTAGTCACCAGGAATAAGGAAACAGATGTGGTTGGGGTGGGGGGCAGGGATGCAATCACAATGTCACCTAAAATGATAGGAACTTTAGTAAAATTTTAGACCAATCTGACACAGATAAAGGAACCAAGCCATGAGACAAAATTTAAAAATGGAAATGAAGAAGCATTGATCCTGGTGAAAAATCTTTCAGTTGACTAAAACTAAAACAGATAAAATGGAAATGTCTCAGTGTCATCGAAAGATAATCAAAGCATTAAAGTGACTTACTGTTTGTTCCAGAAAACACATTCCTGATGGAAAGTAATCAGTGTTGGCATAATTCATTTAAAGTTTTTGCATTGCAAACTTCCCTGGGGACGAGATGGCAAGGATCAAAATGTGTAGTCCTCTACACTGACTCTTAGTGACCACTGCCTCTTTGAGGTGCCCATGAACCTTCTCATTAATAATCCATTTTGGTTCTAGGAATCAGAATAAATACAATGGCTTGTGGTGTATGGAACTGAATTTTCTCACTGTTTTGAACATTGTGATGAGGGCCTGCTTCCACAGTTGGACGATGCTTCCCTGGTAATTCATTCGCAAATCCCCCCACATTCTGGAAGATCATTTCTTCTGGTCGGATTCCTGGAATTCGTGTAAAGACACTGGGGTTGTCTCTTGCCGCCTTTTCTCCCACCTTGAGTTAACTTTTTCTCCGGGTGTTTCTGTTCTAAGAACATTCCCGCTGACAGAGAAAACAGAAGCAAAACACATATTGAGGAGTTCTGCTTTCTCTTTGTCACCCACCAACATGACAGCATTGACCACAAACAGCGTATCCCTTTTTTGCTTTGAATATGACTTTACGGAGCACTTAATGGGCCTTTATTCATGTGAGGCTTTCACTTTCTCAAAAGTGTGTTGGGTATCCGTTCCATATTCTGTGTTCACCAATGGGCATGCCCCTCTCTGTTCATCTTAGGCTGCCTTTCTCTTATAGTCAAACATATATGTACCTATATGGCTTCTTTAAGCTCCTTTCCTTTTTTTCACTGACTTGGGATCTGAGGGGTAAAGTGACTAATCTTATGAAGCTACTGAACTGTGGACGCCTGGGTGGCTCTATTGTTAAGTGTCTGCCTTTGGCTTGGGTCATGATCCCAGGGTCCTGAGATCGAGCCCCACATGGGGCTCCCTGCTTAGAAGGAAGCTGGCATCTCCTACCCCCTCTGCTTGTGTTCCCTCTCTAGCTGTGTCTCTCTGTCAAATAAATAAATAAATAATCTTAAAAAAAAAAAAGAAGAGAAATTATCTTTCTAAAGTTTCAAGCCCTGTATTTTCTTTCAATTATTAAAATCAAGGGACCACATCTCCCACTGTGCTGTCATTTTTCTCACTGTCACCAACTTCAAGAAGACACAGTTGCCTTCTTGCAAGGCTCTGTCACTTCCACTCTGCCAACCAATTCCTCCTTCTGGCCAAATTTAGGCTGAGCATGGCAGTTCCCCTTAGTACTTCCTCTGCTCTCTAAAAGATGAAATTGTCAGCAGGCAATAATAATAGCTAAGGTCTATTGAACACTTGCTGTGTGAGAGGCGCCTTCCCTGTGGGGAAGCCGAGGCCCAAAGGACACATGTCTGCTCAAGTTCATCCTCCTGCCAGCTGCTGAAGCATGAGCATTCGAGCCAGAGTCTGCCTCTGAAGCCCATGTTCTGTCTCTGGTTAAAAGAGCTGGTCACACGGTCTGGTTCTAGCTGGACAGACATCCAGCCAGCCTGAGGATGGAAAGATCTCTCCCCTCCAGCTGTATCTCCCCACTTTGGGGCCATTTTTCTGATATGCAGAGGCTGGTGATCTGATTTCTGGATCTCTTCTCTCCTTCCACATTCAGCCTTTGATCCCCATGACCTACAACCCGACACCATTTCCATTCCTAACCCCCAAGACACCTTCATCCCCTCCTAGAACAAGTGGCGCAGGGAGGCTTCTCTTAAACACCTTTGCCTTCTCCTGCCGATGAACCATCTCGCACTCCTCACAGACACGGCTGGCAGAACGAAAACAGGGGCACACTTCTGGGGACCACTTGAGGTTAGGGATGGATTCCAAGTAGAATGGTTATTCCTGTGGCTCCTCCTTGAAAGAAAGAGTTCTGCTCTTTTTGTTTGTTTTTCTTTCTCTTCTAAAGTTATGTGAATTTGGAGAGTGCTATACCTTTTGGGTTTCTTAAGTAATGCTGTTTCAATTAAGCTGTTGCCCAAGCCTGCTTCCTTTTCCAGTCACTGGGAGTATATCTGACTTTACCCCACGGAATAAAAACCCCAGTCATCACCATCTGTATGACTGAAGATGCATGATCCTAAGGTTGAAAGAAGGATCATTTCATTAAAATGATCTTAAATTCAGTATTGCCAAATTTAACCTATAAATCACTATAAACTTAGAAAATACCATTTTCTTGTCAATAATTTCGATTATAACAACTGTAATTATAATTACATAGAATTCTAATTTCAGAATAGTTTAAATAGTAATTATAACCCAAACTGCAATATTTCTACCACATAATCATAAGCTAATTCTCTCAGTTCTTAAGTTTGAGCTGAGATGATTTCACCTGAAAAAATTATTCTTTCTTAATGTTTCCTCTAATATTTTTGGCATGTTTTAAATACTTCAGTTTTCTTACTATCAAGTTTTGGCTAACATTTCACTCTTGTTCTTTAATGTGTTTCCAGGCCTAACTCCTAAAGTACACACACCAAAAACACCCTTTCAGAATATCAGACGCAGCTGTCTCTGAAAAGAATTTTGTCACTCACACAAGTTCTTCTGTGGCGGTGAACTCTAGTTTTTGACTTGTGCCAGTTGAATTGTAGTCCTGGTTTCCTTGGGAGTCCAAAAGCTTTGCTCATAACTGAATGTAAGTACTCTTACCCCTTTTTTCTTATCTTTTCTTTTTTTTTTTTTTAGAAAGAGAGAGAGAGAGATGGGTGGGAGGGGTGAGGGAGAGGGAGAGAGATTTTTTTTTTAAGATTTATGTATTTATTTGAGAGAGAGAGCAGGGGCGGTGGGGAGAGGCAGAGGAAGAGAGGGTCCTAAGCTACTCCGTAGTGAGCATAGAGCCTGATGTGGGACTTGATCTCACAACCCTGAGATCATGACCTAAGACATCATAACCTGAGCTGAAATCAAGAGTCGGATGCCCAACCGACTAAGCCACCCAGGAGCCCCTAATGTGTTCTTATTCCAGCAAGAGTTGTTGCTGTCATGGCTTTCTGCTAATTCCAGGAAAAACCTTATAGTTTACCTTTCTAAATTGCAATACTTCCTCCCTTCCCCTGCCTCTCCTCTTTCCCCCATCAACTTTTCCAACTTTAAGAGGGTTTTTTTGGTATTTTTTTCCCCCATTTGGAGGGATTCTCAACTGCAAGGATTCTTGACTGCACCCAACAGAAACTGATTCTGCCTCCTTTGAGCAGGAAAGGGATTCTTGGAAGGAGAGTGGGTGGGTGTCAATGTGAAGGCTGAAGATCCTGATGAGCAAATGAGCAGCACCAAGGGGAAGTGGGCAGTTGTAACCACAGCCATGGTCATGCTAAGGGGACAGCCTGGTTGGAAAGCGGTGTCTCTCTGGCTGCTGAGCCCTGGCCCTGGCATTGCTGCCACCATTGGCTCAGACATCAGAGGCTCCTGCCATGCCTCTGGTGCAGTCAGCTTCTTTGTCTTGCTTACTTCAGACCCATGGTTCTCTGATTCAGGTGGATGAGCCTGGATCATGCAATCATTCCCTAATTTCCAAGGGATGGGGCTCTGTTTCCTACCAAGGCCAGGCAAAGAATGACTGCCCTACATAGTAAGGGGGTTTGGATGCTGACCACTCCTCAGAAACAACCCAGCAAATACTAGTATAGATCCAAGCCTTGGGTACACAGTCCTCTTTTCCCCAAACAGATGAAGGGAGTCATTTCTTCTCTCAGAGGGATGAGTGCCCCTTTCTCTCTAACAAGGAATACCAGCTGCCTCGAGTTTTCTGATATCTAATGATATATAATTAATTTCTACATTAAATTATACAAATTTATAAATATTTAAGTATTTATTATCTTTATATTATACTTAATATAATTGGATAGTATATTAATATAGTTTAATTAATATACTTTTTAATTAATTAATTTTTAAAATTTAATTAATAATAATAAAGATTTCCTTAGCAACCATCTCCAACATAGGATTAAGGATAATTTTATTTTATTTTATTTCTTTATTTTTAAAAGATTTTATTTATCTGAGAGAGAGAGACAGCATGAGAGGGGAGAGGTCAGAAGGAGAAGCAGACTCTCCACTGACAAGGAGCACAATGAGGAACTCAATGTTGGGACTCGATCGGGGGACTCCAGGATCATGACCTGAGCCTAAGGCAGTTGCTTAATCAACTGAACCACCCAGGTGCCCATATTTTACTTATTTTTTAAAGCTTTTCTTAGTCAAAGCCAAAGGGCTCTTTATTTCACATGTAGAGAGAAAGAAATGTTTATTTTTATATATATTTTTAAGATTGTATTTATTTATTTGACAGGGAGAGAGAGAGTATAAGCAGAGGGAGCAGCAGGCAGTGGGAGAGAGAGAGAAGCAGGCTACCTAGAGAGCAAGGAGCCTGATATGGGACTCAATCCCAGGACCCTGAAATCATGACCTGAGCCCAAGGCAGACGCCCAACTAACTGAGCCACCCTGGCCCCCCAGGATAATTATATTATAAAGATTTTATTTATTTATTTTATGGATAGCTAGAAAGCATGAGCAGGGGGAGGGGTAGAGGCAGAGGGAAAGGCAGAGACTCCCAGACTCCGTGCTGAGCATGGAGCCCACGCAAGAGTCATTCTTATGACCCCGAGATCACGACCTGAGTCAAAATCAAGAGTCAGAGGCTCAACTGACTGAACCAGCCAGGAGCCCCAAGAATAATTCCATTGTAAATAAGAAATCTGTAGCACTCCCTCTGGCGGCACATATATGAAAATTGGAGTGATAAACTTAAAAAATCTATAACTTAAAAAATCTCCAAAACATAACATTTAAATAGATGTTAAATGTAGAGGTCAATGGCAGGGAAATATTTTTCCTTTGGAAAGCTAAATGTATAGCCTCAAAATACCCCACAGCTACAAAGAGAAACTCTGCAACTCTTTCAAGATAGTACGGTCAAGTACCATGTCACTCTGTCACTTAGTATAATGTTTTCAAGCATCAAGATGCTGACAGTTGGAAGAATTAGATGCTATTTTTGTGTAAGGAGAGATAATAGAGTGAATAGGATGGGATTCATTGGAGCAGGTTTCTGGGGAGGTGAGTCTTTAGTGAAATCACTAAGAGGGTCGTGACAATAACCTGGTAGAGATGAGGAGATTCCCGAAGGAGGGAACTGGCAAGATGCATATGGGAAATGCATCGTGGCTGTGACAGATCTTGGTAACTGTGCTGAGAAGCGAAGAAGAGGAAGAATGTCCTTCAGAGCCGGGGAAAGGCCTAAATTCAGCCTTTTTGGTCAGTGCTAGGCTAATAAAAATGGGTTCTGATAGGTCAATCATCCTCTGGTGTGCTGATGTGGAAAAAAAAAAAAAAAAGATCACTCCTCCCTGTTTCCGGCTCACCAGCTTCCCCTCCTCTTTGGACCCCACCCTGCCCCCAGCCTGTGGCTAAACTGCCCAACTGCCAATTAAAACCCACACTTCCCAGCATGCCTTGCACACCCCAGAAGCCCCAGTCCCCACCATTCATTCTGTTCCCCAGCTGAAAACAGCCATAGCAAATCACCCTCCAGATTCGGGGCACCCAGCACAGGGCCTCTCGCTCTCTGGGCGCCTCTCCCTACTACCTGCCTTGGCTGTGGCTGAACCTGCTACCACTTGACAGCAAACCACACTTGACACAGGAACAGGGAGGAGAATGGGGCCTACACTCTACTCCTCTTATGAAATCAACAAGGTTGTGCTCCTCCTCCCACAACAGGTTGCTTCTGAGCCTTTGGCCCTTCTCTCCTCAATCCCAGGGTCTCAGGAGACCTGGCAGGAGCCCCTGGGGTAGTCTTCCTCTTTGACATGTAGAGCTTCTGAGGGGTGTGTGTGTGTGTGTGTGTGTGTGTGTGTGTGTGTGTGTGTGTGTGTGTGTGAAGTGAATTTGGGAGCTTTTGACCAGTGCTCTGTGACATTTGCACTTTGCCTCACTGCTGAGGCCCCTTTAGTCTCCATAACCTGCACTTCCTTCCCTCCCGAGCACTCCCTCACTTCTAAGGAACCTGCTCTTTGTCCTACAGTTGGCCTTCAGGCCTGCATCCCTCCCTGTCTGAGGAATCCCCCCCACCATTTTGTTTTTAAGATTTTATTTATTTATTTGTCAGAGAGACAGAGAGAGTACAGGCAGGCAGAGAGGCAGGCAGAAGCAGAGGGAGAAGCAGGCTCCCCAAGAAGCAAGAAGCCTGATGCCCCCCACCATTTTTTAAAAAATTCTTTTTCGTCCCTGAGCAGTCGGAACCTTGTTTCATGGTTATACTTTTCCTTCTGCTGCCATTCTAGAATGCCATAGTCTTCAGGCATGTGGAACAAGCTGGGCTTCGAATCTGCCCCAGGAGTCCACCACTCTGAAACCCAAAAAACTCTAAAGGCCAGCAGTGTGTGTGTGTGTGTGTGTGTGTGTGTGTGTTGGGCACAAACTCATTTGGTTGCAAAACCTGACCTGAACTGACAGAAGCTTATTTTGTTCCCTTTATCATTTACCCCCGAAAGTGGATATGTACGTTTGTTGCCAAAATGTTAATGTGGTTTGGGAGTGTGGTTCTAGACCCTGTTGAAAGAATTAGCAGGCATATGCCCTGTGTTACCCTTATAAATCATGAAAAATTATGATTTATGAAAACACCTTTGGTCCCAGGATTTTGGCATAAGAACCAATTATTTGGGACCTGGACTATAATGCCACAAGAAAGAGGACTGATACATAATTAGAGACACCCATGTGACAGATTACTGTGGAGCAAATAAAAATCCTATCCATGAAAACTTAAGGACCTAGGAAAACAAGTCCAGCGTATTGTTATAAATTATTTATATGTAAGTTTTAAAAAGAACATATGGAATCTTGTCTTAACTTTATATTAAAAAATATCACTTAGGCATAGAAAAAGCTTGGGAGGCAGCAGAACATAATGTTAATAATGAGTTGTCTCTGTATTATGCCTCTGTGGTTGATTTTCTTCTTTTTAGCCTTTCCAGTATCTATCTATGTAATGCTTTTATAATCGGATTTTTTTTTAAAGAAACCACTAACTGTTACTAAAAACAACTTGGTACTGACACTTTTGAGTGTGTGGCCTCGGGCAAAACACGTGATCAACCTGAGCCCGATTTTTTTTTTTTTTTTTTTTGTAAATTAAGATTATCAGTACCTACTTCTACCTACTTCTCAGAGTTATTAAGAGACGATATACCTGGACAGAAGATGGCTTGGTAGGTGGCAGTTTTAATAATAGCAAAGGAAACTTACATACCAGTTTTGTCGTGGGCAGCAGCAAGATGAATAGATCCCCGGACCTGCCCTCCTACCTTAAAAGTTTATAAAGAGGACCTAACCAGGCTCAGCCACATATACCCTGCAGGTGTTTTCAACAACTTGTCACCATCTCAAGGCTATGTCCAAGCAGCAGCCTCTCTGGCAGCGGGAAAGGCAATTGGAACCCACATTCCCAGGATACAGGAGGGAGTAAAGAACCTGAAAGTACCCTGGTCCAGCTCATGGGTCAATCAGTGGTCATGTCTTTTTTTTTTTTTAAGTAAAAGATTTTAGGGGCACCTGGGTGGCTCAGTGGGTTAAAGTAAAAGATTTTATTTATTTATTTATTTATTTATTCATTTGACAGAGAGAAGAGAGAGCACAAGCAGGAGGAGCGGCAGAAGGAGCGGGAGAAGCAGGCTCCCCAATGAGCAGGGAGCCCGATGTGGGACTCGATCCCAGGACCCTGGAGTCATGACCTGAACTGAAGACAGACCTTGAACCGACTGAACCACCCAGGCATCCCAGGGGTCATGTCTTTTTTGATCACATTCCCCCAACAGGACCAGATCATGCAAGGCCTAGAAACCATGGTAAGGACTCAGATTTATAGTCATCAATTATGAAAAAGGATTTCTCAATGACCAACAAGTGATTTTTTTCAAAACTTCAACCTCTCCAACTGCTCCAGAGCAAGACACTTTAACCTTCATTCATTTAAAGAAATTTTTGTTGCTAAAAAACAAAACAAACGGAAACAGACTCATACAGAAAACAGTCTGGTGGTTGCCAGAGGGAAGGGGCTTGGGGGATGGGTAAAATAGGAGAAGAGGATTAAAAGGCACAAATTTCCAGGTATAAAATAAATAAATCAAGGCGATGTCATATACCCCATAGGGAATATAGTTAATAATAATAATAACAACCCTGTATGTTGACAAAAGTTAGGCTTATCACAGATCACTTCTTAATGTATATAGATGTTGAATCATTAAGTTGTACCCCTAAAACAAAATACAATCTCATATGTGTTGTGTACCCATTATAATTCAATAAAAAAGAAAAAAAATTTGCTAGGTACGCACTAGGTGCTAGACTAGGTGTTACTGGGAATGCACACCATAATTCCTGGCAGGACCCCTGATCCCAGGGACCTGCAGAACCAGAACAAGAACTGGCAATGGGCAGCACTAGACAGAACCGTGATCAGAGTCCCGTAGAGACACAAAGAGATCCCATCATCTCTCCTATAGTCTCTCCTTGTAGGGACTTTATCGAACACACGGTCTTCCTTAATCTCTTCTTCAGACTTTGACCCCAGTCCCAATTCCATCTCTGAAGGACACAATTCAGATGCTGCCTCTTCCACAAAACTGCCTCTGAAGTCACCCACTAGTCGTAGGTGCTTCTCCCACGACCCTCCCAGCGCCTCATTCCTGTCTATGATTCCCCACAATTCTGCCCTGAACAGAAACATGCCTACTATGCGTGTCGCTCCCCCTCAACATCCCAGGGCTCACCACACCCTGGCACTGACAGGAGATTTATGCCAGATTCTTGTCATCTGTGTGCCACACAAAATCTTTGATCATATGTTGATACTGTCAGTGTTTCCCGAAAAGGAAGAGGCAATGTCCACACAGAGGCCAGTCACTGGAATGAGTGGCTGAGGGAGGCCATGGGCTCCTTCTCCTGGGAGAGTTTCATGAACTGTGTGAGTCCCCACTTGGTGGGCCCCAAGAAGCAAGAGGAGCTGACCCAATGATTTGAGACCCACTCGCTCCCTGATGGTTGGAGCAGAGGAGTATACAAGCCAAGAAGGACCTTCAGCCGGGACAGCCTCACTTGCCCTCAGTCTTTGCATTGACCCCTAAGCTCTTCCAGGACTGGCATCATGAGGGGTTGAGTGGTTCCAATGTGGGCGGTGGCCTCTCCTCTTTCCGTTTTCGACTTTTGGTTCTTAAAAACTACATTCCAAATGAGGGAAATGAAACTACTGAAGACTGTCCCCCAGGAGCCAGCTGACGTGGGGCAAGAGAACAATTCCCAGTTAAGGCCCCAAAGGAAATCCCCTCCCTGTCATGTGCTGAGGCCGGGAGAAGCGGGGGGGGGGCGGGGGGGGGAGGCACTAGCTCACTGCTTGGCCAGGCCCAGCCATCAACCAGATGGTAGGGCTGCCGGTCAGTGGCCGGCGCGGAGAGCCCAAGGCAGGGTGGAAAACACCACAGGTGGAGATCTTGCTGGGGAGGCTTCTCAGAAGAGGGGAGCCCAAGCAATGACTTGGGGATGGGGAGGACTGGGGTAGGCGGAGGAGATACCATTGTAAGGAAGGGAGGTCTTATTGTACAACCCTACTGTACGGGGAGTACAGAGTGGGGAACGTTCTCTCCTCTGGCCATCCGAGATGCCACCAAGGAAAGAAGGCTAAGAGGAAGAACGTGGCCCTAGTCCCTGCTATGGGAACAAGCAGGAGGACAAGAAGATGGTCAATCCCCTGTCTGAGAAAAGGCCCAAGAATTCTGGCATCAGACAGGATATCCAGCCCAAAAGGGACCCCACCATCTTTGTCAAGTGGGCCCGCTACATCTGGCTGCAGTGACAAAGGCTCATTCTCCATAAATGTCTAAAAGAGCCTCCTGTGATTAACCAGTTCACCCAGGACCTGGACTGCCAAACAGCTGCTCAACTGCCCAAGCTGGCCCCCAGATACAGACCAGAGACAGAGCAAGAGAAGAAGCCAAGACCGTTGGCCTGGGCTGAAAAGAAAGTTGTCAGCAAAGCAGATGTCTCGACTGAGATGCCTCTTGTCCTTCAAGCTAGGGTTAATACTGTCACCACCTTGTGGAAAACAAGCAGGCTCAGCCGGTAGTGATTGCACATGATGTGGATCCCACTGAACTTGTTGTCTTCATGCCTGCCCTGTGTTGTAAGAAGGTGGTCCCCTACCACATTACCAAGCGGAAGGCTAGCCTGGGTGTCTGGTTCATGGGAAGACCTGCACTACTGTTGCCTTCACACAGGTTAATTCGCAAGACAGAGGAGCTCTGTCCAAGCTGGTGGAAGCCATCATGACCAATTACAATGACAGATATGATGAGACCCACCATCACTGGAGAGGCAACATCCTGGGTCCAGAATGGGTGGCTCACATTGCCAAGTTGGAAGAGACAAAGGCTAGAGACTCGGTCACCAAACTAGGCTGAGAGGATGCTTTGAATCTTCCATATGTAAAAGTAATAAAAGTTCTCTTTCAAAAAAAAAAAAAAGACTGGATGAAACCCACTTGTAGACACATGTTGAAGTATGGCAGGTAATAATGAAGAGAGGCTACAGGCAAGATTAGACTACACGAGGCATCTGGACTTTCTCCTCCAGTTGAGAAGCGTCCAGCTCCTCGCTTTCACCTCAGCTCTCCTCAGTAATGCTGGTGTCCTGCTGGACACTAAACTTGGCTTTGTTATACAGTTGAACAGGAGATGGGTATGGAATCCACAACGCTTGGAGCAGGGTCAAAGAAAAAGGCACATAGTCCCCCAAACTCTCACCATCCCAAGGAGGGATGTGCCTGGCAAGGGCTGGGCTGGATGTGCCATCAGTTGTGCTCCAGAGGAAGTAGTCCGATCCCCTCTGCGTTAAGCGGCCTGCAGGGGAGAGGGTCTGATCCTGAGTTCTGCAGTCAGGGTACAGTCTTGCTGGCATGGGAAAGTGTTGTTCTCAGCTGTAGAGCTGCATCGGTTTCAGCTGGAAGTCTCAGGTCCTTTCAGCTTGGTCCAGATGAGAGAGGGAGAGCTGCCGGGGCTATTTGCCAACAAACTGGCTTGTCTCCGCAAATCCGTCAAGACCGCTGGTTTTCTAAGGATTTTTTTGAGGGGTAACTGCTGCCTTCCTCAAAATAAATTCTGTGAAGAACCTTAATATATAAAACATTTAGCTAGGTGGGTTGAGTCTCTGTCTTTGGCTCGGGTCACCACCTCAGGGTCCTGGGATCCATGTCTGCCTCAGGCTTTCTGCTCAGCAGGGAGCCTGCCTCCCCTTCTCTCTGCCTGCCTCACTGCTTACTTGTGATCTCTGCCTGTCAAATAAATAAATAAAATTAAAAAAAAAATTTACAAGCGGAATTGCTTGGGATAAATAGGAGATAGTGTGCTTAGAGTCCCACCAGGCAGACTGGAGGGACCTCTGGGGACCCCTAAAGCTGTTGAACTTGATTTTAAAGGTAAGAAAGGCAATGGCAAGCCATGAAAGGGCTTTAAAGCGGGGGTGAGACTATCCAATATACATTTTAGAAGGATGCCCGTGGCTGCTGGGCAGAACTGGCATTGGAGACAGCCCTGTTTAAGGCGGCTGCTGAAATAGTCCAGATGCGCCATGATGAATCTAGATCCAGGGCAGTAGCAGAAAGGACGAAGGGTAGGTTTGGATTCAAGAAACATTTCTGAGTTTGGGTGCCTGGGTGGCTGAGTCCGTTAAGTGTCCAGGCTCTTGATTTCAGCTCAGGGTGTGATCTCGGGGGCTTGGGATCAAGCCCCAGGTCAGGCTCCACACTCAGTGAGAGGTCTGCTAGAAATTTCTCTCCCTCTCCCTCTGCCCCCTACCCCCTCTCTAAACTAAATAAATAATTTTTTTTTTTTAAGAAAAGAAACATTTCTGAGTTAGAATCAGCAGGAATGGGTGACCCCTTGGATGTGAGTGGTGAAGCTGTCAGGGGCTGGGCTGCCTGGATGCAGGCATGCCATTAACAATGGTGGCCAAACAAGGAGAGAAACAGGCTAGGACAGATGATAAGAATTCAGTTAAGGACACATTGTGTTGCAGCCATTCTGGGAGGAGTAATTGACCAGCAGACAGTTAAAAATATAAGTCTGGATCTTCTTGGGAAGAGCTTGGGAGAGAATGTTGGAGCTAGAGATTATAATCCAGGAGTTATCAGCATATATGTAGACACAAAGGTGATTACATCCAGGTGACTAGAAAATGCATACCACGTGAAGAAAAAGGCCTGGGAGAGAGCCTTTGTTCTCTTTCATTTGACTTTAGTTTCTTCATTAATGTCATCATTATTACCATTATGGGGAGCAAAGACAACTTGTTGGGTGTTTGGAGCAGGAAGGACTTGCTCTTGTTTGTTGTTGTTGGTTAATTTTTTTTTTGAGGATTTTATTTATTTGTTTGAGAGAGAGAGTGAGCAAGTGCACAAGTGGGATGAGGGGCAGAGGGAGAAGCAGGCTCCTGGCTGAGCAGAGCCTGATGCAGGGCTTGATACCAGGATCCTGGGATCATGACCTGAGCCGAAGGCAGATGCTTGACTGCCTGAGACACCCAGGCGCCCTCTTGTTTTCTTAAATGGACATTCCAAGGATAATAATGCCACACAGAATCACAAATCAACAGGCTATAAGAGATACGAGCCAACCCTCCCGGACACTTCAAACCTTTTGCTCTATAGGAAAGAACAGAACTGGAGATCCGTTCTCTGACTCTCCTAGTGTGGTTGCCTGCATTTCTCACTTGGGATGCCACAGACACTGTAAATATCTTGTCTTCTCCACTAGATTCAAGCTCCTTGAGAACAGGAGCTATGAATAAGGCAAATAAAGCTGTTAGCATAGTGCCTGGCATCCCTAAAAGGAGATTATTAATAAAGATTACCTGAGCGAATGGCTCTTCCAAAGGTGGACTCTCTCCTGATTGGAAAAATGCATGTCCTCCCCATTTCCCAAGTCTGCTCCTGCTTTACCCTTGGATGTAAACTTGAAGAAAATTTTCTAGGTCAACAGAGCTCATAGGCAGTGGTTCGCCACTCCCCAAAATCTCTAAGACAAGAAATTCAAAATGGATTAAAGACCTAAATATGAGACCTGAGACCATAAAAATCCTAGAATGGAGCACAGGCCGTAATTTCTCTGACAGCGGCCTTAGCAACATTTTTCTAGATAGGTCCCATGATGCAAGGGAAACAAAAGTAAAATGAACTATTTGGATAACGACAAAACAAAAGCCTTCTACACAGAACAGAAACAACAAAACTAAAAGACAACCTAGTGAATTGGAGAAGATAGTTGCAAATGACATTTTTGATAAAAGGTTAGTATTCAAAATATATAAATAACTTGGGTGCCTGGGTGGCTCAGTCTGTTAAGCATCTGACTTCGGCTCAGGTCACAACCCCAGGGGCCTCGGATAGAGTCCTGCATTGGGCTACCTGTTGCACAGGGAGCCTGCTTCTCCCTCTCCTTCTGCCTGCCTCTCTGCCTACTTGTGGTCTCTTTCTGTCAAATAAATAAATAAAATCTTTTAAAAGAAGAGTTGTTATATATATACACATATATATAATATGTATAATATAATATATAACGTGTGTGTGTGTGTGTATATAACTTATTCAACTCAACACCAAAAAACCAGAAATAATCCAATTAAAAATAGGCAGAAGACATGAACATATATTTCTTCAAAGAAGATATACACCAGGCACCAGGGTGGCTTAGTGGGGTGAAGGCTCTGCCTTTGGCTCAGGTCATGATCCCAGGGTCCTGGGATTGAGCACCGCATCAGGCTCTCTGCTTGGCAGGGAGCCTGCTTCCCTTCCTCTCTCTCCACCTGCCTCTCTGCGATCTCTGTCTGTCAAATAAATAAATAAAATTTTCAAAAAAAAAAAAAGAAGAAGAAGAAGAAGAAAAAGAAGAAAACATACAGATGGGAGCACCTGGGTGACTCAGTAGATTAAGCATCTGACTCGGTTTCGGCTCAGGTCATGATCTCAGGGTCATGAGATAGAGCCCTATGTCAGGCTCCATGCTCAGCACAGAGTCTGCTAGAGATTTTTCCCTCTCCCTCTGCCCTTCCCCTGCTTGTGTTCTCTAAATAAATAAACAAACTAATAAAATCTTTAAAAAGACATACAAATGTTCAATAGACACATCATCATTTTCATCAGGGAAACGCAAATCAAAACTATAATGAGATATCACCTCACACCTGTCAGAACGGCTAAAATCAAAAACAAGAAAAAACAAGTGCTGGTGAGGATGTGGAGACAAAGGAACTCTCATGGACTGTTGGTGGGAATGCAAACTGGTGTAGCCACCGTGGGAAACAGTATGGCGGGTCCTCAAAAGCTAAAAAAAAATAGAACTACCCTATGATTCAGTAATCATACTACAAAGAATACAAAAACACTAATTCAAAGTGATACATGCATCTCTACGTTTATAGCAGCATTATTAGTTAAGATATGGAAGCAGCCCAAGTGTCCATTGATTCAGTGACTGATGAATGGATAAAGAAGATGTGAATATATATACATATATATGTATATATATGAATGTATGTACATATATATATATATATATGCAATGCTCTATGGGTTGCAACAGAATATTACTCAGCCATAAAGAGAATGAAACCTTGGTATTCACAACCACATGGATTGAGCTAGAGTATAATGCTTAAGCAAGTCTGCGGAGAAAGACAAATACCCTATATCATTTCATTCATATGTGTAATTTAAGAAACAAAACAAATGAACAAAGGGAAAAAAGAGAGAAGCAAACCAGAAAACCGACTCTTAACTGTAGAGAACGAACAAGTGGTTACGAGAAGGCAAGTGGGTGTGGGAATGGGTCAAACAGGCGATGGGAATTAAGGAGTGCACGTGTTGTGATGAACAGCAGGTGATTGAAATAAAACTTAAAAAAAGAAAATCTCTAAGGCAAGAAAGCCTGGGAGCCTTGGTTAGGACTGCTGCGAGACCCTAAGTCACCAGCCTCCTGGCTCACCTGCAGGCGCCCCGGGGCCCTGCGTCCCTCCGGCCGCCCCCCTCCCCCCCAACCCCCCTGCCACCGCCCGCAGTTCCCTCTAAGATGCCTGCTCTCCGCGAGTGCTGAGTCGCTGAGCGGCTCGCTCTCCATGTGACTACAGTTTCCGTCCGTTCCTTCCGCAAGTGCTAAAATAATCCGATGCCCCAGGGAGAGGAGGCAGCCCAGCCCCGCGCTCGGCTGCTCTCGAGGAGGCCGGAGCCCCGGGAGAGGATGCGCCCCGCGGAGCCGCCTGGGCCTGCGGGAGCCGTGAGTATTTCCTGCGGGGCGGTCGTGCTGGGTGGGCGAGCTCCGGCGCCGCCGGCTGATGGGAGGTCGTGTC
The DNA here is from genome assembly GCF_009829155.1 of Mustela erminea. Lineage (NCBI taxonomy): Eukaryota > Metazoa > Chordata > Mammalia > Carnivora > Mustelidae > Mustela > Mustela erminea. Next base: position 103,154,516 of record NC_045614.1, read on the forward strand.
CGGGGCCCACAGCCTGGGACGGACGGGGAAGTTGTGGCTTGCTGCCTACGAACGCCACCGCTTTGCTGCTCAGTTTGGGGGCCACCGCGCCGGGGAGGTGGAAAACCTCCCACTGGGAGCACTTGAGCTGACAGAGGTGGTGTGCTGTAGTGAAAACAGTGGAGCCTTCAGATTCCTCTTCTGAGGGTTTGCGTCCTGGCGCTCCGGGGAGAATTTCTGAGTCTCAATTTCTTCATCTGTGAAATGGGAACAATGATGCTCCCTCCCTGGGCTGAGTAACTGGAGGTAATGAGACTATCTGTGAATACTGAGCCTGCTGAGTGCTTGGATCTCCCTTCCTCCCCCATAACGTGGTTTGAGAATCACCATTTCATAGATGAAGGCACTGAGACACCTACTTAACGGCTGTCTTAGCGGGTAGGTGTGTTCAAGGCTTTGGGGATAGAACTTGAGCAAGACAGGCAGCGCCCCTTCCCCCAAGTGTTTGTCCTTGAGAAGTTCTGTAGGGTTCTCTTACTTTGCCTCTTAGCTTGTTAAGTATCAGAGAGAAACTAAACCTCAGGCCTCCGACCCCTTGTCCAGTACTCTTCCCAGCCCTGGTGGCCTCTCCATGTGGACCAGATTGTAGAGGGTTCAGCTGTATTCCCACGCCCTTAAGGGCTGACTTAAGTGAGGGGCCACTGACCAGGCTTCTCCGGAATGGCCTCAGAATGGGCTGCTGGCTCACTTTGCCTCAGAGAGAAGGTGGCCACGTGTCCAACCGTGCCTGGGACTACAGGAGGCTGAGCAGGTTCCTAAGAATGGAGTGCCTAGATAGGCCTGGTCGTGAGTGGTGCACTTCCAGGGGAATAGAGGAGACTCCACTGGATGTTTCTTCGCTTATGGGTACAACCTGTAGCTGGATGGTAGAAACACTCCTTAGGACCTGCCTTGTGAGATTGCACGTGCCCCCTTCACCTACCCACTGCGCCGCAAAAACTGCTTCTGTGGATGCCGATGGTTTGCTGGGTTTCACAGTCCCGAGACTTATTTCTTCTCCTCACACATCTATAGGTTTGTATGTGGTATGTCTGAGAGTTCCTAGAGGTGATTTTAGGGAATCGTGGGCCAAGAAAAAAAAAAGTGGGACAAAACAAGACTTTGATTTTTGCCTTTAGATTAAAACAAAACAAAACAAAACAAAGCCAGTTTCACAAAGAAGTTGCTTTCATCTAGTGGGTCCCCTCATAGGATCTTCATGAAAACTCATATACACCTGATCCCACTTAGTGCTTACACCTGTTGTCCAAGAGCAGGAAGCTTCCAGAGTAGGGCCTGGAGTCTTTGGCCTGGGGCCTGTGTTGGGAATGCATTGACCTCTGTGTGTCCTTGGCTTCTTTCTTCATCACAGAAGAGCGATGCCAATACCAATTATGATCTTCGTTCTGGCTGCAGTTTGTAACGAGACTCTTGGATAGACAACTGGATGTACCTCACACTGTCCTCAGACCCACATTACAACCACATAAGTTAGAGGACAGTGGGCTTTCAACTATGGCTGAAAAACATAATCTTTCTCAGGGGAGACTGTATGTTTAGTGATGCTTACTGACAGGTCTGCATATTTGTGACAAATATTTTTGTCCTGGATAGAACTTCTTTATTATACACCTTTCCCACCCCTCAAACTATTCTTCTCAACATCACTGAACAAACATTACATGCTAGTGTGTGGGGGCTTCTGGGCTAGGCTAGGTGAGGCTCTCTGAATGCTCCCAGAGATGAAGACAGTGGTAAAGGACACTGGTATTTAGATCTTAACAAGCTTCACAAGCCACATTAGTTCTGGGGTCTTTTAGTTGCAAATGACAAAAACCCAACTCAGCCTGGCTTCAGGAAAAAAAAATATATATATATATATTGTTTTAAATAACTAAAAAGTCTGTGGAAAAGCTTCAGGCATGGCTGGAGCCAGGTGCTCAAACATGGCCAGCTTTGCTTTTTTTCTGTTATTAGGCAGGTCCTAAAGCTGGTGGCAAAGATACTCCCATTCCTCTATGAATTCAAAGAACTGCAGCTCCAAGCTTAGTTCCCACCAGTTTGGCATCTGGAGCAGGAACAGAAAGCCTCCTTCCCCGATAGTTTTAACAACAATCCTTCTGTTGATTCTCATGAGCTTGTCATCTGTGATGTACCCATTGTAAGCCAATCACTGTGGTTAAGAAAATAGAGGGCTCTGATGGGCCCAGCCTGGTGGTTAGGCCTCTCCTTGGAGCCAGGGATTGAGGTCAAATGCAAACAAATATGGACTTCTTAAGAAAGGAAGGTGGTTGGTGGCATGACAATTTAAATGTACCTAACACTACTGAACTTTATGCTTGAAAATGGGTAAGATGGTAAATTTTATGTTATGTGTATTTTACAATTAAAAAAAAAAAAAAAAAAAGAAGGGCACCTGAGTGGTTCAGTCAGTTAATCATCTGACTCTTGGTTTTGGCTTGTGTCATGCTCTCAGGGTGGTGAGATGGAACCCTGTGTTGGGCTCTGCTCCCTGCACAGAGTTGGTTTGGGACTCTCTTTCCCTCTCCCTCTGCCCCACCTCCTTGCTCACTTGCACGCGCTCTCTCTCTCAAATAATTTCTTTAAAGATTTTTATTTATTTGACAGAAAGAGATTGAGCATGAGCAAGGGGAAGGGCAAAGGGAGAGGGGGAAGGAGAAGCAGGCTCTCTGCTGAGCTGGGAGTCTGATGCGGGGCTCGAACCCAGGACCTTGGGATTGCGACCTGAGCAGAAGGCAGATGCTGAACTGACTGAGCCACCCGGGTGCCCTCAAATAAATAATTTTCTAAAAAATCAAAGAAAGAGAGAAAGAAAGGAAGAAAAAAGAAAGAAGAAAAGAAAGGAAGGGGTGATTTTCTCAAAGGGGAATTGAGGAGTTGTTACCAGAAGGCAAAATGATTGTGGGTAGGAAATATCAACTGATTTCCAGAGTGAATGGAATCAGGTGCTGAGACCAAACCACATGTGTCTTCTCACTTCAATGCATGAGTGATTTCAGACTGAACAAAGGGAATAAAGGAGGAAGTAGAACTGCGTCATGTTCTCAGCAGCAAGGTGGGCAAGAGGAGCAGGGCTGGTACCTGTGGTGGACTGAATGTGGCCACAAAGCGCTGTGAGGACACAGGGACACCCCACATCCATCCCAAACCCAAATATCGCTGTGGTCAGGGGCTAGCTGCGTGTCCCAAGAGACTCTCTGCTGTGCCTCCAGGAAAGAAAAGAATCAGGAGGGGATTTCTCCACAGAAGTTAGCATTTGAGCACTCTCTTTTTACCTTGACTCTTGTCAAGCAGAACCTCAATGTCTGAGGCAGCCCAGGACCCACAATGCCAGCAGGGGCTCATCTTGGGGTACACATCATGTTCTCCAGTAACCTCATGTCACTCCTTTTTAGATGTCAGGCTGGGTACTGGCTCCTCCTGGTCCTCCCTGTTGTTACTCCTCATCTGGTCCAGCTGCAGTCACTTGGGTCTCTCCTGCCTTTCTGATGTTTCCTTGGGGGTCCCACCCAACGCCAAGCCCGGGTTCTCCCCCTCAGATCATTCCATGGTTGGCCCCGGTTCACCTCCTTCAGGTTCATATACATTAATGGTTTCCCTATCACTTCCCAGACTGACACTGTGCGACCTCCTCATGGGACTCTCCTGATGGCTTTACTCTTATTCAAGGTTCTCGAGCCCTTTCTCCAAGACCTGAACTGAAGTTTCTGTTATATTTAGTAATAATGGCTTCTTATTTCCTTCTAACGGCCCAGATTTTTTCTAGACTTTCTAACTCCTTTTACAGAACTGTGAAGGCCCTCATATTTGTCACAAGTACACTCCAGGGCATTCATAGGTCACCTCATCCCCACAAAAGCCCCAGGTTCCCCATGAACACTGGAGGGTGCTATTCAGAACATCAAACACTGCAAGTGATGGGCACTGTCTAGTCAGAATGGACATTGTCGTTAAAAGCAGGGTCCTAGGGCGCCTGGGTGGCTCAGTTGTTAAGCGTCTGCCTTTGGCTCAGGTCATGATCCCAGGGTCCTGGGATCGAGCCTCACATTGGGCTCCCTGCTCAATGGATGGGATGCTTGCTTCTCCCTTTCCCACTCCCCCTGCTTGTGTGCCCTCTCTCAATGTGTGTGTCTCTCTCTGTCAAATAAATAAATAAAATCTAAAAAAAAAAGAATCAGTGTCCTAGGACCTCTGCTGGGGCAGAGGTTGCTAGATTGCTGGATTCTTGGTTGCTGGATCACTGTGGGGTCCTGGCATGTCCAGGAGAGGGGCCTGGCTCATAGGATATCTATTTACCAACAAGTACAAACCTGCTGAACGTTCACTCAATAAGCAGGTGCATTTCTAGTACCTTCTACCCGGGCCTGAACTCAGCCTCAGTTTTGGCTTTGCCGAGCAATTATCTTTGCCCTTTCTGAGCCTTGAATTTCCTATCTGTAAAATGGAGATAATGGATTTGAACCTAGATGTTTGCACACCAATGTTCACAACAGCACTGTTCACAATGGTCAAAAGATGGAAGCAACCCAAGTGTCCACTGATGGGTGAATGGACCAACACAGTGTGATCTGTACATACAATGGAACATTATTCAGCCATAAAAAGGAATGAAGTTCTGCTGGAGGACCTTGGAGGGTCCTTGGAAACATTAGACTAAACGAACTAAGCCAGGTACAGAAGGACACGATATATGACATGATATATGATTTATAACTCCCACTTACAGGAGGTACCTAGAATAGGTGAATGTTTAGGGAAAGAACAACAGCTAGGAGGAACTAAGGGGGCAGGGCGGGGGTGTTGAGCAGAGAGTTACTGTTTAGTGGGCAGAGGTTTGCTTTGGGATGCTGCGAAAGTTCTGGAGAAGGACAATGGTGAAATTGCATGGCAATGTGAATGTGTTTAATGCTACTGAGTTGTACACTCAAAAAGGGTTAAAATGGTAGATTCTATGCATATTTTACCCCAGTAAAAACTAGAGGTAATACTGCCTAGTTTGTCAAAATGTTGCAGAGAGCTAAGTGAGCTCAAATGTCTGTAAGAAACCTTTGCAACCTCAAGTGCTGGTATTGCCATTAGTATCCAATAGCAGTAAGTTACAATCCACTTGTTTTGGCTTTATCCAAGAATTGCTTAAAAAAAAACATTGTTATTTTGGGGAGGAAGGGTTTTTGTTTTTGTTTTTAAATCCCGTTATTCCCATTCTTCTGTGAATTCAAATAGATTTTAGAAAGGGTGGGGGGGACCAGCCTTAGAACAAATAGCCGCCTTGCCAGTACAATTTGAGGGATTTTGAAAAAGACAAAATGATCTCCCTTGCCATCCTGAAACTACACCATGAAAACTTTATTACCTTTCACCATTACCTATCTAAATACCCATTACAGAGCAACACATAAAAAAGGGTTTCAGTCGTTCACACTGCAGTGGCAGCTGCTTTCTTCCTAATTCTGGCTGAGGACACTAAGCAGTGATTATCAAATCTTATTTTTGGCTTTAACAAGACAAACTTCCCCCCAAATAGCCTTTGCAATCTCAATTAAATGGAGATTAAATTAATTAAACTGATCCAGAAGATTGAACAAGGAGTGACCTTATTTTTAGTTACACCACTTGATATGCTTCCTAAAGTATTTAAGGGGAAGTATGCTGGTGACTACAATCTAGTTCTAAATGCGTCAAAAACTAAGGTGGATTGGGGCGCCTGGGTGGCTCAGTGGGTTAAAGCCTCTGCCTTCGGCTCAGGTCATGATCTCAGGGTCCTGCGATCAAGCCCCGCATCGGGCTCTCTGCTCAGCGGGGAGCCTGCTTCCTCCTCTGTCTCTCTGCCTGCCTCTCTGCCTACTGACAGGTAGATCTCTGTCAAATAAATAAATAAAATCTTTAAAAAAAAAAAAAAACTAAGGTGGATTGAAGGCTGGATAGAGGGATTGGTAGATGGAGAGCTGTGTGACAAAAGCGAGTGTGGTAAAATGTTCAGAGTAGAAGCTAGGTGGTGGGTATACCAGCAACCCCCATCAAATTCTTTCAACTTTGCTGTATGTTTAAAATGTTCATAATAAAATATTGGGGAAAAGTTAAATTACTAACAATACCTAGTAACTGCTCATATTCCTTTTCATGAACATAAAATCAAATAATAAAAAATTTTTAAAAACTTCTGTAAGAGCTACAACTTTCTGTACCAAATTTTATTATATGGATCATTGCCCAACTGAACTCTTAGGATGTGATGAGAAGAAGACACATGCATTGGGCCACGTAGGATGAATAGGAGTTTGGCAGCTGGAGGAGACCAGAAAAAGGGCCTTTCCCACAGAGGAACCAGTGTGTGAAAATACATGATTTAGTCATGGATAGCAAATATCTGGGGGTGGCTGGGGCTTGCGTTATTGAGGTTGAGTTTTGCTGGATTCAGACGAGGTTTCAATTGCAGCTCTGAAATTCTCTGGCTCCACAGCCTACACCTTTGTGAGCCTCAATTTACCATGTATGAAATGGAGATAACATTCACCTGCTATAGGATTTTGTGAGGATCGTTATATGGAAAAACCCTGGAACGGCATCTATCCCAAGGTGAGCACTCGATCAACATTAGCTGTTGCAACTGAGAGCTGGGAGCTTGAATCCTACCCCACTGAGCTGGTCAGCCCTCCAGAATCTGTATTGTGTCATTCCTCAGTTGGGCTCTTTCTCAAGAGAGCCAAGGTAGAAGGGGTGGCGGTAACATTTCCACTCTGGGCCATAAGCCTTGATTCTCACCTATAACCCCTTTCCTGCCCATAATCTCCCACAGACTCTGGGTGGTCTCTCCATCCCTGAATGTCCCCAGGTGCATACTCCACTCAGGAGGGAGACAGTACTGCCACTCCTCCGTCTTGTTTATTTTAATACCCACTCCCCTTTGGCACAAAGGAAATCTGCCTTCCCTTTAATTCTGATGCTACCTTGTCTTACTGATGAAGTCCACACATTTCCTTACATTGACAACGTTTTCCACACACATTCTCTCATTCAGTCTTGACATGACCCTGTGAGATCAGCAAGGTGGTGGCCTCATTGTCACCCACGGCCCCACTGGAATGTGAGAGAGAACAAACCTGTGATATTGAAAGGAAATGATAGGTTTGAAACTGATGCATCTTTGGCTGGGTGCCTGTCCACAGAGATTATGTGGGGCTCTCATAAACAAGAGTGACAGCACGTTCCCACCGCCAGCCCAGTAAGAGCAAGGTGTTGTCACCCCACTGGAAGCACATTTGTTTGCTTTTTTTTTTTTTTTAAACCTGTGGCCGTGGAACAGGATGGAGTGAACTGACCTCTGTTCGTTCTAAAGGGCTGACCCTGAGCACACAGAGAAGCCACTGACCCCTTTGTAGCCCCAGGAGACAAAGTCCGGCAGGCTAGTGTTTAAGCAGCCTTCCACACACTGACTGCCCAGTGTTGTCACTAGGGAAGAGCCCAAGAGAGGAAAATTGGGGTGAGGACCAGACATCTGTATTTTGAACCATGCTTGGAAACCATGACACTGTGTCCCCTGTGGCACCTTGCCCATATCATGTCATCTCTCTGACCCGAGTGTTCTCACCTCCAAAATACTGGTGGGCAGTGCCTTCAGAAATGCTACAGTTCCGGGACGCCTGGGTGGCTCAGTGGGTTAAAGCCTCTGCCTTCGGCTCAGGTCATGATCCCAGGGTCCTGGGATCGAGTCCCACATCTGGCTCTCTGCTCAGTGGGGAGCCTGCTTCCTCCTCTTTCTGTCTGCCTCTCTGCCTCCTTGTGATTTCTGTCTGTCAAATAAATAAATAAATCTTTAAAAAAAAAAAAAAAGAAATGCTACAGTTCTGAAGGGTCGGTTACTAAATTTGAAGGAACAGGCATGTGCCAGGACAGTCATGTGCAACAGATGAGTCCTTTCTCACATAAATTCCTAGGGCCACACGTCCAAGGAGGATGCCAGCAAATTCAAATGGTTACAACTCCTTGCTTATCTGTGCAGGCCGAGTGTGGGACCCAAGTCCTAGAAGCAAATAGGAAAGGTATTTGCACAACCAGCTGCTTACAAAGCAGGGGGCTCCCACCCAGGGTGTGGTTAAGCACAGGCAAGTCGATAACCTTTAACCTGCTAAGGATGACACTATAAATATGAAAAAGACTATTTCTTGAACTTTCTTTGAAAACTTGCCTTATAACACAAACATTATGATTCCCATTTTCCTGGGGAGGAAATCGAGGCCAAGAAGTTGAATGATGTACTCAAGGTCAAGCCAGGCTTTGAACCTGTTCCCTCTGTCCCCTTAGCCTGTGCTGCTCCTTTGCCCTTAGTAGCCACCTTCCCAGAAGCCAGACTGAGAACATGCAGCCCCAAATCTAAATCCCCTGGACCCCAAAAAAGAAAAATGTCTATAAAACAATTTATTTTGGTTATTAGTCAATGATATATTTTTCTTCCATTGACTCCAAATATGATCATTTTAAGCATGCTCATAGTAATTTCAATTCTAAGTACCTATAAGAAATTCTGTACTTTAGTGATATTTATTAGCTTCTGATTATAACATCTATTTTAATTAATAATAGCTTGATTCCATTCTTCTAAAGCTTGTCTTTTTTTAAAAAAGATTTTATTTATTTGAGAGACTGTGTGTACACACAAGGTCGGGTGGTGGGAGAGGGAGAAGCAGGCTCCCCACTGAGCAGGGAGCCTGATGCTGATGCAGGGCTCCATCCCAGGACCCTGGGATCATGACCTCAGCCAGAGGCAGATGTGTAACTGACTGAGCCACCCAGGTGCCCCACAACTTGTCTTAATATAGTAATTAAAGTTAATCATTGGAAAATCAGAAAACACAAAGAAGCAAAAATACAGATATGGAAAAAGCAAATAACAGGTGCAGTTCTGCCCACTGCTGAGATTCAGATGTGTACCTTTTTCAACTATTTCCACTTTTTCAACTTTTTCAACTATTTTCCATACACATACATGAATGCACATTCCTTTAACAAACTGGAGATTACACTATACATTCTATTTTGCATCTTCCTTTTTTTCTTAATATTTTATTATGACCATTTTTCCATGTTGCTAAGTTTATTACCACTGAAGCATTTTTAATTGCAGCACAGTAGTCCCATCATATGAATGTATCATAACATATTTAACCAGTCCATTCATTGTTGGACTTGTAGATGGTTTCCACTTTTATTTTTTTATTTAAGATTTTATTTATTTACTTGACAGAGAGAGAGAGATCACAAGTAGGCAGAGAGGCAGGCAGAGGGCAGGGGGTGGGGGAAGCAGGCTCCCGTTGAGCAGAGAGCCGGACGCAGGGCTCGATCCCAGGACCCTGAGATCATGACCTGAGCCGAAGGCAGAAGCTTAACCCACTGAGCCACCAAGGCACCCCTCATTTCCACTTTTAAAGTTTATTATTACTAATATTGCACTAAGTATCTCCGTAAAAGTACTTTTACATACATTATAATTCCTTCGGATAATCCCCTAGGTGTGGAATTATTGAATCAAAAATAATCTACATTTTCAACACCTTCAATAAATTTTGTAAACTTGTCCTTTAGAAGTGTGCCCATTTTCTCTCCCATCTTCAGGGTCTAAGTTCTGGGGGCAAAGGGTCCTCAAAAGCCATTGTTTTAACAAGTTTAAGAGCCTGTGTTTTAACAAGTTCATTATTAAGAGAAAAAGCCAGAGAAGCACATTATGAAGTCAGAATTCACACATCAAAATTCTAAATGCCATGTTACTCCAATCCTCAGTATGTAGGTTTTATTTTTTTTAATTAAAAAAATTTTTAAATTTATGTATTTGAGAGAGAGAGCACAAGTAGGAAGGAGCAGCAGAAGGAGAGGGAGAAGTAGATTCCCCACTGACCAGGGAAGCCGGATCCAAGCTGAAGTTGATCCCAGGATCCTGGGATCATTACCTGAGCCAAAGGCAGAGGCTCAATGATTGAGCCACCCAGGCGCCCCTGCCAGTTCTTTTTAGACATATTGGCCATCTAAACATTGATTCTTTACATAATATAGGAATGTACTAATACAGCCAAAGATTTACGACTTTTTTTTAAAGATTTTTTTTATCGATTTGAGAGAGACAGAACTATCGGGAGGTGGGGAGGGTTAGAGGCAGAGGGAGAAGCAGGCTCCCCGCTGAGCAAGGAGCCTGATGGGGGGCTCGATCCCAGAACCATGGGATCATGACCTGAGCCAAAGGCAGATGCTTAACGACTGAGCCACCCAGTTCTTTACTTGTATAACTATTCTTCGTTTTCTTTCACATATAATACCAAAATCAAGTTTAAAATATCTTGGAATTAATAGTACACATTTTGGACATTTATCCAAAGAAGATGTAGAAATAAGTCAATAAACACATGTAAATGCTCCACATTGTTAGATGTTGCGGAAATGCAAATCAAAATCTCAAAGGGATAGCACTTCACACCTGCTGGGATGGCTGGAATAAAAATGACAGGAAATAATCAGTGTTGATGGGGACAGATTGGAACCCTCATACATTGCTAGGGAGAATGTAAAATAGTGCAGGACCTGGAGAACAGTCTGGCATTTCTTCAAAAATCAAACAGAAGGATGACGTGTCCCAGCAATTTTCTTCCCAGAGTGTATGCTCAAGATAATTGAAAACATGGCCACATAAAAACTTGAAGATGGGTTCATAGATGCATTATTCATAATAGGCAAAAGATTGTAACAGTCCTATGTTCATCAGCTAGTGAATTCATGAGTAAATGTGGTAAATTTGGCCATATGATGGAATATTATGCAGCCACGAAAAGGAAGGAACTTCTGACTGATTCATGCTTATAGCATGGATGAAGTTTGAAAGCATTATGCTAAGTGAAAGAAGCCAGGCATAAAAAGCCATATATTGTATGATCCAATGTACATAAAATGTCCAGAATAGGCAAATCCATAGAAACAGAAAGGAGATGAGTGGTTGCCAAGGGATGGGGGAAGTGACTGCTAATGGAAATAGGGCCTTGTTCTGGGGTAATGTAGATGTTCTGGAATTAGATGGTCATGATAGCTATACAACTTTGTGACTATCCTAAAAACCACTGAACTGTACACGTTTAATGTGTGAATTATATGGTATGTGAATTATGCCTTGTGGCTTATTTGTAGGGAAAGAGAGCACAAATTAAATTTTAAACTTTTTAAGACATTTTTCTTAGATTTTCTCGATTTTTAAAGTATGCCTGTGGCTTATTTGTAGGGAAAGAGAGCACAAATTAAATTTGAAAATTTTTAGACATCTTTCTTAGATTTCATAGCTTGTTACCAAAGTAATCCTAAACTCACTATTGAAAAGTTGAATAGATTTTATCTTGTATCATCTATCTATCTATCTATCTATCTATCTATCTTTTGGGCCTTGGTCAGAAGGACTCAGGTCCCCCCTCATCTTGAATTTAAAATTTGAGCCAAAATGCTATTCTTGCTTTTCTTTTTTTTCCTTTCCTTTCTCCCTCCCTGTTCTTCTTTCCTTTTCCAGACTACATTTTAAGCAGTAAATATATCTTCCTAAACCATTTGCTTAGTGTCAGAACAATTTCTCCAAGCAAAAATCTTGCAAATCAAGTTAGTTTTATGTGCAGATTCTCATAAAACAGAGATGATGTCTTCAGTTATCTAACATGATGATTTGTCAGTACCCAAAATAAGTCAATTTTCCTGTTACAAGAATATAATTAGTTGTAGAGTACACTTTTAATTTTTTTAAATTTAAATTTTATTTTTTTAGGAAGGGAGCAGGGTCAGTGGGGGTGGGGTGGTGGGGAGGGCAGAGAGATTCTTTTTTTTTTTTTTTAAAGATTTTATTTATTTATTTGTCAGAGAGAGAGGGAGAGAGAGCGAGCACAGGCGGACAGAATGGCAGGCAGAGGCAGAGGGAGAAGCAGGCTCCCCGCCGAGCAAGGAGCCGGATGTGGGACTCGATCCCAGGACGCTGGGATCATGACCTGAGCTGAAGGCAGCTGCCCAACCAACTGAGCCACCCAGGCGTCCCAGGGCAGAGAGATTCTTAAGCAGGCTCCACTCCCAGCAAGGAGCTCCATGATGGGCTCAATCTCACAACCTTGAGATCATGACCTGAGCCAAAACAAGAGTTGGCCACAACTGACTGAGCCACCCAGGTGCCCCTAAAACTGTTTGTGCTCTTATGTGTTAATTTTTTGTAACTTTTAATTTTGAAACCATTTTGAGCTTACAGAAAAATTGCAAAATTAACTGAAAGAATTCCCATAAATTCTCTACCTCTATTCATCAGTTGTTAAAATTTTGTCATATTTGTTTTCTCTCTCTCTCTCTCTTTATTTATTTAGTTAAAACTATATATATGCGGGTGCCTGGCTGACTCAGTCAGTAGAGCACATGCCTCTTAATCTCAGGGTTGTGAGTTCAAGCCCCACACTAGGTGTGGAGGCTACTTAAAACACACATACACACACATGTGGTTTTTTCCCTGAATGGTTTGAGAATAATGTTGCAGACATCCTCCTTTACCTCCAAACAATTCAGTGTATATTTTCTAAGAACAAGATTTGTCTCTTACATAAATGTAGCACAATGACCAAAATCTGGGCATTTAACATTACTATAATACTGTGTTTTTTGTTTTTTGTTTTTAAGTAGGCTCCATGCCAATGCAGGGCTTGAACTCATGACCCTAAGATCAAGACCTGAGTTGAGATCAAGAGTCAGACACTTAACCAGCTAAGCCACCCAGGTGCCCTTATATAATACTGTTATTTCATCCATGGTTTATATTCGGATTTTGCAAAGTAACCCCAGTAAGTCCCTGTAGTAACTTGACCATCTGGTTAAGGAGGTGGCTGCCAGTTTCTCCACCGTATAACTTCTATTTTTGCCTTTGCAAAATTAATAAGTAATCTATAGGGAGATAATTCAAGACTAGTTTAATATCTTGTTTCCCAACAAATTTCTGCTCTTTAGTTCTCCTGTCCCTCTGTCATTCTTGCCTGTAGGATGCACTTTGAAAAATACATTGCTAAATTCGTATTTCAGCCACTTTCTCTAATTTTCAGGTAGCATCATAAAACTCACATGCACCTTGTTCAATTTTGTCCTTTGTGTTTAAGCTTATTAAAGAACAAGTCTTATTTTATTTTATTTTTAAGACTTTATGTATTTATTTGACAAGAGAGAAAGACAGTGAGAGAGGGAACACAAGCAGGGGGACTGGGAGAGAAAGAAGCAGGTTTCCCACTGAGCAGGGAGCCGGACTCAGCACTTGATCCCAGGACCCTGGAATCATGACCTGAGCCGAAGGCAGATGCTTAACGACTAAGCCACCCAGGTGCCCAAAGAACAAGTCTTATTTTAGTTAACTCCTTTTTGTTGGCAAGATCCAACAGTTGCCCTTGGGGGGTTGGGGCATGGGGATGCTATCGAGAGAAAACATGGAGCTTGGAAATGGACCTGGCCTTGCAGAGGACTGTCAGGAGCGCCAAAGGCAGCCTCAGAGCCCGTCTTTGCCACCCAGCCTGCAGGGCCCACCTTCTTGTCACTCTTCCTATTTCAGTTTCTCTGATCTCTGCCCTCTATTGACTTTTCTTTTTTCCTTTTTTTTTAATTTAATTAAATTTAATCTTTTTTCAGTGTTCCAAAATTCATTGTTTATGCACCACACCCCGTGCTCCATGCAATACATGCCCTCCTTACTACCCACCACCAGGCTCATTCTTTTCTATTCATGCACCTTGTCATCTGATTCATAGCTTCTGCTTCCTCATGGCAGGAGCCCTTAAATATTCAATTCTTCCTTCTCTCTGTGCCTCTTAGCTCCAGTTTCCACTGTTCATTACTTAATTTAGGGCATCTGAGTGGCTCAGTCAGTTAAGCGTCCAACACTGGGCGTGGAGCCTATTTTTTTAAAAAAATTACCTAACTCTTTCCCTTGTGTCTGCATCGGGATCACTCAGAGGGTGCTGGCTGCATGTAAGGATTGACCTCCTCTGGTCAGGTGCTCCCCAAGATTCTATGAGCTTGTTGGAGGTGGAGGTAGAGGTGAAGGTGGCAGGGAGGTCATGTGTTTCCTCTGAGGGCTGCCTCTCAGAGGGACTGCAGGTGTGGTGGACAGAGCTATCGACCGACCTGGACAGTTATGGAAGTTATATTAGTACCTCAAGTCAGAACATGTGATCTAACGCTCAGGGGTTCCTTTCAGATAGGAGAGAGGCTATCTGGAGGCTCTAGTTTGAATGTCAACTGCTAGAATTTTTAGGCTATCTTTAAGGTTTATGTGTATGCATTTTTATCAGATGTTTACTGAGTACTCTTCTCGGGAGAATATTTGAAAAATGTTATGTTCCGGAATGCGCCTGGGTGGCTCAGTCAGTTAGGTGTCTGCCTTCGACTTAGGTCATAATCCAGGGTCCTGGGATTGTGTTCTGCATCAGGCCCCTTGCTCCGTGGGAAGTCTGCTTCTCCTTCTTCCTGCTGTTCCCCTTGCTTGTGCTCTCTCTCCCTCTGACAAAAAAATAAATTCTTTAAAAAAAAATGTTATGTTCCAAGAAATACTGGGACAACAAATTACTATTATTACCCCTCTTCTTTTAGGAACTCCAACGTTTATCTCATGTTCCCTGTTTATTTTTATTTTGAAAAATTTCAAATTTACAGAGAAGTTAAAAGAAAGTATCCTGCTAAATTTATCTTTTGGTAATATTTTGCTTTAATTTTCTCTCTCCACCCGCAGCCCAGGCCATGCAAAAGTAGGTTACATAAATTATAGATATCGTGAAACTTCACCCCTAAATACTTCAGCAGACATTTCCCAAGAATAAAGACACTTTCCTACATAGCCAAAAAATCATTTTCATACCTAAGAAAATGAGCAGTAATCTGATAATATCACTTGTATATAATACCATCTGAAAATACATCATTCGAGATACATGTAAATTTACCCCAGTTGTCTCGAATTTTTCTCTTAGAGATTTTTTGGGGAAGATTTTATTTATTTATTTAACAGAGAGAGATCACAAGTAGGCAGAGAGGCAAGAGAGGCAGGAGGGGGGTGGGGGACGCGGGTGGAGCAGGCTCCCTGCTGAGCAGAGAGCCCTTTGCGGGGCTGGATCCTAGGACCCTGAGACCATGACCTGAGCCAAAGGCAGAGGCTTAACCCACTGAGCCTTCCAGGCACCCTCTCTTAGAGACTTTTTTAAACTCCCAAATCCACTTGAGGTACATGCATTACCCTTGGTTACTATGCTGCTTCTTCATTTGTATTCAGACCTCCCCCTTTTCCCCTCCACTGCCTTTTGTGTTTCAAGATTTTGACTTCTTTCTTTTTTCTTTTAAGATTTTATTTATTTGGCACACAGAGAAAGAAGTCACAAGTAGGCAGAGAGGCAGGCAGAGGAGGGGGGAAGCAGACTCCCTGCTGAGCAGAGAGCCTGATGTGGGGCTCGATCCCACGACCCTGAGATCATGACCCGAGCCGGAAGTAGAGGCTTAACCCACTGAGCCACCCAGGCGCCCCAAGACTTTGACTTCTTTGAAGAGCCCAAGCCAGTTGTCTCGTAGGACAGTATACAGCCTGGATCCATCTGATTGTTTCCTCATGACTGGGTCCAGGGCAAATGTCCTTGGCAAGGGTACTGCAGAGATGGGGCTCTGTTTCCCAAGGCACCCTACCCAGAAGCTCGGAGTGTCAAGTGATCTCACCATGGGAGATGCTAAGTTTGAACATTTGGTGAGGACTAAAGTCACTCGAATTTTTTGCTATGGATCAAAGAGACCAGAGCTGTTTGCCCGAGACTTTCAAATACTTCTTGGTAGTGGGAATTATTTGAAGTGGTCACAGACTGGGGTTTCTGTTCTTTAATATCTGCTCTCTACAGTGTGTGACCAGCTGCCCTTCTCTTTCTTCTAGGATCCCAGGTGGGATTTGCTCTTTTACTTTTAAACAAAGGCAGATTCCCTTTCTGTGGAGACCTCCAGCTAGTGCCTGTGCCGTTTATGTTCACAGAGGCCAACCTCTCACACTTTCACACCCTGTGCTTATGTATTCTCTGCTTCTAGAGATTTCTTCCCCTCAGACCAGTCTATAAACATTACTTTTTTTAAGATTTTGTTGATTTATATCTTTACTTATTTATTTATTTGTGAGAAAAAGAGGGTAAGAGAGAAAGGGAGCAAAGAGCACAAGCAGAGGAAGCGGCAGGCAGAGGGAGAAGCAGGCTCCCAGCTGAGCAGAGAGCCCGATGTGAGACTCCGTCCCAGAACCCTGGGATCATGACCTGAGCTGAAGGCAGATGCTTAATGGCTGAGCCACCCAGGTCCCTATAAATATTTATTTCTGCCACCAGCATCTCTGAGTTGCCATCTTTCTCCAAAGACTCCTTTGTTTAAAACTTTTTCAGCTTCTCTGATTCTTTTAAGGGGAAAATTCTCAATTACATGCTAATGTATGTATAACACTCTTAACACTTACTGATAGCACCTTTAGCAAAGAGGGTGCCATCCTCGCTCTGTAGTAGCAGTGGTGAGAGGGGGTGGGGAAGTGAGAATATGGGGGTGAGGTATTCAGGGTGCCTCTGGATATTAGAAATCCAGCATCCTTTCCTGAAAATGAATCGCAACCCTCCCATACAACAAAACCAAAACTCAAGTCAGAGTTATTCCTTAGTATTCCCAAACTTTCAGTATGAGATCTTTTTATGGACAAAAATACCTGTGGAGGGACGTCTGGGTGGCTCAGTTGGTTGGACAACTGCTTTCGGCTCAGGTCATGATCCCGGAGTCCCGGGATCCAGTCCCGCATCGGGCTCCCAGCTCCATGGGGAGTCTGCTTCTCCCTCTGACCTTCTCCTCACTCATGCTCTCTCTCACTGCTTCTCTCTCAAATAAATAAATAAATAATCTTAAAAAAAAAAAAAACCAAACCTGTGGATAGGCCTTTATGTGTGGTTGTGTTTTACTACCTGCTGATTAAGACATTATATCATGACAGGAAACTACTTAGAATTAATCACTCATTTTAAAAAAGGTTTTATTTTATTAATACAGGAAAATCTACATGCATTGGGGGGAAAAAGTAGTATACGTATATGTTTCCGTGTTAGACTGTCTAACAAAACTAGGGATGTTGCTGCACCCCTGAACAATTGTAAATTTTGTGACAACGGGGATGTGGAAATGACAGGACTTCAAGGAGCAGAGACCAGTCAAAAGATCTCACTCACCCTCTCTTCCCTGTCCATGTCAGGGAAGTCAAAAAGATCTCACTCACCCTCTCTTCCATGTCCATGTTTTCCCTGTCAAAAGCAAGCAACACCCGCACAGCCCCTCACTAAAGCCATTCCTTGGCCACATGTTGCCATCTTCCATTTGAGCAGTCCTGAGCCCAGAACTGAGGTGGGCATGGGAATGGATATGGAAAGCACTCCCCCAGCATACAGCCCAGCTGCTGCCAGCAGGATCGGGACACCCTGTCTGAGAGGAGGAAATGCTATGCTCCATCCCTTTCAGCCCGCACAAGCATTCCCTTGGTCTTCTTTGACCTACTTGGCTCAGTGAAGCAGGAGCTTCTCCGTACTATTTTGTGGAACCAGAAAAAGCAAACAAGCATACCTTCCAAAACAAAGAGGAATTTTTACAGCTGATCTGCGATCTTCTTCCTTACTGTTAGTGTTCTCTTGTTCTAGAATATAGTCTTGATTTGTGTTGCTTTTATGAAAAGAATTTCACCACTTATTTATTATAACTAGGTACGAACAGAGAAAAACCAGACAAAAAGCTATATCGTATTTCTGCCTGAAAAAGGAACTCTATATAGGGGCACCTGGCTGGCTCTGTGGGTTGAACATGCGACTCTTGATCCTAGGGTCAAAAGTTTGAGCCCCATGTTGGGCATAGAGATCACTTTAAATAAATAAATAAATAAATAAACAATTTTTTAAGATTTTATTCATTTACTTGACAGAGACAGAGAGATCACAAGTAGTCAGAGAGGCAGGCAGAGAGAGAGGAAGAAGCAGGCTCCCCGCTGAGCAGAGAGCCTGATGTGGGGCTCGAACCCAGGACCCTGAGATCATGACCTGAGCCGAAGGCAGAGGCTTTAACCCACTGAGCCACCCATGTGCCCCAATAAATAAAATTTTTTAAAAGGAACACTGTTATAGACTTGGGGTTGATATGGGTTGAGTCACAGGTTTCCATGATAGTCAATCAGAATGCTGTGCCTCAAGACTAAGGATTGCCCAGGGGATGCCATAAAGCATTTAGAGGTCCTAATATTTCAAGGACTTCTTAGGGAAGAACTGGCAAGGACATTTTGTGATGACTAAACACAAACAAAATAGTTAGAAGGTAAAGAAGAAATATAAATGCAATACTAAGAGGAATTCCTGTGACAGAAGGTCAGATTTAAAGTCCTCATACCTCCAGGTAAGATGTATTACAGACCTGGCTAGCACCTGGGTCACTAGTGCCTTGTCTTTCATTAATTAGAAGCTCACAATCTCTGGTGTTATCCATGACCATGAAAACCATGACTGGATAAAATAGAGACCTTATAGAAATTGTTAACTGAATAGAAGAATACAGAATTATAGACTCTATATAAAAGAGAGCAAGACTTACTATTTTTTTGCCTCCACACTTAGAAGGAACACTTCAATTTTGTTATCTGGTTTAAGAAGAAGATACAAGCAGAGTCTGTAGATGCCATCTGCTTCTCCTGTCAGGGCCTCAGCTTTTATACAGGGGACTTCCCCGCTGGCCACCCAGACCCGGAGGAGACATGGTACTTACTCAAACCCTACTCAGGTTGATTGGCAGGTCCTTGTGGCTCTATTTCCTCTGTGGCTCCTGAAAGTGGTTCACAGTCCGTGAAATGGGAACCGTGGACCCAGGCCCTTTTAAATCTGGGGTTGGGGGGTGGGTTTCCAGGTTACTTTATTTAAATTATTAATGTCATACTGCCCTGTGTGCCCTCCATTATAATTATTTTCCTTTCGGTTCTCTTTCTCTACCAAAAACGTAGTTAAGATGACTTGGCTTTATACATGGATGTATTTTCTAGAAGATGTCAGAGAGATTGGAGTGAAGTGGGACAGTTGTTATTTGCTACAAGTTTAGATGCTCTCTTACAGCTGGATACTCTGTGGAGTGGTCCTCCCCAAGCTGGGGTTAATTATGGGTGGAGGGGAAGTTGTTTTAAGCATGCAGTATAGGGTTCCTGGGATTTCCAGTAAGACTTGGCATCCAAACTCATCTTGTACTCTTTGCAATACTATGCCTCTGAGAAATCATTCTGTACGCTCCCGGAATAGTGTTTCTCAACATGAATGGTGATTATTTTGAAAGCTTTTTATTCTTCTTAGCGTAATTATGTATCCTTTTTTTTAAGATTTTGTTTATTTATTTGACAGACAGATCACAAGTAGGCAGAGAGGCAGGCAGAGAGAGAGAGGAGGAAGCAGGCTCTCCGCGGAGCAGAGAGCCCGACGTGGGGCTCGATCCCAGGACCCTGGGATCATGACCTGAGCCGAAGGCAGAGGCTTTAACCCACTGAGCCACCCAGGCGCCCCATATTTAGGACTGATCCAAAGCCATTCTCACTTATGTCATCGCATCTGTCAGGGTCCAACCAGGAAACAGAAATGCCCAGATTATTTTTTAAAGAGGAAATTTAATGCAGGAAATTGGCTAAACATGATGGAAGAGGCTAAGAAGGTAACGGGCAAGTAGACAGTCAATCCAGAGGTTAGCAATTTCAGGAAGCTGTGATCTTCTGTAGATAGGGGAAGGATAGAGGCAAGAGGATGTTACTAGAGTCTAGTAGTCACCAGTTGAAGCTTAAGGACTTCTCTGTCCAAGGCAGAGAGAGAGGGAAAGAAATACCCTGGATTCAGGGTATTCTGCTGTCTAACCTCCAGTTGTTCCTCCCATTGACTGAACCAGCGGGAGAGCAGCTGACACCCAGAGCTGGGGAAACAGCCTTCAGAAGTCAGCTCCCTGTGGCACAGAGCAGGGTAAGACTGTTCTCTGAGGACAACCAGCTCTCAACCAGCATAATCATTTGTTAGTGGGATTAACCTTGTTCTGGAATTTATTAACATAGAATTTTTAATGCACTCTTCCTGCATACCTTTCACATGTTCTGTTGGCATAATGATATAGTTCTTCTTCCATCCACACTTTTCATTCTTTTTCCTTCTTTAAATTACCTTGGAGTTAATAAATAACAACCACTCAACCAGCTCAATAGTATTTGAAACTCATAAATAGTAATTATTTTATTAAGCATCCTCATAGTAAATGAAGCACTTTCACATATGACCTCATAAAAACTCTGAATAGTTATTATTATCCCCATTTTATAGAAGGATTATCTGAGTCTTAGACACTTTATATGAATTGCTCAAGGATAGAGAACAAATGCTGGAGCCAGAATTCAAACCCCCGTCTGTCTGGTTCTAAAGCCTATGATTTTCCCATGCTGCCTCATGAGAGGAGTCACCCAGAAGGAACGGCAATAATTTTTCTTTCCTGGTTGGCTGATTAGGAGAAAGGAGAAAGTGTATTTTAAATTTGCAAAAATTTTCTCGTTGACCCAGAAATTAAAATTATACCCTGGGCATGACATTGGGTCTATCTAGCATTCCAGGCTAAAGAGTTACATTCTCCCTGAAGAAATTGCAAGTTTGCCCTGCACCCATCTAGATTTGGCATTTCGATATAGATTGAAATGGCTCTTCTGGAAGGTTGATTGTGACAGCAGCATCTACCATCCCAAGCCTGATAGAGGGGGTAAGGGAGGAAGGCGGCAGGGGGCAAGTCCATGGTTGCCATTTCCCTGTCTGTCATCAATAAAATATAGGATGCCCAGGAAAACTTGAATGTCAGATAAACAATTTCTTTAAGTATTATGCAAATATTGCAAGGGACATATTGCACTTAAGAGTTATTTGCTGTTTATCTTACATTCAAATGGCATCCTGTAATTTGCTAAATCTGGCAACCTTATCTCAAGCTGGGCAGTGATCCCAAGGTTGTTTCCTGCGTGTGTGTGTGTGTGTGTGTGTGTGTGTGTGTGTGTGTGTGTTTTTTCAATGATCCTAAGGACAAAGCCCATATGGTTTTGCTCCTGCCATCTGTGCCCTGTACCTGCCATGAGGTATTAGTTTCTGCACAGGTGCAGAAGCGGAAGGGGAGATTGGAAGGGGATTCCCAGTGTCCAGCAAAGACTGATGAATTCTGAGTTAGAGGTTCCCTCTGTGGTAAGGAGAGCTGACCTGACCTGACATAAAAGCTATAGTTGATTTACCTGGTTTCACTTTGCTTTTCTGCTAGTCTGTTTTCACTGGTGAGTATTCAGATCTGACCAGGAAGTTAAAGGTAGCCTCAGAGATGTGTAAACTCATTCAAAGAAAGAGAAAGAGGAAGGGGCCCGAGATGGCCTGGATGTGTGAGGGAGAAAGGTCTGTGGGTCCCCTGAAATAGGTGAGGAGGTTCATATGGGTGCTGGTGCTGCTGGCTTAGAAGACTAGGGAGCAGGGCCTGTGGTCCCTCCTGGGGGGATGTCAAGGAGCGGATGGAGCACTTGAAATGCTGGGGCCGGGTGCTTGCCTCTGAGGGTAAGGAACACAGAGCTGAGAGGGGAATGCCACTGGGCTATCAGCCCTCCCAACAAGAGGGCAGTCATTTCAATAGCACCTTCAGGGAGAGAAATGATGCTGCTTACTACAGGAGCTCAGGGAAGGGAGCCTGGGGCCTGCTTTCAGCCCTGTCCTAAGTTGATCTGGAGTCTTGAATAAGCCGTTATTATCTCTGGGCCTTTGAATGTTATCCTGTAAAACTGTGATGGCAGAGGACATACCAGATGTCTCTGCGTTATAGTCTCTTAGTTCTAAAATTCTGTTGGTAGATGTATAAATTTAAGCCTTCTCCTGGTTCCTGTTCTGTGTTCACTGGCCAAAGGGCTGGCGACCACACTTCATCAATAATCCTTATTATATCTGAAGATGACTCTCCATTTGCCCTTCAGTTTTTTCTCTCTTCCAGGCACAATATCAAAGTCCTTTTTCTTTCCCAAAGGGCTGTATTCAAAGGGCTCATCTCCAATGATATCTACCCTCCTGAAAGCCTCGTGTCAATACAATCATTAGTAACTTTATGGGACCAGAAGCTACAATTAATATTTCAATCCCAATTCACTGTTCTTTCGTTCATTCATTTGTTCAGCAAATATTTATCGAGCTCAGGTGAGGCACTGGGCAGATTTGAGCTTTGGGAAGAAAACTTCAACAGAACGAAAAAACATGGAAAACTTGAGGTGACCTGAGACCTGGTTCCTTGAGTCCTTTGCCTCTCTCTTACAAGTTTCAGTGTTCAGCCACCTGTCCCTCAAATGGCAGAGGCAAAACAAAAATAAGTGCCGTCTATAGTCGCAGTGAGAGGCTGAAACTGTTGGCTAACCTGAGATATTTGAAGAATCTGTGGGTTTCCGCCTCCTTATAGCTGTGGGCCTCCAAGACCAGACGCAGCTGGGAACCACCTCCTTCGACCGAGAGTGCAAAGCAGCCCTCAGAGATGTCCTTCTCTGACCCACTTTTTCCTTGCCCTCTGTCTGCAGTGCTGCACTTGAGATGGAGTTACTGTCCCTCTGGCTCTGCCTGGGTTTTCACTTCTTGACACTGGAATGGAGAAATCCAAGTGGAATGGCCACAGCAGTTTCTGAAGGGGGCTGCGAGTTGGTGAGTTTTCCCAGGAACTCTGAGCTGTCTGTTGCCTCTGCCCTGACAAAGGTCACCTCATTTTGGTGGATTGTCCATCCAAGAGGGCAGAGAAGGAAGACGTCTGAGTCACTCTGTAGCTGCCCACGGGCTGTCGTGTGCAAGCTGCTCCTGAACCAAAGGTCAGGATGATACCTGGGAAAGACCAGGCAGTCCCTGCCCCATCTTTTTCATACCTGCTGAAGATAGGAGGCCCCAGAGACCGAGGTCAAGAACAAGAACAGCTTGTTAAAAGTCTGGACGGTCGAGATCCACTCATGGTGTTGGAATCCCTGAGCAGGGCGTAGTACAGTTGGAGAAGCCCTGACTCAGAGCCTGTGGGTGAGCCAGTAGCAAGGGCTCAAATACAGGGGTGCTGCTGAGAGCGACATCCTCAATCACGTTCAGGCTGAGGATGATCCAGGGAGTGGAGAGCTGAGCTTTTACAGCTTATCCTCTGCAGGGCTTTTGGCCTGTATGTGCAAACAGACTTGCCTCATAACGACTGAGCACGTTTCTGGAAATATTCTCTCTTGCCTGTAAGTCTGTGATATCAAAAGTCTGCTTGGGAAACATACATTTAATAAACAGTCCATACATTTAATAAACAGTCTTTTGGGAGCCTTTTGACCTCCATACAAGACACTGGGAGGACAAATTGAATGTCGGGGTAATACCTACATTCAACACTGATAAATCTCAAAAGCCCAGCTGATCATGGTTCTTAACCACTTTTAGTAACCTCTAACCACTGTGCTGTAAGATACTCCAGTATGGAGTGGTGGTTATGAGCCAGAGCGGGTTGAAACCCCAGCTTACCAGCTGGTGACATTGGTAGAGGGCAGGGGGCACTCTGTGTCTCAGTTTCCTCCTTTGTAAGATACAGAATAGTGGTACCAGCCCATAATACCATAATACTGCATTGCTATGATGATTAAATAGTGTATATAAGGCTCTCAGAACAGTGCCTTGTATGTAATAGGAGCTATGGGTTTTATCTAGTATTATTGTTGTTAGTCTCTGCTACAATTTCAGACTTCCGTTCTTCCCTTACAGAGGCAACTGAAGGTTAACCTCCCAGTAGCTGATTCAGGAGGGAGTCAGGCTTAGAACAAAGAGGGAATAAAGTGTGAATTCTTTGATAGCCTTTCAGGGCTCCAGCTAGACCCCCTACCTGACCCTTTCCAGCCTGGTGGGGAGGAGCGGTGTGGAGGGTGGGGGGGCTGCCAGGAGCTCAAAGACTGGATTCCCTGTGGCTCGCTTAGGGCTGAGAGTTTCCGGAGTCCAGCTATCTCCAGTACCCTTCCTTGCATAAGCCATGTGTGGTCATAAAGTGGCCATGGTGAGGTTCGCTTGGGCTCTGACAGTCATGTGGTCTTTTTGTAGCCCTTCACTGGGGCTGCCAGGGGATTACAGAGGTGGGACCCCAGAGTTGCAGCGGCTGTGCTTTAACAGGGTCCCATGGCTTGAAGAAAGCCCCTAACCACAACATTCTCCAGAGAGTCCCTGTTAGGGGAAGACCAACACTTACTCAAATAAAGGAATACATTATTTCTGCAGGGGGAGACTGAGTTTTGTAAAGACATCAGTTATCCACCCCCCCCCCATTAACCCATAATTGTAATGCAATCCCAATCAAAATTCCAAAGTCTTTTGGGGGAGTGTGACAGGAACTTGACAAATTCATTCTGATGTTCATCTGGAAATTAGGAACAACTCCAATGTTCAACAATAGATTAATTAATCAAATAATGCTAATCATCAAGCCAACATTTATCAAGCACTTACGTGCCAGGTTCTGTATTGATTTACATAAATAATCGCACTGAATCCTCAAGAAAAAGAAGCCCCTGTGAGAAAATTATAAATATAATGTCCGTTTTACACATGGAATATTGAAGGTCCTGACTGGTTAGGTAACAGCCCAAAGTCACCCATTTGTTGAAAAGCAGAACCAGACTGGACCGACCCTAGAACTCTTGTTCTTTAACACTGTGCTCTTTGTGCAGTGAAGTAATATACAGCTGCTTAACAGATGTGGTCAAATTTATTTTTCTTGCCACAGCAATATGTCTGCACATATTATCAAGGATGGTAAAAGATTATTAGACAGTTTGCAGAGTGTGGTCTCATTAAAAATTTTGGGGGGTGCCTGGGTGGCTTAGTCAGTTAAGCATCTGCCTTTGGTTCAGGTCATGATCCCAGGGTCCCAGGATTGAACCCCACATCAGGCTCCCTCTCGGCGGGGAGTCTGCTTCTCCCTCTGCCCTTCCTTGTGCTCTCTCTCCCTCTCTGTCTGAAATAAATAAATAAAATTAAAAAAAAAACAAAAACATTTTTTTCCCCGCTATCACTGGCCTTGTCCTAACTGACCAATCCTTGAAAAGGAAGGCCATTGTTCTTCTATCTTATCCCTTAAAACTTTTTTTCCTAGACATCTGACATCCTGCAACAGTTTTTGCCAGTCTCATAAAACATGGGGCTGCGCTGAAGCATCCTGAGGCTTGTGTGATTTTTGCAGAGAGAACAGGGTCATCCCATCCATCCTGCCTCCTTATGCAGCACAGTCGTGGTGAACAGCACCCTGGAAGTGCACTGAATTGGGCATTAGGAGCTCTGGGGCTCCTGTCCCTGCAATGCCATTGGCTCTTCACTTCTCTCCAGGCCCCACTTCTCGGTACAATTCAGAGGGGCGATGAGCTCTAAAGTCCTTTTCAGCTTTAATATTGATCAATCCAGAATGTAGAGGAATATCCCAGGCAAAATTCCTTCAGGTGCAGTGAAGATGCCACAGCATCTCAGTTGTCTGGCATTGATCCTGCTGGACACACAGATGTCACAGTAATAGCGATAAAGATATGACAGTGGCCATTTGGGTGAACGGTGCTTCCTGTGTCAGGCACTGTGCCGCCTCCCTTCCAGTCCCACTGCAGTCCTCTGCGGCAGGCACTCTCTACTTCATCTCCATTCTTCACAGGGAAGAACAGACTTAGGCTAAGTTATTTGCCCAAGGTCGGCTGGGAAATAAATGGCAGAGGTGGGATTTACACCCAGGTACCGCCTTGATCCTCAGTTCCTCTCACAGCTGAAACCACACTGTGACACAGTTGTCCCTGCTCCGAAGCCAACGGACAGGAGCTCAGCTCTCCTCTGATATGAGCAGGTCTTGAGTGAGGTCTGGGCCCCAGCTCCTAGCTGACTGTTTCAGCGTGACGGTAAAGAACAGAGAAAAGTTCCTTTTGTGCGACATTTTCCTGTCCTTTTTTCCCTTTAAAAAAAATAATCTCTAGAATCCCTCCCAGTGGTTGGAGGAATAGTCCAGGGAACAGGCCAGGATTCTGTGCATAAATGTCCGCCTTGGAGGCCCCCTTCCTGCTGACCAGTGTGTTTTTGGGCCTAGGCTGATGGAGTGGCCGACTGCCGAGGGCAGAAGCTTGAATTGGTGCCCAGCCATCTCCCGCCCTACTCCCAGATGCTCCTCCTGGACGCCAACCCGCTGAGGACCCTGTGGAACCATTCCCTCCGGCACTACCCGGTCCTGGAGAGCCTCAGTCTGCGTGGCTGCCAGCTGGAGCGCATCAGCTGTGGCGCCTTCCAAGAACAGGCCCATCTACGCAGCCTGGCGCTGCCCGACAACTCCCTGTCCGAGAGCTACAGGGAGACGGCAGCTGCCTTCCGCAGCCTGCGGGCTCTGCAGACGCTGGACCTGTCGGGGAACTCCCTGACGGAAGACATGGTGGCCCTCATGCTCCGGAACCTGTCTTCGCTGGAGTCCGTGTCCCTGGCGAGGAACACCGTCATGAGGCTCGACGACTCTGTCTTTGAGGGCCTGGGGCACCTCAGGGAGCTGGATTTGCAGAGAAACTACATCTTTGAGATTGAGGGTGGCGCTTTCGATGGCTTGACCGAGCTGAGGCACCTCAACCTGGCCTATAACAACCTTCCTTGCATTGTGGACTTCAGCCTCACCCAACTGCGCCTCCTCAACGTCAGCTACAACATCCTAGAATGGTTCCTGGCGTCGGGGGCCGAGGCTGCCTTTGAGCTGGAGACGCTGGACCTCTCGCACAACCAGCTGCTGTTTTTCCCGCTCCTGCCCCAGTGCGGCAAGCTGCACACACTCCTGCTGCGGGACAACAACATGGGCTTCTACGGGGACCTGTACAACGCCTCTTCGCCTCGGGAGATGGTGGCCCAGTTCCTCCTCGTGGACGGCAACGTGACCAACATCACCACCGTCAACCTCTGGGAGGAGTTTGCTTCCAGCGACCTCGCTGAGCTGCGCTTCCTGGATATGAGCCAGAACCAGTTCCAGTACCTGCCCGACGGCTTCCTGAAGAAAATGCCTTCCCTTGCGCACCTGAACCTCAACCAGAATTGCTTGGTGACGCTTCATATCCGAGAGCACGAGCCCTCTGGGGCGCTCAAAGAGCTGGACCTGAGCCAGAACCAGCTGTCCGAGCTGCACTTGGCCCCAGGCCTCCACGGCTGCCTGAGGAGCCTCCGGTCGTTCAACCTGAGCTCCAACCAGCTCATGGGCGTCCCCACTGGCCTTTTTGCTGATGCCAGTAACATCACTACAATTGACATGAGCCACAATCAGATCTCCCTTTGCCCCCCGCCGGCGGACCTGCACCGCCTGGGCCCCCCAAGCTGTGTGGATTTCCGGAATGTGGCTTCGTTGAGGAGCCTCTCTCTGGAGGGCTGCGGGCTGGGGGCCTTACAAGACTGTTCATTCCAGGGGACCGCGCTCACCCACTTAGACCTGTCTGGCAACTGGGGGGTTCTGAACGGGACTGTCACCCCTCTCCGGGATATCGCCCCCACGTTACAGGTCCTGTCTCTCAGGAACGTGGGCCTCCGTTCCAGCTCCACGGAGTTGGACTTCTCTGGGTTTGGGAATCTGAGAGACTTGGATCTGTCAGGGAATTCTTTGACCAGTTTCCCACGGTTCAGGGGCAGCCCAGCCCTGCAGACCCTGGATCTGCGCAGAAACTCTCTCACAGCCCTTCCCTGGAGGGCCGTGTCTGAGCAGCTCACCCAAAGTCTACGCACCATCTACCTCAGTCAGAATCCTTATGACTGCTGTGGGGTGGAGGGCTGGGGGTCCCTGCAGCACCTGCACACCATTGCCGACCTGGCCACGGTCACTTGCAACCTCTCCTCCAAGGTCATTCGCCTAATGGAACTGCCCGGAGGCATGCCTCAGGACTGCAAATGGGAGCGGGTGGACATGGGCCTGCTGTACCTGGTGCTCATTCTTCCCAGTTGCCTCACCCTGCTGGTGGCCTGCACCGTCATCTTCCTCACCTTCAGGAAGCCTCTGCTTCAGGTCATCAAGAGCCGCTGTTACTGGTCTTCCATATACTGACCCGGCTCCATGCGGAGGTGAGAAATTGGGCCCCTGCGCCAAAGGACATAGGTTCTCCGCCCGACCTTGGGGCCTGATGCAGAGGATGGAGCTGGTGAATTGAGGTTTAAGTTAAAAGTTTAAAACGTTGCCTTCCTAGTTGTCCCCAAGCTCTTCCTCTATCATTGTGATTCAGGCTCATCATTCTGCTAAAATATTTATTAAGTGATGTTCTGTGACAATAAAACATGTGTCTCTTAAATATTTTTTAAATCAAACCTGGCTTGTTTTCTCTTTCTTCTGTATTTTTTGGTAATTTCACCCAGATTACTTTTCAGCATCCTCCCCTTGGGTGATCCCCATGGAGCTGACCAGAGTGGGCGACAGGTCAGAGCTCCCCGACGATGACAACTCCAAGAGCCTTTCCTATGGTTGTGAGAGTCTGTGCCCCGGGGGTTCCCCAAGGACAGGAGTTTCTGAGCTGGGAGTCTGAGAGAAGGGTTCTCACCTCCTGTGGCGGCTGGCTCTGCCACTGCAGCCAGGGTGGCCCAAATGCCCCGGGTTCGTGCCCACAGTCTGTGTAGGCAAACACGTCCCTTTCATGGAGAAGTTAAGAGAATGACAACTGGGCCCTGAGTTTATTCAAGCAGTAAGCTGAACACCAGGCACAGTCCTTGATCTGATGGAAAGGAAAAAAGAACGTAGACAGGAGTGGCTTCTGCTGACCTGTAGGCTGCCCCTACTCTTCACAAAACCCACAAACAACTCAGCAGAGGTTGAACACCTGCACTCACGACATTCCTGGTTTCCTTCTCCTTCTCTCAGTGGGAATAGAGAACAATTTCTTTGCTCCTCTGCAGAGTTGGGGGGAGACTGGAGTGATGGGGGGTGACACGGACTTGCCCTTTTGGTAGTTTACAATTGTCACTGTCCTTGTGCTTTTTATCCCGCTTATCCAATCATAAAAGGCCCAGTTGCAGGGGTGGGGTTGGGGGTGAGGGGGTGGGGAAAGGACAGAAGTCCCACAAGCTGATTCTATTACCATGGAGACTACACGTCAGCAGAAGTGTTCGGGCTGATCAGAGAGAGAAAAACAGTGGTCTTCATTTGACAAAGCAGAGACTTTCCTCAGCAGCCCTACAAGGGCACCAATAAGGCTCCACACTCTGGCACTCACCGAGATAACCTGTGCTCACTAGTGGTTGCCCTTACCGCCCCTCCCCTTCTCCTGCCAGTGCACTCTCTCCAGCCTGCATGCCCCAGCCCAGAGCCTTGCACATACCTCAGAATGCCTTGGAGCCTCTGTCCAGTGCTGTTGCCTACAAGCCCCGGCAGCCCACGCCCCAAAGACCAGACTGGCCTGATTTCCCCTCCCATCCACACAAACACTTCTTCCTGGGGTCCTGCTGTTTCCCAAGGTGACAAATAGCTAAACGAGACAAATCAGTCTTTCCACGGCTTGTGCATTTATGGCTTCCGTTGAGTTAATGTGTTATCCCTCACATCAGTTACTTTTCTCAGTTTCTTGCAACCGAGGATAATCTCTGTCTGATTTAAGCAGCATGCAGTTTGAGTAAAAGGACATCTGGAAGCCCAGCCTCTCTGGGAAGGCTGAGGAACAGAGTTGGGAAGTGGGCAGGAACCAGGAGGCTACTCGACCATTGGGACCACAGTCCAAATCATGCCACAAGCCATCGCTGCTGGACAACACAGTTTGCCCTGCTGCCTTGGACAGCTCTGGACGGGGCCACCGCCACTGGGGTCACCACCACTGCTGCCACCCATTGCCCAAACGAAGGGCCTCCCAAATTCTGCCATCTTGTGTCACTAGCTCCTGAGCCACAGTCCAGAGTCGGTTGACCTTAGGTCATGTGCCCCTGCCCAGGCAGCAGAAAAAGGGTTCTGCTTCCTATAAATACTTGCAAGGGGTGGAGTTCTCAAAACAGGAAGGGAAGTTCAATGTTGAGAAGACAGAAAGACAAATGTGCACCACACCCTTTCAGGCAGCATGCGCATTCAGCAGAGGACTTCGTGAAGCAAGTTCTTGGCATGAAGGAATGACTCAAGGGGTCGGGCAAGGCTTTCAAAGCCACTCGAGTCCCACCACGTAGCTCAACACCCACACTCTACCTGTTCTTGGGGCCTAGCCTCACAGAATGGCAAATTGCAAAGACAGGACAGAGTCCTCCTCTTGCCCCTGGTAGTGACTTCAGAAGGCTGTGGCCTTGTCTAAGTCGATCAGTCCATCCCCAGGGTCCAAAGGTGATTTCCTAGGTTTGTGTCAATATGGTGAGAAGAACGGGAAGAGCGGGTGGATTTTGTATCCCGTCCTGAGCTAGGGTTCACCAGCAAATTCTGTCCCTTTGTCTTCCTCGGCCCATCCCTCCCTCCACCTACAGGAGAAGATTCTACTCTTCCTCAAGTCTACCACTTGAGGCATGAGGACCCACAGGGCCTGTTTCGAGTTCCCTGGCAGGACCAGAAAGTGTGTGCCTCGGGCCTCCCAGACAGCCAGATTGAACCAAGTGGGTCTTCCTCAATGGGTGGGAAGTGAGGCCACCTCTAGTTGCCACATGCCAGAATATTCAGAATGAAAGATAAATAATGTCAGAGACTGAACTGTTAACCTGAGTGAGAATTATTCAGATTTTTAAAACTCAGTCATAAAACAAGCACTTAAGTTTTTCCCAGAGGCACAAAATAAGTCGCTAGGGGTCCACTGATTTTTTTGAAGGCCCCTAGTTGCAAAAAATTGGCTAAACTATAATCCTTATTTTGTATCACTGGTCCTTTGTCATCATGGATCCATACAGGGTCCACTTTTGCTTCATGCGCCAGATAGCTTCCATGTGCCCCTCCAGATGCACTCCCCACCCTCCCCTGTCCTGCCCCGAGAGATTTACCTCAATGTGTTTCCTCGTTTCTGGTTTCCAATAGTAATTGGCTAAGAAGAAGCCTTGGTAGATCAGAAAGGAGGAAGATAGTGAGGTCAGGGCATTCCCTATGGATTTGTCTCAAACTGGTCACACTTAAAACCAAAATTCACTCTCCTCTTAAGGTAGCACTTTCTACACACACTGCTGTATCGAGGTTCTAGGAGCCGCTAGAGATGGGTAAAAGTTCTTTCATTACCAACCCCATGTCACTGCATTAGGCCTTGTGCTTTGCCTTTCCCTGCCCATCCCTCCGTAAACAGTCTCCTAAATCCTCCTCGAGTTATCCTTGTTTGACTAGGATTCCTACATTTACTCATCTGGTTCCAGTGGGACATTGAGGAATGCAGTCAGCTATGTATTTAGTAATGCTGAGCCAGAGAAATCTTGGTACTGGGGCCGGAAAGCCACAGAAGGCTAAAGGATCCAGCCAGGGGTGTAGAGGCAAATCCCCTACAGCTGGTCGTCTCTCTCCAAACTAGAGAGGGAGAAGTTTCCAGGCTTGGAGACCTTCTTTTAAAAAGTATGAGTATTGTGGGGCACCTGGGTGGCTCAGTCAGCTAAGCATCCGACTCTCCATTTCAGCTCAGGCCATGATGTCAAGGTTGTGAGATTGAGGCCCGTGCAGGCTCTGCACTGAGTGAGGGGTCTGCTTGAGATTCTCTCCCTCCCTCTGCCCTGCCCCAACTCTCCCTGATCATGCCCTCTCTCTAAATACATAACTAACTAACTAACTAACTAAATAAATAAATAAAATTTGGAAACCTGGGTATTGTGATGGCATGGCGTCAAAGAAAACAGGCAATGGGGCTGGGGAGAAAAGTGTTATAAACCAAAGAAAAAGGAAAATACTCCTCACTAGCTGCAGTGTCTTCTCCATCCTTATCATTAATTAGTAAGTGTTTATTTGGGGCTAAGCTTTTATATGGAGAATTTCATTTAACTTGGGCAAATCTCTGGCTGAGGGCAGTTCAGTTTTGCCCAAGGTCAAAGTGAGGGGGGCGGGGTGGGCAGGGAGACATCAGCTTTAAGCTGAAGAAGAGAATGGGGTTTTGGCAACTTGACCATCTTTACCAAGTCCACTCAACCATCCTCGGACAGCACCTCCCAGGGGGCTGGCTGCTGCTGGCCAGCGCACATGGGCTGCCTAAATGGTCAGTATGGGGAGGTTCACATGGGGCACAGGTGAGCAAGTCCACAGTATTGAAGACCTCCGAGAGCTCAGGCGGCTCTTGGTCTCAGTGTCACCATGCGTGGTCCACGAGGACCCCAAAACCCCAGAAAGGACAAGCAGAGGAGAACTGCTGGACACAGGCCTCCACGTTCCGCATGGAGCCTCTCTCACACTGTCTTCTCAGGGCTCCTAAAATGCTCTTTAATGCGTGTTCTCAGGGGCTGCTTGTGTCTTTCACACTTTCGTTTTAGTTGTCCCGTCATCACGTCCACGCTATGGTGTCCTCAGCAGCTTTTCGTGGACATTCCTCAGGCGCTCAGTACTGCACTTCTGCCGCCTTCAGATCTGTTAATATGGAAAATATGGAAAACTAGATTCCAAACTTCCGTCATCTTGAAAGCTCTTATCCTTGAACATGACAGTCCCTCCCTTGGCTTATTTCACAGCTGTTTCGCTTATAAAGGGCAACATGAACCATTTTATGTATAAGACCATGCACAGAGTTACTCATACCAACTGAGCCTGTGTCACAAACATTAACCCCTACTTACTTCAGGCAACGCCCCATGTTGCTGAGACTGAGAGAAATTTCTCACATCATCTCAAAATCTTAGGGGAGGCAGCCTTAGCAGATCACAGTTTGAAAACGGTCTTTCACACAGATCTCCAAAACACATTATCTAAGAGGAGGGCTTGGGGAAGGTATATGGCCAAATCCAATTTAAATGGGGATAAAATTGGGCTTGAACACTGGACTGGCCTAGAAAGTACAACCCCAAAGGGGCCTCTGGGCCTCCAAGGAAGAAATAGGGCCAATGTGGGGAGGGCACAGAGAGCGAGCAGGAGGGTCATGCTTTCTGGAGGGTGGGTGTGTTTCTTTCTTTTCCGGCTACTGTTATCGATGCAGTAAGCACGTCCCTTCTGCTGAATGCCCTGGAGAGGAAGCCCCGAGCTTCCTGTTGTCTTACCAGTGCTGCAAAATGCAAGCTAGAAATAAAGAAAAATGGGGAAAAGAGGAAGCAATGGGAAGCTCCTCTGGCTAGGTCAGGGATACCAGACTCCAGGCAGAAATGCAGCTCCCCTTTTCCCGGAGAGGTAGAGAAAAAGGTACATCCCAGATGTCAGCTGCTTCTCACATCAATCAGGATCCAGAAAATCATCTCCCATGAAAAGGACCTTTTTGAAAGACAACAGAATAGACAACAAAGTCAAAGATCTTATAAGGAAGAATAAAGAAATGTGTACAGGGAGATATTGCCAAAGAAATGCACCCACCCTACCCGCATGCCGGTTCAATGCCCTTAAGATCCTTCTGTTTATGAGAATTTACCCCCAACGTTTTACAGTGTTGGAAAGAATCAGATTCAGTTTTGTTTTGCTGCTGAGAGCATTTTCTTGCTCTTTGCCCTCTACAAGATACTTCCTGAGATTTAACTGAAATAACGTCCTGACCCCTGGCGTGGAGTAAACAGGTGGCACCAACAGGTTGCCATACGTACGGATTTACTTATTTATATCATCAGAAAACTTAAACCACTTAGCAAAAGACGCTATTCTCACCTTGCATTCCACTGGCCAGCTTTTTTCTTTAGTTCTTTAAAAAGCCAGTTTTATCCCCATTAAAATCTGCTTTGGCCACGTACCTTCCCCAAGCCGTGCTGTTAGATCATGTTTTTTGGAGATCTGTGGGAAAGGCTGTTTTCAAATTGCAGTCTGCTAATGCCCCCTCCCCCTAAAACTTTGAGATGATGCAAGAAACTTCTTTTAAACTCTTCAGGCCAACCCTGACTTTCCTGAACTCGATTTCTTTAACAATATTATCTTCCTCTACTGCCTGTGTTTCACATCACAGAACATCCTTCCTCCGAAGGAGATAAAAACAACAAAAATTCCACTGTGATCGTCAGGGTCCATTAGAGAAGGAAACTCCCTCCGACTTTCTGACTTTTCAAAAATGTCATACTTTCCCCTTGAAATATGACTAAGTTTGTCTACCCCAACTGCGTGTCCTATGGTTTTCCTAACTGGCCAAGTATCTGCTGCCTGGAGCATAGTGATAGAGGCAAAGAGGCACCGACATCCTGGGTGCTAAAATCACCTTTCTTTCTTTATTTTTTTTTATTATATCCAACTTTATTTCTAAAGATAATGTTTTCCTACCTCACTCCACTCTTCTTTGCTAGAAGCTCCAACGATATTTAACTTCTGGAAGATTATCAGATATTCTGCAATATGTATCATATCCTGGAGAAAAGACCTGATGTCTGTGTCCAGGGACAACCTAACATACCAAAGGTCTGCAGAGGAAGGTGCCCAGCTCCCTCAGTTGGCTCTCCTTGGGAGTGGCGAGCACTGTGATGAAGACCAAGTTAAGTTTTCTTTTCCTTTTCATTGTTGAAATGGAATGCTGCCATTAATTGCAAAAACGGCTACCAATTCTACTAAAGCATTAACTGAAGCCAATATGATGCAAGTGGTTCATTAAGAAAGGAAAAACTGGGGGCATCTGAGTGGTTTCCTTGGTTAGCATCTGACTCCTGATCTCAGCTCAGGTCTTGATCCTCAGGGTTATGAGTTCGAGCCCCATGTTGGGCTCCATGCTGGGCGTGGAGCCTACTAAAAATAAGAGAGAAAGAGGGGAAGGAAGGAAGGAGAAAGAAGGAAGAACGAAAAGACTGTACAGATATAGTCCAGGAATTGAAAGCTTAAATGATCATAATGTAAAAAAGGGGTGGGGTAACATTATGTGGATTGGGTAGAAATGAAAACACAGTGCAGCTCATGAGTATGTTAAATTGTTGAGCAAGATCAATCCAATGGATCTAGAGAAAATAATTGCCCAAGGTAAGGCAAAGACACAGTGGCCTTCATTTAAGTTCCAGTTTCACATGGATTTTAGTACCATTTGGATATTGTATGAGGATAGACAGATGAAGAAATTATACGGGGAGAGAAAAAAGACAGTCCAAAAATGGAAAAAGAATTTTTATGAATATTAAAGGATAAAAGCTTAACACAACAGTAGAAACTCATAGTGTACAAAAATATGAAATAGGACAAATTAATAACAAAAAAAAGACTTAAAAAGGGAAGAAAGTAAAGAGATTTGATTTCATAAAGGCAGTTACCCTTCAGAAACAAAAGGACTGTTTGCATAAAGAGTGTGTTCACAAACAAGAAACTGGTATTTGTGAAGTCCCTCCTGAAATAGAATCCTGTGCATGAAAGGAATGAAGGCACAGATTCTTTAAAATACACTTTGTTGGGCACCTGGGTGGCTCAGTCGTTAATCGTCTGTTCGGCTCAGGTCACGGTCCCGGGGTCCCGGGGTGGAGCCCTATGTCGGGCTCCCTGCTGGATGGGAAGCCAGCTTCTCCTTCTCCCACTCCCCTTGCTTGTGTTCATTCTCTCTCTCTCTCTCTCTCTCTCTCTCTCTCTGTCAAATAAATTTTTAAAATCTTTAAAAAATAAATAGATAAAATATACTTTGTCTACTTTTGGCTGCTGGTACTTGCATTCAGGTTCTCAAGGGGGAGGAGTTCCTGAACTATTTAGCCTTCTCTGGGTTTGGGCAGTCCCACACCCTACCCCCCTCCTCTAGGAGGTAGAACAACTTTGTACTTTTTTTTTTTTTTTAGGATTTTATTTACTTATTCGACAGACAGAGATCACAAGTAGGCAGAGGCAGGCAGAGAGAGAGGAGAAAGCAGGCCCCCCGCGGAGCAGAGAGCCCAATGTGGGGCTCCGTCCCAGGACCCTGGGATCATGACTTGAGCCGAAGGCAGAGGCCCCAACCCACTGAGCCACCCAGGCATCCCCAACTTTGTACTTTTTAAGTTAATTCAGACAAGTGGTAAAACCTTTTAACGACTGGATTTTATTTTCTTCTGATAGCTATTAACTTAAGTACGCTCCCCTTTTTGGGCACTTAAGACCTCATAAGTAGGTACAATTTGTTTCCCAAGCCTCAAAGGAAGAATATTGCTAATACTCTAATTACTCAAGAAGCTCAGCATCTGGTGGCTGGTGCTGAAATCCGTTAGGTGGTCACTGAATTGATCACTCTTTCCCCTCCTGATTTATTTAATCTTCCCTTACCAGTTTGCACGCACTTGCCCCCATTCCTCGCTTTTCTTTCATTTTTAGGTGCTCTTCTTGGGTTTATTTTTGTGAGTTCATGACCAAATTTCATTTCTTTTGGAGGTCCAATGTTGATTTATTTGCCCCATAAATGTCAGTCTCTGTACTCTCGCAAAATGTTGGACTTACTGTTTAGTTTTGTATTTTGTTTGTAGTTTTAATCACTGAGTCATTTAGGGAGAAGTAGTTCTGTTGCATGGTAACCAAGATGGTTACCGTCATGGCTCGTTTGTCAAGACTTAACTGATGCCTGAACTTTCACGTCTGTAAGGTTTGTTCATTTTTAGAGGACAATTCAAGTTTGAGTTGGTAGCCGAAACTACTAGGTTCTCATATTACTGGGTTTCAATATTAAATTCTAGATCCTGCTTAATTTCTGTCAGGGTATGACAATGCTTGCTCATCACCTCTTATGAGATGACTGAATATAGTCTCTTCCAGGGGCTTGTATCAAATGAGGGAGGGTTGCTGTTTGAATGATCCTGCTCCTTTCAGTCCTCAATGACTAACAATTTCTACCTTTCATGGGAGATAGTCTTCTTCCCGAGCCCAAACTATTCTTTTCTACATAAATGATTTTTTTATTTAAAAAAAAATTTTTTTAAAGATTTTATTTATTTGACGGACAGAGATCACAAGTAGGCAGAGAGGCAGGCAGAGAGAGAGGAGGAAGCAGGCTCTCGGCTGAGCAGAGAGCCTGATGTGGGGCTCCATCCCAGGACCCTGAGATCACAACCTGAGCTGAAAGCAGAGGTTTTAACCCACTGAGCCATCCAGGCACCCTGATTTTTTCTTAGATTTTATTTATTTATTTGACAGACAGAGACCACAAGTAGGCAGAGAAGAAGGCGGTGGCGGGGGTGGGGGTGTCCCTGCTGAGCAGGAAGCCCAATATGGGGCTCCATCCCAGGACCCTGAGATCATGACCTGAGCCAAAGGCAGAGGCTTAACCCACTGAGCCACACAGGTGCCCCATGATTTTTTTTTTTTTTTTAACTAGCCATTTAATGATAAGTTTTTCCGCTGTCAGTTCCTGAGCACTGATAGTAGGAAGGCGGGACGGTCTCAGGCCTGGCTGTTGAATCTATTCTGAGGTTACTCACAAGTCAGGAGCACACTGGGACAACAGAAGAGGTTTAGACTGGGAGTTATAGCCCCTGGGTATGGTCCCAGCGTGGCTTCTCACTCGATGTGTCTCCTTAAATGCACACATTTCTCTCTTGTACTTCGCCTTCCTCGCCTGCAAAATAAGGAAGTTGGACTAGATCATCTCTATAGCATTCTGCAAATCTAACATTCCGTGGTTCTAAGGAGCTTTCTGTTGGACTATGTGAATGAAGCTGGCAACTATTATAAATGTTTATAAATAAAACATTAATTTGAAAAATAAAATTAGACCGAGTGGGAGGGGTCAGCTTAGGTAAGAGATGAAGCAGTATAAAGGTTCCTGACGTGTTGATAGTCCAGAGATGATAATAAAACTGCATTAGCCTCTGCTACACATTTTATCTTACTGTGTATAACTGTGAGCTTCCAGATTTCTGAGAACACTTATATGGATTTTTTGTTTGGTTGTTGTCTGTGAGGCTTTCACCAACTTTGGTCCAGTAACCCTCTGAGACTGGTATGTCTGAGCTCTGCCTTTCTCTTCAGGGTCCCAGGATCCACCTAAGGGATACTGACCAGAAACCTCCCTCATAATGCCCTCAAAGTGGGCTGGAATTCCCCTCTGCCCCAAACCAACGGACAGCAGCTGAGGAGTACAGGGCAAGAGGAAGGTTAGAAGTTACCAAGCATGACAAGGGGTGCTCTGCTGGAGAACTGCCCACAGGTTTCTTGGTATCAGTCAACCGGGACTTAAAAAAAAAAAAAAAAAAAGGAAACAGCTTTATCACTCCACTACCACATCCTCAAATCTGATGTCCTTATCAGGGAATTACAGCTCAGTGTCTTCTCTATGATTTCAACATCACAGACCCTTTAGTTTTGTTTAACTTTTTTTTTTTTTTAAGATTTTATTTGTTTACTTGACTGAGAGATGGAGAGAGAGAGCACACACAGGTAGAGCGGCAGGCACAGGGAGAGGGAGCAGCAGATTCCCCACTGAGCAGGGAGCCCGATACGGGGCTCAGTCCCAGGACCCTGGGATCATGACCCGAGCCAAAGGCAGCTGCTTAACTGACTGAGCCACCCAGGCACCCCAGTTTTGGTTTTTTGTTTTTTTTTTTGTCAGAGAGAGAGCGAGAGCGAAAGCGAACACAGGCAGACAGAATGGCAGGCAGAGGCAGAGGGAGAAGCAGACTCCCTGCCAAGCAAGGAGCCCGATGTGGGACTCGATCCCAGGACGCTGGGATCATGACCTGAGCCGAAGGCAGCTGCTTAACCAACTGAGCCACCCAGGTGTCTCAGGCACCCCAGTTTTGTTTAACTTTTTAAGAAGAGTCATTCATTTGCTTGGGGTTTATATCAAGTCCAAATGCCCAGAAATACCTTACTCCTTGTTCCATGCCCTTCGGCGCTCTACAGCAAGGAAGTGGGCATGGATCCCTAAGATACTTATTTATTCAGCAAATATTTAGTGAGCCTCTGCTTTGTGTCCGCTATGTGTTAGCTCTGGGGACTCGTACAAAGCTGTTTTTCTTTTCACTGATTGTCACTCACAGTTACTTTTCTTCACTTCCCTCTCCTGCTCCTCTTCCACTTTTCCTGACTCTGTTCAGTCTCCTTGAGACCTGAGTCCTGAATTACTACTACACTGATGAGTATAGGGCTGAGGTACTCCTTGTTATATTCGGGCAGTTTCAGAATGAGTGTGTCAGGAGACGCCTGGGTGGCTCAGTCGGTTAAGCGTCTGCCTTCTCCTCAGATAGTGATCCCAGGGTCCTAGGATTGAGCCCCACATTGGGCTCCTTGCTCAGTGGGGAGCCTGCCTCTCCTCATGCTTGTGCTCTCTCTCTCTCTGACAAATAAGCAAATAAAATCTTCAAAAAAATTAAAAAGAAAGAAAGAAAGAGAGTGCCACACACTCTTTTAACATATGCTCTTTTCTGTGTTTTCAGTTTTCTTAATTTGATGTGCTCCTGAAAGACGAAAGAGTTTCTGTTCCTATGTCAACTACGCATTTGCCACATAATACAAATCTGCACAGGGGTCCGCTTTCCTTCTTGATGCTAAAGCTGGGTGACACAGACATCAATCCATCACAGGTCCAGGCATCCCAAAGATTCTTGAGTCCCTGCTCTGAGCCTCAGAATCCCAAAGAAACTCAGGAAAAGTAACATTGGTTTGAGCCCTAGTGCCAGTCAATGGTCTACTTATACTACTTTCAAATCCATTCTGGACCCTTGCCTGCCTTGCCCTGGACCCATCCACACTAATATAAAGAATGATTTAATAACTAATGAAAGAGGGGCGCCTGGGTGGCTCAGTGGGTTAAAGCCTCTGCCTTGGGCTCAGGTCATAACCCCAGGGTCCTGGGATCAAACCCCAAATTGGACTCTCTGCTCAGCAGGGAGCCTGCTTCCCCTCCTCTCTCTCTCTGCCTGCCTCTCTGCCCACTTGTGATCTCTGTCCGTCAAATAAATAAATAAAATCTTTAAAAAGAAAAAGGAAAAAAAACTAATGAAAGGAAGAAAGAAAGAAACATTCCCTTACAGAATTCCAAATAATGCATGTAGCTATCCCCCACTAGATCCTCCCATCTCCTTTGGTTTTGAGTGTGGGCTCGAGTTAGCAACTGGCTTCCAAAGAACATGGAGATGGGAAAATAGCAACTTTACAGTAGAGGGATGTGGCAGGCATCACTTTTAATCAAGTGATCAAGATTAATATCACCAGGCATGTCATGTGGCTATGACATGCTCTCGGATATGATGTGGTGAGATGGGCACTTCATCTCTGTGGTATTCT
Source organism: Mustela erminea (assembly GCF_009829155.1). Lineage (NCBI taxonomy): Eukaryota > Metazoa > Chordata > Mammalia > Carnivora > Mustelidae > Mustela > Mustela erminea. The sequence continues at coordinate 103,194,845 of NC_045614.1, forward strand.
TTCCAAAAACCCATAACCTTAGTCTAATCATGAGAAAAACAGAAGACAAATCCAATCTGAGAGACATTCTATAAATACCTAACCAGTACTCCTCACAACCTCCAGGTCATGAAAAACAAGGAAAGACTTAGAAACTAATAACTAAACACAACCTATTATCCTGGGTTGGATCCTGGAATAGACAAAGGTCATTAATGAGAGAATCTGGTGAAATATGAGTCTGGAGTTTAACTAACAGTAATGTACCAATGTTGGTTTCTTAGTTCTAACAAGGAGAAACAAATTGGGAGAGGTATGAGAACTTTCTGTGCTGTCTCTGCAACTTTTCTGTAAATCTGAAATTATTCCAAAACAAAAATTTTTTTATGTAAAAAGTTGTCTAGCAAGACTTATTAAGAAGAAAAAAAACACAAATTATCATTATCAGGAATGTGAATAAGAATATTGCCACAGGGACGCCTGGGTGGCTCAGTTGGTTAAGCCGCTGCCTTTGGCTTAGGTCATGATCCTGGGGTCCTGGGATCGAGTCCCACATTGGGCTCCTTGCTTGGCAGGGAGCCTGCTTCTCTCGCTGCCTCTGCCTGCCTCTCTGCCTGCTTGTGTATACTCTCTCTCTCTGGCAAATAAATAAAATCTTAAAAAAAAAATATTGCCATAGATCCTACAACATTCAAAAGATTATAAGATGACATACTACCTTTGTGCAATAAATTTAGTGATTTAGGTAAAATTAGCAAAGTCCTTGAAAAATACAAGGAAACTGATACAGAAGAAAGACAAAATCTGAACAGTTCTATAATTTAAATCTGCAATTAAATCACCCCACAAAGAAAATTCAGTTTTCTTTCAGTTACTCAAAATAGTTTAAAAAGACACAATATAGGGCACCTGTGGGCCTCAGTCAGTTAAGCAGCTGCCTTCAGCTCCAGTCATGATCCCAGGGTCTTGGAATGGAGCTCCACATCAGGCTTCTTGCTCACTGACTACCGTGCTTCTCCCTCTGCCTGCCACTCCCCATGCTTGTGCTTGCTCTCCCCCGCCCTCATATCAAATAAATAAAATATTTTAAAAGAGAGAGAGAGAGAAAGAAAGAAGGGGCACCTGGGTGGCTCAGTCAGTTAGGCGTCTGCCTTCAGCTCAGGTCATGATCACGGCGTCCTGGGATCAAGCCCTGCATCAGGGTCCCTGCTCAGTGGGAAGCCTGCTTCCCCTCTCCAACTCTCCCCTGCTTGTGTTCCCTCTCTCACTGTGTGTGTGTCTCTCTCAAATAGATAAAATCTTTTTTCTTTTTAATTTTTTAAAGATTTTTTAAAAAAATTTGTTTGACAGACAGAGATCACAAGTAGGCAGAGAGGCAGGCAGAGAGAGAGGAGGAAGCAGGCTCTCCGCTGAGCAGAGAGCCTGACATGGGGCTTGAGCCCAGGACCCTGGGATCATGACCTGAGTCGAAGGCAGAGGCTTTAACCCACTGAGCCACCCAGGTGCCCTCAAATAGATAAAATCTTTAATTAAAAAAAAAAAAAAGAGAGAGAAAGAAAAACAGAAAGATACAATATAAATATTGTTCAAATACTTTTGAAGAGTAAAAGGAATTCTTCCCAATCTGTTTTATGATGTGAAGATAATCTGATATCAAAAAAGAAAAATTACATTATATTACACAAAATTATTTATTCTAAAGATTTATTTATTTGAGAGTGCGAGAGAGAAACTGTGTGCATGCACACCCAAACGGGGGAAAGGGCAGAGGGAGAGAATCTTCAAGCAGACTCCCTGCTGAGTGTGGAGCCCAATGGGGGGAGGCAGGGGCTCAATCTCATGACCCATGAGATCATGCCCAGAGCTGAAACCAAGAGTTGGACACTCAACTGATTGAGCCACCCAGGCACCCTCACAAAAGAAAATTATTAACCAATAAATATCTTTCATGAACTAGATATAAATATCTCAACCTAAAATATTAGCAAGTCAAATCCAGCAATATACCAAAAAAAAAATCATATCTTGATCAGTAATGTCATGTTTATTTCAGTAATGCAAGATTACTATAACAGTTGAAATCAATGAATGTAAATTTTACATTAAAGATTAAAGAAGATGGAGCACATGGGTGGCTCAATCAGTTGAGTGTTTGCCTTCAGCTCAGGTCATGATTCCAGAGTCCCAGGATGGAGCCCAGCATTGGGCTCCCTGCTTGGCGGTGAGTCTGCTTCTCCCTCTGCCTTTCACCGTGTTCAAGCTCTCTCTTTCTCTTTCTCTCTCTCTCTCAAATAAATAAATGGAATCCCTAAAATAAATAAATAAATATTAAAGGAGAATAATCATGTAATCCTCTCAACAGCAAAAATGCATTTGACAGAATTCTATACCTGTTAATGACAAAACACTTGGCAAACAATTCACTGAAAGAAACCCTTTAATCTAATTAATGGCATCTATCTACACCTTGTAGATGTCATTATACTTAATGCTTAAATATTGAACGCTTCCCCCGACATCAGAAACATGACTGATTGGTGGTGGTGTCACCACCAATATTCAATATTGTACCAGAGGTTGTAGCGATTACTATACAACAAAAGAACAAAGGCATAAAAATGAGAAATAAAGAAATAAAACTGTCATTATTCACAGATTATATGACAATATACACAGAAAGTCTAAAATAATCTGCAAATAAACTATTAGAATTCATGAATTAAATAAAGTTGCTAGATAGAAAATCAATATGGAAAAACCAGCTGTACTTTTATACATTCTACAATCAATTAGAAGATCAAAATCTTAAAAACAGTACTTATAATAACATAAAAACACCAAATACTTAGAAATAAAAACAATGAAGGATATGCAGGAGAAGAGACCTGTACTAAAACCTATAAAACATTGCAAAGAGAAATTAAAGATATATATATAAATGGAGAAATATACCATGTTCATGGATTGGAAGACTCATATTGCTAAGATGCTGCATGTCACCACATTGATCTACAGATTCACTGCAATCCCAATCAAAATCCCAGGAAGATTATTTTTTGTAGAAATTGGTGGTAAAACTTAAAAATTTATACAGAAATGGAAAGGACTTAGAAGAGTCAAGATATACTCAAGAAGAGCAAAGCTGGAAGCATTACATTACCAGATTTCAAGACTTAGTATAAAGCTACAATTAATCAATCCTGCATTGTATGGGGGTAAGTCAAGGAAATACATTCATAGAAGAGACTAGAGAATTCAAAAGTAAAGTTAACACATATACTGTCACTTTATGTACAACAAGGGCACCACTGAAATTCAGTGGGAAAGACAGTCTTGTCAATAAGTGGGACTAGAGCAACTGGATAGTCTCACAGGGGAAAAAAAAGATCCTCTATCTCATATCACCTACAACATTTCATTTGAAATAGATCATAGACCTAGACGTTAAAACTAAAACAATAAAATTTCTAAAAGAAATGAGAGCATATCATTATGACTTTGGGATAGGCAAAGATTTTTTAGGCAGAACATACAAGGCAATACACAAAAGGAATAAAAGGATGCTTTAAACTGATTAAAATTAAGACTGGATATCAAAGAAACACTATTAAGTGAAAAATCAGGCCTTATACTGGAGAAGATTTTCACAATTTCTATAGCCAAGAAAGGACTCATTATCAGAATATACAAAGAACGTCTACAAATCAGTAAGAAAAAACCCGACAATCTAATTCTTTTAATGGGCAAAAGCCACAAACAAGTTTTCACAGAAGAGGATATCCAAATGGACAAATAAGCACATAAAAAGAAGCTCAAATAAAGAAAGTGCAATTCAGTCCATAATAATTTAGTAACACTCATTCACTACCATGACTTGTATTTTTAAGAGACTAATAATACCAAGTGTTAATGAGTAAATGAAACAACTGAACTCTATCCTGGTGGGAATGCAGGATAACTTTGGGAAATAGTAGGATAGTAGGTATTTATGCTAATTAAATGCCTATCCTACAAGCCAGCAATCCCATTCCTAGTATATACCCAAGGAAATCTCCACCAAAAAAGTATGTGCTAGGACATTTCTAACAGTTTTATTCATAATAACTAAACACTATCAACAAGCTAAAAGTTTATCCATAGAGGGCTGGGTAATTCAATTGTGATATTCATAGTGTAATTCATAGAATGGAATACCACATAGAGACATAAAAGAGGGAATTATTGTTACATTGTTACATATAACATATATATAAAAATAGATATATATATATTTATTTATTTATTTATTTTACATATAACAGTGGATGAAATCTTCCCACCCTATGTTAACCAAAGGAACTGGATGCCAAAGAATGCATACTGTTTGATTCAATCATGTTCAAGAAAGATGAAAACAATCTATGGTTGTAGCAGTCAGAGTAGTTGTAATATTTGAGAGAGGTGGGTAATGACAAGGAAGGGGCATAAGGTAGTTTCCTGGGGTGCTGGAGATGTGCTCTACCTCTAATTTGGTGGCATTACATAGGTGTATATATGAAAATATTCACCGAACTGCACATTTAAAATTAATGAACTTGGGGCACACTGCTGGCTCAGTCAGTATCAGACGCTACTCTTGATCTCAGGGTAGTAAGTTCAAGTCCCGTGTTGGGTGCACAGATTACTCAAAATCTTTTTTTTTTTTTAAGTTTTTATTTATTTATTTGTCAGATTGAGAGAGAGCACAAGCAGAGGGAGTGGCAGGCAGAGGGAGAAGCAGGTTTCCAGCTGAGCAAGGAGCCTGATTCAGGACTTGATCCCAGGACCCTGGGATCATGACCGGAACCGAAGGTAGACACTTAACGGACTGAGCCACCCAGGTGCCCAAGAGTACTTAAAATCCCTAAAAAAAAAAAAAAAAAAAAGACACACTTTGCTACACTTCAGTAACTTAAAAAGAACTATGGAACAAGAATGGTAACCAATCTAGACAATAATAACAATGCAGACAACAGATAATAAAAGTCAGGACCAATGCAGTGGGTATGGAGATGGATGTTGGGGCTGGTGGGGGTCATAATTTCTGAGTTGACTCTTCAGAACTTAGTATTATCAACAGTTGTATCAACTAACTCCTAAGAAAGAAAGAAAGGTGTAAAAATAGCCATCTCATAATAACTAAATATATTTCTTCTCTTTTCAATTGCATCTTGTATTTTAAAGTTGACTTTGGCTTTAAATATTTGATATAAATATTTTCTTTCAAAAAGTGAATTGCCAAGTGTTACAACCCAGTTTAGGAAAAGTTGCCAAAGGGCTTGTTAATTACCTAACACACAGAAACAAACTGTGAGAAAACAAAAACAGAAAAGGAGCTGTGGGAATCAGGCCTGTGAGTAACAAAAAGATGCTTTCTCTGGCAAGTGGTGAACGATTGGCATTAAGTATGAAGGTGACTACATTTTCTCACGCAGAAGAAGGAAAGAGATGGAGAAATGTCTGCAGAGAGGATTTTTTTTTTTTCAAAGAAGGGTGCAAACAAAACATATTGCACTACCCTAAGGCAACTGAGCTGTTTATAATTATTAGGGCTGATTTGGTAGCCAACAGATGAAGTTCCTACAATGAAAGCAATTCTAAGCCTAAGTTTGGCCACACACACATAATGTTCATTATCAAGAGGGTATAAAAACAGTCCTAAAATTAGTTTTGTGGACTTGATGAAGCCCCAGGGCTCTGTCCCTTTAAGCACTCCACCTCACTGGAAATAAGTCGTTCTGTGTCTAGGTCCCATCAGAGGCTTTGTTAATGAGCAGAATGGATATTAGAGATGCTTTACTGCTGAAATTAGCAGTGTGACAACATGTGTGGGTTCTCTAGAAATCCTGAAGAGCATCTCTGCCATTGCATGTTCAGGGTCACAGGTTGGTGGCCCATACCCCGGACGATGGTACTCCGGGCTTGTCACCTAAATGGTCCCTGTGATCCACAACATTCCTGGCCTTTTGAGTTTGACAAGATGGTAGCTGAATCCTGATGAGAGAATAATATTTTTGTTTGTTTGTTTCAAAAGAAATGGAGTACAGAGTCCTGGGTCTTCATCAAGTCCTTTTTCTTTTTAGAGGTTGTAAACACTGGTAGGGTTTGTACGGGGCGGAATGTAGAAATCATAGCTACAAAGACAGGCTGAGTTCTAAAAGAGCCTAGTTGACGGATTACTGAAACCAGTGTTCAGATCCTACCTCTGCCACTCACATGATGTTAGGTTGCCTACTATTTGCTTCACTCTGCCTTAGTTTCTTAATCTGTATTATCCAAACAGAAATTTCTCTGTGAGGAAATTCTCTGAAAGGATTCCAAATCCAGCAGATTCAAGCATCTGACATTGGCACACTCCTGCCCCCTGGTGGTTACTTTTTAGAACTATGTGAGTTGAGGTAAGGGCACAAATAAAATGTGGAAACTGTAAAAACAAAAATCATGAGATGCCTTCCTTGTAGTGCACTTTAGCTTTTTGGTTGTTAATTTTCTTGCTCTTCAGTGTTTTTACCCTCCACTACTAGTCCAAGCACACACTGCAGGAAATTTCAAGAGTCATCCAATTACCCCAGGGGAACTGTAGTTTATTTGCTTGCATTTGTACATTTCTTCCTCCTCCAGATCTCAAGGATTTGTGGAGCATAGTCATGTCTTTTTGTCATTAGCCTGGCCTTTTTAGGCGGTATGACCATAGAGTCAAACAAAACCATGGGAGATACACGGTATCCACCAGGAGATCATTTAAATATGTAAAACTATTGTCGCACTAGAAGGTGTAGAGAATATGAGAAAAATTGAAGATTGAATGGAGTAAATTGATAAATTGAATTTAATTAAGAAGTGAAGCCACTGAGTTATGAAACTTTACCCAACCTAATTAGGTGACTAAGTGGAAAGGAGTTCAAAGAATTATCAGGGCTTTTAATTGGACTCAACTGAATAGGATTACCAATTCAACCCTATTGGTAGAGCAAATTTCTTTCTTGTTATTTTTTTTTAATATTTTATTTATTTACTTGACAGAGAGAGACACAGTGAGAGAGGGAGCACAAGCAGAGGAGTTGGGAGAGGGAGAAGAAGGCTTCCATGGAGCAGGATGCCCCCCGAGGACCCCAGGATCATGACCTGAGCCGAAGGCAGATACCCAACCATTGAGCCACCCAGGCGCTCCACAAATTTCTTTCTTAAAAATATGTATTTTCGGGCGCCTGGGTGGCTCAGTTGTTAAGCAGCTGCCTTTGGGTCAGGTCATGATCCCAGGGTCCTCAGATTGAGCCCCACATGGGGCGCCCTGCTCCTCCGGAAGCCTGCTTCTCCCTCTCACACTCCTCCTGCTTGTGTCTCTCTCTCTGTGTCTCTCTCTGTCAAATGAACAAATAAAATCTTTAAAAAAGTGTATTTTCCTCCTTTTCATGACGGTGAATGTGAGTTTGGAGTTGGAGAAAGATGGGAAGCAAAGACAGAAAGAAAAGGAGTTGGAAGAAGATCTCAGAAATGCAGGTGGGATGCTGGAAGGGGTAAGAGCAAAGAGCCTGGCCCCCTTGCTTCTTGGTTGACCAGGGTTCCTGTTCTGTCATCCCAACTGGACACCCAGCTGGACACAAGGGGGGGTATAACTTGGATGGCAGCCTGGCGTTTTCAGGTCCTAGTTGGGGGGGGGCCGCTCATTACCCTAAACTTCTAGAGCTTGTATCAACTTGACTCCCCCCCCTTTTTTAATGATTTTAAAGAAGTTGTAAAGATCAAATGTGTAAAATACATGGGTAAGTATTTATAAAAAGCAAGGTTCTTATCACTATCAAGCAGTGGCATTAAAAGCTAGTATGTGATACTCTGTTGCCTCTAGCCTCCCCAGATCAACTTTATGGTACTCTCAGATTCTCATTCCTTTCTGTCTTTCCCCTTCCCCTATCATGACCTGATCTTTGTGTAGAATTGCTATCCACACCCAACTAGTAGTAAATCAGAGATTTATACAATCTTATCTGAAATGGTTACGTCTTGTGCCAAAATATTTGCAAGTTAAACCTTACCTCCCTTCGGTAGTAAAAACATTTAGCCGTTGTTCAAGAATCAACAGGGGCCCCTTGGTGGCTTAGTTCATTAAGCAGCTGCCTTTGGCTCAGGCCATGATACCAGGGTCCTGGGATCAAGCCCCATATCCCCATATCTGGCTTTCTGCTCAGCTGGGAGTCTGCTTCTCCCTCTCCCTCTGTCCCTGCTTGTGTTCCCGCTCTCTGGTTTTTTTGTTTTGTTTTGTTTTTGTTTTTTAAAGATTTTATTTATTTATTTGACAGACAGAGATCACAAGTAGGCAGAGAGACAGGCAGAGAGAGAGGAGGAAAGCACCCGCTCTCTGTTAAATGAATGAATGAATAAATAAATAAAAGTTTTAAGAAAGAAAGAAATGTTAACCAGCAGTTTGTGAGAGGGAATAGAAGCAAGGCTTTCCCATGCTCTGAAATCACTCTTATTTTATGCTTGGATTATCCTATCTCAGCTGTAATTCAGAATGAATCTTTGGATCAGTATTTTTTTTTTTCTTTTTTGTATCAATATTTTAAAAGGACAGCTCTAGAGAACCTAAATTCCATTTTTCTTTCTATGTGTATGGTTTGTTTTGAGTTAGGCTACTACTACACATACAGTTAACAGTCCATTGAGAAATGTATTAGTAAGGGGGTTTAGTGCACAAATTCTGGAGCCAGTTGACCTCGGTTCAGATCCCTGCTCTTCTACTTGTTATCTGTGCAGCCTTGGATAGGCCATTGAAATGCAGCGTCTCAGTTTCTTCATCTGTAAAATGGGGGAAATTAATAATACCTATCTCCATCGATTTATGGGAAAGATTCAGTAAGTTAATAGGTCAAAAGCAGTGTCTGGTACTCAGTAAGCATTAGCTGGTATTTCTTCTAATTACATGTAAAAAATCTCAAACCATACAGAAATTCAATTTTGAAAAATTAAAAATCCCACCTAAACTCCCAAGCTCCCCACCTCCCATGTTAACCTCCTTCCCCTCCTCAGAGGCAGCTGTTAACAGTTCTCTTGTGATCATTCTTCAAGAGTTTTTACAGATATATTTTTCAAATCATGGGATTATAATATACTCATTTGGCAGCTTGTTTTTCTTGCTTAACTGTGTAACTAGGAGACTTTTCCAGGTCACTAGTCCAGCCCTATCTCCTTTTCCCTGTGCGTGTCACAATATGCCATCATGGACAACTCTACAATTTATTTAACCAATGTCTTTTTTTTTTTTTTTTTTTTTTGGCACCCTGAGCAGGAACAGGAATAATGTCTTACTGATGGATGCTTGGGCTGCTTCCGTTTTCCACTATCAAGTTCACTTTTGACACATTCTTTTCTCTTTGTAATTCAAAACCACACAACTGAAGCCAGGCAGGACTTCCGCATTGCAACACGGGAGCTCATTTCCTATTGAGCAAAAGTTCTTCCTCAGGTCCGCTCTTGCCACACCCTGCACATGTGGGGGCTTTTCCACAGAAAGAAGAAGTGGAATTATCTCTCCTGGGCCTTGGGAGTAAACTCGCTCACTACCTCACGGGAGCTGCCCAGCCCACACAGCGCTGCTGCCCCCCACCTCCTCTGGGGATCCTCTACAGCCTAGCAAACTGATACAACAAAATCAACGCCTCCTGGCCTGCAAGGCTTCATATGTTCTCACAGTTGTGGCCACAGACAGGATGCCTTCCCATAGCAATACTTCACCGCTTTGTCCAAGAGACGTGTGGGCCAGGGTGGGCCCATCCTCCCGCCAGTGTCATCCCAATATATGTGTCTGTTTTCAGGGGTTGTTGGCTATTGGTTTACTTGTCGGGAATACTCTTTCCAAAAAACTCTAGAGTTTTAGTTTATTTATTTATTTATTTATTTGCTTATTTTTGAGAGAGAGCGAGCATGAGCAGGGGACAGGGAGGGGTGGAGGTAGGAGCAGAGGGAGAGGGAAAAGCCGGCTCCCCCTGGGATCATGACCAGAGCTGAAGGCAGATGCTTAACCTACTGAGCCACCCAAGCTAAACAGACAACCCTCCCTTTGAGGATGAACTGAAATCTGATCCCTTTTCTGAAGCTTTCCCAGTTGCTCCAGCCTATGTTAGTCTCTCCCTTCTCTGAATCTCCTCAGCAAGAAGGCTAAGTGTACAGCACCTTGTGAAGGGGATCCCCTGGGCCACAGCTAAATGGGCACAGAACCAAAGGTTGTGGGAAGGTTCCAGATGGAAGGCCACAGTATACATGAATCTCATAGAAATCATGGTATTGCTAAAGGAGAGGCCAATAAGCAGAGGGCACTTTGGAATATGTTGGAGTTAATAGGAACCAAAGGGAATCGTACATTAGAAACAGGAACATCCACCACAAGAAAGAAGGAAAGCAAGTCTCAGGGAGTGTTTCTCACAGGGTGGTCTTGGGAATTCATTAGAAATGCCAATTCTCAGGGGGCGCCTGGGTGGCTCAGTGGGTTAAAGCCTCTGCCTTCAGCTCAGGTCATGATCTCAGGGTCCTGGGATCGAGCCCTGCATCGGGTTCTCTGCTCAGAGGGGAGCAGGCTTCCTCCCTCTCTCTGCCTGTCTCTCTGCCTACTTGTGACCTCTGTCTGTCAATAAATAAATAAATTCATTAAAAAAAAAAGAAAGAAAGAAATGCCAATTCTCAGGCCCACCCCAGACCTTGAATCAGAATCTCCAAGGGTGGGTGGGGCCCAGCAATGTGTGTTTTAACAAACCCTCCAAGTAGGTGTGAAGAGACTTCTGCGATCCAAAGTCCTATGGGTTGTAAAGTAAGTGGAAGACTCTAGGCATTATTTAATGCACCCCATCCCCCTCCACTGTCAGTTGCTGAATTCCCCCCTGGTGATGGGAAGTGGAGGAACAAATACAGATGACACATGTTCCTTCATTTTAAGGGAAGACGGGATGCGTAAGATAGGAATCATCATGAAAGGTAAGATGGGCTCCGAGCCAAAGGGAGTGATAGACTCCACTGGTTCCCAAATGGGGTCCCTTGGGAGACACTTGTTACAAAGACAGGTTCCCAGATCTTACCCTGCAAGATTCTGATTCAGCCCATCTGTGGAGTTACTGGGTCTGTACTTTTAGAAAAAACTGCTCAACTTTTTTGAAGCTTAGTTTGGGAAGCCTTGGTATAAATGGTAGTAATGAGGAGGTTCTGAGGGAGGAGAGAGCTCAAGTCTGGGCAGAAAGGAATCCTACCTGGAGAGCTCCCCTCCAAGGGCTGTGCTGGTCCAGTCATGGCTCCTGAAGGCCTGCTGGACAGGAAAGGTACAGATGTCCAGGGCTAGACTTCTGACTGAACCTTGGCCCCAGGATTTCTCTCCCCCTTGGGGATGGAGAGGCAAGCCTTATCTTCCAGAAGAGGAGATTGATGGAGGAGGGAGGACAGGAGGAAGGCCTGCTCGAGGAGGCAAACCAAGGTGGGAAGGGGGCTTGTGAGGAAAAGCTCGAAGGTTAATGCTAGGTATCCAGCACGCTGTGAGGGATTACAGACAAAGGGCTGCTGACGGAAAGGCTAAGACTACTGTGGAGGCCGAAAAAAATCAAGGCCAGCCCACCTCACATTTAGCCTTAGCATAAGTACAGCCATCTTAGCTCTGGCAACCATCTCAGACCCCTGTGCTCAAGGGCTGAACTTTTCCCCCATCCTGCTTTAGTAAGCCCCACCCTGCTTTGGTTCCAGGAATCCCCACCCTGCTTTAGTAACAGGAACCCATAAATACTCCTGCCTTAACTAAGCTCAGGGTTCAAGTCCTTACTCTGCTGCGTCGGGTATACTTGGGCCCAAGCTTAAGCATGTCACCTCTGAGTCCAAGTCCCTACTCCGCTGCATCGGGTATACTTGGGCCCAAGCGTAATCATGTCACCTCAGGGTCCAAGTCCCTACTCCACTGTGTCGGGTATACTTGAGCCCAAGCTTAAGCTTGTCGAATAAACCCTCGTGTGACTGCATCGGTGTTGGCTCCTTGGTGGTCTCTGGACGCGAAAACTCGGGCATAGCACTACCTTATATTTTTTGTTTTAAGGGAAGGGAAGAGAAGGGCCATTTAGAAAGCTGCAGAAATGACTGAGCTCAGACAGAGCTAAGACTTATCTAGATTTCTAGAGTGCTCTCTGACCAGTCTTGGGCCAAAGAGATGGGTGTTACGTCGACCCCTGAGTTGGTGAGAAAGCCATCAGTTCCCAGTGGTTTTCAAAAATTTGATTTAACAGCAGAGCCCTCGACAAATATCTCAAGTAGAAATCCGAAATGGGGAAAACTGAAAACATAAGAACCGAGCTACTGTGGTTCAAGTAGGGATCTCATTTCCACCTCTTTAGTCTCCTTCCTTTCTAATCATTCTGGAATGAGTACCATTCCCCTCCCCCACCCTAGTTCCCTAGGATGCCACTCCCTAGAAAGCGGTTTGAAAACCACTGATCCACTTAACCTCCCAATCACTGCCTTCCTAGATTGCTTTCAGGAATGGTCAGGTCATTATTTAATGGAAGTCATCCTTCCTATGCTGAAACTGATCCTCAGAAAGTACTTCCTTTTATTGAGGTGAGATCTGCTCCTTAAACGGCTACCCACTGTGCCAGAGTTGCCCTCCGGAAGTACTGCTGCATTCTTCTATACAAAAACTCTTTAAATAACATGCATTAAGAGCAATCTTCTCTTTTCCAGGCAAAAACCCCAGCATGTCTCCCCATAGATTCTCATGTGGCATGGTCCACTTTGTCAATGTCCCTTTTAAAATGAGGGTCCCGAAAGAACGTGGCTCCAGACAGGAACTGGCCAAGGGAGAGTACACTGGGCCATTCCTTCCCTGGATCTGGACATTAAAACTCAATTAGTGCAGCCTGGGATTACATTAGTGTCCTTGGCAGCTGCTCTGTGGTCTGCTCAGGCTGAATCTACTGTCAATTAAACCCCCTCTGTCTCAGGCTAATTGCTGTTAAGTGAATTCTTTCCCAGCGTGTGCTCCTGCAGTTCATATTTCTTAATGGAAGCTCTGGACTTGACTTTGATCTCTGTAATATTTCATCCTATTGGTTTTAGTGCAGTCCTTCAAAATATTACAAAATCTTGATTCTGTTCTTCAATGAGCTATTACTGCCCAGTCTCAGTTGCTTTGAATTTTAGTGTTCCTTCTGTATGTCTGGAAATACAGATGTACACACTAGCGTGTATCTGGAGCTTACAAGAGCACTAGAGGCAAGCGCCTTTTTATTTCCCAGTTTAAAAAAATGGGGGGGGGGGGCGTGCCTGGGTGGCTCAGTCATTAAGCATCTGCCTTCCGCTAAGGTCATGGTTCCAGGGTCCTGGGATCAAGCCCTGCATCGGGCTCCCTGCTCTGCGGAAAGCCTGCTTCTCTCTCTTCCACTCTCCCTGCTTGTGTTCCCTCTCTCCCTGTGTCTTGTTGTGTCAAATAAATAAATAGAATCTTTAAAAAAATTTTTAAATAAAAATAATTTTTTAAACAACCGAACTGTAGTTGACACAGAGTGCTAAATTAGTGTCAGGGGGCCAGGTTGGTGCTATGACAAGTCCATGTGCTGTGCTGTGCTGTGCTGTGCTGTGCTCGCCGCAAGGGTAGCTCCCATCTGTCCCAATACAACTCTATTACAGAATTACTGACTGTATTCCCTATGCTCTTTTATTTCCGTGGCTTATTCATTCCATTAACTGGAAGCCTGTGTCTCCCCCTCCTCACTCATTTTGCTCATCCCCCCACACCTCTCACCTCTGGCAACCATCAGCTTGTCTTCTCTACTTGTGGCTCTGTTTATTGCGTTTAGTTTATTTTCTGTTTGTCCCTTTTGTGTTTTTAGATTCCACATATGAGTGAAATCTTATGATATTTGTTTTTGTCTGTCTGACTTACATCACTTAGCATAATGCCCTCGAGGTCTATCCATGTTGTCACAAATGGCAAGATGGTTGTTTTTTACGGCCAGTATTCCATTGTGCATTATGGCTAATAGTCCGCATCTTCTTTGTCCGCTCATCTCTCAGTGGAACTGGGCTGCTTCCGTATCCTGACTGTTGTAAATACTGCTGCAATGAACAAACAGAAGGGTGCGTGTGTCTTTTCAAAGTTGTGTTTTCATCTTCTTTGGGTAAATACCCAGTAGTGGAATTATTGGACCATAGGGTATTTCTAAGTTTAATTTTTTGAGGAAACTCTACACTGTTTTCCACAGTGGCTGCACCAGTTGACATTCCCAGCAGCAGTGCATGAGGGCAAGAGACATTTTTTTAAACTTCCATCTATTGAATACTGACTCCTTGCCGGATGCTTCGTACGCATACACTACCTTATGAGTCCTTACGCTGGCCCAGTGAAAACAGGTTTTAACATCTCATTTTACACATGAGGAAATGGTGGGGAGGGGACAAAGAGGAAGGTATTCTGTTCCCTAAGGGTCTCTGAGGGGTCTTTCTCAGCAGTCATTGGTCTCAGAGACAACTGAGTGTACAGGTTCTCCTTTGCACACAAACCTTACCAGCCTCCCCCTAAAGGGAGGCTTTGGCTCAGCTGTAGCTGAAAAGATTGGCCCCGGGGGGAGGGAGAGCAGAAAAACTAAGCCCTGGCTCCTTTCCCTTAAGGTGACCTCTCATTAGCCTTTTGAAGAAGATGAAGCCACACATGGAGAATGGACAAAAATTAGAAACAGCTAGGAGAAGATGAAGTTGGAGTGTATTTTTTATTTTTATTTTTTTTAAAGATCTTATTTATTTATTTGACAGAGAGACAGAAAGTGCACAAGTAGGCAGAGAGGCACACAGAGGGAGAGGGAGAAGCGGGCTCTCCGCTGAGCAGGAAACCAGATCCCAGGACCCTGGGATCAAGACCTGAGCAGAAGGCAGCCGCTAACCCGCTGAGCCACCCAGGCACCCCTGAAGCTGGATTTTAAAAACAAAGTTTAGGGGCACCTGGGTCATTCAGTCGTTAGGCCCCTGCCTTCAGCTCAGGTCATGATCCCTGGGGTCCTGGGATCAGACCGCATCAGGCTCCCTGCTCAGTGGGAGGCCTGCTTCTCCCTCTGCCTCTGTCCCTGCTTGTGGTCCCTCTCTTGCTGTGTCTTTCTCTGTCAAATAAAGAAATAAAGTCTTTAAAAAAAAAGTTTATTGGGCATAAAATGTTACAAAATATGACTTGGTCATACAGGTGTTTTAGTTACATGATCTTGGAATTTCCATTCGTGGCTTTATCGGGCTGAATTTTCTTTCCCTGTATTCCTTTCTACATTTTGTAGGAGGAAATGATGATTAAGGGAAGGATTAACCCCAAACAGCCCTACTTTATCTGCACAGCATTTATAGTCATATGAGATTTTTCTTATTTACTTATTTCTCCCCACTGAAATGGGAGCTGCAAGAACATGGGGTCCTGTCTGTCATGTTCTCCTCTGTATCACTATTATCTAGAAGAGTGCTCGGCACATATTAGATGCTTAGAATAAATGAATCTAAGTATGCCCCAGAAAACCTAGCATTTTTAAAAGATTATTTAAAAACTATGTAAAGGTTCACCCCAGCATTCACTCTGGATGTGAGTGTAGGCACATGGCTTACCTTTTAAGAAAATATTACTAACATCCTTCCAGTGCCAAGCCAAAGCTGCCTTTTGATAGATTAAACACACACACACACACACACACACACACACAACCACACATACACACTGCCCTCTAATGGTAGTGGGGGCTTTTTGTTTTCAGTTTTAACAGAAATATTTAAATTCCAGTTTCCTTTAAGGTGGAACTATGGCTGCGGATAATGGCTGAGCCAAGGAGTGGCTGGAGAGGGACTTGAAGATGTATGACGTACTTGCTATGGGGATACCTGGGTGGCTCAATGGGTTAAGTCGCTGCCTTCGGCTCAGATCATGATCCCAGGGTCCTGGAATGGAGCCCCACATCAGGTTCCTTCCTCAGCGGGGAACCTCCTTCTCCCTCTGCCTCTGCCTGCCACCTTGCCTGCTTGTGCTGACAAATAAATAAATAAAAACAAAGAAAGAAAACAATGTACTTGCTATATGTGTTCAAGGCAAGTGCCCTGGCTACCACCTTTCCCCAGCCTTTCCAGCAAAATTGCTGCCCTCAGCACTCTTAGTCTGGAGTTCCACTGGTTAACTGGGCTGTATGAGGGTAGGCCTGCCTAGGGGCCAAATCAGGAAGATAGTGACACTGCTTGCTTGCCAGGGCCAGCTGGAACCCAAAGTGGGGTGACTCCTCATAGGGCAGTTTTCCTTTATTTGTCTGACTTTGCAACTTGGCCTCTTCATCTTCTGCCTGTTTCCTGTTCCCAGCTCTTCTCACAGGTGGAAATGTCAAAAGTTGAAAGTTTAAATTATGTCACCCCATTATGTCAAAATTATGCCCCCATTAATCCTTTTATCAGATGGGCTACCAGGTGTCAGAGTATAGTTTTAAAAAATATAAAAACCTGTAACTCTCATACCAATATAAAATGAACATGTGTCTGAGACTTACTAACTTACTGACGAAGGGGACCAGTAAGACCGTAAAACTGGTTCAAAAATATTCTGAAGAGGGGCGCTTGGGTGGCTCAGTGTGTTAAGCCTCTGCCTTTGGCTCAGGTCATGATCTCAGGGTCCTGGGATTGAGCACACATCGGGCTCTCTGCTCAGCAGGGAGCCTGCTTCTTCCTCTCTCTGCCTGCCTCTCTGCCAACTTATGATCTGTCAAATAAATAAATAAAATCTTTAAAAAAATATTTTGAAGAACTAAGAATGTATAGGCTTTCACAAAGGAATGTTAGAATAGGTTGCTAGGTTAATATCCTAGAGGCAAATAAACCTATTGATTATCTTCTCTACTGGACAGATATTTTTTAATTAGCAGGTGAATGGACAGTATCTGGGCTTTAATCAAATAGGAAACAGCCAAGTCAAACATAGTTTGCCATAATGCTAGCAGTATAGTAATGAAAAGATGTGTGGCCCTCATCTTTTCCCTTATTTTCAAGTTTTGGATAATTTTTTACCTCAAGTCTTTATATTTTTCATATATATGTATATATATTTTATAGAACTAAACTTTTTTTAAAAAAAATTTAAAGATTTTATTTATTTATTTGACAGAGATCACAAGTAGGCAGAGAGGCAGGCAGAGAGAGAGGAAGGGAAGCAGGCTCCCTGCTGAGCAGAGAGCCCAATGTGGGACTCGATCCCAGAACCCTGAGATCATCATGACCTGAGCCGAAGGCAGAAGCTTTAAACCACTGAGCCACCCAGGCATCCCCCAGAACAGAACATTTTAAATATAAATCTTGTATATACTTCTACTGTTAGTCTTTTCCCTGTTTTGGAGTATTAGTACTTCTCAAACACTAAACAGTGGATACTCCCCCAAACTGCTTTTGTTGTAAGGTGATAACTCATTTCAGGGTGAGAGTGTTTGGTGTAGAGCAGAGGGAAAAGAGGTCAAGAGAGGGGAGATATTAAGTTTTGGGTAAAATGAACTTTTGAGGATTACATTAGGATTTTAAGGCATCCTTCCATTTTGTGGTTCATTATCAGAAATAAGGCATACCTTTGAGTTTCTTGTCAGTGGAGAATGCATCCAATCAGAAATGTGACAATTATGTAGTACCCAGTATCTAATAACAGGAAAGAAGGACAGTGGAATCAACAAATACTTAATGGTGGTGATGACAGATGCTTGGCTCTAGTTAAAATTCCCTTTTAAGTAGTGAAGCATATGGTAAACGTCAAGAAGGCAGTCCTAATGGAATTTGCTAACCTAAGAGTTTTTATAAGAAACTCAAAATCTCCTACAGCCATAATCATACAGTAGGGTGTCCCTATTTAGGTTAGGAAGAAAGAGCATCGGGGTGTCTGTGCGGCTCAGTTGGTTAAGCATCATGATCCCAGTGTTCTGGGATCGAGTCCCACATCGGGCTCCTTGATCAGTGTGGGAGCCTGCTTATCCCTCTGCCTGCAGCTACCCCTGCTTTTGCGGATGCTCTCACTCTCTCTCTAACAAACAAAATCTTAAAAAAAAAAAAAAATGGAACGAGGAGCATTCATTCAAAGATTATCCTGCCTGTCTTGAACGTGTACTGCCATTTTGTTTGTTTGTTTGCTTCTGATAGAACAAGAAGTTTTTCTGACTTAAAACCAAAACAAAACAAAACCTAATCTTTTATCATTTTTTCCTCTGTACCTGTTCTCTTCCTCTTTCCACACATCCACTATTAATTCCGTCTTTTTACATTTTCTTCTTTAAATTATTAACACTGTTGTCCCAAATCATTAAGCATTTTATATCTACCCAATGATTTTAGGATCTGGCTGATTTTCTGCTGCCCTCTGCCTCTCAGTGTTCCCAGAACCTTTCAACATCCAAGCAGTTGCTTCCTCCAGACTCTGTAATTTCACAGGAGTCCCTAACTCTGGGTGTTAGATGCTAGGGTTCTGGATCCATCTTCCTGTGATTCTCTCTGTTCTGCTCTCATTAAATGACCAGTGTTATCCTCAGACTGTCTGCAGTATTTCCAGGTGTCACATCCAGATATAACATGTCCAGAGTACTAGAGGGGACTTTTCTTTTCTCCAACAAATAAAGAACACTTTTTCCACAAGTCCTTGTAGATCCTCTACACATGTCATTGGCTATCACTGAGTAACACACCCATCTCTAAACCAATCATAGACAAAGAAATGGGACTACTGGGATTTATTGAGACCAATCAAATTTGTCTCTGGATCTGTGACTTCTGTGGGAGCAGTTACACCTTACCAAGTAATATTGGGCCTCTGCAGGCAATGAAGAAGGGGGAAAGGATATTGGGTAGGTAATCCACAGCATCTGCTATCATGTGAAATGGTAAACCATTGAGACAAGGACTTTTATAACCATAAAAGCTAAAAGTTTTGAGCTTGAAGATTGGTTGTAAATTCAGTCATCCAACACTCCTATAAATTTGACCACCGGAAGTAATTTTCTTTGTTTTTAAGGGAGAGGAGGTAAGGACGGGGAACATTCTTTTTCATTTGTAACTCCTGGATTGTAGATTTTCATTCAACCCCTGTGTTCTACTTTCTCCATGTATGTTGAACACATCCAACATTATCCTTCCATCTGAACAAAAGTTCTTCTGCTCACTTCTCATTTTCACCCCACTTCCTCACACTCTCCTCTAGGTCCTTGTCACTGCAATCAGATGGCTCTGCCAGGTTCATTAAGGGAAAGAACAAAGTCATAAACTGCAACTTGCTCCTGCCATCCTATCTGGTCCTTATCAGTCTTCTGGCTCTTCCACCTCTTTTATTTTTTTTTAAGTTTTTATTTATTTATTTGAGAGAGAGACAGTGTGAGAGAGCATGAGAGGCAAGAAGATCAGAAGGAGAAGCAGATTCCCCGTGGAGGTGGGAACCCAATACAGGACTCTATTCTGGGACTCTGGGATCATGATCTGACCTGAAAGCAGTTGCTTAACCAACTGAGCCACCCAGGTGCCCCTCTCCCTCCTCTTTTAAAACCAGATGTCTTTTCCAGACTGCCTGGAGAGTTTCCACAGAGTAAGTATTCAAGAAGTGTCTGTTAAATGAATGCCTTTATTCTACCCCTCCTCCAGTCTTTTTCAAGCTCCATCTCTTAAGAGGGTTTAGAGAGGTTTAATGCATTTTTAACCCTCTTGTTCATTCTTAGAACAAATGATCTGATGACATTAATTCTATTCTGTTTCCAATTTTTTTTAAGATTTTATTTCTGTATTTATTTGAGAGAAAGAGAGAGCAAGTTGGGGAGGAGCAGAGCGAGAGGGAGAGGGAGGGAAAGAATCTTCTGTAGACTCCACACTGAGCCAAAGGCGGGGGAAGGGGTGTCGGATCCCACAAGCCTGAGATCACGACCTGAGCCAAAGCCAAGAGTCAGATGCTTAATCAACTGAGCCACCCAGGTGCCTCCCTATTTTGTAATAACTCTATTGAGATAAACATGCATACCTAAATATATACACACCATAAAATTTGCTTGTTTTCAAGTGCCCAGATCAAGTATTTGTAGTGAATTTACAGAATTGCGCAAACATCACAAAATCCAGTTTTAGAGTGTTTCCATCAACCTATCATTCACGGACCCATGTGCAGTCAATTCCCATTGCTCAGCCCCAGCCCCAGGCAACCACTGGTCTGTTTTCTGTCTCTACAGAGTTGCCCTTTTGTATTTTCATATAAATGGATCATACGATATGTAGTTTTTTTGTGTCTGGCTTCTTTCATTTAGCATAATGTTTTATTGCTGAACAGTATTCTATCATGTAGGTACCACACTTTTGTTTCTTCATGTGCCAACTGATGGATAATAGGAGCATTTCCCTTTTTAGTCTGTTATGAAAATTCAAGTACACTCCGGGTGGACATATGTCTTTATTTCTCTTGCATAGAGTCCATGGGTGGAACTGCTGGGTAGTACCATAAGTTTATGTGTTTTGTTTTGTTTTTTAATTTCACTTATCCGGGACACCTGGGTGGCTCAGTGGGTTAAATCCTCTGCCTTCAGCTCAGGTTGTGGTTGCGGGGTCCTGGGATTGAGCCCCGCGTAGGGCTCTCTGCTCGGCGGGGAGCCTGCTTTCTTTCCACTCTCTCTCTGCCTGCCTCCCTGCCTACTTGTGATCTCTGTCTGTCAAGTAAATAAATAAAATCTTTTTTAAAAAATAATAATTTCACTTATCCATTTGAGAGAGAGGGTGTGCACAAGCTGGGGGGGCCTGTAGGGGAGGGGAAGAGGGAGAAGGAAAGCAGACTTCCCACTGAGCAGGGAGCCCAGATGCAGGGCTGATCCCAGGACTCACTCAGAGATCATGACCTGAGCCAAAGGCAGACGCCTAACTGACTGAGCCACCCAGGTGCCCCAATATATGTGTAACTTTTTACAAAAGTGCCAAACTGTTCTCTGAAATGGTTCTACCATTTTATATTCCTACCAACAACATTCCAATTTTCGACATCCTAACACTTGTAATTATCTTTTTATCATTATAGACATTCTAATGGATGTGAAATAGTATCTCACCATAGTTTTAATTTGTATTTTTTGTTTGTTCGTTTGTTTGTTTTGGGGTAGGCTCCCTGCCCATTGTGGGGCTTGAACTCACAGCCCTGAGATCAAGAGTTCTATGCTTTACTGATTGAGTCAGACAGTTTTCCCTTTTAATTTGCATTTCTTTAATGGCTGATGATGTTGAACATCTTTCCAAGTGCTTATTAACCATTTGCATATCTTCTTTGATGAAATGTGTATGTAAGTCTTTTGTCAATTTTTTAAAAAGATTTTATTTATTTATTGAGTGAGTGTGTTGGGAGAGGGGGCAGAGGGAGAGAGAGAGAGAATCCCATGCAGACAGTGTGCCAGGTGCAGAGCCCGACTTGGCGCTCAATCTCATAACCCCAAGATCTTCCCTGAGACAAATTCATGAGTTGGACACAACCAACTGAGCCACCCAGGCGTCCATCTTTTGTTCATTTTTAAATTGGGTTCTTTCGGGACGCCTGGGTGGCTCAGTTGGTTAGGCAGCTGCCTTCGGCTCAGGTCATGATCCCAGCATCCTGGGATCGAGTCCCACATCGGGCTCCTTGCTCAGCAGGGAGTCTGCTTCTCCCTCTGCCTCTGCCTGCCATTCTGTCTGCCTGTGCTCGCTCTCTCCCCCCCTCTCTCTCTGATTAAAAAAAAAAAAAAAAAATTAAAAAAAAATAATAAATAAATTGGGTTCTTTCTTTTATTACTGAGTTGTAAGAATTATTTTTTTAAGAATTTATTCTTATTTTTTTTAAAAGATTCTATTTATTTATTTGACAGAGAGGTAGAGAGCACAAGTACGCAAAGTGGCAGGTAGGGGGAGAGGGAGAAGCAGGCGCTCTGCTGAGCAGGGAGCCCGATGCAGGGCTCGATTCCAGGACCCTGGCTGGGATCATGATTTGAGCGGAAGGCAGATGCTTAACCAACTGAGCCACTCAGGGACCCCTACAATTTTATTTTTAAGTAATCTGTACACCCAACATGGGGCTTGAATGCTTGAACTCACAACCCTGAGATCAAGAATTGAATACTCCACTGACTGACCAGCCAGGCACCCCAAATTGTAAGGGTTCTCTTTATATGCTGGATACAAGTGCTTTTTCAGTTATATGATCTGTGGATATTTTCTTTCAGTCTGTTTTATGTTCTCAACATTGTCTTCAGAGTACAAAATTTAAAAATTTTTGATGAATCCAATACATACATTTTTTCCTTTTACAAATCAGATTTTTGGTATCAAATCAAAGATCTCTGCCTAATTAGTTTTGTGCCCTGAATATTTACTAGTCCTCTCAAAATTCATATGTTGAAGTCCTAACCCCCAAAAGTGATGGTATTACAAGGTAGGCCTTTGGGAGGTCATTAGAATTGATGGCGTCATAAGGGTGGAGCTCTCATGAATGGGATTAGTGCCCTTAAAGTGGGACATGAAGGAGCTGGCTTGCTATCCTCGGCAAGTGTGTAGCTTGCAACATGGAAGATCTTCTTACCAGAAACTGAAAAGACTGGTACCCTGCTCTCAGACTTCCAATCACCAGAACTATGAGGAATAAATTTCCGTTATTTAGCAGCCACCCGGTTTATGGTGTTTTGTTAAAATAGCCTGAAGTGAGACAAAGAGGTCATAAAGATTCTCTCTTTATTTTCTTCTAAAAGTTATATAGTTTCAGCTCCCCTGCCCCCCCCCCCCAGTTTTAGCTTTCTCATCTAGGTCTATGATCCTATGTTTCCTTCATAATATCCTGCAGTTTCTTTTTTTCTTTCTTTCTTTCTTTCTTTCTTTCTTTCTTTCTTTGAGATTTTATTTGTCAGAGCAGACACTTAACTGAATGAGCCACCCAGGTGTCCCTATCCTGCAATTTCTATCCAATCACCCCCCCTTCAATCTTCATTCTTTTTTTTAATTATTTTTTATTTTTAAAGATTTTATTTATTTGACAGAGACACAGCAAGAGTGAACACAAGCAGGAGGAGTGGGAGAGGGAGAAGCAGGCTTCCTGCTGAGCAGAGAGCCCAATGCGAGGCTCGGTCCCAGGACCCCAGGATCATGACCTGAGCCGAAGGCAGCAGCCTTAACCCACTGAGCCACCCAGGTGCCCCCCATGTTCATTCTTGAATATTAACAGAGACCTAGTTGCCAAATCCAATGACCTTTCCTCAATTTTCATCTACTACTTTTGTCAAAATACTAGGTAGATGATGAAATAATTACAAAAAAAAAAACCTGAGTAAAATAATTGCAAAAGTGCAAGGCAGCAGATCTGGTGAACCTCTCAGGACATAATGTTTAAGGTGACCACTCAGTACCTTGATGTGCCTGGTGCTTGATTACATACTTGCTGAATTGGTAAAGAGAAAAGTCCCTTTAGCTCAATTCTTATGCTGACCCAGGGATTTATATACAATCTTTGGTGAAGACTACAGTACAGTAAGTACACTAAGAGATCCACACTGAATTGTATTTCCAGGCTTACATGTGAACAAACCTACACCTCTCACTGAACCAGAGGTTCTTAGGGATCCAACAGAGTGAGAAGAAGCCAGAGCCAAACTGAACTTTAAAGGCAGCTCTTGGGGCGCCTGGGTGGCTCAGTGGGTTAAGCCTCTGCCTTCGGCTCAGGTCATGATCTCAGGGTCCTGGGATCGAGCCCCGCATCTGACTCTGCTCAGCAGAGAGCCTGTTTCCCCCCCCCCTCTCTCTGCCTGCCTCTCTGCCTTTTTGTGATCTCTGTCTGTCAAATAAATAAGATCTTTAAAAAAAAATTAATAAAGGCAGCTCTCAAAGTACTGAGTTTCATAGGCTGAGCATGTCTAGTCTAGTCTAATCTAGAATCAGACTACAGACATATCTGCTCTAAAGGGTGCAGTAGTCAGGGAAGGGTTAGATTTATCTAATAACTAGATGAGCGATAATTTGGTTAGATACGATATGAGGTAAAGAAAGGCAAAGTGATGTTTTCTTTCTTTTTTTTTTTTTAAAGATTTTATTTATTTATTTGAGAGAGATTTATTGAGAGAGATCACAAGCAGGCAGAGAGGCAGGCAGAGAGAGAGGAGGAAGCAGGCTCCCTGCCAAGCAGAGAGCCGGATGTGGGGCTCCATCCCAGAACTCCGAGTTCATGACCTGAGCCGAAGGCAGCGGCTCAACCCGCTGAGCCACCCAGGCGCCCCTGATGTTTTCTTGTTTTAATATGGCAAGAACTTATGCATGTTTACAGACTGTAGATAATTAGCCAGAAGGGAATGAAGCTGAAAATGAGAAAGACAGAGGCAGAGAGAGAAAGAATACTAGAAAGGCAAGGTCACAAAAGAAGATGGGATCCAGAGCCTTCTAGGGAAGTCAAATTCTCTGCAGAGTTGGAATTGAGTAAAGTTGAGAATTTTCCCATTTTACTTTTACACTCTATCTAAATTTTTAAGATAATGGTATTGAGGGGCGCCTGGGTGGCTCAGTGGGTTAAAGTCTCTGCCTTTGGCTTAGGTCATGATCCCAGGGTCCTGGGATAGAGCCCTGTGTCGGGTTGTCTGCTCCGCGGGGAGCCTGCTTCTCCCTCTCTCTGCCTGCCTCGCTGCCTACTTGTGATCTCTGTCAAATAAATAAATAAAATCTTTTAAAAAAAGGATAATGGTATTGAGTATATATTCATTTTATAATGGAAAAAAATGTGAAAGAGGTCAGCAGAATTTGCTTTGGATAAGGTACCTAAGAAAAAAAAATCCACAACTGCTCAGCTCACATGATCTCCCCCTCCTGCTTTAGACAGTCAGTACCTCTAGCTCGTATATGCTAGTTTTCTTGTTTTGGTAAACTATGTTAATATCTCAAAGGCAAAAGTTATGCCCCTTTTTGTATCTTACTGTAGCTCTTCACAGGATGTGCTCAATAAACATCAAAAAACATAGATTGGGAATGTGCTATAGATGACATTAATATAATCAAAAGATAACTATTCTGACACATATGGGAACTTGTATATAATAAAGCATGCACTTCAACTCAATGGGGGAAAGATAGGTAATTCGGTATATAGTAGTGCAGGAAAGCTGTATGGGCATCCGGAAGTAAGGTTGGGATTCACATCTTTTATCTTATACCAAAATAAATTTCTATGTAGAAAATACCATGGAATTTTTTTTAAAAGATTTATTTATTTGACAGACAGAGATCACAAGTAGGCAGAGAGGCAGGCAGAGAGTAGAGGAGGAAGCAGGCTCCCCGCTGAGCAGAGAGCCCGATGTGGGGCTCCATCCCAGGACCCTGAGATCATGACCTGAGCCAAAGGCAGAGGCTTAAACCCACTGAGCCACCCAGGTGCCCCAATACTATGGAATTTAAAAAAACAAAACAAAACTTGGAGTGAAGAATGCCTATCTCAGTATGACAAAAATGCAGAAACACAGAGAAAAATATTGATCAATTTGACTTGAAGAAAATCTGCCCGGAAACAGTATCATAAAGTCAAAACACAAACGACAAAGATAATGTATCTGCAACTCATATCACAGACCAAGGTCTATTTTCCTTAATAAAGAACTTTTTTTTAAAAGAATTTATTTATTCGACAGTGAGAGCACAAGCAGGGGGAGTGGCAGGCAGAGGGAGAGGGAGGAGGAGACTCCCTGCTGAGCAGGGACCCCCACTACGGGGCTCAATCTCAGGACCTTGGGATCATGTCCAGCACTGAATGCAGACGCTTAACCAACTGCGCCACCCGGGTGCCCCAATAAAGAACTTTTTACAAATCAGTAAGAAAAAGACCAGTAACACAACAGAAGAATGAGCAAATGACATGTTGTCATAAAAAATTGTCCTTAAGTGTACGAAAATGCTCAATCTCACTCATAATAAAAGACATAGAAATTAAAACCATGAGGTGCCGTTTTTAGATTATAAAATTGGCAAAGATCAACAAGTTTGAGAACACTATCTGTTGATGTGCATGTGGGGAAAATGGGTACCTTCATGTAATGCCAACAGTTTAAGTTGGTACAGCCTTCATAGAAGTACTATGCATTGGTAAGAACACTCCAACCTCATTTCCTACCATTATTCTCCTCCTCAGTCTGTATTAGCCATATCTGTGTCCTTGTTATTCCTTGGTAAGCCAAGCACATTCCAGGTCTGGGGGCCCACACACCTACCTTTCTGTAGAACTCATGAAATGCACATCATTTCTTCCTTAACCTCCTTCAGGTCTTTACTCAAATGTCCCACCTCTACAGTGAGGCATTCTCTGATCACTGTCAAAAAAAAGTGGCTCCCAACCCCTCCATCATTGTCTTTTTACCATGTTTTTAATTCCAAGCACATATGTGACATTATTCTATATATTTATGTTTAATGTCTCTCTTCTGCCACTTGATTGTAAACCTTGTAAAGGCAAGGACTTTGTTGTGTATACTGCTACGTACTCAGACTCCAGAATAATACAGCTCAGCATGTAATATGTGTTCATTAAGTACACATACTGAATGAATGGATGAATGAATGAACTTCTTTGAAGGACAAGTTAGCAATTATCTATTAAAATTTGGAACAGACATACCCAGCAATTCCCTTCTAGGCATTATTTATAGTTTTATAAGTGCACAAAACAGAGAATGTACAAAGTTATTTGCTGTGGCGTTGCTTGTAATAGTGAAAGGAAAAACCACCTAAGGTCAACTTTTAAAATGTATCATCTACATCTGTACAATGAAATACTGTGTAGATATAGGAGATCTCTGATTCTGAAATTTTTTTCCTACCTTTGGCAAATATACATATGATGCCTGACCATCTTAAGCCCCTGGTGATACCACTGTAAGAGTGACCCCTTTCATGGGGCTTTTACTGGTAAAGACAGTGGAGATGAATAGGTGGAAAGAGTGAATAATTTTTACAGCTTTATTTAATGAGTATTAATCTCCTTGCAGAAAACATGGAATATCTGCCAATTAAACAACATTCTAATGAGAAGAAAGTTGTATCTGTACACATTTAACCTGGTTCAACAAAGATCTTCTCTTTGTAGATCTAAACACATGAATAGGCCTAAACTGGCAATGCCTATTTATTCATTATGGCTAGATTTCCCATTTTACAAACAAACCACTTCAGTTATGGGAAGACCTTCAGGATTTCAGAGTATCTTTAGTACAGGTTTCCTGATCCTGGAGTGGCAGAATTCCCCTACTGTCTATCAGATGACACCCCTTGCAGCTGCAGGGCATTCTGTAGGGCTGGTCTCCTACTCCACAGTCCAATACATATAAAAACATAATGCACACAGGGTAATCCCCTGGTAACAATAAATACCCTCCAATCTTACCAAACTATAATTTGCTTACTGTTCCTCAAATAAAATGTTCTAGTCCCCATCTCTTTACCACTACCCTCCCCTAAGGCCCTTTTTTCTCCCAGCTTCTCTCATCTGGAATCTTATAAACTTCTATCCAAACACTACCATTTCAGGGACCAGACAAAGTCCCATCTCTCTACTAAAGGACTCAGTATTCCCTGACTATTCTAACCCTATCATCATCTAGGCTCTGACCCCCTTTAACTTTTATCAAGCATCTGGCTCTAGCTCTAATCTTTTTGTTGCCTAATTCTGTTAATTAGCTTTTCACAAGTTTCTGAGTTATCTTCCAATTAGATTGTGAGCTCCTTAAAGGCAGATTCCTATATTCTGGTTTTTGTATATTCCTCATGAATCTACACAGTAGATACATGTCCTGGTTTTGAAAAGTAACATGGTCAATCCAAACTTGACCCAACACGTACATTTAGTGTTCTTTACAGATTTTTCTAGAACCATGTTTATACATCCTTTGTATAAACATGCAGTTTCTGCTAGCTCAATTAATTCTTTGAGTTTTTGGTATCAGAACTCGTCAGCTGACTCTGTGTCCCAGCCGCAAGACTGCAACTGTTCATCCTGTGGGAATTCAACTTCAATGTCATAAACGAAATCTGGATCATCCTTCTTCTTCTGATTTTTCTCAAAAAGTTCATCCATGATGCTCTTTCTCTTAGCAAGTTCCTTATCATCTAGTTTGTTCAGGTCTTCCTCAGGATCAATTGTTGTTTCCCGTTGAATTTGTTCCATTGTTTCTGCCAAACTCTGCCCCAACAAGTAACCTCGTAAAAAAATGAATAACTTCTCTAGCTGCCTCAGGGACACTTGTTCCAGGTAACTCTTGTGTCGCGGATTATTCTTTAATTGTTCAGCAGCTCTGTTGCAATCTAGGAGAGAAAAACAAAATTATATACCACACACAACAGACACATCGCAAACTACTGAAAACATTATCTGCTGTGAGAGCCAAGTAGCTAAGTGACTGCTTCAGAATGAATAATTTTGCAGAACTATTATTCTTTTGTATCGAGCTTTGAGTGTGGTGGAGGGAAGAGGGATGCATTTTTTATTTTCTTAACTTAAAAATCACTTTAAGGAGATGTCAAACACTTGCAACTGGAGAAAACATCTACGGTGAAAAGGATTTATTACAGTTTCAGATATTAGTACTGGTACCAAGAAAATATCAAGACTAAGAAAATATCAAGACAAATACAAAACACATTTGGAGGGAGAGAAGGGAGTCAGTATTATTGAAGACTGCAATCTCATTTAACCCATATCACAATTCTGAAAGGATGGGATTATCAATATCCATTTACAGATCAGGAGACTGAAGCTCACTGACAATTTAGCTGGGGTTTACCTACCTACCCTGATAGTCATGATTTGAACCAGAGGCTGTCTAACTCTGAAGGCCATGGTGCTCTATTACAAGACTGAAATCATTCTTAATAAGTGATTCAGAGAATATTTAAGATAGGAAGCAAGATAAAACATGAGGTACCTGAAAACTTTGAAAAGTTTCGGACTGGCATGATGCGTTGGCGACGTTTTCCCTTCATTTCATTCTCATAGATTAGGATAATAGCTGGAGGCTGGAACCTAATTCCACATTTCTTGGCAGTGCACATCATTCTCACATGTACTTCAGGGCAAATCAGAGGAAATCTGATGAAAATATGTTAGTCACATAATGACTTCCTGCTAAAGGGGAAAAAAATATAAGTGTTGAATAAATCACACTCCCCAGTACCCCTTCTCCCCAGCAGATCTGGCTCTAGTCCAGTTCTAGAGATGCATGCTCAGCCCATCAACTTCAATACTTTGAGAGCTACCCTGAACGTTCAGTATAGCCCTGGGGTTATCCTTAGTTGTTGGATCCCTGGTTCAATGAAGTGTGTAGGTTTGTTCACACATGAGCCTGGAAGTGCAGTTGTCTGGACCTCTAGTGTACTGCATTCTTAACCAAAGATTGTACATGAACCCGAGTCAGGCCAAGAATCAACTTACAGGATCTTTTTATTTATCAATTAAACAAGTAGGTACAAGCACCCTCTATGGCAAGATACTATGATTTTTTTTAACCTTAAACATTAAGTCCTGAGAGGTTCATCAGACTGGGTCTGTCTCTTCTGTACTTTCCCATTTTACTCACCAAGTTTTCTATGATTACTTATTGAATCACTTATCTTCCCTTCCATTGTATATGCTGCATGAGGGCAGGGAACATATCCACTGTTCACCAGAATATCCCAGCAAAATACCATACATACTTGTTTAATTTAATGTACTAAGGGCACCTGGGGGGCTCAGTCAGTTGAGGGGGCTCAGTCAGTTGACCTTGGTTTCCGCTCAGGTCATGATCTCAGAGACCCACACTGCCCTCTGCACTCAGCAGGGAGCCTGCTTTTCTCCCTTTCCCTCTGCTCCTCCCCTCGCTCACTCGCGCACACACAAGCTTTCTCTCAAATAAATAAATACAATCATTTAAAAAAATTAATTTAATCTACTAATATAAGACACAGCCTCTGTATATCCTTTAAGTGTTTCTAGTCTACAGGTCTGATAAAAAAATGCAGACCCGGTACAGATTCAACCTCTACATATACAAGTCAATAAAGTTTACATCGTTTTTATTTCAACTTATTTGTCTCTCTGTTTTCTCAGTTACAAGAAACACAGCTATTTTGCAGTTAATACTTTCTATTCCCTCTTGTCGGTGCCCAGTGCCAAAATACGCTTAATTATAGCGACTGCTTTGGGTAGGACTTTGATATTCTCAGGAAGATTTGCAAATGTCAAGGAACCTAAAGGTAAAGGAGTATAGAGTGATGATACCTTCATAAACTTGATTTTTCTAGAGAATCACCATAGGAACACAGTACATTGGAGAAGACTGGAGGTAGGGTGGGGGAGGTGGAGGAGGAAGAAACATATATATAATGATTACCTTTGATTTGTTTTTTTCTACATATAGTTTTTTTTAGTATAGTAGGTTTTACATTATACATCTATTTCCTGCCTTCTTAATGTAATAACTTACGTGATTCTGTCCTTCGATGCTTTACTAAAACACACATTTCTATGACTGTCAAGTGTTTTGTCTTATGGATATACCATCACCTATACTTTTCACTTCTTATTGTTGAACATCAGAATTTTTACTCTTAAAAAATTAATCATAAAGAACTGCCATTTCAAATTACTGTGCTCTGATCTGACACAAACGATCCCACCCCCCCCCCTTCTTCAAATAATACTCCCAGTTCATGTCATTAAAATCTGGTCTGTTAGTAAGCTTTCTAAGAGATCCTATTGAGCACAATATAAATTCCACACACTCAAGCAAATGGCTGTACTCATAACTGATGTATGCAACTGATAACAATGGTTTTTTTGACTAGAGTCTTTTCTTTTTAAAATTTCTTTTAAATTTTCTTTTTAAAATTTAACTTTTGGGGCACGTGGGGGCTCAGATGGTTGAGTGTCTGCCTTTGATCCCAGGTACTGGGATTGAGTCCCGCATTGGGCTTCCGGCTCAGCGGGGAGCCTGCTTCTCCGACTCTGCGCCTCTCTCTTTCTCTCATAAATAAATAAATAATCTTAAAAAAATTTTTTTTAACTTTCACTTGTACTAATATGTTTATATTCGGTTAAAAATGTCAAATAATTCTGAGGATTATAACAAAAAAACTGTTGTCCCCTGCCCTTCCTCTCTTCATAGTCAACCAGCTTCAATTCTTTTAAGTGTTTCTTCCAAAATTTATCTCCATATTTCTTAATATCATGCTTATACTGCTATTTTCACTTTCCGATGGTACATTCTGACATCTTTCCTCTTGCAAACACCTGTCCTAGCTCCAGTCTGCATCCAGGCCTACTTACAGATTCACTTTAATTCAAGAAGACAGACCACACATTTACCTAACTCTTCCTCATAGGCATTAATACTTTTCTCCCCAGTAATCAGTGATCACCATAATTTTACTAAACATCCCCCACAGCACCTAAAACTGTACGGATTTTGCCAACAGAGAGACGATCCTCTCCCAAACTCATGTCCCCGCTACGGCAAGGCTGACTTTCTTATCCTTAGAGAAATAGAGAAAGTGCATCTTCTGCGGCTGGGAAGAGCTTAAAACCGCCGTGAGGGGCTTGTTTCCCCCCAACCGCAATGCACAGAGAACTTAACTCGACTTTGAGGCCGGGCGGAGCCTGGCGCTGCAGGAAGAGGCGACAGCCATAGCCCCGCAGACGTGATTGTGGGGTGAATTCCCCCGCAGGAGCGCCGAATCCGCAAGTACCTGGAAGTGGTGGAGACAGGGAGCTCCCCGACACGGCTCGCAGGACTGCTCCAGAGCTCGGGTCTGGATGGGGGCCCAGGGAGTTGTTCCCACAGCAACAGCCCAGGCGTACGTCACGGCGCGTGCGCCGCTCTTTGCCCCGCCCCCTGACCCGACGGCGAGGGGCGGGGTGACAGGGGAGCAAAGACGGCGGTGAGGTTGCCGCCTCCCGCAACGCCGGAAGTTTCAGGGGGACCAGGGCTGCGGGGACCGGGGTAACCGCAGGACCGCAGGCGCGCATGGTTGTCTTCCGTGCCGGTCACTGACTCCGTGGCAGCACGCTCTAGGAGCGGCATAAGGCGTGCTCGGGCTCCTCAGTCCGCAATTCGTCCCCGCGCGCTCTGGGGAGCGCGTTCTCCAGCGTCCTGGCTGTCACGGCCGTGGTCGTCCAGGCGGTGGCCTGGCTGCACCTCTGGGAGGCGGCTGGACTCACCACACCCGCCACGGCCTTCACTGCCACCCCCACCGACGCTGGTAAACGAGGGACGGGGTTGGGGGACCGGCGGGTGGAGGGCAGTCCAGACTCCTAGGTCCTCCAAGGTGTGCCTATCGTCGCACGGACCTAGAACCTGCTGGGTGACCTGGAGGAGGTTAAGAATGGAAGTCACGTGCTTCCCACCTTTCCCACCCGCCTAGCCACTGCTCCGAGGCGTCTCTTGGGTCTCTGGAGGGTCGGGCTTTGTCGTTCAGAGGTAGTTACTGGCCGTACTATTACTAAAATATCGGGAAAGCAGTACAGCCGTCAAGTGTCTTGGGATGCATGAAGCTTGGGACCCCTGAGAGGATCAGCAAGGCCACAGTGCCCTATGGGGTGTGAGAATCCCAGTCCAGAATGGAGAGACTGACGGGGTGAGGGCGTAGGAAGGGATGAACAACTAGTTTTATTTAACAAAAAAGTTTTTGTAATAGACTGGATTGGGCTGGGGCTTTTCTCCTAACTACAGGCTGGGCAAGTGAGTTGATTTCATTTCTTTGGGTCTGACTCGGAGGGCCGAAGTGCTGTGCTAGGCGCTGTAGATCCAGCGCTGAGCTAAATATGGCCCCAACCCTCGCAAAACTTGCAGAGTAGTGGGGAAGTGCAGTAGTAATTACAATAAGAAAAGTAGTACAAATTAGGTTAAGTTTCTCCACTTGTAAAGTGAGAATATTAGACTAGGGTCAATCACTGATTTCTGTCTTCACATTCTAGGTTTCCAGATATACTTGAAGTATTATGAAGCCAAAATGAATTTTTAAACAGCTGGACTTTATTTTTTTTTTTAAGATTTTTTAAATTTATTCGACAGAGAGATCACAAGTAGGCAGAGAGAGATAGGAGGAAGCAGGCTCCCCGCCGAGCAGAGAGCCCAACACGGGACTTGATCCCAAGACCCCGTAGACCACCACCCGAGCCGAAGGCAGCGGCCTAACCCACTGAGCCACCCAGGCGCTCTGGACTTGGTGATTTCTAAAGGCTCTTCCAGCCCTGGTTTTTTATCATTAAAAAGAGGTCAATTTCCAGAGCCTGTTCCGGCCGCTGTAATCAAATAAAGTAATATTTAAGAGGAAAAGTTTAAAAAAAAAAAAAAAGGAGGAAAAATCTTGACGGTCAATTCAGATAGAGCAAATTTATTTTGAAAATGATATTTTTGCTTGGGACACCCGTGTGGCTCAGTCATTAAGCATCTGCCTTTGGCTCAGGTCGTGATCTCAGGGTCCTGGAGTGGAGCCGCACATTGGGCTCTCTGCTCTGAGGAGCCTGCCCCTCTGTCTAGCTCTGTCTCTGTCTGTCAAATAAGAAAATACATAAATAAAAATCTTAAAAAAAAAAAAAAAAAGAAAGAAAGAAAGAAAAAGGAGGCCTGCCTCTCTCTCTAGCTGTGTCTCTATCAAATAAATAAATAAAAATCTTAAAAAAAAAAAAAAATGGTATTTTTGCTTTAAAAAATTATGAATTATCTACTTGCTATACTGTTTGTGAATTAACCTTTCTACCATCCTGAGATGAAAGGGGTTTAGTATTCTCCAGTATACATCCCAATAGAATTTAAGCCTATTAATCTGATTTTTTTCTAATTTAAGTTCTAGATAGATATAAATCCAGACTCTCCACCCCTATATAAAATTAAACATAGTGAAACATCTGGATTTGTAAAAAAGATACCCAAAGGTATTTTTAGGGAATGATTATATATGGTCTCTGAAGCAAATAAGGGTTTTTTTTTAGACAGCTAAGAAAGTAGAAATATCTTAAGCTTTAAATCTCTAGGAGATCTTGCTTCTAATCAGTAACTTACTTAGTGGTATGGCCTGGAGCCAGTGAGAACTGTTTGTTAATCAGTTTCTTCCCATGTGCAAATGGCAGTAATTTCGCCTATTTTGCTGGGTTGTGAAAGTTAAAATATGTGAAAGCCCCAAGTAGAGGATTTGTCATGGATATCATTTAATAAATATTATTTTTCCTTTCCTTGTAAATTTTGGTGTTCTCATATCTTTTTGTGTGTGTGTGTGTGTCTTTTCAGGAATGAATCTAATAGACTTAGCAATACATAATAGTATATGGGTTTTTTGGTTTTTTTTTTTTAAGATTTTATTTATTTGTCAGAGAGAGTGCTCACTTCGGCAGCACATATACTAAAATATTTGTCAGAGAGAGAGAGAGCACAAGCAGGCAAAGTGCAGGCAGAGGCAGAGAGAGAAGCAGGTTCCTCGCTGAGCAAGGAGCCCGATGTGGGACTTGATCCCAGGACCCTGGGATGAAGCAGAAGGCAGCGGCTTAACCTACTGAGCTACCCAGTCATCCCTTTTGTGTTTGTTTTAATGTTAGTGCACTTCCAGCTTTTCAAAATGGATTAATGTTCCATATAGCAGGGTACCCAGAACAGTTGATGGTCATTAGTAATGGATTTATTTATTTATTTATTTATTTATTTATTTATTTATTTATTTATTTATTTGGAGTTGGGAGAAAATCTTAAGCAGGCTCAACACCCAGCGCAGGGCGTGTCTCAGGGCTGATCTCACAACACTGAGATCATGACCTGAGCTGAAATCAAGAACTGGACGTTTGACTGAGCCACCCAGGTGCCCCTAAATTTTTAATTTTATGATGCTGACCTTGAATAATAGTTTTAACATCTGAATTCTGCATGGTGTCATTACAGTGAGATTTTAGATTATTCTAAGTTTAAAAGGAACCCTTTGAATCTTTGAAAACCCTCAAGTTTTTGTTTCTCTGTTTTAAACCTTCCCAACCTCTCCACAAGGTGTAAGTGTACCATTTTCTCAGTTTTACAGGTATGGACGATAGAATACAAAAGTTGGCAATATGTATCTAAAATACAGTTTCAGTGAACCAGGATTAAAACTGAGATTTCCGGGGCGCCTGGGTGGCTCAGTGGGTTAAGCCGCTGCCTTCGGCTCAGGTCATGATCTCAGGGTCCTGGGATCGAGTCCCGCAAAGGGCTCTCTGCTCAGCAGGGAGCCTGCTTCCCTTCCTCTCTCTCTGCCTGCCTCTCCATCTACTTGTGATTTCTCTCTGTCAAATAAATAAATAAAATTTTAAAAAAAAGAAATTAAAAAAACAAAAAAAAACAAAAAAAAACTGAGATTTCCTGGCTCTTTAGCCAGTCTGTTCCTTTTGGTGTCCTGGGATCATCTGAAAAAACAGTATTAATGACACACACTTATACAGAGCTTTTACTATCTGGTAAGCCCTGTTCTAAGTGCTTCTACATGTATAAAATACTCATGACAAATAGCAGAGAAATAAACTATCTTGTCCAAAGTCACATAGCTTTAAGGGACAGACTGGGGTAATAATTAGGCAGTATTACTCCAAGGTCAATGTTCTAAATGCCTCTGCTATATTAGAAGTAGCTTTTTAGATAGCTCAAATTCTTTAAGTCTTAAAAGCTTTTCTTTTGTTTATAGGTTGGTTAGATTTTCCAGGCAAGTAAAGCCTATTCAAGCAATTATTTTCTAATTATTTAAATGTTCTTTCAACTGAGTGCTTATTTTATTTTAAGAAATCTTCTGATTCTTATAGGCATAAGGGCTACTTGTTCAGAAATTATTTTGAGGCAAGAAGTTTTGAAAGATGGTTTCCACAGGTAAGTTGCCCACTGACGTTCACTAATGTCAAAATATTGTTTCATATAATTTAGAGCAAAAAATCAATAGCTGCAAAATGGATAAACCGAAAATCTCTTGCTTTCTTACAAATGTTGTAAGTGACAGATTTATCATATGTGGTTCAGAGTTTGAAATAATGATTAAAATAACAGGAGAGGAGCGGCTGGGTGGCTCCATTAGGTTAAGCATCTGCCACAGCTCAGGTCATGATCTCCAGGTCCTGGGATGGACTCCCCCTGTGTCGGCCCCCTACTCAGCCAGGAGTCTGCTTCTCCCTCTGCCTGCCACTCTCCCTGCTTGCGAGCACACTCTCTCCCTCTGTCAAATAAATAGTTAAAATAAATACATAAATAAAATAACAGTAGAGAAGAGAAAAATGTTTATTATTTATCATGCATGTATGGGTTTTTTTAGGATTTTATTTATTTTTGTGAATGAGAGAGCACACATGAGCATGAGTGGGGGAGGGTGGAGGGGCAGAGGGAGAATCAAACTCCCACCTGAGCAGAGAGCCTGACATGGGACTGGATCCCAGGACCCCAGGATCATGACCTGAGCTGGAGGCAGGCACCTAACCGACTGAGCCACCCAAATCCTCGCATGTGTATTATGTGTATATATATGTAACATACATACAGCCAGATTCACTTAATCTTCACAGTGGTTGTGAAATAGATGATATCTTTCTTCCTTTTCACTTCATCTTAGCCAGGAGGCCAAGAAGTGATTCCCTTTTTTCCTTTCCAGATGAGAGAAGTAGGGTTCAGAGAATTTAAATAATTTAGTAGAAGTTAGGGTGGTAAGGTTCTAACTCAAATTTATGACTGTCATACTCCAAAGCCATGCCCTCATGTACTAAGATATTATATCACCCTAAATCACTGTTTCTGATTTATAGGAATTGGTTCCAAATGACCATGCTGTTTCCAAAATAGAAATTATTCTTGGGCAACCCTCTCAGGTCCCCTTTCTCTTTAGGAGCTTTGTACTCTTTATCTTTCAGTAAACTTTACTATCACTCAATAAGCCTTGCTTTGTAGCCCCTTAAAAAAGATTCTCAAAAATGAATATTTGACCAGTATTGAAGATACTTAAAAGACTAGTAGGGATGCCTGGGGTGGCTCAGTCAGTCAGGTGTCTGCCTTTGTCTTGGGTCATGATTTCAGGGTCCTGGAAATGAGTTCCACGTGGGGCTCCTTGCTTGCAGGGAGCCTATCTTCTCTCCCTCTGCCTGCCTCTCCCCTCCTTGTGAGCTTGCTTTCTCTCTCTCTAATAAATAAATAAAATAGTTTTTTTTTTCAAAGATTTTATTTATTTGTCAGAGAGAGAGAGTGCGCACAAGCAGGCAGAGTGGCAGGCAGAGGCAGAGGCAGAGAGAGAAGCAGGCTCCCTGCAAAGCAAGGAGCCCGATGTAGGACCCGATCCCAGGATCCTGGGATCGTGACCTGAGCCAAAGGCAGTGGCTTAACCCACTGAGCCATTCAGGCATCCCAATAAAGTATTAAAAAAAAAAAAAGAAGAAGAAGAAGACTAGTAAAAAGTTGTAGAAACTGTTCTGTAAGAAAACTTCCAAACTTTAAAGCTTTCAAGGTAATTAATTTGAAATAGTTCTGATACATGATTTACAAAATTTGATACATTTATTTTTTTAAAATCATTGCATCTTATTTATTTTTTTTTAAGATTTTTTTATTTATTTGTTATAGAGAGAGAGAGAGATACAGAGCGCAAGCACAGGCAGACAGAGTGGCAGGCTAGAGGCAGAGGGAGAAGCAGGCTCCCTGCCGAGCAAGGAGCTGGATGTGGGACTCGATCCCAGGACGCTGGGATCATGACCTGAGCCGAAGGCAGCCGCTTAACCAACTGAGCCACCCAGGCGTCCTAAATCATTGCATTTTATAAGCCACCTTAAACTGAGACATCTCACTCTCCACCCTCTTCAGAGTCAGCCTATGTGTGAATGGCTAGGAGGTACAGTAGAAAAAACTTGGGATTTTGTTTTGTTTTGTTTTTTTAACTCAGACAGACTTGGGCTCAGAGTGTAGCTCTTTTATTTAGTAACTATGTGGCTTTAGTCAAGTTACTTAAATCTTTGCCACCTTACCAGTAAAATTAGATAATGATAGTATTTCCTCATTAGGTTCACAAGGATTTAATCTAAGAATATATAGGAAGTCTTTTAATATAGTGCTTGTCATATAGTACATCCATAGGAAATGTTAGCTCTTATACAAACGATGAGATAGATGATCAAATTGGGCACTACAATTTCAGTAAAGAGGAGATGTGACTACACAGTAATAAAACTGATTTTGGGAGGGAAGTCACTTCTGAAAGGAATTTTTAACTGGGTTTCAGACAAATTTAAAGCAATGTCAGGGAAATTATGCCAAGATTATAGCTTTTTTTTTTTTAATTAATTTGAGAGGGAGAGGGAGAATCACAAGCCAACTCCCCATTGAGCACCATCCCAGGACCCTGAGATTGTGACCTGAACCGATATCAGAGTCAGATGCCCAACTGACTGAACCACCCAGGTGTCCCATGCCAAGGTTATAACCTGTTTTTAGAGAAATTGGGATGTATTCTCAAGAGAAATGGGAAATACTAAGTAATACGAATTTGGCAGTGCAATTATAAGTGACTCCAGTGAGGAAGAAAGAAGTGCCTGAAGAGGCCATTGTGACAGCAAAAGTAGCTGTCCAGTTAGAAGTACTGAAGATAAAAACCAGGATATAAAACCAAGGATGAAGAGTGACAGAACCCATAAGAATAAACTCAGAAACTAGAAATCTCAGAGTTACTGGAGACCCTCAGAAAATGCCAGTGAAAGGCTTTTCTGTTATGTTTAGAGCAGGTGTAATCTTGCTGCTGGGTAGAGAAGGAAACATTAACAGATTGTAGAAAGTAGAATTAGTTACCTTCTCTTATTTCTGTCTTCTTGGTCAAGAAGAATTACTTCCACTCTGGAGAAGGCCAAGCAAATACTGATAGGAGGACACTGAAGTGCAGAATACATAAGGGAATTATATAAAAGGACCTTAGTATTTTAATTGAGTTTAGGGTCTCCCTTCTGTGATAATCTATAGTTTAGTGCAGTAGAAGAATTTACTTAAGTGATTGCTGAACTTCTGTTTGTAATCTTTGGATAATCTGGGAATTATTTGCTGTAGCTTCTGGTCTAGCCCAGATTGTTAAAAGGATGGTGTATAAACACAAAAGAGGAAACGGTAGTCTCTGGGAACTAGCATGAATTTATGACAAATTTATGTCCTTCATACAGATCCATTAGGTAGATCAAAGAAATGCTGTAGATACAGTATATCTTACTTTATGCAAAACTTGATGAAGTTTTACATGTTGTATTTGTGAACAAGATAAAGAATGTGAACTGAAAGCTAAAACAGTTGAATGACTTCATAAAGATCAACAAAGTTATCCAACATGTTCCGATTATATAGAGTGTCATCTTGGAGAGAGGTCCTGAATAGTCTCTGTCTTTTTAAGTATATGTATTTTTTCTAATTATAAAATAGTACATGTTCATGAATAGATATCCATTATCTGGAAGAAAAGAGATTATAGGTATATCCTACTTTTATAGAGGCAGAGTGATATAGTGGCTAAGAATGTGGGCATTAGAGTAAAACTATTGGGGTTTGAATCCTGGCTCTTGGATAAGTTAGTTTCTGAGTGCTGTGGTTTTCTTTCTTTCTTTCTTTGAGGAGGGAAAGTATTTGAGAAGGAAAAATACTTGTTTCTTCAAATCCTTTTGGATTTAATTTAATTTAATTAAATCCTTTTAGATTTAATTGATTTGCGTATTCTGCCCTTAGCTTTTACATCACTAGAAATGATATATTTGGATAAAAATAGAATATAACAATACTGTGAATATTATTCAGAATTCTTTCAATGAATATAAATTATTAGGAAAATAAAATTCTATATGTAAAATTATTTGGAAGAATATAAGCAAAAAAAAAATCAAAACAATTCTTTTTCTGTATAGCTGCTCTTAATATTCAATTCTCGAAGTTGCTGCTGTGTTCTTGGAGCAATGAGTCCATAAAAATTGATTGATTATCTGAGAACCAAAACCTAATATCATACATTTATATAAAGTCTCAAAGAATTTCCCCATACTTTTTGAGTTAGAGGTAACAATTTTTCTATAAAAACGGTAACACGGGTGTTTTAACCCTGGTGTTTTAATTTTTTACAGGTAAAAGAGGAATTATTATAGTACTATTTCATAGTGATATTTTAAAATATTTATTTATTTATTTTTGTGGGGAGGGGTATGGGAAAAGGGAAAAGAATCTCAAGCAGACTCTGTACTGAGTGTGGGGCCTGATGACTGTGAGATCATGACTTGAGCCGAAACCAAGAGTTGGTCTTGATCCACCCAGGTGCCCTCATAGTGACTTTTTAAATCAACTTCATTGAGTTTTGACAATTCTGTATACCCATGTAACCACCACCCTAGACAAAATATAGAGTATTTTCATCATTTCCCAAAATACCCATGCAGTGCTATTTGGAATTATTCTATCTCACCTATACCCAGACTCAGCAAACCAGTGATCTATTTTTTTTTCACTATATAGATTTTCTAGAATTTTATGTAAATGAAACCAAGTGGTCTTTTTGATAACTGGGTTCTTTCACTGCATTATATCAGTGACATTTATCCATATTGTGCATGGCAGTAATTTTTTCCTTTTTGTTGCTGAGTAGTAAAATTTGTTTAGCCATTCACATTTTTTTAAATTAATTTTTTATTTTTTATAAACATATATTTTTATCCCCAGGGGTACAGGTCTGTGAATCACCAGGTTTACACACTTCACAGCACTCACCAAAGCACATACCCTCCCCAATGTCCATAATCCCACCCCCTTCTCCCAAACCCCCTCCCCCCAGCAGCCCTCAGTTTCTTTTGTGAGATTAAGAGTCACTTATGGTTTGTCTCCCTCCCAATCCCATCTTGTTTCATTTATTCTTCTCCTACCCACTTAAGCCCCCATGTTGCATCACCACTTCCTCATATCAGGGAGATCATATGATAGTTGTCTTTCTCTGCTTGACTTATTTCGCTAAGCATGATATGCTCTAGTTCCATCCATGTTGTCGCAAATGGCAAGATTTCATTTCTTTTGA
This sequence comes from Mustela erminea, assembly GCF_009829155.1. NCBI lineage: Eukaryota > Metazoa > Chordata > Mammalia > Carnivora > Mustelidae > Mustela > Mustela erminea. Next base: position 103,235,873 of record NC_045614.1, read on the forward strand.
TGGCTGCATAGTATTCCATTGTGTATATATACCACATCTTCTTGATCCATTCATCTGTTGATGGACATCTAGGTTCTTTCCATAGTTTGGCTATTGTGGACATTGCTGCTATAAACATTCGGGTGCATGTGCCCCTTTGGATCACTACGTTTGTATCCTTAGGGTAAATACCCAATAGGCAATTGCTGGGTCATAGGGCAGTTCTATTTTCAACATTTTGAGGAACCTCCATGCTGTTTTCCAGAGTGGCTGCACCAGCTTGCATTCCCACCAACAGTGTAGGAGGGTTCCTCTTTCTCCGCATCCTCGCCAGCATCTGTCATTTCCTGACTTGATGATTTTAGCCATTCTGACTGGTGTGAGGTGATATCTCATTGTGGTTTTGATTTGTATTTCCCTGATGCCGAGTGATATGGAGCACTTTTTCATGTGTCTGTTGGCCATCTGGATGTCTTCTTTGCAGAAATGTCTGTTCATGTCCTCTGCCCATTTCTTGATTGGATTATTTGTTCTTTGGGTGTTGAGTTTGCTAAGTTCTTTATAGATTCTGGACACTAGTCCTTTATCTGATATGTCATTTGCAAATATCTTCTCCCATTCTGTCAGTTGTCTTTTGATTTTGTTAACTTTCCTTTGCTGTGCAAAAGCTTTTGATCTTGATGAAATCCCAATAGTTCATTTTTGCCCTTGCTTCCCTTGCCTTTTGCGTTGTTCCTAGGAAGATGTTGCTGCGGCTGAGGTCAAAGAGGTTGCTGCCTGTGTTCTCCTCAAGGATTTTGATGGATTCCTTTCGCACATTGAGGTCCTTCATCCATTTTGAGTCTATTTTTGTGTGTGGTGTAAGGAAATGGTCCAATTTCATTTTTCTGCATGTGGCTGTCGAATTTTCCCAGCACCATTTATTGAAGAGGCTGTCTTTTTTCCATTGGACATTCTTTCCTGCTTTGTCGAAGATTAGTTGACCATAGAGTTGAGGGTCTATTTCTGGGCTCTCTATTCTGTTCCATTGATCTATGTGTCTGTTTTTGTGCCAGTACCATGCTGTCTTGATGACGACAGCTTTGTAATAGAGCTTGAAGTCCGGAATTGTGATGCCACCAACATTGGCTTTCTTTTTCAATATCCCTTTGGCTATTCGAGGTCTTTTCTGGTTCCATATAAATTTTAGCATTATTTGTTCCATTTCTTTGAAAAAGATGGATGGTACTTTGATAGGAATTGCATTAAATGTGTAGATTGCTTTAGGTAGCATAGACATTTTCACAATATTTATTCTTCCAATCCAGGAGCATGGAACATTTTTCCATTTCTTTGTGTCTTCCTCAATTTCTTTCATGAGTACTTTATAGTTTTCTGAGTATAGATTCTGTGTCTCTTTGGTTAGGTTTATTCCTAGGTATCTTATGGTTTTGGGTGCAATTGTAAATGGGATTGACTCCTTAATTTCTCTTTCTTCTGTCTTGCTGTTGGTGTAGAGAAATGCAACTGATTTCTGTGCATTGATTTTATATCCTGACACTTTACTGAATTCCTGTACAAGTTCTAGCAGTTTTGGAGTGGAGTCTTTTGGGTTTTCCACATATAGTATCATATCATCTGCGAAGACTGATAATTTGACTTCTTCTTTGCCGATTTGGATGCCTTTAATTTCCTTTTGTTGTCTGATTGCTGAGGCTAGGACCTCTAGTACTATGTTGAATAGCAGTGGTGATAATGGACATCCCTGCCGTGTTCCTGACCTTAGCGGAAAAGCTTTCAGTTTTTCTCCATTGAGAATGATATTTGCAGTGGGTTTTTCATAGATGGCTTTGATGATATTGAGGTATGTGCCCTCTATCCCTACACTTTGAAGAGTTTTGATCAGGAAGGGATGCTGTACTTTGTCAAATGCTTTTTCAGCATCTATTGAGAGTATCATATGGTTCTTGTTCTTTCTTTTATTGATGTGTTGTATCACATTGACTGATTTGCGGATGTTGAACCAACCTTGCAGCCCTGGAATAAATCCCACTTGGTCGTGGTGAATAATCTTTTTAATGTACTGTTGAATCCTATTGGATAGTATTTTGTTGAGTATTTTCGCATCTGTGTTCATCAAGGATATCGGTCTATAGCTCTCTTTTTTGATGGGATCCTTGTCTGGTTTTGGGATCAAGGTGATGCTGGCCTCATAAAATGAGTTTGGAAGTTTTCCTTCCATTTCTATTTTTTGGAACAGTTTCAGGAGAATAGGAATTAGTTCTTCTTTAAATGTTTGGTAGAATTCCCCCGGGAAGCCGTCTGGCCCTGGGCTTTTGTTTGTTTGGAGATTTTTAATGACTGTTTCAATCTCCTTACTGGTTATGGGTCTGTTCAGGCTTTCTATTTCTTCCTGGTTCAGTTGTGGTAGTTTATATGTTTCTAGGAATGCATCCATTTCTTCCAGATTGTCAAATTTATTGGCGTAGAGTTGCTCATAGTATGTTCTTATAATAGTTTGTATTTCTTTGGTGTTAGTTGTGATCTCTCCTCTTTCATTCATGATTTTATTTATTTGGGTCCTTTCTCTTTTCTTTTTGATAAGTCGGGCCAGGGGTTTATCAATTTTATTAATTCTTTCAAAGAACCAGCTCCTAGTTTCGTTGATTTGTTCTATTGTTTTTTTGGTTTCTATTTCATTGATTTCTGCTCTGATCTTTATGATTTCTCTTCTCCTGCTGGGCTTAGGGTTTCTTTCTTGTTCTTTCTCCAGCTCCTTTAGGTGTAGGGTTAGGTTGTGTACCTGAGACCTTTCTTGTTTCTTGAGAAAGGCTTGTACCGCTATATATTTTCCTCTCAGGACTGCCTTTGTTGTGTCCCACAGATTTTGAACCGTTGTATTTTCATTATCATTTGTTTCCATGATTTTTTTCAATTCTTCTTTAATTTCCCGGTTGACCCATTCATTCTTTAGAAGGATGCTGTTTAGTCTCCATGTATTTGGGTTCTTTCCAAACTTCCTTTTGTGGTTGAGTTCTAGCTTTAGAGCATTGTGGTCTGAAAATATGCAGGGAATGATCCCAATCTTTTGATACCGGTTGAGTCCTGATTTAGGACCGAGGATGTGATCTATTCTGGAGAATGTTCCATGTGCACTAGAGAAGAATGTGTATTCTGTTGCTTTGGGATGAAATATTCTGAATATATCTGTGATGTCCATCTGGTCCAGTGTGTCGTTTAAGGCCTTTATTTCCTTGCTGATCTTTTGCTTGGATGATCTGTCCAGTTCAGTGAGGGGAGTGTTAAAGTCCCCTACTATTATTGTATTATTGTTGATGTGTTTCTTTGATTTTGTTATTAATTGGTTTATATAGTTGGCTGCTCCCACGTTGGGGGCATAGATATTTAAAATTGTTAGATCTTCTTGTTGGACAGACCCTTTGAGTATGATATAGTGTCCTTCCTCATCTCTTATTATAGTCTTTGGCTTAAAATCTAATTGATCTGATATAAGGATTGCCACTCCTGCTTTCTTCTGATGTCCATTAGCATGGTAAATTCTTTTCCACCCCCTCACTTTAAATCTGGAGGTGTCTTCGGGCTTAAAATGAGTTTCTTGGAGGCAACATATAGATGGGTTTTGTTTTTTTATCCATTCTGATACCCTGTGTCTTTTGACAGGGGCATTTAGCCCATTAACATTCAGGGTAACTATTGAGAGATATGGATTTAGTGCCATTGTATTGCCTGTAAGGTGATTGTTACTGTATATGGTCTCTGTTCCTTTCTGATCTACCACTTGTAGGCTCTCTCTTTGCTTAGAGGACCCCTTTCAATATTTCCTGTAGAGCTGGTTTGGTATTTGCAAATTCTTTCAGTTTTTGTTTGTCCTGGAAGCTTTTAATCTCTCCTTCAATTTTCAATGATAGCCTAGCTGGATATAGTATTCTTGGCTGCATGTTTTTCTCGTTTAGTGCTCTGAAAATATCATGCCAGCTCTTTCTGTCCTGCCAGGTCTCTGTGGATAAGTCAGCTGCCAATCTAATATTTTTACCATTGTATGTTACAGACTTCTTTTCCCGGGCTGCTTTCAGGATTTTCTCTTTGTCACTGAGACTTGTAAATTTTACTATTAGGTGACGGGGTGTGGGCCTATTCTTATTGATTTTGAGGGCCGTTCTCTGAACCTCCTGAATTTTGATGCTCGTTCCCTTTGCCATATTGGGGAAATTCTCCCCAATAATTCTCTCCAGTATACCTTCTGCTCCCCTCTCTCTTTCTTCTTCTTCTGGAATCCCAATTATTCTAATGTTGTTTCGTCTTATGGTGTCACTTATCTCTCGAATTCTCCCCTCGTGGTCCAGTAGCTGTTTGTCCCTCCTTTGCTCAGCTTCTTTATTCTCTGTCATTTGGTCTTCTATATCACTAATTCTTTCTTCTGCCTCATTTATCCTAGCAGTGAGAGCCTCCATTTTTGATTGCACCTCATTAATAGCTTTTTTGATTTCAACTTGGTTAGAGTTTAGTTCTTTTATTTCTCCAGAAAGGGCTTTTATATCTCTCGAGAGGGTTTCTCTAATATCTTCCATGCCTTTTTCGAGCCCGGCTAGAACCTTGAGAATTGTCATTCTGAACTCTAGATCTGACATATTACCAATGTCTGTATTGATTAGGTCCCTAGCCTTCGGTACTGCCTCTTGTTCTTTTTTTTGTGTTGAATTTTTCCGTCTTGTCATTTTGTCCAGATAAGAGTATATGAAGGGGCAAGTAAAATACTAAAAGGGTGGCAACAACCCCAGGAAAAAATGCTTTAACCAAATTAGAAGAGATCCAAAATCGTGAGGCGGGAGAAAGGGGATAAAAAGAGGTTCAAAAAGCAAGAAAGAAAAAAAAAAGAAAAAAGAAAAAAAAAAAAGAAAAGAAAAGAATTAAAAAAAAAGAAAACACCTAAGAAAAATGTAAAAAAGAAAAAATATATATATTAGATAAACTAGTAACAAATCGTTAAAAAAGAAAAAGGTAACAGTTAAAAAAAAAATTTTACCCGAAGGCGAGAAAAAAAAAAAACAAAAAATGAAAAAGAAAAAAAATTAAATTAACTGCAAGACTAAAAAAAAAATCACAGGGAAAAAGCCATGAGTTCCGTGCTTGGCTTTCTCCTTTTCTGGAATTCTGCTGCTCTCCTTGGTGTTGAAACCGCACTCCTTGGTAGGTGAACTTGGTCTCGGCTGGATTTCTTGTTGATCTTCTGGGGGAGGGGCCTGTTGTAGTGATTCTCAAGTGTCTTTGCCCCAGGCGGAATTACACCGCCCTTACCCGGGGCCGGGGTGAGTAATCCGCTCGGGTTTGCTTTCAGGAGCTTTTGTTCCCTGAGCGCTTTCCGTAGAGTTCCGGAGGACGGGAATACAAATGGCGGCCTCCTGGTCTCCGGCCCAGAGGAGCCGAGAGCCCAGGGCCGCACTCCTCAGTGCGCCCTCAGAAAACAGCGCCCAGTTACTCCCGTCTGCCTGACCTCCGGCCGCGCTCCGAGCTCACCGAGCCTGCGACCAGTTCAAGGTAACACCGAGCTGTGAGCTTACTGTCGGCTCTGTCTCTGTAGCCGGCTTTCCCGTTCCAATACCCGCAAGGTCTGCGACACTCAGACACCCCCGATCCTTCTGTGACCCTGCGGGACCTGAGGCCACGCTGAACCCGCGTGGGCTTCGCCCTGGTTTAGCCTCTGGAGCGATGTCCCTCAGCGGAACAGACTTTTAAAAGTCCTGATTTTGTGCTCCGTTGCTCCGCCGCTTGCCGGGAGCCGGCCCCTCCCCCCGGGGTCTATCTTCCCGTCGCTTTGGATTCACTTCTCCGCTGGTCCTACCTTTCAGAAAGTGGTTGTTTTTCTGTTTCCAGAATTGCTGTTCTTCTTCTCTTCGATCTGCCGATGGATTTTCAGGTGTTTGCAATCTTTAGATAAGCTATCTAGCTGATCTCCGGCTAGCTGAAGCAGTCTCAGCCTGCTACTTCTCCGCCATCTTGACTCCTCCTCCTAGCCATTCACATTTTTATGGCATTGGGGCCATTTCTAATTTTGGGCTAAGATAAATAAAACTATAATGAACATCTGTATACAAGACTTTGTGTGAACATGTTTTCATTTCTCTTGGGTTCCCGGATATATAGTAGGTGTATGGTGAATTTAAGAAACCACCAAACTGTTTTCCAAAGTGGTTATACTGTTTTACATTCTTACAAGCAGTGTATGAGAATTCTGTCCCTGCCACATCATTACCAACACTTGGTATTGTCAGTCTTTTTAATTTCAGAGATTCTGGTGGGTGTGTAGTGGTAACTCATTGTAGTTTTAATGGGTTATTTCCCTGATGATGGTGTTGAGCATCTTTCCATGTGCTTTTTGGGGACTGGTTTATCTTCCTTTGTGCAGCATCTGCTTAAATCTTGCCCAATTTTGTTTTATTTAATTAAAAATTTTTAAAGGGACGCCTGGGTGGCTCAGTTGGTTGGACGACTGCCTTAGGCTCAGGTCGTGATCCTGGAGTCTCGGGATTGAGTCCCATATTGGGCTCCCAGCTCCATGGGGAGTCTGCTTCTCTCTCTGACCGTCTCCTCACTCATGTTCTCTCTCACTGTCTCTCTCTCAAAAAAAAAAATTTTTTTTTAAAAGATTTTGTGTATTTGTCATAGAGAGAGAGAGAGAGAGAGCATAAGCAGGGAGAGTAGTAGGCAGAGGGAGAGGGGAAGCAGGCTCCCTGCTCAGCAGGGAACCTGATGTGGGGCTCAATCCCAGGACTTTGGGTTCATGACCTAAGATGAAGGCAGGTGCCCCAAATCTTGTCAAAAGCTTTTTCTGTATCTATTCTCAGAGAATCATGATTTTTTTACTTTATTTTGTCAGTATGGTACAATACATATGTTGATAATTCCAGTAAATCTATCACCTGGTCATGATGCATTATCTTTTTGAAATATTACTGGGTTTAATTTGTTAGTATCTTGTTAAGGATTTTTACTTCTCAGTTCATCAGGGATATTGGTCTGTACTTCTCTTTTGTTGTGATGGCTCACTTGGGTTTTGGTGTCAGGCCAATTCTAGCCTTGTAAAAAAATTGGGAAATACTTCCTTCTCTATTTTCTGATGGTGTAGCACCAATATTATTTTTTAAAATATGCAATAGAATTCAACAATAAAAAGGCCTGAGGTTTTTTATATGGAAGACTTTAAATTTTTTTAAATTACAAATTGAAGATACAGAGCTATTCAGATACTCTATTTTTTCTTTTGTCAGTTTTGGTCATTTTTTTCTTTCTAAGAATTTAGCTATTTTATTTAAGTTGTTTAATTTATTGGGATAATTGGAATAAAATTACTCAAATATTCTCTTATTGTGCTCTTCATAGGTAGAGGTTGTATAGTAATGTTCCTTTTATTCCTTTTTTTAAAATAATTTTTTGTTTTATTTAAAAATTTTTCTGTTTTTAAAGATTTTATTTACTTGAGAGAGAGAGAGACCACATGAGTGGCGGAGCGGGGGAGATGTTGGAGAGAGGGAGAGGGAGAAGCAGACTCCTTGCTAAGCAGGGAGCCAGGTGTAAGGCTCGATCCCAGGACACTGAGATCATAACATGATCCAAACGCAGATGCCTGACTGAACCCAGGAACCCCCCCAAATTTTTTTTAAGTAGGCTCCATACCCAGCATGGAGTCCAACATAGGACTTGAACTCATGATCCTGAGATCAAGACCGGAACTGAGATTAAGAGTCAGTCACTTAACTAACCAAGCCACCCATCCAACACCCCCCAACTCTTTTATTCCTAGTATTGATAGTCTGTGCTTTTTCTCTTTCATGATCAATACAGAGATTCATCAATGTTACTGACCTTTGGAAAGAAGACGTTTTGTTGTTTATTTGTCTACTTTCTGTTTCATTAATTTCTGTTCTTTATTATTTCTTTCTTTTTTGCTTTGATTTTAATTTCTTCTTCCTTCTTAGCTTTTTAAGATGGCAGCTTAGGTCATTGATTTTAGATCTTTTTCCCCTAATATAAGTGTCTTTGCATTTATGTCAATAAGTTTCTTTCTGTACAGGGCTGTAGGTCTATTCTATAAATTCTGACATTTATTTTCATTTCCATCTAGTTCAGTATATTTTTTTTAAATATTTATTTATTTATTTGATAGAGAGAGATCACAAGTAAGCAGAGAGGCAGGCAGAGAGAGAGAGAGGAGGAAGCAGGCTCCCTGCTGAGCAGAGAGCCCGATGTGGGACTTGATCCCAGGACCCTGAGATCATGACCTGAGCCGAAGGCAGCGGCTTAACCCACTGAGCCACCCAGGCACCCCTAGTTCAGTATATTTTTAATTTCCTTTTTTATTTCTTCTTTGACACATTAGTTATTTAGACATACATTGTTTGATTTTAAGGTTTTGGGAGATTTTCCAGAAATTTTTTACTGCCCTTTTTTTTTCTTTTTGTACTATTTTATTCCACCCTGAGCATCTCAATATCAAACTAAATACTGGTGAACTGTTTTCCTTACTAATTCTGAATTGCTGTAGATGTATAAATTCTGCTAACTGTTCAGCACTTTAATAGATGAAATCATTTCTGACACATAGTAGAAATACCTAAAACAATTAGTGCAGTATATCAAACGGATCAAAATAAAATGAATTTGGGAAAACAAGGCTGCAAGATTACCAATATATTGCAACATTCCTGTGACAGATTACAGGTATCCTGTTTATGGTGGTTCTGGCCATATAGGAATAATTGAAGCCCTTCCTTTCAAAGGAGGAGAGAGGAAATAATTAGCTGTTTTAGTAACTGTACAGTTCATAAACTTTTAAACAACTCTTAGTATTACAGAAAAGTAGTAAACATATATGGAAGCTTCAGTGTAGTACCCTACTTACAATACAGTTGAAGATTGAATTTAAAATAAGTTTAAATGTACATATTGTTAGTGCATTGACTTTATTGTGTCCAAAGGAAACAAAAGCCCCCTTTTAGCCCCTAAACAAAATCAAAATCAGTAAGTAAACAGAGTCACATTTGGTTTGCTTCATTTTTATTGCAGAGCTCACATGTTTGCAGGAATTGCTATTCATTAAGATGCATTTATCATGGGGTGCCTGGGTGCCTAGTCTGTTAAAGGTCAGACTCTTGATTTCAGCTCAGTCATGTTCTCAGAGTTGTGGGATCAAGTCCCACATCAAGCTCATGCTGGGTGTGGGCCTGTTTGAGATTCTACCTTTCCCTCTTCCTCTGCCCCTCCCCCACAAAGATGCATTTTACAGTTTCATATTCCTAAAGCTAGCTATGGTTACATTTGATTTTTTTAAAAAAGATTTAATTTGTTTATTTGACAGACAAAGATCACAAGTAGGCAGGGAGGCAGGAGGAGAGAGAGGAGGAAGCAGGCTCCATGCTGGGCAGGAAACCTGATGTGGGGCTCAATCCCAGGACCCTGGGATCATGACCTGAGCCAGAGGCCGAGGCTTTAACCTACTGAGCCACCTGGGCGCCCCACATTTGATTTTTTTAAAGTCTATTTTATTTTATTTATTTCTTAAAAAGATTTTATTTATTTATTTATTAGAGAGAGAGAAAGATTGAAAAAATGAGTGTTAAGAGAGGTAGAGGGAGAAGCAGACTCCAGGAGGAGCAAGGAGCCCCACACGAGACTCCATCCCAGGACTCTGGGATCATAACTTGAGTCAAAGGCAGATGCCTAACTAATAGCCACCTAGGCACCCTTACCTTAAAGACTATTTTTAAAATAACAGAACTAGTTATAGTTTAGATGCCACTAATACTCATTCTTTAGCTTGAAGATATGGGACTCTCTTTTTTAAAAAAGATTATTTATTTATTTACTTATTTGTCAGAAAGGGCGAGTGTGAGCGCACAAGCAGGGGCAGCAGCAGGCCGAAGGAGAAGTGGGCTCCCCGCTGAAGAAGGAGTCCAATGTGGGACTCGCTTCTAGGACCCCAGGATTATGACCTGAGCCAAAGGCAGTTGCTTAACTGACTGAGCTACCCAGAACATCCATTGGGACAGTTTCCTTGTGGTTAATTTGTTTTGTTTTATGATTTTATATTTTATTTTTATTTTTTTGAAGATTTTATTTATTTATTTATTTATTTATTTATTTAAGAGAGAGAGTGGAAGAGAGCACAAGTGGGGAGGAGAGGGAGAAGCAGAGAGGAAAGAGAGAAGCAGGCTGCTGAACAGGGAACCCCATGTGGGGCTCAGTTCCAGGACCCTGAGATCATGACCTGAGCCCCAAGGCAGCTGCTTAATCAACTGAGCCACCCAGGTGTCCCTTAAGATTGTGTTCCTAAGTATTCTCTACATCTGCCGTGGGGTTCAAGATCAAGAGTTGCAGGGCGCCTGGGTGGCTCAGTGGGTTAAGCTACTGCCTTCGGCTCAGGTCATGATCTCAGGGTCCTGGGATTGAGTCCCGCATCGAGCTCTCTGCTCAGCAGGGAACCTGCTTCCCTCTCTCTCTCTCTCTGCCTGCCTCTCTGTCTACTTGTGATCTCTGTCAAGTAAACAAATAAAATCTTTAAAAAAAAAAAAAAGATCAAGAGTTGCATGCTCTGTGGACTGAGCCAGCCAGCTGACCCTGTTAATTTCTTGATGTGGAATATATGCTTTAAAGGTAGATACTAGGAGAAATTACTGTTTGTCTGAGTTACTGTTGCAAACTATAAGCATGTTTAGAACCTCCTTTTTAAAAAAGAATCTTTTTGCAAAGTCTAAATCAGTAAGTTCAAAGTCTTTTTCGTAGACTTTTTCATAGAACTGTCTGGTTAACTGGTGGTCCAGATAGTCATTTGTTAGATCTCTGGTGATGAGAAGTGATTTCCCCTAACCTTTAGTAAAGCAAGTAGACACACAGCTCTCATTTTCTTGTATTGCTGAAATAGGCAGAGGGACACATACATGTTACTAAAAATTAAGTTTGAAACATTTAAAATAATTCTGTATTAGAAACTTGACTCTGGGACACCTGGGTGGCTCAGTCGTTAGGTAGCTGCCTTCGGCTTGGGTCATGATCCCAGAGTCCTGGGATCAAGCCCCACATTGGGCTCCATTCTTGGCGGGAGGCCTGCTTCTCCCTCTCCCACTCCCCCTGCCTGTGTTCCCTCTCTCACTATGTCTCTGTTGCAAATATAAATAAAATTTTAAAAAAGAAAGAAAGAAAGAAAGAAACTTGACTCTGGGTCCCTGGGTGGCTTTGTCCTTTTGCGTCTCCCTCACCCCCACTCTGTCTTTGTCTCTCAAATTAATAGATAAAATCTTAAAAAAAAAACCGACCATCATAAGCCTCTTTTTGGAAGTTAGACTGGACTGGACTGGTTAGGTGCATCAGTTTCACTGCTGTTTACATTTAGGAAGCAGAAGAATAGTCCAGCTAGCTCAAATTGGAGGTTTAATTACACTGTCCCCTGGTTGGCTGTGTGGGTTCAGTAAGTTCTGCTACTCTTCTTGGGCAGAATTTGCTCCTAGATTCTGTGGTTCATTATTTGGCAGCTTTTTAGCCATAACTGTAAATATTTCATTCACATACATTGAGGTTTTAGCTCATGTCTCCATGAATAATAAACTTGTCATCTTCATAGGGCTGTGCTTCCTGTGAATCTATAGCCCTTTTATTCTAGGTCAGCTTTATTTCCTGGTAAAGCTATGACAGTGTTAGGACTTGTTTTCCTTTGAGGTTTTTTTAACCCAGTGTTTTGCTCTTGCAAGGGACTCCTCATTGGAGCTCTCATATTCAACTATGGCTTCCTGTGCTCCTCTGTAGTACATTGGTGCTAGGCTGTAGTGTCATTCTTGACCACTGTATCTCATATTTCAGACTTCACTGTTACATTATCATGGTAGACGGCTTGGGTTAAAAAGCAGCCACAATGGTACCGTCTTGAAATTCATGAAACAAAGAACTAGGCTTCATTAGCCAACGGCAGACTCTCCCAGAAGTACTAGTTTCAACTGGTGTATTTTATTTATAATATTTGGCCTGTTGGGTCTTGTTGCTTCTCAGTTAGCCATGTCCAGATTTGAAAGAAGTCCCTAATTTCAATCTCCTAAATGAATTTTCAGGTTGTGAGGTATCTTTTTTTTTTTTTTTCTGGAGGTAAGAAACCTGAGATAACACAAGCAGCCGTGAAGTCAAAGCTTCCTGGCAGCAGATCCCAGGCATAGCCAAAGGAGGAGACTGAGCCTCAGGCTGTGGCTTTGGTGAAGGCTGTGTCTCCTCCTCCTTTTGGTTTCTAACTTAATTCCATGTGGTTAGAGACTATATGCAATATAATTTCAGTCTTTTGATACTTCTGGAGACTTATTTTATTGCCCAGCATATTGTTATATGTATGGCCCATGTAATGCGCTTTTGTTTGGTAGAACATTTATATATATCAATTAGATAAACTTGATTGAAAGTTGTTTATGCCTTCTATATCCCTCCTGCATTTGTACTTAGTCTGTCCGTTATTGAGAGAGGGGTATTAAAATTTCTGGCTATAATTGCAGATTTATCTATTTATCCTTGAAGTTCTCCCAGTTTTTGCTGTGAAGTAAAATACGTGAATATTTTGAAGCAGTGTTTTTAGGTGCATACAGCACATTTAGGATGGTTATATCTTCTTGATGAATTGATCCTTTTATCTTGGTGTAATGTCCTTTTTTATCCCTGTCAGTATTCCTTGTTGTGAAGTCTGCATTTTTTTTGCATTTTTTATATTAATGTGCCCACTCTGTTTTTTATTATTAATGTGTATCTTGTACGCAGCATGTAATTGTTTCTATTTAACCAGTCTGTCAATCTCTACATTCTAATTAGAGTGATTAGACCATTTACTTTTAATATAAATATTGATTTGGTTGGTTTAGTTTAAATCTACCCATCTTGCCACTTTTTTCCTATTTGCTTTTCTTTTTTTTTTTTTCTTTTTCTTTTTTAGAGAGGGTGAGAGAGGAGGAGAAGGGGTAGAAGGATAGAGAGAGAGGGTCTCAAGCAGGCCCCTCACCCAGCATGGAGCCTGACTTGGGGCTTGATCCCACAACCTGGAGATCATGACCTGAGCCAAAATCAGGAGTCGGCTCAACCGACTGAGACAACTGGGCACTCCTGTTTGCTTTTCTATTTGTCCTCATTAATCTTTTCTCTCTTTTCTTGCCTTATTTTAGATACATTGAGTATTCTTTAAGCATTCCACTTTATCTCCATTTTGGCTTATTAATGGTACTTCTTTTTTTAATTGGTTGCTTCAGGGTTTACAGTGTGCAATTTTAACTTATCATAGTCTACCTTCCAATATTATTCCATACTATGAATAATGTGTAAATCTTAGAATACTTTTTTTTCTCCTCCCTTTTATGCTTTTGTTGCCATACATGTATCAACTTTATGTTTTACTAATAATCCCCTCTACTGTTATTTTTGTTTTGAATAGTCATACATTTCTTCATTACTATTTAATTGCGGTAGAGCACCCATCACATAAAATCTACATCACTTAAAAAATTTTTTTAAGGGGCGCCTGGGTGGCTCAGTGGGTTAAAGCCTCTGCCTTCAGCTCAGGTCATGATCCCAGGGTCCTGGGATTGAGCCCTGTATCGGGCTCTCTGCTCAACAGGGAACCTGCTTCCTCCTCTCTCTCTGCCTGCCTCTGCCTACTTGTGATCTCTGTCAAATAAATAAATAAAATCTTTAAAAAAAAATTTTTTTTTTTAATTTAAGTAGGCTTTACACTCAGCATGGGGCTTGAACTCATGACCCTGAGATCAAGAGTTACATGCTCTACCTGGGTGGCTCAGTGGGTTAAAACCTCTGCCTTCAGCTCAGGTTATGATCTCAGGGTCCTGGGATCAATCCCCACATTGGGCTCTCTGCTCAGCAGGGAGCCTGCTTCCTTCTCTCTCTGCCTGCCTCTCTGCCTACTTGTGATCTCTGTCTGTCAAATAAATAAATAAAATCTTAAAAAAAAAAAAAAAGAATTACATGCTCTACTGATTGAGCCAATCATGCATCCCCCATCTTAACCATTTTTAATTGTAATGACATTTTTAAATGTCATTTAGGACATACACATTATTGTGTTACCATCACCACCATCCGTCCACAGAACTCTTTCATCTTGCAAGATTGGAACTTTACCTATTAAATAGCTCCCGATTCTCCTCTTCCACCAGCCCCTTTCTATTTCTGTGAATTTGACTCTTCTCGATACCTCGTATAAGCAGAATCATACAGTATTTGTCACTGGCTTACTTCACTTAACATAATGTGTTCATCATCCATGTTAATTTTCTGTGGACTCATCATCCTGTTTTCCTTAGAGCTATACCAGTTGACGTTTCCACCAAGAAATGAACAGAGTTCCAATTTTTCTATCAATCAAATTTTAAAGCAATTTAAAAATAAGTTAAAAAGTTCTTATATTCAATCAAATACTTATCATTTGCTCTTCTTTCTTGTCTTTCTCTATTTCCATGTGATACCATTTTCTTTCTGCCTGAAGAATTTCTTGTAGTGACAAATTCTCTTAGTTCATATTTGTTTTAGCTTTTTTTTTTTTTTTGCCTTTATTTTTGAAGGGTTCTCCTTTTGGATATATAATTCTATATTGATAGCCTTTTCTCATTTAATAGTTTAAACACTTTGTCCTGTTGTCCTCTGGTTTGTTCCTTGTTATTCTCCATAATGCTGCTTTTTCCTCTGATGGCTTTTAAGATTTTTTCTTTCTAGTGACTAGTTGATAATATGTCTTGGTGTGGTTTTCTCTTTCTTTCTTTCTTTCTTTCTTTCTTTCTTTCTTTCTTTCTTTCCTTCCTTTCTTCCTTCCTTCCTTCCTCCCTCCCTCCCTTCCTTCCCTCCTTCCTTCAAGATTTTGTTCATTCCACGGACAGAGATCACAAGTAGGCAGAGAGGCAGGCAGGGGTGGGGGAAGCAGGCTCCCTGCTGAGCAGAGAGCCCGATGCGGGGCTTGATCTCAGGACCCTGAGATCATGACCTGAGCCGAAGGCAGAGGCTTTAACCCACTGAGCCATCCAGGTGCCCCTTGGTGTGGTTTTCTTTATGTTTATCCTGCTTGGGATTTGTTGAATTTCTTGGATTTATGGGCTTATAGTTTTCATGAAATTCAGAAAATTTTCAGCCATTATGTCTTAAAATATTTTAATATTTTATATATAATACTTAATATTATATATTAAATATATAAGTATATTGTATATGTATGCTTATGTGTGTATAGAATGTGTATTATATATAATATATAAATATCTCACATATAAAATCTTATATATATAAAATAATACATAAATATATAATTTATATTTTATGTTTATAAATAAATTATAAATGTATAAGTATATAAATTTATATTATATTTAGAATTTATAAATTTATAATTTATAAGCATATACATATATTTATAATTCCTTTATTAATATATAAATATGTGTATGTCTATTTTTAGACTATTTTTTTCTATTGATTGTTGTCTGTTTATATTTATATAAATATATAGGTATAAAATCTCTTTCTCTCATGGTGTTCGTGTTTTTCTTTAAACTTTTAATATGTTGGGCATATTTAAGAGGACTTTTAACATCCTTTGCTAATTCTGTCACTTCTGTCATTTCTATGTCTGTTTCTATTGAACAGTTTCTTTCTTGGTTATTGGTCGCATTTCCCTTCTTTTTTGCATCTTCAGTGACTTTTTTTTGAAAATGATTTTATTTATCTATTTTTTAAGAGCTTATTTATTAGAGAGAGAGCCAGAAAGAGCCCTTCACAAGTGAAGGGGAGGGGCAGAGGCAGAAGCAGACTCCCTACTAAGCAGGTAGCCTGACTTAGGGCTCAATCCCAGGACCCTGGGATCATGACCTGAGCCGAAGGCAGACGCTTAACTGACTGACCCACCCAGGTGCCCTATATATTTATTTTAGAGAGAAAGAGAGTGTGCTTGTGCTGAGGAAGAGAAAAAAGATTCCAAGCAGACTCTGTGCTGAGCATGGAACTCAGCTTAGGGCTCAGTCTCACAACTCCAAGATCATGATCCAAGCCAAAACCAGGAGTTGGACGCCCAACTGACTGAGCCACCCAGGCACCCCATATGTTTAGTGAGTTTTGATGGGATACTCAACACTGTGAATGTTGTAGATACGAGCATTTTTTAGTGTGTTTGTCTTATTTTTTTCTGTTAGCAGTTAAGTTACTTGTTTTTCAGCTTGATTATGTTAACCTTTTTTTGTATAGGTCTAAAGTTAAAGTGGCCTTTACTACAAGGCTAATTTAAGAGTCTGAGCTAGCCGGGCACCTACTACAAGGCTAATTTAGCCACTAAGGCCTTACCCTATTGGTGTCTCTACCAAAGGCTGTGATCTCTATACTTTGGTTGATTGGAATGCAAATTTCTCCCAACTGTGTGAAATTTTCAAATTTCTCGTATTCAGTTCCCTGGTCATTCTTTGCACCATCTTTTGGAATTACACTTTGCTTTTGCTTTTCTTACTATTCAACAAAAAATCAAGGGGAGTTCAACTCAGATTTATAGAACTCTTTCTGCATAGTTCCCTCCTCTCTGGAATTTAGCACCTTGACTTCCAGCCACTTTAGTTTCTCTTAACCTCTGTCTCTGTTTTATAATTAAAGCAAAACCACCATGTTGTGCTTTGGATTTCCTTCCTTGCATTTGGTCCCAAATGTGCCTTCAGAAAGAAAGCTGGGACAATTATACATTTAGGTTTATAATCTGTTTCAAATTAATACTTGTATATGGTATGAGACTGAGGTCAAGGTTCATTTTTTCTACATAGGTATTTGTTTCAGTACCATTTGGTGAAAAGACTCTCTTCTCCCCATCAAATCATGTTGGCACCTTTATTGCCATATAAATATGTGTGTGTCTATTTTTAGACTATTTCTTTCTGTTGTTTGTTGTCTGTTTTCATACTAATACTATACTGTGGCTCTTGACAGAAATTTATGAAAGATATAATTGAGTGATTCTGACATGAAATAAATACTTACTTGACTTTATAATGTTTTGAGAATAGATTTTGAGTTTGAAATACAGTGTGTCCACTAATTTGAATGTAATGTTATGCTATCTCATTTACAACTGAATGAAGAGATATATTTTAAACATGCTTCTCTTACAGAGACCTTTTAATAAAAGTGAAATTTGGAGAAAGCATTGAGGACTTACAGACCTGCCGACTCTTAATTAAACAGTACATCCCGACGGGACTTTTTGTGGATCCATATGAGTTGGCTTCATTAAGAGAGAGAAACATAACAGAGGTATAACTATTAGAGGATTTTTTTTTTTGGAGAGAAATTATTTTAGGAATGCTGTCATTTGGATTAAGGAAAAACAATAGACAAGACAACGTTGTACTTTTTATTCATTTTGTTAAAGTGCATAAAGTAACTTTTTTTTTAGGTAGTATGGGAGTATTATTTTTAAAATGAGTGATAATGTGTCAAGCTTGTCAGTAATAAGTCAACTGAACTGAGCTAGTCAAAATGGTTTTTGTTAGAATTTTGTTCCTAGTTTCATAACTAAGAAAATTATATATTTTAGAAGGTTAATGATTATAAATACTGCTTCAGCAGCATTTGACAGTATTGTTTGAGTGACTTATACATCAACACCTGTATAATTTGGATGTGGGAGGAAAGGAAGCTGATATTTATTAGATATCTGTATGTCAGATATCTTCTTCTCTTTTTTTTTTAAGGAAGTAATAGATAAAGATTATGTCCCAAACCCATGCGTAGATCCATTTGTGTGTGTGTGTGTGTGTGTGATTTATGTTTTTTATTATTTTTATTAACGTATAATGTAGTATTTGCCCCTGGGGGTATAGGTCTGTGAATCGTCAGTTTTACACACTTCACAGCACTCACCATGTCACATACCCTCCCCAATGTCCATAACCCAACTACCCTCTTCATAACCCCCTCCCCCAGATCAGTCTTTATAACAACCCTAGCAGTATTATTTCTCCATTTTATAGATAAGGAACCTGAGGCACAAAGAGGCCAGGTAAATTATCTAGGATCACACAGGTAAATGGAAGAGCCAAGAGGTATATCCAGGGCTGTCTAATTATAAAGTTGTTCCTTTTTCCAGAAATGAATTTTATTCCTTAATTAATGGGTTCTCTGACTTTTGGTAAGAATCACTTGGGGCCACTTTTTGTGCAGATTATGTCTTCCTGGGAAAGCTTAATTCAGTAGGTCTAGATTGGACCCAAAAATCTGTTTTAACAACTCAGATAATTCCTATTAAGAAATTATGGTAAACAACATCTTCATTCTTGAGTTTATAATCTATATGTGAATATAAAAGAGGCAAAATAGATATACTTGGAGTCATTTATGATGACAGTTTATAATTGTGGTTTAGGCCAATTTCTTCACCTATTTTAATTACTTGTTTATCAAGTAATTAATTATTTAAATTTTTTTGAATAGGTGATTGTATTCTCATGATTCAAAATTTAGGAGATATAAAAAGGTGTACAATGATAAGCGTCCACCTATCTTGACCCCCATTCACCAAGTTTCTTCCTGTGTTCTGTTTTTTTTGCACACATATTACAGTTTAAATAAACATGTTCACTTATATGGCAGTCTCAGTACATTTGCACATGTAGAAAGACCTCATTGCTTTTTCCCTCATTCCTTTCCTTCACTGAGTCATGAATTCTGAATGAGGCTTTTAAAATTTTAAATAATTGGTTTCAGATTTAAATGTGGTTCTTGGCTTATAGTGACATGGATTGGAATCATATTTAAACCTACTTAATAAAATTGCCTACAACGTTTTAAGAAAATGGAATTTTTTTTTTTTTTTTTGCATAGGAGTACCCAAAAAGAGATCACATGCCCACCGTCTTGGGATGAGATTGGGGTATGTGCAGATTAATTGTAACTAGAAAACTGGGCAGGCAGAGGATGCCACTCTGGATTAATTGACAAGCTTTTCTTTATCTTAATTTTCTGTTTCCTAATTTTCTAATCCCTAATTATAAGCCCTCTAAGTGAATTTACTTTTTCATTTCAAATAGATGTCTCATTTGTGACACATAGATAATTAGAAGCTGATTTCCTGATATAGGAGATGCTATTTCTTTCTGCCTAGCTGAGTTGAGACTGTGGCCCAATCCTTTGTGTAGAGAAACTTTGTCTCAAGAAGTATTGAGGAGTATAACTGGATAGAAGGAAATTTATATTTAGGGAATGATTTATACTTATGTATTTAGATTGAGATCTTAACTATTCCATGAGATAAAATTTGTGACTGCAGCACATAGAACAATGGGTTCAAATTAAATGAGTTACGGTGGCAATAAAATGTTTTGTAAGGAGTTTGTGATGGTTTGTGAGCAATTTGAAAATAAATACAGGCCTTAAACAGAGTCATAATGAATAAAGCACTTCAAATGAATCTCACTTCATTTTTAGGTAGGGCTATTTGATATATTTAATTAAAACCTCTCACGTTCTTTGAAAAAGGCATAATATTAGATTGAAGCATATGAAACTGCTATTCTGTAGGTCAAAATGGAAATGCTGTGCTTTTGAAATCATAAATTTTACTCAATCAAAGTATGTAATAATAGGACTTAATGCCCTCACCAAGTTGGAGGACAGGGACCAGATTTACTCTCCCACTTGAAATAACCAAGAAATAGACAAATTAAATGAAATAATGGGAAAGATCGTTGAATACCAAGCAGTGAGGACAGTGATGTCTGAAATTAATGGAAAATAAATAAGATGAGCTCTATGACTGTCCCAGCTTATTGCCTGAAGAGTTTTCAAGCTCTAGCATAGGGAGCAAGAACCCAAGCAGAGCCTAGTGGACTGCTTGAGTTTAGGAAATGAACATGAAATCCTGGGAAGACGAAGGTCACCAGAATTGACAAGGCAGTATAGAGAGAGCTGCACAGAGACAACTCCAGAGATCCATAAAAGGTTCCCTTCAAGTTCATAGTCGAGTACTGATTAGTGCATTTTTGTGAGGAAACTACTTGCTTCTGGGAAAAGACCTTATGAAAAAATTAGAGGTTACAATGTCAGACACTCACATAGGGCCAGTGGTAGTGTTTGTTCTCAGCAACCATGCTAGGAAAAGCCTCATAATTCATTGGGCATTCAGTAGAGTAAGCAGAAGAACTTTTATTCAGTAGTGGGGAATATTTAGCCCCCATGGCAGTTCTGTTTGACAAATCTTAAAAGCACGACCTTTAAAAGATCAAACTGTTTATAAGTAAGTTTACTGCATACAAACAAAGCTCAAGAATTCTTATAGGAATACAGCACCCAACAATATCAAAATCACAGTGTCTTGATTCTAATAAAAATTTTGATGCAATGATGGGGAGAAATATGGCCTGTAATGAGGAGATAAATGAATCAATCAAAACCAATCCAGAACTGACCCAGATGTTGGAATTGGGCTATGAAAACAGTTACAATAACTGTATTCCATATGTTCAAAAAATTAAGTACAGATATGGAAGATATATAAAAGGAGAACGTTAAACTTGTGAAGATTAAGACTACAGTGTATGAGATAGAAAAGATTCTAGATAAAATTAATGGCATTTCAAACAGTGCAAAAGAAAAGATTAATAGATTTGAAGACATAGTAATAGAAACTACCTAAAATAGATTTTTTAAAAAAGAGAGAAATATAAAAAGTGAATAGAGTGGGGGCGCCTGGGTGGCTCAGTGGGTTAAAGCCTCTGCCTTCAGCTCAGGTCATGATCCCAGGGTCCTGGGATCGAGCCCTGCATCGGGCTCTCTGCTCAGCGGGGAGTCTGCTTCCTCCTCTCTCTCTCTCTCTCTCTCTCTGCCAGCCTCTCTGCCTACTTATGGTCTCTGCCTGTCAAATAAATAAATAAAATCTAAAAACAAAAATGTGAATAGAATAATAGTGAGTTGTGGGACAACTTCAGGTGGCCTCCTATACCTGTGGTTGGACTGTCTTGAAGAGAGATCTCTATCGCCATGTTCCTTGCGTTGTTCACAGTAGACAAGCTGTGGAAACAATCTAAGTGTCCATCAACAGATGAGTGGATAAAGAAAATATGTATGAAAATAGGATACAATGGAATGTTATTCACCTATAAAAAAGAAGAAAATCCTGCCATTTGCTACAAGCTAAGTGAAATAAGTCAGAGAAAGACAAATACTGTATGATCTCATTTGTATGTGGAATCTAAAAAAACTCTGAAATCATAGAAATAGAGTAGATTGATGGTTGCCAGGAGCAAGAGTGTGGGAGAAACAGATGAAGGTGTTCAAAGATTATAGACATCCAGTTAAAAGATGAGTACACTCAGGGGTTCTAGTGTATAGCATGGTGACTATAGTTAACAATAGTGTGTTATATATTTGAAGATTGTTAAAAGAGTATACTTTAAAAGTGTTCATCAGGGGTGCCTCGCTGGCTCAGTAGAGCATATGACTCTTGATCTTGGAGTCATGAGTTTGAGCCCCGTGCTGAATGTAGAGATTACTTTAAAAAGTAATAAAATAAAAGTTTTCATTGTACACACGCATACACATAAGAGGTAACTATGAGTGATGATGAATGTGTTAACTAACCTTACTGTGGCAATCATTTTGCATTATAAACATATTTCAAATAGTGATGTTGTATGCCTTAGACCTATACAATGTTATATGTCAGTTATATCTCAATGAAGCTCAGTGTGGGGATTGGGGTAGGGAAGGTGTGATTGGAATCTCCAAGGACAGAAGAGAGAAATGGAGATGGAAAAAAATTTAAAGAAATAATGGCTGAGAAATTTCCAAATTTGGTGAAAACTATAAATCCATATGTCTAAGCTGCTCAAGTACCAGAAACATGAAGAAAATTATCCCGAGGTGCATGTACTCAAATTGTTTAAAACAGTGAGAATGAGGGGCACCTGGGTGGCTCAGTTAAGCATCTGACTTTGGCTCAAGTCATGATCTCGGGGTCCTGGGGTTAAGCCCCATGTTGGGCTCCATGCTCAGTAGGGAGTCTGCTTCTCCTTCTCCCTCTGCCCCTCTCTTGCCTTGTGCTCACTCACTGTCTTTCTCTCTCAAGTGAATAAAATCTTTAAAAAAACAAACAAACAATGAGAATGAGAAAAAAACTTTAAGTTTTTATTTAAATTCCAGTTAGTTAACATACAGTGTAATATTAGCGTCAGGTTTACTAAATGGTGATTCAACACTTCGATATATCACCCAGTTCTCCTTATAACAAGTGCACTCCTTAATCCCCATCACCTGTTGAACACATCCCCCCCTCCCATCTACCTCCCTTCTGGTAACCATCAGTTTGTTCTCTTTATTTAAGAATCTGTTTCTTGGTTTGCCCCCCCTGCTTTTTTTTTATTCTCCTTGTTCATTTGTTTTCTTTCTTAAGTTCCATGTGTGAGTAAAATCATACGGCATTTGTCTTTTTGTCTTTCTCTGACTTATTTCACTCAGCCTAATACTCTCTAGCTCCATCCATGTCATTGCAAATGGCATTCTTTTTTATGGCTGAATAATAGTCCATTGTGTGTATGTGTGTGTATGTATGTGTATATATATATATATATATATATATATATATATATATATATACATATTACATCTTTTTTTTTTAAGTAGGCTCCCAGGCCAACGTGGGGCTTGAACCCACAGCCCTGAGATCAAGAGTCACATGCTCTACCGACTGAACCAGCCAGACACCCCTGAATCGTCTCTGTCCATTCATTAATTGATGGACTTTTAGGCTATTTCCATAATTTAGCTAAGAAAATGCTGCTATAAACATCAGGGTGCATGTATCCCTTTAAATTAATATTTTTGTATTCTTTGGGTAAATACCTAGTAGTGCTATTGCTGGATCATTAATTTTTTGAAGAACATTGATACTGTGTTCTAGAGTGGCTGTATCAGTTTGCATTCCTATCAACAGTGCAAAAGGGTTCCCCTTTCTCTATATCCTTGCCAACACCTGTTATTTCTTATGTTGTTGATTTAAGCCAGAGAATGAGAAAATTTTAAAAGTGGCAAGAGGGAAAGAAAAACATGTAAAATATAAGGGAACAAAGATAAAGATAACAGGTTTCTTGTCAAAAATAATGCAGACTAGGGGCGCCTGGGTGGCTCAGTGGGCTAAAGCCTCTGCCTTCAGCTCAGGTCTTGATCCCAGGATTCTGGGATCAAGCCCTGAATTGGGCTCTCTGCTCAGCGGGGAGCCTGCTTCCTCCTCTCTCTCTCTCTCTCTCTGCCTGCCTCTCTGCCTACTTGTGATCTGTCAAATAAATAAGTAAATAAATCTTTAAAAAAATAATAATGCAAACAAGAAAATAGTACAACACCATCCTTAAAGTATGGAAAGAAAAGAAACCTGTTGATTTTGAATTCTGTATGCAGTGATAATATCTTTCAAAGTGAAGGTGAAATACTTTTCAGACATCTAAAATAATTAATCAGGGCGCCTGGGTGGCTCAGTGGGTTAAGCCGCTGCCTTCGGCTCAGGTCATGATCTCAGGGTCCTGGGATCGAGTTCCGCATCGGGCTCTCTGCTCAGCAGGGAGCCTGCTTCCTCCTCTCTCTCTCTCTCTGCCTGCCTCTCTGCCTACTTGTGATCTCTCTCTGTCAAATAAATTAAAAAAAAAATCTTTAAAATAATTAATCACTAATAGACCTCCACTATAAAAAATGTTATAGGAAAATAATACCAGATAAAATCTGTATCTATACTAGGGAGAGAAGAGCACTTGAAATGATAACTACATGGGCAAATATAAGACTTTTCCCCTCTTATTTAAATTTTTTATTTATCAGATAATTGAAAAAAATATAACATTCATACCATATGTAAAAATAAAATGCATGACACCAAATATCACAAAGTTGGGAAGGAGAAGATGGAAGCATACTTTTATAAGGTTGTTACTCTAAATGTGAAGTAGTTTAATACCACTTAAGGGTAGACTGTGCTACAATAAAGATGTAAACCTTATAGTAAACATAAAAATAGCGAAGAGTTTTGGGGTGCCTGGCTGGCTCAGGTGGTGGGGCAAGGCAACTTTTGATCTCACGGTCATGAGTTCAAGCCTCACATTGGGCCTAGAGCCTACCTAAAAATAAGTAAAAGTTAAGAAAAACACAAAGAGTTTTAGCTAGTATACCAGCAAAGCAGATACAATGAAATTATAAAAAATATTCAATCCAAAAAGCAGAGAAAGAACAGAAAAGGACAAAGAATGTATGTTAAATATAGAAAACAAGATGATACATTTCAACTTAACCATATCAATGGTCACATTAAATATAAATGTCTAAATATCCCCATTAAAAGACAGAGATCATCAGATTAGATAAGAAAGCAAGATCCAACTGTATGTTGCTTACAAGAAATGTTTTATTTTAAAACATTTAAATTTTAAAAGAAAAGATATGGAGGTGCCTGGGTGGTTCAGTGGGTTAAGCCTCTGCCTTTAGCTCAGGTCATGACCTCAGGGTCCTGGGATCAAGACCCGTATTGGGCTCTCTGCTCAACAGGCTCTCTCTCTGCTCAATTGGACTTGCTCTCTGCCTGCTGCTCTGCCTACTTGTGATATCTCTCTCTCTCTATTCAATAGATAAATAAAATCTTTTTAAAAAATAAAAGAAAAGATGTGATGTGCTCACACTGGTCAAAGGAAGCTGAAGTGGGATTATTAATTTTAGGTGAAGTGGATTTCAGAGCAAAGACTATCACCAGAGCTAATGGAAGGCATTTTGATAATGGGATCAACGCAGCAGGAGGAAATAATAACCATAAACATTTATGTACCTAATAGCATAGATTCAAAATGGATGAAGAAAAACTGGTAGAACTGTAAGGTATAACAGACAAATCTACACTTACAGTTGACAGTTTCAGTACACTTTTCTCACTAATTGATACAGGAAATTATTAAGACTTTATAAGATTTGAATAAAACTGTCAACTTGACCTAATTGGCATTTATAGACCACTCTTCCCAGCCACAGTGGAATATACATTCTTTTTAGACGTACATGGAACACTTCCCAAGATAGAGCATATTCTATGTCATAAAACAAGTCTCAATATATTTAGACAAATTCAAGTTTCACAAAGCACGTTCTTTGACTACAGAGGAATTAAAGTAGACATTAAGAATGGAAGGATCTTTGGTGCCTGGGTAGCTCAGTTGGTTAAGTGCCTGCCTTCATCTTAGGTTATGATCCCGGGATACTGGGATCGAGTCCCATGTCGGGCTCTCTGCTCAGCTGGGAGCCTGCTTCTCCCTCTCCTTCTGCCAGCCACTCTGCCTGCTTGTGCATGAGCTGTCTTTATATCTCTCTCAAATAAATAAAGTCTTTTAAAAAAAGAAAAAAAAAAGAAAGCTCTCTGGAAAAGGCTCAAACATTTGGGAGCCAATCAACATACTTCTAAGTAGTCCGTGGGTCAAAGAAGAAATCAAAAGGGAAATAAGGGATTTTGAACTGAATAAAAGTGAAAACACAATATATTAGAATTAGTAGGGTGCTGCTAGAGCTGCGTTTAGGGGGAAATCTGTAGTCCTAAAATGCCTGTTTTAGAAAGAAGAAAGATCTCAGATTAGTGATAGCCAAGCCTCCCTAAATTATAAAAAGAAGAGCACGTGAAACCAAAGTTAAGTAGGAGAATAGGAATAGAAAAAACAGCAGAAATCAATGAATTAGAAAATAGAAACACAATAGGGAAAACCAGCGAATCAAAGCTGGTTCTTTGAGATGGGTAAAATTGGTGAACCTTTAGCCAGAGAGATCATTTTTTTAAAATGTGCTGTTAGAATTAACATCCCAGTGTCAGAAAAGTAGTCTACATTTCATTTTTTTATAAAGTCATATTTTTAGATCGTGTAAGTTGTTCAAAGGCACCAATTACTGTGTCTTAATTGGGAGAATTTTTTCCTGTTTTTGAAAGAACTGTAGTTTAGGGACGCCTGGGTGGCTCAGTTGGTTAAGCGACTGCCTTCGGCTCGGGTCATGATCCCAGCCTTCTGGGATCGAGTCCCACATCGGGCTCCTTGCTCAGCGGGGAGCCTGCTTCTCCCTCTGCCTCTGCCTGCCATTCTGTCTGCCTGTGCTCGCTCACTCTCCCTCTCTCTCTCTGACAAATAAATAAAATCTTTAAAAAAAAAAAAGAACTGTAGTTTATAAGAGAAAGATCTGGCAAATGTTACAGACATGGCACAATTTCATAGCTTAACTCATTTAACTTAGCTCTGGTAGTTTGTGACGTGTTAGTTGAGTATTGTGAAAAGAAATAGGTCCATGGCTGTTAACAAGTATATGCTCTTGTTTGATGAATTTTTTGTGTATCATTTCGGTTTTTTGTTAATACATTATTGCTGTTTACCCAGGCACCCCTAAGAGAACTATGACTATTTCTCTGAGGAGGAGAAAACTTAGTGGAGATGTTTGAGTGACCCTTAGTGAAATAAGGAACAGATTTATTGTAGATACTGTAAGCAAGGACAGTTGCGAATGTTAAAGACCAGAGCATCAGACTTCTACTTATAAAAAAGGAATGGGGATACCTAGGTGGCACAGTAGGTGGAGCGTCTGACTCCTGGTTGTCGGCTCAGGTCATGACCTCAGGGTTGTGGGATCGAGTCCTTTGTTGGGCTCTGGACTCAGCACTGAGTCTGCTTAAGACTCTCTCCATCTTCTCTCTGCCCCTCCCTCCCACACTCTTGTTCTCTCTCTCAAATAAATAAATCTAAAAAAAAAAAAAAAAGGAATAACCTTTTTTTTTTTTTTTAAAGATTTTATTTATTTATTTGATAGAAATAGACACAGCGAGAGAGGGAACACAAGCAGAGGGATTGGGAAAGGGAGAAGCAAGCTTCCTGCTGAGTAGGGAGCCCGATGCGGGGCTCGATCCCAGAACCCTGGGATCATGACCTGAGCCGAAGGTAGACGCTTAACGACTGAGCCACCCAGGCGCCCCAAAAAGGAATAACCTTTTAATGGAAGATAAAATGATATGACTCAAAGTAATAACCTCCATTTTAGTCATTGAGCGTATTCAGGCAGCGGCTGGATTCTTGAACAATGCCCTCATTGACAGTGGTTTAATTTAATCACCTTTAAAGTTCATTATGACTCATAAGATTATATTCTTTGCCCTTTGCCAATGAACTTTTTTATTCCTGTGATTAACAGAGAAGGAAAAACATGAAAAAATACAGCACTTGGTGTCACTCTGAAACAGAAGAATTAGGATGTTTGCCATTATGCGAAGACTTTAATTCTGTTTTTGTTTTTGTTTTTTCCTGGAGATATGTAAGGGCTTCACATAGAGAATCTAGAGACAAGTTGTATGTGTATATATCTGTACATAACACATACACACAGACTCACAGATTATGTAGTGTCTGTATATATGTATGTATAAATATATGTGAATGTGAGTGTGTGTATGTATGTTTATACAGAAATATGTGTGGGTGGATAGATATATATACATATATAATATGTACTTACATTATAATTTAGGACTATTTTCTCTCACATATGCATTTTTAGTTTTGGAATAGAATACCTTTTTCTTTTTTAAAGATCTTTTTTATTTCTTCATTTGAGAGAGAGTGAGCAAAAGCTTGAACAGCGGGGAGGGGCAGTGGGAGAGGGAAAATCAGATGCCTCCCTGAGCCGGGAGTCCAATACAGGGCTCAATCCCAGGACCCTGAGATCACGAACTGAAAGCTGAAGGCTGAACTTAACTGACTGAGCCACCCAGGTGCCCCTAGAATACCTGTTTTAAAATGGTTTTTACCATATTATTTTTTTAAAGAATCATTTACTATTTTCCTTTTAACTTTTTATACCTAATATGGGAAGAGTACTGACCTTTGCTTTGACTTCCTCACCACAGTGCTCTATCTTACTCACTGCCATCTTACCTACTTTTCTGAAGAACAGGAAATTACCAGAATGATACCGATCATTTCAACCAATACTGGGTTAACTGTTTTTGTCATAGTTTTCATTTGTGAATACAGCATCATTTAATATTTATTAAATGATGCTGTATTCACAAAATTTCTCTTTTCTTAGTATCTGTTTTGTCACCTAAACAAAGCTTGATAAGGATATTATAAATACATAATTTTTGTTATGGGGAAATTTCACACCCCAGAGTATAATTTCCTCAGTTTACTTTTAGTAAACAAACTTTTATTACACATAGATCACATCTTATTTTTCTATTTAAAATTGAGGATAGAATGAAATGGGAATTGTTTATAGGGGGAGTGAATTTGACATTTCTGTTCATCAGTATAGCATTCTTCTGGTTTTATTAATCTTCTCTTCTTCTTTGGATTAATATTTGTTTTCTTTTTGATAGGCAGTGATGGTTTCCGAAGACTTTAATATAGAAGCTCCCAATTATTTGTCTAAGGAATCTGAAGTTCTTATTTATGCCAGACAAGATTCACAGTGCATTGATTGTTTCCAAGCTTTTTTGCCTGTGCACTACCGCTATCATCGGCCACATAGTAAAGATGGAGAAACCTTTATTGTGGTCAATAACCCTGATTTATTGATGTATTGTGACCAAGGTGAGAGTTGCAAGTCTTTTCTGCGGGTTGAAAATAAAAATAAAGGTATGATGGCAAGTCCAAAGTCAAGGACAGGGGTGACAGAAGGTTTCTTTTTACTTTCCTTTTTAACTTTTTTTTTTTTTTTTTAAAGAAGATTTTATTTATTTATTTATTTGTCAGAGAGAGAAAGAGAGCACAAGCAGGGGGAGCAGCAGAGGGAGAAGGACAAGTAGGCTCCCTGCTGAACAAGGAGCCTGATGTGAGATTTGATTCCAGGACCATGACCTGAGCCGAAGAAGAACTGACTGAGCCACTCAGGCAGCCCCTTTTTTAACCTTTTCATTGTAAAATACACGATAGGTATAGAAAAGCTTCACAAATAAATAGTTTAGTATATTATTATAAGGCAAAGACCCTTCCTTGTAACTACCACCCAGGTAAAGAAATAGAGCTTTACCAGTCACCCTAGAAGCAGCTGTGTGTCCGGTCTCAATCATAGCCTCCTCCTTTCCTCTAAGACTAACCCATATCCTGACTTTTAATCAGTTGCTTATGTTTCTTTATACTTTTTTCACCCAAGTGTGCGTTCGTGGATAGTAAAGCCTCATCTTCCCCATTTGAAGAAATGTATTTCCACTAAGTCTCTTAATTTACAAGTTTCCCCTCTTTCCCTTTCTTTTTTTTAGATTCACCTGTTGAGAAACCTGGGTCATCTGACCTGTCTAGTTTCTCATAGTTGGGGTTTTGGTGATTTTGCTTATGGCATTCATCTAGCCTCTTTATTTCCTGGAAATTGGCTGCTGGCTCCAGAGCTGTGATCAGATTCAGTTTGATTCTTTTGACAAGACTATAGGTGGTGCTGTGTTCTTGTATGAGGACTCATATAATGTCTGGTGTGTTTCTTTTTTTTGGCCATTGATCCTCTGCCCTTGTGCTGCTTTCTGTTTCTTTATGCTGCTTTGCAGGACTTACAGCTGTTGTGGTGTTTTGTCTACTTGTATATATTTTTTGTGTTTGAGGGAATACTTTACCACCTAGTTTTGTGTAAATGTTAGCCATGAGTCTTTGGTTTGGGAAATAATTGTTCTTTCTGTTTTTATGTATGCATTTGAATTTAAAAAAAAAAACCAAAAAACAAGGAACTATGCTTCCTCATTTTCAGTCTTCCTAGAATCAGGACTTTAAGAAGTCCGGACTTTCAGATTTTGGTTCTTTTTTTTTTTTTTTAAGATTTTATTTATTTATTTGACAGAGATCACAAGTAGGCAGAGGGTCAGGCAGAGAGAAAGGAGGAAGCAGGCTCCCTGCTGAGCAGAGAGCCCGATGTGGGGCTTTATCCCAGGACCCTGGGATCATGACCTGAGCTGAAGGCAGAGACTTTAACCCACTGAGCCACCCAGGCGCCCCCAGATTTTGGTTCTTTGTGTCTCCAAATTTAGGTTGATTAGAATATTCACAAATCAGTAGCACCAAAGATTGGGAGATAGGAAGGTTTTTTTTTTTTTTTAAGATTTTATTTATTTATTTGACAGAGAGAGATCACAGGTAGGTAGAGAGGCTGGCAGAGAGAGAGAGAGAGAGGGAAGCAGGCTCCCTGCCGAGCAGAGAGCCCGATGTGGGACTCGATCCCAGGACCCTGAGATCATGACCTGAGCTGAAGGCAGCGGCTTAACCTACTAAACCACCCAGGCGCCCCGGGAGATAGGAAGTTTTTAATCATACTTTGCTGCCATGATAAATTTCATGATGAGAAAATAATAAACTGTTCAACTTTGTTAGATCTGTTCATCCAACCTAGTTTTTTTTTCTTTTAATTACTCAGAATAAAGTTTGGAAAAGTGTCCTCTCCTGGAGTTCTGGTATTGTGTTTTGTTTTGTTTTGTTTTGTTTTTTTAGTCTGAATGTTCTTTTTTTTTTTTTTTTTTTAAAGATTTTATTTATTTCTTTGACAGAGAGAAATTACAAGTACACTGAGAGGCAGGCAGAGAGGGAGAGAGAAGGAAGCAGGCTCCCTGCTGAGCAGAGAGCCCGATGCGGGACTCGATCCCAGGACCCTGAGATCATGACCTGAGCCGAAGGCAGTGGCTTAACCCACTGAGCCACCCAGGCGCCCCCTGAATGTTCTTTATATGGGTTTGTTTAGTCTATGGAAATATTTTTCAGTTGTATGTTTAGGATCTGTTAATTTTTGAGTATATGTTATACTTCAAAAAAAGTTTAAGTTAAAGTTTTTAAAAAATTGTACCTACTGGGGGCACCCTGGGTGGCTCAGTAGGTTGGGTGTCTGCCTTCGGCTTAGGTCTTAATCTCTACATCCTGGGATTAAGCTCCACAGCTGGCTTCCTGCTTAGTGGGGAGTCTGCTTCTCCCTCCCTCTGCTCCTTCTCTCTCTCAAATAAATAAATAAATAACATCTTAAGGAAAAAAAGTGGCACCTACTGTAATGGGATTTATTAAGAACTCATGCTTAACTTCTGTACAGTCTTGGTAATTTTGTAATTTCTTAGGCATCCTCTTAGAACAGGTTGCTGAAATAAAACGGCATGTGATAGATGGATTCAGGTCTTGTACATGTGTGGCAAAGAGTATGAGTACTCATATCTCAACATGGAAGACTGGTTTAGTGTCTAGTCCAGATGCATGTTTTCTGATATGATGTTCTACCACTTTTTCTCAGAGTTTCCAATTTTGAAATGCTGGGCTCAGTCACAAGTGGCAGCTCCTTGTGCTTTGAAGAATAAGGATATATGCCAGTGGAACAATATGAAATACAAATCAGTAAGTTAATATTTTGAGGTGTTTTTCAATCATACTGCATTATTTAAAACTCATAATGTTTCTGCCACATTTAAGGGATTAGCATTTTATATTCTACCATTAAAAGCTGTTTTTTGTTTGTTTTTTTTTTAATTTTTTAAAAAAGATTTTATATATTTATTTGACAGGGAAAAAGAGAACAAGCACAGGGAGAGGGAGGCAAAAGGAGAGGGAGAAGCAGGCTACTGCTGAGCAAGGAGCCCAATGTGGGGCTCAGTCCTAGGATCCTGGGATCAGGACCTGGGCCGAAGACAACTATTTAACCTGCTGAGCCAACCAGGAAACCTTTGTTTGTTTTTAATGTTGTTTCTTTGCTACTGATGGCAACAATGGCTCCTCATTTCCGTAGAGTCATAGAATCATTTAATTTGGGGACTGGAGATTTAGGGTTAGTTCCATGCCTTATATTAGTCCAGAGCCCAAGTAAGCTAATATGCTTTTTAAACGTGTGGAGTAGCAACAAATAACAGTGCTATGTCCATCTGGTTTTACTTTATCTAGAAAAATGTTTCCACAGCTGATGTCAAAGAAATCACTGCCTATGTTTTTTCCAGGGGTTTGATGGTTTCTTGTCTCACATTTAGGTTTTTAGTCCATTTTGAGTTTATTTTTATGTATGGTTTAAGAAGGTGGTCCAGTTTCATTCTTGGTTTTACTTTATAGGTACTTTATTTTATTTAGAACTTTTTATTAACTTTTGAACAATGAAGTCAATTAGTTAACTTCAATATATTACATAGAAAAAGTGAGAAAAGAGAAATAAAGACTCCAAGTAGTAATATTT
This sequence comes from Mustela erminea, assembly GCF_009829155.1. Lineage (NCBI taxonomy): Eukaryota > Metazoa > Chordata > Mammalia > Carnivora > Mustelidae > Mustela > Mustela erminea. The sequence continues at coordinate 103,268,063 of NC_045614.1, forward strand.
CGACTATGATAAAGTTTCTAGACAGTTGTATTGCAATTTATATATCTAAATCCAGGTTGTGGCCAGCCATTTTAATAGTTTTGACCCCGACCTTGTTTTCAGTTAATAAATTAGGTAAGTATTCTTATTTCATTATCATTGGCTTTGTCTGAGGAGTGTACAGTTTTCTATTTACCTTCTTAAGCTATCATGGTCTACTTCTCTCTGTTCAGTGGCAAGTCTTATACAACCATCTCTCTTCTTTCCCTCTTTTCCTAACCTTTCCTTCCTCTTTTATGAGCTGCATTTTAACTGATGGTTGTACTATCTATTTGTCTTTCACTTTGACCCTAATTCTCTTTAAGGTCTGCCTCCTTTGGTGGAATAGCACAATCTCTGTCAACATTCTTACAATTTACTTTTACAAAGAGTCAAATGAGTCTGCAGTAAAAGTAAAATAAATTAGGGGCACCTGGGTGGCTCAGTGGGTTAAAGCCTCTGCCTTCAGCTCAGGTCATGATCCCAGCGTCCTGGGATCAAGCCCCACATAGGGCTCTCTGCTCAGCAGGGAACCTGCTTCCTCCTCTCTGTCTGCCTCTCCGCCTACTTGTGATCTCTGTCTGTTAAATAAATAAAATCTTTTAAAAAAAAAAAAAGTAAAATAAATTAAAATGTTAAGCCCACAGACAGATAAACATAAAGCAGATTTGTTTGTATGTGCTGTTGGAGATTAATATAGATTTGAAGTATTTTCCTTGGAGTTGCTTTGAAGCCTGTCTACCAGCTAGCCTAGAGAACAACTAGTTACCGTTAAGTCTTACTACAAGGCACTGCTATTTTGTAGTGGGGAACTCTCTTAGAGCTGACAATTGTAAGAAGTATGACTCTGCTAATATGTTTTGTAGCGTAGAGTTGCTTTTGAGTAGATTTCCATTAGCATATGGAACCTGAACTTTTTTTACACTCTAAAATACATCTGGAGGGGCGCCTGGGTGGCTCAGTGGGTTAAGCCGCTGCCTTCAGCTCAGGTCATGATCTCAGGGTCCTGGGATCGAGTCCCACATCGGGCTCTCTGCTCAGCAGGGAGCCTGCCTCCCCCTCTCTCTCTCTCTATCTGCCTCTCCATCTACTTGTGATTCCTCTCTATCAAATAAATAAATAAAACCTTTAAAAAAAAATCTCTTAAAATACATCTGGAGAATTACATGTGATTTTCTTATGTGAATGAAGAGTATAATTAGTGTTTACAATTTATTAATTTAAAATACTGGTAGTGTGCATTGCTACAAAATAAGTAATTACCTTATTAAAACATTCTGAATTCAGTTCTCTTTTAGACCATGTAACTTGAAATAAAAGGTCTTAATGAACCCTTTGATTTGTGTGTGTGTATGTGTGTGTTAACATTTCTTGTTTATATATATCAGGAAAATAGGTGACCATCACTGAGGTGGTGATCTACACTAAGTCTTGTTTGTTTAAGACACCATTTTTTAAAAAGATAATTTAAAAGATAAAAAGATAAAGATAAATAAAAAGATAAAAAATTATCTTTTTTTAAAAAATAATTTTAAAAGATAATTTTTAAAAGATAATTTGAAAAGATAATTTTCAAATTAACATTTGTTTTGGATGTGAAATTATACTCCAGATATTTATAAAAAGGAACCAAAAATGAGAGCATTCCCAAGTTACCTAAATTTTAATATTTTTAAAAACCGATTTTATTGGGGCGCCTGGGTGGCTCAGCGGGTTAGGCCTCTGCCTTCTGCTCAGGTCATGATCTCAGGGTCCTGGGATCGAGCCCTGCATCAGTCTGTCTGCTTAGTGGGGAGCCTGCTTCCCCCCACCCCGCCCCTGCCTCTGCCTACTTGTGATCTCTGTCTGTCAAATAAATAAATAAATCTTAAAAAAAAAACACCCCGATTTTCTTTTCTTTTTTTATGATTTTACTTTCTTTTTTTTTAAAGATTTTATTTATTTATTTGACAGACAGAGATCACAAATAGGCAGGGAGGCAGGCAGAGGGAGAGAGGGGGAAGCAGGCTTCCCGCTGAGCAGACAGCCTGATGCAGGGCTCCATCCGAGGACCCTGAGATCATGACCAGAGCCGAAGGCAGAGAGGCCTAACCTGCTGAGCCACCCAGGCCCCCCCAGAGGCAGAGGCTTAACCCACTGAGCTACCCAGGTGCCCCGATTTTACTTATTTATTTACCAGAGATTGAGGGAGAGAGAGAGAGCACATGAGTACACGCAGGGGGAGTGGCCGGCAGAAAGAGAAGCAGGCTCCGTGCTGAACAGGGATCCCGATGCAGGACTCCCATCTGACGGGGATCATGACCTAAGCGGAAGGCAGACAGTTAACCGACTGAGCCACCCAGGTGTCCCTAAAAAACTATTTTAAACCACAAAATTTCCTAGAGTTTTTATCCTCTTTATCTTCAAAACCAAATAGAACATAGAAACCAAGTTGAACTGTAGGAGAACTGTTTTGTTGGTCAGGATGACAGTGACTTTGATGTTTTAACAGTAAAAGACACATTCACTGTGTAACTTGTGAATAATAGACTTTTTAAAGGTATTTTGGAGAGAGAAACAGCAAAACAGAAGTGATTGAATACTTTAGCTTTATTGTTGTTTTAATGTTTTTCCTTTAGGGCTTTGACTGAGAGATAATTCTGTATTCTAATAGAAAGGTAACAAAAAGAAGTAAATGTTTATACTGATTACAGAGGTGACAATGGCAGATAGCTAACATCAGTAGAAAGTAGAAATCAAAATTAATGAGAATTTAAGGATTATTGTGATGAATCTGATTCTGTTACATTAAATGAAATGTTGAATCCAAAAGAATCACTCACATGTAGTGTAGCATTGGCTGAAAGATACTAAAAGAAAAAAATTACATTAAAAGTCAAAGAACTAGGTCTCACCTTAGGGCCTGCATTTTAGATGTCTCTAACCTCTCTCTCTCTCTCCTTCTCTAGGTATATAAGAACGTGACTCTACAGGTTCCAGTGGGACTAACTATACATACCTCCTTAGTGTGTTCTGTGACTCTGCTCATTACCATCCTGTGTTCAACTCTGATCCTTGTGGCTGTTTTCAAATATGGCCATTTTTCCCTATAAGTTTTGTGGAGCTTAATGCTTCCCATAAACCTAAATAAGACCTATTTACTTGTGATCAGAAGTGTTCTTCTAGGGGTGCCTGGGTGGCTCAGTCGGTTAAGTGGCTTCTTCAGTTCATGATCTCAGGGTCCTGAGATCCAGCTCCTTGCTCCACAGGGAGCCTGCTTCTCCCTCTCCCTCTGTGGTTCTCCCCGCTTATACTCTAGCTCTCAAATAAATAAAATAACATGTTTAAAAAAAAAAAAAAGGGAGTGTTCTTCTAGAATTACGTCGTTGTTTTTGTCTTCATTTATGGCTATAATTTTGTGTACTAGAGGAAATTTTGGACCATTTTCAATCCATTCCAGAATTTAGTACTCTGTTGTATAGACCATTGATAATCTTTAAGCAAGTACCAATAGGAGAGGAAACTTAATTTTGTTGAATTTATATTTATTTTGTGAGAAGTGATTTCAGTTTCATTTCGGTCATGAAAAGAGTACTTTATGTGTTAGAGACAAATTATTCTTATTTTTTGAATAGAAACATTTTAATTTCAGCTAAAAATTGAGAAAATCACTTTAAATGAGAATAAAATATTTTGGATATAAGAATATTAAAGTTACTCATCCAGAGTTTAAAGAAAATAAAGTAGGACAGCTAAGAAATTATTAATATCAAGATTGATTATTCCTTAAAGCATTTCTATTCTCTTTTTGTATTTTATTTACTGTTTTGAATATATGAATGGCTAGATGAAACTAAATACTAAGTACTAAGACACAGTTTTTGTTTAGTTCTGAATTTGTCAGGAAGACAATTCAGATTGTCATTTTAGAGTATGTTTTATTAAGTTGTACATTTATGAAAAAAAAAAATTTTGTATCTTTTGCTCCATGCTGAACTTGGGTCTTAAACTCATGACCCTGAGATCGAGTCACATGCTCTACCGACTACTGCCAGGTACCCCTCTTTTGTGTATCTTCATTGACTTTTTTTTAAACAAAGGTTCTTATTCTACTGTTTTTCTTGGGGAAAAGTTAGAAAATAAAGTGCCATAAGCTAATTAAAAAATAAAAAGGTCAGGGTGCCTGGGTGGCTCAGTGGGTTGGCCCTCTGCCTTCCACCCAGGTCATGATCTCAGGGTCCTGGGATCCTGAGCCCCGCATCAGGCTCTCTGCTCAGCAGGGAGCCTGCTTCCCCCTCTCTCTCTGCTTGCCTCTCTGCCTACTTGCGATCTCTCTCTGTCAAATAAATAAATAAAAATCTTTAAAAAAATAATAAAAATAAAAATAAAAAATGTATGGGGCACCTGGCTGGCTCAGTCAGTGGAGCATGTAACTCTTGAACTCAGGGTTTTGAGTTTGAACCCCATGTTGAATGTAGAGATTACTTAAAAATAAAGTCTTTGAAAAAAAAATAAATAAAAAGGCAATGGGGCGCTTGGGTGGCTCAGTGGGTTGAGGCCTCTGCCTTCGGCTCAGGTCATGATCCCAGGGTCCTGGGATCGAGCCCCACATCGGGCTCTCTGCTCTGCAGGGACCCTGCTTCCTCCTCTCTCTCTCTCTGCCTGCCTCTCTGCCTACTTGAGATCTCTGTCTCTCAAATAAATAAATAAAATATTTAAATAAATAAATAAAAAGGCAAGCACGTCCTTCTGTTTATATGGGGCAATGCTTTGAGGACAAGCATGTTCCAAAACAGAAGCCAGTAAACCAGGGTTTGTTTGCAATGTTTGTTTCATAGAATAATGGAATGATACATATTTATATATACTAGCACCACTTAGCTTCCTAAAACATTCTGGTGTTTTTATGGGAATAAATCTTTTATAATTTGACATGTATGACTTGATGAGTCATAATAGTTCTTTTTGAAGGTGTGTTTAAGAATGTAAATATTGAAAAAGCAACCGAGTGCTATGAAACAAGAAATATTTTTTTTTAAAGATTTTATTTATTTATCAGAGAGAGAGCAAGCACAGGCAGACAGAATGGCAGGCAGAGGCAGAGGGAGAAGCAGGCTCCCCGCCGAGCAAGGAGCCCAATGCGGGACTCAATCCCAGGACGCTGGGATCATGACCTGAGCTGAAGGCAGCACCTTAACCAACTGAGCCACCCAGGCATCCCATGAAACAAGAAATATTAGAGACCACTAATATTTCAAACCCAATCTAATTTTATACTTATTTAATATCTTCTTACAAGAAAGAATTCCTGTTTTTTACAAGCATTTCTTTCACAGTGGGATTAGTATCGGGACACTGAAATGAAATTATATGTCAGTTAAAAATCAGTAACATGAACAGACAGCATATTGAAGTATGACTGGATGGGAACGTGTTACCTCTTAAGAGTATATGTGGGGGAAAAAAGAAAGTATATGTGGGGGGGCAGAATATATATATATATATAAAAGAATATATAAAATATATATATTCTATATATATATTCTATATATATATAGAATATATATAGAATATATATAAAAGAATATATATGTGTGTGTGTGTGTATATATATATATATTCTATATATTCTGAGCCACCCATGTGCACCAAGCACTGTATTTTTTAAATCAGTTTTGTAATTCTGTGTATGGCCTTTTTTGTTTAAAGTGAAGAAAATGGGTACTGTCCTCTTGGTCATTTTGGTCCAGTATTTGTATATATATAAAATATATATATTCTATATATATATAAAATATATATTTATATATAGAAATATATATTTCTATATATAAATATATAAATATATATTTATATATTATATAATATATTATATATTATGTTATATAATTATTAATTATTAATATGATATATATCATATATTATATATTATATATTATATATTATATATATTTATATATAGTATATATATATTTCTATATATATACATATTCTTTTGTATATCAGAACCAAGTTTCATCAGTATTTAAATGAGTTTTCAAGTTAATATTTGAGAGGGTGGCCTGGGATATGATTCAGCCATTTATTCATTTACACAGGTATTCAAGGGTGTAATAAAAATGTGAAAGTGAATGAAGAGTACTTTGATATGACTCTTTTTGCCTAATAAATGGTTGCAGATGACGTCACTTTTTTTGACATTACTTTTGATAGAATATTTCTGGTTTTGAACTCTTTATTATCTTCTTTGGATACTTTGAATAAGCACTTTATTTTTTTTTAAAGATTTTATTTATTTATTTGACAGAAATCACAAGTAGATGGAGAGGCAGGCAGAGAGAGAGAGAGGGAAGCAGGCTCCCTGCCGAGCAGAGAGCCCGATGCGGGACTCGATCCCAGGACCCTGAGATCATGACCTGGCTTAACCCACTGAGCCACCCAGGTGCCCAGCACTTTATTTTTTTAACAAGTTCTGTGCCCAACATGGGGCTTCAACTCATGACCCTGAGATCAAGAGTCACATGCTCTACCAACTGAGCCAGCCAGGCACCCTAAGCGCTGTATTTTTAATTTTTTTAATTTTTATTTTTTTAAGGTTTTATTTATTTGACAGAAAGAGCACGAGAAGTTGGGGGAGTGATAGAGGGAGAGGGGGAAGCAGGTTCCATCCAAGGACCCTGAGATCATGACCTGAGCCAAAAGTAGCTGTTTAACGGACTGAGCCACCCATGCGCACCAAGCACTGTATTTTTTAAATCAGTTTTGTAATTCCGTGTATGGCCTTTTTTGTTTAAAGTGAAGAAAATGGGTACTGTCCTCTTGGTCATTTTGTTCCAGTATTTGAACTTTTATGGTTTATTTTTCTTTTTTCTTTTTTTTTTTTTTTAAGATTTTATTTATTTATTTGACAGAGAGAAATTACAAGTACACTGAGAGGCAGGCAGAGAGAGAGAGAAGGAAGCAGGCTCCCTGCTGAGCAGAGAGCCCGATGTGGGACTCGATCCCAGGACCCTGAGATCATGACCTGAGCCGAAGGCAGCGGCTTAACCCACTGAGCCACTCAGGCGCCCATATGGTTTATTTTTCTTAAAGTGTTAGGTTATGTTTGTTCAGATAAACAGAGATATGAGTTACCTCAGCTAAGGGTGGTGATGGGGCAGAGATGCGTGCGCGGGCGTGTGTGTGCGTGTGTGTGTATGTATCTAAGCCACTCTACCAGGAATTTAGATTATTTAGCTAGGTTTCATGGAAGATGGTAGATGTATGGCTTGGAAACTAGAAAGATCTAATGCAGCTCTATTGATTTCAGAATATAATGAGTTTAAGAACGATTAGAGGAAGATATTCTATTTATTTTAGTTACTCATATTTTGATAATTGGTGCTCAAGATATGGAGATAAATTAGGGTGAGATGACTAACATCTTTCCACATTATCCTCCAAACTTAGAAAATATACTACTGGCAGGTAGTTGAATGTAGGGTTTGGTAGGCTGTGAGAGAATAAGATAATATGGATTAAATATGCTCTTCAGGATTGTCCTAACCAGTGATAGGATGGGTAGGTTTAGCTAGCTATCTGATTTCTTACATCTCACACCTTACTTCTGGAATCAGTCTCCTCCTGAAATATATCTTTTGAATGAGTTCCTTTAGTAGGTCTTTGTCTTTTTTAAAATTGAAGTATAACTGACACACAGTGTTACATTAGTTTCAGGTGTACTGCATAGTGCATAGTGATTCCACAAGTCTATGGTTTTGCTCTGCCTCCCAAAAGTGTCACCATACAACACTGTTACAATACCGGCAACAGTCTCTGCTTTTGTTTGATTCCTTTTTTTTTTTTTTTTAAAGATTTGATTTATTTATTTGACAGAGAGAGCAGAAGAGAGGGAATACAAGCAGGGTGAGTGGGAAAAAGAGAAGCAGGCTTCCTGCCAAGCAGGTAGCCTGATGTGGGGCTTGATCCCAGGACCCTGAGATGATGACCTGAGCCGAAGCCAGACACTTAATGACTGAGCCACCCAGGTGCCACTGATGATATCTTTCTTTCACCTTCATATGACTGATAATTTAGCTCAGTCTACATTTGTAAGTGTGGTTATTTTATCTTGGTACTTTGAAAATATTTCCCACTGTCAACTGGCACCCATTGTCTCAGTTCAGAAATGTTCAGAAATTTAATAGTTGTTTCTTTGTAGGATATGTCTTTCCTTTCCGGTTACTTTTTCTATGGTATTCTGCAGTTTGACGTTGTTGTGTTTGAAAAGATCCCTTTTACTTATCCTGGTTGGGCTTCATTTTGCTTCCTGAATCTGAAGATTCTTGTCTTTACTCAGTTCTGGAAAATTCTTAGCCATTATCTCATCATATACTGTCCCTTTTGTATTCTCTCTTCTCTCAGAGTTCTTGCTAGGTGTATGGTAGACCCTCACAATATATCCCTAATGTCTCTCGATCTTTCTTTCATATTTCCTTTATCTCTGGGCTGCCCTTAGTAATTTCTTTAGATCTGTCATCCAGTTTACTAATTCTCTCTTCAATGTGTAATCTACTGTTTAACCCAAACATTGGCTTTGGTTGCAATTATTAAATTCTTTATTTGTAGAAGATCTACTTGTTACTTCTCAAAGCTGCGTGGTCATATTTTTTAAAAAGCAATATCTTGTTTCTTACTCCTGTATTATTTTGTTTAATCATTTAAATTTATTTTATTTTAAAAGATTATTTATTTATTTGACAGAGGGATAGAGACAGGGAGAGGGGGGACACCAGCAGGGGGAGTGGGAGAGGGAGAAGCAGGCTCCCTGCTGAGCAGGGACCCGGATGCAGGACTTGATCCCAGGAATTTTCCCTTCTATTCTTGCATCTGTATACTACATTTTCCATATAGCAATCTAATGATCTTAAAGTATAAGCCAGATAACTTCACTTCCCTGTTTGAAACTCTTTAATAGCTTTTTTTTTTTTAAGATTTTATTTATTTCTTTGACACAGAGAGATCACAAGTAGACAGAGAGAGGCAGGCAGAGAGAGAGATAGAGGGAAGCAGGCTCCCCGCTGAGCAGAGAGGCCGATGCGGGACTCGATCCCAGGACCCTGAGATCATGACCCGAGCCAAAGGCAGTGGCCCAACCCACTGAGCCACCCAGGCGCCCCTCTTTAATAGCTTTTTGAAATAAATCCAAACTCCTTAGTATGGCACTCAAGATTCTTCTTGACCTGAATCTTATCTTCTCTAATGTTTTTTCACAGTACACTGCTCTTGCACTAAGCTCAGGCTACACTGGTCTTCTTTACTGATCATAGCAAGCCTTTTTCTTGACCCTTTTGCCTGTAATGCTTTCTCCTAGGAGCTTCTTATGTCTCTCTTCTGTTCTCAGCTTAAATGTTGTCTCCTTAAAGATGCTTTCTCTGACCACCCAATCTAAAATAATCTCCCCAGTTTTCTTCTCATACCCGATATCATGAGTTTAATTACTTGTTCGCATATATGTAAGCTCCACAAAGGCAAAGTGATTCATGTCCACCCGTTATCCCTGATGCCTAAATGATACATTTTAGATGTTCAATGTTTGTAGAATTAGTGAATACGCTGATGAACTCCTCCCTGGATAAAACATGAAGGCTTTAATTTCAAGGAGGTGGGACTTCATTTAGCAGCAAAAAAACAGTAAGAGTTTGTAAGTAAAATGCAAAATGGATAACAATGTAGTTGTTATCACAAACAAATGTGCGGAAGCAGATTTCTATACGGAAGCAGATTTCTATACAGCAATGTTGGTCAGCATCTTTGACTGGCAAGGACCCGAATGGAGACAATGCTCAAAGGAGGGACTGGTTTTCTCAATTTAAAGATTTTTTTTAAATTTATTTGTCAGAGAGAGAGAGAGAGAGAGAGAGAGAGAGAGAGAGCAAACACAGACAGACAGAATGGCAGGCAGAGGCAGAATAAGAGGGAGAAGCAAGACTCTCTGCCGAGCAAGGAGCCCAATGTGGGACTCGATCCTGGACGCTGGGATCATGACCTGAGCTGAAGGCAGCTGCTTAACCAACTGAGCCACCGAGGCGTCCCTGTCTTTCTCAATTTAAAGAACACTCTCCCCGCCCCTCCCACCGCCAAGAAGGAAAAGAAAAAAAAACGTGAAAGAAAGCGAGAAGAGCCGGGTGCACGTGTCCAAACTACGACTCCCAGCAGCCCTCGCGCGAGCCCGCCCATCCGGAGGTGGTGCGGGTCTCCGCCCCGTGGAGCTCCCGGCTTGGGCCAGAAAGGGGCGGTGTTCTGGCCCCGCCCCTGCCCGCTCCCAGCCGTCGCCCTCCCCCAGGGTTGTGGCCACGCGCAGCGGCGGCGGTTGTTCCGCTTCCCCTCCGGCCCGGGCCGTCGCCATTGCCGAAGGCTCCCTGCCCTCCCCTGCCGGCGCCCGCGGGGCTCTGCTGCCGCTCGGCCTAGCGGTAGCAGCGGCTGCGCTCCAGCGCGGCTTGTCTTCCCGCCCCGCTTCCCCTTCCGTCCCCGCCTGCCCCGCGCCGCGCGCTTGCCCGGGGCGGCTCCGGAGCCCGCCGGGAGCTCGGACCGAGGCGCCTCGCTGGGGCGGGGACCTTTCCTCGCCTGGGGTAAGTGTGCAGACAGGCCGGGACGCGGGCCGTCGCTCTCTTCCTCCTTCCTCCTCGGCGGCCTGGCCGGCGCGAGCGGCCCGCAGCAGCCTACCTGCCAGGGGCAGCGCCGGGGCAGCCGCCACCTGCGTTCCGGGAGCCGCGGCTCCTGGGGCGGTGGCTCATTGTCTGCTCCCTAGGGCTGTTTTCTTCGGCTTTAGCCCGAAATGGGAAGCTCGCTAGGCTGGCGAAGTCTAACTCTTCCTGGACCCAGCCCTGCCCAGGGCCGTGCCGCGCCACAGGCTCTGCCCACTCTCGGTCTCCCTTCCCTCGCATTTCAGCGTCCTCCTGTTCTCAGTTTAGTGGTCGACCTCACGTCTCGGCTTTTCGTCCTCGATTTTCCTGTCGTACGGAGTCCCTCCTTGCTACCTCTCCGGTCGTCCTAGTTTCATCGGTTAGGCATATTGTCTCTCGTCCCTGTACTCTGTTCTAAACTGCAGTGTGCGGTCTCTTCCATATTCCGCGTTAGTGGGAACGCATAGTGTTCCGAGGGTTTGAGGGCCTCGCCTAATACCCGAACTTTCGGATCTTCTCGTGATTCTTGTTTGGTCTTCAGCCAGGGGGTGAATAGTTGCTTCTTTAGGTAATTTAGGCGAAGGTTGGCTTTTCACCGTGTTTGGCTTTAACCCAACGCACATAGGACGTTGCTACAGTCTTCGGTGGACTCAGCCTTTTGACTGATTCTTTAAAGATAAAGTCATCCCAGAGCTAAAGTGTGAAAAGTGATTTCTCTTGTTGGTTGGTGCGGGGCCATATCCTCCTTGTAGCTTCATTTTAATTGGAAGTCGTGAGCGTGATTTGTTTCCTCCTTGATAAATCATGCCAACTCCCATTGATATAACTGTTTCAATTCTACTTTACAAGTTATCTGTAGTTGTTTGTTTTCTTTTTAACCTCTAAAAGACAATCAAAATGGTTAGGCCTAAAATTAGACAACGACGAGTTGTGTTTTGGATCAAGGTTGTGCACGTCACGTTTTTTCCCCTTCTCTGTTTGACTCTTCCGCTCTTATAAGTAGGCAGGATATTGAAATTTACAAGAATTTGCTTGTGGGGTTTTGTTTTTTGTAGGATTGTTCAAAAGAATAACATTAAATAAAATTAGATTGGGGTGAAGACAGTGAATAGTAATTTTTAAAGCAGGTTAGAACTTGTCAACTTTGCCAGAAGCTCAATGGCATTTGTGAAACACACTTACACTAACTCCTAAGTATCTTTTATGGCTATGTGGAAACATACATGTATATACACACATACAGATACATATGAATGGAAAGCATTGTTCATATTCTGTTAATACAGGGTATTGATTAAGGCAGTTCCTTAATCCTTAGCTTTTAAATCTATTAATTACCCAAGAAAAGTGATTTACATTGTGAAAAATGAATCTTAAAATGTTTTTTTGTTTTTTTGTTTTTTTTTTTTAAAGATTTTATTTATTTGAGAGAGAGAGAGAGAGAGAGCATGAAAGGGGCAAGGGGCAGAGGGAGAAGCTGGCTCCCTGATGAGCAGAGAGCCTGATGTGGGACTTGATCCTGGGACTCCAGGATCATGACCTGAGCTGAAGGCAGTTGCTTAACCAACTGAGCCACCCAGGTGCCCTCTTAAAATGTTTTTGACTTGTAATATATGTAGGTTGTTAAGCCCAGTTTCAGGGTTTGGTGAAAGTGGTTGATCAAAATTCAGTGAATTTTACTTTCACTAAATACTCTACTTTTACCTAAGTGACTTTGTACAGAGCTTTAATACTATCATCATTTGATAGTGTCCGTTGTCAATTTGAGAGGTCTTATTGGTCAAAGGGGCCTAATGTACAGAAATGTTGGAGTGTGAAATTTGGTCTGTTGATGTCAGTCTCTCTGTCAGTTCTTCTATAAGCAGATACTTTTACCAAGGAAGAGTGACTGGATATTCCTCTTCACTTAGAAGGGGTTTGATTCCTGGTTTACCATTATTCAAAAAGAGAATTATTCTTCCGGACTTTGTGGCATTTAATACTAACCATCCAAACCCCAAAATAAGTTTGTATTTGGAGTGTATCTGCTAAACAGATGAATAGGGATTCCCCTGGTTCTCTGATCTTTATTATAGGCAGGTTTCCAAGTTGGCATGGTTTACAGTGGTGTATATTTCTTTTTAACTATAGTTTTTTAAAGAAAAAACATAAAGGATAGCTAAGGATAAACTTTCAATTATACTTTTTAAAAAAGAGAACTTGTTAGAATAGATAAAGATAAAATAAGTAGGTACTTTAAAGTCATTCCTATATTTCTTCTGTCAATATCGATTATTCTATTAATCAAGTATAATGTTTCTTTTGACTTCCTGAAATTTCTCTCTTTTTTTTTTTTTTAAAGATTTTATTTATTTATTTGACAGACAAAGATCACAAGTAGGCAGAGAGGCAGGCAGAGAGAGGAGGAAGCAGGCTCGCCAAGGAGCAGAGAGCCCAATGCGGGGCTCTATCCCAGGATCCTGGGATCATGACCTGAGCGGAATGCAGAGGTTTAACCCACTGAGCCACGCAGGCGCCCCTCTCTCTTTTTTTTTTTTTTTAAATATTTTATTTATTCATTTGACAGAGATCACAAGTAGGCAGAGAGGCAGGCAGAGAGAGAGGGGTAGCAGGATCCCTGCTGAGCAGAGAGCCCCATGTGGGGCTCAATCCCAGGACCCTGAGATCATGACCTGAGCGGAATGCAGAGGTTTAACCCACTGAACCACCCAGGCGCCCCGAAATTTCTCCTTTTGATTAAAACTTGAAACTAGGTCTTGTTCAAGGCTAAGGTTTCAGGATTCTGATCAGTTTGTTTTCAGAAGCCCATCAAGTTAAATAAGAGGGCTAATTCCAGACTAGTCAGAGGGCAGATAAGTTACTTAAAAATCGGAGTTGTCCCTTGTATCCTTCTTGAACCTTGGTAGAAGCAGAAAGAGAAGGAAAAATAGCCCCCTTGCCTTGAAGAAATACTGATTGTTTTCTTCTGTAATCAGAATTTTCACTACTTTTTCATTTTAGGGTCATTAACCTATTTAAGGATAGCCATTCTGAACACTCATGTGGGATTTCAGAGTTCTAGCCTATTTATTATCTCTGAGGTACATTAGTACTTATCCTTCCATGTGTCTTGAATGGTTAGATGCTGGAGACCTGGATTTGAATCATGGTTCTTCTACCTGACCCTAGGTAAGACATGTACTCCTTCCAGGACTTGGTTGTCGTCTTCTGTAAAATGGGGATTGATAATAATAATAATATAATACAACTTTCATGGGGCTATTTAAAGCAAATGAGATAATGCAAGTAAAGTACCTTGCAAATGCAGTGCTTAAGTTCTTAATAAAGGTTAGTTATTATTCCATTCTAAAATAGGTTTGGGGCGCCTCGGTGGCTCAGTCGTTAGGTGTCTGCCTTCTGCTTGGTCATGATCTCAGGATCGTGGGGTCAAGCCCCGCATTGGGCTCCCTGCTCTTCAGGGAGCTTGCTTCTCCCTCTTCTAGTTCCCTTGCTTGTGTTCCCTCTGTCACTGTCTCTGTCAAATAAATAAATAAATAAATAAATAAATAAATAAAATGGGTTTTACATTTAATTGTTACTGTAGCAAATATTATGCTTCCAAACTTAGATTTAAGAATGCTTTCTGGAGGGGAGCCTGGGTAGCTCGGTTGGTTAAGTGTCTGCCTTTGACTCATGTCATCATCCCGGAATGAGTCCCCTATGGGGCTCCTTGCTCACTGGGGAGTCTGTCTCTCCATCTCCCCCTCCTTGTGCATGCTCTCTCTCTCTTTCTCAAATAAATAAATAAAATCTTCAAAAAAAGAATGCTTTCTGGAAGAGATTGGGATGTCAGGACCAATTTTCTGAGACCATAACTGTTAAAATATTGGGGGGAAAAAAGCTTTGCCACTGATACAAAATACAGGTTTTTCAAATTTTAATAAGTATTTGTATTTCTCAGAAAATTTGAAGAATAGCGAAGATTATTAAGAGACAGGACAGGGGGGCGCCTGGGTGGTTCAGTTGGTTGGACAGCTGCCTTTGGCTCAGGTCATGATCCCGGCGTCCTGGGATCGAGTCCCACATCGGGCTCCTTGCTCTTCAGGGAGCCTGCTTCTCCCTCTGACTCTGCCTGCCTCTCTGTCTGCCTGTGCTCGCTCTTGCTCTCTCTCTGACAAATAAATAAATAAAATCTTTAAAAAAAAAAAAAAAGAGAGAGACAGGACAAAAATCACTTTGTCCTCAGCCCCCAGAAATAAGCATCATAATGGACTAGGGGTTTTCCCCTTATTTTTAAATTCCAAAAGTAGCATGTGCTTATTTTTTTTTTAAAGATTTTATTTTATTTATTTGACAGAGAGAGATCACAAGTAGGCAGAGAGGCAGAGAGAGAGAGAGAGGAGGAAGCAGGCTCCCTGCTGAGCAGAGAGCCCAATGCGGGACTCGATCCCAGGACCCCGAGATCATGACCTGAGCCGAAGGCAGCGGCTTAACCCACTGAGCCACCCAGGCGCCCCAGCATGTGCTTATTATAAAAGATTCAAGGCAACCCAGTTATTTAGAATAAAAAAGTAAAACTTGCTCTTTCCTCACTTTCTAGTTCCATTCCCTGGTACCACTGTTAACAATTTTGTTTTCTTTATGCAGAAATAAGCATTGTGTAGTTTTAACCAATTTTTAAAAATACAAGGTCTGGTAATTACATATTCTTTTCCATCTCAATATATACAGTTGTACTTCATCTTTTTAACGGTCATGATATAGTCCATTGTCTTTTAATTATTCATTTTTTTTTAAGATTTTATTTATTTGACAGAGCCGAGAGAGAGAGAGAGAGAGAGAGAGAGCGCCCGCATGCACACAAGCAGGGGGAGTGGCAGGCAGAGGGAGAGGGAGAAGCAGGCTCCCGGCAGAGCAAGGAGCGGGATGTGGGACTGGATCGAAGGACCCTGGGATGAGCTGAAAGCAGTCACTTAACCAAGTGAGCCACCCAGGTGCCCTATTCATGGTTCTTTATGTTGCAGTAATCTCACCTTATCCACAGAGGGTATTTCCAAGACCTCCAGTGGCTGCCTGAAGCTACAGATAGAGTAAAGCTTGTATAAACTATCTTTTTTCCTTATAACATACCTGTGATAAAGTTTAGTTTATAAATTAGACCCAGTAAGAGATTAATAACAGTGACTGGTAATAAAATAGAACAGTTATAACAATATGCTATAATTAAAGTTACGTGAATGTGATCTATCTCAGAATATCTCATTAGACTGTACTCATGTTTCTTGTGATGATGTGAGATGATAAAATCCCTACATGATGAGATGAAATGCGGTGAATGGCAGAGGCAGTGTGATGTAAGGATAGGTTACCATTGACTTTCGGATGATACTTCAGCCATGGGATCCAAGGCAGTGGTTGACTGTTGGTAACTGAAATTGCAGAAAGAGAAACTGTGGTAAAAGGGGACTACTGTACAGATCTTCATCAGCTTACAAGGGGATTTTGTCCCAATAAAAACACTGTAAGTTGAAAATGGCATAAGGCGAAACATCATCATTTTGCATAGCCTGCCTTAAACGCGCTCAGGACACTTTAGGTTAGACTGCTGGTGGGCAGAACTCTCTAAATAAAATAATACTTATTTTATTTTCAAGTGTTGACTGTCTCATGTACTTAATTGAGTAGTATACTGAAAGGGAAAAATAGAATGGCGTTAAGTGTATTAGTTGTTTATCCTCTTGATCACGTAGCTGACTGGGAACTGTGGCTCGCTGCCACTGCCCTGTATCACAAGACAGTATGGTACTGCATATTTCCAACCCCGGGAAAAGAGCAAAATTCAAAATACAGTTGCTACTGAGTGTGGAAACTTCACTTTCATGTCTTTGTAAGGATGAAAAACTGTAGGTCAGACCATGGTAAGTCAGGGACAGTCTTTATTCTCTCAATTTTGAACAAGTAGAACTGGGGCTTTACTGGGCTTCAGTGTATCTTTGTGCACCAGTATTTCCACAAAAAAGTTTCTTCAGTGAGCATTTTAAGTTTTTTTTTTTTTTTTTAAAGATTTTTATTTATTTATTTGACAGGCAGAGATCACAAGTAGGCAGAGAGGCAGGCAGAGAGAGAGAGGAGGAAGCAGGCTCCCTGCTGAGCAGAGAGCCTGATGTAGGGCTCGATCCCAGGACCATGGGGTCATGACCTGAGCCAAAGGCAGAGGCTTTAACCCACTGAGCCACCCAGGCGCCCCGAGCATTTTAAGTTTTGATAGATGCCAAATTAACTGTCCAAAAGGCTACATCAGTCTATACTTCCTCATCAAATTGTAGAAGCTCTTCATATGTCATCGGTAGTAATCCTTCACCTTCTCTTAGGAAGATCTTTCCCATTTCACCTTTATCAAAAAAACATTCTTCTTAATAATTGTTGTATTGGGACACCTAGCTGGCTTAGTCGGAGGAGCATGTGACTCTTGACCTCAGGGTTGTAAGTTCGAGCCCCATATTGAGTGTAGAGGTTACTTAAATAAATAAAACTTTAAATAGATAAATAACAATATAAAAGCTTTAAATAAAATTTCAAAAAATTTAAACATATTGATAGTAGAGGTTACTTAAATAAATGAAACTTTGTATTTTGTTTATTTTTTTTAAGATTATTTATTTATTTATTTGACAGAGATCACAGGTAGGCAGAGAGGCAGGCAGAGAGAGAGAGAGAGGAACAGATGCCGAGCAGAGAGCCTGATGTGGGGCTCGATTCCAGGACCCTGGGATCATGACCTGAGCCAAAGGCAGAGGCTTTAACCCTCTGAGCCACCCAGGCACCCTAACAATTGTATTTTAATCTTTTTTTCCTAATATTTATTTTTTTATTTGACAGATCACAAGTAGGCAGAGAGGCAGGCAGAGAGAGAGGAGGAAGCAGGCTCCCCGCTGAGCAAAGAGCCCGACACAGGGATTGATCCCAGAACCCTGGGATCATGACCTGAGCCGAAGGCAGAGGCCCCAACCCACTGAGCCACCCAGGCACCCCTTGTATTTTAATCTTAATCCTTCTGAAATATGGGGGCTCCTGGGTGGCTCAGTCGGTTAAGCACCTCTGCCTTCCACAGTCTACTTGTGCTCTCTATTTCTCTGTCAAATAAATAAATAAAATCTTAAAAAAAAATCCTTCTGAAATATGTGTGGGGGCAAGTAAGAGTTTTAACAATATAAAATAGCTTGGCTACTGAAATGAAATACGGGTATAGAAAAAGTTTCAGGAGTTGTAGGTTGCTGTGAAAATAAATCGATTATAGACATTTAGGGAATAATATTGTAATGGTTTCATTGTAAGCTCACATCTGAAAACAAACAAAAAAAATGCCCCCTTTAACTGTTCTTTTTTCCTTTTTTTTTTTTTTTTAAGATTTCATTTATTTATTGACAGAGAGACAGAGCATAAGCAGGGGGAGAGACAGAGGGAGCAGGAGGAGCAGGCTCCGCACTGAGCAGGGAGCCCAGCGTGAGGCTCTATCCCAGGACCCTGGGATCATGACCTGAACCGAAGGCAGACACTTAACTGACAGAGTCACCCAAGTGCCCCTTCATCCCTGTTTCTTGTCATCTACTGATTTCATCCTTATCCTTCAAATTTCCACCATTGAGTCTACTTTTGGGGAGTCTTTCTTGATCATCTACTGTGATATAAATATTCTTCTTACATATTTTCTTAACATGTTTAAAACACAATCCTTATTTGCGGTATATGGAAAGCATGAATTATTTATCTGGAAATGAGAGTTAGTTCTCAATTTTTGCCAGTTGAAACTAATCAGACTGGGAGATGTGAGGAAGAACTCTTTAATGTTGGTTAAAAGTGATAAACACACATATGCATGCAGAGCACTTTTAACTCATTACTGAGTTCTTCCTCAGTATTCCAGTATTTACATTGGTGAAATTTTTTCAGGTAAATGCTTAATAGGTTCTGGAAAGCTACAAAGTTTTATTTTTGCCTTGCATTTATTTCATCAGAAAAGGTATATTTTAGGACACCTGCATGGCTCAGTTGGTTAAGCATCCAACTCTTCGTCTTAGCTCAGGTCTTGATATTCGGGTCCTGAGTTCAAGCCTCACATTGGGCTCCACACAGGACAGAGAGTGGGAGAGCAAGGTGAATTTTTTTTTTAAAGATTTTATTTATTTATTTCACAGACAGAGATCACAAGTAAGCAGAAAGGCAGGCAGAGAGACGGGGGAAGCAGGCTCCCTGCCGAGCAGAGAGCCCGATGTGGGGCTCGATCCCAGGACCCTGGGATCATGACCTGAACCAAAGGCAGAGGCTTTAACCCTCTGAGCCACCCAGGCGCTCTGCAAGGTGAATTTTAAGATACATTCTCAGCTTTTAAATTTTGAATTACTGGGTTTGTTTGTTTATTTTTTTTTTAGTTTATTTTGTGATTTATAGGCTTAAAAGTGAAACAGAATTATTGTATAATAAACGTGAGCAGCAAGAGGTGGGTAAAGCATTTAAACAAAATTTCAGGTGCTCTAAAGTGCAAAGTATTAAAGAAGGAGAAGGTACATTGGCACAAAAAATAGTGGAAATAGAACTAGATGTTTGATAAGGTGTCTCTATTGTAAATTCTTCCTGAACTTTTTTCACCTTCCTGACTAAATACTTGAAAAGAATAAAGTTGCCTTTTTTTTTTTTTTTTTCTTAAACCCCATATTCCATTATGTATGGATAACTGCTATTGATATTCTGGTATGCTTCCTGCCAGTACTTTTTCTTCTTTTATATATGTGTGTGTACATACTTTGCTTTTATAAAATTAGAATCCTGTTCTGTGTAATTTGTTACCGTCCTAAATCTTGAAAGTGTCCCTTTGTTCTTCAAGATTCTCTTAAAATCATCTTTTAATGTTTGCCTGACATTCCATTGTACAGCTGTGCCTTATTTGCTCTTTTCCTATTGCTGAATGTGTAACTTATTTTCAATATTTTATATTGATATATACTGATATGTCAATATATTGATATCAATTATAATTTCAATTGATAATATCAATTATATTGATATGTATTGGTATATATATTTATATTGGTATGTATATAAATATATATATTTTATTAAAATGTTATAATAAATGGTTTTCTAGTCATCCCTGATTATGTAGAATATTTTCCTAGAAGTGGAGTTGCTGAATGAAAAGGTATAAGCATATAACAGTCTTAAATCATCCTTCAGAGAAGTTTGCTGTGTGTCATCAGAAGCAGTTTGTATCATATTTGATTGCTATCCTCAGTGAAGCAGCCATCATTTTAAATGACATTAATAAAATTTGCTTATTAGGAAAATAAAAATACAGTTTAATTTGCCTTTCTCATTTAAATTTTAATTTTGTTTTAGTTAATTTGATTTACTTCTGATAAGTACACAGATGTAACTAGATATTTGTGTCTAATATTTTTATTATTTTACTGGTCTTCAATAAAATTTTACTTACTTTTGTTTTCAAGGTTCATTGTCTTTCCTGAAAATATTAGAGTAACCTTTCCTTGCTTTCCAATAGTCACAATATTGATTTCTGTTTTAGGGCTTTATTACATTGGCCAGAATTTCTAAGACATGGTTCAATAAGAGAGGTGATAATTGTCTTAGAGTATCTCTGATATTTTTACAATTAACAATGATGGCAGTTGTTGGTTTTAGAGAGAGAGATTTTTTTTTTAATTGTTTATTTATTTATTTGACAGAGATCACAAGTAGGCAGAGAGGCAGGCAGAGAGAGAGAGAGGAAGGGAAGCAGGCTCCCCACTGAGCAGAGAGCCCGATGCTGGGCTTGATCCCAGGACCCTGAGATCATGACCTGAGCTGAAGACAGAGGCTCGAACCCACTGAGCCACCCAGGAGCACCAGAGAGAGATTCTTTAGGGAGAGATTCTGTTCTGACTTTACAAAAAATAAGAATGGCTTCTGAATTTTAACAAATGTTTGTGTAATACTTCTTTAGGTAATGCTAATAAGGTTTTTCTTATTTTAACTACTAATAAGGATATATATTAATAAATTTGCTAATAGCCAAAGGCACGTATTATGAGGAACCAGAATCCCACTCATATTAGTCAAGTGTACAGAAGTTATCGAAAGAATAGAAAAAAAAACTTAGAAATTTAGTTTAATAGGAGTATACAGGCCATGTGGTAACTTCTGTAGTTCTGTAAAATCTTGAGGAATCCTTATTTTTTTGAGTCAGTTTTAATCATTTGTATTTTTCCGGATTATATATATATTTTGATTTTTAAATTTGTTATTGATGAATATATGTAATATTTTACCTTAAAGTCTGTGGTGTTTATTTCCATCTTTTACTAGTGATTTTTTAAATTTTTCATGATTTGCCAAGTGTTCATCTATTCAGTTTTTAATAACCAGCTTTCAGATTTATCCTGTTGGTTTTCTGTTTTCTGATTCCCTGATTTCTGCTTTTCTCTTGATGATTAGGGATCTGATCAGTCATCTAAAATAGCCTCCACCTACCCCACTTGGTCTATGACTTCTTGCCCTTCTGTGTCTGTCTGTATAGCAGTTTTCCTCTGAAGCCATTTGGCTTTGTTCATTTTCTTGTTTCTCTATTTCTTTGCTGCTCTTCTATTTAGAACTTAGAACACATGGACATGCAGTAAGTATATGTTGGTTGAATGTCAGTTTCTTTTATTTCTAATGATTTTTAATTTTTTAATTAATAGACTTTATTTTATGTGGCAATTTTAGGTTCACAGCAAAATTGAGTAAAAAGTACAGAGTTCCTATATATCCCAAGCTCTCCCTTACTCCCTTTACCCCCTCCATCAACATCTCACCATGTGTGATACTTTTTTTTAAATTGATAAACCCAACATTGACACATCTATTATCAACCAAATCCCGTAGTTTAGAGTTCACTCTTTTTTTTTTTTTTTTTTTTTTAAAGATTTTTTTATTTTATTTGACAGACAGAGATTACACGTAGGCAGAGAGGCAGGCAGAGAGATAGAGAGAGGAGAGAGGAGGAAGCAGGCTCCCTTGCTGAGCAGAGAGCCTGATGCGGGACTCGATCCCAGGACCCTGAGATCATGACCTGAGCCGAAGGCAGCGGCTTAACCCACTGAGCCACCCAGGCGCCCTAGAGTTCACTCTTGATATTATACATTTAATGGGTGTGGACAAATGGTGGATGTTGACATGTATCCATCATTAATTATAGTGTCATACATAACAGTTTCCCAGCCTTAAACATCTCCTGTGTTCCACATAGCCCTCCCTTTTCTCTAATTCCTGGCAACTACTAGTGCTTTTACTGACTCCTTAATATTGCCTTTTCCAGAATGTCCTGTAATTGGATCATACACTATGTAACCTTTTCAGACGAGATCGGGCGCGTTCAGGGTGGTATGGCCGTAGACTATGTAACCTTTTCAGCTTGCAGTATGCATTTAAGTTTCCTTCACATCTTTTGATGAATCCTTTTTAGCAATGAATTTTATTCCATTGACTGGATGTACTGCAGTTAGTTCATTCACCTGCTGAAGGACATCTTCATAGCTTTCACATTTGTCAGTTATGAATATAGTTGCTGTAGACATCTGTGCTTCATTTTTGTATGGATATAAGTTTTCAGCCGATTTGAGTAAATACCAAGGAGCATAATTGCTGGATGGTATGGTAAGAGTATATTTAGTTTTGTAGGAAATCTCTAAACTGTCTGAATTTCAAAGTGGCTTTATTGTTTTGCTTTCCCACCAACCATGGGTGAGAGTGTTCGTGTTGCTCAGCATCCTCACGAGCATTTGATGTTTATAGTGTTTTGGATTTTAGCTGTTCCGATAGATATGTAGTGGTATCTCATTTTTTTGATTTGCAGTACTCTAATGACTGATGTTGAGCATCAGTACTAATGATGCATGCTGCTTTTCCATCTGTGTATCACTTTTGGTGAGGTATCTCTTTAGAAGTTATGCACATTTTTAAATTGGATTGTTAATTTTTCTATTGCTGAGTTTTAAGAGTTCTTTGTATATTTTGGGTAACTGTCCTTTATATATGATATTTCTTTTGCAGGTATTTTTTCCCCAGTCTGTGACTTGTTTCTCATTCTCCCAACTCTAATGATTTTTGTCATGTATTTTGATGCAGTATTATTTGATGTATATGTAAGTTATCTACTGCTAAAGGTCTCATTGTGAATTATACTTAATAAAAATAATCATCATACTTTCTGAATCTTGTATTTTACTTAAATTCCTGTCTGTACTAAATGTCTTTGTTCAGTAAATTATCCAACTTTGTCTTTCCATACCATTTTGTTTTAGTTGTGCCTTTTTAAAATTACATGTAGGTTTTTTTTTTAAGATTTTATTTATTTATTTGTTTATTTATTTTTTTGAGAGAGTACACTTGGGAGAATGCACTTGAGCAAGCAGGGGAAGCTCAAGCAGACCCCACACTGAATGTGGAATCCAATGTGGAGCTTAATCCCATGACCCTGAGGTCATGACCTGAGCCAGAACCAGAGTTGAATGCCTATCTGACTGAGCCAGCCAGGCACCCCTGTAGTTTATTTTTGTTTTAATTCAAAATGAATGCTTAAAACATTTGTTTATTGTCAAGATGAATTCTGTTGGGTGTGTTTCTATCATTTTACTTAATGTTTTCTGCTTTTTAATGATTCCTTGCGCTTCTTTAATTTTAAAATATACATAAGATAAAAATTACCATCTTCACCATTTTTACATAATAATTCTTTAGCATTAAGTACAGGTACATTGTTGTATACCCATCACAACCACTTTTTCATCTTCCCCAACTGAACCTGTATACTTATTAAAAACTAACTTTCCATTCTTCCTTATTCCCAATATCTGGTAACCTATCTCTGATCTTCTTTATGTGTCTTAGATTTTGCCTATTCTAGATGAGTCGTGTAAGTGGATCATAATATTTGCCCTTTTGCCTTTGGTTTGTTTCACATAGCACATGATGTTTTCATCTTGGTGTATTTTATGAATTGTATGTATTAGTACTTCATTCTTTTTTTTTTAAGATTTTATTTATTTATTTGACAGAGAGAGAGATTCACAAGTAGACAGAGAGGCAGGCAGAGAGAGAGGGAAGCAGGCTCCCTGCTGAGTGGAGCCCGATGTGGGGCACGATCCCAGGATCCTGAGATCACTCCCTGAGCCGAAGGCAGAGGCTTAAGCCACTGAGCCACCCAGGTGCTCCTAGTACTTCATTCCTTTTTTTTTTTTTTTTTTTTATTTATTTGACAGACAGAGATCACAAGCAGGCAGAGAGGCAGGCAGAGAGAGAGGAGGAAGCAGGCTCCCTGCTGAGCAGAGAGCCCGATGTGGGGCTCGATCCCAGGACTCTGAGATCATGACCTGAGCCGAAGGCAGCGGCTTAACCCACTGAGCCACCCAGGCGCCCATTCTTTTTTAAGGCTGAATCAGAATACTCCATTGTGTGTGTGTATATATATATGTTTGATCCTTGAACAATGTGGGGATTAGGGGTGTCAGCGCCTGCACACACAGTCCAACTGTAACTACTCTCCCCAACACTTAACTCCTGATAGCCTACTGTTGTTTTTTTTTTTTTCCCAAAGATTTCATTTATTTAACAGAGAGAAAAATCACAAGTAGGCAGATAGGCAGGCTGAGAGAGAAGGGAAGGCAGGCTCCCTGCTGAGCAGCGAGCCTGATGTGGGGCTCAATCCCAGGATGCTGGGATCATGACCTTAGCCAGAGGCAGAGGCTTAACCCACTGAGCCACCCAGGCACCCCTGATAGCGTATTGTTGACCAGAAACCTTACCAATAACATGAACAATTATTAACACATAATTTGCATGTTATATATGTTATAGATTGTAGTCTTATGATAAAACAACATGTTACTCAGAAATCATAAGATATTTACTATATCAAAAAACTGGCATACAGTGCACAGTTCAAACCTGTGGTGTTCACAGGTCAGCTGTATATCACATTTTGTTTATCCAGTTATCTGTTGGTGTTTTCTAGTTTTTGCAAATTATGTTTCTTGCTTTTATCTCACTTATTTGGAATTTATACATTTATCTTGTTTTTAAGTCCACTGATTTATAGTTTAAATGAATTCAAGTATAAATCTAAATTAGAAAAAATTAATTTTTCTGGTTTGTCAGTCTGAAATAAAACTGTACTTTGACTACCCCTAAATTAGAAGACTAGGGGTGCCTGGTGGCTCAGTGGGTGAAAGCCTCTGCCTTCGGCTCAGGTCATGATCTCAGGGTCCTGGGATCAAGCCCCATATCCGGCTCTCTGCGTGGCAGGGAGCCTGTTTCCCCCCCTCCCCTCTCTCTACCTACCTCTCTGCCTACTTGTGATCTCTGTCTATCAAATAAATAAATAAAATCTTAAAAAAAAAAAAAAAGACTAGCTTCTCCTCTTAATCCACCCTCACTTTATCTGCTTTTCCTCTCCATGGTGAACTTGGAACTTGGAACTTTGTATTGTTCGTATATTTTTTTACCTATTTCATATTTTCATGTTTTCAACTTCTTTCAAGTCTTTCATCTTGTTAATTACATTCAATGTTAACACAAATTATTTAAATAATATTTAGATGGCATTGGTGCTCATTGCAGTTTTACTCGGGCTTACATTTAAGGTGATTCATTCATTTAAGTTTGTCAACAAGCATTTTCAGCTAAATTTTGTTTAAGTTTAATTTATTAGAGAGAGAGTGTACAAGCAGAGGGAGGAGTGGAGGTAGGGAGAGAGAATCCTCAAGCAGGTGCCCCTTTTTTTCTTTTTCCTTTTTTTCTTTTGTTTGAAATATTTTGACAGATCATGTCTTTTATACATGTTCCTTAATATTGCCTGATACATTAGCTCCTTACAGTCCATGTACTTGGTTCTTTTTTCATTTCCAGAAATATTTTTGGTTATTTTGTTTCAGTTTTCTTTCTTGAAAATACTTAACAGTAATTAGGTTGGCTTGTCATTTCTGTCCCTTATGTGAGCTTCTCAAATATTTGTCTTGTCACTCATTTGATTTTCCTTTATCTCTTCCAGTGTAGGCTTTATTTCTGCTATTGAAATTTTAGCTTCTTTATATCCTTTAAAAACCTGTGCCACTCCCTTTCCTTAAATTACTTTCATATTTCCTTTGGTTTTTCTCTCCATATATGCCTGTTTCCTAGTTTGCCATACTGTTTAGAAATTAATTCTGTGTCTTGAGGTGATTCATCATTCAAGTCAGACTGCTTTATGTGATGGGTATTATCTTTTCTTGTGTTACAAAAAATTTTTGTTGGAATCAACAAAAATTGTTGAATATTTTTTCTGCTTCTTTATCTTTGAATTTTAATTGTTACATATTATATGGTGTATATTTGCTAGAGGTGTTCATGGGTTACCCTTGCTATAGTTAGCTGGTTTTCTGGATGATACCTCTTAGGTGTATTGCCGAAGAATACATACCTCCTAGCCCGAGTTCCGGTGATTAATAGACATTCATCTGATATAGTAGTTCTGGTGGGATCTTATCCTAGCCTGGTTTCTGACTTGTGCCGTGAGGGCTCTTCCTGATTCTAGTCTTACATCCACAACACAGCACTTTGCTTATATGATTACACCTCTCAGGAAGCCATGTGCTAGTCCATGTTTCTCTGTGCTTATATAGCTCCACGTGAACCTTACAGACACATGGGCACATAGACACTTGGTTTTTTTGTTTGTTTGTTTTTTGTTTTGTTTGTTTGTTGTTTGTTTGTTTTGGAACTTGCATGGTAAAATCCTAACTGGATGTAGAAAGATCAGAGGGGAAAATAAGGATCTCTGGTTGCCAGAAAACCCCCCCCTGCATAGCAAGAAATAGCTTAGCAAGGGCGGGAGACTAGTTCAGTTCTTTGAGGCTGACTTGGTCTTTAAATAAAAGGATGGCTAGTAGAGAGGGACAACATGTCTTCATATCTTCTTTTAGGCACATGGTTGAACTTAGTTTTATGAAGCAGAGCATGGCTGGGTCATGAATCTTAGTTAAGATTGACCTTATTGTTGTGGATATCCTTCAGAGATCTGATATAAATTGTTTTCTTGGAAATTTGTGATAGACCACGTGGGTGGCTTCTGGTTTGATACCATTGTTTTATGAGAATAAGCCGGCTCCAGTTTTTGTTTAAGGAATCAAGTAATCTGTCTGCTGTTAACCATTTTTTAGTCAAAGATCTTATTTTTAGATTATCACTGTGATAGTAGGAAATGTTACCTTGTTTCAGTTCGCATCTCTTCTGAAGTTGAACACATTTCATAAATCTACTGCCCCCCGCCCTTTTTCATTTTTGAATTGCCATTTGGGTTTTGTGACCAAAGCCACCTTTTTTTTTTTTTTTTTTTTTTTTTAAGTTGTTCCTTACTTCCCCATTCCCTACCTTACGGTCATTTTGAAGCATTTCTGAGTCTTGTCCCTTTTTTCATGCTTGGTCATTGTTTCACTTTTTCACTGTGGAAATTGGGTGAAGGCCAAGGGGAAAAAGAGAAAAAAAAAAGGATCACATTTAGATTACTACGTTTCTTTACACACCCTGCTTCCTCTCTATATAGAGACCTTCCTCTCTTTCCTTGCCTGGTAAATTCCTTCTCATCCTTCAAAAGTCGAGTCTGATTTCTTGGCCTAATAACTCATATAAATGGGAGCTGTGGTTCCTCTTTTCCATTGTATTCCACACATCCCTATCAGCTCTTAACCTTATTTCAGAGTAGTTGTCTGTTATTTTCCCACTGACGCCAGCTCAAAGGGGACACTTAATCATAGTTATCTTTGATCTCTAGCATCTGACACACTGTAGGCACAAAATAAATATTTGACTGACTTAGGAGAGACTAAGGTTTTTTCCTTCAACTGTGTCATTTCCCTGCTTCTAGTGTGTAAATAGAAAAAACAGATCTTTCTGGGAAGTGGAATTACAAATATTTTTTTGTTTAGATTTTATTCTGGTCTGGATTTTTTGTTTTTGTTTCAGTAATGATCGGGCACTACTTTTGAGAATAGGAAATACTCAGAACCAACCTCTCAAACTTCCAGGTGCTCCCTGTTGCCCAGCACCTGTGACTTTTTGGTCCTACCCCACAATCTGATTTTTCACTACTTGTGAAAAGTCTGCCATATGCCCTCTTGTCTTCTTGCTGTCTCATGAACTAGATCATACTTGTTCCTACTCATTCCTGTTGTCCAGAATCCCACCTTCTAGATGGGAATGTGCCCTGTTGTAAATTGAGATTGTAGTAGGGATTGGGTAGTCAGAATTTAGACTGCTTATTGTTGTGCTGGTCTTACATTGAGTATATGATGGTTAAAATGAGGTTCCTGGATCAGTTTTATCAATTGTGAGGATCAAAATAAATAGAGCATTTAATTGTCTTAGTTCTAGAATAGTGATCTGAAAGAAGACAGAGTAGTGACTGCTACTTCAAATTTTGCTGAGTTCCCTCTGGCCTAAAAAAGGAAAAAAACCTTCCCTTGACTTTGATGCCATCACAGATAGACCTTTCACTGGTTGATTATTCATTCAGCAGTTACTATATAGACAGATGAACTGGATACAATGCTAGGTGTTAGTGATGTAGTGGTCCACAAAATACTCAGTGGATCCATGCTTGTGGAGTTTATGACATAGTTAAGGAAGATAGACATTAAAGCAAATCCAGTGTGATGAATGTTAAAGGAAATAAAGTAATATGCATGGGTTGGGAGTGAGGAGAGGTGTTCTGAGAAAGTGGCCTTTAGTCAGTACTTGAAGTGAGTGTTTGACAGGTAGAGCTGGTAGACAGAAAGTAGGGTGACCAACTCAATACCAGTTTGCTGAGGCCTTTCCTGGGTTTAGTGCTGAAAGTCGGGTGTCCCAGGGAGATGGAATGATTGGTTAGTGAATGGAAAATCTTCCCAGAAGGTCCCATGTAAGGCCTGAGATGGCTGTTAGAAAAAGTGAAAGAATGGACAAAGCTACAGGAGAGCTCTTTAAAACTACAAAAATGAGTATGGAAAGTTAGGGGCCTGCTCATGCACGTACTGTTGAGCTCTGTCTTCAGTCTCTCACTTGAAGGCTTTAAGTGGGACACTGACATGGCAGAGTTTAATGTACTTGTAAGTCGTTCCCCCTGCAGTGTGAAGAATAGACTGGGAGGGGCTGAGAGTGCATTTGGGAATAATAAATAACAGTGACTAAGTCGTAGGCTGCAGTGACTTAGACGTTTTGAGAGGCATGGATAGTTTTGAGAATTAGGATATTTAGAGAGTGTGAAAACCTCTGTGAACACTGATTTCTTAAAATGGAAAAACTGACCATTTTTACTTCCATATTTTTGTCACCTGATAGACATTTTACCAGCAGAACACATAATCCAGAGAGCAGTTTTGGTTTTTTGTTAAATGATGACAGTGGTCTTTTTTCCACAAATGAAGACCAGCAGAGTAGAAGATAGGAAGCGTAGCTTTGAACTTTTGAAGATGATTCCTTTTCCGAGCACAGCAAGAAGTGACTTTAGGTCATTTGTCACCTTGAGAGTAGTCCCACTGCAAGGCTGTATGATCGGGCTTCCATTCTTCATTTGTTTAGAAGTCATCTTTTTAAAGTACTGTAGGAGACTGCAGCAATTGCTTCAGAGTTGTTTCTTCCCTGGAGGGGAACCGTCTGCCTCTGCCTCTGTTTCCATCACTCCCTTTCTTTCTGTGTCTACATCTGCCCCACTGTGACTGCTTTTCCTTTAAAGAGAGAGAAAGGATAATTCATATATGATAAAATCCACCCTTTAAAAGGTATACAACTAAGTGGATTTTGTTTTTCTGTATTTGTAAGATTGTGTAATCATCATCACTCTCTAAGTCTAGAATGTATTATCACAGAGAGAAATCTTGTATCCGATAGCAGTCACTCATTTTCCTCAACTGCTCCCCCTTTGTCCCAAACAACCACTCATGTGTTTTCTGTCTCTGTGAATTTTTCTGGACACATAAGCAGATTCACATAAAACGTGGTCTTATGTGACTAGTTTCTTCCATTTAGCACAGTGTTTTCAAGGTTGTAGCATGTATGAATACTTCATTTCTTTTTATGACTAAATAATACTCCATTTTATGGGTTTACTGCATTTTTTTAATCCATTCATCGGTTAATGGAAATAGGGTTGCTTTCACTTTTTGACATGTTAGATGAATAGTTCTTCTGTGAACATTTGTCTATAGGTTTTTGTATGGACATATTCTTACTTCTTTTGAGTATATACATACGAATGGAATTGCTGAGTCATAGGGTAACTTCATGTTTAACCTTTTGAAGAGCTACCAGGATGTTTTCCAGAGCAACTGTACCATTTTGCAGTCCTGCCAGCGGTGTGTGAGGGTTCCCATTTCTCCCTGTCCTCACTAACACCTGTTACTTTCTGTCTTTTGAACGTAGCCATCCTACTGGGTATGAAATGGTATCTCATTGGGGTTTTAATTTGCATTTCCCTAATGGCTAATGATGTCAGGTATCTTTGAATGGGTTTATTGGCCATTTGTGTATCTTTTGAGAAATAGGTACTCAGATCCTTTGGGAAAGAATTTTATGTTCAGAGTTGATTTAGAGCAATGCCTCTCAGAATCTTTTGGTAATAAACTAAAAACTTTTGCAAAATACTATAAAGTGGAAATAAAAGAAAAACCAGACGTACAAAATATAAGCCCCTTTTGTTGTTGCTGTTGTTGTTAGGGTCAACAGCAAATTATTGCGTCAGATTGCTCTGAAAGTTTCTAAACACTTTTTCTTAATTTCCGTATTTCATTGAGTACTGATAAAAGAAATAGTCCATGTAGCACTCTTTGAGTGGTACTGCTTTAAATTACTAAAAGGCATTTGAAAAGCAGTGCAGCTTTTTCTGTGTTTGAACTAAGGCATAGCTTGTTTCTTGTGTATTCTGTACTTCCAGCTCTGACTCCCAATTCTAACTTGCTATTGAGGTAGTCCCCCAGAGGGCTGGTTTTGAGGCTTGATGAAAACAAGCATTTCATACAGATTTTACATAAGCAAGTTACGTTTTATTGGGATAAGCTAGAGGGTCCAGTTTCAGCAGAAAACAAGGCACCTGAGATTTGCAGCCAGTGAGGACAGCCTTCTGACCATTTCCCAGTTTTCCTTACAGGAGATTCCCTCAGTGTGGACGACACTGTGCTTGTGAAGGGGAGGTTCCTGCTAGGTTTTCAGAAGCACGGAATGCAGGTTTACCATAAAGCTTCATATACTTCCAGTCATGTCACCCTGAAATTCCAACGTAGTTATCTTCCTTGTTTGTAAAAATAACTTACCACTTGGCTGTAACATCCTTGTCCTGATGTTCTGTAACATCATAATTTCTTACCTCATTATTTATAGTTATACGGAAATAAGCATTATTCATCCTCAACCTCTTTCTGACCCTGTAGCCATGAACAATCTGTGAGCATGAGCAGTTCATTATCGCATGTCTTAAAAGTTATAGGAGGTCTAAGCATGCAGGCTGTTCTGTCTCTGAAACCTTTTAGTCTAGGGACACCAAGGAATGCATTCTTACACTATCGTGATTATTTTATGTTTTGGGTGGTGAAAGTCTGAAACAGTTGTGGGTCATTAGAAAGTATTTTATTTGTTTATAGTGGCCTTAAACTAATGAGGGTGGATAGAGTATTTTTGAAGCATTTGAAGTGAGTTTGAACATTTGTTACTCCTTCTGTGTTAAAAGCATTATTTTGGACAATGTCAGATGGATACAGCAAATTAAGAAAAGTGTTCCTTGCAAGCCAGAAGTTTAAATTCTTATAGAAGAAAAGAAAGATGCCGGTGATTGAAGTACAAAGAAGTGTGTAAGTGTAAAACTTACGGATAGCACTGTATCATTCTGGGTCCAATGAGGAGAGAAACCACACAGTAATTTGAACATGGAAAGAATTACTGACTTTAACAAGAGAGTAGAATATAGAATAATGAGGGATGAGCTAGTAAGAAGTAAATAGCAGTAGCAGGTAAGGAGCAGCTGCTAACCCTAGAGCTTATATTGTTAGGGTCCGTGATCAAAGGAACGAGACTGATACAAAGCGAAGGTCAAGCAAAACTTTATTTCGCGCCAAGCATCAAGAATCAAACTGACCGGTCAGGGCTATCTCTTACGAAAAGGCAATGACGATGATCCCGACAAGGTCACTCCCAAGAAGGCAACTCTAGATGAGGCTGCTCAGCAAATGAGGCCACCCCATGATGGAGGCCACTCCCAAGATGAGGCCGCTGCTCTATGAGGTTGCTCCCCAGACAAGGCGCTCCCAAGAAGAGGCCATTCTGGACGAGGCTGCTCCCCACAACAAAGAGGCAACGATGACAGCGATGATGACAAGGAGGACAACCCAGATGACACAGACTCTGCTCCCCACGATGCCACTCTGACAAGGCTGCCACCCAGAGGTAGCCACCGCTGCGGACAAGGCCGCTCGTGGCTCGG
Source organism: Mustela erminea (assembly GCF_009829155.1). NCBI lineage: Eukaryota > Metazoa > Chordata > Mammalia > Carnivora > Mustelidae > Mustela > Mustela erminea. The sequence continues at coordinate 103,300,214 of NC_045614.1, forward strand.
GGTGGCGAGGCATTTTGTGGCGAGGCTGCTGGCGCCTAGGGGCCATTGGCATCTCAGGGCCGCTGGTGTCTCGGGGCCGCTGATGTCTCGGGACCGCTGGCATCCAGGCGCTGCAGGCGTCAGGACCGCTGACCGCTGGGCCGCTGGACCACTGGTGTCTCGGCACCGCTGACGTCTAGGGGCTGCAGGCGTGGGGACCGCTGACCACTGGACCGCTGGTGTCTCGGGACCGCTGACCACTGGGCCGCTGGACCACTGGTATCTCGGGACCGCTGACCGCTGGGCCGCTGGACCAGTGGGGTCTCAGGACCGCTGACCACTGGGCCACTGGACCACTGGGTCTCAGGACCGCTGGCCTCTAGGGGCTGCAGGCATCAGGACTGCTGACCACTGGACCGCTGGTGTCTCAGGACCACTGGCGTCTAGGGGCTGCAGGCGTCGGGACTGCTGACCACTGGACCACTGGCATCTCGGGACCACCGTCAGCACAACTGCCGGAGGCTGCAGCTCCGGGCTGCTGAAGGCGGGGCCCCTGGAAGCTGCAGGCGGCGGCTAGGGGCCTCTGGAGGCGGGGCCACAGGCGGCTGGAGGCTGCAGGCTGCGGCTGAGGGCCGTCAGAGAATGGCGACTGCCGGCCCAGGGACCGCCGGTGGTGGGACCCCTCGCAGTGGTTATAGCTCTTACAAGAGCTGTTACAGCTCCTCCACTCCGCTGACCCTTCCGCTCCCACGGACTCTTCCTTCTGCTTCCGTCCCAGCTCTCGTCTTCTCCTGCTAGCCTCGCACAACAACCTTTATGCGGTTGGTTGAGCCCCAACCCTATACAGGTGGCCAGTCGGATCTCTATTCACCCTAGTGGATATACACATGCTGCACCGATTGGACATCTCCACCTGGCCTGCCCCACCCCTACATCCGGGGTCCACAGGCAAGTTCCTCTGGGAGGGGCAGGCTCTTACAATATCTCAGCACCCAGGAAGGAGCCATCTTTCCCCTAGAGCTGAGATCCAGATCTTGTTGGGCAGGGATGGCTGTGGATCCTTGAATGGTAGAGGTGCTGTGTGGGCAGAACTTGCTGGACATCTGCTCTCTAGGGTACCAGAGAAAGCTGTTGACAGGGATATGTTAACTCCACCACAGAAGCTCCCAAAAAGAGAGTGGGAGAAGTTGTGGGCTGCCGGATGTGATTGCTGGTTGCCTAGCAGTACAGAAGCCTGGTGCTGGAGGAGTTTGGGGAGCAAACACACCAGAACCAGGAAGCAGAACTTTTCTCCTACATTGTCTCCTGCGCCCTCTACTGATATAGCTTAATATCGTGCCAGCTAGCCAGGGAAAAACACTGAAAGGTCCCAGATCTATTTTCAGAGTAGACAAAAAGGATGAACTTGGAATTGAGAGATACTTAATCAGTAACTAGCATGGGAATGATATTAGTGCTGTCAGAGCTCATAGGAGTAGAACTTCTATGACATACAATGTTATATTGCTTCCAGGTGTACAGCATAATGATTTGACACTTTTAAAAAAAAGATTTATTTATTTGAAAGAGAGTGAGAGAGAGAGCACACAAGCAGGGAAAGGGTCAGAGGGAGAGGGAGAAGCAGACTGCCCTGCTGAGCAGGGAGCCGGACATGGGGCTCACTCCCAGGACCACAGGATCATGACCTGAGTGGAAGGCAGCTGCCCAACCAATTGAGCCGCGATTTGACACTTCTATGCATTATGAAATGCTCACCATAGTAAGTGTGGTTACCATCTGTTACTAGACAAGGTTATTACAATATTATTGACTGTATTCCCTGTGCTTTATTTTTCATCCCTGTGCCTTATTTATTTTGTAACTGAAAGTTTGTACCTCTTAATCCCCTTCACCATTTGCCCAGGGTTGGTTGTTTTTATTGTTGTTGTTTTTTAATTGAAGAGGACAAATGTTTTTTCCTCATTACAAAAACAGTACATGTTCAGTACATGTTCATTTTTAAATTAATTAGAATATGGACAGTTATTTTTGTCCTTGTGTATATTGTAAAAGGATGGGAAAAGCAATCAGCTCTATTACCCTTAAGAGAACCATTGTTAATCATTTGATAAAATATAGCTAGGTAGAGGAGATAGTGGGGAGGAAAAGCTTTCTATGATGGTGTTTGCTGCTGTTTTTGTGTATTTGTTTACAGAAAAAATTGGCTTTGAAATATAATAATGTTAAGAACGCCTGGGTGGCCTTCAGCTCAGGTCATGATCCAAGGATCCCAGGATCAAGTCTGTTACCAGGCTCCTGGCTCAGCAGGGAGACTGCTCCTCCCTCTTCCTGTCACTCCCCCTACTTGAGCTCGTGTTCTTTCCCTTTCTCTCTCTCTCTGACTAATAAATAAAATCTTAAAAAAAAAAAAAAAAGAAATACAATAATGCTAAATGATATATACTAGCATTTTGAGGAACTTTCTGTCTGGTGTTCATGTGAAAACGTTTGTGTAAGTTCTTTTTAAATGTTTTTTATATTTGAATTGTATTAATTTTAAAATTCCAATGTAATTAACCTACAGTATTGTATTAGTTTCAGGTGATTCAGCAATTCTATGCATTACTCAGAGTTTATCACAATAAGGGTACTCTTAACCCCCTTCACAAACTATTTCACGCATCCTCCCCCCACCGACCTCCCTTCTGATAACTATCAGTTTTTTCTCTGTATTTAAGGGTATGTTTTTTTGTTTATCTCTTTTTTGTTGTCCTTTGTCTTGTTTCTTAAATTCCATATATGAGTTTAGTCATATGGTATTTGTCTTTCTCTGACGGACTTATTCCGCCATAACTTTATACCCTCTAGATTGACCCATGTTGCAAATGGCAAGATTTCATTCTTTTTTATGATTGGGCAATATTCCACTGTATGTGTATACCACATCTTTATCCATTCATTTATGGGTAGACACTTGGATTGCTCTTATAATGTGGCTATTGTAAATAATGCTGCAATAAACCTAGGGGTGAATATATCTTTTTGAGTTAGTGTTTTTTAATTTGGGGGGGTAAATATCCAGTAGTAGAATTGCTGGATTATATGGTAGTTCTATTTTTAATTTTTTGAGGAATTTCCATGCTGTTTTCCACAGTGGCTGCTCCAGTTTGCATTCCCATTCCCACTCAGTTTGCATGAGGGTTCGTTTTTCTCCACATCCTTGCCAACAATTGTTTCTTTTGTTTTTTATTTTCCCCTGTCATGTGTGAGATGATGAGATCTCATGGTTTTGATTTGCATTTCACTGGTGATTAGTGGTGTGCATCTTTTCATGTGTCTGTTGGGAATCTGTAGGTATTCTTTGGAGAAATCTCTGTTCATGTCTTCTCATTTTTTTCTTAAAGATTTTATTTCTTTGTCAGAGAGAGAACACACCTGTGCTGGAGCACAAGCTGGGGGAGCTCTTCTGCTTTTTTTTCCCCTGCTCATTTTTTAATTGGATTATTTGCTTTTGGGTGTTGAACTGTGTAAGTTCTTTATATATTTTGGATACTAACCCTTTATCACTTAGATCATTTAAAAATATCTTCTCCCATTCAGTAGGTTGTCTTTGTTGTCTTTTAATTTTGTTGTTTGTTTCCTTTTACTGTGCAGAAGCTTTTTATTTTGATGTAGTATTTATGTAACTTAAGTTTGTCAAATAGACAATCACTAGACATCACTTTGGTGCTCTTTAAATGACCTTTAGGAAGATAATCACATTGATGGACTGTTTCATCTTATAAGTCATCATGGTTTAGTCCTCTTTGTTCAAATATTGTCATATGAATGCTCCTCGTAGGAACAGGGTTCTAGCAGACTTAATCTGAGAAAACAAATTGAAAAATAAATCTTGCCCTTCTTGAGGTTTAGGAATTAATTCCTCCCTAGTTGTCAAAGACTGAAGGATTCTCATAAAAGAGAAAGACTTTATAATACCATATTACTGATTATTGGCATTTATACTTTAAAAGTTGGAGAGTAATTCTAGAGAATGAAAATGAAGTTCTTGGTTGTTAACCCACAACTGCACTCATATAAATAGTCAGGATACATAATATTAGGTACATTTTCAGAGAAAAATCCTCTGCTACTACATTCTAGACTAGTCTTACTGACTTATTAACCTTTTAACCAGGTTGGTAAAGAAGTGAATTGTTTGCTTTCATTTTTTTAAAAACATTCTTTTTTTTTTTTTTTAAGATTTTATTTATTATTTGACACAGAGAGATCACAAGTAGGCAAAGGGGCAGGCAGACAGAGGCGGGGAAGCAGGCTCCCTTCTGAGCAGAGAGCCCGATGCGGGGCCCAGTCCCAGGACCCTGAGATCATGACCTGAGCCGAAAGCAGAGGCTTAACCCATTGAGCCACCCTCATTTTTTTTTTCTTTTTAAGATTTTGTTTATTTGATGGAGAGACACAGAGAGGGAGGGAACACAAACAGGTGGACGGGAGAGGGAGAAGCAGACTTCCACTGAGCAGGGAGCCGGATGTGGCCCTCGATCCCAGGACCTGATCATGACCTGAGCCAAAGGCAGCTGCTGAACACCTAAGCCACCTAGGCGCCCTGCTTTCCATTTTTGACAAATTTAAGAAAACTACTAACAGTACTTTTTTTTTTAAGATTTTATTTATCCACTTGACAGACAAGAGATCACAAGTAGGCAGAAAGGCAGGCATAGAGAGAGGGGGAAGCAGGCTCCCCGCTGAGTAGAGAGCCCGATGCGGGGGCTCCACCCCAGGACCCTGGGATCATGATCTGAGCGGAAGGCAGAGGCTTTAACCCTAATAGTACATTTTTAAACCTTTTGGATATAAGCTTTGACTTAGAAATATCCAATTTAAAAATAACCACTCTTCCTCTGATTATGTATGAGTAATTGTGTAGAAGTGTTTAGAATAATGCTGGATTTGGGACATTTGGTTGACTCAGTTGGTAAAGCATCTGGCTTTGGCTCAGGTCATGATCTCAGGGTCCTGGGATTGAGCCTCATGTTGAGCTTTCTGCTCAGTGGGGAATCTGTTTGTCCCTCTTCCTCCCCCCACCATGCTTGTATAAGCTTACCCTCTCTCAAATAAATAAATATAAGCTTTAAAATAAAAAAAAGAATAGTGCTGTTCAGCTTGAACTTGTTGCCATGATGGAAATGTTCTGTATCTGTGCTGTCCAGTATGGCAACCACTAGCCACATGTGATTGCTCAGCACTTGAAATATGGCTAATGTGATTAAGTATCTGAATTTTATTTAAATAGGCATGTATGGCTAGTATGTCTACCTATATTGGATAGCACCGTTTACAGAATACAAGGAAACCAGTTTTAAAACAAGTAATTTGAAGATGATTTTAGGAGCAACTCCTAGAGGTGGTCAGCTTCTCTACCTGATAGTATTCCATTTTCCCCAAATATCTTAATTTGATATATTTTGAAAATGTTTTTGTATCACTAATGTAATTACTAAAATGTGACGGCGATCCATTTCTTCTTTAAAGGTATCTTAAAAATGCACATCCTGGGTCGCCTGGCTGGTATAATCAGTAGAGCATATGACTCTTAATTGAGGGTTATGAGCTTGAGCTTCATGTTGGCCATAGAGATTACTAAAAACATTAAAATAAAGATGCATATCCCTCAGTGGTGTTTGTTTTTATAGCCTTACTTACACACCCAGTCTTGATTCATTTTAGTATGCATCTGTTGAGCACATACAGTGTGCCATACTCTGTACTGTGTGCTAGGAGTACAAAGATTAAAACGGCATAATTGTCATTAGCCATTCAGTCTAGCTGGGATTAAGGGAGAGGGAAGTGGAGTTAAAGAAAAACTTTTTAGTGTTCAGTTTTTAGTTGTTGTTTTTGATTTTCAGTAGGGCCCCATGCCCAACATGGGTCTTGAACTCAGAACCCTGAGATTAAAAGTTAGTTGTGTGCTCTACTGACTGAGTAAGCCAGGTACCCCTTAAGTGATTGGTTTTTTAAACCTCTGTATGCCATTTGATACTGTTTAGGAAAAAAAAATATATATATATACATACATACATATATATGTGTGTGTGTGTGTGTATAAATATATTTTAAATATATAAAATATATTTTTAATATAGAAATGTATAAAATAGGGTCAGCTCTGTGGCTCAGTGGGTTAAAGCCTCTGCCCTTGGCTCAGGTCTTGGTCTCAGGGTCCTGGGATCGAACCCCGCATTGGGCTCTAGGCAGGGAGCCTGCTTCCCCCTCTCTCTGCCTGCCTCTCTGTCAAATAAATAAATAAAATCCTTTAAAAAAAGAAGAAACATATAAAATATATAAAAATACATTAAAAATGAATATATATTTTTAAAGATTTTACTTGAGAGAAGAGAGTGAGAAAGAGCGAGAGCAAATGGGGGAGATGGGCAGAAGCAGACTCCCCACTGAGCAGAGAGCCTGCTGGGGAACTCAATCCCAGGATCCTGGGATCATGACCTGAGCCAGAGGCAGAGGCTTAACCCACTGACCTGCCCAGGTTCCTGGGAATATATATATATTTTTTAACTTATCTCACTTCTCAAAAAAACATTTTTCTTAAAGCAAGGAGGGATTTTTTTTCTTTTTTTCCTTTCTGTCCTTGCTGGATTATTTTGTTTCATTCCTTCCCATAAGAGGAATGCAGCCTCAGAATTCACATCACAGCGTACAGGACATGGCATCCAGCTGCGCGGAAGCCTTCAGAGTAGCTCTGTGAAGTGAAGCCTGCTGGCTGTCAGCATCTCTGGTAGTACCTGAATATCCTGTCCCCATGTTTTATCTGTGCAAACTGTTCTTTACATCATTTTTTAAGTTACAGTGATGCTCTTTTGAAGGGGTAGATGTGATCTGTCACTCCTCTGTACACATGCATTCATTTAGCGGACATTCATGGATGGCCTTCTATATGGCAGGCCTTTTGAGCACAAGGTGGGAAGTGAGCTATGTCGCTTCTAGAGGCCCACATGCCCTCTCAGTCTCTGTCTTCCATTTTGCTGGTGACTTGTTAAGATAGTGGAACTTGAGGATCGCAGCAGCCTAGATCCATAAATCATCTCAAGGAGAGGAACTAACTTCCTCATGTTTGGTATCCACTAGAAATAAACCTTCATTGTGTTAAAACATTAGGATTTGGGGATATATTTGTTATCAATAGCCTGGTCTGATAAAGGGTTGTTTTTGGTCTTTTATTGGTATGACATTGCTACTATAAATGTTCTTAAATTTGCACACATGTAAGAATTTCTTGGATTTATATCCAGGAGTAAAATTGGTGAGTTGCAGAATGTAAAAACTTTCCAAGCTGTTTTCTGAAGTAGTTTTTACTTTGCACTCCTGCTAGCAGTTAGGAAAATTCTCTTTGCTCTACATCCTGGATAGTACTTGATTTTGGTCAGCCTTCTTAATTTTTGCCAATCTAGAAGATGTATCTGCTATGGGCGGATGGTATCTGCTAGGGGCGCCTGGGTGGCTCAGTGGGTTAAGCCGCTGCCTTCGGCTCAGGTCATGATCTCAGGGTCCTGGGATCGAGGCCCTCATCGGGCTCTCTGCTCAGCAGGGAGCCTGCTTCCCTCTCTCTCTCTCTCTCTGCCTGCCTCTCCATCCACTTGTGATTTCTCTCTGTCAAATAAATAAATAAAATCTTTAAAAAAAAAAATGGTATCTGCTAGTGGCCTTAGCTTACATTTCCATGATTTTTTTATGAGGTTGGGCATGTTCTTAATTATTTATTTACTTTGTCTTCTGCGAAGTGGTATTTGGTCATTTGCTAATTATTTATTGGATGGCTTGTCTTTTACTTCTCCTTTTTTTTTTTTTTAAAGATTTCATTTATTTACTTGGCAGAGAGACACAGCAAGAAAGGGAACACAGCAGGGGGAGTGAGAGAGGGAGAAGCAGGCTTCCGGCTGAGCAGGGAGCCTGATGCTGGGGTTGGATCCCAGGACTCTGGTATCACAACCTGAGTGGAAGGCAGCTGCTTAACGACTAAACCACCCAGGTGCCCCTTAGGTTATTTCTTTATAGAAATTCTTTGTATGTTCTGAATATAATTTTTGTCAGCTGCTGCTTTTGCAGATATCTCCTGGTTTGCAGCATATCTAATGTTGTCATATTTATCAGTCTTTTCCTTTATATCATAAAGATAACTCCTCTACATAAAGATACCCTCCTATATGATTTTCTGTAAGTTAGAATTTTGCCTTTCACATTAAATCTTTAATTCATCTAAAGATATTTTTGGTATGGAAGTGGAACTGATAGCTCAGTCTCCTTGTGTTGCCTCCCAGGAAATTACAGAAAGTCTTTCTCAGGATCATCCAACAGGGGATAAGAAAAAGGATATATCTAATGAGATGGGATCTGTTCTCCTCATGCTGGTCATAGGCTCTCCGGCATGAGGAGAACAGATCCCACAGTTAACTGCCCTGCACTACCAGGTTGCAATTGAGTGGGTGGTGTGCAGCTCAGGAATGAAGTGAGGCGTTGTCATGTGCCTCCATTTAAAAGTTGGCCATGTCCAATCTAGAACTGGTAGGTGGAGTAGCAGCTTGAGTAAGAGATAGGTGAGGCTGAAAGGATCCGAAAAGATAAACAAAGGGCATGGTATCTAGTACAGGATCCAGCTTCTTAGATAAAAAAATGTTCCTGTCAAGGTCTCTCTACATTATTCTATTTCTGGAATGTCTTTGCTCTTCCTGGGCTTTTGCTCTTCCACATAGATTTTAAAATTAGCTGTCCAATTTTTCATAAAACTCATCTGGGATTTTGATTAAGATTACTCTGAATCTAGATTAATTTGAAGAAATTTGGCATTTTTACAGTTCTGAGTCTTTTTAAATTTTTTTCTTTTTTTTGTTTACAAATTCTTTCTTTCTTCATTTTAATTTAATTTTATTTATTTATTTGACACGGGGGTAGAGCAAGCACAAGCAGGGAAAGTGATGGGGAGAAGTAGGCTCCCCGCTGAGCAAGGAGCCCCATGTAGTGCCGGGTCCCAGAACCCTGAGGTCATGACCCGAGCTGAAGGCAGATGCTTAACCGACAAGTCACCCAGGTGCCCAGTTTGAGTCTTAAGTTCCTGAACATTAGTATCTCTCCATTTATTAGTTCTCCTTAATATCTTTAATATATTTTCCTCCTGTATAAAGATTCTAGTTCCATGGTTCCCAAACCGTGCCAGTGTACCCTGAGATACCCCCTGAACTCAGAGGCACCATGGTATTTTAAATTTTAGAGAGTATCGGTGATCGACACCTGTTGAACACTTTGTGGGGTCTTCCAGTCCTAGGGAGTTCCACAGTTTGAACATTAAGTTCTGATACCTTTCATAATGTCTGTTTTTATGAAGCAGTTGCTGTGATTAAAGGTACAGAAATCAATGTGGAACAAAGTGAGGGTTAGCAGTGCTTGAGTTCTTGTATGATGCAGTGCCAATCAGGTGCATGTTTCCAGTTTTTAAGTGATTGAGAAAGAAAGAAAAGAAATCTTCAGTTTATGTGTATTGCTTTTTAAAATAACTACTAAGTTTTGGGGAGATAAATACTAATACAGTTGTTTGGACCTACCTACTAAATAAATGAAACTTAAGAATTTCTTTTAGCATTGTGAATAATCACTGAGAATAGTAAGGACACCATGAATTGAGAAGGTTTGGGAACTTCTGTTTTAGGAACTTCATGTTTTTTTATATTATGTTATAAGTGGTATCTTTTCCCCTTCCAGTTTGATTTTGTTTAGTGTACAAAAATGCAGTTGAATTTTGGATAGTCCTCTTTATCTTGCAAAATTTGCTAAATTTGTGTTTATCTTAATTTATTGTAGTTTTTGAGCTACCACCTCATACCTGTTGGAATCGCTAAAATTAACAACACAAGAAACAACAGGTGTTAGTGAGGTTGTGAAGAAAGGGAGAAAGGGAAACCCTCTTGTACAATTGTGGGAATGCAAACTGGTACAGGCACTTTGGAAAATAGTATGGAGTTTCCTCAGAAAGTTAAAAGTAGAACTACCATATGATCTAACAATTGCACTACTAGGTGTTTACCCAAAGGATACAAAAATACAGATTCGAGGGGCACATGCACCCTGATGTTTATAGTGGCATTATCAGCAATAACCAAACAATGATAAGAGTCCAAATGTTCATTGACTGATGAATTGGTAAAGAAGATGTGGTGTCCACACACACACACACACACACATATACAACTGTTATTCAGCTACCAAAAAAATGGAATCTTGCCTTTTGTAATGATGTGGATGGAGCTAGAGTATGTTATGCTGAGGAAACTAAGTCAGAGAAAGACAAATACCGTATGGTTTCACTCATGTGGAATTTAAGAAACAAAACAGATGAACATATGGGAGGGGGAAAAAAGAGAGAAAGGGAAACCGTAGAAGACTTAACGATTGAGAACAAACTGAGGGGTTGATGGAGGAAGGTTGGGTGGGAGGTGGGCTAGATGGGTGGTGATGAGTATTAAGGAGGGATCAGTACCCAAGCATATTTTTAGTGTCCAGTGAATTATGTGATTGGGTCTCTGTGGTATCTTATTTATTTCAAGTAGTATTATTCATTCTACTTATGCTGATGATTATATATAACTTCCAAAGTTCCAAAATCAAATATACAAAGCAAGATATATTCAGAGAAATCCGACTTGTTAATTCAGTCCCCTCCATTTTGTTCCCTTTTTTCCCCGAAAGTAACCATTGAGAAAAGTTATGGTTTATGCTTCTTTTAAAAAATATAATAAGGTTGTGTGTGTATGTGTGTGTATGTGTTGACATGCCTTTCCTTTCCACTTAGACAAAAGGTAGCATATCATACTTATATTTTTCTCCGATCTTGGATTTTCATTAGTAGTATACCCTGAGATCATTCCATGGGATAGATTAATTTCCTCACTCATTTTTACAGCTTCCTGGTACTTGAGTGGAGGGTACATCATAGCTAATTCAACCAGTCTCATATTTATTGCCATTTGAGATGCTTACAGTCTTTTGCTGTTACAGGTAATACAGCTTGTTACTTATGTATGTCCATTTATATATGTTTGTCTGTATTTTTGCCATTGTGTCTTTGGGATTGATTCCTAGAAATGGGATATCTAGATCTGTATTCCAAAACACTGTGTTGTACCGCTTTCCTATGAAATAAAAGTTAGAGATTATTTAAACCAGTCCTCTTTTCAGGGTAAAAAATCAATGTAATGCCCTACTTCACCTCCCCAAATCAGTTTTGAGGGAGAAATCAACAGAAAAAATAAAGGAAAACTGTAATAAAATACGTATTTCTATTTGTAAATATATATTTGTAAATGCTTAATCACGACATACTATAAAAATCAGATTGAAACGCCTGTATCTATCTATTTAGATTCATTAAGGCTTGGCCTTAATACAGTCTCATGCAGAGGTACAGCTGTTGATAACTCCACCGGCGTGAGCATGTCCCTTTAAATGATAAGATATTCCAAATAGTAAATAACAGTAACTTCTCAGTAAAACTGAGCAAGATGAATTCCAGGCTCCTCTTGGTTTCATAGTGGTTGCACAGCTGGAAAATTCAGTGTGTGTTGAAACTGTGTAAAAAAATGTCTTTTATAGGGGCGCCTAGGTGGCTCAGTGGGTTAAAGCCTCTGCCTTCGGCTCAGGTCATGATCCCAGAGTCCTAGGATCAAGTCCCGCGTCGGGCTCTCTGCTTGGTGGGAGCCTGCTTCTCCATCTCTCTCTGCCTACTTGTGATCTCTGTCTGTCAAATAAATAAATAAAATCTTTAAAAAAAAAAAAAAAGATGTATTTATCCTTTTTAGAAAGAGCACGCATAAGCAGGGGGAGGGGGAGGGGGCAGAGGGAGAGGGAGAGAAAGAGACCCAAGCCGACTCTCCTCTGAGCATGGAGCCCAGCAGGTCCTCAATCCCACCACCATGAGATCATGACCTGAGCCAAAATCAAGAGCTGAATGCCTAACCGACTGATCCACCCAGAGCCCCTAAAACCCTTTTTCATTCCTATAGGTTTTTTTTTTTTTGTGCTTTCTCTGTTTCTTGATAAAATTTGTCAGAGGTATTCTTGTTAGATCTGAGATCTAACTTTTAGCTTTATTCATCTCCACCGTATGTATAATAGTCTTCTATTAAGCAATTTCAGTGTTGATCTGAATTATTTTCTTCCTACTTTTTTGGGTTTACTTTCTTGTTTGTTTTTGTTTTGCTTCTTAGGCTAGATGCTTAAATCATTAATTTTTAATTCTTCTTTTTTTTTTTTTAAGATTTTATTTATGTATTTGACAGAGATCACAAGTAGGTTGAGAGGCAGGCAGAGAGAGAGAGGTGGAAGCAGGCTCCCCACTGAGCAGAGAGCCCGATGCGGGGCTCAATCCCAGGACCCTGGGATCATGACCTGAGCCGAAGGCAGAGGCTTTAACCCACTGAGCCACCCAGGTGCCGCTAGTTCTTTTTTAAAGTAAAAACTTCAGAACTGTAAGTGTCCTTAAGTGCTTTAATCATATCCTACAAGTTTGTGTACATGTAGTAAAATCCATTTAACATAAAATTTGCCGTTTTCCTTTTTTTTTTTTTTTAAGATTTTGTTTATGTACTTAGAGAGAGAGAGAGAGCATGAAAAGGGAGAGGGTCAGAGGGAGGAGCAAACTCCCCACTGAGCAGAGAGCCCAATGCAGGACTGATCTTAGGACTCCAGGATCATGATATGAGCAGAAGGTAGTTGCTTAACCAACTGAGCCACCCAGGCACCCAAACTTGCCATTTTTAAGACTGTTTTTGTCCCCAAACAGAAACTCTCTACCTATTAAAACAGTAAGTCTCCACTTCACTCCACCATCAGGCCCTGATGATCTCTAATCTTTCTATCTCTATGAATAATTTGACCACTTTGGGATGGTCACTTATGGATGTGACCATGGAAGTGGTCCATGGATGCCTCCTGGAAGTGAAATTATACAGTATCTGTCCTTTTGTGTTTGGCTCCTACTACTTAACGTCTTTAAAGTTCATCCTTATTATAGCACATACCAAATTTCACAATTTTTTTTTTTAAAGATTTTCTTTATTTATTTGACAGACATATCACAAGTAGGCAGAGCGGCAGGCAGAGAGAGATGGGGAGGCAGGCTTCCTGCTGAGCAGAGAGCCCAATGTGGGGCTCAATCCCAAGACCCAGGGATCGTGATCCGAGCTGAAGGCAGAGGCTTTAACCCTCTGAGCCACCCAGGTGCCCCTTCACATCTTTTTTAAAGATAAACATGCTGGATGGTAGGTATATACAACATTTTGTTTATCTAATCCTGTTAAGTTTTGACACATAGCTTTTTCATTCTCATTCAATTCTAATAAGTATTTTCTAATTTCTTTGTGATCTCTCTTTTTTTTTAAAGATTTTACTATTTATTTGACAGAGACAGTGAGAGAGGGAATACTATGATCTCTTTTCTTAACCTAAGTTTTTTAGAGGTGTTTTTAAATTTCCAAACTTAACAGAGTATTTTTCTAATTAAATATTTTTGTTACTGATTTCCAACAACTGACTTCAGTTAAGAGTATAGAGTACTTTTAATCTTTTGAAAAGTTTCTTTGTCTCAAAATATTTTTATTTTGTCCTCATTCTTGAAAGAGTTTTGTTGAATCTGCAGTATGTTGGCTTCTTCTCAGAAGATTGAGAATGTTACAGTGTCTTCTGGCTATCATCGTTGGTATCAAGAAGTAAGCTTGAAGTCCAGTTGCCCTTTTACCTTCCTCCTTTGGCTGAGTTTAAGAACTCTGGTCTTTTTTTTTTATCCCTAAGATTTTATTTATTTATTTATTTATTTATTTATTTGACAGAGAGAAATCACAAGTAGATGGAGAGGCAGGCAGAGAGAGACAGAGGGAAGCAGGCTCCCCGCTGAGCAGAGAGCTCGATGCGGGACTCGATCCCAGCACCCTGAGATCAGGACCTGAGCCGAAGGCAGCGGCTTAACCCACTGAGCCACCCAGGCGCCCCAAGAACTCTGGTCTTTGACCTTAGTTTTGACTATGATGTGTCTTTACTTCAGGTACTTTTTTATCCTGCTTTTGATTTATTAGGTTTCTTTATCTTAAGGATTCATGTCCTTCATCAGTTCTAGAAATTTCTCAGCTACTGATTTATCTAGTAAACCAGTCCCTCATTTATTCTGTCCTTTCCTACTGAAACTCCAGTAGTTATATCTTAGATCATCCAACTTATTCATCTTACTTTTCTTTCATATTTTCTATTTCTTTGCCTCTGTGCTGCTTTCTAATGTGACTTTCTAAAGATACATACATCTCCCAGTTCACGGATTCTTTCTTCTGTTGCATCTGTACTAATTTTTACTGCAAATGTCTTGTTCCCATTTTCAGTTATTATGGTTTTTTCTTACTGAAAGTAGTCTGTGGTGGTTTTTCATATTTGCTTTTTTTCAGGGTTCTTGACATCTTCTCTGTCAGATCATTCCACATTTATTTCACCAGTCAGTTTTGGATCATTCTCAATCCCAGTGCCTTGTTTCATTTTCTGAATTTTAACTGTGAGATGTTCTTTTTCCTCAGAATTTTACCTTTGGTTATTATTTGATACCTGTATTAAAGTTCTTTTTGTTTGAGTTTGCCACTTATTAGCATGACCATATTCAACTATACCTGTTTGGGAATTTGGGGGACCTCAGAAGTAGGATGAATTCAGACCAAAAAATGTGCATTTTCTTGTTAGGATTACTCAGAAATCTTCACCTTCATCCCCCACCCACATATTAACCAAAAATATTGGACCCCAAATTTTAAGATTTTCTTGTTCCCTTTGACCCAGAGAGATTTATTCCTGATTTAGTCTTAAATAGATTATACTTTTTAGGTCTTGGTCTTACGTGGAAGGACCTTCTATTACATTTTTCAATTTAGGCAGACTCGGTTTTATTACCTGCTCCCTATGACAGCCATCAAAGTGGAAGTTGAAGGTCTTTAGGAGTTAGTAAAAAAAAAAAAAAAAAAAAAAAATCCCCAAGAATAACTGGATTTAGTAAATTGCTTACTCTTTTGTTCTTGATTTCACTCGGCCTTGGGCTCTATGGAAACATCCTTTTCATCTTAACTAGCCTATCTTTGCATTTTTATACCTTTGATAGGTTATCCACTCATTTATTTGAGTTCGAAGCAAAGTTTCTTTCCACTTTCCTTCTTTATTCTTTTCCAGTGTCCCAGTTGTGTTTTCTACATCTGTTTCCCTCTTTCCCTTTTCCTTTCTGGCTTTGCTACTAAATAGGCCTAATGTTATGGCCATTACCACCAAATAAAAACATTCCTTACCTTCTAATTTGTGGACCTGCCTTCCATAGTGTGTGTTGTCCATTTGAGGTGATTTAGGATATTTTCAGTGGATACTTTTACTCTTAAAGGCATTTGAGGTTTTTTTGGAATGGGAGGGGAAGAGAGGCCAGTGGTTTGGGAGCTCTTAGCTTATTAGAGGTTGCTAGAAGTCTTTTCAAATACTGTTTTGTTATTACATTCATAAGGTACTGAAAATTTAAGGTTCATTTGTTATTTATATAAAATGTAAGTGAAAATATAAAGCAAACTGTGCTTTTTTAAATTGTCATGTTTGTCATAATAATATGATTTATACTTGAAGTACAATAGTTGATCCAAGTTAGATTGTAAAAAAATTAGTCATTTTTACTAGTTTGACTAGTACCCAGACACCACTCCTTTTTTCATTTCTGCTGTATATTTAGCTTCCCCTAATCTCCTTCAGTAGACAATGAGGAATTGTTTGTCTTTGAGTCGTGTCACAATTAAACAATGGGCCTGTTAGAAGAGTACAGTGTGTTTTGGGCTTGCTTTTTGTTTCGCCTACTTGTTTTTCACTGAAAAGTAGCAAAAAGTGAGCAGATTTGGAGAGAGACACTGTACACATCATTTTTTTTATAAAACATTTTTGGGTAATGATGGAGCGAAACATTAGTAAATCAGAATTTTATCATGAGTTGTCTTTATATTCTTTATTGCTTCTGACTAAAATATAAGATGTAAAGAACCTTATTGCATCATGATCTAGCACTTTTTAGGCATTTGATACCATCAGTAGAAGCAATACACAAAAAAATAACACTGTCTTATGGAAAAGGATCAAAGACTAAGGCCATGAATCAGCTGTTAGAGGAAAAGTATAAATCTTTCCAGTGATATTTTTGTTAATATTGGGTAGTTTATATGTTGTCAAGTGAAATGCTGTTTGATAGAGAACTAACAAATTTAGGAAGGATAATGTTTCATCTGGCAATAGAGTACCATAAATCAGTAGAATTATTGTCTTAATACATGCAACGATCTGTGTTATACATTAAAGGAGGTAGTACCATGTATAATAATAGTAGTAGTAGTAGATAGTATAATGTATAATAGTAATAGTAATAGTGATGGTGGTATAATCCAGGAAAGGCACCTAAAATAATAAATGATGCACAGTTAAAATTCATTGTCATAGTGATTCCGTATGTATATGTTTGTTTTTAAGATTTGGGTTTTTTAAAAAGATTTAGTTATTTTATTATTTTTTTATTAACATATTATGTATTATTTACCTCAGGGGTACAGGTCTGTGAATTATCAATCAGGCTTACACATTTCGCAACACTCACCATAGCACATACCCTCCACAGTGTCCATAACCCAGCCACCCTATCTTCACTGCACTACCCCCCAGCAGCCCTCAGTTTGTTTTGTGAGATTAAGAGTCTCTTACAGTTTGTCTCCCTCCTTATCCCATCTTGTTTCATTTTTTCCCCCTCTACCCCCCACAACCCTCTGCCCTTAAGTAATCTCTTTACCCAATGTGGGGCTTGGACTTAGAACCCTGAGATCAAGAGACATATGCTCTACTGACTAAGCCAACCACATGCCACCCCCACATCCCCCAGAATGGTCCAGTTTATTAAAATGATTGAGAAAAAACAGCATCAGGGATATCTGGGTGGCTCAGTCAGTTGGGCCTCTGCCTTCCGCTCAGGTCATTGACCCCAGGTCCTGCGATGGAGTTCCAGATCCCGCTACTTGCTCAGCAGGGAACTGGCTTCTCCCTCTACCTGCTGCCCCTTCTGTTTGTGTGCTCTCCTTCTCCCTCTATCTCTGACAAGTAGAATCTTTTTAAAAAAAAAATTAAAAAGGGGGCGCCTGGGTAGCTCAGTGGGTTAAAGCCTCTGCCTTCAGCTCAGGTCATGATCTCAGGGTCCTGGGATTGAGTCCCGCATTGGGCTCTCTGTTTTGCTCCATCATTACCCAAAAATGTTTTATTAAAAAAATGAGGGCGCCTGGGTGGCTCAGTGGGTTAAGCCGCTGCCTTCGGCTCAGGTCATGATCTCAGGGTCCTGGGATCGAGTCCCGCATCGGGCTCTCTGCTCAGCAGGGAGCCTGCTTCCTTCTCTCTCTCTCTCTGCCTGCCTCTCAGTATACTTGAAATTTCTCTCTGTCAAATAAATAAATAAAATCTTTAAAAAAAAAATTTAAAAAAAAAAAATGATAAGCAGGCTCCTTACCTAGTGGGGAGCCCTATGTGGGCTTATTCTTACAACCCTGAGATCATGATCTGAGCTGAAATCAGGAGTTCTACGCTTAATGACTAGGCCACCCAGGCACTCCCACTTGTCGGTTTTGGGTTTTGGGTTTTTTTTAAGATTTTTATTTACTTGAGACAGGGAGCATGAGCTCGGGGAGGGGCAGAGGGAGAGGGAAAAGCAGACTCCCTGCTGAGCAACAAGCCTGATGGAGCCTAGGCTCAATCCTGGCACACTGAGATTATGACCTGAGCTGAGGGTAGCCACTTAACCAACTGAGCTATCCAGACACTCCCCCGCCCCCCACCACTTGGAGGTTTTTCGTTTTTGTTTTTGTTTTTTGTTTCTTGTTTTTTTAAAGCTAGTTTTACTGAAGAATGTACTTGATGGGGCGCCTAGGTGGCTCAGTTAAGTGTCTGCCTTCAGGTCATGATCCTGGAATCCTGGGATTGAGCCCCATTTCAGGCTCCCTGCTTAGCAGGAAGCCTGTTTCTCCCTCTCCCAATACCCCTGCTTGTGTTCCCTCTCTTGCTGTTTCTCTCTCTCTCTCTCTCTCTCTCTCATTCTCTCTCTGTCAAATAAATAAATAAATAAATATTTTTTTAAAAAAAGAAAGAAAGAATGTACTTGATGAGGGCACTGTGGTGATTGAGCCCCTTTTTCATTGAATGCCATTTTTATTTTTGTTTTGTTTCAAGTTTTTATTTAAATTCTGATTAAGATGGAGTGTAATAATTGGTTTCAGGAGTAGAATTGAGTTAATTCATCACTTACATGTAACATCCAGTTCTCATTGTAACAAGTGCCCTCCTTAAATACCTATCACATATTTGGCCTTTCCCATGTCCGCCTCTCCTCCAGTGACCCTCAGTTCTTTATAGTTAAGAGAGTCTGCTGTGGTTTGATTTCCTTTCTTCTTCCCCTCCTTGTCCTATGTTTTGTTTCTTAAATTCAACATAGGAGTGAAATCATATGGTATTTGTCTGTCTTGACTAACTTGTTTCACTTAGCGTTGTTGGGTCCCCAGTGTTTGGTCCCCCAGTAATGAATGGCTCCATGGTCAGAGGAGCAAGACTGATAAAAAGCGAAGGTCAAGCAAAGCTTTATTTCACGCCAAGCATCAAGGATCAGACCAGCCGGGTGACTCAGTGGTTTAAAGCCTCTGCCTTCAGCTCAGGTCATGATCCAGGGTCCTGGGATCGAGCCCCGCATCGGGCTCTCTGCTTGGCAGGGAGCCTGCTTCCCCTCCTTCTCTCTCTGTCTGCCTCTCTGCCTACTTGTGATCTCTGTCAAATAAATAAATAAATAAATAAATAATCAGACCAGCCATCAAACAGACCTGTCGGGGCTGCCCCTTACAGAGCGGGCAGCCCCTCCCTGCTTTCCAGACTAACTTTTATAGAGCAGAGGCCATGTGGTTGGGCCTGGCCACACACAGGTAGCTAATTGAATTACAGTTCACCCCATATAGCTATGGAAACTAGCTTGTCACCTTGGTAGCTAGGAGACAGTATGCGCCCCCACTGATTGAATGTCTTATCTCCACCTGACCTGACCCACCCTTGTATTTGGGCTGTTACCTGGGACTGGTTTCCTGGACTTGCTTTTAAGTAAGCCGGGGCGGGGGTGGGGTGGGGGTGGGGTGGGGGTGGGGCAGGGTCAATTTGAGTTTTACTGCATAACAACAAAATGGCTGTTCAACCGAGGTGAGGCTGCTCTGGCTAAATAGGCCCCTACAAGCATAATACACTCTAGCTCCATGGAACACCATTTTCATTAGAAAGAACAGCTGGCCTACAAACTGGTTGTTCAGACTAGGTATTTAGAAGACACTTCCTGAAAATGAAGTGCTAGAATTTGTTGTGATTTTTTTAAAAATATTTTTAAGACTTATTTATTTTAGAGCAAGGGGAGTGCAGAGGGGGAGGGAGAGAGAATCCTCAAGTAAGACTCTCCGCTGGGCAAGGACCCCACTGCAGGTCTCAATCCCAGGACTCTGAGATAATGACCTGAGCTGAAAATTACCCTGGTAATGGATAAAATTTAAGCTTGCAAGTGAAAGTTGGAATTTCCTTAGGGGTGCCTGAATAGCTCAGTCAGTTAAGCAACTTGATCTTGATCTCAGCTCAGGTCTTGATCTCAGGGTCATGAGTTCAAGCCCCACACTGGGCTACATGCTGGGTGTAGAGCCTACATTAAAAATAATAAACTTATATCTACTTCTCTCGAAAACTTATATCTACTTCTCTCGAATTTTATAGTTTCCCAATACTTACAGTTTTCTGATGAGATCACATATTAATGAATATGATTTTTATTGTCATAAAATGTGTCAACATTTGTAGTAGCTTCATAATTCAGTAACCAATATTTTCCAAATAATCAATTTATAACATTATAAAATTCATGAATGGGTAAAAGATCCATTCAAAGTATAAAAAAAATAACGAGTTTAAGGTAAGAGTACAAATTTACTGCTGGATTTTAGATTACACAACCTACCTTTACGAAGGTTGAGTTTAGTGTAATATCAAAGAAAGAATATCCACAGTTAACTGTAAGCTATTAAAATACATCTTTCCCCACTACATATCTGTGTAAAATCAGATTTTTTTCATTTCTGTCAACCAAAACATAATAGATTGAACACAGCAAATACGAGAGTCCGACAGTATTCTACTAAGCCAGACATTTAAAAAATTATCAGAAATGTAAAATAATGCCACTCTCTCACTAAATATTTTGTTTCAAAAAATACTATCCTTCATGAAAGTGTTCTTTATATTAACATATGATGAAGGTTTTTTTTTTTTTTAAGATTTTATCTATTTATTTGAGAGAGAGACAGTGAGAGAGATCATGAGAGGGGAGAAGGTCAGAGGGGGAAGCAGACTCCCCATAGAGCAGGGAGCCTGATGCAGGATTCGATCCCAGGACCCTGGGATCACGACCTGAGCTGAAGGCAGTCGCTTAACCAGCTGAGCCTCCCAGGAGCCCGTGATGAGTATTTTTTGATGAAATATTTAACTTACTTTAATTTTTCATATAGAAAATACATAAATAATATGGATATATAAACAAAAATTATTTGGGAGTCCCAATAATTTTTAGGAGTGTAAAGGGGTCTTGAGGCCAAAATGTTTTGAGAACTGCTACCTTTTGAAGAAACTAAGTGGTTTTTGATATGCATGTGTTGAGATATGTGATCTTTCCCCTAGTAGCTTATGAACTCTTGCAAAAGAACTAGATCCTCCTTTTTTTTTTCTCTAACTTATAGCATAGAGTTTTATAAATATTAGTGATCATGATTGTAACAGCAACATTCAATCTTTATTAGCTCACTTAATCTTTATAAAGTAAAAATTCCTTTTTAAAAATTGAAATATAATTTACATAGCTAAAACTTACTATTTTAAAGTGTACAATTCAGTGGTCTTAAGATATTGAAAAGGTTATACAACTGTTACCCAGTGCCTAATTCCAGAACATTTCATTACCCAAGAAGAAACTCCACACCCATTAGTAATCACATCCCATTCCCCTCCCTTCTCAGTGATCACTAATCTACCTTCTCTCCTTGTGGATTTGCATGTTCAGAACATTTCATATAAATGGAATCATACAGTATGTGGTCTTTTTGTGCCTTTCTTTTTCCACTTATGTTTTTAAGGTTCCATCCATATTGTAGCTTTTATTAGTACTTTACTCTTTTGTGGTCAGATATTCCATTGTATGCAAATGCCACATTTTGTATATCCATCTGTTGATAGATATTTTGGTTGTTTTATCTTTTGGCTATTATGAATAGTGCTGTGAACAGTCATAGGTAATTTATTTGTGGACATATATTTTCAGTTCTCTTAGGTATATTCTTTTTTTTTTTTTTTTAAGATTTTATTTATTTGTTTGACAGAGATCACAAGTAGGCAGAGAGAGAGAGAGAGGGAAGCAGGCTCCCTTCTAAGCAGAAAGCCCGATGCGGGACTCGATCTAGGACCCTGACTGAGATGATGACCTGAGCCGAGGGCAGTGGCTTAACCCACAGAGCCATGCAGACACCCTCTTAGGTATATTCTGGGAGTGGAATTGCCAAGTAATATCATAGATAATTCTGTAACTTTTTGAGGAACTTACTACATAATTCTTTTTTCTTTTCTCTCTCTCTCTCTTTTTAGTTTCAGAGGTAGAGGTTAGTGATTCATCAGTTGGCATATAACACCTGGTGCTCATGTCACATGCCCTCCTTAATGCCCATCACCTAGTTACCCCATCCCCCCAACGAACTCATTCAGCAACCCTTAGTTTCTTTCCTATAGTTAAGAGTCTCTTATGGTTTGTATCCCTCTCTGATTTCGTCTTATTTTGTTACACAATTTCATTTTAAATAGGCTTTATCATGGAATAATTTTAGATTTATAGAGAAGTTCCAGAGATTGTAGATTTCCTGTATATCTATCAGCTATCTTGTCCTAATGTTAATATAAGCCTTAAAATGTCAGTGAAAGTAGAGAAGCCAACATTGGTCCATTACTGTTAACTAAATTCTACATTTTATTTGAATTTCACCAGTTTTCCACTAATGTCCTTTTTAGTTCCAGAGTATGATATTGTCATGTCTTCTTAGACTCCTGCTCAGTGACAGTTTCTCAGTCTTTCTTTGTTTTTCATGTCCTTGCTAGTTTTAAGGAGTATTGGTCAGGAATTTTTGTAAAACGTTCTTCAGTTTGGGTTTGTCTGATGTTTTCCCCATAATTAGACTGTGATTATGGATTTTGGGGAAGAATACTGCAAAGGTGAAGCATGTTTCTCATCACATTAGATCACATGGTGAGTGATGTCAGCATAAGTTATTATTGGAGATGTTATCCTTTGATCACTTGGTTAATGCAGTGTTTCCACATTTTTCCGCCATGAAGTTATTTTTCCCTTTCCATACACTGCTCTTTGGAAATGAGTCACTAGGTCCAACCTACATTCAAGTGGGGAGGGAAGTTAAAATTCTGACTGCTAGAAGAGGATTTGTCTACATTTATTATTTGGAATTCTTTTGTGAGGATGATTTGGTACCCCACGATTTTATTTACTCTTTTTGGGGCAGGGAGAGGGAGAGAGAGAATCTTTTTTTTTTTTTTAAGATTTTATTTATTTGACAGATGGAGATCACGAGTAGGCAGAGAGGCAGGCAGAGAGAGAGAGGGGGAAGCAGGCTCCCTGCTGAGCAGAGAGCCCAGTGTGGGTTTGATCCCAGGACCCTGGGATCAAGCCCTGAGCCGAAGGCAGAAGTCTTAACCCACTGAGCCACCCAGGTGCCCTAGGAGAGAGAGAATCTTAAGCAGTCTCTGCCCAGTGTGGAGCCCAACACAGGGCTTGACCTGATGACCCTGAGATCATGACCTGAGCCAAAATCAAGAGTTGAATGCTTAATTGACTGAGCCATGCAGGTGCCCCTTATTTATTCATTTATTTGTATTGATATGAATTGTGTATATTTATTCTATACATTGGGTCAAATATAATGCTACTTTATTAATTTTGTTGCTCCGAACCATTCCAGCACTGGCTTTTGAAAACTCTTTACTGGGGCATCTGGGTGGCTCAGTCAGTTAACTGCTGCCTTCAGCTCAGCTCATGACCCCAGGGTCTTGGGATTGAGCCCCTTGTTGGGCCCTTGCTCAGCAACGAGCCTGCTTCTCTCTCTCCCATTCTCCCTGCTTGTGCTCTCTCTCTTTCTTTCTCTGTCAAATAAATAAAATCATTAAAAAAAAAGAAGAAGAAGAGAAAAGAAAACTCTTTCCTGTGTGTGTTCCTTATCCCTTTTAAGTACTTCTACCTTCTGACAATATAAGATACTCTTGGCTCATCTTGTATTTCCCCTGTTCCAGGCCTAGAACCAGCTGTTTTTTTACGGAACCCTGAGATACAGTTATGTAATTTGTCCAAGGACACAAATTGAAGTAAATAGTGGAACTAGGATTCCAACTGAGGGATCTGATTCCACAACCCATGTTCTTAATCACGACATTGGGCAGCACACGGCTGAAGGGGTACTGGCAGTGTCTAGTCAGGATCCATCTATGAGCCAGCCTTAAGGACAGAATTTGTAGTCAGTTTACATTAAGAAATTATTGTGCCCTGTTTTGTTTTATTTTTTAAAGATTTTGTTTATCTATTTCACAGAGAGAGACCGTGAGTAGAGGAGACACAAGCAGGGGGAGTAGGAGAGGGCGAAGCAAGTTCCCCGCTGAGCAGAGAGCCTGATGTGGGGCTTGATCCCAGGATTCTGGGATCATGACCTGAGCCAAAGGCAGACGCTTAACTGACTGAGGCACCCAGGTGCCCTTGTGCCCTGTTTTAAAGATTTATTTTATCTTGAGACAAAGTGTGAACATAAGTGGGAGGGGCAGTGGGAGAGGGAGAGAGAGTGAATCCCAAGGAGGCTCCATGCTGAGCCTGTAGCCAGACATGCAGCTGGACATCACCAACCCACAACCTGAGCCGAAACAAAAAGTCAGACAGTCAATCAACCGCACCATGCAGGCACCCTTGTTGTGCCATTTTATATTGATTTTTTTTTCTTAACCACAGCTGTGATGATTATATTCAAGCTAAAAATTACTTGTTAGTCACAGATAACTACTACTAATATTTTGGTGCATTTCTTTCTTTGAATTTATGCAAATGTATTTTGAAATTTTGCTATATTTACCCTGATTTTTTTAAAAGATTAATTGATTGATTTGGGAGGGAAAGAGCTTGCACATGAATACCCGAGCATGAATGGGAGGGGCAGAGGGAAAAGGAGAGAGAATCTGAAGCAATCTCGGTGCTGAATGCAGAGCCAAATGCAGGGCTGGATCTCATGACCCTGAGATTGCCACCTGAGCCAAAACTGACCATGCCACACAGACATGATATTACCCTGATTTTTCAGATTTCATATGCATAAATATGGAGCATTCACAGTGTAACCAAAACCCTAACATGCTGTGTCTGTTGGAACTGGTGATTAAGATGAAAGTGAGCTGGTACAGGGTTCATCTGGTTTGTCTTGATGTTCTGGCTAGATGTTCACATTAGAAAAAAACATCTGTCTTGATTGATCGTGTGCTCAAGTAGTCCTGCAAGTACCAGGACTAAGCCTTACCTTTCTTCCATTTGTAGCAGTAGGTAATTCCTCTCTGATGATACATACGTGACAGCCCACACTGAAGAACAACCAGGTGCATCTCCCTCCAGAGCAAACCGAACCCCCGCCCCCATGAATCACCTAACTGCGTCTTCTGCATCACGTCCCTAGATTCCAGCCCGGTTTCATCTTTTGACCACCAACAGTGATTTCACTTCAGGCGTCTTTCTCACAGATGAGAGATATTTTTCTATACTCTCTTCTCCCAGGCCTCCTGTAGCTCATTCTTCCTGGAAAAGTACATTTTCCCCCTTTACCTTCTCTCCTTCCTTTTTTGTAGGCTGAAATAACTGTTGTTATGGCAGATAAAATATGGCAGTTCTAGGGACACATACTCTTGTCAAGGAAAACAAAAGCTGTAAGATTAGAAGTGGAATTAGGTACCATAATCTCTTCATTCCTCAGTTCTCCTCAAATGATACCTACTCTCTTTTAGGCACTAACATTCAAACTAAATTTTTTTTAAAAATTATTTAAAATTTTAATTTTATTTAGATACAGTTGGCCTTCTTTTCATTGTACATATAC
Organism: Mustela erminea; assembly: GCF_009829155.1. Classification (NCBI taxonomy): domain Eukaryota; kingdom Metazoa; phylum Chordata; class Mammalia; order Carnivora; family Mustelidae; genus Mustela; species Mustela erminea. Next base: position 103,325,497 of record NC_045614.1, read on the forward strand.
AGGGTTTTCACTTACATGCATTAAATAATCATAATCAAGTCAGGATCTAATTACCAATCAAAATCTTGTTCACTGGGGAAATGTGTTGTTTTCCTAATGTATACTTTTGTATCAGAACTCATCTGGGGAAAAAAAAGAACTCATCCTGGAAGTTAAGCATCTCCTTCCCTTTCTTGCTGACTTTAAATGTATATAATCTATTGTTTTTAAAGGCCATATATATATGTACATATATATATTTCCTACAATATTAATTTATATATAAACAGTGTTGAAGTTTCCACTGAATTCGTCACATGTGGATTAAGAGGGGTAACTAGACTGCCTGGACAGGGCATCACAGGATAACCAAATCTTGGGATTTGGCCATACTCTGGTTTTCAGCCAGACTCTGGATTTAACTTGTCAGTGTTCCCAGATGGGTCAGGTTCTGTGGGACTATCTGCAAAGCTTAAAGGGACTAACACATGTAGTTAGAGTGTCAGATTTTCAGAGAAACCAAATATCGCATCAGTGGCACATTCTCATCCTTTAGGAAAGTTGATGTGAAGGCTGAGTTGTAATCACAAGGCTAGTGAGCGTGGAGTCAGATTCTTCATGGAGAGTGGTGTTGGTGGATATATTTAATAGCGAGTATTCTATCTCTGCTCTAAAAATGGACCTATCAGAGACTCGTCTTTGGATTGATCAGTCAGAACATAGTCTTCCTCTGCAGAAATCTCTCTCTTTTTAAGACTCCCATGTTGTCTGTCTTTTCATTGGAATATATACTCTTAGACTCAGGTGAATATTTTGATATGTTGGTATCATCATGCTCTCCCAGAACTTACCATCGTCCTCTTAACTGGACGTGGCTTTTCAAACACTCCCTCAACTAACCATTTACAACTTTGTTAGGGGAGATTACCTATATTAATAACTAATTTCATCTCTTACTCATTGAGTCTTACAAATTTTGCAGATTGCACCCTATATGGATAACCTTTTCTAATTCAGAGTTGGAAGGAGGATAATTACTACTGTTTATGCTTGTCTGTACTATTTTTTACCTTGCTGTCAACTTGTTGTTAACTGTATGATTTTGCCTTTCTATTTCAGGCCGTATCATAATTCCACATCATGTCTGATAACGGAGAACTGGAAGACAAGCCTCCAGCACCTCCTGTGCGAATGAGCAGTACCATTTTTAGCACCGGAGGCAAAGACCCTTTGTCAGCCAATCACAGTTTGAAACCATTGCCCTCTGTTCCAGAAGAAAAAAAGCCCAGGAATAAAATCATCTCTATATTCTCAGGCACGGAGAAAGGTAAATACCTATTATCACTTCAAGAGTCTCAGTTATTTTATGTTACCGATTTTGATGTCTTTTTAATTGAAGTATATAGACAGTTGAGATTTTTATGGTGAGGGCAATAAACAGATACGAGAAAACTATTAATGGTAGTATATAGGCACTATTAGAAAGGTGAATTTCTCTTAACCTGTGATAGGAAAGAATTAAACTAAATATGTTGGCTTATCTACTTGTTACATCCAGTGAATTTCTGTAATCCTCACCTTCATTTTCTAAGACTTGGGCCATAGTTTATGGCTTCCCAACATTAATGAGATTTGGATATTTGAGAAAGATCTAAAGAGAGTTTCTGATTTTTCAGTAGTAGTAATACTTGCACTTTTTATCATGTATTCTGTTATGCCCTGAGAAGCATCAGAGGCAGCACTCAGTGATCAGTACATCACTGTGTCTTCTGCAAACATTAGTCCAGTCCAGAGTTTCTTAACCTCAGTAAGATTGGCATTTGGGGGCCAAATAACACTTTTCGTTCTGTCTTTTGCATTAAATGGTCATCTCATCTAAGTTGAAGTCACGGAATTTGTCTTGATAACAAACCTAAAGAAAAAACCTGGGTTTTCAGAGCTTTTTCAACTTTAGAATTAGATAGGGATTATGGACTGGTAGTGGATTTCAGAGTAAGAATTAGGGATTAGGGGGCGCCTGGGTGGCTCGGTTGGTTGGACGACTGCCTTCGGCTCGGGTCGTGGTCCTGGAGTCCTGGGATCGAGTCCCACATCGGGCTCCCAGCTCCATAGGGAGTCTGCTTCTCCCTCTGACCTTCTCCTCGCTCATGTTCTCTCTCACTGTCTCTCTCTCAAATAAATAAATAATCTTTTAAAAATAATAAAGAAAAAAGAATTAGGGATTAGTTTATTTGATTACATTAAGCATGACCATATGGCTCTGATAGCCAGTAATACATCTAAGTGAAGATAAAGATATATTTTCACTTTTATAGCTAGGTTAACATTGAGAAGTAAACACAAGTGGAAGAGGATTAGTGCTTTATACATAATAGTAAGTGCACATTTAACTTGAGAGTTAAGGCTACATAATCAGTGAAAATATGAATGATGTGTTTAATACTAATAAAGAATCAGATCTTTGAGAAATTAGATTTGCAGACAGGATATAATCATGGGACAGTTGAAAACTTATTCCTTCTGTGGTAAACCTCTTATTTCTCATTTTGCTTTCAAGATTTCATGTGGGCTTGTAACTGAAAACCCTCACGGAAGTATGTTTTTTAAGTCTGTATGGGAAGAGGGCAGACAATTGTGTGTCTTGGAGAGCACTGAATGCTTCTCTTCCATGGTAGTAAGTTAGTGTATGGAGTAGGAAAACCCAAAAATGTCCATGTAAACACAGTATTTATAATTATGGAGGTTAGAAAACAAATTTATGCAGGTTAGTACCAAATTGCTGACAGGGTTGAAATGACTTGCCTATAGTGAACAGAATGCAAAGTGGAGTGGGGGAAGGGTGCCTGGCTGGCACAGTCTGTGGAGCATGGGACTCTTATTCTTAGGGTAGTGAGTTTTAGTCCCACATTGTATGTAGAGATTACTTAAAAAAATAAAATCTTAATAAAAGGGTGGGGGAGGGGAATGCTCATGATGGGACTTAGGGACAGCCTTGGAAAGGCAGAAAGCACACAAAAGGAAATGGGCTAATGGTAGGGTTTGTGAACAAGGTGAACGTGCATTTACATAAGTTGGCAAGAGCATACTCATCTCTCTGATCATTTTGAGAATCTTCTCATTTTACCTTCTTCTTAACTTCACTTTCCCTTTCTTTCCCTCCATTACTCATCAGCTATTACTAACTCAGGGTCCCCCCAATACAAAGAGAGGGTGAAGGTACATAGGATGGCTCTGATTGCATTTATATTTATCAGCTCTTGAGATCTGTAATTAATAACCGTTAAATTTTATTTTGTGAGTTCCGGTTTTTTTCTTTTGTTAATCACATTCAAGGTCTAATAACTTTTTAGTGTTAATATTAAAACTTTACAGGCTCTTTTTTATTTTATTTTATTGTTTTAAAGATGGATTGGTTGATTGATTGATTTGACAGGGAAAGAGAGATTGGGAGAAGGAAAGAACCCCAGGTTGTCTCCATGCTGAGCAGGGAGTGCTGAGCCCCATGTGGGACTCAGTTCCATGATCCTGAAGATCATGCCTTAGCTGAAACCAAGAGTGCAACATTTAACCAACTGAGCCAGGCAGGAACCCCTACAGACTGTTTTTAAAAAAAAGTTTGCCTTCTTACTCAATTCTGATTTTTCTTTTTTCTTAAAAAAATTCTATCCAAGGGGTGTCTGGGTGGTACAGTTGATTAAGCATAAGACCCTTGGTTTCTGCTCAGGTGATGATCTCAGGGTTGTGAGATCTAGCTCCATGCCGGGCTTTGTGCTTAGCACACAGTCTGCATAAGATTTTCTCCCTATCACTCTCAAATAAATAAATCTTAAAAGAAAGGAAGGAAGAAAAAGAAAGAAAGGAATCTTTGCTAAACTAGGGGTCAAAGATACTTTCTTATGCTTTCCTTAAAGTTTTACAGTTTAAACCTTTGAACTATCTGGATTTGTTTTTTATATTTCTGTAGAGATACATACTCACTTTTTAAAAAAACCAGTAACCCAGATCTTTCATTGGCACTTTTATCATTTCCCCACTGACCTGCAGTATGAGCCATTGTTGATCAGGTTTCCAGGTGTGCCGGGGCCTGTTTCTGTGTCCTCTTTATTGCAATGGCTTATTTGTCCCTTAGCTAATACTGTACCGCCTTAATTACTATAGCTTCTAATTCTTAATATCTGAGAGAGCAAACCAACCAAGTTCTTCTTTATGATCTTTTGACCCTTGGCTCTTCTCTGTACATTTTAGAATTTATCATGTACTCAAGGGAAAAAAATACTGTTGATACTTTGATTACAATTGGATTGAATTTGCAGAGCAACATGGGAAGAATCGAGACATGGGAAGAGAGAGAGAGAGGTAAAATGTTTGGAGGGCTGGGTGCTCCTTAATTCCTCTCATTCCCGGGGGCTTGTCCCTCCTTTTCCAGCACAGCTTCCCACACGTACTGTTCTTCCTGGAAGCTGACATTTCCAACACAACTATGACCTGAAGCTTTGATGATTAGGAGGAAAGGAGAGCCCTGTGTGTGTACACAGCTTCATGCTTAAGTGAACACAGAGATCTACCTGCTTAATCAACCCCAAGATTTCTGAACTGGTCTTCTCCTGCCTATATCCTGAGCGGTTGTTTCTCTCCTTGGTTATCTGAATTGCTCTTCATCTTGAGGCATTCCTCATTCTTTTTCTTCCATTATAAATAAAAAAACATTTGTTCTAAAGGAGGAGGGCTACAGCATTTCATTAGTCTATCATCTTGAAACAGAAGTCTAGAAGGGAAAAACTATTTCTTTTTTTTACGATTTTATTTATTTATTTGACAGAGAAAGATCACAAGTAGGCAGAGAGGCAGGCAGAGAGAGAGAGAAGGGAAGCAGGCTCCCTGCTGAGCAGAGATCCTGATGCTGGACTCAGTCCCAGGATCCTGGGATCATGACCTGAGCCGAAGGCAGAGGCTCTAACCCACTGAGCCACCCAGGTGCCCCTGTATTCTTATTTATTTATGTATTAGGATTTTATTTATTTATTTGACAGAGACATAGAGAGAGAGGGAACCTAAGCAGGGGGAGTGGGAGAGGGAGAAGCAGGCTTCCCGCTGAGCAGGAGCCTGATATGGGGCTCCATCCCGGGATCCTGGCATCATGACCTGAGCTGAAGGCAGATGCTTAAGGACTGAGCCACCCAGGCGCTCCTGCATTCTTATTTTAAAGAAATCATAATTACCCTAAGATTTTTGCTTTGATGATTTGCTTTGATGATGATCTCTACTATAAAGCCTGATCTAGAGATACTCATTTTATGCTACTCAAATTTACATCTCTATTGCTGTCCTTACTAATAGATAGCTAATGTTTCCATTAAAAAAAAAGCTGGACTATCTTCAGTTACTCATTTTTGGTTAATCAGTGTCACTGAAAGAGTTAAGAAAATTAGAAATTAGACGTTTTATGACAACTTGAACAAATCTTTTCACATTTTGTTACAGATGTATCGTAGGAATCCTGTGCATGATCAAAGATAGTGAGATAAACAAAGCACATGGTGTCCCTGCTCTCCTGACACCTGAACTACAGCATAAAATTACGAACTGTGAAAAGTGGTGGTAGGGATAGTGTAAGATGTCTGTCCTTTCTGGGAAAGCTTCCTGAAGAAGTGACAGTGGAGCTGAAGACTAAAGAATTAATAAGTGAAAATAGGTAGGAGGATTATAATAGTTAAAATGTGTGTCCTGTGCCTTCAGGTTTCAGTGGCCCACATCCAGGAGGGGTCATAGCACACTCATGGAGCTGCGCACGGTCCATTGTGACTCGAAAGCAGAGGGGGGAGGAAGAATAGCATGATGTGTGGAGGAAACTACAGGCAGGAAAAGAAGCTAAACAGGTGGGCAGGGATCAGGTCATAAAGGGCCTTGTATTCCATGTTACAGAGCTCAGATTTTATCCTGTTTCCTAGGGAACCATTACAGAATTTTAAATAGGGGAAAGACCTGGACATATTTCTGTCTTAAATAGGAGAGATTAGTAGCTGTATAGAAAGTAGGTATGTTGGAGGCCTAAGGCTGAAGTTGGAAACTAGTTAGGAGGACTTTGCAGTAGTCCAGGTGAGAAATGGCTTAACAAGGCCAGTAGTTTTGTTAATAAAAATGGTAATGAGGGGTGCCTGGGTGGCTCATTGGGTTAAAGCCTCTGCCTTAGACTTAGGTCATGATCTCAGGGTCCTGGGATCGAGCCCTGCATCAGGCGCTCTGCTCAGCAGGGAGCCTGCTTCCCCCTCTCTTTCTGCCTGTCTCTATGTCTACTTGTGATCTCTGTCTGTCAAATAAAATCTTCTTAAAAAGTGGCAATGAGCCACTGTCTTGGCTTATTTTTAAAAAGCTCTATTCCGGGGGCACCTGGATGGCTCAGAGGGTTAAGCCTCTGCCTTCAGCTCAGGTCATGATCCCAGGGTCCTGGGATTGAGTCCTGCATCGGGCTCTCTGCTCGGTGGGGAGCCAACTTCCCCCTCTCTCAATGCCTGCCTCTCTGCCTACTTGTGATTTCTGTCTGTCAAATAAATAAAATCTTCAAAAAAAATAAAAACTGATAAGTGTTGAATGGTATATAGTACTTACTAACCAAGGCGATTTTCTTTTTTTTTTTTTAAGATTTTATTTATTTATTTGACAGACAGAGATCACAAGTAGGTAGACAGGCAGACAGAGAGAGAGGAAGGGAAGCAGGTTCCCTGCTGAGCAGAGAGCCTGATGCGGGACTCGATCCCAGGGCCCTGCGATCATGACCCGAGCCACCCAGGTGCCCCCCAAGGTGATTTTCTAATTATTCAGTCTGTGCACGCTTTCACCTCTGGTTAGTGATGAAGATGACAGAACTGTAACTATCCCTTCTGGTCTAAAAATTGAATTCTAAGATTAATAAGAGTAGCCCATACCCATCTTCCTATTTTTTTAGAGAATACCCTTCTCTGTGATGAAATAATTGTTTACTAATTTTGAAGCTGCTGAGAATCACTGATTCTTTTAGAGTAGAAATAGAAGAGTCTTCCTTTTAAAGATTTTATTTATTTATTTGACAGAGAGAGAGCATGCACAAGTGGGGGAAAGGCAGAAGGAGAAGCAGGCTCCCCGCTGAGGGGCCTGATGTAGAACTCTACCCCAGGACCCTGGGATCCTGACTTGAGCTGAAGGCAGATGCTTAATGGACTGAGCCACCCAGGTGCTCTGAAAGACTCTTCCTTTTAAAGAGATGGGGATTTTTTAGCCTTAGACTGCAGTTCTAATGTAGCCTATAAGGTGGTGGCCTTAAAGAATATGGCAATTATTTACTTAGGATTCTTGTTAAAGCACCTTCTGTGTAACTAACACATCACATAAGGGCCCCACCTCTTAGCTGAAAGTTGCTGCCTGCCTGCTTACTTTCTTTTGTCTGATAAAGTTGGAAGGTGGTTCTAAGAATCTTTTTTCTGCCCCCTACACTAACAAGTTGTGGGTTTTATTGGAAGTTTCTTTCCTTGATCCATTACTTCCCAGCAAGTGATCCAGCTGTCTGGTGGACATCTGTTGATAAGTGATCATGGGGTGTTTTCTTGGTGGTGGTCCTTTTAGTTCTTGGTTTCCAGAGTTATAAAGGAATGATTCTCTTTATGTAATAGTAGCCTTCCCACAGATGGTTTAATTTGAGACCTGCTTCACTATCTTTTTGTTCTAGATATTTTTTAAAACAACCCCTTTCCCTTCTTAAGAATACTAAAATGCGGGGAGTATTTGTATGTATGTATGTGTGTGTTACATAAAAAACAAATGAAATTAAATAGATTTTTAAGATATTGGGTCATTTCCTTTATAGTGGACTAGTGTACTTAAATGTGTCTCAAGTTCTGCTTAATTGTTTTTACTTCTTTAACTTTTTATTCTGTACTCCTAATATAGGTGAAATTTTCTTTAATATAGGTCTCTAAATTCAGCATTCCCAAGTTGAAAAATATGGTTGGGCCTTAGATACAGGTGGAACCAGGAATTCTCTAGCTATATGTCTGGTCTTTCTTTTTCCGTGTTACCTGGCTTTTTTTTTTTTCCTCTGCGTGTTAGGAAACAGCCCTCAACAGTTCTTGAGGTTTATTTCTTATAACTTCATTCACTAGTGAGAGACTGATTTTCGGGTGTTAAGTTGGGCTTAGTTTAGATATGCACTCCTGAACCATGCTTATTGGCTGGGAGTGTGGGGGGAACAAGGGCTGACCTGGCTTGAATTTCATGCCTACCTTGGACTTGTAATCTTGGATCTGTAATCAAGGTCATTTAAGAAAATAGTATCTTTGCCAACCATATGCAAATCAAAAGTGGGATGCTCAGCAGATTTTTTTAAAAGAAGAGGAAAAAAGTACTTAGTGTATGAAATTGTTTTTCTGTCTTCAATTCAGAGCCGTATAAAAAGTAAACTATTAGTTTATAGTTGGTTAAAAAATATTTCCTCCTATTTGCAGATATGGAGTTGGAAGTCTCGGGATTTCTAAAGAGTCTTCCAAAGAGAAGTAGAGGGCATGACCTCTGAACACTCACAGTGTAGTTGAAAATGAGAGGTTGTTTATGATAGATGAAACTGTGATTTCTGTAGAGATAGCAAAATTTATACTAGCCTTGCAGTTCCGTTTCCCTCTGCTCCTTGCTACACCTAATTTGCCCTGCCCACTTACCATAGTCATATCTCTTGTAAATAACTGCGTGTCACGAGACCTAAAAAGGAGATGGACAGTTGAGCACAAATGCATCATCACTAGTAAAAAAATATAATACGTTTGTTACTAATGCTGGGTCAGTAGCATCTTATAAAAAAAGAATAGTGTGTACAGTGACCTTTCAACTGTAGATATGCAGACCTATCAAACAACATGACTTTTAGCTCATTTATAGTAGAAGACTTCTCTGGTTAACAAAGCAGATTGACAATACAGCAGATTGACCACATGCCTCTATTTACTATCCCTCCCCAGACCCAAGTAAAATGACAGTTAAAAAGATGCTTTTAATATAACAAGGGCAAAGAGAATAGAAGAAGAGACATAGTATACATATTTGAAAGAAGGATGGAAAAGTGACATCTGACTAAACTGAATAGACGAGGACCTATCCTAAGCATTTGCAGATGAGAATGTGTGTGAGAAGTGAACCCATTTCCTTGTAAAAATCTCAGAGGTGTAGGATTTAGGGACACACAACATCATGTGTGTGTGGTGGGGTGGGGAGCTATAATACTCAGGCTGAAAGGGGGGGGATTAATTGAAAATCATGTAGGTGGTGTCAGAGGCCCATTAGGATCCCTTCTTTACCCCATACAGCCAGTGAAATGTTTTAAGTCCCATCCTCCAGTAGAAGAAAAGAACAAACTAATGTTCATATGTATTTGAGGAGAAATTAAACGAGGCTTCTCATCCTTGTCAGAGGAGTCAGTGAAAGGTGTAGCACAAGAGTAAGAAAGGCAGATTTCTTAACTATAGGAAACAAACAGCGTTGCTGGACCAGGGGAGGTGGGTGGGGGAATGGCGTAATTGGGTGCTGGGCATTAAGGAGGGCACTCCTTATGATGTAATGACCACTAGGTATTATGTGCAATTGATGAATCATTAAGCTCTATCTCTGAAACTTTTTTTAAAAAGGGGGGGGGGGGAAGAAAGGCAGATTGAAAGCGTGTTAACATGTTAAATTTGTTTCTAAGCCCTCGGACCAGACAGAGATTGGAAGATTTTTCTCTGGATAAACAAATGCCCTGGGAAAAAATACTTTAGGTACCCCACCCCCACCTTTAAGTGAAAGGCTGACTTATCTTCTAGTTAACTTTTTAAGACTTTTCTGTATGAGTAGACAGCAGAGGATTACTAGACATTTGAAAAACACCCTTGTTATAAGAGAGTACAAAACAAAGGGGATAAAAAAGAAATATAGAAGAAACAGACAGTGGAGGTAAAGGGAACCAACCTATACATGCAAGTAAACTATATAATCTTCGAAAAGATCAAAAAGGCGTCCGTGAAATAAGGAAAATATTCTCAGAGAAAGAATGATCAGAAAACAATGAAAAGTAATTCTTGGGAAATCAACATTTAAAATTACCAAACCAAACCAAAGATACCAGTCGGTAGAAGATTTGAAAGACACTCAAGAAAATTCTCCCAGATTATTAGACAAAAATACAAAGATGGAAAATATGAGAGGAAATGTATGATTTACTGATCTAACTAATAGTGAACAAAGAAAATTATCCAAGGAATAAAAGAAAAAAATTTTCCAGATCTGAAGAATATGATTTTCAGATGGAAGGGACTCACTGAGTACTCAGCTCAATGAAAGAATAAAGACCTCATCAAATTGTATCATCCTGAAATTTCATAATACCACAGATAAGACAGCAAAACCTGTTATACTTTCAGTCAAGATGGAGTAACAGGGACCAGATTTACCCCTCCATGTGAAAGAACTAAAAACTGGCAAAAAATATACAAAACAATGGTTTTCATGATGTTGTACATCAGATAATAAAGAAAAGCAGTCCCTGAGAAATGGGAAACAATGGTGGTAAATCCTACAATTGATCCAGCTTACTGTCTGCTGTGAGTTGTCAGGCTGCAGCAAAGGGAGGACAATTAAATGGTCTCCTAGAGCTAAGAAAGAGAACTGGAAGTTGGGAGAGGTCAAGGCAACTAGTTTTTATACACACATACCCAAGAGAGAGAAAGATCTGTAGAAGTCCCCCTTGAGTCTTCAGTAGCACTTGTATGTGCGAATAACTACCCAGAGCTGGAAAAGGAATCACTGGAAATGCCGAAAGGAAACTATCCTCGATGTCCACAGGGCCTAGAATATTTCCTGTTCACACTATTCAGAAAAACATTAATGGGGTAGAATTAGCTCTATATTAAATGTTGCTCCAATTTTACCTAACAAAACTTTAATACCTAAAAGGATCAACTCTTCATAAATTTATTTCTCCGCCATATGAGGGGGGAATAAGAATAGCCTATCTGTGTCTCAGAACAAGCTCACATTTATAGGAACACAAAAATATCTAGTACCTACCAGGGAAAATTTTTCAGTGTCTGGCATCCATTTAGTATTTTCCAGGCCTGCAAAGACCCATAATGAGTAAAATCCATCAATTGAAATCAATTCAGAAATGACACAGATGATGAATTCGTAAGCAAGGATATTAAAGCAGTGAAATACTGGGGCACCTGGGTGGCCCAGTTGGTTTGGCGTCTGTCTTCAGCTCAGGTCATGATCCCAGGGTCCTGGGATAAAGCCCCACATCGGGTGTTCTGCTCAGCCGGAAGCCTGCTTCTCCTTCTGTCTTATTGCATTCTCTCTGTCTGTGTCAAATAAGTAAAATCTTTTAAAAAAAAAAATGAAAAATTATATTCCATATGTTGAAGAACCCAAAGGAAAGATTCAGCATATTTAGGAATAGCAATGGAAAATAGAAAAAAAGAACAAATCAAAATCCAGTAGGCAAGATTAACAATCGATTAGGCATTTCAGAAGGAAAGATAAGTGAATTTGAAGACCATGGCAATGGAAACCATCCAAAATGAAACTTAGGAGAAGAAAAGTGAAACAAAAGAGAATAGCTGTGGGACAAACTACATGCAGAGCTAATATAAGTGCAAATGAAGTCTCCAAAAACTGGAGACTTTAACAATCTTTTAAAAAAAAAAAAAAAAAGCTTATTAAAAAATGGCTGAAAACTTTACACATTTAACGAAAGCTATAAACCCATAGATTCAGGAAGTTAAGTGAATTCCAGAGCAAAAGAAATATGATGAAAACTACACCATGACACATAATCAAACTGTTTAAAGCTAGTGATAAAGAGAACATTTAAAAAGCTTTCAGACCTTTGGCTCAGTTTTCTGTGAACCTGAAACTGCTCAAAAAAATAGTCTATTAGAAAACAACAACAAAAAAACCTTGTTGTAAGCCAAAAAATAAGCTGCCAGAAAGAAAAGACACTTTACATTTAGAGGAACAAAATATGATAGTGGATTTCATGGAAGTAGCAGTGTATCTCAGAAGATAAGAAGGAACATCTTTAAAGTACTGAAAGAAAAAAAAATCTGTCAACTTAGAATTCTGTATCTTGTGAACATATCTTTCAAAAATGAAGGGGAAACAAAGACTTTTTAAAATATATGAAGCCTAGTATATATATATTAAATATATAAGGCTGAAAGGGTTTATCACCAGGCCTGCCCTATAAGAAATGGTAAGCCAAACCATTCAGGCAGAAGGAAAATGTTATCAGATGGAAATGTGAATCTGCATAAAGGAATGGAAATCAGTGGAAATGGTAAAAGTTTTTTTTTTTTTTTGTCTAAATCTCTTAAAAAAATAACTTAGTTTTTAAGAAATGAAATTCTGATACATTCTATCACATAAATGAACCTCAAAAACTAAGTTAAAAAACCCATTTACAAAAGACGGCACGTTGTGTGGTCCTGTATATATGAAATGGCCAGAATAGGCAAACAAAGATTAGTGGTTGCCTAGAGTTTGGGAGGGGGAGAGGGAACAATGAGAAGTGATTGCTAATGAGCACAAGGTTTCTTTTAGGGATGATGAGAATGTCCACAGTTAGATTGTGGTGATGGTTGCACAGCTCTCGCTCGCTCGCTCTCTCTCTATACTAAAACCCAGATGAACTTGATGGTATATAAAGAGTTATTTTTTAAAAAAACAACAAAGGAGGGTGCCTGGGTGGCTCAGTGGGTTGATCCTCTGCCTTTGGCTCAGGTCATGATCTCAGGGTCCTGGGATCAAGGCCCGCTTTGGGCTCTCTGCTCAGCGAGGCGCCTGCTTCCCCCCACCCTCCCACCGCACCCCCCTGCCTTCTGCTTTGTCTACTTGTGATCTCTTTCTCTCTGTCAAATAAATAAATAAAATCTTTTTTAAAAACCAACAAAGGAGATAAAAGGGAATTATAAAAAATATTTAATCAAATAAATAAATAAATAAATGCTAAAGATACCAAAAAAATATTTAATCAAAACGAGGAAAAATGTAAACAATAGAGAGTATTAGAAAACAAATGATGAAATAGTAGGGTTAAACCCAGCTGTATCAGGGGCACCTGCTTAGCAGGAAGCCTGGTTCTCCCTCTTCCGCTTCCCCTGCTTGTGTTCCCTCTCTTGCGGTGTCTCTCTTTGTCAAATAAATAAGTAAAATCTTTTTTAAAAAGTAAATAAAAAGCAGAGGTTATACTAACTATATGCTGTCCACAAGAAATCCACTTAAAGGGGTGCCTGGGTGGCTCAGTCATTAAGTGTCTGCTTTCTGCTCCAGTCATGATCCCAGGACCCAGCTCTGGATCAGGCTCCCTGCTGGGCGGGAGGCCTGCTTCTCCCACTCCCCCTGCTTGTGTTCCCTCTCTGTCAAATAAATAAATAAATAAATAATCTTTTTAAAAATCCACTTAAGTATATAAAGCTACAAAATAGGTCAAAATAAAAGGACTTTTTCTTTAAAGTATGCTAACAGTGAAAAGAAACCTGGACTCACTAAAATCAGATAAAGTAGATTTTAGAGCAAAAATTAATGCCCTAAATATTTAAGGGATAAAGATAGGGAATAGGTTATTTTAGAATAGTAATAAGGTCAGTTCATCAGGATGTAATAGAAGTAAACATTTATGCACTTAATAGTAGAGCAAAAGCAGATACAATTTTAAGGAGAAATAGGCAATTCCAGTTATAGTTGGAGATGCAAGTACACTTCTCTCAGTAATTGGTAGAGCAAGTAGACAGAAAATTGCTGTTATTCGACTTTGACTTGTTGATATTTATAGAACACTCCACTAGCAGAATACCCATTCTTTCTGAGTGAACATAGACTACTTACTGAGCTAGATCACATTGTAGGGAGATTTTTAAAAGCCTAATAAATGTAGAAAGATTCAACTCACATAAAATATATTCTATGACCACAGTGTATTTAAATTAGAAATCAATAACAGAAGAATCCCTGGGAATATTTGAAAAAAAAAAAAAAAACAACAAAAACCCACTTGCAAATAAATGAAGAAATCAAAAGGGTACTTAGGAGGTATATTAAATAGGATGAAAATGAAAATTCAAAGCATCAGTATCTGTATGATGCTGTTAAGGCAATACTTAGAAGAAATTTTAGGTATTAAGCATCTGTATGAGAAAAGAAAAAGATGTTAAGTCAGTGACTTAAGCAAAGCCATCTTAATAAACTAGAAAGGAAGAGCGAGTAAGATCCAAAGTAGTAGAAGAAAAGAAATAACAAAATTCAAAATGGAGATTAATAAAATAGAAGAATCAATGAAACCATAAGCTGATTTATTGAGATTATCAATAAAATGGATAAACCTCTACGCAGACTGAAGGGGGGTAGGGGGAAGACACAAACTACCAATATTGAAAATGAAAGAGATCACATTTTTATAGATACTAAAAATGATTAGGGAACAAATTCAAACATGTTAGATAAAGTGGGAAAATGTCTTGAAAGACAGATTTTCAACATTCATTCAAGAAGAAATGGGTAACTTGAAAACAGTGTTTCTAGGAAAATTTAGTTTGTGGTTACTAACCATCCACAATGAAAATGTCAGACCCTTATGGCTCCATTGGTGAATTCTACCAAATGTTTAAGGAAGAAATACCAACAGTTTTACATGATCTTCCAGAAAATTGAATGAAAAGGAATACTTCCCTATTAATTTATTTTTAATATTTTAACAAGATGGGATTGGGAGGGAGACAAACCATAAGTGACTCTTAATCTCACAAAACAAACTGAGGGTTGCTGGGGGGAGGGAGGTTGGGAGAAGGGCGGTGGGGTTATGGACATAGGGGAGGGTATGTGCTTTGATGAGTGCTGTGGAGTGTGTAAACCTGGCGATTCTTAGACCTGTACCCCTGGGGATAAAAATATATGTTTACAAAAAATAAAAAATTAAATTTATTTTTAAGATTTTATTTATTTATTTGACAGAGAGCACAAGCATGGGGAGCAGCAGAGGGAGAGGGAGAAGCAGACTCCCCACTGAGCAGGGAGCCCAGTGTAGGACTTGATCCCAGAAACCTGGGATCATGACCTGAGCCGAAGGCAGCAAGATGCTTAACCAACTGTACCACCCAGGCCCCCCTCAAGGCTTACTTTTATAACTTCAACTGTCAAGGCAGGCTGGTATTGGCATAAAGATAAAGAGATCATTGCAACAAAATTATGTATCTAGAAGTAGACCCAGGCATATATGGACAATTAATTTTCAGCAGTAGTTCAAAATGTCATTGACCACCTTTTTTTTTTTTAATTAATTAATTTATTTTCAGAAAAATAGTATTCATTATTTTTTCACCACACCCAGTGCTCCATGCAATCCGTGCCCTCTGTAATACCCACCACCTGGTACCCCAACCTCCCACCCCCCCGCCACTTCAAACCCTCAGATTGTTTTTCAGAGTCCATAGTCTCTCATGATTCACCTCCCCTTCCAATTTACCCCAACTCCCTTCTCCTCTCTAACACCCCTTGTCCTCCATGCTATTTGTTTTGCTCCACAAATAAGTGAAACCATATGATAATTGACTCTCTCAGCTTGACTTATTTCACTCAGCATAATCTCTTCAGTCCCGTCCATGTTGCTACAAAAGTTGGGTATTCATCCTTTCTGATGGAGGCATAATACTCCATAGTGTATATGGACCACATCTTCCTTATCCATTCGTCCGTTGAAGGGCATCTTGGTTCTTTCCATAGTTTGGCGACTGGGGCCATTGCTGCTATAAACATTGGGGTACAGATGGCCCTTCTTTTCACGACATCTGTATCTTTGGGGTAAATACCTAGGAGTGCAATTGCAGGGTCATAGGGAAGTTCTATTTTTAATTTCTTGAGGAATCTCCACACTGTTCTCCAAAGAGGCTGCACCAACTTGCATTCCCACCAACAGTGGAAGAGGGTTCCCCTTTCTCCACATCCTCTCCAACACATGTTGTTTCCTGTTTTGTTAATTTTGGCCATTCTAACTGATGTAAGGTGATATCTCAATGTGGTTTTAATTTGAATCTCCCTGAGGGCTAGTGATGATGAACATTTTTTCATGTGTCTGATAGCTATTTGTATGTCTTGATTGGAGAAGTGTCTGTTCATATCTTCTGCCCATTTTTGATATGTTTGCCTATTTCATGTGTGTTGAGTTTGAGGAGTTCATTATAGATCCTGGATATCAACCTTTTGTCTGTACTGTCATTTGCAAATATCTTCTCCCATTCCGTGGGTTGCCTCTTTGTTTTTTTGACTGTTTCCTTTGCTGTGCAGAAGCTTTTGATTTTGATGAAGTCCCAAAAGTTTATTTTCACTTTTGTTTCCTTTGACTTTGGAGACATATCTTGAAAGAAGTTGCTGTGGCTGATATCAAAGAGATTACTGCCTATGTTCTCCTCTAGGATTCTGATAGATTCCTGTCTCACGTTGAGGTCTTTTATCCATTTTGAGTTTATCTTTGTGTACAGTGTAAGAGAATGGTTGAGTTTCATTCTTCTACTTAAAGCTGTCCAGTTTTCCCAGCACCATTTAATGAAGAGACTGTCTTTTTTCCACTGTATATTTTTTCCTGTTTTGTCGAAGATTAATTGACCATAGAGTTGAGGGTCCATATCTGGGCTCTCTACTCTGTTCTGTCATTGACCTTCTAAATATCAACACTAGAGATTAAAAGAAGTTCTGAGGGGGGGGAAGCATTTTCAACCTAAATACATATTTGTGGTCAAGAAGTATCAAGGGGTAAACCAAAAAGAGGAGAACAAAGTATCCAGAAAATATTCTAGCAAGGGTAAAAGGGAAGGAATGTGCTAGGAGGACAACTATGCCAGAAGTCTAGGGATAAACTACTGCAGATTAGAGCGGGAAGATCTGAGGAGTGGGGATGGGGGTACTTACAGAGAATACTGTTGATAGACGTGTGTCAGGAATAATTGGTGGAACCATGGAAAAACTGGGAAGCATTAAGATGTAGCAGTTACTGGGGCACCTGGGTGGCTCAGCTGTTAAGCGGCTGCCTTTGGCTCTGGTCATGATTCCAGGGTCCTGGGGTCGAGCCCTACATCAGGCTCCCTGCTCAGCAGAGAGCCTGCTTCTCTCTCTCCTCTCCCTGCCGCTCTGCTTACTTGTGCTCTCTCTCTAGCTCTCTGTCAAACAAACAAACAAAAAAAGATGTAGCAGTTATTAACTTGAATAAAAGGAAAAGCTAGAGTTGCTAAAGAAAGGTGGCGTGCTTATTGTAAACTCTTTGTTTATACAGTCTATACTATCTAGGTGGTCGGTGGTAATAACGTAAGTTGTTCTTTTGGGATGAATAGAGCCAAATTGAAATAGGACTTCATAGACTTTGTTTTCCAGATTGCTCAGTATCTGAAGTGTAGGCCTCAATTTATGAGAACCAGTGCTCTAAAGGGCTGTTCATTCTGTCGTGTGCTCTTTTGTTCAGACCTGGTGCTGGGTCAATCCAGGTACCTCTTTAATCAGGACCCTGACATGGTTGTCCCCACCCCTGCTTGAAGACAGAATAGGTTACTTTACTTTTATCAGTTTCCCATCAGCCAGTGTCTTTAGGGGAAATCTTCTTCAAAAAAAACTTTGTTCCTAATTGGTTCTTCAGAGAAACAGGTTTGTGAGTACCTTGATTAATCTTGTTTAAATAAGCTGATTCTTTTTTGAATGCCCTCTAGGAAGTAAGAAGAAGGAAAAAGAACGGCCAGAAATTTCTCCTCCATCTGATTTTGAGCATACCATTCATGTTGGCTTTGATGCGGTCACTGGAGAATTCACTGTAAGTTTACCCATTTATGTATCAGCACCCAAACCTTTCTTTGCAGTATTCAGTTTCAAGCTAACTGTTCTATCTACATATTAACTGTGAATTCTTAGTGCTTTTCATTTCTTATAAAAGTGTTTGTGTTTGGATGTATCTTTTTCTTAGGGAACTGAGCGCATTAGTTAGAATTACACAAAATAGATCTAAAAAAAAAGACATTTTATAATTTAATCAAGGCTACAGTTGATTGACTTGTTTTTTGTGTTTTGTCTTTTACTTTTGGAAATTGATTTTATTGGAGCAACTCAAAACAACTAATTTCTGAATATCTTTTTGTTAGGGCATGCCAGAACAGTGGGCTCGATTATTACAGACCTCTAACATCACCAAATTAGAGCAAAAGAAGAATCCTCAGGCTGTGCTGGATGTCTTAAAGTTCTATGACTCCAACACAGTGAAGCAGAAATATCTGAGCTTTACTCCTCCTGGTAAGACGTCATACTGTGGCAAAAGGCTGATTCAAATGGGATTGCAGAATTGGGAAGCACACCTAGATAAAAAGATTGCTTTTGGAAAAGTAAAAAGCTGTGGTATGGTTCCTGTCTCTATTGTTGCCCTTGTGTAGATCTGCCTTTTGTAAACTAATTGGAGCAGCTTTTATGCATAATTTGGAGTCTGGGGAGTATGTTAATCTCTTAGTTTTGCCAAAAGTGGATGTTTTGGTCTTTTGTTTGTTTTTTCATGTCACTGCTTTGGAATGACTCCCAGCAATAAAAGAGAAAGGCGCTGATTTATAGACCGGTTCATACTAGAAATATATTTATTGTTAGTAGGACAGGAGGAGCGTTGTTAGCATATTTAAATACACAGACTTTGAAGTAAAAAATGTTTAAGTCCATTCAAAAATTAAAACTTATCAAATATACAAACATAAAATAAGCATTAGAATGAAGATTTTTATGCCTTGGAATTAGATTATCATTAGGTAAGAATTGGAGTATAGTGGATTTTTTTTTTTTTTAAATAGTTTATTTGTTCAAATCAGGGTCAGAATAAAGACCATGCAATATAGTTGTTTGCTGTATCTATTGATTCTCTTTTGATGTTTAGGCTCCCTCACATGGATTCTCACATTGTTTTCCTTGTAATTTATTTGTTGACCCATGGACCCATGGATTTTGCTAATTATGTCCCCAAGGTGTCTTTATGTTTCTCTGACCCCTAAAATCATACATGTAGTATTAATTAATGGCAGTTGATTACATTTTCACAGAAATATGGGCTGTGCTTAAAGAAAAAATAGAGAGCACTTGGACAAACAATCTTGATTTTTTTAGTTAGATCTTGATCTCTGTATCCTTAGCAAAAGGTCAGACTTGTCCCTAGAACTTCTGTATCAGTACATCTGTAAATTAGAATTTTTTTAAATCAGTGTTTGACCAGAAAATGGTATATTCTTTTCACCTATTTTTCATATTATGTAGTTCATATATATGTTAAAGTTATATTAACTATATACCTTTAATATAATATTTATAAATATATATTTATATACTTAAATAACAAATATAAGTATGTTGTATATGTTTATTAATGTATAGTATATGTTAAATAATATTAATGTATACATAATTAATGATCTTATTTAGCATATATTGCTAGATATTATATATATGTATAAAAATGTAAAAGTCTCTGGGCCTATTGAAAAGTAAAACAAAACAAAACTTGCTCTTTTAAACTCCAGAATGAATGTTTCAATGTTTAGTCTTCACAAACTGTGTTTAGCCCTTAGGAATATGCCTTCTTATTGTTCAAAATTTATGCCAAGTATTTTCCTTTTCACAGTCGCTGTTGTCTGAATAGTTGCTTTAAGTTTCTAGATAGACCATTTTTTTTCTGAAGAAAGTGTTGCTATGAATAAACTTCTGTTTTAATATATACACATGGAGAAATATAGTTACAAATGTTTTTAATAACTTTGTTAAAATGTAGTTCAAATGCTATAAAATTCACCCATTTGTAGTATGCAAGTCAGTGATTTTTAGTAAATTTACAGAGTTCCATTAAGATATTTGAGATTTGTTAATACAGTCTCACATAAATTCATATTTGACTACGGGTATTGTCATTTTTCTCAAGGTTTACTTCATCTTCAAATGTAATCAGTCTAAGAACATTCTACTTGCTCTGCTTTGTATTTTCTTCCTCTTATTTTTTTTTCCTTTTCTTTATTATATAGACATTTTCTTTTTTGAGTTGTTGACTTAGCATTATTTTCTGTTTTGTATTCAGAGAAAGATGGCTTCCCTTCTGGAACACCAGCAGTAAGTTAATATATTACTTCTTGTAGCTCTTGTTCTAACTTAAGTTACTCAAAACAAATATCAGTTTTTATTTAGCTTTCTAAAATAAATTACAGCCATCAGAAATAAATACTTAATATGTTTTAAGCTAGCCACTTGATTAAACAAATAAGGATCCCATATTAAGTAAACAGTTCCCTCAATTAGGAGGAAACAGTCTCTTTTGAGTTTTATGAAGACAAAGTGCAGTAATAAGAAATGTACCTACCTAGCACACACCTGGCATGTAGTAAGCTCTTTATAAAAATTAACGTCTTTTATTTCTTCAATCACCATTTTTGAAGGTGAATCTAGCTGTCTTAAATGACCAAAAATGACTGACTTACACAAATCCTACAGGATCTTTATTTTTGGTTTTAACAAACAAAGTGATTGGTTCCTTTTACGACTTAAGGGACATAAAATTGTCCATATAAAAGGTACAGATTTTCTCTTAAGAGAACTTGGTACTTACTGTAAACATTTCATAAACTTTTCTATAAGTTATAGGATTCCTTTTACTTTTTAAGTGATTAGAACCAATGAGGTTTTATCATTTTGAAATGAGCTATTAAAGAAATATATTTTTTCAAGTATGTTTATTGTTATATCTGACTTGTCTTCCTTGCTTTGTTCATGTGATTAATACAGCTGAGTACCAAGGGATCAGAAACTTCTGCAGTAGTAACAGAGGAAGATGATGATGATGAAGAGGCTGCTCCTCCTGTTATTGCCCCACGACCAGATCATACAAAATCAGTGCGTGTCTGGGTACTTGGACTGTGGTTGTCAGGGCATGTGTGTTTTTAAGAAACGGCAGTCTGTAGTTGTCTGCCAGTGATTAATTTTCCAAAAACCCTCAGTATGGGAAAATCTAATGAGGAGATCTTTACCTAAAAATCGTTAATCAAAAACTAGGTTTTTTGTTGTTGTTGTTGTTGTTGTTGTTTTTAATTAAAATTAAATGACTTCCTTAAAAGTTAAAGTAGTTACCTCATTGTTTCTCCTTTCTATATTACCCCTTCTCTTCCAGAGAATTCATCTATTTCTCTGGCTTTCTCTATTTTTCTCAGTGCAGATAACTGCTATATCTAAAACTTAAATCCTACTTCTTACCCAAATTGTGTAGATAATCTCCCACTTTACATTTCTCTTAGTGTCTTGGTGTCATTCAGGAGGCTGCAGAGAATGAAATTCCCACCGGATAGGGAACAGTTTAAAAAATAATAATCTTAGGGGCACCTGGGTGGCTCAATGGGTTAAGCCTCTGCCTTCGGCTCAGGTCATGATCTCAGGATCCTGGGATCGAGCCCCGCATCAGGCTCTCTGCTCAGCGGGGAGCCTGCTTCCCCACTCTCTCTCTCTGCCTGCCTCTCTGGCTACTTGTGATCTCTCTCTGTCAAATAAATAAATAAAATCTTTAAAAAAAAATAATGATCTTAGAGAAAGAGTCCTGTATTCCTGTGCCAGTACAAGGAAAGTGCGGGAAGGTGGTGTGCGGTGGAGTGCTGGCACAATCAGCAGGGAGGACTCTGAAGACTGCTGCTGCTGGGTCCTGATTAACAGTAAAGGGCTTTGTTTTCTGGCTTTACCTCCTAGAATTGGCTGTTTAAAATGAAATGGTAGAGCATTGGGTAATATATAAGACTGATGAATCACTGGCCTCTATCTCTGAAACCAATAATAGACTTTATGTTAATTTAATTTAAATAAAAAAGCTTAAAAATAATAAAAAAATGAAACGGTAAAAATCATCCTTGGTAAAAGGGTTTTTTTGTTCTTTGGGGGTTTTTTGGTAAAAGTTTTTATGAGAATTAATAGTTAATTCAACATCATGGTTTCTGTAATTTTGCTGTTTATTTCTCTTTTGTAGTAAGAATGCTGGCATATCCTTTTAGATCTGGTTAAACTTAAATTTCATCAGAGATCTGGTGTTTTGCTAGACAACTTTAAAAATCTATACATCATGTGTCAAAAGTGTTTAACATTTATTCATCTTCGTTACAGGTCTTTTATTAAGATAAGTTGAAAATATTATTCTCATTCTTCAGAACACTGGAGAAAACTAGTTTTGATTAAAAATCAAAGAACTGAATAGTGTACTAGTAAGAATACCTAAAAATACTTTGCCTCGGATCTCAGTAATGAGCTGTCTCTCTGCAGATTTATACACGGTCTGTAATTGACCCTATTCCTGCACCAGTTGGTGATTCTAATGTTGATAGCGGTGCCAAGTCTTCTGACAAACAGAAAAAGAAGACCAAAATGACAGATGAAGAGATTATGGAGAAACTAAGTATGTTACCTATTTTACATTATTCTTAAATTGTTAACAGTTCTTGACACATTTGGCTCAGATGGATTTTAATTTATACCCTGTGTTTTGGCTTAAGACATCAATTATAGGGGCACCTGGGTGTCTCAATCGGTTGGGTGTCTGCCTTCAACTCAGGTGGCGATCCGAGGGTCCTGGAATCCCGCTCTGCATCAGGCTCTGCTACTCCCTCTCTCTGTCTCTCTTTCTGTCAGATATATAAATAAAATCTTAAAGAATAAAAAGACATAAATTATAAATTGTTTCCTTCTAGGAACAGGTCACTTCCGTTAAAATCTGGTAAAGCCAAATTCATGCTTGTTTATTATGTATTGACTGTTGGGTAATATATGCGGTGATAAGTACCTTCGGGAGCAACACTTTTTCCCAAAGGGCCAAATCTGAGGGTTATGGTTGGAACCCTTATCAAAGGAGATTTGTATACATTTATATATACTTATAGTTTCTCAATACGAGAATACAAAATGTTCCCAAAAAACTAAACAATGTGGCCTTCCTGTATAGATATATGTGCAAACATTAAATGAATTTTTTTTTCTCTTCTCCCTTTTCATCCATTAACTGTCATTGGACTGAGTCAACCATTGGAAATAATGTATACAGTGCCAGGAAGAGGGTAGCAAGAATGTCCAATTACAAGTCTACAGCAACTATAGTTATAAAGAACACTGACATAGAGGGATCTAGGATCACGGAAAAGTACTAAGAAAAGTAACTAAAGTGGCTGTAGACCTGAGATTGGATACTGGGTTATTTGTGTGAGTTTCCGTAAGATGATCATACCTCCTTTTACCTTGAGCAAGTGAAAACTTAGCATGGTTTTCTCATGTTTTGGCTTGATGGTAATAAGAATATATTATAGTTTTATGTCCAAATACTAATCGGAAAACTGTTGCTTAGTTGTGACTTTGTGAACTTCCCTAAAACAGATATGATTAGTTAATACCAAAGTAGAGTAATCTTTATAGAAATAAGTGGTTTCCTAAATATATTGGAAGATAGAAGGTATGTGGGAAGAGTCAAAAAAGCCATTTAGGCTTATTTATTTGGATATCATTTATATATTATTTCTGATAATAAGTAGTTTCATAATTTACCATTAGTTCAGTACATTTCACTGGAGTATGAAAAGTAGAATGACCAACTTCTCGATTAAGACTGAACATCCTACATCCTGAGAACCCCTTTATTCTTAGCAGACTAAACACAGTTGGTCATTTTAAAGTGTTCATTTTTGAGAAAAAGGATAATTAAGACCTTAGCTAGGAGGTCCAACCTCATGGAAGTAATATGTCTTCTTGCTTCTGTTACTTTCTTAAGTTTCTTTAGTGTTCTGTGTTTGAAACATATGTGATTTTTTTTTTTTTAAGATTTTGTTTATTTATTTATTTATTTGTTTGACAGAGATAACAAGTAGGCAGAGAGGCAGGCAGAGAGAGAGGAAGGGAAACAGGCTCCCTCCCGAGCAGAGAGCTAGCTGCATGTGTGGCTCGATCCCAGGACCCTGGGGCCACGACCAGAGCTGAAGGCAGAGGCTTTAACCCACTGAGCCACCCAGGCACCCCAGCATACGTAATTTTTGAAAGTTGTGTTTGAAAGTTGTGTTTGAAAGTTGTGTTTGAAAACCAGTGTTCTCAAATCAGTAGAGTTTATTAAAAGAAGTCATGATATTAGTTTACAATTTGAAATGCTTGAGAGCTTCCAACTTTTTGTTGTTGTTTTTTGTTTAAAATAGGAACTATTGTGAGCATAGGTGACCCTAAGAAAAAATACACAAGATATGAAAAAATTGGGCAAGGGTAAGTATTGGTGACTGTATTAAACAGTATGGTAGTAATTCCTGGGTGTATAGTGTATCTCTTCTGCCTGTTGACATTGAGCACTTAGAGCATTCTATGCGTGGTATTCCTGGATTTGTGTAAATAAGTAATGTATTTATTTCTACCTGATGTTACAAAATTGACCTATTGAGCAATGACGTACATTGTTTTTTTCTTAAATGTTGTTTCCCATTGGTGGTTAAGAGATTAGATGGAAAAATTGACCACCAAATATATATTTTTTGACTACCAAATATAATAAAAAGACAATAAGAACATTAACTACAAGATGATAGGCAATTTTATTGCCTAATAAAATTGTGTATTTAATCACGTTATTGAGTATTGAAGTTTGAGTCTACTGATCTGATTTTGTCCAGTAATTTGTGTTTTTAAACTTGTTTCTGTTGCCTGGAAGCAAATGAACATTTTGAATTTTTATTATTAATCTCTGGATAGTATTCTGTGAATTTAGAAAGAGAGCTTAAGTCTTTTTTGAAAACCTCTTTATGAATTTTGTTCTAAAAACTAAATTAGGTGGGGTTCCTGGGTGGCTCATTCAGTTAAGCATCTGGCTCGATTTCTGCTCAGCTCATGATCTCTGGGTTGTGAAATCAGCTCCTCATGCAGCTCCATGCTGGGTGTGGAGCCTGCTTAAGATTGTCTCTCTTCCTCTCCCTCTGCCTCTCCTCCACCTCTACCTCTCTTTAAAAAAAAAAAAAAAAAAAACTAAATTTCGTTGCATAACTGGTTTAATAACAAAAATTGAAAATCATCTTAATATTCTTGAGCATTATGATGGATAAATTTATCCAATATATCCATTTATCCAATATATCCATTAATATATTGAATAATATAAATAATAGTAATGAGGGAGCAAGTATAAGACCCACCCTAAAGCCAGTGTTAACTTAAGAAAGCAGATCTCAAAACATAAAATAAAAAATAAGTTTAAAAAATTAAAAAGCAAATTGCAGAAAAATACATAAAACGAAGCCATTTATAAGAAGTTGTAAAAATTACTTTGAATATATTTTATAGTGATACACACCTAGGCCATTGATAGACATAAAGTGTAGACAGATGCATGGAAAGGATGCGCATCAACTGCAGAATAAACACCAAACACCGATTACCTTTGGGAGCATGGAAGGATGCCTTTGGGAAGCACGTGCAAGGACTTCAGATTTATTCATTGGTTTTTGTTTCTTAAGCATGGATGTAGATCCATGAGTATGTATTTTTTCTTTCCTTTATCTTTTTCCTACATTTTCGTAGGTATATTTATGACAAATTTCTAACAAGTTTCAGCTAGGAGGATTGCCTTTTTCTTATTTTTTTTCCCTTCTGTGCTTGCTTTTACTCCTTTTTAAAAATGTTAAGTCTTAAATGTTCTTTAATCCCTTTCTAGTTCTAAGTATAAAGTCTTCAGATATATAAATGATAGTGATTTAGAAACCTTAAATCTGGCTATGTCTTTTTTCCCCCTAGGGCTTCTGGTACAGTTTTCACTGCTACTGATGTGGCATTGGGACAGGAGGTAGCTACTTTTTCATACTTCTGGGTGTTACCATTAGCTTTTAGTATAAGAGGAAACTAGATAAACCTATGAATAATCAATGGGAATTTTTTTTTTCAGTTTAATATGTTGAAAGAATTACTCTGTATTTTATAGCACTTTTCTTAATAGGGAAAAAAGAAGAAATTATGTATTGAGTTTTATAAATAAGCAGATCTTTAAAAAATTATTTTTCCAGCTTGGAATGAAAAGAGGATTAATTCCTGGCATTGGTATGACCTTGAGTTGGGTAATCAGCTTCAGGAGTAATCTTGAAGTAATTAGGCTCTAAGTATTACAAAGTATTGTTCATAGGCAGTGTGGAAGTAAAAGTATTACCTGTCAGTAAGTTACAGTCTCATTGTATAATGTAGTAGATACACAATAAAGTAAATCATTATCTGGTTGGTGTTTGTAATTTTCTGAGAGAATTAGGAGACTTGTTCTGATTTTTTTTTTTTAATTTGTTTCCATCATAGGTTGCTATCAAACAGATTAATTTACAGAAACAGCCAAAGAAGGAATTAATCATTAATGAGATTCTGGTGATGAAAGAATTAAAGAATCCCAACATAGTTAACTTCTTGGACAGGTAAATACAATTATTTCTTAAACAGTGGGGGGAAAAAGTAGAAATTTTACATCTTGTGGTTTAGAGCTTACTCAGGCACTTGATCAGAGTAGGTGTCAGTGTTGATAAGTAAGCTTGAAGGAGGAAGAGAAGTAAAAGAAAATATAGCACATTGCAGGGGCACCTGAGTGGCACAGTTGATTAAGTGTCTTACTTTTGGTTTCAACTCAAGTCATGATCTCCAGTTCATGGGATCAAGCCTGGATAGAGCCAGGCCTTGGGCGCCATGCTCAGTGCGGGAATCTGCTTAGGATTCTCTCCCTCTGCCCCTCCCTCCTTATTCACCCTCCCCGCCATGTGCGCACACTCGTTAGCTCTCTAATAAATCTTTAAAAAAAGGCTGGGGGGGTACATTGTACTTTAGCAGGCTTTTTTCTACATGTATATCACCTGGCAAGTAAGGGAGAACAGTTAAATGAAAGACATTACTGCTGGTGCTTATATTAATTACAAATGATCGGAAACATTAAGGAAATGAGCTGTGATTCATGTGTTGACTGACAGCAGTGCCTGGCCACATGGTTTTTAAACGTTCAGATCATGTTTCTATTTTAGATCCTGTCTTTCATGGGCAAATAGTTTGTCAAAACCTCATTTAAGAATTGATGTTAAATAATAGAACAAAGAGCAGAATAGAAAATTATATTCTACTATTATATGGGGATTGTTAAGCAGTTACATATATGCAAATGAAAGAATTGAAAAATAAATGAAAATTAAAATAGTGATTGTGGTGGAGATAGAAGATTATAGGTGATTTTCTTATTTCCACATTTAAATGTATTTAGAACAGGAAAAAGATAATACATTTTTAGATTTTAGCCCTAGTAATGGAGGCCATGTTCATAAAAATCAATTTTCTAGGTCTGTTGCCCTGCTTTTGAAAGTACTATGTCAAATGGGTATTGCAGGGTAGGTAAGATAAGCCATAGCTTTGGAATCCATTACACTTGGCTTCTGATTCTGGTTCTGTCACTTACTAGCTATGTGAACTTGGATGAGTAACTTCTTCAAGCCTCCATCTCTTCATCTGTAAAACAGAACAAATGATTCCTACCTTACAGTGTTACATTAATTGAAACGATCAAGTTACAATTGTAGGCTAGCTCTGAAATCACTCAGAAAAGTCCTAGTGCCTGTCAGTTACTTTCCTGAACTGTGGGGTTGCAGCTGGCCGGTTTTCTTCCTGGCCCTCACAGCTTCCAGCTTTCTAGCTTCCTGATTAGGGAGTCTGACATTTAAATTCTTCAGCGCAGAGTGGTGTGAAAGTAAAAACGCGCGTGTATTTTGTGTGTTTTTCCTTGTTTTTTTAGTTACCTGATGGGAGATGAATTGTTTGTGGTAATGGAGTACCTTGCTGGGGGATCGCTTACTGATGTTGTGACAGAGACCTGCATGGATGAAGCACAGATTGCCGCTGTCTGCAGAGAGGTGAGTGCGCTCCCTTTCCGGTAAGTTACAGCCATGCGTACTTAGGAGGTTAAAAAAAAACGAGGAGAGTTTTCGCACAGGTGATTTTTACTATGTGCAATACTTTCTCTACATACTCTGTGCAGGTTGTCTCTATACCATTTAATCCTTCCTGTGCATGCTAATTGTGGAATAAAGTATGGATTTTTGAAGAGCCCAGCTCACAGGTATATTTCAGGGAGTTCGTCATTAGAACTTATCCCAACAGAGTACTTTTAAGAGTGAAAGGAAAGGCCTCTCAACAGTGGAAACAAGGACTGTCTCTCACAAAGCAGGACACATGCTCACCTTAAGTATTAAGTCTGCTTCTGGCTTTATTAATCTCCTCAGAGGTGAAAAGCTAGGTGTTTTTTGATATTCACTATTTAATTTTTAGACATACCATTGCTTAAGCCAGTAGAATTCTGCCAAATTGCCTAAGTCAAAACTAAAACTAAAAATTTTTATTTCTGAGTTAATTATGCTCTACCAAAGGGGTAGACCATTTGGTTGTTTCAGGAGGGGAGGAAATAAGAACTCTTTAACAGTTATGAATATGGTATTTTAGTAACATAGCTCTAACAAAGAGTGGTCACTTAAAAGCTGACAAAAACTTAAGAATATATCCATACTTAATTTGTTTCTCTAATAATTTCTTTTTATAATTGTTTTAAAAATTATTTTAGGAGTTCCTCAAATTGTGACAAATTTGTTTCTGTTGTACAAGTGTTTTGGGGAGGATTTGTTCTCAAGAATCTGCTTAAATGCTTGGTATATGCAGAACTGAGCCTGGGTGGCTCAGCTGGTTAAACATCTTCCTTTGGCTCAGGTCATGTTCTCAGGTTCCTGGGATCAACTCCCACACTGAGAAGTCCCTGCTTCTCTCTGTCTTCTGCTCCCCCTGCTTGTGCTCTCTCTCTCTCTCTCTGACAAATAAATAAAATCTTAAAAAAAAAAAAAAAAGAAATGTTTGGGGGTTACCTGGGTGGCTCAGGTCCTGGTCTCAGGGTCCTGGGATCAAACCCCTCATGGGGCTCTCTGCTGAGGCCCGCTTCCTCCTCTCTCTCTGCTTGCCTCTCTGCCTACTTGTGATCTCTCTGTCAAATAAATAAAAAAAAAATCTTAAAAAAATGCTTGGTAAATGTAGTACAGTTTATCTGTCTTTCCTTGAATGGATAGTAGAATATCTTAAATGAGATTTTTAGTTGTTACTCATAAAGTACTGTATTTTGTTGTTCTCCTCTAGTGGGGGTAAGAAATAAAAATACAACTTTTTCCAAGCTTGCATTTTATATTCAGTTAATATTCAAAAACAGGGGCAAGCAGATCTTAAAACTCTAATCTTGTTCTTGAATTTTAAGGAAGGGGGCAGAGTTTTTCCTTACTTCTGACTGTGCTTTCTGAAACATGGCATAAGAGGAAACTTACTCTTTCATCAGTGGTGTCTAAGTTGTCGAAATCACTTTATGTAAAATCTGCTCTAAAAGAAATGAAAAAAATATCCTAACATCACATCAGTGAACAGCTGGATAGAACTGGACCTCCCAGGTTCTTACCTACTTTTCAGGGGCTCGATTAGAATTCTGAAGCAATGCTTTAGGCCATAAGTACTGACTCACTTCCTTTAGACTTTTCAGGGACTGTTTCATTGATAGGTGTTTTTCTTGGTTAGTGTTTACAGGCATTGGAGTTTTTACATGCTAATCAAGTAATCCACAGAGACATCAAAAGTGACAACGTGCTTTTGGGGATGGAAGGATCCGTTAAACTTAGTAAGTAGCAAATGATTAAGTAACATTTATTACTATAGTTCTGCCTTTTGTTTAAGTAAAAAGAAACCTATTAATATTTTTGTGACTTAATATATGGAAGAGGAGGGAGAAAATCGTAAAGAATGTGGACTCTGAGCTGGACAGCTTGGGTTTAAATAGCAGATCAGCTACTACTTGCTGAATAATTTGGGGTGAGTTATTTAATCTCTGTATTTATGTTCTCAGATGTTAAGGAAAATAATAGTTACTGTCTCAGATATATAATATAGTTACTGTCTCAGTTACTCTGAGAACTAAAAATGTAAAGCACTGAGGAACAGTGCCTGGGATTGTCCTCATGTTGGTACTGTCTTCTAAAGATAAGCTTGAATTTGTCTCTGTTATTAGGGTAAATCTTTCTCATTGTGCTCTTCAGCTTTCTTAGGATTTGGTAGAGCATGGCCCATTTGGGGGAGGCTTTATGACCCTGACCTGAAAGATGACTAGAAACAAAACCTCTGTTCTTAATTATCTTCTGTATCAGACTTGATACAATCATGGGGGGGAAAGTCCTGGACTCTGCTGGCTGTAATCTGTCAGTTTCAACCACTGCCACGTGGAGGATTCAAGAAGAACTTCTGTTGAGGTTCCTCCAACTATGCAAAATTCAAGGCATTTCTTGGATCAGCAGATCAAAATTTTTTCCTTCTGTTCTGTTGGAGTGTTTGACTCCTTTTTCAATATCTCTTTTTTTAAGATATTTCTTCTGGGTATTGTTCAACCACAGGAAAGGGGTTCTACCAGATGGTCAAAAAATATGATTACTAATCTTAATCAGCAGGCAAAATAGAAATGGACATTCTCATACTTTTTTGGTGGATACACATGTAAGCTGACTTAGACTTTTTTGGATAGATTTATCCTGGCTTTTCCACATACTAGATGAATGATCTTGGATAATTTACCTAAAAATATGTATGCCTTAGTTTCCCAGTTTGTAAAATGAGAATAATATTAATAAATGTACCTATCTCAGTGTTATCATGAGGATTAGGTGTGTTGATTTCCTATAAGATACTTGGAATAGTACCTGGTTTGTTACAAGTACCCAATTTTAGCTATAAATATGATTTAACTGAACAATTGCTCACTTAGTATTCTCTTGGATAAAATTATTGAACATATGCACAACAGTAAATACAAAGTTGTTCTCTGTAACATTGTAAAGAACAACAAAAAGTACCTTAAATGTCTAGCAGTATGGGAATGGTAAATTATAATTTTGTTACTTTGTAATACTGTGTGGTTATAGTAATGAGGTAGATCAACGTTTACAACTATGGAAAAATCTCTAAAAATAAATTTTAAAAAACAATTTACTGGAGCACTTGGCTGACTTAGTTGGTAGAGCATGTGACTTTTCATCTCAGAGTGGTGAGTTCAAGCCCCATGTTGGGGGTAGAGTTTACTTTTTTTTAAAAAGCTGTTTAACAGAGTGTCCTAACTAGGTCGAATAAACTATTCAGTTCACAGGTGATGTTTGTACCTGTGTAAATTCATAACAAAAAGTCCAAAGCTTATAAACTTAAATGTTAGTAGTAGTTGAGTTTGAAATAGAATAGGTCTGTAGAAGGGAGGAAAAAAATTCTAGATTCTCATCCCACTAAATTTAACACTCGTTGCTAACCTAGGCTTTCTGTGCCTATTGCAAAATGAGTAGAGTAAGCTGGTGAGGACCTTTTTAGGTACAGTTGCAGTTAAAGCTGTTCTTTTTCTAGGCTGTCTGCTAGGTCAGATACTTAGTAATTCTGGCTTCTGTTTGTTTTCTTCAAAAATAGTTCCCATTTCCTGACCTTTTTACCTGATTTGTAGAATTTTAGTTTTGATGCTCACCTTTGGTAACTTTCCTTTTTCAACTTTATTAATATTTTTGGGATAATTCTTTAGAATAAAAGACCACCTGATCATTTGTCCTTTGCTTGTGGGAAATAAAAGTAAACAAAGTGAGAGTATATAACATCATCAAGATACTTGGAAACCCATTCTGCATTCTACATTGTACCTTGGAAACCCATTCTGGCTTACTTTTTTTTTTTTTTTTTTTTTAAGTAAGCACTATGCATAGCGTGGGGCTTTAACACGACCCGAGAACAAGAGTCACATGCTCTACGGACTCTTCAGTAGCCAGGTGCCCTTGGTTTACTTTTTGAATACAGTTTTTAAAAAGAAGAGGCTGGATAGTCAAATGTAATTAATTAAGTCATCTATCATGAGCTCTTAGATAAAAGTATCCATGGGCACCATTAACTATAGATATGTTTTGTTTTGTTTTATAGCCGACTTTGGGTTCTGCGCCCAGATCACCCCTGAGCAGAGCAAGAGAAGTACCATGGTTGGAACGCCATACTGGATGGCACCAGAGGTGGTTACACGGAAAGCTTATGGCCCTAAAGTGGACATATGGTCTCTGGGTATCATGGCTATTGAGATGGTAGAAGGAGAGCCTCCATACCTCAATGAAAATCCCTTGAGGGTAAGAGCAATTAAACACCAGCCTTATTTTTAGAAAAACACATTTCTTCAGAACATTTATTTATAATCTGATTGCACCAGCCACTAGGCAAAAATTTAGGATAAAAGTCGATATAACCTAGTCTCTGCATCTAAAAATATTTGCTTCTTCTGGATTATTGAGTTGAATGTGTTACGTAAAGAGTTTGTAGATTTTTAGTAAACTGTATGGTATTAAATTTTGCACTTAAGTAAGACTTTGTTTACTTTTCCGCAAAGGATCTCTAGATGTACTCTTCAGATAGTCAGCTTTGAACCTTGGCCCCTGTACTGCCAGGTACACAGGAGAGGAGAACAAGGTCACATCTATAAGAAATCTGTGTAGATGGCAATGTTAAAGCTCACAGTCAAACAAAAGAGCGAGGGTCCTGAGTTATAAATGGGGTTGGTAGACTTGAAACAATTAGGCGTTTCAGCAGCGGAGGTGGAGAGTTGAGGAGTTCATTCATTCTTCTTTCTGTCTGTCTTTTTCCTTCTACTTCTACTTTTAAATGACCATATATGGCTCAATATCATTAGTTACTAAAGAAATGCAAATCAGACCCCAAAAGGATACTACACCACACCTATAAAAATGACTGTAATCAAAAAGATGGACAGGGGCGCCTGGGTGGCTCAGTGGGTTAAGCTGCTGCCCTTCGGCTCAGGTCATGATCTCAGGGTCCTGGGATCGAGTCCCACATCAGGCTCTCTGCTCAGCAGGGAGCCTGCTTCCTCCTCTCTCTGCCTGCTTCTCTGCCTACTTGTGATCTCTCTCTGTCAAATAAATAAATAAAATCTTTAAAAAAAAAAAAAAAAAAAAGATGGACAATAGGGGCACCTGGATGGCTCAGTGGGTTAAAGCCTCTGCCTTCAGTTCAGATCATGATCTCAGGGTCCTGGAATTGAGCCCCGCATCCGGTCTTCTGCTCAGCAGGGAGCCTGCTTACCCTCCTCTCTCTCTGCCTGCTTCTCTGCCTGCTTGTGATCACTGTCTGTCAAATAAATAAATAAAATCTTAAAAAAAAAAAAAAGATGGACAATAAGTGTTAGTGAAAAATGTGAAGAAATTGGAACCCTCATACATTGCTAGTGGAAATGTAATATGGTGCATGCAGCACTTGAAAAACAATTGGACAATTCCTTCAAAAGTTAACATTGAGTTACCATATAACCTAGTTATTTGACTGCTAGATATATACCCAAGAGAATTAAAAGCATACATCCACACAAAAACTTGTACACAAATATTTGAAACAGCATTATTCATAATAGTTCAAAGGTAGAAACAATCCAGATGTGCATCACCTGATGAATGAGTGAGTAAAAGTGGTACATCAAAAAAAGTGGTATATCGATGCAATGGGATGTTATTTAGTCATAGTGAAAGTAATGAAGGACAGATACAGACAACATTAAACCTGAAAGCATTATGTTAAATGCAGGAAGTCCTACACAAAAGATCACTTATGATGTGACTCCATTTGCAGTCAGTTTTTGTCATTCATGGTAATTAGGTTTTGCAAAGCCACAGATAACTGAATTAACCAATTAAATGCTGAACTATTGCTGCTAGGGGAAATACAGGGTTGGGTTCCTGCAAGCCTGTGGTCACATTTGTTTTTTAAGGTTTCATTTACTTACTTTATTTGAGAGAGAGACTGAGTATGTGAGTGTCAGGGAGGAGAAGAGGGAGAGAAGCCCAAGCAGACTCCCCGCTGAGTGCAGAGCCAACTCAAGGTTCAGTCCCATGACCCTCAGTTCACGACCTGAGCCGAAATCAAGAGTTGGCGCTCAACCAGCTGAGCCACCCAGGCGCCCCAGCTTATAGTCAAATTTTTGTCAACTGATCAGTCCATAACCTTGCTTGATGTGTTTCTTCTTAAAGCCATTTTCATACATATTGTTGATTGAGTAATGTTGAAGTCACAGCTGGTATACGTAACACCTGAATGAAGCTTTCCAAATGTGTTTTCTCCACAAGGTGCATCACAGCCTCCTTGCACTTAGGACACCAGACGACACATCAGCGCCATGCTTTTTTGCCTCTTGGCGCATATCCATAAATGACCACAGAAGCACTGAGAGTATTGGTTTGGGGGGTTAAACAAATTTTAGCATGAGTAGGTGAGTTTACATAGAAGGAATCTGCAAGTAATGAGGATCAACAACATATGAAATCTCTGAATAGATATATTTATTTATCTATATATATAAATAAATAGAATAGGCAGATCCATAAAGATAGGAGATTAATGGTTTCTAGGAACTGAGAAGAGGGAAGAAGGAATAACTACAATACACGTGGGTATTCTTTTTAGAGGGATAAAAATGTTCTGGAATTAGTTGTCATGGTTGTACAGCTTTACGAATACACTAAGAACACTGAATTACACACTTTACAAGGGCGATTTTTGTAGTACGTGGTTTACCCCTTAATGAAGCAGTTATTTTTAAAAGTTCTTAAATTACCATGTATGACTATAGGCTTACTGTCAGACTCTCTTTTTCCTAATTTTTTTCCAACTAAGTTGGATTTACTATAAAGCGGGCTCCAGAGGCCAAGTAATTGGTATGTGTAGGAGAGGTCCTTTCTGGGTGGCATTGGATTTTGATGCTCTTTTTCCTGAATGTGTTTCATCTCCTTGCAAAAAAAAAAGTTCAGGTGAGAAATTAAGTACTTCTATAGAGGTGATTAGCTTTAGAACACTTTTGGGACAATTTTTAAAACCCTCTCATTTCATTCATTTAACAAATATTGATTCAAATACCTGCTTTGTGGTAGACACCATACAAAGTGCTTTCTACTGACAAAAATTCCTGCCCTCACCATTTCCTGTATGGCTCAGTGGATTAATTGTCTTCCACTCAGCTTGTGATTTCAGGGTCCTGGGGTGGAGTCCCATGTGTGGCTCCACACTTAGTGGGGAGTCTGCTTGTCCCTCTGCCCCTCGCCCTGCTTGTGCGCTCTCTGTCTCTCAAATAAATAAAATCTTTTTAAAAAATCTTGCCCTCATAGAAAGTAGAAAGAAAAAATAAGAATAATATGTAATATATTAAGTGATAGAGACTAAGTGCTGGGACTGGTAGGGAGGGAGTCAAGAGAATGTTTGGTTTCACAAGAGTACTTGGAGAGGGCTTCACTAGAGTGACATTAGAAGATATAAGGTAAGAGAGTTATACCAAGTTACCAAAGGGAAGAACATTCCAGTCAGAAAGAATAGCACCTGAAAGGCCCTGAAGCAGAGGCATGTTTGGTATATTCAGAGAGCATTGAGGATTTCCACCGTAGCTAGTGTGCAGGGAGCATACAGCAGGAGGAAAAAGGTAGATCAGTGAAGAAATGGTACCAGACTATGTAGTGCCTTTTCAGGACTTTATAAGAATTCTGGCTTCTACATAGGTAAGACAGGCAAACAACTGGAGAGTTTGGAGCAGAGATGTTAAATGGTCTTACTTGTATTTTAATAGGATCACTCTGGCTACTCTGTTGAGAAAAGATTTTCAAGTGAGGCAGAGATAGATCTAGGAAAACCAGTTAGAAGACAAGACATAATGGTACCTTAGACCAGAATCGTATCAGTAGAGGTGGGAAGTAGTAGAAGTAGTTGGATTACAGATATATTTTAAAAGGAGAGCTTATCTGGGGGAGAGAGAGAGAGAGAGATGACTCTAAGAGTTTGGCCTAAGCAACTGGAATGATGAAATTCAAGTTCACCTTAACTGAATTGGGGAAGGCTGCAAGTAGAGTGGTGTGTGGGGGTGGCAGGTGGGACATCAGGTGGTAACATTTTAGCATGTTTTAGACATGTCAAGTTTGTAGTGCCTACTAAGACGTCCAAGTGAGGGGCTGCCTGGGTGATTCAGTCAGTTAAGCATTCAACTCTTGGTTTTGGCTCAGGTCATGATCCTCAGGATTGTGAGATCTAGCCCTGCAACGGCCCAGCCTCAGTATGGAGTCTGCTTCAGATTTCCTCTAC
This sequence comes from Mustela erminea, assembly GCF_009829155.1. Classification (NCBI taxonomy): domain Eukaryota; kingdom Metazoa; phylum Chordata; class Mammalia; order Carnivora; family Mustelidae; genus Mustela; species Mustela erminea. The sequence continues at coordinate 103,361,719 of NC_045614.1, forward strand.
CTCTCCCTCCCCTCTTGCACACATGGCTCAAGTGCTCGCCCTCTCTCTCAAAATAAATAAATAAATTTGGGGGAAGAGACATCCAGGTGAATATCTTGAATAGGCTGTTGGGTATGGCCATCTAGGATCAGGCCTGAGGTGTAAAATTGAGACTTGTTAACTACAGAAATTGAAGTTATATTGAATATTGAAGTTATAAGATCACCAGGCCAAGTAGGCATAGACAGACAGTAGAAAGGATTCAGCTTGCATCCTGAAGCATTCGATCCATAGTTAACACTTGATGTAGCAGACCAGCAGAGGAGAATAAGGAGGAATGGCTGGAGAGGTACACAAAACCAAATAAATACATGCTCTTGATTCTCCATGCAAAAAGCAAGGGAGATACCAGCTTGTCAGTAACCACAGCTAATCAAGTAAGTTGAGGACTAAAATGATCATTCAAGTTGGCAGTGTGTGAATGTAATTGTTGGAAGCTTAGCAAGCAGGAAATTCTCCTTCCTGTCAAGATAGAGTAACAGGTATCATTCACCACGCTTGCCTAAAGTAAAACAGCAAAAATTAGCATAGGTGAAACAATGGTTTGCAAGACACTGGACATCTGTGAAGAAAGTGATCTCCAAAGGTGGGAAAGGCTTGAGGTGAGCACTGTGATTGGTCCAGCTTAATGTATTGAGAGGGTTTTAAGCCCTGTGCAGGGAGGAAGAACCCAGGTGGGACACATGGCCTCCTTGAATTAAGGAGAAGGAGTTTAAAGTCTGAGGAGACCAAGTTGGCTAGAGTTTACAAGACCGAGATCAGGAGAGGAGAAAGTCTCATAGAAGATTCCGGAATCTGTGGAGTCCCCTTGAGCATTCAGCAGACACTGGTGCATCTCTGTGAATAATCTACCCAAGGTCAGGGGTATACCCATATAAGATTGAGGAAAATAGTGCTTGGTGCTCACACAGAGGCTGGGAATAGTGCCTGCTTCTGTCAGCCACAGTGGAAAACCTTATAATGCACAGGATATTGAATAGAAGACTCAAGAGAGTCTTGCTTCACTGGTGGGAAATAATTACCCCTAGACTACCTGCTGCTATAGTCCAGCTAACCCATCTGAAAAACAAGACCTGAAGAGATCCCAGGTAACTTGTGTTGCAGAACAAAACTCAAGAATACTTACAGGAATATGGAAATACCCAGCAGCCAACAAGCACGTAAATATCCAGAGTTTATCGGGCAGACAGAAGAGTAGGAAAGTACAACCCATGATGAGAAAACCCATTGCAGCAGACCAGAACTGACAGAAAGAAGAGCACACAAAGTCATTAAAGCAGTTTTTGTAACTGCATTCCATATGTTAAGGGTAGCAGCGTTTGGAGCGAATAGGGACAGAAATGAAATTTTTAGAAAGATGAAAAATAGCAATAGTAAGACAGCTTCAGGTGTTCTAATACATGTGTAGCCAAGTTTGGGGGGGAAATCAAGACTTCTGCAGCCAGCAATATCTTTTTAAAAACTGAGGTGAAATAAAGATTTTTCTAGACAGACAGTGAAAGCATTTATTACCAGCAGATCTACAATAGAAGAAATACTAAAGGAAGTCTTTCAAGCAGAAAGAAAATGGTAATAGTGCTCTATAAAAAGAATCGAAGAGTGCTAAAAATAGTAACTGTGAGTAAATACATGATTTTTTTCCTTCTGTACATATCTTTAAAAGGTAAAACCTTACATGAAAAAAAAACTTTACATGAAAGTAATAATGGAGGGGGAGGAAAAGAACATAAATAAAAGTAAAATGACAAAAGCATAAAGCTGAGGGGGAGAACCGTAAGATTGATGCAGTCTGTGGGAACTGGTGTAATAATGAGATGGTTGTGAAAATGGAAAGACACATCCTCTCACCTCTTCAGCAAGCCCTAAAATAAAGAATGAATTACACCTGGTAAAATTCAGCTAAGGAGATAAAATAGGATCATAAGTCATACTGAATTAAAGAGAAGAGCTCACACTTAGAAATTCATGAAAGGGGCAAGGGCCATCTGAAAGCGCTCTGGTGGCCAAAGATGCAGCAGTTTGAACCACAAAATAAAATAGTAAGGGATAGTAACCCGCAGTATAATGGTTATGTGTCTGTGCTGATATAAGTAAGTGAGTAAATAAGTGAGGCAGAAGGGACAAATCTCATGAGAACTCCAAATAATTTATGTGGTTGTTCCCCCTTAAGGCAGATAGAGCATAACTCCCCACTCCTTAAGTATAGACAGCACATAGTGATTTTCTTCTGAAGAGCAGAGTATTAAAAGTGGAGAAAAGAGTAACTTAGAAGAAGAGAAACCTGACAAGCACAGACCTCAGATAAGGTCAACGTACAGTTATAAATTAATTTGGTAGTATGTACTTTTGATATGATGCAGTGAAAATGGCACTCTTTAACTGTGATCTTCGTTCCCAAAGCCCATATTCAGAGTCTGTAATCACAAGGAAAACATAAAATTCCAGTATCGGGCATTCGACAGTATAAAAACTGACCCAGTACTCCTCCACACTGTCAAGGTCATCAAAAGCAAAGGAAAGTTGAAGAAATTGTCGCAGCCAAGAGGAGCTAAGGAGACATGAGTGTCCTGAAACAGAGCAGAGAGTGGGATAGTGAGTGAAACGGGGAAATACGTAGTAGGAATGCTGGACGTCCTGTGGGACTGTTAATGACGAGGTGAATGATGCCAGTCATCAGGAATGTATCTTTTTCTTCCACTGTCCTTAGCTGTACAGGTACAGGCAAAGGATAAGCAGTTTTAATGTTTAGCAAAGTGAATGCTGTGAAGTACAAGAGGATCAGAGGCGATTATGATGAACACTGGAAGATCAGTGGGATTTATGTTTAGCAGAGTCAAAGGGATTGCTGGTGTTGGGGGCGCCCAGAGTGAAATAAGTAGGAGGTAAAGAGCAGCTGCATATTCAGGCTTGTGGTCATGAGTACTGATGGTGAGGCACACAGGCTGTGACTCTAGGCTTGTGTGGCTGAGGGAAACCAAAAGACAAGAGCATGGGAGAAGATGAGGGGAAGGAACTCTCAGCAGCCTCTCAAGCTGTTGAAATCCCTGGGAGTTATGAGTACTGTTAGAGGCGATGACAGCAGTGTTTGGTAGATGTGGTGGAGATGAGTCTGCAAGCCTGGGAGTTCTGCAGGACAGGGTAGGTATCTCAGAGAGGCAATAAGAAGCCACAAGGACCCTCCTTCTCTAGGTGCAGTGGCGCAAAGTCTGGGAGGGAACGGTGACCCCTAGAGACCACTATGGATGAGGCAGTCCTTCAGGGGAGAGCCAAGCCTTAGTAGATGAGGTAGGACTTAGAGGAAGGGTAGTTTAGAGAAGGGGTAGGGTAATGGTATGGAAAAAATGAAGGCAGAAAGGGGAGTGTGCAGTGCCAGATGGGCATTAGAGTGCAGATAGCGAGGAAATGGGCACACCCATATCCTGATGGTTTGAGCGTCAGTATCCCTTTTTTGATGGCATTTTGGTTATACTGCAGAAATGTGAAATAATTCAGGAGAAGATACAGGCGACCTTGGGTTTGGCAGTGTTTTTAGATCAAAAAGCATGATCCATCCATGAGAGAATAAATTGATAAATTGGACTTCATTAAAATTGGAATCATCCTGGCTGGCTCAGTTGGAGGAGTGTGCTACTGTTAATCTTGGGATCGTGAGTTCAAGCCCCATGTCAGGTATAGAGATTACTTAAATAAATAAAATTTAAAAAAAAGAAAATGGGAATCTTCTTTCTGAGAAAGACACTATTAAGAGAATGGAAAGACAAGTCACAGACTGGGAGAAAATATTTGCAAAACACCCATCTGATAATCAGATGCTGTCCAAAATATATAAAGAGCTCTTCAAACTTCAACAATGAGAAGATAACCTAATGTAAGAATGGATAAAAGATCTCAACAGACAGTTAAAGAAGATAACGCAGATGGGGTTCCTGGTTGGCTCAGTCGGTAGAGCAAGAGTACGACTCTTAATCCCCGGGTCATGAGTTCAGGCTCCATGTTGGGCATGGAGATTACTTAAATAAATACTAAAAGAAAAAAAGAAGATACAGATGGCAAGTAAGCATATAATAAGATGCTCAACATCATGCAGTTAGGGAATTGCAAAATTTAAAAAACAGTAAGATACACACCTATTAGAATGGCCTGAACTTTTTTTTTTTTTTTAAGATTTTATTTATGAAAGAGCATGAGGGGGGACAGGTCAGAGGGGAAATCAGACTCCCCACGGAGCAGGGAGCCTGATGTGGGAGTCGATCCCATGACTCCAGGATCATGACCTGAGCTGAAGGCAGTTGCTTAACTAACAGCCACCCAGGCTCCCCAAGCCTAAAAATTTTTAATGGCAGTACCAAATGCTGGTTAGAATGCAGAGCAGTAGCAACTCGCATTCCTAGCCAGTGGAGATGGAATATGGTACAGCCACTTCAGAAGACATTTTGGCAGTTTCTCATAAAACTAAAGATGCTCCTAACATGCAGTTCACAGTTGTGCTCCTTATTACTTACCTAAATGAGTTGGAAATTGATGTTCATGCAAAAACCCTCACACAGGGACGCCTGGGTGGCTCAGTTGGTTAAGCAGCTGCCTTCGGCTCAGGTCATGATCCCAGCGTCCTGGGATCGAGTCCCACATCGGGCTCCTTGCTCCGCAAGGAGCCTGCTTCTCCCTCTGACTCTGCCTGCCACTTTGCCTGTGCTCGCTCTTGCTCTCTCTCTTTGACAAATAAATAAATAAAATCTTAAAAAAAAAAAAACCCTCACACAAATGTTTATAGCATCTTTATTCATAATTGCCACAAATGAGAAGCAGCCAACCAAGATGTGAAGAACATATACTTTATTTAAAAAGCATGAGTGTATAAATAGACTGTGGTACATCCATACGGTACAATGTCATTCCATGACATTAAAAAGATAAACAAAAACTGCAAAAAGACATGGAAGAACCTAAAATGCATATTGCTTAGTGAACAAATCCAGCCTAACACAGCTACATACTGTATGATTTCAGCTATAGAGACTAAAAAAGATCAGTCGTACTCTCTAAAATAAATAAATCTTTAAAAACAAAAAAAAAGTGGGAGGGGGGTACCTGGGTGACACAGTCAGTTAAGCCTCTGACTCTTGGTTTTGGCCCAGGTCATGATCTCATGATCATGAGATCAAGCCCAGCGTTGGGCTCCACACTGAGCATGGAGTCTGCTTCAGATTCCTTCTCCCTCAGGCTGCCCCTCCTGCTCATGCTCTCTCTTCTCTAAAATAAGTATGTATGTGTCTTTGGAGGGAAAAAAAATTCAGTGGTTACCAGGTATTTTTGGGGGTGGGGTGGGGAAGATGAATGAGTGGAGCATAAGGGATTTTTAGGACAGTGAAATTGTACTGTATGATATTATAATGTCAGAAACATGACAGTATGCATTAGTCAAAATCCATGGGACTATACAGCACAAAGTGTGAACCCCAGTGTAAACCAGAGACTTATTTAATGAAGATGTACCAGAGACCCTTAACTGTGCAGAACAAACTGAAGGTTGCTGGAGGGGAGGTGGATGAGTAGGGGAATGGGTTAAATGGGTGGTGGGTATTAAGGAGGACAATTGGGATGAATATTGGGAGTTATATGAAAGTGATGAACCAGTAAGTTCTATTTCTAAAACCAATATTCCCATGATATTTTAACTAACTTGAGTTTAAATAAGAACTTAAAACAGAGAAAAAGGTTTAAAAATAAAAGTTTAAAAGTTTAAAGGTTTCAAAATAAGCCACCTGGGGTGGCTCAGTCAGTTGAGCAACTGACTCTTGGTTCCTGCTCAGGTTGTGGGATCGAGCCCCATGTCTGGCTCCCAGCTCCGTGGGGAATCTGCTTGGGATTCTCTCTCCTCTATCCCTCCCCCTGCTAGCTCGCTCTCTCTCTCAAAATAAATAAATAAAGATAGCATAAAAATAAAAGTGTATCAGTAGTGGTTCATCACTTGTAACCAGTGTACCATATTAATGTAAGGAGCCTCTCCCATTCTCAACATCCCTCACCAGCAGGTACATTTCTTACATTTGGAGAACCTACGCTGGCACATCATTATCACTCAGAGTCTGCAGATTGCATTAGGGTTCACTCTTGGGTATTATACAGTTCTGTGGGTTTGGTCAAATGTATAATGAATAACATATATCCATTATAATAAGAGAGTGTTTTCACTGCCGTAAAAGTCCCCTGTTCTGCCTGTGTCATGTATAACTAAAAAGATACAGCTAGTTTTAAAAAAGGATAGCTGTGAATTCTGAATCACTAAATTCTACTCCTGAGGCCAGTATTAACACTATATGTTAACTAACTAGAATGCAAATAAAAACTTGTTTTGAAATCTAGTGTGACTTGGAATAAAATCTTGAGAAAGGCAAATGGATGCTATATGTCAGTAGTGTGATTGTGCTTATTTTTCTTTATACCCTTATGTATTACAGTTCTTTTATCAACATGTGTTACATTTATAACCCCTCCCCAAAAAGATAAAGCTAATTTCCGCAAAAAATTAGGGGAATGTAACATCTAAAAGTAAAGGGAAAAGAACTGCTACAAATGGGCGGAAATAATACTACACCTCGGTTTATTATTTCTGGTGAATTTCCTTAAAGAATTAAAAGATCCAGGGGTGCCCGGCTGGCGCAGTCAGTGGAATGTACAACTCTAGGTCTCAGGGTTATGAGTTTGAGCCCCACATTGAGTGTAGAGATTATTTTTAAAAATCTCTCTAGGGACGCCTGGGTGGCTCAGTTGGTTGGACGACTGCCTTCGGCCCAGGTCATGATCCTGGAGTCCCGGGATCGAGTCCCGCATCGGGCTCCCAGCTCCACGGGAGTCTGCTTCTCTCTCTGACCTTCTCCTCGCTCATGCTCTCGCTCACTGTCTCTCTCTCAAATAAATAAATAAAAATAAAAAATCTTTAAAAAAAAAAACTCTCTAAAAAATTGAAGAAGTGAAAAATCCATAAACTTTATAAAGTGCTGTCTCTTTGTTGTGCTACCTTAAGTATGTCAAAGATACTCTTATATTTTTAGGCCTTGTACCTGATAGCAACTAATGGAACTCCAGAACTTCAGAATCCAGAGAAACTTTCCCCAATATTTCGGGATTTCTTAAACCGTTGTTTGGAGATGGATGTGGAGAAAAGGGGTTCGGCCAAAGAACTGTTACAGGTGAATTTGGAAGTAATACTGTTTTTGGATAAAGTTGATTTTTTTGAGTAACCAACAAAGTTTACATAGGGTTAATAACATTTCACTCTTAATTTATCACCAGCAGCGTGGCAGTTGATGTAGTTTAGGATTTTACCTGTTGAGAATAAAATAGCTATAATACTGAAATCAAGTATACGAGTTTTTGCATATTGTCACTTCTCAGACAAGGTCATTTGCTGGCGTGGGTATCTGGGTCATTTAGGTGAGATTTTATAATACTAAATTAACTAAAAGGACTGCTTTCAACTAAAAGTGATGTATTGATTATGTTGATTTTATACACATCCTGAAATACATGTTTGTTAAATAAATTATAATCCATAAAATAGTCTTGGGGCTTAATTGAAAGGAAATATTTAGCTTCTAAACTGGTGACACTGATAAATATTTCCCTCCCTTCTCTGGCAGCATCCCTTCCTGAAACTGGCCAAGCCCTTGTCCAGTCTGACACCACTGATCATGGCAGCTAAAGAAGCAATGAAGAGTAACCGTTAGCATCATTGTCGTGGCCTCGTGTTCTTTCTTCCATTTTCTAAAAGAAATCTTTTAATATATGAAAATGATTACTCTTTTGGGGTTTAAAGAAATGGTCTGCATAACATGGAGGAAAAAGCAAACTACTACTTCCTGAAGACAGCCAAGAGAGAATTGCAAAACAGAATGACAGCTTTCTATTGACTCCCTTCTTTATAGGGTCCAAAAGGAATTGCAGACTGAATCACTAGCCTTAACTTCTTTCAGCACACAGCCCATCAGGGCCATTTTATAGTGTTTGAGATTTGCATTTTATTTTGCTGACTTCATTGTAATAGATCCCATTCATTGTCCCTTTTGGGGAGTATTTTCAATACTTGAATGGCAGATTCGAGTTTTTCAGAGTATTTGTTTCCTCTGCTCGTCATCTTTTCTCTCTTCTTCATAGCCTTTTTCCTTGCCTTGCTCCTTTGAGTTGCTTTGAGAAATTTTTCTTGTGCCTAAATTGAAGGCAGATGTAATAAAAACTATGTAGCTCCTTATATTGGCAAAGGAGCTCAAAATCGCTTAGCTATGTATAGAAGTTAGGGCCAGCTTTTACTACATGTAGTATTTCAGTTCATAATTTGAACTGAAGGAAGGGAAGAAAAATACGTGATTTTTACCTTTTTTAACAAATGTGAAAGAGTCAGTTTTAGAAATTTCCTGGTAGTGAGTTGAGTTGTTTGGCATTTGTTACATGTATAGAGAGACTAATAATCTATATTTATAACTAAATCATTGAGACAGAAAAAGAATCCCATTCATTATACATCCTTACAATTTTGTTTCTTTCTGACTGTGTCCTCTACAGATTGGGCTTCAGGAACCAAAGTGATTTTTTCTTTCTTGTCCAACTTGGGCTTTGTGACTGGTTGCTACCGCTACTTTGCCCTTTGTCCTTTTACCTTCATTTTGGAAATCAGTTTCTGTATATGTTGTAATTTTAGTTAGTTTGTTTTTTAATTAACCCTCTCTCACCCTACTCCACCCCTCCTCCTCTGGTAATTAATATAATAATCATTGAATTTTCAGAATTTAAAAGTTAATTTTTTTCCATTTAAAGGAGAAAAATACTTGGAGCTAGCAGAAACAAAGTAAGAGGTGAGAACTTCAGTGAGCTCTAAAATAATTAGATAAGATTATATTCATGAAAGAGAAATGATGGTTACATAGAGATGCAGCTTCTGACTAGTAAACTGTAGAGATTTGTTATAAACATTGTTTCCAGCCCATTACCAAGATTTTACTATGTATGAGAACTTAAGTCACTTAAGTACTTGATAAATTCGTGGATTATTTGAGATGTTGAGTTACTTTAGATTTTTTTCAAAAATAAGTGTGTAAAAAAACTGGAGAAGAAAAATGAAATGTGCTTGTTGATAGCAATACTTTTTTTATTTTAAAAATTTGAAGAGGGTCTGTGACCTGTAGCATTAGTTATGAGAGTATCCTTTCTTCTCCATGCCCCCTTCTGATCTCTTTTCTCTCCTTATATTTTGTTACTGCTTTTAGAAGCGGTGTCATCCCTTCTGACATGCCACAAGCCGCATAAAAGAAAAAAAAACTGGTTTGGTTCAGACGGTTTGTTCCGCGCTACCACTTATCATTAACTTCACACCTATTTGCCATCCTGCAGTAGTACCGGTCATGAATAAAAATAATTTTGGTATTTTGGATACATTAGGGGAACGAATAGAGTTTTATTTCCTATCATTTTCATCACATCTGTGTTAAGATATAAGGATAGCAGTGGCTGTTTTTTATTGATAATGCAAGAAGGTTTTCATAAAACTGAGTAAAATAGTGAAACTTGTATCTAGAGCACTTAATGGTTTCTGTTTTCAGTTTGATTCTGGATTTCATTTTTCTCTGGATTATTTTGGCCACCTGCAGCTATTACTAAATTACAGAAACAGGCTGGTGTATTTCTGATGAAAATCTGCAGTGCCTCTTGAGTTTCTGATTTGAACATTCTATGTCAGTAGTTGTTTGGATGGATTCCAATAAAGAAGATGCTACCAATGAACTAGAAAACCAACTAGATGCTAAGACTGATCGTCATGATTAACTCTAGAAGGCCCTTCCATACCTATGTCATAAAGACCATGTTCATTGAATACAGTGCCAATGCCCCATTTTTATGCCTGTGACTCAACAAAGGTCTTTTCAGTTTATAGAAGCAGTTTGGGATTTGTATTTACAACAACTTTGAGGGTTACCTGCACGTCCATTGCTGGCAACGGACTTTGTCATTAAAACCTGATTCCTAGGTTAAGGGAGCTACACTGTGGTTTATTCTTTACTTACTTGGATAAACTAACTTGTAATAGAAATATACTTTGGTTAATTCTGAAATGTGTCATTTTTGAACAAAATAATCCTAAAGGCAATATGGAATTGTGATTTATTAGTTAATTTTAAATTAAAATGTTCAGATCTTGTTGAAAGAAAAATTACATCTGAATCAAGATTCATGTTTTTTTTAATAACTGCTTTTTGTATTCACCCTTTTTGTCATCACTTTAGAATGAAAATGCCCATTTAAATCTAAAAGTTACCTTAGTCTCCTCTTGTGTTATGAAAACAATATTACTATAATACTTATTTATTGTATTTCAAACTCTCTGGTGGTCTTAAAGTTTCCTTCTCCTCTTGTTCCTTTTGCTGCTTTTAGGGACAGTTAAAACTGGGAACCATGAAAATAGTGAATATTATATCCTACCTGAGACTAGTAAAAAAGTAGAGCAGTTGTGGTAGCGTAAGAAACCAAAGCTAACACAACTCTTTTTTCATGTATTGAGTGCCTGGCACATAGTATAAATTCTCTTCCCTTCCACACATAAATATTAAGCTGCTTAAAGTGTATCTAGTTACCACCAGTCCTGAATGAACATGTGCCTTTAATAAGCAATTTAAAACTACCTATGAGTATTTCTTTATAGGCTTCACATAAATACATGTCTGTTTATATATACTGTATTCTAGCCAGAAAAATTTCAGATCTCATTGGGCTGTAGGTATAGCTAGAAAAAATGGGTACTTAAAGAATTTACATCAGCTTTTTAATCTAAAAATTTAAAATATAATGATATCCATGTCCAGTGAAATGTCAAAAATAAAAAACCATTGTAGAATTAGGGTTAAAATCCAGATTCATACTCCTTTTGGGTTTTTTATAGTAGAATTTTATCATTATATAGAATGAAGATTGTCTTCCTTGTTTCCTTTGCTTCCACCGTAGGTAAGCTAGACAATTAAAATCAGTTTTCCCACAGGGTGTGTATATGTGGGTTTGTAAGAAAGGGAAAAAAATACGCAGATACAGTTTTTAGTCAATGAACTCATTTATTGACCACTTTGGCAAAGACACTGTGGTAGCTATTGTGGGAATTACAAGGGAGAATCAAGCACTGGCCTGCCCTTGAGAGAGCTGAAGTCCTTTTCACTCACCATTCTAGAATGTTGCCAAATGAAACGGAGAAAGAAATGTGTAATTCTGTCAGACAAATTTTCATTGTGTATTAAGAAAAGCAAAGAATTCTATTTAGAATTGGACATCTTTGGTAGGAATGTGTTACCTTTTTTTCCCCTTATTTTGGTAGATAGAAATGCAATTAAGTGAAAGTAGTCTGTCTTTTCTGTTTTGTCTTCAAATTTTATAATGACTTTTATTTTTAATTTAATCCCGTTCAATTATTTAATTGTTACCTTGACATTAACTGCTGTATTTGATGACTTTGTTCAATAATTTTGTTCTTTCAGGGCTAGAAATAAACTTTTTTTTTTATGTTCATTTTCCCCTTTCCTAAACTTCAGTTCTTTCTTCAGATAGAATAGTTTAAAAGAATAAAGACAATAGATTTTTAAGAAGTATTTTGATACTTTTAAGAATAAATATTTGTTAAACACGGCACTATTTTGAATGTATTACAGAGCTCCAATTTAGAAAAGTTTCCAGAAATGTATGGGTAGCATGAGCCTTCCCTCTTTTAAATCAGGTTTAGAATACGTTTCTTACAAATGTTCTGGCTGTCAGACCCACAGAAATACTTCTGATCTGTTTAAATACCTCCAGTAACTCGGCCTGAAATTCTAATGCATTTAGATAATAAGAATCTTTTTTTTCTTTTTTTTTTTTAATTTTTTAATTAACATGTAATGTATTATTAGCCCCAGCGGTACAGGTCTGTGAATCACCAGGTTTGCACACTTCACAGCACCCACCATAGCACATACCCTCCCCAGTAACCCAACCAACCTCTCCCTACACCCCCTCTCCCGGCAACCCTCAGTTTGTTTTGTGAGATTGGGTCTCTTATGGTTTGCCTCCCTCCCGATCCCATCTTGTTTCATTTTTTCCTTCCCTACCCCCCAAGCTCCCCACTTTGCCTCTCAAATTCCTCATACCAGGGAGATCATATGATAATTGTTTTTCTCTGATTGACATATTTCACTCAGCATAATACCCTCTAGTTTGTGGCTTTTATTTTTTTAATTAGGGAGATATTTTTTATGCTACATTATTTAACAAGTTTTACCTTTCAAAAAGGAGAACGAAGGGAAGTATCTTTTCAGGCCTAGTTATTTTAGGTTTTTAACAAACCAAAGTACATAGATTAAAAATCCAAATAATCTTAAAGGAATTATAATAAACAGTGCTGGTTACCAGCTTTAAACTTCCCACTGCCAAGTCCAACTCCACAGAGGATTCTACTTTTAACGATGAGCTGTTCTTTGGAGGCATTAATCTTCGCATTTCTTCTTTTTTTTTTTTTTTAAAGATTTTATTTATTTACTTGACGGACAGAGATCGCAAGTAGGCAGAGAGGCAGGCAGAGAGAGAGAGGGGGAAGCAGGCTTGCTGCTGAGCAGGGAGCCCGATGTGGGGCTGGAGACCAGGACCCTGGGATCATGACCTGAGCTGAAGGCAGAGGCTTTAACCCACTGAGCCACCCAGGCGCCCCAATCTTCACATTTCAAAATTGTATACTTCAACAGGTATTTCTCAACAGGTATTTCTCGACACTTCTACAATTTACTTTACATTATCTAGTAATTGCTTATGACAGTTGAGAATTTGGGCACAGTCACACCATCCCATTCTCCCATTTCATTCCATCTAGTCTCCCATTTAAGTGAGGTAGCAATTTGGGGCGGACGCCTAGGTGGCTCAATTGGTTGAGTGCCCGACTCTTGATCTTAGCTCACGTCTTGATCTCAGGGTGGAGTGTCCAAGCCCTGCACTGGGCTCCACGCTGGGTGTGGACTATTTTTTAAAAAGTAACAATCTTTATTCAAGTAACCATTTTATTTCTTTTTTAATATTTATTCATTTTAGAGAGAGAGGTGTGGTGTAGGGTGGGGCAGCAGAGGGAGAGGAAGAGAGAGACTTAAGCAGACTACTGCTGAGTTCTGAGCCCGTGGCAGGGAGTAGGGGTGTTGATATTAACCACCCTGAGATTATGACCTAAGCTGAAACCCAAGTCAGAGGCTTAGCTGACTGAGCGACCCAGGCACCCCAGTAGTCAGCTTTACTTTAAGTGTTGTGCACTTAAGTAATTTATTGTCATCACATTAGCATTTCTTGCTTTTCCTGTTTTTTTCTTATTGTTAATTTTCTTACTGTTTTCTTATTGTTTCTTGTTTTTATTATTATTTGTTAAAGAGAGAGAGATACAGAGCGCAAGCACAGGCAGACAGAGTGGCAGGCTAGAGGCAGAGGGAAAAGCAGGCTCCCTGCCAAGCCCGATGTGGGACTCGATCCCAGGACGCTGGCATCATGACCTGAGCCGAAGGCAGCCGCTTAACCAACTGAGCCACCTTCAAAGTGTCCTATGTCCCTATTAACCAAGTTATCGCAGGCTTGCTACAAAATGGCAAAAACCCTCTGAAGACTATTTTCTAACAATTAAATGTCTCAGATAATGACAGTTCCTTTTTCTTTCCTGGAACTTGGCTGGGCGGCCTACCACCCCGGCATCTGAAACTCAAGTTCACTTTTCTTCTGAGTTAGAGCCTTTGTTTCTTGGATACCATATTTTCTTGCTTCATTTATTCCCTCGTTTCAAAAAAGTACATCTTCCACTAATTTCCTGAAAAAGAGTACGTAAAGGTCAAATATTTAAGAACTTGTATGTCAGAAAATTTATTTAATAGATAACACAGGATTTTAGGTTGGAAATTATCTTCCTTGAGAATTTTAAAGTCACTACTCATTGTCTTATACCTGCCATTGCTGATAGTATGTTGACATGTAACCATTTTTCAGCCACCTGTTCTGAAATTTTACCATTAAGTGCCTTGGTGAAGGTGTAGATGCTTTTATTAGCTTTGTGCATAATGGAAGCCATCTTGATAACAGACTCCTTTTCTTCAGTTCTGGGAAATTCTTACATTATTTGTGTAAAAATTGCCACTTTTTCCTCTCTGTTCTTTCTAGAATTCCAGCATTAATCATCTGTTTTCTTTGGCTTTCTCTTCTGCTTTTCCATCTCTTTGCCTTTTGTTTTTTGTTCATTTTTGTTTTAGAGAGGAGGGGAGAGAGAGAGAAAGTGAGGGAGGGGCAGAGACAATCCTAAGCAGGCTCCATGCCCAATGCAGAGCCCAGCGTGGAGCCTGAACTCAAAACCCCAAGATCATGACCCAAGCTGAAATCAAGAGTCAGATGCTCAACCAACTGAGCCACCCAGGTGCCCCTCTTTGCCTTCTATTTATTTTTTTTTTTTTTTTAAGATTTACTTATTTTAGAAAGAGCACAAGTGGAAGGGGATAGAGGTTGAGGAGAAAGATTCTGGGGCAGATTCCACACTAAGAGCCTAATGTGGGGCTCCATCCATCCATCTTATGACCCTGAGATCATGACCTGAGCTGAAACCAAGAGTCAGATGCTTAACCAAATGCACCATCCAGGCACCCCTCAACTACCAGATTTTTAATCTCCAAAAGCTCATTCTTGTTTTCTAATCTTCATTTTTATAGCCTTCTGTTCTTATTTCATGAATTTAATATCTTTCCTGATGTATTAATTGTGAGTTTTTTCTAGTTTAGTTTACCATAATGAAATATAATAGCCTGAAAAATTTAAACAACAAAAATGTATTTCTCACAGTTCTGGAGTCCAAGATTGAGATGTTGGGCACAGTTGGTTTCATTCTGAGGCCTTGGCTTATCAGCAGCCATCATCTTGTTGTGTTTTCACAGGACTCCTACCTTGTATGTGTGCATGAGGAGAGAGCCATCTCTCTGGTGTCTCTTGAGAAGGGTACTCATCCCATCATGAGGCCCCACCCTTAAGTCCTTTAACCATAATTACCTTCCAAAGACTCCCATCTCCAAAAATACCAATACAGTGGGAGTTAGGACTTCAACATATTAATTTGGGGGCATTCTTGCCGTATTATCTCTGGATTGTGTGTTTTTTCTGGGTTCTTTTTTGCTTTTAATTCTGTCTTTCCCATAGACTTTTTATAGATGTCTGGTGCATACTTGCTGTTTCTATAACAACAGTAATTTTGCACTATTTGGCGCTGCACTAAACAAAAACTCATTTATACATTGATTTTTTTCAATCTTCAGCTGGGTTTTCTTGGTGGTGTTCACCATTCATTTTGGTCCTAGATTTTTTTTTTCTTCTTACTTTCTGCAGAGTATCTCATGACTCTCAACCCCTTTATCCCATCTGCTTAACACTTTCTTCTGCCCTACAGCTGGAATGTTACGTGTTTTTATCTTTACCTTCTTCCTTTTGGTCTCAGTGGAAGATGTTCTCCGTCTCTGCAGCTAACCTCACCAAGGACCTGTTTTCATATTTCACCACCTCCCAGATCCTCAGGTCACTGACTTACGTGGCTGTCGTCTGCCTGCAACCTATAACCCTCAGCAAAACAAGCATGCACACGTATCTTCCTATTATAACAAATTCCCTTTGATTTTTCTCAACTAAAACTTGTAGAGACTGTCCTCTCTTCATTACCACCTTGATTCTCCCTTCAGCATATCATTGAAACTACTCTTAACCAACATCACCATTGACCACTGAATGTCTAGGCACTTCTTAAAACATCAAAAAGAAGGGGGGCCTGGGTGGCTCAGTAGGTTAAGGCCTCTGACTTCTGCTCAGGTCATGATCCCAGGGTCCTGGGATCGAGCCCTACATTGGGCTCTCTGCTCGGCAGGGAGCCTGCTTCCCCCTCTCTTTCTCTGCCTGCCTCTCTGCCTACGTGTGATCTCTGTCTGTCAAATAAATAAAATCTTTAAAAAGAAAAAACATCAAAAAGAAGACTCCTTCAGCTGGTAGCTAGTGTGCTTACTGGGGCGTTTTCAGGATTCCTAAGATTCTACTATTTTCAGACTTCTTGTTGCAGAATAGAGTACTTTTATTCCTAGCTTTTATTTATTTTTTCAATAGATTTTATTTGAGAGAGAAAGAGCATAAGCAGGGGGAGGGGCAGAGGTAGAGGGAGAAGAGCCTGACATGGGTCTCGATCCCAGGACCCCGGGATTATGACCTGAGCTAAAAGCAGACACTTAACTGAACCACCCAGGTGCCCCTATTCCTAGCTTGCTTTTTTTTTTTTTTTTAAGATTTTATTTGACAGAGAGATCACAAGTAGGCAGAGAGGCAGGCAGACAGAGAGGAGGAAGCAGGCTCCCTGCTGAGCAGAGAGCCCAGTGTGGGGCTCGGTCCCAGGACCCTGAGATCATAACCTGAGCCAAAGGCAGGGTTGAAAATTACACTGAGCCACCCAGGCGTCCCTATTCCTAGCTTTTAAATGCTATGACCAAACATTTATTTTGAACTAAGTTCTGGAATATGATACAGCTATTGCTTTGGCAAGCTCTGTAGGATTGTATTTTTATCATTGAATATACAATATGCAAGAATCTCTTGAAGTTATCTTAAAAATCATTTATAATATGTCTAATATCTAAAAAATATATCTAATATCTAAAAAAACATTTATAATAGACCAAAGATACAAAGTACCTAGAAATAAGTAATGCCAAAAAACAAATTTATAAAGAGACTGTGAAGATTTTATTGAAAGATTTTTTTTTCTTTACAATTTTCTTTATTTATTAGAGCACAAGCAGGGAAGGGTCAGAGGTAGAGGGAGGAGCAGGCTCCCAGATGAACAGGGAGCCCAATGTGGGGCTTGATTTCACGACCCCAAGATCATGACCTGGGCCAAAGGCAGATAGTTAACCAGCTGAGCCACCCAGGCGCCCCTTACTGAAAGAGTTTAAATTTGGGTTGGAAATTGCTTTATGGATAGGATAGTTTCAATCAAGTGTGAATGTTGAAAAGAAGATTAAAAGTGTGAAACAATTTGATTCAGTTTATCCCAGTTTAATGAAAAATTGGTTCAGAGTCAGAACTATATATTCTCCTGAGTTTTAGTATGAGGTGACACCACCTAGAAGCCATACTGTGGCTTGTATACTAATCTAGACACTTTGGATAGTAGTTTTGTTTGTATGAGCCACTTTACCCAAAGGAATGTACCCACCCATTTGCTGTCCCCAGTTCTTGGGAGAAGCTGTTTTCCACAGAGCCACATCTGGTTGTTGGCTGCTAAACATCCTACCAGTCAAGAAACTTGATTAAATTCTGGAATCCTCTTTCCACTGGTAATTGGAGGCCCTGAGATCACCTTTGGCTGAAAAGAGATGAAGTTGATGATAAAAAATCATAATTGTTAATAAATAAATGAAATCTTTAAAAAAAAAAAAAAAGGGGGCACCTGGGTGGCTCAGTGGTTGGGCTGCTGCCTTTGGCTCGGGTCATGATCTCAGGGTCCTGGGATCGAGCCCCGCATCGGGCTCCCTGCTCCGCAGGAAGCCTGCTTCCCTCTCTCTCTCTCTCTCTCTCTGCCTGCCTCTCTGCCTACTTGTGATCTCTCTCTGTCAAATAAATAAATGAAATCTTTAAAAAAAAAATCATAATTGTTGTTGTTTTATTATTATTATTATTTCAGGTATTTTCCTCCAGTGTGTGAGTGTTGAAATTATGTCCCACCCCATTCTATGAATAAGATATTTATTTGGGGGTCACCTGGGTAGCTCAGTCAGTTAAGTCTCCAACTCCTGGTTTCTCCTCAGGAAACGACCTCCGGAATATGAAATCAAGCCCTGAGTCGGACTCTCCATTCAGTGCAGTGTCTGTTTGAGATTCTTTTCCTCTCCCTCCCCTCTGCCTCTCCCCCCCACTTGCATGCTGTTTCTCTAAAATAAATAGATCTTTTAAAAAAGAAGGTACTCATTTGGATTATGAGCTTCTCTTTGTTGCAAATATCCCCTGAAGTTTTAGACCTCAACCCCCTCCCCTTCTCACTAATCCATTAATCTAAATTCTGCTTGAGCATTAATCTCTTAGAGAATGGATGAAAAAGATTTTGGCGTTCCAAGGTCTTCAGGACACAGAGGACCTTGACAGTAGTGGGTATAAATTCGAAGATAAACACAGTATCCTTTTTTTTTTTTAAGATTTTTTTTTTTATTTATTTGACAGCACAGGCACTGGAGTGGGAGAGGGAGAAGCAGGCTCCCTGCTGAGTAGGGAACCTAATGTGGGTCTCCATCCCAGTACCCTGAGAACATGCTCCTGAGCTGAAGGCAGATGCTCAAGCCACTGACTCACCCAGGTGCCTGCCCCATGGGCAATATTCTAGAAAGATGATAGAACATTGACAAATTTTGCCTTCTCAAGTTTTCTTACGTAAGATCTTGGCTTGATGTCAACAGTGTTTTAAATGGGACTGCTTTCTAAGGTTGTAATTTTCAACCCATCCTAATTCAGGTCTTGTCATGCTGAGAGGAAGAGAAAAAGAGGAACCAAGTAGAGATGAGAGGATGTTCTAATTCACCCCCACTCCCTGCCTTTCAGGGTGATTTAGCGCAAACTTTAT
The DNA here is from genome assembly GCF_009829155.1 of Mustela erminea. Classification (NCBI taxonomy): domain Eukaryota; kingdom Metazoa; phylum Chordata; class Mammalia; order Carnivora; family Mustelidae; genus Mustela; species Mustela erminea. The sequence continues at coordinate 103,380,413 of NC_045614.1, forward strand.
GGTTCAAAAGCTCTTCAGTCATATAATTAAATGTGTTGAGTGTCTGTTGCAATACCCTAGTTAGCACTGGATTGGGATGGATTAGTAGGTAGGGAAAGAGCTCAAGGCAAATTTGAAGACTGACCATGTTCAGGATTGCAGGGTACCATGGTCTTCCAAAAGGGGGATCTTTTGTGATTAAGCAGTCTCTGGACTTTTGGAGGGAGAAGAGGTAGAAAGGGATAAAGAAAAGTATGAGTTTTGAATTACTGCAAAAATAAAAAAGTCAGTTTGGGTACTATTCTTGGGTTCTTTGGGTACAGCTAGCCACCCAAAAAATTTGAAATGGTGGGGGGTAACTAACCTATGACAGTTGTGTGGCTAGATTATGAGCTAGTCTCAAACCAAGCTCTGTCACACATTTAGAAGCCAATTAAGCAAACAGTTATTAGCAAGAGCATTCATTTGGCCTGTTCTACAGCCATTATCATACTTGGTGTCTGTCCTGTTAAGGGCTCTGTCCACACTTTGCACAAAAGATTTCACTTTAAGGGGCAGAGAAACATTCTAGAGGCCAGGATTCTGTCAGCCTTGCCATCACGGACCCAGACATCCTCCCAAACAGTGTTCATTTAGGGACAGAGCTTTGAGGGCTATCCTTGAAGGAGTCAGGTGGCAGGCCTCACTAGATTCTTAAACCTTGCCAATGCAAGGCTGCAGATTTACCCAATCCAAGTAGCTTGAATACCTTTAATTTCACTGTTGAGGGACGCCTGGGTGGCTCAGTTGGTTAAGCCACTGCCTTCGGCTCGGGTCATGATCCCAGAGTCCTGGGATCGAGTCCCTCATTGGGCTCCTTGCTCAGTGGGGAGCCTGCTTCTCTCTGTGCCTGCCTCTCTGCCTGCTTGTGTTCTCCCACTCTCTCTCTAACAAATAAATAAATAAAATCTTAAAAAAAAAAAATTCACTGTTGAGAGCCCATTGTTAACTACCAAGCAATGAATTTCATAAGGAAACCCCCCATTTCCCATCTTCATTTTGCTTGTTAGTGGAGCTCAGGTGATGACTGAGATATAGATACAGAAGTGCTTGTAGTAGCTGTCCATAGAGTGACCTTTCTGACGAGGAGCTCACAGCACCTCGTGTGTGAAGTTTCTGTTAGAATGACACACACTGTCCTTGGCAGAACATTTTAAATTACAGATGTGATACAGGTGAAGTTTTTGGCTTTGAAGTTTGATGTGGATTTAAATGCTTATTTGTAATAAGCATTTAATTTAGTGAAATTAATTTAGTGAAACTATCATTTCACTAAAGGAAAATTACCTAGAAGACTGACACAGGAAAGAAGGGCGCTTGCTTGGCCAGGCAATGATTTTAGATGGTCACTATGCACATTTTTCTAACTGGCATGGAAGCACTAACTAATATACAGCTAAAAGGGGCCACTTAAATTTTCAGTTCTACTTCAGTGTTTTTGTTTGTTGAGGGACATTATGTTACTTAGTGCTGTTTGGGAATGTATGATGCTATCAGAATGTCAGAAATTTACTGCACTATGTAATTTTGCCCATGGCAGATTGTACCTCCAGGATTAGTCTCAGAGGTCCAGTGAGATGTTTCCACTGTCTGGAATTCAGTTCAGTATGGCTAAGTCTATATAATCATATCTCAGGATCCTTAGATGTTTAAAGATTGATTTATTTTAGAGAGAGAGAGAGTGAGCTGGGAGATGGGGAGTACGTGAAGGGTAGGGTCAGAGGAAGAGAGAGAATCTCCAGGAGACTCCCGGCAGGGCTGGGAGCCTGCCTCAGGGCTGGATCTCATGACCCAGAGATCATGACCTGAGCTGAAATCAAGAGTCGGATGCTTAACTGAGCCACCCAGGTGCCCCATGGATCCTTAGAAGTTTATACATAGTTCGTGGAGGCTTGGAAAGCAGCCCAATTAAAAGTTCCACAATGCAGTGCGCCTGGGTGGCTCAGTGGGTTAAGCTGCTGCCTTTGGCTCAGGTCATGATCTCAGGGTCCTGGGATCGAGTCCCACATCGGGCTCTCTGCTCGGCGGGGAGCCTGCTTCCCAATCTCTCTCTCTCTGCCAACCTCTCTACCTACCTGTGATCTCTCTCTGTCAAATAAATAAATAAAATCTTTAAAAAAAAAAAAAAGAAAGAAAAGTTCCACAATGCAATGAGAGTTTTTCCAAAGACAGAATCTTCTAACAACTAGATTTTTTTTTTTTAAGATCTTACTGATTTGACAGAGGGAGACAGCAAGAGAGGGAGTGGGAGAGGCAGAAACAGGCTTCCTGCTGAGCAGGGAACCCCATGTAGGGCCCAGTCACAGGACCCTGGAATCATGACCTGAGCCGAAGGCAGACCCTTAACGACTGAGCCACCCAGGCACGCCTAATGACTAGATTCTTTCCTTCTTTTTTTTTTTTAAGATTTTATTGAGACACCTGGGTGGCTCAGTGGGTTAAAGCCTCTGCCTTCAGCTCAGGTCTGATCCCAGGTCCTAGGATCAAGTCCCTCATCGGGCTCTCTGCTCAGTGGGGAGCCAGCTTCCTCCTCTCTCTCTGCCTGCGTCTCTGCCTGCTTGTGATCTCTGTCTGTCAAATAATTAAACAAAAAATATTGAAAAACATATATAGATTTTATTTATTTATTTATTTGACAGAGATCACAAGTAGGTGGAGAGGCAGGCAGAGAGAGAGAGAGAGAGAGGAGGAAGCAGGTTCCCCGCTGAGCAGAGAGCTTGGTGCAGGGCTTGATCCCAGGACCCTGGGAACATGACCTGAGCGGAAGGCAGAGGCTTTAACCCACTGAGCCACCCAGGTGCCCTTAACGGCTGGATTCTTTAGAGATTTTTAGTTCTGCCATAGTTGTATCCTAGTTATGTCATCTTTCAAGTCCATACTTGGGATGTCCAATATAGGACCTACCCATTATTGCCTATCTACCAGTCTTAATTAAATCTCATAGCATATAGAGGAGAGAGATTCCACATCTTCTCTTTCCTTTTGTTAATAACCAGCTAAATTCTACTTTCACCAGGGCATGGGAAAGGACTTTGCAAGAAACTGTCTCCCCATCCCCATCCCAGCTCTTTTCCTGCTTAATTAGACTGTCATGATGCATTGTTAGTAGAATGGCCTAAATCTTCCCGTAACCATAGAATGGAATCAGTAGTGCTCACTTCATGGATTGTTGTGAGGATTATTTGAAATAGTTCACTTAAAGTGCTTAGCACATAGAAATCCCCTAATACATGTTATTATTTTTTTAACTTTTTAACTTAGGTTTTTAACTTTAAGATAACTTATGGTTTACAGGACTGTTCCAAATATAGTACAGAGATCTTATTTACCTTTCTTTCAGCTTTCCCTAATATTAGCATCTTACTAACCATTGTGCATTTATCAAAAAAAAAGTACAATAATGTTAAACTACAGGCTTTATTTGATTTCACCAATTTTTCCATTAATATCCTTTTTTCTGTCCAGAATCCAATCCAGAGTACCACATTGCATTTAAGATTATGTTTATAAGGGGCACCTGGGTGGCTCAGTCATTAAGCAGCTGTCTTCGGCTCAGGTCATGATCCCAGAGTCCTGGGATGGAGGCCCACATCGGGCTCCCTGCTTGGTGGGAAGCCTGCTTCTCCCTCTCCTGCTCCCCGCTGCTTGTGTTCCCTCTCTCTGTGTCTTTCTCTGTCAAATAAATAAATAATATATATATTTTTTAAAAAGATTATAAGGAAATTTTTTTTTAAGATTTTATTTATTTATTAGAGAGAGAGAGCACAAGTAGGCAGAACAGCAGGCAGAAGCAGAGGGAGACACTTAGCCGACTGAGCCACCCAGGTGCCCCAAGAATTTTATTTTCTCAACCCATCTTTATTCTCTGGTGTTCAGCATTGTAACACCATCAAGCATTCAAGATATTCACCTTAATTTCCTGGAACTTCCTTTAGGCCTTCATCCACATAATGTGTCTGTTCCAGCCAAACAAGCTAGGTAAATGTGAGGAATTGTTTTATTCACTTTGACCCTCGAGGGTCTTTGAGGAAATGGTCTTAGATGCTGAAAGAGGTCAGGGATGGACAGGGGCCGAATTCCAAGATCTGAGATGGGGGTTGGGGTGAGTAGCTACTTGTTCATGGACTTGTGGTATCTCCAACCAAGGGAGTAGCACGGCAGAAGTGTCTTCTGGAGTTGTCATATTACAGTCAATTAGCTAATGCAAAACTGGGTTACCAATCCATAGTGGATCAGAGGTCCAAGTACAAGGAAGAAAAACATAGTTCAAAAGAAATTTTAAGCTGAATTATTTGAAGATGATGAGCAACCTAGCACCATTCATGAGCCAAGTGTCAAGTCCAGAGAGATTTCAAACTAAGTCCTGTGGCTGTAGATGCAGGATGAGCTAGGAGGAACACATAAGGACATGACAAGATGGACATTTTCTGACCTTTATAAACTGAGAATTTGACTTTGCGACGAGGAGGACTTCGTGAGTTTCATCTGATTTCAAGGTGAGGCTTATCAATCTGCCGCTAGGATGCGTCCGTGGTGAAAATCAGCTTAGCAGCCCACAGCAGCAGCCCACAGCAGAGCTGGAGAAACAATAGATTAAGCAGAAGACTTGCAAGGAAAAAACTAGGATTGAGATATTCACAAGGGTTTTGAAAAGTTTAACATATTCTCAGGAACGTAGACATCCACATGCATGCTCAGGTGGTTCATGCTGTATGCATTCTCAGGAAACACCTGACAAGGCTTTAAGCTCTCTGCTCTGGCTGACTTTAAGGTTCGGAGAGAGCAGGAAGTAAAAGATAAATCATATTTGTAAATTGCATGGTGCAATAGTGACAGCATACTGCAGCATACGCATAGAGTCCCTTGGCAAAGAGACTTAATTGGTTCCAAAAATTAAAGATCGCGGGCACCTGGGTGGCTCAGCCATTAAGTGTCTGCCTTCGGCTCAGGTCATTATCCCAAATTCCTGGGATCAAGGCCCACACTGGGCTCCCTGCTCATTGGGTAGTTTACTTCTCCCTCTCCTACTCCCCCTGCTTGTGTTCCCTCTTTTTATGTGTGTCTCTCTGTCAAATAAATACAAAATCTTAAAAAATTTTAAAAAAAGAATTTAAGATCTCTGGGGCACCTGGGTGACTCAGTCAGTTAAGCATCTGCCCTTGTCTCAAGTCATGATCTCAGGGTCCTGGGATTGAGCCCTGCATTGGGCTCCCTCCTTAGTGGAGAGTCTCCTTCTCCCTCTGCTCCTAACCCCTCTCATGGTCTCTCTCTCTCTCAAATAAGTAAATAAATTCTTTATTTTTATTTATTCATTTGCCAGAGAGAGAAAGAGAAAGTACAAGAAGGGGGAGCAGCAGGCAGAGTGAGAGGGAGAAGCAGCCTCCCTGCTGAGCAGGGAGCCCAACACAGGAATCAATCCCAGGACCCTGAAATCATAACCCAATCCAAAGGCAGCCACTTAACAAACTGAGCCCCCCAGTCATCTCAATAAATAAAATCTTAAAAGAAAAAAAAAAAAAGGAAGATCACTGTCTAATCATTAGCTAACAAGTCCATTAAGCTGAGTAGAGACTTCAGGGACCACACACAACAAAGAATACATACTTCACAGAATTGGCTCAGAAAAATCAAGTAGCCACTGTAACAAGTAGTAGCAGCAATAAACCCTAGGGAGGAGATCTGATTCCCAGAATTATCACACTATATTATTTAAAATGCTCAGTTTTCAACAACAAAAAATTATAAGACATGCGAAGAAACAGGAAACTGGCCCATAAACAGCCAAAAAAAAAAAAAAATCAATAGAAACTATCCATGAGGGAGCCCAGACATTGAACTTACTAGACAAAAACTATTACCTATTTTAAATATGTTCAAAAAACTAAAGGAGACCATGTTAGAGAATGAAAGGAAGGTGTCTTGCCAAATAAAAAATATCAATATATAGAGAAAATATTTTAAAATAGAAATTTGGGAATTGGGAAGTATAATAATTTACAGGAAAAAAAGGCTGAAAGGTGGTTGATAACAAATGAAAAATTGAAGAGTCTTAATAGCAGATTTGAGCTGGCAAAAGAATCAACAAACTGGAAGATTACCTAATTTGAGGAACAGAAAGAAAAAAAATGAAGAAAAATAAATGAAGCCTTGACTTGTGGGAAAGCATCAAGCTTACCAAAATATGCATAATGGAAGCTTATAAGGAGAGGAGAGAGAAAGCAAGAAAAGAATATTTGAAAGAATAACAGCTAAAAACTTCCCAAATTTGATGAAAAGGTTTACGAATCCAAGAATCTCAAGAAATTTCAAGTAGAATAAAGTCAAAGAGATTGACTTCTAGACACATCATAATCAAACTGCCAAAAGCCAAAAACAAAGATTCCTAAAGCAACAAGTGAGATGCAACTAACCAAGCAAAAAAGAGCTTCAATAAGATGAACAGCTCATTTTCCATTGGAAACCATGGAAGCCAGAAGGAAGTAGGATGACATTTTCAAATTGCTGAAAGAAAGAGACTCAACTAAGAATTCTATACCCAGCAAAACTCTTCTTCAAAAATAAAGGAGAAATTAAGATATTATCAGATAAATAAAAAATAAGAGAATTTTTCACTAGTAAACCTGCCTTAAATACGGAAGGGAGACTTTATGATTGAAAAGCACTAGGGAGTAATTTGAAAGCACATGAAGAAATAAAGATAATTACACCCAAAAATATAAAATATAGCGCATGTGTATTTTTTTATAATACTTTTTTCTTCTAACTGATTTAAAGAAAAATGTGTAGAGCAGTCATTTAAAATCTGTGTTGAGGGATGCCTGGATGGCTCAGTGGTTTAAGCAGCAGCCTTTGGCTCAGGTCATGATCCCAGACTCCTGGGAGCGAGTCCTGCATTAGGTTCCTTGCTCAGTGGGGAGCCTGCTTCTCCCTCTGCCTGTAGTTCCCCCTGCTTGTGCTTGCACTCTCTATCTCTGACAAATAAATAAATCTTTTTAAAAACAGTTAATATGCATATAGTGTGTAACTTATATAACAGTTGTACAAAAGGGGGAAGAGAAATGAGTATGAAAGAGGAAAGTTACTGTATATTATTCAAATGAAGTTGTATTAATATGAATTAGGTTATTGTAAATAAAGTTGTTGATTGTAATTTCTAGAGAAACAAAATAACCCAAAGTGGAAGTGTGTGTATATGTGTCTACACACATATGTACTATATAGTAAAAGAAATGACAATGGAATTAAAATAGCATGGTAGAAGATATCTAACATAAAGGAAGTCAGTAATGTAGGAAGTAAGAAAAAAAGACATGAGACATATTGAAACAAATATCAAAATAGCAAACATAGGGGTGCATGGAATAGCAAACATAGGGGTGCATGGGTGGCTCAGTCAGTTAAGTGTTCGCCTTTAGCTCAGGGATGGAGTCCCGCATTGGGCTCCCTGCTCTGCGGTGTCTGTTTCTCCCTCTCCCTCTGCCCCTGCTTGTGTGTTCTCTCTCTCTCTCTTTCAAATAAATAAAATCTTTTTATTAAAAATGGCAGACATAAATTCTACTTTACCAGTAATTACATTAAATGCATATTGATTAAACACTCTGGTTAAAAGACAGAAATTTGAAAATAAAATACATGATCCAATTATATGCTGTCTATAATAGATCCCCTTCAGATTCAAAGAAACAGAGGTTGAAAGTAAAAGCATGGGAAAAGACATAGCATGCAAACAATAATCAAAATAAACCTGTAGTAGCTATTCCAATATTAGACAAAATAGATTTTCAGACAAAAAAATGTTACTAAAGACACAGAAGGACATTTTACTAAATAGTAAAGGTCAATTTATCAAGATTTAGCAATTATTAAACATTTATGCACCTGACTATAGATCTCCAAAATACATGAAGCACAAACTGATGGAACTAAGAGAGAAATAAACAATTCAACAAAAACAGAGACTTCACTACCTCACTTTAAGTAAGGGATAGAACAATTAGGCAGAAGATCAACCAAAAAGTTGAGAACTTGAACACTATAAACCAACTAGACCTGACAGACATATAGAACACACCATCCAGTAACAGAAGAATACATATTATTCTCAAGTGCACATAAAACATTTTCAAGGATAGATAAAGCAATTATTAATAATTTTTAAAAGATTAAAATCAGGGGCACCTGGGTGGCTCAGTTGGTTAGGCGATGGCCTTCAGCTCAGGTCATGATCCTGTAGTGTGGGGATTGAGTCCCATGTTGGGCTCCCAGCTCCAAGGGAGACTGCTTCTGCCTCTGACCTTCTCCCCTCTGGTGATCTTGCTCTCTCTCTCTCTTTCTCTCTCTCTCTCTCAAGTAAATAAATCAATAAATCAATAAAATATTTTTAAAAAATTGAAATTAGGGTTCTGGGTGGCTCAGATGATTGGGCATCTGCCTTCGGCTTGGTTTGTGATCTCCAGGTCCTGAGCTTGAGCCCCACATCCGGCTCCCAGTTCAGCAGAGAGTCTGCTTCTCCCTCTGCCTCTCCTCTTGCATGTGCTCTCTCCCTCTCTGTCTCTCTCTCTTAAATGAATAAGTAAAATCTTTTTTTTTTTTTTTTTTTTTTTTTTTTTTTTTTAAAGATTTTATTTATTTATTTGACAGAGAGAGAGATCACAAGTAGGCAGAGAGGCAGGCAGAGAGAGAGGAGGAAGCAGGCTCCCTGCAGAGCAGAGAGCCCGATGTGGGACTCGATCCCAGGACCTGAGATCATGACCTGAGCCGAAGGCAGCGGCCCAACCCACTGAGCCACCCAGGCGCCCCAGTAAAATCTTTTTTAAAAATTGTTTTAATTGGGGCGCCTGGGTGGCTCAGTGTTTTAAAACCTCTGCCTTCAGCTCAGGTCATGATCCCAGGATCCTGGGATCAAGCCCCGCATCGGGCTCTCTGCTCAGCAGGGAGCCTGCTTTCCCTGTCTCTCTCTGCCTGCCTCTCTGCTTACTTGTTATCTCTGTCAAATAAATAAAATCTTTTTAAAAATTTTTAAAAATTGTTTTAATTAAAAAAATTTGGGGGCGCCTGCATGGCTCAGTGGGTTAAGGCCTCTGCCTTCAACTTAGGTCATGATCCCAGGGTCCTGGGATGGAGCCCCAAATCGGGCTCTCTGCTTGGCAGGGAGCCTGCTTCACTTCCTCTCTCTCTCTGCCTACTTGTGATCTCTGTCTGTCAAATAAATAAAAAATCTTTAAAAAAAATTTTTTTTGAGATTTTACTTATTCATACAAATATACATTCTGAAAGCACAATGGAATGTAATTAGAAATCAGTAATAGAATGAAATTTGGGAGGGACGCCTGGGTGGCTCAGTTGGTTAAGCATCTGCCTTCGGCTCAGGTCATGATCCCAGCGTCCTGGGATCGAGTCCCACATCGGGCTCCTTGCTCAACAGGGAGCCTGCTTCTCCCTCTGCCTCTGCCTGCCATTCTGCCTGCCTGTGTTCGCTCTCTCCCCCTCTCTCTCTCTGATAAATAAATAAAATCTTTTAAAAAAAAAGAATGAAATTTGGGAGATACACAAATACATGGAAATTAAATAGCACACTTTTAAATAACCAATGGGTCAAAGAAGTCACAGAGAAAATTAGAAAATACTTTGAGTTAAATGAAAGCAAAAACAGAATATATCAAAACTTACAGTATATAACTAACACCATGTTTAGAAGGAAATATATTAGATGTAAATGGATATATATATTTTTAAATTTTTTTTTTTTTTTTACGATTTTATTTGACAGAGCACGCACAAGCAGGGGGAGTAGCAGGTAGGAGAGGGACAAGCAGACTCCCCACTGAGCAAACAGTCTGACATGGAGCTTGATCATGACCTGAGCTGAAGACAGATGCTTAACCCACTGAGCCACCCAGGCGCGCATATATATATATATATATATATATTTTTTTTTTTTTAAATATTTACTTATTTGAGAAGGAGAGTGAGCAAGAGAACATGAGCAGGGAGAGGAGCAGAGGGAAAGAGAGAAGAAGACTCCCCACCAAGCAGGAAGCCTGATTCGGGGCTTGATCTTGGGTCTCCCCCATATTACAACCTGAGCTAAAAGCAGACACTTAGTTGACTGAGCCACCCAGGTGCATATGTATATATGTATGTATGTATGTATGCGTGTGTGTGTGTGTATGCGTGTGTGTGTGTATATATATATATATTTTTAAAGTAATCACTATCCCCAATGTGGGGCTTGATTTCACAACCCTGAGATTAAGAGTTACGTGCTCTTCCAACTGAGCCAGTAAAATATCCCAATGGCTATATTTATTTATTTAAAAAATTTTTTAGACAGAGAGTGCACGTGCACCTGTGAGAGGGTAGAGGGAGGGGCAGAAGGAAAAGAAGAGAGAGAATCTTAAGAATTTTAAGAATCTTAAGAATGCTCCATGCTCAGCAAGCGGGCTTGATCTCATGACCCTGAGTTCATGACCTTAACCAAATTGTGAATCTGACACTTAACCGACTGAGCCACCCAGGCGCCCATATATATATATATTTTTTTAAAGATCTCAAATCAGTAACCTAACCTTTCATCTTAAAAAAGTAGAAAAAGAAAAGCCTACTAAGCCCTAAGCAAGTAGAAGGAAAGAAAGAGTAAAGATGAGAACAGAAATAAATGAACTAGAGAATAGAATGATAGAGAAAATCAATGAAACTAAAAGTTGGTTCCTTGATAAGAGTGACAAAATTGATGAATCTCTTTGTAGAATGACCAAGAAAGAAACAGAAATATTCAAATTAGTAGAATCAGAAATTAAGGAAGGGACATTAGTACTGTCCTTATATAGAAATAAAAATTATAAGGGAATTCCATGAACAGTTGTGTGCCAACAAATTAGATAATGCCTAGATGAAATGGGAAAATTCCTAGAAACACATTAGGTTGGTCTAACATGAAAATCAATCAAATTCATAAATACTAATAGAACAAAGTAACAAAACCACATTATCATTGCAATAGATGCAGAAAAAAACCTTTGACAAAATTCAACATCCCTTCATGAAGAAAACACTAAAAAAACAAGAATGTCCTCAACCTGATAAAACCATTTACAAAACCCACAACTTACATCATACTTCACGGTGAAAGACTGAACATTTTCCCCTTAAGATCAGGAACAAGGCAATAATGTCCATTCTTGCTACTTCTATTCAACTTTGTACTAGATGTTCTAGCCAGGGTTATTATGCAAGAAAAAGAAATAAAAGGCATCTATAGTAAGAAGCAAAACTATGTCCATTCCCAGATGACATGATCTAATAAGAAAATCCTAAGGAATTCACATAGATACAAAAATATTAGAATAAATGAATTTAGCAAAGTTTCAGGATGCAAGAACAATATACAAAAGGAACAGTAATCTATAAAGTAATCTATAAACAATATACAAAAGGAATAGTAATCTATAAAAATAGACATAAAATCAATGGGATAAAATTTAGAGGCCAGAAATCAATCTTCCTATTTGTGATCCATTGATTTTTGACAAGGGTGCCAAGACAATTCAATAAGGGAAAGAACAGTCTTTTCAACATAAGTTCCAACTATGGAACAACTGAATATCCACGTGCGAAAAGAATGAAGATGGAGACCCTTACACTAAATGCAAATATCAATTCCAAGTGGATCATAGATGTACATATAAGAGATAAAACAATAACACTCTACTTTTTAAAAAAGATTTTATTTATTTATTAGAGAGAGCATGAGTGAGGGAGACTGGGAGTGGGAGATGGAGGAGCAGACTCCCTACTGAAGAGGGATTACAGTTCAGGGCTTGATTCCATGACCTTGAGATCATGACGTGAGCTGAAGGCAGCTGCCTAAGCCACAGAGCCACCCAGGTGTCCCAGTTATGGTTATTTGTTTTTTAAAAAAATTGGGTGCCTGGGTATCTCAGTTGGTTAAGGGGCTGCCTTTAGCTTGGTCATGGTCCCAGGCTCCTGGGATTGAACCCTGTGTCGGGCTCTCTGCTCAGTGTGGGGAGCCTGCTTCTCCCTCTCCCTCTGCCTGCCGCTCTGCCTACTTGTGTTCTTGCTCTATCTCTCTGCCAAATAAATAAATAAAATCTTTAAAAAAATCTGCCAGAGAAAGACAAATACCATATGATTTCACTTAAATGTGGAATTTAAGAAACAAAACAGATGAACATAGGGGAAGGGAAGAAAAAATAAAATGAAAGCAGAGAGAAAGGCAAACCATGAGAGACTCAGATATAGGGAACAAACTGAGTGTAGCTGGAGGGTAAGTGGGTGGGGAGAAGGGATAATTGGGTGATGGGCATTAAGGAGGACACTTAATGTAATGAGCACTGTGTGTTATTTGCAACTGATGAATCACTGAATTCTATCCTTGAAACTAATAATACAGCATATGTTAACTAAATTGAATTTAAATAAAAAATAAAATTAAAAGCCTCCTAAAAAAATCTCCTAGAAGACAGATTTAAGTCAACCAAATCATGGATGGAAAAATTATGGAGAAAAGGTTTTGTAGTGAGGAATGCATTTAAATAAGTGTCTAAGTCTAAAGAAATGTGAGAATTACAGTTATAAGCAGAAGTTATCATTTTTACCCTTGGGCATTGTAGACTCGATATAACGGAGTTTTACAAGTGACTTTTGCTTCCAAAAAGAATGTAGTAGGAGGACAATGTTCCTGCTTCGACAACCTAAAAAAATGCAGAATAAGTTGAAAACATCATTGTTTAAAATACATCAGAGAGCTGGGAAGTAAGGACTTGTTACCCAATTTTAGGTAAACAAAATTCCAGAATGGGGAAAGGCCTTCTAAGGTGCATTGATAATCACTAGCTTCCCCTGCTCCTGGAAACATTTGTTGATTTTAGGTACAGGTTGAGGATCAGTCTTTTTTTTTTTTTTTTCCTTAAGATTTTATTTATTTATTTGACAGAGATCCCAAGTAGGCAGAAAGGCAGAGACAGAGTCGGGGAGCAGGTTCCCTGCTGAGCAGAGAGCCCGATGTGGGGCTCGATCCCAGGAGCCTGAGACCATGACCCGAGCTGAAGGCAGTGGCTTAACCCACTGAGCCACCCAGGTGCTCCTGAGATCAGTCTTAACTTAGGCAGAGGGAATCTGTGGGGGCAAAGAAAACCCAGAGGAACTTTTAGCAGGCTATTGGGACTGACTGGAAGGCAGAAGAGCCCCAGTGAATGACTGGTTTTCCATGTGGGGCATTTTCGAAGTTTGAGACCTGCTTGGAAGGCTGTGGAACTGAGCAAAAATTTTAAAGTTATTTTTAATTAAATTAATTAATTAATTTTGAGAGAGAGATAGCATGAGTGTGGAGAAGGATAGAGGAGGGGGGAGAAGGAGAGAATCCCAAGTCAACTCTACACTGAGCTGAGACCCTGACACAGGGCGGGATCCCATGACCCTGGGATCTTGACCTGAGCTGTAATCAAGAGTCAGATCCTCACTGACTGAGCCACCCAGGTGCCCCTGAACAAAAAGTTTTAAAAAGTCATGATGCTTAAGAAACCATACCCCATTAGAGGGACATGGTCTCCTCAGTCACGTGGTAAATCTCTCGCTTAAGACAGTTCTCATCTTTCTAAAAATTTTTATTTATTTTTTCAGAGAGAATGCATGCATGCACGAACAGGGTTTTGGGGGGTGATTTAGGGCAGAGGGAGAGAGAGAAATTTTCTTTCAAAGATTTTATTTATTTATTTGACAAAGAGAGAGCACACAAGTAGGCAGAGCAGTGGGCAGAGGTGAGAGGGAGAAGCAGGCTCCCTACTGAGCAGAGCGCTCCATGTGGGCTCAATCTCAGGACCCTGAGATCATGACCTGAGAAAAAATCAGGACTCAGGCATTTGACCCACTGAGCCACCCAGGTGCCCTGACATTTCTATTTTAAAGCAGAGTTGGTTGGAGGTTGAAGAGCTAAGCTCAAAGCCCTAGAGGAATGAACTGGAAACACTGTAGGCTTTCAGGGCTGAGATTGTCTATCAAAAGCTTGGTCTGCCCCTGAGGGAAGAAATAGAGGTAGGATAAGTCTAAGAGGGCAAACTTGCCAAGACTCATCTCAATCCCTGACTGGATTGTGATGACCAGCCCCTCAGCCAACCTAACAGAGGGAAGGGGGAATCCTCACTGGTAGATGATAATGTGGTGGCTCTATAATTCTTTTATACACACTGACACATAAGAAAACATTACCAAACACGTGAAGTGGCAGGAAAATGTGACAGATAATCATGCGGGAATTATGAACCACTGAACCAGATCAACAAATATTTAACCAAAATATTAAAGTAGCAAATAAGGACTGAGGGGGGAAAAATCCCACAAAACTAAAAGATAAAGAAAACAGAAGAAACGATTAACAACATGAAAAATGGAGACTTTCAACAGGTAACTGGAATCTAAAATTTATTAAATAAAAAAACACAGAAAATACAGTATTAAAAACTAAGAACTCAGTGTAGAGATTTGACAGATGATTGAAGATCACAGAAGAGAGAATTAGGAAACTCAAAGACAGGACAATAGAAAACACTCAAACTGAAGCCTCAAGTGAAAAAAAAAAAAGTACAAAGTGTTAAAACACACGGTGAGGGGTGCCTGGGTGGCTCAGTCTGTTGGGCCTTTGCCTTCTGCTCAGGTCATGGTCCCGGGGTCCTGGGATGGGGCCCCGATAGAGTTGTGCTCCCTGCTCCCTCTCCCGCTCCCCCTACTTGGGCTCTGTCAAGTGAATAAATAAAAGCTTAAAAAAAAAATACGAAAAAACACATGGTGAATAAGATCAAAGAATCTTACTTATGTAGTTGGGATCCCAGAGGGAAGGAGACAAAATGAAGCAAAAACTGTAGTTGAAGAGACAAAGGCTGAGGATTTCCCTCCTGGGGTGCAAAGCTCTGAAGCACCCAACCTTGATATTCAATTATACTCGCCTCCCTTCTATTCCAAATCAAATGCCCAAAATTTAATTCATCACCCACTACAAACCTATTGTTTTATGTCAAGACAGTGTATTGTAACTATCCATTTATGACTCCCACAATTAGACTGAGGGCTTGCAAGAGAATGAATACTTTCTATTTACGCTCAAGAAACATGCGTTGAGTGAATAGTGCTTGAACATTTATCAGGCTGAAGCCACTTTCCTCTCTCATGAGGAAAAAAAAAAATTATAGCTCTACTGCACAGACCTACGTAAACACCTGTAGGCAGTCAGTTTGGTGCTGGGACTACAACGCTGAGTAAGACCGGGCTCTGCTCTGCAGGGGAAGCGCTCTCAGTTGAGAGGCGGAGCAAGATAAAGAAGCAATTACTATACCAAGGGGTAAGATCACGGGAAAACCCCCAAGAAAAGCCCGGGCCAGGCCTCAAAGCGCATCCAGTGCAGAAAGGTGCCCCCTTCGCTTTTGGCAAAAGGGAAAGGGATTAGCGGTGGTCGGCCTTAGCACTTTTGGGGTTAAAAAATTGAGAGGGGACTGAACAGAGGTCTCAAATCCGCCCTGTCGAGCCTCTGCAATTTCTGAATCTCCGTTCCCACCAATCTCACGCGCAAGCAGGGAGACGCCAGTAAGTGACGGTGCGAACCAGCGGGGAACATCTGGCCTATAAGCCGGGAGGCCGCGAAGCGCGCCGCCGGAAGCGGAGGGACGGCGGAGCCACGCCCTAGCGCCCGGCCGCAGCTCTGTCTTCCGCTGCCCCCACCACGGACGGGCGGGGCTAAGGCGGAAGGGCACGGAAGGAGGTGACGCTGTAAGTGAGCGCCGGCGTCGCGGCGGCGCCTGTGAAGGAAGCTCGGTGGCTGTGGCCGCTGCGAGCAGGCCGGGCACCTCCTCACTGACCAGGGTTCCCTAGAATTGGCGAAGGCGGGGTCGCAGGCTGAGCTGCCGCAGTATCTCGACCCCTGGTGCGGCAGGTGCGGGCAGCGAGGGACGTAGGTAAGCAGGAGCCCCGGTGTCAAATCGGAATGACTTACGGACCGGGCTGGCTGGCCATTCCCGCGCCAGTGCGCGCCAGCTCAGCACCCCGGCCTGAAGGCCTCAGGCGCTGCCTTCCCCCCACACCCGAGCCGGAGGCAGCAAATTTCTCCCTGGGCGCTGCTGTTCTTTCCTGGGGGCGGGCAGGGAGCTCCTTCCGAGGCACCGTTGTCCTCCCCTTTTTCTCCCCAGTCTGAACTGTACGACGCAGAAGCAAAAAAAGCTAGCGCCCCCGGCCGCTTCTCCTGAGGCCAGGGAAAGGTTTGAAAGGAAGAGCTGCTGTTATGCGGATTGGGAATCCAAAGGTTTATATTTGTTCGGACCGTTCTGCTTCCTTCCTGCATTTAGTTCTTTCAGCCCGCACTCTTGGGACCTTGTTGTAGTGAATGGGTATGGCACAATTAAACGCTAGGGTGGTGGGAAGCTTGTTTTCCATAAAGCTTTTTATTTTTGTTTCTGTGCTAGTTAGTATCAACCCCCGTTGCACTGGGCTTCTGTGCTGGGGGAAGAGGGACGCGGAGAGGATGTGGGAAATGAGGGTTTTGTATGTAAGAGTCGGAACAGCTGAGTTAAAATCTTAGCCTGCCATTTGGTGGTGGTTTTAATCTTGTGCTAGATACTTCGACATTTTTAACCACACGTAAAGGGGCGCTTTTTTATGCCTATATAAATAGGGAGAATGAAATGGAGTGAAAAAAGCAGAACATCAGTCATTAAATGTTTTGGATTTAGGAATATCCTGGACACTTAATGGTAGGTTTCTAATTATGTCTTTTACGCAGAATAACTGAGTTTGGTATGAAGGAGGGTGTGTGGTTAGAACCTAACTGCAGGCTCTGTTTGGGGTTGTGCAGCATTAGGAAGAGGTCAGACTCTCCTAGCTACCCAGGTATCTTATGTTTGTTGATAAAACATTGCTGGTTTATGAGGAATAACCTAAATCAGTTCTGCTTCTTTTTCCAGATACTTGTGCTCAGTGGGCCCTTTCTAGGAAGAAAAGCTGGAGGGGATTCATTTACACTTTGGCCTGCTTTAGAAGGAATTCTTCACACATATTTCTGAGGATCCCTGCACTATGCTTCTAACAGAGTTGAAAACGTGCAAGGAATTGCAGAGAAATGACCCTTTGAGTGGCTGGATATTACAGTCATGAGTTAATCTGAGGAGCTGCCTTTCTCTGTATTGGGGAGTAAGACATATCCCACTCTGAAGTTTAATAGACCCTAAGTCAGAGGAATGTTCAGGGAAGAGGGTGTGGCAATGCAGTCAAGTGATCTGAGTAAAGAGCACCTGTTCTTACAGTTGCTTGGTCAGACAGTTAAGGATGCTTTCCTTTCCTCGGCAGTGGAACATGATGCTGATGGCTGCTACACATTATGTAGCCAAGTGCAATCTCCAGTTCCTTTAGTACAGAATTGCACATGGACACAGAAGGGATCTTGAGGGTCATCTAATCCAGTGGTTCCAAAACCTGGCTGGGCATTGGAATCATTTGGGGAATTAATACAAAAGTCTAGGTGCTTGGGTGCTGTCTCAGTAGATTGGAAGTATGATCTCTGTATTTGTGGTTTTTAAATAGCTTCTCAGGTGATACTCATGTTTTGAAAACCCAGATGTAGAGCCGGTTTCACATATTAGTTTATGAACAGGCTCCCAGTCAAAGTGTGATGCCATTAACAAATAACTTTACTTAAGTAAAGAGTAGTACTCTTTCAGGTTTTGTACCACTTTGAGCCCAGAAGATAGGTCCTGTAAGTCAGTAGCTCAGTATAATTGTTTTTGTATTTTCCTGTGCACTAAAACTTCTTAAAGCTCTCTGATGAAAGTATTAGATTTTACAGTAAAATATCTTACTAAATGTTGCTTAGGTTGTTTTTTGGCACAAGTATATAAAGGTTATATCACTTTGTACGTCAGTTTTTTAGTAGGCTTTTATGCCAAGCTTTCATAAACCATGGAAAAATTTCAATTTAAGAAAATTTTCCTTTTGCTTTGGCTTATAAACCCAGTGCAGGGGTTTATAATACACAGGTTGCCTTTTCTTTCTTTGTTTCTTTAAACCCCTTCCTCCATCCTAGTATGCATGGCCACTTTGTATCACTAATCAGCTTCTAGTGGAGTGCAGTTTGAGGACTTCCCTCTGAAGGTCTCTAATTGCCTATAAACACCTAATTTGTTAGAGGCATTCAGTATTTAAGCTTGAATTTTTAGTCCTTTTTCTTTTCTTGGTTTAGTTGTAATGTGCCACTGATTTAAAGCATTTGGTAGATGCCTGGAAAGGATCAACTGATTAGATGATAACAGTGCTTCACATGCACTTTTCTTAGGGTGGAAAAGCCTCATGATATAAAGGTAGGTAGATAGATGTATTTTTTTTTTTTTCATCACATTCAAATGAGAGATGTATATTTACTTTTCTTAGAGTGGAAAAACTCTATATCTATCTCATCAGGCTTTTCCACTCTAAGAAATGTACATATGAGGCACTTTTACCACCTAATCAGTTGATCATATACATATATATTGCTTTAGTATTCCTATTCTGTGTTATTAGTAGAGATGGAAATGGACCCTACTTTACAAATCCTCCAGAGGTGGATGCTGAGTTATTTTCTGAAAGTAATCTTGTTTATAGTATGTTACCTTTCTACTACCAGATGACAAAGGGTGTTCTAAATTTGCTCATTAATAAAAACATGTTAACAGGGTGCCTTGCTGACTTAGTCCTTAGAGCATGTGACTCTTGATCTTGGGGTCATGAGTTTGAGCCCCACATTGGGTATAGAGATTACTTAAATAAATAAATAATTAAAATAAACAAACCATGTTAACAAATGCATTGTACATGAATATGAGTCTAGAGAAACCTATGATACATGTCTGGGATGAAAAGCCAAGTCATGGAGTCTCTAAGTTTTTTATTTTTGTGTCTGAAATACCCTAATTCTGAGGTTTTAAAAATTGCTGTTTCAGATTCTGACAGAGCAGACTTTTCAAGTAGAGGTACTTAAAGAGGATAAATATGGACCCAGAGTCCCAATTTTAGTCTAAACTGATAGAACAGATTTAACATAGAAACAGAGGCAGGGTGAGGATAGTAACATGAAGACCTAGTGAAAGTCATTTGCTGGTCCTTGAGGCAGTCTTCTATGTCTATGAGGACTTGAGACCAAAACTGGATACTTAATCTACTTTATATACAGTGGCTGAATGTGATAAAAGTTTTACCAGTAGGGACTATAAATGGGTTAGTCTCTGGTTCTCAGTCTTGGTCTTTTTATGGTTCATTCATGTTCTCCGATGCCAGTGGGCATTATTTTTTTGTTTTTTTTTTTTTTTTTTAAATTTTTTTAAAGATTTTATTTATTAATTTGACAGAGAGAAATCACAAGTAGATGGAGAGGCAGCCAGAGAGAGAGAGAGGGAAGCAGGCTCCCCGCTGAGCAGAGAGCCCGATATGGGACTCGATCCCAGGACCCTGAGATCATGACCTGAGCCGAAGGCAGCGGCTTAACCCACTGAGCCACCCAGGCGCCCCATGTTTGTTTTTGTTTTTAATCTTGTTTCCTGTAGCCCTAGACCAAGGTGGGCATTGGCCTCAAGTGACTGGCAGAAGGTACAGCCAGCCTCGGATATAATTGGTAGGGAGTTATCCTGAGTTTATTTGTAAGAGGAGCAAAAATTAGATCTTAGGCTAAACACACACATGAAAAGTGTTAAGATGCCTGCTGGGGGCCACCTGGGTGGCTCAGTCAGTCAAGCTAGCCTGACTCTTGGTTTTGGCTTGGGTCCAGATCTCAGGGTCCTCTGATTGAGCCACACATCAGGCTCCACCCTCAGTGGAGTGTGTTTGATGTTCTCTCTTGCTCTCCCTCTTCTTTTCCTGCTCGTGCTGTTTCTCTAGAATAAATAAATCTTTAGTGGCAAAAAAAAATCTGGTTTCCTACTACAAGCCATTCAGTCTCTCATATTTCTGGGATGGGTAACCCCATCCCTATTTATTTGCTGTGCAACGGCTATGACTGTCTTTTTACGTCTGCTAAAAAGAACTTTTTCATAGCAGTGCTTGAGTTAACCTGTATGGTGGCTACACTGCGAACATTTCCCCTTAAGGATGGATCCCTTAAGGATTGTTCAGACTTAGGACTGTCTGGAAGTCAGTGAGTATCTCATAAAAGTTGAAGCTCTTTTTTTTTTTTTTTTTTTTAAAGATTTTATTTATTTGAGAGTGACAGGGAGTGAGCAGGAAAGAGAAAGCACAAGCCAGGGGGAGAAGCAGAAGGAGAAGTAGACTCCCTGCTGAGCCCGAAGTGGGGCTTGATCTCAGGACCCTGAGATCATGACTAAGCCACCAAGGCACCCTGAAAGCTCATTTTGGTTTTCATTGTGTGTGTGTTTTATGTCTGAACATATGTTGGTATTTGGTGAACATGAATACAACAGCAGTGTCAAGAATACTGGGGCAGGGGGCGCCTGGGTGGCTCAGTGGGTTAAAGCCTCTGCCTTCGGCTCAGGTCATGATCTCAGGGTTCTGGGATCGAGCCCCACATTGTGCTCTCTGCTCAGCAGGGAGCCTGCTTCCCTTCCTCTCTGCCTGTCTCTCTGCCTACTTGTGATCTCTCTCTCTCTCTCTCTCTGTCAAAAAAAAAAAAAAAAATACTGGGGCAGAAATGTAGAGGAACCACCTGTGGAGGTTGCTTTTAATTTTAATTACATGTAGTTGGGAGTGCATGCTTGGGATTTGTGAATTTTAGGGTATACTGATGGATTCTTTTATTGGAGTTGGGAGTGCATGCTTGGGATTTGTGGATTTTAGGGTATACTGATGGATTCTTTTATTGGAGAACCTTCCGTAGCAACATCTTTGGCTTTCCTCCTGAGTGAGTTAGATTCCTCAAAAAAGAATTTTCAGATCTTCTGCTTGGAGCTTGTAAGCTGGCATCCAGCAGTCTGGCTTAGAGGTTTTAGCCCTTAGTGTGTAGACTCTGCTTATGTTCATTTAACTCAACTCTTTTCAGTATGATACCTTCATTCTTAGCTGGACCAGCTGTTTTCAGTCCAGGAATCCATTGTTTTACCCTCTAGAGCTGCAGTGTCCAATTTGGTAGCCAGTAGCCAAATGTAGCAACTTAAATTTAATAATTAAAATTAAAGAATAAGTTCCTCATTTGCATCATAGACACATTTCAAGTGGTCAGTAACTGTATGTGCCCAGAGGCTACCATATAAGACAAGGTAGATAGAAACTTTCTATTATTGTGGAAGTTTTATTGGATTACACTGTTTTAGTATAGAAAATAAAGCTCCATGCTTCTCCCAGAGTGGGATAGGGGTAGTTGGCTGTATTTTGTGGAGAGTAGGAGGGTATCTAAGTGATTTGACCAATCTTGTTTTTAGCACCATGTTCATATCTCTTTTATAGAACTTGTTGCTGCCAATTTCTGACCTCTTGTGAGGCACTGTTGTATAAATTGGATTGCTTTCCTCATTACAAGCTTAACTCTCTTCACTCTTTTTTTTTTAAATTTTCTTTAGTCTTTAAGTCAATCTGCATTTTAACCTCCAAAAGGGTTTTTTGTTGTTCTCTCTTCCATTTTGTGTATGTATGCTTAAAAAAAAAAAAAAAAAGCCCAAACTCTTTGACTTGTATATTTTATTGTATATAAATTATATCTTAAAATTGAAAAAAAAAAGCTTTATTTTCATCTTAATGGGACTTAGGAGGGAGTAAGAGTAAAATGTGTTCAATCTGCCATCTTTTCCCGTAAGTAAAGTATGCTGTCAGCATTTAAATATGTACAACTGTCTCCATCAAAAAACCTCTGCTTGGTCTCTCTCCAATTTACTTGGGCTTCTTGAGCAGTTTTATATATGGTCGTCTTTACTCCATCTTGGTTTTGTCCTCTTCATTCTACTAAAATTTTTCTTACAAATGTCATGAGAATCAAATTAAGACTTTTAAATTTAATTTAATTTTACTTTTTTCATTTTCAGAAGTTTTTATTGCGATTATAATGGCAGTATATTTGGGAGATTAATTTTTATTTTTTTAATTCGGTTAAAAAATTAATTTTTTAATAAGCTACTGTATAGTACATCATTTATATTTATTTATTTATTTATTTATTTATATTAACATATAATGTATTATTTGTTTCAGGGGTACAAGTCTGTGATTAATCAGTCTTACACAATTCACAACACTCACCGTAGCACATACCCTCCCCAGTGTACATCACCCAGCCACTCCATCCCTCCCCTTCCCCTCCCCTCTAGCAGCTGTCAGTTTGTTTCCTGAGATTAAGAGTCTCTTATGGTTTGTTGTCCTCTCTGGTTTTGTCTTGTTTCATTTTTCCCTTCCCTTACCCTATGATCCTCTGTCTTATTTCTCATATTCCTCGTATCAGTGATATCATATGATAATTGTCTTTCTTTTTTCTTTCTTTCTTTTTTTTTTTTTTTTTTTTTTTTTTGTTTGGCAGAGAGAGATGACAAGCAGGCAGAGAGGCAGGCAGATAGAGAGGAGGAAGCAGGCTCCCTGCTGAGCAGAGAGCCTGATGCGGGGCTCGATCCCAGGACCCTGCGATCATGACCTGAGCCAAAGGCAGCTGCTTAACCCACTGAGCCACCCAGGCGCCCCTGATAATTGTCTTTCTTTGATTGACTTATTTCGCTTAGCATAATAACCTCTGGTTCCATCCACGTCATTGCAGATGGCAAGATTTCGGTTTTTTTTTTGAGGGCTGCGTAATATTCCGTCGTGTGTATGTATATTCATCACATCTTCTTTTTTTTTTTATTTTTATTTTTATTTATTTATTTTTTTTAAGATTTTATTTATTTATCAGAGAGAGAGAGAGAGAGGGAGAGCGAGCACAGGCAGACAGAATGGCAGGCAGAGGCAGAAGCAGGCTCCCTGCTGAGCAAGGAGCCCGATGTGGTACTCGATCCCAGGACGCTGGGATCATGACCCGAGCCAAGGGCAGCTGCTTAACCAACTGAGCCACCCAGGCATCCCATATCACATCTTCTTTATCCATCCATCTGGTGATGGACATCTAGGCTCCTTCCATAGTTTGGCTATTGGTGGACATTGCTGCTATAAACATTGGGGTGCATGTTCCCCTTTCCAATCACTACATTTATATCTTTAGGGTAAGTACCCAGTAGTGCGATTGCTCGGTCGTAGGGTAGCTCTATTTTCAACCTCCGTGTTGTTTTCTAGAGTAGTTGCACCAGCTTGCATTCCAACCAACAGTGTAGGAGGGTTCCCCTTTCTTGGTATCCTTGTCAACACCTGTCATTTCCTGACCTGTTAGTTTTAGCCATTCTGACTGCTGTGAGGTGGTGTCTCACTGTGGTTTTGATTTGTATTTCCCTGACACCAAGTGATGTTGAATACTTTTTCATGTGTCTGTTGGCCATTCGGATAACTTCTTTGCAGAAACTTCTTCACGTCTTCTGCCTGTTTCTTGATTGGATTATTTATTCTGTGGGTGTTGCATTTAATAAGTTCTTCATGGATTTTGTGTACTAGCCCTTTATCTCATATGTCATTTGCAAATACCTTCTCCCATTCTGTCAGTTTTCTTTGGTTTTGTTGACTGTTTCCTTTGCTGTGCAAAAGCTTTTGATCTTGATGAAGTCACAATATCTCATTTTTGCCCTTGCTTCCCTTGCCTTTAGTGATGTTTCTAGGAAGAAGTTGCTGTGGCTGAGGTCGTAGAGGTTGCTGCCTGTGTTCTCCTCAAGTATTTGGATGGATTCCTGCCTAACATTGAGGTCTTTCACCCATTTTGAGTCTGTTTGTGTGTGCTCTAATGAAACGGTCCAGTTTCATTCTTCTGCATGTGGCTGTCCAATTTTCCCAATGCCATTTGTTGAAGAGACTGTCTTTTTTCCATTGGACATTCTTTCCTGTTTTGTTGAAGTTTAGTTGATCATAGAGTTGAGGGTCCATTTCTGGGCTCTCTCTTTGTGTCTGTTTTTGTGCCAGTACCATACTGCCTTGATTGCAGCTTTATAGTAGACCTTAAAGTCTGGAATTGTGATGCTGCCAGCTTTGGTTTTCTTTTTCAACACTCCTCTGGCTATTCGGGGTCTTCTCTGGCTCTTCGGGGGCTTCTCTGGTTCCATATAAATTTTAGGATTATTTGTTCCATTTCTTTGAAAACAGTTGAGGGTATTTTGATAGGGATTATATTAAATGTGTAGATTGCTCTAGGTAGCATAGACATTTTCACAATATTTGTTCTTCCAATCCATGAGCACGGAACATTTTTCTATTTCTTTGTGTCTTCCTCATTTTCATTCATGAGTATTCTGTAGTTCTCTGTGTACCAATTCTTTGCCTCTTTGGTTAGGTTTATTCCTGTTACCTTCTGGTTTGGGGTGCAGTTGTAAATGGGATCAATTCCTTAATTTCTTTCTTCTGTCTTTGTTGGTGTATAGAAATGCAGCTGATTTCTGTGCATTGATTTTATATCCTGACACTTTACTGAATTCTTGTATGAGCTCTAGCAGTTTCGGAGTGGAGTCTTTTGGGTTTTCCACATAAAGTATCATATCATCTGCAAAGAGTGAGAGTTTGACTTCTTCGGCAATTCGGATGCCTTTTATTTCTTTTTGTTGTCTGATTGCTGAGGCTAGGACTTCTAGTATAGAATAGTAGTGGTTCTAGTAGTAGTTCTAGAATAGTAGTGATGATATTGGACATCCCTGCCATGTTCCTGACCTTAGGGGAAAAGCCCTCAGTTTTTCCACATTGAGAATGATATTTGCTGTGGGTTTTTCATAGAGGTCTTTTATGATATTGAGGTATGTACCCTCTATCCCTACCCTGAAGTGTTTTGATTGAGAAAGGATGCTGTGCTTTGTCAAATGCTTTTTCTACATCTATTGAGAGTCATATGGTTCTTGTTCTTTCTTTTATTAATGTATCATATCACATTGATTTGCGGATGTTGCATCAACCTTGCAGCCCCGGAATAAATCCCTCTTAGTCATGATGAATAATCCTTTTAATGTACTGTTGAATCCTATTGGCTAAGTTTAGATTCTGTTTTTTAGATTAAGATTTTATTTATTTATTTGAGAGAGAGCAAGCATGAGAGGGGGAGGGTCAGAGGGAGAGAATGTGGGACTTGCTCCTGGGACTTGAGGATCATGACCTGAGCTGAAGGCAGTCACTTAACCACCTGAGCCACCGAGGCCTCCTTAGTGAAAATGTTTGCATCCATGTTCATCAGGGATGTTGGTCTGTAGTTCTCCTTTTTGATGGGGTCTTTGTCTGGATTTGGGATCAAGGTAATGCTGGTCTTATAAAATGAGTTTGGAAGTTTTCCTTCCATTTTTATTTTTTGAAACAGTTTCAGGAGAATAGGTATTAATTCTTCTTTAAATGTTTGGTAGAATTCCCCTGGGAAGCCATCTGGCCCTGGGCTCTTGTTTGTTGGGAGATTTTTGATTACTCCTTCAATTTCCTTACTGGTAAGGGTCTGTTCAGGTTTTCTATTTCTTTGTGGTTCAGTTTTGGTAGTTTATACATCTCTAGGAATGCATCCATTTCTTCCAGATTGTCTAATTTGCTGTCATGCAGTTGCTCATAATATGTTCTTATAATTGTTTGTATTTCTTTGGTGTTGGTTGTGATCTCTTCTCTTTCATTCTTTGGGTCCTTTCCCTTTTATTTTTGCTAAGTCTGGCCAGGGGTTTATCAGTCTTATTAATTTTTTCAAAGAACCAGCTCCTAGTTTTGTTGATCTGTTCTACTGTTCTTTTGGTTTCTATTTCATTGATTTCTGCTCTGATCTTTATTATTTCTCTTCTGTTGCGGGTTTTAGGCTTTCTTTGGTGTTCTTTCTGCAGCTCCTTTAGGTGTAGTGTTAAGTTGTATAGTTGAGACCTTTCTTGTTTCTTGAAAAAGGCTTGTCTTGCTATATACTTTCCTCTTAGGACCACCTTTGCTGCATCCCAAAGATTTTGACCAGTTGTGATTTCATTTTCATTTGTTTCCATGAATTTTTAAAATTCTTCTTTAATTTCCTGCTTGACTTCAGTCATTCTTTAGTAGGATGCTCTTTAGCCTCCATGTATTTCAGTTCTTTCCAACTTTCCTCTTGTGGGTGAGTTCTTGTTTCAAAGCATTATGGTCTGAAAATATGCAGGGAATGATCCCAATCTTTTGGTGTCTATTGACCTGACTTGTGACCCAGAATGTGATCTATTCTGGAGAATGTTCCATGTGCATTAGAGAAGAATGTGTATTCTGTTGCTTTGGGATGGAATATTCTGACTATATCTGTGATGTCCATATAGTCCATTGTGTCATTTAAAACCTTTATTTCCTTGTTGATCGTTTGCTTAGGTGATCTCTCCATTTCAGGGAGGGGGTGTTAAAGTCCTTTACTATTATTGTATTATTATCCGTTTTGTATTATTGTATATTATTGTATTATTATCAGTGTTTCTTTGATTGTTAATAATTGGTTTAATAATTGGCTGCCCCCATGTTAGGGGCATAGATGTTTAAAATTGTTAGATCTTCTTTTTGGACAGACCCTTTAAGTAGGATACAGTGTCCTTCCTCATCTCTTATTTTAATCTTTGGCTTAAAATCTAATTTGTCTGATATAAGGATTGCCACCCCAGCTTTCTTTTGATGTCCATTAGCATGGGAAATGCTCACTTTAAATCTGAAGGTGTCTTTGGATCTAAAATGAGCCTCTTGCAGACAGCATATCAATGGGTCTTATTTGTTTGTTTGTTTGTTTGTTTTGTTTTTACCCATTCTTATACTCTTTGTCTTTTGATTGGGGCATTTAGCCCATTTACATTCAGGGTAACTATTGAAAGATATGAATTTAGTGCCATTTTATTGCTTGTAATGTGACTGTTTCTGTATATTGTCTCTGTTCCTTTCAGGTCTTTGTTACTTTTAGACTCTCTCTTTGCTTGGAGAACCCCTTTCAGTATTTCCTGTAGGGCTGGTTTGGTGTTTGCAAATTCTTTTAGTTTTTGTTTGTCCTGGAAGCTTTCTGTCTCTCCCTCTTATTTTCAGTGACAGCCTAGCTGGATATAATATTCTTGGCTGCAAATTTTCTCATTTAGTGCTCTGAATATATCATGCCAGTCCTTTCTGGCCTGCCAGGTCTCTGTGGATAGGTCTACTGCCAGTCTAATATTTCTACCATTGTAGCTTACAGACCTCTTGTCTGGAGATGCTTTCAGGGTTTTCTCTTTGTCTTTGAGACTTGTAAGTTTTAATATTAGCTGTTGGGATGTTGTCCTATTTTTACTGATTTTGAGGGGGGTTCTCTGTGCCTCCTGGATTTTGATGTCTGTTTCCTTCTCCAAATTAAGGAAGTTCTCCACTGTTCTTTGTTCCAATATACCTTCTGCCCCCTCTCTTTCTTCTTCTTTTGGGATCCCAATTCCAGTATTGTTTCGTCTTATGGTATCACTTATCTCTCGAATTCTCCCCTCATGATTCAGTATTTGTTTATCTCTTTTTCTCAGCTTCTTTATTCTCCATCATTTGGTCTTCTATATCACTAATTTTCTCTTCTGCTTCATTTATCCTACCAGTAAGAGCCTCCATTTTTTTTTTTTTTTTAAAGATTATATTTATTTATTTGTTAGAGAATACAAGCAGGAGAAGCAGCAGGGAGAAGGAGAAGCAGGCTCCCCACTGAGCAGGAAGCCCGATGAGGGTCTCGATCCCAGGACCCTAGGGTCATGACCTGAGTGAAGGCAGATGCTTAAGTCAGAGACTCCCAGGTGCCCCAAGCCTTCATTTTTGATTGTACCTCATTAGTAGCTTTTTGATTTCAACTTGGTTGGATTTTAGTTCTTTTATTTCCCCAGAAAGGGATTCTCTGCTATCTTCTTTGCTTTTTTTTTAAAGCTCAGCTAGTATCTTTATAATCGTCATTCTGAACTCTAGTTCCAGCATCTCACTAATGTTTGTATTGAGTAGGTCCCTAAGAGTCGGTACTGCCTCTTGTTCTTTTTTTTTTTTTTGAGGTGAGTTTTTCTGCCTTGTCATTTTGTCCGGAGAAGAAGAGATGAATGAGAGAACAAAATGCTAAAAGGGTAACAACGACCCCAGAAAAATATACTCTAAACAAATCAGAGGCGACCCAAAGCTGGGGGGAAAAGAAAGGGAAAAAAAAAAAATGATCAGGCTGGTGAATAGAACAGAGTCATACACTTGATTTGGGGTGTATTTTGGTCTGCTAGAAGAAACTTCCTCCCAACATTTTAAAGAAAGAAAAAATAAATATGTATATATATATGTATGTTAAATACATTGAAGTGATAGAATATGACTGAAAAATCAAAATGAAAAGATTTTTTAAAAAATAGTGATAAGATGTTGGTTAAAATAGGAAAGAGGAAAAATTAAAATAGAAAAATAAAGAAAATTTAAAAAATTTAACTTTGAAAGACTAAAGAATCATGGAGGAAAAAGTCATGAATTCTATGTGCTGTATTCCCCAGCACTGGAGTTTTGCAGTTCTCATTCATCTGTATACTTGGTCTTGGCTGGATGTTCTTGCTGATCTTCTGGGGGAAGGGCATGTTGCAGTGATCCTCAGGTGTCTTTGCCCAGGGTGGAATTGCACTGCTCTTGCCAGGGGCTGGGCTACATAATCTGCTTGGGTTTTCTCTCAGTAGCTTTTTTTCCCTGAAAGCTTTCTGTACAGCTTTGGAGAACAAGCATGCAAATGGTGGCCTCTCCGCCTCCGGGCCTTTAGGGCCCCCGCCTTCAGTGAGCCCTCAAAGAAAAGGAATCAGTCACTCCTGTTTCCCTGGTCTCCGGCCATGCTCTGTGCTCACCTGGCCTGTGACCAAGCATTTCTGTCTCTGGCACACTGTCCTGTTTGGAGTCTGCAAACCCAGCAGATTCCTGCAGGATGCTCCCATGCTCCTTCTTCCAGTGGAGGAAGGAGGGGGTTGGTCTCCCCGAATCTGCCACTTGTGAAGTCCCTGCTGGTAGAATAGTGACGTGACTTTGCTTTAGATCATGGTTTATGGCAACTGCTAGCTGAGATCCCATTCCTTGGCTCTGTCTTTGCAGCTGGCTTCCCTGCTCCGATACCTGAGAGCTCTGCCACACTCAGGCACTCACGGTCTTTCTGTAACCCCGAGGCTTCTGAGACCACACTGTCCCAGGGAGGATTCCACCCCCAACCCCAGCTTAATCACTGGAGTGATGTCCCTCTGTGGAGCAGATTTCTAAAAATTCTGATTTTGTGCTCTGCTGCTCCATTCCTTGCCTGGAGCCAGCAGATGGAGCCCCCCCCCCCACCCCTGCCCAGCAGTCTATCTTCCTGTATATTGCTTCCGATTCACTTCTCCGCACGTCCTACCTTCCAGAAGGTAGTCGCTTTTCTGTTCATGGAATTACTGTTATTCTTTTCTTTGATCTCCTGTTGAGTTAGTGTAGGTTTCAGAATGGTTTGTTAACTAGCTGAATTTGGGACCAGATGAAATTTAGGTCTCCTACTCCTCTGCCATCTTGCTCCTCCCATCATTAATTTTTGATGTAGTGTTCAGTGATTCTTCAATTGCATGTACATAACATGTGCCCTCCTTTAACCCATTACCCTTTTACCCCATCGCCCCACTCCCTCCCCTCTGAAACCCTCAGTTTGTTTCCCAGGGTCCATAATCTCTCATGGTTCGTCTTCCTCTCTGATTTCTCCCCCTTCAGATTTCCCTCCCTTCCCCTATGATCTCCTCCATGCTATTACTTATGTTCTACATCTGAGTGAAACCCTATGATAATTATCTTTCTTTGCTTGACTTATTTCACTTAGCATAATCCCTTCCAGTCCACTCAAGTTGATGCATCTTTTCTGATGGCTGAATGATATTCCATTGTATATATGTACCACATTTTCTTTATCCTTTCATCTGTTTTTTTTTTTTTTTTAAGATTTTATTTATTTATTTGACAGAAATCACAAGTAGATGGAGAGGCAGGCAGAGAGAGAGAGAGGGAAGCGGGCTCCCCGCTGAGCAGAGAGCCCGATGCGGGACTCGATCCCAGGACTCTGAGATCACGACCTGAGCCGAAGGCAGCGGCTTAACCCACTGAGCCACCCAGGTGCCCCTATCCTTTCATCTGTTAAAGGGCATCTCAGCTCCTTCCAAAGTTTGGCTATTGTGGACATTGCTGCTATGAATATTGGGATGCATGTGCCATGGGTAAATACCTAGTAGTGCAGTTGGTGAGTCTTAGGGTAACTCTATTTTTAACATCTTGAGGAGTCTCCATGCTATTTTCCAGAGCAGCTGTAACATCTTACTTTCCCACCAACACAAATGGAGACTTTTAAATCCTTCTCGTTTTTTTCCTTTCCTTTCCCTTCCTTCCTTCCTTTCTCTCTCTCTCTCTCTTTCTCTTTCTTTTTTTTTTTTTTAAAGATTTATTTATTTATTTATTTGACAGAGAGAGATCACAAGTAGGCAGAGAGGCAGGCAGAGAGAGAGAGAGGGAAGCAGGCTTCCTGCTGAGCAGAGAGCCCGATGCGGGCCTCGATCCCAGGACCCTGAGATCATGACCTGAGCCGAAGGCAGCGGCTTAACCCACTGAGCCACCCAGGCGCCCCATCTCTTTCTTTTTTTTGTCGTGACCTTCCTGCCAGTCATGGGGCTCAAACTCATGACCCTGAGATCAAGAGTCTCATGCTATACTGAGTCAGCCAGGCAACCAGTCCTTGTCTTGATTGACTTTTCACTGGCCTTTGACCATTTGCCTCCTTCTAGAAACTTTAATTATCTACCTCTTCCCCTGTTCATTTCTTCTTACTTCCCTTTGCTAAGTAGTCTTTTCTTTTACCTCACTGGTACATCCTAGAGTTCCTCAGAAGATTGCCATAGGGTGCGTCTGCTTCTACCTCTTACAGATTCTCCCTAGGTAAGCTTATTAGTTTCCATAGCTTTAGTTACTATAAGCTGATGGCTTAAAGTGGAAGTCCTGTGATATCTTCTTCTTAGACTTCCTGACCTGTATATCCAATAGTGTATGTCCACTTGGATTTCCTTAGGTCACCTCAGATCTAATATGTCTAAAACTAAAGGCATAGCCAGTATAATCTTCTAATCTTTGTCCATTTGTTCCATATAAATTATGCAGATGTACAATAAAATATACAAACCATTTATTTTATGGAGTAAACATCTTATTAATAAGATTTTTCAGTGATTATATTACTTTTAAGTATTGGGAAGAATGAATTCCAAATCTTTTATGTTGGTAGTACACAGTGAGAGTATGTTTGAATTTCATAGTAAGAAGTGTATTTTAGGGATGCCCGAGGTGGCTCACTTGGTTAATGGTGTG
Organism: Mustela erminea; assembly: GCF_009829155.1. NCBI lineage: Eukaryota > Metazoa > Chordata > Mammalia > Carnivora > Mustelidae > Mustela > Mustela erminea. The sequence goes on from NC_045614.1 coordinate 103,411,784, forward strand.
CTTTTGGCTCAGGTCCTGGGGTTGAATTCCATGTCAGGCTCCCTGCTTGGTGGGAGCCTGTTTCTCCCCTCTCCTACCTGCTCATGCTTGCTCTTGCTATCTCTGTCTCTCCTGTCAAATAAATAAATAAATAAAGTCTTTAAAAAGGTTTATTTTAAATGTCTTTTACCATTGATAAAGAAGTAAAGTAAAATAAAGTACCCTAAACCAGAGGTTGTCAACTTTCTCTGTTCACAGCCCCCTTCATGACTTTTTCATAGTGCCCTTAGGCCCAGTAGTTTATTAAGTAATTAGTAATGGCTTTAGGTAGATCTAAACAACTTAATAAGTATGCCCTAGTAACCTATTAGTTTTAAAAAAAAAATACACATAAATTGAAAGACAATATAGTTTTTTAATTTCATTCTTAGTAAACCACAGTTACATAATACACTTGTTGGGCACTATAGAACTTCTCATACCTTGGAACCATTAGACACTGCCACCCACATTTCCTGTTCCAAATTGGTTTTTGTGCAGTATTTTTTTTTTTTTTTTATCATCACAGCAACCAGCCAAAACCCAGGTTTGCAAAGATACGATGTCATCAAAAGGAATATACCAGGATATAATTTGAAACTGAATTATATTAAATTGGTAGATTGTGGAGTGCTTGACAGGTGTGACAGATAAAGAATATCATTTTTTCCCCTCTGATTTCGAATACTTTACATCCCTGTGAAGTTATTGCAGAACCCCAGGGTACCTTGGCACACATTTTAGGAATTGTGGGCCTAAAGTGTTAATAGTTTGGTGTAAATTCCTTTTTTTTTTTTTAAGATTTGTTTATTTGCCAGGGGTAGGGGTAAAGGAGAGAGAAACTCAACCAGACTCACAGGGCTCAAATCTCATGATTCTGAGATCATGACTTAAGCTGAAACCAAGAGTCAGATGCTTACCTGACTGAGCCACCCTTTGGCTGAGCCTGTTGTAGAAATTCTTTTAGACATTTTTCAACCTATAAACTCTTAAAATATACACACTTTTTTTTTCTTTTTAACAAAAATGGGTTCATATGTATTGTTTAGCAACTTTTTTTTTCATTCAGTTGTGTATTATTATGGTAAAGAAATTGGGTTAAGTGTACATATTTAATTCCACATCAGCCTGAAAACTTTAAAACTATAGAGAAGTGAGGGGTCCCTGGCTGGCTCACTCAGTAGAACTCATGACTTGATCTTGGAGTGGTGAGTTCAAGCGTCATGTTGGACATAGAACTTAACTTAAAAAACTGTAGAATTGTTGTTGTTAGGTTTGTTTTTATTTTTTCCGCAAATGATAAAGAATGGAAGCAGTGAGAATAACAACATTCTGGAAACTGGTAAGCAGAAAAGATTAGTGGTAACTGGTTAGCAGACTTGAGAAAGCTGAATCCTAAACCAAGTGGAGAGAGGCAACAAGTAATCATGTTTGTGTTTTAGAAGCTTTTAAAAGTTTCAGAATTAGTGGTGTCATGTACTGTGAAAGTGAAGGTGAAAGTGAGACCAAAAATATGTGATTGAAAGTTTTTTTTTTTTAATTGTTCAAAAATTTCATTATTTCAGAGAGAGAGAGTGTGCACGAGCAGGAGGGGGAGAAGGAGAGACAGTTCAGCCAACTTCAAATTATATCCTGGTATATTCCTTTTGCTGACATCATATCTGGGTTTTTGTTGGTTGCTGTGATGATTAAAAAAAAAAAAAAATACTGGGGCACCTGGGTGGCTCAGGGGGTTAAAGCCTCTGCCTTCGGCTAGGGTCATGATCCCAGGGATTGAGCCCCGAGTCGGGCTCTCTGCTCAGCAGGGAGCCTGCCTCCCTTTCTCTCTCTGCCTGCCTCCCTGCCTACTTGTGATCTCTGTCAAATAAATAAATAAATAAAATCTTAAAAAAAAATTTCCACTACTGGTCAGGAAGTCTAAGAAGAAGATACCACAGGAATTCCACTTTAAGCCCTCAGCTTATGGTAACTAAAGCCGACTTTGTGCTGAGGTTCTGACCCGAGCCGGAACCAAGAGTCAGAAGCTTAACTGACTGCACCACAAAGGCACCCCTGAAAGTCATCTTTAAGAAAAAAACTTCCAGGGTGCCTGGGTGGCTCAGTTGGTTGAGCGACTGCCTTTGGCTGAGGTCATGATCCTGGATTCCTGGGATCTAGTCCTACATTGGGCTCCCTGCTTAGTGAGGCGTCTGCTTCTTTCTCTGACCCAACCCCCTCTCATGCTTTTCTCTCTCTCTCACTCTCTCTCTCTCAAATAAATATATAAAATCTTTAAAGCGAAAAGGTATTTGCAGAAACAAAAAGAAAGAAAAACACTTCCAGAACTATAATTTTCTTCTCTCTGTGCTTAAAAACAGGATAACGAAAGGTTTAGTTTGTGCTGTGGAGAGGGTAAAACAGTCTCTGTACTGGAAGAACCATGCCTAGTTGAGGATGGGGTACAGTGCTTTTATAAAAGGGCTGAGTAGAAAAATACATTCTTTTTTTTTTTTTTAAGATTTTTATTTATTTATTTGATAGAGATCACAAGTAGGCAGAGAGGCAGCAGAGAGAGAGGGGGAAGCAGGCTCCCCGCTGAGCAGAGAGGCTGATGTGGGGCTCGATCCCAGGACCCTGAGACCATGACCCAAGCTGAAGGCAGAGGCCCAAACCACTGAGCCACGCAGGCACCCCAGAAAAATACATTCTTAAGGAGAACACTCTAGCCCTCTTTCCTTAGTTCCTAGAATCCTGCCCCTTCCACCATTTCCTATTCCCAGTGGCAGCCTCTTTCAAGTCTTTGATCTGTTCTTTTGGTATAAACAGCATGGCCCTAAATTACCTTATTTTATTTTATTTTTTTAAAGATTTGTTTTTATTTTTTTATTTTAAAGATTTATTCACTTTAGGGAGAGCATGTGCAGGCGGGGAGGAGCAGAGGAAGAGGGAGAGAAACTCCAGCAGGCTCCTCACTGAGCTCAGAGCCAACATGGGCTCAACCCAGTGACCCTGAGGTCTCGACTTGAGCTGTAACCAAGAGTAAGACACTTAACTGACTGCATCACCCAGGGGCCCCTAAAGATTTTAAGTAATCTCTGCATCCAGCATGGGGCTTGACCGGCCTGAGATTAAGAGTTATATGCTCATCCAGTTGAGCCAGGCAGGCACCTCTAAATTATCCCTTTTTTTAATGTTACTTTTGATTTCCTAATTTTAGTCTTTATTTACTATGGAAGATAAAGATTTAGCTGTCTTTCACATGTGCTCCTCACTTCTGTATACACGTACACATGTTATCTGCCTTCCACCTATCTTCATTGTATAGTGATACTGTAATTTTGGCTAGAAGCAGTTTTTCTCAGTAGGGGCAGTATTGTCATTTTGGATGAGACCGTTCTTCATTATCCTATTACATGATATTTAGCATTAGACTGTGCACTAAATATCAGTACCAACCTGAATTCATTTTAACAACCAAGAATTTCCCACATTCTCCAAGTGTTGGGATGAGGTATGATATGGTGTATCTTGTTGAGGGCCGTTGGATCAGTGTTTACCTTTTTATAATTTTGTAAATGGTAGTTACAGCTAATCTGTGTATTACTCTATGATTTACAATGATTTTTTTTCCTTTCTTTTTTTCTTTTAAAGATTTTATTTATTTATTTGAGAGAGAATGAGCAGGGAGAGCAGCAGAGGGGGAGAGAGAAGCAGATTTCCAGCTGAGCAGGGAGCCCCATGCAGGGCTTGATCCCAGGATGTTGGGTCTGTTTCTGCTTTTTTTTTTTTTTTTTTTTTTTTTTTAAGATTTTATTTATTTATTTGTCAGAGAGAGAGAGAGCGAGAGCGAGCACAGGCAGACAGAGTGGAAGGCAGAGTCAGAGGGAGAAGCAGGCTCCCCGCGGAGCAAGGAGCCCGATGTGGGACTCGATCCCAGGACGCTGGGATCATGACCTGAGCCGAAGGCAGCTGCTTAACCAACTGAGCCACCCAGGCGTCCCTGTTTCTGCTTTTTGTACGTTTGTTTTGCTTTATAGATTCTACATATAAATGAAATCATGTGGTATTTGTCTTTCTTTGTCTGACTTATTTCATGTGGCGTAATATGCCCTAGGTCCATCCACATCATCACAAATGGCAAAACTTCATTTTTTTATGACTGAGTAATATTCTTGAGTGTATGTGTACACATATGTACACACTGCTTATTTGTCTGTCTATGAATGAGACAGTTGAGCTGCTTCATATCTTGGTTATTGTAAATAATGCTACAGTAAACATAGGGGTGCTTGTATCTTTCCAAATAGTGTTTGTATTGTCTTTGGGTAAATAGCCAGTAGTGGAATTACTGGATCATATGGTATTTCTATTTTTAATTTTGGGGGGAATTTTTTATACGTTTTCTATGTAGAAAAGTGTTGCAATGGCTAATGTCAAAGAAATTACTGCCTATGTTTTCTTCTAGGGAGTTTTACAGTTTCGGATCTCAGGTTTAGGTCTTTCATCGATTTTGAGTTAATTTTTGTGTACGGTATAAGAAAGTAGTCCAGTGTTATTCTTTTGCATGTGGCTTTCCCAGCACCATTTATTGAATAGACTTTTTTCTCCCCCCGTTGTATGTTCTCATTTCCTTTGTCATAGGTTAATTGGTCATGTAAGCATGGGTTTATTTCTGGGCCCTTGATTCTGTTCCATTGATCTGTTTTTGTGTTTGTGTCATACTATTTTAATCACTACAGGCTTGTAGTATATCTTGAAATCTGGGCTTGTGGTTCTTTGGTTCTTCTGCATCAGAATTACTTTATTTACAGTCTTTTGTAGTTCCAGGCAAACTTTACTGTTATTTTTTAAAGTTCTGTGAAAAATGCTACTGGTATTTTAATAGGGATTGCATTGAATCTATAGATTGCTTTGGATAGTGTGGACATCTGATAATATGGATTCTTTCAATCCATGAGCATGGCCTGTCTTTCTGTTTGTGTCATCTTCAGTTTCTTTCATCAGTGTTTTACAGTTTTCACAGTAAGGTCCTTCACCTTCTTGGTAAAGTTTGTTTCTAGTTATTCTTTTTAATGCACTTGTAATCGTTTTAATTTCTCTTTTTGATACTTTGGTATTGGTGAACAGAGATGCAGCTGATTTTTGTGTGTTAAATTTGTATCCTGAAAAGTTACTGAATTCATTTATTCTAAAAGCTTTTGGTGGAGTCTTAGATTTTTCTGTGTATAGTATCATGTCATCCGCAAATAATGACAGTTAATTTCTTCCTTAAAAATATAGATGTCATTGTGGCGCATGGGTGGCTCAGTTGGTTGAATGTTCACCTCTTGGTTTCAGCTCAAGTTGTGATCTCATGAGCTGTGATATCAAATCTTGAGTGGGCTCCACACTCAGTGGGGAGTCCCTCCCTCTGCTTCTCCCCCCAGTCACATATGTGTCTGCACTCATGCCCACATGCTCTCTGTATTTTTCCAGTAAATAAATCTTAAAAAAAAAAAAAAAAATGGTTGGTAGAATTCACCTGTGAATCCATCTGGCCCTGGACTTTTTGTTGTTACTTTTTGATAACTAATTCAACTTTGTTACTAGTAATTGGTCTGTTCAGATTTTCTATTTCTTTCTGATTGAGGAGTCTGGCTAAAGGCTTAATCAATTTTGTTTGTCTTTATAAAGAACCAACTCTTGGTTTCATTAATCTTTATTTTTTTTTAAAACTTTTCCCACTTTTTTTTTCCTTAAGATTTTTTTTAATGTAATCTCTTACCACGCCCCCCTCCCCATGGTGGGGCTCAAACTCACAATCCCCAGATCAGAAGTCATATACTCTGCCAGCCGACTCAGCCAGGCACCCTTCATTGATCTTCTGTTTTGTTCTTGTCTCTATTTCATTTATTTCTCTTCTGTTCTTTATTATTTCCTTTCTTCTACTTATGTTGGGTTTTGTTCTTTTTCTAGTTCCTATAGGTATAAGGTTAGATTGTTTGAGATATTTTTGTTTCTTGAGGTAGACCTGTATAACTATAAATTTGTCTTTTAGAACTCCTTTTGCTATGTCCCAGAGATTTTTGTCATGTCCCAAGGATTTTGGACCAGTGTGTTTTTGTTTGCATTAGTTTCCAGGTATGTTTTGGTGTCTTCTTTGATTGATTGATTGATTGATTGATTGATTTTAATGATTTTTTTAAAAAAGATTTTATTTATTTGATAGAGGGAGCGAGTGTGCACAAGCAGGAGGAGCTACAGAGGGAAAGGGAGGAACAGGCTCCCAACTGAGCAGGGAGCCTCACAGGCAGCTCAGTGCCAGGACCCTGGGATCATGACCTGAGCTGAAGGCAGACGCTTAACCAACTGAGCCACTCAGGTGCCCATCTTCTTTGATTTCTTTGTTTGCCCATTGGGTATTAGTAGCACATTGTTTAACCTCCAAATGTTTGTGTTTTTGCTTTTTTTCCCCCTTTTTATAGTTATTTATTTTATTTTATATTCTGTTTATTTATTTGACAGAGATTGATACAGCGAGAGCAGGAATACGGGCAGAGGGAGTGGGAGAGGGAGTAGCAGGCTTCCCACAGAGCAAGGAGCTAGACGCAGGGCTTGATCCCAGGACCCTGGGACCACGACTTGAGCCAAAGGCAGACCCTCAATGACTGGGCCACTCAGGTGCCCCTGTAGTTATTTATTTTAAAAGTAACTTCTGGGGGCGCCTGGGTGGCTCAGTGGGTTAAGCCGCTGCCTTCAGCTCAGGTCATGATCTCAGGGTCCTGGGATCGAGTCCCGCATCGGGCTCTCTGCTCAGTGGGGAGCCTGCTTCCCTCTCTCTCTGCCTGCCTCTCCGACTACTTGTGATTTCTCTCTGTCAAATAAATAAATAAAATCTTTAAAAAAATAAAAAAAATAAAAGTAACTTCTGGGGCACCTGGGTGGTTCAGTGGGTTAAAGCCTCTGCTTTCGGCTCATGTCATGATCTCAGGGTTCTGGGATTGAGCCCCACATCAGGCTCTCTGTTCAGCAGGGAGCTTGCCCCCCCACCCCCCGCCTGCCTCTCTGCCTGCTTGTGGTCTCTCTCTCAGTCAATTAAATAAATAAAATCTTTTAAAAAAAAAAAAAAAGTAACTTCTACACCCAGCATGGGGCTTGAACTCAACCCCAAGATCAAGAGCCACATTCTTTTCTGACTGAGCCAGCCACATAGCCCTTTTCCTTTTGTGTGTGTGTGTGTGTGTGTGTGTGTGTGTGTGTGTGTGTGATTGATTTCTAGTTTTATCCTGTCTATTCTGTAGAAAAGATACATAGTAGGATTTCAGTCTAAAATTTATTGAGACTTGTTTTGTGGCTTGACATGTAATCTGTCTTGGAGAATGTTCCATGTGCACTTGAAAAAATGTGTATTCTGTTGTTTTTTTGGGTGAAATGTTTGGTGTATATCAGTTATGTTCATGTTGTTTAATGTGTCATTCAAAGACATTGTTTCCTTATTGTTTTTCTGCCTGGATGATCTACCTATTGTTAAAGTCTCCTACTGTTACTATATTATTGTCTGTTTCTTCCTTTATGTCATCTTTGCTTGATGTATTTAGGTGCTCCAGTATTGGATGCATAGACATTTACAATTGTTATATCCTCTTCTTGGGATTGATACTTATCATTATGTAATGCCCTTTTTTGCCTCTTTTTTCCCCTTCTTTGTCTCTTGTTACGGTTTTTGTTTTAATGTCTGTTTTGTCTGATAAAGGTGATGCTACTCTGGCTTTTTTTTCCCCCCCTACTACTTCCATTTGCATTGAATATCTTTTTCCATCCCTTCACTTTCAGTTTGTGTATGTCTTTTTTTAATTTTTATTTTATCTTTTTTAAGATTTTTATTTATTTGAGACAGAGCATGAGCAAGGGTAGGGCAGAGGGAGCGGGGAGAGAGACTCTCAAGCAGATTGAGCCCGGCATGAGGTTCAGTCTCACAACCCTGAAAGTATGACCTGAGCAGAAACCAAGAGTCATTCCCTAACCAACTGAGCCACCCAGGCACCCAACCCTGTATATGTCTTTTTTTTTTTTTTTTAAGATTTTATTTATTTGAGAGAGTGAGTGTGGGGAGGAGTGGATTGAGAGGAAGGAGGAAAGAATCTCAAGCAGATTCCTTGCTGAGCATGGAGTCCTACCGGAGGCTCGACTGCAAGATCATGACCTGAGCCAAAACCAAGAGTTAGATACCTAATCCACTGAGCCACCCAGGCACCCCTGTATATGTCTTTAGGTCTGAAGTGAGTCTCTTATAGGCAGCGTATAGATGGGTCTTGTTTTTTTGATTCAGCCATTTTGTGTTTGGAGCATTAAGTCCATTTACATTTAAAATAATTACTGGTAAGTATGTATTCATTGCCATTTTAAAATTTTTTCTCTGATTATTTTTGTAGTTCTGTTTCTTTCTTTTCTTGTTCTCTTTGTGATTGGTGACTTTTATAGTGTTCTGTTTGGCTTTCTTTCTCTTTATTTTTTTGTATCTGTTACAGATTTTTGGTATGTGATTACCATGGAATTCATATATAAGTATATCCTAAGTATATAGCAGTGAGCATATATTAAGTCGGTTGTCATTTAAGTCCAGACACATTCTAAAAGAACTTGTTTTATTTCCCTTCCACATTTTATGTACATGTTTCTGTATTTTACATCTTTTAATTCATTATTGTCTTACATCTAATTATTGCCTTTTCTTTTCCACTTAAAGAAGTCTCTTTTCCATTTCTTGTAAGAACAGTTTAATACTGATGAACTCCTTTAACTTTTGTTTCAGAAACTTACTCTCAATTCTGAATGATCATCTTGCCAGGTAAAATATTCTTGGATATAGGTTTTTTCCCTTTCCACGCATTGGCCTTCAAAATTTTTTTCTCTCTCTCCTTTCTTTCTTTCTTTTTCTTTCATATCTTATTTACTTATTTCACACACCGAGAGAGCACAAGTAAGGTGAGCAGTGGGGAGAGGGAGATGGAGAAGCAGGCTCCCCGCAGAGCAGGAAGCCCAGTGTGGGACTCGATCCCTGGACCCTGGGATCATGACCTCAGCTGAAGGCAGCTGCTTAACCAGCTGAGCCACCTAGGTGCCCCTGGCCTGCAAAGTTTCTGTTGAAAAATCAACTGATAATCTCATAGGGTTTCCTTTGTATGTAACTTCTTACTTTACTCTTGCCTTTTTAAAAATTCTCTATCTTTAAACTTCGACATTTTGGTTATTATGTGTTACAGTATTGACCTCCTTCAGTTCATCTTGTTTGGAACTCTGTCTTTCCTGAACCTGGATATCTGTCCTTCTTCCAGTTAGGAAAGTTTTAAGGTATTATTTCTTCAAATAACTTCTCTGCCCCCTTTTCTCTCTCTTCTCCTTCTGGGACCCCTTTAATGTGAGTGTTTGTTCACTTGATATTGACCAAGAGATTGCTTAATGTACCTCATTAAATTTCTTTTTTTTTTTTTTTTTCTTTTTTACTTTTCAGCTTAGGTGCTTTTTTTCCCTTCTTTTTTATCTTCAGCTTGAGTGCTTTCCATTGCCTTGTTTCAAGATTGCTGATGGTTTCTTCTCATCCACCGATTTACTGTTGATTCCCTCTAATCTATTTTCTATATCAGTTTTACTGTATTCTTAAACTTTGGTTCTTTTTTTATATTTTCTATATCCTTATTGGAAGTTTTCACTGAGTTCTTTCACTCTTCTCTCCAGTCCATTGAGCATCTTTAATATAATTACTTTCAACCCTTTATCAGACATGACATATTGCTTATCTCTGTTTCATTTAGTTCTTTTTTTTTGAGCTTTTGTCTTGTTCCTTCGCTTGGAGCATATTCTTCTGTCTCGTTTTGCTTGACTTCCTGTGTTTGCTTCTATGAATTGGACAGAACAGCTACTCGTAAACTTGAAGGAATGGCCTTGAATATGGTGTTCCCTTTGTAGGCTGTGTGTACTTGGTGGCTTGTTGACTGCCTGGAGCTGTGGTTTGTGTGGGCTGGGGGTTGTGGTGCACTCTGCACTGGGGCTGCCCTTGTGGCATAACCAGAGCTTAAGTGGGCTTGGCTTGGGGTGGCCCTGAGGCTTTTTGCACAGAGGGGCCTCTTGCAGGATAGCTGAAGTCAACGGGGTGTAGGCCAGGGGATTCCTGGGGCTGTTTGTGCAGAGGGTACCCAGGCAGGGCAGCTAAAACTGAAGTAGGCATGGCTGGTGCAGTCCCTGTGCATTGCCACAGAGGGTGCTTTGGTAGAACAGCTGAAGCTGAAGTGGGAATAAGCTGGGGTGTTCTGGGATTGTCTGCAAAGGGGGTACTCTGGTGGGGGCAGGTGTAGACCAGGAGCCTGGGGCTCACTGAGGCAGTAAGGCAGAGCACCCAGACCCTGACCCCATCCATGCCATCAGGGTGGATGGGGGATTGTAAACTGGCACTTGCTAGTCCCTTCAACTCTGGGAGAGTCCCAGCAACTCTCTTATCTGTTAACAGTGTTGTAGGTCTGGTCCTCTTTGTACTCTAGTTACTCTTTTTTTATTTTTTAAAGGTTTTGTATATTTGACAGAGCACAAGCAGAGGGCGTAGGAGAGGGAGAAGCAGGCTGCCCACTGAGCAGGGAACCCAGTGTGGGTTCCCTGGATCCTGGGATCATAACCCTACCTGAAGGCAGATGCTTAACCGAGCCACCCAGGCATCCCTAAAGGACAGTATTTATATACAGTCCTTTGGAATCTAGCCCTATACAGTCAAAATATTTTCTAAAATGTGGGTAATTTTTTCTGTGTCTGCTTTTTTCAATGCAGTTATCTGTCATACAGTTAGATTCATTTGTTACTTGTATTTCATTTTGGATTCCTTTTGCATTCTACTTGATCTTAATTTTATTTGTGTGTTTAAGTATATGAAGCATCAACATGGTTGTAAAAGTCAGAACTTTTCAAACAGGCATATTTAGAGAAGTGCCACTCCTTTCTTGTCCCTCTACCATTTTCTTGTTCATTTGGGAACATCTCAAGAGAGATGTGAATCTCCCTTGCCCTATACGTTCTCATTACTTTCTGGTTTATTCTCATGTTTGTATTTTTATTTTTTGTCTATTTTGGCGGAAGGGTTTGGGTGGAGCACAAAAGGGCAGATACAGGTTTATTTTCTTATTTTTTCTTTTATGAAAGGTGGCTGTTTGGTAAATAATTTAACCTTGCCTCAAAAGAAATCCTTTATCCTTGGCTTCTGGGAAATAATCTCGAAGGCTTTGGACTGTCATATCTGATTCGATGTCTGTATTTGCCTGGGGGCTTTGAATTCCAACAGTCTAACAGATAGCTTGATTTAGGATGGGGGCTGGCTATGACAGAAAGACCAGTGAAATGATTTAGAGTAATGACTTTGGCATCAGCAGATCTCCAGAGGGGCTGAAAAACTGAGCTCCATCATGTGGGCAATCACTTTTGCTTAAAATCCCCGAATAAAAACTATGGATATCAAGGCTCAGGTGAGCCTTCCCTGGCTGGCAATATTGTCACACACTGATGTCAGGAGGTTAAAGCTGTTCTACTCCATGGTAAGAGGACAACTGGAAGCTCCACACTTGTTACTTCTCTTGACTCTGCCCTATGTGCTTCTCCACTTGGCTGATTTTAATCCATATTCTTCAGCTTTCATAAGCCATAACTATGAGTATAATAGTTTTCAGTGGGTTCTATGAGTCCTTCTGGCAAATTATCAGACTGAGGGTGGGTTTGTGAACTCCCTGAGCTTGTAGTTGGTGTCTGTGTGCCACCGTCTTGGTGACGCACTGTTAATACTGATTTGACCTTTACTTTTCTCACCTAACCTGGAAATCATTCCATATTAGTTCATAGAGTTCCTCTTTATTCTTTTCTTTTTTAATTTTTAAAAATATTTTATTTATATTTAAGAGAGAGACATTGTGACAGAGATAGAGAGCACAAGCAGAGAGGAGAGGGAGAAACAGGGGCTTGATCCCATGCAGGGCTCGAACCCAGGTTGGTCATGACCCAATCAGAAGGCAGATATTTAACCACCTGAGCCACCCAGGCGCCCCTATTCTTTTCTAATATATTTGTAAGTAATCTTTATACCCAACATGAGGCTTGAACTCACAACCCCAAGATTAAGAGTTGCATGCTCTACCTACTGAGCTAGCCAGATGCCCCATCTTTATTCTTTCATAACTTACTCATGTAGAAGTATAACTTACTCAAGAAGAAGTAGTGTAGAAGAACCCTACTTTATTCAAGTACTGTCCTTGTAGGTTTTCAGTATTTTGCAATTACAGTGTTGCAGTGAATAACCTTGTGTTATGTATTTTCATTAATATTGGAGGTGTATCTTAAGGATAAATGACTAAAAATGGGATTGTTGGATTAAAAGGTAAATACCTACCTTTTGTTAGATTACCAAATTCCCTTCCAAAAGGGTTTTATTAGTTTGTATTCCTACCAGCAAAATATGAAAGTTTCTTTTCTCCCACCAACAGAATGTGTTGTGATAATTTTTGCCAGTGTTTTTGTTGAGGTATAGTTAACATCTAGCATTATATCTGTTTCAGTTGTAAAACATGACTTGGTATTTGTATACATTGCAAAATGATCACCATAGTAAGTCTAGTAAGCATCTACCACCATATATGGTAATCAAGTTTTTTTTTCTTGTGATGGGGATTTTTAAGATTTATTCTCTCAGCAACTTTCAAATATACTGTACAGCACTATTAATTATAGTCACTCTGTTGTATATTGTATCTCCACGACTGACTTACCTTATAACTGGAAGTTTGTACCTTTTTGACATGTCCCTCCACCCATTTTGGGCAACTCCCCAACCACCCCTTTGCCCATTTTCTTTTGAGTGAAGTTGAACATCTTATGTCTAAGGGCTGTTTAAAAATCTTTATTTGCGAATTGTCTCCGTATGTCTTTTTCCCATTTTTCCATCAGGCTTTTTTGGTTTTGTTTTGAGAATGAGCACATGCAGGGGGATGGTCAGGGCAGAGATGGGGAGGGAAGAACCTCAAGCAGACTCCCCACTGAGCACGGAGCCCGATGTGGGGCTCAGTCTCACCTCTCTGAGATCATGATCTGAACCAAAATCAGGTTGTTTGCCCTACTGGCAGTCCCCCAGGCACTCTTCCCCACCTTAAAAAGAAATTTGAGAGAAAGAGAGCTGGGTGAGGAGCAGATGAAGAGGGACAAACCCTGACACAGGGCTTGATCCCATGATTCTGATAGCATGACCTGAGCTGAAAAGGGTGCTTAATCAACTGAGCCACCCAGGCGCCCCAGCCCTTTATTCTCTGTTGAGTTTTTGAATTCTGCTATTTTACATTTCCAAGGTCCCCTTATTGTTTGTGATTGTTTCTTTAAAAATATAATAACCTATTCTTTTTTTTCCCTTCACTGGATTTTTTTTTCTTTCTTTTTTTCTTTAAACATTTTTTTTTATTTGCAATAAAGAGAGTGAGAGAGAGAAAGCACAGGTGGGGCGATTGGCAGAGGGAGAAGCAGACTACCCACTGAGCAGGGAGCCTGATGAGGGGCTCGATCTCAGGACTCTGGGATCATGAGCTGAGCTGAAGGCAGACGCCCAACTGACTAAGCCACCCAGGCACCTCTATTCTTTTTTTCTTTGTAGACAGTATTGGTTTTTTTTCTTCCTTCTTGTTTTTTTAGTGTGGTAAAATACAGGTAGCATAACATTTACCATTTTAATCACTTTTAGGTATAAAGTTCAGTTCAGTGGCATTAATACATTCACATTGTTGTGCAACCATGGCCACAGTCCATCTTCAGAAGCTTTTTCATCTTCTTAAACTGAAACTCTGTACCCATTAAACAATAACTCACCTTCCCCCAGCTCAGTCAGTTAAGCATCTACCATCAGCTCAGGTTATGATCCCAAGGTCCTGAGATCGAGTGCCGCATCAGGCTCCTTGCTTAGCGGGAAGCCTGCTTTCCCCTCTGCATGTTGCTCCTCCTGCTCATGTGCTTGCTGTCTTCCTCCCTCCCTCTTTCTGACAAATAAATAAATAAAATCTTTAAGTTATTAGCAAGCTGAAATTAGAGTACTGTTTTTTTGATTCATAGTCTCGTATTGTTTCTGTCCCATCTTTAGCGGCTCTCACCTTTCCTTCTATGCTGAAGAGCCTTCATTAGTAGTGGATCTTATTAAATCTGAGGGGAAATCCTGTTTGGTTTTGACTATCATTTTTATCTACCATTCCTAATAAGTGTGTTACCAGAGCTTGTGTGTGCATGCGTGTGTGTGTGTGTGCACATATGCACATGTGCTTTTTTTTTTTTTTAAGATTTTATTTATTTATCTGACAGAGAGAGATCACAAGTAGGCAGAGAGGCAGGCAGAGAGAGAGAGAGAGGAGGAAGCAGGCTCCCTGCTGAGCAGAGAGCCTGATGCGGGACTCCATCCCAGGACCCTGAGATCATGACCTGAGCCGAAGGCAGCGGCTTAACCCACTGAGCCACCCAGGCGCCCGCACATGTGCTTTTTACTTAAGAGCCCAAACCCTAACTGTGTGAAAGCACCTGATAGACTTTTGTCCCTGCGTGGTCACTCAAAGTTTCTGACTGACTGACGAAGAGGAGGCTGGTCTCCCTCTTGAATTAGTGTTACTGCTTGCATTTATTTAATATATGCTTTTGCATGTCTATTTACAGCCCAAAGTACCTGCTCTTTCTAAAATGTGAGGTATGGAACAACTTATTTCAATATGGAATCAGAGTTATTTATTTATTTATTTGACAGACAGAGGTCACAAGTAGGCAGAGAGGCAGGCAGAGAGAGAGAGGAGGAGGAAGCAGGGTCCCGGTGGAGCAGAGAGCCTGATGCGGGGCTCGATCCCAGGACCCTGGGATCATGATCTGAGCCAAGGGCAGAGGCTTAACCCACTGAACCACCCAGGTGCCCCTGGAATCAGTCTTAAATGGTGTGTGGTCCCTCCTTCCTTCCCTATCCCTTAATTTACAAGTGAGAACACAGAATTTGGGTGACTTAAAGTCACTTAGCTAATGAGAAGCAGTGCCAACACTTAAAGATTCTCTTCTGCTTCCCTACCCTGTCCACTCCGTAATAACTGGTGGAAATGATTCTTGAAATTTATGTCAGAGGCAGCTATACTAAATGGGGTCATGTGAGAGTATTTATGTGTTCCATCTTTCACTCTGGGGAAAACCTTGATCAGGTAACGATTTCATTGTGTCTGATAGTCTGTTATTTTTTATTTTATTTGAGAGAACGAGTGAGCAGGGGGGGTGGGAGAAGTGGACTTTCCACTGAGCATGGAGCCCAATGGGGCTTTGATCCCAGGGATCGTAACCCCAGCTGAAGGTATGCCATCGCTTAACCTGCTAAGCCACCTAGGTGCCCCTGGGTCTGATAGTCTAAATTGAATTTTATATGTTCTTCTTTTTCTTTGAATTTTGTAGCTTATATTGCTGTGATTAAATCTTTATGACCTTAATTTTAGGATAGAAGTAACTTTTCTCTCTCTTCTTTCTCTCAGCTTCATCAAGATCTCATTATGCATCAGAAAAATGAAAAAACAGAAGAAAATTCTATGGAGGAAAGGAATTCATTTAGCCTTTTCTGAGAAATGGAATACAGGGTTTGGAGGTTTTAAGAAGTTCTGCTTTCACCAACACTTATGCATTCTGAAAGCCAAATTGGGAAGGCCAAGTACTTGGAGCAGGCAGTTGAGGCATTTCCGTTGCAGAAAGAAGGCCCTTCAAATCCAGAAAACGTGGATCCAGGATGCACCTTTTTTTGCTAAGACAAAGTCCCATGTGGCTGCTCAAAATGTTAGTACTTTGTCCTCTAAAGTGAAAAGAAAAGACTCTAAACACTTCATTTCCTCCTCAAGGACCCTTTTAAGACTCCAAGCAGAGAGGCTGCTGTCCTCAGCAAAGAACTCTGACCATGAATACTGTGGAGAGAAAAGTGTCTTGAAGGCAGTTGCTGACTTACCAGGAAATAATGTTTTAGGTCAGGCCAATGGTCACAGACCTAGGACGGAGCCACAAGCTTCTGACTTTCCTATGAAGTTCAATGGGGAGAGCCAAAGTCCAGGTGAGAGTGGCACAATTGTGGTCACCTTGAGCAACCATAAGAGAAAGCGCTTTTGTTATGGCTGCTGCCAAGGTCTGGAGCACCACAGGAATGGGGGACCCCTGATTCCAAAAAAGTTTCAACTTAACCAACATAGAAGAATAAAAGTATCTCCTTTTATGATGTATGAGAAATTATCCATGATTAGATTTCGGTACAGGATTCTCAGATCCCAGCACTTCAGAACAAAAAGCAAAGTTTGCAAGCTAAAAAAAGCCCAGCGAAGCTGGGTGCAGGTCACTGGGGACCATCAAGAAACCCTTAGGGAGAACGGTGAGGGTGGCAGTTGCAGCCCATTCCCTTCCCCAGAACCTAAAGACCCTTCTTGTCGGCATCAACCATACTTTCCAGATATGGACAGCAATGCTGTGGTGAAGGGAAAGAACTCTCATGTGCCTGATGGCCACACTAAAGGAAGCCCTTTCTTGGGCAAGGAGCTTTGTTTAGATGAAGCATTCCCTGACCAACAGAATGGCACTGCCACATATGCCTGGGACCAGTCACCCTGTTCCTCTCCTAAGTGGGAGTGTACAGAGCTGATTCATGACCTTCCCTTACCAGAACATCATTCTAGTAACGTGTTTATCTCGGAAGCCGAAAGAGAAGTCATGACTCTGGGTCAGGAAAATCGGACAAGTACTGTCAGTGATGACAGAGTAAAACTGTCAGTGTGTGGGGCAGATCAGTCTGTGAGTAGAGTAGATGGGCCTGTGTCTGAAAGGCCTGTTCAGAATGAGAGCTCATGCCAGATGGATGAGGATGGATCTCTCAAGCAGAACATTCTTAGTTCTAAGCTGCTGGACCACCCTTACTGTAAAAGTCCACTGGAGGCTCCCCTGACATGCAGTGGACTCAAACTAGAAAATCAAGCAGGAAGTGGGAAGAACAGTCAGAAAGCCTCTCCAGTGGATGATGAGCAGCTGTCAATCTGCCTTTCTGGTATGCACTCTTCTTTATTCTCCCCCAACCTCCAGCCCACAATTACGGTCCATTATCTTTTCCAGGAGAGTCCTGTTTTTAACTTCTGCCCATAGATTCCCCTTAAAGCACTTAGTTCTCTTTGAAGCCTTCTATATTGCTCTATGACCTAAATGTTCCCTAATTTAAGTCTTCGTTGATAGACATTTGTATTGCTTCCAGTTGTTTACTTCTATAAATGATGGTGCAATGAAATTGTATCTGTATATTTAGATAAGTTTTTCTGTAAGTAAGTTAAATCTGTAGTAGTGGAATTGATGATAAAAGAACACACTTTTAAGAGAATTGTGAAATTACTCTCCAGAAAGTTGAACGAGTTTATTTACACTTATTAAACTTTACTAACCCTCTAGCTCATGAGAGTTTTGGGTTATTTTTAAGACTTTATTAATTTATTTGAGAGAGGCTTGTGTGTGCATGCATGGTGGGGGTGGGGCTGCGGGAGAGAGAGCATGCCAAGCAGACTCCTCACTGAATGTGGAGCCTGATGTAGGCATCAGTCCCCCAACACTGAGATCATTACCCAAGCCAAAATGAAGTCAGATGCTTAACCAGCTAAGCCACCCAGGTGCCCCAGGAGTTGTTTTGTTTTGTGTTTTGTTTGTGTTGTTTTTTGTTTTTGTTTTGATTTGCATTTTTAAGTTTAAAGTTTGAACATCTTTTTCTGTGTTACTTGGCCATTTTTTGTTTGTATATATTTTCCTTTGCCTATTTTTCTGTTGGATTGGGTTATTTCTATTTTATTTATTTTGGTATATGAGAATTTCCTATATGGCAGGCACTTTGTTAGTTCTAAGAATGTGGCAGGGAGCGGGAAACATTGGTTCCTACCTTCCTAGACCTTAGCATCATTCTAAAATGTTAAATTTTAGCTATAAATGTCATAAGCGGGGTACCTGGGTGGCTCAGTTGGTTAGGCATCTGCTTTTTGGCTCAGGTCATGGTTCCAGGGTCCTGGGATTGAGCCCTGCATCAGCCTGCCTGCTCAGTGGGGAGTCTGCTTCTCCCTCTGCCTGCCATTCACCCTGCTTGTGCTCTGTCAGATGAATAAATAAAATCTTATAAAATGAAATAAATCTGACAAGAGTTTAAATTTTTCCTTTCCAAAGGTAAAAGTACCCTGATTTAGTGTGTGGTAATTTTGCTTAAAGGAAATTATCAATTCTTCATTGTGAAACTTACCTGTCTTTATGGGTTCAACTTTTTACATCCTACTTTAAGATCTGCCCTGTGAGTAAGCTGATGTAAACATTTTTGGTAGATAGTGTGGCAGTATCACTCTTTGACCCTTTCCCCTTATTGGAATTTATCCAAGATATGAATATATTTCTACAGGGATATTATAGTATTGTCCTGGTAGTAAAAAAACAGAAGCCAACTAAAAAAAATTTCTGTGGAAGTATCTGTTACAGCATATCCACATAATAGTATACTATGAAACTGTTAAGGAAAACATTCAGTCTGTATTTTGAAACTGAAAGCTGTCTATATAAAGAGAAAAAATGCAAGTTGCAAAACTGGATGATACCATTTTGTTAAGAGAGAGATGCATACATATAGGATAAGTACATGTATATTTGTGCACGTGCATTTATATAGGTTGTATCTGGAAAGATATGTCATTGTTTTTTACCTTTAAAATGATTTATTTATTTACTTTAGAGAGCGCACATGCACACATGGGCAGAGGGGCAGAGGTAGAGGGGAACCAGACTTCCCACTCAATGTGGAGCCCATCGTGGGGCTTGATCCCATGACTTGAGCAAAACCAAGAGTCAGATGCCCAACCGAGCTACGCAGGCACCCCCCTCAAAGGGCTTTTTCTGGGGAGGTAGGAGCATTACTTGTTGGTAGTTTAAATAATTCTGAATACTTTGTTTTCCTAATCATTAAGTATCTATAAAAGATTTTACTCTACAGAATGTACACTTAGTGATCTGTAAAATAACTATCTTAATAGATTGAAGGAAAAAAGAACCTGAAGAACCATTTTAGGGGTTTGCTTAGTATTTCCATGCCCACTGGAAAGAGTTCAAGGCAGAGCAGTAGCTACTGCCCATCACAGCCCTCCCCACATCAGCAAATTACCCAAGTGCAGTTAAGCCCACAGTTGATCACCATATATCTGAGGAAAGCCAGCACAATGAAAAGGACAATTTCAACAAATAAAGGAGCCTCATTAATCAGGATTAATAAAGCAATTAGAATAAGAATCAGTGTGAGACAATCAGTACAGTAGATGCTCCTTTAACTGACTCCTATAGCATTAGCTAATACTAAGTTCCACGGTATGGTGCATGCTGGCTCTCCTCCAGTGTAACTGCGCAGTATGCTCACTGCAGTGGATTGCAGTGGATTTATCATGAGCCAGTTGTACTTACTACAATTTACTTACTTCATAATTGTATTAAATACTGCATAAAATTGGTTTTGGAAGGAAAAGAAGTAGATTCCTATGTCAGTATATTCCAAATGGATTAAAAATGTAATTAGAAACAAATACAGACACACAAACTTGTACACAGTGTGGATCAACTTGCACACATGCTAAGTGAAAAAAACCAGGCACAAAAGGCCACAGACTATATGATTCTATTGATTTGAAATGTTGGGGTACCTGGGTGGCTCAGTGGGTTAAAGCCTCTGCCTTTGGCGCGGGTCATGATCCCGGGGTCCTGGGATCGAGCCCCGAATCAGTCTCTCTGCTCAGCGGGGAGCCTGCTTCCTCCTCTCTCTCTCTGCCTGCCTCTTTGCCTACTTGTGATCTCTATCTGTCAAATAAATAAATTAATTAATTTAAAAAAAAAAAAAAGAAATGTCCAGAGTAGGCAAATACAGAGATAGAGAAAGAAGGTTAATAGTTGCCAGGGGCTGGAGAGAGGGAACCATGAGGAGTGCCTAGTAACAGGTTCACATTTTCTTAGTGGAGTAATGCACTTGTTCTTGAATTAGGTGGTAGTAATGGTTGCACAGCTCTGAATATACAAACAAAAAACTGTACACTTTGGGAGTGATGTGTGTGTGTGTGTGTGTATGCAAATCACAACTCAGTAAAGCTGTTAAACAAGAGACCATTTTATAATCTCACATTGATAATACATGTTAAAGCATGATAGGAAACTCAAAAGCAGTAAACCAGTTTGACTCCATAAACATTAAAATCCTGCACATAAATGTAATGAGTAATAACATTTAAATAGTTAAAAATTTAATTTTCACGTTCCTGGAAGGCTCAGTGGGTTAAAGCCTCTGCCTCCGGCTCTGGTCATGATCCCAGGGTCCTGGGATCAAGCCCCACATCCGGTTCTCTTGTCAGCGGGGAGCCTGCTTCCCCTCCTCTCTCTGCTTGCCTCTCTGCCTACTTGTGATCTCTGTCAAATAAATAAGTAAAATCTTCTTAAAAATTAATTTTAAAATTAAAGCTTGTTGCCATTTCAAGGTTATAAAAATGTTCAACCCTGTTTTTTTCTAGACTATTAATGTGTTATTTTTACATTTTGCCATTTGGCATAAAGTAAATATGGATCCCTACTGCATTCTTCACATCAAAATTAATTCCAACTGTAAATAAACTATTTAGTTAATAGTTCTAATACTATTTATTGAGTAAATCATCTTTTCCTCGTGGTTATGAATTGCTCCCTGTTTTGGGGTCTCTTTCTGGGCTTGGTTTTTCTATTTCTATGCTAGCACTAGGCTGCTTTCATTACACCAAGTTTGTTTTATAATTTGGTGGGACTGGGCCTTCCTTCTCCTCTCTTGGCCTCCTTTTTCACATCTCCTCTTTAATCCTTTTCAAAAATTTCTAGGAATTTTGCACATTTTGGTCCCAATATTTGTTTTTTTCTAGATTTTTAAAAAAATTTTATTTATTTGTCAGAGAGAGTGAGCACAAGCAGGCAGAGTGGCAGGCAGAGGGAGAAGCAGGCTCCCCGCTGAGCAAGGAGCCCCATGCAGGACTCCATCCCAGGAGCGTTGGATCATAACCTGAGCCAAAGCCAAAGGCAGCCACTTAAATGATTGAGCCACCAGGTATCCCTGTTTTTTTCAATTTAATAAAAATAATGGTTTTTGATTGGTACTGCATTCACTTTTAGACTAATTTAGAGACAATTGCATTCATTACACTATTGAATTTTTCTGTTTAAAAATAAAGAATTACTCCATTTATTAACCTATATCCTTTATTAGAATTTTGCGATTTCTGCTTAGGTTTGCACATTCGTTAAGGTTAGTCTTAGATATTCCATGCCTTTCTTATTTTAAGATTTTGTTTTTAAGTAGTCTCTACACCCAGTGTGGGGCTCAAACCTACAACCTCAAGATCAAGAGTTACATGCTCTCCCAGCTGAGCCGGCCAGGTGTCCTATGCCTTCCATGTTTTTGATGGGATCTTTCTGACATGGGTATTGTATTTTGTTTGGAGAACCAAGTGGTTACATTCTTGTAACCACTTCTTTGCCCAATGAACTCCATTCCATATTCACAGCAGGATGTGACCCGGCAGTTACCTCAGGAAAAAACTGTCCTACAGAGTTCGTTTAACATGAGCAATTTAGGGCTCTGTGGGTTAAAACCTCTGCCTTCAGCTCAGGTCATGATCTCAGGGTCTTTGGATAGAGCCCCACATCGGGCTCTCTGCTCAGCAGGGAGCCTGCTTCCCCCCCTCTCTCTGCCTGCCTCTCTGCCTACTTGTGATCTCTGTCAAATAAAATCTTTTTTTTTAAAAATGAGCAATTTAACTTCTGAAATAACAGGTTGTTCTGAAAAAACAGGTTGTGTTTTTCATATTACTACCTTTTGTGGGGGCTTTTTGTTTTAAGTTCTTAGTTTATTAATCCTCTCATGAAAAATCTGCACAGTCTTCACAGATAAGTCACTGCAGAATCTACTCCTTTTTGCCAGCACCAACATTGGCTTTTGCTGTCCCCCTGACTTTCTACATTCTGTTCTTGTGTTCCTTTTGCTGTTTTCTTGAGGTTTTTTTTTCTTCTCATATACGTCATGTCTTGCAAGTCTGTTTGGGTTCATTTTTCTTTGCATAATCCAAGGAATCATAAATCATACCAAAGCCACTTGTCTTGCCACCACCAAGATGGGTTCTAAATTCAAATACAAAGATGACATCTGGTGTGGTCTTATACATTTTGGCTAGCTGTTTTGTGAATTTCTGTCTTAGCTACTGTTGCCTTTCTGGGGTGAAGAACATCAGTGACCATTTGTTTCTGCTGAAGTAGTAGGTTGGTCATGAACTTCCTGGTCCTCAAAGTTACTGTTTCGTTCATGATGGTGGCCAAGCTTCAAGCAGCCAGTGAGGAAAAGAACCATATTGCTACCTTTCGTACTTGTAGGATGGACTCTCATTTGAATTGTAGCTTTTGTTGTTTTATTTTTTCCTAACATTTGATCCTTTGTTTCTTGGTCACATTGATGTTTTAGCACTTTGGGAGTAAGAGAAATTGTGCAGACCAGATGCATTTTTTCCTTTTTGGTTCATTAGTTTCATGAATGCAAGTGGGTAAAGAATAATGGATTTAATTCTCATTTTAAGAAGTTTTCTGGGTAATTCTTGGCCAATGGGTATTAAAAGGGAAAGATGAAGGGAAATGGCCAATGGGTATTAAAAGGGAAAAACAAGCTGCTTCTGTAGAGAAAAGATAATAGGTATTCTGCTTTGGATGTAGCACAGCATAATAGTTAGTGGTTCACTTTCTGCAGTCCTATAACCATGATCACAATCAGAATCTTCACTTTGCCATATGCTAGTTAAGGGTACTTGGGAAAGTTCCTTAACCTCCCTAAGGTTCCTGTATCCATTTGTAAAGTAGGGATGCTAACACAGGGTAGTTATAAGGATGAAATGAGATGTATTAGTGCTTGGTTTATGATAGTGCTCTTTGACCGCCATTTTACTTCTGGTCCCAGTGAAATTTGTTTATCTTTGCGAAGGGTTCTCCTTGAAGATGCAAGCAGGGCCTTTCTACTGCATTGGAAATCCTTGTTTATCATCTGAAAGTGAAAACCAAAATACAGTTAAGAGGAAAAAATATATAATAACTTAAAATCCCCAAAACACTACTATCCATAGATAATAAAATTGTTAGCAAGGACACCTCTTTCCTGTGATACTAGTTTGGAATTGGGGTCCATATCCCCTTGATAGAGGAAACTGCTCTCTTATTCGAGGAGTCTGAATTAAGGGTGCTGGGCCTAAAGTTTAATCTTTTGTTATCAGGGGCATTATTCTGTATAAAATTTGTTCCTCAAATGCAGTATCGCAAATGTTGGTATTCCGTATCTTCGTTTGGGTTCATTCTCCCCAGTAGACACAAGGCCGTTCTTAGGTAACTATACGATCTTGTAAACACAGGCAACTGCATGCTCTATTTCTAGTTTAGAGACCCTAAATCCTTACTTCCTACTCTTATCAAGCTGCAACAAGGGATTCCCTTTCTGTTTCTCTATGCTTAAAGTCCAGACCAGAACCAGGCAAACAAGCACTCTTCCCTGTTTACTATATCCTGATCTTTGCTCTTAAGTGTTTCAAATTGGGGGCCTTCTGGTGGGAGACTAACAGAAGGAAGATAGGTTTTTCATACCCTTGTCTGACCATCCTCAGAAAGACCCACAAAATACACCACTCCACTCCTGGGACAGTCACTTCGTTGTGCTCTTTTTTGTCCTTTTGTATCAGTGTGTACCAGAGGCCATGCTCCGAAGTTAGAAAGGGAGAAAAAGGAGTTGGGTAAAATAAGTGGTTAACAGTATCTTTTCTTCCCATTTTAACTCAGTAGACTTGTCAGACTGAGGGTTAACTAGGTTGTTGCTCTGCCCATTCAGCATCAGTGAATAAATACCGTAAGTCAGCAGTTCTGTGAGCCTCTCAGCCTTCCCTCAGCTTCTTTGTATTTCCTTAGAAATAATGTTCTGGTTCTACTTTCCTACGACTTTTTCAGGTATGTTTCTTCAGTGGATCCTCTGGGAAGCCACCTGAAGACTATCCTATATTCTGGCCAAGGTCACCCTTGTTTCCCCTCTTAAAATGTGCCTCCCTGGTAACAACCAGTTAACTGTTACCCAGTTCACCTTACAGGGTTATTTTGTATCAGAAGTATAATAACACTACCCAATTGTATGATATTAAAAATGCCAGGGGCGCCTGGGTGGCTCAGTGGGTTAAGCCCCTGCCTTTGGCTCGGGTCATGATCTCAGGGTCCTGGGATCGAGCCCCGCATCGGGCTCTCTGCTCGGCAGGGAGCCTGCTTCCTTTTCTCTGCCTGCCTCTCTGCCTACTTGTGATCTCTGTCTGTCAAATAAATAAATAAAATTAAAAAAAAAAAGCCTTAGAATTTGTCCCTTGCTATGTGAAATTTACACACATTTACCAAAGAACACAGTGACAATGATCTCAACAATTAAATTGTGATTTTTAAAAAGATAATACCTTCAATCACCAAATGTAATAGACATTTAACCAGGTGATTAAACCCTTTAGGTATCACTCTTCAGGAGTTAGGATTCATCTTTAAGGTTAAGCTATTGAAGGATGTCAGTCTTTATTTCAGCTAGCGATTCCCTCTCTAATAGTGTGCATCAGTAGCTTAAAAAGTCAATGCGAAATATTACCTTCAGGCATTTCTCTCTCTCTCTTTTTTAAAGATTTTATTTATTTGACAGAGAGAGAGAGCACAAGCAGGCAGAGTGGCAGGCAGAAGCGGGCTTCTCGCTGAGCAGCAAGCCCAATGAGGGGCTCAATCTCCCAGGACCCTGGGATCATGATCCGAGCTGAAGGCAGGTACTTAACCAATGGAGCCACCCAGGCATCCCTAGATAGGGTCAGACTTGAGTTGAATTTCCGGACTGCCTGCTGGTATCCAAGAACTGCTTCGTGTTATGGGTGGGAGGAACATACCCCCATGCTGGAATTGGGTCCAGAATCTCATTTCTATTTGTTGGTGGAGTGCTGTTGTACATGTTAACTTTATGGCTTGATGGGTCATTTAACATCCAGTTCATGAGGGGTATCTTCTGCTGGCTCCTGTTATGTTCCACCAATGTCAAACTGATACAGTCTTTTGTTTCTTGAAAGTCATCTGGATTGGCCACGTTTTAAAAAAAAAAAAAATTCAATGGAGTAAATTTAAAGATCTAATTGACTTTATTAATTGATTCATGTATCAGGAGGCATTCCATGTAGTAAATAGAGGAGTTCTCTGGGCATTTCTCTTTAGATTGGAATGGTGAAGGCCTGATCTATTTTATTTTATCCTTTACAAAACGTAACTTTTAAAAGATTTCTTTGTAGCATAATATGGTATTATAGGTTAAATGTGTGGTAAGTGTCATGTATAGGTTAAGTATTGGGAGAATGAGTTTTTCTGGAAATGTTTTTTCCACTGTAATTTTTCTTCCTTTATTTAAGGATTCCTAGATGAGGTTATGAAGAAGTATGGCAGTTTGGTCCCACTCAGTGAAAAAGATGTCCTTGGAAGACTAAAAGACGTCTTTAATGAAGACTTTTCTAATAGGTTTGTCAATGATGCTTAAGTTAAGCCCTTGAAAATAAAATTGTTGGTATATATGACTTTTCTCTTAATAAAAAAAAGAAGATTTAGCAATAAATTGAGTAGAACTCATGTCTCTTTTCTTTCAAAATCTTTCTTTTTCAGAAAACCATTTATCAATAGAGAAATAACAAACTATCGGGCCAGACATCAAAAATGCAACTTCCGCATCTTCTATAATAAGCACATGCTAGATATGGATGATCTGGCAACTCTGGATGGTCAGAATTGGTTGAATGACCAGGTTAGTATATTGTGGGTTCTTGGTGTGGAAAAGTTGCAGAGGATGTTGGACCATAAAATATAATTAATCTTTGGGTTGGCCTCGCAGTTATCTTTTAGAATCAAAGATTCTTTACCCTTACTGAAGTGATTCATTCACTAACCCCAGTATCCAAACGGTAAATTGTCAGTGTTACTCATTCTGTATGGGATGTTATGAATTGTATAGGGTTAGTAAGCTGGTTTTATGTTGACTTTTTATAGGTCATTAATATGTATGGTGAGCTGATAATGGATGCAGTCCCAGACAAAGTAAGTGCAAAATTACTCTTCTTCAGGAGAGAGAATCCTTGTGTATTAAAATGAGATTTTTAAACTTTATGTATTTATTTGATATTCCTTAGATTTTTTTTTTTTAAAGATGTTTTTATTTATTTACTTGTCAGAGAGCGAGTGAGCACAAGCAGGGGGAATGGCAGGCAGAGAGAGAAGCAGGCTCCCCACTGAGCAAGGAGCCCAATGGGGGATTGGTCCTGGGATCATGACCTGAGCTGAAGGCAGATGCTTAACTGACTGAGCCACCCAAGCATCCCTGACATTCCTTAAAAAATTTTTTTAAAAGATTTTATTTATTTTTATCAAGATCAAAAGCTTTTGCACAGCAAAGGAAACAGTTAACAAAACCAAAAGACAACTGACAGAATGGGAGAAGATATTTGCAAACGACATATCAGATAAAGGACTAGTGTCCAAAATCTATAAAGAACTTAGCAAACTCAACACCCAAAGAACAAATAATCCAATCAAGAAATGGGCAGAGGACATGAACAGACATTTCTGCAAAGAAGACATCCAGATGGCCAACAGACACATGAAAAAGTGCTCCATATCACTCGGCATCAGGGAAATACAAATCAAAACCACAATGAGATATCACCTCACACCAGTCAGAATGGCTAAAATTAACAAGTCAGGAAATGACAGAAGATGCTGGCGAGAATGCGGAGAAAGGGGAAGCCTCCTACACTGTTGGTGGGAATGCAAGCTGGTGCAACCACTCTGGAAAACAGCATGGAGGTTCCTCAAAATGTTGAAAATAGAACTGCCCTATGACCCAGCAATTGCACTACTGGGTATTTACCCTAAAGATACAAACGTAGTGATCCAAAGGTGCACCCGAATGTTTATAGCAGCAATGTCCACAATAGCCAAACTATGGAAAGAACCTAGATGTCCATCAACAGATGAATGGATAAAGAAGATGTGTATGTATACACAATGGAATACTATGCAGCCATCAAAAGAAATGAAATCTTGCCATTTGCGACAACGTGGATGGAACTAGAGCATATCATGCTTAGCGAAATAAGTCAAGCGGAGAAAGACAACTATCATATGATCTCCCTGATATGAGGAAGTGGTGATGCAACATGGGGGCTTTAGGGGATAGGAGAAGAATAAATGAAACAAGATGGGATTGGGAGGGAGACAAACCATAAGTGACTCTTTTTTTTTTTTTTTTTTTTTTTTTTTTTTATTTCCAGCATAACAGTATTCATTATTTTTGCACCACAACCCGTGCTCCATGCAATCCGTGCCCTCTATAATACCCACCACCTGGTACCCCAACCTCCCACCCCCCCGTCCCTTCAAAACCCTCAGATAGTTTTTCAGAGTCCATAGTCTCTCATGGTTCACCTCCCCTTCCAATTTCCCCCAACTCCCTTCTCCACTCTAAGTCCCCCATAAGTGACTCTTAATCTCACAAAACAAACTGAGGATTGCTGGGGGGAGGGAGATTGAGAGAAGGGGGGTGGGGTTATGGATATTGGGGAGGGTATGTGCTTTGGTGAGTGCTGTGAAGTGTGTAAACCTGGCGATTCACAGACCTGTACCCCTGGGGATAAAAATATATGTTCATAAAAAATTAAAAATTTAAAATTAAAAAAAAGAAAAGATTTTATTTATTTATTTGACACAGAGAGAGAGAGATCAAAAGTAGGCAGAGAGGCAGGCGGAGAGAAAAGGGGAAGCGGGCTCCTTGCTGAGCAGAGAGCCAGACATGGGGCTCGATCCCAGAACCCTGAGATCATGACCTGAACTAAAGGTAGAGGCTTAACCCACTGAGCCACCCAGGCGCCCCAACATTCCTTAGATTTTTAAAAGTGTTCGATTTTGGGGCGCCTGGGTGGCTCAGTGGGTTAAGCCGCTGCCTTCGGCTCAGGTCATGATCTCAGGGTCCTGGGATCGAGTCCCACATCGGGCTCTCTGCTTAGCAGGGAGCCTGCTTCCTCCTCTCTCTCTCTCTCTCTGCCTGCCTCTCTGCCTACTTGTGATCTCTCTCTGTCAAATAAATAAAATCTTAAAAAAAAAAAATAAAAGTGTTCGATTTTGCCTTGTTCAGGTACTAGAGTTCGACAGAAGTTCTCTACAATAGTTTAGTATAAAAAAGTCCTGTGCCATCATTTTCTTCATATTAGTTTCAAAATGGGTATGCTGATTCTTCAGGAGACCTTTTTTTTAAAAGATTTTCTTTTTAAGTAATCTCTATACCCAACATGGGGCTTGAACTCACAACCCTGAGATCAAGAATCACATGCTCCTCTGACTGAGCCATCCAGGCACCCCAAAGAGGCTTTTTAAAAAATGGTGTTAAGAGGGCACCTGGGTGGCTTAATTATTAAGCATCTGCCTTCCGCTCAGGTTGTGATCCCAGGGTTCTGGGATTGAGGCTCACATCAGGCTCCCTGCTTGGTGGGAGGCCTGCTTCTCCCTCTCCCACTCCCCCTGCTTTTGTTTCTGAACCTCTCTCTCTCTGTCAAATAAATAAATAAATAATCTTTTAAAAATAAATAAAATTAAAAAGGTATTAAGAAATAAATGTTAACTGAGTACATTTAAGAATCTTACTGGCTTTATTCAAATGATTCATGAACTGGGCAGCATCTTACTAAGAGGTAAAATGGAGCTTTGAAGAGCCATACAGAATACAAGACTTACAAGGCAGAAGGGGCAGGACAATGAAGTTAATAACAAAGAGCAGATTGGTTGCAGCGAAGTCACCTTCCTCTAGGGGAAGACAGGGTCTAACAAGCAGATTACCTCAGTAGTGCTGACCAGGTAATTCTATTAAGACTCTGCAGTCCTGAGAGAGAGTGAAGTTGTACGTAGGTTAGGTATTTTGGCTTTGGTGACGTGGGCTAAGCATAAGTCAACACTAAGTTAGATTCCATTTTGGGCTTGCTGTCTCTTTTTTAACAGTGGGGAGATACACAAAAGGGATATATTATTTGCTTTCAGCTTTTAATTTAAAGTTTCGTTCTCTTGAAAGATCTAATATAGTAGTATTCATTATCACTTCTTTTGTAGATTAATCTTTGATACTCTGTTTAAATACAGACAAACCTGGGGCACTTGGGTGGTTCAGTCAGTTAAGTGGCTGCCTTCGGCTCAGGTCATGATCTCAGGGTCCTGGGATTGAGCCCCACATCAGGCTTCTTGCTCAGTGGGGAGCCTGCTTCTCCCTCTGCCTGCTGCTCCCCGTTTGTGTTTGTTCTCCCCACCCTCCGCCTCTGTGTCAAATAATGAATGAATGAGAGAAATTGTAAACAAAAAAAGAAAAAAAATTAAAACAAAAAACCAACCCCCCCAAAAAACCCTCCTTGAACTCTAAAATTCTCATAAGAACTTAGATATTATTAAAATTATTTTTTAATTTAATTTTTCTGAATATGCAGATTGCCTGATGGGCAGCCTTTGAGTTCAACATAGAAAACCTTTCCAAGTACTTTATAAACTTTTATAAATCTAATAATTTAAACAGGTAGATATAATGCATCTGAGATTCCAACACTATGATTATAGACAAAATGTCGTATAACTTCCCATTAAAACCACAAATCTGTTTTCCATTTTAAACTGGAATCATGAGGGGCACCTGGGTGGCTCAGTCGTTAAACGTCTGCCTTGGGTTTAGGACAAGATCCTAGGGTCCTGGGATTGGGCCCCAAGTTGGGCTCCCTGCTCAACAGAAAGCCTGCTTCTCTCTTTTCCTCTCCCCCTGTTTATATTTCCTCTCTTCCTTTCTCTCTCTGTGTCAAATAAATAAATAAATAGATAAATATGAATTTAAAAATAAATATAAATAAAAAATAAATTGGAATCATGAGGCTAGTCTGTTGGATTCTCTTTTATGTAAAATTCTCATCATCACCAGAAGGTTTAAACCTAAACACATATAGATGATTTTTAACAAAAAACTATTAGTTTCAAGGATATAATTTGCCTTCATTACTTTTACATTTAATTCTGAACCTTCATTGGATTAAAAGGATACTTACTTAAGGTAGTTGTTCTCAAAGTGTAGTCCCCAGACCAGCAGCATCAGCATTACCTAGGAATTTACTAGAGATACAAAATTCTGAAATCTAACCCACCCCTATGAAATCAGAAACTGGAGGTGAGGCCCAGCAATCTGTGTGTTTTTTGTTTTGTTTTGTTTTTGAGTAAACAATTGTGTGTGTGTGTGTGTGTGTGTGTGTGTTTTAATAAGCCCTCTGGATTCTGATACACGTGAAGTTTGAGAATCACTGTTCTAGAAATAGCTGCAACAAGCTCTTTTTATTGACATCTTATGCTGCAGAGTTCTAAAAACAAATGTGCATTAGGATCTTCTGGATTGCTGAGCTCTACTCTCAGTTTCTTCATTAGGAGGTCTGAGGTGGAGCCTGAAAATTTGCATTTTAGCAAGTTCCCAGGTGATGCTGATACTGCTGATCTGGTGATCACAACCTGAGAACCTCAACTAACGGAAGTATTTTCATCTCAAGTGAGTCAGAGTTAGAGTGAACAGTTTAAGACCACAAGATGCTTACTCTCTCAGTTGAGCTGATCCTAATTTATAAGTCAGAAATTTCAGTGCTAGAAATATTCATTTTAAAGCCTTTTAGTAGTTGTTATGACAGCAGGAGTCTGCAAATCCACGTCCTTAGAGGGCGTTAATTTTGTAAGCCATATCCCTTGAGTACAAGGTAATGTTAACCTCATTCTTTCTTAGCCTCTTTCAGTTTTATCACAAGATTTGGAGAGATTTGTCAGGTTGCTTTTCCACTTGCTTAGATTTAGGTGATCTATTTATTTACTGTCCCAGTTCTGACTATAGAACACCGTTGTTCCAAGAAAATCTGGAATAGAATCTTCTGTGAATCATGTAATGTGTTTTCTATAGAAGAAACTTTCCCTCACTTTTTGGTCTATCTTACATACAAGGGTTTTTTTAATTTCCATTTTCTTTTGAAGTTAAATCTGTGCACAGCTTAATATAATCTGGGTGCTTGTATTTGATGTCTCTTCTAGGTTCACTTCTTCAACAGCTTTTTTCACAGACAGCTGGTAACCAAAGGATATAATGGAGTAAAAAGATGGACTAAAAAGGTATTCCCTTTATTTCTTTTTTATTCTAAATTTGAAATGCAGAGAAGCCATTTTGAGTAGAAGGGTAAGAACTTTAATGTCAATATGATATTAATTAGAAAGACTCTTAAAAAAAAAATCTTTAGGGGCGCCTGGATTGCTCAGTGGGCTAAAGCCTCTGCTTTCGGCTCAGGTCATGATCCTAGGGTCCTGGGATTGAGCCCTGCATCGGGCTCTCTGCTCAGCAGGGAGCCTGCTTCCTCCTCTCTCTCTGTCTGCCTCTCTGCCTACTTGTGATCTCTGTCAAATAAATAAATAAAATCTTTAAAAAAAAAAAAAAAAAGCAAGTCAAGTCAGAATACTTGGCTCAAAGGACAGGCTGGCTCTTTTGTTAAGGAGGGGCTAATGCAGTTGTTGACTTGAAGTTGAAGCCAGTGCTCATTGACCATTCTGAAAATCCCAGGGCCTTTAAGAATTATGCTGAATCTACTCTCTCTGTGTGTTCTATAAATGGAAAAATCCTTGCTGACAGCACATCCATTTTCAACACAGTTTACTGAATATTTTAAGCCCACTGTTGAGAACTATTGCTCAGAAAGATGTCTTTCAAAATAAGACTGCTCATTGACAACACATCTGATTACCTTAGGGTTCTGATGGAGATGTCTAACAAGGTTAATGTTGTATTCATGCCTGCATAAACTCCATTCTGCAGCCCATTGACTGAGGAGTAATTTCAACTTTCAAGTCATATTATTTAAGAAATACATTTCATAAGACTATACCTGCCATAGATTCCTTGGTTGGATCTGGTCATAGTTAATAGAAAATCCGGAAAGGATTCATCATTCTAGATGCCGTTAACATTTGTGATTCATGGGAAGAGGTCAAAATAGAAACATAAACAGGAGTTTGGAGCATGTTTATTCCAGCTCTCTTGGACTACTTTGAGGGGTTCAAGATATTAGCGGAAGAACTGACCACAGATATGTGGGAAATAGTAAGGGAACTAGAATTAGAAGTGGAGCCTGAATGGGGCACTGGGTGCTGCAGTCGGTAAAGCATCCAGCTCTTGATTTCAGCCCAGGTCATGGTCTCAGGGTCATGCGATTGAGCCCTGCATCTGCCTCTGTGCTCAGCGCAGTCTGTTTTGAGACTCTCTGCCTCTACCCCTTCCCCGACTTGCACTCTCTCTTTCTCTCAAATAAACTCTTAAAAAAAAAAAAAAGGGAGCCCGAAGATATGACTGAATTGCTGGAATCTCATGACAAAACTTGAACAGTTGAGGATTTTTTTTTTAATTTTAATTTTTAAAAAGATTTTATTTGAAAGAGAGTGAACATAAGCAGGGCGGGGGGTGGGGCAGACACACCACTGAGCAGGGAAGCCCAATGCGGGGCTTGATCCTATGTGACCTGAGCCGAAGGCAGACACTTAATCAACTGAGCCACCCAGGTGCCCTGAGGAATTGCTTCTTATAGATGAGCAAAGAAAATGGTTTCTTGAGATGAAATCTACTTTTGGTGAAGATGCTGTGACAATTGCTGAAATGACAACAAAGGATTTACAGTATTACGTAAACCTGATTGATAAAGAAGTTCTGTGGGTAAATGCTGTCAAGTAGTATTATATGCTACAGAGGAATTGTTTGTGAAAGGAAGAGTCTATCGATTGTAAACTTCACTGTTATCCGATTTTAAGAAATTGCCACAGCCACCCAATCTTCAGTACACTACCTTCTTGATCAGTCAGGAGCCATCAACATTGAGGCAAGACCCTCCCCAGCAAAAAGATCATGGTTCACTGTGAGTGAGTTAGCATTGATGATGGCTGGCATTTTTAGCAGTATTTTTAAATTAAGGTATGTTTATTGTTTAAGATATGTTTTTGTTTTTTAATTAAGGTATGTTTATTTTATGCTGTGTACTTAATTGACTACAGTTTGTGTAAATAAGTTTTATATGTACTTGGAAACCAAAATCATTTGACTCACTTAATTTTAGTGGTCTGGAACTGAACCCACAATATCTCTGTGGTGTATATGACAAATAAATGTAAAATGAACAAGAAAGGTTGAAAACAAAGCGACAGTTAAAGAGGTACTAGACAAATGTAAACTGAGATAAAGTGGTAGCCAAAAAGGAGGAATGGCAGTATTAGGAGCAGATGAGGTAGATATTAAGGTAAAAAGTAAATTATGTGATAAGATTTCAATATATAGAAATCTAACAAAATTACAGAAGGAGATCTTGATAAAATAGTGATAGCAGGAGACTTCTTGTAGTTGGATAGAGCAGGCTGACATAAAACAAAATCATAAAATAATAATACAACCAGTACTACATTTAGTTTAATAACTCTATACTAGATTTTGTAAAAACTGATCATGCATTTATTTGGCCATATAGAAAATTATTACCTATGTTATTCTTTGGTCACAGTTCAGTAAAAAATAAGTAAAGGTGGCCAAAAAAATCTAACAATCTGAAAATTTTACAGATATGCATATAACTGCATATGAAACACTTGGATCTAAAAATTTTTAAAAGAAATTATATACCAGTTGTCTAAAAAGGGATGGAAAGGGGAAACATCTTACCAAGCACTGTGGAACACAATGAAGGCTGGTTTGAGAAGAAAGTTAATGGCCATAAATGCCTTTATCACTAAAGAAAAAATGAAAAATAGAAGAATTAAGTACTCATTAAATTAGATTATATGAAGATAAATTACAAAATGACCAAGGATTTGAATGCAACAAAAATAAATAAAACCATGAAAATACTAAGAAAAGTACTAAGAAAGTCCTTATAAGAACTTGCTAAAAATAATCTCAGGGTAGCTAAGTCTGTTCTCTGTACAACTTAAAAGTTTACAAAAGAAATATGAATTAATTCAGTTACATAACAAGAAAAAATAACTATTTAAAACAGGAGCAGTGTAGGGGACACCTGGGTGGCTCAGTTGATTAAGCATCCCACTCTTGATTTCAGCTCAGGTCATGATCTCAGCATTGAGATCAAGTCCTGTGGTCAGGCTCTGCTGGGAATGGAGCTTGCTTAAGGTTCTCTCCCTCTGTCATTTCCTGCACCCTCCCCCCTCCCCAGCATGAGAACACTCCAGCTCTCTCTCTCAAAAAAAGGAGCAATTGTAAAAAGACAAACTGGGAGGGGTACCTGGGTGGCTTGGTTCTTAAGCGACTGCCTTCAGCTCAGGTCATGATCCCAGGGTCCTGGGATCGAGCCCCATATTGAGCTCCCTGCTCAGCAGGAAGCCTGCTTCTCCCTCTTCCATTCCCCCTGCTTGTGTTCCCTCTCTCACTGTCTCTCTCTGGCAAATAAATAAATAAAATCTTTAAAAAAAAAAAAAAAAAGACAGACTGGGGGGAAAATTGCCATTAATGTCACAGAACTAATTTTCTTAATGCAGAAAGGATTTATATAAATGGATAAGACAAAGACTTCACCAACTAAATAGAAAAATGGGTGGGTGATACAAATGAAAAGATTTGTGGTAAAGAAAGGGTTATTACTGTTGTGGATATAAATCCTTTGTCAGGTCTAGGTTTTGTGATTTCAGTCTGTGGCTTTTCTACTTATTTTAACCGTGTGTTTTGGTAAAAATTTTAATTTTGAGGATTTCTCCATATGGATATCTCGTTGTTCCAATGTCATTTGCTTGAAAAGACTTCTCTTTCCTAGTTTAATTGTGTTGGCACCATTGTAGAAAGTCAACTGACCACATACGTACGGGTCTGTTTTTGCACTTTATGCTCATTTCCATTGACCTTTGTTCTTAATGTTAATACCACAGTTTTGATTACTGTATCTTATAGTACATCTTGAAATCAGTGTAAGATGGCTAGATTTATCCTTTTTCCAGACTTTTTTGGGAATTCTAGGTCTTTTGCATTTTCATACAAATTTTAGAATTAGCTTGTCAGTCTGTTTTTTAAAGAAAATCTGTTGGATTTTGATTA
The DNA here is from genome assembly GCF_009829155.1 of Mustela erminea. Classification (NCBI taxonomy): domain Eukaryota; kingdom Metazoa; phylum Chordata; class Mammalia; order Carnivora; family Mustelidae; genus Mustela; species Mustela erminea. The sequence continues at coordinate 103,447,068 of NC_045614.1, forward strand.
GGATTGTGTTTATATGTTCGTTTGGGGAGAATAGACATTTTAGCAGTATTAAGTCTTCCAGTCCATGTGTGTGGTATATGTTCCTTTCATTTTGGCTCTTCATTTTTCTCAGCAGTATTTTGTAATTCTTAGTATGCCGGTCTTGCACATATTTTTAAAAAACACAACCCTGGTGTGCCTGGGTGGCTCAGTTGGTTAGGCAACTGTGTTTGGCTTGGGTCTTGATCCTGGAATCCCAGGATCAAGTTCGACATCAGGCTCCCTACTTGGTGAGGAGTCTGCTTCTCCCTCTGATCTCCCCTCTCGTGCTCTCTCTCATTCTCTGGTGGCTCAGTTGGTTGAGCCTCTGCCTTCGGCTCAGGTCATGATCTCAGGGTTCTGGGGTCAAGCACCACGTTGGGCTCTCTGCTCAGTGGGGAGCCTGCTTCCCCCTCTGTCTTCCTACCTCTCTGCCTACTTGTGATCTCTGTTAAATAAATAAATAAAATCTTAAAAAAAACCCTAAGGATTTCATATTTCTGAAACTTCTGAAATTTTTAAAACGTTACCTTCCAGTTGTTTGGTGTGAATTGACCTCATAGCCATCGACCTTACTGGAATCACTGGTTGTAGGAGCTTTTTTGCTTTTTTTTAAAGATTTATTTATTTATTTTGGAGTGAGTGAGTGAGAGCGAGCGCATGTGTACATGTTGGGGGAGAGGCAGACAGAGGAGAAAGAGCGATTCTCAAGCCGGACTCTGCTGAGGACAGAGCCCAGTGCAGGGTTTAGTCCCACAACCACAGGATCATGACCTGAGCTGAAATCAGGAGTCAGCCAGTTAGCCATCTGAGCCACCCAGGCACTCCTCCTCCAGGAGCTTTTTTGTAGATTGTCAGATTTTCATAATCATGTCTGTAAGTAGTGTTTTATTTCTTCCATTCTAAACTGTATGCTATTTTTTCTTGCCTCACTGCACTGGCTGGGACTTCTGTTAGAATGTCTTTGCCTTGTTCTCAATCTTAGGAGAAAAGCATTCAGTCTTTTCCTACTATTTATGATGTCAATCAGAGAGGGTTGCTGCTTCTGTTGTTTTTAAGATTCATTTATTTATTTTAGAGAGCACACATGAGTGGGAGAAGGGGCAGAGGGCGAGAATCCCCACTAAGTGCAGAGCCCACAGCAGGGCTCAGTCCCATGACCCATGAGATAATGACCTGAGCGGAAATCAAGAGTCAGAGACTCAACTGACTGAGCCACCCAGATACCTGTGTGGGATTTTTTGTAACTATTCTTCATCAGGTTAAGTAAGTTTTGCTCCTATTCGTAGTTTGCTGAGAGTTTTTAATCCTAAATGGATGTTGAGTTTTATCAAATGCTTTTCCTGCATCTAAGGAGAGTTTCCTATGCTTTTTCATCTTTATTCCTTAAATGGAACCCAGAGGGATGGAACAGCACCAATCTTGAGACATTAACAGTCTCAGGGCCACATGATGGCTCTGGAAGTTTCAGCTTGATCATGACGTAAGTTTGCTTCTGTTTACAGAGCATGGGTTAATAAAGCAGATCACATGATAGGACTATATTCTTCACCTGGGAGGGACAGTGAAGTTTCTTTGTACTCCTTTTACAGGGAGGACAACAAATTGGGATCAATAGTATAATCTTCCACACATATCATTCTTAATTGTATGTATAAAGTGTGTGTTGGGGGCAAGTGCCTGGGTGGTTTAGTCATTTAAGTGTACGACTCCTGGTTTTAGTTCAGGTCATGATCTCTGGGTCATGAGATTGAACCCTGCACTGGGATCTGCGCTTGGCACAGAGTTTGTTTGAGATTCTCCCCCTCTCTCTGCCTCTCACCCCACTCATGTTCTTGAGTATGCTCTCTCTCAGAATCTCTGAGAGAAAAAAAAAAAGGTGTGACAAAACGTATTAAAAAGAAAAATAATCTGGAAAGATACACACTGAAGTGTATTTTTTTCTGTATTTATTTCAAAATTTTTAAATTAAAAAGTTTCCTTTTGAGAAGAATATAAAATTTGATCTCATTTAATATTGTATTTTAGATGTGAGTCCTTGTTTCAGATATTCAAAATTTATGCATTGGGAAGGACCAGCTGTCCTCGTATTTCATTCTGTCCACCCCACTTCTCAGGTTAATGGATGCGAAAATTGGAAAAGTAGAACTGCTAAAGTGCTTTGCTCCAAGATCTTGTTGACTAGTAGAGGATTCATCTAGAGGCAGGACATTACCTGAATATCAGAAAGCAAGGAAGGCTTGAGAAATACCTTGTTAAGAATCTGATGTAGTTGAAAATAGCCTTGTGATTGTTTTAAACCATGGAATCAATTAAAAAAAAAAAAAACCACCTGTCAAAAAATATCTGAAAAAAGAAACTCATTGACTTTTTTACAGGTGTTTATTGAGCACCTACTACTTTATCAGCCAATCCACAACTGGGGTTTTAAATGGAAGAGTAAATATTTCTAAATTGTAAAGGATGTGTAAATAATTATTAAGGCTATTTTTCTCAATTTTGATATCTGGGAGACCTGAGGGTAGTGATAATGGTGATAGTTAAGAGTCACTGGCTACATGTAATGTGTGAAAGCAGTTTTACACATCTTACATGTATTATCACTCTCAACAGCTTCATAAGGTAGATATTGTTATCTGTAATTTATAGTTGAAGAAATCAAGGAACAAAGAAGCTTACAAAAATTGCCAAAGTCATCTTGCCAGTAGGTGGAGGAGGTGTAATTAACCAGACTTAACTTCCAAACCCATGATCATAACTATGATATGGAGTCTATAAATAAAGAAGGCTTATAGTCTGCTGTTTTCTAATACCATGATTCCTAAGTAAGAATTGAGTCAAAGTCAAATGCGTACACAAGAAAATTAAGCATATAAAAGTAAGAGGCTAAGCAAGGTTAACTACTTGAAAAGGTGTATGCACAGGTGTGTCAGGTTAAATGTGAAGTGGTGCTTTCTAGATCTTCAGTTTTCTTATTGTCTATTATGGCTTAGTAGTTACAAGCATGGGCCTTTAGATTCCAACCTGGGTTCAAATTTTGGCTTCACCACTTTCTGCTTTTATGGCCATGGGCAGGTCAAAAGTCAGTAAATGGAAGCTGCTGCCATTGTTCTTTTGAATAGTCTGTGGTGATGGCTGCATTTTTCTCTTCCTTTTTTCTTTTTAATCAGGTGGATTTGTTTAAAAAGAGTCTTCTGTTGATCCCTATTCACCTGGAAGTCCACTGGTCTCTCATTACCGTGACACTCTCTAATCGAATTATTTCATTTTATGATTCCCAAGGCATTCATTTTAAGTTTTGTGTAGAGGTAAGTTAATATACTGCTTGTATTTTCTCATTCATCTTGTGATCAAACAGTATCTTAGAACAGCAGAAGTCAGTCTGATAGAGCATCAGTTTCTGTCATACAGACTTTCAAAAATGTTGGGAGAGAAAAGGACTACTGCAAGAGGAATCCCAGATTGGGGGGAAGTAGAGGTAGCTATCTGTGCTCTGGATCCCCCTTCTGAGATACATGCCCTATTTAGATTTTGTCAGATATTTTCCTGCCTTCCCATAAAGCTACATTTTGTATGTGGACAGAAATCATTTTCTTTGTTTCTCTTAGAGCTGTAATGGGCATGTAGCTTCAAAATAACTCATGCAGAATGAGTTATAATCAAGAGAATCAGCTGGCAAAATACGAGAGCTCAACTAACAGAAGTTCAACAGGATGGTAGGAGGCAAAGCAAGAAAAAAATCAGTAGGTTCCCTGATTTTCTCTCACTAAGAAGGATGAGTTAGGAAATTCAACTAAAAACAAGATTCCATTTTCAAAAGCAACAACGATGTAAATTGCCCAGAAGTATACCCTATCAAAAGTTATGGAAGTTGTTGAAGATGAAAACTCTATATTTAAAGGAGCTCTGGACAGTGGAAAGACAGGAAGACAGACTCAGTATGAGAAAGAGATCAATTATCCTCAAATTAATATATACCCATTTGTCATAATCAGTTTCCCAAGAGGATTTTGAATGAAACCGGATAAGCTTATCCTAAAACCCATATTGCAGAATTCATAGCATGAACAATGGGGAAGGAATCCTTGGTCTACTACATATCAAACCATAACACACAGTTTTAATAAATAAAACTGTACTTATATTGGCTTAGGAATAGACAAGTAAATTGGTGTAACAGCACAGAGAATCCAGAAATTTCTCATGTATATGAAGAACCTGGTATATGATAAAATTGGGAAAAGACAGGCTATTCAGTATATGCTGTTGTGAAAAGCAGTTGTCTATTTGGAAAAGTAAAATACAGCTCCTTCACACTGTTTGTATAAACAAATTCCACATAAAACAGTGACCTAAATATAAAACACAAAACTGTAAAAGAATAAAATACAGTAAATGTCAAGTTCTTGGATTAGGGAAGGATTTCTGACATAGAACCATAAAAGCAAAAAAAAGACATAAAAGAACAGACTGATAAACTGGGCCATAATTTAAAACTTATGTATGTCATAAAATTTACAGATAAGGGTAGATGTGGGGAAAATGTTTGTGATGTAATAATCACTACCCAGAATATATAAAGAACTCATACAAATAAATAAAAGGACTTAATAGAAATGGACAAAGGTTAAATTAAGTAATTTTTAGGAAGAATGCAAATAGCCTATCAACACATGGAGAGATGATCAGTCTTACCAGAAGTACAGGAAATGCAAATTAAAACTATTATCAGGGCTCCATGTTTTGCCTATTAGGCATTGATGGTATTCAGGTGTTTATGTGGATATAAGGAAACCAGGTTTCCTATTTTCTGATGGAGTGTATTAATTGATATAGCAAGCCCCTTGGGGGAGAATTAAAATTCTGATCAGTTCTAAGTGTTTTGTAAATTTATAAAGGTGTATGTCCTAGAGGCGTCTGGCTACCTCAAGTCAGTGGAGTATGCACTCATTCCAGGGTCCTGAGTTCAAGCCCCATGTTGGGCATGCAGCCTATTTTTTAAAAAAAAGTATATCCTATTACACACCAGTTGTTTCTTGGTATCTGCTCCATTAAAAATGCTTGTGTATGAATGTGCACAGTGATAGGGCAAGTACCAGGATGTTCACTGCAGCATTACTGGATAGTAAGAAAAATCAAAACCACCTAAATTTAGCTCTACCAACAGAATAGCTAAATACACTATAGTATATTCATAGTTAAACTGACCATAGCAGTTAAAAAAATACAGATTTCCATGTCCTAACACGGAAAGATCTCCAAGATGTACTGGGTTTTAAAAGGCAAGTTGCAGAATGATGCGGTAGAATATGTGTGCATGTGTGTACATGCATGTGTGCATAAACACACAGCTGTATGTATAAACATACTTCATCTTCAGAGGGGTTAGTTTAAGTCCTGTAACGTCTGACTTCACCTTAGATGCAGAGAGAGCTATGGATGTAGAAAGCACAAGGAAAGTTTGAAACTCTGACAGGCTTCATCCTGGAAGAGATTTCCGCAGTGGACTTGACTGTATTTAGTATCCAGAATGGGTTTCAGTATAACTTTTAGAAACTGCATTATACCTTTACCTACAGCCCTCAAAATACAGATTATCTAAGGCAGGGAATGTTTGTCATTTAGTTCCAGTTACTGATTTCTGCCATGGGTTCCTTCTTTGTATTGAGCATTGGCAGTAATCAAGACTTTCTTTTTGTCTTGCCAGTATTTATTTAAATTTCTCATTCAGCAAGTTGGCTTACTGCTGGAAAAGGCTGACCATCTTATAAAAAGTTCCAATTAAAACATATACGGGTGTCCACAGCCTAAATGCATACCTGAGTATAGAAGGTCTGAGTCACTGTGAAGTGAAATGTCAGAAATAAAGTTCAGCTTATTTAAACTTTAAACTCTAATGCAGACTTTGCCCAGTGGTGGGACCACAGCTTTCTCCTTTGCTTCTATCTGCTGTGGGCAGGTTCCATTTTTCACCAACTGATGGAACACAGCATCTGTGTTGTGGTTTCTTTTTAACCAGAATATAAGAAAGTATTTGCTGACTGAAGCCAGAGAAAAAAATAGACCTGAATTTCTTCAGGGTTGGCAGACTGCTGTTACAAAGGTAAGTACGTGACAAAAATGAAAACTCAGGCATGTCAGGGGGATGGAATCATCTTAGGGGTGGGTGTCTTTAAGAAGCATTTTAAGACTGATGATGGAGATAACCAGTGAGAGTCTGGAGGCTGCAGAGAGGCAGCTTAGAGTAAACCTCTGTTTAGTATTGATCATCTAGGGCTTCGTTTCCCAGTGCTTGTGAGGAACAAATTTACTCATTTCATCCTTGGGGCAGCTGCTAATGATATGATTGCTGTATTGGGGGGAAAAAAGAAAAAAATAGATATGTGACTTTTTTCTTTTGGTGGCGCCTGCCTCTTGCCTCTTATTTCCAGATGACCCACATAGACCCAGAGAAATGCTGAAAAGACCATATGGATCCACTAAGGGAGGAAGTGCACTGGGCTTCTTACCAGGCATTTGGGGAAGACAGTGTCTTGAGTGTTTCAGTCTGAATGCAGCACTACGTTTGCCCTATAGATACTCAGGCTATATGTGGGGCAGAGTGCCCAGGCATGTCTTCTCATTGCTGTCGCAGATACCAATGTCTTAACATTTTATGGTCCCTGCTTTATTGTTTTCAAAGTGTTTTTGCCTGTGTGATCTTATCTGATCCTTACAACCTGTGAGGTAGGCAGATTGGTCATTTAGGGATGAGCATCATCTTTATTCTATAGGTGAGAAAACTGAAGCATAGGTGTGACCTTCCCCAAAGGCCATCAGAACTATTCAGAGTCAGGCCCTTGACCTCAGGTCTGTCTAGATCACTGAACACAATCTTAAAAGAGGTAAAGTTTTGAAACAAACTTTAAGCCAAACCCCAAAGGACCAGATTTGTTCATCCTTGAACTGTACTGAAAGCTAAGTACTTTCAGCTATGTATTAAAAGCATGTATTGAAAACATATTAAACATATTAAAAACTAGGTATTAAAAACTATGTAATTAATAACCTAGTCTTTTAGTTTAAACCAGAATTGAACTTATAAATTGTCTAAATTTACCCAACTAGAATATCCAGGTACTCTAAATTTAGTCAGGATCTTTCATACTCCCATTTTAGGCAGAATACATAACCAGTTCTTTTGGAAACCTGCTTATCTTTATGATTTCTTTGAAAGAATAAAGATTTGTGTAGTAGGAGATCAAAAGTGGAGACTGCTAAGCAGGATCGTTAGGAAGTATTCAGAGTCCAGGCATACGCTTTTTGATCCACAATCCTATTTTGGTCAGTAATCTGACAGCAGAACTAGTAATCCAAATGGAAGTTTTAAAGTGGGATTTTGATTTCCTATTTCTCCCATTTAGGCAAAATGTTCTGTAAATTACAGTTGGTTGCTTGCTCTTTGGTATGGCTAGATACTTCCATAAAATCCCATACTTTAAATACCAGAGGTATATACCAGTACACCAGCTGTCTTGGACAGAGATGGATTTTTGTCTTTTGCTCATCTTTCCATAAAAACAAATTATCTGAAGACAAGTACTTGGGTTTTATTTTAATGATCATTTTGTTTTTCTCTTTAGTGTATTCCACAACAGAAAAATGACAGTGACTGTGGAGTCTTTGTGCTCCAGGTAAAGATACCTCTTTTTCCAGAATTTAGGATGTGTGAGTTAAAATTTGTTGGGCTTAAGGCAGATGGGAGCCCCTGTGGTATGTACCTGGCAGTAGGAACAGGTAACAGTATTTCCTCCTTCCCTTCCTTTGTTGCTGGGGAGCTATAGATTCTGCACTTTCAGATGCGTTATCTTTAGAAGCACCACCTTCTAAAGCCAAGAATTAACAACAGGTATCCACCTCTTAACAGAGGTTATTAGTAAGGCACACTGGAAACTGACCTCAGTCTGTATTGTAGACCCTTGGCATTTGCAGAATTAACTATATTTTTTTTTTAGCCATTGGCAAGTGGTCTTTAACCAGAGTAAAAACTATATTTTAAATAAGGGTCACATTGAAATACTGCTTTCTTCTGCTGTGAGTTCCTTAGTGATCTTTAAGAGCTACTGAAAATTTTGTTAAACATTATATTTACAAAGGAAATTGTATATAATTCATGAGCTTAGAGATCTGCAAGGATCATGAAAGATGGGCTCATTCCTCTGACTCATGAATGTCTTGGGTTTGAAAAGAAACTGAGGTTCTCACTTAAAGACTATGTTAGGTCTAGCTGCCGTCTCTGCACATTACACCTTTAGAAGAATTGGAGCCTCTTTTATCAGTTTCTGCTTCTTATAGTATTGTGTGGCCAAAGGGGAGTCCCCAAGTGAGATACTTACCAGGGAAGGTGACTCTAATTTGGAGGTAAATGTTTTAAAAGCAATGTGTTTTACATCCAAACTTTAAAACGCTGCCTTAGACCCTATTCTATTAGGTCTATATCTGGGGAAATACACTGGGCTGCTTCCTAGCTCCACATGCCACTTAAGTGTTTCTGCGACCTTTGCAGTACTGCAAGTGCCTCGCCTTAGAGCAGCCTTTCCAGTTTTCCCAAGAGGACATGCCCCGAGTGCGGAAGAGGATTTACAAGGAGCTGTGTGAGTGCCGGCTCATGGACTGAAACTCAGCAGGGACTCTGGGAGGTCTGACCAAGTTGAAGCAGATGGTTTGTTACTTGAATCTCCAAACACTTAGTTGAATTTTTACAGATATTTCAGTTCAGTGGTGTTGGGCCACTATTGTTACCTCAAATTTGTTTTTTTGCCCTATTCATTTCTCTAGCTACCGTGTACTATTTTTTAATGTTTAGTTTGGTTTCATTTTTAATTTTATGGATTCCGTGTGTTTCCCCCCCATATTTAATATTTATTATCCAAACGCATGCATATAGACAGAGCATGCAGTGCAGAGTATTAAAAAAAAGAAAAAAAAAAAAGCCTAGTAGATTTGGTGCGGCTTTTGAAACTTAGTTAGACATGAACTGAATACAGGTTTAAAATTTAATCCCAGAACCTAAAAGTGCAGGATGTTTTTAATTCAACGTAACTCTGAGAATGATAGTTGTTCCCTGGGGTGTAAAGGGTAGCTAGGTGTGGTGGTTTTGACAAAGCCAGTCCTTTTACCTGCTGCACCTTTCACTGACTTCCCTCTCCCAAGTGAGTCTTGCCGAGTGAATTGCATTCCTTTTGAAGGGTGAGAAGTGGCCAAAACCTGACTGGTGTGTTCTGTTTAGAGAGGCACATGTAAAGCACAGTGCCTACTCTGGGAGGAGTTGATTGAGGTGGGAGGAAAAGACAACTTTGGATGTCCAGTTAAGACATGAGAAATTTCAATCTTGGCTTTAAGAACTGTAACAAAAAGACCTAAGTCTTATGAAGGCTTTGGCTGAAACACTGAATTCTCTGGATTTTTGGTTTTGGCCCATTAAAAATGTTAATATCCATTAAACTAGTGGTCAAACACATGAGAATTCAGCCTTTCTGAGTACAAGCTGTTATCCTTGTGTGGTCTCCCATATGGAAGAAATTAAGATTTGCCAAACACCTTTTTTTCCCCAAAGGTGTTTAAAATCTAAAATCTTCAAAACTAAAGACTGACCAGGTCTTTTGCAGATGGGTAGGGAGGAGAGAAGAGGAAGGGTAACAAGACTGGACTGCAGAGGAGCACAGCAGATAATGTGTTTTGCTCTTCCCTCTGGTCATCTCAGCAGCATGCAGGGCTCCTCATCTGGCCTCCCTGACCACCCTGAGACTCCAGCGCTGGGGTCTTTCCTTCACTTCTATCAGCCTTGCCTACTGGGGGAAAGCAGAAGTGACCCTGTCCTTATGCTTAGCTGCAGTAGGATTAAAGTAATGGATCTTGCATCTTTATTCTAGCCTTTTGTGATACTTGAAAGGAAAGGGAATCTGGAAAGATGCATGTTAAATTACCCAATTATCTTTTCTGAACTGGGGCAGAAAAAAACACAAAGGTGTATGTAAGAGTCTCAGAAGTTTACACAGAATACCAAGTAAATGACAGAAGATACTTGGCATTATGCCTGTTTAGGTGTGACTATTGAAATAAGCAGCTGAAACATGCAGTTTAAACTTGGCCAGAAGGTGAGGTTGCCAGCAGTCGAGGGTAGAGTCCAAACATGTTTACACGCAGGGTTCCCACTCCCAGACATTCCAAGCACCAACACCAATGTTTACATTGTAAAGAGCCCCAGTACTCTCCAGAGCCCTCTGGACTTACTGTAAAACCAGCTCAGTATTTCTTACTGCAATCAGAGGCACTTTATGCTGCTACAGTTAGGGTTATGTCATCATTAAGAGGACAGCTTAAGCAGGGACAATATCTTGAGGTTTTCCAACGTAATTACCCAAACGTGAAGTTTTTTCAGATCTGCATGTAAGATATTTGCCTAACTTTTGGGGGGCAGGGAGGTAGTTATACAAAGTAGCCAGTATAACTAGGCTGTGGACTCCCACTATCTTAAACTTCAGAGCTCCCGCTCACCTCCTCACTGACAGAACCAGGTATGTAGAAGAGACACCAAAACTGAGTCCTGAATCTTCATGTCCCAAACTTGAATTGCCGTTTCCTACAGTCTGAGAAATGGTCACCCTTCTGGGTGCTGAGGCAGGGGTGCACATAGGTAACTAAAGTGAACTGTCCAAGGCCAGCTTCCCTTTTACTTCCACTTTAAGAAGGTGCCTTGAGGTGCACTGTCCAGCATGCTTTTGCCTAAATGTCAGATATTTTAAGAATGTGGTTCAAAATGTTTCTCTGTTGGTGGAACTTGGTTTAAGCACACATAGTTGCTTTTTCCCCCTACTCATGATTAGGTGTGAACCTCTATTTAGCCCAAGCCCCGTATCAGAAGGGCCTTTGTCCTGATGTTTGCAATAAATTCTTCCTTGCAACAAAGACGTTTTTGAAATGTAGTCTGGACTGCTGGTGGAAGAGGCAGGCATTGTTTTATTGTCACTAGCTTGGCACTGAATTGTTTGGGTGCCCACAAGGTGGGCAGCCCTTATGCTTTTGGGGTTGAGTGCAGGCCCTGTACAAACTAAAAGCTGCTTACGATGTGCCTTCAAGCTGTGCCCAGTCCTGTCCATCAACAAACTTACTATAATTCTTTCTATCCAGTGATTTGTCCTTACATTAAATCTGTAGCAATGAATATAGATTTAATTGAACTTTTAGTTGAGTTCTCTTAAGAAAGGGAACGTAAGGAAGGAAAAAGCAGCAGTTGCTGCCAAAAGTCCCCAAATCACTTTTTGGTTTTGCACTGTATTTTTTACTTATCACTGAATATCAGTGACACCGGTCACGCTGGATTCATAGTTGGAACAGAACAACAGCCCTAACTGGGACACAGCCAGCACTAGTCTAGAGCTGCCCTTTTTCTCTGCAGTTTTGCTTCACTGCTTCCCTGCATTAGAAGTGCCGACTGGGAGAGCTCTGGGTGTATCAGACCCTTCAGGCGTGTTAATAGTGTGAACTGAATATACTGACTACCTGCTCTGTTTAATTATGTTAAGAAACCGAACTAATCAGCAGTTGTGAAACACCTGCTTTTATTGCGTGTGAGGCTCTGCCTCCTGGCCTATAGATAATTAAGATCTAAAGAATATATCATCAGAGAAGTGCTAATTGTATTTGGGTGTTACAAAAACAGGCCTAGATAAGCTGTTCACTTAAATGGTACCTTTTGGTCAGAAAAAGAATTTATTTAAAGATTGTGATCATGTAAAATTACTCAAACCTTCTAGCAAAAATATTTTTTTGAAAAATAAACTAAATACCTTTATAAATGTGTGTTCTCTTGAATAACATGTACTTCAAAGGCATGCTCTTGTCATGACAAGGCTCATTTATGAACAGTGACCAGTGTAGGCCCTAAGCAGCCTACCCTTCCGTAACACTGCCAACAGAATTTTCTGCAATGATGGCAGAGTTGTCTAAGCATCACTAGTGGCTACCGTATTAGGTACCTGTCAAATCACAAAACAGACATGCAAATTCACCTTACTCCTAAATATTCCAGAGTAAGAGTTCCAGTGTCACTCTTTATAGGTGACATGTAGGCAGAGACAATGATAATTGGGTTTGACAATTCAAATGCCTGTGGTTTTTAAGGCCTGTAGAAATCTTGAGTTATGTTTTACTACAAAATTGTAAAATATGTTAATTCAAACTACAGTGTCAAAGAAATTTTCAAAATGCTGTGTCCTCATTAAACATCTGCAGATGGTTCTTTCCTAAGCACTCACAACTAGTTATAGCTCTTAATAATCCAAAAGTCAGCCTGAATTTAATGTGAGAACCTATACTTACTGTAATGGGAAAGATGTTCACACTGAGATACTTCAGCACCAACTTTCAACAACTCTAGTGGAAGTTATGAGATACTCTGTTGCTAGATGAAAAAATTTCACTTAAGTAAGGGAAAATCATATTAGACTAACAGTTTAATGAGCAGTAGTTCATATATATTAGAGAGATCACCTTGTACCTTTAAATGCAAAATAAATTTTACAGACTCCCTTCACTATAGAGACTATCAGGTCACTATCCAGGCTCTGAAACTCGGCAAGCACAATTAGGGGGGAAAAAAACTTCAAATGAAAACTGGCTGAAACATTTCCTGTGGGAAGCAATTCTGATTGTTCTTTGTAAGTCTCCTCTTGATCTTCAAGCTCTTTTTTTTAAACCCAGTCCATTCCTGAGATCGCTCTGAAAATGAATCTTTAAGTAGAACACATCTTTTGAAAATGTGTACAGTAAATGCTAGTAAAGTCTTAATACATAAAGCATACAAGCCGGTAGTATCCCCCAGGGCAGTGCTTTAAGGCTTGCTTCTGCATCAGTAATCTAGGAAGCTCCCTTGACTCCTCTAAGTTTGGCTTTAGAGACCACAACTCAAGACAGAAAACAAACTCCGGTCAAACATCTCACTAATTCAAAGTTACACAACATAGCAAAACCCCATTTATTACACTTTTTTATTTCCTGCAAACTGAAAAATTTTAAGGCCCCCATGAAGACCATGAATCTATTATCAATTTTTAAAAATTTTCCATCTTCCTAAAAGAAGTGTGGTGTTTTGGGCTGACAGAACAAATCTGTTGCCACTGAAAACAAATTCTGATAACAGTGACATAAAATCATTCTGGCCACTTGACATATGGACAAGATCTAAGACTACAGAATAAAGGCATTCCTTTGGATTCTGTCCTTTAATAGTTTTCAAAAGAAAACCATGAAAAGGGTTCCAGCTCAGTAGAGACCTTGATCAAAGCATGGTAAACGTGGGCAGGTTTGCAGACCTTGGGTAATGCACGGCAAATTCAACAGGCCAAAGAGTGAGTTTTCATGATGGGGTCTCACCACTCACTGGTTTTGGGCCAGTTTTCCATAGCCTCCTCTCCCAGCATCATAGTCCTGCCGATACTCATCTCGTACCTTAATTGAAAAGAATACAATTACATTATAGAGAAGACTGGTGTAAGGAATACACTTCCCACAAACACACTAGCAAGTAAACTGCTTAGCCTTTTCAGGTACCATAATGTGAACATTCAAGCAGGACATGACATTTTCTTGAGCAACGGATATAAAGCTCAACTGCCTTGCAAAATTAAGATTACCTACTGGTTTTTTAAGAGTCATGTGCTCTACCAACTGAACCAGCCAGGTGCCCCTACCTAATATGTTTTTGGTTTTGGTGGTTTTTTTGTTTTTTAGTTTTTTAACCAAACATCATGCTTATACTCACCAGCACTGAGAAGTAGTATATTCCAAAGAATAAGTACTTAAATTAGGCTATTTTACAATCAGAAACTTAAAACTTATTTCAGTGCATTTTCCTTTTGTAAGACCCTCACAAGTGCAAAATAGCCCCCAGGAGGAGTCCAATAAGTGGCTTATGAAAATGTACAGAATATAATTTACCAATCCTAATGTGTAGTTTTCATATTCACTTCAAGCCAAGATTAAAGGCACAAAACTGTTTTCTAAAAGAACAAACATAAACGGACAAAGCCCTTGTCACTAGGAATGGACTACCAGGCAAAGACTGAGCCAAGAGAACCCTTCCTGCATACCTGGCCCCCAGATCGCCCACGGCCATATTGCCTGCCCTCTTTAAAGCCTGCATCCCAGTCTGTGCGAATGATCCGGTCATCCAGACGAGTTCCATTTATGTACCTCATGGCATTTTCCGCATCTGCTCTTGAATAGTATCTTAAGTTGGAAGCATTAAGGAACACTGTATAGCATTTCTCCAAACATTTTTGGAAATACAGGAAGCCACATCTAAATGAAACTGCGTTGTTAAGAAAGAATACAAAAACAAATCTAACCAGATGGATTTCAGAGACAGTAACTTGGTTTGCACATCCCTGTTAGAGGTTGGTCCAGGCGCACTTGCAGAGTCCACTACGATTTATCCAAGGCTACTGATCGTGATTTCCTGGAAAATCATGCTGATGATTATTTTGTCCTACTGTCCCCCCATATTTTGGTTTGTAAAGTATAAATATGTTCAGTGCAGGTTTAGAGCACACACTGCACACTTATCCAAGGAAACAAAAGCATCCAAATTTGGAACTGTAAATTCCAAATGCAAATACAACAACTTTAATAAAAAAGAGAAGGTTACAGTACACATGGAATTGCCACTGCATTTCCTTAGAAGGAAAGACTCAGTATCCTATCACTCAAGTTAGTTGCTCCCAAACCTATTTAATCAGATCCACTCAATCTATCTTTGGGGTGATATTTTTTAAAAAGTCCATAAGCAATTATGCTCATTAGCTGCGCTCAGGGAAGCACTTGCTAAAATCCCAGTGTCCAACACCTACATGAAGCCTAGCACCAAAGGGGCATTCAGTAACTTTTTGCTGAATGAATGGCATGATAAAAGGGCAAAGTGAGGAAAAACATTGGCAATGGCAGCTTCTCTTGGTAATCATCTGCTGTTTTGATCATAGATCTCTGACACACAAGACAAATGCAAAACCATTCCAGTACTCAGGGGCTGAATATTCCCCACAAGGTGGATTTTCTTTGCTTTGTGTCTTCTCAGTTGTTTTCCCTGTACCCTGTGAACTTTGATGCTGTTGCCACCTGAGGCAAATGTAAAATTTGGGCACTCCTGACCCTTGTGTCTCAAGGGAGAATGGAAGTAGCTTGCAGAAATCAGACACCAAAATAAAAATTTTGGAATAGGTCTGAAAGTAGGGCTTCTAGTTCAAGCTGACAGAGTGAGCACATTCCTCATTTCCTTTTCAAGACCCCATTAAAATGACAGAAAAGATACATACACCCAAAGAATAGAAGAGGTTATCAGCAAACTAGAGGTTCAAGAAAGATGAAGGAAGAGTGCTAACAGATGAAAAGTCACAGTTTGAAATATTCTTGAAGGGGCTTAAAGAAGGAGACAGCAAATAGGGTTTAATTAAAGGTCTGTATGTGGGAAGATGACCTGCTAGCAAGAAGGCATTTAAACCCAGGCAAATAGGGGGTGCCTGGGTGGCTCAGTGGGTTAAAGCCTCTGCCTTCAGCTCAGGTCCTGGTCCCAGGGTCCTGGGATCGAGCCCCGCATCGGCTCTCTGCTCAGCAGGGAGCCTGCTTCCTCTTCTCTCTCTCTGCCTGCCTCTCTGCCTGCTTGTGATCTCTGTCAAATAAAATCTTTAAACCCAGGCAAATAAAAATAGAATAACAGAGTTCTGAACAAACTAGAGGAACCCTACAGGGCAGTGTCTTTGATGTTATTAAGTCAAAATAGAATCTCTCTTTATTCTGGCATTTGGGAAACCCACATATAACAAAGGTGAGGCAACAACTTGAGAGAGCTCTGCCTGGGCCCACAAAGTTAGCCTTCTTTCCTGTAATTATGACTGGAAACCCAGGGATCACCAAATATTTAAGGAAAATTTACAGCATAAACACAACCCCCCAAAAAGAAAAAAAAAATACCCTGGTAATTTGGGGCACAAAATTTTTAAAAAATATGTTAGATGAGGTCTGGGAAACTTCTCAGAACTATAAAACAAAATGACCAAAAAAGAAAATGTTAGGAGAAAAAAACCCAAGCAAAAAATCCAGGAGGTCCAATATTTGAATTTCCAAGGAGACAATAGTTTGGTTTTGACTTTACATAAAATCAAGCTATATATATCTACATAACAAAATACTACACAGCCCCTTAAGAAAGAGGTAGACCTATGTGCATGAACATAATCTCTAAGGTGGGGGAAAAAACAGTGCATGCGGGGCGCCTGGGTGGCTTAGTGGTTTGGGCTGCTGCCTTCGGCTCGGGTCATGATCTCAGGGTCCTGGGATCGAGCCCCGCATCGGGCTCCCTGCTCCGCAGGAAGCCTGCTTCCCTCTCTCTCCCTCTCTCTCTCTGCCTGCCTCTCTGCCTACTTGTGATCTCTGTCTGTCAAATAAATAAATAAAATCTTTTAAAAAAATTAAAAAAAATAAACAGTGCATGCAGTAGGTTACCACGCATCCACAGGATCACTGCTGGAAAGCTACCCAAGAGACCAGTAACTCTCTGGGTTTAGAACAGTACAGAGATTTTATTTTCACTATACCCTTTATACTTCTGTAAACACCATGACCATCTATTTTCAAAAGATTATTTCTTAAAAAAATCAACAGAATATAAATATTCAGAACAGAATATAAATGTCAGCAGCTTTCACAATGCAGGAGTGTAAACACATTGGGCAGAAGGTAAGAGGTAGATGAAGGAAGGAGAGGTAGAGGTAAAGTATAGGGATGCTAATTAGTGGATGGCCTCATTCATTTTTTTTTTTTTAACTAGCCACTCTAGGCCCCACCCTCACCCAATAGCTATGCCAGACACACAGGAAGGATACTCCACAAAGCAGAACCCACATGCTGTTTTCTTCATCTTATCCAGGCCCATAATGATTTTCTTTATGTCACCACTTTTGCTGAAGAGTTCATAGATCTGTTCTTCAGTTGTGTAAAAGGAAAGATTTCCAACATACAACGTACAGCTCTTCTTCAGTAATTTTTCCTGTTCTTCATTGTCACCCTGGAATGTCAAAGAGAGAAAAAGTTAAGCAACACAATCCAAAAAGAGTCCTGCTTAAATAGTATGCCCAAGTATGGCAAAAACTCTCATTAATTCTAATTTGGGAATCAGCTTTTGTCATCATCCCAGTCTACCACAAATCCCTTGCCAAAGAGAGAGACAGAAACAGGCATTCACATTCGAAGACGCCCTTCTGCAGGTCCAGCCTGCTTTCGGGACACAGTCACCGCTGAAGAGTCAAGCATGTGGCCTTCCTCCTGGGCTGGACTGCCATGCAAATGGCCTGCCTTCTCTGCCAGCTCCACATCCTCAGCACTGGCACCTCCCATTGCTTGAATTTAACTTCCGGACCCTGAACCAATATATTAGAAAGGCTTTTTTTGTAATGAAAATAAATGGATTTTCAAAGATAGGGTATCCCCTATAATATTCCCATAGAAAATGTTTAAAACAACTGCTTAGATGGTTTACATGCTTAGATATTTTTCTGAGTTTAGGAGAAAAGGTAGTGATCACTAAAAACAAGAGCTTGCCTTTTTTTTTTTTTTTTTTAAGATTTTATCTATTTGACAGAGAGAGACACAGCCAGAGAGGGAACAGAAGCGGGAGTGGGAGAGGCAGAATCAGGCTCCCTGCCAAGCAGGGAGCCTGATGTGGGGCTCAATCTCAGGACCTTGGGATCACGACCTGAGCTGAAGGCAGACACTTAACCGACTGAGCCACCCAGGCACCTGAGAACTTAGGTTCTTGACAGTCTTCCTAATTTGGAAGACAGGATGAAGCCAGAGACAAGAATATAACTGCCCTTTGGCCAACCCACCTGACAAACCCTGGGGCTCCTCATGGGCTAGATATGGTATTTTACGCGCCTGCAGAGAAACCAGGTGTTCGTGTCCTCTCACCTTCTCTTCTGACCTCCACATTGGGGAGGACAAATGCTAATAACTAAAAAGAAGGCCTATCCACTGACCTGCTCTCAGACTCTCAGGTTAAGACTCTAACACCAACTGTACAGTAGTATTCCAGTTTGGAAAGTAGCTGAACAGATCTACACTTAGGCCCCTAGAGCGTTTTCAAGAGACCTCCCTTGTTCATTTCCTACACCATATATAATTCTGATCCAGTTTCCTTCACTCCAAGAACCAGACTTTGCATTACTTGTCTCTGAAAGCTTTGTAGCATAGAGCTCAGCATAACAGGTCTCACGTGATCAC
Organism: Mustela erminea; assembly: GCF_009829155.1. Lineage (NCBI taxonomy): Eukaryota > Metazoa > Chordata > Mammalia > Carnivora > Mustelidae > Mustela > Mustela erminea. The sequence continues at coordinate 103,465,398 of NC_045614.1, forward strand.
ATTCAGTGGCAGACTGGAGGGATAAAGAAACCATCTAAAGGAAATCACATCAAAAGGAAAATGATGAGATAAATTATGGTACATCAATAAATATAAAAACTATGCAGCCCCAAGAAAAATGTATATGCACATGCAGTTACAAGTAACATCTCTGAGACAGTGATGACCACAGTGAGAACGTGAAGGGTATGCTCCAAAATACACATTTTTTGAAGTATGAATATAAAAGGTCTCATACACCAAAATAGGTACATGTTCCTCTAGGGTGAATCAAGGGGTCACAGGTCAGAGATTTCCATGTAAGAAGTTGCATTTAATTCTCAGAAGTGAATGAAGCAGGTCCTAATTTATTTGCCTTATTTTACACTTGACAGTTAAGTAACTTGTTCAAGGTCATACAGCTACTCAGTAGTTGCAGGTGGAATCCAAACCCAGTCTCTGCCACCACCCCAAACCCAGTCTTATGCTCAATCTCATACTTTCTTAAAAAGTCCACAGGGTAAAGTCATTCTACATTAAAAACAAGTTTTCAGAACTTTGGAATGAGGCATTACATAAAGTAGATTCACCCTACTTATATCACTGCTGTTAAAAGATTTATTGAAATTACCCAGGAGGCCTTCCTTTTTTTCTTTCCACTCCTCTCACACATGTAAGTAACCTAAACAGCGTACAGTTTAAGACAACTGTGATGTAAATCCTTACTTAAGGTATATTAACCTGGATTCCATTCAGGGAACTCTAGAAGTTCCTCATGACAGTATCTTACTACTACCTAAATAAAGCTGCAAGCCTTAGACTAAACAGATGAGTAACAGAACAAGTTGAAACCTTTCACACTTTTACTCTCACTGGATGCCTGAAATTCAAGATGGTAATGTGGAACTTAAGAACTGTAAGAGACAGAAGTGAAAACCTTGCTTGGCAGCATTTAAAAACGGCTGCCTTAGTGAATGAATTTCAGGCCTTCCTCACTTTGGCCTCAAACAAAATTTCCTTTTCCCCACACCCCGCTAACAACGCTGTACCCTCCACGCCGACCCTCTTCTCAACGCGTCCCTCCTTTCCTTTCACCCGCCGCCTCCCTTTTCTGAATCCTCACAAGATTCCCTTTCCCCTCACCATTTCTGCTCTAGATTATGATTACTCACCGGCACTTACAATCCTTACTGGAAAATTATAAACTCTTAGGGTGGGGACACGGTCTTCCCTCTCCCTCTGGGACTTAACAGGTTTAAGCAACAGCCCTCAATAAAAGTTACCTAATAATCAGTGGTTGACCAGTGTCGCACCACCTCGTCCCCGCCTTTGTTGAGACTGAGCAGCCCACCTCAAATATTTGCCGCCTTCCCTTTTCCCATAAAAAACACAATGGCATAGACCAAACTAAAACCTCTCTTCTTGAAACCGAGTTCTCTGCGCTTGACACCTCCACTCTTAAAGTGCCTAGCCTGGACAGTCTCCCTGCCCACCGTGAGGATTCTTTATGGTTGGAGACAAAGCTCAACTTTGTGTCTCCTAGCTACCGCGTAGAACTTAGTAGGACCGTTCTACGAAACCAAGAAGGGAAGGGTTCCACGCGCCACAGGGCTGAGCTAAGTTAAAACTAAAGTTATAAAGAGGATGTGGTTCAGGAAAACGCCCTCGTTCCCCGTACTCCAGTTGTCAAAGGACACCCCTGCCCCTCATATCACAGTCACTTTCCCGACGCAAAGCCTGCGCAAATGCAAGCCGCCGTTACTACCGCCACGGGAATTCCTCTGCTTTGGCCTGGGAAAGGCAGCAGCTGCAAGGGACTGGGGCAGCGAGCCTCAGGTGCTCTATGAGATAAGGGAATTCAGTGGTATCCAAACGCCCTTGCGGCTCCGTTCCCCAGCAGGCACCGGGGCCTCACTTCGCGTTTCGGGAAACCAAAGAACGGAAAACGACATAATGAGAAAAGAGCAAGCCGATTCTCAGCGTTCTGGCCCTGGGCCTTCCCTTCTCGCGGCCCGGCCTCCCTCACCCGGAAGTGCTGGTCCCGGTACTGGCTCAGCTCCACGTAGGAGTCGCTGCGCAGCGCCTTCAGAAGGCCGCCGGACATAGTGCAGAGAGGTGAACGAAAACGCCTCCACTCCAGTCACAACGAGACTGCCGCGGCGGTGGCGGAAGCGGAAACGCGCGAAGCGGAAGCAAAACGTAGGCATCCTGTCGACCAATCCCCGCGCAGGAATGTCGTCAGCGGGCTGCGCGGGCGCAGCCGGGGTCCGTCCTTATTTGTCGCCCGTCGGAAGCGAGAGCGGCGTGCTTCGGGTTCCGGGTCGCTCTGAGGATGGTGCTTCGGCGGCTATTGGCCGCCCTGCTTCACAGCCCGCAGCTGGTGGAGCGTCTGTCCGAGTCTAAGCCCATCCGGCGTGCGGCGCAGCTCACGGCCTTCGCGCTGATGCAGGCCCAGCTGCGCGGCCAGGACGCAGCCCGGCGTCTTCGAGCCCTCGCGGCTGGGCCCGCGGGCTCCCTAGGTCGCCGCGCTGCCCGCTTCAGGGACACCTTTGCAGAGGAGCTGCGCCGCGGCCTCCGGGAACGCCCGGGGTCACCGCCAGGTAACCAGAGGGGCCCGGGCGATAACCCCTAAACCCAGGCCGGGACGGGCCAGGGTCGCCGGCTTTCCCTTCTGGGCTCGACACAGGCCTCGGCGCTCAGCCGTCATCCTGGGCGCAGTGCACGGCTTTGAATCCGGAATCAGACTGTTTGCCTTCAGAGGCCTCGTTCATCAGAAAGCCCAGGCCAAACCGACGTCCCCCGTGAAGCCCTGTGATCGGACTGGGCACGGCATGAAGAAATGACCGACCACCCCCCGCCCCAAAGTCCGGAGCCTGGGGCACCACGTACAGAGAGCCCTGAACTGAACCACAGCCGGAGGCGTGTGCCCTCTGCGAGTGGGACTCAAACTCGTGTTCAGTGATGCTGCTTCTGCTCTGATAGAGCAGCGCGCCACTTCCAGGGGAGAGCACGGATGGAAAGACGCAGCTGCCAAAATCCTCTGATTAAATGTGTGAGCCGAGTAATGGGTGTGAGTGTGGTACTTATCTCGCGAGATGGGTTAGGGGTCAGGGGGACTACAGGCCCATGGTAATACTAGTTAACACATTTTAAGTGTTTGTTCTGTGCTGGCACTTGGTAATTGCAGTCTGTGTGGGTAATCTCACTCCTTACAGCCACTTTCATAGGAGGAAGTGGGCTGCATCCTTACACAGTTGGGATGTTTGATTCCAGGGCCTAAGTCCTTAACCGCAAGTCTCTGAGCCTTTACCCTGAGCTTCAGTGCCTGCCTTCACCTCCCCGACCTCCATTATCACCACGGGGCGTCAGAACTGCCTATTATGGAACAAACTACTTGGATTCCTCTTGCCAGTTTTAGAGGATCTGGGATACAATCAAGACAGCTGTTGGAACCATGAGTGGAAAATCCGTGGTATACAGAAATGCCTGGTCATTGAGGCCTCTGACCGAATTTCTGATTGCTCTTTAGTTAATCATGCAATCTAGAAAGCTTGAAGCCACAGGAAATGCTTCTAGGCTGGTGACCAACCAGAATTTATATCCTGGCCTTTCTGATAGGTACAGAGAAAGAGCTGGATAGGGGTGGAGAGACCTGCTGTGGGAATGGAGAAGCTAAAGTAACATTGTAATATCTGACTTGATATCCTATCCTGGTCATCCCATTGGAGGTGCTGCTGTTTAATCCTGAGGCCTGGAGTCCCACTCTCCTAATGACCACAGTCCTGGTTTGGCATCCTTTCCACACCCCAATCCTATTAAAGGACAAATCCTCATCCCAGATCAGAGGCAACTCTGGATCCTCCTTTGAGGCTGGTAGTGAGGAGCCTGGGGAGCTTGTTCCTTCTCTGGCCTTCCTGCCACACTGGTCTCAATCCCACTCATTTGTCTCTGGATCTCAGCAGCAGAGTATTAGCTGTCCCCAGCCTGACTCCCTACCCTCAGCACAGGCAAGCACACTCACTGGGAGGTCTTTTTCCAAACTGGCAGGGACAAAAAGGGAAGCAGGGCAGGAAGCAATGAAGCTGCTAGACAAACTGGTCATTTTGGTAAGAAAAGAAAGAAAGCAAGAGAAGGGGGCTGTGTTTATTTCTCATGGAAGTGGGTAAGAACTAAGTTCTCTCTGTTTTTGTAGAGGGAGTCGGAGCAGAGAGAGAAAACTTGGTCCTTTCTGGTTCAGCTGTAGGTGATTTCAGATGACTTCTGCTTCATTGGAGGAGACTCCAGTGATTGTAGTCACCGGCTTGCCATCCCACCCATAAGCCTATTACTAAAGAAACATCAGATTCTTCCCACCACCCCCGGTGGCAATCTCCCAGCATGCTTTTCAAGCTTTCCTAAATTCTGCTAGAGAGTGAAGCAGGGAAGCAACTCCTCCTGCTATCTTGCAGGGCAATTCTGATTCCTCCCTTGATGCTGCATAAACTTAGATACAAACGCTTTATGGACAAATTTATTAGAAGTCAGACCATCAACAATCTACACAGCCTGTTATAACCAATTTCCTGGAATTCCTCCAGGAAATTCTGAGATTGTGGATCCAACTGGGGGAAGAGTCTGGGACCCTGGAGTCAGGTGTCTCCAAGATGGCACTTGGGCAGAAAAGCCATCTTTGGCTGCAAAGAAAAGAGGAAGTATTTCCTGTGTGCCAAAGATGACGCTAAGCACTACGGATAGGAAGACAAATGAGAGGTTCATAGAAACATAAACCACAAGAGCAATTACTACAGAATTTAAAAGAGGGAAAAGTCCAGTAGTTTGCTGGAGCCAATGTCTACTGGCATCTCCTCTTAGCTTGGAGTTCAGTAGCATCATTGTGGTAGTTTGAAATCAGTCAGGTGGGAGTATTTACGCCATGGAAATCGGCAAATGCTCCACATGGGGGCTTTTGTGCCCCCAAAGAATGGTTGCTAAACATTTACTAGCATATCACTGACCCTGCCTGTCTTTGGGGTTGGAGTCAGGAGGAGCGTGTGGCACCAAGAACAAGCAGCAGCCACGAACAGCGTGACTGGGAGGGCCGCTGCTTTGGGCTGCCCCAAACCTTAGCCAGCAGGTCAGGACTAGAAGAATGCTCAGGCTTGGTCAAGTGTTGGTTTGGTCTCCAGCTCTGTATTGACTTACAGCTCAATGATTTCTGTGGCCTGGGTGCCTCTTATTTTCAGGAGGTGGTAGAGATTTGAGGAGGGAGAATGAGGACAGGGTGAGTGCTGCAGCTCCTCACGTTCCCAGTGGATTGGTTAGGGGTGCCCTTAGAGGGGGCGCCCGTGCCTGGAGCTGTGATGATAGCTTTCATCACCCACAGGGCATGGGGTTTGCTCTCTATCCTATGAAGCGGTTTCTGATGGGGGCTTTGAGCTTAGTGAGCCACCAGACTGCATTTAAGAAGTCTCTGGGAGCACCAGAGAGCTCCCAAGTGGAGACAGCTACTAATTCTCCATTCCCACTAGGGCCCGCTGAGGACGGGGAACATCTGGGCTCCCCAATCCGGAAGAATGCTCCTTAAAGGGTGAGATGCAGAAAGGTCCTACCCCCTCCCTCAGGGACAGGAGTAGAAGAGAGTGAGGAGAGCAATTCTAGAACTACTTGTTTTGGTAATAACCCCATGCGGAGACAGCAGGCCCCAGAGTGCCATTAAATACACCGCCACACCAAGGCTGCTTAAAGAGCTTTGGGACAGATATGCTTGTTTAGATGGGGGACATGCACTGCAGACCAAGGCATGACACAGTGTTAGCTGGCAGACACCTCAGAGACACTTTTATCCACTGTGCAGATTGGCAACTGAGGCGAGGTGAGGGGAAGGGGCTTTCTTAAGATCACACAGCCAGACAGTGGCAAGTAGACCAGGGACTAGAACTCGGGTCTCTGGAATCTGAACTGCCTGCTCTATACATCACCACTGCCTCCTTCCTGGTGATCTAGGAAGCCGGAGGGTTATCCGACAGGAAGAGATAAGGCATCCTGGAAGGTTTGAGAGAGGAATGCCATCTGCACGCAGATCTCTCTCTTTTCATAACCAGGTGCTAGCTACTACATATCAAAATATCACAGTGGCTAGAAGGAATAGGGCAGGAACAGACCTGAGGCTGTTCACCAGACACCGGTTACACCAGGTTCTTTGGGGAAATTGGTGTCAGGATTGTGACTGGTCAGATCTTTGGTCTTCAAGGGGAGAAGGGTGCCAGCTTACCCAGAAGGCAGAGCAGCCAAAGCCTATGCACAGGAGAGGCAGGAGTGGGACTTCTGGAAGGGAGAGGAATGGAAGAGAATCAGGGCTTTGTTCCAGCCCAGCTACCCACACAGAAGGTGCAGTGGTACCTTCACCTATGGCCAACTCATGGGCGGTGGCTTTTTGGTCACATTGCCAGGCTTCTCCCCCAGTTCCAAGATGTGAAGGCTGAGATGGTTCCTCCAAGCCCCACTCAGCAGAGAAGACAGGGTTGGTGGGTCTTCCAGGGTCAAGTGGGGAAACAGGAGCGTCTCACTCTTGAGAGGGAAGTGGCACTTCTCCATGGCAGGCCTGGCGGTGCCCGGGGTCACCACAAAGAGGCGGCAGAGCCACGGCCCACCAGCCACCTGGCAGGCTGGTTGTCTGGTGAAGTTGTTCAGGGCTCGGCACAGGACCCAGTCCTCAGTCCCAGCCAGGTCCACCACCTCCACCGGCGAGCCCAGGCCTGGGAGGTGGAGAAGGTGCCTGGGGGGCATGTAGGTGTGGGTGAAGAGGAGTGTGTAGTGGGTGGGTAGGCTGGGGGATGCGGGGGCATGAACCACCTGCTCCAGGTGCCCCAGGCCGGGCACTAGGCCCCCCTGGTGCAAGCAGCCAAAGAAGAGGGCGCCCAGGACATTGAAGAGGACCAGGGGGCCCTTGCAGGGCACAGGCTGGGTCTGTGGACTACAAAGCAGGACTAGGGGGACTAGGAGGGGGATCAGGAACCTAGCCTCCTGGTGGCTAAAGGCAGAAAGCAGGGCCAGAGGCGTGAAGTAGAGGAGCAGGAGGCAAGACCTGGGGCCAGAGAGCAGGCTCCTGTGCCCCAGAGCCCTCAGGAAGCCCATCTGTGCAAAGGCCCGGCGGCAGGCTTGCAGCTGTAGCCACGCCGCCTGCAGGGCCTGGGCATGCAGTATCCCAAAGAGCAGGAAACCGTTGACGGCCAGGTGAGTGAGCCGCAAATGTGTGCCATGCCTTGCCAGGTTCTGAGGATCCAGGTTGTAGTACAAGAAGTTGGCAGGCGTAAGAACGAGGGTGCTGGATCTAGAGGGACTGGAGAAATACCAGCTGTCCACAGCCACGAACACCGCCGCCACGAGGCTCGCTCCCGGGAGCAGCGCCAGCATTTCCTTCGCCAGCGACTTGAAGCCGGGGTGCGCCGCGCCGCGGCTGCTCCAGAGGAAGAGTGGGACCAGAGCAAAGGCCAGAAACGTGGGCCGGTTGAAGAAGCCAGCAGCCATGATGCCCCCCAGCAGCCAGCTGTGCCCCCACGGGCCCGGGGCGGGCTTCCTGGGGGTGGGGCTCCACGCCAACCTGGGGGACACCACCACCAGCAGCCCTGCAAAGAGCAGTCCCTCGATGGCGTTGGAGAAGGTCCTCGTGTAGAAGACCAGGGTGACGTAGGAGCCGGACAGCAGGACCAGGGCGTTCCAGCGCTCCGCCCCCCATAGAGGGGCCAGGTGGTACACGGCCACGTCCAGGGCAAAGGAGAGGGCGGTGAGGAGGAGTCGGGGCCCCACCAGCAGCACGTAGCCACTCACCGGGCCCCGCCGCGGCCCCCACTGCTCCCAGAGCCTGAGCAGCCAAAAGGCGGAGCCGGAGGTCAGCAGCGGGAAGAGCACCGTGCGGCAAGAGCTGCTGGGGTCAAATTCCCAAGGCCGCGCAGCCTCCACGCCCAGGATGTCCTCTGCGGACAGAGAAGCGGAGCTGAGCCAGGTCCAAGCTCAGAGACAAGGGTTGCAGCCCCAAGATGTTCCCACCCCCTCGTCAGCGTGCCGTGCACACTCCCCGGACTCTAGGGACCGCGGGTTTTACGCCGGTTACTGCTTTATGTTGCAGCGGACCTGACGGTTAGGTAGGCGATAACCCAAAGGGAGGGGCGCCTGGGTGGCTCAGTAGGTTAAGCATCCCACTCTGGATTTTGGACCAAGTCATGATCTCAGGGTCCTGAGATCCAGCCCCGCTTGGGGCTCCATGCTCATCAGGGAGTCTGCATGAAATTCTATCTCTCTGCGCCCCTCCCCCACCTCTAAAATAAATATCACCCCCCCACCCCCCAAAAAGAAGAAGAAGGTGAAAAGGAAACAAAATCAAAGTCAGATCAATCTGGCTGGGTTTTTCTGTTTTTGGTTTTTTACTGGCTCAGGTTAAAAAAACTGGCAAAGACTGGACCTTTCACCTGAAGAAACAAATCCAGCTGTGAGCCCTATGGCAGGGCCAGCTGCATGTTTCCCCAGTATCCATTGCTTTCTTCCTTCCTTAGTCTCTTCACTTGGGCATTTGGTCAGATATAAAGACTATTTTTCAGCTTCCTTCACAGCTAGGTGTGTTCATGTAATACATTCTGACCAATGGGATGGAAATGAGCAAAAAGTATGTGACATTCAAAATATGCCCTTAAAGGGGTGTCTGGCTTACTCAGTCGGAGGAGCATGTGACTCTTGATCTTGGGGCTGTAAGTTTGAGCCCTACGTTGGGTGTAGAGAATACTTAAAAAAACAAATCTTAAAAAATATATGCCCTTAGAGAGAGCAAGCATGCCCATCTCCTTTCCAGTGGCTGGAAAGACTTCATTTTAGACTTGATGGCTGGAGCTCAAGCAGCCATTTTGAACCATGTGGAGGTTCAAAACTATGAACCATATGGAGGAGGAACCCATGTGCCCACAACATCTGAAAAGCCTCATAGTCCCTGTCAGCCATCCTCTTGATATATTCTATACCCCTCTGCAGATAAATTCTAACAAGTGAGCATTCCAGGCCTGGATTCCCTCACCCCTCAGAAGAACCCAGAAAAGAAAAGTTTCAGTATCTCAGACCACAGCCCTGTATAAGTTTCCCTAAGCACCCGGGAAGCCCCACTCTAAAATCTCTCCACTGAGGAGCCCAAAACAACTTTCATTCTGAATAATCGGTACTGTTGGTCCAAGCAGGAAAACATCAAAGAGGCTGGCATTTCATTAGTACTGCCCAGAAGGTCAATGTCGCTGGTCAGGAAGGAGATGTGAAATCCCCACTTTCAAGTTCTTATTCCAGACAGGCTCATGGATTTACTGCTCAACCCCAAAGACATAGATTCTCCTTCCCCCTGAGTATGCAAACAGCAACCATCCAGACTTTGCTGCTGCATATCTTAACTGTATGCAGGGAACTTACCTGCCATGACCTCGGGTGACTGGAAGAACTCATCTGGGTGTACGTAGCCTGTCTGCGGCAGGAGACACCACACCAGGCGGAGAAGGCTCAGGCTGGCCCACAGCACACGGAGGGTCATCTTTAGATCAAACTGCTGCCAAGATCCTGCGGATGTCTGGAATGGCTTCTCAGTTTGCTACAGACACTATTCTGGTTCCACGGATCCGCACCTGCTGAGGATAGCCCCTGTTAGTTGTTACAAGGTGAATTATACACCTTGTTACAAGTTGTTACAAGGTGTGTTCAGTTGTCTGAACAAATTCAAAACTGGTCTACAAACAATAAGAGCTGATGTTTACAAATGCTCACTAAGTACCAGGAACCTCACGTGCCTGTCTCACGTCATCCTTTCTACAGTCTGGGGCCATGGGTCTTACTGTAGCCACTTTTTAAATTATTTTATTTATTTTGTGTTTTGTATTTTATTTTTATTTATTTTATTCAGAGAGAGAGAGAGAGCGCGAGCTGGGGGGAAGGTAGAAGGAGAGGGAGAAGCAGACTCCCTGCTGAGTGGGGAGCCTGATGCGGGACTCGATCCCTGGACCCTGGGATCATGACTTGAACTGAAGGCAGACACTTAACCAACTGAGCCACCCAGGCATTCTTTACTGTCTCCATTTTACATATAGGGAAACTTAAGGCCTCTGTTGAGTGACCTGGTTACTTGCCGACTGTATTTGCTAAGTGTCTAAGTATGACATCTGCAGATAGGATTTAGGGTGGCCTCCAAATACGGGTCTCACCGCCCCGTTCTGTTCACCAGCTCCTGTCTATAGGCAACCATGGCAGCCTGCCTCTTGCTCTTCTGAGAAACTTTGCAACCTCAATGCATTCCATCCATTTCCCTGCAAAAATAAATGACATTTGACCCCACGGTCTCCAGTCACTCCCTCCAACCTTCACACACCCTGAAAGTTACCTTTGGAAGGTGATGAGAACTTACAGCTATGGTCTGGCTGTGTGCGCCCCACCTCACTAAGGTGTTGAAATCCTAATGATTGATGTGATGGTGTGAGACAGGTGAGGCCTTTAGGGTGGAGCGCTCATGAATGGGGATTAGGGTTCTTATAAAAGAGACCCCACAGACTGAGATGACACAATGGGAGAGTGGCTCTGTGCCAGGAAGAGGGCTCTCAGCATGCCAGCGCCTTGACCTTGGACTTGCAGCCTCCAGAAATGTGAGGAATAAATTTCTGTTGTTTCTTAAGCCACCCAGTCTGTGGAGTTCTGGGACAGCAGCCTGAGCACGCGAACACACTTCCTCCTTGTGGGGATTTTTACTCTCCCGACTCAAAAGTCAGTAGGACTCTCAGCCGGTGGCATGAAGGACCTCCTTCTCAGACATCAGCACCCTCGTATCATCTCAGGTACACAGAAACACAAGTTTGATTCTCCTCCAAGGATACACGTGGTGACTGTTTTTCCGAATTTGATATTTTATTTTAAAGATTTTATTTATTTATTTGACAGAGATCACATGTAGGCAGAGAGAGAGGAGGAAGCAGGCTCCCCGATGAGCAGAGAGCCCTACGAAGAACTCAATCCCAGGCGCCCCCTCACCCCTGACTTTGAGATTTTATTTTATTTTTTTTTAAAGATTTTATTTATTAATTTGACAGAGAGAAATTACAAGTAGGCAGAGAGGCAGGCAGAGAGAGATAGGGAAGCAGGCTCCCTGCTGAGCAGAGAGCCCGACGCGGGACTCGATCCCAGGACCCTGAGATCATGACCTGAGCCGAAGGCAGCGGCTTAACCCACTGAGCCACCCAGGCGCCCCTGACTTTGATGTTTTAAAGCCTGACCTTCAACAGCCATTGTTCTCAGGTGGAATATGTCTTCACAGAGGAGAGGAGAGAGAGGAAAGCACCAGAACAGGAATCTAGTAGAGACTGACAAGGAGCCTCTTAATCCTTACTAACACCTCGAGGAGTTTGAAAGATAACTTTTGCAGTCTCTGCTCCAGCTTTTGGACTGAATTATACAGATCCTTTTCTCCAGAGCCAGTGAACGAGTATCCCGACTTTTAGAGAGAAGTTGAGGCCAAGCTTGGTGCTGGGATGCAAGCAAGGATTCCATTCTGCCCCAGGCAATGCCCGAAAAAGAACTTCAGTTTCCTCTGTTTTGACCTTAGCCTGTACTTCATCACTGATCAAATTCTTCTTTTTTTTTTATTATGTTCAGTTAGCCCCCCTATAGTACATAATTAGTTTTTGATGCAGTGTTCAGCAATTCATTAGTTGCATATAACACCCAATGCTCATCACAACACGTGCCCTCCTTAATACCCATCACCCTGTTACCCCATCTCCCCACCCCCTCCCTGCTGAAATGCCCAGATTGTTTCTCGGGATCTGCAGTCTCTCATGGTTCATCTCCCTCTCTGATTTCTCCCCTTTTGGATTTCCTTCCCTTCCCCTATGATCCTCCATGCTATTTCTTATGTTCCACATATGAGTAAAGCCATATGATAATTGTCTTTCTCTGCTTGACTTACTTCACTTAGCATAATCCCCTCCAGTTCCACCCCTGTTGATGCAAACGGTAGGCATTCTTCGCTTCTAATGGCTGAAAAATATTCCATTGTATATATGGACCACATCTTCATTTATCCTTCTTTCCAGCTTACCTTTTTTTTTTTTTTTTAGATTTTATTTATTTATTTGTGAGAGAAACAGTGAGAGAGAGCATGAGAGAGGAGAAAGTCAGAGGGAGAAGCAGACTCCCCATGGAGCAGGCAGCCAGATGCCGGACTCTGGGATCATGACCCCAGCTGAAGGCAGTCACTAAACCAACTGAGCCACCCAGGTGCCCTCCAGCTTATCTCTTAACTTGGGCAAAAGACCCTGCCAGCAAAGCACCCCAGGGAGGAGGGGAGGGAGGACCAAACCTACCCCTTCAAGCAATAAGGATGGCCCTGAGCCAGCAAGCCCCATGTGAGTGACCCCAAGACAATGATAGACCTGACCTTTACCACCCACCTGCAGAGTCCAGTGTCTTCCCATATTGGCCTTCCTGAAATCAATTCCTTTCCTGTCTCACCACCACTTGCCTCTCAGTGGCTGAACTGGTCTGTCCAGGGGTTTGCCCCTCTGCCAGCTCACATGCCCTCACTTTAACTTTCCTTCCAGGCTGGGATTCAAAGTGCATTGTAATTGAACAGTTCACAGGATGAGATTATGGGTTTGGTTTTCGGCCATTTCAGCCCTGCAAATAACAGGAGAGAAGGGTCTCTTTCGGGGCACACAAAGGTCATTTTTTGAAGACCTTGAGCTGGGAATTGGAAGCTCAGCAAAGACATCACATACACGGTCACCCAAAACCTTCTGGGATATCTCTAATGCCACGTCACTCCATGGACTACCAGTGCCCTCTTTATCACTCGAAATAGAGTCATTAGTGCCTTTAAATCTAATCAGTCTAGAGAACCAATTCCAGAAAACACAAAACCTCTATTCATGAAAGTCAGGAGATTCTGTTCCTCTAGAACCACTTGCGGTAAATAAAGTCTGTATTTGTCTGTATCGTTCAGGCAGATATATATATATATATATATATTAAGTATATAATGTATATAGAGAAGATATACATTAAGATCAATCTCAAGGAATTGGGTTATGCATTTGGGGAGCTGGCTAGGCAAATCTGAAATCTCTAGGGCATCAGGAAGGGCAGGTCTCTCTGGGGCAGGAGAAGCTGCAGGCCACAGAGAGAAATTTCTTATTCAGGAACACCTTGGTTCATTCTAAAGACCTTTCCGCTGATTCTGTCAGGTCTACACAGGTTATCTAAAATAACCTCCCTTATTTAAAGTCAGCTGATGGTGGACTGTCATCACACCTACAACATACCTTCAACAGCAGCAGGTGTTTGATTAACTGGGGACTATCACTTTGTCAAGCTGACACAAAAAACTGACCACCCCCTAAATAATCTGGGGTTTATAACCGTATTTGAATTTTATTATTTATTTTACTTAAAGATTTGTTTGGGGCACCTGGGTGGCTCAGTCAGTTGAGCATCTGCTTTCAGCTCAGGTCATGACCCCAGTGTCCTGGTATCGAGTCCTGCACTCCCTGCTCAGTGGGGCATCTGCTTCTCCCCTGGCTTATGCTTACTCTCACACTTTCTCTCTCTCTCTCTCTCTGACAAATAAATAAATAATAAAATCTTTTTTTAAAAATAAAAGATTTATTTATTTATTTATTTGAGAGAGAGAGTAGGGGTAGGGGCAGAGGGATAGAGTCTCAAGCAGACTCCACACTAAGTGTGGAGCCCGACGAGGGCCTCCATCTCACCACCCGAGCTCACACCCTGAGCTGAAACCCAGAGAGGGACACGTAACCGAATGTGCCACCCAGATGCCCCTCTGTGTTTGAATTTTGGATCAATGCAATAATTCTTCATGTAACCTACCAGTGACTTGTGTCTTTTACTCAAGATTCTAGTGGGGGGATTCATGCTGTTCCCAGCAGCTGCAGTCCATCCTCATTGCTCTGTGGTATTCCACTGGGTGGGTATACTAAAATTAATTTACCCTTTGGGCTGTTTTTATCTGCAAGAGCATCTCCAGGTGTTGACACATTTTTCTATTCCTAAGCATGCTGCTATAAATATACTCTTATACAAGACTTCTCTGAACTACATACCTAGAAATGGGATCCCTGGGTCTTGGGCATGCATACTTTTAACTTCATTAAACAATGGCCAGCGGTCCTCAGAGGTCCCACCAGCCAGCAGACGTTACAGTACCCACTGCTTCAATATGCTTGGGATTGTCTAACAGCTTGATTCTGTGAATCTTGGGGCTATTTACATGCATTTCCCTGATCACAAAAGTGGTCCAACACTTTTTCAAATGCTTGTGGAACACTTTTGGTGCTTCCATGGAATTCCTTCTGACCATTTTTTCTTACTATGTGTTGGAATTCTTTATATATTCTTTATATTGACTGCATGAGAAATACCCTTTTCCAATCTGTGGCTTGAATTCTTAACTCATTTCTATTCCTATAATGTTGGTTTCTTATGCTTTCTTTTTGTTTCTTGATCCTTTTCACCAACATTTTGTCAACTTTATGAATCTTTTTGAAAAATGGACTTCTGGTTTTGTTTCTCTTTTTTTTTTTTTCCTTTCATCTCCCTTTAAATTAATTTTTCTTTTTTGGGGCATCTGGGTGGCTCAGTGGTTTAAAGTCTCTGCCTTCAGCTCAGGTCATGATCTCAGGGTCCTGGGATCGAGCCCCACATCGGGCTCTCTGCTCGGCGGGGAGCCTGCTTCCTCCTCCCTCTCTGCCTACCTCTCTGCCTACTTGCGATCTCTCTCTCCCTGTGTCAAATAAAAAAATAAAACCTTGTTTTAAAAAAGTAATTTTTTCTTTTTTTTAAAGATTTTATTTATTTATTTGACAGACAGAAGAGAGGGAACACAAGCAGGGGGAGTGGGAGAAGGAGAAGCAGGCTTCCCACTGAGCAGGGAGTCTGATGCAGAGTTCAATCCTGGGACCCTGAGATCATGACCTGAGCCAAAGGCAGATGCTTAACGACTGAGCCACCCAGGCACCCTAATTTTTTTTATCTTTATTTTTTCATTCTGCTTACTTTTTTTTTTTTTGCTGTTTTATTTTAAACCGTTTGATATGGATGCTTAGCTCATTCATTTTGAGCCTTTAACTTTTCAGCTCATTAATTTTTGAACCCCTTTTCTATGAGAAATATTTAAGATAATACATTTTTCTTTAAATACTGTGTTAAGGGCTCCTGGGTGGCTCAGTTGGTTAAGCAACTGCCTTCAGCTCAGGTCATGATCCCGGAGTCCTGGGATCAAGTCCCACATCGGGCTCCCAGCGCCACGGAGAGTCTGCTTCTCCCTCTGACCTTCTCTCCTCTTGTGTTCTCTCTCACTGTTTCTCTCTGAAATAAATAAATAAATAAAATCTTGTTAAAAAAATAAATACTGTATTACTTGCATCCCACAAGCTATACTATATAATATTTCCATATTTTCATCACCTTTGGTTATCAAGATTTTCTAATCCTGAGACAGAGCAGGGACTCTACTGGGATCCCCTTAGTCCTGCCCAGGAAATCTAGTGTTCCTTGATAGTGGAAACCCTCTGCCTCTTGACTAGCATATCTTGCAATAATGCAAAGTAGGATGCCTATAAAAGGAAGGGTTCAAACTAGTCTGTGCTAGGGTGGACCCCAGCGCTGGCCTGTCACTGACCTTTCCCCTCATTAGAATACTAAAACCTCATATCTCATATTAATGAGACATCCAATGCCTAAGGAAGCATGTCCTATTCACTGTGTCTGCACACACGACTTCCTGTGTCTCTCCTCACCCTGCACACTCAGATGTCACTCCTTTCCTGTCACAATCTCTTTAAGAACTTCCCCCTGCTTTTGTCTGGAGAGCTGGCAGAAGAACACTTTCCTTTGTGCTGTCTTCCTGGTGCTGGAGCATAAACCCCCATAACAGCCTTGCCTGGAACTTCCTTTTGGCCTCTAATAAATTTCTATTGCTCAGAGACCCCAAGGACCCTTGTTGGTAAAAATTTCATTGTAATTTCTCCTTTGATTAATGCTTCATGGTTGAAGAATTTAATTTTTTATCAAAAATTTATTTTTTTTTTAATTTATTTTTTATAGCAGTGTTATGTTCACTGCAAAATTGAGAGGAAGGTTATAGAGGTTTCCCATATATCCCCCTCCCCCAACACATGCATAGCACCCCCTGCATTATCAACATTCCCCACCAGAGCGAAACATTTGTTATGACTGATGGACCCACCTTGTCATTGTCGTCACCTGAAGTCCTCAGTTTACATCACAGTTCACTCTTGATGTTGAATATTCTATAGGTTTGAACAAATGTATGATGACGTATCCACCATTATAGTATTGTAGAGAGCATTTTCACTGCCCTAAACATCCTTTGTGCGCTGCCTATTCATCCCTCCCCACCTCTAACATTTAGTATGTAAGGGTCCATTTTTGCAGACATTTCATGGATGCTGGAGAACACTATATATCCTCTAGTTACTGGAGACAGAGTTCCACACCTGTTCTTTAGATCAAGTTTCTTGTGTTGCTCAAACCTTTTATATCCTTAATAATTTTCCACGGCTTATTCTACACATCACAGAAATGTGTGTTGAAAGAGCCAATGCGGTAGTGAGCTTTTCTAATTTTCCTTGTGATTTTGTCATTTTAGCTCATTTTTAAAGCTATGTCATTGTTTTTATAAAAGTTTAGAACTGTTGTACCTTATTGGAAAATTGAACATTTTATCATTATACAGTTATTTTTTTTAATGTATCTTTTTAAAAAAGATTTTATTTATTTATTTGACAGAGAGAGAGAGAGATCACAAGTAGGCAGAGAGGCAGGCAGAGAGAGAGGAGGAAGCAGGCTCCCTGCTGAGCAGAGAGCCCAACGCGGGGCTCGATCCCAGGCCCCTGAGACCATGACCTGAGCCGAAGGCAGAGGCTTAACCCACTGAGCCAACCAGGTGCCCCTAACCTTTTCTTAAAGATTTATTTATTTTAGAGAAAGAGTGCATGTTGGGGGGGGGTGGGAGAGACAAGGGAGATGAAGACTCTCAAGCAGACTCCCCACTGAGCATGAAGCCCATGGGGCTCGATCTCACAACACTGAGATCACAACCTAAATTGAAATCAAGAATCAGATGTTTAACTGACTGAGCCACCCAGGCATCCCTATACAGTTATCTATTTATCTCTCATTTTTTGTCCCTAAAATATTTTCTCTGATATTAATATACTTACATGAGCTTTCTGTTATTTAGTATTTACTAGTATAACATTTTAATATTTATTTTTAAATTTTTTCTGTTGGAATCACTTTTAATATTTAAACACAAAAACCGAGGGGCACCTGGGTGGCTCAGTGGGTTAAGGCCTCTGCCTTCGGCTCGGGTCTATGATCCCAGGGTCCTGGGATGGAGCTCCGCATCAGGCTCTCTGTTCGGTGGGGAGCCTGCTTCCTCCTCTCTCTCTCTCTGCCTGCCTCTCTGCCTACTTGTGATCTCTCTCTGTCAAATAAATAAATAAATTAATAAATTAAAAAAATAAATAAATAAACACAAAAACTGAGCCCTTTTTTCTGTTTTAGACATATGCACACACACACAGGTCTCTAGTAGCCAAAATGGGCAAGAAAATGAGCTCCTGCTCTGTCCTCCATGGTCCCCACCCTGTGGTTAAAGCTGTTGCCAGCCCTTCCTCCTTTCCAACACAGAAATTCACAGCAGCTGCTTTTCAACTATAGTTGTAATGCCTTCTTTATTTCATACCATGTGTATGTCCCTTCTCAACATCTCCATGCTCAAACATAAAAATGGCCAGCGGCACATACTTCCCAGGAGCATCAGTCCCTATGCCTCAGTGGGAGAGTGAGGAGATTTTCCCATCACGAGGGTTTTGGCAAAAGGGGTGGAATGGCCAGAGCTGGCATAACCATCCACATTGCTGCACTCTGGTATCAGAGTGAAGGCAGAAGAAATGGGACAGTGTGGAGGGCACAGCTGCAAGTTGAGAGTCTCCGGGAGACACTGGGGAGAATTCTCCATGGCATGTGTAGAGAGATCAATGTACCAGCATTTAAAAAAAGAAAAAGGAAGAAGACGACTCCAAATAATCAACAGTTCCAACACTGTTGAATTTTCAAACTTGTTCCACCAAGACAAGTCACAGAGTAACAATCTAGATCTTTCCAGGAATTGGAGGTCGAGCCCTTGGCATGCCTCCTGAGAACCCTATGTGAGGCCCTACAAAGTATTTGCCACTGCTGTAGCTTCTGCTTCTCCATTTGCAACTTCTCCGTCTCAAGAACAAGAGGGAGAACGGGGATCGTGAAGGAGGTATCCCAACCCATAGGGCTGCCATGGAATATCTGGTTGCTGAGCCACAAAGACAGAGAGATCAAAAGGGGCTCCAGCCCCAGATGGGAGACTTTCTGGGAACATCTCTGATAGTCTCCACAATCTCTCCAAAAGGGCTTCCTCTAGCTCCTCCTCAGTGTTCTTGGCATCGCCTTTTGATAGCAATTCCTCCAGGGATGGGGCGCCCTGGGGGCTGCCGGTGGTGGCCAGTACTGTAATATTTAATACATTATGTTCTGTGCTTTCACTACGTTACGATTCAGGGTGTGCATTTCTTCTTTTTAAAAAGTATTTATTTATTTATTTGACAGACTGAGATCACAAGTAGGCAGAGAGGCAGGCAGAGAGAGAGGAGGAAGCAGGATCCCAGGGAGCCCGATATGGGGCTCAATCCGAGGACCCTGAGATCATGACCTGAACTGAAGGCATAGGTTTTAACCCACTGAGCCACCCAGGCACCCCTGGGTGTGCATTTCTTTTTAGCATAATTGAAAACGTTTTTGGCTTCTTGACTTTGTGGATAAGGGTCCTTTTCCATCTATAGATAGTAATCTTCCTTTTTTTATTTTTTCCAAATATTACCTCTTTTTTCTTCTTTCTTTATTCTCCCTCTGGAAGTATGATTAAATGTATGGTAGACCTTGTTGGTCTATCTTCCATGTCATTTTAACTTCTACTTTTGTATTTTCTATATCTTTGTCTGTCTGGTCTTTCAACTAATTTCTTCTGCTCTATCTTCCACATCCCTAATCATCCTTTCAGCTGTATTTAACCAGCTGTTAAACCTACTGAGAAGTGCCTGGGTGGCTCAGATGGTTAAGGGTCCTGGGATCTACCTCTGCCTCCGGCTCCCTGTTTAGCGGGGAGTCTGCTTCTCTCTCCACCTCTGCTCTTCCCCCAACTCGTGCACATGCTCTCTCCCTTCTCTCAAATAAATAAAATCTTTTTCTTAAAAAAAACCTATTGAGGGGCACCTGGGTGGCTCAGTGTGTTAAAGCCTTTGCCTTCGGCTCAGGTCATGATCCCATGGTCCTGGGATCGAGCCCCACATTGAGCTCTCTGCTTGGCGGGGAGCCTGCTTCCTCCTCTCTCTCTCTGCCTGCCCCTCTACCTACTTGTGATCTCTGTCTGTCAAATAAATAAATAAAATCTTTAAAAAAAAAACTATTGAGTTTTACCTTTCAATTTTATATTTTTCTTTCCTATGAGTTGTTCGATTTTTTTCCACATTTGTTTCTCTTTTGTCATATTATCAAGGCTCTTTTATTTTTATGTTACATTAAGCATATTTATTTGTTATACTAGATCTGATAATTTCAACATCTAAAGTTTTTTAGGTCTGAATCTGCTGTCTTGTTTCTGCTGGTTCTTACTCATCATGCCCTGTTTACTTCTATATTTACTAAATTATTTTCTTTCATTTACTCCTTGGATATAACCTGTGGGAATTATTTGAGGCCAGGGATGAAGGCAAATTTCTGAATTCCACTGAAAAGGATTTATACTTGCTTCTGTCAGGTACCTGGGGGCATCACAAGTCTGGGACCAATTTTGATCATATTATTGGCTACAGGGTTTTGTTTCTGTTTTCAGAGAAGCAAGTGCCTAATCATGTGAATTCAGGCTAAAAATCTATATGAGGGCAGGTTTGTGGTTACAATCCCAGAAACAGATTGCCCTACCTGCACCCTGATTCGATGAGCCTCGAGATCCAAAGAAGGCAGTTCTCTTACAGTCCTCTGGGGATGGAACAGTTTATTTCTAGGTCCCTTTTATACTGAGAATGTAGTCCTCTGGAGTCCCCGTTTTTAGAGAGAGTCTCCTGTCAGGCTTCTCTCTCGTGGGCTTTAGGATTTATCTTCCATCCTGCCGGTTCTGAGAGATCACAAAAACCCATGCTCATATGCACTCAGTTCTGCATATGTCCCGAGTCCAGGTCTGGCTTCAAGGCTCTGCAGGCCTCTCTAGGCCCCTGCTCTGGTGACTTAGCATTCCTTATCTTTTGTTCAGCCCACATATTATTATATTTATTATAATAGGTTTTGTACAAATAATACAAAGGAATGCAAGAAGAACTGCCTTTCTTGGAATCTAATGCTAATCAGATTAGGGAGGGCACAGGTTCCCCCCAGAGAAGGTGTGACCACGAGCCTACCTTCAGTCTAGCTTTTTAGCCTGAATTCACATGATCAGGTACTACCCCTCCCACAAGAACAAAAGAACCACCCAAGCCTGGGGCCGATAATGATTAGAAATGGTCCCAGACTCAGAATGCATATACAATAATGACATCAGATAGATTATATATGAATTATTATTTCACATTTATTTGTAGAGAGAAGGGTTGGCATAAGAAATAAGCATGCTGAGAGATAAGATGGGGGTTGTGAAAAGCTAAGTTAGTTTAAACTATGTCAGGTAGTTTTCAAGGAAGTCATGCACTCAGGAGTCAGCCTTGGTCAGAGAATCTTGTGGTCATTATCTGAGAGGAAACAGGAAACGTGAGAGGACCGTGTTGCAGTCACAGTGGTGCTTTTTCAGGATGTGGTCCCCAAACGCCTACGGGAAATTTGGGTGTCTTCACAATTACTGAAGGTAGATGGGATGGGAAGATGCCATGTCAAGGCCTCTGAAGCTGTTTCTAGAACTGCCGGGAGGCTGCTCCTCAATGTACGGGACAGTGGGTGATCAGGGGACCTTTGGGATAATGACCTGAACATGAGGCCTACAGAACAAGCCAGAGTAGGGACAAGGTAAGAGAGGGACTGGCTGGGATGGCAGAAGCCGACCTCTACTCACCGGCTCTGCCCACACCCACGGCTACTTCTCAGAGCTGCGGCTAGCAACCATGGGATTGAGTTTGGTCTCTCTGGGGGCTGTTTGACAATTCAGTGAGGCCTTTTAGTGCCTCTAGTATACTTTTAAAGAGGAAAGGCAATTATCTTATGATCTCTCTGATATGAGGAATCTGAGAGATAGGGCGGGGGTTTGAGGGGTAGGGAAGGAAAAAATGAAACAAGATGGGATCGGGAGGGAGACAAACCATAAGAGACTCTTAATCTCACCAAACAAAGTGAGGGTTGCAGGGTGGGTGGGGTAGGGATAGGGTTGCTGGGTGATGGCACTGGGGAGGGTATGTGCTATGGTGACTGCTGTGAAGTGTGTAAACCTGGCGATTCACAGACCTGTACCCCTGGGGCTAATAATACATTATATGTGAATAAAAAATAATTTTTAGAAAAAGAGGACAGGAACCGCACAGTGTTTGTTTTATATGCTTCTGTCGCTTAGCAAAGTATCATGAGCATCTTTCCACATGTTGTAAGCGCCCCCTCGTACCAGCCACAATCTCTCCATCCCTGCTCCCTCCGTTCTCTTCAGATGGCACCTTCCCTTCATCATAAACATGTTTGATTCTCCACCATTCCTAGAAAAACAACTAACCCAAACTCTCTCTGAAGTTGAGCCGCCCTCAATCCGCTATCCCTCTCTCAGTGGCCCTGCAAAGGATTCCTTAAAACATCCATGTTCGCTGAATTCGCTCCTCATGTCTTATTGGCTCTGCCCATCTCCACTGCGCTGACACAGCCCTCAAGAGCCTCCTTGCTTTTCCAACTGTCAGACCCAATGACCACTTCAGGCCCCCACCTTGCATATGCCATTTGACAACAGGGAGCCCTTCCGCAATTCGCAATTCCCGTCACCTTCTGCAGTGTCTTCCTACACCACAAAAGGCAGGCAAACAAAAAGCTGCCTTTTGTAGATCCCCTGGAAGTTCGGTTATACAAATTAGGTTTTAAGAATAGAGAAAGCAGGGGTGCCTGGGTGGTTCAGTTGGTTAAGCATCTGCCTTTGGCTCGAGTGATGATCCTGGGGTGTCGGGATCAAGTCCCCCTGTCATGTCAGGCTGCCCGCTCAGCGGGGAGCCTGCTTCTCCCTCTCCCTCTGCTCACTTGCTTACTCTCTAATAGATAAATAAAATCTTTAAAAAAAAAAAAAAAAAAAAAAAAGAACCAGGAAAGCAGATGTGAGACAAGCATATTTCTGCAGTTGGCCTTGTCTTCTCTGGGCAAACAAGGTTATGGGGATATGGAGTTTTTCCTGCAGCAGCTTTCCAGTGTCTGTCCCCAGCTTTGCAGGGACAGAAACACCGCTGCAGTTAGCGTGGTGTCCTGATTCTCAGCAACTAAATATGACTGAGTTCTAAGGGAGCCTTTACACCTGCCCGACTGTCACATGCATGGTGGTGGTCCCTCTCATGAGTTACTTCTGGGGGTTCAGAGTCTCCCCTGGAGGCCCAAATGACAACTCCTTCTCCCAATGCCCCCACAATTTTTAGTTCCTGTATATAAATTCCTTTTCTGCTGGCTTCTATTTCTCATACCGAACTCTGGTCATTTGGTACCAGAGGTGGCTGTAGGTAGCAAGCCCTCAAGGATGAGGACTTTCTTACGCTAAGAGAAAGTAACTTGGCACTGGCAGCAGGGGACACCTGGGCTTTGCGTAGGTCTCCTGGGTAGCGGATGCTCTGGGCCATGGCTCTGAGCAGCACAGCCTCCCCAAACCCCTCCCGTGCTTGTCCCCACAGCCTTCTAGAGCTTCTCAGTCCCCGAGCTTTACCACACCAGCGAAACCATCCTGCACTCACCTGCTTTTCCATCTTGACCCTGCGTCTCATTCTGATTTCATCCAGTGCCTCCACATTGAAGGGCCCCTCGTCACCCTTCTTCAGGACCTTCTGGGCCCCAGGTCCCAGCCCACAATTGGGTCCACCCTGTGGGGGAAGGAGAACCATGAAAGGGTCCAGACACATGCTCCCCTGCCTCCCACAAGAACAGACAGACATACATACATGCATGGGGAAAAAAAAGAAAATGAAGACAATAACTAGCAGTCTACCTTCCACGTCCAAAACTTTTTGGCAAAACAAGGATATTTTCTGGCAAATAAAAACTGAAAGATCTCCACAAGCAGACCCTCAGAACATTCCAAAGTTCATAATATATATATTAGGCAGAAGGAAAAATGATGCGGGAGAGAAGGTCTGAGATGGAAGCAGAAATAAGGAGCAGAAAAGTTGGTCATTAGAAGGGAGACATCTGGGACGTAGAAGCCAAGTAAAAGCTTTCCTTCCTCCTTTTGTTTTTCTTCTGGCAAGTAAGGTCAAGGCGATGGGTAAGTTTTATTCCTTTCTCTCTTTTTTAAAAGATTTTATTTATTTACCTGACAGAGAAAGAGAGGGAGAGAGAGAGAGCACAAGCAGTGGAAGCGGCAGGCAGAGGGAGAGGGAGCAGCAGACTCCCTGCCTAGCAGGAAGCCTGACTCAGGGCTCCATTCCAGGACCTTAGGATCATGATCTGAGCTGAAGGCAGACCCTTAACCGAGTGAGCCACCCCGGTGCCCTGATGGATAAGTTTTTTGATGTAGTGTTCCTTGTTAATTCACCAGCTGTGTGGGTGCTGGCAGGCAGCTGGGGTGGTTTGGCCTAGGCTGCCCAACCCTTGCATCGCAAACACAGCACTGTGCTCTGGAAGTCAGCAGTTCCGGGGCTGGCCTCCTGTGTCGCCTTCTCCTAACAGAGCCACAGAGGCAGCAGCTCCTATGGAGGTCAGTCTTGCAGTGTTCTAGAAGTCAAGATCTTGACCATTCAGAAGCTCCCAAGGTTCATAAGCAACTACTTCCCTATATTAAATCCCATGGTGATTCCAGTTGTTTGGAGACAATATCAACAACAAAAACTTTGATTCACACAGGCTTTAACAATTCATTACATCATATGACAAGACCACCAAAGCTTGGTGCCAGTGGGGCTCCTTTGCTACTTTCCAGTGACCCTTGTGATTTCTGCCTCTTTGTGTGGACATGGTCCTCAGGCTGGTAGCAAGACAGTTTGTCTCAGCCATTCCATCCAGACATGACAACACTGAGAGAAGTCTATAGATTCCTCGTGTATCACTTTTATTGTTGCTTCTTTTGCAACAGTTTATTCAGATATAGTGAATATAGTAATTCATTCACTCAATTAAAGTGTTCAATTCAGGGGTGCCTGGGTGGCTGGTCCAGTAAGCCTCTGACTCTTGATTTTGGCTCAGGTCCTGATGTTAGGGTTGTGGGAGTGAGTCCCACATGGGGCTCTGTACTCAGCACAGAATCTGCTTGTCCTTCTCCTCTCTCTCTCTTCCTCACATAAATAGATAAAATATATTTTTTTAAAGTGTTCAACTCAATAGCTTTAGTATCTTCACATATTTGTGTGACCATTGCCTCCGGCCAATTTTAATCTTTTTTTTTTTAAACATTTTTATCATTTGACAGAGAGGGAGCTCACAAGGAGGCAGAGAGGCAAGCAGAGAGAGGGGGAGAAGAAGGCTCCCTGCTGAGCAGAAAGCCCGATGCGGGGCTTGATCCCAGAACCCTGACATCATGACCTGAGCCGAAGGCAGAGGCTCAACCCACTGAGCCACCCAGGCGCCCCACCTCTGGTCAATTTTAGAACATTCTGGTCACCTCAAGAAGAAAATGCATACCACTGATTCAATCATCTCCCATTCTCCCACCACCACCTCAGCCCTAAGCAAGTGCTACCTACTTTCTCTCCCAATTTCCCTATCTCCCAGATTTCCCTATTCTGGACTTTCATATGACTAGAATCATACAGTATGTGGCCTTTTGTGGTTTGCTTCTCTCACTTAAAATGATGTTTTCAGAGTTCATTCATGCTATAGTCTGTGTCAGTACTTATCTGCTTTTACGGCCATATACAATTCCACTGCTTGTATATAGCATACTTTGTGTATCCATTCATCTGTCAATGAACATTTGAGTTGTTTCCACCTTTTGTCTATTACAAATAACGCCACTATAAATATCTGTGTGTAAGTTTCTGTGGGACCTAATTTTTTCATTTTCCTAGGTATTATACCTATGCTGGGTCATATGGTAACCCTACGTTTAATTGTTTGAGGAACTGCAAGATTGTTTTCCAAGCGTCTCTTCCTTTTTACGGTCCCATCAGCAATGCATAAGGGTTCTAAATTCTCCAAATCCTGGCCAACATGTGATGTTATCTGACTTCGATTCTAGTCATCTTAGTGAGTGTGAAATGATATCTCCTTGTGGTTGTCGTCTTCATGGGCAATTTTTTTTTAAAATCAAAGAAATCTTCCAGAAGCTCCTCAACAGACTTTCCACCAGGCCCCATTGACCAGAAAGGGATCAAATACCCTTCATAAACCTTCACTGGCAAGGGCAATGGGATAACCAGGGGCAACTGTGCTGCTGGTTTCGAGCTGGGGCTGTGGGCTACCTTCTCTGAGACACACAGAATCCACAACATGCTGACCCTGACAACATCAGGTTCTGTTAGGGAGAAGGAAGAAGACAGAGGATCAGTCAGCTGTGTGGCTCCTACATATGGCTTCCTCGGCACCAAGCTCTGGTGGCTTTCCTCCTTCTTCTATAACCATTTGTTTTTATGCTGTTCTTCCTCTGTCTACCCCTGAAATGCCAGGGCTCCTGGTGTTCAACTTCTACCCTTCTCAGCCTCTACACTCTTTTTGGATCATCTCATTTACTCTCCTGGTTTCAACTTCCATTTGATGACTTCTGAAATTGCTTCTTCTCTGAGCTTCAGATTTACTGATAATAAATAATAACAATGATAAGAGAGTTGCCATTTTTCGATATGTATTTTGTCCCAGACACCGCACATTGTCTCCTTTTATTCTCATTTTATCCCAACCCTAAAATTCTATTACTGTTGCTATCTTATGGATGAATTAACAGGTTTAAAGAAATCAAGTTTCTTGCCCAATGAGACAGAACTAGTAGGTTCATGAAGGTAGGCGCTGGACCCAGTCTGTCTGACCCTGGAGCCTGGATCCTGGAGCCACTGCCTGTTAGGCTTCTGCTCCCACATCAAACACAGGGAAGCCAACCAGAACTCATCACTTTCCCGAAAACCAGCCCTGCCCTCATCCCCTACAGCAGGGAGGGAATGACCGTTTGCCCAGTTATTCAGTCCAGAAATCCAGGGGTCATCTTCCTTCTTCACCCCTTCACTAAGTGATACTAATTTTCTTTCCTCACTTCTTTCCTGCCCCCCTCCCTCCCTTCTTCCCTATCATTTCTACACCCAAAGTGGGGCTCAAACTCACTGAACTCACAACCCCACAATCAGGAGTGGCATGCTTTACCAACTGGTAATGGCTTACAAGGCCCACCAGTCCCCACCAGCCCCACTCTCACCCCTGTGGGTGCAGAACTTGGCGCTCCAGAAACATCATGTCCTTCTGTAGTTAACCCCTTCTGCCCTGCCTTCTCACCCCAGTGCCTCTGCTCACATTGCTTCCTTGGCCGGATATGCTTATAATATAAAGGTTAAAACCCTCTTTGGAGTCCTAGGCCCAGTTTCAAATCCTTGCTGTCACTTGTTCATGACAAAAATGAAGTTAACAATAGTACCTACCTCAGAGCTGTTGTGAAGACAACATGAAAAAACAAACATAGGGATGCCTGGGTGGCTCAGTCAGTTAAGCATCTGCCTTCAGCTCAGGTCATGATCCTGGGATCCTGGGATCCAGTCCAACATGGGGCTCCCTGCTCAGCGAGGTGTCTGCTTCTCCTTCTCCCTCTGCTGCTCCCCCTGCTTGTGCTTGCTCTGATAAATAAAATCATAAAAAACAAAACATAACATGGTTTCTTTCATTATTCATTTTGCTTCAACTGCTGAGATCCCCCAGAAGCCCTCCCCAATCTCATTTCCACAGAGTCCTGTACTTCAGGACAAGGGTGCAGACGTTGGCTCTGTCCGATTGCTTCTCAGCCTCGTCTGGTTGAGATTCCTCCAGGTCTGCGATCTGCTGGTACCTATCTCAGCCCCTAGAATCGACCCAGTGTGCTTACTGTGGGGCGGAGGTCAAGGACAGAGTCGGAGGTCCCCAGAGGAGCTGACCACGCAGCAGGACACTGAACTTAACAAGTGCGGGAAGTTCTCCAGAAAGACCAGGGTGCGGCTCCACTGCGGCTCCCCCGGCGGAGGCGAGGCTGCAGGACTGGTCCCTACGACCAGGTGTTCAAGGGGGAGGAGCCAACCACACACGGGGTGTGGCCACTACTCACCTAAACCCAATCAAGATACGAGGCTGCTCATGCCTGCCCAAGAGCACGCTAAACTACCCGCGTGGAGATCCAGTCCTGCGGCCACAGCTGTGTGGCCTTCTCCAGGACGAGCATGAAGGGAGGGTTGGGGGAGATGGGGGCAAAGTGACTGTCTCCAGGAGGGCAGTGGAACAGCAGGTTCTAGAATAAAGGGACAGCGCCCGGGGCCACGGAGCTCTAATTGCGGGGCCGGGGAGCCGGCGCTGATAACCACAGACAAGGGGCATCCCAGCGCGTGTGCGGGGGGGTTGTGTGAAGGCGGGCATTAGGGAGAGACCATCTCGGTGGCAGGGGTACTCTGAAGCGGAAACCACTGCTCCGGGAGCGGGGGTGGCGGGGAAGCTGCTGACGAGATCGCTTCAGTGGGGCGAGAGGACGGGAAGGGAGACCGCGCGGCTCCGGGGAGCTGCGGGTGTGCAGAGACACTAGCCTTTCTCGCTGAGTCAGAGGGCGGGGCCGGCTCTCGGTGCCCCACCTCTCTCCCGCACCCACTGCTCGGCCCTGGGGACACAGCTGTGAGCGAGCGTGGTCCACAACGGCAGCCATGGTGTGGTGGCTTCTTCCAAGGAATGTCCCTACCTTCAAACTCAGACTTTCTCAACAAAGCTCTGGGGCGCCGATTTACGGGGTGGGGTGGGGGGGATCCCACGGTTCCGCCCCTTCAGGGGACCCAGCATTTCGAACAGGTTTTAAAGACAGCAGGACAGGAAGTGTCGGAGGAGGCGGCCCCAGCCCAAAAGCCAAAGGCATCTTCAGATAAGACGCGCAAGGACCGTGTTCCTCAAGGCCAAGATCTTGTCCAAACTCTAAAGCCCATCGCAAGGGCATAGGGCAAGAGCGGCTGTCCTGAGCCTGTTCGGCGTCGATTTCATCCTCATATGGACCCTGAAGGCCCCAGTAAGCCCTGCAGGGCACCCCACCCTGGAAGCCTAGGGAGGCCTGACTCTGGCTTCCTTCTTCCCCAGGCTGGCCAAACGAGCCCGTGTTTATCCTTTCATTAAGAGAGAATGCTACACAGGGCACGGAACACACCTGCGGGAGCGTGGAAGGCACTAAGGGATCCCCATTGACTGGCATGTATTCATGAACAACCTGTGACCGCAGGGCTCCCATCTGCAAAATGGGAACTCTGCTCTGTATGGGGAATTTCTGGGTGTTAATAATTGTGACACTGGTTCCCGGTTTTATGAGGCCTAAGTGTCTGAGGGCGAAGAATGACGTTCAGAAGTAACGGTGAAGGATGTCCCCCTTAAGGAAAACTGCAGCCATTTTTGCCACAGAGTATGTTCGCCATCCCCCTCCCCCGCGAAGGTCCAGACCGCCACCAACCAGAGCAGTAGGTGCTCACTCGCAGGGCTACCTGAGCCTCCTGGACTACAAGCTTTTGCCCTTGTCCCTGCGCGCATGCGACTCCTGGGCAAAGAGCCCATCCTCCCAATCTGTGAAAGGGCAGGCATGACCCGAAGTGCACCCGGCAGGACCGGAAGTGGAGAGTCTTCTCGCCTGATTAATGCAGATCTTTCTGTGCTTCACAGACTGAGTGCTGAGCACTTTGCAGCGTCTTTTGGGTTTGTCCTCACGGGGACCCTGGGAGGTGGCACGATGTTCCCATTTTATAGATGAGGAAAGTGAGGTTCTGTAAAGTTGCAGAACCACCAAAGAACAACAGCTCCTACCAGGAAAGGAGTCAAGCCTAGGCCTCTGTCTGGGTCCCAGGCTAGCGCTCTAAATGAAGTATACTCACGGCCTCACCTCGCTTTCTCGAGAAGGTGTCCAGTCTCCCCTAGGCTGGGTCCGGTCAGTGCTCAGAGCCCGCAGACCCGGGTCTGGGCGAAACTGACCGCCTCACCAGTCTGGAGCATCTGCTGATGTCCTGGAAGCTAGCAAAAGTGGGAAGGGAAGCAACTGCCCGTCCTCCCTGCCTTGCCCTCCTACCTCCCTGATCCCCATAAACTCTGCGGAGCCGCCCGGGCCGACTCACCGGCGCGCGGCCTCTGGGCTGCACCTGCGGCGCTGGCGTCGACCGTCCCCCAGTGCCTGCACTGGGGGTGGGCCCGGAGACACCCCGACCAGAGGGCGGGAGGGGTGCGGTGTGTCCTCAACGCAGCTGCGGTTCTGCGGGGTTCGGGAAACTAGGCGCACCACGCAGTGCGCCAGACAGAGCGGAGAGGGCTGGAGACAAGTGTGCCGGAGGGCGGGGCCGCCCAAGTGCGTCCCTTGAGGTCCCGTGGTGGGTTGCGGCCACGAGGAGGGAGAGTGATTACGGAGGGTCCGGGTGTCCCCGGGGCCTTGGCACGCGTTCAGAAGTAACGGTGGTTGAGCTCTCCCCTCCCCGCATTCCAGCCCATGCCCCTAGCAGCCCCCTACTTGGCGCGCCACGCCTGGGGGCCGCCTTATTAGCTCGAGGAACAGTTCAACAAAACGTCTCTAGGCCATACTTCCTCTGTCCTTCAAAACGACAGTTTCGGAGTTCTGCGTGGGTGGGGATTGGCTAAGGCTCTGAGGACCTGCTCTGAGAGGAAGAAGGTCCGGGAGGAAAGAGGCGCTTCGGCGTCTTTCTGCGGGCCTTGTCGCAGAAGCGGCGCCAGAGAGGCCGGGGCGATTCGCCCGGAACGCAGCTGGGTACCCGCAGTCGCCAGCTGCAGGGCCTTCCACCCTGGAAGCCGTCCCTGGCGGGCGCCGCTACCCTCTAATGCATTCCGCCAGTCGGGGCCAGAGGGCTGGCCCCACGTTGCCCGACAGCCGGGGCTGGAGTGGGGGCGGTCATCGTGTGCCCGGGAGCCCGGGCTCCTCTGTCGGGATGCCAGGCCCTCGGAGGTGGCCGAGCAGAGCGTGCGGGTGCGGGACTGTGAGCCGGCCGCTGGGCCGCAGGGGGCTGGGAGGAGGGCGTGGGGCTGCGCCGCGCAGGTACCACCTATCCGGCCCCCCGCGGGGAAAAAAGGCCCGCACCCGCGGGCTACCGGGCGGAGCTCGGCGCGTCCCGCGGGTCTCGGTGCCACTGCGGGCGCGGGGGACTGTGGACGCGCGGTGGGGTCTGGCTGACTACGACACTGCCCCCTAGCGGGGGGAATGTTCCACTCAACCTCCCGGTTGAGGCTGACCCGGCAGAAACATGAGAGCCTCTCTCCTTTCTCAAATCAAATTCATTTGGGAAGGTCTTTAGCAGAATCCCTCCACCTGTGTTCTCCTTCATGCCTCACAGCAGCTCTCTCATTAAAAAAACAAAACAGGGACGCCTGGGTGGCTCAGTGGGTTAAGCCGCTGCCTTCGGCTCAGGTCATGATTCCAGGGTCCTGGGATCGAGTCCCGCATCGGGCTCTCTGCTCAGCAGGGGGCCTGCTTCCCTTCCCCTCTCTCTGCCTGCCTCTCTGCCTACTTGTGATTTCTCTCTGTCAAATAAATAAATAAAATCTTTAAAAAAAAATTAAAAAAAAATAACAAAACAATAACCCTACTTTATTGAGATATTATTTACATACGGTAAATACCAGAAATTTTACATACTGTATACCGTCCTATAAATTTTGGCGGACGAACACACCACGCTAACTACTGTCCCAGTTCAAAATACAGCACGTTTCCCGGTCCGGGACTGGCTCTGGTTAAGTGACTGCCTTCAGCTCAGGTCATGATCCTGAAGTCCCAGGATGGAGTCCTGCATCAGGCTCCCTGCTCTGCTGGGAGTCTGCTTCTCCCTCTGACCCTCTCCCCTCTCATGCTCTCTCAAATAAATAAATAAAATCTCAAAAAAAAAAAAAAGATATAGCATGTTTCCATTACCCCCAGAATATTCCCTTCTGCCCCTTTGCAGTCAACGCTCTCTTTGCTGGCCTAAGACAACCACTTATCTGTTTTCTATCACTACACTTTTTTTTCCCCTGGAATTTCCCATAAATAGGACCATACAGGATGTGATCTTTTGTGCCCAGCTTCTTTTCGCTTAGCACAATGCTTCCGAGAGTCATCCACGTGATTGCGTGATTGTGTGTATCAGTAGCTCCCTCCTTTCAGCGCTGAGTAGTATTTGATTGTATGCATATGCCGCAGGCTGTTTGTCCATTTGGATTGAGGTGGGTGGACTGGGGAGGCCCAGCTGGGCTGGTGGGGAGGTATCCTTTGAGGACCCCAAAGACATTTGGGTTGCTGTTGGACACCTGGGCTGCTTTGGTTTTGAGATTTAGTGAATAAAACTGCCTTAAAAATTCCCGGGGTGCCTGGGTGGCTCAGTGGTTTAAAGTCTCTGCCTTCTGCTCAGGTCATGATCCCTGGGTCTTGGGATCCAGCCCCACATCCGGCTCTCTGCTCAGCAGGGAGCCTGCTTACTCCTCTTTCTCTCTGCCTACTTGTGATCTCTACCTGTCAAATAAATAAATAAAATCTTAAAAAAAAAAAAAAACTCCTATAAGTGGAGCACCCGGGTGGCTCAGTTGGTTAAGCCACTGCCTTCGGCTCAGGTCATGATCCTAGAATCCTGGGATTGAGTCCCACATTGGGCTTCCTGCTCTGCAGGGAGCCTGCTTCTCCCTCTCCCTTTGCCTCTCCCCCTGCTTGTGCGCACTCTCTCTCTCTCTGCCAAATAAAATCTTTATTAAAAAAACTCCTATAGGGACGTCTGCGTGGCTCAGCTGGTTAAGCGGCTGCCTCCGGCTCAGGTCATGATCCCAGCGTCCTGGGATGGAGTCCGGCATCGGGCTCCTTGCTCAGCCGGGAGCCTGCTTATCCCTCTGCCTCTGCCTACCACTCTGTCTGCTTGTGCTCACTCTCGCTCCTCTCTCTCTCTGACAAATAAATAAATAAAATCTTTAAAAAAAAATAAACAACAACAACAACAACAAAAAACTCCTATAAGTCTTTGTGTGGGGGTCCTTCGGTGGCACAGTCAGTTAGGCGAGGCTTTCAGGGTCATGATGTCAGGGTTCAATATCGAGCCCCATGTTGGGCTCTACACTCAGCTGGGAGTCTGCTTCTCTTCCTCTGCCCTTCCCCCTGGTCGCATGTGCTCACTCTCTCAAATAAATAAATCTTTTTAGAAAAAGCCCTTGTGTGTGTTAGGGTCTGTGATCAAAGGAGCAAGACTGATACAAAGCAAAGGTCAAGCAAAGCTTTATTTCACACCAAGCATCAAGAATCAAACTGACCAGTCGGGGCCACCTCTTACAGAGAGAGCATACCCTCCCAGCCTCACAGACTTTTATAGTGCAAAGACCACGTGGTTGAGCCTGGCCACATACAGGTGGCCAGTGAGATTGTAACACACAGAGAAAGCTGCACAGTCATGCTAGGTCACATACGGGTGGTCAATTGAATTACAATTCACCCCATAGTAGCTATTTGAACTAGCCTATCACCTTGGTCTGAATTGACGCCCAAAAGGCGGGGCCCACATTCTTTGGTAGTTTGGGAGGTAGTGTGTGCGCTTTACTGATTGGATGTCTCCACCTGGCCTAACTCGTCCTTGTATTCTGGGCTCTGTTATCAGGGACTGGTCGACCATATTTTACTGGTTTCCCGGACTTGCTTTTAAGTAAGTTCCCCTGGGAGCGGGCGTGGTGGGGGACAGAGTCAGTTGAAGTTTTACTGCATAAACAACAAATCACTGTTTAACTGAGATGGAATCACTCTGGCTAAATAGGCCCTTAAGGTGTGGATCTGTGTTGCCATTTCTCTTGGATAAAATACCTACACATGGATGGGGTAGCTTGGTTGTATGGTGTTTTTCACTTTTGAGGAAGCTGTGTGTTATGAGCACACTGTAAGGGGTACACATGAGTTGTGTCTTTCCACGATGTCAGCAAGATTAACATAATTATAATGCAGGTTCAGGATTCCAAACTCAGTGACATTTCACCGGGTGATGAACTTGGCTTCTTGCGCACAGAGCAGAACGCAGGACAAGCCACAAACAAAATAACAGAATGGCGTAGGAAGTAAGCAAACCAAACACGAAGTTCACCGGGCTAGGGCCGGTCAGCTCTGGGCACTTATGCTTCTGATGTTTACGCGGGGAGGGATCTCGGTTGCCACTGGAGAATAATCAGGTGGAGGCGTGGGCAGGAACTGCCTTTTTTAAGTGGTCAGACATAGAGGGGTAAGTGTGAAGAGTCTGACAGTTTGCTGACAAAATCCTCCCCCTTTTAAAAAAAGGGAATTAATGTGCTGGGCTCCTGCAGGTGTCCTCTGCCTCTGCTCTTGTCAGTTCTGGGCTGTCAGCTAATGCTGGTCTCAGCCATATCTCCTAGCTGCAATACCCTTAACTGCTTCCGTGGCTGCTTGACACGAGTGACCCCATCTTACTCTCCACACTGCCACACTGTTTGTCAAAGTGGTTATACTATTTCATTTTAATTCATTAGTTAAATTAACTAATACATTTTTTTTTTAAGATTTTTATTTACTTATTTGACAGAGATCACAAGTAGGCAGAGAAGCAGGCAAAGGGGGAGGGGGAAGCAGCCCCCCGCCCCCGCTGAGCAGAGAGCCCTAGGTGGGGCTCTATCCCAGGACGCTGAGATTGTGACCTGAGCCAAAGGCAGAGGCTTAACCCACTGAGCCGCCCAGGCACCCCTTAACTAATTAATTTTTGGAGAGAGAGTGTGTGTGAGGCTGCTGGGTAGGGGGGTGGGGTGGGGGAAGGGATTAGAAGGGGAGAGGGAGAGAGAGAATCCCAAGCAGCCTCCGTGCCTAGCAGGGACCTCAACCCAAGGCCAGGTCCATCTCACGACCCTGAGATCATGACTTGAGCCGAAATCAAGCTTCCCCGCTTAACTAACTGAGCCACCCAGGAGCCCCAGCCCTATTATTTTAATATTACCACCAGCCATGGATGAAAGTCCATTGTAGTTTATTTCTGCATTTTCTTTTTTCTTTTCTTTTCTTTTTTTTTTTTTAAAGATTTTATTTATTTGACAGACAGAGATCACAAGTAGGCAGAGAGACAGGCAGAGAGAGGGGGAAGAAGGCTCCCTGCTGAGCAGAGAGCCCGATGTAGGGCTCAATCCCAGGACCTTGGGATCATGACCTGAGCTGAAGGCAGAGGTTTTAACCCACTGAGCAACCCAGGTGCTCCTTAATGTACATTTATTATTATTATTATTATTATTATTTTTTTTTTTTTTTAAGATTTATTTGTCAGAGAGAGAGCACAAGCAGAGGCAGAGGGAGAAGCAGGCTCCCTGTGGAGCAAGCAACCTGATGTGGGACTCGATCCCAGGATGCTGAGATCATGACCCGAGCCAATGGCAGCCGCTTAACCAACTGAGCCATCCAGGCGTCCCCCTTTAATGTACATTCTTTTTTTTTTTTTTTTAAAGATTTATTTATTTATTTGACAATAGAGATCACAAGCAGGCAGAGAGGCAGGCAGAGAGAGAGAGAAGGAAGCAGGCTCCTGGCTGAGCAGAGAGCCCGATGCGGGGCTCGATCCCAGGACCCTGGGATCATGACCTGAGCCAAAGGCAGCAGCTTAACCCACTGAGCCACCCCGGCGCCCCTTAATGTACATTCTTAATCAAAGTAATATACAAATACAGTTTACAAAGTTCAGACAGACACCAAAATGCTGCTGCCCCTTGGAACAATTTGTTACTTAAACTGTAAGCCCTGGAGGATTTTACTAGTTGCCAAGCACATTTAGATATGGCCTTAAGAAATACACATACTGACAACAGGTCTTTGGGGAGAAGGACGATGTATGACCATGAACCTGGGCAGCTGGGATTGCCCGGCTCGCTCAGGGCGGAAGGCCGCCCCTTCACCGAAGCCGGGCAGCCGGGAATGCCCGGTCAGCTCAGGGTGGAAGGAAAACCGCCTGCTTCCCTTTTTCGTTGTCGCTCCTTTCTCTTCCCAGAAGTGCCCGTTGTTGTTAGATGAGTCCTTTGAATGTGCTTGGATAACTATAAACCTTACCCTCCTCCTTGCTTGTCTGCAAGAAGTGACTAACGTTTGACCTTCATCGGTCCTTCTGTTGGCTATTGTTTCTATCTAATAAAAGTCAGACTGTGGAGTTGCTCGCGGCAGCAGTCCTTTTCGACTGTTGTCCCCTGCTCCCAATCTCTTGCAGCTGACTTGTTTGTGTCTAATCTTCTCCGGTCTCTGACTGGAAGCGGCAAGAGCTGCCCAGCTTCATGGTCATACATCGTCCTTCTCCCCAAAGACCTGTTGCCAGTATGTGTATTTCTTAAGGCCATATCTAAATGTGCTTGGTAACTATTAAAATCCTCCAGGGGTTACAGTTTAAGTAACAAATTGTTCCGAGGGGCAGTAGCACCAAAAGCTTACATGAGAAACAGCAGCCTGGTATGAGAGCCTTTCCTAAGCCTGAAAATGAAATGGAGTAAGCCTAAAGCCCTTTCTTCTCTGGGCCAGGGCTCAGCTTCCCATTTTCTTGTCCTCCAGTCCCTTGCCTCTTCCTCTGTCCCCCCTCTTTCATTTCCCTACTCCTCCTCGTGGCCATCTTGAATCAGGACTAGATTCTGTGGGAAACTGGAAGGCAGGGGCAGAATGCCTGTGCTGAAACCATCTTTGTGCCCTCTGTCCTTGGTCCACATGGAGTGGGACCAAAGTTCACAGGCTGTGAGGGCTAAGGTCTTCCTGTGGTTTTCCTAACATACAAGGGGCAGGGCCAGTGCTTCCCTGATTCCACTGCCAGTGAAGTGTGTGACCCCGAGCAGACTAATGATACCTCTCTTTGGCAGTCCTAGCAGCCTTCTGGCTCTTGCCCCCAGCTCGCAAGCCTTCAGTGATGGCGGACATCCTGCCTACTCTGCATTCTCCTGTCCTCACGTGCCTCACAGGATGGCAGGAAGCAGCCAGGGCATCAGGAGAAAGAATGTTTGGGCCTTACTATTTAGATATACCATTTGAGTCAGAGGACATTTTTACTCTCAAGGAAGATTTGAATCAACACATGTAATCCAAATTACACAAATATCGCTTAATGTTTGGACAGAGAATTTTCCAGAGCAAACTTCACAAAGCTGACAATTACTTGATCAATGTTTTTTTAGCATACAGATTTTTATTTTGTTTGTTTTTATGAACAACTTTTTAAAAAGCGTCTTTTTTTTTTTTTAAGGATTCTATTTATTTATTTGAGAGAAAGAGAGAACAGAGAGAGAGAGAGTGTGTACATGAGCTGTGGGTTGGGGCAGGAGGGGTGGGAGAAGCAGATTCCCCAGCCAGGACCCTGGGATCATGACCCAAGCTGAAATCAAGAGTGGGATGCTCAACCAACTGAGCCACCCAGACGTCCCTTCAGGAACTATTTTATTTTTATTATTTTTTAAAAACTATTTTATTTATTTATTTGACAGACAGAGATCACAAGTAGGCAGAGAGACAGGGAGAGAGAGAGGAGGAAGCAGGCTCCCCACGGAGCAGAGAGCCTGATGTGGGGCTCGATTCCAGGACTCTGGGATCACGACCCCAGCCGAAGGCAGAGGCTTTAACCCATTGAGCCACCCAGGTGCCCCAGGAACTATTTTTAATACAGTTTTTAAAAACTACTCATTTAACAGCCTGTCCTGGTTCCACGAACCTCCTCCGTTCCTGTGTAATACGAAGTGCTCAGACATTCAGGAATGTGTACCTGGACCTCAGCTGGGACCTCCAGGGACTCGGATCTCCAGCATGGGAGCCTCATGTTCTAAGATGGGAAGGGCAACCGCTGGATGTGAGCAGCCGCGCTCTGAGTCAGGTCTCTGAGCTCAAACCTGGGTGAGCCTCCCTCACTGTGGGATCTTGCAATCCCCGGAGCCTCATTTGACTCAACCTCTAAAATGGGGATAAATCCCTATCATCTACCTCAGAAGAACTATTTGTGGCACATCAAAATAAGTAATTATTGGGGCACCTGGGTGGCTCAGTGGGTTAAGGCCTCTGCCTTCAGCTCAGGTCATGGTCCCCCGGTCCTGGGATCGAGCCCCGCATTGGGCTCTCTGCTCAGCGGGGAGCCGGCTTCCTCTTCTCTCTCTCTCTCTGCCTACTTGTGATCTCTGTCAAATAAATAAATAAAATCTTAAAAAGAAAAGAAAAAGAAAATAAGTAATTATTGCCATAAACCGTAGTAGCGTTAAATAATCACTTGTGTTAGCGGTCCTAATCCCAGCGTGTCGCCGGGAAAATTACCCCTGTAAACCACCACCCTCAGAGGAACAAGAGTTCTGTTTCTTCGCTCTGACCACTGGGTGGCAGCACAGATTTGATTCTGTGACTGTTTCCTTCTCAAAGGCAGCTTTTGTGTTTGAACCACAGCCATGTTTTGGTGGGTCAAAACCAACTGATTATTGGCGGTTTCATATAGTTCTGCCTGAAGCTTGAGGTGTGACTTGCCCCGGGTGGTGTTGTTTTGGCTTTTTTTTTTTTTTTTTTTTAAGATTTATTTGAGAGTGAGAATGCGAATGAGAGATCATGAGCAGGGGGGAAGGGTAGAGGAAGAAGCAGACTCCTGGAGGAGCGGGGAGCTGGACTCAGGACTCCATCCCAGGAGCCTGGGATCATGACCTGAGCCCAAGACATACTGAGCCACCCGGGGGCCCCTCGTTTTGGTTTCATCTCAGCTAAACCCTGACCCTTTTCAGGGACTCGTCCACTGAAGCTTTTAGGAAGACTGGGCTTTGTCCCTGTTGAGCCTGTGGAGAATCCCCACTCACTGTCAGCCAGGAATTGCTGCTAGACACTTGGGGTCAAAGGATCCATCCAAACTGGAAAGAGAGAGCGAAAGATCATCAGAGATAAGGACAGACCCAGACACACAAGAGCAGCAGTAGGCTAATGATCACAGGATCTGATTTGCAGAGGCAGAGGTCCCCCATTCAACACAAAATGCCCGGTGACCCTGACCTCTGTTCCCTGCTTCCTGTTACTTCTCTCATGAGGGATGCTGGCCTTGTACCTCCAGGGTTGTGAAAGAAGTTGAGAAACAGAAAGATCTCAGATCATTAACAATTGACTGGTGACCCTAAGAATTGGGAGTGGCTCACCTGAAGGCTGGGTGAGGCTCCTGGGCCCCGTACTCCCGACCCAGGGGCCAGGTCGTCAGGCAGAAGAGCCCATCTTGTCTGACTAAAGCTCAGCAAGGCTGCTTTTATTTATATGTGGGGCAGAGGTCCTTTGGGCCATCAGTCTGTGGCTCTCCAGCCAAAAGGACCCCGGGATTTACCTCTCTGTCTCTCTGTGCTGTCTTTCTCTCTATGAATAAATAAAATCATTTTAAAAATCTTTTAAAAAATTAATATTCAGAAACTATAGATTTCACATTTACAAGCAACAACTGTAACCGTCCCTCAGAATAATATACTGCTCAAAATATAACTTTAGCTAATGAGGAGTTGTAGCGGTCATGCAAGCATCCTTAGAGATGACCTTGAAAGACATGTACTAGCAGCAGCCCTCTGGTGTAAGGGATGATACAGGTCCTTGAAGCCCAGTGGCTGTGGCTGCCGGGCTTGCTCAGGGGGGAACTTCGTCTGCTTCCCTTTTTCCTTGTCTCGCCTGCCTCAGAGAAAGCCTGCTGGTAAGGTAATCCCTTTAAGTGCACTTGCTCAACTACAAATCCGTGCTGCCGGACCCCACACACCTTAGTCCTCTTCTTGTCTACCTCGATTACCTCTAAGACTTGTGACCAACTTGTGACTCACATTCCTTCTTGTTTACCTACTAGACCTGTGGCTATTGTATAACCTTCTTTTCTTCTCCTTTGTTGCTATCTTGTATCTGATAAATAAGGGACTGTGGAGTTGGGGGAGGGGGCGACAGTCCTTCCAGCTGTGGGCCCCTGCTTCCTCTCTCTTCCACCAGCTGACTTGTTGGGGCCTCGTTCTCTTCTCCTGTGCGCCGTTAGGAAAGCGGCAAACAACTAGTTAAAAAAAAACTAATGGAAGAAAATAATGTACATATACTAAAAAAACAATAACAAAACAATAAGATGAAACAGCTGGGAATAAACCTAATGAGATTTATGCAGTATATTTATGAATAAAATTTTAAAACTCCACTAAGGGATACAGAAGATGACCTGAATGAACAGAAAAACAAAGCCCATTTTTAGAAAGTCCATTTACTCTAGGTTGTATAAATTTAGCGAGTCCCCTAAAAATAGCGGCAGGATCTTTTTTTTGGTAACCAAACAACTAAGAATATCCAGGACAAATGTAAAGGGACCCGACTTATTAGAGATTTAAGTGTCTTATCTTACAGAGTTAAAATAATTAAACTAGTGTGATTGCAGGCCAGCAGGAGACAGATGAGTGGACAGAAGAGAAGGCACAGGAATAAATTCAAATACAAAGGAATTCAGGGTACGCTAAAATTTCAAATTGGTGGAGGGAAACTATTCAGTATAAAATTGCTGGGCAAACAGGGAGGTCATCTGAAAAACAAGTTTATTGGCCACACCTTCAACTTCACAGCAAAATAATTCCGAGACACACCAAATATGTAAATGTTAAAACATGAGACCACAAAATATTGAAGCAGCAATGGGAGAATGAAAAAATCATTTGGGGCTGGGGAAGCATTTCTAAGTATGGCATGGCACCTATAAGCCTTGAAAGAAAAGGAGAAAACAAGGAAAGAAATTCACTATGCAAAAGACACCGCAGTCACAGGCAAATCAAAAAATTGGGCAGGAGGGGTGCTCGGGTGGCTCAGTGGGTTAAGCCTCTGCCATCGGCTCAGGTCATGATCTCAGGGTCCTGGGATCAAGCCCCGCATTGGGCTCTCTGCTCAGCGGGGAGCCCGCCCCCCCCCCACTTGTGATCTCTGTCAAATAAATAAATAAAATCTTAAAAAAAAAACTGGGAAGGAATCACAGACGTATCGACAGATTTATATTAAGAGAAATGTAAATTAGGATAGTGAGGTACCATTTTTACCTGTTTAGGAAAAATCATCAAGTCTGGCTGTAGGTTGCCAGAGAGAGAAGGAAATGAATTTTTTTTAAGATCTTATTTATTTATTTATTTATTTAAAAAAGATTTTATTTTATTTATTATTTGACAGAGAGAGATCACAAGTAGACAGAGAGGCATGCAGAGAGAGAGAGAGGGAAGCAGGCTCCCTGCTGAGCAGAGAGCCCGATGTGGGACTCAATCCCAGGACCCCGAGATCATGACCTGAGCCGAAGGCAGCAGCTTAACCCACTGAGCCACCCAGGTGGCCTAAGATTTTATTTATTGACAGAGAGAGACAGCGAGAGAGCGAACACAACGCAGGAGAAGTGGGAGAGGGAGAAGCAGGCTCCCTGCCGAGCAGAGAGCCCTATGCGGGGCTCCATCCTAGGACCCTGGGACCATGACCCGAGCTGAAGGCAGACGCTTAATGACTGAGCCACCCAGGTGCGCCGGAAATGAATATTTTCATATGTTGGTGGTGCTTTTGTCAACCAGGACAATCTGGAGGAGCACAATTCCGTAATATCTATAACAATGACTATTATTATTTTTAAAGACAATTTTTGGTTTATATCCATTATTTCCATACATTTACTCAGCATTCTCTCCTTTATCTTCTGTCTTAGACTCTTCTTCTGAGATCATTTTCCCCTGCAGTGCAGTTCTCTTGGTGGTAAATTCTTAATTTTTTTTTTAAGATTTTATTTATTTATTTGTCAGAGAGAGAGAGAGGAGTGAGAGTGAGCACAAGCAGACAGAGTGGTAGGCAGAGGGAGAAGCAGGCTCCCGGCTGAGCAAGGAGCCTGATGCGGGACTCGATCCCAGGACGCTGGGATCATGACTTGAGCCGAAGGCAGCCGCTTAACCAGCTGAGCCACCCAGGCGTCCCGGTAAATTCTTAATTTTTAACCACCCTCAAACCTGGAAGATAGTCTCCCAGAGTTCATAATTCTAATTCTATGTTGACAGTTACTTTGTATCTGTATTTGCAAGATTGTAGTCAATATCTTTTGACTTTTGCTGTTGAGAAGTTGCTGTCTTCTTAATTGTTCTTTCCGGGTGACCTGTTCTTTCTGGCTGTTTTTACCATCTTACCTTGTCTTTGGTTTTACTGAGCTGGATTTATTTTTATTTACCCTGCTAAGTATATCCTGTTTCCCTTCCTAAACCTCTGATATGATGTTTTCTACCAGTTCTAAAAATCTCACGGCCATTCTCTCTTTAAACACTTTAGTTCCTTCATTCTCTTTATTCTCCATGGTTGAGGTTCTGGTTACATACACAGAATTTAGTAGAGCATTGTACTCTCACCTTCACGTCTCTGGCTCAGTGCTTCCTTTATG
This sequence comes from Mustela erminea, assembly GCF_009829155.1. Taxonomy (NCBI): domain Eukaryota; kingdom Metazoa; phylum Chordata; class Mammalia; order Carnivora; family Mustelidae; genus Mustela; species Mustela erminea. Next base: position 103,507,130 of record NC_045614.1, read on the forward strand.
GTTCCCCCTCTACTTGTCTCCTTGTTGCTTTTTGCTAGTTGACTTACTCCCAGGTCTGCCATTCTTTCTTTGTGCCTAATTGGCATTTTATTATGAGAATTAGACTTTCATTTCAAAAAGGTTTAAAAAATCTGTTCATGTCTGATCATTTGAGTATGTTATGATCTCATCTCTGTGATTGCTTTCAACTTTTCATATACAGCTGTATTTTAAAACTTTTATTTAGAAATAACTTCACGTTCACAGAAGAATTATAAAGACCGTGCAGTGCCCTTCATGCTAACATCCTATATGACTGTGGCATAGCTACCAAAGTAAGAAACGAACATCAGTGTAACACTATTAACCAAACTGCAGACTTTATTCGGATTTTGCTCGCTTTTTATTCTGGGATCCCATCAGGATACTGTGAGGTACTTAGTCATGAAGACTCTTTGGATTCCTACACCTGTGATGTATCTTGGTTTTTCCTTGCTCTTCATGACCTTGACTTTTGAAGAATACTGGTCAAGTATTTCTTTTTTCCTTAAAGATTTATTATTTATGGGGGGGGGAGGCAGAGGGAGAGACTCTTCTAGCAGACTTGCGACTGAGTGTGGAGCCCAATGCTGGGTTGGATCTCACGACCCTGAGATCATGACCTGAGCTGAAACCAAGAGTGGATGCTTAACCGATGGAGCCTCCCAGGCTGCTCAGATATTTCATAGAATATCTCTAAGTTTGGGTTGGTCTGATATCTTCTCAGGAGGATTAGACCTCAGTTTTGGCTTTGGGTGAAGAATATCACAGAGGTGCCCTCCTCATCACATTATATCAGTATCAACCATCACGATATCACTGATTGTAACATGATTTATTACTAGTAACATTAATCTTGTTCATTTGGTTAAGATGGTATCTGCCTGACTTCTCCATGTAATATTATTTCTCCCTCTCCAAATTATATTCGTGAGAAAGCCAGTCACTGGGTCCAGTCCAACCACAAGGAGAGAGGAATTAAACTCCTTAGCCCAGAAGGATGAGTATCAGAGAATTCCTGGATGTTTGTTAAAACCAATGCGGTAATTAATTTGGAGGAAATACTTCATGTCTATGCAAATATCCTGCTTCTCCTTAGAGTTTGGCTCACTGATGTGAACATTTATTTGTGATCGTACCTGCAGGAATTATCACTAGTGTGCTAATGGTGATGTTCTATTGCACTCATTCCTTCTACACCTATTATTTGAAATTCTGCAAGGAAGATTTGTCCCTTTCCTCCCATTTATTTATTCAATCATTCACAGATGTGTATTTTACATGGTTATATTAAAAAAAAAGACTTTCAAATCAGCGGGAAAAACATTGGACTATTTCATTGAAGGCAGGAGAGGCAAAACCAACAATAAAATGTATTGTAAATAGAATATACAAGATAGAAATAAATCCTAATATAGCAGTATTAACAATAATTACACATAAAATGGGGAGGGGCAGAGGGAGAGGGAGAGAGAGAGAGAGAGAGAGAGAGAGAATCTCAAGCAGACTCCCCACTGAGTGTGGAGCCAGACTGAGGACTCGATCCCATGACCCTGAGATCATGACCTGAGCTGAAATCAAGAGTTGGAGACTAAGCCACCCAGCTGCTCCACAGCTGGATATTAATGAAGCCACCTCCTCAGAAAGAGATGTCCTAAAGCAAAGATATAGATGATTTGATTGACTCAGTTAATAGTCTTAAGAGTAAAGATGTGTTGACAGATGGAGGCCCCGGTTTCCATCTCCCAGAGGTGAAAAGCAGGATGGAATCCTCCGAATTAGAAACACACAATGGATATGGATTGTTTTTTGTTTGTTTGTTTATTTTTTATTTTTTTTTTAATTTTTTTTAAAGGTTTTATTTATTTATTTGATAGAGATGACAAGTAGGCAGAGAGGCAGGCAGAGAGACAGGAGGAAGCAGGCTCTCCACGGAGCAGAGAGCCCGATACGGGGCTCGATCCCAGGACCCTGGGATCATGACCTGAGCCGAAGGCAGAGGCTTAACCCACTGAGCCACCCAGGCGCCCCTGTTTGTTTGTTTGTTTTTAAAAGATTTTAAAGATTTTATTTATTTATCTGACAGAGATCACAAGTAGGCAGAGAGGCAGGCAGAGAGAGAGAGAGGCAGAAGCAGGCTCCCCACTGAGCAGAGAGCCCGATATGGGGCTTGATCTCAGGACTCCCAGACCACGACCTGAGCCAAAGGCAGAGGCTTAACCCACTGAGCCACGCAGGCGCCCAGATATGGATCGGTTTTTAAAACACAGTGTCAAATGCAAGATCAAGTGAGTAGGAGGATGAGATTTATTAGTCTGCGGCAAAGTTTGTTAGTTAAAGCCACATGTACATGAAAACATGCCTGCTTTACAAAGATGCAAGGATTCCCCTCAAACATATCAGAACAGATGCCCATGGTGAGTGGGGGAGGGGTCCCCCAGGAACTGGGCTGAGGGATAAAGGGAGATGATAAATAAGTAAAACAAGGGAAGGGTCTTGTAGGCTTGTGGCATTCAACTCTGAGCTGAGGCCCACGATAAGCTCAGCCTTGTCCTTTTCAGACACATACCTGATTGCAAATCTTGCGGATCAGCAGAAAGGTTTGTGGGTCTGTAAATAATTCTAATGGTCATGTGCCCTTCAGACTTGAAATTCTCCCTGCAAAATCACAAATACCTGGGGCCTGAAGGCAGCTCTGGAGGTGGGCACTGCCCATTCCTAGCATCAGACATTGGGTCAGCTGCCCTCCCAGCCCAGGCAAAGTCCCCTCAAACTCGATCTGTCTTGGGGGAGGGGACACCCCTGCTGAGCGGGAGCCATCCAGACACTAGCTCCATCTCAACTTGAGCTTCTGGATTTCTTAAGCAGTTAAAGTGTGAAATCCTCCAGGCCAGCTTCCCAGGTGGGTAAGGCTACTCCCCACAGCTCCCTCTCCCCCTCACCTCCCGCTCCCACAGAAACGTATGGGAGAGGAGCATGTCCAGCAAGAACTCTCGGAGAGAAATGGTCCCAAATGGCAACTTGCAGAGCATCAAGAAGAGAAGTTTTTAAAAATGTAAAATCGCCGAAGGACTTGAGTAAACATTTTTCCAAAGAAGATACACAAGTGGCCAGTAAGCACAGGAGAAGAGGCTCAGCATCCTGTCAGGGAGAGGCAAACCCAAACCACCAGGAGATCGCACTTCACGCCCACTGGGATGGCTATTCTGAAAAAAAAAAAAAAGAAAAGAAAACAACAACAACAATAACAAAACCCCAAGTGCAGGAGAAGATGTGGAGAAATTAGAATGATTGTGCATGAAGGGTGGCATGTGGAATGTGGCAACCATCTTGGAACAGTAGGGTAGTTTCTCAAAAAATTAAACCTAGAATTACTGTAGGGATCCAGCCATCCCACTTCTGGGTATATACTCAAAAGAACTGAAAGCAGGGTCTCAAAGAGATATTTGTATATGCATGTTCACAGCAGCATTATTCACAATGGCGAAAAAGTGGAAACAACCCAAGGACCCACCGATGGCTGAGCGGACAGGCAGGATAGCATCTACATACAGTGCAATATTATTTCCCTTAAAATGGAAGGGAATTCTGCAATAGACTACCACATGGATGAACTGGGACCCTGCATGCTAAGCGAAATTAGCTGGTCACTACAGGGCAAACACTGTGTGATTCCACTTACAGACCGTAATGGGAGAGTAGTCAACTTTATAGAGGCAGGAAGTGGAATGATGGTTCCCAGGGGCTGCGGGGAGAGGGAAACAGGCGGTGTATTATGTGTACAGAGTTTCATTTGGGAAGATGGAAAAGTGCTGGACATGGATGGTATGATGGTTGCAGCGCAAAGTGGTTGTGATCATTGCCGCAAATTTTTATGTTACGTATATTTTACCACAATTTACAAAAAATACAGAGGTGACTAAGAGAAGACTGTGAATGCCGCCTCCACCCCACCCCTTGAGGTGTCTTTCTCGGGGGAAATCTGAGGTTGGGGCTGGAAGCGAGGAAGCCTGGCTTTTCAAAGGTGGTTGAGGGGCGCCTGGGTGGCTCAGCTGGTTAGGCATCCGACTCTTGCTTTCGGCTCAGGTCATGATCTCAAGGTCCTGGGATGGAGCCCCCAGGTAAGGCTGTGCCATCACTGGGGAGTCTGCTTGAGAATTCTCTCTCCCCCCTCCCTCCCTCTCTCTCTCAAGTAAATAAATAAATCTTGAAAAAAATTCTTTTTTAAAAAAATATTTTATTTATTTATTTGACAGAGAAATCACAAGCAAGCAGAGAGGCAGGCAGAGAGAGAGGAAGGGAAGCAGGCTCCCCGCTGAGCAGAGAGTCTGATGCGGGGCTTGATCCCAGAACCCTAGGATCATGACCTGAGCTGAAGGCAGAGGCTTAACCCACTGAGCCACCCAGGCACCCCTTGAAAAAAATTCTTAAAAGTTTGTTAAGCTTCTGATGGAAATGGGAATGGGAAGATGAGTGAGGGCTTCAAAAGCCCGTGGTCCTAGGCGAGGACATTGCTTGTCATCCTCTGCCAAGCAAGAGCCACTCCTCTGTCCTGTTGCTGGGGGGGGGGCGCTTCAACATTTGTGAGGCATGCTTACATTCGTGAACACACATCCATAATGTACGTGTGGGTGCTCGCACACGCACTCATTCAGAACTGGCGTCCTATTGAAACACATCAGCTAAGCAAACCAACCCCTGGGTCTTAGGAGCTGGGGGAAGTGATCAGCTGGGATATTCCGCCCCCCTAGCCACCTTGGCTCTCCGCTGTGGGGCCAGAGACCCCTCAGCCAGGAGGGCTGATGGCCGAGCACATCCGCAGGCAAAAGGGCTCTTGGCTCTTGGTATCCCTTGCAAGAGGAGAAAGGGACTTCAAGCTTTGCTGCAAGACACCGACCTCTCAAAGATAAGCTCAGTCCTCCTCCCGTCTCTAACCTCAGCTGAGCCAGCTGTTATCAGTGGTGAGTGTGGGCTCTGAGAAGCGCTGACCCTGGCCTCCTGCTCTGGGTCAGGGGCCTGCCTGACCGGGCCCCTGAGAAGATGCCAGAGATCTGGAACAAGGGAGATAAGGGCAATCACACCTGGACTTTGGCAGGCAGGACGCCCAGGAAGCACGGGGTGTGGGGCGGGGGCGGGGGCAGATTCACTTCGACTCTGGCCTGACCCTTGCAGACCTGCCCCCTCCCCACACTATGCTCTGCGGCTGGCTGGGCCTGCGTTCACATCCCACTGAGTCCCTCACTTCTCAGAGCCTCCACCTGCCTGTCCCGTAGAATCAGGGCAGTATTAATAGTTCCCCTGGGCGGGAGGAGATGAGGTGAACAAGGAATGTTGGTGACCCATTGTCAGGATGGGGGTAGACACTGGCCAGCCCCAATGCCAACAGTGACCGTTTCTTTGTCAGTGCCACAGTCTGGGAGTTGCCAGGGAGGGCCGGGCCACTCAGCACTGGTGGAGCTCCCCGGGAGCGGTTAGCCTTCCAGAATGCAAAATGAACATCTTATCGCGTTCATTCATTCAGCCAGCAAATCCCTTATTGGATCCCTGCTATATTCCAGGTGAAGCTTGGCCCTGGACATGCAGTGGGCAGAGGGCATCCTCAGTCTCTGTCTTAAAGGGCTGTTTGGGGAGGCAGACCCTTTCTCTTCAATAGCCTTCTCCAAGAGACATGATGGGTGATAGGAATGACCCACTCACTGTTCACTGCTCAGTACCCCAACATGCCTAGAGTTGTAGGCAGGGCTCAGTGGAGATCGTGGGGCCAAAGTCCAAGCCTCCTGGTTGGTGCCGGCACCCCCTCCCCACCCCGGATCTGCGTGGACCTGGGCTGTTAACCTGGGCTTGAGCAGGGGTCAGGCTCCTCCAGCCGGGCCGCACTCCTTGGGTGGCGGAAGGCCTCTGAGGGCTTAGAGTGGGGAGTCTGTGGGGCCTCACAGCCCCAAGGCAGGCTCAGCCTCCTCTGAGGCTGTCAGTCTGCACAGCAGTGGACAGCTTGTGGAGGTCAAGGTTCACCATGCTCTCCTCTCCAAACCCCCCCACCAAAACTCCCCAAAAATACACACTCAAAAAAATGCCTGTTATCCACAAGCTCCTGGGCAAGGCAAGGGTCCGATTTGTCACCATGGCTTTATCACATAGTGGCTCTGGGATCAAAACGCCTGGGCTGGAATCCCTGCTTATCAGCTGAATGACCTTGAACGAGTCACTTATCATTTCCGAGCCCCAGTTGCTTCATCTGTAAACTGTGGCGATCATACTAATACCTCCTTCTGAGGCTCATTCGAGAGGGAGACCACAGAGCTTACAGATAGTGTCTAGTACATTGCCCAGCACAGTAAACACACCCTTTAAGTGTCAGACATTCTTACGATTACTGGGATTAAACTGTGGGCTTTGGCCAACTGGATTCAAATTCATTCTATCCTTTACTCCGTGTGATCTCAGGTACATTTCTTCCCTTCTGTGTAGTGGCCACTGTGGTCTGCCACCCAGAGACGCCACCAGGACTGAGGGTCTCATTCCCCTCCCACTGGGGGTGTTGGGGGTTGATGGGTCCCAGCTGGGTTTCTCTCTGAGACTCGCTTTCCACTGAAGACAGCCACCTTGCTTGAGGTCACACATGCCCTGAACTTGCATCCACTGGGTGGTCGAGGTAGAGTGTATAAAAGGCCAGGCCCTTGTGCCTGCAGAGACATGGGCATCCCGGGGCTGGATCAGCTGGGGTCTTGCGTGCTACCACGTTGCATTTCTGCTCCTCTCGGCACATTCCAGATTCCCCCTGCTTGCTGAAAGCACTCTCCAGTGAACCAGCTCACACATCTCTGTCTCAGAGCAGGTTTTCTGGGGACCTCCACCTATGACAGTGGTGCCAGGGAAGATCTTAGGAACAGCCTCCAACGCAGGATTTTGGTGCCAGTCTCCTGGGGTGAGCTGGCCATGAGGACCCCGGGACACACCTATAGCGTAGTCATGAACACTCTCCTGGCAGTGAACTGGGTGAGATGCTTGTGGAAGGGAAGGTGGGTGCAGGTCGCTGTCCATGGTGTCCTATGAGCCAGAGCTGAGAACCCGACTCTGAGTTTGAGCCTGGAGCCAAGCCCCTGGCAGCAGAAAGCCCTGTCTCCTGAAGGCTTTGGTCCTGAACAAGAGGGGACTGGCCACACCAACTGGACAAGCTGACGTCCTTCGGGTTCTGGCCTCCTACATCAGCCCTGAGCTTCAGATGGGTTTGGGTAGGATAGGAATACCCTGGAGCCAGGAGTGTGAATAATTGAGAATGATGGCTGGAAGGAGAGATTTTCTGCAGCCCACCTTGCCCGAGGCAGCCTGCTTGATCCTGGGCTCAGGCCCCCTGGCTTGGCTTTCTCCCTTGCCCAACCCTCCTCCAGGCCCTTCTGATGCCAGGGCACCTGCAGCCAGCCCTGTTGAGCTTGGATTTTTGTCTACGTCCTTCAACCTTGGTCTTGCAGACATCCCTGTTTTCCCCCCAGGCCTATCCACAGCCTGGGCAGGAAGCTGTGGGCCCTGGTCACACAGAGTGGCAGAAATTGGAAAGGTCAAAACTACAGTCCACACTTTAATCCCAACCACCATAAGAAGGTCTGACGTTTACGGCTTCTGTTTCCAGTCTGTGAGGCCTTGGGTTTGAGTTCCTGGCTGGGCCAGGGCAGGCAGGGGTCTCATTCTGTCCCCTCCAGAAGACCACGTGGGCTCCTGACCAGTCTCTTAGTCACAGCTCCCAACCAGCCCAAGAAGCAGACACTCATGGAGGAAGCAGAGGCTCTGACCAGTGGAGGGTCTTCTCCAAGGTCTCACAGCTCTCAGTAGAGCCACATTCACATCCAGGAGTGCGTGGCTCCCTCCCCAGCCCCTCTGCCTCCTGGTTGGGCCACCTCACAGCAGCCTGCAGGGGCTGAGGAAACCGGAGCGTTTGGACAGGGGTCTGGACAGTGAGGGACTTATCCTGTTTTTTGTTTGCTTGTTACGTATTCATTCCCAGCTGATTAGTTATCTTGAATGCTTTAAATGTAGAATAGAGAGTTTAAAGAAGAAAGTAAAAATTACCCTAAATTCCACCAACTGGAGATATTGTTAACAGTTTGGTGAACAGATTTCCAGACGGCTCTGTGTGCGTGCGCGTGTGTGTGATTTTATAATGGGATCATATACTGTTTCATAACCTGCTCTTTTTACTCAACAATATGTCATGGGAATCTTTCCACATCACTAAATATAGCTCTATCCGTTATTTAATGGCTGCAGACTACCCACTGTATTTCATTGCAAATTAAAGTATGTACCATCTTTTATTGATCCAACCCAATACGGCTGGGCATTTAGGTTGTTTTCAGTGTCTTGCTATCACAAAAGCTCTAGGTCAAACACTATTACATGTCCATTGAGTGTCTTCGGGAACATTCTAGCAGGCTGAGCTTAGAGAAAAATTCCCATAGCTCGGGCCATTACTCTGTGGCCTCCTTCCAGTAGTGGATTGTTTCCCAGGGGCGTCTCCCTGATGGGCTGGTGGCCTTCCTCCCAGGGGCTCCTAGGGCAGGTCAGCAGAGATGTGCTCAGAATGTCCCTTTATCCTTGGGCAGCTCTGGGTAAGAGGCGGGGTGTGCCCTTGCATCCTAAGCTGTGGAATTCCCAAGTCCAAAGACGCGAGAATCTACAAGAATCAGTCCTGCTGGGGTCCGCTGGGGCTTCTGGCGGCCTGCAACTCTGAGGGGTTTACCTCTGCCCTCAAAGAGGCAAATGGGCCAGGCAGGGGCTGAAGAAATTCAGGCTGAAGGCATGCGGGGTGCCTGCCAGGATGCAGGTCTGGGTTCGGTTCTCCATGGATTCCCGCTTTTATTCATTCTTGTCCACAGCACTAGCCAGGTTGCGGTAGGGGCAGATATGTCCAATTGAAGAATACAAGGTTCACAGATGGTAGGGGAGAGACCACAGTTAAATAACCGTAGGGTGACAAGCAATTCTCGTGTGCTTGGCGAGAGGAAGGAGGACTGGAGGATTTTGGGGGATAGTCAGTCCATTATCAGACTTTCGTCTAGATCTTAGCTAGGTAAGACCTACTTTAATCTTTTTTTTTTAAAAGACCTATTTTTTGAGAGAGGGAGAGATGCCTCTAGATGCCTTGAGTTGACACCTAGCTGGCTGAGACACCCAGGGGCCCCAGAGAGAAAGAATTTTAAGAAGACTCCATGCCCAGCATGGGACCGACTTGGGGCTCGATCTCACAACCTTAAGATCATGACCCAACTTGAAATCAAGAGTTGGATGCTTAACTGACTGAGCAACCAGGTGCCCCTAGTTCTCTGTTTCAGGATCTCCCTTTGGCTGACCACCGATAAGACCCTAGGATGTCCATTCCTAGGATGACCTTAGGTCATCCTAGGGTCTTATTGGTGGGGACCTAGGGTGGGGACCCTAGAATGTCCCCACCATTCCCAGGTGACTTCCTGCCCCATCACTGAAGTCTCCCCACTATGCCTAGACCTTTCACCTAGGAGATGCTCTGGGTCTTGATTCTGAGTCACAGAAAAACTTAAAGAGGCCCTGAAGACTGGTCATTCATCCCCACAGATGAAGAAACAGAGGCTCAGAGAGGGCCCATGACTCTCCCTGAGTCATACAGCCTGTTCCAAAGCCAGGACAATTCCCAGGGGCCGATCTTGCCGTCTTTTCACCTTCACCGCTGACGTCAGTTAGGCATACATTCAGCTGAAAATAAGAGAACACTGGATTGGCCGCCAGGGAACTAGATCAGGCCAGTCCAGGCCTGGGTACTGCCTCTTGACCCCAGGTTTTAGTCTTTCTCCTTTGCTCTGCTCACTGTGCCTTTCTCTGTTTGCTTGCTGCCTCCATGGCAAGGCAGCCTGCTCTATTTTCCGGTTTTCGCCTCTGCTTTCTGGGCAGGAAAGTGGAAAGCCTGTGCTAGCCCCATTCTTTTGAAAATGCCTTCCGGAAATCTGTACCCTAGAACTCGCTCTGAGGTTTCATCAGCCAGAACTGGGTGGCGTCACCCAAAGCGAACCTTTGTAGCTGGGCGTCTTGCCGTCCTGAACCAGACCACCAGGAAGGAAGCGGGGAGAAGGATAGGGGGTGACGGTAGACGGAGTCTGCCATGAAGCCGCCTGGACTGGATTTTGCTTAGTAGTCACCGGGCCCTCCTCTTCGTCCCCCAGGGTCCCACAGTCGGCCACAGTAGAGAATAGAAAGTGGGTTTTTCTCTGAACTGAGGTTTCTGAACATTGGCCACTGGGAAGAAGGAAGAGGGGTGTTCTGGCCACACAGCGTTCTTACCCTAACCCTGCAGTCTTCTCTTCCAGAGAAGTCCTCCTCAGAGATGCCTGGCATGGCGCGCAGGGCCCCGGACCTGTGGGAGGATGGAGCCGCATGCCGGGCAGGAGTGAAGTGAGAACTCTGCGCCAGCCCCTCAGCTACCTCGCTGGGAGCCCTGCGCTAGGTGTGTCAGCATCGTCCTGCCCATCCCACATCTCCCCATGGACTGCACGGATACCCCGGTCACACGGGCCACTCCTCCTTCCGGCCTGGACTCAGTGGCCTCCGTGAGTACTTCCCTACCACTCACCCTTCCCACCCAAATCCTCGACCCCACTGTGCGGGCACTCCTGTTCTCGTGCCCTGGGAGCTCCCGTGGTCTTTATTTAACAGGCTCTTCCAAGCCAGGTGGCCTATCAGCAGCGTCAGCATTGCCTGGGGATTTGCCAGAAACACAAGTTCTCAGCCCTTGGAATCAGGGACTTGGGGTAGCGGCAGCACGCTGGTTTCACAAGCCCTCCAGGTGATTCCGAAGCCCTCAAGTCGGAGAACCATGGGCACATCGTGACTCAGCCTGTGAAATCATTTCTGGGCTGTTAGCAGCAACCACAGGCACCTGGGAAAGGCAGAAGTAAAGAAGGGCTCTTCCGGCCCCTCCGTGCTTTGGCATAGACCAGGGGAGGATCCTACAAAGACGGGGACGTTGAGCCTGAGAAGAGCCGTGGGAGCTCAGGACCACGGAGGGGCCATCCAAGACTTCCCAGCATATGGATTTGGGAGCTAAGCTTCCTGAACCCTAGGTGAGCGATCCATTCTTTTTCCCCAACTGAAGTATCTTAAAAAAAAAAAAAAGCGCAAAGGCATTTATACCTAATGTGTGCACCTGTTACAAGAACACGGCCCCGAGGAATACATCGTTATCATAAACATGTGAAGAAAGCTCTGGAGGGGAGTCTGAAGGTAGGGGTGATGTCTCATCTGTGCTGTGCAGGCCAGGCCCTGCCTGTCTGTGTTGGGGGGGTTGGTGAGGAAGGTCATTTGCCTTGTCACCATCGCTGTTTCCACCACATCAACCCAGTGGCCTCTCCAAATGAGACCGAAGACGGGGCAGTGGCCCTTAACCCAACTTCTTGGTGTCTTCCAGAACCCAGGGCTGTCTGCGCTAACAGCTATATGCATGGAAGGCCAGCCTCCCCCAAACGTTGGTGGGGACCAGGACGAGTAGAAGGGAGGCTCACCTCTCATTGTGGCTACAAATTTATAAGTTGCAAATCGAGCTAAAGAACTTAAAGAAAAAGTCCTTTGACTTTGGCCAAGGAAAGTTTATAAAGACGTGGCAGACTGAGAGAGGAGACGCAGAGGGAAGAGCACCCCCCCCCCCCATAGCTTCCCTGTTTGTCCTCCCACCCAGCTCCAGCCCATGCTTTGAGGGCCTCATGCACAGGCCCATGGACCCTGCAGCCTGTTCGTCAAGCTCCTTCGACGCCTCCTGCGGATGGAACCTTCTGACCACCCTTTGGAGGCAGGGCCGGAAAAAGTCCTGAACCTGGAGGCTGGCTCAGGGCTCTTTAGAACGCGAATTCCAGAAGCATGGTCTAAATGATGGGTCATGGGCTCTGGGCGTGAACACAGCCCCTTCCCCTGTGATTCCTCCTGCTGTGGGTGGGTGTGGTCAGAGGAGGGCTTTAGCAGAGGCTTCGGAAGGCTTGTTTCTCAAAGTGTGGTTCCCCTGACCCGCTTTGTAGGCCCCACCTGAGTGCCAGGTAGAATGGCCGCCTCACTCCACACCTGTGAATCACGATCTGTTTCTAACCAAATCCCTAGAAGCACAGGCACATCCCCATCTAAAAAGCAGTGCTCTAGGGACGCCTGGGTGGCTCAGTTGGTTAAGCAGCTGCCTTCGGCTCAGGTCATGATCTCAGGGTCCTGGGATGGAGTCCCGCATCGGGCTCCTTGCTCAGCGGGGAGCCTGCTTCTCCCTCTGCCTCTGCCTGCCACTCTATCTGCCTGTACTCACTCTCTCTGTCAAATAAATAAATAAAATCTTTAAAAAAAAAAAAAAAAAAGCAGTGCTGTAAAGCACAAAACCCAGGGGGCAGAGTCCCTCTAGGCCATGTCTAGGGGGTCCTAACAGTACGAACTAATAAGCAGGTGCTTGACAAATGCCAGCTATGACCCAAAGCAGGCCTGCAGTTGCCACGTGGGACTGCCGACTGGTTCACCGAGATTTCATTTCCTCTTTCTGTGGGGCCTCTGTGGCCTGATTCTGAGGACGGCCAGATGGTTGCCTGAGCTAAGTGGTCCAGTAGAAGACACCTGACCCACATTGGGCGATCAGGTGATTCTCCCAGGAAACCCCCAGACAAGCTCTTGGGAGTCCCAGTACTAGCAAGTTACAGCAAACGTCTTTCCTGCATCTGGGGGTGCCAAGTGCTCTGTGGGATGTCCTACATACAGTAGAATCCGACCTGCGCACCCATCTCACCAGCTGCCGTTTCAGACGTGGAGATGGGACTCAGATGCTTGCTGACTCTCCCAAAGCTTCTAGCCAGGGGTGGCAGCCCAGGAGAGCCATATGGCAGGGAGACAATGTGGACAGTTTGAGGCCCAGGTCCTGGCCCAGCTTGCTGATAAGGCAGACCTCCCAGTTACAGGGTCGAGGATAGTGGGAGTGAGACCCAGCGCTGTGGCAGGGCTGCAGGAATGAGAGGAGGGGAGCCTGGAACAGTCGAAGAGCCAGGGAGAGCGGAGCACAGGGAACCTCCACCTTCCCACCCAGAGCACGGCACACGAACGAAGACCAGTTCCCCACTGCTGCACACCTCTGGACAGGGCAGAGGGCGGGCCCCTTCCCTCTTCCACAGTGAGTCAGCTAGGAGCCAGTTCCGAGTGGAGTGGCCCGAGGCCTGGGCTGGTCCCCGACTCTGGCTCTCAGGGAATGGGGCTCTGAATGGAACCTGCCATTCTGGGCAGGGGAGGGTGTGGGGCAGGTAGGCCTCTGGCCACCTGAGAAGACAGGTCAATGAGCAGCAGAGTTTCTGATTCCAGGCTTCAACAGGTACTCGTTGTTTCGCTTTATTAAAAAAAACCAGAGCAACATCTTTTCTTAGCACTGACACCATGCTGCTGTCCTCTAAAAACCCAACGACACACACCTAGCGTTCACACAGGTCACACTTTCCGTGGCTTATGGTTCCTGCTGTCACCCCAGTGCAGCATAGCCAAACAAATACACTCTTACTGCACAATCTTTAAACAAAAAAAGAAAAAAAATCAAACAATCATCAGGTCGGAGAATCACTCAGTGCCCTCAGGGGAGAGGGTACAAGGCTTGGCGGTGTCCTCCCTGGCTGCTTCCCCAGCACGGTGACTAGGGCACCTTGGGATGGCAGGACTGTGGCCAGGATACTGCCAGGGGCTTGGCGGCTGGGAGATGGAAAGGATCCGCCCCCACGGCTGTGGGCGAAGCACCAGGAACCAGCCTGTCATCGGCGTCCCCAAGGCCCCCGCAGATCCAGCCGCAAATAGCTCCAGACCCACGCGGCTCCCAGTCTTGAGAGGGTGGCTTGCTCGTTTCTCCTCTTTTTTCTTTCCTCAGGGAGCAAAATTCAGAGGAAGAGCTGGCAGTTCTGGAAACTTTTCTGGCTCCCCTGACAACCATGGCAAAAATGGAGTAGAGAAGACCCTCTGAGGCTCGGAGAGGAGACAGAAGGACCCTTGCTGTGTCCTGAGCTGGAGCAGGCTGAGACCACCTCCTGCTCACCCCTGAGGTGGTGGGGCTCCCTGCCGGCGCCTAACCTGGGCCTTGGCACAGCCCGTTCCTGCCTCCTCAGAGGGCTTGGGTGGCCCGGGAGGCCTGGGCCGCCTGCTGCTCCTGGCCTGCAGCTCTCGGCAGTCCTCAAGGCTGAGCACTTGTCTGGAGATCACTGCTGTGCTACATGTGGGGGGGGGGGCAGCCGTGGGTGTCACATGGGAGGAGGAAGAGGGGACACACATCTTGAGATGGAAACTCAGGGTAGCTGAGGACACGAGGAAGTCGCAGGAGCCATTTCCTGTGTCCGAGGAGCCCTTAGGGATTTCACCCTGTGCTCCTGGGCCCCTGTGCTCCAGCCCAGGCCCATCAGGTGTCCCGTGGTCTGGGCCAGGCCAAGCCACTGAAGACAAAGGGCTGTCTGTGTTCCAGCAGCTTCACCTCCTGGGCAGGCCTGGTGGAGCCTGATACAGCGGATGCCTCCAGGGACAGACCCAGAGACCTGAGGAGGGAGACCGTGGGCGGGCGTTAGAACCCAGACAGAGCGGGGCTCACGGAGGTCCTCGGGGCCTGTGCACTGCCCGCAGGGCGAGTGGGAGCCCCCCCCCCCCCCCCCCAGCGCGCGGCAGGGCCGGCCTGGCAGAGGGGGCCGTGTGGGAAGCCGGGCTCAGCCTGTTTCCTTGGTAACTGGCCTTTTCCAATCCGCAGCCTGGAGAGGCGGGGTGGTGGGAGCCCGCCAGCCCGTGGGTGCGGCGTGACTGGGAGGCCGGCCAGCGGGCGCCTCAGGTAGCCGCGGGCCAGGTGGTGCCGGGGAGGCGGGGGCCGCTTCACGCGGGAGCCCTGCTCGCATCCAACTCTGCTGCAGGCGGGGGCCCCTTCCTTTCACATTCGCTTTTATTCCGGTTTGAAGCAATCACAGCAGCTTCTCCCGGTGCCGGTGCCGGCATCGCAGCTCCGGGGCGCTCCAGGGTTTCTCACCCTTCCTCTCCCATCCCCCGCGGCCCCAGAAGCGGGGAGAACAGCTTATTTATAGACATTTCAGAGTAGGTTTCCATTCCGAGGGAGGGCCGGGCTTGCCCGGGGCTGCTTCAGAGGGCGGGCTGTAGGAGGGCGGCCGGGAGGCCCAGCAGGAGCAGCGCCGGCAGCAGCAGGGACAGCCCAGGGGTCGGGGCCGGGGCCGCTGCGGGAGCAAACACACGCGGTCAGGGCCTCCGCACGGGCGCCTGCAACAGCATTTGCAGGCAGCTGGCACTAGCTCTCGCATCGTGACCCAGGGGGTGTTTCTGTGCCCTCAACTCACCCAGGCTCCCCTTTCCTGCCCTATTACAATTTTTCTTTATATATTCATTCCTTTCAAAATGAGACCTCATGCTATGTATGGGGCTGCCTCAGTCCTCTCTGCACCATTCCTTGTAGCCTTCCTTTCCTTTATCCAGGCCCCTCTGGGTTACACACGCACTACTTCCGCTCTGTCGGGGGCCCTCCAGCTCAGACCACCCTCCCACCACGCCCACCTCACTCTGATCTCCTAGAGCCACCCAGGGCATCCATGAATTCACTCAAGGACTGGCGGTGCAAGGCTAGGAGGGATGCTGGGCAGGGAAGGGCATGTGGCGGAAACACCTGCTAGTCCTCTGGAAAGGGGTGACCTGCCCACCGCTGCCAAGCCAGGCCCTACCTGCGCCTGAGCACTGCTGGGACAGCAATGCCTTCCAGAGCCGCCACGTAGGCTTGGTGCCCAGCCAGTCCCCCGGTAGGTGTTTTCCTCCCCACACAGGCCCGAAACACCGCCCGGCCGGATTGTGGCATCCTGAAAAGCAGGTCTTGGCCATGATAGTTGGAGGAGTCGAACATT
The DNA here is from genome assembly GCF_009829155.1 of Mustela erminea. Lineage (NCBI taxonomy): Eukaryota > Metazoa > Chordata > Mammalia > Carnivora > Mustelidae > Mustela > Mustela erminea. The sequence goes on from NC_045614.1 coordinate 103,523,038, forward strand.
TTGAAGCCATTCTTATTGTGGTCATCTCCAAACAGGTCCCTGAAAGCAACCACAGGCAGACCCGCCTTTCATCTGGGCTTGCCACCACTACTCAGGGGCTGCTTGCTTGTTCATGGCTCTGACACCAGGAACCAAGAGTGAGGACCTTCAGGCACTGGACCGTTGACCTGACATAAGCCCAACCACTCACTGTGCTGTTGTCAGGGGGAATCTGAGTAGAGCTATGACAGCAGCTACCCCAGAAAGAAGGTTCAAAGTGGCCACCAATCTTTGGGGGGAGGGGGGACTCATGGATGCTTGAGATTCTGAGGACAGGTCAGCCTTCTCTCCAGGAAAATGTGCATTGCCACGGGGTTCTTCCCCACATCACATCAGAGGGGAGGTGGGGGAGGAGGAGGGGAGGTGGAAGTGGGAAGTGGGGGCTGGTTGGGAATGAAGGGCCCTGTTGTCAGACTGTCTGGGTTCCTTCCAGATGTATATGAAAGTCCAGCCAACAGGATTCGCAGAGGGGCTAGATGCAGAATGCGAGAGAAAGACAGGCGTTCAAGATGACTCCTGAGGAAATGGGAAGTCTGGAGGTGCCACTCAGAGCAGCTGGGGAGGCTGAGGGAAGCAGGGCAGGCCAGCTACAGGCTTGTTTGGGCCGAGGAGCCTGTTAGAAATCCTAGTAGAAATGTCAAGCAGGCAGTTGTTCAAGATGGAAGGGTAGGATGAAGGCAGGCCGGAGGCTGTGTTTGGAAGCTGTCCACGTACAAAGGACTGTTAACGACATGGGGCTGGGGAATGTCAACAGGAGAGCAGGCTCAGGCGCAGGGTCTGGAGTGGAGCCCTGGAACACTCCGTGGTTACAAGCCAGGAAATGAGGAGCGGCTACCGATCTTGAGAGGAGAGCCAGGTGGGTGTGGCCCCGGAGCCAAGGGGACAAGTTCCTCCAGCAAGTGGGAGCTGTGGCCAGTGCTGCTGAAGGGTCAGGGAGATGTGGGCTGAGAAACAGCCACTAGACTTAGCACCACACACCCCCATAATCTTGCTCAGGGCAGGTCCGTCTGAGAAGGAAACATTAATAAAGCAAGACACAGAAGCGATAGTAAAGGAATGGCCTGATTAAGTGAAAATCTCTGAACTTTCCCGCAGCATTCCTTGGTTTGCTCTGGGTACGCTGAGGCACTGGGTGCTCTAGCTCAACTCATCACCCACCCCCCGTGATGAAGCCCCTGCCCTGGCTCACCTGGGCCTTGTCCAGCAGTCCATACACAGTGAAGATGTTGGTGTCCGGCCGGACCATGACGGCGTGGGATGGCATCTGTGCCAGATTGCAGGCTGCAAACTGGGACACCTCGGCCCGGGCCCCATTGGGACACAGCAGCTCATAGTCCTCTGACCTTAGCTGGGCAGCCCAGGGCTCAGAATTATGGCCTGAAGGGAAGGAGCAGAGGGACAGAGGAAGCGAGAGGCTGCTCTCCTCCTGGATCCCCAAATCCTTGACCATGTCTGGCCAGCTTCCCAACTCCATTCCCCAACTGCTCTGCTCCACTGCCAGGACCCAGGAGCCCAGAGGGGCTGCTAACACTGGTCAGAACCACTGTGGGTAGAGCACCTAGAATGATGCCGGCATTTTACAAGCACCTGCTCTAGCCTCAAGACAGTTAACAGCAAGGGAGTGTGACCACCCCCCATTGCACAGGTGGAAAAACTAAGACTCTTAATCAGTCCCAGGCAAAGAGCCCCATCTAGGTGTTCCAGGTCTTGGGCCTGGTATGACTTGGGTAGGGGCCCACAAAACTGTGTTTTAAACCAGCAACCTATTGAGGCTGAAGCAGGGGGTCACAAGGGATTCCTGAGAAACACTGCTCTTGGGAATCACATTAGTTTTGTGTCTTCAGGTACTGACTCAATATCCACCCTCTTCCCATTTCCAGAAGAATTCCACATGGGCCCTCAAGTAGAGATAAAAATAAAGGGCAAGGAGTGGCCTTGGGAGGTGGGGGCCTCTTGAAAGGGCCCCTCCCAAGCCTATCACAGGACTGCAGAGGGCTGCGGCCAAACAGGGCTCCTTGGCTCCTGTGAGTGCCCACAGCTCCCTCCTCCTGAAAGATCATCCCAAGTGTCCTCAATGGGAGCTGGGCATGGGTGAGGGGTGGTGGCAACAGGGCCTGGGAGCCCTCCCAGCCTGGGTGACCTTGACAGGCAGGGTGGGATCCAAGTTTTGAAATCCTGATCTTTTTTCCCTGCATGTCTTGCTTCTTCTCCACCAGTCTCCTTCTCCCCTTCAGACCACATTATGCCTTTCTGCACTGAGTTTTTGGAAAGAATTTCTCAGTGAGAAAAGACTGAGCCTCCAGCATTTGGGGTTTCAAAGCCTGCATGGAGGTACTGTACGGAGAAAGACCAGCAGGTGCTGAAGGCAAAGTGGAACAGGAGCAGGGAGGGGAGTGAGGCACGCTTAGAGGGCCCCACACCCTTACAGGACCCAGGTGTGGGCTCGGGGGGGGGGGCTGGGGCATACAGTTTGAGGGTGCTTTTTCCCAGGTGGGGCCCAGGAAGGTGACTGCAGAGAAAAAGCCACCCATGTGATGGGAATGGGCGCATGCCCTGCCTGGCATGGCCTACCAGCTGCAGTGATTTCCCTGCATGAGGAACTGACCCGCTCAGGACAGAAGCCTGGATGCTGATGTGGGCTGAGGACCCCGCCACTCCCACCACACACCTTGGTGCTCCATCAGTGCCCCGGAAGGAATCTCTCCCCATTGACAGAGGTGGAGTTTCTGCCGTTTTGGTGGAATGGAGATTTGGTTTCTAAATTGGTCAAGAATGTCATGTGTCCTACACACCTGGACATGTGGACTGAGGTCTGTTCTGAGAGGACCTTGGAGTCCCTGGGGTCCCCCATGGTCAGAGCCTTCTAGCCTCGGTCTTCCCCAGCTGCTGTTCTGCCCCAATCCTAGCAGGACCCCCGGCCTGGACCATGCTGTAGATGGGGAACAGCTCTTGGGAGGATCCAGCGCCGCTCTGGCCCCAGCCTCCTCACCTCTGCCCAGTTACATACCATTTGTGTTTTCGAAGACAGTCGTGTGCTTGACAAAGGCGACGTCCCCTGCATTCTCAGCCAGGCACCTGCCATGGGAGAGGCCAAGGCCAGTGCTGGCAGGAAGGCCTGGCCTCTGCAATGGCCCTAGGAATCCCCTACCCCCAGGTGGCCGTGGTACCTGAAGGCGCCGCTGTAGCCGTAGTACCTCTCCTGGCTGTTGCCCACGCACTTGTTTCGGCCCTGCTCATCCCCCACACAGAGCGCGCACAGTGGGGATGGGTAATTCTTGGCGTTGTTCACAGGCACACAGCTGGCGCTGAAGAACTCGCTCACAGCTGGGGCGGGGGTCGGGGGAGGGCTGAGTCGAGGGGCCAGCAGAGGGAAGGGCAGCAGGGATGGGAGGGCCTCCCCTGCCCCCAGGTCTGCCCACTCTGCCTGCCCTTGTGTTTCCAGGGTATCCATCAGCTCCACCCCAGCTCAGAGGGGCGCATCTCCTCCTGTGAGCACTGCAGGGATCAGGGAACTACAGAGGCTGTCCAGATATAGGAACCCCATGCACCACTTCTGGGTTAGCAGTCACCCAGGCTTCCCTTGGACTCTCTCAGGGATGGGGAACTCACTACCTCATAAGCTCTTCTGTTCCAGTCAGGCCAACTGCCCAGCTGTAGAGGAGTGGGAGCAGCCAACCCTAACACTCCGTGTATGCTTGTGGAGGTGGATTAAGAAAAAATGTGGTTTTTTCCTGAGGTGCCAGACGGGACAGAGGTGTGTGCACAGTCAGCCCAGGATCTTGCCAGCTTCCTACTGCCTTCCTTTCCCCATGACTGTATGTGATTTAACACATGGGGGGGGGGCTGGTTATGGCATATGGTAGCTGCTTGGTAAATGTGTCTTCTTCAGCACTTACACAGATGGCTGGCCACTTTCCATAAAGGTCCCCCAGACACCCAGTGGCTGCCAGGATATGGGGACAGCCCCATGACTGGACAGTGACCCAGCCAGGCCCAGTGCCCAGGCACGCCACCTGTTCCTCATGCCTGCTCGAGCCAGTCCCCCTCTGGGTAAGTGGCAGGGGCACCATGGCACCCCGCATAGAACCAAACAGACCCCCCGCAGATGGTTACGAGTGTGGCCAACAATATTTCCCAACCTTCCCAAGAGAACGGGGCACATCAAGGATGAAAAGAAAATCTCTCTGAGCTGCTCTGTGGGCTCCTGCTGGGAGACAGCTCCCAGACCCTCAGACACCCCCACCCTACCCCCGCCAAGGAGTTCGCACATGTGCATCCCTGCAGAGGGCAGTACCTGTGAGGACGTCACAGTCCTTGGGCCGGATGAAGCCCCTCTGCACCAGGGCGCCCACGGGGATGTCCCAGCCCGCGGGGCTGTGGAACGCAGAGTGGCAGGAGCGTTTGCCTCGGAGCTCGTCCAGGGTGAAGGCGTAGGAGCTGTTCCGCTTTACCACAGCCACCACGAAGTAGGAGTTGCTACTGTCCTCCGCTGTGGGGAGGAGATGCCAGTGAGGCCTCTCACCTGTGCATTCCTGGCCTGGCCAGGAAAGACCCTGGGGCCGGTCCCCGGGACCTTCAACCCACTCCCTAGGGTGCCTGCTGCCTCAAGCTATGGTCGACCCCATGCACCTCTCCCCGCTTAGTGTCCCAGCCCCACGGGCACACCCAGCAGTGGGATCCCTGCTTGCCCCCCAACCAAGGCTGAGAAGCAGCCCTTGGCTCCACTTTTCAGAGTTCTGACTCCCCCAACCTGTGCCCCATCATTCCTCACCCGAAGGGATTTTTCTTTCCTTACACCCAGGTGGTGTTTTTCTCACTTCCTGGGAGAAAGGTGGAGGCACGGCTGAGGGCCACTGAAGCATTTTTCCTAAGCCCAGAGACTTCACATCCAAGTGAAAGGACCTGAAGTCACCACTTAGGAGGACAGAGCACCAAGGCCCCAGCGCAGGCCACTGGAAGGGGGCGGTGCTCCAGGGCCATCTTCTATGAGCCCCAGTGGGTAGGCGGGAAAGGCAGAGGAGGCCCTCTCATTGAGGGGGTGGCAAACACTCCACCTGTTTTTGTACGACCTGGCTTAGCCGTATGAAACACTTTTTGTATTTTTAAAAGGTTGTAAAAAAAGTAATAATAAAAAACTCCAAAACCACCAATGAACCCGTGGCCTGCAAAGTCTAACATGTTTACTCTCTGACCTCTTACAGGAAGGTTGCCCACACCTGCCAGGCTTTTAATGATTCGATGGGGAAACTGAGGCCTGAGGCAGGAGGGCTTGCCTGTGACAGAAAGCAACCCATCCCAGAGAAAGACCATAAAGGGGAGCTTGGGAAAAGGGCCCAGGGGTGAGGGGGAGACTGATGATATCCAGAAAAACTCTCAGCTGCCTCCTAGCAGTGAATGGGGCCGGGCCCCTATACTCACGGGCATAGTGCTCCCCCGCCGCTGGGACTAGGCCGTGTTTCTTTCCTGCTGTGTAGATGTCTTCGCCCTTCAGGGTCACTGCATCGATTTGCCCATTCTGAAAGGGGACAAGAAAGAGCGACTGGGCAGGGGAAGTGTCGGGACCTGACAGAGGTGCTAGGGTTGGGTCTCTCGGGCTCTCCCCCCTGGGGACCGCCTTCCCCTTCCTTGTGGGATGTGTGGGACAGAAAGGGGTTTGGAAGACCAGAGACGGGAAAGTAGCTGGCACTAGCACTCCATCCTTGGGGGGTTGCTGCTCCTGTTGTCAGAACTGTGCACGATCCCCGCCCTCCCCAGAGACTGCAGCCCGCAGACGCCTGGGGTGCCATGCTGTATCCCCCCGCCCCCGGCCAAGGGCTGGCCCACCACACAAGCCAGTACGTATTTGCTAAATGCTGATGCGAGTACATGAAGGAGCCAGGCCTCAAGAGACAGAAGTTTCGTGGTTAAAGCTCTGCCCCAAGGAGCAGGAAGGGCCCAGGACCCTCTCCTCTCCACCTGTCTGAAGCCCCCTGGTCTCCCCCGTCCACCCTTTCTTGCCCATTCTGAAGCCTCTGGACAAGTTGCCCCTTGGACCTAAATAGGGGTTAATAAGCGAGACACAGTAGTGCGACAAACCCCAAGGGAAAAAAAGGGGTGGGACAGGGGGAGAGAGGGGACACCTCCCTCCCAGAAGGCGCCCCAGGCCATTCGGGCCCAGAAGCATGAAGCTGTGATGCTGGAGTAACAGGCAGTGGCCTTAATTTCTGAGCCCAGAGCATCCACCTCTGGGGGCCCTCTCTTCCCCCGACCCAGGCCTCCAAGCCACTGTGGGGGCAGGGTGGACCCCAGTCCGGCTGACAGCCCTCTTCCGTGGACCACTGTGGCTGGGAAGCACATGGGAGTCAGAGATCCACTGGACACCACCCCGAAAGCCTGAGAATGAAGCATTTCTGAGTCTCTTGCTGGGGTTCTCAAGGAACCACCCAGTCTGCTCCTTTTCTGATGGACACTCCCTTGGCCCTGTTTGAGACAGAGCAAAGGCTCTTGCCCATAGGGAGCTGAAACCTCTCCTCCTGCCTCTCCCTGTTTTCTAGCCCATGCCCTCCCCCTCCCCCACAGGACAGCCTGCCCTCCCCCTCCATTCTCCCCTTCCTCCATTCCAGCTGAGCACCCCTCCCTCAGCACTACCTGTGGTCAGGGTCAGGGCAGCCTCCTTGGGGCCCTGGGGCAAGGGGCTCCCCACCCTGAGCTGGGTGACTGTGAGCAGGTGGCTTCTCCAACCTCTGCCAGCTTCAGGTTCCCGGCAGTGGTCACACCCACCCCGTGCTGCTGGGAGGGTTAAGGGAAGGGGTCCACGCAAATCTTGGCACAGTGTACGGCACATGGCACTCGCATGCTTGTGAGGCCGTCCTCTATCGTGATCCTGGCCTCCTGTTATTTCTGTCCACTCTTCTCTTCTTGGTCTCTAAGTCAATGGGGGGCAGTGTGGACACTTCCAAGGGGCAATGGTCTGGCCTGTGCTCAGGGATTGCCCTGAGAAGGGCTCCTCATCGTAAGCCCACAGGCCCCACATACTCGCTCATAAAAAAGAGGCGGGAGGCGGCAGGGGGCTCCTGGGTAGTGCAGTCGGTTCAGTGTCCCACTCTTGGTTTTGGCTCAGGTCATGATGTCAGGGTCCTGAGATCGAGCCCCATGTTGGGCTTAGCACAGAGACTGCTTGAGACATTCCCCCTCTCCCTCTACCCCTCCTCCTGCTCGTTTGCCCTTTCTCTCTAAAAATAAGTAAATAAAATCTTTAAAAAATTGAATGAGAATGGAGGAGTCCAGGAACCAGGCTGCCGCTGTGACCACTGTAGCCACCTTGCCTGCGGGGGCCCGGGGCCCCCTCCAAGCTCTGGCCTCAGTCTCCAGTCAGAGAAGCACAGCAGGGCAGGGCCCTTACCTGTGGCTGCAGAGCCGATCAGCAGGTGCCACAGACCATGTAATGGGCCATGACAAGCTTAGCAGAAAGGCCTAGGATGGAGTACTATGGAAACTACCAGGCACACTGTACTTAGTGAGGGTCGGTAGTGTTTCGTTTCATGCCTCTCTACTGAAGGTCACAGGACAAGCAATGTCTTGCTGGGCCCCTCTCCAGATGTTCCTTCTGCTCTCAGCTCCCCCACTCAGCGAGGAAGGGTTCCCGGGATCCTGAAAGGAAACAGCCCCCCTCCCCCACCCTCCTCCCCTGAAGTGGGGTGGCTGGTCCCTGCCAGTCCTTCCTCCCTTTTCTGAGGCTGGCACAGAAGACCGCCTATGCTTCAGACCGGGTGGTGCACGGCAAGGGCTGGGAAGGACCATCCTGGGCACAGCCATGGCCTGGCCCCACAGCCCACTCTGCGACCCTGGGCACGGCCCCCACCTGGATCCATTCCATGCAGTGCTGGGGAGACTCGGCCGACACACACTGGATCTCTGGCTTGAGCCTCTGCCGGCTGAAGGCCACAGCCATGTCTCCACACTTCTGGATCTCGGGAGTGGACAGCACACACCAGCGCAGATAATGAGGCAGCCCTGTGTATGTGTGTGAGCTTGTGGTCACCACCACACTCACCCGCTTCAGGGGCTGTCCCCGAGTGTGGCCTGTGGGGTGGAGTCATGGGGGCTTATACCTCAGTAGGGAGAGCTTGTAGTCAGGCCCAAGGGAAACTCTGGTTCTTTCCCTCATTAGCTATGAGAAGTAAGTTATTTTACCCTCTGATTCGGTTTCTTCTCACAGAAAGGGGGTAACAGTGCCTCTTTCACTGGGCTGTGAGGAGGCCTGAGGGGAGATCATGGCTGTCGTGTGTCTGAGTAGCACACTGTCTCCCTGACTATAGGGGGCAGAAGGCAGAAAGCCCACAGTAGACTAACAATGGTCCAGTCAACAGACAACGCCCGAGCCAGGGCCTTGGCCATGGGGTGGGCAGGAGGCGGCATGAGGCACTGAGGAGAGAGCCATGTTGGGACTTGGTGACTTCACTGTGGATAGGCAGGGAGATGCTTCCAAGACACGGCCTGATGGTCTGGATCCTACCCCTTGGAGCTGATGGGGCATCCAGGATACAGCAGGCCAACCATCTCCAGAGAAGCTTCCTCTCCAAACCCCTAGAGGCAGGGAGGTGGAGGCCAAGGGACACAGCCTCTGGGGTGAGTGTCCTTTCCCAGCTGCCTCTCCAGAAAGCACTGCATGCCTGTGGTCAGGCTGGGCTGGAGCTTGTGGGACAGGGGACAGGTGGACTTACGGTTGGGGTCACAGAGGAGGCCCTTCATGGCGTGCAGGTACTCCTGGCCCAGCCAGGCCTCATAGGTCTGTGTGGCGATGGGCACCAGCTCGGAGGTGGAGTCTTTGAAGAGCAGATCCTTCCGGCCATAGGCCTTGGAGCTGAACATCTGGAAGCTGCTGCTCTCATGGTTGAAGAGACGCTGTGTGTCGGGGACAGGAGAGGGGGCTGGGGAGGCGTGGCCAGTGGGGAGGGCAGCATGCCCCTTCCTCTCAAATCAGCCTGTGGCTCCTCTGGCCAGGCACCCCCACCCACATCCTCTGCGCACCCCCAGTGCACTCTTGCCTTGTCACACCGAGGGCCCAGGGTTGGAATGGGACTGAGGATGTGGGATGGGGCTGGCTATGGTGGCACAGGTTGGGGGCAAACGTACCTAGAGCTTGAGTGCCCAGGGGTTGTTAAGTATCACCTTAACACTATTCACATTTAATTAATGGTGTCTTTTGACATTTGTTAGCTTTGTCGTTTTGTTCATGGGCTCATAGACTCTGGGTTTACTTCTAAGAGCCACAAACATGAGCAGCTCTCTTGGAAGGGTGCCTGGGTCCCCGGTCTGCCTCTCTGGCTAGCCCTCCTTGCTCCTGCCTCTGGCTGCCAGCTCACACCCTTGGTCCCCCCTTCACACTAAGGCTGGACACTACAGAGACCTCCCTAGCTGTGGTCTGGCCCAGGGTGGGTCTCTGAGTCCTGCCCCCTCTTGGCCTGGCTGGCCAGCCCAGTGATGGCTCTAGCTGAGCTTCTACCCTGCGAAGAGACAAGGAGGTTCGGTACCATCTGGAAAGCCATGCAAGGGTGGGGGGGTGCCCTGAACTCACCTGGCCTTCATTGAGCAGCCGGAACATGAGGCTCCCGTCTGCATCCGCCCGGATGACCACGGCATGAGCAGGTACCCGGGCCAGGTGACATCGCCTCCACTCGGTGACATCAGCTCGGCTGCCATCCCGGCACAGCAGCTCAAAGTCCCGGGACAGCAGTGCCTGGCCCCAGGAGGGAAGAGTTTTCCCTGGGAAGATGGAAAGGCTGTGGTGAGCCAACTTCTGTCCTCGGCGGAGTTATGGGAAGGGCCTCAGAAAGGCCCAGGAAAGGGTGGGGAGGGCCACAGACTCACGGTGAAAACAAACTCTTGTAGGAGGTGAAGACCAGAGCTGGGAATGACAAGGAGCTTGGGGACTGCATTCCACAAGGCCAGGTATCTCAAGAGACTGTCATTATTGACTTGCATTTCCAAACCCTCACCAAAGCTTGTATTGGCTTAGACTTATGTGGCTTAGAGGTATGTGATGGTAATACGGCACGTGTAAACAGGCCTGTTCATTAACGGTAAGACTAAGAGACTCAGGGGAGCTTAGGGAGAGAGAAATGTTGCCAGGAGGTCCCTGCTGCCCTTGGACACTCAATTCGACTCTGAGCAGGTGGCAGGGGCCACTGCGGGAACAGAGCCAGACAGAATGGACCAATGGTAGCCCAAGAGAAAACGGTAGTTTTCTCCAAAGCTTTGCCCATGCATTAATCCAGTTATTACTCTATTTGTGCTTCAGGATATTTACTCCATGTTGTTTTTTCTATTTTCTAACCATTTCTAACACAGTTAAGGTATCCGATAGGCAATCTTGTATCCTGCTACCCCCCCACTTTTTTTTTTTTTTAAAGATTTATTTATTTATTTGACAGACAGAGATCACAAGTAGGCAGAGAGACAGGCAGAGAGAGAGATGGGGGAAGGGAGGCAGGCTCCCTGCTGAGCAGAGAGCCCGATGTGGGGCTCGATCCCAGGACCCTCAGATCATGACCTGAGCCGAAGGCAGAAGCTTAACCCACTAAGCCACCCACGGCTGCTCCTACTACTTTTTAAAAAGGTTTATTTGAGAGACAGAGAGAGAGAAGGGGGAAGGGCAGAGGGAGAGAATCCCAAGTGGACTCCCTGAGCACGGAGCCTGAGAGAAGGCTCTATCTCATGACCCATGAAATTATCTTCTGAGCCAAAATGATGAGTCAAACACACAACTCAATGAGCCACCCAGGGGCCCCACTACTTTTTTTTTTTTTTAAAGAAATGATTTAAGTAATCTCTACACACAATGTGAGGCTTGAACTCATGACCCCAGACCAAGAGTTGCACACTCCACCAACTGAGCCAGCCAGGAGCCCCTTGCACCCTACTTTTTTTTTTCACTTGTCGTTTTAAAGTATTTTTCCCACCCTTTTGGAAATTTTCCGTAAAACTCATTTATAATAGAAATCCAGACTTATTTGAAAGAGTGACTATGGACACCAGATAGGAATATTAAGAAGTCTAATTTTAGAACTGTAACTCAACAGATGGTCTTATAGAACAACATTTTTAAGACTTTTAAAATTTTCAAATGAGGAGGATAAGCCTCTACTAGGAAATAGAAAGGGTAAAAATAATTTGTGGGGTCATGAAAACTCTTCACTCCCAAACCCCAAAATTGAGAGTTATAGTTTGGAAGCCTCCACAGAGGTCAAGTTTAAGGTCTGTGTGATGGTTTCAAGCCTTCTTAGCAATCACTCTGTGTCATTCTCGCCTCCCTCCCCAGCTCTCTACTTTTCATCTGCTGCAAAGCCTTTGTATGGAGCTCTGGGGATGGTCTGGCCTTCCCCCATGACACAAATGCACCGTTTAGGTATTGCAATCTGCCACTCCTGTTCTTCAGTTGGAATGTCAATTCCCATTTTTGCTCTTACCAATCTTTTGCATAAAATTTTAAAAATTATCTCCTTACACTTCCTTAAATTATCAACATTTTATCCTATTTAATTAATTAAAATTTTAAAAGATTTTATCTGTCAGATAAAGAGGGAGCATGCGCACAAGCTGGGGAAGGAGCAGTGGGAGAGGGAGAAGCAGGCTCGCTCTCTCGGAGCAAGGAGCCCAATGCAGGACTTGATCCCAGGCCCCTCGGATCATGACTGGAGCTGAAATCAAGAGCTGAATGCTTAACCAACTAAGCCATCCAGGCACCCCTACCATCAACATTTAAAAAAAGCTGATTTTAGGGGCACCTGGGTGGCTCAGTTGGTTAAGCATCTGACTCTCGATTTCAGCTCAGGTCATGGTCTTGGGGGCACAGATCTAGCCCTGCACTGGGTTCTGTACTCAGTGGGAGTCTGCTTGAGATTCTTTCTCTCCCTCTTCCTCTGCCTCCACCACCCCCCTTAATATAAATAAATAAATAAATAAATGTTAAAAACAGCGAATTTCAACCCCATACACCCCTATTCTTTCTCCAACTTTGACATTTTCCCCTGTTTGATCTTGAGGCCCAAGTCCCGGCTGCCCATTTCCTCCATCATCTTGCCCTGGACATAATCCTATGTGCTTCCTTCTTTTTCAAATCATTTCTCTTTTTCAAATCTGGTTTATCTTGTTTGCCTTCTTGAATGTCAGACCACATGACAGACCTTCTGCTTTTAAAGGTAAAGGTTATGATAAAAAAAAAAAAAAAGACAATGATCAGACATTATTGAACAGGCAAAACTAGAGAGACAAGTGTGACTGGTGAATGCCAGAAGGGGGCATCAAGGAACTTACAGGGTGGAAGATTAGTCACAATCACTATCTTGACTGCAGTGGTAATTATGCACCTGTGGTTATACCACTGTATAGCCTGTACTTCAAAGGGTGCATTTTGTTGCATGAAAATTGTTATCTCAACTTAAATAAAGGATTCTTATGCGAATCCAAATTGGGGCATGTTCTATAAAGTAACCAGCCTGACTCTTCAAACATGTCAATGCCACAAAAACAAAGGAAGATTGAAAACTGCTCAGCAGTTACAGGAAACTAAAAAGACCTACAACTAACTACCGTGTAAGATCACAGATTAGGTCCTGGACCTGAAAAAAATTGCTACAACGGAAAGAATACAACTAACTACCGTGTAAGATCACAGATTAGGTCCTGGACCTGAAAAAAATTGCTACAACGGAAAGAATTGGGACCAGTAGTCAATCTGGACTATGTGCTATAGATTAGATAATGGTATTGAGTCAATGTTACAATTACTGAATTTGGTAACTGTGCTGTGGCTAGGCCCACATCTCCTTGTTTTTAAGAGATACGCACGAAAATATTAAAGGGCATGAGCAGGCAAATGTATTCTCAAAGATAGAATACATATGAATATAGAAAGAATGATAAATCCAACGTGTTAAATGCTTCAAGTTGGAATCTGGGTAAAAAAGATAAACGTGGGTGGGAGGATGCCTGGGTGGCTCAGCTGGGTTAGCATCTGTCTCTTATTTTGGCTCAGGTCACAATCTCAGGATCGAGCGCAGGCTCTGGGCTTAGTGGGGAGTCTGCTTGAGATTCTCTCCCTCTCCCTCTGCCCCTCCCCTACTCTCTCTAAAATCAATCAATCTTTGGAAAAAATGGGAATTCTCTGAATTATTCTTGCAACTTTTCTAAAGCTCAATTATTGCAAAATTAAAAAAAAAAACCTAAATGACGATAAATGGATCTACATAGAACACTAACCCCATTTACCATTATCTTCTTACGGATTAGAAATGGACGGCTTCTCCAGATAACGGGAGGAGGAAGGGTAGATAAGGATTCATACAGAGACTTGCACAACTAGGACCCAGTCTTAAAGTGGAAGCCAATGCCAGACACAAACCAGAGCAGGGCAGCCATGTCTACCAGCCCCCCTCGCCCCACGGAGCCATTTGAACTCCGCTCAGAACACCCACCTCTTCCTTCCAGGGACAACTACAAGGCCCGAGATGCTGCTCCCTGGGGCTGACCCCTCCCACTCACCATCCGTGTTCTCCAGCACCGTGCTGTGTTTCACGAAGGCCACATCCCCAGCCCCTTCTGCCAGGCACCTGTGGGAAGAAACTGTGAGCCTGGGCGGGGCTGAGCTCCTCTGCCCTCTGGGAGGCATGTTCTGGAATGGAGGGGTCTGTCTGGTGGGCCCATTTGGGGCCCCAGCCAGCTCTCTAGGTGGAAATACTGAGGCCAAGATGCTTAGAGGGGCTCTGCAATCTTCCATTCCAAGCTCTGCTGAATATGGACCCTCATCTGTGGACAGAGGCAGCTGTCCCACAGCTGCTGGGGACTCCTTCTGGCCCCATGGACGGCTTACCCAAAGTACCAGCTCTAATCAGGTGCAGAGCTGAGGCCAGCCCCAAGGACCAAGACATCAGGGTCCCTGCCACATTTTTCCATGCTTCCCACCCTCCCTGCTGGTCTGAGGCACCAGAATGGGGACCTGAAAGTGGCAAAAGGCTGTTTTTGCCATTTTCTTCTAAGACCTCATCTCTAAAAATACCAAACATGTTGACTTTGTGAGCAAACCCAGCCTGGCGTATTCCAGTTGGACGTTTTTAAACTAAGGAGGCACATGAACTATATAAAGGGCCCTTTGAGGAGATGCAGCCAACGGGCCACTCCCCTGGGGCCTTCGCAGTGCCCTGCTGTTTTCCACCCTCCCGTGGCCTCCGGGGCCCCCACTCTGCTCCTCACCGCCCCCCATGCCCTCTCACCGGAAGGCCCCGCTGTAGTCGTAGTATCTCTCCAGGTGGCTCTTGTCACACACCCCCTCCCCAGCAGCGTTGCCCCGGCACAGGCGACAGAGGGACTCCGAGTAGCTCGTTTCTCCTGCCCCGGGCACACAGCTACCCCCAAAATAGTCGCTGACAGCTGTGGGGAGGAGGAGGGATAGGGAGGCCCGTCAGCCACCCACCAGCCCCCCAGGACGGCTCACCCTCCCTCAGGCTGCAGTGGGGCTGGGCCCCCAGGGATGTGCCGGCCCTTCCGAGCTTCAGTCTGAGCAAAAAACGGGGGGAATGGGACAGGCCAGTGATTCCCAAACTGGGGCCACAAAAGCAGCAAGGGGCGTTGGAGAAAGTAAACAGTTATCTCCAAACCACTACATAGAACAACTCTTGCGTACATACTGCTCCCACTGCAGGTTTCGCTTCTAGTCATTTATACGTAATCGATGAAAGTGGGGGAGAAAAGAAATTATGACGTAATGCCTACAATTTCATAGACAAATCTTTTCAAAACAGGTGGAGGGGTATGGGCAGGAAGGCCTCAATGGGGAAGTGGTCAGATCTGCGTAGTCCTGGGGCCCTTGCCAGCGCTGTGATCCAGCGTCCACCCTGTGCACAACCATTCGTCCTGTACGCTGAGTCTCCTCAGTGTCACATAAGGTGAGGACTCTGGTGCACCAGCCCGCTAGATCCAGCTCTGCCCCAGTGGGCTGCCTTTCCTGGTTTTCTTTTGGCATCATCCCAGGGGAGTGGAACTTCAATACATGCGCCAACTGGCTGCCAGACCACCCGTCCCCGGCCACTGTCTGAGAGGACCGGGCCTCCATGCTTCCACGGGTCGCGCTGGTTGACATGGTAGCTGAAGCTGCTGGGGGCAGTGTATGATGTGTCCATGCACAGGCGCGTGCTGCACGGGCTCGTGCATGTGTGCGCACACAGCAGTTTTGTGTGCAGGTGCGTGCATGTGCCCACAACCAACAGCAAGGTGCCCCCAAGGGGCATGAAGTCGAGCTCATAAATAACAGCAGCTCCATGCAGCGAGGATGTACGTGGGGACACACATCACATGGAAATGTCCTCTGAGCTCTTGCAGCCCTGGCAGCACCACAGCCTGAGACTCTGCATTGACCTGTTTGACAGATGGGGCACTGAAGTTCAACAGGGCAGAGTCCCGTACTTGAAGGCGGCTATGCTGGGAAGGGCCGACATGTACTACTCTCTGACAGCAAAGTCTGGGCTCTCCCGCGACTCTCCCACCAACTCCCAGCCCCTGAATTACTGGTCACGGAGGGGACAAACCAGGAGGCAGCACTCGTGGACGAACTGTTGGGGGTGTGAGTATGACCCCTCAGAGGGCAGTTCACAAATGTGGCTGTCAGAGGTCAGTGGCCACATCACGGTTTGGAGCACCCTGTGGACAGACTGTCAGAGTGGGGTGGCCAAGAGAAGCCCAAAGCAGGACAAGCAGGAGATGAGCCCTGGCCCCTGGGCTAACGGCTGGGGACTCCAGCCAGGCACATGGGGCTTCAGCTCACTCACCCAGCGTGTGTTATTCTTGACAACCCCTCTCGGATCCCTCTCAACTCTCACTGGAGAACGTTCTAGCGGCAGGACACCCCTCTTCTCACTGTAAGTTAATCAACTGGGGAGCTGTAGGTCTCTCCCCAGTTGTGAGCTTTCTGGGTGCAAGCTGGCAGCTTGTTTGGGGTCCTGAAAAAAGTTTCTCATCTGTCTGAGGACGTGTTTCTGGAAAAGGGGACCTGCACAGGTCTGCAGCAGGTGAGAGCTGCTCCCTGGGCATCACCCGCTCCCAGCTGTGGGTGGGCCTGTGCTTGGCTGTGTCCTAGGGTCCTGGGAAGAGCAAGCGAGGGTCATGTATCAACTACCCCCAAGAGCTGCTCCACCAGAGCTTTAATTGTGACTGCCCCAGGCTGGCCAACACTAATGAGGAAGGGGTGACACCACCACCTGGGGGTCGGGGAGGCTCTGGAGGAGGTGCGATGGTGCTGCTCCTTAATTATGGGAGCCCAAGGGAGGTCACCCATCAAGAGAAGTCAGGGCAGTGGCCAGGAAGGAGACCCAGTGCCCCTGCAGGGGAAGCCCCTGCCGGGCCCAAAGCCCTTACCCTTGAGCACGTCACAACCCATGACAGACAGGCGACCGCTCTCCACCAGGTAGCCCACCGGCACGTTCCAGCCCACCGTCCTGTTGATGCCCGTGTGACAAGACTTCACACCTCTCAAGGTGTTGATGGTCACGTGGGAGCCCCTCTTGACCACAGCGACAGCGTAATAGGAGGTACCGACCTCTAGGAGGGGGGACAGGAGAAGAGTGAGGGTGGCAGGGGAGAAGCCACGAGAGGGGCTGAACGCAGGTGGGAAGGCTGTGGGAGACGGGTGTGTATGCATGGACATATGTGTGCCCAGCTACCTGGGCATGTGTGCACATGCATCCAAGTGTGCAGAGATGTACACAAGCGTGTGTACACGGGCTTCCCGGCTGCTGGGAGCGCAAGTGGGTACAATCCACGTTTCAGCATGAGCCCCAGCCCCCTCCTGTCTGACGTGGCAGGACACCATTCCCAGAGGCTCACTCCTCTCCTTTCCTTGCCGTCAGCGGGCATTTGGCTAAGTCTCCATCTGTCAGTGGGGCCCTGTAGCCACACAGAAAGCAGCAGCAGCCTCAAGTCTTGTGTTCTCCCAAGTCCAGGCCCCCCGGGGGAACGCAGAGGGAGGGAGGGGGTGCTATCGTGGTTATGGGGGCAGAGTGGTGGGAGGAGCATGTGGGACAGGCAGGACCGGCAGGACCTTCACCTCATTAGGTGCTGAGAATGTAGAGAGGAGAAGGGAGGGGGAAAGGGGAGGGAGAGGGGGAGAGAGAATAGATGAAACTATCAATATTCCAAATCACTCAGAACCGTGAATGGGTTGTATGTGGGTGGGCAGCCCCGCAAAAGATTCCCCTGGGTCAAATGTGGCCCACAACAGGCCATTCAGGCAGGACAGGGATGACTCATCCACGGGGACTGATGACCAGAGGCATCACATCCTCCCTCCCCCCAGTCTCCCCGCCCCGCCACTACCCTGTAAGGTGGGATGGCCACAGTCAGAATGAGTGTGGACTTCTAGAAAACAAAGCCAGTGCTATTTCTTGCACAGCTGAGCTAACGTCCTGCCAACCTAGGGAGCCTGGCCCGTCCCCTTCCTCTGATGGACCCACCATGCCCTCTCTTTCTGATTCCTGGAACATACCAAATTCTGTCCCGCCTGGGACCCTCATCAGGGTTCAGCTGCAAGGTCACCTCAGAGAAGTGAGGTGCCTTCCTGTCTGCTCTGTTTCAGTAGGTTCCCCCACATTCCTTCCCTTCCTCCTGGGGCCTTGACTTCCTCCACAGCACCTCCCACACTGGTAACTACGCTTCTTTGTGTTTATTTGTTCGCTACTGGACTCCTGCTCTCTGCGGGCAGGAATTGGCTCTTTTGCTTGTGACTCTGTGCTCATGACTGGTAAGCAGCAGTGGCTCAAAGTGTGAATTAATTAAAGAGGGCCACTGAGGCAGGGCAGTTCCTGGCTTCTGAGTGGAAAGGCTGGCTGGGTAGACTGCGTCCTGTGTCATCTGATGGTCATCAGTTCACCAAGCAGCCCAGTGAGGCCCTGTGCCAGGTTACCAGGTACCAGCAGCTTTACAGAGAGGAGCACCAGGCCCTTCCTCAAGGGACTCACTGCAGTGGGACAGAAACAAAAAAGCAGGGAGAACAGGATCTTAACAGTGTTGAGTCAGAGCTCCGGGAAAGCAGGAAAGAGAAGCCCTTTCAGGGGAGCTCTCAGGGGTGACAGCAAGCTGGGCTGTGACAGGGGCTAGTCATCTGGACAACAGAGATGGGGGACGGAGCTCCAAAGGGCAGGCTGAATTAGAGGCATGTGTTTGGTGAGGTTGGTGAGGTGAGGGACTGGGGGAAAGGAACTCCTATTTCTAAGCACACACCACAGGTCAGGTGTGCCCATGCTGACTCATCTGGTCTGTGTGACAGGAAAGTGTCACTGTCCCCATTTTCCAGTCAGGGAAGGAGGGCTGTTCAAAGTCACAGAGGCTCACAGGAATGAGCAGAACTGGGATGCGTTCTTCCTTCGTTGGGCTCTCAGGTCCTAATCAACTCCTCAGCCCTATTCCTCCTCCACGTTGCTTCTGACAGGGCCGCTGAAGTTCGGCCCAACTTTGGCAAGACATGGGGCAGCCCCTCATTGAGAGCT
This sequence comes from Mustela erminea, assembly GCF_009829155.1. Classification (NCBI taxonomy): domain Eukaryota; kingdom Metazoa; phylum Chordata; class Mammalia; order Carnivora; family Mustelidae; genus Mustela; species Mustela erminea. The sequence goes on from NC_045614.1 coordinate 103,541,589, forward strand.
TGTGGGTGCAAGTTACAGGGGTGATGGGCTCCCCACAGGGAAGAATGGACTCTGGTCAGCCCAGTGTCTCTGGCAACCCTGCTCTGAGGGGGGTGTCAAGAGAGACTTAGCAGCGGGGGTCTCTGTAGGTTTGTCTGGCCTGGATCCCAGGACTGTTCTGGGGACAGGGCTCCTGACCAACTTGAGAGCTGTCGGGTTAGGCCAGGCGCAACAAGGACACACTGCAGAGAGACAGCCTCTTCTCCTCCCCGCCAGCCCAACACCCCCCACCCCCACCGCCCGCCCTCTGACCTTGATCATATACTTCGCCCACCACAGGCTTCAGGCCGTGCTCCTTCCCTGCCTCATAAATGGCTCCTCCATCCAAGGTGATGGCGTCAGCCTCCCGGGCCTGCTGGGAACATGCGGGGTCAGTGCAGGCTGGCCACCCTGGCCCGTTCAGCCAGGAGCTCAGGGGCATCCATTAGTCTGCCCAGGGCCCCCTGAAAAGCCACAGAGGTCCACACTGGTCCTGTCTGTCCGGCCCAGGAACCCTGCCCTGGGTTGGCCTCGTACCACCAGGGCCTAGAAGGCTTACCCTTTACCAGGTCCTAGGTGACAGCTCTCCTGGGCTGAGGGCTTGCCTTAATTATGTTATTTTAAAAATGATGGCTTCTAATGGCTTTCCATAGTTAAAAGAAAAATAAGGCCATACAAAATGGCACAGAGTAAAAAATCTCCCTCGTTTGCCTGTTTCTCAGCGCTGACTCCACTGTTAACCCGTTTCTCAGGTTTTCCAGGATGCAGACGGAGTCCCATAAATGCCCTCTTCATTTTTTCCCTTTTCATTTCAGACACAAATGGCAGTATGCTCTTGGTGTCCTGAGGTGCATGGTAAAATTCTAGTTCAGTGTAACTGCTTTCCTCACCATGGAGCCTAACTAAGCCCACAGCCCATGTGTGACTTGGATGAGGTCTGGGGAGAAATCAAGGGCCAAGCTGAAGTGAAAACCCAGGCTTCTGTCCACACCCCCGTCTTGCCACCGAAGTCCGAGCTCTGAGTAGCATCAGGGCTGGCTGAGCATATCTGCGGCCTAGCACTTCTTTGCAACCCCCCTTCACTCACCCAGGCCAGGCGGCGGGCGGCATTTCTCCTTCCTGAGAAACTGCACAAGCCTGATTCTGGAAAACCGCCCCTGGGCTCCCCCTGGTGGGGTGGGTAGTGTCCCCACTCTAGCAGGGGCCTGGTGGAAGGGAAACTCTGCCTCTTCCATACGTTCCCCTGCAGGGGCCCATCTCAGCCAGTGCCCTCCTCCCTGTGGCCTCCCAGGGGCTGGGCACTGGCAGGAAACAAGCCGGCCCTTGTTGCCTGGGGAACTCCAGAGAGCCTCAGCCTGGCCCTGGCAGGGGAAGTCAGCACCTTTCTCTGTGAATGATGCTGTTGTGCGCTCCCTTCTGAGTCAGAGACCTCCTGTCTGGTGGAGTGAGGGGCTGGAACTCACCGCAATGAGCTGGATGCAGTGGTCCACTGAGGTGCCCTGGGTACACACGATGGGTGGCTGGATCCCGGCCTCTTGGAAGGCTTTGCTCATGTCACTGCATTTCTGCTGCTCTGGGTCTGAGGTGGTGCACCACCGCACTTCCATCCCGCTGAGCACTGGGGGCACGAACCCGTGAGGCCCAGAGGCCCAGCACCCCATCCACAGAGAGCATCCCCAGCCCCTGCCCCCGACCCCCCAGAAGCTGTGTGACCCCCTGAGCATGCATAGTCAGTCCCACGCAATAGCCCTGCCCTCCCACTGGGAGATCTGAGGCACAAAGAGGTGTCACAGACCACAGAGGTCCGTGCGTGTAGAGACATGCACCCCCGCACTTGGGACAGATGGGGTGGCTCAGGACCTGGAACTTTACAGAGGCCAAGGCAGGGGTGGGGGGTGCATCTCCTAGGGTAGCATCAGCTAGTCATAAGCCTGCTCACTGGCCTGGAGAGCAGCCTGCTGGGTGGAAAGAGGATGAGGAGTCCTGTTTGGTTCCATGACCAGGCAAGTTCCTGCCCCTGTTCTGGCCCCTCTGGGCCTCTGTGTCCTCCAACCAGAGGGCAGTAGGGTCTCTCACTCAGTGTTCCTTAGCCCTCCTCACCAACTGGGAATTGAGATGGGAGGTGGTGGCGGTGGGCCTCAAGGAGCCTGGCGGCCTACGGGAGCGTCTGTGATTACAAACCCACCCTCAGGCTCCCCTACCCCTGCCTAGAGGAAGCTGAGGAAATCAGCAGATTGAGCGCAAGTTTCTGCTCCTGGAGAAGGAGCTGGTGACTTTGGGCAACTTATTTGACCTCTCTGAACTTGCTTTGTCATCTGAGAGCACAGATAAGGAAAACCATCTTCTGTGCTGAAGACGACCTATGTAGAAAGCCAGGAGGCACAGGTCCTCAGTGGCCTTTTGCTTAGGTCCCTCCTCCCAGTGGGACCCTATTGGGTCCTGGCATCTGACCAGATCAGAGTCCCAAGAGAGCTCCCAGCCTGAGGGCCCAGCAAAGCGGGGCCGGATTTCCTTGGGGTGGATGCCTTTGCAGACCCAAGCTCCTCCATCCACCACTCATGTGGCCCAGCTCTGGGTCCCGTTCTGCGCCCCCAGTGACCAGGCCATCCTCTTGTGGCAGCCTGTCCTTCCCAACCCCACCCCAGGGGTCAAGACTGCAAATTCTTCCACAGCCTACCTTTTGTGACTCAACTCCCCCCAGCACCCTGTAGTGTGAAATGGCCTCCCCCTCTCCAGAGCCCCAGGACTGCCCCTTGGTAGGCCGGGCGGGCAACTGCAGAATTGGGACTGCAGTGGCGGGTCCAGTGTATTCGTTGAGATCAGAGTGGTGAGGCCGTCCAGTGTCCGGCGACCCTGCCAGCAGCTCCCCGAGGCCCAACCTCACCCCTCACTGCGCTGGTCCTGGCTGCCTTGGGAGGGGGCGGGGCAGACACGAAAGACCCAGAAGCACCTTCCTCCTCCTCGCACCTTGCAGGGCGCCCTGGGGCTGGCTCCCGGTCGCATCTTCCGCCCCTCCCTTCCAGTCCCTTAGAATCTTCTCTCGTGGGGGCTCGGGAGAAGCAAAGGGGCTCGGCCCCCAAACCTTGCATCCACGGCTATCAAACGCGTCCATCCTCCCAGCTCTCCTCCTGATCTTCTAAGGCTCTCCCCCCTCCACCCCTCCGACTGCTTCTCTCCTTGGCCAGTCAGAAGGCCCGCTTTTTCAAGGCCCATGTGAATGCCGTTTCCTCCAAGACGTCCCAGGCAGCTGAGGTCGGAGTTAGTTCCCTCGGCCGCCTTCAGCTGCGGCTGGCACCGTTTCAGGACACACTTCCCCTCCTGCTCCCAAGGCCAGGCGGCCGGACCTCACCTGTGCGCAGAGCGAGGAAGAGCCACAGGACCACGCTTCGGCCCCGCATGGCGCGGTCGGGAGCTAGCGTGGGGCCGGGTTGCGCGCGGGGGCGTCTAGCTCTAGGTCTAGCCGGGTCCGCAGCAGCCGGGGCTCTCCCCCTCCCTCCTCCTTAGCCCTGGCCTGTTCCTACTTAAGCGCGGCCGGGGCGTGCCTTGGCCGGGTCCACGCCCCTCGGGCACATCCGCCCACCCCAGGCCGGACACCTGGGAGGACCACGCGGGTCTTGGCGCGCTCTCTCTCTCTCTCTCTGGCGCCCCCTGCTGGAACCTCGGCCGCCCTTAGTGACCGAGTCTAGCCGCTGACACTCGGGGTCCCCGGTGTTCCTCTGTCCCTGAATGTCAGGTGCCTGTTGTCTGGGGGTCTGATTACCCCAGTTCACAGGCTGTTCTAGAGTGCTCTCCCCTCAACCATCCGCCCCTCTCCTTGTTCTAGAAGGATCCGTAATATCATGTGCAACTGAAGAAGGAGAAGCTCAGATTTGGAAGAAGAAGTCGATTCCCAGAGTCTGAACTGCAAGCTGAAAGACCAGCACATTCATTCACCAGCCTCTCCGCAAGTACATATCGCACAGTGTCTGGTGATACAGGGATGAGCCCGGGTAGATGTGTTCTGGGGAGGGGCTGGCAGGGTGGTGGGTTGGGGGGGGGTGCTGTCTCTCCTTGGGCCTACGCTAGGGAAGTGACTTCACCCTACGGTCACACATTTAGTAAGTGACAGAGCTGGAACTAGAACCCGCAGCCCTGGCAGCTTGGCTCATCCCATCATGTTTGAACGATGGGAAGAAGACCAAAAAAAAAATGGGGGCGGGGAGGAGGAAGAAGCAGAAAAGGACAGAGAGGGCCATGAAAGGAGAAAGAGAATGAAGATGAGGGAGGAAAAGCTGAGTTGTCTATTTTTCTAGGCCTCGGGGGCTCAAAGTGTGCCCTAGACCCCACAGCACAGGCACACCCCCCCTCCAGGAATGTGTTAGATATGCACATTCTCAGGCCCACCTCTGATCTGCTAAATCAAAGCTCTGGGGGTAGGGCCAGCAATATATGCTTCTGCTTCTCATGCACAGCACAGTCTGAGAAACACTGTTCTAGGTAGACCGGAAGTGGGGAGTGGACTGTCGAAATTCTGACTCACTTCTCTGCTTCCATTTGTGTCCTTATGTTTTGTCATTGCCCTCTTGTAAGTACCCGGGAATGAGAGCCTCCCTGTCTTGGATAAAGGACACATGTAGTAAAAACACTGAGTGTGAGAGAAATATCCGGGTGTCTGAGTCCTCGAGCCTAGTCTGCTCCGTGGGGAAGGGAGCTGCTGCTTCTCACACCCTGAGATGGTCCGTGGCAGTTCCACGGGCTGGACTTCAGGAGACCTGACCAATGTTCTTCCGTGATCACTGGCTCACCAGTGATCACCCGCCTTGGGCGGGTTTGTTCTCTTCTCTCTGGGTTTCAGTTTCTCCATATGGAAAAGGTAGGTCATGATGGCTCTGGTGTGCCATTCTTCCTCCCCCAAAAGATGTCTTCTCTGGACAATCAGATGGGGACATGTATGGGAAGCTGTTTTTCCGTTCTGAGCTGGATCTATCAGGAGGCCCCTCTGTCTGATTCACACAAACAGACTAGTAGGTGGCCCTGGCAGAGGGGCTATGGCCTGTCCTGAGAGGATGAAATAAATAGAAGCATCCTTAGTAAGTCTCACCCTCCTGACCATGAGGATGAAAAGGCTCATTTTGTTATAGTCCAGGAGCAACCAGAAGGTACCGGCAAATACCTTTGTGTTCATGAAGATATTTCTCGAGCAAAACTCCAGGTGACACTGATAAGGTGTCAGATAGCTACAACCTAAGAGGCTGGGTGAGCAATCTCGCAGTCAGGTCCTTTCCCTATCTCTGGAGAGTTATTCCCCAACTGTGACTCACCAGTGAACTTGCTGTCTCTGGGGGCTCGTAGCATGGACATAGCTTTGGCCATGGAAATTACACACATAGATATCTATATGTAATGGGGAACTCTTGATTTGGCTTGAGCCTGGATCCTGCTATTTCTGAGGTAAGGACATCTGTGGGTATATCAGAGGAATGGGGTAGGATGCAGTGGGAGAATAATGAACCAGTGATTTAACCTAGAAGCAGCTGTTTAGAGGAGCAGAAGCACTGAGCATAGTTTGGGCCCTATTCTGGACTCATACTGAGGACTGAGGAGAGGAAGAGTGCCTTTGGGCTTCCTTCTAGAAACATGAACTAGTTTCACTAAGACTTCTATAACATGTTAGGACCTAGACAACTCTGTTTGGGACTACCTTTCTCTCCCTGACTCTACTCCATAACATGAAATACAAAGAATTCTACTACATTCTGCCAAAGACACAGATCTGGGTCTGGATTCAGGGTGCCCCCACCCCCACATGGAGCTTTCTTGCCAGGGAACTGAGATACAGTAGCAGAGGCTACGGGATGGAACACAGTAAAGATAGTCTCTGGGGACTCAGAAAGAAGGGGCCTTTGATGACAGGAGGTAGAGAACCTGTGTTGACAGTTGTGGGCTAAAGAACCAGCAAAATATGGATGCACAGTTCTTTTACCCAGAATCTTAGGAAAATTCATATTTTTTTCATCTCAATAAACCATGGTTTATAATTTTCTATTTCTATGAGCTGTGATGTCTTTGACTAATTAAGAATAAGCCCAGACTATTTTTATTTGGTGAACCTTTGAGTGGACTGGTATGCCCAGAGAATATTAGCAGTGGTGAACATTTCAGCAGAAAATGTGTTATCAGATGGTATTATGTTCTTACTCCTGACATTGTCCACTGTGTACTTGCTGACTGGCTAATACATCTGAATTTGTTTCTTGAGATCAATGGTAGATATGTTGAGCAAGTTTTGTGAATACGAGCTTTTGCCTCTTAAAAATGTGTTTTCCCCAGGAAGCTTTACTTAGGGGAGCCCTGGTCACTTGGGCTACCTGAGGCTCTGTGTATAAGCTTTTCATAGGCAGATTATGTTCTTGTTCTTCTCTTTACTAAACACAGGGTCTTGAGTATAGAGGATGGTTTCTATTAAGTTTTAGGATGTTACGAATTACTGTTTATGTGTTTCATGCTGCTAAGGGGGAAGGACTGAGAAGAGCCACAGAATTTGGGGAGTAGGAGGTCCACAGACAGCTTTGTCCAAGCAGGTTCAGTGGGATGGCAAGGGCTGAGGCTTGGCCAGGAGGCTGAGCTTCACGAGAGCAGGGTAGTGGCTTGTCTGCCATCATTCCCAATGTCTAGCTTCATGTCTAAAATACAGTAGGCATTCAACAAACTATTATTATTATAAATCAATGGAAAGTGGACAGAGTATCTCTTTAAAGATATTTGGCTTAATTAAGAAAGGCAGAGGAGAGAGATTGCTTCAAGGGGATTAGGAGTCAATGGAAAGTTTTTATAGGATAGGAGAGATTTTTTTTTTAAGATTTTATTTATTTGACAGAGAGAGGTCACAAATAGGCAGAGAGGGAAGCAGGCTCCCCACTGAGCAGAGAGCCTGATACGGGGGCTAGATCCCAGGACCCTGAGATCAGGACCTGAGCTGAAGGCAGAGGTTTAACCCACTGAGCCACTGAGGTGCCCCAGGATAGGAGAGATTTGATCATATAATCAGAGCACAAGTAACCCATGCAGGGAGGAGACTAAAGATACAGGAAAAGGTGCGGGGGCGGGGGGTCCGTAATTGAAGAGGATGTAAGAAATAAGATCAGGACAAGTGGAGAGGGTAATCAATCTTAAAGGAAAAGGGACGATGCTTCCTCCTTGGAAATGGGAAAGAAGAGGGGTGGAAAAAGCTCTGAGTCAAACCTGCATTCAAATATAAGTCCAAGATCCCAGAGCTTGGCTTATTATTTTAATATCAAACAAATAAGTATTTTTTTCTCCTGAAAACTTTCCTTGCAACCCACAGTTTAAAATGTAAAGGAGGATTAGCAGGTTCCAAGATCAGCCCTGGAGATAGAGTTTTTAAGCCATTAATAAATCTCCATCTGTTTCACTTAATGTAAGATTTAATGAGTAGAAACCAGTATAAAAGAAGCTAAAGAATAAATAAAATAAAGAATACTATATTTGGCTCTGTCACTAAGACTTACAGAGGAGTTATTCCTACCCCAGCTACTTCCAAGGAGGGTTTCAGATGACTTATCATGAAAACATATTCACAAGATAAAATTGACACAAAGAGAAAAATCACAAGGCATGTTAGGAAGGAAGACTACTCTACCAGGGACCAGAAAGGACTATAATTAAATAAAAAAACTTTGGCTGATTTAGAGATCTGTAGTCAGACTGTTTTACCCATCCACTCTTCCCTCCCAACTCTGACCGATTTGCAAATGAAGTGGCCACTAACACTCAGTGATCTTTTCAGGTCATGAAAAGCCAAGGCAGTGAAGACTGTCTTGCTGCACGAGAGGCCCGCAAGCTGTGCACTCTGGTCTCCTGCCATGGGTAATGAACTGGGGCAGACGAACACAAGGAGATTGGCCACCCAATCTGAGACAGACCAAACACCTAAGCAGCACAGGGAGAACATCCTCGGTGTTCAGTGGACCCCCAGTATACACACACTGCAGGTGTTCAGGTTCCAGGGCTGTAACAGGGAGTCTTCTGCAGGAGGAGGGATTTAGGCTGGGCCTTGAAGAAAGGCAGGGCTTTGCATGAGCAACAGCCACAGGCAAGAACTGCTGAGCTACCACTGGAGAGGTAGGTGGCGGGACATGACCGATGGACCTCATACTATGTTCCAAAACTGTATTAGACAGGTAGTTTATTGGTTTGGATTTGGGACCTGTGAAGGTCACTGAGGAAAAACACAATCCAAGCTGCATTTTAGAAGTTATCTGGTGATGGCTGGGTCAGGAAGGGAGCAAATTAAGAGGCTGAGAGATGAATTAGAGGCCACCTCAGGAATCAGCGGGTTGTGGGTGGGTTTGGGATTAGAGACAGTGAAAATAATAGCAAGAAGGGGTGCCTGGGTGGCTCAGTGGGTTGAGGCATCTGCCTTAGGCTCAGGTCATGGTCCCGGGGTCCTGGGATCAAGCCCCACCTCGGGCTCTCCACTCGGTGGGGAACCTGCTCCCCCCTCTCTCTCTGCCTACTTGTGATCTCTCCCTCTCTGTGAAAAAAATAAAAAAATCTTTAAAAAATAATAATAAAAAAAGAAATAGCAAGAAAAATATGACATTAAGGAATAATCAACAATATTTGGTGACAATATTTGGGGAAGAGAAATGTCAAAAAGCATTAAGGTTAAAATGTGGGTGATGGAGAGAATATTCTATTAAGCACAACCATTATTAGCTACTGGTAGAAAAATAGTTAAAAGGTTAGTAAAGTTTTTTCCTAGTAAGAGTAAGTAAGGAACATCAGATAAACTAGATCCGAAGCAAGCACTGAACTTTCAGAGAGAAAGAAAGGGATTATTAAGACATCTTTTCTAGTCTTAAATACCACTAGGGAAGTAGATATTTTTGATCAAATGACTGTCACAAGATTTAGAAACCTTTTCATAGAGATTCCTAGTGTGAAACATATGGGACGTAAGTCTTGTCTTTAGCCCTCCCATCTGTGAGGTGAATGAACCTGATTTTAGACATCCTGAAGAAAGATTAGATCACTTGTTCTAATCTTTTCTTCCACCAGAGAATTCACCATGTCTTGTTTCACATGCTAATTATTTTGTGCACAGACTTCTATACAGTTTTTAAAAAATCATTTTACTGTAGGTAAAAACTGTCCAAATGATATTGGTCATTAACAGTTGATTTGCAGAAACAGGGATGAATACATGCTCAATTTGAATGGCTTATTCCTATTTTGGGTAACACCAGTAGTTCCTAAGGTTTAGTTTGGCACCAATTAAGAGGAATGACCTAATGTTGTTATTGTTGTTTTTGAAAATACACAAGAGAGATCAAGTCATATTATGATATGGATGGCAAATACAGACAAGGCCAGTTGTGCTAGCTGCATGCCATCAGTGAAGGGGATGGGCAGCTCTGGGTCAAGGACTCCTTAAATATGCTGCATTGGAGGGGTGCCTGGGTGGCTCAGTGGGTTGAGCCTCTGCCTTCGGCTCAGGTCATGATCCCAGGGTCCTGAAATTGAACCCCACATCGGGCTCTCTGCTCGGCAGGGAGCCTGCCCCCCCCCCCTTTCTGCCTGCCTCTCTGCCTCCTTGTGATCTCTGTCAAATAGGTAATAAAATCTTTTAAAAAATATGCTGCACTGGAATTAGATTTCTGTTAATCATAGAATATTAGTAATTTTTTTTTATTATTTATTTATTTATTTTTTAATTTGACAGAGAGAAATCACAAGTAGATGGAGAGGCAGGCAGAGAGAGAGAGAGGAGGAAGCAGGCTCTCCACCAAGCAGAGAGCCCGATGTGGGACCCGATCCCAGGACCCTGAGATCATGACCTGAGCCGAAGGCATCGGCCCAAACCAATTTTTAAGATACAGAGAAGTCACCAGCTAAAAGAAATTGGTAGTCATTAATTTAAAACACAAGCTACAATCCTTTGGTGTTCAACAAACTAGATTTTCTTGAAAGATTAGGGCTGTCTCAGGACTGCTTCCTAAATTGTAAGGCTATTAATCTCACCTTTAACAAATGTTTCCATTGGTTTCTCAGACTATTTTCATCTCATCTACTACTATCCTAGGTAGACTACATTTATTTCCCTTTGGACACTAGCAATGAGAACCTGGCATGGGTCACTGGCACATCCAGCTTTTGGACCATCTGAGTATTATTCCTGGGAATTTGAAAATCTAAAAATTTGAAATTACTTACTCTCGTACTCTCCTACTTTAAATATAATTTTGTTCTATAAACAGGCTCTTGGGATATATTATCCCGCATTTAAGGTTTTAGGATAATAAGTTCCTGTACAACTGCCCAAATGTGTGGATGCTCACAGTAGTGAGAGAGAGGTAGAGGTGGGAGGGCCTGGCACAGCTGTCAGGTCAGAAACCCATTTCTGGTTCTGATTCTTCCTCCTACAGACCTAAAGCTGCAAAAAAAGCACAAAAGTATAGTGGGAAAGACTGAAAACAATCCTAAAGTCCTTCAGTGAAGAGATAGATAAATGAATGATACATCCATAAAATGGGCTACTACTTAGCAATGAAAATAACAAACTTCATTTCTGCAGCAACATGGATGAACCTCAAATGCATTTTGCTAGGTCCAAGAAGCCACACCCAAAATGCTTTATAGGATATGGCTCCACTTAGGGGATATCCTGGGAAAGGCAAAACTATAGGCACTAAGAAAATATCAGTGGTTATCACAGGTTGGGGGCAGAAGGTATGGACTAGAAGTTTTGGGGGTGACTACATGCTATATATACAAGGGTCAAAACTCTCAGAACTGGACCCCATAGAGAATTTTACTGTACGTAAGTTAAAGAGATACAAAATTAGGGAAATGCCTGTATTGCTTAGTTGGTTAAAACATCTGACTCTTGATTACAGCTCAGGTCACAATCTCAGGGTTGTGAGATCGAGCCCTGCCTGGGGCTCCACATTTGTCAGGGAGCCTGCTTTTCTCCCTCACCCTGCTCTCTCACTAAAATAGGTTAAGTCTTTTTAAAAAGCAAGGGGCAGGGCACCTGGGTGGCTCAGTTGGTTAAGCAGCTGCCTTTGGCTCAGGTCGATTCTAGGGTCCTGGGATGGAGTCCCACATCAGGCTCCTTGCTCAGCAGAGAGCCTCTTCTCCCTCTCCCTCTGCCTGCTGCTCTGGCTAACTGTGCATTCTCTCTCTAGCTCTCTGTCAAATAAAATCTTAAAAAGAAAAGGTGGGGGAGGGGCGCCTGGGTGGCTCAGTCCTTAAGCATCTACTTTTGGCTCAGGTGATGATTCCAGGGTCCTAGGATCAAGCCTTACATCGGGCTCCCTGCTCAGCAGGGAGTCTGCTTCTCCCTCTGCCTGTCTCTGTCTCTCATGAATAAATAAATAAAATCTTAAAAAAAAAAAAAAAAAGGATAGTGGCTTTCCTTGGAGTAGGAATAATGAGTGGGAGGGAGATGTGGCGGAGTACCTAGGGTGCTGGTCATGTTCTGTTTGAGCTTCATTCTGATTGTTATGTGGGTGTTGGTTTGTAAATATTCATTGAGGTATATGTACACTTGTGATATTTATACATTTTATATATGTATACTTCAATAACAAGTAAACAACAACAAAAAAGGGTAGTGGGAGAGAATTCCAGCCTTCACTGTCTTCTCTCCTTCCTCTCATCTTCCCCCATCTCTATACTCTACTCTACTAATAGAAACTGCTAGAAAAAATTGTAGTGTGACACTCTCCCTGGTCAGGTTTGGTGCCTGTTCCTGTTTCAAATGACATCAGTTTACCTGACCACAAATGCTGTTCACAATGCTGTTCGGCAGACCAGGATTTGTTTTGCCAACTCTCAGGTAACCATATGAAGAAAGAGCTGGTAGCAGTCACTGAGAAAGTAATCATGGATAAGTAGTGACTATTCTATGTCAAACTGAATAAAAGAAAATGTATCTTACCTGGGTGATTTAAATAATCTTTACCAGGCCTATTCCTCGACTCTCAATAGAGAGAAAACTGTTAGGTACCGTTGTGTCTAGCACTGTGCAGATATGAGGATGGCTTATGAAGTCTTGATGTCTTCCAGTTCCATGTTCAAGACTGAGGTAGAGTAGGCAAAAGTCACATCTCTGACAGAGTAGGGATGAGTAAACATGATTATAAGGACTGAAATGTAAATAATTTCTTCACTGAAAGTCCATCAAAGAAAATTTCTCTACAGTTGGTGAAGAACGGTGGACCCTATTATTCTCTTTTGTTAGCAATCATAAACATACTCCAGAAGAAGGCAGAAAGAGTCAAGTATCAGATGCTATGATCACTGTTTTGTACACATTACTTTATTTAATCCTTAAAACAATCCTGCAAGATAGTCATTCAAATCCCATTTAAAATGAAGGCTCAAGGTAATCTGTACAAAGTTGCAACAATTCCAGGCTTCTGATTCTAAAGGAAAAGGGAATTAACTTTTAGAATGTACTGTGTGCTAAGCTCCTTTCTTAAAGTATCTCTATATTATTTGTGTGTGTATGAGAAAGCGAACGCACATGCAGGCCGGAGGGGAAGAGGGAGAGAAGCAGACTCCCCACTGAGCACGGAGCCTGCTGCGGCTCAACATGAGGACCCCAAGATCGTGACCCATGCCAAAACCAAGACTTGGGACACTTAACTGACCGAGCCACCCAGGTGCCCTCAAATATCTCCATTTTAGAGATAAACAAACAGAAAGAGGGATGACATGACTTGTCCAAGGTTAGTTACATAACCAGCGAGTGGTGGAGCTGGTATTTAAGTCAAGCTCTGATTCCATAGCCTACATCCTTTATATTACAGCACTCCACTGCCAAAGCCAGTAGGAGCTATACTGTGCAATTCTGGAAGAACTTTGACATTGGAATGGAATCTTTGACATTGGACTAAAACACCGGATAATCTAAACTTAGGTCAGAAAAGTGACATTTGTTGTTTTCCGCTGGTATCTTTCAAACTGAAGCACCTCAATAAAATCTTCTAAGTTTATAGATATTTACTTTCTTTTAATGAGTAATTCAAACCTTGAGGGACTGAATAACCCACTAAATTCAGCTTATAGCACGGGAAGAAAAGGAACCGGATGGTAGAAAAACCACTGCCTCAGGATCCTGGAATCAAAGGTTCTAATCCTGGCTCTGTTCCTGATTTGTAGTATAACTTTGGTTAAGACATGGAGATCTCTGTAAATTAGGAGTACTCCAGACAGAATTTTGGAAGTAAACTGTTTAATACTTTAGTAAACAAATTTTTCTCATGAGTAAGCCTCCAACTTGCTATCTTGGAATTTAAATTCTATGTAGTGGGTTACCAGGTGTGAAAGTCTCTCCTGCAAGCTTGTTTCCATCATTTTTGAAAAGCCCTGGGAAGATGCAAAATAGAAAAGTAACCAGAAATGTGTAGTCACATTTAAGAGGCATTTAAATTTTTGCCAATTTAAAAATATTAAGAAGCATAGTAAAAATATGGAATATCTTATAATGATTTGAAATATTATTATTCTCTCTGTATCAGACTAATGGACTTTCCCCCTAATGAACACTGTTCCATTCCCATGCCCCCGCCCCGCCTCCCCATTTTTGGTTCCAAAGAAGTTTTTTGTATGTCACTGTGATGGTGCTGGGCTGATTTGTCTCCCAGAAACATTTCTTTCAGCTGTGATATGAAGTGACTTGTTCTATGGATCTGTCCTTACTTACTGTGTGACTCTGGGCAAAGACCTCATCTAGGGGTGTCTCTATAAAGGGGCACTAACATAATATGAGTCATAGTGCCTTACATAGTAGAGGCTGAGAAAAACAAGGCAGCATTAATATATTAGAAAGAACATGGGGCAGAGCAAATACTAAGCACTGCCATTTATTAGAGCTAAGTAATCTTGGGCAAGTGATTTCATTTAGGTCTTACCATGGGGCTAGTAATTCTTAAATTCTTATCTTTTAAAATTAAATGATAATATACTAAATCTGTTACACAGTAGTACTAAGCAATTAGTACTTTTATTAATAATTCTATACAATCTAGAAAGCTGAACAAAAGTTGTGTTTTCTTACAAAAACATCACTTAACAAGGACATCCAAAAGCAATGTAATACACATTTTAACAGATAAATGGCATCATTTTTATAACCTCTTGATATTTTAGAACATGTAACCAGTAAATATTTCAAAATGGCTTATGCTGGGGTCTTGCTGTAGAGTGATTTCTGGGACTCTTGAGATCATTTTACAATAATTTTCTTCTAGCTGTTTTATGTTTGGTAACAACCTAGTATAATTATTGTTATTGCCATAGTATTTATTTCAATGTGTTAACATACTCAATTCCAAGACCTACCGAAGAAAATTTGATTAGATTCCCTTATGGCCCATGAATCCAGTTTATAAATTACACGATGCTCCAGGTTGTTTCCAGAAAATGTTTGCTTGTAAACAATATATTCTTTCAGAATTCAAGACACATTTAACATATGGATTTTACAACAAAGTTTATTAGCTGTTCTCCTCTTTCTCATAAATGGAATGGATAATGTTGATAATCCTTTACAAACCAGTACTCATTTAAGAATTGTAATGAGGAGGCTGTCAAAAACACGTATTTAATAAACAACTCCAAAAAAGCAAAGGGAAGCCAAACATTAAAAGATCAGAGAAGCTGATTTCTGAAATCATAACTACCTTTCACTAAAACTTCTTAAAATTGCTGTCCATGAAGATCTGTGCAACTCTAGTGCAGAGCAGCTACAAGAGGTGAAAGGTGTGCAGTCTAAGGGGAAAACACACACATGAGGCTTTTGCTTATTTGCCTATTAGTGAAGGGAGAACTGGAAGGAGAGGCAGAAGACCAAATCCAAACCCAATGACAAGAACAACAGTAAAAAAAAAAAAAAAAACCTCAAAACAGAACCAGGAACCATTTGAAAACTTTTGTAGAAAAGAGGAGAACATGCCTACACTTCTGTATGTAATCTAATTTCCCTAAAGGTTTCTTTCCACAACCACCATACCCCCATTTTCAGTTCACATGATTAAGGAAGATAAAGTCTAATCAATTAATATTTAATTTAAAAACCAAACAAAAAGAGTAGGTGGCAAAAGAAAAAATATATTTTAAATATATATATATATGTTTGTGTGTATGTGCGCAACTATGTAAAGAAAATAATTCCCATAGTTAGAGTTTAGTTAAAGAAAGTTTTATATATATTTATATATATATATATATATTTTATTATAACAAAATAGGCAGTTACTGTGGGTAAAATATTCATTAAAATCTGATCCCTAAGAATACATTTAAAGTTTTAGACTATGAATTGGACTCCTTTTCCATTGCCATAATGATTACTACATCATCACTGTAATGTCTGTTCTGTCTGTATTTATGTCTGTGAAATTTCCTCAACCTTATGTGTAAAAGGTGAGCTCCCCTAGCACCTAAACATGGCCTCAATTCAGAAAATGTGATGATCGTTATGTATGAACAACTTTTGTAAGACACTATAAATAGTGCTGTACAAGTAGATTAAAAACATTTATAACACCGCTATTCCTAGCAAATGTATTGAGAAAAAAACCCCTCAAATAATGAAAAACACGAAGAACTCTTCTGAAAAATGAATATCCCTTTGTGAAATTATGAAAGTTAATGCAGACATTAATTTTGAAATTAAAAAACATATTTTCCTTATTTGTCTATAATGAAATATTTGTTTGGATAACACAAGTCAACTGAGATAAGGACTTGAAAGTTAATATATTGGCCAAACCATGCTATTAAAGTTAAGCGTGCACTGTTGCTCAAAGTTTACTAAATCACTGATTAACACCACTTTTCTTTCATTTATACTGAAATTTGAAAAGAATGTATATAAAGCTTTTCTGAAAATCTTATTTCCCTTAAACATTAAGGAATTTTACCACAATTTCCCAGTCTCCCCAAATCCTTAATAGCTGGTCAGGCCATTCCATCTTCAGTTCTGAAAAATGGCCACAAACCAATAGTGACATAAAATAATACAGATGCTACAACTTGAAGGAGACCCTAGATGTCAAAACTAAGCACAACTGCAGACCATGATGAGTGGGATATGATTCAATGTGGAGGGAGTATTGTAGACAGACTCCAAAAGGAAAGGGCAAAGCAGTGTCAGAGAAAATGAGATCGTGGAAAAGAGAAACAGAGAAATATCAGTCCTCATAACTTTTCTTTTGCTGGAACCCAGATGTACGGACCAGACTGTTCTTCTATGATCTGCTTCACTTGGTTATAAATGTCTTCCAGCGTATCTCCCTGTACAATAGCTGTAATAATTAAACAAAATTAGAAACTCCATTAATTGTCTATCTTTACGGTAACAATTACTGGTGAAACAGAAGTGAAATCTTAGAATTACTCATCCAGCAAAAGGCCATTTACGTATTGTTTGCTTAGTAATAGGCACTCATTTCAGTAATTTTCCTACTTGAAAAATAGAAGAATTTTAATTTTAAATATTGATCAAAAGGTGAGATTTGGTGATTTTTGCTTTTGCATATTTGGTAGATATACACTTAAGTATTTAAGAGGCAAAGGGGCATCTGCTTGCAACTTACTCTTCAGTGTTTCAGAAAAAAAAGAAATGTGGTAAAATGTTAACATTTAGAAAATATGGGTGAAAAGTGTATGAGAATTGCTGGTACTACTCTTGTGAATGTTCTGTAAGTCTTAAATTATTTAAAAAAAAAAAAAAGAAGGAAAAAAAGCACATGGGTTACACCACCATGGCATTTGATGTACTTAGTGTGAACACCTGGAGAATAATTTAAAGGACGAAATGAAGGAGAGATTATTTGGGAATTGCTACCCACTCATTTTTTTAAAAACAAATAATATCCTAAAATGGATCAAAATTTATAAAGCATAAGATCAGAAAAGTCATTTTCACAGAAGAAATCAAGTCTGAATCTATTTTTCTCCAATCTAATATGTCCTAATGAACCACTTAAGAAACACTAACTTTTAAGATTCCTCATCACCACTGCCTAGGTTAGATGAATTATTCTGAAAACCACAGTATTAATTACACAGTATTAATTGATAGTATTAGCCATGTAATTAATTACTGGTAGATGTGGGCATAGTTCAAAGTTCAATAGGTCAGTTTATATGGCTCCAAATCAAAATTCTGTCAGGGCACAGACACACATGATGCCAACCTGTGAAATGTTCAGTAAATTCTTGTTCCAGTTTCATGGCTCTTTCAAATGTCTTTCTGGCTTGTTCTTCTGTTAGACGCTTATTCATTTCCCTATGCAAATAAATGCAGATATTAGCAATTAGTACATTATAATCCTTTTTGAAAAAAGATGACAAAGGAGAAGATACACATAAAGCATAAAACCATGAAAAGCTGAGCTCTGTTGAGAATATGAATGTCATTAAAAATTAGATTCAGTCACTTTAGGTTTATTAAGCTTTATGCTTGGATTGACAGAGGGTTTCAACAAATTTTTGCATTGGCTCAAGGCAGCCAAAAAAACTAAGCATTAATTTCATGTTTTTCACTTTGATGAAAATTTCATATTAAGAGCTTAGAAATCTATCTACTAATTTATGGACAACAAAGATAATACATAAACATATGATCAACACCATGAGAAGGCAATCAGCAAAATATAGTCTGGGGAGAACTCTGCAGAAGAAATGACATGGTTTCTTTAACAAATAAACTGGGAAAAAAAAAAGAGATATGGAGGGAGAATCTATACATTAAAAGAATTAACAACCAACTGTCACAAACAGATCTTAGTTGGAACTTGATTCAGGCAAATAAGCTGAAAAAAAAAAAAAAAATCCAAAAAACCATAAGCAAAACTGATGAGACAATCAGAAAAACTGGAACTATCTAATGATATAAAAAATAATTTTAAGTGTGACATGAGAGATGTTTTCTAATAACATAATTCTTATCTTTCAAATATATACTGAAATATATGGATGAAATCATATAATGTCTGGGGTTTGTGTCAAAATAATCTGGTGTGGATGGGTAGGGGGTAGGGAGATAGATGAAACAAGACTGGTCACAGCTGATGATATTGCTGCCGCTGGATGATTGGTATATGAGAGTTCGTTCCCAACTTAAAGGGAATGCTTCCAATATTTTTTCATTAAGTATGACATTTGCTTTGATATTCTGCAAGTGACCTTTTACCGGATAAAGGAAGTTCCCTTCTATTCATAGTCTGAAAAATGTTTTTTTGTCATGAATGAATGTTTATTTTATTAAATGTTTTTCCTGCATTTATTAAAATGATCCTATGCTTTTACTCCTAAAATCTCTTAATGTGGCACATTTACATGGATTTTAAAAGATTCATTAAAAATAATGAAAAAATATACATAACATAGAAGTTACCATTTTAACCATTTTTTTTTTTAAATATTTTATTTATTTATTTGACAGACAGAGATCACAAGTAGGCAGAGAGGCAGAGAGAGAGAGATTTGGGGAAGCAGGTTCCCTGCTGAGCAGAGAGCCCGATGCGGGGCTCGATCCCAGGACTCTGAGATCATGACCTGAGCCGAAGGCAGAGGCTTTAACCCACTGAGCCACCCAGGCGCCCCCCATTTTAACCATTTTTAAGTGTACAGTTCGCTAGTATTAGTATCTTCATATTATTGTGCAACCATTAACACCATCCAAACCTCCAATTGTTTGTTTTGTAAAACCAAAATTCTATTCCTATTTAAAAATGATTCTGACCACTCTGAGAACCTCATAAAGGTGGAATCATACAGTATTTGTCTTTTTGTGACTGGCTAATTCCACTGAGCATAATGCCTGCAACCATCATCCATGGACATACTACAGAATTTCCATCCTTTGTATATATGTACCATATTTTGCTTATCAGCACATTCACTGATGGACACTTTGATTTCTTCCACATTTTAATTATTGGGAATAATGATACCATAAACATGAATGTACAAGTATCTCTTCAAAAAAGCAGCCCATAACTAGAAATAGAATTGCTGGATCATATAGTAACTCTATGAATCTTTTCATATGCTTGCTGGCTGTGGCTGTATCTTCTTCAGAGAAAGGTCCATTCAAGTCCTTTCCTCATTTTTGAATTGTCTTTTTTTTTTTTGTTCTCTAAATATTCTGGACATTAATCCCTTATTAGATAAATGATTTGCAAATATTTTTCCCATTCTGTGGACTGCCCTTTTACTCTGTAGACCGTGTCTTTTGATATACAAAACTTAAAGATTTTAAGTAATCTCTACACCCAACATGGGGCTTGAATTCTCAACCCTGAGATCAAAAGTCACAGGCTCCATCGACTGCCTTCAGCTCTGGTCATGACCCCTGAGTGCTGGGAGCCCCATGTTGGGCTCCCTGTTCAGCTGGGAGTCTGCTTCTCCCTCTTCCTCTGCCCTGCTTGTGCTCTGTCTGTCTCTCAAATAAATAAAATATTAAAAAAATATTTACGGAAACTAATCTTTGTTGTTGTTACCTCTGCTTTTGGTGTTATATCCAATAATCAATGCCAAATCCAATGTTGTAAAGCTTTTGTCCCTTTCTAAAAAAATTTCTTTTGTGTTATGTTAGTCACCATACAATACATCACTAGTTTTTGATGTTGTTTCCAAGATTCATTGTTTATGTATAACACCCCGTGTTCCATGTCCTATGTTTTCTTTTAAGAGTTTTATTATCTTACATTTAGGTCCTTGATCCATTTTGAGTTAATTTCTGTATATGGTGTTAAGTAAGGGTCCAACTTAATTCTTTTACACGTTAGATACCCAATTTTCCCAGCACCATTTGTTGAGAAGACTGAACTTTCCCCCACTGAATGGTTTTGTATCCTTCTTAAAAAAATCACATATATAACAGTTTACTTCTGACCTCTCTATTCTACTCCATTGATCTTTTTAATTTTTTTCATCATGGTAAGTGTACTGTTTAATCCCCATCCCCTATTTCCTCCATCCCACCACCCACCTCCCCTCTGATAACCATAAGTTTGTTCTCTGTGGTTAAGTCTGTTTCTTGGTTTGTCTTTTTCCTTTACTTGTTTCTCAAATTCTACATGAGTGAGATCATATGGTCTTGTCTTTCTTTGACTGACTTATCTTGCTCAGCGTATCTTCCAGCTCCATCCATGTTGTAGCAAATGATGACTTTATTCTTTGTTATTGCTTAACTGTATATACATTCCATTGTATATACATACCACCTCTTCTTTATCCATTCATCTATCAGTGGACACTTAGGCTGCTTCCATGGTTTAGCTATGGTAAATAGTGCTGCAATAAATATAGGGGTGCGTGTATAACTTTGTGGTTTTTTTTTTTTTAAGATTTGACAGAGAGAGAGAGAGAGATCACAGGCAGGGGGTGTTGCAGGAAGAGGGAGAAGCAGCCTCCCCACTGAGCAAGGAGCCCAAAGGAGGACTCGATCCCAGGACCCTGGGATCATGCCAAAGGCATATTCTTAACCAACTAAGCCGCCCAGGCATCCCTGAATTGGTGTTTTTGTATTTGTGGATAAATACCCAGAAGTAGTAATTCCTGAATCATAGGATAGTTCTATTTTAAATTTTTTTGAGGAACCTCCAAACTGTTTTCCACAATGGCTGTACCAATTTGCATTCCTGCCAATAGTGCATGAGAGTTCCTTTTTTCACCACATCATTGGCAACACTGGTTGTTTTTAGGTTTTAGCCCTTCTGACAGGTGTGAGGTGATATCTCATTATAGTTTTGTATTCCACTGGTCATATTTGTCTTTATGCCAATACTAGTTTTGGTTACTATACCGTTATAGTGAATTATAAAATTAGAACTCTGGATCTTCCAGTTTTTTTTCTTTTAAAATATTATTTTGGGGGTGCCTGGGTGGCTCAGTTTGTTAAACAGCTGCCTTTGGCTCAGGTCATGATCCCAGAGTACTGGGATGGAGCCCCACATGGGGCTCCCTGCTCAGCAGAGAGCCTGCTTCTCCCTCTCCCTCTGCCTGCTGCGCTATCTGTCAAATAAATAAATTAAAAAATCTTAAAAAGAATATTGTTTTCGCTATTTAAGCGATTCCATGTGAGTTTTAGTATGGGTTTTTCTATTTCTGCAAAAAATGTCATTGGGATTTTGACAAACGTCACATTATATTTGTAGATCATGTTGGGTAAGTACTGACATTTTAACAACATTAAGTCTCCTAAATCCATGAACATGAGAAGTGTTTCCATCTATTTTTATCTTCTTTATTTTCTTTCAGCCATGCTTTATAAACTTTATAGTTTATAGTTTTACAAATCTTTCATCTCTCTGGTTAAAATAATTCTTAAGCATTTTATTCTTTTTGATGCTACTGTAAATGGAATTCCTTTTCAGACTGTTCATTGTCCGTGTATAGAAATGCAACTAATTTTTTATGTTGACTCTATATGCTGCTACTTTGCTGAATTTATTACTTCTAAGAGTTTTTATCTGCAGTCCTTAGGGTTTTCTATAGATAAGATCATATGGTCTGCAAACAAATTTTATTTCTTGCCTTCCAGTTTGGATGCCTTTCATTTTCTTGCCTAATTCCTTTAGCTAGTATTTCTAATAACTGTATTGAATAGAAATGGTAAAAGCAGGTATCCTTGCCTTGTTCCTGATCTTAGAGAAACAGTTTTCAGTCTTTCACTACTGAGTATGTTTGCTGTGTGTTTTTTCATACATGGCTTTATCACATTTAAGTAGCTTCCTTCTATTCCTATTTCATTAAGTGTTTTTAATCATGAGAGGATGTTGTCAAATGCCTTTTTAAAAAAAATATCTTTATTAACATATAATGTATTATTTGCCCCAGGGTTACAGGTCTGTGAATCATCAGGCTTACACATATCACAGCACTCACCATAGCACATACCTTTCCCAATGTCCATAACCTAGCCACCCTCTCCCTAAACCCCCACCCCCAGCAACCCTGTTTGTTTTGTGAGATTAAGAGTCTCTTATGGTTTGTCTCCCTTCCAATCCCATCTTGTTTCATTTTTTCCTTCCCTACCCCCCAACCCCCATCCTGCCTCTCAAATTCCTCATATTAGAGAGATCATATAATTGTCTTTCTCTGATTGACTTATTTTGCTCAGCATAATATCCTCTAGTTCCACCCACATTGTTGCAAATGGCAAGATTTCATTTCTTTTGATGGCTGCATAGTATTCCATTGTGTGTGTGTGTGTGTGTGCGCGCACACACACACACACACACACACACCCCACATCTTCTTTATCCCATTCATCTGTTGATGGACATCTAGGTTCTTTCCACAGTTTGGCTATTGGACATTGCTGCTATAAACATTTGGGTGCACATGCCCCTTTGGATCACTACATTTGTGTCTTTAGGGTAAATACCCAGTAGTGCTATTGCTGGGTTGTAGGGTAGCTCTATTTTCAACTCTTTGAGGAACCTCCATGCTGTTTTCCAGAGTGGCTGCAGCAGCCTGCATTTCCACCAACAGTGTAGGAGGGTTCCCCTTTTTCCCTATCCTCGCTAACATCTGTCATTTCCTGACTTGTTAAATTTTAGCCTCAAGTACCCTTTTTAAAAAGGTAATCTCTATGCCCAATGTGGGGCTCACACTCATGACCTTGAGCTCAAGAGTCACATGTTTTACCAGACTGAGTCATTTAGGTGCCCCTGTCAAATGCTTTTTCTGCACTGAGATGATTTGTGTTTTTTCCTTCATTTTGTTGATACGGCATATTATGATTTGACATATTGACATGACTGACATATGAAAATATGTCAAACCATCCTTGTATTCCAAGGATAAAATTACCTGGTCATGGTGTGTAATCCTCTTAATATGTTGGTGAGTTCTGTTTGCTAGAATTCTGTTGAGGATATTTGTATCAAATGTTCGTAAGAGATATTGGTCTGCAGTTTTCTTGCAGTGTCTTTATATGGTTTTTGTATCGTGGTAATGGTTGCCTCATAAAATGAATTAACAAGTGTTTCCTTCTGTTCATTTTTTTTTTTTTTAAGTTTGAGAAGGATTGGCATTAATTTTTTAAATGCTTGATAAAATCCATTGGTGAAACCACCAGCTCCAGGGCTTGTTAGGAGGTTTTGATTACTGATTCAAGCTCCTTAGCCATTATAGGTTTCTCTACATTTTCTATTTCTTTTTGATTTAATCTTGGTAGGTTTGTGTTTCTAGGAGCTTGTTCATCCGTTACACAATTTTTTGGTGCACAACTGGTCATAGTACTCTTATAATCCTTTTTATTCTTTTTATTTCTATAGATTCCTTACTAATGCCCCCACTTTCATTTCAGATTTTAGTAATTTAAATCTTTTTTCTTAGTCTATCTAGCTAAAGGTCTGTCTTTTTTATTCCAGGAATCAACTTTTGGTTTCATTGATTTTCTCTATCACTTTCTATTTTGTCTTTTGTTGCTCTCTGCTCTCATCTTTATTGTTTCCTTCCTATTGTTAGTTCTGGGTGTAGACTGTTGTTCTTTTTCTAGGGGTAGAGACTCGCAACAATGACAATGGACACTTTTTCTAGGGGTGGGGACTTGCAACAATGACAATGGACACCTGCCTTTGTGTTTGCACCTCTAAAAACAAAAGAAGCAATCAGCTATTAGAGCACAGTTATCTGAAATTTGGAGAACCAAACCTTTTTTGGCCACCTTGGCCCCCACAAGCTGCTCTAGAAAGGCATGCATGGCTGCCTGCTATGGGCTGAAGGTGGGGAAATAGGTAGCTGCTATCAGCCTAAAAGCTGAAATTAACCAAAATTAACCATTCAAACCTTCCCCTAGAAGACTTCCCCTTCAAGAAACCTTCCTCTTCAAGCTTTCAATAGACTCCTGAGTTCCCAAGTAGTTACTTCTGACAAAGTCTGTTAAGTCCATTTGTATCTAGGTGGGGAAATGGATTCCTGGTGCTTCTTACTGCATCTTCTCTCTAGCTCTACCACTGACAAATTTTTAAATGTTTAACCTTGTATTCTTGACTAATCCCAACTTCGTTCTTTTATCTTATTTAAAAAAATTAGTTGTTGAACTCAATTTATTTGTATTTTGGCAAGGATTTTTCCATCTATATTTGTGTTAAGATTGTCTTATCATTTTCATTTTCTATGAGGTCTTAGTCAGGTTTTGGTATTAAATTAATGTCCATAAAATCAGTTGAAGAATTTGTGTTAAGATTTATATTATTTAGCTTTTGCTAGAATTCAGTAAATCCTGTTGGCCTAGTGTTTTATTTCTAGGAAGGTTTTTCGTAAGAGAGTTAAGTTCTTTAATAGGAATGGCATTAGATTTTCTATTTCGTTTTTTTCCTTTTCTGTTTCTTAAGAGTTTTCAGAAAGATTTTTTAAGTAGAACTTTCAAAGATAGAAGAGGAATATCATAAATATACAACTGGATGAATTTTAACCAACTTAAACTTACCTGTGTACCATCTAGTACCTAGATCAAGATCTAGAACATTACATCAGTACCCCAGAATCTCATTCCAGTCACCTACCTATCTTTGAAGAGTAACCTTCATTTGACTTCTGTGAGCCATGATTACACTGAAATCATAGAATATGTATAAAGGAATCCTAGACTACATATACTTTTAAGTAGGGATTTCTTTTTTACTCAGATTATGTTTGTGAGATTCTTCCATACTTTTGTGTGTAGTTGGAGATTGCTAATTCTCATTACTGTAGAATATTTCATTGTGTAAGTAGGTCATAATTTATGTATTCACTGATTTATATTTGAATAGTGTTTTTGGTTATTCTGAACAGTACTTCTGTCAGCAATATAGTACCTATCTTTGGTGAACATATGTAAACATTTCTGTGGATCTTTAAGTTATGTGTATGTCCAGTTTTTAGGAGATACTGTAAACCATTTACCAGTGTGGATGTACCAAATTTATACTCCCATCAGTGCTATGAGTTTCAGTTGTTCCATGTCCTTGCTAACAACTGTTTTCATTTTAGCTATTTTTGGTGTGTGGGTGGAAGTATATGACAGTAGGGTTTTTTGTGTTTCTTTTGTTTTTTAAGTAGGCTCCATGTCCAAAGTGGGGCTTGAATTCATGACCCTGAGATCAAATGTCACGTGCTTTACCGACTGAGCCAGTTAGGAGCCCTGATGTTACAGTTTTAACTTGTGTTTCCATGTCCAATTGAGTACCATCTATATGTTTATTCACTATCTGGATATCTCCTTCGTGAGCTAAATCCTTTGCTCATTTTTCTATTGGGTTGCTTGTGTTAACCTTTTTAAGGCCTATCTGATGTGCAGTGATATCCCATTTTCATTCCTG
Organism: Mustela erminea; assembly: GCF_009829155.1. Lineage (NCBI taxonomy): Eukaryota > Metazoa > Chordata > Mammalia > Carnivora > Mustelidae > Mustela > Mustela erminea. Next base: position 103,566,947 of record NC_045614.1, read on the forward strand.
ATACTATTTATGCCTTTATTTTATTTTCTTGATCTTTCTCACTAATGGTATGCAGTATTTTTAAAGAAAATATTTTTGATTTTGTTGATCTTGTCTACTATGTTTGTTCTCTTTGACTGTATTTCTACTTTGAGTTTCAGTGACTGGTCTTTTTCTAATTTCTCAAGACCTTAGGCTGCTAATATTTGACTTCCTACATTCTTTCCTAATATTTAGGGCTGTGGATTTTCCATCACCAAGGCTACCATATTTCAAATTCATTTACTTGACAATTTCATTGTCATTACATTTATTAACTTATGCTGTGATTTTTTTCTTTGACCCATCCGGAAGTAACATGCTTAATTTCCAAATATATGGGAATTTTCTAGAGATCTATTTTTTTAAAAAATATTTTTATTTATTTGACACACAGAGAGAGATAGCGAGAGAGGGAATACAAGCAGGGGGAGTGGGAGAGGGCGAAGCAGGTCCCCAACCCAGCAGGGAGCCCAATGCGGGGCTCAATCCCAGGACCCCGGGACCACTACCTGAGCCGAAGGCAGACGTCCAAAGACTGAGCCATCCAGGCACCCCTCTAGTTATCTATTTTAATTATTGATTTCTATTTCAATTTCACCAGGGTCAGAGAATATTCGTTTTCAATCACTGAAATTTGTGGCTTAGCATATAATTAGTTTTGGTAATTGTTCTATGTGCATTTGAAATTAATGTGTCTTTACATATTGCAGACGTTGAATGCAGTGTTTTTTACATACGTTAGTTAGGTAAAGTTTTTACTTTGTGTTCTATATCCATACTGATATGTTTGTTTTCTTATTCTATTACTTCCTGACTGTTAAGTTCTCCCACTGTGATTTTGGAATTATTCTTTTCCTGTATAATTACCAATTTATGCTTTACATATTTTGAGACTGTATTAAGTACAAATGTATAAATATACCTTCCCGATGGACTGAACCTTTCTTTCTTTTAATCATTTTTATGTCTAGCAATAATTTCCTGCCTTTAGATATACTTTGATAACAAATACAAACAAACTTACTTTTGGTTAATGTTTGTACGACATACCTTTTTTTCTAGACTCTCACTTTCAGCTTTTCCATGGCCTAATATTTAAGGTGTGTCTTATGAAAGCAACATATAGTTGATGGGTATCATAACACACTATTCCAAAATATAGCACTTTGGCATACTGAATATTCTAAGCTGAAGGAATTTGAAAAATGGCAGGTATATGAAGGACTCTGACCTTCCCTGAGGCAGGGCAAAGATCCTCATGTGAGAGGTGGCATTTCTATACCTGGAGGAAACAAACATCCTTATCTCCAAAGATGGTGGGACACTGAGAAGAATTTGAACAAAGAGGCCTTGCTAAGTTTCCCTAGTTTGCTACTCTTATATTCTTTGGTACTATTACATTTTCCCAGAACTGTCCATTTGTCACCAAACCTAGTATAAATATGCTCAAATTTAACTGTTTTTTTTTTGGGTCTTCATCTCCTTTATGAATGCTTTCATGTCACGTGAAACCTGAATTAAAAATAAATTTGTATGTTAATATGTCTTTTGTTCTAGAGGTCCAAGTAAAAACCTAGTAGAGAGAAAAGAACTTTTTCCCCTCCTACAAGAGCAACATCTAGTTTATTTTTTCTTCAACTATTCTGACAATCCTTGTTTTTTAATCAGACCATTTAGTCTAGCATTTAGTTAATGAAATATTTGGGTTCATTTAAATCATCTTACTAACTGTATCCATTTTGTCCCATCTGTTTTGTTTCTATTTGCTCTTTATCTTTTTAGTTTTTATTTAAATTCAATTTTTGCCCTCTATTAGTAAGTAGTTACACATTATTTTATTCTTTTAGTGGTTACACAGAGCTAGACCATTCAGTAATTAATAGCCACATGTGACTACTTAGGCTTAAAATTCTAATACATGTTACCGTATACACTTTAGTATATTAATGCTGCTGCTGCTGATTGCTAATATCACAGAATGCTTATTCAATCCTCACAATAACCATTTGAAGTGAGTATACGATTATTCTCTCCATTTTACAGATAAGGGAACTGAGATGCAGCAAAGGTAAGTAAACGATCCAGTCTAGTACGTGACAGACACTGGATTTGTACTTAGAGGTTTGTGCTTTAGGCATTTATACTTACATGATATTTTCCATGGATTTGGGTTTAATAAAAATGGAGATTGGGTAAAGTTGTGCAATCTGTAATCTCTTTATGGCATTTCCAGACACATCGAGGATACAGTGTTTGCCCTGAAATAGAGGAAATAAAGAAGAAAAACAAGTGAACCAAGTATTTTCAATTATATCAAAGGTACATTTCCTACAGGTACAAAATCTGGATTATGATACATTTGGCTCCTCTTCACTTTAAGCAAACTTGTCATTTCTGTTAGCAAATTTCAGAGGGGAAATGAAGACAATGAATAATGACTATGAATAATTAATTTCCATTTTCAAATATTACATTTAGAAAGGAATGAAAATACAGTTCCCTTACTCCTAGCTTTCATAGACCAGTTTCAAAATGGCAACCAATATGGGGCTCCTAAATTTATTTTGCCAAGAAAAACAACCACCCTAAGCTACCATTTTACCATGACTATCTTTTTTTTTTCTTAAAGATTTATTTATTTATTTGACGCAGAGACACAGGGAGAGAGAGAACACAAGCAGGGTGAGTGGGTGGGAGAGAAGCAGGCTTCCCACTGAGCAGGGAGCCTGATCCCAGGACCCTGGGATCATGAACTGAACCTAAGGAAAACACCTAATGACTGAGCCATCCAGGCGCCCTCATAACTATCATTTCTTTAAAGAACATACAATCAACAAGAAGATAAAAAGCCTAAAATGAAGGAGAATCTTTAAAACTGAATAAATTTTAACTTATAAAACCTCATTACCACTAATCTATTTCTCATTTTATTGGGGACCAGCAAAAACTTGATCACAAACTGGCAATTAGGAACCCCACTTCTGGATTTAGGACATTTTTCTGACATGCTTAAATTCACTTACAAAGGCCATTTGGATTTTTATATTTATGAAAGGTGTTCCTATGTTAAATAGGGCAGTAATCATAACTTATTAAATAGATTTTATTATATTTTAAATCAGGTACTGCCTCATAATGCATTTTTAAAGAAAGATTTGTTTATTTTAGAGAGCAAGAGAGAATCTTCAAGCAGACTCCCCACTTAGTGTGGAGCCTGATACAGGGATCAATCCCCAGGACCCTGAGATCGTGACCTGAGCCAAAATCAAGAGTGGGATGCTTAATCAACTGAGCCACCTAGGCACCCCTCATAATACATACTGTAATCCAAGGACTTAAGTATACTTCAATGAACAATTTCAATTTAGTAGGAATATTTATTTATAGATTTTATTTGTTATTTTACAGAGAGAGCAAGAGTGGGCGGTAGGGGGTGGAAGGGAAGAGGGTGAGAGAATCTCAAGCAGAGTCCCTGCTATGCACAGAGTCCAAAGCAAGGCTTAATCTCATGATCCTGAGATCATGACCTGAGCTGAAATGAAGAGGAGTGGATACACAAATGATTGAGCCACCCAGGTGCCTATGAGCAATACATCTTAATTTTATATACTGCTAACCTTGCTCTAGTTTTTATTTTATTTTATTTTTTTTAATTTTTTTTTTTAAAGATTTTATTTATTTATTTGACAGAGAGAAATCACAAGTAGATGGAGAGGCAGGCAGAGAGAGAGAGAGGGAAGCAGGCTCTCTGCTGAGCAGGGAGCCCGATGTGGGACTCGATCCCAGGACTCTGAGATCATGACCTGAGCCGAAGGCAGCGGCTTAACCCACTGAGCCACCCAGGAGCCCCTTGCTCTAGTTTTTAAAAGTATCTTTCATTTTATAATAGTCTTTAGTTTTATAATGAATTTATAATTTATTTTACAAAATAAATTTTATCAATATTGTGATAGATTTTATATGATTCCCCAGGTATACTATTATCTGAGAATACAGACAGTTTTACTTTTCCCCCTCAATTTTTATGCATGTAATTGGTTTCTCTTAACAGCACTAATGCCTCAAGTACAATGAATAACTTGAGTACAATGTTGAATAGCAGTAGAGATAATGGACATCCTTGCTTTGTTTCTCAATAATGGAACTGCCTTGTATTTTGCCTCATATTTCCCCTATTAAGGATTTTAAATTAAGAATATCTGTCTATTCATTCATCCATTTTCATCTCTCTCATTTTTCCTTTTTATTTATTTTTTAAAAAAGATTTTATTTTTTTATTTGACAGACAGACATCACAAGTAGGCAGAGAGGGGGAAGCAGGCTCCCTGCTGAGTGGAGAGTCTGATGCAGGGCTTGATTCCAGGACCCTGAGATTGTGACCTGAGTTGAGTGAAGACAAGAGGCTCAACCCATTGATCTATCCAGGTGCTCCTTCTTTTTCCTTTTTAAAATGTAACACCAATCTCCGGATTTTCGAGTCCCTCCGCCCCCAAGGAAAGGTATTCTACCAAAAGCTTTTTAGGCATCTATGGATATATGATTTTTTCCTTTAGATTTGTGGAAGATTATATTAATTAATTTTCTAACTTTGAAATGACCTTAAATTCCTTTAGTCCCATTTGGTCACAGTGTATTACTTTTGCAATGTGGTACTGGATTCTGTTTACTAAAAATATTTAACATTTTTGCATTAATATTTGTGATATTGGTCTGTGATTTTTCTTGTCTCCAGCACACTTAGATATCAAAAAAAGAATGCTCCTGAGCAGATTATAGGGCTTTAGAACAATCTAACCTTTGAGATTTGGCAGAATTCCCCTGAGAAGCCATCTGAGTCTGGTGTTCTTTGTCAGGTAGTTCCTTGATAATTTGCTCTATTTCTTCTAAAGAAATCGTTCCCTTTCTAATAGGTCAATTTTGGTAAACTACATTTTTCTAAAAAATTATCCATCACAAACACGTTTTAAAATTTGTTTATATAGACATACACAAATAGTCTTTTATGATTGGTATGACATGGTATGTCCCCTTGACATTTCTGTTTCTATTATTTATTATTTTTCCTTTTTTTAAAAAAATTAGGTTTGGGGCGCCTAGATGGCTCAGTGGATTAAGCCACTGCCTTCTGCTCAGGTCAAGATCTCAGGGTCCTGGGATTAAGCCCTGCGTCCAGCTCTCTGCTTGGCGGGGAGCCTGCTTCCCCCTTTCTCTCTGCCTGCTGCTCTGCCTACTTGTGATCTGTCAAATAAAATATTTTTTAAAAAATTAAAAAAAATTAGATTAGCTCACGGTTTGTCTATTGTATTAACCTTTTCTAGATCTTCTATTTTCTAGCTTAAATTCTTTAAAAAACAGTTTATGAATTATTTTTAGTCTAAAAAATATATGTGAGTTGACCAAACATTTAAATAGTTCAGCAAGGGGGCGCCTGGGTGGCTCAGTGGGTTGAGCCGCTGCCTTCGGCTCAGGTCATGATCTCAGGGACCTGGGATCGAGTCCCGCATCAGGCTCTCTGCTCAGCAGGGAGCCTGCTTCCTCCACTCTCTCTCTGCCTGCCTCTCTGCCTACTTGTGATCTCTGTCAAATAAATAAATAAAATCTTAAAAAAAAATAGCTCAGCAAGGATGGATTGTCAGTTTTTATTTTAAACAGCTTAAGGTGTAACTGACATACAATAAAATGTAGGTGTTTAAAGTACACCATTAAAAAATTTTTTTAAAAATATTTTATTTATTTATTTGGGAGACAGAGAGAGAGGACAAGCATAGGGGGTGAGGGGCAGAGGGAGAAGCAGGCTCCCCACTGAGCAGGGAGCCCCAGATCATGAGCTGAAGGCAGATGCTTAACCAAATGAGCCATCCAGGCACCCCTAAAATACAGTTTGTTTTGACATGTGTATACACCCTGAAATCATCACAAAAATCAAGATAATAAACGTATTAGTCACCCTCAAAAATTTCCTCATGCCTCTTTGAAACTTCTCCCTCTTGTCCTTTCCCAATCCACTACTGGTCTTCTGTGATTATAGATAGTGTTGTATGGACATATGCTTTCTTTTTTCTTGGGTAAATGTCCAGAAATGGATCATATGCTAGGCAACTGTTTTTTCTTAAATCTCATTAATTCATTCAGGGAATGCTGGCACACGAGGGGCGGGGCAGGTAGGGGAGAGGGAGAGGAAACAGAATCTTAAGCAGGGTCCCCCACACCCAGTGTGTCTGATGCAAGGCTCCGTCTCATAACTCTGAGATCACGACCCCAGCCAAAATGAAGATGTGGATAAGTAACTGACAGAGCCAACCAGGCATCCTCAAACTGTTTTTCAAAGTGGTTGTATATAAAATGTTATATTTTCCCCTAGTGGAGTATGAGAGTTCCTTTTGCTCCATATCTCTGTCAAAACTTAGTAATGGTCAGTTAAAATAATTTAGCCATTCTAACAGGTGTGTAATAGGAACTCATTATGGTTTCAATTTGCATTTTCCTAATGACTGATTATCTTTTTATGTGTTTACTGGTCATCTTCTTTAGAGAGATGTCTTTTTAAATACTTTGCCCATTTTTAAATTGGGATGTCTTTATTATATTATAAGACTTCTTTATATATTCTGAATACAAGTTTTTCATGAGATACATAATTTGAAAATATTTTCTCCTAGTATATGGCCTTTTTTATTCTGTTAAGAGGTTTTTTCCAAGGGCAGAGTTTTAATAATTTCAATGAAATCCAATTTGTCATCATTCTTTCTTTTATGGACTGTGCTTTCAGTATACCATCTAAAAAATCTTTGCCAAACCCAAAGTCATGAAGATTTTTCTGTTTTCTTCTACAGTTTATAGTTTTAGGCTTTACATTTATGATCTATTTTTAGTTAATTTTTGTATATTATGTGAGGCATGGGTAGTTAATTGTTCTAGCACCATCTGTTGAAAAGACTATCCCCTCTCTTTTTTAAAAGATTCTATTTATTTGACAGAGCATGAGAGAGCACAAGCAGGGAGAGCAACAGAGGGAGAAGGAGAAACAGGCTTCCCTGCTAAGCAGGGAGCCTGATGCAGGGCTCGATCCCAGGATCCTGAGATCATGACCTGAGCCAAAGGCAGACACTTAACTGAGCCACCCAGTCTCCTTAAGACTATTCCTTTCTCCACTGAACTGCCTTTGAACTTTTGTCCAGTTTTGAACAGTTGTCCATATATATATGTGGGTCCATTTAAGGATTCTCTAGTATGTCCTGATGATCTACTTGTTTGTCTTCATGCTAGTACCATAGAATCTTGATTACTGTATTTTTCTAAGTCTCAAAAACAAGGTCTGTAAGTCCTTCATATCTTTGATTTTTTTCAAAGTTGTTTTGGCTATTCTAGATTTTCACATTTCCTATAAGCTTGAGAATTAGCATGCCATTTTCTATCAGGGTTGTACTAAGTCTGAAAGTTCAACTGACATCTAAATAATATTAAAGCTTAGAAAACCATGAATATGATGTATTTCTCCATTTATTTATGGCTTTAATTCTCTCAGCAATGCTTTGTTGTTCTTAGTGTACTGATCTGTAAATCTTTTGTGTTAGCTTTATCTCTTAAGTATTTAATATTTTTATGTAAATAATATAAATAACTTACATTATTTAATAAATTCATATTTTTGAAAAATACAGGTATTACAGAATTGATCATTTTAATATAAAATGTAATTGAATATAAATGTAAACATTTACATTATGTAAGTAATGTAAATAATGTTATGTAAATAATGTTTTTCAAAATTTCAGTTGTCTTTTGTGTAATAAATTACACTGTATCCTTCATTCTTGCTAAACTTAATAATTCTAGTAGTTTTTTGGGTAGAGTCTATCAGATTTTTTACATAACCATATCATCTGCAAATGAACACAATTTTACTTCTTCCTTTCCAATCTGAAAAACTGTTCTTACTTCCTTTGAACTTATGGCACTGGCTAGGACGTCTACTATAATTCTGAAAACAAGTGGTCTGGGTGTTGGATTTTGCTGAATGCTTTTCTTGAACTATGGAGATGATTGTATGATTTTCCTTTTTTAGTTTAAGATGGTGGGTTATGCTAACTGATTTTCTAATGTTTAAATTTACCTTGCACTTACGGCATAAACCCTACTTGGTCATGGCATATTATTATTATTTATTATTATTATTATTTTTAAAGATTTTATTTATTTATTTGACAGACAGAGATCACAAGCAGGTAGAGAGGCAGACAGAGAGAGAGAGAGAGAGAGAGGAGGAAGCAGGCTCCCCGCCGAGCAGAGAGCCCGATGTGGGACTCGATCCCAGGACCCTGAGATCATGACCTGAGCCGAAGGCAGAGGCTTAACCCTCTGAGCCACCCAGGTGCCCGGCATATTATCTTTTATCATACATTGTTAAGATTCATTTTGCTTAATTTTTGTTTAGAATTTCTGCATCTGTGTTCATGGGAAGCCTATAAATTTTTTTATAATGTGTTTTGAAGTTCTGAAACTTAGGTAATGTTGGACTTAGAATGAACTCGGAAGTATTCACTCTCTTTAAATTTTATGGTAGAAAATGGGTTTTAGTTCTTCCTTAAATGTTTGGTAAAATTTATTAGTAAAGCCATCTGTGTCTGGAGTGTGTGGTATTAAAATGTCAATGTGAACCAATCTCTTTAGTAGATACAGGACTAGTCAAATGATCTATTTCTTCTTATGCCACCCAGGTGCCCCTAATTTTACTTAATTTATTTAATTTTATTGATGAACACTGTTTTTTAATTATGCTAGATGTTGGAAAGCTATTGCTAAATACAAGGTCTATGTCTGGCAAATGTATAGCACCTTAAAATAACCTCCCTTAGGTTCACTTTACCATTTCTGTTCTCATTTTCTTTGTTGATCTTACCTATTTTTTTCTGGGGTAAGGCCAAAGGGAGAGGGAGAAAGAATGTTAAGCAGGCTCCATGCCCAGTGTGGAGCCTGATGTGAGGTTTGATTTCACAATCCTCAGATCATGACCTGAGTGGAAATCAAGAGTTGGATGCTTAACCAACTGAACCACCTAAGTACTCCAATCTACTTTACTTTGTATGCATTTTTCTAGGCCACCACAATTAAATATTCAGTTGAATAAATTTATAACATTATTTAAAATGATCAATTCTAAACATCTATCCTGTATTTTTTCAAAAATATGGATTAAAAGTTTCGATTAGATCATTCTTTTATATTATAAAGGCACATCTGATTAGAAACTATATTCTAGGATCACTTTGGTGCCTTCTTTTTTTTTTTTTTTTTTTTAAAGTTTTTATTTTTAAGTAATTTCTATATCTACCATAGGGTTCGAACTTACAACCCCAAGATCAGGAATTGTGTGCTTTATCGAATGAGTCAGCCAGGCACCTGAGCCAGATATCCGTGGGTGCTTACCTTTTCTGCTACTTCCCGCACAGACTGAACACTTGTTCCATACAGATGGTTGTTATACTGGCCAGCTTCAATAAATTTATGTTCTTGAATATCTTTTTCCATCTGCTCTCTTGAAGTCACAAAATGATAATCTCTTCCATCTACCTCGTAGTCTCGTTTTGGTCTAGTTGTATCTTTAATAAAAAATAACTTGAGGAAGTGTTTAGTATTAAACACAACAAATCCATTTTCTTTCTTTCTTTCTTTTTTAAGATTTTATTTATTTATTTGAGAGGAAGAGAATGAGAGAGAAAGAGAGAGCACAAAATGGGGAAAGTCTGAGGGAGAAACACACTCCCTGCCGAGCAGGGAGCCCAATGTGGGACTCAATCCCGGGACTCCAGGATCATGACCTGAGCCGAAGGCAGTCGCTTAACCAACTAAGCCACTCAGGTGCCAAACAAATCCAATTTCTGCTTCAGTGATTATCTCGTAAAGTTCAACACAACAGCAGTTAATTGAAATTTTAAAAAGGACAGTAATATGGAAGAGTAAGTGATAACACAGTATAAACCACTAAAAAATGGTAATGTGTACTTTTACCACACATGGTGACAAAATGTTAAGACCAATAATAAAGAATTTTTATGTGGTTACTCACGAGGAACACATGATCCAAATTTGTCAGGAAATTCTGAGATCAAGTCATCATTTATCCTGTCTTTCATAGGTCCCAATATGATCACTGGTCGAGTATAATTAACTATAAAGATAAACTGCATGTTAAAAGGCATAAACACTCAACAAACATCAGTGTTCTTCAGAGTAGAGAACAAAAATATCCTTAAAAATTACAAAAAATATAATTCTATACATTGCTAATATCACCTCACTGTAAATGAGAAAACACAACTTAGTGTTTTACTGATCCTTTTTGAAGTAGAAATTGTTAGGAAGGAGATCAAAGAAGGGCAAAAAAGAAACTGGGAAGAAGAGGTGATAAAATCACAGTTGTGATCTAGAAAGATGATCTAATAGAAGTGGATTACACCTTACAGTGGACTGTAACGGATCATGCTAGAAAAAGGGAGATTGACAGTAAGAACCAGAAAATGGTAGGAGGGATAAAAAGAAGGTTATAAATAAAGGAAGATAGGAGAGAAGGATAAATAGAGCCTAGAAACTGACTGGACAAGGGAGTTGAAAAACAGAGAGATCAAAGATGTTTCCAAAACTTTGAAAAAGGGTCAGTGAAGGACAGTGACATTATCATAAGCACAAGAAAGAAGCTGCTTAGGAAAAAAATAGCATTATAAAACAGTTAATATAAAATGACTAGATTTCAACATACTGTGAACTAAACCATGTTTCATAAAATGCATATGGCAAATTTCTTTATATATTCTTAACAGAAAAAAATGTATAGCAAAATTCTAATAAAACACTATTTTGTAAATTATCAAATTTGTAATAAAGCAAATTATCAAAATAAGTTAGATCTGTTTTCTAAACTAAGAAGTTTTTTTTTTAGAAGATTAAAAAATATCAATAGGCTTCACAAACCTTCTTGTTGATTCACTGGCTCATAAGATAAGACATATTCCTCTTGACCACCTATTAGTTAAAATACAGATGAGAAAATCTATTAAGATAACTAATGCTAATTTAATTCTTCAAACGTAACATATAAATTGCTAGGACTTTCCTCAGAAAATAGCAAAGATGTAGAAAAAGGGACTTTACAAATAACTTATGGCAAAATTAAGTTAAAAAATAGCAAATTATGAAGTCATAAAGTCTGATAAATGTAGAAACAAGATATAAATGTGTTATTTAATAAATACCTTTATGATATCCTGTGTTTTAAACTGTCATTAGATCTATTTAAAATCTTCATTTGTGATGTCATGTATGCAATACTAATTTTTTATTTAGAAGCTAAGAACTGTTAAATCTCTTAAAACTAATACTTGATTGAAAAGTTCTACATATGTGAGTATTTATGTAATTTACTGTTATTAAGAACATGCTTATGTTTTGGTCCCACCAGATGCAATATTTAACAGGATATATATACATTTTTATAATTACAACTATTTATTATAAAAATTTTTAATGTAAAGGTAAAACTATTGTCACTATTTCACTGATGAAAAAAATTCACTAACTGTTCTAATAAGTCATTTATTCAATTAAAAAATTACATTAAAATGAATTTAAAAAGCTTTAGATAAGGGTGCTCCCTTCTACTTGCTGGAATGGGATGTTGCACAATTCATAAATTGCTTAATAAAGCCAATTAGAGCTTCAAAAAAAAAAAGGCTTTGGATAAAACGAAATCCTTCTCTTCTCTCTCCAACTATGAATCAGATAGATAGCAAATGAAATAAAATATATTTTGTTTTTAATTTTTAATTATTTGAAAGCACTTTAGAAGTTAAATCCTCGCAGATTAAATTAAAAGTTTAGAGCTTAAGAATGTTGTCAATAAAAAACTATACAAATTGTATCTTGACTCAGCAAAAGGAATGGAAAGAGTTAAAAATTCTAGTTCTTAACACACACACACACACACACGTATAGAAAACAAATTTGGAAGGACTGTTACTTCAAGTGGTTCCATGAAAACAAACAATGTCGGATAACATATTTGAGGATTTTCTCCTTGATTATCATGATTCTATAACAAGTTCTTCACTAAATTTGGCACTGGTTTTATAGCACAAGTATGCAGCTATGATCTTTTAAATTCACATATTGGCTTTAAAAGTGTATTTCACTGTTTTATTATCATAATATATAAAATACATACTTAAAAGCCACCTTAAAAATACTGTATGTAAAACAGGGTTTACATATTAGCAAAAACATGCAAGTCAAATGTTCCACACCTAACAATTCATGCAAATGGTGCGACAGACAGTATATACTTTCATTACCTCTTTTTTCTTTTTCCAAGACTAGAAAGTTACTCAACTACTCTATGGTGAGTTCTGATTATATGATAATAAAACATTAATAAGAAATCACATTCCCACACCAAAAAAAAAAAAAGACAATTATGTAACTATTATGAAAAAGATAACAACCAATCGAATGAGGGTTAAAAGTATATATTGTCAACATGAAAAATATCAGAGACTGATATTAACAGGATGGACCTTTTGAGCAGCCATACTCATCTGTAATCAAGATTACTTTCATATTAGACAGCAGTAAAAAAAAAAAAAAGTTAGAAAAGCAATTTTAATTTTTAAGGTACCACAACTGATAATATTCATGTACTTCCCTCTCCCATGCCCAAATCTCTTAAAAAACTCCAGATGCTTGTATAGTTCACTTAACAATACAATAGCAAAAATGTAACATAAGGATACCAAAAAAGAAATCAGTATTATTGTTTGAGCAACTGTTGAATAATATTTCCTTCTTCGTTTAGGTTCACCAGAAGCTGGTAGTAAACATTAACTTGATCTAGATAATTATTGGTAACAAAGAATAAAAAAGGAAATAAAGCTAACTATAAGTTAGCATTACTGAAAAATACTTAAATGCTCATACTAAAAGAGATTTACTAAAGAAAATGGTAAAATATAGATTTACCCCTCATTTAACCAGGTATTTTCTTGTAAAAGATACACACACACACACACACACACACACACACACACACAATGTACACAAGTAGCACTGTGTGTAAAAAGGATTTTAGAGTTTTATTAAAAATTGGGAACTCTGTTAACATTTATACATAGTATGACTTTATTTTTCAAGTACAGAATTTTATTTGGCTCTCTCTGATTTTAAAATATTAAGCAACTGATGTTCAGTATTCCGAATATATCACTAAGACAAAAAAACTCCCAAAGTATACATATTACTTGTGATTACAAAAGAACAAGTATTGAAACACTTACGGTAACTACTTTCACTATCGCTGGCATTAGAAGTTATATGCTCTGAAATTGCAGGACAATGGAAAAAATAAAGAAAACACAGTGTCATGAGTTTAAAGAAGCAAATTATCAAAATAAACACAAGGCGACATTACAAAATGTTGAGGTATAGATCACACATACTCAAAAAGAATTTTTAAAAAAGCATTCTTGATTTTCTTTGAAAAGTTTATTTTCCCCCAAATAAATATGAATTAGGAAGGAAAGAAACTGTAATTAAGGACAATGCTCCATTTTTGTACAACACAGTTTATGAACAAAATCTATGACAAATAATCAAGTAGAAAAAAGTGATCCTTAATTAGTCCAAATGTAGACAAAGAACCCAAAAAGAGAAAATGCAGTTGGCACCATTTAATTTAATTTTTTGACACAGTAATGACTAACAAAAGACACAAGTTATATTTGAACAAAGAGATGCCCATTTTAATGAAGGGATTATCTTAAAAAAATAAATGATCTTGCTTTTAGTTCAGCTTCTTTCTTGTTCCTGAAGAGGAATGAAAATCCAGGTTTCTGTGATCATACAGACAAAATATCTTAGATGTCATAGATTCATATGCGCCAAAATAAGTCAAATGGAAGGGAATTCTAGAAGGTGGGACTGTATTTTAAAATAGACTAGTACTGAGTAGTTCTGAGAAACTCTGTTTTGATAAAACTGACAATGGCTGTTCTGCTTTTTGCAAAACAAAAAAAGATAAAGCAAATATATCTACTTGCAAATTGCCTGGTCTCCCCTTGAAAATGACTCCATTTCACAACTTGTTGGGTAAACACCAGGTACTCTCCCCATGTAAACATAATCTTGAATGTTTTCTCAATAATTATCTCTGGAGAGTTAAAAAAAAATTATAAAAACTAAAAAACAAAATTTTCCACAGTAGAAAGAGAAATCTAAATTTCTCTTTCTTTAAGGGATAAGAGAACAGCTTGAGGAGAAATATCTGCTGTACCATGCCACCCACAGAATCTCCTAAAATCAAGATGTACTACTGTAGAGTTCTGAGAATGGCAGAATGTAAGATTTCAAATGAAGATAATAGTTCTTGAATTGCTGTCATAGTGAAAAATAAGTCTGTTATTCTAACCTGCAAAAACAAGATATAATTTTTTTTTCCTTTTTAAATATTGCAGGACAGTTGACATACAATGTTGTATTAGTTTCAGGTGCAAAGACAGAACTTTCTTAACTATGATTATAAATATTTTAAATATAGCAGGGACATTAAAAATTATAAAAGACTGAATCATATATGACAAGCACATATAAAATGTTCTAAAAAAGTTTATATTTAAAAATTTCTTCCCATGTTACCCATGTACTTCGAAACAATCTTTTTAAATTGTTGCATCCATAGTCTATTGAACTGATAAATCATAATTTACCTTACTACTTATTACCTAGACTTTTAGTTTGCTTTAAATTGTTTTCCACCAACATCAGTAATTAGGAATGTTTTCATTTATACAACTTGCCTTATTTCCTTAAAATTCATTCCTGAAAGTAGGAATGACACATTAAAAAAAATTCCTAAAATTTATATTAGGATTAGTAGTGTACTTTACAATCTCTAATACATAAAGGAGAGTAACATTAGTTGCTGCAATGGAGTGAGTGAAGGAGGAAAGTAAGTGGGAGTATAGAAGAGACAAAATTAACCATGAGTTGACAATTACAGAAGTTGGGTAAATGAATACTTGCAGGGTTTTACTATTCTTCTACTATTGAGTATATTTGGCATGTTATACAGTAAAAAGTTAAAGCTACTACAAATCTCTTTTGTCTTTTCTGGGGATTTCTCCTAATCTTGAGTTCTCTAAGATTACCTATAGTTGTTATGTGATCAATTCTTCAAGTTCTTTCAGGTATCCTTTTACCTAACTCTACTGGAAAATCTTGCTATTCAAAGCTTGGCTCTTGGATAGCATTGTCACCACTGCTGGGAGTTTATTAGAGAGGTAAAATGCTTTCTTCTTGATATTTAAAAATGTATTTTTAAGAAACTTAATCAAAAAAGGTATTAAAAAATCCAGTAAACATATAAGAAGGTGTTCTAATTTTTTCCTGTAATTACTTATCAGGGAAATGCAAAATAAAGCTACAACAGGTATCTCTACCATCCACCTGAATGGCTATAATGGAAACAAACAAAGAAACAAACAAAAAAACAAAACCAAAAACAGATATGCCAAACACAGACAAGGTAAGGGGCAACTGGAACTCACATACTACTGGGGTTGGGGAAATTGGTACAACCACTATGGAAAACTATTTGGCAGCCACTACGAAAGCTCAACAAATATATGTATGTATGACCTAGCAATTCCTTTCCCCAGTATTTCCCCAACATGATGACATATATATGTTGACCAAAGGACATGTGCAAGCCTGTTCAAACCAACAGTATTCAAAATTGCCCTAAATATATGTTTATTTACAAGTCTGAGATAATATAGTTTCATATTCGTTTTTTCTCATTTATATTATGAGCATTTTCCCATGTCATGTTTTAATATGATTTTCAATGGTTATATATTACAAAATACAGATAAATCATACTTCATTAACCACTTCCCAAATATAAAGGTTTCATATTTTAGGATGGTTTCATATTTTTTTGACTGTAATTTCTCAATAAAATTAAACTTACTGGTATATAAACCTTTATCTCTATCTCTGATTACATACTTAGGATAATTCCTTGAAGAGGAATTAGTAGGTCAAAAGATATATTTTTCCAGATATGCATAGTGGTTATATATTAAAACTAGTGATTCCATAAAACAATACCACTCGGTTCTGTGGTATTTAAAAGAAATTTAAAAGAAATATCTGTCAAGATGATGGGTAGAAACTATCATTTTGTTTACTGATTACTGGGGACATCAAGTATTTTCATACACTCATTTGTTATCTTTTGAGCATTCTTCTCATATCCTCCATTCAGTTATCAAATGAAGATTTGTCTGTTTCTTATTTAAGAATTCGTAGTGTAAAGGCATTATCCCCCTTTGACATACATGGTATATTCTTTGAGTTTTAATTTTGATTTTATGAAGTTTGATGACCACAGTCATTTCAAATCTCTAACCAAGTCTCCCCTTTCTCATCAAACATTTCTTCCTGAGAATGTATGAAATGACTTTTCTGTGCTTTCCCTCACTACTACCTATATATCACCAATCTCAAGCAATACTACTACTCTCATTCTTTACAAATAAGTCTGGTTTTGGCATCTAAGAGCTCTACACAACTTTGCTTCTCTAAGTCTTTGAGAAAGCTTCCCATTACATCTCTCTTTCTTATGTACCTAGGAGTTTTTGAGATGTTCTACAGAACGGAAAGCTACAAAAATTGTACTACAGCTACAAACCTCGCCTGAAACTATGTATCATGATTTCACTTTTGAGCACCTTACATAGCTCCTCCTGAACTTACTTTTTAAAAAGTCTCTGTTAAAGGAATCTTACATTTTTCCTTCTGACCTTTTTCAAAGTTGCCTTCTTAAGATATATAAGCTGTACACATCTCTATTTCTAGCTTTTCACAGCTATGATGATTTACTTGCATTCTCTCAGACTTCCATCATATTCTAGTTAGTTGTTAGTCAAAATAGGATTGGAAAGGCCAATTCTCATTGTTTCTTCTGCTCTCAACAGGGCAAATCAATGATTTATTTGGTTCTCTTTTTTGTAGAATCACTGAGTTCATGTGTATGAAAAGTGTTCTAGGTTATCACTTTTCTCTCTTTAATTAAAATACCCTATTTTTCACAGGTTATATGAAATTACATGTAGGTGTACATCTTTCTTGATATTCAGTGTTATTCCATTTCTTCATTGGATTTGTTTCTCTGCATTTATGCCTTTTCTTTTCAGTCCCTTCATGAGTCCTGTTTCAAAGGCTTGATGAATATGTACAGAAGTCTTATTTATTTCTTTATATTAAAATCTCAGGATTCTGCTTAGTTTATTTACTGTATTTGGAACTTCAGAATATGGATAACTGAGGCTACAAATAATGTTCCTGACCACCCTTTCCCTAGCCTTTTCTGTTACATAACAATTGGCACCTTGTCAATTGCTAGTCATATGTTTTATCCAAGTTTAGAATTCTTACTGATATTTTCCTATCTCCCTCAGTATTTTCCAAACAAAATCTTCTTGATTTGATCATGTTACTAGGTGAGTAAATTATCTTAGTTCCTATGAGATGAAGCACAAAAACTATCATTGAAGGGATCTTAAGTCTCTCTCCAGAAAATTAAATCCTTTTCTAAAGGACACTGTCTGGTAATCAGCTACTATTTTTCTCTTGTTTCTCTTCTCAAATCCCAATTGTCCAAATGAGAGATGGAAATAAGATATGGTCAAGGTGTAATTACCATCCATTATAACAGTATCAATATAGTAAACAAATTCATTTAGTTCCTTTACGATGAGTTTTCCACAGGTCTCTAATGATTTATAGCAGATAATAAAAAATCTGTGGGTCCTTATGCTGAATCATACCACCTTTAAAACACATCGTTCTCAAAATAAATTCTACAGCATTAAGAATCTATGTAAATATTTTCCAGTTTTAAAAATTTTCACCAAAGGTAAAAAAGATTAAAAAAGGGTGCCAATTTGGGTGCCAGCAAATTTGTGTCTTTTGCTGTATCTTAAAAAGGCATAGGCAAGATGTGTCTATATAGAAATAATTACATATAAAGTATACTGTCTTCAATCTAATACAAACCTTTAATCATTAAGGTTGAAATAAAAGTACCTATACTTTAGATTAAAATTCCAGTATAAAGTTAGCAGAAATCAAGGGAAAAAACCTTCTATGAAATATAATGTTTATTAATGTAGAGCTTAGAAAGTTAAAAGATACTGATCTCTAATTTTTTTTTTTTTTTAAGATTTTACTTATATATTTGACAGAGAGATAGCGAGAAAGGGAATACAAGTAGGGGGAGTGGGAGAGGGAGAAGCAGGCGTTCCACGGAGCAGGGAACCTGATGTGGGGCTCGCTTGATCTGAGACTTAGGATCATGACCTGAGCCAAAGGCAGATGCTTAACAACTGAGCCACCCAGGTGACCCTACTCTTTTTTTTTTTTTTTAAACATGCTGGGTGTGGAGCCCAATATGGGGCCTGAACTTACGACCCTGAGATCAAGACCACGCTGAGATCAACAGCTGGTTGCTTAAATGACTGAACCAACCCAAGTGCCCCCGTATTGGCTATATCCTTAATGACCAATGAATTACAAAAAGTAAGTTTTCAAAATGCTTAGTAATCCAAATAGAAATAACCATCCAGGAAAAAACTTTAGCTTAAGAGATTACTTCTATGAGTCACTGTCACCTAAAATAACTTAGTAATATTTGATAAACTTTCATATATAATTAATTTGAGAACACATAAATTTGAACTTTTGTTTGCTAAAAAAATGACTTGTTTCATCCATTCACTCTAACATTTACTGAATGACTCCTATATACCAGACTGTACCAAGTTTATATGAAAACTAAGTACTAGTTAGAAAATTAAGTAAAAACAACTCAAAACCACTGACAACATCTTGGTTAAAGGAAAAATAAAGGACAGTATTTCTCATAATTCTTTTAATAATTTACAACCTCCTTGGAAAAAGAGAGCTACAATTTCCATCCCCATATATCAACCGCTACTTGAACTTGAGGTCCACAATTCTTCTCTATTAACTTAAGACTCATTATATTCTACAGTTTCACATCATAGCAATGCTTTTCTAACATACAATCGAAGTGATTTTAACTTGTTTTAACAAAATAGCCTGGTGGACAGAAAACTGCAAGATTATTTTCTACATTCTAGTAATGAAAGTAGGTAGTATTATTTTAAAAAGCTTAAAAAAAGTCTTTTACTTAAAAAAAAAAAACCTAGCAAAAGTAACTGCCATAAAGATTACAAAAAGGAAAATGTAATTATGAGCAATTTTTTCAAATGACATGTGAAAAATGGAGCATCAGATAAACAAAAGATATGTATTATAGAAATAAAAATCCCAAGCACATTATTAACATGAAAAGTCTAAAAGCAATCTAAATCATATACCTCCTCATGCCAGAAAGGCACTACCATGAATCTCAAAATGTATCTGAAAAAGGTAGGTCTGTAGATGGAGGTTAAAAAATAACTTGGGAGTATTTTGATCACTTACTCAGGCCTTTTGATCCCATGTCGTCAGGGATCTCCTGTAGAGAGTAGTTCCCAGAGAGCAAGCAATAAAAAGATAATCAAAGAAAATAGTTGTCAGTAATGCATAAAATTGGTGCTACAATAAGAGACAGTTCCAAGACCATTACAGGTGCACATATTCTAGAGTGTTTTTGTAGATTTCTGAAAGTTTGAAATAAGGTAGCAGCTGAATGTAATGTACTAAAGAAATCAAAGTTTTAGCTTAAAAGCTGATTTAGGGTAGAGAAGCAAAATTTGAGATTATTTCTTGTTATCTTAAAAGTAAAATTCACTGTCTACATATAGTGAAGATACAAGATAGAATAGAATTCCAGAGGATCTATGATCAAAGATTGTCAATGCTTAAAGGCCAATTAATTACATATAGTATAATCATTAAGTCGCTTCTCAGGTATCCATAATATTCCTCTCAAGTATTAATTGAGAGTATTTTAAGTGTTTCTTCTAAGAACCCTTCCAACGTGTAACTTTATTTTAAACACATAGCTTAAAAATACTGTTAGCTTTAAATTAAGAATTCCTAAGGTGTCAGAAAAAGTTAAGATTGGTATGCAAATTAATTTATGTCTGTTAAGTTGCCCCTGTTTAAGACAATTAGTAACCTGTTGCAGCTCTTGAAACTGTCTCCATGGTAACAACCAACTGCAGGGCAGTAGGTCCCTCTACATTTATTTTCAGTTGACCACTGGATCCACATACTTACGGTCAGCATCACTTGTTTCCTGTTCACTCTGGTCCTTGTTCTTGTAGAAGGGGAATTTTCGGGAAAAGAGGTTCTTTTTACGCTTGTCATTGAATGACTGCTGAAGAAGAGAAGGAGGGGCAAAACAAAGGGATGTCTACTATCTGTGTGTACAAAGGCCCAGCCTAGCAGCTCTGTGGAAGCTGACTCTTGTGACCACACTGTGCAGTTTGTATATGAATTTATTAATCACAAAGTGAATTTCTGACTTTGTATAAACTCCTAACATTTCTCAACTTAAAATATTTTAAAATTTACAGTGCAATTCAGTAATACCTAGAACTAAGGAGAAAGTGCTACTTGATTAAAAAAAAAAAACAAAAACAAAACCCCAGAAATAAGGAGTAAGTGCCACTTGAAGAGTAACTCAAATTAGCTACCACTATAGTACAAACCTGCTAACTTCTGTTCTTATCAGTTCATATTTTTCTAGAAGATTCCCAGGTATGAAGTGCTCTATAGCAAAAGCTATTTTAAGTCATTATTCTAGGCTTATTCGAGTATTTTTTGCAGTAGGTAATAATCTTCCATTTTCCTCCGACTTGAGCATATTCCCTTCCTCCCCTTTTTGGTGGCTCCAATGAACTAACAAAAAGCCACTATTAAAAAAGAAAACCAAAACAACTGAAAAAGTTGCTAGTTCTGAATATTTAAAAACAATGAAGCAATCTTATTATTTTTTGGAAGAGAAAAAAGATAAATAGTTATGGTATGAATCAGAAAATGAGAAGAAAACTAAGAGGGGTCCATCAAGCATACATAATCCGGCAAAAGATTCATCGAAGCTATCCCACCGAGAAAGAAGAGTCAGAGCTCTCCTGGCCAACATGAATGCCATCCTAACTGATTTGTCTTTAAGCTCTACTATATTCATCTATTTTAAAAAGTATATATAAATAAACTGGAACCAGATTAAATTCATTGGCACCATATCTTGAATAGGAAATAACTCAGGTGCCTATAAAAGCCAAAAGGCAATGAAGATCCTAATAGTCATACAGTACTGCTGTGGAGGAGCTGCACAGCTGATCTGATGTCCCCTGTTACACAGATGTTAGAGAGATTTTCTCCCTTCTTCAATGTCCCATTTGTGCCTTCACAGATTTAAAACCAGGCCACATTAAGAAAAGTGATGCTATTAAAGAGGAATAACTTCTTTTGTAATTTCTGTCACAAACATTATGTCTTGAAGGAAATGGCCTGACCTAGCAAATAACACTTAGGAATTATTACTTTTTGAAGCAGGAACAATATAAAGGATAAAAAAATCTTGTTCTGACTTTTCTTGAGTTTAATCCAATGTCATAAAATGCTATCATTATTTTGAAGTATATCCACATCAGGAAGTATGTTTTGGCATGCCTGTATTTTTAAGCATATGATGTCTGGCAATTAGGTGCTGAGGGAGAATAAAGTAATTTTTGCTCCAATTCTATTACTTGAAAGGATTTGTTTTGGCAGGAATCTTAACATAAAAACAAGATTAAACTTTTGTTTTTTCCTTTTCATATCAATAATTCAGGATTAATAAATTCATAGAGCTCATTAGTCCAACAGATTGTCCTGATTTCAATCCTAAAATTTGGAGGCTATGATAACGCTAAGCAGAAGTTAAAAATTAAGTTGATAAGAAAAAATACTGTCCAGAAATTTGGACTTACAACTGTCAAGTAGCATTATTTAAATAAAAATCTTTGTTGGAATCCAAATTTTTGAATAGAGAAACAGAAGAAAACTAAAGTTTCAATACAGAAAAATTTATGATAATCTAATTTAGGGAAGGATTAAATCTTCTTGTTCATAAAAATCATCAATGAATTTATAAAGTAATTTTTATGGTATCTAATAAAACTGTTATGTTTTTAATAAAAGGTATTTTTCCCTCCTACTGCATATATAGTGGTCAGAGTCAGTTTCACAGCAAACAACCAAAAGAAACATGAAGTTTAAAATGTTTTGATTTTTGGTATCTTTGCAGTTAGCCAAAATGAGATATCATAAAGATATCATAATATAGGACAGAAAGAAATGCTTGTTAGTTAAGAAAGAATTAATTGTATTACATTTAATGTCCTCTGGATGAAGAATTTATTAAAAGTGAAAATAGCACAAAGCAAAGAAGACAAATATGTGCAGGGACAACACAAAACTGAAGAAACATACTACCTCTGGATTGTCTACATTTTCAATACAAAATACTCTATTTAATTATTTACTGTTATTAATGCTATATTGCAAGAGAGTATAATAAATAAAAGAACTGATAAAATATCACAAAATCATGATTTAAGCATAGAATTTCTCTATGTGGTATGTCAAAATAGCTAAATGGATGTTAAAAATGTTAATGAGAAATGTTGTAAGTCTGCAGTGGAAATAAGTCCATAAACCACCATGTAAGGAAAGGAAAAGATGAACTCAGAATGGGAAATTGTAGTACAGAAAGAAATGCAGTTCTGCATCAATGGCAAGCGTATTTTTACCCCACTCAGTATCATGCATCCTTCTGGTGCTGTGTTAGGACACAGTGACTGTGTATAAGGTTGGTTACAGTCAACAAACAAGACTAAGATTTAAATATGTCGTTAATTCAGTTAACTTCTTACAGTATGGAAGAAAAGTTACAACATGCAACCTCTTTTTCAATACATTGACAGTGTATTTTACTAAGTTATTTTTAAAGACATATATAAAACGAGCACAAAAAGCATTGTATAGATTTCAAATCCTGAGCATTTACTTGGGCTTTTTCCCTCACCCAAATTTCTATTTTAAATATTGCTTCAGATCAAACTATGTTATTTATTTTCTGAAAGCTGCAATTTTAAAGGAAATTATCATTTCTAAGATAACTGAATGCATTATACAATTTACTCAGATTTAATTTCTTTCAGGATATTGCTTATCTTTAATTTTATGCCTTTATGTTTGAGTGCTTAGTGCTATCAGAAGTACAGATGATAAGGTTAATTAATTTGCTGAGTTAACTTTACACATTCATTTGAAATATGATCAAAAGATGTATAAAACTTTTGCTTTAGATTAAAAAAAAAACCTAAAACATTCCTATGAATAGTATTTCAAGACAACATATGTGTTCAGCTTATTTCTTCAGGCTTATTACTACAATATTCCATTGTAGTGATTACACACATCATACAGGACAAAGCCTGCAGTATTTCTTTCATGTACTGGCATCCATTAGACTCAAGCAGAACTTAAAAATGAAAACAAAAACACATTTGAAATTATATACGAAAGAATTCAGAAGTATTTCTTGACTGTCCATAAACTTATCCTCTACTGTCCCTTTCTTTATTCCCTCAAAATAAAAATTCATATTGATTCAAATATTTAAAGCATGGATTCTCTTAACAAATTGTGAAGGGGGAAATGAAAACTTACATTATGACTTAGTTAATAATATTCTGGGGCATATCGTCTCAGAAGATGATTACATTAGCTATCATGATTAATACAAATTTCTAACTGGACATCTGAAGGAAGGCTAAATTTATTTCACTTGTAAAAATAACCTTACCAAAGTATGTTGTTAAGAATACATCAAATGACAGTTTCAATAATCTGGAAAGGTCTGTAAAATGAGTGCTTTAATAAATTACTTACTTCAGCATCTACTATTACAAAGCATCATGGCAAGAGCTGTTGATAGTTAACTCTTATAGCTAAATCCTTCTAATTTTAATAGTGTAGCTCTGGCAAGAATTATGAAAAAGCCTATTAGTCTCAATTATTAATATCTAGGAAAGGACATTTCATATACTCACCCCTTTATCTCCTCTTGTTTTAGAATTAAATTTCACTGTTTTTAACCGGGCTCGTTCTTTCTTCTCAACTCTGTCAAAGTACAGAATGTTATTTTTAAAGTATACCAAAATATCTAAGGGTCTAACTAGAAATCATCAGAAATGATACTTTAGCATGGGGCATTTTTATATTCTAAAACCTTCAGAAACCGTTTAGGTTTGTATCCCCAAGTTAAAAATAATTTCTGGAAGTGAAATACAGGGCTCATTACAAAACAAAACCACTTGTGAACTACCAAAATACAGTATATGTGTACTTATAGATTAATTCATATTCTGTAATTATACTGAAATTATTATTAGGAACCACTTCTGAGTTTAGCAATTTTCTGGATTTTGTTTTTTGGTGTTTTTGTTTCAATATTAACTTAGCACGGGGCATGCATACATCCTAAAAAAAAATCAAGCATGAGAGAGAGAAAGCAAATAGGGCAAAATGTTAACAACTGGAGAAAGTAGGTGAAGGGTATGTGGGTGTTCCTTGTACTATTCTTCCTTGTGTATTTTGCTGTAGCTCTGAAATTTTTATTAAAAAATGGGAAATACAAAAATTAAATTTATCTCCAGTGACACATTTGTGTAAATATATAAAGTAACCAATTATGGTATACAAAAAATCTTAAAGAGCTTTAAAATACCTGTGGAAGGATATACAAGACTTGGTAATATTAGTTATCCCTCTAAAACTGAAAAGGGTGCCAGGAGTATAGTTTAAGAGGAAGCCTGTATAGCTTTAGATCTGAATTCTGAAACTTGTTAAAGTGTTAACTATTCAAATAAGCAAGCCAATAAAATTACACCAAAACAAATGTTTCATGTAGATTGCAATACCAACACGAACCTTATAAAATTTCATGTCAATTAAACTTTTTATCCTTAATTTCAACATAGCAATTATGTTAGTATATAGCAGGAAAACCTACCAAAATCGTTTGTAAATAAATGCATTTTCTTCCTTATCCAGTGATACAGTTTTACTGTGAGTACAGAAGAACCATAGCAGTCATGGACTTAACACTTGTTTTTATTATTCTAGAACAATCCATGACATGACTAGAGAGTACATGGCATGATTAACTAATCTGTAATTTTGCCTAGGCACTTACTGAGGGGACTGCAAAACTAACATTTAGTGAGCAAAAGTTTACAACTTAAAATGGCTTTGTTTTCTCATACTTACCTTGTTCACTAAGTAGCTGAGTGACTTAAATTGTTGTTTATTTGTAAATACTGTTCCTGAATAAAAGCTGAAAACTGTATTAACTACAATTCCTTGGGCTATTATTAGAAGTAAAAAGGTTTAAGAGATAGTTTTCCTTAAGAAAATTCAAATTTTGAATACATTCAAAATAAAATGGCATAATCAGTTGTGGTTCCATATGTGGTTTACGGAAGGTAAATTATATTCTATAATGTTATTTGTGAATTTGGAAATTTAGAGGGGTCTTAAGTCTCCTGCAGCACTTCTGACTTAAAAACCCAACTTTATAGAATTTTTATGCTAAAGAGAAGAATCACTTTCTACCAAAGTCAGTGTATTTCTTATTTGTTGCAGACACACATAAAGCCCATGCAAGATAGAAGGTGCCAAAGGATAAGACAATTTTTAGGAACTCTGACTTTGGTATTTAAGATGTGAGGTTTCTACTGACTCAATGAGGCACAGAGACAGAGGAAGCATTTCTGAATTTAAAGCAGACTATTTTCTATTCTAGGAAAAAAGTTATGCTGAGGGCTGCATTGCTAAAAGAGGAGTTGCTACCAAATATATGATCTAGCCAAATGATTGGATCTTGTTAAGAATATGGATCTAGCCAAGAATGGTCATCAATCCCCAAACCACAACTACAAATCTTGGTTATACCTTAATACTCCTACTCTTCAACTTCTATAAACAGTAATATAAATATATAGAGAGGCCTATAAATAGGTATATGATTTGGCATACTTATCAATTATCGACTCTTAAAATAAGTATTACATCATAAGCTTGACCTGATGTGAATTAACCAGCTAGAATAAACATTAATGTCTCACTAATGATTTTTACAGGCTATTTTAAAACCTAAAAAGTCTTTCAGGCAAAGATTTGCACAAATCAGACCTCAAAAATAAGTTATTTGGGGAGACATACAAACTGACATTTTAATACCTTTCCCACAAAAACAGGAACACTCAGCAGCATTTCATAGCCCTACAAAGGGTTCTTTATGCTGGGATCATCCTGTTCAAAGACTACTCCACTTAATCATTTTTGCCAGTAGATAGTAAGTATGTATCACTTATAACAAATGGTTAAAAGCAAAGAGGAAAGATCAGGGAATGTACCAATACTTCTAAATTAAGCAAGGAAAGAGATGTGAAGCAAATACCAGATACTTCTAAAAATTTTAATTTACACTTTCAATTTTCAAGTCTAAAGGAGGCAATTCACAAAATCAAAAATCCTGAAAACTGAGTAAGTTTCATTACCACCTGTCTGGATAAAGTACAGAAGCTTTTAAATCTTTCTCCCTCCAATGGTAAAGATACATAGTAAAGTTATTTAAATGTATTTATTTTGTTTTGAGCAACTAAATGGGAGCTTTAGAGAGATTTCTCTTTGGGGGCATCATATTCTTTAATTATGTCATTGGTTATAACATAAGGTGAACAAAATTAAATGACTGAAACACAATATGAAAAACCAAGCAAAAAAAAAAATCACCCTCAGTGAAATAATTAAAAAAACCAACAATTATTTGTCTATGTTGCCCTACGTTCAAGTAGTAAGACTGTAATGGACTTATACTTACCTGCGTTTACTGGGAATTACCCCAACTTCGTCACTCTCCCCATCTGGTGTGACCTGCCTGGCTTGCCACCATTCATCATCAGAAGCATTAATAACATGGAGGATATCTCCAAATTTGAAGTTCAATCCCTGACTGGGAAGGCCACTGTCTTTAGTCTTGTCATAATCAAAAAGGGCTCTAGATGAAGAAGAAAAAAGTACATGTTTATTTGGTGTTTTTGTTTGTTTTAAAGATTTATTTATATTTTAGAGTGAGAGAGCGTGTGAGTAGGGGAGGGGCAGAGGGAGAGAATCTTCAAGCAGACTCCTTGCTGAGAGAGGAGCCCAATGAGGGTCTCCATCTCACAGCCTCTGAGATAATGACCTGAGCCAAATCCAAACATCAGATGCTCAACTGACTGAGCCACCCAGGTGTGCCCCCCACCAAGACTGTTATCATATTACCAATATTAAGTTAACACGGGATTCTGAAAGTATATATAATTCAAATAATTAAACAATATACCATACTAGGCAAAATGATGCCAAGCTCAAGAATTTGCACTATAACAGACAAAAAGACAAAAAAGAAATAGTAAAACTGACTTACAGTAAGTTATTTATTTGTATCCTAATTTCCAATTGCCAAATTAGAACCCCAAAATGAATAAATTATATTATATTGTAAATGTAATTGCTGGGATTCTTCCCTTAAGAGAACTCCTTTGGATAAGAACTTAAGTATTGTACATTAATCAAGTAATAGAACACAATTTTTCTTTTTATCAAATTTTAAAAGATTAACATTTTACAATTACTATATTAATACAGTGTATTTTTTCTAAAATATTTGGTGGGAGTTAAAGTCCTCTGTAGTTAGTTTTCATCATTGTTATTGACTCTGAAAATTCTATTGACTCTAGCTTTGTGAGTGAATGGAAGGAATAATTAACTGACAAAATAATCACTCTGTTAATCCAGTCTTATAGTGTATAACTAGTAACTCATATCTGTCAGGGATTTTGTTTGACCCAGTGTGTATAACCAAAATAAAGAGAAGAGTACCTTTTAATATTTATTCTTTGTTTATAAACTTAGGGCAACTCTCTAGGTTTATCTTCATTTTAGAATTCAATATGGCTTGCCACTGGATTATATTAAAAGCATTTTTAAAAATTTCTCATTCAGTATTGAGAGAAATAAGGTAGGATACCTAATTTTTCTTCTTTTAAAAATTTTTTATTATGTTATGTTAGTCACCATATGTCATTAGTTTTTGACGTAGTGTTCCAAGATTCATTGTTTACGTGTAACACCCAGCACTCCATGCAATACATGCCCTTCTTAATACCCATCATTGGGCCAACCCATCCATTCCCTCCTCCCCTCTAAAACCCTCAGCTTCTCAGAGTCCATAGTCTCTCATGGTTTGTCTCCTCTTCCAATTTCCCCCCTTCATTTTTCCCTTCTTTCTCCTAATGTCCTCCATGCTATTCCTTATGTTCCACAAGTAAGTGAAACCATGTGGTAACTGACTTTCTCTGCTTGATTTATTCCACTTAGCATAATCTCCTCCAGTCCCATTCATATTGATGCAAAAGCTGGGTATTCATCATTTCTGATGGCTGAATAATATTCCATTATATAGATGGACTACATCTTCTTTATCCATTCATCTGTTGAAGGGTATCTTGTCTCCTTCCACAGGTCAGCTATTGTGGACACTGCTGCTGTAACACTGGGGTGCATATGGCCCTTCTTTTCATTACTTCTTCATGACATTCTTCTTTGGGCTAAATACCCAGTGGTGCAATTCCAGGTCACAGGGTAGCTCTATTTTTAATTTTTTGAGGAACCTCCACACAGTTTTCCAAAGTGGCTGCACCAATTTGCATTCCCACCAACAGTGTAAGAGGGTTCCCCTTTCTCCACATCCTCTCCAACATTTGTTGTTTCTTGCCTTGTTAATTTTCGTCATTCTAACTGGCATAAGGTGTTATCTCAATGTGGTTTTGACTTGAATTTCCCTGATGGTATTGCTGGATCTTAGGGTAGACCCATTCATTGCTGCAGATTAGAGGAAGCTTAGTTGGGGTGTCTGAAGAAAGGGATATTGAAATAATTTATTCAGCAAGACTCTAGATATGCTCAGGAAGTAGAAGTGTATAGAATCCAGGTAGATGAGATCCAGAGATAAGTTACAGCAGAGAAAACGGAAGAACTGGTAGAAACACTTCATATAGCACTCAGACCCTCAGATTCCTTCTCCTGTTCCCAAACCCATAGAAGATAAGAGGTTTAGTTTCCAAAGAAACAGAACTTGAGAAGCTCTGTACTTTGGAACTTGGTGGGGAGAGGAAAAGTGCTAAGTGGGGAGAGGAAAAGTGCTAAACTAAAAACAGATTTTTTTTTTAAAAAGATTTTATTTATTTGAAACAGAGAGAAAACGTGGGGAGGGGCAGAGGGAAAGAGAGACGAAGAAGCAGACTCCTTGCTGAGCAGGAAGCCTGATCTGGGGCTCGATCCCAGGATCTGGAGATCATCGCTTGAACTGAAGGCAGAGGCTTAACCCACTGAGCCACCCAGGTGCCCCTAAAAATAGATTAAAAAGGAATCTGCAAGCAAAATGCTGTGACTAGTTTTAAGATGTCTAATATTCCTTTTCGTAGGCTCTGAGACCTAGTGTGAAGGTATATGCCGCTGAACCCTTGAATGCAGATGCATACTGAAAACTCAAGTACTAGCAACCTGTCTTATATTGGGCAAGGGATTGAGGATTCTTTTCTAGAGATATTTAATGACCCCAAAGAAAAAAATGACCTGGGGTGGGAGAGGGCAATGAACAAAGATAATTATTTTCTAGTTAAATGCACTAGCTTCACTAAATATATATATTTAAAAATTTTATTTATTTATTTGATAGAGAGAGAACACAAGCAGAGGGAGAAGCAGGCTCCCCACTGAGCAAGGGAGCCCATCTGGGCTAGGATCACTAAATATTTAAAGATCATTTCAGAGAGGGGTGCTTGGGTGGCTCAGTCCTTAAGCATCTGCCTTCAGCTCTGGTCATGACCCCAGGTCCTGGGACTGGATCCTGGCAGGAATCCTGCATCCCCCTCTCCCACTCCAGCTGCTTGTGTTCCCTGTCTCTCTGTGTCTCTCTGTCAAATAAATAAAATCTTAAAAAAGATCACCTCTTATATAAAAAATAAGAAAACAAGTAAACTAGAAAAGAGAAATACAGAGAAAGCAGAGAATCTGAGAAGGAGAATATTAGAGAAGCATGGGAAGGTACTATGTCTATGAAATAAAGGATGACAAAATAAGATTAAATAAGGGGCTCTCAGAAAATAAAATAGGCTATTATACCCTCCCCTACACCCCAAATTCTCTATGAAGAAGAAGGCAAAATAAAGTCAATTTCAGACATGCTAAGAGTAAAAAGTATCCCCCACACACCCCTTCCTTAATATTTATTGAAGAATGTGCTTTGGTAAAATAAAAGTTAAGTTGAGAAAGAAAAGGTGGCATCTCAAAAACCAACGGTGACATAGCAGAGATCTAAAAGGAATAGGACAGTGGCAAAGCAAGTCCTATGTCAGACCTATACAGCAAGTCTATAGAGCAACAATCCAGACTGGAGCAGAAAGATGGAAAAAATCAAGGTGCCCAAGTGGCTCAGTTGGTTCAGCATCCCACTTTTGATTTCAGCTCAGGCTGTGATCTCAGGGTCATGAGATCAAGCCCCATGTTGGGCTCCACATTGGGTAATAGCCTGCTTAAGATTTTTCTCTCTCCCTCTGCCTCCTTCTGCCTGCCCCTCTGGCTCACATACGCTTCTATTCTCTCTCTCTCTCTCACACACAAGATGGAAAAAATCTGAAGTGGTAAGATCATACGTGCAATCATGTTTCATCATGTGAAAAACTCTAGAGAATTGTAAGATAAAGATATTTAATAATAAATTAAATGCACAATTAAGCAAACAAAAATGACACAATTATTATGCCCACGAGAAATGAAGGTTGAAGAAAGGAAGCATGGTCATAATATACGATTTCAGTAAGTAATGACAGATACTACATAGTCACATGACTCTAAATGCTTTTAATTTTATTAGCAGTGATGGCACTATGAGTGATAGAGGAAGAGGCAGAATGGTTTGATATGAAAGAGAAAGTTGTTATCTCCATAGCAGTAAGTCCATAATGTCCAAAGTTGGTAAACTGGAAAACAGCAGTATATGCATATTATTTAGAAATACAGAGAGAAAGGCAAGGGAGTTTGTTAAGAAAATGGAGATGTTTATTTCTAGATAATGAAATTGGAGATTGTCTGGAGGTGACAGTTATTTTTCATTAAGTTTTTTGGTAACATATAACTTGTAAAAATATTTACTCCTTTTTTAAAAAATAAAAAGGAAAGAGGATTCATTAAATGTACCCAAAATAATTATAACCTAATGTTTTGATTTTTGTGTCTTTTTAAGTTTTTTCTATCTAATCACTTATTAAATAAGGCAACACATAATTATACTAAAATTAGAAAAAGAAGAAGAAAATTAAAGAAGATGGGTGCCTGGGTGGCTCAGTCAGTTAAGCAGCTGCCTTTGGTTCAGGTCATGATCCCAAGGGCCCTGGAATAGAGCCCTGCATGGGAGTCCCTGATCAGTGGAGAGCCTGCTTCTCTCCTCTGCCTCCCACTCTGTTTACTTGTGCTCTCTGTCAAATAAATAAATATCTTAAAAAAAAAAAAATGAAAGAAGGAGAGTATAAGCAGAAATGTTATTCCTTTTTCTGTGGATATCAGTACTACATAAAATATTTTAAGGACTCTGGAAAAGAATATGTTTTTTTAAATATATATATAATATATACATATTTAATAAATATAGCAGGAATTGGTGGAGGGAAAGAAAAATCTGATACACTAAAAGGTAGGGCAGAAGAAATGGTAGGGGTAGGAAAAGAAAAAGTAAAGAAAGTGAGAAAAATTTCCTTTTATTCTTTTATCACAGAATAAAATTATTTGAGAGAATAAATAATATCATATGTAAACAAATACAGAGTACACGTTTGTTTGTATAAATGTTTTTATACACATATGTAAACATGTATGGGATACTTGCCTATTTTACAGAACATATATCATCTCTCATCAGAAGAATAAATACAACACACTAGGAAATGTTCCTCAATAGTATCAGAAGGAATGAAAAAATAATGAAAAATTGTAGAGATCACCTGCAGCCATCTACTACAGTTAAAATAATAGTATAAAAGTACTGAGTAAAAGCTCTGCTAAAAAAAAAAAGGTGCATACAGAATACAAATAGGTCATCTATCGGTAAGAACAGTTTATATACTAATGGTATCTATTTACTATTATTAGATTTAAGCTATCTCATTAATTAGTTATAGAAAAATAAGGTTGACTTCTCCCAAATATTCAAAAAATGCATGTAGAAGTTTCCTGAATCTGTGTCCTTTACTGAGGTTATTCACATTTTAAGCTATTATTTCCATATGCTCTCTTTGCTATTATGGAAATTGCTATAGTAACTCAATGTTACTCAGAACATTTTATTATGAAGAATATAAGTGAAAGTAAGTGTTGGATGTTATGATATACCAAGATACAGTATAGTCACTCATCATTATTCAAGGGGTTGTATAACTTTCATTAATACAATTATAATAACAAAAGATACACTCAGGAAATCAATCATAAAATTGTTTCTTGATATGCAATATATTTTTCTTTCTTTTTTAATCTGTACACCCAATACGGGGCTCAAACTCACAACTCCGAGATCAAGAGATGCATGCTCCACTGACTAAGCTGGTCAGGAGCCTCTGCAATGTATTTTTCTATAGTAAAACTAAGTCATAGTAAAAAATGTGAAGGAATCTGCATGCATAAATAAGGATTGCCATAATTAGAAGTAAAAAAAATTTACCTGACATAGAGGGATCGCTTCTGGCTAGTTCGAAGAGAACCTGATCCTGAACTAATGCTACTATTCATCATCTGCTCCCGTAAGTCATGTATTTTGGCTTCAAAACGACTGTATTCTGATGGGAAAAAAAATAAATTTATACTTTACATTCTAAAAAATAAAGTATTTGAAAATAAAGTGTTAAATATGTTAGTGGTCTTATATTTGATTAAATGTGGTTAGAACCTTAAAAGAGTAACCTGTGTAAGATTTTGGCCAAAATGCAAACTTAAAAAAAATTGTTTTTTCTTCTAAATGTACCATAAGTTAGAACTGGCTGAATGAGAACTTTCTCATATGCTATTTTAAAGTTCATATCACATTTAATCAAGTAAAAGAAAACTTTCATGCATCAAAATACCAGTATGAATCTCATATTACTATCTAATTTAACTGTAAATTTTAAAAATTAAAACTCATAATTTATTCTGATTTTTATACCTAAAAAGAACATACCTAATATGATTTGTAATAGATTCTTTGTTTACTGCCTTTTTCCCCTTGAGGAAATCATTACTTTTATGTGATTAAATACAGAACTTGTGTACAATCAATAGACAGCAAAAGTATGCCTTAAAAATTAATAAATCAAATTTACTTTAATACAGTTTATAAATTTATAAATTTTTAAAATGTCAAAATAAGACACAAAGCAATTTGGATAAACATTCTAAGATCGTTTTTATATAAAAACAAGTATGATTTTGAAGATGAACTATTTTAGGCTATATCATAAAAACTACCTCATCTATTAAAACCTTAGGCACTTTTTCAAATATATTGCAATTATACACTTATACACTCTTATACCTTCTTCTTTATTTATAATAAATTATTTTAAAGAAATTAGATTAGATATCAGATTTTCTTATAAAACCAGTCTTATAGCAAGAGCAAATACCGTGCTTGGGAGTTTATATAGTTTAAGACGACAGAGTTAAGAGTAAGCATGAATACTGTGGAGGTAGTCTTCCTCCCATGGAAGTCATCAAATTTGTTTCTCAGGTACTAAGATTAACTGAAACAACAATTTATCAAAAAACTCAAAAACATTTAAAAGCTCACATTAATATGTAATAAAATGTTATTTTTCTTTAAAAATAGAAAATTTTAAATATAAATGTTAATAGACAGTATAATGTATCCATTACAATTCAACAATTAACAACTCATGGCAAACCATATTTGTGTAGACACAGCTGAGATACAGAAGACTGACGGATGGAGATAGGGATAAAAATACAAAATGAAGTTTGAGTTTACACTGGTTCTTCTTTTTTAAAAGTTTTATTTATTTAAGTAATTTCTACACCCAACATGGGGCTTGAACTCATGATTCCTGGATCAAGAGTGGCATGCTCCTCTGACTGAGCCAGTCAGGCACCCCTATACTGGTTCTTCTAATTAAAAATTAGGACTGTTAGATTTTTAATTAATCTATTCTATCTTACATCTGTATGTGTTTTCTTGTATAAGAGGAATTCTAGTTCTCAAGACACTGGGAATAACAGAGTACTGCATGGTGAGTTACATTTTATCCAATATTACATTCACAACGGCTTTAAAATAACAACACCAAAAACTAAGACCATGGCATCATTATTGAAAACAGCTAATTACTTTCCCTACTTCTTTTTTATCTTACTTAGAGCAAGGTCTATAGAGACACAGAGAGAAAGATACAGTTTAATAGTTGTTTTAAAGTGGCTCTGAATAGTTCCTCCCTAGGTGCTAATGTTGCCAACTGGATATACATTTAGGTCCATTCTTTCTTATTTAATTTCACCTTTAATATTTAGGGGTTGCTCTTTAAATTTTTCACTGTTTTTAATAGGTAAGTAAAATAGTTCCAAGGTTGTATCTGTAAAACAAGGATATTAAAGATAAAGTTTAGCTTCCAGCCCTCTCTCCTACCCTACTCTCTCCTGGTCACTATATATAAAAACATTTTAAGAAAGGTTTATTCTTCCAGGGGCACCTGGGTGGCTCAGTTGGTTGGGCATCCAACTCTTGATTTTGGCTTGGGTCATGATCTCAGGGCTGTCAGATGGAGCCCTGTACTGGGCACTATGCTGAGTGAGGAGTCTGCTTAAGATTTTCTCTCTCCCTCTCCCTCTGGCCCTCCACCTGCCAAAAATTCCCTCTTCTTAAAAAAAAAAAAAATTAAAAATTGAAATAAAAAAAAGTTTATTTTTCCAGTTTTAGTAACAGAAGGAGATACATACATATATGTAAATATAGTCACAAATACTTATTCTGTTATTTTAATATATGTAATATATAATGTGTGTATGTAATATATAATGTATATAATATATAAATTATATATTCACACACACACACACACACACACACACAATCGTATTGCTCATTTCTTAAACAGTAACCTACACATTTCTCCGAACTTGCTTATTTTACTTAACAAGTACATTAACAGTCTTACTAGCAGTAAGAGTAAGGACACTGCAGAGTAGCATATATATAGACATCTCTCATTCTTTTAATGACTATATAGTTCTTTTGCGTTTAACCTTCATTTCTTTGTTACAAAAAGATACTGTAAAGAGATTCTGCTTTATCGGCAAATCTGAAAATTGTTTTCTTTGAACATTTAAGGTAACTTTTGATATAACTGAAGTTGTTTGATCTCAGTTCTATTCATACTATTTTATGATTTATATATATGCAAACCTGCTATATGAGTAGTTGTGTCAGAGTGTATTTTCCCAAGATACATGCTTGCATCCCACATGTTCTTATACTATGTGACCTTGATGTTCTTCCATCAAGAGGGTGGAGTCTAATCACCCTCTCCTTGAATCTTGGCTGGCCTTGTGACTCCCATGCAAATGAACATGGTAGAAATGATTATATGCAACTTTCGAAGTTAGATTAGAAAATGCCATGAAACTGCTGCCTGTTTCTTTAGGGATGCTTGTTCTGAGGGGAAGTCAGATACCATATAAGAAGTCTGATAACCCACAAAGCACCATGCTGCAGAGGTCCCATGACGATGTTCTGAGCCCAGACTTTCAGCTAGTATCACCAAGGCACAGGACAAGGGGAGTAAAGCCATTCTGGACCCTCACCCACCAGCTGAATCCCATTACGTGACCTCAGTGTATGACACTATTTGACTATCCAGACAAAATCGTGACTGAATTCCTAATTTACAGAATCCATAACATGCTTATTGTTTTAATCCACTAAGCTCTGGAGTAGCTACGAAACAAAAGTAACTAGAATACACTCTTGTTGTGCAGTCTCTTTGTTTAGACACACACAAACATAAAAGAACAAGCCTTAAAATTAAAAATACATACTAAATTCCTAAAATGAGGAGCTACATATAAATTTATATTTATAAATGTATTTATAATACATTTGTATTTATAAAGATACTAAATTATCCCAAACATTAATATTTAATATTTCATAAAATATTCATACCTAATAAAATATATTCAAATAAATTTTATATACTCTCAAAGATAAACATATAAATATACAATTTATATTGTTTATTCTTCTGTTCTAACGGTAATCTTTTGTTCACCATGAGTAATCTCCACAGAGCCGAACTGAAATACTGTTTATATCCAGTTAAAAACTTTAAACCATTTAGAAAACTTATGCTATTTTTATAGGATCTTCAAATTTTCCCCATTTTCTGATAATTGTACTTTATCCAAATTGTCAGAGCATACAGTCTTTTCCAATTATATACTCTCCTCCTTACAACTAAATTAAGGACTGCTAGCACCAGTCCTTAGGGCAGCACCCCTCCCATCATTTTGGGTGTCTGAAGTTTGTTCTTTCCTCTCAGAGTGACCTAAATATCAGTCTGTTGTTTATACATTTGATTGCAGCTTTTATATGTGAAAGTCTATTTGATTCAGTTTCTTTCTTTGATTCTTTGAGTATGTTGACTCTACTGTTTCCTATGAGCCACTGCTGAATGAAGTTCTAATGACTACCTCATTTTCTTTCCTCTAAATGGTATTTTTGGGGGTGGGGCTGGAATTCCACTGGATTTTTTACTTTTTTGAGATTTTTTGTTATCATTTATTTGTGAAGTTAAAAGTGAGTGGTAGAAAGTAAAAACTGCCATACAACTTTTGGTTTGTTCTCAATTTGTTTTCAGTTTCAATGTCATCCTGAACAGATGGAACAGGACGGACTGGTCCTGGGAGGGGATCGATCCCAGGGGAATGGAGCTGGGAGGAGAAGGAAAAGCAGGGAGGCTAAGGGGCTTCTGGGGGGTTGGAGGGTAGGGTATGTGTATGTATTTTTCTTTTAATCCCACTAATTTCATGAGAGTATTTCCCTGTGCTAGTTATCACCTTAGGTAAACAGAATATTTTGATATGTAGTTTTTTTTTTTCAATTTTAGAGTTTTTTCTTCTTTATACATTCGATATGCATTGTTTTTTTCCCCCTGTGAAACTCCCACATGTATGTTGAATATTCTTTGCCTACTCTGTCATTCTCAAATCTATTTTTACATTAATATATTTTCTAAAGACTGAAGTAATCAGACAGTATTTTTCCTGAGCCATTTAAGAATAACTTGCTACCCTGATGCCTTTTTGCCCTTGAACAGTATATATTTTCTATAAATAACAGTATTTTCTTATATAACAACAAAGCCATGAAAATAAAAAAGTAACATTAATACATTACTACTATGTAATGCTCACACCTCTCTGAAGTTTCTCCAATAATGCCCGGTATAGAGAAGGATCTAGTTTAAAATCATGAACTGTCCTATCTGAGCATATATGCATTTAGTTGTCAGATCTTTTCAGTTTCCTTCAGTCATAACAGTTCCTCAGTCTTCCTCTGACTTTGTAAGATTGATACTGTTGAAGATAACAGGTCAGTTATTTTGTAGACTGTCACTCACTTTAGGTTTGTCTGATGTTTCCAGATGATTAGATTCTGGTTATGCAAATTTGGCAGGAATATCAAGGAAGAGATACGATGTTCTCGCCATCGCACCCTGGCAGGTAGTTTTACAATTTTGATTTCTCATTACTAATGTTATTAACGTTCAGCACTTGATGAAGTTTGTAACTGCCAGGTTTCTCTACTGTGAAATTACTTCTTCCCTTTGCAAATAGTAAGCTACTGAAATCACAACACTTCTCCCTTCTC
Organism: Mustela erminea; assembly: GCF_009829155.1. NCBI lineage: Eukaryota > Metazoa > Chordata > Mammalia > Carnivora > Mustelidae > Mustela > Mustela erminea. The sequence goes on from NC_045614.1 coordinate 103,605,060, forward strand.
ATCAAACTTCCAACTAATACAATTATTTTTATTAGTAAAGACTCAGGATTTCTGAATTTACTCAGTGCAGTATAACCTCAAATTTTCATTCTGTTTAGCCAGTGGAAACCCTTTCAGACTGGACATTCTGTCCCTTCGACACGTGACCATCATTCCTTCAGCATTTACTTGCTTTCTGGAACAGAGTATTACAGAATAATCTAGTATTTTCCCTGTCCCACCCCAGAACTGGCCATTAATTCAAAAAGCCTTGGTAATTTTGGTGGGGAAGAGTATTTAGAAGCCAAGATCTGAGTGTTAGGTGTACACACTGCTATTGGGCCCAGGCTCTCTTAGTGGACAGAGCTAGAGAACTTTGTGCATGCACATGCGCGTGCACGCACACAGACACTATATGTTAAATAGACACATATTTATATTTTATATAAATTGAAAACCTTATGTTTATACAAATTTTTCTAATTCTAATCTTACAGGTTTTTATTTTAGATTTTCCCTTTCCATATTTACCCCTTCTCTAAAAATGAAAATTATAGATATTACTTTTAGCATATATGTATTCATTGGATCAGTCTCTCTGTAGGTAAGGAGTCTTCTGTCTCTACTACCAACCACTTCTTTGACTGAACTCTAACCAGTCCCATGTGTTACTTCCTCCCTCTGCTCTTTGTTAAACTTAATTTTTTTTTTTATGATTTTTATTTATTTATTTGACAGACAGAGATCACAAGCAGGCAGAGAGGCAGGCAGAGAGAGAGAGAGGAGGAAGCAGGCTCCCTGTTGGCAGAGAGTCCGATGCGGGGCTCGATCCCAGGACCCTGAGATCATGACCTGAGCCGAAGGCAGAGGCTTTAACCCACTGAGCCACCCAGGCGCCCCTGTTAAACTTAATTTTTTAAAATACATTTTTTCTGGGCACCTGGGTGGCTCAGTGGGTTAAAGCCTCTGCTTTCGGCTCGGGTCATGATCTCAGGGTCCTGGGATCGAGGCCCACATCAGGCTCTCTGCTCAGCAGGAAGCCTGCTTCCTCCTCTATCTCTGCCTGCCTCTCTACCTACTTGTAATCTCTGTCTGTCAAATAAATAAATAAAAAATCTTAAAAAAATACATTTTTTCTTTACATGTAAAAATTTTATGTTTTATCAACTCACTTATGCTGTTCTTTCATATACTCCATAATTATTTTATTTTATTTTTTTGATTTTATTTGTTTATTTGACAGAGATCACAAGTAGAGAGGCAGGCAGAGAGAGAGAGAGGGAAGCACGCTCCCTGCCGAGCAGAGAGCCCGATGCGGGACTCAATCCCAGGACCCTGAGATCATGACCTGAGCTGAAGGCAGCGGCTTAACCCACTGAGCCACCCAGGCGCCCCATAATTATTTTTTAACTTGTTTTGAAATATTAAGGTTATACTTTTCATTTATTTCATGGACATGTTTTTCTGGTATACTTTCATTGTGGAGATGTTATTCTGATTCTTATTTTCATTTTTTCAAACAGTTTTCCATTGGATTCAGTACTGATCCTTTTCTGTTATTCATTTTTTTAAAAGATTTTATTTATTTATTTGACAGACAGAGATCACAAGTAGGCAGAGAAGCAGGCAGAGAGAGAGGGAAGCAGGTTCCTTGCTGAGCAGAGAGCCTGATGTGGGGCTCAATCCCAGGACCCTGGGATCATGGCCTGAGCAAAAGGCAGAGGCTTTAACCCACTGAGCCACCCAGGCGCCCCTCTGTTATTCATTTTTATATCGAACTAGTTTTCCTGAACTTTTATTTTTATTTTTAAATACTTTATTTGAGAAAGAGAGAGCAAGCCAGCCAGCATATCCACAAATGGAGGGGTAGGGGAGAGGAAAAGCGGACTCCCCACTGAGCAGGGAGCCCAACATGGGGCATGATCCCAAGACCCTGAGATCATGACCTGAGCTGAAGGCATATGCTTAACTGACTGAGCCACCCAGGCTTCCCAGTTTTCCTGAACTTTTAGATAAGACTATTTGGGTTAGGCTAGCTTTTCTATCTTCACAGCTCTGGAGCTCCCTCTTTTGTTGTTTCTGACAAATGTTCAAAGATATGATTATCTCATACACTGCAAGGCTTCCTGTTGCTGTACTTTCCCCCTACTTGTCCATACCTTCTATTTCCTTTGGCCCTACTATCCCTATCCTGCTCAAGTTGGATTTTATTCTCAGTTTTCTCTTGGTGTGGGGCTTCAAACTGAAAACGGAGCTATCACTGTTTAAATGTGTCAGAAGGCGCATCTCCCTTATACCTTACTGTAGATCCCCTACACTTAAAATGTAGATTGTGCAAAAACCCTTACAGTTATAGGTGCTGTTCTCAAATTGGGCACTGCATTTTCTAGTGAGTACTGATTGGCTTTTGGGCTTCTTATGCTGCTTTTCCTTGTACAGATGCTGGTATTATAGGGTCTCATAGCTATTGATAACTTGTTTATACTTGCTTGTATTTTGGGATTCATGGGATATTTTTTCGTCTAGTTTTGTTAAAGATCTTTTAAATAAATCTTGGTTTTGCTATCCAGCTTTTTTTCCCTAATAATGGGGATGGGGGACTTCTGGGCGATTAACTTGAAGTCTACTATCTTATTTTTAATTTTCCATGTGTCCCACTGCTCTATCAATCCATTATTTTAGTGGTTATACCAGAAAATTATTAGGAAGTGATAAGTTTTCAATATTTACTGCTTTAGTTTTTAATATTTTAATCTCTTAAATGTATTTGTACATTTACTTATTCATTTATTTTAAAGATTTTTTAAGTAATCGCTGCACCCAATGTGGGACTTGAACTTATAACCCCAAGATCAAGTCATGGGCTCTTCTGACTGAGCCTGCCAGATGCCCCACAATTTTTTTTTTTTTTTAAAGATTTTGTTTATTTATTCGACAGGGAGAAAGAGAGATCTCAAGTAGGCATAGAGACAGGCAGAGAGAGAGGAGGAAGCAGGCTCTCTGTTGAGCAGAGATCCCAATGTGAGGCTCAATCCCAGGACCCTGAGATCATGACCTGAGCTGAAGGCAGAGGCTTAACCCACTGAGCTACCCAGGCGCCCCCACAATTTTATTTTTAATAATGACTATTTAACAACTACTTCACAAAATTCCAGAAAATTCGACAATTTGGCTCTCATAAGCCATTATATCATAGCTCTGATACAAAAGTGATGTCTGTGCTTCCTTACTGCCTTAACAGCTCTGTGATGCCCTTAATAAAATGTTCATTATATTTCATGTAGCATTATTAGTGGTTTGCAGTGAATTTGCCGGTTGAATTAAGGAAAGCCTTAGTGACTTAAAAATTCTACATTTCAGGGGGCACCTGGGTGGCTCAGTGGGTTAAAGCCTCTGCCTTCAGCTCAGGTCACGATCCCAGTGTCCTGGGATCGAGTCCCACATCGGACTCTCTGCTCAGCAGGGAGCCTGCTTCCTCCTCTCTCTCTCTCTCTCTGCCTGCCTCTCTGCCTATTTGTGACCTCTGTCAAATAAATAAATAAAATCTTAAAAAAAAATTCTACATTTCAGAAATTTAAAATCCTTCTGTAAAAAAAAAACATATTTTTATCACATTACTTTTTTTTTTTTAAAGATTTTATTTATTTGCCAGAGAGAGAGTGTATACACAAGCAGGCAGAGAGGCAGGCAGAGGCAGTTAGAGAAGCAGGCTCCCTGCCGAGCAAGGAGCCCGATTCGGAAGAGCAAGGAGCCCGATTCGGAACTTGATCCCAGGACCCCAGGATCATGACCCGAGCCGAAGGCAGCGGCTTAACCAACTGAGCCACCCAGGCGTCCCTATCACATTACTTTTTATAGTAAAGAAGAATACTCTTTCCTAAGTTACTACAAGTAGCAATTAAGGTCTCTTCAACCTTAAAAAATACTAGAGAGCTAAGACAATTCCTACTAATTTTTTTAATTTGTGCCTCACTGTGTTTACTCAGATTTTCATATTTACAGTCTTTACTTAATATTTACAATTCCTCCTAACCATCTGTCTGTTCAGAACATACTTCAACACTTTCCTCAAATTTACTTTTCCTTTAAACTTCCATTTCATTTATGTAGCTAAGATTCCTCACTTTCCTGTCCAATCAATTCATACTTTTAGCTCTATCATTTTCTACTGTATACCCATCCTGTATACCATTTTCTTAGATTTTATTTTGGGGGGAGAGTTTAATTTCTTTTTTCATTTAAGTTATTTATATCCCTCTCCTAAAAATCGTATCACAACTCATTCCAGGAAAGCTACGCTGGGAGAAAACAGAAATGTTATACAGAAAGTTTTCTCCATTGAGTACTTCAGAAAGCTTCAAACTTGTCATGAAATACATTCAGGGAGTCTCTGAACTTCCGGCCATAAGTTAAATAATATGTGTATGCTTCTAAGAGGAGAGAAAATGTTTAACGGCTTATTTTCTGCATTTGATTCCCCTTTTCAACTTCTAGTCTTTGTTTTGACTCTGCTAGAAGTGAAAAGACGAAGAAATTAGGGGAAGAGAGTGAGGATAAATTTTATCTCCCCCATTCTCTTTAAATTTGCAATCCCAACTGTGAAGAAAAAAAACTTATTTATACTCTATAATGAAATACATTAATTAAATGCTGAACTTAACATCTGAGAGCAAGAGCTCCCAGAGAACAGATACAACTGGTTTAAAGGAGAAAACGAAGGCAGGCTGGTTAGGTAGTAGCTAAGTAGAAAGACACAAAAGAAAAGTAACAGACTAAAACAAAATTTAATTAGGAACCAGCCAGAGAAAATCAGTATAAGAGATGACAAATGCTTGCTTACAAAGAAGTGCCACTGGTCCAATACAACCCCTCCATTTAGTCTGTACTTCTCTCTTTGGTTGTCACCAGGAAGAAATAATGCAAATAAAATGAGGAGATGGGAGTTAAAACTCTACCTCTGCAGGTGAGATTTAAATTAAGGCTTTGGAATTCAGACAAATTAAGTTGCTCGGATCAAACTCTCACTTTTCTCGATTCTAGTTTAGTCACTTAAAAATTAGGAATAATATCAACTTCAAGGAATTTTTTTTCTCCTGGAAAAAAACAGTTCAAAATTTAAGACAACCAATGGGAAAGAGAATGTAAGTTTCACGTTAAGTTTAATTCTTTTTATCTCTTTTTCCTTTATAATATCACTGCAATATATAATCAATATTTTTTGAACCAAAAATTTAGATTTAAGGTCTGAAAGCTGACATAGTGTACCTGAGGAACAAGGAGATAACTATCTGAAGTTAGGGCTTTTTAGGGTGTGGGGACCCACCTGGACCCCAGAGTTGTCATAAAGATTATTTTAAACTGAAGACGCTGGAGATTGAACGAAGGCAGAAAAAAAAGCCTCTGGAGAGCTTCCCTTATCTGACCAAAATAAATGTGGCTATCATAAATTCCCTCTCCTGGGGGGATTTGAGAAGGAAAGACTACTCTTAGTTTCTAATAATGTGTCTATATAAACTTTCTCCTAAAAACCCATGTTCTTCCTAAAGAAACGTATTTGTTTTTCCCACAGGTTTTTCTCTCAATTCTTTTTTCCATACTAAGTTAGGTATATAAGCAATTAATAAGCCCTACTTCTTTTGCTGGCTCCTCACAGGCGTATAAAATAAATGCTTCCCTCATGTGAATTGGTCTTTTGTCCGTTTCAGTTGCAAGCCCTAGCAACTGAAACTAAAAGGTTACAGAGAAAGTTTTTCCTCCTCTACAAAGTGGCTAGAAGAAATCTTAACCACTTAATTAGCTGTATAACTGGCAAATTACTTAAAACTTTTTGTGCCTTTGTTTACTCGCCTGTAATGTGAAATGGAGATAATAGTGCCTACCTTACAGGTTTTATGATTATTAAAAGAGTTAATAAATGTAACATGGTTAGTACCATATCTGGCACATAATTTTTCTATTATATTCTATTATCTAATCCACAGGAAGATCTTGAACTACATAGATCAGGAACTATTTGTCAAAATTTCGTTAACTTCTGAATATGGAGTCAAAAACTAGCACAGTAATTCCAGTGCCCATATTTGATTAGAGCTACAGATCCTGAAAGACAAAAACTTACTCCTATCAAAAGCTTACCTCTTTGCTCTTTGTATGAACACATATATGTCAGATTATCAATGAAGCAGAGAATCCCAAGGGATTCATCATTAGTAAAGTGAAGATACTAACTGCAGAGAGATGACTGATTAGTAGAGTGTCAGGTGACTCCTTTTATATTACTTATAGTATAAAAGTATATTCTTCCTCTCACTGAGAAAGAAAATCAGCCTTCAACTTATATCCTTGGCTCTCACAGCAATTATACACTGATGATGTAGAATATACATTTAAAAAAAATGCTGTACAACAAAAATACATTTGTTAAAAATATATTATTTTTATTAAAATGAAACATAAAGCTATAGCATCACTGCCTTATAAATAAACAATGTAAGCAATACAGCAAGGAGGACACGTGTTTTCAAAGTACCCAAAACATGCTTTTAAATTTTAACTCTTCTATTTTTGGCCTTTTTTCTTTCTTTTTTTAACCTATGATGTCATTTCTTCTCTCTGCCCATCTGAATCCTATCCATTCTTTAGGTTGCCAATTAAGCCCCAATCCTACTCTATGGTATCTTTTCTCATGCCAGGCAACATGAGGTACTTTCTTTGAATTCCTAACCTTAGGAAAGGCTGTCTTCTGTGCTCTATTGGTACTTACCATGTTTTTATTAGGCAACAGTACCATAGCTATGGTAAAAGAATACAGTAAACATCAACACTGCCAGACTAAGCACTCATTAAAATATTCCCAGTGAAAAGTATCTAGATTTTGAAGGTAACAGATTAGGGACTGAATCCTAGCTATTATTAGCTTTGTCATCTGAGTTTATCTCATCATCTGTATGTTTTCATAAGGCTCTACCGCAAGGTTTAAATAAATAATAAACAAACATGCACCTAAATAAACATCTAATTATAAACTGTGTTAAATGTTATAAAGAAAAAATATCACAGTGCTATCAGAAATGGAATCACAAGAAAGAGCCAGCAATAAAAGAAGAGGGAAAAAGAACACTCTAAGAAAGTACAGAATGATCAGAGAATGAGGATAGTATATGATGCAATAAAAAGGTCTGAAAGAAGATCTGTATGGTTAGAGCTTAAGGAGCGAAGGACAAGATGGGATAGGGAGGGAGACGTACCATAAGAGACTCTTAATCTCCCGAAACAAACTGAGGGTTGCTTGGGGGGTGGGGTAGGGATAGGGTGGCTAGGTTAGGGACATCGGGGAGGGTATGTGCTATGCTGAGTGCTGTGAAATGTGTAAGCTGATGATTCACAGACCTGTAACCCCCTGGGGCAAATAATACATTATATGTTAATTAAAAAAAAAAAGGAGCAAAGGAAAGGAGAAGGAGGGCATGCAGTGATCATGTGTATTGTGCTGTGCTCAATCACACAAGGCCTTTCCTTCCAGGTCCTATTAAAGGGTTTAGATTTTATTCACAGGTTAATGAAAAATGTTTTAAATGAGAAATAACACAATGCAATCTTTGTATTTAAAAAGATCACTTTGCTTGATGAACAGAGAATGAATTAGAGAAAATCAAGAACAAAATAAGACTCGTTAGAGGCTATTAGAATAGGTAAGAGATGATGGTGGTTTTGGTTAGGGAAGTATCTGGTGACAAAGAGACTGAGAAAGGGGCTCTGCAGCTTCTGGCTTAAGAATCAATGGAGATACCATGTACTGAAATGGTAAAATAACTGTTTCAGGAATGCACAACTGCAAACACATGGGGAAATACAGTTGGCGACATCAAATAAGATACATCATAAGGGGCACCTGGTTGGCTCAGTGGGTTAAGCCTCTGCCTTCAGCTCGGGTCATGATCCCAGGGTCCTGGGATCGAGCCCCACATAGGGCTCTCTGCTCAGCAGGGAGCCTGCCTCCCCCTCCCTCTCTGCCTGCCTCTCTGCCTACTTGTGATCTCCGTTTGTCCAAAAAAAAAAAAAAAAAAAAAAAGAAGATACATAATAAGTCTGGTGCTCACAAGATGTTTAGAAAAAAATATATCTGTAAGAATAATCTACATAAGGGTCTAACCTGGAAACAGAAACTATTAAACAGTAGCTACCTGAATAATCAAAGTAGAATGCGAATTCTCCTTGATAAAAAAATGGCTCCCTCAAGAGAACAGTTTAATTTTTGAATACAGCTAAAGAAAAAGTATCGATCACAAAGATTCTTATGAAGTACAGAAATCTCAAAAAAGAACAAAAGAAAACAAAAACAGTTCCAGGCACAGAAAGAGACAATCTGAAAGGAAGATTCTTGGGCCCATTCAATAACTATCATAGGAAAACAGTAGCCTACCCTTTCTAACCATCAGTGGCAAGTATATCTAGTGCTTATAGAGGTAAATGAGGCTTAGTTAAAAGCTGCTAAATATAAAAAATGGCTAAGTTAACTATCCCTGTTCTGGTCTATGCTTACCAAGCATTAGAGTAGTTCTTCCTATCACCATTTTAAACTCCTTATTAAATATAACCAGTATTTTTACCTGGGTTTCTTGGCAAACATTAACTAGAGTATGTCTGAATTCTGATGATTCTGAGTCAATTTCCTATCATGTGCTCTCTTTTTAAGAGAAAGATTCACTTCTTTTTAATTCAGTAAAGTCTGCTTCAATGCATAATTTCAAACATTTATTCTCTTCTTAAAAAAAATTTTTTTAGAAAGTCTAATTGTATATATTGCATATACATACTTGCCTGTCCTTCATTGCTAGTATTTTCTGTTTTAAAATTCTCATTTGTTTCATTTTATGTTTCCTCTTCTATCCTCTATGTCTGCTTTGATTTTTCTGCAGTATCTCTTTTGTCTTTGTGTTCAATTTGAGAAATTGCTTTTTCTTTCCTGGGTTCTGCTATCTCAAAATCAATCTCCTGGTTGTGAAGCCATTTTTTTCTGTACAGTTCTTACACTTCTATTTAGTGATCTTCTTTCAAAGAATTGAATGTATTAGTTGCCAAAAATACGAAGATCAAATTTTCATCTCATCTATGCCAATGTTTGTGTGTGTGTGGGTATGTGATTTTATCTGTTGCTAAGCTTTGTTGTTTGTTTCCACTTCTTCTTATCTTTGTATGAATGCCAGAACAGTTACTTGTTAACTACTTATTACCAAATGAGTTGGAATTTGCAGGACAAGCTATTTGGCTGAATCAGAAAGTTAAGGGGTGGAGGAGGGATGGAAGCATACTATCTTCATGGCCTTTGAAACCAAAGGACTGTCACAGTATGTGATGCTATCAAGACAGATTCCTTCACCCAAATACAACCTCTCTACTTCTTTAAACCAAACCACATCAACGAGGGCTTCTTTTAGCATGTTCACTCCAATTCCTGTTTTTATACCTCAAAAAAGAAGCTCCTCACCTTTAGAAAGAGTTATTTTCTGTCATATTCTAAGTTCTGCCACCACTGAGAATTCTCAATATTCCATGTTTTTAACTCTTCCCTCTCTCTGTGTGGCTTCTACCAGACCTCAAAGCTGCATAAGTAAGCCTTTGCCTATATGTTTTGTTGTCCAGGTCTTCAATCTGTCATCTTAGTTTTGCTTAATGTGAGGTGGAGTTCTGTTGGTAGAAGTGCATGTATGTTTTAGTTTCCTTGTTGGTTTTGCATGTTTTCTGAGAGAGGTCAGATGCCTTACCTTTAATCATACCTAAATAGTCTATATTTCTTATGCATGTATATAAATGAGAACCCTTCTATAATACTAAGAAGTCAGTATCTCAGTAAATATTGATAACTTGGCTTCCATATAGCATACCTATGGGGCGAGAATGTGTTGCCTAGAAGATAATAGTGTATGTGCCCCACTGGAGGTTTTGTTTCTCACTGAATTAACAAACTGGCATTCTGATTTCATATATTAGTTTCTATTTGTTTGGTTAATGTAAATTTATTTGGAACAGATTTACCTCTGTTCAGTTAATGGACCTGAAGTGCTGAGGTTTACAACTGTTCATATTATTGGGGGGTACCTGGGTGGCTCAGTTGGTTAAGCAACTGCCTTCGGCTCAAGTCATGATCTAGAGTCCCAAGATTAAGTCCCACATCAGGCTCCCTGGTCGGCAGGGAGTCTGCTTCTCCCTCTGACCTTCTCCCCTCTCATGCTTTCTCTCTTAAATAAATAAATAAAGTCTTAAAAAAAAAACAACAACCCAACTGTACATATTATGAAATAGCAAGGAAAGCCCTACATGCTACTTTGATTAGCTAAAAAAATTTATTAGGTTTTGTTGCAAAAATAACTTTGAATCTAAGAAAAAAATAATAAATTTAACAGTTACTAAATTAGAAATTGTTTCACTGACTCATTTAGCACATCATTCTTTACTTTTTCACCTTGTTGTTTATGAATACTAGCCGGTATATTATGTATTCTTCTGGGTATTTAAGCTTTTTAAATTCCACTGAGGTTTTATTGGAGAAGTGGTTATGTTGATGTACACCACTAGAGCTTTACATATGCCTAAATACGGCATGACCTTAAATTTTCCATTACCACCTTCTTCCCCTAGGAACTCAGTCAGGTCATGTCCATGGTACTTCACTATTTAGAAACACATTACATACCAAACTTGTTACTTTTTTCTCTTTATTTTAAACAGCAATAAAGACTATTATAAATATATCTTAAATCTTGATATTAACATACAAATCTAATTCAAAAGTTAGAAAAAACTGAGATGACCTACCTTTTTCTTTGGCAATGCTACTATCATTGTATATGGTTTTTATACAATCCTTTGGGATCACTAACCAAACACAATGTATGTGTTTGGTTAGAGGATAGATTTTAACCCACTGAGCCACCCAGGCGCCCCCGAGGATAGATTTTAAAAAATAAACACTTAAAAATTAATCCAAGTAACAGTGAAATACTCAAACAAATTCCTACATCCTACTGAACACATTTTGAAGTAGGTTCAGACTAAACAAATACTAGATTAATAAAAGAGATCAAAACAAAAACATTAAGCTTGGAAAGTTAAACATTACTAAGAGGAAGAATTCTAAAAACTGAAATAAATAATAAACACAGACAGCAAGAAATTTATTACCTTCAGGCCGATATTGTGCAACAATCGTGACAGCCTGGCCAGCATTTTTCAAAGCAGCTGCTGCTTGCTCATGGCTGGCAGTTCTGAGGTCAACACTGTTTACCTGTAAATCAAATTGAATCTTAAATTTGAAAGAAATTATTCACACTGATTAGAAGCCATAATAGCCTTTTTGAGTAGGCACAGAAAAAAAATTACATGCAATAATTTTATCACTAAAATATCTTCTTGTTCCAATTTACTAAAGTATAGCATACAGTAAAATAAAATATTACTTTTATTTACTTTTCATTACTATTAATGAAAGCAATTTTATTCACTAAGAATATTTTGCTTAATATCAAGTGAGCAAAACCAAAACATTTTCTTCCAGGTTTTCCAGGAGGTTGCCTACCAATCTCTTGGGAAACATATCTTAATTTGGTAACTTGAAATAACAACAAATACAATTTTGTACAGCTTATATCACTAGCAACTCAAGCAATGGGAGGGACATTAATTTTGTATGTAGCATCCTTTCAACTTCTGCCACACTTTGACTATTATTACTCATTTTAGTTCCAATTCTTTTCCCCAAACTAAGCTTCCATTTTTTTTTTTTAAATAATGAAAAAACTGTATTTAGATTTAGCCAGCAGGACTCAGTTTAGATGATCCCAATTTTGTTGGCAACATCCAAAGCATCACAGTCAGGGGCCAGCTGAACGTATGCCTTCTTCTCTCCATCAGGCCTGATTAAGGTGTTGACCTTGGCTACATCAATGTCATAAAGCTTCTTCACAGCCTGTTTGATCTGGTGCTTGTTGGCCTTGACATCCACAATGAACACAAGTGTGTTGTTGTCTTCTATTTTCTTCATGGCTGACTCAGTAGTCGGGGAACTTGTGATGGCATAGTGATCAAGCTTGTTTCTTCTGGGGCGCTCTTTCGAGGGTATTTGGGCTGCCTTCGGAGATGCAGAGTTTTGGGTGGTCGGAACGTAGGGGATGTGCAGATCTTCTTTTTTTTGTGACTGTGGATGCCTTTCAGCACCACTTTCTTGGCTTTCAAAGCCTTTGCTTTGGCTTTGGCTTTGGGAGGGGCAGGGGCTTCCTTCTTAGCTTTCGGTGCCATCTTCTCCATTTTTTTTTTTTATTAACATATAACGCATTATTTGCCCCAGGGGTATAGCTCTATGAATCATCAGGCTTACACATTTCACAGCACTCAGCATAGCACATACCCTCCCCAATGTCCATAATTCAGCCACCCTATCCCACCCACGCCCACCCCCAACAACCCTCAGTTTGTTTTGGGAGATTAAGAGTCTCTTATGGTTTGTCTCCCTCCCCATCCCATCTTGTTTCATTTTTTCCCTCCTTACCCTCCACGTTCCCTGTCTCTCAAATTCCTCATATCAGAGAGATCATATGATAATTGTCTTTCTCTAACTGACTTATTTTGACTAAGCTTTCATTCTTTTGGAGTAATAGGAAGGCAAGTATTTAAAAGTACTAAAATAGCTCAGATTTCAAAGACTGACATTTAGACAGAGTAAATGTTACCAAATGAACAAGAGGTGTTTTGAAAACAGGGCCCTTCCTTGGGTGAAATAACTACTGATGTGATCAATTCTACTTGAAAGTAAGCAACTTCTTTCTTTCTTTTTTTTTTTAAAGATTTTATTTATGGGGTGCTTGGGTGGCTCCGTGGCTTAAAGCCTCTGCCTTCGGCTCAGGCCATGATCTCAGGGTCCTGGGATGGAGTCCCGCATTGGGCGCTCTGCTCAGCAGGGAGCCTGCTTCGCCCGCAACCCCGCCTGCCTCTCTGCCTACTTGTGATCTCTGTTAAATAAATAAATAAAATACTTATTTATTTATTTATCTTTATAGATTTTATTTATTTACTTGACAGAGATCACAAGTAGGCAGAGAGGCGGCAGAGAGAAAGGAAGGGAAGTAGGCTCCCTACTGAGCAGAGAGTCCGATGCAGGGCTCCATCCCAAGACCCTGGTATTATGACCTGAGCCGAAGGCAGAGGCTTTAACCCACTGAGCCACCCAGGTGCCCCAATTCTTATTTCTTAAAGGCTGCCAATACTTAGTATATACTGCAAACACACTATCTTAAGACACTGTACCTTTTCCACTATTAGCAAAACTTAAATGGACATTCATGGGAGCATTATATTTGAATAGTAATAGCTTTAAATACTTAAGTTGTTTTTTTCCTCCCTAAAAATCAGCAGTGAATAGACTACAGTAATGCTTGAAACCTTGAACAAATATTTTTGGAAAGAACAACTGTCAAGCAATTTTTATATGAAAGTGTGTTTTGTCTCAAATCTGTGAAAGATCATATACCAATTTTGGAAAAAATGACTATGAGCCTAGAAATTCTTGGGATTTTAAAATTTATATAAAAGAACATTTTAGCCATGTAAAGACCTGATACTTGATATTATTTATAAAGGATGTCATTATGCAGCTAAGTTAAAACAAACATACTTTAATAGCCAAGATGCCCTTCAACAGACAAATGGATAAAGAAGATATGATCCATATATACAATGAAGTATTATGCCTCCATCAGAAAGGATGAAAACCCAACTTTTGTTTCAACATGGATGGGATTGGAGGAGATTATGCTGAGTGAAATAAGTCAAGCAGAGACAGTCAATTAGCATATGGTTTCACTTACTTGTGGAGCATAAGGAATAACAAGGAGGACATTAGGGGAAGGAAAGCAAAAGTGAATTGGGGTAAATTGGAGAGGGAGATGAACCATGAGAGACCGTGGACTTTGAGAAACAAACTGAGGGTTTTGGAGGGGAGGGGAGAGGAGGTTTAGGTGAGCCTGATGGTAGGTATTAAGAAGGGCATGTATTGCATGGAGCACTGGGTGTGGTGCATAAACAATGAATCTTGGAACACCAAAAAAAAAAAAAAAAAAAAACCACACACACACAAAAAAATTAAAACTGGTGCAGTGCACCTAACTAATGTACAGAATTTACTCAATTTCACCAACTGCTCCATTGATGTCATCTATAACAATTAAGCATTGTCAAAAAAAACCCCCCAAAAACCCAAAACAAAACAAAAGAAGTTTTTACTTATATTCCTGTTAGTTAACATACAGTGTTATGTTAGTTTCAGGAATACAATTTAATGGTTCAATACTTCTATACAATACCCAGTACTCATCACAAGTGCCCTTCTTAATCCTCATTACCTATTTAACCCATCCCCCACCCACCTCCCTCTCGTAACCATCAGTTTGTTCTCAATAGTTAAGAGTGTTTTATGGTTTGCCTCTCTCTCTTTTCCCTCTGATCATGTTTTGTTTCTTAAATTCCACGTATTAGTGAATTCATATAGTATTTGTTTTTCTCTGACTGATTTACTATGCTTAGCATAATACTCTCTAGCTCTATGTTGTTGAAATGGCAAGAGTTCATTCTTTTTTATGGCTGAGTAATATTCCATTTGTGTGCATGTAAACACACACACACAATACACCACATCTTTATCCATTCATCAATCAATGGGCATTTGGATTGTTTCCATATCTGGCTACTGTAGACAATGCTGTTATAAATATTGGGGTATATGTATCCCTTTGAATTAGTATTTTTGTATTCTTTAAGTAAATATCTAGTAGTTCTTGAACAAAAAATCAAGATTAAAAAAAACTTTAATCTTGGGTGCCTGGGTGGCTCAGTGGGTTGAGCCGCTGCCTTCGGCTCGGGTTATGATCTCAGGGTCCTGGGATCGAGTCCCGCGTCGGGCTCTCTGCTCAGTGGGGAGCCTGCTTCCTCCTCTCTCTCTCTCTCTGCCTGCCTCTCTGCCTACTTGTGATGTCTCTCTGTCAAATAAATAAGTAAAAAATCTTAAAAAAAAACAAAAAAACTTTAAAGAAATGTAACGCAATGTAATGTGCTTTTATTGGAGATTATTTCTAGCTGAAGGCTATAAAAAAAAACTCAACACAACGCAAAAATAGTTCTAGTTTGAGCATAAAGTAAAACTAATTTCTAACTCTCTGAATAACAAATCAGGAAAGAAATTCTTAATTTCACTTTCAGGTAGTTCAGGGTTAGTATACAGAAATACAGCTATTTCTTCTATAGTGATTTTCTATCCTGCAAAGTCAGTTTATTAACTCTAATAGCTTTTTTGTTGTTGTTGCTGGATTTTCTAAGACTGTCTGTATTAAGAGATCATGAATCTGCAAATAGAGTTTTCCTTCGTTGTTTTAAATCTGGAAGCCTTTTATTTCTTTTTCTTGCTTAACTGCCCTGTTTAGAAACTCCAGTACGATGATGAATACAACTGACAAGAGTAGACACCCTTGTCTTATTTATGATCTTAGAGGGAAAGATGTAATGGTGCTGGTTTCGAGAAGTGCTTTTTCTGTGTCTATTGAGATGACTGTGTCATTTATGTCTATACTCTATTAATATAGTGCTTACTTGGATTAGTTTTCTAATGCTGAACCAACCATTCATTTCTTGGATAAAGTCCACTTGCTTACTGTGTACAGTCCCTTTTTTATGCCAGTATATGATTTTTTTTATCCTTCTGTTTCCAGTTTGCAATTTTGGGGGGGATTTTTACATCTATAAGGATGTAAGAAATATTGGTTTATTGTTTTCTCCTTCTATTATGTCTTTCTCTGGTTTGATAAAAACAGTATTGTCCTCTTAGGATGAATTGGGAAGTGCTCTTTATGCCTTTTCCTTTTTTGGGAAGTTTGTGAATGACTGGTGTTAATTCTTTAAATGTTTGGTAGACTGTACCAGTGAAACCATCTGGTCCTGGGCTCTTGCGCCTTTGTGAAATGTTTTATCAATTCAGTCTTCTTAATTGTTATAGGCCTATACAGATTTTCAATTTTTTTTTTAAGATTTTATTTATTGATTTGACAGACAGAGATCACAAGTAGGCAGAGAGGCAGGCAGAGAGAGAGGAGGGGAAGCAGGCACCCTGCTGAGCAGACAGCCCGATGTGGGGCTCGATCCCAGGACTGCGGGATCATGACCTGAGCTGAAGGCAGAGACTTTAACCCACTGAGCCACCCAGGTGCCCTTCAATTTCTTTTTGAGTCAGTTTCAACAGTTTGTCTTTCTAGAAATTCATCAACAATGATATAATATATACAATATATACTATATCATATGTAATCTATAGGACATATACATTATAAAATGTACTTTGTCTTTAGTAACAATTTTTATCTTAGTTTTCTTTGTATGATATTAATATAGTCACTCCAGGTGTTTCCTGATTACTGCCTGCATAGTATATCTTTTTTAACCTTTTAATCTTTGTTGGAAAGTAAACCACTGTCTTTAAATCTAAAATGTGTCTGTCATACACAGCATATAGTTGGATACTGGTTTTTATTAAAGATTTGACAGTGAGGGAGAGCATATGCATGCACATGCAGGGGGGCAGGGGTAGAGGCAGAGGAAGAGAATCTCAAGCAGACTCCTCAATAAGTACAGAGCCTGACACAGGGTTAGATCTCATGACCCTTAGATTGTAACCTGAGCCAAAACCAAGAGTCAGACGCTTAACTGACTGAGCCACCCAGGTGCCTCCCCTACCCACCATCCTGCTTTTTAAAATCTACCTTGTCAATATCCGTCTTTTAATTGGAACGTTTAATTCATTTACATTTAATGTAGTTATTAAAAAGTAAGATATATGTCATCTATTTTGCTATTTGTTTTCTTCATGTCTGATATCTTTTCTGTTCCTTCATTACTATACTTCTACCTTCTTTTGTTAAACAGATAATTTCTACTGCACCATTTTAACGCCCTTGTTTATTATCTATATTTTCAGTTTTATTATACTTCTACCTTCTTTTGTTAAACAGATAATTTCTACTGTACCATTTTAACAACCTTGTTTATTATCTATATTTTCAGTTATTTATCTTAGTGGTTCCTCTGGTTATAATTAACACAAGTTCTACTTTCTTAATTTCATTGCTGTATAAAACTCTGCTCCTATGTAACTCTGTGCCCTCTACCCACCTTGTGATACTATTGTCACATAAATTACATCTTTATAAAATGTGTGCCCATTAGCACACATTTAAATTATTGCTTAAATTATTGCTTTATTCAGTTGTCTTTTCAATCAGACAGGAAAAAAGGAGTCACAAACAAAAAATATACTTATACTGTATTACATTTATCAATGTTGTTACCTTTAACAACACTCTTTATTTCTTCATATGGACGTAAGTTACTTCATATGAAGTTACTTCATATGGACTTAAGTTCTTTTATTTTAGTCTGAAGGATTCCCTTTAGTATTTCGTGCAGGACAGATCTACTACAGATGAACTTCCTCAGCTTCTGTTTACTTGGAAATGTCTTGATTTGTTGTTTCTGAAGGACAGTTTTGCTCCTGGATATAGAATCCTCGGAAAATAACTTCTTTTCTTCCAGAACTTTGAGTATGTCATCCTACTGCCTTCTGGCTTCCATGTTTTTTGACAAGATATCAGCTGTTAATCTTATTGAAGATCTCCTGTATGTAATGAATCATTTCTCTCTACTATCAAGATTCAATATTTGTCTTTTGACAGTCTGATTATGATATATGCATGGTATGGATCCCAAGTTTATTCTACTTGGAGTTCATCACTAAGCTTCTCAGAAGTGTAGAATGATTTCATCACATTTTGCAAGTTTTCAGTCATTATTTACTCAATCTTCCTAGCTCTCCTGTATTATGTACATTATGTATTTATTAAACACATTATGTATATGGTATACACTTGATGATATCCCACAAGTCTTTAAGGCTCTTAATTTTTCTTTATTCTTTTTTCCCCCCATTCTTCATCTAGATAATCTCAAGAGATGTATCTTCAAGTTTGTTGGTTTATTTCTTCAGCTAGCTCACAGCTGTTGTTGAGTTTGTCTAGAGAACTTCTGCTTTTTAGTTACTGTATTTTTCAATTCCAGAATTTCTATTTTTTTTTAAAGATTTTATTTATTTATTTGACAGAGAGAAATCACGAGTAGATGGAGAGGCAGGCAGAGAGAGAGAGAGAGGGAAGCAGGCTCCCTGCCGAGCAGAGAGCCCGATGCGGGACTCGATCCCAGGACCCTGAGATCATGACCTGAGCCGAAGGCAGCGGCTTAACCCACTGAGCCACCCAGGCGCCCCTATTTTTTTTTTTAATAATAGAAACCTCTTTATTGGTATTCTCTGCCTGCTGAGATAGTTTCTTTATTTTTCTTCCATTATTTAGTTCTTTGAACATATTTAAAATATCTGATTTAATGTCTTGGTTTACTAAATCCAATATTCTACTTCCTTAGGTTCAGTTTCTATTGATTGTGTTCCCCCTGCCTGTGTATGGGCCTTATCTTCTTGTTTTTCTGCATGTCTCATGATTTTGTTGTGGAAAACTAGACACCTGAAATAATATAATGTGGCAATTCCAGAAATTAGATATGTCCTCCTGCCCCGGGCTTGTTATTGTTGCTGCTAATGACAGATGTTTTTGGTGACTTTCCTGGTTTTGGTAAAATTTCAATGAAATTTGTATTTTTTGATGTGTTTGCCAATGAAGTCACTGCCTGGTTAGCTTGGCGGTCAGTTAATGACTGGGAAGAGATTTTCTTTTAATGGCTGGACTCTTTGCTGAAGGGCTCTGTGTGCATATTGGGTAATGCCTTCAAAACACAGCTAGAAAATTGATAACGCTGCCTTAAATTGTCACTTCCTGTCCACACAGAGCCTCATGGTCAGTCAGAGGTGAGTTTAGGACCTTTTCAGGTCTTTCCTGAGTATGCAGTGTCCAGAACATACATGTGTCTCCCTAGATTCCAAGGAATATGTCAGAGTTTTTCAAAGCCCTTAATGGAGAGCTCATTCCCGAGTTTATCCTTTTAAGGTTTTGATTAATGTATTATTTGCTTCAACTATTATTCAATGTCTCAGGCAGCCATAATGTGCCTATAATTGTTTCAACAAATAACCCAGGGAAAAAGGCTTTTGCATTGATTCAGCTCTGATTCAGGTCAAAACAGAGAGCCTTGCAAATGGGTTTTTAAAGAATGACCAGACAGGTCAAATTATGATAGTTCTCTGGGAAAGAGGTTCTGAAAGTTCTACTCCCATCTTGCTCTCTAGTGGCTGTGAGGTTACTGATTTCACTATAAATGTGGACTATTTCTCAAGGCTAATATGATCATGGAGAGCAGAGGATGGAACTTAAGACATTAAGCTCACGCTCATGAAGATTTTTTTTTTTTTTTTTGGTTGTTTGTTTGAATATACTTCCTGAACTGCTGAAAGCCTTTGGTTAAATTCTAGAGTTCTGAACAACTTCATCCTAACAATTCTGGCCACTTTTCTCACTTTCTTTACAGAGGAGAGAATTTTCATTGAAGTCTTTTGGGTCACTTTTGATTCTAAGAGTCTACGAGTCTAAATTTTTAGCAAATATAAATTGTATTCTATATCATACTTCTCATAACTAGCATAACGGGAATACTTAACTTATACCATACTGAAAACTACAGTGTTCTATATATGTAATGAATCTTGATTTCTAAAGCTTCTTTCTTCAACAAAATTAAATGTATCAGAAAGAATATTTTATAAAACCTAGGATTTATTTCCATGCTTTCCCAAATAACTTATTCATACTTTTCTCAGTGATATGGGTTATCATTAAGAACATCAATAAGAGGGATGGTCTTTAGAATAGTAGTTCACAAATTTTGGTCCCCAGAGCAGCAAAATCAGTATCTCATGAAAACTTGTTAGAAATATAGAATTTTAGATCCTACCTAAGTCATACTGAAATTGAATTGAAAACTTCAGGGAAGAGGGTCTAAGAATCTGTTTTTTGTTTGTCTGTTCTTGTTTTAACAATTTTATTTATTTATTTGACAGAGAGAGATCACAAGTAGGCAGAGAGGTTGGGGGGAGGGGGCGGAGCAGCCTCCCGGCTGAGCAGAGCGCCTAATGCAGGCCTTGATCCCAGGACCATGAGATCATGACCTGAGCCGAAGGCAGAAGCTTAACTCACTGAGCCACCTAGGTGCTCCAAGAATCTGTTTTTTAATAAGGCCTTGAAGTGATCCTGATTCAAGATAAAAACTGAAGACAGCTAAATTTTGTTTAATGAGGTACTTAAATTAATTTGTTCCTAACAGTCTTTTATTTTAGTTTTGAATATCTTTTTTCGTATTTTCTTCCTGCTCTTAGGCTACTTCCCTAAAGAAGCTTAGTAAGCATTAAAATTTTAAGGCTACTGATGCATATAGCCTAACGTAAGGCCATATGCAACTTACACTCACATTATGGTGAGCGAGTGGACTGGACTGTCTGGGATTTTCAGTTTTAAAATCAAGACTAAAGGCATTTCCAGACATAGGGTTTTCAGTGCTGAAACTGGGAAATTTCTGCATGAACGAGTTTGTGTTGGTCAGTCTAACATACTCTATCTAGCAGCATGTCAGTGACCCAAATAAAGCTGTCCCACATGGACAATTAAAAAAAAAAAATCTATTCTTGCTTTGAATTTTTTGCACCTATCTCTAAGCCAACTGAAAATTTATTTTGACACAAAGTGTGAAGTGAGGCTCTAAGCTAATTTTATTCCTCTAAACATCTAGCTAATTTATCTAACATTTATTTTTAACAAATTCATTCCTTTTCACCATTTTGTCCTTAATATACTATAATTTATTTAAAAAATTTAAATTACAGTATAAAATTACAAACAATGTGAAAATTTGAAGTTGAGTTGAAAGATTTTTCAACAACTGTATACACCATGAAACCACAACTACTAACAAGATATATACCTTTTCCATCATCCAACTCACTGTATCTCTTTTAATCAGTATGATTACCGACAACCACTCTGACTTCTCTTAATAGAAATTATTGTCTTCTACTCGCGATTATCATGTAACTGGAATCTTACTGTATGTGTTTTTGTGGTTCTTTTACTCAAGGTGATGTTCTTTAGTGTTATCTATGTTCTGTTTCAGTAGTTTGTTACTTTTTATTGGTTAATAGCGTTATATTATATAAATGTACGCCAACTTATTTAGCTATTTTGCTATTGATGGACACCTGAGTCATTTCCAGATCTCAATTATTATTAATAAGGCTGTTATGGACATTTTCTGTTAACTCTTTCTGTAGACATGATTTCTTGGGTAAAGTCTGGGTGATAAGGTTAGTTGTATGTTTAGTTTCTCAACAACTTCCCCCCAAATTCTTGTAGTGACTATACAATATGCCCAACAATAATGAATGAGAGCTACCAGTGTTCCACAGCCTCACCAATGTTTGTCATTTTTTTTTTTTTTAAAGCCATTCACCTGGGTGGTATATGGAATACATGCTGCCCCTCCACAGTTAAAAATCCACATACAACTTTTGACTCTCCAAAATCTCAACTACTACTAATAATGTACTGCTGACTAAAAGTCTTACCAATTGTATATTACATACCTTATTCTTACAATAGAGAAAATATTAAGAAAATCATGGGGGGGGGCACCTGGCTCAGTCGGTTAAGTGTCTGACTCTTGATTTTACCCCTGCATCGCATCGGGGTCCCAGCTCAGTGGGAAGTCTGATTGTCTCCCTCTTCCTCTGCCCCTCGCCTCACTTGTGCACTCTCTCTCTAATAGTAAATAAATCTTAAAAGGAAAATACATTTAGCATACTAAACTGTATTTATAAAAAAATCTGCATATAAGTGAATGCATGCAGTTCAACCCCGTGTTGTTCAAAGATCACCTCTATTTCCTTTTATTTAGGCATAATTTACTTTCAATAAATTAATCTTTTTAGTTTACAGTTAAAGAGTTTTGACAACTGCACATGTTGTGTAGACACTGTCACAATCAAGATACAGAAAAGTTAAATCACTCCTACCCAAATCCGACAAACCTCTTCATTCACTGTGGGTTTTTTTGCACTGCCCTGATGCCTCATGTTAAGTACCTTTTCATGTACTTATAAGCCATTCATATATCTTGTTTTGTGAAGTATCTGTTTAATTCTTCTGCTCATTTAAAAAACTGCATTCCTCATCTTTTTGTTAATTTGTGGGAGATGGTTATGTATTCTGGACACAAGTCTTTTGTCAGATATAGGCAGTAAGAATATTTTTTCCTACTCTGTTCCTTGCCAATTTGGTTTTTTAATGCACCCTTTTTATGGTTAGTATTTTATGTATCTTGTCCAAGAGATTGTTTGTCTACCACAGGGTTGCAATGATATCCTCCTATGTTTTCTTCTAGGAGGATTATGGTTTGGGCTTTACATTTAGATTTAAAATCCCTGTAGAATTAATTTTTACATCTGGACTAAGATGGGGTTGAAGTTCATATTTTTCTATATAGATATTTAGTCATTTCAACATCATTTATGTGAAAAGATTTTCTTTTTGGGGCATCGGGGTGGCTCAGTTAGTCATCTGACTCCTGATTTGGGCTCAGGTCATGATCTGGGGGTTGTGAGATTGAGCCCTGAGGCAGCCTCTGTGCTCAGCAGGAAGTATGCTTGACAATCTGTTTTCTCCTCCCTACCCTCTCCTCCCTAACCTACCTAGGTTGCTCCTGCTTTCTCTTTCTCTAAAATAAATGTTAAAAAAAGACTTTCTTTTCACCACTGAACTGACTTAGCCCCGTAGTCCTATTTAAGAAATCTTAGTCTAATTCAAGTTCGCTAAGATTTTCTTGTATGTTTTCTCCTAGAAATTTAGTTCTATCATCCATTTCAAATTAATTTTTGTAGATAATGAGTGATAAGGACACAAATTTCTTTTTTCTTTTGCTACTTATTCCATTAATTATGGAAGAAGTATGTTTAAATCCCCAACCTGATTGTACATTTTTTCCATTTCTTTCCTTAGTTCTGATAATTTCTGCTTCATGTATTTTGAAAGAATTATTAGGCACATGCAAACTGAACACTGTTATGTCTTCACAATGAAATAATATTTTTTATCATTATAAAAATCTATCAATAATAATATTTGTTGAAGTCTATTTTGCCTCAAAGGAGTATGTCACACCATCTTTCATGTGTTGTTTGTAAGTTTATACTTTCTTCTACTCTATTACTTAGAACATATGCGTCTATTTAAAGGATTTTATTCTTATTTATTTGTCAGAGAGAGAGAGAGGAGAGAGAGAGCAAGCGCACAGGCAGGCAGAGCGGCAGGCAGAGGCAGAGGGAGAAGCAGGCTCCCTGCCGAGCAAGGAGCCTGATGTGGGACTCGATCCCAGGACACTGGGATCATGACCTGAGCAGAAGGCAGCCACTTAACTGACTGAGCCACCCAGGCGTCCCCATATGCGTCTATTTAAAGAGAATTTTTAGAGAAGAGTATATATTTGGGTCTTGGTTATTTTTTTTTAACCAAGCTGATAATTTCTGCATCTTAATTAAGAGTGTTAACTGCAATGTAGACACCAACAGAGTTGGATTTCAATCTAACATCTTCATATTGCTTTTTACTTACCCTTTTTTCCCCTCCTTTTCTGCTTTTGTTTGTAAGAAGCATGGATTTTTTTTAATATTTCACTTTATTTCCTGTATTGAATTTTTAAAACTATAGCTCTTGGTAGTATTTTTAGGGCTTCTTCCAGAAATAATGACATGTAAATATAAGATATGACAGTCCACTTTCAAATAAATTTTTATCACTTCACAAGCTGTAAGAAACACTAGTATAATTCCATTTTCCCTGTCAATTTGTGCTCTAGTGCCTTGTATTTTACTTCTATATGTCATAACCCCTAGTATACATGCAATTATTTTTGTTTTAAATGGCTAATAGTCTTACAAAATAGGTACAATTATTTTTTAAAAAAATTCAAGATCTTTTATACCTATCCAGGTATACTTTCTTTTGTTCTTAATTTCCTTCTGCAGATCTAGGGTTTCACCTAGTATAATTTCTCCTTAATCAGAAGAATTTCTTCTAGTATTTCTTGCAGGTTTGCAAGGGACATATTCTCTAAGCTATTGTCCGTTTGAAAATGTCTTTATTTCAACTTCATTTCTCATAAATAATTTCACTGGATATAGGATTCTAGATTTATAGTTTTTTCCTTCAGCACTTTAAAGATATCCCTCAGTTAGCTTTGCATTTTGATATTAATATTGAGAAGTCAGTTGTCATTTCTATTGTTCCTATGTAGACGTGTTGTTTCTAAGACTGATTTTAACATGTGCTCTTTAGTGTAGCTGTCTAATACTTTAATTATGATGTATCTAGGTCCCGTTTGCTGAGCTTCATAGACCTGTAGGTTGGTATTTTTCATCAGTTTTAGAAACCTGTCATTATATTTTCACAGACTGTCTCTTCTTCATTACTGATACTATTTTATAGATCTTAAATGCTCTGGTCTGCTTTTTCTTCCCAAATTCTACACACTGCCCCTTACATTTCAGTTTGGAAACTTTGTCCTATGCTCAAGTTCATAGATTCTTTCCTTTGTTGAGTCCAGTGTGCTATTAAATCTTTTAAATAAAATTTTCATTTGTGACAGTTTTTTAAAAAAACTTTTCTAGCCATTCCGCGTGATCCTTTTTTGGTAGTATTGATAACGTTGTCTAAATTCTCCAATCTTTTCATCTGTATTTTCTACTTTTACCTCTATACTCTTTAGTATTTATCATCATTATCATCATCATGATTTTATCATACTTATTTTCAAGTCCCTATTTGATAAATACAACATTTGAGCCTTCTCTTGATTTAATTTTATTGACTGCTTTCTGTCCTGACAACTAGTTTTTTTTTTTTGCATGTTTTGTAATTTTTAATTGTAAAGTAGACAATTTCAGATAAAGTAGGATGAAACAAATACTATTTAATCCCAGAATAGGGAACAACCCTTGTGTTGGGCCACAACAGTGGGGGAACTACAACTGTACTTTATTGCAGTTTTTAATTAAGTTCAGTTTATGTGTTTGAGAGCATGATTAAGACCTTTTCCCCTGAGGGACATAAGATGGGGTACTAGCACTAGATCCTGGAGATTACCAGGATCACTTAGTGTTTTATAGCTGAATTGCTGGCTTTTAAAACTGCTTTATAAACCTGCTGCCAGCTTCTGAGTTGCTGTTAAGTTCTCTCTGTTCTCAAGATCTGGCCCAAGCTTGCTGTGTCTTTGGAGATATCATTCTGTCCACACAGTCTCAGAAGGCTTTTTCTGAACTCTCTTATCCGCCACCCCTCCCGCCAACTCTTATGTCTTAACACCTCAAGTACAGAGTTCCTAGGGCTGGTTTTCACAGATCTTCTGCCCAAGGTCCCCTATTTTTATGAGCAGGTACCTTGTATGATTCAGGAATCATTTTTTCTTAATTCTCTTCTGTTGGTTCCCAACCTTTGGTTTACTGCATCTGAGCATTCAATGAAGACCAATGGGAAAGAGCTGACAGGTGTTAAGACTTGGTCTGTGGCTTCCTAGAATTTTTATTAGTTTTTCTAGTCTAGTGATGCCATTACATGTTAGGTATTTGGCTGGTTTCCCTCATCCCCATCTATTCTTTCTTTTTCTCCCATCACGCTACTGAGTACTACTGAAAACAAACTCACAGTGCAAAATTTAGAATAAAACAATTTATCATAGGTCACATGTATTAGTTACCTGTAAGCTTCAAAAAACAGAACTCTTATTTATAGCACTTAATATAAAATATGTTTAAAAGAAAAATCTAAAAGAATATTAGGAACTGTAAATAACAAAGAATCCACAAAAACCACCAAGATAGACTGAAAAAAAAAAAAACAACAAAACAAAACCCAGGAATAATTTCTAGAAAGCAAAGGGTATTCTGAAATTTAAAAAACTGGTTTTGGCTTAAAGAGCAGATGAAGAAAATTCATGAACTAGAAAGCAGATGACTGAAGTTAAGTACAAGGAGAGAGGTGATAAATATGAAATGGGGGTTAAAAGATATGCAGAACAAAAAGATAATATACTCTCATAGGAACCGAAGAAGGACAGAATCCACACAATGTGGGAAATGCAAAATTTGAAAAAATACTGGCTAAGATTCCAGGACTGATTAAGGACAGAACTCCTCTGATCTAGGAAGCACAATGAATCCCAAACAGAATAAATAAAATGCTAGCCATAAACACATTTTAGTTAAATTGTAGTACACCAAAGAGTAAGAGACTTTAAAAGTAGTCAGTTAAAAGTAGTCAGTGAAAAAAAAAGAAAACCAAACCAAATCACTTGCAAACAGGACAAAGTGCAGATCTTTTTTTGTAAATAGCAACAAAAGAACCCAGAGAACATAAAACAGTATCTTCAAAGTATTGACAGACAATAGCTGTCAACCTAGCTCTTTAGACTAAATTATATTTACAAGTGAGGGTGAAATAAAGATAATTTGATGAGCAAATATCAAGGACAAAAGAGCCATATTAATATTAGGCAACACAGCTTCTAGGGTAAAAACCATTATTATAAAGAGGATTATCACATAATGATAAAAAAATTCAACTCACCAGGAAGGAATAATGATTCTAAACTTAGATGCATCTAATAACATAGTTTCAAAGATATAAAAATTAAAAACTGCTGCAAAGACAAACTGCTAAATCCATCATCACTTCAGAAAGCCTAAAAAAATCTTTTAATAATAGATCAGACAATAGATTACAGTATAAAGAAGATCTGTACTACATAAATAACAAGGTTAGTAAACATACAGAAAACCTTGCAGTCAACAAATAGAGAATACATAACTTTCTTCAAGCACATTTATAAAGAGTGACCCCCTTATAGGTAAGTCAAATATCAGAAGAAAATCGATCCTATAGAATATGTTCTCAGACAACACTGCAATCCTACAATTAAGTTACAAAATGGTAGGAAAATAACCAAAATATCTCCCATAACTTTAGGATGTAAAAAAAACACTTCTAATAGTAGGTCATAGTTATAATTATAAAAATGTTATTTTGATTAAAATATCCTACCGATATAATACGATCTCCTTTTCTCAGCTCTCCACTAAGATCAGCAGGTCCTCCAGCCAAAATAAAGGAAATAAATATTCCTTCTCCATCTTCACCTCCTACAATGTTGAAACCAAGGCCTGTTGAGCCACGATGAAGAACAACTTTTCTAGGTTCCCTAAAAAAATTAGAAAAATATTGAACGCCTTAGAAATTTTATATGGAACTTCATATTTTATCAGTGAGAATTCTCTACTGATAACTCTTATATTATCAAATTATAAATAAAGCTAGATGAAAGTTAAGGTTTTCAAGACAAGAGTAGAGATTCTAAGTCTACAAAGTAGGCTTAGAAATTAAAGGAAAAATTCTTATTTTAAATAAAAGCTAAAAACACATGTTAAAAATCAATGATTTTTGTTAAAAAACAAACATGAAACTAAAACAAAAAGGAGAAGAAAGTTGTGGTAATTAAAAAAAATAATGACATAAAGAACCTACTCAAGAAATACACACACTTAAGAAAAGCTGAGGTTGTACACATCTTATTACCTAGGAATCAGTCACTGCCCTTACTTCTTAGATATTGTAAAAGGCAGATAAACCTTTATCTTAGAAAAGGTAGGTAGGCCCTTTTTCCAGTCTCCAAAGGATGAATCATGACTAACCTAAGCCAGTCATAGCAATCTCATTCCTCTTTGTTAAGTTGAGGCTATGACCCTATTTTGACCTCTGAGAAATAAAGGTAAATTTTATTGTTATTTCCCAAAGAAAGATAGACCCTAACAAAAACAAAGCACATTCTGTTCCCTTACCCACCCAAAATAACCCCCCACAAAAAAATGAACAATAAAATCCTATTACTGATTTAAATATATATTATAACCATGAAGGTTATAGACCAGAAGAATCCCAGAGACACCATGGACCTAAGGGTTGCTACACAAATGCTGAACTGCCCATCTCTAAACTTTTTGTATAAAATAATTAAGTAGTTTTACTTCTTAAGTCATACCCTTCCAACTCTCTCTGCTGTTCACCCATTCTAAGATAAGACTTTTCCCCACCCCCTATTTAAAATCTCTGAAATCAGAATACATCTTACCACTACTAGTGTTTCATATTTGCTGCCAGTTATAAATGGTTGTGTGAATACCACGTATACCTCTGGTAAAACCATGAAAATTCCAGCAGCAGATGAGATACAGAATATCATTTGAAATTAGAATGTATCATATTTGGTAAATATTTTAAAAATTTAATTAGGTTTTTCTAAAACATTTCAAAAAGCTATCAGTAACAAAAGGCTTAACAGAAGTAAATTTTTTTTTTTTTTAGATTTTATTTATTTGACCGAGAGAGAGCAAGAGAGCATGTGCAGTAGTAGCGCGAGCGGCAGCAGAGGGAGAGGGAAAAGCAGACTTCCTGCTGAGCATGGAGGCCAATGCTTGGGCTCAGACCCAGGACCACTGGATCATGACCTGAGCCAAAGGCAGACACTTAACTGAATAAGCCATCCAGGAGCCACCAGAGGTAAATATTTTTAAAAGATGAATTTTAGGGATCCTTCCATATAATGTGGGATTAATTTAAAGCATTTGCTAAATACTTAAACTGGCATTTTCCAGTCATACATAGGTTTTCATCATTATTCAGCTTTGCCAGGTTCACTTACAGCGTAAACAAAATTATATTTTGTCAAAAATAGTAAAACCAAATAATAAATTGTTTAGAAAATATTAAACACATGCACACATATATAAAAGAAAAAAAGGGAATAATAAATCCAAATTCAGGAAAACAGTTCACTTGATGAGGCAGTGCAGGATCAGGGGACAAAATAGATTTCACTATATCGATGTTTTATTTCACTGTTAGATGATGGACTTATAGTATAGGGTTTCTATTACTTTAGAACATATATGGAAGAAGTGGGAGGGGGGATGGATTAAATGAGTGGTGAGTATTAAGGACAGCACTTGTGATGAGCACTGGGTGTTTTAAGTAAGTGCTGAATCACTAAATTCTACACCTGAAACTAGTATTATACTGTATGTAAACTTAAAAAAGTATATATATATGAAGCAAAAAGCTATACATACATATTAGCTTTATATAAATATAAATTTTATCTAAATAATAATTTAAAGGGGCGCCTGGGTGGCTCAGTGGATTAAGCCGCTGCCTTCGGCTCAGGTCATGATCTCAGTGTCCTGGGATCGAGCCCCGCATCGGGCTCTTTGCTCAGCGGGAGCCTGCTTCTCTCTCTCTCTCTCTCTACCTGACTCTCCGCCTACTTGTGATCTCTCTCTCTGCCAAATAAATAAATAAAATCTTTAAAAAAAAAAAATAATTTAAAATACTCTGCTAAAATCCAACAGTATTTCAGAGGAAAATAAATTCTGATTTTTCAAATAACACAGACACATGAAAAGATGTTCAACATCTTTAGTCTTTAGAGAAATGCATGAAAATCATGAGATATATTCCAGCTACTACAATGGCTATGAAACAAAATAGAACAGAAAAAAACAAGTATTGGTGAGGATGTGTAGAAACTGTACCCTCAAATATTGATGGTGAGAATGTAAAATGGTGTGGTTGCAATAGAAAACAAATGGTTCCTCATAAATGTAAACATACTGACTATGTGACTCAGTAATTCCACACTTTAGTATATATCCAAAGGAAGTGAAAACAAGGATGCAAGAAAGTGCAAGCCAATGTTTATCAGGTTATTATTCTCAATACCCAAAAAGTAGAAACAACCCAAGGGTCCAACAACAGATGAATGGATAAATAAAATGTGGTATATACACGTAATGGAATATTATTCAGCCATAAAGAATGAAGGTTTTAAAAAATATATATTTACTTATTTCACAGAAAGAGAGAGAGCACGAGAGCACACAAGCAGGGGGAGTGGCAGGCAGAGGGAAAGGGAGAAGCAGGCTCCCTGCTAAGCAGAGTGCCTGATGCGAGGCTCCATCCCAGGAAACAGGGATCATGACCTGTGCAAATGCAGACACTTAACTGACTGAGCCACCCAGGCACCCCAGGAATGAAGTTTTGGTACATGCTACAACATGGATGAATCCTGAAAACATCATGCTAAATAAGAGTCAGACAGAAAAGAATTTTAAGATGATACTTGTATGAACAATCCAGAATAAGCAAATGTATAGGACACAAAGTACACTAGATTAGAGGTTACCAGGAACTGGGAGAGGAAATTTGGAATTACTGCTTAATGGCTATAGTTTGTTTGAGGTGACAAAAAGGTTCTGGATTAGATGGTGATGATTGCCTAACATTGTGAATGCAATTAATGCCCATGAATTGCACATCTAAAAAAACTAATAATGTGGGGTACTGCGGTGGCTCAGGCAGTTAAGCATTTGCCTTTGGCTCAGGTCATGATCCCAGGGTACTGGGATCAAGCCCCATCAGGCTCTCTGCTCAGTGGGAGTCTACTTCTCCCTCTCTCTACTGCTCCCTCTGTTTGTACTCTGTCAAATAAATAAATAAATAAATAAATAAATTTTTTAAAAAGGAGTCCTTAAACAATTAAAAAATTAATAATGTAATATACCAAAAATCACTGGGTTTATATTTTAAATGCAATAAGTGTATGATATGTGGATCATCTCTCAATAAAGCTGTTAATAAAATGAACTTTAGAATCATCAATTTTCTGTATGTTGGGATTTCTTTTCCCAACAGAGTGAGAGAGTAGGCGCAGAGGGAGAGGGAGAGGGAGAAGAAGACTCTCTGCTGAGCAGAGAGCCTGAAGCGGGGCTAGATCCCAGGACAACCCTGAGATCATGACCTGAGCTGGAGACAGACACTTAACCAACTAAGCTACCCAGGTGTCCTCTTTTCCTTTTTTAAAATTGGTAATGTGAGATAACCTCTGAAAGATTGCTTAGGGTCAAATTGTGGAGAACTTCTAATGTGAGGGTAAAGATTTTTTGTACTTCATATCTGGACAAAGTTGTGTAATTACTAAAAGGGAGTGCTAAAACACATGTTTCAGGAAGGCATATGCAGTAATGAACCACCTGATTCTCACATAAAAGAAAACAAAACAAGTAAACTTGTATAATACTAAAAAAGTCCAATAAAATGGACTTTTTTATAAAGAAGAGATATAGAATGAAAAAAACATGGGGAACAGCAATTCAAGACACCAATATAACATATTTTTTAGTTTGAAAAATATGTAGAAATTAAAGACTGGATAAGCCATTACCTATTTTTCCTCTTTATTTCTATAATTGGCACTATTAGAAAGCAACAAAGCCATGCCAGATCAGCATAGGAGAACAGCCTAAAGACTTAACAGTCTTGAAAATTCATATCACAAAGAGATAACCACAAAACCCGGTTTTTCTGCTAATTTTCACTCCCAACACAACTGCTGAGCACATATTTACGATTTTTTTTTTTTTTAAAGATTTTATTTATTTATTTATTTGACAGAGAGAAATCACAAGTAGATGGAGAGGCAGGCAGAGAGAGAGAGGGAAGCAGGCTCCCTGCTGAGCAGAGAGCCCGATGCGGGACTCGATCCCAGGAACCTGAGATCATGACCTGAGCCGAAGGCAGCGGCTTAACCCACTGAGCCACCCAGGCGCCCCGATTTTTTTTTTTTAAAGATTTTTTTTATGATAGAGTGGGAGAAGGAACATGAGCATGGGGGAGCTGGAGAGGGAGAAGCAGGCTTTCTGCTGAGCAGGGAGCTCAATATGGGGTTCAGTCTCAGGACACTGGAATAATGACCTGAGCTAAAGGCAGACATTTAATGACTGAGCCACCTGGGTGCCCCTATATATTAAGTTTTCAATGTAGCTAACTCTTAAAAAAAAGGACATAGATGAATATTCTTTCCTATCTGCCCTTAAAAAATCCTTGCCTAGAGTCAAGAGTCTGACAAGAACAATTACAATTTTGAAAGCTCAAAAATAATAATGCCAACAATAATACATTAATAAAAACATAAAACAGACATTAATTGGCAGACATTTAATGTTAAATGTTATAATATGAAATACTTGTACAAATTATAAAGCAATCTGTATAAACATAACACCCTTATTACTATAGTAAATAATCTGTAAAAGATCTAAAACACTTTTCACTTATTTTTTCCCACATACTTAAGAGTTCTTTGGGAGTAAAAAGACGGATTTACAAACTTTATTTAAAACAGTAAAGTCAGGGACGCCTGGGTGGCTCAGTTGGTTGGGCGGCTGCCTTCGGCTCAGGTCATGATCCCAGCGTCCTGGGATCGAGTCCCACATCGGGCTCCTTGCTTGGCAGGGAGCCTGCTTCTCCCTCTGCCTCTGCCTGCCACTCTGTCTGCCTGTGCTTGCTCTCGCTTTTCTTTCTATGACAAATAAATAAATAAAATCTTAAAAAAAAAAAAAAAAAAACAGTAAAGTCAGATCAAGGTAAATATTAGGAGTGAGGATATCAAGGATGCATATCAAGGAAAGAAAATATCAGTTATTGAATTCTAAACATGAATCAAATTACTGCTATAAAAAATTTTATGATATATATTAAACAGGGATATATGAAAAGTTAGTTTTAAATATACATAGCATATTCTTAACTTAGTTTTATCTATGATAATTTCTAAGCACAATTAACCATTTCTGAAAAAAAGTAGTATGTTTTTAAAAAGGGCAGTGATTTATTTGGAATATAATTTATTTATTTATTTATTTGACAGAGATCACAAGTAGGCAGAGAGGCAGGCAGAAAGAGAGGAAGGGAAGCAGGCTCCCCGCGGAGTAGAGAGCCTGATGTGGGGCTCGATCCCAGGACCCTGAGATCATGACCTGAGCCGAAGGCAGAGGCTTTAACCCACTGAGCCACCCAGGTGCCCCTGGAATATAAAATAATTTTATATTTCAGCCTCCTCAAAGAACCCTCCAATGAAAAAAATTTAGGTTTAAGTTCATTATCTGTCAGTAAAATCTTTTAGTCCTGAAAATTGTGGCTATCTTACTTGGCTGATTACAACTTCTTCTAACAATTGGCTTTATTTACGAAGAACAAATGCTCAGTTCCTTACCTTGTAATTTCATCATCTCCAAGCATTGCTTTTGAAACAGGTGAGTATCTGGCTGGTGATGCTGGTGTATGGCCCAAGTAGGAAGATGGGCTAACATGGTTATCAACAGGTTGAGAAGCAGCTTCAAAATAAAGTAAAAAGCACTTTAAGTGAAATGAGCCATTCAGAACTGCATTTGTGAATTATCAATTTTAAGGTTAGTTAATGTATAATTCATATCCATTTTTTATGTAAGTTGAAAAAGACCAGGTAAAAATTAGACAAGCTCAACTTTCTAAAAAATCAGACAAGCTCAAGTTCAAGTTTACTATACTAGTAAAAACTAGTATAGGTATTCAGATCAGTAAGTAAACTTACCATGTTTGTCTTCTCTTAAAAAAACAGAACTAAAAAGGAATTTTACATTAACTGATTTGCACAGTGAAATCTAAGAAGTGTCATTTAAAAGGCTGTCCTAGAAAAGACTGTAAACAAAATCTAAAGTACAATAACTTAATTTTTCTGAGATGTCATTTTGCAGATTAAGTTTAAAAAACTTTTTATTACTTAAAATCTAATTGTAAATAATGAAAACCAAAAGTTTAAAAATAGGTTCACAAAGATTATGCTCGACAAAATTTTATAATAATTAAGGGACTTCTGGCTTCTAGTTTGGCATGTAAGAAGCTTGGAAGTCATCACTCTGTTCTAACAACACCTTAAAAAGCTAAAAAACCTAAAAATTCAAGTCTTCTTAGACCTTTAGGATAAGGGGGATGACAGGGCAAACTCCTGCCCCCAAACTGGAGAAAATGGTAGGCAAATACAGAGAATTATAACTTACCACAGCAGAAAACTCTGTGGGAACTAGTGTTAGGATAGAGAAACCTGAATTGTAACTGGCAAATTGCTGGAGGTTCAGCATGGGCCAGTAAAAACACTTCTGGGGGACCCTGTTATTGGGGGAGCCCACACATTTGTGAGTTTTACCTCCTGGATCTCTACCAGGCTCTCACAGAGAATAGTGGAGAAAAATCTCCTCGTGCTACTGACAGGAGGAAGGGAAAACAACCCATTTTCAAATATACAAGAGCATTCTGTTTTTCGTAACAGTTTTGCCTTCAGGAGAAATGATCAAAGCCTAACCTGCTAGGGTTTTATCAGAGACCAGTGACCTGGGGTTAGGGAAATAATCAACTCCAGTCCATTCTAGTCATCCTATCCCACCTAAGGGAGGAAGTGAGATACTGAGAGGCACTGTGTAGCTTACATTCCAGAGGTGCAAACTCATTAAAAGACTTGAGACCTGATCACAGGGCTAGGAACACTTTCCCTCTCCAACACCTTATCATCGTATTACTAATGGCCTATTTACAGCAGTTCCTTTTACCTAACACATCATGCCTGACTATCAAAAAAATTACAAGACATAATAAAAGGCAAAAACACAGCTGGAAGAGGCAGAGCAAGTATCAGAACAGACTCAAGATACAGCAGAAATTTTGGAATATCAGACCAGGAATTTAGAACAACAATGATTACAGGTGCCTGGGTGCAGACAGTTAAGTGTCCAATTCTTGGTTCTGGCTCAGGTCATGATCACAGCATCATGAAATCGAGCACCACGTCAGGCTGGTGCTCAGTGTGGAGTCTGCTTAAGACTCTCTCTCACTCTCCCTCTGTCCTTTCACCCTATTCTCTGTCTCTTTCTAAAATAAAGAAATAAACCTTAAAAAAATAAAACAACAATGATTAATATGCTAATGGCTCTAGTGGACAGACATGATGCAAAAACAGATGAGCAATAAGCAGAGAGATGGGAATTCTAAGAGAAACAGAATGAAATACTAGACATCGAAAACACTGTTAACAGAAATGAAGAATGCTTTTGATGGGCTGAGAAAAGAATCTCTGAACTTCAGGATATCTCAATAGCAACCAGTAACACTGAAAAGCAAAGAGAGAGAGAAAAAAAGAATGAAACAAAACAAAAGAAACCTAAAACAAAATATCTGAGAACGGTGAGACAGCTACAAAAGGTGTGACATTTATGAAATGTGATTACCAAATGTGTTAGGAAAGAATGGAAGAAATCTTTGAAACAATAATAATGACTTTAAGAATTCCCCTAAACTGGCATCAGACCACAAACCACAGATCTAGGAAGGTCAGAAAACACCAAGTAGGTCAAATGCCAAGAAAATTACACATAGAAATATCCTTTTCAAAGAAGAGGAAACAGGTAGTGGGGAAGGAGAGGAATCTAAAAAGAAGTCACAGGGAGGGGGTGCTGGATGGCTCAGTGGATTAAAGCCTCTGCCCCCTGGGATAGAGTCCCGCATGGGGCTCTCTGCTCAGCAGGGAGCCTGCTTCCTCCTCTCTCTCTGCCTACTTGTGATCTCTGTCAAATAAATAAAATCTCAAAAAAAAAAAAAAAAAAAAGAAGTCACAGGGAAAAAGACCCACTATACTGATAGAGGTACAAAGATATGAATTACATCTTAACTTCTTGGAAAGTAACAGCAGGAACACTGTATTCAACTATATATGCCTATGTATACATATGTGTATATGTATAAGTGAAATGAATGTCAACAATGGCACAAGGAATGGGAGAGAGGAATTAGGATTATTTTAAGGTAATTACACTACCTGTGAAGCTGTATAGTGTTAGTTGATATGTATATTGCAAACTCTAGGGCAACCACTGAAAAAGTAAAATGAGACTTTAACTGTTAAGGAAGGAGAGAAAATGGAATAAAATGCTTCAGTAAAACTGTAAAAGACAGAAATAGAGTGGATAACAAATAAAGAAACAAGAACAACAAATAGAATACAGTAACAAATATAACAGATATTAATCCAACTATATCAATAATTACTATGAACATCAATGGTCTAAATGCACCAATTATAAGACCAAGATTATCAGAGTGGGTCAAAAACAAGACCCAATTATATATTGTTTATAACAGAGCCACTTCATAAAGGCATGTACAGGTGAAAAGTAAAGGGATGGAGAAAGATACTACCATTCTAACACTAATTGAAGATAGTGGGAGTAACTGTATTAATTCCAGACAGAGAAGACTCAAAATAAACAAAGGTATGAGAGATACAGAAGGGCATTACATAATGACAAAAGGGTCAATTCTCCAAGAAGATATAACAATTCCTAACATTTATGCATCCAGCAATACTGTCAAGCTATGTGAGGCCAAAATGACAGAACTGCAAGGAGAAACAGATGGATCCACATTCTTTTCTTATAAATGGACAGATATAGGAGGCAGAAAATCAGTAAGGACATAGCTGAACTCAACAATATCACTAATCAACAGGATATAGTGGATACCTATAGACTACTCCATCCAACAACAGAAGATACATTCTTCTTAAGCTCACATGGAGCATTCACCAAGACAGACTACCTACCATCCGGGCCATAAAACACAACTTAACAAATTAAAAAAAAAAAAATCATACCATGTCTGCTCTCAGATCATGACGGAATGAAAAGAAATCAGTAACAAAATGACAGCTGAAGAATCTCAAAATACGTAGGGATTAAATAATATACTCCTAAATAATATATGGATCAAAAAAGAAATCTCTGGAGAAACTAAAAAATATTTTGAACCAAGTGAAAATGAAAACATGATGTATCAAAATTGTGGGATACAGTGAAAGCAGTGCTAAGAGGAAATTTATAGAACTGAATCCATTCAATACTATAAATCTAAAATGAATCATCTTAGTTTCTACCTTATGAAATTAAAAAAGCAAATCAAAATAAGAAGGAAAGAATAAAATTACAGCAGAAATCAATGAAATTAAAAAACAGGAAATCAACTGTAAAAATCAGTTAAGACCAAAAGCTGCTTCTTTGAAAAGATCAATAAAATTGGTAATCCTCTAGCCAAGCTAAGAAAAAAAGAGAAGCCAAATCATTAATATCAGAAATGAAAGAGGGGACATTAACAACAGAGCCCAGGGACATTAAAAGGGTAATAAAGAAATAGTATGAACAGCTCTATGCCTACAAATTTCATAACCTAGATGAAATGGACCAGAAGCATACCTACATAAATATAGTCAAGTGATCTCTGATAGAGGAACAAAAGCTATATAATGGAGCAAAGACAGTCTTTTCAATAAATGGTGTTGGAACAACTGGACATCCACATGCAAAAGAAAAAAAAAAAAACGAATCAAGACATAAACCTTAAAAGATTAACTCAAAATGGATCAAAGGCCTGTACATGAAACACAAAACTATAAGACTCCTAGAAGATAACACAGGAGAAAATCTAGATGACTCTGGATTTGGCAATGACCTTTTAGATAAAACACCAAAGGCAGGATCCATGAAAAAAAGTATAAAAAAGCTAGATTTCATTAAAATGTTTCTGCTCTGAAAAAGACACTATCTAAAAAATTAAAAGACCTGGGGCACCTGGGTGGCTCAGTGGGTTAAAGCCTCTGCCTTCGACTCAGGTCATGATCCCAGGGTCCTGGGATTGAGCCCCGCATCGGGCTCTCTGCTCTGCGGAGAGCCTGCTTTCTCCTCTCTCTCTGCCTGCCTCTCTGCCTACTTGTGATCTCTGTCAAATAAATAAATAAAATCTTTTAAAAAATAAGAAGTAAAAAAAAAAAAGACCAGACTGGGGGGAAAATATTTGCAAAAGACACACCTGATAAAGAACTGTTGGCCAAAATATACAAAGAACTCTTAAACTCAACAGTAAGAAAACAACTCAATTTTAAAATGTGCCAAAGACCCTTAACGATACCTCACCAAAGACCAAAGGTGGTGAATATGAAAAAGGTGCCCCACACACCATATGTCATCAGGAAAATGCTAATTAAAATTGTTGTACATCTATTAGAAGCTCAGATACCGAACAATGATAACCTCAAATGCTGTTAAGAATACGAAACAACAGGAACCCTCATACTATATGGCTGGAGTACAATTTGGAAGACAGTTTGGCCATTTCTTATAAAACTAAACATATTCTTATCCTATGATATTAGCCATCATGTTCCGGTATTCACCAAAAGGAGATGAAAACTTATGTCTACACCTAAACCTGCTCAAATATATTTAAAGCAGCTTTATTCATAATTCTAAAGTTTATAAGAAACCAAGATATTCTTCCATTGGTGAATGGATAAATAAACTGTGGTACACTCAAATTGTTATTCAGCACTAAAAAGAAAGGAGCTATCAAGCCATGAAAAGATATGGGAAACCTTAGATGCATATTACTATGTGAAAAAAGCCAACCTCAAAAGGCTACATATTGTATGATACAAACTATGTGACATTCTGGAAAAGGCCAAACTATGGTAAC
This sequence comes from Mustela erminea, assembly GCF_009829155.1. NCBI lineage: Eukaryota > Metazoa > Chordata > Mammalia > Carnivora > Mustelidae > Mustela > Mustela erminea. The sequence continues at coordinate 103,643,609 of NC_045614.1, forward strand.
AGTAAAAAGATCAGTGGTCCTACAGGTTAGAGGAAAGAAAAGAACAGGCAGAATATAGGATTTTTAAGTAAGTGAAACTACTCTGTATGTTCTGTGATAGTGGATACAGGTCATTATATTTGTCCAAGCCCACAGAATATACAATTAAAAGTTAAATCTAATGTCAACTGTGAGCTCTGGGTAAGATGTAGCAATATAGGTTCATCAGTTGTAACAAATATCTCACTCTGGTGGGGGATATTGATAATAGGGGAGGCTGTGCATGGATGGGGGAAGATGGTATATAAGAAATTTCTGTACCCTCTGCTTAATTTTGTTGTGAATCTGTAATTGCTCTAAAACATAAAGTCTATTAAAAAAAAAAAAACAAACCTCTATGCTTTGACACCAGCTCAGATCTGTCAGCCCAATTTATTTATTTATTTTTAAAGATTTTATTTATTTATTTGACAGAGAGAAATCACAAGTAGATGGAGAGGCAGGTAGAGAGAGAGAGAGAGGGAAGCAGGCTCCCCGCCGAGCAGAGAGCCCGACGCAGGACTCGATCCCAGGACCCTGAGATCATGACCTGAGCCGAAGGCAGCGGCTTAACCCACTGAGCCACCCAGGCGCCCCAGGAGTATAAAAATGCAAGGATCACTAGTTTAAATTATTATAGTGGCTTGAGAGGTAAAAGGAATGAAGTGACCTGTGTAAAAGACAACTGGTAAAAAATGAAATCATGGTATACTGGAAAAAATGCATGCTCTATAGGCATGTGTTCATCTCCCTCTCTAATCATACAAAAAAGAAAAAGTTACAATGTCTATTGATAGTATAGGGCTTAGAAGTCTAGCTGTATCTTTCATTTTACAGGTTTGCAGTGTCCAACAGTAACTGTTTTCTGTCTAGTTCCCATTTAAGATGCTCTTCTGCATTCAAGCCAAAGGGCTTTCTACTATGGCTCTTGACTCTGGAAGTCCAAAATCTTTCCTTTGGACTTTGGTAAGCAAAAACATCTGTGATTTTCAAGGAAACTGGCATGTTGCTCTAAAGCAAGAAACTCATGTGAACCTCTATAATCACCAGCCCTTTAAAGTCTATGGTTTACTGATTTTGAACTCAACTATCTTTGCCGCATTATCAATTATGGTTGGAGCAATGACAACAAAATGCAAAAGGACAAGAACTTTGGTCAACTGCCCAAACCAGAAAAGGTACTTTTCCCCTGCATATCTGTGCAGACTGTGTCTTTATTCAATGGATCTTTTCTGGAAGAGTCATTTTCACCTGTAAGGCGAGAATAAAACAACACTATTTCCTATACTGCAAATCCTAAGTGAAAAGATTCCCCAGAGAACTACAAAACAAGGAAGCCTAATATTTTGTCCTTAGGTATCAAGGTTAATGATCAAAGCCCTCCAAGATTTAGAAAAGAAGCCAAGTGTAAGGACTTGATGTAAAAGTGGGAAAAGATCAGTAACCAAGTCAGAAGTTCAATGAGACCTTCCGGGTGAAAAGAATATAAATTAAAAATGAGAAACCTGTAATATACCAGAATGAGAATTCTAATGTCAGCAGAGAAACTATGTTCTCTGTTAGATCTAATGGACTTTTTTTCCCTTCGTAAGAAACCCACTTTTATTTCTAGGTGCCCTATTTTGGTTATTATCTGTATTTCGGTTACAACCACAAGAGTATGACTCCACCTGAAATTTATGGTCATAACTTAAGCTAAAGTTTTGTACTTCTCTCCAGTGATGTTCTGCTTTTTAGGGAGCAAGAATGAAGGAAGACAGCAGGTTGAAGCTTGGCTGGAATTCTGAAAAGGAGGAATTTGGGGGCCAAAGGAATAGAAGATATATGCAATAGAGAGAGTATCATAACAAATAATGGAAGTTAAGCCAAAAACATAGACAGATGGGGACACAAGAGGGCAATCAAGTTGTAGTGTTAAAGAATGGAAGGTCAAAATGAGGATGAATTACTAGAATAGGGATAAATGAACTGAGGTAGGTAGTTAAAAAGTTGAGGTGGTGAAGATACTGATAAAACATCTAAAGATATAATTATTAGAGATAGAGGAGGAGGAGAGAGAAGAGAGTACATGGGGCTGGGAAGGGGTAGAGGCAGAGGAAGAGAGAGAATCTCAAGTTGACTCTCTACTGAGCATAGAGTCTGACTCAGGGCTCTATTCCCCAACCCTGAGAACACGACCTGAGCCAAAATCAAAAGTTGTAGGCTTAACCGACTGAGCCACCCAGGTGCCCTGATAATGATAAGCTCTAAATTATTATATGGAACCATGTGTTTGAAGTGGAGTGGAGGGCAGGATAGTTAGGAAGAAAGAGATCAAGAAATAAAGAGGCCAGACTGTTGAGTAAGTCATCAGTGTGAATTGTGGCTGGACACCACCAAGAATGACAATATGAATAGTAGTAGCAAGGACAATGGGCCTGGCATTAAAATCTTCAATGACTAAAGTAAGTTGGGTAGTCTGATGACAAGGACTTCGGAAAAGATGATAGGTAAAAATAATTTCTGTAAAAAGTTTTTTATTTATTTATTTTTACTTATTTATTATTTTTAAAAGATCGCATTTATTTATTTGACAGAGAGAGCATAAGCAGGCATAGAGCCAGGCATAGGGAGAGGAGGAAGCAGGCTCTCCACTGAGGAGAGAATAAGATACAGGACTGGATCCTAGGACTGAGATCATGACCTGGGCTGAAGGTAGATGCTTAACCGACTGAGCCACCCAGGTGACCCTGTAAGAAGTTTTTAATCACAAATGCCTTTTGGAGAAAAAAAAAAAAAAAGATTTTATTTATTTATATTAGAGAAGGAGAAAGAGAGAGGGAGAGGGAGAGAGAGAGAGAAAGTGTGTGCATACAGGGGAGGGAGAGAGGATCTCAAACAGATTCTGCACTGAGTGTGGAGCTTGATACAGGGCTGGATGTCATGACCCTGAGATCAAGACCTGAGCTAAAACCAAGAGCTGGACACTAAGCTAACTGAGGCACCTAGGTGCCCTGAAACACATAGATAAATGACATAAGAACAGCCTATGTAGTATGAACGTGGGCTGGAAATACATAACAAGATTTGTAATTGTAGTTGCCTAAGAAGAGGAGAATGGAAATAGAACCTTATGGAAAGAGCTGAACTAGCAAGGATAAACAACTTTTTCACAATGTTCTATTAGTTCAATAGATGAAAAAAGGAAAGCTATCTATGCCTATAAAGAAGTCAACCATCATTATCTAATTATCACTCTTTAGGACTAGCTTTGACAGAGAGACAGACGGCGAGAAAGGGACCACAAGCAGGGGGAGCGGAAGAGGGAGAGAAGCAGGCTTCCCACTGAGCAAGGTAGTTCTTCCATTTCTATATGTCATATTACTATATATAAAAATGGGTAATTCAATTAAAAAAGAACTTTTTTTTTTTCCCAGTTCAACATATAAGCAGTAGCTTGGCTGTCTATATCTGGTCATAATCAGGACACCAACTCTCAGTTCACAAAACAAGTGTAACAAATATGCATTGTTGTCTTGAACAGATAAGGCAGCATAATAAAGAAATAAGACTGATATTTGCACTGGTGCATAAAATAGCTTTTTAGTGAATTTTATATGTCTAATCAAATAAAAATACATAAAACGGTTATATAAAGTTCATGTGTAAGACCAACTATATGTGAGAATTTTAAACAAGTAGCAAACTTCTGTTCTCACACAAATGAAGTATTTAAAAAAAAGATATCATCCCTTCTCCATTAAGAAACTAAATATGATTTTTAAAAGTTCAGTTATACTTGAGTAATTAATAAATCAATGGGCAGATAATGAAGAGGTATCGCTGGAAGACAGTATATTTGTTTAAAATTAAATTTATGTCTAACTTATCACTAATGACAATAATGAACTTTGACAGTTTTAAAACTGGAACCTTGCCATTTATAAAACCACAAATACCTCTAAAATTCTACAATTTAAATGAGGAACACTTGGAAAAGCAGACTACAGAGAGTACATTTAAGATCTCTGGTACACATGGGTGCTTCTATATCAACTCATTTCACCAAAGAAATAAAACTTCCATTTTCAACAAACACAAAACACATTCCTTAAATCTTATCCCAGTCTGTACATTAAAAAGGAAACTGGAAATCAAAGAGAAAACTTAAAATTACATTACTACTTTTCCTAACAGTTCATTTCTAGGCAACACAATTGTACTGTATACAAATACAGTTAGGTAATATACTAGAAGCTTGTATAAAAATAGTATCTGTGCTCACATAACAGAACATAGAAAAGCCCAAGTTTCAGAAATATTTAATATTAGTATTTCTTGAAGTATAGTCCATGAACTAGCAGGCACCTCAAAATTACTAAGGTTTTAAAAGAATTGCTTGTTAAGGTAAATTTCTGTACTACATCCCAAAACTATTAGACAAAACAGGAATGTGCATTACTTGCAAATACCTTTGGTGACTGTTATCTACATAAAACTTTGAAAAAGGACATACCCCTTCTTACTATCAAGATTCTGATTTAAATTTGATTTTTAAAAACTATTAAGTTAAAATGCTTAATATAGTTTCTTTAAAACATTTAAAAATAGGGAAATAAGAGATTTAAGCAAACAGACTTACGGTTGGTAATATCAGGTGGTACATAGCCATCATTCATATACATACTTGTGGGTTTTGCCACTTTCAAATAAACAAAATCAGACGTATTCTTTAAGGCAGTTACTGCTTCTTCATGAGTAACTTCCTCTAAACACACACTATTCACCTAAAAGAAAATTCCAAAAGACATTTGTTTTAGGACATTTTCACTAGCTTTCTGCTTTTTTGTTATAAACAATTATACCAAAATACGAGAAAAGCAGGAGTGACTTAAGGAATATAAAGATATATAGAAAGAAAATATCCATTTTTACTATCACATCAGGAAGTTGTTTATGTGTATTAATGGAATAGCCAATCTTTTCTTCTTTTAAGATTTTATTAGATAGAGAGACACAGTAAGAGAAAGAACACAAGCCGGGGGAGTAGGAGAGGGAGAAGCAGGCTTCCTGCTGAGCAGGGAGCCTGACATGCGGCTCGATCCCAGGACCCTGGGATCATGACCTGAGCCAAAGGCAGGACTGAGCTACCCAGGCACTCCTGGAATAGCCAATCATAATTCCAGTCCCTATTCCTCACAATCCCCAAACCTAATTCTTCTTCTGTTCTTAGGTATTTATGAATATATGTAAGGTATATTTAGATTTTTTTTAAGAAAATGAGACTATCTTAAAGTTTTTATTCTGCAACTGGATTTTCAATATAAAGTATCTAAGAGATCTTTCCATGTTGGGGCACAGAGAATTAAAAAACTGTTGCACAGTACACCATTGTGTGATTATACCATAATTTATTAAGCCATTCAAATATTAACAGATATTTAAACTGCTCTAAATAAATGACTTTAGTCAACTTATACTCACTACCATAGAATATGAGCATGTCATACCCATCTACTCAGGCCTTTTGCCAACACTGGACAGAATCAATTTATAAAAAAGCATGCTTCAATTTGTACATTAAGTTTTTATTTCCACTGTTTAATAGTTGAGTTTTTCAGTTATTTATTAGCCATTCATTTATCTCCTATTATAGAAACAGAATCGATTTTCAGGTAGTGATATATATCCTACAACCTCGTTAAACTTACTATTCTATCAATAGGTTCCTTAGGATTTTCTATATGCAAGTAAAACTGTATTTGTAGATGTAATTTACCAAGTTTTACTTTTTCCTTCCCAATCTGCATATCTTTTTATTTTCCTGTCTATACTCTTCAGTACAGTCTGAAAAAAGTGGTAGTGGTGGCTTTCTAGACATTTGTCCATTTCATATAAATTATCTAATACGTTGGCCTATAATTATTCATAAATATAAGTATTTCCTTATGTCCCCTCTTTTATTTCTACTTTTAGAAATTTGAGCCTTCCTTTTTCTCTTGATGAGTCTAGCTAAGGTTTGTCAATTTTGTTCACCTTTCCAAAGAACCACGTTTTGGTTTATCTTTGCTCTCACTTTCCTATTCCTTGTTTCATTAACTTCTGCTCTAATCTTTATTATCTTCTTCCTTCCGCTAGCTTTAGCTTAATTTTGCTCCTCTTTTTGGTAATTTTTTTAAAAAGATTTTATTTATTTATTTGACAGAGATCACAAGTAGGCAGAGAGAGAGGAGGAAGCAGGCTCCCCGCTGAGCAGAGATCCCAAAGTGGGGTTCGATTCCAGGACTCTGGGATCATGACCTGAGCCGAAGGCAGAGGCTTTAACCTACTGAGCCACCCAGGCACCCCTCTTTTTGGTAATTTTTTTTTTCTTTGGCAAAGAAATAAAACATCGGGGCATCTGGATGGCTCAGTGGGTTAAGCCTCTGCCTTCAGCTCAGGTCATGATCTCAGGGTCCTGGGATGGAGCCCATCGGGCTCTCTACTCAGCGGGGAGCCGGCTTTCCCCCCTTCTCTCTGCCTGCCCCTCTGCCTACTTGTGATCCCTCTCTTAATGTCAAATAATAAAAAAAAAAATCTTAAAAAAAAAAGAAATAAAACATTATAAATGTTTCTAATGTTTTAAATTACAATGTACTAAACAAATACTCATTTTAGTGTATTTTTCATTTCCCTAATTTGTTCCTATATAATTGACAGGAGAGGGTTTTTTTTTTTTTGAGATTTTATTTATTTATTCATTTGACAGACAGAGATTACAAGTAGGCAAAGGGGGGGGGGAACAGACTCCCTGCTGAGCTGAGAGCCTGATGCAGGGCTTGATTCCAGGACTCTGGGATCATGACCTGAGCAGAAGGCAGAGATTTTGATCCACTGAGCCCCGAGGAGAGTTTTTTAACATTCCAACAAAAATTTTTAAAGGTCATAGAACAATCATTAACTTTCACCAATTACTAATACTGCTTTGCAGGGCTTTAGCTACATGGTCATTTTTATGGTCCCACACTATCATGTACAGTGAAGGTCTACCTGCATTTTGAAATATAAAGTAAACTGTTCCTCTGGTGGCCTACAGTGAGCCATGCATCTTGGTATTCACACCCCTGTAAAATCCCTTCCTACAGTGAACCTTGCTTGGCTATATAACTAGCTTTAGCCAGTGAGACATTAGTAACTATGATACAATGAGAGGACTGATAAATGCCACACACAGGAGCCTGTGTTTCTGGTATATCCCTCTTATAATCTGGTCACCATCTTGTGAGAAACCTAATGTAGCCATGTGGGGAGACCACTGGCTAACGCTCCACCTGCACTCAGCCCTCCCAACTTGTCTGCCATAAATGAGTGAACCTGGAAGTTGATTTCTGGCCCTAGCTCAGCTACCAGGTGACAGTATACAGAACAGAGACAGACTGTCCTGGCTGAACCCCACCTAAATTACAGAAGTGTAAATAATTATTATTGTTGTTTTAGTCACTAATTTTTGTGTTTTCTTAAGCAGCTTTAGATAACAGATAAAAGAGCTGACAAGATTTGCTATGGGATTCAATAAGGAGTATGAAGGAGAATGATCCTGAAGTTTTAGACCTGGGCAAACAGAAGGATAAAGTTCCCACTTCATGAGATGTGAAGACTGTGCACGAACAGGACTTGAGGGTGGTGGGTGAGGCGTAGGATGAAAACTCAGAAGCTTAATTTTAGATATATTAAATCTGACAGGACTCTTGAAACATATGAAAGGAGACTAGATGAAATCTTCTAAGGTTTGTCAACTGTTTTGCCAAGAACTACTGTTAAAAATTTTATATTACCAAATAACCTCAGATGCCAAAAATAGTGGGATATTGCAAATGTTGAAAGGAAAAAGAAATGTTGGAAGTAGAGTTTTTGGGGGGGAGCATTTTCAACTTCATACAGTTTGAAGGACCATGAACAGGCTGGATAATGTGTCTAGCTTGGACCTCTTCAAGGTTAGAAGTGAGATTGAATGCTGTCAATTAACTAGGACCCCTGAAAGGCAATTCCTTAAAAGCGAATGAAAAAATATTTTATGTCCAGCAAAAGGTTAAGATTAGGAGTATTTACCTGTCAAGCAAACTGAATTGAAAGAAGAATGTAAAAGATGTGTTACTCTGAGATTTTCCAAAAGACTTGCACATATGTATATTTGCAACCAGAATTTGTTACTATTTGTGTAGCATGGGTGGGACTGGAGGAGATTATGCTGAGTGAAATAAATCAGAGAGTCAATTATCATATGGTTTCACTTACTTGTGGAACATAAGGAATAACATGGAGGACATTGGGTGAAGGGGAGGAGAAGTGAGTTGGGGGAAATCAGAGAGGGGGACAAAGCATGAGAGACTGTGGACTCTGAGAAATAAACTGAGGGTTCTGGGGGGTGGGGGGAGTTGGGAGAGCCTGGTGGTGGGTATTAACGAGGGTAGGTATTGCATGGAGCACTGGGTGTGGTGCATAAACCATGAATCTTGGAACACTGAAAAATAAAATTAAAAAAAATTTTATATTACAGCCAAGCACAAAATATTTGTATGTATAAAAATAAAACTGAAGTCAGAAAACAATACTTAATACCTACCATGTGCAATGAGACAGTAAGTTATTTGACCACCTATCAAAAAGAAGAAAAAATGTACAAGGACCAAGTCCTGTATCACTTCAATGTTTAGAGGTTAGGGAGAAGATAGATGCACCAAAAGGTAGAATGAGAAGGAAAGACTAGTGAGATAAGAGGAATACCAAGAAAGAAGGTATAACTGTTAAGCAAAATGGAAAAAGTGTCTCAAGAAGGAGGAAACCATGTCGAATGCCTGATGTGTCAATTAAAATGAGAACTAAGAATTAGATAATTTCAGTGGAACTATGACAACCAAAACCTTACTAAATGGTCAATCAGCATACATTGCTGGCTTCCCAAGCACTGAAACTGATTCTGGAAAAACCATAAAAGGAAAGCATGGTATCTAAGAAATTAAGAAGTACAAATGAAAAACTAAGTGGAGAAAGAAGGCTGTTTTCAACAGTGCGCGCACGCGCGCGTGTGTGTGTGTGTAGAAAAGCAGTTCAAAGTCAGCTCTTTCCTCTTCCCCATTATTAACTCATAACAGTCTATCTCCTTGCTGCAACAATAGGCAGTACTGGATAGCATGTACAACAAAGAAATCATTTATATATTGTTGACAGGAGCGTACATTTTTATAACTGGTTTGGAAAACAGTATGTTTTTGCTATAATGTTACTAAAAGGATATTCCATGACCACTGTCTAGGATAAATAGTTAAGTGAAATTCTTATATATACATGTTCACCAGAACACAAAGCAGCTCTCCCTAGCAGAATTATTCATACCACCAGGAAAAAAGGAAAGAAAGAAAAAAAAAAGGAAATAACCCAACTCCCCACTGTATCAGACCTAGTTTATGTGCCTTTTCAGATTTGCTTGAGCCTACCTGCCTACTAGGCTTTGGCTGTGGGCTTACTGGAGAGACCTGGCTACTGCTTCTCTCACCTCATCTCCTCAGTATCAGCTCCTTCAATCTAGGGTTGAAGGCCCTAGGTTAAGGGCTGTGCTTGGGTATAGCTGATATGTTTTTCTGTAGAGTGAGAGCTGTTAATATGTCAAAAGCCTGTGTCTGATCTGTCGAGATCACTGAGGGTCTGGTTCTTTCCACCATCCTGAGTTCAGACGAAGTACTATGCTATGGAGTATGGGAGCTGGCTTCCCTAGCATTTGCCTAGAGGAGCTGAGTAACAGCCCAGAAACTTGGGACCGTTAGCCCCATTGGAGACTCTACCAAAGAAGAGACAGAGAGATAATCCTTTCTTTTCTCTGGATGGCTGGATCTAAAGATTATTTAAGTATCATATCACCTGCCTGTAAGACTGTCCTATACGACAGGCAATTATAGCAACATTTTCTTATGAAATTATGGCTAGCTCAGAAATATAATAGCTTGTATTGACTTTCCCTTATTGTCTGCCTCACTTTTCATTTTTACTCACTCTAAGCTTCTTAGATTATACCTCCCCACAAAACCTTAGCATGGTAGCTTTTCTTCAGGTATTTTTCCAGGGAACATAGACTAGGACAGTTATTGATGAAGACTGCACAAATAAACTGCCATATAGTTCCAGAACAGAATGTTATGTGAAGGTAAAATGAATATTTCAGCTCCAGGCAACAATATGGAAAATCTCAGTAAACCAATACTGAGTAAAAGAAAGTATTAAAAGACTACATTTAGCACAATAGCCTTTAAAAAAATTTCCCAATAAATTAACATTACACAAAATATTCAGGCATATGTATGTGATTAAACAATTTTTTTTAAAGATTTTATTTATTTATTTAACAGACAGACATCACAAGTAGGCAGAGGCAGGGAGAGAGAGAAGGGGGGAAGCAGGCTTCCTGCTGAGCAGAGAGCCTGATGTGGGGCTCGATCCCAGGACCCTGAGATCATGACCCAAGCTGAAGGCAGAGGCTCAAACCACTGAGCCACCCAGGCGCCCCCGATTAAACAAATTTTTAAAAAGCAAATGAATAAAACACAAATTGTTGGTATTCTAGTTTTGGGTTGGGTAAAGACTTTAGCAGTTTCCATTATACTATAATTAAGTTAAAAAAAGGGAGGGGAAAAAGTCACATGAAAGATGACACTGTTTAAACAATTCTGTGCATCCAACTCCCTAACCCTTCAACAAGAAGAGAAAAAAAAGGGGGGGGGAGCTAGTAGAGGGGGAAAAAAAAAAGGCTAATCAGAGAATACCACGAGTCATTTTTTCAGGTTTCAATTAAACCAAGATTAGTATTCACTCATTTAAATATTATTTAGACATTTCTGGCACACAGAAATTCTAGTTTGTTAACCAAAAAAATAAATAAAATAAAATAAAATAAAATAACAAATTTCTTATACTCACTGCTAAAAGTTTATCTCCAATCTGAAGTTTACCATCTTTATGTGCTGCACCTCCTTCAATTATTTTGGTTACATAGATGCTATTATCCCCAGGGATATGTTGATTTCCAACACCTCCAGCAATGCTGAACCCAAGACCTGTTTGGAAAACATTAGTTTTGAAATTTCATCATTTAACAAGAACTTAAGTCCAAAGAAAGGGTTAAAAACTAAAAATTGACCATCTTATCACATTCATGTTTTTTTTTAAAACACAAAAGAATCTATTTGCCTTTTTTTTTAAAGGGAGCTTGAACTCACAACTCTGAGATCAAGATCTGAGCTGAGATCAAGAGTTGGATGCTCAAGTGACTGAGCCACCCAGGTGCCCCTATTTCCCTACTTTTTAAGTTTTATATATTTGCTTTGTAGTCAGTAGATGATCATATATATGTGAGTATATGTATATATATATATGTATTCCTATAGTTATAAATAAGCTCCTTCCCCCTCCCCCACCAGGTTATCTCTTAAAGTCTTTTTGTAAGTGCATTTATTTGTTTCAAAGAGGCATTACAAAATTATGTTTCACTTTTATTGCCATAATGTTTGTGCTTCTAACACTTTTAATACCTTCACAAGATTAAAACAATTGAGAAAAATAATAAAATTTTTGGTGGTGATATCTATGAATTAGCTTTTTTTTTTTTTTAAAGATTTATTATTTTAGAGAGAAAGAGCTCGATTGTAGGAGGATGGGGTGGGGGAGGTGGAGAGGGGCAGAGGGAAAGTGAAAGAGTGTTTTATTAAGTAGACCTTGCCCTGAGCCCAGAGCCCAGCACAGGCAGCATCTCAAAACACTGAGATCAGGACCTAAACTGAAACAAAGAGTTGGATGCTTAACTAACTATACCACCAATCAGCCTCTCTATGATCATAATTTTTTATTTTTTATTTATTTTTTTAAGATTATTTATTTATTTATTTGACAGAGAGAAATCACAAGTAGATGGAGAGGCAGGCAGAGAGAGAGAGGGAAGCAGGCTCCCTGCTGAGCAGAGAGCCCGATGTGGGACTCGATCTCAGGACCCCGAGATCATGACCTGAGCCGAAGGCAGCGGCTTAACCCACTGAGCCACCCAGGCGCCCGATCATAATTTTTTAAATAAATAATTCTGTAATTCATAAATCCCATAGCTTCAAAACCAGATAAATCTGTAGCTCTCTATTCTTTTTTTCATTTGTTGGAATACTACTACTTCCATGAAGCTATAAATTAGAATCAGTATTTCCATTTATCCCCAATCCCATCAATGTTTTCAAAATTCAAAAATCAAGTATTAACTGTCCTCACTGCAGATATAACTACTAATGACACACATAAATATTTTCATCTTTTAACTTAGCCTGTGTACCTGTATTTAAAGGTACTTTGTAGACTGATGATGACAATAGCCACACTATACAAGACTTAAAAGTGTTTAAGTAAACTCTACTTAAGACAAAAATCAGCAGAATAGAAATTCTGAAACTTCACACACATTCTGTAGATTACCAGTACTGTGAATCTTAGAATGTGTGTAACAAGTCGATAGTTACATTTATCTCAGTAATTTCATAATAATCTTAGTTTCATTATTACATACCTTTAAGACCTTTTTTAAAAAAAGTTTTTATTTATTTATTTGAGAGAGAGCGAGAGAGAGAACATGAGTGGGGTGAATGGCAGAGGGAGGAGCAGACTCCCTGCAAAACAAGGAGCCCCATGGAGGGCTCAATCCCAGACTCGGGATCACGACCTGAGCCAAGAAAGACACTTAACTGACTGAGCTACCCAGGCGCCCCCCCCATACCTTTAGGACCTTTAATGAGCTTTATTTCCATTATTTTTTCTGATACCGGTTTCCGTCTTTTTACATACAAGCGTACGATAGACCCGGCTTCTTTCAATGCTTCAACTGCTTTGCTATGTGTCACATCACGAACATCTACTTCATTTACTCGCAATATACAGTCATTGACCCTGAGAAAAAACCCAAAATATTAAAAATAAAAATTAAATATTAAAGTATCTCATTTTCACTTTTTTTTTCTAAAGATTTTATTTATTTATTTGACAGAGAGAGATCACAAGCAGGCAGAGAGGCAGGCAGAGAGAGAGAGAGAGGAGGAAGCAGGCTCCCCACCTAGCAGAGAGCCCGATGTGGGACTCAATCCCAGGTCCCTGAGATCATGACCTGAGCTGAAGGCAGCGGCTTAACCCACTGGCCACACACGTGCCCTCTAATTGTCACTCTGATAACTGCTTGTCATTTTCATTTTTAAGGTAAAGAGAATTATTTACTAGAGAAAATATATATGAAGAAACTTTGTTAAATTCCACTGTATCAAATACTCATATAAATAAATACAAATATTTTCCGAGGGCTAGCAAAAGAAACAGTGCAAATAACAAATTATCACCCCAAAATATTAAATAATAATGACAACTATAATTTGTATGGTTCTTGTATGCTTATTATGTGTAAGCATTAAGATACATTATGCTTTATTTATTCATCATGTTAGTATTTATTTAGCAATAACCACATGCCAGGTACTTATTTTAGTGTTTTATCCCTTACAACAACCTGTAGGGTAGTTATATAGTTATTATTCTTTTTTCACAAATGGAGAAATTGAGGCACAAAGAGTTTAAATAATTTTTCCTAAGGTCATCCAGGTAATGACTGACAGAGCTATGATTCAAAGAAAACAGAAGTGCAGACAAAATAATTAGTTAAAGGTCACGGAGACAGTGGTGGCAAAACTGAGATAATCACTGATATATCCAAAAGTAATTTTTTGACTTGCTTTTTCAAACTAGATAGATCTAAAAAAATAAAGTTATTTCTTGAAATTTATATAAAGCTAAAGATTACATCATTTAATTAAAAGGTTTCTCATGTAAATAATGTATTTTAATTTGACAAAGGAATATATTTATTTTTTAAGATTTTACTTATTTATTTGACAGAGATCACAAGTAGGCAGAGAGGCAGGCAGAGAGAGAGGAGGAGAAGCAGGCTTCCCACTGAGCAGAGAGCCCGATGAGGGGCTTGATCCCAGGACACTGGGATCATGACCTGAGCCGAAGACAGGGGCTTGATCCCAGGACACTGGGATCATGACCTGAGCCGAAGACAGAGGCTTTAACCCACTGAGCCACCCGGGTGCCCCGGAATACATTTTTTTAAAGTTTGATTTGTTCTAGTCCTAACTTTCCCCCCAGTTCTGGTCTCAGTTTAAATTACATAGCATTCCATCAGGGGGAAAAACAATCATTTGTAACTGGGCAGGGAAAGAGAACAAAAGACAATTAAAATATTAAAATTGTTCCTGATAAGGTTCTCTGTAATTAACTTTTTCTGTAATTAACTTTCTTAAGAGGAAAGAAACTCTGTATGTGAAGACAGTGATATATTAGAATATTACAGGTATGTTCTTCACTGAAACAAATGGAACACATTAATTTTCATATAAGGACAAATAAAAGGCCAATAACAGAATCAGGAAGTAAATGTCTGCATTTACAGGAATGGTCAAATTATTAATTTTATATCCAACTGATTTCATTAATCTATCACCTGTCATATCCAGTGAGAAGGCAAGAAAGTGAAGAGCTACAGAAGGCACCAACAGCCTTATAAACAGATGTTATTTTTAACAGACCATATAAAAATCCTTAGTTCTAAAACTTGTGACTCTTACTATATATATAGTAATAGTAACAATATATTACTTTATATATAAAGTAATATATTGTTACTATATATTGTTGGTGTGTGTGTGTGTGTGTGTATAGTTTGTTGGTATATATACCAACAAACAAGGGCATAGGAAAAGTGCCACAATGTATGGCCTAAGGAAACAACAAAATATGCTAAAGCTATCTTCTACAATGGAACACTGAATTCAAATAAGAGACCAGTATTACTTTCATTCATTCAATTAAGAAAATGTATTACTTTTTTAAAGTTTGCATAATCTTTACTTTTTGTGGTACAGGATACAAATTCAGTTATGTATCATCTCCCTAAGTTTATATACATGTTTCCTACCCAGGAAACAAATGGAAAACATTTTGTGAATACATTTAAAAATACAAAGGGAGTTTGAAGCCGCGGGGGTTGGGAGGTTGGGGGAACCAGGTGGTGGATATTAGAGAGGGCATGGATTGCATGGAGCACTGGGTGTGGTGCAAAAATAATGAATACTGTTATGCTGAAAATAAATTTTAAAAAAAGAATAAAAAAATACAAAGGGAATTTTCTGATTTCTATAAATTATGTCACTTTTTTTTTAAAGATTTTATTTATTTATTTGACAGAGAGAGACAGCGAGAGAGTGAACACAAGCAGGGAGAGCTGGAAAGGGAGGGCTTGGCCCATGACCTGAGTACTTTAACAACTGAGTCACCCAGGTGCCCCAAATTTGCTCACATTTAAAACCATCAATCAAATTTATTTTTCAACATGTTATAGTATCTGAGATAAAACTAAACTCCTAAATGAAAAGAGGGAAACAACACTTAGTGCACAATTATCTCATTCATTTGTTATTGGAACATCTACCTTATATTGGTTTATGATTGTGTTTATTTGTATTGATTCCTTACTCAATCTGCCTAAAGAAAAATACACAAATTATATTCAGCATCACAACACAAAATGCAAAATGTACCGTAATCTTCCATCTTGGGCAGCTGCTCCCCCTGTAATAATTTTGGTAATGAAAATACTTGAGTCATCTCCAATGTGTGGGTTGTCCGTACCTCCTGCAATGCTGAAACCAAGCCCTGAATTTCCCTGTGGATAAAGAAAAAAAAATTGAGATTGAGTAAGAATTACCCTTATTGAGAAGTTCCTGTCATTTTAGAACCTACAAACTGTACTAACATGGGGAACATATACATAAAGGTGTCTATGTAGGAGACATGAAGATTCTAAATTAAGAAATATAAGGAAAGCTCTTTTTTCCTCTATGAAGAATTCAAAGGCATTACTTCTGAGTAGGAACTAAATACTTCTGAAGTATAGTCTATTATGGTTATTTCTTTCAAAGTATATGCAATTTGCCCTTAGATCAGTCACCCCTCTGCAGAGGTCACTGATAGGTCTCTTTTAGAATGTATCCCACTCAGGTTTGGTAAGGCAAACATTTCTTAAAAAAAAAAAAAAGTAAAGTGATTTTTCCACTACAATTATTTCTGAATAGGTAAAATTAACATTATTTCAACTTTTTAAAAATGGGGTAGGGATGGTGCTTTTCTTTTACTAACCTTGCCATCAGCTGACTTTAAAATGACCAAGTTATATCTGTTAAGTCATCTTTGACATGTTTTTTCCCCATCCCTGATGTCTTTAACCAAGATAGCTGAATAGCAAAAGGCATTTTTTAATACTGAAAGTCCAACCTGAGAACTCAATTGGTGAGTTTTCTTGATAACAAAGTCAATTTTGCCAAAGCAGTGCTAGTTTTTACTTGTTTTACATTCTGTATTTCTAAGTAGGATTTTCTTTGAAGAGAAGTTTCCACTGCTTCGAAAAAGTCTTTAAAGATAAATGTTCTAAGCAATGGTATTAAAAAATTGTTTATTTTTGCAAAAATCTTCTAACTCTGGCTTTCAGGCAACTCAAATAAGCAGATACATCTGAACTGATTACTTAACTGTTAACTAAATAGCTTAAATACTCCCTCTACTGTGATGTGTTCTAAAATTCTATTTTAATCATTTTTTTTGTCTAAACTCTTTTACTAGAGTAAAACTAGAGTTACTAGAATACGAATAATAGGATCAATGGTTGTGTGATGTTACCATGTCATTCAGGAACTCACGTTCTTTTTCTTTGCTTTTTTAAAAAATTGAGATATAATGTACATATGACTATATAAATTTAAGGTGTACAATATGTTGATTTGACATATTTTCATGTTGCAATATGATTATAACCACTGCTTTAGCTAACATCTCTATCATTTCACATAATTGTCATTTCTTTCTGTGGTGAGAACATTTAAGGTATAGTCTCTTAGCAATTTTTAAGCATATAATATAGTATTATTGATTATAATCACTATGCTGTGCATTAGATCTCTAGAAAATAATTCATCTAAGTTTGTAGTCTTTAACATCTCTCTAATTCCGGGTACTCAAGTTTTTTAATAAGTGAAAAAGCAATGTCCATTCCTAACTAAATAAATTTATAAGGCACTGGGAGAGAATGAAAATGAGTAAGATTAAAAAGTTAGAATTACATGTCAATTATATCTCAATAAAGCTGGAAAAAAACTAAATAAAAAAATACTATATTAAAATACATGTACTACGTTAGAGTAACCCAAATTTGGGTAGTGGGCAGTAAAGATCTAGCATACATGTAAAAGACCACTCTGGTTTCACATTTAAACAAGCCTAATTATCTAAGATTTCAGTCTTTTTTTTTTTTTTTTAAAGATTTTATTATTTTGATAGAGAGAGACACAGCGAGAGAGGGAACAGAAGCAGGGGAGTTAGAGAGAGAGAAGCAGGCTTCCCGTGGAGCCAGGAGCCTGATGTAGGGCTTGATCCCAGGACCCTGGGATCATGACCTGAGCTGAAGGCAGACGCTTAAGCAACTGAGCCACTCGGGTACCCTGGATTTCAGTCTTAAACAGACATTCAGTTACTTAGAAAATTTTACTTCTGTGAAACACTTTATTTCTCAAAAATGCTTGTCAGGCAAGGTGGCATTACTGAAATCCATCAACATTTGAATGCAAATATTCTTAAGAGGTAACTATTACAAGAAAATTTACACATCTAAATTGTACCCTTAAATTATTTTCTGACTGGGGGAATGCCTAAATTTTCAATAGGATCTTGTCCATTAGAACTATGGTTATCATTATGCTAAAAAAGAAAACTGTTAACAATAAGCACATTACTAGCATACTAAATACTTTAAATCAATAATGTTTTACATGAAAAAAGTAAAACTTAAAAACAGAAAAATCTGAGAAACAGACTAGAGGAGTGTTTAAGGAGACATGATAACTACGTGTAATGTAGTATTCTGGAAGGGATTCTGAAAGAGAAAAACAGAAAAACCAAGGAAATCCAAATGAAGTATAGACTTTGGTTAATAATACTACTTAATATTGGTTCATTAGTTGAAACAAATGTATTCCAGTAATGTAAGATGTTAACAACTGGCAAAACTGAGGCCAAGATAAGTGGAAACTTTTGGTATAACTTTTCTATAAATCTAGAACTCTTTTAAATAAGTTTATTTTTTAAAAAAGTTATTAGAGAAGAGCAACATGTTTTAAAAATATCATGGTTAGTTTTATAATATGTGTACTTATAAAAGAAACTAATATTACATAGTTATGCTTTTGAAAAATCTTTTCCCTTGAATTCTGTATGAAAGAGCAGTATATTTAAAGAATTCTTTAAGCAACAGATTTATGCATAAAATCTTAAGATAATTAAGTTTTTACCCTTTCAAGTGTGATTTCTTCATATTCGTAATCTGCATCAGTGCCATTAACCTGATGGAAAAAAGAAGTAGCACAGAAATTTAGAATATAAAATTTGAAATGTCAAGACATAATTTTTGTAGGATTTATTAATGCAAACCTGTTAAATGTGGTGGTAATCAAATAATCTGACTTCATTTTAATAATTTTAGGTAAAATTTTCAAGGAATAGATGAGCACAAATGTAATTAATGAGTTGACAATTCATGTATTATGACTTTAAAATACAGAAAGGGTACACACAGCATTAATATTTTAAAAAGTTTATTCATTTGAGAGAGAGAGTGAATGAGCACATGTGCATGAGCACTGGGGAGGGTCAGAAGGAGAGGGAGAAGAAGATTGCTAGCCCTCCGCCATCCCCCTGCTGAGCAGGGAGCTGACATGAAGCTCCATCCCAGGACCTGGGGATCATGACTGAGCTGAAGGCAAATGCTTAACCCACCGAGGCACCGAGGCGTCCCCATACGACTTTTAATATTATGGAACTTCAACTCTTTTCACTGCCTTGATCCATACATCTAATCAGGTGCCAATTCTTATTGATTTGAATACTTCAATTTTTCTGAAAACCATTAGCTCTTCATTCTCATCTCTACTACCTTGATTCAAGCCTTTGTTAATCTCCTCTGGATTATTGCCAATGTAATAATCCAACACTCAGATTAGTATTCTCTGCTGCCCAAATAACTCTAATGTGTTTTACAGTGATGGATCTTTCTGGGGCTCATGTCCAGTAACATACTTACTGCTCCTAAACTTCCAGAAAAACTCAT
Source organism: Mustela erminea (assembly GCF_009829155.1). Taxonomy (NCBI): domain Eukaryota; kingdom Metazoa; phylum Chordata; class Mammalia; order Carnivora; family Mustelidae; genus Mustela; species Mustela erminea. The sequence goes on from NC_045614.1 coordinate 103,662,867, forward strand.
ACATGACTCTGTATGAACTGACCTCAATTTATCACTTAGCTTCATTCCTAATATACATAATTCATGAGTGTTACATACCATCAAATTTGAATGATTTGCTCTTTCCTTTACATACCTTGCAAATTTTCACCTCTGCATCTGTTACTTTACTGCTTCCTCTGTCACAAATTTCACTTAAATATTTCATGTCCAAATCTGATTCCCCATTCAAGTTCTTGCTCACGTCTTATAGACCAAGCACTTTATCTTATTCTTTCCAATTTATTTCCTACTCCCTCCTGGAAGTAGTAATTTTCACAGTGAGGGCCACTGTTGAAAGGTAAATAATCCTTGGAATTGGATTAATTCAGGTTCATGTCATTGCTTTAAACATTTTTGATATGAGGTTGTACAAAATACTTGATAAGTCAAACAGGGATTGTGATAAACCAGATTTCTCTAGATGCCTCCCATCTTCCATCCTAAATGTTCTTTAGCAACATGGCTAAACTATCCTATCATGAAGAGATGTCATCTATTTCTCCTTCCCTTGGATCTAGGCAGGTCCCAGATGAGCTCTGTTGAAAAGACTGTGGCACAAATGATGCTGTGTGGGTTCTCAAGGTCATGTGATCCCTTGTAATATCTGCCTTTGTTTTAGAAGGTACTCAATCAGTTACCCACCTGCCTTTGGCTTAGGTCATGAGGTCCTGGGATCCAGCCCCACATCCAGCTCCCTGCTCAGTGGGGAGCCTGCTTCTCTCTCTCCCTCTGCAGCACCGCCCCCCCCCCCAATTATGCTCTCTTGCTCTCAAATAAATAAAATCTTAAAAAAAAAAAACAAAAACAACTTAGCTGTAATGTGAGGAATATCAAACAGCCCATGGAAGATTCAAATGAAGGAGAATTAAGGCCCTTAGCCAAAAGCCCCAGCTGCATTAACTAGCAATAATCATCAACTGCCAGTCACATGAATGAGACTATTTTGGATCTCCCAGCCTTTTCCAGTGTCCCAGCCAATATGAAGCAGAAGAATCTTCCAGTTAACCCAAAAAATTGTGAGAATAATGAACTGTATTTTAAGCCACTGAAGTTTCAGGGTGGTCTGTTATACATCAATAGAATAATGAAACAACAGAATAATGATATCTATGTAAGCTACTTCGCTTTCTTCACCATACTATAAGAAAGCACCCCTACTTCAAGTTCAGTTCAGGGCCCAGGAGTTTTTTCTTGAGGGCCTCTGAAACATCTCTTCTACCTTTTGGGTTCTATGGCTCTAATGGATTCAAACCCAACTGCTACTTTAACTCTCTTTCTTACCTAAATAGTTTTCCTTGTTTTTGAGATTATGTTATCAATGCACACACACACACACACACACACACACACACACACTCACTCTCTCTCTCTCTCTCTCTCTCCTTTTTAAATCTTTCATTCTGTAGGAGTGTGGACAATACTGACTCCACCTTTGGCCCTCCATCTTGTTCATATGTTTTGCTTGATGACTTCTGAGCACCCCAAGTACCATGGCCCTTGGAAATTAATATACATGTCTTAGAAATCCCCACCACGGCCTGGATATGGGGAGGCCTGCTTTGGCCTCCTACAAATCTGTTAAGAGACAATATGGTCTTTCCCCTCTCTGACAAACAGATGGCACCACAAAATCCAATTAAAGGTTAGTGGTCAATTAGGTGCAAGTGAACCCTTTGATCTCACTACAATGCTCTTCTGCAAGTCCCCTCACTCTACAAAATCTGTGAACCAAGGTCAGACTTCATGGAGAACAGCCATGCAGCTGCTGACAATTCGGATTATCCACCCAAACCCACCCTCCTCTGACGGTAAGTTATCCTGAACAGAACTGTGTAAACTATATGGAGCGGCCTATTTCATTTTTTCATCTCAAAGTGCCTTCTCAGTTTAGAGAATATTTTACTGTCCCTCCCCCACCTCCTAACAGATTTCTATGCATCTAAAATGCAGGAGGTTTATACATATACATATCCTACCAACCTGACTGGAAGTCCTTTTTTTATGAGAAAAATAAAACCCTTATCTGTAGCTATCCCACTTTCCTTATTCTAAAGGTTATCTGTATCACCTTTATTTTTCCTTGCTCAGACTTGCTAAAAGTGTCAGTCCTTATCAAAGTAGTTTTAATACTAATTAATCTATCACATTCTGTGCTATTACTTTCTGCTTTTATTTTTATCAATTCTTTATTCTTTCCTTAGAATAAATAATTGATAATTCCTTATATAGAATAAAGAATTTTTTCAAAGCTTCTTGAGGTGAACACCCAATTCATTTATGCTGATTACTCTTCTCTTTTTAAAAACATCCATTAAAGTTAATAAATTTTTCTCAGCAAATGGCTTTGGCCAAATCTCAAAACTGCTACACTGGGCTCTATTTCTGTTCATTTGTTTATTTCCAAATACTCTGAAATTTTATTCTGGAAAACATTCCAACGTAAGTGTGCTTATATGGCCCTTTTGGTGTTTATTTGGTGTTAAAATTTCTATACTGTGACCTTATGATTTCTGTTTTAAAATATTTGAGATTTTCACCATTAAGCCTTCTCGAAAGGTAAATATATGGTAAATATGCTTAGTGCTTAATTTAATGCTAAGTCATTGAGAGCTGGTGAGGATTCCAGGTAACACAGAGTGATCTTAAAAAGGTGAAAAGTGAGAACAGAGGGGCTCTGAATGACTTTAGTCTTAAACCCTCCATAACTTAAAACTGTCTGATAATTTTGTATATAAAAATAATCTGATAACAACTTTAAACATACTCAAACTGGGCTTCAAAATGCTAAGAGTACATTACCAAAACTACAAATTGCTCTGTAGGTAGCACTTCATTAACAGTAAAAGTGAAAAAAACAATGGTGCTGTGGTATTTTTAACAGCAATATGTTTTCCAGCAAAACTACAAAATGGTTGGTTTGCTTAGTTTTCTTTTTATATCTTTACAAAATATGGCTTCCAATAGGAATGAAATGCTTGACTAATATATTATTATATAAGGTTTATTACTCTCAATTAGCAGGATGGGAGAGGTGTAACATGGGAATAAAACCAGAGGAGACTGATATTTAGGCAAAATGAATATATTATTTACAAAATAATTTTTTCTTCTTTAAAACTATGAGAGTAGATCTAGAATACTTCCTGAGAACTGTCATTGCTAGTATTTTCCGGGTTTTGAATTTAGGCCTATCAACAAAATAGGATTGTGTAGGGGATCAAAGCTGGAGCAGAAACCAGAGGTCGACTGGGGCCTGACTGTGAAAGGTCTTGAATGCTGTAGTAAGCAATGAGAAATATTCTTGAAAGTTTCTGAGCATCAAATAGATTTAAAAGATTTTCCAGAAAAGGAGCTATGGTAGTATGGAACAGATGAAGAACAACTGGAGAAAAGTATACTAGTGAAGAAGTTATGGCAGTAGTCTGGATAAAAGGCACAAATTACAAAGACATTTAAGAACATGGATGGAACTAGAGCGTATCATGCTTAGTGAAATAAGTCAAGCAGAGAAAGACAACTATCATATGATCTCCCTGATATGAGGAAGTGGTGATGCAACATGGGGGCTTAAGTGGGTAGAAGAAGAATCAATGAAACAAGATGGAATTGGGAGGGAGACAAACCATAAGTGACTCTTAATCTCACAAAACAAACTGAGGGTTGCTGGGGGGAGGGGGGTTGGGAGAAGGGGGTGGGATTATGGACATTGGGGAGGGTATGTGCTTTGGTGAGTGCTGTGAAGTAAACCTGGTGATTCACAGACCTGTACCCCTGGGGATAAAAATATATGTTTATAAAAAATAAAAAATTAAAAAAAAAAAAGAATAGGTGGTAAATTCTTAAACATTTAAAAAAATCCTAACATTTATGGAGAAAAAACCCTATAAAGCTATAACTAAGAGCAACTAATCTAAAAGAAACTTGACCAAGAAAGAAAATCCGATTATATAACATATGTCTAGGTTAAGTTGTATTCCATTGATCTATCTATTATTTAAAACTCTGCTGTTTTATTTTTTTATTTATTTTTTTTTTAAAGATTTTATTTATTTATTTGACAGAGAGAAATCACAAGTAGATGGAGAGGCAGGCAGAGAGAGAGAGGGAGGAGGAAGCAGGCTCCCCGCTGAGCAGAGAGCCCGATGCGGGACTCGATCCCAGGACCCCGAGATCATGACCTGAGCCGAAGGCAGCGGCTTAACCCACTGAGCCACCCAGGTGCCCTAAAACTCTGCTGTTTTAATTAACGATGTCTTATAATATATTTTATTATTTGCTGGGGAAATCTCTCACAATTATTTTTATTTTAAATTTTACTTGATTACTCTTGAGTTTTTACTTTTTTATAAATCAAACTGTTCAACATAAGTTTCTGTGATGATAAAATGTTCTATCATCTGCCTTGTCCAATACAGGAGGTTACTACCCACATATGGTGACTGAAGTGGTTAGTACAACAGAGAAACTAAATTCTAAAACTCTTCCTCTTTTTCTTATCCCTTCTCCCCTCTTCCCCACCCCCGTCCCTGTACCCCCACTGCTCTCTTTTGGGGAGTTATAACTGGTCCTAGACCAAATTCATCTAGGGAAAATGATGATCTCTACATTGTCTTCCTGCTCAGCAATAAGATCTGTTCTCTGCTTACTTAGGTATTCTTTGAAGCCATCAGCAAAGTTTTATAGTTTTCTTACTATAAACTCTGTAATTTCCTGTTAAGCTGACTGCTAGGTATTTCATATTTTTGTTGATAGATTTAATGGAATTATTTACAGTTAGTTGCTGCCAGTATACTGAAAGAGCACTTATTAATTTTTAACCTGTAAAAATTTTTTCTTTTTAATACAATTTGTTTTAATTATCGGTACATACATGCCATTAAGAGGCAGAGGAAAATTTATAACATGTCCTCAGTTCCTTATAGGCCCAAAGATTTTCATTTTTTCATCAGCCTCTACCAATATATCTGAACAGGACCGACAAATCCATTACATAATCAGTATAAGACTTCTCCAAGGGAAGATTTAAAAATAAGCCTAATCTACTAATTACTTATTGTTTAGGCTCAATTCAGTAATTAATTCCTAACTATAGATTAATATATTGAAAGTAAAGATTTTATCAACAGTCATGTGACTCATAGTTCCTATTAATGCATAATTTCAGGCAAATAAAAATATCAAAGTCTATACCATCACAAGGTAAGAACCTAAAAAGAAAAACGTAATTGGGAAGAAGGAAATGTTCTTCCTACTGAAAAATTAACAAAACTAAATACAAAAGTCTTAACCTCAAAGAATGTACTTATAAGATTTTATTAAACAATGAACAGCAATGTTTTCAGTTGATTTAAAAATATTGGCAGTTATCAATTATCTTATATATGGAAAAAGTGAAGAAGATTCTAAGTATGTAAGAAAACTACCAAAGTCAAATTGAATGAATTTTCCTAAACTTCACTATTTGTAGGATACCTTAAGGGAAAAAAAAAAAGAAAAACAGATGAGAATTTCACCAAATTACTTCATTTCCATCTTATTACTGAAACCAATAAGAACTCAGAATTTTTGTTTTTAACTTGCCTTCGTTAATACTTTTCACTATATAAAAAAAGAGCAGGAATGCACAGAGACCGAACCAACCCCAATGGCAATGAAATTGTATCTACTAATACTAAAAACTGAGTATAATACATCATACTTAACAGAAAAAGATTGAAAGCTTTTTACCATAGATTAGGAACAAGAAAAGGATATTTGCCCCCAATACTTCTACTAAACATTGTAATGGAGGTTCTACCCAGGGCAATTAGGCAATCAATCAATCAATCAATCAATCTGGATTATAAAAGGAAGAAGTAAAACTATCTCCTTTTGCAGATGGCAATGGTCTTATATACAAAATGTAAAGGAATCTACACAAAAACATTAATAAATACGTTCTGTAAGGTTGCAGGACAGAAGATCAAAATCTATTATATTTCTAAATGAATTCCTAAAAATCTGTTATATTCTAATACACGAGCAATGTAAAATCCATAAATAAAATTAAGAAAACAATTCCATTTGCAACAGCATTAAAAGAGCAAAATACTCAGGAATAAATGTTAAGTGAAAGAAGTTTAAGACTTGTACACTGAAAATTAAAACATTACTGAAAACAAAGATGTAAACAAATGGAATGCCATCCTGTGTTCATGGATTAGAAAACACAATATTGATAAGATGGCTATACTGCCCACATTTACCTACAGATTGAAATCAATTCCTATCAAAATTCTAGATGTCCTTTTTTTGCATGCAGAAATTGACAAGCTGATCCTAAAATTCATATAGAAACACAAGAACCCAGGATATCCAAAACAAACTTAAAAAGCTGCAGGACTTATACTTTCTGATTCCAAATATTACAAAGTTACAGTAATCAATACTATGTGGTACTGGCATTAGGATACACATAAACATCACTAGTAGAGAATTAAGAATCCAGAATAAACCCATATATTTATATTTATATATATTTTTGAGAGACAGAGAGTGGGCGAGCATGCATGCAAGCAGAGTTGGGGGGAGGTACAGAGAGAGAATATTTTTTTTTTTAAAGATTTTATTTATTTATTTTACAGACAGAGATCACAAGTAGGCAGAGAGGCAGGCAGAGAGAGGAGGAAGCAGGCTCCCTGCGGAGCAGAGAGCCTGAAGTGGGGCTCGATCCCGGGACCCTGGGAGAACCTTAAGTATGTTTCTTATCCATAACCAGGGCAGACGCAGGGCTGGATATTAATGAATGTGAGACAGAATCAAGAGTCGGATGCTTAACGGACTGAACCACCCAGCTGCTTCAGCCCATATATTTATAACTAACTGATTTCCTACAAGATGTCAAGACCATTCAATGTAGAAATAGTCTTTCCAACAAATGTTGATGGGACAGGACAACTGGTACCCATATGCAAAAGAATTAAGTTGGACCCTTACCTTCCACAACATACAAAATTGACTCAAAATGGATCAAAGATCTGAGTGTAAGAGCTAGAACTATAAAACTCTCAGAAGAAAACCTAAGGATCCTCATGACCTTGGATTAGGCAGTGTTTTAAAGTATAAACTGAAATCAACTATTTAAAAATGGGGAAAAAAGAACTTTTACAGTCTATAAAATTATGTACCATTTGAATGGGGGAAAAAAAAAAGCATGGGAACTACTTCTACATAAACATCTTCCAAAGACATTTTCCTCTGGAGTAAAAAATGTTGGATTAGGTTCTGCTGTTCTGGGTGCTTATCTTTAAGGGCTTTTTAACAAAGTAATTTTATAGAGAAGTACTACTCAATTCAGTATGAAGTTATATAACTAATATCTGAGTATACATATAAACCTGGATAGTAAAAATCTAGTCACTCAACTAGATTTCTAAAATGACTGAATATATGGCACTGTGTAAAGACCATTGGTCAATGATAGCCTTTAGTGAAAAATGACCATTTTAATTTAAAAATAAACCATAAATTTCTATTTCAACATTTCTGCTTTACATTAAGTATGGGGAAAAAAAACAATCAAGAGGTATTGCTTCATGTACTTTAACAATTACAGATCAGTGAAAGAACAACACAAGTACAATGTGTTAAAGAAAATGAAGCTGTGATCTTTGTATATGTATCAAAAACTGAACAGGAAAAGAATTATTATTTAAATGTGTGGAGGAAATTGGACTTACATAAGTTGACGTTTCCAAGCTCTCTGTGTTGACCAGTACTGGAGGAGGATTTGCCTTAAAGAAAAGTATTATAAATGTGTTACCTTAACAGGAAAATTGACACATTCCATATCAACATTCACAAATGTCAGAAGCAAATGAAAGATCTGCTATTTCTTAAATTATAATTTTATATGAGCTTTCCATATGTTAATCAATGAATCCAGTTTCCAGCACCAGATGAAAAGAATTAAGTATAAACATTTAAATTTGCTTTTGAGAAATAAATTATTTCTGCTAAAACAGACATAATTTTCTTAACATTTGTAAAGAAGTTTACCAGTCTTCTTAAAAAATCCACAAATATGCTTTGCATAAGAACTCTTCCCAGGTTGCTCAAATATCATTAGCTTTTCTATTCCCAAGTATACCAGGAAGATTCCAACTTTTATCACCCAGAAAAAAATTCTATTTTCAGTTGCAATTATTGCTTAGCACCTGTTACCACTCACAGAATAACAAGAGTCAAAAAACCAAAAGCAAAACAACAGCAAAAAAACCAAGTAGGATAAATATGTCTGATTAAGTATGGATTGAAAGAAGCTTGGTTTTCTGGTTGACCTGGAAATTATTCTGTAGATGAAATAAAATTTAAGGAATAAAATGCAATCAATACCAAATGAAAAACATATCAGAACATATCATGAACATACCAGAAAACTGACATGATTCCCCTCAAAATTATCTTTCTCCTGCATATTTAAGAGTATAAAAGTACCATTTCAAATGCCATTTTCTTAGAATAAAAAAAAAAGACTATCCTTTAAGCCAATTTTAGGAGGTATGTTTATGAACACTAATAATTCTGCTATTCCAATTAACTAAAGAACTAAACATAAAAACTGTGTGAAAGAAACATTATACACAGAATAACCATTTTCTTCCAAGGTTCCTTGGAAGGTTCCTTTGAACCTTCCTAAAAGGTTCAAATATTTTACACTATTTTTGGCAAAGAACTAGATCTGGATGATATGATAAAATGCTTAAGGACAACACAGTTGCATGGTTAAATAAATATATATTATGCATTTAGGCTACATGAAGCAGCAGGTTAAAAATGAGAAACCTTATTATATATAAACATGACATTAACTACTTTATATGCAGGTCCTACCTTTGACTGTAATAATCTACCTTCAAATAATTTAGTGAAAACCAAACCTAATAAATACAAATACTATTTGTTTTTCAAATTTTTAATTTAAATTTGATTAATCAACATGATACAAATACTCTTTGTATGATTATTATTTAAGTAAAAGTAGTCAACTTACAGACATTTGAGATTTTATGAATATCTGAAATTATCCAATGACCCATAGAGATTCCTCAAATTGATAGTATTTCACTTCAACAAAAAAATTAATGGTACAACTTCACCCCATTTTGTTTAAGCAATTACAGATGATGACAAGAAAGAAAGGGGTACTTAAAGTTACAAAAGAAGTTACATTCTTCAAAAATTATGGCAACAAAGCCTTTTGCTTCCCTCTGCCCATTTATTAACAAACATACAGTGAAAAAAGTTGTTTTTTACCATCATCGTTGTACAGAAGTTATCTTTTGATTCTAGTCCTATAAAAAGTCTATTTGATATTGAAATATACAAAACCAAAATAATATAAAGTATTAAACTTACTTCAAAATAAAATAATGACAAAGAGAGGACACAAATGGGAGGGATTATGGATCATATGAGCACACACGAGTTAATGATTTGTTATAGTTTGGTAATGAGTATATGTGAGAGTTCACATATTAATTAATTCACATATTAATAATTTAATAGTTCACAATTAATAATTCACATATTAGTTCACATATTAATAGTATGTGAAATAATAGTTCACATACTATCCCTCTACATGTAAGTATTTATTTTTAAAGATCTTATTTATTTATTTGACAGAGAGAGAACACAAGTAGGCAGAGCAGTAGGCAGAGAGAGGGGGAAGCAGGCTCCCTGCTGAGCAGAGCTGGATCCCAGGACCCTGACATCATGATCTTAGCCAAAGGCAGAGGCTTAACCCACTGAACCACTCAGGTGCCCCAGTATTTTTGAAAATTTTAATAAAAAGTAAAGCAAAAAAATTATATTGAGTCAACTGCTCAGTTTGTAGGAGGTTAATAACTAAGGCAGTTGTAAAATACTATAGGTCAGAGTTGCTATTAAGTTATTAGCATTCACACCATAAAGTTGATTTTAATTTTCAAGTTCTGTTCAAAATAAAAAATACAGACTAGTGAAATAATTTGCAATTTTGACTTGAAGAACATGGTAATATACGTACAATAAGTTATTTTTAGATGTATCTTTAGAATTAACATGAGTGAGTGATCATACTTGAAGGGAAATGATGGTAATAAAAACATGAAATTGGACAAGAAACAAGAGTGTTCACATTGAGGATTAAGCAAGAATTTCAACCAAAAGTAATGTCAGGGTAAGAAAACCTAGCTATTTTAAAAAGACAGGTCATAAAAAATAGTCTCGAATAAGAGCCTATATAAAGAAAGCTCAAGAGGCATGATGTCTGTCTCAAGTCTAGTTGCCTAAAATAAAGATGAATTAAGACATTTAACTTGGAACAAACTATACTTTTACTTAATAATAATTTACTTAATTCTATTTTTACTTAGTAATTTTACTTCATTATAATTGTATTATGAAATACAGAAATGGTTTCTGAGAAAGTAATACTCCCTAGCTCTCCAATTTGGAGGAGGTAGAAATGGAAATAAATGGGTAGGACAATCTGAATGGGTTTGGAGGGTATGATACATAATTCAGAAAGACACAACACCCTAGAAACAAAGTTAAAGAACAGGGTACTTCTAAAGGAAGCAATGCAGAAAAATTTGGCCCCAGAAAGCACATACTTTGAAAAAGCTGAGGTAGAGAGTACTAAAATTAGAAATGGTAGCAAATCTGGCTAGTTTAAGACCTTGGGATCTGTAACTGGGACAGTGGGTAGCAGAACAGGTGACATGAAATTATCACCTTTACTTAGCAGTCAATTAAACAACAACAAGAATTAAGAAGAATCTACTTGAAAGTTATTTCAAATGAAGAAACCCCTTCCGTTGCACCTTGCTTCAAGTGACTTCAAGTGACACCAAAAGACTTGGTTCTGGTGCTGTCTCTATTTCACTCCACCATTCAAGTAAATCTGACTATACAGGTAAGTCACAAGTGATATTTAAACTCATTTATTTCATCTATAAAGAGACAGCAACACATGTTTTTACCTAAGAGGACTATGTAAAGATACAGCAAATACAAAGGAAAACTTACTGTAAACTACAGGAAACTACTGTTAATCCATTATTAGTATATATATTAATATATTAGTATATTATAATTTAATATACAATTGTGTATGTTTCAACTAGGATAATAATGAAGTCCTATAATACAATTAGAGATGGGGTGGGGGTTAGTAAAGGGACAGGAATATTCTAAAAAAGAGGTACTAGTAAACCTCTAAAGAATTTGACCAAGTATCAATAACAAGACTTAAGAAACATAATTCTGCTCATGCAATTTTTAGCATTCTATTTCATTAATAATGGGTCTCACAGGGATTGCTGCTGCTAACACATCACAGCATCCTTATACAATTTCAAAAAGCAGTATTACATTTTTTTAAAAACCTTTAAATAATTCTTAAATCCAGTTATTTAAAAACAGGCCAAAATTAGGAGTTTAGAAAACACTTTAATGCTGTGCATTGTATTTCTCCTTTTACCATTTATCAAAATTTTATTACGTTATTTAATCTGTCTCCTTCTCCCCTACTAAATTATAAACAAGTGTTTTTCATATAAAGAACTCACAAACCCCAGAGAACACATCTTAGATTCTAATTTGAGACATACTGCATGAAAAGGTAAATGCTATCACTTAAGGAATCAATGTAAGATAGAGTGTACGTAAAAATAAATAGGATGGATTCTGGGAAGACGGCACAATAGGAAGTACCACAAATTTGTCACCCAGACAATAACTGTACTGGCAGAATCTATGTGATGTAACTAATTTGGAATTGTATTGCACTCCAGAGTAGTCTGTTGAAGGCCTGCAACTTCCAGGGGAAGTACTGGATGGTAAACTGTGGTTAATTCAGTCAATTTTAGCTCTTAGCACAGTAGCAGCTATTCAACTCCCATCCTCTGCCCTGTAACAGCTAGTTGGGGAAGTGCTCCTGGAGTAGCCGGCACAAAAACTACACAACCCAGGAGGGGAAAAAAACCAAAAACAAACAAAAAATACCCTCCAAATACAGGGGATCTGTGCTCTGACTGCTTCTGATCACTGGGGTGCAAAGAGGCAGTGGCCATTATTGAACTGCCCATAATTGATACAAGTCTTCCCCCCTCTGGTTGAAGGGACTCCAGAGGACTTAAAGGGCAAACACCTCCTCCCACCATTTCATTTTTCTCTTTTTCCCCTTTTGAGAGTCAGACACTGAAACCTAGGATATTCAAAAGCAGCCACATACACAAGGGCAGGCAGGGAAAAAAAGACCTGAGGAAGACCTTAAGTTTATACTACAGACTGATTCTTGGCACAGAGATAGCCTACAACAATTAAAAAGCCCCAAAACAACAACTACAAAATAAAAATAAAACCTTAGGAGAGGAGGAAAATCTGATTTCCCGAGTTAGAGCATCCTAAGAGTCAAAAGTCCAGTGTTCAGCAAAGAAATCAAAAGGCATGCAAAGAAACAATATAGTGTGGTCCATTCAAAGGAAAAGAGGAAGGAATGAAGGAAAGAAGGAAAAGAAAAAAAGGAAGGAAGGGCCTTTAAAAAAACCTGGTGCCAGATCTACTACACAAAGACTTTAAAACAACCATATTAAAGATGTTCAAAGAACTAAAAGAGAAGGTGAACAAAGAAAATGAAAAAATAAAAGGGAAAATTTATAAAAGATAAAATAGAAAAGTCTATAAAAGAGAGAAAACCTAAAGGAAAATCAAAAGGAAATTCTGAAGCAAAAAAGTTCAATAAATCAAAAATTCAATATAACAATTCAAAGGCAGATTTGAACAAGCAGAAGAATTGATGAACTTGAAGATAGGACAATGGAAATTACTAAGTCTGAGGAAAGAAAGAAAAGGACTAAAGAAAATGACCAGACACTAAGGAACCTTGGGTCACCATGAAGCAGACCAACACATATATCATGGGAGTCCCAGAAGAGGAGAGATCAAGTAGCAGAGAAAATATCTGAAGAAATAATCACCAAAACATTCCCAAATTTGATGATAACCACAAACAACCATAACAAGACATGAAGAACAACATCCAAGCTCAACAACCTCATGGTAGGATGAACTCAGAGAGACTCACACTAGGACACATTGTAATCAAACTCTTGAAAGACAAAAACACAGAATTTTGAGAGCAGCAAGAAAAAAGTGACTCATTACATACAAGGGATCTTCAATAAGATTATCAACATGTTTCTCTGAACTCTGGAAGAGTTCCAGAAACTCTGGAAGTGAGAAAGTAGTGAGCCAATATATCTAAAGTACTAAAAGAAAAAACCCTTTGTCAACCAAGAACCCTGTATCTGGCAAAACTGTTCCTCAAATGTGAGGGAGGAATTAAAATATTCCCAGATAAACAAGAGCTGGGGCGGGGGGCGGGAGTTCGGTTATCACTAGTACAGCTGCCCTGAACAAAATTCTTTGCTCAAGAGTCTTGCAGGTTGAAATTAAAGGACACGAGAGAGTAACACAAGGTGTTTGAAGAAATAAAGATCTCAGTAAAGATAAATACAAGAGCAATTATAAAACCTAATATTGTAAGAGTTGTAACATCACTTTTTATTTTCTACATATTGTTAGAGGAAATGCTTTCAGTCTTTCACCACTGAGTACAATGATTGCAGTCGGTTTTTCACATATGAAAAGATGAAGAGAGTTCTGTAGATGTATGACAGTGATGGTTGCAAAACAATATGAATGTACTTAATATCACTGATATGTAGGGGTGCCTTGGTGGCTCAGTAAGTGTCTGCCTTCAGCTCAGGTCATGATCCTGGGTCCTGGGATGGAGCCCCACATCACGCCCCCTGCTTAGCGGGGAGCCTGCTTCTCCCTCTGCCTTCTGCCACTTCCCCTGCTTGTCTTCTCTCTCTTGCTCACTCTCAAATAAATAAAATCTTAAATACCACTGATATATAATCTTAAAAATGGCAAATTTCTACATTATGTGTATTCTACCACAACTAAAAAAATTGGAAAACATGTATGACTTCAAACTAATTATGCAGATGCATTAAAGACAAATTGAAACATATTCTACAAAATAACTAGCTTGCTTTCTTCTAAAATGCCACATTCATGAAAGACAGTGGGGCTACTCCAGATTACGGAGACTAAAGTGTCATGAAGGCAATGTGAAATCTTGGACTGGCTAAAGGACCTATTTTTTTTTCCTCTAAAGTACATTATTGGGGCAAATGGAAAAATATAATGTTTGCAGATTAATGACACTAATTTTATTTTAATGCTCATTTTCTGATGTAGCTCATGTACTGTGTTAATATTTCTGTTCTTAGGAAAAAACATTTAGTGTTACAAAGCATTTGTATTTGGAGGTAAAAGGGACATGAGAGAAACTTCCTTTGAAATGATTCATAAAAAGTAATACATAAGAAGGGAAATGATAAAGCAAATATGGTAGGTAAAAATGTTAAGAATTGGGGAATCTGGGTAAAGGTATATGGGAATTCACAGCACTATTACTGAAACTTTCTTAAATCTGAAATGATCTGAAAATAATGTAGAATAAACAAAACAAACTCAAAATACATATAGAATAAGGGCACCACAGTCAGATATTAATGTGTGGTTAAAAAGGCTCATCAAGGTAACTCAAAGTATGGTCTTCTGTTTAAAACTACCAGTAAAATGAAAATATATCAAGTCATCCTTTAGGTTATACTAAAGATCAAGTGATTTGAGATTCAATGCTCAGATGTTTTGTGAAACTTAAACGGTCCAAAAGCAATAAAAAATGGTCTGCACTGGCTCTACCTCTTATGTAACTACTCTCATGTCACGTGGTTATTGTTAACTGTCTATTGGATAGAAAGGAGTCTCCTGGAGGACAAGGATAATGTTATATTCATCTTAGTAATGATATGACTGGAATAATAACAAAAAACTGAACACCAATCCCTCTGAAGCACATATATGAATATGTACAAAGAATTTTACACACACAAATTAGTCACTTTTAGCAATTACATGACAGATCCACAAAACTGGTAGAAAGAGTCTAAAGCATCTGGTTTTAAGGCAGAGTATTTACTCTGGGGTGGAAAAAAGATATTTAATAGTTCAGTATCTATGTAGAGAACTGAGGCTATTAGAAGCTGAGACATTTCTACACTGTCACACAGCTAGAAAGGGGTGAGGCCAGAAGTGGTAGTTAGGTCTCACTATAAAGTCTGTGCTCTTCATTCAACTTCAAGCAGTCGTTCGTTATGCCTTCTTCTGTACTGCTGTGTATAATAAGCCTAATAATTCCTATTATGGAAAGCTTTTAAAAATTTAAAAGACCAATATAAAAGTACTCTGAAAAGTATAATAAGCATTTAAAAGTAATCAGGGAGGCATTATCTTCCATTTTAATAGATGAAGGGAGGATAAAATGTAGACATTAAGTAACTTGTTTGAATTGCAAAGGTAGGACGCGAATCCAAACCTTATGTCTTCTACTTCTATTATATCCTGATGCATCTAAAATGTAAAGTAGTAGATCTTTAGAAGAAAAATTATTTCCATTTAAAGTGTTAAAACTGGGTTATAGATTAAGTATAGCTTTCAAGTTTATTTGAGGACATTTTAATCACTTATACTAATTTTTATAATGTCCATATTCTACTTCATTAATCAGGAACGCACTTACTGATTCCGGAAAAATGAGGCACACCTATAGGCTTTTCACATTATACAACATAAATGATTAATCTACTCTACATGGGCTTTCAGTGTATTTAAAAACTTAAAATGAGGCAAAGTTGAATACATAAGCCTTTGTCTTGTGCACATATCCTCATTTGTTTTTCTAACTTGTTCCCTGGTTTACTGTCTCAAAGAAATATGAGATAACACTAATAATATGAACAGCCAAGATTATGTGCCAGTTGCACATATGCCATTATTCTTCCAACAACATCTTAAGCTAATACTACTATCATCTTCAGTGTTAACAGATGAAGTAACAGAAGCTCAGTGTGGTTAAGGAAACTGCTCAGAGTTACACAGCTTATAAAGTGGTAGGACTAGAATTCCAAACCAGATCTATCTGCCTCTAAGACCTCTCATTTATAACTACAAGGCTATGTAATGTCTCAACAATTTCCAAATATAGTGTGATGTTAGGGACACTTGGGAGTAAATAAGTCAGAGGTCTTTGAGCAGGAAAAGACAGGTTCCTTATGCAACATAAGAACAAAAACTACTATGAAGTTTCAAAGGGTTTTGGAACTATTTTAACACCAAAAGATGAATTGAAATGACAAGAGTAAAATAAACTTCCAAATCCCCTACTTTAAAAAAAATATTGTATTACTAAGTCCTAGATGCTTGGAGAGAGGTTATATTATTACAATATTACAATAAAACATAGGCTGCTTACTTAGAATTATATTTTATTTATAAGTTCAATTTCTTCTATGCAACACAGAGAAAAAAATCCATCTGGATTTATCTATTCTATCATTTACAACGATTTAACTTTTAATGATTTTCACAAAGGGTGAACGATTACGTAGAAACAGTAACATTATAACACAGACTGAAGTCTTAGTGGAGTATCTGTAATTTCCCCTAGAGTCCTATTTTGTATAATGTCCCTCTTGAATTTCATTTTTTAGGAGGGGAAGGGCACTGAGACAAGTAATAATTGATATCCCATTTTACTTCCAATGGAACTTACACAATAAGCATACAATTTTTATCTAGATTTTATGCACAGATCAGTAATAGTAAAAATAGCTAAAGATGCATTTATTTATACTCTAAATGAGACTGAGATTGTATACAACCAAGATCTGAGTTATTTATTATATGCAATAATACTATCATTATTTTGACTTTGGATGACTTAGTTTATAGGGTAGGTAATGTCTTACTAAGTCATCCCTTGGAATTACTGAAGGATTTGTCTAGCATTTTAGTTTTTGACTGTCACGTTACTTTTTATTTTGTTTTCAAAATTTTATTTAAATTCTAGTTCGTTAACATATAGTACAAAAAACCCCATATAGTACAATGTTAGTTTCAGGAGTAAAATTCAGTGATTCATTACTTATATATAATACCCAGTGCTCATCATAAAAGTGCTGTCCTTAATATCCATCACACATCTAGCTCATCCCCCACCCCGCAATTGCCCTCCATCAGCCCTCAGTTTGTTCTCTAAGAGTCTCTTATGGTTTGCTTCCTTCTCTTTCCTACCCCCCACAAACATTCATCTGTTTTGTTTCTTAAATTCCATATGTGAGTGAAATCATATGGTATCTATCTTTCTCTGACTTATTTTGCTGAGCATAATACACTCTAGCTCCAACCATGTTGCAAATGGCAAGATTTCATTATTTTTGATGGCTGAGTAATATTCCATTGTGTGTGTATACGCACACATTACCTTTTTAAAAAATAAACTTTTATTAGAGTAATTTTAGATTTACAGAAAAGTTGCAGAGATAGCACAGAGTTCCAATATACTTTACATGTATGGGGTCTTATTTTTAACAGATAAATATGAACGTTATCTAACCAAATGACAGAGAAAGAAATATTTCCAAAGAAGGTAAATATATATTGGAAAACAAATATGAATGACACATCTAGTGTAATATGAAGATAAAGATTTTTATTATCTTTAGAAAATAAAATTTCCTGGGGTGTCTGGGTGGTTCAGTGGGTTAAGCCGCTGCCTTCAGCTCAGGTCATAATCTCAGGGTCCTGGGATAGAGCCCTGCATCGACCTCTCTGCTCAGCAGGGAGCCTACTACTTCCCCTTCTCTCTCTGCCTGCCTCTCTGCCTACCTGTGCTTTCTCTCTCTGTTAAATAAATAACATCTTAAAAGAAAAAAAAAAGAAAATTTCCTAAAGCAAATAAAAACTGGTTCAAGCAGATTTATAAATACAAAATGCATGATAACAAATCTAAGGAGGTTCAATATTACGAAGTTTAAAATGTGTCCTATTTCATAGTTAACCTAAAAAAATGACACATATTGAACCCATTTTATATTAAATCCCGAATATTTAATTCCCTAAAAACACCAGGTGAAGTCCAAAGTGAATTATTAAATCTAACAAAGAAACAGTTAAAACAGTTTGAAAAGAATACAAATGAAACATTAAATCAAATGAAATGTTTATAAAGAAAAAAGAAACTTAATAAAAACCTGTGGTATGGTGGGTAAGATGACAGTATTCTCAGCAGGGACTGGCAGGACAGGGATCACAGGGACAGTGGGAGAAGAGGGAGGTACAGCTTCTGTTGGCTAAAAATCATCAATGACAAAAAATCAGGAAAAATACCAAAATAAAAGAAAAACACATAACAGAAAATTTTGCCATAATATATTATAGTTTTCAGAAATAACTGAGAAAAAGGTAAAATATTAATGTTACTTCAATTTAAATGAGAAAATGCTCTCCAGAAATTATTTTAGAAATCATTATGCTACTAATAATAGTTTTAATAACTGTAATTAAAATGAGAGACTACTTTTTAGATATTTCAATGAAAACAGTAAAAGATAATGACTTACAATTTTGCTCCTCTAGGAGACAAAACACTTACTTCAAAGACTACAAAATATTTTTCCAGGATTCAGAATATTATTTGATTACTTTCCTCCTTGCATTCAAGGAATCAAAAGCAATTTTATTAGCCCATCAGGCAGGAAACTGGGGCTCAGAAATTCACAAAGGATTCAAAGAACTTAAAAATTGAATCTATTATCACTTTTAAAATCTATGCTATTGACCTCTACTATTAAGAACTGTACTAAGCTGCCTTAAAATTGCCTTCAAACAGGCATCTAGGTTGTGCAATCAGTTAAGCGAAGCTTCTTGGTTTTGGGTCAGGTGGTGATCTCAACATTGTGAGATAAGCTCCAAGCTCAGAAGGAAGCCTGCTTAAGTTTCTGCTTCCCTCTACCTTGGCCCCCTCCCCTGCACCCATGCTCTCTCTCTCAAATAAATAAATCTTTTAAAACAACTGCCTTTAAAGTCATTAATTCAACTAACACTGAGTAACTATTATGTGCCACACATATTCCAGAAAAAATTAAAAAAGAACTCTAGTGACATAAACTAAGGGGCTTTGATATTTACACTCAACTACTCTATCTGGCTTGATTCATTTACTTTTACAAAGATGTAAATGTAAAACAAGACGTGTTTTGTAACTTGTCCTAAACCTTGTTAACTGGATTAATTCATAAACATTTATTAACTAATAACATACTCTACATGTATAAGAGAAACATTAAAATCCAACTGATTACAGGACAAGGTGCATTACAAGAGACAGGAAGAACAAATTTGCTGAAATCAAAACTATGCTTTTCCTAACAAAGAAATACAAAATAAAATTACAATGTTGACCTTCTTGGCCTATCAGTTAATCAAAATTTATTAAAAATGCACGGATTCTTTTCAACAATGGTGCTGGGAAAACTGGATATCCACATGCAAAAGTAATGAAGTTATATCACTCTCACATCATATTCAAAAATTTAAAAATTAATCAACAATAGAAATACACATACTAGAACTCATAAAACCAGAAAACAAAGGGGTAAATCTTCCTGACCTTAGATTTGACAGTGAATTCTTAAATATATCAAAAGTATAAGTGACAAGAATAAATGAACCAGACGTCATCAGAACATCAGACAAAATATTTTGTCTACCAAAGGACATTATCAAGAAAGTGCAAAGACAACCTACAAAATGGGACTAAATGTTTACAAGTCATACATCCGATGGGGGTTTAATAGCCAGAATATATAAAGAACTCTTACAACTCAACAACAAAAAGATAGTTAAAAAATGGGCAAAGGACTTTGGTGGTCATTTCTGCAAAGGAGATACACAAATGGCAAATAAGCACATGAAAAGATACTCAACAAATTATTATTCATTAGAAAAATGCAAATCAAAGTTACAGCAATAAATCACTTCACACTTACTAGGAGGCTGTAATAAAAAAAGAAAAACAAAAACAGAAAGAAACTACATTGGCAAGGATGTACAGAATTTGTAATCTTCAAAAACTTTTGGTAGGAATGTAAAATGGTGTAAGCTGCTATGCAACAGTTTGATGGTTCTTCAAAAAAAGCTAACCATAGTATTACCATATGACCCAGCAACTTCTACTAAGTATACATAGACTCAAAAGAACTGAAAACAGGGAGTTGGATACTTTACATCACAATGTTCAGTGATGCATTATTCACAACAGCCGAAAAGGTGGAAAAAACACAAGTGTCCATCAACAGACAAATGGATAAACAAAATGTTATATATACATGCAATGAATTATTATTCAGTCACAAAGAGGAATGAAATTCTGACTCATGATACAACACGGATGTATACTGAAAACATTATGTTCTCAAGTGAAATGAATCAGACACATAAGGACAATATTGTATGATTCGACTTACATGAAACATTCAGAATAGGTATACTCATAGAGATAGAAAGTAGAATGGAGTTACCACGCTAGGAGAGAAGAGCATGGTAAGTTAATGATTACAGAGTCTGTGAGAGGTCATGAAAAGTTTTGGAAATCTAATAGTGATGGTTGCAACACTGAGAATGCAATTAATGCCACAGAATTATTTTTAAAAAAGGTTAAAATGACAAATTTTATGTCAGATATATTTTGCCACAATACAAATCTCAAAGTAAATTTTAATGCATGGAAACAGGACCTTTCCCACTGTTGTTGGATGTATAAATTCATACAAACTTTAAGAAAAGCAATTTAGTAGTAATTATCTACAGCCTTAAAAAAGTCTAAGCTTTTAGACTTAATTCTAGAAATCTACCCAAAGTGAACAATTTAAAAAACAAGTATTCTAAGAGTCTTAATACATTCTACTGACCACTGTTTATACTTGGGAAATGTGGAATATCCTAAATATCCAAAGGTGCTGGAATGGTTAAGTATACAAATAATGATAATTATGTAAAATTAAATATTACACAACCAATTAAAAATCATCTGTAAGAACCATCTGTAGATCCGGCTTGGAACTCTAGTCACTAATTATATATTGTTTCCATAAAAAAAAACACTTTAAATTCCATATTATGAGTTTAAAATGCATCACTTAGATATTAACCAACTTTCAGTTTAATACTCATATCACTTTTTAAGAATTTTTGAGGTTCTGACTCTAGATTTACAACAAAGTGTGCGAAAAAAGATAGTTTTAAAAGAACTGCCACTTGATCAACTAGGTATACCTACAGGAAATGAAATGAATCCCATCTCTACCTTATACAATACTTAAGATTAATTGCAGACTGTTTGCTAACATAAGAGAAGTACAAAAATTAGATTTCTAAATGATATTAATGACAGAATGTTACCATGACCCTGGTGTAGGTAAAGACTTCTTTAACAGTAAGGTACAGATTATTGAAGCCAAACAGGGTGAGGAGAGTGTCTGTATGCAGGGAGTAGAGGGGTGGCAGCGGTCTAGAACAGGGTGCTTGGAGCCTGAGCAGAAAAAGGAGGGTATCCATATGGGCAGAGCAGTGGAAGCAGGCTGATGTGTTTTGTTTGAACCTAAATGTGGCAGTAGCAGTAGTCTGGCATGAAGTGTAGGGGCCTCAGTGGAGTAAGAAGGAGATATGATGGAGCTTGGGCAGAGTAAGGAGGTTGTCCCACCAAGAGAAGTGGTGATGGGAGATTGCTGACATACAGGAGATTTTGATCTAAAAAATACATACATAAAGGATAAGGGGAATAAGATACCTCGTGTCAGAGAAAGGAGTTATGAATATGGAAAGGGAAAAAATTAGCATGATATCTATGGTTCCAGAACAGAACTGGAGGTATTAGCATGAATGCACAGCTTTCAATATATAGAGATAGACTTGGAAACACAGACATACGTGTGTGTATACATACATATATTCCCTAACTCTGCCCACAAAGAAGATCTGGGGGCAGTAACACACCAATAGCATGAACACACCTAGCATTCAGATCATGTTTTCTAAATACCAATTCTCAAATTAAAAAACAAACAAACAAACAAACAAAAGGCTAGGAGTCTTTGGATTTCAAAATGGCTAATTCCAGTGCTAGAGCTTAGCAAGTACAATAAGATCCTAGAACAACTTGCTGTGCCAGAAAATACAGAAGTGCTCATGGAATAATGAGGGCAGGACAAAAGACACAGGAGTGAGCTTGAAGAGTTTTGATCAGTCAGACTGGGAACAATTTGAGATTCGAAATAAAGATAACAGTGGCATACACAGAATAAAAACAGGATTCCAAGAGTCCATATTGATATAATAATTATAAAAATAAATGAAAAGATGAGAAAGCATTTCCTTATAGTAGGATGCCAACTAAAAGATGTAGAAGGAATTCTGGAATTTTAAAATCATAATTTGGCAACCACCACAGAAATAATACATTCAAAAAAATCAATAGATATAAAAATTCCAATGCTGCTGAATGAACCTTCCCTTTCATGCTAGTAGATGAAAGTTTAAATAGGACACATGGATCTACTCAAGTATTTCTCTTAAAAACACTTATTAATTACAGTGAAGAAATCTAGCAGATACTATCTTAATCAAAGTTACCAGTATCAAGGATGGGACAACTCAAAATCATGCTACCTGATAGGATAAAGAACCTATCACTTCTCAGAAACTCCAGTCAAAGATGCGTAACCTGAATCCAATCACCAAATAACAGACAAACCCAAATTGACTGATACACTACAAAATAACTGCTGCAGTCATCCACACTATCAAAGAAAAAAAAAGTCTAAAGTTTATAATTATTTTTTGTAATATCAGGTTTTTAAAACAGCTTTATTGAGGTAAAATTGATATACAAAAAACTTTACCCATTTAATGTAAACAACTTAAATGAGTTCAGACATATGCATGTACCTGTGAAACCATTACAATCAAGATACTAGATATATCTATCACCTCTAAAGTTTCCTTATGCCTCTTCAACAGGGTCAGATATTAGCTGATTAATAATTACTTTAACATAAAAATAAGACAGAGCTAAATGCTTATATCAAATTTCAACATCAAGCACAAAAATCTCCACTAGGCAGCTGCTCTCCAAGACCTTTATGATAAACTATAAATCCTTTAATATTACATTTAAACCTCATGGTAACCTTGGCTTTAAGTCTCTTCTGAAATCTACCTCCTTTAGATAAGGATCTGAATACCATTTTTAAGAAATCCTAAAACAACTTATGCCATCTTAATTCACTCCACTCTCTATATGGCAATGAACAAGTAGTTTGAAAAAGAACATAGCTTCTGCCAGTTTCTTGAGAAAGGAAAATCCTGCTGAAAAAGTCTTCAAAAATAAGTAACGTTATCAATACATACAATTTCCTAGCCACAGCTGATAACGAATTCAGGTAACAAAGAATTACAGAACAGCAAAATAATTCATTTAGTTCATCTGAAACAAAAATACAGCCCCAAACAAATAACAGACAATCAAATGAAGGCTGAGTGATACGGGAACAGCACAGATGTTAGATCTGATAATAGAGTAAAATAAAAAGGTAAGAGGATATTTTAAGCACAGGATTTAGAGCAGGGTAAAATTCTGGGGAGTTGTAGAAGATTCTAAATTGGAAAATGTCATGCTTTAGATCCTAATGTAAACAATGAGGTAGCAAAATACAGTCACCATTATATTTGGGTTATTACAGAAAAGGAGAAATTCAGCATAAGCATTTTAACTTGAAAAATCTTATATACATATTTCATTAGACAATGGTAACTGTTATACCATCATCCTTTTACTGCTCCATTTGTATCACTCAGTAAGATCAGTTCCAAAGAGATTTTTTTTTTAATCATGACCATGTGACTAACAACAGTCTCAGTTGTTTCTATCCATAGCAACACCATGGAATCATTAGCCTCTGAGGCTGCCTTCAGAGGCTTGTTTCCATGACAACAGAGGCTATAATATTAACAGTGTCTCAAAGAACATCGCAGAAAATTGTAAATTCCTGTAAAATAATTGGCTTGTACGTATTTTAAAAGTACTTTTTTCTACGACAGTATGAAATTGACAGCTTCTGGGAAAGTGTTTAAACAATCATTTTTAGAGATTCTTATTAAATTTCGTCATAGTTTACATTTTAAATTCAATGTAAGATCTTAAAATTATGAAATCAGCTTTTAAAATGTAACAGATTTTCACTGAAGTGGTCTGAAGCCTTATTAGGTACAGCCACGTGCATAATGTGTACTGTATATCAACATTCATGACTATGCACCACCTTCTTTCACTGCCATTCATGCAATAATAAATGCCCCTGGCCTCTTCCTTAAGAAAGCAAATACTGCTGAAAAATACTTCAAAAACAAATAACATATCAACACACACAATTTCCTAGCCACAGCTGATAACTAATCCAGCCGTGTAACCAATTCAGCATACAATCAGGAAGGCATATTGAGTAAGCCCACATTTATTAAATCGCATTCTGCTTAAAATAGCTCAAGTGGTTCTTTTATGTGCATATGAATCCTGACTGATACAGGAAGAGACAGAAAGGACAATTAGGCTTCTTGAGAGGTCATCAGTGGCTTGGTGAAAATGGACATGAGTAGTCAAATCAAGATAGATTTTGAATGTACACCTAGTGTCATCTGGTGAATAATGGGCAACTGGGAGTTAGGAAGGACTATTAAGAATAACACCCATGGTGCGCCTGGGTGGCTCAGTAGGTTAAGCCTCTGCCTTCGGCTCAGGTCATGATCCCGGGGTCCTGGGATCCAGCTCATCGGGCTTTCTGCTCAGCAGGGAACCTGCTTTCCCCTCTCTCTGATTGCCTCTCTGTCTACTTGTGATCTCTCTCTCTTTCTCTCTCTCTCTCTGTCAAATAAATAAATAAATAAAACCTTAAAAAAAAAAAAAAAAAGAACCCACTTTGGCTATTAAAAATAACCTTTTACATCAAAGACCCAAGCATAAAAGATTTGCAAGGCTATCTGAATACATTTTTATTGCTAAATTATTAAAATGATTTTCATAGCAGAAGATAAATATCTGAAGATAACTGAAATCATATTACAGGATAATTTACATTGACGTGTTATATGAATGAGGTAAACTGAGCTTAGAATATACACAAAGATTCAATAAGGTCTAAATAAATTTATACCACATTTAGGGGAAATGAAATACATGAATTAGCAAATCTTTTATTAATACCTTAGATAACAAGGAAAAGCAATTATTCTTGTGCCACTGTTGGTCAATAAGTACCTTATTTCATTTTTGTATGGCAAAGTTAATATTCTTAATCCAAGTTCCTTCGTTTAAAGATTTACTATGCTGTAAGGAGATATGCTTCTCTGATCAAATGTCAAAGAAGCTGTTTAGAAGGGGGCGGAAAACAAAAAAATCCGGCAATGTTTATAGAAGAATACAGCAGAGCAGATTTATCAAAACTCTACTTGGGAATCACTGTACTGAACAGGGGTCTAGTATCTTTAGAATAAAGATATTTTTCATTATTTAAGTCTGACTCTCTCCCCCCTGTTGCAGGGGGGAAAATGTTATCTGAACCAGCTACATGTGACATCCACATCATAATTATGTCAGAAGCAAACATCAATAAACCAGGTACATTTTAAAACAAATCACTAGGTGTTAAATTCCAAAGTTTTGATTTTAAAATAACAAAGGAGAGATCAGAAAATAGATCCAGTGATTAATAATCTTATTATAGAAACACGGGTACAGTTTTGTTACTTCACACAGATTACCTAGTCCGTGAAACTATTTCTGCTGGCAAGATTCATGACAATGAAGTAAAGTTTATCATCCCTTTATTATGAAAAGATGGTATTCTATCAGCATTCAGCTCGTTCACTTTGTGCTGGTAGAAGGATGAATCAACAACCACTAAAAATTTAAAGTAAAGAGACCTTAAACTTGGATTTAAAGATATGGTTACATAATTAACAAGTAGGTATGAAACTACAAACTGCAATATACTTTAACCTGATTTTTAAACCAGAAAATGGTTAGAGAAACCTACACAGTCATGGAGTTCATGATTACTAATATAAAATGCGCCCTCAATGCTTTCTAGTAATCATACGTTTACCCTATTCTATTCATTCTTCTAGAAGTCCGTAATGATTCCAGCCCCTGTTGCCTTTCTACTATTCTCCTACCACTTAACTGTTTCAGCCATACTGACCTCCCTGCTGTTCTCCAAATAGCCTGAACTTGGTTTGGTCTCAGTCTTTTATTTACTTACTATGTCTCTGCCAGGAATGCTTTTGCCTCAGATATCCACATGGCTCAATTTCATGACTTTATTCAAGTATCAAATATATGTAGGAGATACTGCAAAAAGATTTTTCTGTGCTTGGGGAGCCACTACCAATCAGGTATTCAAGATGTTCTATCATTTGATGAACGTAGGACAGAAGTCTCAAAAATATGAAAGTGCCCCCAAATTGCCAGTTCATGTTTTTATCTACCTAGCAGTAGCTAGTTGCCTAATAATGTCCTATTTGAAAATAAACACGTCTTGCTTAGGTACATTTGCTTAATAGATTTTCATCTTTTTTTATTTTTAAAGATTTTATTTTTAAGTAATCTCTACAACCAATGTGGGACTCAGACTCACCACCCAACATCAAGAGGTGCATGCTCTTCCAACTAAGCATGCCAGGTGCCCCTCTTCTCTTTTAAAAACTGTATTAGTATTTTTCACTGACAGCTTATATTTAAAAGCTGTGGTGCCCATCTTCCAAATTTCTAGGTTCTACTAATTTCAGCTTGTTTCTAGGTCCCTACCACATGTGGCAGCTGCTTCCTATGGTTTCTATCTGTTTTACTTTGGTGTTTCACTTTTCCTTTTCAAATCTCCAATTCTTTTTTTTTTAAAGCACCTTCCTCCCCCAATATTACATTCTGTTAAAATAAATGCTGTGGTTCCTGTTTTCCTCACTGGATACCCTGTCAAGGTTACCAAGCCTCTGGTTAAACATAATTCTTTACCACTCTATAATTAGATTGCTTCTCCCACATCTAGATTCCTCACTTAAAAAAACAAAAAACAAAAAACAAAAACAGAATATTTTGTGGAACTACTGATAATAGTGGTAATGAAGATGGTAATGATGATGATTATCAGGTATTATTAGGGCTTTGCTTATACTGCCTCATTTAATTTCCACTAAATCTTGATGTGGATAACACTTTTTCATCTCTATTTTCTACAGGTGGAGGAAAGAGATTCAAAGAATTTAGATGTATTTGTCTAAAGTGCCACAGCTAGTAAACAGCAGAACAGAAACAAACTCAGGCCATTATCCTCTAACAACAGGCTGCTCACCCAGTATGCTACACTGTCTTTTTAAAATATTTTCAGAAGAGTTATTTGGTCCTTATTGTTACTATCATGTTTTACCACAAAGACAATATATAATACCCCCCAAAAGAAACAGAATACTTGTTCAGTCCTTAGCTCAAGGACTGGCAAACATTTTCTTTTTTTTTTAAAGATTTTATTTATTTATTTGACAGAGAGAGATCACAAGCAGGCAGAGAGAGAGGAAGGGAAGTAGGCCCCTCGCTGAGCAAAGAGCCTGACGTGGGACTTGATCCCAGGACCCTGAGATCATGACCCGAGCCGAAGGCAGCAGCCCAACCCACTGAGCCACCCAGGCGCTCTTGGCAAACATTTTCGAAAAAGGGCCAGATAATACATATTTTAGACTTTATGGGCCATGTTTCTGTGTTGCAACTACCCAACTTTGTGCTTGAAAATGGCTATACCCAATACACAAACGGAGCTGTGTTCCAATAAAACTTCATTTATCTATGATAATAAAAATATGCAACTCCTCCCATAAGATCATGGAATTGAAAATAAAAAAATAATACATATAGAAATTTCAAATTTAATCTACAGTTACTTAAAATATTTTTATAAAAAAGGCTTATATAATAAAGCAGTGTTCTTATATCTGAAAGAATATAGGCTCTATACTGTATGTAGCCTTTCAGTTCGGGAAGAGTGATTAAAATGACGTGATTTTTGTTTTGCTTCCCATTCTTACCCACCCCCCTGCCAAATCCTGCTTATGGTACTTAGTATAGATGAAGCAATTAATCCTAACATTGGGATATGCATCTTGTTATCTCCAATTTTCAAAATAACTTCAAACTGATTTTTTTCAAATTTGTAATACTTTGTAGATCTTAGGTCGCTCTACCAAGATCAGTCAGAGTTAAATACAGAAAAATGAAGCTGGAAATGTGTTTTGATCCAAATCTCAGATTATAATCTCTAGTTATTTCTCTCAGGACCAACAAAAAATCTGTAAGGCAATCAACTGGTCCTATTCTGTCATAACAATAACTGCTTCACATTCCAGAGCTGGCTAAATTAATAGCCACAATTTAGATTTCACAAAAACTAAAAAATACTGTTCTGAAATATAGGATTAAACTGGGGTTTACTAAAGGATAAAGAATTAATAGGCAGGAATCCTTTTAAGAGGTAAGGGAGAAAGTCTTTTAAATACATTTATCTAGAGGCAGAAGTAGTTGTGTTTAGGCTTTCCTAAAATTCCACTACCTCCAGATGTCATTGCCAGTTGGTTTATTCGTGCACAAAATAGGTCCAGTCTTTTTTGATTGATTTGCATATGCCTGTAAAATTATTACATCAGTTGGTTTATTTAAAGTTTGTTAAATAAGGTGTTAATTGTAGGCTACTGTTCTCCACATGGTCTGAACAACTATTTTTGCCTTTATAAAAATTCTAAATTTTAAAAATGGAGGACTGAAATGTAATCTAAATTAGAGTGCCAGGAAGTACAAAGAATAACACAGAAAAAAATCTTTAAAGAAAATGAATCTAAGTCAAATTTTAACGATATAAATTTAAATTCTTCATATGTACAGAAATACATATGCCTAATTTTTTTCGCAGAGAGCTTTGGATTACTTTTGAAATATACATGATTTTGCAAAATCCTGTAGTGTAGAGTTTTTTTAATTTAAAAAAATTTTTTTTCAAATTTTAAGTCGAAGGCAGCCGTATTTGTGGAGCATAACAAATATCATGGAGGACAAGGGGTGTTAGAGAGGAGAACGGAGTTGGGGTAAATTGGAAGGGGAGGTGAATCATGAGAGACTATGGACTCCGAAAAACAATCTGAGGGGTTTGAAGTGGGGGGGGGGTAGGTCGGGGTACCAAGTGGTGGGTATTATAGAGGGCACGGATTGCATGGAGCACTGGGTGTGGTGAAAAAACAATGAATACTGTTTTTCTGAAAATAAATAAATTAATTTAATTAAAAAAAAATTTTAAGCCATAGTTCTACATATAAAGTGCCTGGGAAATTTATAGTGGCCAAACCATATTCAGAAGCTCCAAACTTCCTCACAGCCAGCATCAGATTAAATGAAAATAAACAAGTATATAACATTTGCTTATTAGTTCAACAAATATTTTTCAAGCGCATTCACCATGCTAGTTACTGGGGATATAAGGAAATACGCATCTTATACTATCAGCTCTTGTGAAGCTTATGGTTCAGCAGCTAATATTAAATCATTCCCAACTGATTACCTGAATAAATTGATTATAGTTGTGATAAGAGGTATGAAGTACAAATCTCATAAAACAAACACTGCTTGAAAATACAGGCAAAAATGTTACAAAGGCTGAATGTCTTATCTTGACCTCATGAGAAGTGGATAATTTTTCAGCACTGTTATTTAACACATTATTTTAAAGGTTAACTTTAAAACCTGTTTGAATATATTAAAAATATATAAGCTGCAGCTTGTGAAATTTCTTTTTACCTATCTGTCCTTGACAAAAGGGCCATCTAACAATCATGA
The DNA here is from genome assembly GCF_009829155.1 of Mustela erminea. NCBI lineage: Eukaryota > Metazoa > Chordata > Mammalia > Carnivora > Mustelidae > Mustela > Mustela erminea. The sequence continues at coordinate 103,692,811 of NC_045614.1, forward strand.
CACTATACAAAGATGAATACAACACATTTCCTATTTATAAAGAGCTTATATAAACAAATTTCACTTATTTAGTTCTTTAAGCTATAGCCAATTGAATCTCCATTAAGATACTAATTTTTTTAATAGGCTTTATTTTTTAAAGCAGTTTTTAGGTTCAAAGCAAACTTGAGGATAAAGTACAGAGTTCCCACATAGCCTATGCCCACACACCCTAGTCTTCCCATCATCAACATTTACCACCAGAGTGATACATTTGTACAAATGATGAAGCTGCACTGACACACCACTATTATCCAAAGTTCATAGTTCAGGGTTCACTCTTGGACATTCTATAGGTTGTAACAAATGTATAATGTCATTTGCCTTCCAATATAAGATCATACAGAAGAGTATTACTATTCTAAAAGTCCTCTGTGTTCTACCTATTCATCATCATTCTTCCCTAGCCCTTGGAAACCACTAATCTTTGTACTGTCTCCATAGTTTTCTGTTTTCCAGAAGGTCACATAGTTAAAAGGATAGGGTACGCAGCCTTTTTAGATCGGCTTCTTTCACTGGGTAACACGCATTTAAGGTTCCTCCATGTCTTTTCATTTCTTTTTAGTGATAAATCAATTCCTCTGTCTGAAGGTACCAGAGTTTATTTATCCATTCACCCACTGAAGGACATTTTGGTTGCTTGCAAGTTCTGACAATCATAAATAAAGGTGCTATAAACAAGTGTGCAGGTTTTCATGTGGACACAAGTTTTTAACACATCTGGGTAAATACCAAGGAGTGCAATGCTGGACTGTATGGTCAATTTGGTATTTTTAAACGGCTTATATAACCATTATAACACTTTTTGTTGTTGTTTAATCCTCATCTCTACACTTTTCTAAAGTGTCTTACTGTAAAAATGACTGGGTCTTAAACATTGTTTGAACAAATTTTTAGTGGGTACATATAAATTTCCCTGTAAGAAATTCCACAACTTTCTTCAGGTGAAAAGGGGAACAATTAATTTCTAAATCTGAGTCATGGTACCAATCTTACCACTGAGCTTTAGTGGCCTTTTGAGTGGGCAATTAAACTTTGTCAACAGGCAGCACCTCACAACCAGTATAGAAGAATTTTTATCCTAACCTTGGTTTCTTGGTCTGTCAATACCCAAAGGAGACTATTTCTAACTATTCTCCTAGAAACGGACTACCTACTTTCTATATATTCTAGTTTAATACAAAGGCAATATATTGCTGAATATAACCAATTTCATTCCTCAGAGGTGAAGAAAAATATATAAATTTGACATAACACTTCAAAATACAACTGTCATTAGGCACGATATCTCAAGGTGGAGATATCTTGGTGTGACTATTCAGACTTGCTGCCTGGTGAGAAAAATCAGCAGATAAATGGCTATAAATGATGTACCATACGCCTCTGTTTGCTTGCTAAGTCTATATTTACGCCTGTTGTCCCACTTTATTTATTAATAGTTTTCTCTTTCCATCAAAAGTACTCCAGTTTGGTTGATGAGTTACACAGTCATCCTAATTATAATGAAATTGAATGGTTTCTCTCTTTTCTCTCTCTCTCACCTCCTCATGCGTATCTCTTCCCAGATGGGTAAAGAGGAAGAGAATCATCAGCTAGAGGATCAGAATAACACTAGATAAAGGGTGACATATTGTTCATAGAAGGTCTAAGGGAGAAATTCTGATGGACAGAAAAATTTGTAATAGTAAAGAATCAGACAATATTGAATACTGTAAGGAAACAATTTTGTGAAGGTAAGAAGACAGTAATGTTTGGAGTGAAAGAGAACCTGCAACCTAAGATAAGCATCTTGGAAGGCCCTGTGAAAAAGCACAGATAAAGGGATATCTGAAGGCAGTGAGGGAATGAACCATGAGAATATCTACCGGAAAGAAGGGAACATCAAGATAAAGGCTCTTAGATGGCCACATCTGATATATCTGAGGAACAGGAACAAGGCCAGTATAACCAGAGCAGAGTAAGTGAGGGAGCAGTAGCAAACACGACTGGATGTACTTCTGGGGTGAGATCATATAGGCATTTTGGGCTGTAAAGTTAAGAAGGATTTAGAATTTTACTATATATTGGATCAGAAGCCACAGAAGGGTTAAAAATAAAGTACTGACATTCTCAAAGGATGATGCTGGCTAATGGGTGAACAGACTGTTTAAAGAATAGAGACAGGGAGACCAGTAAGAGGTCTACTGCTGTAGTTCAGGCAAAAAATTAAATAATTTAAAACTAGTAGTTCCGGAAATTCTAAAAAGTGGCCACATCATAAATATATCCTGGACATAGAGCCAATAGGATCTGCTGTTAGACGGAATGTGGACCAAAGGAAAAAATAACAGAAAACGATTCTAAGAGTTTCTATCTTCAGCATCTCAGTGAGTGATGGTGAAAGAAGATGACGGGGAGAACAATAAAATTAGACACTTGTTTTTGACATGTTAACTTTCAGGTATTTAATCCAAGTGGAGATACTGAACAGGAAGTTAAATATACAAGTCTAGTGTACAAGGATTAGCTCTGGGCTAAAGATACAAATACTGATGTTATTTAAAGGCACAGGACTGGATGAGATCACCTGATATGTGAGTATAAAAAGACAGAAGCTCAAGGACTGAGCCCTGAGGCACTCTAACATTTAGTGGTAGAAAGAGGAGGAGAATACTGCAAAGGAAACTGAGTTTGGGAGAATACTGGAAAGGTAGTATTCAAGAGTCAAAGGTGAAAGGAATTTAAAGGAGGGAACGGTCAACTGTGTAAAAGCTGTTATGGGGTCAAGTAAAACAAAAACTTTGAACCAATCATTGGATTTGACAATCTACTCCAAAAGAGGATTTTCTGGTTGGTTGTTTTAATGAGAGGTATTAGAAGAGATATATATGCTGATGAGAATGATTTGGTAGAAGGAGAAAGGTAATGCAGTGAAGAGAGAATTTCAGTTCTTGAATAGTTGAAGGGACTAAGAAGTGAAGGGTGAGCTGTAGGAATACAGATGGATCATTCATTTTAACAAGGTAGAATAAAGAGTAAGATCATCAACTGAGAATGAGGGCCAGGCAGTGACTCTTGGAAATTTAATGTGCACCTTTGGAGCCAGTATGTAGGAGGCAGAGTTGCAATTAACCAAAGTTGAATCTTACCAATGAAGGGGCAACAGTTAATGAAAGGCAGCACTCTTAGTCATGGACCAAGGAATCTGAGTGAGGCAAGGAGGGAAGTGAAAGCATGAAAGGAGTGATAGATAATAGAAAATTATGCTGAAGGTCTTCAGAAGATAAATTTTTCAAAAAAATCACTGTAATAGGAGAAATGAGCTAAAAAGAAAGTAAGTGCTAGTCAGACTGTTTGAAATGCTTGCAACTAAGATTTTCTAAGTGTACAGTCAATGGTAATAAGGTTTTAAATGTAACTAAGCAGGTCACCCAAGTGAAAGAAAAGACAAGGTTCCTAGAGATAAGGATATCAAAGAATTGAGAAAGTCAAGATTTTGGATAGATCACACAAGGATACTGAAAATCACTAAGAATAATTACAGGAATAGTGGGCAGAAAAAAAACAGTACCAGGTGTTCAAATCATCAATGAGCAGGAGTGACTGAGAGAGATGCAGATGACTAGAAAAGGAGGGGAAGCGGAAAATATTATCTGATGCCATCTACATTTTTTTTAATTTTTTATTTATTTATTTTTTAAAGATTTTATTTATTTATTTGACAGAGAACACAAGTAGGCAGAGAGGCAGGCAGAGAGAGAGAGAGAGAAGCAGGCTCTGCACTGAGCAGAGAGCCTGATGCGGGGCTCGATCCCAGGACCCTGGGATCATGACCTGGGCCAAAGGCAGAGGCTTTAACCCGCTGAGCCACCCAGGCGCCCTACATTTTTTTTTTTTAAAGAGAGGGGAAATACACTCATCCATAAATATCACTGATAAGCAAGAAAGATAGACAAAACTTCCACTTTTTGTGAGGGTATAGTACAAAACAGTATCCTCAGGGAAATGCCAAGTACCTGAGAGAAAAAAAGGGTGATCCATCACAAAGAGTTTGAGGATAAGGAAATGAATGAGAGTGATCTGGAAGGTTTGGACTTTTTGGGGTGATTAAGGACAAAAGGATATAGAGTATAAAATTAGTCCTGATGATACACCTAGGAAAGCTTGGTAAAAGATGAACAATCAGTTAACTTTGTTGTCTACTTGTGACTTGTTTAACAATTTGCAAAAGGGAATGTTGGGAGGAGAGGAAAAGCCAGGGAATTGGACGTCTCACCAAGAAGTGAGGTTCTCTTTAGGCTCATCTCCCCTTAAATTCTACGATTAAAGGTGCTGAGGTTTGGAATTCTTAAAAAAGTACATGGCTGTACTTAGAGTTAGCTTATTCAGTCAACACAATTTACTGAATATCTGAATAGACTGCACTACCCTGGGTGGTCTAATTCCTAATTATCTATATTTGAATTTGTTCATGGGCTATCAAAAGTTAAGTAATCTAAAAAGAAAATAATAATATTAGTAATAGCTGCCAGGCACTGTTCTAAGTATGATACATATATTAAATAATTTAATAGAATTAACTCATGAGGTTGAGAGTATTATATACATTTTTGGATAACATATCCAATGCACAGCTCTACAGATTTAAATCCTTAATAATCTAGACTGTATCTGTTTGGACGAACAGTATTCTTTTTATACAAATTAGCCTATATATTTTTCCATACATGGGTATCTGAAAAGTGTTTTCCTGCATTTTAATGCAGGACAGGTTTTTCCTCTAAAAAGAAAACTATTCAATTCTTAAAATTTTATTGTTCTACTTCAATTATGATAAGTCATCATGTCTGTTCCATTCACTCCTAGAAAAGAACTTTATTGTTTTCAGCTCAACCTGCCATGTCAGTTGTTGGGGGAAAGGCAGAATTTATAATGGCTATTTATAATGATCCATGCTAGGGATTTTTAGGTGGTCCAAAACACAGGCACAGCTGCTAAACACACATTCAAAGTGACCTACCACTTCACAGCTGTTCTAAGTTTAATATTACTACTACACTCATTAATAAACACTGATATCACCAAGAAGGCTAATCAAGTAGCAAAGACTAGAAATACTGGAGTTCTTTAAAACCCTCATGAATTTAAAAATTAGTCCTAGTCTGGAATAGAGGTGAGTGTGCTAAAAAGGACAGGGCAGACTGGCATTAAGTGATCCTAAATGCAAGAATAGGGGAAATTCTGAGGTAAAGACATGAGGAAGGTTTGACAACATGTAGGCCCTTTTTTTCTGTAATAATTATTCAAAATTAAGAACATAAGTAGTATGAAGCACAAAACAGAAAAACTTACAACAAAGTAAAAAAAAAATTAGAAACTCCTTTTAATTTAACATTAAACAAACAAACAAAAACAACAACCCAAGGGCACCTGGCTGCCTCAAATTGGTTAGGTGTCTCATTCAACTCAGGTCAGGATCCCAGAGTCCTGGGATCAAGCCCCACGTAGGGCTTCCGGCTCAGTGAAGAGCCTGCTTCTCTCTCTCTCCCTCCCTCTACTGCTCCCTCTGTTTGTTATCTGTCAAATAAACAAAAGCCTTAAAAAAAAAAAAAAAAGGCAATTCATGTGAATTTCTGGGATATAACCAAATGACAAAGACTAGAAATAGTTTGTAAACTGTACAGTTAACATTATTGTGTGGGGACCCAGAGGGGTGAGGAAATCAGGTACATGGGGAATTTGTGTGACCTGAAGTAAACATGAAGAATGGAGGGGAGGAGAAGGGAAACAGAGAGAAATGGGGTACTGTGAAGAACTAAAGGCACTGGTGAGGGAAGGAAAGTGGATCCAAGAAAAACAGGTACCCAGGAGGTTTAGGATTAGGTACTATATTTTGGAAGGTCATAAACTAACAAGGTTTTGGTGACTGAAATGGAAAATAATCAATTCTATAAACATTTACTGAGCACCATCTACATGCCAAGCCCTATCCTAGAAGGGGGGGAGGGGGGGAGAGGGTCTTGCAGAAGTTTATAACTACTTAGCTTCCTTAACATTAAAAAAAAAATTAATGACTTCATACTAAATTCCAGATATTATAGTAGAAACTGGCACATAATCTGAGTTATGAATGTGAATATTTCTAACACACAAGTAACTTAAATGAATCCCTAAATAAATTTTCTTTTTATTTACAGAAGGTATTGAGGGGTTATTAAATCAGGGTAATGACTTTCAAATTAATAAAACTGGATTTAATAGCAATTCTCCACACTGCTGAAAGTATCATGCTGCATAGTTACAAGAAATTACATTCAAACTTAAATCTTGCTATCAAATCTTAGAAAAAATATTTCTAACAACAATGAAATAGAAAATCTGGTTATCATTGCTGCTATTTATCAATTACAGAACAAAACACTATCATAATACTATCTTCACAGAAACATAGTATATGTTCAATAAATTACAAAATTTCATTAATCTACTTGTTTTTAACAATACGCAAATCCTTCTGGTGCTACAAATTAAAAACCGTCTGCTATGGGTCAGTAGATGAAACAGGTCTATCATCAGTCCAGATCCAAATCTGTCTAGTGTTCTATCTCAGTCCTATCATATTTTATCCAGTAAAATGAATTCCAGTGAGTTACAACAAAAGACCTGGATATATAAAATATCCCAATCATCAGTTAGAAAAATATACAGAATGAAAAATGGTATAATGGTACTTTAGAGCAGGAGAAATAAAAGCTAAAATCTTTGACCTAATGTTTATATTTCTAAAAATGAAATACAAAGGTAATGAAAGACAAGTAAAAAAGAAGTATGAAAGAAATAAAAACTAAGTCATTCATCAGTGTAACAAATGATTTGAACCAAATGGGAGGAAAATAAAATTTTAAACGGCTTTGTAGGATTAATTGTGAATAGTTTTTACTGAAATTATGACTCTATTTTAGTACAATATAATAAGTAGTTTTTTCTCCAATTCCTAAGTAATTATAATGTAATTCTGTGGTTTCAATAGTTTTACATGTAAACTATTTTGCTTGCCTTTTCATTTGTATGCCTCTAATAAGATTACGTATCAGTGGTAGTGTGTATGTATACATATACAGTACTGTGTACTTATATAAACCTCATGTAAGTTTTTAAAAGTTTTTAGCACATCTTTTTCTATTAACAAAAGAAAGTATCATTTAATATTAATCTATTATGAATTAACACCAAATCTTAGTTTTTGCATCCCTTTTTGGTATGTATAACTGCAGTCAAATCAAGTTAGTTAAATTCTTCAGGCAGTGTTCAATCTTGAGAGTTAAATCATGCCACTGCTTCTGAAGTTTTGATTGAAACTAACATCGGTGCCTATATAAGAACAATTAATGATCCTTCCTAGCCCAGTAATTCCATTTCTCTCACACATGTTAGAAAAATAAATACAATTTCTTACTTAAGAAATTCGACAATATTTTAAAATCAAAACTATTGAAAGATTAATTCTGGTAACCAAAAGCAAGAAAGAAGCTGTTGACAGTTTATTGTGCTGCTTCTAATTATTTTTTAAAAAGATGGTTTTAAAGAAATTTATTTTAAAAAGCACTAGGATATGTGTATAAATTTTATTAAGTATTAGTGATGTGAAAGGACAAAAGCAATCTCCCCTTGTTTTTAAATTAGACTATTTCTTATCATTTCATTTTTACTAAAGTTTAATATCTACAGAAAATATTTTAAAATATAGTCCCCCAACCTCCTTTAATGACAAATGAGTATTTCACTTAAGTTACTATTAATTTCTATTTCCCCGTTATTTTTAAATCAAAAAGATTTGGTTTTATGTGGTCTTCTTTTTTTTAATTTGGGAGATTTTTAGTGTTGCTCATCTCTTTAAACTGTCAACTGACTATCTGAAAAAAAATATTCCTATAATTGTGTAGTTACACAAGCTAAATGCTTTTAAATTAACCCTAGATAATATATACAGAAATGGAAAGATTAACTAAATTCCTTGAATAAACCATAATTATAACTTCATAAGATATAAGTATATAGCAACAGTAAACTATATTCAATTTATTCTCAAAACACTAGAAAATAAAAATCTTTCTGTATCTTCTGTTTTTTTACCATAACAATCTTCCTAAGGTTATCTAATGACATACAGAAGCTAAAGTGGTTTTCTTTTTTTTGGGTTAGACATTGTACTTTATAGCATTTAACAGCCTAAAAATAAGGAGACAAGCATTATTAATTTACACTGTAATTTATGTATGAATGGTTTGTATTTTTAGAGAAGTCCCTCAACAGAATCAGAGCCTGTATTGTTTGGTATTACATAAGAGCAAAAGAGAAAATATTTTTTGTTTCCCCTTCCATGCTAAAGACCTACACAGATGGACTGAAAACATGTATTTCTGCACACTCAAGGTTTCAGTACATAAGACTGTATTTTAAATAATAAGAAATCTATATTAATACAACTGCAAAGCAAACATAAAGCAAAAATATATTGAAAATAATTTCAACAAGTGGTATGTTACCTGGGTGGAGCTGGTGGCTACCGAGATGCAGTCAATAAAGCTGTGTCTTCGAGTGAAAAATGCAACTATCTGCTGCCAGCGTGAAGGTTCTGGCTCAGCCTGCAGTTCATCTGATGAACCCTTTTTTGCCCAATGTTTCTGCTTTGGGCCTACTGAGCCATGGCTAGAGCTAGTATTGCCTCCTCGACTGGCGCGAGAGTATAGAAGTGTGTTGTTCCCGAAAATGTAATTCATCTCTGCAGCCCTGCAGGTGGTTGCCAAGCAGTCTTACTTCTCTACCAGCTGCTGAGTGGTGAATGATCGGTAAAAACTGCAGCTAGAATTACAGCAGCATCACTTGTAGATCAGGGAAAATAAAAATCTTGAGAAATGATGCTCATTTTCTCTGTAATTTCTTCCCATGAAAGAGCTTGTATCTTCCCTCTGTACCTGTTAGTTGTATGATGTCTGAGTTTATATTTGCAGACAAAAAAGACGGCATAAGGTTGATGGCTTTCTCATGATTATTTTTTCACCAGCGTCTGCAGGAACCAAAAGCTGTTCTTTTGTTAGCTGATAACTAGACGGAATGAAATCCAGGAAGTGAGGTCGATTAGCAGGTAAAGAAGGATGTTATAAACACTGGACTACCAAGACCCTTTGGGGATGCATGATTTAATGCACAGGGTGGAGAAACCCTGGATTACGAAGTTTCAATCTCAGTCTGTAGTAAAATCCAGTGTCATCTTCACTGCTTAAATAATTATAAATATGAACTGAATTCAAATATACAAGAGGATTTTCTTGCCAACAGTTCTGATTGTTTAATTTTACTGAAGGAGACTTTGTCATTCATATATAAATTTCCACATCAGGAAGGAGCTCACATTAATTAGGCTCTAAGTTTTTTAAAGGTACTATTTACATTCAACTCTGAGGATCTAACACTAGAGGAAAATCCACTTGTAATATGGCATGATCATTTTATATAATATATTGGTTCTTAATGCTTTGATAATGGAGTCTGGAGCCAAAAACAGATTAATCAGCGAAATAAGTATTTGACTTCTGAACTTTTGTGATTAAAAGAAACTTAAATTATTACCATCATCTCTCATATATTATAAACACTTAGATTAATAAGTTATAAATTTTTAAAAATGCCAAAGAATTAAAGTAAATTTTTTGTTTTAAAAACAACAAAGCATGTTTTATCCAACACTATATAAATAATACTCTGGGGTTCAACTAAATAATATTGTTTGATTGCTAGACAGACATTTTCTGACATTTAATATCTAGGTGTGGGTTTTTCAACAAAGTAGTCTACCTCAGAATCACCTAGGATGCTGGTTAAAAATGCAGACTGGTATCCCCTCTCCTCACCAGAATTTTTTAGAGTAAGAGGGATCTTGAAATTTTCATTTTTTAAAAAAAGACCGTTAAGTGACTCGAGCAACCTCAAGTTTAAGAACCATAGATTTGTAACTCTGCCCTGCTAATATTGCTACATTATTATATAATATATGGTCATATAAACATATAACATATAAACACTTAAAACAATATATGAATAAAAATGCCATTTGATAATTTACTAATGGTTGAGTAATTTAGTTTTTAAGTTGATACAAGCATCAACTTAAAAATCCCATCACAAATCCCAACCTGAGCCATATACTTTTTCAGATGTGGACTGACAAAAAATCTTGCTTACTATGTGCTTACTGCACCAACTAAATGCAATCTCTTGAAAAGCAGAAACTGTGACCTTCAGATTCATTGAAAATCCTGATTCAGCAAGCAAAGATGCTAATACTCTCTCTCTTGATTTCATCCCTGAGATACAGACACATGCCCAAAAGAGGTGAGTCATGTGGGACTCTCGAAAGCTAAGATGCTCTGTGACAGAGATTATAGCACAAAGTTTGGTGCTTCTTCCCAAGGACTCTGTAGATAGTAGCTGGCAATTTTGTGACCCTAGACAGACTGTCCTGTCCATTTGGAAAATGGACAGGACAACAGATGAAAACACTAAGGGTAAACAGAGAACTAAGAATCCTCTGAAGGAAAAAAAAATTAAACCTCTTTTTAAAGAACCACAGTAATTTGGACCACATATTTAATAAACAACTGGCTAGTGTGGTTTATATAATTGGTTTGGCCCCAAAAGATGTGCCTTGATGATCCATGTCTGATGAAAATCCAAGATGGGGGAACCCTAGAACTGATATAGGCTCTGTTATTCTGGATTGGTATGGATGAGGATATTGTACACAAATGCTGAGTGCAAATTTCCTACTCACACTGCAAATAATAACAACACAGACCATGAATACTAAGCCTTTTGTGTACACAGATTTCTTATCCCATGGAGCCAAAGAGCTCAAAAACAATCTAACGCTGATATCCCGTGTACCCCCTAAGTACTGCCAAAAGTACTTTTCGAGCACAGATTTTGTAATCAAATCCACTGACATTAAAAAGCAGCTCTGAGTTTTGAGAAAGGGTTCTTTATGAAAATAACCCATTACCTGTACTACAAAAATCTAAGATCATCTCATCCATTGCCCAGTAGTCAATGGATGCATACAAAACCATATGTGTACTAAACCATAAATGGTTTCATATGGTTTGACTGGGAGATCAAAGGTGACCAATTCCTCACTGATACCTGCTTTAGAACAGCCCTACTCATAAAATAAACTCTATTCCATTAAAACAAAATTTAAGTTCATTATGGAACCTGGAAAGTCTATTTAAAGTAATGAATTAAAAAAATACACAATGTCGAAATCACTGAATAACTATTAACATTTTAATGATTTAAATATTTTTTCTGTGCAGTTTACTTTTTTCCACAAAATGATATTGTCTATAATAGAACCCTAAACAATAAAGATTAAGTAAACTGAGTATATCCATTTAATGATTACATAACCAAAAATACAATTATGAAGAATTTGTAACTGTGAGAAATTTATTTTGTAATATTAAATGAAAGTAAGGACCATTCAAAAATACATATAAAATAGGTAGGCCCCCAATTATTTGTTTACCAATCAAACTCACAAAAAAACCTATTCAAGTCTTCAGGTATAGTAACAAAAGCAAAGATTAAATAATCTCAGTGAAAAACTTAAAAGGTTGAGAAAAAAAACAATATTAAAATTCTAAAATACTAAAAAAAAAAATCACTAAGTAACTACAAAGCTACTATACTGTAAATGCAATGTAATAGGCACTTTCCTTATACTTTTATCTTTATGATCTGGCTTATTAAATTTCAAACGTGAAACTCTACTAAGATAAGACTTAAAAAATTTTTTTTCTACTCAATTTATTTAAACAAAACAAAAAACACACAGTTCACTTTTCTCACTACCCTGCCTCTTATAACCACCAATATTTTTGTCCACATTATAAAAGAGATCATTGGTTATTTATCTTTCTCTGACTTATTTCACTTGGCATAATGCCCTCAAGGTCCATCCATGTTGTCCCAAATGGCAAAATTTCATTCTCTTTTTACCACATATATCATATTTTCTTCTTTCTTTGATGGATTCTTAGATTATTTCTATATCTTGCCTACTATAAATATTATAATGAGTAAGAGGGTGCATATATATCTTTTTGAATTAGTGTTTTCATTTTCTTCAAATTAATACACACATAAGCAGATCTTCTGGTCACACGGTAGCTTATTTTTAATTTTCTGAGGAACCACTCATACTGTTTTCCACAATAGTTTCAACAATTTATGCACTCCCACTGACAATCCATGAGGGTTTCCTTTACTGCACTCACTTGCCACACTTATTATTTCTTATCTTTTTGTTAAGAGTCATTCCAAGAGGTGTGAGGTAGTATCTTGCGGTTTTGATTTGCATTTCCCTGATGACTGATGATGCTGAGCATCTATGTTTTCATGTACCTATCAGCCACTTGTATGTTGTCTTTGGAAAAATGTCTCCTCAGATCTTTTGACATTTTAAAATCAGTTGTTGTTGTTGTTGTTTTGTTATTGAGTTGAATCAGTTCTTTATGTATTTTGGATATTAGCCCCTTATCAGGTTTGTGATTCATCATTATTTTCTCCCATTCGGTAGTATGCTTTTTCATCTTGCTGGCATAGCTTCCTCTACTGTGCAGAAGCTTTTTAGTGTGATGTAGTCCCATTAGTTTGTTTTTGCTTTTGCTACTTTTGCTTTTGGTGTCAGATTCCAAAAATCATCACCAAGACCTACGTCAGGGTGATTACTACCTATGTTTTCTTCTAGGAGTTTTCTCCTAGGACAAAGCTGAGAAGACTGATGACACAGATTGGTTATTTGCTTAGAAAAACTCCGCTCATTTATACACACAAATCCTTTCTGTAAGAGCACCATCTTGTGGTCAAATTGTATGCAGACTATAAGATTACCTTAATACACCAGGGCCATCCAAAAAAGATAAAATTCAACATTTTAATATATTCCAAAGATGTAAAAACAAAATTGATTTCAAAACTACCCACTTAAAATAGGTAAGACTCTATTCAATAGACATGTATTTGCCTATGTCTATTTTTCTGCTACCCTCATTTCTCACAATATTTGAAAAACTACCAACTACTGCTAGTGATCTCATTAGCAGTAATCTGCTAGTATTCTTAATACTACTGGATGAGGGGCGCCTGGGTGGCTCAGAGGGTTAAGCCTCTGCCTTCGGCTCGGGTCATGATCTCAGGGTCCTGGGATCGAGTCCCACATTGGGCTCTCTGCTCAGCGGGGAGCCTGCTTCCTCCTCTCTCTCTGCCTGCCTCTCTACCTGCTTGTGATCTCTGTCTGTCAAATAAATAAATAAAATCTTTAAAAAAAAAATACTACTGGATGAAATGTACCCAGGCTAGGTGATATACATATTTAAAATAATTATCTGCTCACATACTCTGTTCTATCTTCGATTTCAAGTCCTGCTTAACTATATTTACTTTGCACAATTTGGTTTGAACATAATTTTCCTTGCCACTGAAAACAAAAGCCAAATATGAGTTCTTTAATTTCCTCAATCATCAACACAACGTCCCATACTAAGCAGTGCACCTACTGTCCTCCTTATCAATTCATCCTGATTTAATCTATTTTGAAATAGGCTGGAGTTTTATTTGTTCAATTTACTGTTCTGACCATTTTTCCTAATTCCCAGCTCATTTTCAGTTTTAGGAATCTTGACACTGCTCTTATTATGATACACGATTATATTCATAACTGTTTAAAAGCTAAACTTTCTTTGCAGATTTCTTACATACCATGAAAATTTACCCACTGTGTCCTTTTCTTCCACAGAATTCTTCACCACTATATTGCCAATCTCTTCCCTGAAACTGACCAGCACTGGCAAAAAAGTTTCCCTTTCAGAGTCTTAAATGATAATTATATTTAGGCTAAAATAAGGCTGACTAAAGTAACTTTCAATCACTACCTTATTTCATTCATTTTCTTCAGTAATGAGAATCAGCACCACTACCGCAAGAACCTGTTAAGATTATTTCATAGCCCATTTCATGGTGGCAAACCTTTCATCGGGCCATTCATCAGCTCAGGATTGAGGCCCCCATTTGCTAACAAGTTCCCAAAGCTACACTATAATAAACTTTCCTGAATTTTTATAGTTTCCTCTGATTATCACCCTGCTACTTTACTTATTTTCCCCAGTAACTGCCTTTCCTCTGAACTGCATCTTGTCCACACCTTCAACATCTTGTCCTAATATTCATTTTCTTTTTTTAGAATAGTCCAAAAATTTAATTTTTCTCTTTATTCTTGCATGTTACATACTTTGTTATATCTCTCCATAAAAATATTCATCACTGAAATCTAACAAAGTTACTTAGCATAGAGGTTTAATAAATATTTGTTAAAGGTATGTATTATTTGATAAAAAGCTAATATTCTGGCAGGTGATTTTTTTCCCCCTGAAATCTTATAATCAACTTTATTCAAAAGTTTTCAAAAATTTAAACCTGACAATAGTCACTGCAAAAGCTCACATCTGCCGAGGTGCCTGGGTGGCTTAGTGGGTTAAAGCCTCTGCCTTCGGCTTGGGTCATGATCCCAGGGTCCTGGGATCGAGCCCCGCATCGGGCTCTCTGCTCAGCAGCGGGCCTGCTTCCTCCTCTCTCTCTGCCTGCCTCTCTGCCTACTTGTGATCTCTGCCAGTCAAATAAATAAATAAAATCTTTTAAAAAAGAAAAAAAAAGTTCACATCTGCCAGATACTCGTATTGGTTCTAGGTGCATTCAATCTTATACTGAGTTAAGCAATGCCCATGGGTCAACCACAAGGGCTTTATGTGTACTATAATCTTCACCACAACCTTCCTTATTGTGATTTCACAAATATGCTTGTCTTTCTAAAGCTTACTTTCTAGCAGGAAAACAAACAATAAGTACACAAGTAGGTGAACCTATAATCTAGTTTGACTTTGAGCACTGAATCCAAGGGCCAGCAACTATCAACCTTCTCCTGAAATGAAATTAGTGAAGACTCTCATTTTTATTTCAAGTTGTCAATTTGCTAAAATATTTATCAGTTTATTTATATTCAACTTTTGAAAAGGGGGTGGGGCCCTCACTGCCCATACCTCTGTCATAATTTGCATACACATGGAAGTAACTACCAAAACAACCAACCAAAAGAATGAGGAGCTGAGAGTGTGCAAATTGACTTTGCACAGTTTGTAACCATCAGAATGACCAGAAATTCAAAACATCAGAAACAAAGAATTATGCTTACCTGGGAGAATTTCATGACTCAAGTAATAGTTTATATTACTTCAGTCAAGAGAAAACAGGAATAAACAAGAACAGCATATCCAGCAGGACAGAGTGCTTAGAATTCAAGTGTTCTAAAGTTCAATGTTATTCAGAATGAAGACAGAAAAGATTTACTGACTTTAGTTTTGTAAGTTAAAAATGTATATTAAAATTTCTGGGATAACCATTAAATGAAGAGAAACATGTAACTTCCAAGCAAATAAGATGGGAGATAGGACATGAGAAAATATAATCTAAAGTAAGATATGAAAGGAATAAATGTCTCCTATTGAGCTAGAGAAGCTGAAGGAACTACATTTTAGAAAGGCTCTATTTCTGCTGTTTTTCTGCTAGGGCCCATTTACTCATGTTCTATTTCGCATCTGAGTAAAAAATCAAAGAAGCGATGTTCCCACTCCACGGAAGAAGCAAGAAGTTAATTATTCTCTGAGGTTTGTCGCAGGCCCCCAAACATCTGATAACATCTAAGAAGAGTCAGATCCTAAATACGTTCCAGGAGGTTAGCTCTGAAAAACTGCAGCTGACTCTGGCATCAATACCTTCTACTTTCAATGATTTCTAAAATAACACCCATTATTCACCTGTTATTCACCTCTGATGAGCCCCTACCCTGGATTCCTGAAGGACCACTTATCCTGGACCCCTTTCAAATACAAACGCTGAGCCTCAAGTGCAGAGACTCATTCTCCTTTCCTTCCTGAGTCTTCCAGATACTCCAGCTGCTATTCTCTACCTGTCACTTGGGCTATTTATCCAACTAACTCTGCCTTCACTTTCTCCAGCTCGTGTTTGATTTCTACCCTGCATGAAGCCAAGCACTCTCTTGGCTGGTCCTAAAGGACCCCCACTTCTGGGTTCTCAGACCAAAACTGCCTGTATCACTATGTTTAAAAACTAAGAAACATACTCATGGGGCAAATAAAATCACAAGGGAAATAAAAGAAAATGTTACAATGATTTAAAAAAATTACATTTTAAAACTTGCCGATACAAGTGATATTTAAAGGAAAGTTTACAAACTCCACTACTACTAGAAAAGACAGATACTGTTATAGTATGTAACTAAAGAAACTGGGGGGGGGGGGGAGTAAAACCGCCAAACCCTAACAGAATAAACTCAAAGAAAGCAGAAGAGAAAAAACACTGTTAAGAGGAGAAGGGGGATAAGATAAAAGAACTGTTTCTGTCACTAATAGCCACCAATTTCTTCCTCTCTGTATCTCTCATTCAGCCTTCCAAGGGAAGGTCAGCTTGCTTCTACTAAACACAACCTTAGTTAATATGTAGGTTATCTACACCTTATATTTATAGATTTACATGGAACACATATATTATGTGGGTAAATGTGTGTGTGAAAACAGGGAGGGTGAAGATGACAGCACATGGGGGAGGGACACAAGATTTTTTTTTTTTTAAAGATTTTATTTATTTATTTGACAGAGAGAGATCACAAGTAGGCAGAGAGGCAGGCAGAGAGAGAGAGAGAGAGAGAGAGAGAGAAGCAGGCTCCCTGCTGAGCAGAGAGCCCGATGCGGGACTCGATTCCAGGACCCTGAGATCATGACCTGAGCCGAAGGCAGCGGCTTAACCCACTGAGCCACCCAGGCGCCCCAAGATTTTTTTTAAAAAGAAATGAATCTTTGAAAAGACCATCTTCTGGCAAGAATGGTCAAGGGGAAGAAAACAAAACAAAGCACAAATAAACATTATGAGGAATGAAAAGGGGGCCATACCTAATATGCTATAGACAAAACCCCCAACATATTAATAACAGTATTTTGAAATAAATATAAAATGGACACATTCCTAGAAAAAATAACCTACCAAAACTATTAATAGAAAAATCTAAATGGTATAACCATTAAAAATCTTAACTAGAAATACTAAATCATCTTTCAAAGAGATTATAAAACACAGGTTACAGTTTACTGGGAAAAAATAATCCTTATTCACAATGCATACAACCAACAAAAGATTAGTATCCAGAATATATAAAGAACTTGTAGGGACACTTGAGGGTTCAGTTGGTTAAGCAGCCAACTCTTCATTTCAGCTCAGGTCATGATCTCAGAGCCCTGGGATCAATCCCCACCTCGGGCTCCACACTGAGAGCAAAGTTTGCTTGAGGATTCTCTTCCCTTTCCCTCTGCCCCCAACAACTTGTTTGCTTACTCTAAATATATAAATGTTTAAGATCAGTAAAAAGGACACCAAAGACAAAAAGGAACAAAAATCTTGAGAGGTTATATCACAGAACAGAAAACCTGGATGAGTAATAAATATATTAAACCACATTATCGAACAGGGAAATGCACATTAAAATCACAATGAGATACTATTTCAAGTCCCAAACAATGGCAGAAATAAGAATACCAGGTACTGATAAAAATGCAGATCAGTTAAAACTCTTTTTATTGCTGCTGAAAATGTAAATTATTTAACTATTTGGAAAATAATCTAGTGTTATCCACAAAGATATGTATACATAACCTATGTTTTAAATAGCACTTTTTATATTCATAATATTCTGAAAATAACTCAATATCCATCAAAAGTAAGATAAATTATAGTGTATTAATGAAAGAACAACTCCAGAGCAGTGAAAACAATCTCAGGAATATAATGTTGAACAAAAAAGTCAAGCTGCCATTATATGCACTATAATTCATTTATATAAAATGTAAAATCAGCAAAATAAATAATACACTGATTGGAGATCTAAATGTATGCTAGAGCTTTAGAAGAAACCAGGACTGTGGTTATTTCTGAAGGGAGTTAATGTTAGTATTAATGCTCTTTTTCTATACGTACTAATATTTAAAACACATTTTAAATACTTCAATGTGTAGTATTTGAAATATAATAGTTATTTCCTTTGTGGGAATTTTTAGGCTCAATGATAGTATCACTGAATAAAACTCATTTATAAAATATATCCTTAAAAATGTTTTTAGAATGCTAATGAATATTATATAATTCCCTATAACTAAGAAACCATAAACAAGGGATGAAAATTCTACATGAACAAAGAGTTCTCTCTGAGCATGAGCTATACGAGTAACAAAATATATAATTCATAGCAACAAAATAAAATTTTCATCCTACCTTTATTGGTGAAATGTGAGAATGGGAAACAAATCCATGGACATTCTCAATTTCTGACAGGTTCTTCTCTGAGACATGAACTAGTTCCGGACCTATCACCTCATTAGTGATTTGTGGGGAAATGTGCTCTTGAGGAGGTGTGTCTTCATCCTGATACCGGTATTTCTGTAAAGAAAATTCGAATATATGAAAAAGTCCTGAAAAGCGAAGTAAGTTCAATTCAAATCATGGTTTCATAACAAATAATCAATAATATTGAACTATCTGGAAAGTGTATTGTATAGTTTAATGCATTAAGTCTGAGAAAAATAGGCCTCCGTTTTAATCATACCAGTTTTTAATAAAATATCTGATTATTAAAACTATTTCAGGGACGCCTGGGTGGCTCAGTCGGTTAAAGCCTCTGCCTTTGGCTCAGGTCGTGATCCCAGGGTTCTGGGATTGAGTCCCGTGTCGGGCTCTCTGCTCAGCGGGGAGTCTGCTTCCCTTTGCCTTGCCTGCCTCTCTGCCTACTTGTGATCTCTGTCTGTCAAATAAATAAAAAATCTTTAAAAAAAACCAAAAACTATTTCTGATTATGGGAAGATGGCTGAGTGGGAAGCACAAAAAATTTGTCTTTCCACTTAAGACAATTACACAGGAATGATCTGTCTGATATAACTATTCTGGAACTCTGGAGTCTGCTGAAGGCTTGCAATTTTCCAGGGGGTTAACTGGGATGGTAAACTATGATTAATTTGGGTCAGCTTGACCACTTGTATTCATCACAGTACTGGAAATTGCACCTAGAGCAATTAAGCAAGAAAAAGAAAGGAAAGACACTCATACTGGAAAGGAAGGAGTAAAATGATCTCTGTTTATAGATGATATAATATTGTATGTAGAAAACCTTAAAGACTCAGCAAAAAGCTGTCAGAACTAATGAATTCAGGAAAGTAGCTGGATACAAAGTCAACACACAAAAATCAGTTACATTTCTATACACAATTAAAAAAGAAAATTACAGGAACAGTTCTATTTATAACAGCATCAAAAAATAAAATATTTGGGGATAAACGAGGTGAAATACTTGTACAGTGAAAACACTGCTGAAAGAAATTAAAGATGACAGAAAAAAAAATGGAAACACATTCTGTGTTTATGGATTGGAAGACTAAATACTGTTAAGATGTCAATACCACCCAAAGCAATTTACAATCCCTGTCAAGATACTAATGAGAATTCTTGCAAAAAGAAAAAAACCCATTCTAAAATTCATGTGGAATCTCGAGAAATCTGAATTGCCAAAATAATCATGAAAAAGAACAAAGCTGGAAGACTCACACATCCTCATTTTAAAACTTACTACAAAGCTAAAGTATTCAAACAAGTTTGTCCTGGCATAAAGACAAACGTATTGACCAATGGAACAGAATAAAAGTCCAGAAATAAACCTTCACATAAATGGTCAAATTATTTTCAACAAGGGCACTAAGACTAGTCAACAGGGAAAAGGCAATCTTTTCAACAAGTGGTGCTGGGAAAAGTGGATATCTACATGCAAAAAAATGAAGCTGAATCCTTACCTAATTTTCACCAGGTAAAATTCAAAATGCATCAAGGACCTAAATGGAAGACTAAAATGATAAGCTCTTAAAAGAAAACACAGCACACAAAAGCTTCATGACACTGCATTTGGCCATGATTTCTTGAATATGACACCAAAGGCACAGGTAACAAAAGAAAAAAAAAAAAACAGACAAACTGGACTTCATAAAAATTTTGTGCATCGAAAGACCCTATCCAAAGAGTAAAAGGCAACCCAAGGAATGAGAAAGTTTTGCAAATCATATGTCTAATAAAGGATTAACATCCAAAATATACAGAAAACTCCTAACTAAAAGTCAACAATAAAACCAAACTCAAACACGGGCACAGAACTTGGAAAGAGATTCCCCCAAAGACGACAAACGAATGGCCACTAAGCACATGAAATGATGCTCAACATCACTAATTGCTACAGAAATGCAAGTCAAAACTATAATGAGATACCACCTCACACACATTAGGATGATTCCTACTGAAAAAAGGGGAAAGTTCCAAAAGAAACTGGAACCCCTGTGCATTACGGGGAATATAAAATGGTACAGCCACTGTAGAAAGTAGTATGGTGGTTCCTCAAAAAAGTAAAAATAGAATTACCATATGAATCCAGCAATTCCACTTCTGGGTATATGCCCAAAAGAATTGGAAGTAGGGTCCTGAAGAGATTATTTGTACACCCATGTTCATAGCAGTACTATTCACAATAGCTAAAATATGTAAGAAACCCAAGTGTCCATCAATGGAGAATGAATAAGCAAAATGTGGTATATACATACAATGGAATATTTTTAGCTTTAAGAAAAAAAAGTTGGGTAATGTGTTACATGTGGAAGAACCCTGTGAACATTATGCTAAGTGAAATAAGCTAATCACAGAAAGACAAATACTGTGTAATTCCACGTATACGAGGTACCTAAAATACAGCTTTATCCTTGGAACAGGGGTCAGAACACCAACCCCCTATCAAAAATCCGTGTATAACTTTGAATGCCCAAAAGCTTAACTACTAATAGCTTACACTGGGAAGCCTTACCAATAACATAAACAATTAACCCATATTTTGTATGTTATATATATTATAGACCATATTCTTACAATAAAGGTAGAAAAAAGTTGAGAAAATCATAATTATAATTTCATAATCATGAAAAAACAGACTAGTATCTACATATATTTTACATTTATAAATATTTCTTTCTTAATGTTTTTAATATTTCTAGGCTATGCAGTTCATCTGCGAGTTTTTTCAAACTGTTGCAAATGTCTAAAAGATTTTCCAATATATTTATTGAAAAAAGTCTGCAGATCAGTGGACCTGCACAGTTCAAAAGCATGTTGTTCAAGGCTCAACTGTAGTCAAAATCATAAAGACCTAAAGTTAAAATGGTTGCTGCCAGGGGCTGTGGGGAGGGGAGAATTGTGACACTTAACAGACATCAAGTTTCACTTTCACTAGATGAAAAGAGTTATGGGGATGGATGGTGCTAATGCCTGCACTATCATGTGATTGTATATTAATACCACTGAACTATAAACTCAAAAATAGTTAAATGGTAAACTTTTTGTTATGTGTACTTTATCATTTAAAAAAAAAAGAAGTTTAAGAAATAATTCAGAGCTAGGAAGGTGAAAAAGAAATCTGAATACAAATTTGCTCATTTCTTACCCAATGTCAGCTGAATGCTGTTATCTCTAACTACACAGTTGTTTAAGTGAAGTCAAAATGAAAAGCCAAAGTTGTCTGACTAAATTAGTTTGGTTTTCTTATTCAGTTAATGGATATAAAAATGAAAAAAGCCTTTTCAAATCCTAACTGAAAATCAGTCTATTAGAGAACAGTATTTTTCTTTTTAACTATAAGAGAATTTTTGTCTCTTTCTCTCACTCTCTCACACTTAACTCTATGCAATCTACTTTTTTTTTTTAATTTTTTTTTAATTTTTAATTTTTTATAAACATATATTTTTATCCCCAGGGGTATAGGTCTGTGAATCACCAGGTTTACACACTTCACAGCACTCACCAAAGCACATACCCTCCCCAATGTCCATAATCCCACCCCCTTCTCCCAAACCCCCTCCCCCCAGCAACCCTCAGTTTGTTTTGTGAGCTTAAGAGTCACTTATGGTTTGTCTCCCTCCCAATTCCATCTTGTTTCATTTATTCTTCTCCTACCCACTTAAGCCCCCATGTTGCATCACCACTTCCTCATATCAGGGAGATCATATGATAGTTGTCTTTCTCTGCTTGACTTATTTCGCTAAGCACGATACGCTCTAGTTCCATCCATGTTGTCGCAAATGGCAAGATTTTATGCAATCTACTTTTAAAGGAACATAATTTTAAGAAAACCAAATCCACCTTACCCCATACACAAAAGTAAAAAAAAATCATAATTATAGGAACTGGTAGAAAATAAAAGTACATGTTTTTCAACTCAAGCTGAGAATGTGTATACATACACATAAAACCAAAACAAACTAAAATATTCTCCCCCTCCCCCAAGAAAAATACTCAAAAAGACATAAGTCATGATAGAAACAAATTTTGTAACAAAATTATTAGCCACTATTAGCAGCTCTTATAAATCATTAGAAAAAACAGCAAATATCATAATGGGATAGTCAGAGAAGGCATACAAATGGATCAATAAACTTCTAGAAAAAACATGCTCAACTTCCTTAGTATGTAAAAATTATAATGTTAGCATTCAGAGAAATGGGCATAAATCATCATATTCTTGGTTGGGGTCTTTTTCTGGTGGGCAGATTCCAATGTTTCACAAGTCCTGAAAATGTTTCTATTCCTTAATCCAATAATCCCACTTCTAGAAACTAAATTTACACATAGCATCAGTAAGAAGCATAAATATTTGTTGTATACAAATATGTACATTGTAAAATATATTAAAAATCCCTTTAACTCTGAATTTCAGTGCTGCAAGGTAATACAAAACCTCAGCATCACTTTTTAAATAATATCCTTCTGTGAAATGGTAAATTACATGGAAAACAATCAAACTCATATCACTATTAGCTAGTTCATTTAACATGATATATGAAATATTTTTATGCACTAACCTCAGATTATTTTCAAAATTAAATGGAAAGAACTCTCTACTTTATCCTGAGTATGGCTGAAGGTACAAAAACACTCACAAAATTTAACACAGTTTAAATACTCAATTGGGCAGAAGAAAAATCTACATACACTTACACTTTAAAAGTAGATAGATAAGGAAAGAAACTCGATTATCATTTATTTTCTTTCCTTCTCCCCAGGCTCCCCCCTAGCCATCTTTTCAAACTTTACAGCTACTTCACAACTTAATATGTACTTTGACGAGAATACATGCAGGAAGATATTCACTAAAATCTGTAGTGAAGAAAAACTGGAAACAAGCTTCCTATCAATATACAAAAAAAAAAAAAAAAAAAGCTAATGAAATTATGGTACATTCTACAAAAGTTATAGACATTTAGGGTAAAAATATACTTCTTTTTATAGGAAAACCTAAAAACATGGATTGCTGAATGAAGAAAGCATGTTTTGAAGCTAACAGTTTGAACATTTGATTTTTTAGACTTTATTTATTTGAGAGAGAGGGGGAATGGGGGGTGGGCAGAAGGGGAGGAAGGAGGAGACTACGCACTGAGCAGGGAGCAGTCATGTTACATGGAGCTAGATTTCAGGACCTTAAGATCATGACCTGAGTCAAAGGCAGCTGCTTAACTGGGCCACCAAGATGCCCCAGTTTGAACATTTTAAACCAAATCAATAGTATACTTATGTATATGTATAATATGTAAATGCATATGCAATATGTGCATACACGTATATTTACTTATCTTCATGTCTATGTGTATGTGTGTACATCTCTCTCCATATCCATGAATGTACACAAGTAATGTGAGAGAATCTAAAAGGATTAAAAAAAAAAAAAAGGTTCATACTGAAAAGGAAAGAAATCATTAAAAAAATCTGTCTTTTAAATATCTTTTTAAATGGATGTTACCCCTTGTAATTACTGGAAAACTCAAGGCATCTGACCTGGCCTTTCCCAGTAAAAATCACTCTATATTCATGGAACAATTCAATGCAGCCCCTTTGGCTTCTGTATTTTCTGCAAAGTGGCAGTTGAATGCAGTAACTTGACCAATCTCATGTTTAATCCTTTTGGCAAGACTATAGATAGTACTGTGCCCTTTTATCAAGAATTACATAAGGTCTGGTTATCTCTTCTTGCGATGTTCGATGTTCGGAGCTCTTGATATTCAATGCCTTAATCGGTTCACTCACTGCGAGCTGCAAAATGGGGACAGTCTAATTCTACGATTTCATTTTCATTTATTAAACAGTATATACATAAATATTTCTCTTCACCTACTATCTGGTTATCTACTGATATAGTTCACACATGAATAACAGGAGAAATACTTAAATTGTTACTTTATTTACCAGTTTTCAAGACAGATTAAAAAAAAAATGGTTCCTTATCATCCTCTTAAAGCAATTAGGAGGGTTTTAGATACCACGCAATCCTGACCAAAATGTCATCTGGCTTTTTTTTCAGCAACCCACAAGCTAACCCTGATACTCATATGGAGATGCAAAAGACCCAGTAGAGTCAAAACAACATCTTTAAACAGAAGAGCAATGTTGGGGCACCTAGATGGCTCAGTCGGTTAAGCAGCTGCCTTAGGCTCAGGTCCTGATGATCCAGCCACACAACCAGCTCCCTCTGCTCAGTGGAGAGCCTGCTTCTCACTCTCCCTCTGCCTGCTGCTCTATTTGTGCTATCTCTGTATCTCTCTGTCAAATAAATAAATAAAAATCTTAAAGAAAAAAAAAAGAAGAGCAAAGTGGAGGACCCACACTTCCCAATTTCAAAACATTCTACAAAGTTGTGGTTTTTAAAGATTATTTATTTATTTATTTGAGGGAGGGAGGAGGGAGAGAGATCACATGCGCATGCGCCTGAGTGTGAACACAGTGCACTAGTGGCATGAGGGGCAAAGGGAGAAACAGATTCCCTGTTGTACAGGAAACCTGATGTGGGTCTTGATCCCAGGACTCTGGGATCATGACCTGAGCTAACGGCAGATGCTTAACCAACTGAACCACCCAGGTGCACCTACAAAGCTGTATCAATCAAGACTGCCATACTGGTGTAAAGATAGATGTGTATCAATGGAAAAGAATTAAGAGTCCAGAAACGTTATCATTGCATTTATGGTCAACTGATGTTCAAAAAGGTGCCCAGAGAATTTAATGGGGGAAAGAAGAGTCTTTTCAACAAATGATGCTGAGGCAACTGGATGCAAAGTAATTAAATCAGACCTCTTTCTAACACTATGTATAAAAATTAATTCAAAATGGATCCAGATCTAAATATAAGAGCTAAAACATAAAACTCTTAGAAGTAAACATAAATAAACATCTTTACAACCTTGGATTAGAAGTGGTTTCCTAGGTACAACGACTAAAGCATAAGCAGATAAATTTGACTTGATATAAATGAAAAACTTTTGTTCATCAAAGGGCATTATCAATAAAGTGAAAAGATAACCCTCAGAATGGGAGAGAATATTGGCAGATCATATATTTGTTAACAGTATCTAGAAAACATAAGGTGTCTGGTTAAGTCTCCTGAACACATAATGAGTTCTTACAACTCGACAATAAAAAATTGAATTGTAAAATGGACAAAGAATTTAAACAGACTTTTTTTTTCAAAGAAAATACAAAAATGGACAATAAGCACATGAAAAGATGTTCAACAACATTAGTTATCAGAGAAATGCAAATCAAAGCTGCAATGAGCTATCACTTCACATCCACCATAATAGCTATAACCAAAAAGACTGATGATAGTAACACATGCTGGTGGGGATGTGGAGAAATGGGGACTGTCAGTGTTGGGGGAATGTAGTCATTCTGGAAATAGTGAAACCATTCTGGAAAACAGTTTGGTAGTTCCTCAAAAGGTAAAAAGAGTTACCATTTGAGTAATTTCACTTCTGCATATCTAGCCAAGAGAACCAAAAAGGTGCATTCATACAAAAACTTACACACAAATATTCATAGTATTATTATTCATAACAGCCCCAAAGTGGAAACAACCAAAATGTCTATCAATTTATAAATGAATAAATAAAATGTGTTATATCCATACCATGGAATATTCTTCGCCTATAATAAAGTTATTTATAGATTCTACAATATAGAACTTTGAAAACATTATGTTAAGTGTAAGAGGCCAGTCACAAAAAGCCACATACTATATAATTCCACTTATATGAAATGATGGGAACAGGCAAATTTCATAGAACCAGTAAGTAGGTTAGTGATTTCCAAAGACTTGTGAGAGGAAGAAATGGGAATCAACTGCTGGTGAGTCCAGTTTCTCTCTGGGTGATGGAAATGTTCTGCAATTTAGGGATGACAGCTGCACAACCTTGTGCACAGAGCTATACACACTTGAAAAGGACGAATGTTACGGTATGTGTTATTTTAATTTAAAAATTACTATTAAAGTGTCATTATAAATGGATGAATTAAACATATTTGATTGGCTAAATTCACTGCAAATATTCTTTTGGAAGCTCAAATTGTCTTATCTCTAGCCAGTTAAGACTCTATTCATCTGAGTCCCCTTATACCTGACACTTTTAAGAAAGTTTAATACAACAAAGTATGGTCACCAAAAGGAGAAAAAAAGGGGATTCCCTGAGGTACAATTATTACTTGAGAAAGTATTTCCAAGTTGCTTTCCAGGCCTACCATTACCACGCACTGTAATATTCATCTGTATTTCTTACTATCTAAAGGTTGAACTCAACCAATTACCAAAAATATTTTAACACTGAAAACTTTTCATATAAAACGAGTTTGCTAATACAGTAGAATGCATAAAACTAACCCTCCTACAAGGATGGTCCACATCTAAATTAGCTAACACTTATACTAGAAAAGAATTACAAAATGGGATGAGAGAAAGGGGATGGAGAAGGAGGATTTAAAAATGACTGTATTAAGAACATTCTAAATACCCATTTAGAAATTTCCCCATTCTTTTTTATGTTTAAGGGTTGGTATCTTCAGTATCAAACCCTCCACTGCTCTTCATCTTGGTTACCAATATCGGCAACATTACTACTTACTGACTATAGTGGTTTGAAAGCTATTTTAATTTGGAATGTAAATACGTTACTACTTCACTGCTGTTACATTATTTTCCAAAACTGTTTAAGAAACAGTAAGTTTTCTGATTAACAGATACCGCACAGATTCCCAAGTCTATCAGAAAATTAAAATGGTTGAAATTAAGACCAAAATCTTTCTATTTTACTAGAATAAGTTTCTTAATGCTGATCAGTAGAATAAACATAGTTGTTAATTTGTATCTCCTTATCTACCTCTCAACCTATAAACATTTGTTGTTTCTGTAATAAATTATAAAGAAATATTTTTGCATCACCTATGTTTTACTAGTACACTGTTCCATGTACCCCCAACATATTTCTTATAAGAAAAGCAATAAATAAGACATCAACATTAAGTGCAATGGTGGGCTTTAAAATTAATTTCTAAAACAGAAGATTATTAGAAAGAAGATTATCATATGTTTAAGAATGCAGAGACAAAATCACCACTAGTTTGAAACCCAATTTCCAAATTTCAATAAAAACTTGTGCTCGCTTCAGAAGATTATTAGAAAGAAGATTACCATATGTTTAAGAATGCAGAGACAAAATCACCACTAGTTTGAAACCCAATTTCCAAATTTCAATAAAAACTTAAGTGCTGGGTATGTACTGTGAGTGTTTGTAAATATGGGGATAAATAACACTTAGATGTTGATGAGAATATTTTAAATATTTGTTAAAATTCAATGGTAAAATGTGCTTTGGTGAGTGCTGTGAAGTGGTAAACCTGGCGATACAGGTCTGTCTTGACAGACCTGTACCCCTGGGGATAAAAATATATAATATGTTTATAAAAAATTAAAAATTAAAAATTAAAAAAAAATTCAATGGTAAAGACCTGTATAGAAAGAGAACTCATAAAAATTAGAAAAGAGAAGAAATGGAAGAAAGGAAGGAGGGATGGAAGAAAGGAAGGAAGGAAAGAATTGAAATTAAAGAAGTCAGGAAACGGGCACCAGTTAGAATGGCAAAATTTGATAAGACAAGAAACAACAAATGTTGGAGAGGCTGTGGAGAAAGAGGAACCCTCTTACACTGTTGGTGGGATTGCAAGATGGTATAGCCACTATGGAAAACAGGGTGGAGGTCCCTCAAAAAATTAAAAATAGGAGGGCCTGGGTGGCTCAGTCGTTAAGCATCTGCCTTTCGCTCAGGTCATGATCCCAGGGTCCTAGGATCAAGCCCCATGTCAGGCTCCCTGCTCAGTGGGAAGCCTGCTTCTCCCTCTCCCACTCCCCCTGCTTGTACGTTCTCTTTCTCTGTATCTCTGTCAAATAAATAAATAAAATCTTAAAAAAAAAAAAAAAAGAGCTACCCTATGACCCTGCAATTGTACTACTGGGTATTTATCCCAAAGATACAGATGTAGTGAAAAGAAGGGCCATATGCACCCCAGTGTTCATAGCTGCAAGGTCCACAATAGCCAAACTATGGAAAGAGCTGAGATGCCCTTCAACAGACAAATGGATAAAGATGTGATCCATGTATATAATGGAATATTATTCAGCCATCAGAAATGATGAATACCCAACTTTTGCATCAACATGGATGGGACTGGAGGAGATTATGCTGAGTGAAATAAGTCAAGCAGAGAAAGTCAATTATCATATGGTTTCACTTATTTGTGGAACATAAGGAATAGCATGGAGGACATTAGGTGAAGGAAGTGGGTCAGGTGATGGATATTAAGGAGGGGACACACACTGCATGGAACACTGGGTGCTATACACAAACAAACAATGAATCATGGAACACTACATCAAAAACCAATGATGTACTATACAGTGACTAACATAATAAAAAAAATTTAGGAAATGGGAAGAAATTAAAACACATGCATGAAAACTGTGATAAATATAAAATATGATGTGAGGAATTAAAAAATGAATAATCACAATAAATGTAAATGTATAATAAGTATATTTAAATTCTATCAAGGAATAGCTCATTCCTGCATTTCTGAGGATGATGGAAAGCTTCTAAATTCATTAGACAATCAGTTTACAGAACCTTGAAACAAGAAACCAATCTTCAAATATGAAGACAAACATGTTTTGGAAGGCAAAACAGCAACTTAAATACAATAGTTCATGTATTCATTTTTTAAAAACCATATGAACAGATCAAAGAACAAAGTTCACATGATCATCTTAGTAGATGCTTAAAGAATACTCTAAGAATCTGCCACAAAGTTAAATCTATTCCTAATTATGGTGGCGGGGCAGCTCTTATTAATAAAGAAAATGAAGCATTTAAAGCATCTACCAGCAATCATCAAATTTAATGATGAAGCATTAAAAGCATTTCTATAAACTGAAGATCAAGGCAATATCACTCTTATTAATATTTTTCTAGCATTTCTAAACAATCTGCTAAAAGCAAAAAAAGAAAAGGGGTGCCCAGGTGACTCAGTCTGTTAAGCGTCTGCCTTCAGCTCAGGTCATGATCTCAGAGTTCTGGGATCAAGCCCCACAATGGGCTCTCTGCTCAGCGGGGAGGTCTGCTTCTCCCTCTCACTCCCCCTCTGTGCTCACACTCTCTCAAGTAAATAGATAAAATCTTAAAAAAAAAAAAAAAAAAAGAAAAGAACTTCCTAAAACTGCTCCCCAAAATTGCAAAGGGGTGTGAACATTTTTCAGAACAGATGCTCAGAGCTTTAGTCAGTTTCTTAAAAGAGATTTGGGATAATTAGTTTAAATAAGTTTGGGAGCTTGGGGGGTGGTGCACAGGGAAGCGCCATGATCAGAATGATCACTTTTAGATATGCTATAAAAGTGATGGAAGACTGTAAGCTGGGGAAGGGAAAATACGTGTATAAGAATTTTAATTTTAAAATATAATAAGCAAATAAGTCATTTTAAAAAAGAGATTTTATTTATTTGAGAGAGAGCACAAGTTGGGAGGAGGGGCAGAGGGCGAGGGAGAAGCAGACTCCCTGCTGAGTAGGGAACCCAATGCGGAGCTCGATCCCAGGACCCTGAGATCATGACCTGAGCCAAATGCAGACACTTAGCCAAATGAGTCACCCAGGCAACACCAAATAAGTCATTCTTACATGATGAGACAAGTTATGACAAATGGATAAATGGTAAAATCCAATAGGCATAATTCTAGTCATAACTTCCACTTTGCTCTATTAAATTACAACTATAAAGAAAAACCTGAATTTTAAAATGATCAATTCTATAACAATCTAATAGAAAAATGGGCTAATTTTCTCACTTAAAATTTTTTGTTTTAAATGAAGGAAACTATTTTGTAGTTTCAAAGTTTAGTATTCATAACAAGATCTAAACTTCCATTTCATAAAATATTTAGAAAACTTTGTCACAGTCTGTATTACGAACTTTTGAAAAACAGTTCTAGAACCCACAGGTTATAGTGTGACCTTCAAAAGACTGGGTTTCCTAAAAAATAAAAAGGGGGGGATATTTTAATTTCTTAAAATTGATCTACTAGCTAATACCATATTTCACCCAATCCAGTACATATCATCAATCATATAGCACCCACCTTAAAAAGAGAAAAAAAAAATTGCGAAGTTCATCAATTACAAATGCTTTGAAATTCAAAAAAGGTTAAATGAGAAGAAAGTGTCTCTTACAATCAATGAAATACAATCATTTAAAACCACAGAAATGTTCTGGATTTCTTCTCAAAAGCATTACTTTCACTCTTTGGACCTTTAACAGCTAAAAATCATTATTTTCAAGAGTTAAAATACACTTTTCAGTTTCAAGGTCAAAATAGCCTCAGAGACAAAGAAATAGGCATTTAATTTTGTCACTCAGGCAGCCTAGAGCCACAGAACAAATGACTGAAAATGTTGGCAACACTATACAGCTGACCCTTGGAAGTGGGTCCTTGTATATAGATTTTTTTTTGACAAAGATATGGCAGTACTGTATTTTCTCTTATTATTTTCTTAGTAATTTAGGTTTCTCTAGCTACTTCAAGAATACAGTATATAATGCATATATCATACAAAATATGTGTTGACCAACTCTTTATGTCGTCAGTAAGGCTTCCTATCAACAGTAGGCTATTAATCCAGTTTTGGGGGAGTCAAAAGTTAAACAATTTTCAACTGTGCAGAGTATTATGTCTCTAACCACCCCTAAGTTATTCAAGGGTCAACAGTAATTAAAATAAGGCTGGTGGGTGCCAAACTGGTACAGGTCAAAGCCACAAAAGCAGTGGGGAGCTACTTTTAAGACATGCACAGAAAGCAATGAAATATATCAACTGCAAAAAATCATGTCCGGTTGGGAACAAATCTCTAAGTAAAAGGCCCTGGTGCAGGTAACTTGTCTTTAATTTTCTTAAATACAGTTCAAAGAACCCCTTGCTTTCAGGGTAGCAAAGAGCCAAGAGCTCTTTTACGTTCCAATTAAAAATTATAATTTTATTCCTATGGCTTGTTTAGGAATAATTAGATATGAACCAATGTGACTTCCACATTACATTAACATCATTCTCTCTTCCTTACCAATCTTGAAAGAGATAAATGCAATACAAAAATGCATACAAAACACTGTATTGGTTTTGTTCTTAACAGAGGTTTAAAATGAAACTGGAGAAATAGAGCAGAAGAATCATGTAACTATAACCACTAATATTAAATTGATTTAGAGCTTATTTTCCTGGTCCATGACAAAAGCTGTTTCAAGACCACTTTACCGCCAGTGCCAAACAAAATATTTTAAAGTGGGCCTAACCATGTTATTGGTAAAACATCTGCTGGTTTGGGATAGCAACTACAATATGGTTTTTCCTATTAGTTCATTAATAAAATTAACTATTACATGCATTAACTGAGAACTGGGATGAAAACTTTAGATACAATTAAAACACTGCCTGTGGTTAAACAATTCTTAGTTTTCAGCCAATATGAACAGAAACCAATCTATATAACCAAGGAAATAATTTGGCCAAAAAACTGATCACTGAGGGGCGCCTGGGTGGCTCAGTGGGTTAAGCCGCTGCCTTCGGCTCAGGTCATGATCTCAGAGTCCTGGGATCGAGTCCCGCATCGGGCTCTCTGCTCAGCGGAGAGCCTGCTTCTCTCTCTCTCTCTCTGCCTGCCTCTCCATCTACTTGTGATTTCTGTCAAATAAGTAAATAAAATCTTAAAAAAAAAAAAACAAAAAACTGATCACTGATAAGTACCTTTTATCATTGTATTACTGATACATTATCATTATATATCATTATATTCTCTATTTTATATGTAATATATAATATATAATTTATATTCTATTCATATCATTATATTATATATTAATATCATTATATTACTGAAAATACCTTTAAGTAAACAATTCTTTCAACTATTCACTTGCCTGAAATAGAAACAAATTTAAAATCCCTAGAACCACTGACAATAACTGCTGAAAGGCTAAGGCCCCAGAACAGAATTATTAATTCAAGCATTTTAAGAAAGGAATCGTGACAAGCCACGACAAAAGATTTTCCCACACACCAAATGATATTAATGATATTATTGCAAATAATGTGTTTGGTCTTTATATGATAAAGCCCTGCGTGAGAAACAATCTGCCCTACAAATATTGCTATTTATTGCCTTCACCTTTCCCCGGAAACAAAGCCTGGGTTGGAGGGAGATAGAGGAAGGAACAATAAAATACAGTAAAAATAAAATCAAACTGTTTTATGATTTTGTAAGAATACACACACTTTTAAAATTAGCCATAGATGAGATAAAAATCTTAAACAAAAACCACAAAGAAAAAAAAAAGAGTATCTTCAAAAAATAATTCCTCAGAAAAGACAAAAAAAATCTAGAAACCAATCTCACTTAGAAATATATTTGTGGGGCACCTGGCTCAACCCCTGAAGCCTCTGACTCTCTGTTTTGGCTCAGGTCATCATCTCAGTGTCCTGAGATGAAGTCCCACATCAAGTTCCATGCTGAGCATGGAGTCTTCCTGAGATTTTCTCTCTCCTTCTTCTCTTTCTGCCCCTCCCCACAGCTCGCTCTCCCTCAAATAAATAAATCTTAAGAAAAACAAAAAAAGTAAACGCAAAATTCCAAAATAAAACATCAGCAAACACATCCTGGAAGAACATCAAAATAATATTAGAAACCAAGTAGAATATACTCCAAAAATGTCAGATTAATTAAACAGATACAGTAATTTAAAACAACTGACCTCACTAATAAGTCAAAAGGAAAAAAATTATAGTAACAAATGCCAAATAGTCAACAAACAAAAAATATCCATTACTGATGGTTTTACAATGACTACCACCTCTTAGAGTGAAACAGGAATAGATGGGCAACTTCCTACGTAAATCAAACCAAAAACCACCACATCATAGTTAATGGCAAAATATCAGCCATACACTCAGTAAAATCAGAAATATAATCAATTGTATGCTTTTCTATGGATGCTGTAACAAGTTACCACGAATATAGTGACTTAAAACAACACAAATTTATTATTCTTTTCGTTCTGTACTTGAGAACTCCAAAATGCGTTTCACTGGGCTAAAATCTAAGTGTCAGCACAGCTGTACTTCTTTTGGAAAAATCTGTTTCCTTGCCTTTTTCAGTTTCTGGAGGCTGTCCTTGGCAACTAACCCACTTTTTCCATTGTCACTGCAAACAGTGTCAGTCCAAGTCTTCACATATTTGTATCTTTGATTCTGTTTTCCAATTCCTGTTTCCACTTTTAAGGAACCTGGTGATTACACTGGGTCTATGCGAACAATCCAGGATAATCTCCCTGTCTTAGTATCAGGTGATTAGCAACCTTATTTCCACTTGACCTTAATTTCTTTTTGCTATGCAACCCTAACATATTTATAGATTCCAGGGACTAAAACACAGACATCTGTAGGGGAGGGGACATTATTTGCCTACCACAGTGTATGCCTTTGAGAAATAAGTAAATAATCTACAATGTAAAGAATCAAATCACTTCCAGAGATTCTTCTAAGACATTTTTTTTAAAAATCGCAAATTTATTCTTTTTTAAAAAAACATTTTATTTGAGAGAGAGAGAGAAAGAGCGCGAGCATGAACATGCATAAGCAGATGGAGCAGCAGGCAGAGGGAGAGGGAGAAGCAGGCTCCCGGATGAGCACAGAGCCTGATGAAGGGTTTGATCCCAGGACCCTGGTCATGACCTGAGCCAAACAGATGCTTAACCAACTGAGTCACCCAGGTGCCCCTTGGTATTTATTCTTATTTTATAAAGAATTCCTAGGCACCTGGTGGCTCAGTCCATTAAGCAACCAACTCTTGATTTTGGCTCTAGCCATGATCGCAGGACCCTGAGATCAAGCTCCATGTTGGGCATGGAGCCTGCTTAAGATTCTCTCTCTCTCCCTCTCCCTTTGTCCCTCCCTGCTAACCAAACCAAACAAAACAAAACCCAGGACGCCTGGGTGGCTCAGTTGGTTAAGTAGCTGCCTTTGGCTCAGGTCATGATCCCAGCCTCCTGGGATCGAGTCCCACATCGGGATCCTTGCTCAGCAGGGAGCCTGCTTCTCCCTCTGCCTCTGCCTCTGCCTCTGCCTGCCACTCTACCTGCCTGTGCTCATTCTCTCTGTCAAATAAATAAATAAAATTAAAAAAAAAAAAAACAATAACCCCTCCTAATTACTTAAGATATGTCCTTGATTTAATATTCTTTTATCCACCCCAAAAGTCAACATTCTAATTAATGGAAAAACACTACAGCTGTTCACATTAAAATCAGCAATAGGGGAAAATACGACTATCACAACTGCTGCTAACACTGTCCAGGAGTTGTAAGAAATATAAAAAATAAAAAGAAGATTTGTTCATCACAATTTGCCGATGAACTAATGGTAAACCCAGAAATCCCAGGAGAAATGCAGAAAATAATATAAATTCGGTTAAGCTATGAACATTTCATATGAAATATGAAATTCAGTTAAGAAAATGAATGTACAGTAATCAATAATTTTCTTTTTAAAAAATATTTATTTATTTATTTTTTAGATTTTTTAATTTTATTTGTCAGAGAGAGAGAGAGAGCGAGCGCACACAGGCAGAGTGGCAGGCAGAGTCAGAGGGAGAGGCAGGCTCCCTGCGGGGCAAGGAGCCCAATGTGGGACTCGATCCCAGGACACTGGGATCATGACCTGAGCCGAAGGCAGCTGCTTAACCAACTGAGCCACCCAGGCGTCCCATCAATAATTTTCTTTAAGTCAGAGATCTATAAACTATGTTGACCTGTCAAATTTGACTTGCTGCCTTTTTTGGTAAATAAAGTTATACTAGACCACAGCTATAGTCATTTGTAATGTATGTATTGCTTACTGTCATTTTTAAGCTGCTTTTGAGCTGCTTTCTCAATACAGTGGTGGTGCTAAGAAGTTGATGATTTGTAAAGCCTAAAATTATTGTTTTCTGGCCCTTACAGAAAAGTCTGCTGACCCCCAATTTAAACTTATATAATCAATCAGATGGTAGGATGAAATAAAAGACTGTATTTGTAATAGAAATGAAAAAGATAAAACGTCCAGGCATAAATACATTTGAGGTATCCAAATGTCCAACTACGAAATGGAAAAGGAAGACATACCACGGTCTTGGCAGAAGAAATCAACTTAAAGATATCATCTCCCATCCTTGCTTTTAAAAAATTTAAAATGATCCCAAGAAGGCCAACAAGAAACTTACTCATTTATTGAATGAACTTATTCATTATCATAAATACATTTATGTATTTATTTAGGAATAGAAGAGATAACTAAAATTCATGAAAACTAATCAGCATAAAGAGAGAAAAGCTACAAATAAAGCGTAGTAAGTGTAAATTATCTTCAACAAATTTTTAAACTTAATATAAAACCTCGATAATTAAAATACGGTGGTACTGATGGGTAAACAAAAAGTTCAGTGAAAAAAAGAAAATCAGTACCTTATTAATAGAATATTAGTACTAGTTGATAAAGACATTTCATTTTTCCATTTTCCATTTCCAACCAATATCACTGGATGAAAGGAGAGATTATTCAATAAATAATAAGGGGGGAAATGGGTAACTGTTACATAAAAATTTCCAAATGTATGAAAATGCATTTAAAATGCAAACCTAAAAATCCAAGATTCTTCTAAACAAATCTTTTATAACTAGAGTTTAGAGACCAATGTGACTATAACATAAAATGAAAAAGCCATTTTTAAAAATGACTTATAAATATGATCAGCTATCCAAAAGTAAAAAAGAAAAAATATTTGTAACATCAATCAAAGGACTAATTCCACAAATATATATGAAAAGCCTCAAACCCTTATGAAAAAGATAGCCTTCCAACTCTCTCTCCTACACATGGGAAAGAATATAGTGAGTACAGACATAACTTGTTCTACTCTGCTTCACTTTATTGTGCTTTGCAGACACTGCATTGTTTTTGTTTTTAAACAAATTGAAGGTTTATGGCAACCTGGTGTCCAGCAAGTCTATTGGTGCCATTTTCCAACAGCATTTGCTCAATCCATGTCTCTGTCACATTTTGGTAATTCTCATATTTCAAACTTTTCCATTATCATCATATTTGTTACACTGTTTTGTGATCAGTAATTACAATTTGCTGAAAACGCAAATGATAGCCTTTTTTTAAGCAATAAAGTACTTTTAAATTAAGGCATGTGTAAAGTTTGTTCAGAAGTTACAAAGAAAAGAAGAATTCCTAATATAGAATATAGAATTCATAATTACTGTAGAAAAGGAATGGGATGGGATCTTCATGAAAGGGGCAAACAGGGACTTCTAAAGGACTAGATACAAGCATAGCTCAGAGATATTGTGGATTCCATTCCAGACCACCACAATTAAGTATCCTTTTTTTCCTACCTTTATTTTTTATTTTATTTTATTTTTTAATATTTATTTGATATAGAGAGAGATCACAAGTAGGCAGAGAGGCAGGCAGAGAGAGAAGGGGAAGCAGGTTCCCTGCTGAGCAGAGAGCCTGATGCAGGGCTCGATCCCAGGACCCTGAGATCATGACCGGAACCGAAGACAGAGACTTAACCCACTGAGCCACCCAGGCACCCCTTTTCCTGCCTCTTTGTTGGTTTTCTTGACTGTTTTATGAAAGTGTTTAAAATACATTCTGGGTATGAAATTAATTTTTGTTTTTATATGATATAGGAGTCCCACTTTTTTTTCTCATGGTTATTTTTATTTAATTTTTAAAGATTTTATTTGAGAGAGCGAGCAAGCGTGCATGCACAAGCAGGGGGAGCAGTATGCAGAGGGAATGCGAGAAGCAGGCTCCTCACTGAGTAGGGCTGCTTGTTCCCAGGACCCTGGGATCATGACCTGAGTGTAGGCAGATGCTTCATCAACTGAGCACGAGGTGCCTGAAACTACATTTTATTAAACCTTTGATGGACTACCAGTGTTTAATGAACCCAACGTGTGTGTGTGTGTGTGTGTGTGTGTGTGTGTGTGTGCGCGCTTTTCTATAATTTTTGTTCTTCCTTAAGATCTTCCATAGAACAAAGAGGAACTTGACTTGTTCGTATATAGAACAAAATTCATTTTTTCTTGAAATAAGTCATTATGATTGTATCATCCTTCAGATAGCATCTTTGTACGGTTTTTTAGGTTTTGGGTTTCATTGTTTATAGTTTTTAGTTGGGAATTCATAATTCTTAACTTTCTGCCTGTATGTGTTGAAAGATCCTCAAGATCAACCCCGTGATTTTTAAGGAGGGTTTATGAGACCAATTGTAAGTCATTCCTAGAAATATGATTACAGTGAAATGATAAGGTGAAAATCAACAAAAGGAAACTACCCATAAGGCAAAGTCTGGGGGAAGCAGGAGCAAGAGTCTAGAACCCTCTCCCAGTGGTCACACAGGATGCCCTTAATTTTCCCAGCTATAAGTTGTGATAACACATATAAAATGCTGCCAACCGGGCACCTGGGTGGCTCAGTGGGTTAAGCCGCTGCCTTCGGCTCAGGTCATGATCTCAGGGTCCTGGGATCGAGTCCCGCATGGGGCTCTCTGCTCAGCAGGGAGCCTGCTTCCTCCTCTCTCTCTCTGCCTGCCTCTCTGCCTACTTGGGATCTCTCTCTGTCAAAATAAATAAATAAAATCTTAAAA
Source organism: Mustela erminea (assembly GCF_009829155.1). Classification (NCBI taxonomy): domain Eukaryota; kingdom Metazoa; phylum Chordata; class Mammalia; order Carnivora; family Mustelidae; genus Mustela; species Mustela erminea. The sequence continues at coordinate 103,731,187 of NC_045614.1, forward strand.
AAAAAAAAATGCTGCCAACCAGGAAAAATTGTGAGAGACTCAGAGCCCACAGTTTTCACTGGGGGCTGGTCACATGGGCTAGCCTCTGTCTAGCATGTGACAAAATTCCAGACTCCCAGAAGAAGTGTTTAACACAAACCATTTTGTTTGCACAGTTTAGGCACAGTGAAACTCTTATCAGTTAGGGGTGGCATCCTCTTGTAATGTAAAATTTCCCCCTCCCCACAAAAAAGAAAGGAAGGAAGGAAGGAAGAAAATGGAAGTTCCCAGAGACCAGTCAAGGGCCAACCATGCAAGCAGATCTTTTCAAGGATAGCAATTTAGATTATGTTAACTCTTTTCTGCATACCATCAACAATGAAAAAGAAAACTTCCAAAGACATTTTATAATCACTAGCTGATAAGAGGATGAATGAAAATAAAAGGAGTAACAATAGATGAATGATGATGGTGGATTTGGCTATATAAGTGAAACCTGAGGCTAGAAGTCTTCAGATAACATTCTAAATGTATTTTCTCAAATTCAAGAAGAGATGAGTGAAAAACTAAGGGCAAAAAGAAAATATGGCATTTTTGCAACACTTTGTGACAAGAAATTGGATCATTTCCACACTCTAAAAAGGAAGTATGATAGTACTCTTATTTTTTAGATTTATGCACGACTTGTTTCAGGAAGTTTGTATGTACAATTATGTTAAAGCTATATATACAAAGGTGAACAGAAGGAAACAGATGATGCAAAAATAAAGTAATTCATCCCAGACTGACCATTCCAATTGGTGCTTATAAATCTGAAATGAAACTCTCTACACTTATACAGAGACAAATGTTCACTAATGTTCAAAGACAAATGAATGTCTTCTCTACTACGAAATTACAAGCCATCGAAGTTTACAAAAGAATCCTGCTTTAATATCAAGTGAAAAACCAGAACTTATCTGATATCTGGAATCAGTATATACCAAACGGATATACAGTGCATGTTCACGTATGTTAGTTCATGAGTGCTTAGTTACACTGCACATTTTGGATATAAATATCTTTAAAACCAAATGTTTTATATGCACAGAATAGAAATCTATTCAGCAGCTAAAAAGAATGAACTACTGACATAGGCAATAATGCAGATGAATCTCAAATTAATCTGAAAGAATACAAAATACAAAATCTAAAAAACAGAACATATTTTATTTACATAAAACTCTAGAAAATTTCAACCTATCTACTGTGTAATGACAGATACCAAACCATTAGTAGCCTGGGAGAAGAGGGGGTGGGGAGGATGAGAAGGAAACACTGAAAAGAAGCTTGAGGAACCTATGTAAGTGATGGATATAGTCACTATCTTGCTTGTAGTGATGGTTTCACAGCTGTATAATGGTACTTCTTTTAATATTACAGCTTATTATATGACAATTTTATCTGTGTAAAACTGATTTTAAAATTGGGTCTGCTATGTTTAAAAGCTAATCAAAATTTGTAATGAAGGTTTTTTCATTATTCCTTTATTCCTCAGCAAATTATTTATAAAAATGACTTTAATGAAAAGAATATAATGGAACTTATGACAATTGTAATTTAACATTCCAAATTTATAAAATTTGTCAAACCTGCTGCTTCTTTTTTCTAAAACCAACTGAGGAACCCTTTTAAAAATTCTGCTAGGTGCTAGTAGCTGCTTCTGTGTATCACATCTCTTAATGGCTGTGAAATTTATTTTTTTTCCATTTTTTAATTTAAATTCAATTAACTAACATATAACATAGTACTGGTTTCAGAGGCAGAGGTCAGTGATTGAGCAGTCTTGTATAATACCCAGTGCTCATTACATCACATGTAATGTAAGCCCTCCTTGCTGTCCATTACCCAGTTACCCCTCCCCTCCAACAACCCTCAGTTTGTTTCCCATGACTGAGAGTCTCTTATGGTTTATCTCCCTCTCTGGTTTCATCTTGTTTTATTTTTTCCTCTCTGCCCCTACGATCCTCTTGTTTCTTTAATTCCACATATCAGTGAGATCATATGATAATTGTCTTTCCCTGACTGACTTATTTCGCTTAGCATAATACCCTCTAGTTCCATTCATGTCGTTACAAATGGCAAGATTTCATTTCTTTTGAAGATTTCATTTCATTTCTTTTGGCTGTCAAATTTAAAGAAAGCTTTCTTTTACTCCAGAAAAAGCCAGTTTAAAATAGATTAAAAAAAAAAAAAAGCAACAAAACACACAGCTATAGTGTCAGAACAAATCCACTCCTAGACCTGAAGTCCAGAAAAGGAGCCAATTTGCTTCACTCTTCAAAACACACTATCAAACAAGAGCTATCATATTTTCTACTTCTGCAAGATATTATTAAATAACAAGGAACTACAACTTCTGTTGGAACCTAATACGTTTTTACAGAGACAGTTCCCAAATGATGAGAATAGGTTATATTCTAAAAATCAGTACTTTTTGATTGTCTGAAACAACCTGAAATAACAATGTAAATTACAATTAGACTGTTTAAGCCAAGCCATAAAAAGTCCACTTAACACAATGGACTGGAAACATGTATTAATTCAAACATAGGTGACCATCAAACACATGCAAATACACATATGCATGTATACCAAAACATTCTGTTTTCTTCTCTACCTTTCAGTCTCAAATACATGCTTAAGATATTTCTTCTTTGGTAGCATCAGATAGGCATAGGGTGGCTAAATTGAGCAGCAGGTCATACTGACTTTGTTAATCTGAAAATTCAAGTAATTTTTAAATTGTATATTGTTAAATCTGAGTGCCCTCACTTACTCATTTGTCAATCTTCACTGACAGAATACATTCAAGTTTATGAATGCTTGGTAAACTTTATTAACAAAATGTTTTCTAATAATGTGGTATGTCACAAAAATTTTATATTCAAAACTTATTTCACATGCTGTGGAACTTCGAAGTTCTAAATTCTTCCTTAATAAAAACACTATTTGGGGCTGAACTGTCTCCCAAAATTATGTGGAAGCCCTAAGTCTCAGTATGTCAGAATGTGACTGTATTTGTAAGTAGTGCCTTTAAAGGTGTGATTAAGTTAAAATGAGGTCATTAGGGTGTGATAATCCAATCTGACTGGTGTCCTTCTAAGAGGAAATGTGGATATATTGAGAGACAGTGGAAGGCACCTGAGCACAGGGAAAATGGAAGAGGTGGCAAGAGGATGGCTATCTGCAAGCCGAGATAAACCAGAGAGAAATCAACCCTGCCAGAACCTTGTATCATGGACTTCTGTTGACTCTCAGAATAATGAGAAAAATTAATTTTTGTTAAGCCACTCAAATCTGTGGTGTTTTATGACAATCCTAGCAAACTAATACGGAGCTTAAAAAGCAATTGCTAGTTATACACAGGGTAGAGTTTTTATCTCAACATTCTCACTGATGGGATATCTAAATTAAGAGCTATAAAGAAGAAAAATTACAATATGAAATATCAGATTATAAACTCCATGAGGATTTTCCTTTGTTTACTGCTATATCCCCAGCACACAGATGCTCAATAAATTACTGAATGAATGATGAGAGACTGCATGAAAGAATGAGTCAATTAATGATAATGATTTTCTTTGTAACAATTAGAAACACATATATCCTATTTTAACTTTCTGAAATAATTTCCTGTTTCAATGTTATATGGTCAAACAAGTGGTATTTGTTTAAAAGTGAAATATTCTTGGGGTGCCTGGGTGGCTCAGTCAGTTAAGGATCCAACTGTTGGTTTCCACTCAGGTCCTAATCTTGTGGTCATGGGATCAAGCCCCACGTCAGGTTCTGCACTTAGTGTGGAGTCTGCTTCAGATTTTCTCTCTCTCTCCCTCCTGCTCACACTTTTTCTCCCTCAAATAAAGAAATAAAATCTTAAAAAAAAAAAAGTCAAAAATCCTTTCAAAATTTATTGGCAAGTTTTCCATCTGTGACACAACTGTGAAAAATAATATTTCATAAATACACTGTTCTATTTTATTTTTTATATATGTTATTTATTTATTTTTTGACAGAGACACACCAGCAAGAGAGGGAACACAAGCAGGAGGAGTGGGAGAGGGAGAGCAGGCTTCCCACAGACCAGGGAGCCCAACGCAGGATTCAATCCCAGGACCCTGGGATCATGACCTGAGCCGAAGGCAGACATTTAAGGACAGAGCCACCCAGGCACCCCACTACATTGTTTTTTAAAGGATTTTATTTATTTTAGAGAGGGAGAGAGAGTGTGTGCAAGCAGAAGGAGGGCCAGAGCGGGGGCTGCGGGGAGAACCTTAAGCAGATTCTGTGCTGAGCAGAGTTCAACATAGGGCTCAATCCCAGGATCCTAAGATCATGACCTGAGCTGAAATCAAGTCAGACACTTAACTGAGCCCCCCAGGTACCCCTCATAAATACATTCTTAAAGGAACATAAGAAAAACTACATTTCAAAGCAACATATTTTCAAATAAAGAAATTAAAATTTAATTATTTTTAAAGATTTATTTATTTGACAGAGATCACAAGTAGGCAGAAGAGAGAGAGGGAAGCAGGCTCCCTGCCCAACAGAGAGCCCAATGTGGGGCTTGATCCCAGGACTCTAAGATCATGAACTGAGCCAAAGGCAGAGGCTTTAACCCACTGAGCTACCCAGGCGCCCCAAAAGGTTAATTATTAATACATTACAGTATATAGTCCTAAATGGATATAAGAGAGTAATAAACAAGTAACTTTCTGGTTGCAGACTTATTATAGGTCAAAGTGCTACTAGAAACCATTTATCAATTAATGAAAGAATTATTTGATCCACTCACTTTAAGGAAGGAGTTTAATATAGCATCCTGAAAGACTGAGGAGTTAGTTAGAGTCCCAGAGTCACTGAAGAATAATTTTTATCCTTTGGAGAAACCATTCAGTCAATAAAAAAAGGATTCCAAAATAGAACAGAACACTAAAGATATTGGTTCAATGTCAAAGTTTGGCAATACTGCCAAGAGAAAGTACATTTAATCTTAGAACAAGGATAAAGATATTGAAGGAAGTTTGTGCATTAGCATAAGAAGGCATTTAATTTTAATTACTGTTAAAATTATTCTAATCCAATTAGAATGAGCAGTGTGCTACTAGTCATTATTCATTACTGAGTATTTCTCAATTTGAAATCTATTTTAAAAAATATCCTTACTTAAGAATATAGTTATGTCACCTATTAATGCTTAGTAAACTGGTTTGAAGAAAGCCTTAAACACTGTATTACTATATATCATAACTTAAGACTAAAAGGACATGTTCCTTACACTTCAGTGTGTATGGAACTAATGCAAAGGTAGCTTTTTACAATGTTTAGCTTTGAAGGTTGGACCAAGGTGAAAGTGAAAAGTCAAAAGCCTCAAATAGACTTTACTGCTTTATTTCAGCTAAACAGATACACCACTTGATTAGTGCCTCTGAAATTAATCAGACTTCCATTAAAAAATACTGCACTTCCACACTAAGTCAGCCACTGTAAGTTGCTTTACCTAACACTACAATCTGTTTTCCTTGCTTTTCTCTATTATAGAAGCTAAAAAAGCCAAATACCACGTTTCCTGTTCTTCCATACCACCACGAGAGTGCTTGTGACACACTTCTAATAAATGAAACAGAAGCAGATGCTTTCTAGTTTTATAAACCACACCCCACTCCCTTCTCTACCTCTTCTTCCTGTTCTGGGGGCTAGAGCTCCAATGAGGCCAAGGCCAACAGAAAGGCAGAGATGTCAGCAGCTGTAGCAGCTGCATCCTTCCAAACTGATTATAATTAGGAAAAAATAAAGACCCACTTGTTCAAAGCCATTGTTAATTTAGTTTAATTATTTGCAAACACAATCTTCAGCATGAGTGGACTAAGTGAAGTAAATGGGCTGTACTGTTCAAATCTATGCTGTAAGACTTTTTGCCCCAAGGGAGGAGTGAGAAGGGTAGAGCAATTATATAACTGTAAAACAGTGCTTCTCAAACTTTTCCACCAAATGTCTTCTGGTAGCAAAAACCAAATCATTACTTTAACAATATGAGGAGACATTGTAAGGCGTCATACCTACATGCAATATTTGATAACCCTATCCTTTACATTAATCCCACATACACAATTACACTTAACACAAATCACACATTAACCTACTCAAATGATGTACCTCAAGTTTCTATAGAAAAATAAGATTTTAAAATCATTTTTTCTTATTTAAAAATAAGTTCAAGAAAAACTGATGTCATACGATGACTTTCTGGTATCCACTGATATACCATCTTTGTTCCTAAAAGTTATTTGTATCTCAGGCCAAGAATCAGTTGCATGGGAACTGTACCTCTTCTAACAAAACAGAATCAACAAGGTTTAAGATTATCTCCCTGTGAGAAGATAGTCACGAAAATATTCCTTTTTCCTGGGTGTGTTATCTCCTCTCTGGGATTCTCTCTCTAACTGCTGCCACCAAATACACTTTAATGCTCTATTATGAAGAGCTTTAAGATGGCTTCCCTTAGGAACAGTTAGTAAAAGCAAGAGCTTATACTCTTATAATACAGAAGGATTAAATAAAACTTCCCTTACAAAATACAGGTTTCTGATCCTAACACAGCTAATTTCCTCCTACTTGGAATCTCAGGCTCTGGCCTTACTGCACCTACTATTTTGGAAATAGCTAATTCTAACCTATAGAGTTGACATGCCCTAGAAGCACTTCAAATACACTCATTTGTGTTAGTATCTACCCCCAAGGAACTGCTTCCTAGACAGCTCTATAATCTCTAGATTAGGAATGTGAGGAACCTCGGCATTCTTCCTACATTCCCAAGGGTCTTGTCTCTGACAAGACAAGTAGAGCTGAGAGATAAGCAAGCCTCTTTCTGAAGATTGACACTAGAAATTAATTCACTCTTTGGTGATACTGCTCTGCTTATGTATCTACTTCTACACACAAACACACACAAAGACACACAGGTTTTAAGATTACAGTTGACCCTTGAACAATACAAATTTGAGCTATGTAGGTCCACTTACATGAGTTTTCTTTAATAAATATAGGACAATATTAAAAGTGTATTTTCTCTTCATTATGATTTCCTGAACATTTTTTCTCTAGCTTACTTCACTGTAAGAATACAGTATATATGTAATACACAACCATGTGTCAATTGACTATTTATGTTATCTGTAAGGCTGCTGGTCAACAGTAGGTTATTAATAGTTAAGTTCTGAGGGAGTCAAGAGTTAATATGAAGATTTTTGACTGTGTGGGGGGTCGGTGCCCCTAAGCCTCATGTTGTTCAAGGGTTAACTGTATATAGTAAACAGATGCTTGCTCATGACAACCTACTAAAGTTAACTGTCTTGGATGGATGTCTAATAAGGCATAGTATAGTTAAAGGAAAAGATATTTCATTTTCAACAAACAAGGTGGTGCTTTTACTACTTTTACAAAAGCTAACAGCCATCTATGAAAACACAAAGTTTATTTTACAATGTGACTGGACTTTACACAGATAGATTACTTGCTGTATACCAAAAACTGAAGAAACAAAAAATTAATAACTGATATCAAAAGTACCGGTGGTATTAGAAAATAAACCTCTTGTGTATATACAGTACTGGTATTATGTTTATGCATTAGGAAGAAAGATTTGCTTACCCTTGTAAGTTCAAGCTATTTCCAATATGTATTAAAAACAAGATGTAGGATGATTTTTCCTTTTTGTTAATAATTGCCCCTGCCCCCACAAATTGTTCTGCTTTGACTATGTATTAAAATCTTTAACATAAATTTGGTTGCATTTAAATATAAAGTTTTAGATGATGGATTCTGAATACACAAAAATACATTAGCAAAAAACTACAACTAGGGCACCTGTAGTCTTAGAAACTGTATTTCTGCATTTGGTCTTTTATCAAGGCTACCTGCTATAAAATTGAAACATTCTGGAAAAGGGTTTTTTAAAATGCTATCCACAAAAGTTGAAGCAAAGGAAAAATATCCTTTTTACTACCCAAATTATATTATCTGATGATTTCCTAAGAAGATTAAGTACTCTTCTAACTACCTTCGTCTGCCAAGTAGGACCACAGCTTTCAACAAAATATTTTCTCAATTTTCCCACCAGGGGGCAACCAAGAACCTCAAGTAGTACCAGCTCTAAAGAGGTTGAAGGGGTGGGAGTGGTAGAATTTTGAAGTATATAGGAATTATTTTACTAATTACATACAAACATGGTATTACATTTTCTTAAAATGGTTCTATGATAAGGACAGCATTCTTAAGACATCTTATAATACTTTATTAGGATGTTTAATTTGCCTAAATATAAAAGGAGGGAAATTTTTAGTGTGGTTAACTTATTAAAAATATTGTTTTGAGAATTTTAAATCCTTTTCCTAGGCATCCTATTGTATGTATCACATGATATAGCAGGCTTAACATTCAGGGGGAAACAAAAATGTAGCTTAAGCTATTTAAACTGTACATATGAATTTCACATTGGCTGACAGTTAAATGACCAATACAAATGTAAAAGAAACAAACTAGTAAAAAATCTGTTTCTATAAGCAGTATATTTTTCTTGTGCAACCATTTCCATGCTATACTTCAGAAAATATTTCAGAAAATTTCTAAAGTATCGCTAGGAAAATAGGATTCTCTGACACTACAGAGTTCAAAGCGGGGTGGGGTGGGAGAGGAGGAATTTCAGTTACCAGAAAAGCAATGTATTCTTTAATAAAGGGGTAAAAAACAGTTTCAGTATAACTTATTGAGTCAACTAGCAATTTGGAGACCTCTTCACATTATTAATTTCAAAGTTTCAGTCCTAGAAAGACTAAGAAAACAATACTTTAGAATAAGTAATTATTCTCCAAATACTGTATTTATTAGGAAGCTCTGCCTGGTTTGAAATTGGTTTTAAACCATGTTGTTTTTAATTGCAGAAATCGGGTAATAAAATACATCACTTCTTTATGACATTTAATATTTTAAAGAAACCATTTATCTTTAAGGCCAACTCTGCATTTATTTTCTTTACTTAGATCACATCATTAAATTAATAGCAGTCTTGCACTTATGGGGGATGGTTAGGTCATGTTTCTCTTATTGTTTTGTTTACAAGTTTTTCCTCCCTCTACACAACCTAAACACCAATTCTGATTTAGTACTAAGTCACAAAACCAACAGCATTAGTTTAAACATAAAACCTCCCACCAATATTTTTTTCCATCAAAATGGTATCAGAAGGAATTTCCAGCCCTATCAATGTTGTTTTCTGTATGCTTAATCCCCACAGTAGCAAAACATTAAAATCAAGTCAATAATTAATCTTCATTAATGGTGAATGATGACATTTAACATGCAGCCTTCATAAAAATCAGATCTTTTTCCATTACACTTTCACTGTACATAAACCAATTCTTTATCTGTGTCAGACACAAAAGACAAGGAATTTATATGCCATGAAATAAAGTCAATCAAGTCACCTAACCTAAATCATAATTATTTCTTTGCCAAAATACTGCTGGATTTTAAAAATAAGCTTTTTTAGAAGTATTATTCAAAATTAAGGACACTGTGCTAGTACATGCTACTTTACAGTAGCGTAACATCGGAGAAAAACAATCCAAGTTTTTGATGCCAGGAGACATTTTTTTCAGACCATGAGCACTTCAACACCAATTCCAGAAAAAAATGCCTTGGTAAGTGTTACTTTCTGTCTTGAACAATTAATCTAGATCCAAAGCACTCTTTTAAAAAGATTTATATTAAATGTTGCATTCTTCAGCTCTTCCCACGACACCCCTCCCAGCAAAGATCCAGTAGGCATATTATGAATGGAATTAAGATGCTGCTTCTTTTTCTTATATAATAATGTTGTTTCAATAAAATTATAATCAAATCCCCCAAAGTGAAATACTCATTCAGCATCACTCTGTAAGGGCCCAAAGTCTTGCTAATATCCTTAAAATTTAATCCAGGATCAGATTCATCATGGGAGTACCACCTGCTGCAGTGTAAATATTGCCATCTCCTCCATGAGAATAAAACACAACAAGAGCAGAACCGCTATGCTGAAATATATGCAGGCTGTTTTGGAGGAAGGGCAAGCTGTTGCAAGAAGGGACTCATTACATAGTTCATTAAGAGATGAGCCCAGAGCTTATTGTACATGATACTTTCTCACAACAACACTGAACACTGTAGGCTAATTTAAAATATAGTTTAATGGTAAGAAGAGTGCCTAATCACTTACATTTTGTAGTTTGATTCCTCTCCCTAAACCATTCAAGCAACAAGCAAAAAAATCAATTATCTGGCAAAATTAAACAGAATAATAATAGAATTCAAGATGAAAGTTGAGTGAGGTAAAAATACTTAATATATCAAAATAACAGTATTTGGGGAAATGTGACGGAACCAATTTTGCTGTATATCCATACCTTGTATACAGTTTAAAGGCAAAAGATTGCGGGCTCTGGGTGGCTCAGCTGGTTAAGTCCCTGCCTTTGGCTCAGGATATGATCCCCGGGTCCTAGGATCAAGCCCCACATCAGAGCTCTCCGCTTAGTGGAGAGCCTGCTTCTTCCCTCTGCCTCTGCCCCTTCTCTCTGCCTGTGAGCACTCTGGGTGTGTGTGTCAAATAAATAAAATCTTTTTAAAAATATAAAGGCAAAAGATCAAGCAATTTAATTCACTTATATATCACAGATTAATTTGATCTTCCAAAGACTATTTTCTGTACTTTAGCTTTTTAAAGTAACCCATTAGCAGACAAGTACAATTACCAATTTACATCCAAAGCAACAAAATACCATGCAAATGTCATTTTTAGAGTATTTCATATTTAAAATCTTACACATAAAATGTTACATTTTATGCCATAGCTCTGTTGTAATAATTACAACGGGTAATATTTAAACTTAGAAGTTATACTAACCAATGACTGCAAAAAGCTGGGCAACAGTGAAAGGAATATTAATACTTCAACTATGTAATAATTATTTTCCTTTTTCCATTTTATTTGGGGCCTTCTAAGCAATATATTTATGTTACAGTTAGGAAATGACCAGGGTAGCTGCTAATGAACTGCTAATGAACTCATGCATTTTATAAAACTAAAGTTATCAATTCATCTATTTGTCCCCAAAGACCTTATTTTCTAACTTAATAAGCTTTTTATAGAAAGGTAAACTTTGCTGTATCTCAGTGACCATGGGCCAAAATACAAGATGAACTCCCTGATCCCCCAATCACTACTCTAATCCCAAACCTGACACAGATATTTTTAATTTTTTTTTTAAAGATTTTATTTATTTATTTGACAGAGAGAAATCACAAGTAGACGGAGAGGCAGGCAGAGAGAGAGAGGGAAGCAGGCTCCCTGCTGAGCAGAGAGCCCGATGCGGGACTCGATCCCAGGACCCTGAGATCATGACCTGAGCCGAAGGCAGCGGCCCAACCCACTGAGCCACCCAGGCGTCCCAGATATTTTTAATTCTAATTTCCTAAAGGATCCTCTATTCTGCTCCATTCTACTTAAGTGATTTTATAAGGACATGAAAAAGATTAAACTAGGTTAAACTTCTAAAACAATTCAGAAAATAGCTGACTCTTCAGTCTAATGACTCCTATAGGTAAACAGTTGCAAATCACATGAATTTTGTGAAACTTACATGAAAGACCAAGTGCCAAATATAATTAGGGCAATAAAAAGTAAACTGTGCTCTTTAGAAGACTACAGCTGACCCCTGAACACCACCAGCTTAAAGTGTCCAAGTCCACTTACACAAGGATTTTTTTATGATATGGTACTGTAAATATATTTTCTCAGTAACACTTTTTCTTTTACTTTTTTTTTTTTTTAGATTTTTTTATTTATTTGACAGAAATCACAAGTAGACGGAGAGGCAGGCAGAGAGAGAGAGGGAAGCAGGCTCCCCGCTGAGCAGAGCCCGATGCGGGACTCGATCCCAGGACCCTGAGATCATGACCTGAGCTGAAGGCAGTGGCTTAACCCACTGAGCCACCCAGGCGCCCCTTCTTTAACTTACTTTATTGAAAGAATACATTTTATAATCCATTTAACATACAAAATATGTTTTAATCAGCTATTTACATTATTGATAAGGTTTCCAGTCAAAACAGGCTATCAGTAGGTAAGTCTTTGGGAAATCAAAAGTTACATGCAAATTTTTGACTATGTAGGAGCCTGGTGCCCCTAACCACCCACCCCCATGTTCAAGGGTGAACTGTCTATGTTTAAAGATACATTTACTAAATCAGAACTACAGTTATCAAGTTGCAATTCTCAGGATATTTCACTGCAGTGCTTCCGGGGCTCCATCAATGGTTCTTCCATTTTAAAACTTTCATTTTCACTTTTTAATAAAACACACAAGCACAAATGTGTAACAAGGTTTTTGTTTTGTTCTGTTTTAAGATTTTATTTTTCCATCTTAGAAAGCAAGAGAGCATGTGCATGCATGCACGACTGAGAGTAAGGGAGAGGGAGAGAGAATCTGAAGCAGCCTCTGCATACAGCACAGAGCTTGAGTCTACAAATGCAAGATAACCACATAAGCCAAAACCAAAACTTTATCCCAACACAGCAAGATAATCACCTGAGCCGAAACCAAGAGTTGGAGGCTTAACTGACTGAGCCACCAAGGTACCCTTAACAAGTTTTAATATTGGTATTTATAACAACTTTTCTCCTTATACTAGCAATTTAACTTGGTAGATCTCAAAATACAACTTCTCCAATATTTGTACACATGTAGGAATTGCCTCACTGAACATGTATTTTTAGCTCTGCACTGAGCCTTCATAAAAATTCAGTCTTGTGCGCATATGTTCTCCTAAAATTATATAAAAAGTACATTATTTTAGCATGTCTCACTAAATAAAATGCCAGGCAAAGTTCAAACAAATCTATCTATGCTCTTAACATGGTCTAGCTTAAAGAGTTTGCTGTACAACTAATGTGAACATGTAATGTGCATTCAGCTATAATAATACTGTGTTACAACTAAATGATTATTAGGAATTTATGAGTGGTTCTTGTCTGATTTTCAAATAAACTGAATGAGGTCAATCTAAATGTTCTGAGTCAAATTTTCCATACTTAAAACTGAGACAGAATTGCGAGAAATGTGAATTTGGGTCTTAGCATGCAAAATGTAATTTTGACCAGAGTTTCAAAAACTCTGAGAAAACCCAACAGCTAACTGTCCAAAGAAAATGCTATTTGTAATAATACAAATAACAGTGCCATCTTTGTTATTAATAGCAGTTACTATTTAGTAATTATTACTTGTCAATAATTGTGCAAAGTGCTTTACATGTATAAGAAAAATTATCAAAGAAAGATACAAATGCATATTCTTTCGATGTTACATGGGAGCAAAGGCCATCTATGATTATCTAGGGCAATGATTCTCAATCAGGGACAATTTTGCCCTCCAGGGAACACCTGACAATGTCTGGAGAAATTTTTTGTTGCCACAACAGAGGAAAAGAGAGTCTACTGGCATCTAGTGGGCAGCCAGGCCACTAAAAGCTCTACAATGCATAGGACAGCACCCCCAGCAAAAAATTACATAGTAAAAAGTGTGAATAGTGCTGATTAAGCAATCCTGATTTAGGGGAATGAACTTCAACTTACTATCTGCTATTGATTAAAAATGCAAAATTTAGTGAAGTTACATGTTTAACTTATAGATTTTTATCCAGTAGAGAAGTAAATAATTTGTGCCCAGCAGAAAATATAACCACAAAGATTAAGTCCATGGTCTTGTTGGACATTAGCCAGTTTCTTAATCTAATTCAGTAGTTTCATGTAAACATTGCCTATAAATACCTAGACTCACAAATGTACTCTGGACTGGTTTAACATCTTACTGGCTGCCTCATTAATAAATGAGTGAAATGCAATGTGACATGTTTATTTTTCATTTGCCTAAAAGAAATGATTTTCCATTTTTGAAAATCAGACTTTAACACATGTACTTTATTTAACTCAAATACCTCTTGAAGTAAAAACTAACATAATGTCCAATCCAAGGCTAGAGAGGTAAAATACTTTATCCAAGTTGTCATAGCTAGCAGAAAAGAAAATCACGTCTGACTTCAAAGCCCATTTTCAACAATTACTAAATGCAAGTAATGGTTAGATATTTAGTGAGTCAACTTTAAAATTCAAAATCCTTGTAACACTTTCTAGCTGCCAGAATAACAATTTAGGACTATAAGGCAAGCTTTAAAATACTGATGTCAGTTACTTATCTGGTTAAGTTGAGGTTTTCTCAATATTATGTAACAAAATGAGAAAAATAATAGATGCTGAATCTAATAATATTGAAATGTCTGCATTATTTAAAACTGCCTTGCTGTTTACATTTGTAAGAAGCAAATGTAAATCTGAATTTATATGGTAATAAAATGCTACTCATACATATTACAATTCCATGTTTAAGATTTCGTTTTCATTTAAAATCTTATAAAAAGGGGTGAGGTGTTAGAACACAAGAACACAATCAAACTCTTACCTATCACATTAATAAAAGATCAGAGTTCAACATTGTGGCAAATGAGATTATGTAGTCATGAAAAATTTCATTATATATAAATTCCAGTTGCTAAAAAATGCCACATTATTAAGTTAATATTGTACATCTCGGTCGGGCTACAAATTTTTCTTATTAGGCCACAAGCAGTTAAATTTGTAGACTAGTGACCCTTAAATGATAAAGGATATGCTTCTTTTCAGATCCCTAAATGGCTTTGACATGTTGCAGTCCCCTATCCCACTCAGAACACACGAAGATCAATCTATCACTAAGGGCAGTACTAGCCTCTCTTTTGAAATGAACAATTTTTATTCTTATTCTTTTTTAAAGATTTGTTTATTTATTTGAGAGGGAGAGAATGGGAGAGAAATAGAGAGAAAGCACACAAGAGGAGGAAAGTCAGAGGGAGAAGCAGACTCCCTGCCCAGCAGGGAGCCTGATCAATCCTAGGACTCCAGGATCATGACCTGAGCAAAAGGCAGTCGCTTTATCAACTGAGCCACTCAGGCAACCTGGACAATTTTAATTTTTACAAAGAGATGCCACATCTAAAATACAAACTTTTTAAAGATTTTATTTATTTATTTGACAGACAGAGATCACAAGTAGGCAGAGAGGTAGGCAGAGAAAGACAGGGAAGCAGGTTCCCCACTGAGCAGAGAGCCCAATGCGGGGCTCGATCCCAGGACCCCAGGGTCATGACCTGAGCCAAAGGCAGAGGCTTTAACCCACTGAGCCACCCAGGTGCCCCTAAAATACAGAATTTTAAATCTTAAAGAGGATCTGAATTTAATTTTCTTGCTTGCCAAAAAACAACAATAAAACAATAGTAATATCTGCTAAGATAGGGCACTATTTGCCAGGACTCTTCCATCTGTTTTCTATATATTGTTTTATCATCTTAATGCAATGTAAATAAAACATGTATTTAAATATATGTACATAAATATAGATTATAACTAGTTAAGGTAACATCTAAATTTCCATACATTAACAATCAATGAACATTCATTGATAATTTCAACAATAAAAGCTATTCTGAAGAGAAGCTCCTAATAATTCTTACAGTAAATACAGTTAGATCACAATACTATAAGTGGGCCATGTGGGATTCAAATGGTTGATGGAGTTAGAGGAACACAATTTTTCTTACATCAAATAAAGGAAGAATTAATGCCGGGGTTTTGCTTATTTGCTTTCTTTTTTAAACAGTAGAATATAGCAATAACATCATATATCCATGAATTTACTATGAATTTTTTTCTGCCAAAGAGTAGCCCAAGACTGGACATCTCTAAGTAGACTTAAAATGCTGATTTAGTGAAGGTACTGTAAAACTGACTAAATACATTCTGCTGTAATTAAAAATACTAAATTTCTACTCTGTCAGAATGTTGAATAATGAAAATTAAAACTGATGTCAAAACAAATACATTATTTGGTCTTGAGCAAACTGCACGAATTTAATTTCAACTAATCACAGAATTTCAACTGCTTTCACAGCTGAAGACAGACAATTACCAGAAACGAACAAATTAAACAGGAATTAAATACAATTTCAAGTAATGGGGAAAATCTATAAGCTGCAAACTGTACCATGAAACCTCAGTATACACGGCCAAAAAGAGAGTAAGAGAGTGGAATTACAGGAACACCACGAATCTACTGCAAACAATTTGCTTTGTGCATAATCTAGCACCATCTGAACACAAGAAAAATATGTGTAAGAGCTTTGCTAATGATATTGTCCATGCTAACAACAACATTTTAGAAAACAACTATTTTAGAAAAAGGTGGAACTGGGTTCTTTCTTCCTCAAGGTTTTACTTAGATATTTTTAAACTGTTTTATTATTTTTTAAATTAGTGTCAAAAATTACAACAAAACTTCATTTTCATAAGCCTAAAACTAACCTGGTAAATCTAAATCTTTAGTGTTCATCAGAATCTAGTACACTAATTAGAAACACATATTGCAGGCACTTCATGAGTAGTTGTTAAATGAATGACAGCAAATCACTTCCATGGTTTTCATTTAAAACTATATAATATACAATGCACAGCTGATCCTAAAAATCACCACCCTTATATTAAAAAACAAAGTATGAATAGGCATCTGGGTGGGTCAGTCAGTTGAATGTCTGTCTCCTGATTTTGGCTAGAGTCATGATCCCAAATTGTGGGACAGAGGCCCACACAAGATATCCCCCCACCCCCTGCCTTGCTCAATGCAGCATCTACCTGTCCCTCTCCCTCCCCCTTTACCAGTCTCCCCACTCATGCTTGCTGGTGCTTGGGCTTGCTGGAGCACACTCTCTCTCTCAAATAAATAAATAAAATCCTTAGAAAAAGCATGTGACAAAAATCCAACATTCATTCATGATAAAAATTCTCAACAAACTTGGAAAATAAAATTCCTCAGCATGATAAAACAAACCTGTATCTAACACTATATAACACTAAAAAAAACCCTGTATCTAACACTATATTCAAGATAAAAAACAAGTAAAGAATGTCCAAATTAGCCACTCCTATTCAAAACTGTATTGGAGTTCTAGCCAGTGCAATCAGACAGGAAAAAGAAAAGACATCCAGATTGGAAAGGAAGAAGTAAAACTGCTTTTATTTGCAAATGACATGATCCTATGCATAGAAAATCCTAAGGAACCCACCAAAAAAACCCCCAAAAACCAAAAGACCCAAAACAAAAAACACCCTCCTAGAACTAATAAACAAGTTCAATAAGGATACAGAATTCAAGAGCAACATACAAAAATGAACTGTAATGTTTCTATACAGAAACAATGAACAATGAAATTAAGAATATAAATTCCATTCCCATTACCATGAAAAAGCACAAAGTAAGTTGGAAAAAATACAGTAAAACAATAAGAGTCATACAATGAAAGTTATAAAAGCACTTAATAATGTAAATAGGTAAACTAAAGATTCAAATAAATACATTCTATATCTAGGGATTGAAGGAACTACATGTCAAGGTAGCAAATGCCATTTTTCAATTTCTATTCAAAGAGTTTTAGAAATTAGATTTAAGAACTTATTAAAAATTTGTTGAGTATACTCAGAAAAACCATAAAGTGAAAATTATAACCTAGAGCACATTATTTGAGAAACAGCATATTTGCATAACCTTTTAAAAAAATTTATATAAGCTTAATAAGTCATAACTCCTACCTTAAACAGTTTGCAGAGGCTTCTCTACAGAGATAAGCCTATCACATAAGCAGAGCTCCCATAAGCTCTGTGGTAAGCACACTTGCTTTTTAGGATGAAACTTCTTTGAAACCACATCTGAGGCAGATGTCCCAAAAAACAAAACAGATAAAATCAAGAGAGGTTCTGGTTGGGGGTCTTGGTATGTGCTCCTGAACCCATCAACACACAGGTTTTTAAGGAATCCTAGAATACCAGAGATCAGGTTTTGAATAGTGCTTCCCAAATGGTGAGCTATCTGATTAAAATTCCCAGGTATTCAATCTAATTCAAACCTAGCAATTTTTATTTTTAACAAGCTCCCCCTGTGATTGTAACAGACGAGCTTACAAACCTAGATTATCCAATTAAGAAAAGAAAAAAAAACACTTCTCAAACTAAAATGAGTAAAAAATTTCTACAAAGAACACTCTTCTCAGGATGGAGAGAACAGATGAAGCAAGGACAAAATATGCTGAAAAATAAAAAGTTGAATTTAGTAAAAAATTGCAATTTAGGAGTATAGTCTTTACTGGCTAAAGTTCATACTTCGGAAACAATAATAGATGTTTAATTATAATCAATAAGGTCATAATCTCAGGCTCAGGTCATAATCTCAGGACCTAGACCTGAGTCAGGCTCCCTGCTCAGCGAGAAGTCTGGTTCTCCCTCTCCTTGCCCCTCCCCCTGCATGTGCTCTCTCCCCCTTTCTCTCTCAAATAAATAAAATCTTAGGAAAAAGAAAGAAAAGAAGAACTGTGTCAGGTTATAAAGGAGTAACCAATAGAGAACTTGTCCTCCTGCCTAGAAACAACTAGAAAACAAGGAAAACATACACACAATGACCGTTTCCAGACACTGGGACAGTAAGCAGAGTGAATGACTGTGATACCTGAGATGGGGGGGGGGGGGTTGAGTGCTACTATTTTTCTCATCTTCTGTCATGAGGCAGATCTGGGAACCTGATACACAATGAGGAAACCCAAACAAACACAGCCATCTCCTGAATTAAAGAGATTAAGACCAGATCTCAGGGAGTGTGAAGCAGCTGGAATTTGTAAAACAGAACACCAAAAAAAGGCTACTGGAGACCCAATTTTTATTTTTATTTATTTTTTTAAAAGATTTTATTTATTTATTTGACAGACAGAGAGATTACAAGTAGGCAGAGAGGCAGGCAGAGAGAGAGAGAGGAGGAAGCAGGCTCCCTGCTGAGCAGAGAGCCCAATGCGGGGCCCAATCCCAGGACCCCGGGATCCTGATCCGAGCCGAAGGCAGAGGCTTTAACCCACTAAGCCACCCAGGCGCCCCTGGAGACCCAATTTTTAAAAACCCTAAAATGAACTCTTACAAGAATCAACCTTATCTGCAAAAGATTTAACTGTCTGCCAAAACAAACAAACAAACAAAAAACCCACCTGGAACTCTTAATAGAAAACAATATTCACCAACACCCAACAACATTCACAATGTCTGGCACCCAAGAAAAATGCAAAGACTCTATATTGCAAAAGCATCATAAAACTGTGACCCATCACAGGAAGAAAATCAGTTCATTAAAACATAACTAGAAATGTCAGAAGATGGATTGGCAAAAAAAAACTTTGAAATGCTTTTATAAATTATAAATGTTAAAGGGTTTTTTAAAAATCAACATAATCACACAAACACAAGCAATAAAAATGTAGCAAATGGAAATTAAAGTCATGAAAAACACAATGTCTGAAATGAAAAATCTATTAGATGAAATTAACCTCAGATTACACACCAAAAACAAGTGAACTTGAAGTCACAACAACAGAGATGACTTAAACTGGAGGACGGAGTGAAAAATAAAACAAAAATAAATAAATATAGCCCCAGTGAACTATAGGACAATATCAACAAATCTAACAAACATGTAATTGAAATTCCAGGACAGAAATGAGATGAAAGCGGGGAAATTTTTTTTTAAATAGTCAAAAATTTTCCAAACTTTATAAAACCATAAATGCACTTCTCCAAAGGGCTTATTAGCAAATCTCAAACAGAATACACATACCTCTACATACACATATCAAGACACATGATAATCAAATTACTAAAAATCTGTCAAAAGCAAAGATTAAAGCAACCACAGGGAAAAGGAAACATTATTTATAGAAAAGAGAGATAAGGAACACAGCAGACTTCTCGTCAGAAGCATTACGAGTAAGGTGTTTAAAATGTTGGGGGGAATAAACCTGTCAACCTAGAATTTTATATTCATAAAAAGTACCATTCAAAAATAAAGGCAAAATACTTTTCCAGGCAAACAAAACTAAGGGAACTCATCAACAGAAGAAGTTCATTTCAAGAAATGTTAACGTTCTTTATGATGAAAAAGAACCCAGATGATCTACACAATAAAAACCATAAAAAATAGTAAATATTTGCATGAATATTAAAAACTTTAGTCTTGATTTTTAGTATCTTTAGAGGATAATACTTTAAAACTCAACTAGGAAAAACAAACATAAAATCTATGTGACCTTGGGTTTGATAATAACTCTTTAGATATAACACCAAAAGCATGATTTATGAAAGAAAAAATTAAGTTCTTGCAAGAGACTCTGTTCATATAATGAAAAGACAAGCCACAGACTGGGAGAAAATATCTGCAAAACACCTATCTGATAAAGGACTAATAACCAAAATACAGAAATTCTTAAAATTCAGTAATATGAAAACAAACAAAAACAATGAAAAATGGGCAGAAGATCTGAATAGACACTTTCCCAAGGAATATATACAGATGGCAAAACAGCATATTAAAAGTTGCTCAACATCATACATCATTAGGAAATTGTAAAATACAACAAGAAACTGCACACACCAACTGGAATGACTAAAAACCAAAACACCAAATGCTGGTGAGGATGTGGAGTAACAGGAACTCTCCTTCATTGCTGGTGGGAATGCAAAATGGTACAGCTGCTCTGGAAGACAGTTTGGCAGTTTCTTACAAAATTAAACATCCTCAGCATACAATCCAGCAACCACACACATTGGTGTATGCACAAACAAATTAAAAAGTTATGTCCACACAAAACCTACACATGGATGTAGCAGCTTTACTCATCATCATTGTCAAAACTTAAAAGAAACCAAGATGACTTTGAATGGATAAACTGTAATACATCTATACAATGGAATCTTAATTTACCAATAAAAAGAAATGTGCCATCATCAAGCCAGAAAAAGACATGGAGAAGCCTTAAATGCATATTACTAAATGAAAGAAAACAAACTGAAAAGGCTATATACTATGTAATTCCAACCATAGGACATTCTGGAAAAGAAAACAACCAGGAAGGCAGAAAAAAAGATCAGTAGTTGCCAGAGGCTCAGCGGGGAAGGAGAAATGAACAGATAGAGCACTGGTGATTTTTTGAGCAATGAAACTATGCTGTGTGATAATATAATGGTAGACATATCATTATACATTTTTAAAACCCACAAAATAGCATAAAGTGTGAACCTCAATGTAAACTTGGACTTTAATACTCAATATTGGCTCATGAAAAGCAACTGTGGATGAGAAAGGACTACTGTATCTTGCCAGCACCAGAGTATATGCCTTACCCCCACACTCTCAGTGGCCCCAAAAAGCCAACAGTGCACCTCATCCCCAAGATCACCCTCCGCTCTGCTAAAGGCAGCAGATACAAGTAGTCCACATGGGGGATGCTCCTTGAGTACCTGGCTCTGGTGGATGGGGAGTGCCTATGCTTCCGGGACCCATGGGTCTAAAATAGTGGTGGCAGTTCTTGGCAGGCTACCACCCCCAGGGCACTGCACAGACACCAGAATGAGGCACATCATCAGTTTCCCTATGAAAAAGGCCTATTTACTTGTCCTACAGGTTTAGCCTAAGAGACAGGTATCAAGTTTACTACACATATAGAGACTACCAAAATTCTCTCAGGGAATGGCGGCTGGGGAACTATCCCTGCTGTCTCCCTTGACCTCACTACAGCTCACTGGTACCTCCTGGGAAGGAGCTTATAACTTTTCTGGAGTCCCAATTTTTTTTCCCAACTATTATGGAAAGGGCACCTCCAGGCTTACTGATCTGGAAGCCAGCATGGTCTACTATTATTTGCCACAGGATGATACATATTTTATACTTTAAAAACTTCTGCCTAAGAGTGTAGCTTGCAATCGACCTGAAACTAGCTGCTGACCGAGATGCCTTCCTCTGGAACACTGACAGATACTGGCAGAGCATCAACAACTAGGCCTAACAAGAATAAATCAGCATGATTAGACAAGCACAAATATTTGAGAGAACCAAGAATAAGAGCAAAATTGAATAAGATTCAGTAATAAAGTTCATCTCCTATATGAGGCCATTCCTTCAAGACTGAGAGAGACAGCTGTTTTGTCTATTACTTAGAAACAGAGTCAAGCAAAAGAAAGAAACAGAGGAATATGTTCAAAATGAAAAAATGAGCTAAAATCTGAGGAAAAAAACTTAATGAAATAAAGATAATTTACTTGATAAAGAGTTCAAATTAATGGTCATAAAAATGCATTAATACAGTGAGAACTTCAACAGAGACAGAAATATAAAAAAGCACCAAACAGAAGTCACAGAGTTGAAGAACACAATAAATGAACAGAAAAATATAATAAAGAGGCTCAAAAGCAGTCTAGAGATGAAGCAGAAGAAAGGATCAATGATCTGGAAGATAGGGCAGAATTCAACCAGAGCAGCCAAAAGAAAAAAGAATGGAAAAAAAAAAGTGAAGACAGCTTAAGGACCCATGCAATGACATCAAGCAGAGTAACTCACATTTTAGGAGTTCCAGAAGAAGAAAGGGGCAGAAAATTTATAAAAGAAATAATGGCCAAAACCTTCCCAAACCTGGAGAAGGAAAAAGACATGGAGATCAAGGAAGTCCAGAGAGTTCCAAAATAGAAGAACCCAAAAAGATTCACACCAAGACACATTATAATTAAAATGACAAAAGTTAAGGATAAAGCAAGAATCTTCAAAGCAGCAAGAGAGAATCAATTTGTTACATACAAGGGAATCCCAAGAAGATTATCAGCATATTTACTGGCAGAAACTCTGTAGGCCAAGAGAGAGTGGCATGATATATTCAAAGGGCTAAAAGGAAAAAACTTCTTACCAAGAATACTCTGCCTGGCAAGGTTATCACTGAGAATTGAAAGACAGATAAAGAGTTTTCCAGAGGGGAGGAGTCAAGATGGCGGAGAAGTAGCAGGCTGAGAGGACATCAGGTAGCAGGAGATCAGCTAGATAGCTTATCAAAACATTCCGAACACCTACAAATCCAACAGGAAATCAAAGAGAAGAAGAGCAACAATTCTAGAAACAGAAAATCGACCACTTTCTGAAAGGTAGGAACAGTGGAGAAGTGAATCCAAAGCGACAGGAAGATAGACCGCGGGGGGAGGGGCCGGCTCTCGGCAAGTGGCAGAGCAACCGAGAGCAAAATCAGGACTTTTAAAAGTCTGCTCCACTGAGGGACATGGCTCCAGAGACTAAGCCGGGGTGAAGCCCATGCAGGGACAGCGTGGCCTCAGGTCCCGCGGGGTCACGGAAGGATCCCGGACGTCTGGGTGTCGCAGAGCTTGCAGATACTAGAGCAGGGAAGCCGGCTACAGAGACAGAGCCGAGGAGTGAGCTCTCAGCTCGCGGTTACCTTGAACTGTAATCCGTGGCACAGGCCAGTGCTCTGTGAGTGGGGTCCCCACAGGATCCAGGGAGACCCCGACCTGGAAGAGCTAAGGGATCTGTGGGGTTTGGAGACTCCAGGCGGAGCTGTGTGCCAGAGACAGAAATGCTTGGTCACAGGCTGGGTGAGCTCTGAGCACAGCCGGAGGCCAGGGAGATGGGAGTGATTGAGCGCTTTTCTCTGAGGGCGCACTGAAGAGTGGGGCCCTGAGCTCTCTGCTCCTCCAGGCTGGAGATTGGGAGGCTGCCATTTTCATTACCATCCTCCAGAACTCTACGGAAAGCGTTCAGGGAACAAAAGCTCCTGAAACTGAACCCGAGCAGATTACTTAGCCTGGCCCCTGGTAAGGGCGGTGCAATTCTACCTGGGGCCAAGACACTTGAGAATCACTACAACAGGCCCCTGCCCCAGAAGATCAACAAGAAATCCGGCCAAGACCAAGTTCACTTTCCAAGGAGAACAGCGGAATCCCAAAGAAGGAGAAAGCAAAGCATGGAATTCATGGCTTTTTCCCCATGAATCTTTAGTCTTGCAAAATTAATTATTAAAAAAAAATTTTTTCTTCTAATTTTTTTAACTTTTACCCTTTCCTCTTTTAACGTTTTTTAACTAGTTTATCTTAATACCTTCCGTTAAAAAAAATATTTCTTGAACCTTCATTATTATAGTCATATTTTATCCTTCATTGTATCTAACTTATTTTTTGTATACATATAGGGTTTTTTCTTCTTAAAAATTTGGGGTACAACTTCTTCTAATAGATCAAAATACACCCTAAATCTGGTACCAGGCTTGAACTAGTCTCTAGCCCAAGCAAATTCTCTCCACTTTCTTTTTCTTTATCCTCCCAACCAACTTACCTTATCAACTCCTTTGTAAGAAATTTAAAAAATTTTTTTTTTCATCTTTATAGTCATATTCCATCCCTTCATTGTGTTTACCCTTATATATGTTTTTCATTCTTTAAAATTTTGGGAAGTAGTTTCTTCTAAAAGACCAAAATACTCCCAAAATTAAGTGGGTAACCTGTTCTAGTCACTAGCCTAATATATATATATTTTTTTCTTTGTTTTATTTTAAAAAAAATTTTTTCTGAACTTTTTACCCCCCTCCTCCCCCCATTTGGAGTCTCTTCTGATTTGGTTAAAATACATTTTCCTGGGATCCTTGCCACCCTTTTAGCATTTCATTTGCTCCTTCATATATTCTTATCTGGACAAAATGACAAGGTGAAAAAACTCACCACAAAAAAAAGAACAAGAGGCAGTATTGAAGGCTAGGGACCTAATCAATACAGTCATTGGTAATATGTCAGATCTAGAGTTCAGAATGATGATTCGCAATGTTCTAGCCAGGCTTGAAAAAGGCATGGAAGATATCAGAGAAACCCTCTCTGGAGAAATAAAAGCCCTTTCTGGAAAAATAAAAGAACTAAAATCTAACCAAGTTGAAATTAAAAAAACTATTAATGAGGTACAATAAAAAATGGAGGCTCTTACTGCTAGGATAAATGAGGCAGAAGAAAGAATTAGTGATACAGAAGACCAAATGACAGACAATAAAGAAGCTGAGTGAAAGAGAGACAAACAACTACTGAATCAGGAGGGGAGAATTCGAGATAGGTGATACCATAAGACGAAACAACATTAGAATAATTGGGATTCCAGAAGAAGAAGAAAGTGAGAGGGGAGCAGAAGGTATACTGGAGAGAATTATTGTAGAGAATTTCCCTAAAAGCATGAAAATCCAGGAGGTGCAGAGAACCCCCCTCAAAATCAATAAGAATAGGTCCACACCCTGTCATCTAATAGTAAAATTTACAAGTCTTAGCGACAAAGAGAAAATCCTGAAAGCAGCCCGGGACAAGAAGTCTGTAACATACAATGGTAAAAATATTAGATTGGCAGCGGACTTATCCACAGAGACCTGGCAGGCCAGAAAGAACTGGCATGATATATTCAGAGCACTAAACGAAAAAAACATGCAGCCAAGAATATCCAGCTAGGCTACCACTGAAAATAGAAGGAGAGATAAAAAGCTTCCAGGACAAACAAAAACTGAAAGAATTTGCAAACACCAAACCAGCTCTACAGGAAATATTTAAAAGTGGTCCTCTAAGCAAAGAGAGGCCCTAAAAGTAGCAGATCAAAAGGAACAGAGACAATATACAGTAACAGTCACCTTACAGGCAATACAATGGCACTAAATTCATCTCTCTCAATAGTTACCCTGAATGTAAATGGGCTAAATGCCCCAATCAAAAGACACAGGGTTTGAGAATGGATAAAAAAACAAAACCCATCAATATTCTGCCTACAAGAAACTCATTTTAGACCCAAAGACACCTCCAGATTTAAAGTGAGGGGGTGGAAAACAATTTACCGTGCTAATGGACATCAGAAGAAAGCAGGAGTGGCAATCCTTATATCAGATCAATTAGATTTTAAGCCAAAGACTATAATAAGAGATGAGGAAGGACACTATATCATACTCAAAGCATCTGTCCAACAAGAAGATCTAATAATTTTAAATATCTATGCCCCTAACATGGGAGCAGCCAATTATATAAACCAATTAATAACAAAATCAAAGAAGCACATCGACAATAATATAATAACAGTAGAGGACTTTAACACTCCCCTCCCTGAAATGGACAGATCATCCAAACAAAAGATCAACAAGGAAATAAAGGCCTTAAATGACACACTGGATGAGATGGACATCACAGATATATTCAGAACACTCCATCCCAAAGCAACAGAATACACATTCTTCTCTAGTGCAATGGAATATTCTCCAGAATAGATCACACACTGGGTCATAAATCAGGTCTCAACTGGTATCAAAAGACTGGGATCATTCCCTGCATATTTTCAGACCACAATGCTCTGAAGCTAGAACTCAATCACGAGACGAAATTTGGAAAGAACCCAAATACATGGAAACTAAACAGCATCCTTCTAAAGAATGAATGGGTCAACCAGGAAATTAAAGAAGAATTGAAAAAATTCATGGAAACAAATGATAATGAAAACACAATGGTTCAAAATCTGTGGGACACAGCAAAGGCAGTTCTGAGAAAATATATGGCAATACAAGCCTTTCTCAAGAAACAAGAAAGGTCTCAAATACACAACCTAACCCTATACCTAAAGGAGCTGGATAAAGAACAACAAAGAAAGCCTAAACCCAGCAGGAGAAGAGAAATCATAAAGATCAGAGCAGAAATCAATGAAATAGAAACCAAAAGAACAGTAGAACAAATCAATGAAACTAGGAGCTGGTTCTCTGAACAAATTAATAAGATTGATAAACCCCTGGCCAGACTTATCAAAAAGAAAAGAGAAAGGACCCAAATAAAATCATGAATGAAGGAGGAGAGATCACAACCAACACCAAAGAAATACAAACAATTATAAGAACATACTATGAGCAACTCTACGCCAACAAATTTGACAATCTGGAAGAAATGGATACATTCCTAGAGACATATAAACTGCCAAAACTGAACCAGGAAGAAATAGAAAACCTGACCAGAACCATAACCAGTAAGGAGATTGAAACAGTCATCAAAAATCTCCAAACAAACAAAAGCCCAGGGCCAGACAGCTTCCCAGGGGAATTCTACCAAACATTTAAAGGAGAATTAATTCCTATTCTCCTGAAACTGTTCCAAAAAATAGAAATGGAAGAAAAACTTCCAAACTCATTTTAAGAGGCCAGCATCACCTTGATCCCAAAACCAGACAAGAATCCCATCAAAAAAGAAAATTACAGACCAATATCCTTGATGAACACAGATGCAAAAATTCTCACCAAAATACTAGCCAATAGGATCCAACAGTACATTAAAAGGATTCTTCACCACGACTAAGTGGGATTTATTCCAGGGCTACAAGGTTGGTTCAACATCTGCAAATCAATCAGTGTGATACAATACGTTAATAAAAGAAAAAACAAGAACTATATGATACTCTCAACAGATGCTGAAAAAGCATTTGACAAAGTACAGCATCCTTTCCTGATCAAAACTCTTCAAAGTGTAGGGATAGAGGGCACATACCTCAATATTATCAAAGCCATCTATGAAAAACCCACTGCAAATATCATTCTCAATGGAGAAAAACTGAAAGCTTTTCCTCTAAGGTCAGGAACACGGCAGGGATGTCCATTATCACCACTGCTATTCAACACAGTACTAGAAGTCCCAGCCTCAGCAATCAGACAACAGAAAGAAATGAAAGGCATCCAAACTGGCAAAGAAGTCAAACTATCACCCTTTGCAGATGATATGATACTATATGTGGAAAACCCAAAAGACTCCACTCCAAATCTGCTAGAACTTGTATAGGAATTCAGTAAAGTGTCAGGATATAAAATCAATGCACAGAAATCAGTTGCATTTCTTTACACCAACAACAAGACAGAAGAAAGAGAAATTAAGGAGTCAAGCCCATTTACAATTGCACCCAAAACCATTAAGACACCTAGGAATAAACCTAACCAAAGAGGCAAAGAATCTATACTCAGAAAACTATAAAGTACTTATGAAAGAAATTGAAGAAGACACAAAGAAATGGAAAAATTTTCCATGCTCATGGATTGGAAGAACAAATACTGTGAAAATGTCTATGCTACCTAAAGCTAGCTACATATTTAATGCAATCCCTATCAAAATCCCATCCATTTTTTTCAAAGAAATGGAACAAATAATCCTAAAATTTATATGGAACCAGAAAAGACCTCGAATAGCCAAAGGAATATTGAAAAAGAAAGCCACAGTTGGTGGCATCACAATTCCGGACTTCAAGCTCTATTACAAAGCTGTCATCATCAAGACAGTATGGTACTGGCACAAAAACAGACACATAGATCAATGGAACAGAAAAGAGAGCCCAGAAACAGACCCTCAACTCTATGGTCAACTAATCTTCGACAAAGGAGGAAAGTATGTCCAATGGAAAAAAAAAACAGGCTCTTCAACAAATGGTGTTGGGAAAACTGGACAGCCACATGCAGAAAAATGAAATTGGACCACTTCCTTACACCACACACGAAAACAGACTCAAAATGGATGAAGGACCTCAATGTGAGAAAGGAATCCACCAAAATCCTTGAGGAGAACACAAGCAGCAACCTCTTCCACCTCAGCCACAGCAACTTCTTCCTAGGAACAACGCCAAAGGCAAGGGAAGCAAAGGCAAAAATGAACTATTGGGACTTCATCAAAATCAAAAACTTGCACAGCAAAGGAAACAGTTAACAAAACCAAAAGACAACGGACAGAATGGGAGAAGATATTTGCAAATGACGTATCAGATAAAAGGCTAGTATCCAAAATCTATAAAGAGCTTAGCAAACTCAACACCCAAAGAACAAATAATCCAATCAAGAAATGGGCAGAGGACATGAACAGACATTTCTGCAAAGAAGACATCCAGATGGCCAAATGACACATGAAAAAGTGCTCCACATCACTCGGCATCAGGGAAATACAAATCAAAACCACAATGAGATACCACCTCACACCAGTCAGAATGGCTAAAATGAGCAAGTCAGGAAATGACAGATGCTGGCAAGGATGCGGAGAAAGGGGAACTCTCCTACACTGTTGGTGGGAATGCAAGCTGGTGCAACCACTCTGGAAAACAGCATGGAGGTTCCTCAAAATTTGAAAACAGAGCTACCTTACGGCCCAGCAATTGCACTACTGGGTATTTATCCTAAAGATATGAATGTAGTGATCCGAAGGGGAATGTGCACCTGAAAGTTTATAGCAGCAATGTTCACAGTAGCCAAACTATGGAAGGAACCTAGATGTCCATCAACAGATGAATGGATAAAGAAGATGTGGTGTGTATACACACACACACACACACACACACACACACACACACAATGGAATACTATACAGCCGTCAAAAGAAATGAAATCTTGCCATTTGCGACGATGTGGATGGAACTAGAGGGTATTATGCTTAGCGAAATAAGTCAATTGGAGAAAGAAAACTATCATATTATCTCCCTGACATGAGGAAGGGGGAATGCAATGGGGGAGGGGGTTTAGGGGGGTAGGAAAAGAATAAATGAAACAAGATGGGTCGGGAGGGAAACAAACCAAAAGAGACTCTTCATCTCACAAAACAAACTGAGGGTGGCCGGGGGGAGGAGTGTAGGGAGAGGGTGGTGGGGTTATGGCCATTGGGGAGGGTATGTGCTATAGTGAGTGCTGTGAAGTGTGTAAACCTGGCGTTTCACAGACCTGTACCCCTGGGGCTAATAATACATTATATGTTTATTAAAAATTAAAAAAAAAAAAAAGAGTTTTCCAGACAAGCAAAAGCTAAAAGGAATTCATCACCACTAATCTGGATTTACAAGGCCTTCTTTAAGCTGAAAAGCAAAGGCACTACAAGAGAATATACGAAAGTAAAAATCTCACTGGTAAAGGTAAATATATAGTAAAGGTAGTGGATTAATCACTTGTAAAACTAACATGAAGGTTAAAAGACAAAACCAGTAAAAATAACCAGAACAATTAATTAGAGTACACAAAATAAAAGGATGTAAAATGTGACATCAAAACATAAATGGGGTAGAGTAAAAATGAAAACACAGAATATATTCAAACCTAATTTGATGGCAACTTAAAATAGACCGTTATATACATAGGCTGTTCTATTTGAGTTACATGGTAACCATAAGCAAAAAAGCTGGTACATACACAAAAAATAATGAGAAAAAAATCTAAGCACCACACTAAAGAATCACAAGGAAAGAAAGCTGAAGAAAGGAACCGAGGAACTACAAAATAGCCAGAAAACATGAACAAAATGGTGCTGAGTACATAACTATTGATAATTACTCTAAAATATAAATGAACTAAATCCTCAAGTCAAAAGATACTGCGTGGCTGAATGGGTAAAAATACAAAGCCCAACTAATATGTGGTCTACAAGAGACTTACTCTAGATGGAAGGACACACAGAGACAAAGTAAAGGGATGGAAAAAGAGTTTCATACAACTGGAAACCAAAAGAAAGGTGGGATTCGCTATACTTTATCAAACAAATATACTTTAAAACAAAGACTGTAATAAAAAACAAGATGGGCATTATATAATGATAAAGGAGTCATTCCAACAAGAAAATATAAGACTTACAAACAATTATGCATACAATATAGGTGCACCTAATATATAAAGCAAAGAGTAACAGATCTAAAAGGGAGAAACTGACAGCAAAAGAATAGTAGGGGAATTTAATATCACAATTACATTGATAACTGGATCCTTCAGACAGAAAATCAATAAGGAAACATTGGCTCTAAATGAAACATCAGACCAGATGGGCTTTCTCTCCTTCTCCTTATCCCTTCCCCCTTTCTCTGCTCCCTCTACACATACACACACATAGACATTCCATCCCAAAGCAGCAGAATACACATTCTTCTCAAGTACACCTGGAACATTCTATAGGATACATCATGTTAGACCACAGAACAAGTCTCAATAAATTTGAAAATACTGAAATCATAGCAAGTATCTTTTCTGAACATAATGGTTATGAAACTAGAAATCAATTACCAGAAGAAAACTGGGAAAATCACAAATATGTGGCGATTAAACAACGAGCTACTGAATAACCAAGGGGGTCAACAAAGAAATCAAATGGGAAATTTAAAACAAAACAAAACAAAAAACCTTGAAACAATTGAAATGGCACTACAACATACCAAAATCTATGTGTGAAAATACTAAAGAAAAAAAAGAAAAAGAAAAAAGAACCACCTTTCTTAGAATGGAGTTGGAAGGCTAATAAGTAGCATGGGGAGCTCTCATCTCCACCCATTCAATGTCAACTCATACCCAACAGGAAGAGATAGAGCTTGCATAGGTGTATTACTTTACTATACCAGCAGGAGGAAGAAAATATTTCACCCTCCCCCGCCCCAGCAACACACCCAGCCAATAAGAGGCTGTCACAATTCAATCAATGAAAAGCCACTATACTTCAAACCCCCAATTTACTCCAGTGAATTTTTTTTTTTGTTCACAACAGCCCTCCTGACTTCCCCTTTCATTTATAAAAGAGAATCCCTCTTCCTTGTTCTACAGACCTGCCCATGATTTTATTTGTAGCTTCCAAGTCTTCGTTTGCAATTCTTACTATCCCTAAACAACCATTTTTGCTGTTAAAATAAGTGGTAGTTTTATTTTTCCGGATAACATAATAGGTTCAGCAAAAGCAGTTCAAAGCAGAAAGCTCATAGCAATACAGGCCTAACTTAAGGAACAAAAAAATCTTGAATAAATAATCTAACTTTATACCTTAACTAGAAAAGGAAGAACAATCAAAGCCCAAACCAGTAGAAGAAAGGAAGTAATAAAGATTTGAACTAAATAAATGAAAGAGAGTGAAAGACAATAAAGATCAATGGAACCGAGGGCTGATTCTTGCAAAGATAATAATGACAACCTTTTAGCTAGACTCTTTAAGAAAAAAGAGGGCTCAAATGAATAAAATCAGAAATGAAAAAGAAGTTTAAAAGGACACCACATAAATGCAAAGGATCATAAGAGACTATTCTGCAAAATTACACACCAACAAACTAAACAACCTAGAAGAAATGGCTAAGTTCCTAGAAACATACAATATTCCAAGACTGAGTCTAGAAGAAATAAAAAATGTTAATAATCAATTACTAGTAAAAGGATTGACTCAGTAATCAAAAATCTCCCAACAAACAAAAGTTCAAGACCAAATGGCTTCAGTGGTAAATTCTACCAAACATTCAAAGATTTACTACTACCCTCTTCAAAGTCTTCCCAAAAATAAAAAGGATGGAATGTTTCCAAATTCATTTTGTGAGAGCAGGATTACTCTTAATACCTAAACCAGACAAAGACACCATGAGAAAGAAAAGAAAATTACAGGCCATTATCTGTGGTGAATATAGATGTGAAAATACTCCAAATATTAGCATAATGAATTCAAGAATACATTAAAAGGATCATACACCATAATCAAGTAACATTTATTCCAGAAATGCAAGGACAGGTCAATATCCCTAACTCCATTAACATGATACACCACATTAATAAAATGAAGGATTAAAACCGTATGATCAACAGATGCAGAAAAATCATTTGACAAAATTCAATTAGATTCAATAGATTGAATCAATTAGATTCAGTAGATTCTATTGAATTCAATCAATTCTATAAATTCTATAGATTTATGATAAAAACTTCAACAAAGTAGGTATAGAGGGAATGTACTTCAACATAATACAGGCCACATATGACAAGCCCAGAGCTAATCTCATACTCGATGGTGAAAATCTGAAGGCCTTTCCCCGAAGATCTATAGAAGACCATTCTTGCCACCTTTATTCAACATAGTACTGAAAGTCCTAGCCAGAAAAATTAAACACAAAAAGAAATAAAAGACATCCAAATTGGAAAGAAAGTAGTAAAACTCCATTTGCAGATGACATAATTCTATAAATAGAAAATGCCACCAAAAAAACTATTAGAATAAACAAATCTGGTAAAGTCAGAGTATAAAATCAATATGCAAAAATCTGTTGTGTTTTTATATACTAACAACAAACTATCAGAAAGATAATTTAAGAAAACAATCATATTTACAACTACATCAAAAAAAAAAACCTAGAGATAAATTTAACCAAGGAGGTGAAAGACCTGTACACTAAAAACTATAAGACACTGATGAAAGAAACTGAAGAAGAACTGACACAACTAATGGGAAGATATTCAATGCTCAAGGACTGGAAGAGTTAATATTGTTAAAATGCCCATACTATCCAAAGCAATCTACAGGGTCAATGCAATCTCCATCAAAATTCCAAGGGCATTCTTCACAGAAATAGAACACGTAATCCTAAAATTTGTATGGAACCACAAAAGATCCTAAGTAGCCAAAGCAATCTTATAAAAGAACAAAGCTGGAGGTATCATGCACCCTGATTTCAAACTCCATTACAAGATTATAATCATTATAACAATATGGTATTGGCATAAAAACAGACACATAGATCATAGAAAAACATTACATAATTATAAAAAGGTTATTCTGCAAAGACTCGACATAGCCATCCTAAATCTAAATGAGCATATACCCAACAACAAAGGTACGAAGTGTGTGAAGCAAAAACGGACAAAACTGTAAGGACAAGCTGACAAATCCAAATTATACTAGGAGACGTCAACAACCCTCTCTCTACCAATGACAGAACCACAAAGAAAATCAGGAAAGATAAGCAAAAATTCAACACCACCAGTAATTAGGATTTAATAAATTTATTTATAGAACACTCTACCCAACAATAGAATACACACCCTTTCAAGTGCCCAGAAAACATATACAAAAATAGACTATATATATTTTGGTTGTAAGATAAACCTTAACAAATTTAAAAGAAGTGTAATCAAACCTAGTGTGTTCTCTGACCACGATGGAATCAAAGTGGAAATTAACAACAGAAAGATAGCAGGAAAAACCTCCAAACACTTGGAAACAAAATAATACACTTCTAAATAATCCAAGGATGAAAGGGGCAATCGTGAAAAAATCCACTGAAATAAAGGAAAATAAAAATACAACATATCAAAATATGTTAGAAACAGCTAAAACAGTGCTGACAGGGAAATTTACAGCACTAATACATACTTAAGAGGAAAAAAATCTCAAATTAATAATCTTATTAAGCGCCCACCTCTAAAGGGGAAAAAAACAGCAAAATAGCCCAAAGTAAGCAGAAGGAAAGAAAACAAAGATAAAGCAGAAAGCAATAAAACTGAAAACAGAAAAAGAAATCAATGAAACAGAGAGCTGGTTCTGTGAAATAATCAGTAAAATTGACAAATACTAGTAAGACTAACAAACAAACAAAAAGAATTTCTCAATTAATTTTATGAAGCTTGTATTACCCTCATTACAAAACCAGTTTATCTGGATAACAAAAACTAAAGACGGTACAAAAAAAGAAAACCACAGACCAATAAACCTCATGAATATATAAATAAATAAAATAATTAAAATAAAATATTAAATAAAAAAAAATTAACAAATAAAATTCAGCAAAAGACAACAAGTGTTTAAACCATGACTAACAGATTATTATTGCAGGGATTCAAGCCCGGTTCAATATTTGAAAATCAATCAGGGTGATCATCCATATTAACAGGTTAAAGAAGAAAAATGACCTGATAACATCAATTAATGCAGAAAAAACATCTAACAAAATCAACATCCATTCATGATTCATGATAAAAACTCAGGAAAAAAAGTGGGGGAAATAGAGGCAAACTTGCTCAACTTGAAAAAGAGCAGCTACAAAAAACTTACGGTAAGTAATACTATATATATATATATATATATATATATATATATATATATATATATGAAATAAATTGTGGAAGTCTGAATGTTTTTTTCCTAATACTGGGAACAAAGCAGGATGTCTGCTTTTACTATTCTTACTCTACACAGTGCTAGAAGTTCTAGCCAATGTATTAAGGCAATGAAAGGAAATAAAGGCATAGAGGATAGAAAAGAAATAAAACTGTCCCAATTTTCAGTGTTGTCTCAAATTATCTACAAAGAAACTCTTAAAGTAGTAAGTTGAGTTCAGTGAGATCACAGGATACAAGACAACAATACAAAAGTCAACCGTATTTTTACATAATAGCAATGAATATGTGAATACTGAATTCAAAAACACAGTGTTATTGGGGCTCCTGGGTGGCTCAAGTAGTTAAGCGTCTGACTCTTGATCTCAAGTTCATTAGTTCAAGCCCCACACAGAGCTCCACCCTGGGTATGGAGCTGATATAAAAAAAAATTACAGTATCATTTACAATCACTCAAAACAAAAGTGACACACAATGTGTAAATCTAATAAAAGTGACCAGACTTGTACACTGAAAACTACAAATACTGATGAAAGAAATTAATGATAAGTTAAATAGAGAGCCATACCATGTTTCAAAGACTGGAAGATTCAACCAACATCTTTATTACCAACAGTAATGGTATATAGCTCTCTATAGTAAAGATGTCAATTTTCACCAAATCAATTTACATAGTTAACACAATTAAAATCCAATCAAAATCCCAAGACATTTGTAGGTTACTATAAAATTTGGAAAGACACGGGTGCCTGGGTGGCTCAGCCGTTAAGCATCTGCCTTTGGCTCAGGTCATGATCCTAGAGTCCTGAGATCGAGCCCCGCGCATCAGACTCCCTGGCTCTGCAGGAAGCTGCTTCTCCTTCTCCCACTCCCCTTGCTTGTTTCTCTCTCTCGCTATCTCTCTCTCTGTCAAATAAATAAAATTAATAACAAAATAAAATTTAGAAGGACAAGGAAACTAGAAAAACTAAGACAATTTTGAAAAAAAAATGGATAAGATCAAGTCTATCTGATTTCAAAACATGTATGTAGCTACATTAATCAAGACTGTGTGGTATTTGTGGTGGACAAACACATAAATCAATGAAACTGAACAACTTTATACAATGCCTAACCAATTTACAACAAATCTGTAAAAGCAATTCAATAGAGGAAAGACAGTCTTCTCAACAAATAGTGGTGGAACAAGTGGATATCTACAGAAAAAAGAAAAAGAAAGAACCTCAACCTATGTCCCACATCTTACACAAAAAGTAACTCAAAATAAATCATGGACTTATTTAAAAAAAAAAAAAGAAAGAAAGAAAGAAAAGGAAATCTTCAGAACCTGGGACTAGGCAAAGACATCTTAGATTTGTAACAAAAAGTATGACACATGAAGAAAGTGTTAGTTAATAAAATGGACTTCTCCAAAATTAAAAATTTTTGCTCCACAGGAAAGACCCTAGTAAGAGGATGAAAACTGAAAAGACAAGCACCAACTGGGAGAAAATGTTTGCAAAGACATATCTGACAAAGGATTAGTATACTAGATTACGTAAAGGACTCTCAAAATTCAATGGTAAAACAAAAAACAAAAAAAGCCCAAAACAATTAAAACATGGGCAAAAGCCACGAAGAGATATTTCACCAAGAAGAATATATAGATGGCAAATAAGCACATGAAAAGATGTTCAGTATCATTAGCCATTAGGAAAATATACATTAAAACCACTGACATAACATAACACACTCATGAAAGTGGCTAAAATAAAAAACAGTGACACCACCAAATGCTGATGAGGATATAGAGAAACAGGATCATTCATCCATTGTTGACGGGAATACAATATGGTACAGCCACCCTGGACAGCAGTTTATTAAAAAGCTACACATGAGGGCACCTGGGTGGCTCAGCTGGTTAAGCGACTGCCTTCAGCTCAGGTCATGATCCCGGAGTCCTGAGACTGAGTCCTGCATTGCGCACCCTGTTCCATGGGGAGTCTGCTTCTCCCTCTGACCTTCTCCCCTCTCATGCTCTCTCTCACTCTCTCTAAGTAAATAAATAAAATCTCAAAAAACGAAAAAAAAAAGTTACACATGAATTTTTAATAGGAGCTTTATATGTAATAGCCAAAAACTACAAAAACCCCAATATCCTTCAACAGGTGAGTGGCTAAACAATTTTTCATCTGTATCATGGAACAGCACTCAGCAACAAAAAGGAACAACTACTGATATATACAACAACAATTTTCTGGATGAATCTCCAAAAAAATTGTGCTAAGTTTTAAAAAACCAATGCCAAAAGTTTACGTACTTATAATTCCATTTATAAAAAATTTTTGAAATGATAAAATATTAGAAATGGAGTACAGATTAGTAGTAGCTGTGAATTTAGGAAGCAGATGGGGGTGGGAGGGAAGTGGGTGTGGCAAAAGCAACTGAGGGATCTTTGTGATGACGGAACTGTTCTGTATCTTGACTGTATTAATGTTAATATCCTAGTTAGTGATATAATACTACCATTACCATTGCAGGAAATTGGGTAAAGAGCACAGGAGACCTCTGTGTTATTTCTTACTACCACATGAATCTATAATCACCACAAAATTAAAAAGTTTAATGAAGAAAAAAATGGAAATTTCTGAACACAAGTTAATCTAAAGAATTCAAATCCCAAAGAAATAAGCCTTTTCTTAAGAAGGCAGACACTTATATAAATGAAGCAAGTTTAGGCAAGAGGAGGCAAAGGACTGGGCCTGATCTGGGTTAAGAATCTCTGCTGGGGTAAGGAGTGGATTTTTATTATTATTATTTTTTAATGTAATCTCTATGCCCAACCCGGGGCTCAAACTCAACTCCGAAATCAAGAGTCACATCCTCTACTGACTAAGCCAGCTAGGTATCCTAAGGAGTGGAGTTTTTAGTGACAGGTGGGTTGGCGTGACAAGTTAGAACCTGGAAGAGACTAAAATGGAGAGTTCGTTATCCCCACACCCTGGATCACGCTCCTGGAACATTTACTAATGGTAACTGCAGTGGAGGAGGCTGGGACTTGGGATAGAAGGGCAGTCAAACATTTCTATAGTCTCAAAGTTCTTAGAACCTAAAATCCTGCTGGTTGAAAGAATTTACGAAAGACATAGAACTGATCTCACTCTTAATATATTTGAAAATAGCAGTAAGCAAAAAGTAACTAACGTAGCAACCTAGCCCTATACAAATTCAACTCCTAACTTTTTAGTTTCATTCTAGCTTCTGGAAAGTGAAAGAACAAGGGTTTAACCTCAATTTTTTTTTACACACTATTTAAAGCACACAACAAAAACTTCAAGATACGAGAATAATCAGTAGAACACAAATAAGAGAGAATTATTAAAAGCAGACCCCCCAGGAGAACCGCAGGTGACAAAGACATTAGAACTAGCACAAGACAAAAATGGCCATTTTAAATATATAAAGTAACAGCATTAAGAGATATTGTGTTGTTGTGAAGGATATACAAAGTGGATACAATAATGAATTTAAAAAGAAAAATGGATTTCCTAAAAAAGAGCAAATAGTCTCAAAGTGAAAAGTACAATAAATGAAATTAAGGAAAACTTGTGACCTATCAAAACAAAGTAATTTTAAAATTCTGCAGAACTATAATCAATGATATAAAAGAATTTTCAAAATATATTAGATACAAATGATCCCATTGTTCCGTTAGGTCCCCCACCCTTCTCCAGTCCCTCAACCATGCATAGCAAATACTACTAATTTACAACAGCAGAAAAATTATCTTTATCTATAAAATTTATTTTTAGTTTGTTTATAAGCTATCAGTACAAACTCTGAATCACACAACCACAAGGAATCAATCTAGTACCTACTTAAAGCTCACCACATAAAATGAGAACTGAAAACTAAACTGAACTTTGTTCCAGGATCCAAGTTTTTTCTAAAAGCAAAAGTGACAATAACACATTTAATGGGATTTGGCATTAAGCAATAAATATACTTTAACAACTAAGTTATCAGAATGTTTTATATAATTATACTCCAATCTAATAATATATATACTTTAAGAAATTATCCTACTACAGGTTATCGAGCATTTTTACCTGGCAGTAAAACAATCAACAAACAGTAGAGGGCAGCATTTCTATTTACTACCAAAATTTAGCTTTTAAAAATCTAAAAAAAAAAAAAACCTGGTACCTATGTACGGGGTCTTTCTTTTAAAAGGTCTCTTTCAAAGCTACTGGCTAACATACTATTTTAATACAACCTAGCACAACTAAAAGTGCCCTGACATACAAATATGAACATTTAAATAAAAGTTGTTTCACCTAAAGAAGCCAAATTTTCTATTATAATTCCCAACCAATAAGCCAACAAGTCAACATTTCTCTGGTGATTGATTTCCTACCACTATATCAGCTACCTAGTTAAACAGTTGCTAAGTACCCACTGGAATCACAAATAAGTTTCTATTCCCACATATGAACAACCATTTCTCTTTATCCATATAAGAAGACCACACAGTAATCACTGAAAGAAGTATCATAGTTATTACATTCATGAACATTCGGCAACCAAAGATTCAGCAAGCTGTCTTCAATGACCGAGCATTAACCTAACTTTAATATCTAAGCAGCAAAAGAAGAGGTAGATAAAATATAAACAGGCAGAGGTAGAAGTGTCTTTAAATCCTACCCTTTTTCATTTTCTTTTTATTCCTACTTCCAGAATGCCCTAATGATAGAGCTGTACCTAAACCATCTACCACTCCTAATAAGAACCAGCACACTAGTCATAAAAGGCAAGGAACAAGAATTAGAAAAGAAAAATCAACAGTGTCAAACACAGAGAATGAGTCAGAGAAAGACTGCTCTGTCCAACTAGAAGGTTATATATTGTATTACTATTTAATACAAATTATAAAAAGATCTAACAATTAGTAAAGTTTTACTATATGGTAGTTATCATTTCACACACTTGACAGGTATGAGCTCAATTAATCTTTAACAACCCTGTAAAGTAGGTGCCATTATTTTCCCCATTTTAGAGATGAGGAAATTTAAACGCAGAAGAATTAAGTGCTTTGTCCAGGAATCAAGCATTGGGACTAGAACTCAAAGGTCTCTAGAGCCTGAGCTCTTAAATATTTTTCTTTATTCTCTCTGCCCAAACTAAGTGATATAACTTCAGTTGAGTGATTGCTACAGAATGAAGACTATAAAAAATTTTAAAACAAGAGTAACAAAATAGGAAAAACATTAAGTCTTAGTCCTCATTCACTTGAAAGCCCGATTGTAAAAGGGAAGGGTAGTACCTGAAACACAATCTCTATTATCCCAATTCAGTAGGTCCCAAATAAGGTGAACCCCAGATGAGCACTGACTGACTGGATATTAAAAACTAATGAAAAGGTGAAAGTCAAGAAACAAGACAATATATTCTGGAAAGTTCAAAGAAATTCAGTCATGAATAAGATTAGGACCTCTAATGAACACTTCCAGATGTAAATGAAGAACAATTTAATGAAAACATACTCAATATAAAATAGGGCATGTTAGCAGGGGAAAGTCTGAAGGTGATAAAAGTTAAGCTACTGTGGCAGCAATATTTATGAAAACACTGAAAATGCCCATATCTTTTTTTTTTTAAAGATTTTATGTATTTATTTGACAGAGAGAAATCACAAGTAGATGGAGAGGCAGGCAGAGAGAGAGAGGGAAGCAGGCTCCCTGCTGAGCAGAGAGCCCAATGCGGGACTCGATCCCAGGACCCTGAGATCATGACCTGAGCAGAAGGCAGCAGCTTAACCCACTGAGCCACCCAGGCGCCCCGCCCATATCTTTTATACTAGAAATTCCTTACATAAGAATCACGGTATGGTCAGAGAGATTAAGCACAAAGTACATCATGTTAAGAGAAAAAAAGTAGAAATAATTCAAATGCTTACTCATTTAATAAATTATAAAAGCATCCAAACAATGGAGTCAAATTTTTTTTAGTGGAGTCATTTTAAATGCTATTAGGCGATCACCCAATAATGTGTAAGGATTCTCAAAATATATTAAATACAAATGATCCCATTGTTCTGCCAAGTCCCCTATTTTTCTCCAATCCCTCAGCTATGGAAAAGACTGCCTGATGGCAGCATTCTTCCTTCAACCTGTTGGAATTCCCAATACAGAGAGACCTGTGGGCATCCAACACCAACCAGAGTTGGCACTAGAAATAAATCTATTTCATTTAGTCAAAGGCAGGTAACTTTAGTCAATGGGTGAAGTCATGGAGCAAAACACTAGGCAAAATTTATGAAACAGGTGAAATGTGCCCTTGATTAAATGAAATCAACTGTTAAGAAGTCTTAAACGATGAATTTAAAATCCTGCTCCTCAGGCTAGGGAATCAAAAATATTGTCTAGCCTCTTAGTGGGAGTTTTTACTCATAACTGGGAAAGGTTTATAAGGAATAAACTTAACCAGCTTTCCTGCCTCTCTCTTCTGGGCAGAAAACATTCCTTAAGGTGTACTATTTATGTAGAAGTTATTTCTAATACCATAACACTTTTTTTCTTGGCTAGATAAGTTGATTCTAAAGTTTATGTAGAAAAACAAACAGGAAAAAATCCTCCCCACCTCCTTTTTACGAAAAGCTCAAAAAAAGAAATCAATGAGAAAGAATATATCAGATGCTAAGTCATACTAAAAAGTTTCAATAAGTAAAACACCGTTCAGTTGGTTCATGAACACAGACCAATGGAACAGAACTGAATGTCTAGAAGTAGACAAAAATACTTAAGATAATTTATTTGTCAGAAAGTGGCATCTCAATTTAGTGGGGATAAATATGGACTTTTTAATAAGCAACACTGGAACAAATAGGTAACCACTGGAAAAACAGTTCCAAATAACACTATACATCAGGATAATCTTCAAACGGTCCAAAAATTTAAAAATGAAATTCTAGAGTGTAAGAGGGGGAAAGAGAAGGGGAAAGGAAAAAACATCTGCAACTCCTATTACAAAGACTGATCTCCTTGATATATAAAGAGCTCCTAAAAATTAAGAAAAAGACCAACAATCCAAAAGAAAAACTGTAATAAATCTTGCTTGAATAAGAGATGCAAATTAGAACTACATTTATACATTTCTCACCTAACAAATTTTCAAAAATCCAAAAATTTGAAAATACATTCCATCAACAAAGTTTCAGGGAAATAATCACTTTGATACACTGCTGGTGGGAATACAAAATAGCACAATTCTAATGGAGGAGAGTTTGGCAATAGCTACTGAAATTACCGATTCCCTTACACTCTAAAGCAGCAATCCTAATATCATACAGATATATCTGTACAAGTATAAAATGACACACATACAAAGTTGTTTACCAAAATGGTTTTTAACTGTAAAAGAATGAACTCTGGTGCCCAGCAAAAATACATTTATATATTCTGAATATTTTGGAATTTCTCATGCTACACAGTATTGGGCATAGATCCAACTTTCATCCTTCCGCAATTAGAACTAGTTGTTATATGCCATTCACTTAAAAGTTCATGTTTGGTTAAAAAAAAAAAGTATGATATATTCACCCAATAAAATACTGTATTTCTGTAAAAATGAATGAGGAAAAGCTCTGTGTGCTAAAATGAAGAACTTCAGGGTATTTTAAGTAAGTTAAACCGACGAGAGGCACAAGATTGTGAAAAACAAAGGACCTACTGCATAAAGGAGAAATAAAAACATCCAAGACAGGAAACACAAAAGCAGCTTCTTACGGAGAAAGAAATGAGACATAGTTATATAAACTCTTTAATGACAGTTTTGATACTTGAGTTTATTTTGAGTAATATGTGAGTTTATTGCCCCCTCAAAAAGAAAGGTTTAAAAAATTCAGGAGGAGTAAGTGAAGAGTTGGCTGGTACATGGGAATAGTTGTTATAGATCAGTAATCTAAGTCCTTGTAAATTAGTTAAAATTAAAATTAGGTTCCCCTGTCAAAATGGCCACATTTCATGTAGTGGTGGATTGGACAGATATTTAACATTTATGTCACTGCAAAAAGTTCTACTGGAGTGAAGTTGTTACTTAACGTTAATTTTCAGCCTAGAGACAGAAGTAAACCCTAAAAAATGAAAAAGGATCTGTCTCTCCCAAATTAGGTATAAAACACAAAGAAAAAACACTTTATATGTATATAATCAGTCAACAAATTAGTCAAATACTTAAGTAACTAGTAGTCAAATTTCAAGACATTATAAACTAAGAAAAAGGTGGAAAACACTGGGAGACAGGTCACATTCTGGATCCTTTTAAATCCATTATAATACAGAGAGATAAATTTTAGTGACAATTTCCAGGATCTCAACATATAACCATATTCAAAATAAGACTTAAAATCCATTATGAAGTAAAATGCTCTTCTTTAATCCATAAATTTGGAACATCTGTACCAAAGCTTCATACATTCAAAAATTATTTACTGAGTATCCACTCTAAGTAGGTACTCAGACACTTGCTTTGGCATCAGAAATACCTTGGGGAAAAAGACGTCTTACTTTTAAAGCTTACCATACAGTGAGAGAAATATACATTAAAAAAAGAATCACATAAATATATGATACAGTGTGTGTTATAAAGGAATAGTA
This sequence comes from Mustela erminea, assembly GCF_009829155.1. Classification (NCBI taxonomy): domain Eukaryota; kingdom Metazoa; phylum Chordata; class Mammalia; order Carnivora; family Mustelidae; genus Mustela; species Mustela erminea. The sequence goes on from NC_045614.1 coordinate 103,774,779, forward strand.
AAGTATACTTACAGAAGTAGAGGAACCTTACTTAATCTTGGGCTTTAAGGTAGGCTTCCTTGAGGAAGTCATATATAAGCTGGAATCTGAAGGGTTAATAAGATTTGGGGTAAGCACTTGCAAACAGAGGAAATTATTATGCATGAAGAGCTCAAAGAGGAAGGAAACACCTCACAGGAATTGGGGGGAAAGAAAAAAAGATCTGATAACAAAAATAATGAAAACCTGGTCTATACCTCCTGAAACAAATGTATTGGGAATCCTTAATTGGAAAAGACGCCCAAGACTCCATGTATCAACTTCAAATATCACCCCAACGGCAGTTAATATGGACTCCAAGTTTTGGAAAATGAGTTAAATAATAAAATAACAACAACTGGTACTGAGTATAAGAGAATCTCCCGAAATATAAAAGTTCCTTTTCTCCTTTCTAAACTTAATCAAGAACATACAGTATAATTTTCTTTTTCTTTTCAGGTCTTTCTCCTGCCCCCTAAACTTCTGCTAAATGATCCTAAAAGAAACAGAGACAAAGAACATCCTTTTTATACTTGATAAAGAAGCAGTATAACAAAAGATGGAAAAAAACAGAATTCTACTCCAAGAATTCTGGTACTAAAGTTATGGAACTCCCCTCTCTCAGAAGTGAATGGACAGCTGAGAAACCTCTATACTAAAGATTATGAATGTCCACAGCTATAGCTTATACATAGTGCTTTACCACTAACAAAAGAAAACATACCATATATAACAATACTACTAAATCATTCTTGTTGGACCTTGTATATTCCTTCAAATTAATTTTCCTACATGATAAAGAGTCTGATAAAGCCACACCTGTCTGCCTGGCTCACTGATAATATTAACTTTACCCCAACTGACATACATTTACAAAGAAGCTAGCTTCTTAGAACACAAAAATTTACAAACACAAAAATAAGTACCTTTTAGAAAGACATTATGTGAAAAGCACAACATATTGTATCCAAGCTGACTGAACTACACAGAAATCTATGTATATATATTAATGATAATCATAAATACTGCAATGATAGAAAGACTAACTACGATTTTTTTCCCCTGCAAAATATCTAAATTCAGAACAATATTTTTTAAAACTCAAAGAGAAAATACATTTTTATTTTCATTAAGAGGCAAAACAAACATTAGTGTTTAAAACATATTAATCAGAAAAAGAATGTAGAGCTAGCTATTTATGATCATCTTAAATTAGTAAATGACATTAATACTACTGTAAATAGAGGCCAAGATTTGGCAGTTCAGTAGCAGTGATGATTTAGTCATCACATCTCACAACCTAGTCATTTGCAAACGTTTTAAAATAAGAGTCTTCATTGTGAAGAACACACAGTTACGAGGGGAAAAAACCCAGAAAACTAATCATCATTGCTTTAGCTCAACCCACATGCCTGTTCTTAAGGGTATCCATGGTAGCAGTGATGCAACATGCCAACCTAGCTCACTGTGCCTACACAAGTGGGAGAAGGGGAGGCGGATGATGGAAAAAAAAATCTCACTTGGAAAGGTGTTTTAGTATTAACATGATAGAATTACATCAACTATATTGTCAGACTTTAAAAACACATATAAGAACCAATAAGCTCTCTGAAGATCAGAAAAAAGATCTAAGAGAGAAAACATGAAGCAATTTGGTTGAAAAGAAAATTAAGAATTTCCCTCTTCCTGCTGTAGTCATTAGTTAAACGTTCAAGGGTTTTATTTCTAATAATAGATGAAATTATTTAAATTTACTCTTTCAAAAGTAACTACAAATAATGTTTCAGGCTTCCTAATTTCAAACTTACATCTTTTCTCTTTGTTAACAGTTACATAATAAAAATGTATAAAAACTTCACAGTAGTGATCCCATACTTTAACAATAGTAGCTCTCTTGTTTAGAAAGGGTCAAAGGCAAACATTCTTTTATTAAGAAGGGTAAGAATGAGAGAAGAGCAAGCATTTCAAGTAGGCTGACTATAATACCAAAAATAAAAATCAAAATGAGTGAAGTGATAAAAGGTAAATCACTAGAAGAACTAACCACAGACAACCATGAAAAGAACTCCTGGAGAAAAAGAACCCAAAACCTGTTTTCCAAGTTTTTTGCCCTTTAAACATTGTTTAAGAATATTTAATAAAACATTTTACTTAGAGGTACAAGACATCCCCTTATAAACAGGATGGGACCAGATAATGGGCATGTTTGTATCTGATTAAAACTCCTGTTTGAACTGTAACTCTTTGAGCAACAGGCAAAGAAAACTAATTTTCACCAATTTTCTCACTTCTCCTTTTGTAAGAAATAATTCACTATACAGGAACAGTATATTCTCAGAATTTACATATTTACTTTTATTAGTCTAGCAATCACTGTCATCTTAAGTTACAGAAATAAGAACCAACAAAGTAAACTATTCCATAAAAGACCATGTAAAAATTGAAAATGTAAGCATCCTGAATCTTATACAATGACACATTGTCCAAAAACTGGTGCTCAGAAATAAAAGAAACCGAACTTGGGAGATTAAGCAGAGCATGTTGCACTTTGAGGACAATAAGTAAAACAGACTTAAAAACAAGTACTTCCTTAAGGGGTACTTCTACAAATTTAATCATTTAAAAATCCAAATCAACATCTTTCCAAAGGCAAAACAATCAGAACTTAACTATTTTTTAATTCTTGAAAAAAATTAACTTTTTACAATTGATAGAACAGTCCAGAAACCATTCTCAAAATGAGTTATATGTATATATATATGTGTGTGTGTATATATATATATACATATATATATATATGTATATATATATATATTTTTTTTTTGACAGAGATCACAAGTGGGCAGAGAGGCAGGCAGGGGAGGGGGGAGCAGGCCCCCCGCTGAGCAGAGAGCCTGATGCGGGGCTCCATCCCAGGATCCTGAGACCATGACCCAAGCGGAAGGCAGAGGCTTTAACCCACTGAGCCACCCAGGCGCCCCAAAATGAGTTATACTTTAAGCCATTATCACATGTTGGGGCAAAAAATAAAACAGAGGGGGAGAACTTTCATAATATATTTATAAGATTTAAATATAATCAAGGCCTTATAAACCTTTGCTATGGGAAAAGAGCTTCCTATAGATCTCAGAGGGAAAAAAAATCCACTCAATACACTATTTTTAGCCATTTAAAACACATTTCAAAATATTACCTTCGCTAAAGAATACAAACTAAGCATCACATGGATTCAACTATCTATTTTTAAATATATAACAATGTTACACTTTGTTTTCAAAATACATTATGAACAAAAAGGCCTCTCACATTCTGTCACTAACAATGAAATGGAGAAAGCATACTATATCTTACCTTTGTGGTTACAATGCACAGGCAATCCATTACTTTACCATTACAATATTTTACACGTAAAGCAGATTACTCCAAACTATTTTAAGCTCCATATGAATAAAAAACTTAAAAATAAAATTTAAAAATGAAGTTGTGAGATAAAACCATAGATAAAAAGTTGTAACTATGATCAGATCTCTCCAGAATCCATTCTTAGAGGTATTAATTTTTGTACTATCCAAAATACAAGAAACCAGAATGTGTCACGTGCCCTATAATCTTCTTTATGTAATCTATATCTGAAGAACTTGAAATTATCCCACAAAACACCGTGGAAGGTATCAGGGTTTATTCCGTAAGAGTTCACTGCTGCTTCAGATGCTATTTCATTAATCCCTCTTTCCAAGATATGAGGTTGACAAGGAGTCATCTGATGAAATGTTCCACAAAGAGGTTTCCCCGATATAAATTTAAATCTGCTTCTTGCTTGCTACAGTTTGGATATTAAAAAAAAAAAAAAACTTCCAAAAAGGAAAAATCACTTAAAAAAATGCAAGCAAACATTTCTTCCACTAAACCATTTCAGCAACTGCAGCTTGCAAAGTAATGACTTTCTCAAGCAGTAATGAATGGAATATTCCATGTGGTATTTTTAAGAAGGGGAGAAGGAAGAACAAAATGCAATAATTTAAAATAGTATGTCTAAAACTTACCTCTTCTCTCTTTACCAAAAAAAAAAAACAAAAAAAAAAACCCAACACTTAACCAATGAAGCCAGATTTTAAATTTAGTGCCTTACTAAATCCATTTTACCTAGTCCTTTAGAAAAAAAAAATAAACACCCCAAAAAGATAATTATAACTTTGTAGCACTACAAACTCTTCAACAAGACTTTGTTTTAACCCAGCAGTAACCTAACTACTTCTGAATTGTGAATTAATGTCCTATCCTCAAGATCACTGTGAAACAGAACTAGATGGGCTGACAGGGAACAAGGAAGAAAGATGCAGCTGGCTTTCAGTTTCACAAGCTTGCCTCCTCCCCTTAAAAATGTACAGTTAGGAAGAGAACTACCTGCAATTTCTGTCCATCAGGATTCCTCATGGTCTAGAGGTATTATGAATGACCTCAATTCAAATTACTAAACTGTTGCCATTTGCCTCTTATAACCTAACTCCTACACCTAATGTTTCAGGTTATCATGGGCTACATCAGCAACTTTAATTATAAGGGTTACAAGAAAGAGTTAATACATGTATACCACTTATATCTTTCATATAATAAGCATCATCATCATTATTATTGATTGGCTATTAGGTGATAGCTTTTTGTTTCAATCCTAATGGGATACACTTAAGACATATCCAGTGGAAGTTTACCTTGAACAGAGTCTAACAGGACTACTGCAAGGATTAAACAATATGTGCACAGTACTAAAAGAACTGCCAACCTTGTCAAGTGCTCAATAAATGCCAGTTAGAGCTGTAAATCTACATACATAAATGTGGCTATGGGGGCTTGGGGTGAGCAGAAGTAAATTTCACCATGGGCCAACAAATCCTTTCCCCCATACAGAAGAGAGAGCCAGGAAATTACATGCTTGGTTGGAGATTCAGAGTACCCCCTTCTTCCCTTCCTACCACCCCAACAAACTTTTGCTCCTAAAATGAAAGAATAAGCCCACTCAAGGCTAACGACTCCACAAATAATGAAACTTTAACATTTTTTAGGAAAAATACTGAAAACAATTTAGATAATAGGCAAAAGAAAGGTATGTGAAACTCTTCAGCTGGTTTCTCCCTTAGTGTTCTGAAATTTATGTGAAAATTTTATGATATCTAAAATAGTCTAGCCCAGAGAGAACACATTCCTAAGTCTGGCAGACCTCCCAGCAGTGGAGGTTGAAAATCACCATACCAAGAGTCAGAAACAGACTCTGTTAACTTTAAGTAGCCACCTTCTTTTGGGGCAGGAGGTACACCTCAGTGTCCCCCTTTATAAAATAAAAAAAAACTCAGTAGTTTCTAAGAGTCCTTCAACTTAGAAGATTTCTATTTCTCAGTTTCTCAGTTCATTGGATTCTAAGTTCTAATGGGGCAAGACTCAACTACCACTTTATCCCTAGCACCTGGTAACCAGAATGTAACATGGGCGCAATAAATATTTGTTGAATTAACGAATAGCTGTTCTAATATCCAAACTATAGGTGATTACAAAATTAAAAGACTTCTGAAATAACCCTGAAAATCAGATACCCCATTTTCCCAGTAAAACCTGATTAAGATAGTTTTGCCAGATCAAATATAAGCCTGTAAGAATAGAGATGAAATAATCAGTATCCACTTTAAACTGACTCAATTAATATATATATGCTTAACAACACATATTATTAAGATAATACGGCTAAAGCATTTTATTCCAGTCACATTCAGAAAATAATTACCATCAAATTCTTCATATTCACCTTAATGTTAGCGTCGTCATTGTAATACAGCCACTTTTAAAAATCATCTAATCATTTTGACCTCAAACATCAATTTCACTTCCCTCTAAATTGTTTAGATGCTGCACTTTTTGAATCTATATATTAAAATGTCACCTGACATTTTATCTCAAATCACTATTAGTATCTATTCACATAATAAACAATTTTCCCCATTTGTTATGTAGGTATATATCAGGATCTCTATAATATGGCCACTTTTATCAACATACTTTTTAATCTTTCAAGAAAGATTATATATTATATCCAATGCTTGATGATTTTTAAGGTCATACTCAGCCATGATTATTTAATCTGTGTTATATTTTACACTCATTGTATTTTCTATAAACATCCAAACCTGCATGAAGGACATTTCAAGCCTATGTGTTCTTCTTAAACTGTAATTTGTGTGCAAAATAATTTAGAAATTACCCTATAACATGAGCAACTTCAGAAAGTCTGAAATATAAGCATTTGGGGATGGCTACACTTCACCTAATATTCGGGCACATAAGATAATTAACAGTATTTTAGAATACTAACAGCTTTCTATATATAGGCAACTGTTTCAACCATGACAGAACAGAGAAAGGATCAACTCTCCTACCTTAAAACTAAAGAACAGAACATATAAGAAAAAAAAATATTTTTAGATATTGAACAAATGCAGTGCAAAACAGTGCACTGTGATCCTTGTGAGAAGAAAACAAATGAGGTTGAGTCCCATAAATGCCTCAGGTAACTAACTACCTGAGAAAGTCTCCAGGCTGCCACAGAGGGAAGGGGAAAATAAACAAAGCCCAGCAATCTAAGGTAAGGAGAGAGATGAGAATTCAGGAAGGCTAAGGTGTCTAATATTCATAGGTAAGAGTACCAGGGAGAAGACAACTACACAGAGAGAGCTCAACAGATCCAGATAATTCTTCTCAAGTCTTCAGATTATTTCTGATCAGTCATACTTATAAAGACACTTGGGGAAAGAACTATAGAAAGAAACAGGCAGAACAATCCCAAGAGTTCCCACAGGGCCAAAAACAATGGAAAAACTCCTAAGAGAGTCAGAAAAGTGTAGGTACACCTCATTTTATTGCACTTTGCTTTACAATGGATTTTTCTTTGTTTGTTTTACAAATTGAAGGTCTCTGGCAACCCTGTGTGTCAAGCAAGTCTACTGGCGCCATTTTCCCCAAAGCATTTGCTCACCTCATGATTCTGTGTCACATTTTGGTAATTCTAGCAATATTTCAAACTTTATTATTACACTTGTTATGGTGATCTGTGATCAGTGACCTTTGGTGTCTGTATGGGAGCACCACAAACTGCACCTATATAAGACAGCAAACAATAAATGTTGTGTGTGTTCTGACTACTCCACTGACCAGTTATTTCCTGCATCTCTCATCCTCCTCTTGGGCCTCCCTACTTCCTGACACACAACAATATTGAAATTAAGCCAAATAATAACCCTATAATGGCCTCTAAACATTCAAGTAAAAGGAAGAATCACACATCTCTCACTTTAAATCAAAACTATAAATGATTAAGCTTAGTGAAGGAAGCATGCCAAAAGCCAAGACAGACTGAAAGCTAGACCTCCTGTGCTGAACAGCGAAGTCATGAATGCAAGGAAAAGTTCCTAAAGAAAATTAAAAGTTGCACTCCAATGAACGCATGAATGATAAAAGCAAAAGAGCCTTACTGCCACATGGAGAAAGTTCTCATGGTCTGGATATAGGAGAAAACTAGATACAACATTCCCTTAAGCCAAAACCTAATCCAGAGTAAAACCCTAACTCTCTTCAGTTCTGTGAAGTATGGGAGGTTAGGAAGCTGCAGAGGAAGTCTAAAGCTAGCAGAGGCTGATTTATGAGGTTTAAGGAAAGCAGATGTCTGCATAACATAAAAGAGCAAGGTGAAGCAGCAAATATGGATATAGAAGCTGCAGCAAGCTATCCAGATCTGACTAAGGTAATTCATGAAGGTGACCACACTAAACGACACATGTTTGATGTAAATGACAGCCTTCTCTATTGGAAGAAGATGCCATTTAGGACTTTTCATAGTTAGAGGAAAGGTCTGACTTGAAAGCTTCAAAGGACAGGCTGATTCCCTTGTTTGGGGCAAATGTATCTGGTGACTTGAAGTTGAAGCTAAAGCTTATTTGCCATTCTGAAAATCCTAGGGCACTTAAGAATTATGCTAAATCTACTCTGCCTGTGCTCTATAAATGGAATAACAAACCCTGGATGACAGCATATCTTTTTACAACATGGTTTACTGCATATTTTAAGTCTACTGTTGAGAGCTACTGCTCAGAAAAAAAAGATTCCTTTTAAAATATAACTGTTCACTGACAATGCACCTGGTCACCCAAGAGTTCTGATGTAAATGTATCATGAGAATAATGTTCTTTTCATACCTGCTAACACAACATCCACTCTGTAGCTCATGAATCAAGGAGTAATCTCAACTTTCAAGTCTTAAGAAATGTATTTTGTAAAGCTATAGGTGCCAAGGAATAGTAACTCCTCTAGTGGGTCTGAACGAAGTAAACTGAAAACTTTCTGGAAAGGATTCACCATTCTAGATGCCATTGAGAATATCTGTGGCATGGGGCACCTGGGTGGCTCAGTGGGTTAAGCCACTGCCTTCGGCTCGGGTCATGATCTCAGGGTTCTGGGATCGAGTCCCGCATCGGGCTCTCTGCTCAGCAGGGAGCCTGCTTCCTCCTCTCTCTCTCTGCCTGCCTCTCTGCCTACTTGTGATCGATCTCTCTCTCTCTCTCTCTCTGTGTCAAATAAATAAATAAATAAATCTAAAAAAAAAAAAAAAAAAGAATATCTGTGGCATGAGAAAAACACTCCTCCTGGAAAGAGTTCAAAATATGAACATTAAGAGGAATTTGGAAGAAGTTGATTCCAACCTTCATGGATGACTTTGAGGGGTTCAAGGCTCCAGTGAAGGAAATCATTGGAGATGTGGTGGAAATAGCAAGAGAACTAGAATTACAAGTGAACCCTGCAGATATGACTGAACTGCTACCTTGTAACAAAACTTTAACAGATGAAAAGTTGCTGTCCAAAATGTAACACATAGGGAAAAGACTAAAAAAAGAGGTTCTTTATCCTTGCTACATCAATAAATTACTAATGAGTATGCAACATTTTAATACAACTAAAGATTATTTTTTTTCAAGATTTTATTATCTTTCTGACCTTGTCAGAGAGAGACAGAGAGTGTGCATGCATGCACACAGGCAGGGGGAGCAGCAGGCTTCCTGCCAAGCAAGGAGCCTGATGCAGGACTTGATCCTAGGATCCTGGGATCATGATCTGAGCCGAAGGTAGACACTCAACTGACTGAGCCACCCAGCATACCATAAAGGTTCTTTATTTTTTTTAATCTACCATTTATTGATACTTACTATGTGTGTCAGACTCTGATCTAAGTTTTGCATAAGTTATCCCATTTCATACTACAAGCACCATATGAGGTGAGCTCTGTTATCATCTCTACTTTGCAGATGATGAAGCTAAAGTAGCAAAATTAAGCAATTTGCTCTACATTATATAATGTAGTACAATATTTCTAAATATACAGATTTGGAAAGTCAAGTTACAGACTGATATGTATATATCTCTCATTTTCAATATGCATGTCTGAGCTAAATACATTAACATATAGGATTAGTTGAACAAAAATATATCAAATGCTTAAAAGAGATTATCTCAGAGAAAAAATGTTTAAAAAAGACTTTCAATAACCTTTCGTTTATTTTTTTATTTTTTATTTATTTTCGGCATAACAGTATTCATTATTTTTTCACCACACCCAGTGCTCCATGCAATCCATGCCCTCTATAATACCCACCACCTGGTACCCCAACCTCCCACCCAACCGCCAATTCAAACCCCTCAGATTATTTTTTAGAGTACATAGTCTCTCATGGTTCACCTCCCCTTCCAATTTCCCCCAACACCCTTCTCCTCTCTAACTCCCCATGTCCTCCATGCTATTTGTTATGCTCCACAAATAAGTGAAACCATATAATTGACTCTCTCTGCTTGACTGATTTCACTCAGCATAATCTCTTCCAGTCCCAACCATGTTGCTACAAAAGTTGGGTATTCATCCTTTCTGATGGAGGCACAATACTCCATAGTGTATATGGACCACATCTTCCTTATCCATTCGTCCGCTGAAGGGCATCTTGGTTCTTTCCACAGTGTGGCGACCGTGGCCATTGCTGCTATAAACACTGGGGTACAGATGTCAATAACCTTTCTGTGTGTGTGTGTGTGTGTGTGTGTGTGTGTGTGTGTGTATTTTTTTTAAGATATGCCAGAATTATTTTGTAATCACAGATTTTTTTTTTAAGGTAAATAACTGAAAATGAGAGAGAGCAGTAACTTTGGAAAAGGGGTGTCAGAAGCCAGGTTACAGTGTATTAAGAATGAGAAGGAAAGAAAGAAAAAAGGTAAATTACTTTTTCAAGAAGAGAAGGTAGGCTATCAGGTCCTACTAAGAAGCACCTTTTTGTTTTTATTTTAGGAGAATATCTGAATATATTTAGAGGATAAAAACAGGTACAAAGGCCTGAGAAAGAGAAAGAAGCTACAAATATTAAATGAGAATAAAGAATGAGATTCCAAAGAGAAAGGGATCAAGAGCAAAACAGAAGCTATTAGTGCTAATTATCTGACAAGGTGACTTTCCATAATTGAAAACATACTTCTATTAAGTTGGGAATTTTTACAATAAGCACGTATCACTTTGCCAGTTCAAAAAGGGGGTGGGTAGGGTTTAAGAGCACATGAGGAGATATTGTTCTAATACTGAAAATAGTAACATGCCAACGCAGGTATGGAACAATCAAAATTATCTAAATTAGCTATTGGAAACATCATATAATCATACTCATAATTCAAGACATACTGGGATGCCTTCTTGCAGCATATAAATTTATAACCACTGTGGCACACCTAAACTTTAATAAAGACTTATTTTCTCAGTAACTGGATAACATTTTGCCAAGCTTTCTCCTAGATTAACAGTGTGACATAATAGGGCAATTGTTTCACTTCTTTCACAGCATTTCTTTATACTTTGCTTCCATTTCAAAGTTACTGACTTAGGGGTATGTCCTTCAGTTCTTGTACTTGCAAGTATCATTTAAATGCTGGGATAAGACTGTCCTAAGATATAAACATGAAAATATAATGTAATAGTGAATGTAAAATAACAGCAGAGTGGTCATTGAAATCACCTGCAGATATCTCATGTACAATTCACTCAGTATACCTAATAATTTTTTCATTATAAGGGCTCTGCACAGGGGTTGTGCATTATTTCAAATTTTGTGTTTTTTATTTACTATTTCATAATATATTGCTTAAAAATTGGAATGAGAAAACACTAAATTTGGTGGTGGGTGATGGAGAGGTCAAACTAGTGTCTCTGTGTCATATTACCTCTGAGAGAGAGAGAGACGTCTGCTAGAAAAATAGAACGTCAAGGAGAAGAACCTTGAGTTCTTCTGATGAACAGGAAAAGGCACCAACCACCAATACATGATTGCCAATTATTTCAAAGGCAGGAATTCAAAATTGTGACAGTTCATAAAGCTGTATTATAAAATTTTGTCAGCTCTCTTCCAAAGTCCATAGTAAGAACCAAAGTGGAGGTCTGCTTCAGGGATACAGAATTATAGGATAGGTAGTGCCAAAGACTAAAAATGTACTGAATTTGAATATGAACTGATAATAGCACTGTATAAATAATGGCATTATATTAATTTTAAATATCCTGTCTTGTAATTGCATACTAGGCATTTTTAGACATATTCATAAAAAAATTAAAAAATTTTAGAACAATATCCTTGTTCATAGGAGATACATGAAGTACTTAAGGGTAAAAGATTCACGATGCCTGCAATTTGCTCTCAAATGGGTCAGCAAAAATAAAAGCTTATACATATGTGCGTGTTTACGTACAGAAACAAGAAAATGTGACAAGATGGCAGTTTATCTTACTATTCTTTCAATTTTTCCAAAGACAGAAATTTTTTTCAAAATACTAAATTCTGGGGGGGGGCGCCTAGGTGGCTACACTCGTTAAGTGTCTGCCTTCAGCTCAGGTCATGATACCAGGGTCCGGGGATCAAGCCCTATGTCGGGCTCTCTGCTCAGCGGGAAGCCTGCTTTCCCTCTCCCAATCCCCTGCTTATACTCCTGCTCTTGCTGTCTCTCTCTCTCTGTCAAATAAATAAATAAAATCTTCAAAAGAAAAATTATAAAAAACAAAAAAAAAAACTAATTTTTTTAAAAAAGGACTGAAATAGAGCTCAAATAACAGTAAAATGTTAAGTTCCATAAGGAAAGTACAAAGTGCTACAGGTATTCAGAAGAGATTAGTTTTAGCCAAAAGATGGGTTGATGACCTCACATGGAAGATTTCTGAGCTGGGCCATGCAAGATGGAGTTAATGTAACGGACATTCCAGTTGAAAGGAATGGCATAAAGAAGGACCTGGAAACAGAATTTCAGGAAAAACAAATACTCTACTTCAAACCAAAAGTAAATCTATAAAAGGTAGTGCTGGTAGTGTTTGTATAACTTTAAATGTTTCTACCAAGGAAATAGGAGTTGAGCAATTAGTTATTTCCTTTAAAAAAGGAATAAAGCAAATGAGGTAACTATTTAAAACTTTTCTTTTTCATTCTTTCTGAAAACAAACCAAAACAGCAGTTTACTCTAACATAGAAATTATCAGTCTATGGACAGCATTTTTTTTTTTTAAAGATTTTAGTTATTTATTTGAGAGAGAGAGCACACACGTGAGTAAGAACAAAGGGAGAGGGACAAGCAGAGTCCCCACTGAGCAGGGAGCCCTACATGGGGCTCAATCTCAGGACCTAGGGATCATGAGCTGAACCAAAGGTAGTTTAACTGACTGAGCCACCGGGCACCCTGAACAGTATTTAGTAATTCTACCTTTCGGTGAAAAATAAGGCAGTGAAAAGTGAATATATATTCCCCATTCGTGATGTAAACTAACAATTAAAAACCTTAACAATTAATGAAAACTTTAATTGGAATTTATCTATACTTGCTCAGAACTTGATGAGATTTAAAAACATTACTGTAAACTAATGACCAAGCTCTCAATAGTGAAGTAGTTTTCGTTAAGAAAAATGAAAGAGTGATAAATGATTAAAAATAAAATAGTTCTTGCTTTCTGGGTATTTTTTTTTTTTAAGATTTTATTTATTTATTTGACACAGAAAGAGAGAGAGAGAGAAAGCGCAATCACAAGTAGGCGGGGGGGGGGGGGGGGGGGGGCAGAGAGCCCGATGTGGGGCTTGATCCCAGAATCCTGAGATCATGATCTGAGTCGAAGGCAGAGGCTTTCACCCACTGAGCCACCCAGGTGCCCCTGGGTATTTTTAAAGCAAAAACTTTAAAAGCTAAATTAAAAAAAAAAAAAAATCCCACCTTATTTCAGAAAAGAGATTAAAATAAGTATTTTAAATCAGTCTAATGTCTATTAGCAGAAAAAGATCTTAGAATAAAATGCTCAAGTTTTCTTAATGGCTCAAATACTGTTAAGTAACTGGCTCCAGGTTCAACTTCAGCAGTTGGTAATTAAATAGGTCAAATGTCTATCAAAAAAGACCAGTATCTAGAAGAATACCAGGCAGCAATCAATAAGAATGTGACAAATATGGCTAGATATAAAAAGCCAGTTAAAGCATTATTAAGACATGCTGAAACACAAAGCTGCAAAAGCACAAGCTAACAAGTATTAGTACGATTATTTTAAAAATTAATAATAAATATATGGAAAGAAAAACATGGCAGAATTTATTATACACCAAACCCATTTTCAGCAGCCTCTGGTGCATAGAGGATTTCATTTTCTTATGTCAAATATTTCTGCAAATATTTTTAAACAAACTATCTTGTTATGTTTCTATCTCTATTCTAACTAGTTCTTTTCTCTCCTTATTTTATTAGGGTTATTATGGTATTTTCATTTGCCTAGGTAACAAGTCCAATTCCCAAGAAAGTTATTAAATAAAGATAGAAACACCTGCCTTGAAACCTGAACTTCTGACTTCTAATCTTTTTCTATATGGTAACAATGTAAGTTTGGGCATTCACAACATCTCTGAACAACAGTGCGCTGAACTCTAAAGTGAGTATTAGCTCCAAATATTAAAGAACAAACCCTGGTTGTCTCATATACGATAGGATAAGAATCCATGCTCCTATGGCATTTCACAATATTATCATGTCTGTGAATGTGCCTTTTTAAAATTATGCAATTTGAAAATAAGGTTATTATTATTACCCATTCTTATGGAATACATGATGGTCTTTCAAAGAAAGGAAGAAAGAATGTATTAGTTTTGAACTATTAATATCATAATGTGTTTAGAACAGGAATACTTCTCAAATTTAATTTCACCAGTTCTGTGGCAAAAGGCTATAGTTAGAAGACTGTCATCTGCCTCTATATTTGCTTACCTCTCAAAGATAATGCCTCAAAAGGAAAGGCAATCTCGTGAAACACAGAAACAGAAGCCATTATTGCTGGCTGATTCTAGTTCTGAGACAGTGAAAGCTCAAAATGAACTTGGGAAAACTGTGCCAGAAAGCAAGGACATGATCAAAAACTCAGGCAGTCATGTCAAAAGGACCCAGACCCTTCAAGGGATTCCCCAAATGTGGAGTAATTTGAGTAACCTATAAATAAAAATCTCTCAGTCACTAAATTAGTGATAATTTTTTTTTAAGATTTTATTTATTTATTTGATAGAGATCACAAGTAGGCAGAGAGGCAGGCAGAGAGAGGGAGGAGAAGGAAGCAGGCTCCCTGCTGAGCAGAGAGCCCGGTGTGGGGCTTGATCCCAAGAGCTTGAGATCAAGACCTGACCTCAGAGGCTTAAGCCTCTGAGCCACCCAGGTGCCCCATTAGTGATAATTTTTTAAAAGGAGAGAGAGCAACAGAGCACTCAGTTCGTTAGGTGTCTGAATTTGGCTCAGGTCATGATTTCAGGATCCTGGGACTGGGCTGCGTTTCCCTCCACACTCTGTGGGGAGTCTGCTTCTCCCTCTCTCCCTCTGCCCCACCCTCCACTCGTGTGCTCTCTCAAATAAATAAGTAAAATCTTTAAAAAAAAAAAAAAAGAGCAACAAAAAAGGAAAAGACTTAATAGCCAATCTTGAAAGGGAATATTGCACAAACTTTTACTCTATATACTAGCATTAAAAGAAAATAGAAGCTTTACCCTGCTCATCTTTTCTTTCCTTTTTTAAATGACATTTACTTTTTGAAGAGACCACATCAGCTGTCTTACAGAATACCACATATTCTATATTTATTGAATTTGTCTCCTCACACTAAGTCATTCCACAAAGTCCTGTATTTCCGGTAACAGGAAGTTCGACATAAAGGATGATTAGACTTATTTTTGGTAGGTAAACTTCATAATGATATACTGAATTTCATACTGTATCCCACCAGGAAGTGCACACCATTCCATTGTAGAGGTATGTTTTTTCTTTGTAATTATTAAGTATCTGTAGGCAGGCACTTCAGCAACTCATATTGAATAAATTTTTATCTGATTGACTCATTAATGATCTTTCCCTAAATCACTTATTTCATTAGGTTTCAAAATATTGATTCCCCACACCCCAATTTTATCATCTCATTTGTATTTATTAGCTGTTATTCTTCTGAAAAAAATACTTTTCCCTGGAAAAGGAAAAGGAACCTTTACAAGGGCAGGGTAAAAAGCTTATTTATCTGGGGACAGTAGTAAAAATGAACTGAAGAGAAAATAAAATATTATTAATTTTGTTAGTAGTAATAACAGTATTAGGGTTATTTACATAGGAGAATGTTTAACTTTTTTTTTTTTAATTTATTTGAAAGAGAGATTGAGACAGAGCACGAGCAGGGGGAGAGGCAGAGGAAAAAACAGACTCCCTGCTAAGCAGGGAGCCCGACGAGGTGCTTGATCCTGGGACTCAGGGATCATGACCTGAGCTGAAGGCAGATGTCAACTAACTGAGCCACCCAGACATCAGGACGTTTGACTATTCTTATTCAATGGAAACATATACTGAAGTTTTCATAGTTTAAATGCTTGATGAATGGAACTAATTTTCACATAATGTACCAAAAATACACATACACAAAGAAAGCAAATATGACAAAATGTTAGTAATTGTTGACTCTATAGATATTCGGAGGTTTGCTGTACTATATGGACATTGTACTATTCCCTTGATTTTGTTGGAGTTGGAAGATTTTTATGATAAAGCTAGAAAAAAATATAGCCACCGTTAGCCTGTTACATAATTACAGTATGGAAAGAACCAAAATTCTCACTTCATTTGGTAAGTATTTACTGAATAGCTACTACATATAAGTACTACATATATTTTAGTAAACACAAATCTCTAGCCTGAAGGACAGCCTAGTAGAGACCAAAATAACACAAAATCTGTAATTTCACAGCATTTAATTACAATACTGATGAATATTATCAAGCAGAAGCAGAAAGTACTATAACACAGGCTCTGATAATCTGAGAGGTAAAGAAAGGCTTCTACCAGGAAGTGACCACATAGTTATCCTTAATTCTCTTGCAGTGATCTCCATCTTACTCTCACAACCCATTTCCAATCTGTCCCAAATACTCATGTTCTACTTTAAAATATCCATAATTCAGCCACTTAGCACCTCCATTATCACCACTCTGGTTCACGCCTACATGCATCCTTAACTGGATCACTGAGACAGACTCCTTAACAGGTCTCCTGCTTCTACTCTTACCACAAACTATTTTCAACAAAACAGCCTAAGCGATCCTTTTAAAGATTAGGTTAAATGTCATTCCTCCAGTCCAAAACCCTGAAGAAGCTTTACATGATCTGCCTCTGCCTTACCCTCTGACCTCATCTCCCACTACTCTTTCCCTTACTTAATACCTTCTAAACATACTGTCCATCTTGCTATTTCTCATACAATTCAGCCTTATGCCTTATAATCTTTGCACTGATTATTTCCCCAAATAGCTGCATCAACTTCTAACTCTCTGTACAAATACCATGTTCTTTAAAATCAGGCCTATCGTGAATAACCCTAATAAAAACTGCAAAGTGTACGGGAATGTACTTCATAAAACTGGAAAGGCATATGACATTCCTCATACCCTCACTCAGCTCTTTTTTCCCTTCCATATCACTTATCGCCTTCTAACATACTAAATAATTTATTGTTTATTACCAGCATGGCCACTAGAATATATGCTCCATGAGGACAAGGATCTTTGCCTTTATTCAAGCCCATTGTTCAATGTGTGATACATACCAGATGCTCAATTATTTGTTGGAAGAACTGACATTTAAAATAAAATGTTAAAAATAAGCAAGAGTTGGCAAGAAAGAACTTCCTATGCAGAGGAATTATGTGGGGACCCTGAACGAAGAGGAACCAATAGCCAAAGAATGAAAGAGTTTTACAAGAGTGGAAAAACAGGCAGTGGTCAAATAATTAGAATTTCTGAGTCTCTTTAGAGATCTCCCACTTCATTCTGAGAGGAACAGAAAGCCAATGAAGGGTAATGAAATGACTTGCATTTTATAAAAACAATCTTGGAGGCAAAGTGGTCATAAATGGAAAAGGTGCAAGTGTGAACAGATAGGCCAAAGAGACCATTACAATAATCTAGGCAAGAAATGAGGGTTGTTTAGACTAAAGTGCAAGAATGGAGATGCGCTGTAATGCTAATTCATGTGAAATTTTGCAAATTCTGCAATATGGATTACAGATGTAAATGTGAAAAGTGAAAAAAAAGTTTTTAACAAATAATAAAGTAGGATAACTTTATGACTTTGAAGCTGAAAAACATTTCAGTAGGCATAAAGAGCATTAACCATTAACCATATATTAGATTTAAGAAATAATAAAAAGGTATCATTAGTAAAAGCATGCCTCAGAGTGGGAGAAAATGTATATTATACATATATCCAACAAAGGAATCATATCCAGATAGAGATCTCCTACAGATCAATAAGATGAAAAACAATGGGGGGGGATGAGAAACTTAAATAGACACTTCACAAAAGATAGCAAAATGAATAAACATATGAAAAGGTGTTAACTATTAATCTTGATAAGATAAGGAAAATGCAAATACAACAATATGAAGTACCATCGCACACCTACTGAAATAGTTTAAATTATTAATAGAAAGACTGACAATAACAAGCAATGGTAAACTTGTAAAGCAACCAAAACTTGCATGTACTGGTTGTAATTATAAAAATCAGGCATAACCATTTTGCCAAACTGCTGTTATTATGTTCCAAAATTAAACATAAGCATATCATTTTCACAACTGGGTATATAAACAACAGAAACACATACACAGGTACACCAAAAAATATACACATAAAAAAATATGCACCAAAAAATATACACGGTTCTACCATAACATTTTGAAAAAGCAAATATGTTCCAATACGATTGACATATTAGGGAACAACGGTAGCTAATTTCATGTTTGCTTAAGTCCAATCTCGTCCA
The DNA here is from genome assembly GCF_009829155.1 of Mustela erminea. Taxonomy (NCBI): domain Eukaryota; kingdom Metazoa; phylum Chordata; class Mammalia; order Carnivora; family Mustelidae; genus Mustela; species Mustela erminea. Next base: position 103,793,215 of record NC_045614.1, read on the forward strand.
TGTGAAACACTAGGTGAGAACAGAAAATTGCACCCAGATGAAACAAACCATAAAGAAATACACAGAAACACACATTTCAGACCTTAGCTTATTGAATGTTAGGATTCACAGCCACCCACACCTGTTAATAACCCTACATCCAATTTCAGATAAATTCCTGAGCTAGCACTGGGCAATAACTCACAAGTTGAATCTTAACACACACTCCTGTAAGTGTGTTTAGAAATTGTGCTGCCATTTTTATCAAGATATTATCTTTTTTTATATGTTACTCACCAAGTTTTGAGCTTTGAGTCTCTAACTCCATTTTCTACATAAGCCCTATAGTTTTTACTGCACAATTTTGCATTTTGAAGTGATTTTTAAGAACATATATGTTGTGCTATGGCAGAACTTACTATAAAATAATGTTTAAAGCAGCACTAACACAAAACTGAAAACAACACAAACAGCCATCACCAGAATGGATAAATATACTGCAGTATATCTACAATGGAATATTATACAGCACAAAGAAGAAAAAAAACTTCCACTCTTGGAGGAAATTCTCAAATATAAGAAAAAAGTTAGACGTAAGAGAGTACATACTGTATGAATCTGTTAAATTATAGTTTTAGGAGAGGCAAAACTCATCCATGGTGTTAGAAATCAGGATGGTTCTTTGAAGAACAGGATACAGGTAGTGACTAGGAAAGGTACAAGGAAGATTTCTTTTGTAAAATGAGACATAATGTACATACCAGGAAAATTTACCAAATATTAAAACGTACAATTCACTGGTGTTCAGTATATTCAGAGTTGTAAAACCACCATCACTATCTAATTCCAGAACCCATTAGCAGTCATTCCATTTTCTTTTCTTGACTGGGTATATCCATAATGCAGTAATTCATCAAGCTATACATTTATGATTTGCGTAGTTTTATGTATAAATACTACCCAGTACTTCAATAATTTAAGTCAATGTTCAGATTCAACCGGGTGGACTTAATACATGCTTTTTACTATCTCCTGAAATTTTACTTAAATTAAAGCAGATAGAATTTTTTTAAAGCACTAAATCCAAAGGTCAAAGAGAAGGGAAAAGAATCTGTATTCCCTACTCAGAGAATTTCCTTCCCCTGAAGATGAACTCAGAAGTGCTGAAACATGGAGCTCAGAGATAGCAGAGATAACTGAAAATGAGTACATTACTGAAAAGACTAAGTGTGTATTCTTCTAAATATATACCTGACAATATTCTTTTTCTTTTTACAGTCATATTATACCTCCTGATATGTAATCACTTAATAACATAGAGAGGATATGGAATCTATATTTTTATGACTGCTTTTTCATATTGCATTAAGTGGCTGTACCATAATGTGTTTATCCAATTTCCTTTTTTATACAATTTTTTAAAGTAATCTCTACACCCAATGTGGGGCTTGAACTCACGACCTCAAGATCAAGAGCTGGAAATACTCTACTGAGCCAGCCAGGCATCCTTAACCAGTTTCTTACTGATAATAATTTAGATGGTTTCCCTGTTGATTTTTATGAATATTACAAATAATACTACAACGAACATATATATCTATATAAATACATATTAATTTGTGTAATTATATCTGGAACATGTAGCTAGATCAAAGAATATGAATATATACTGTTGTCTTGCAGAAAGGTTGCACCACTGTACCTGCTACCAACAGTATAAAAGAGTTTGTTTCCTCACATTTAATTAATCTTTGACAATCAAATTAGTTAAAATACTCCCCTTGTCAATTTGATATGCATGCTTTTGAAGTGAGGTTGAGCATCTCTTCAAAGGCTTACTTGGTCCATTGGTAATTCTTTTTCTCTAAACTGCCCATTCACTTCCTTTGGTCACTTTTCTATTGAATGTTGATGTTTTTCTTACTGTTCTGTAAAGAGGTTTTTTTGAGTTGAGAGGGGGGAAAATTAGTCCCTTTTTATAAATGTAACAAATTCCCCCATTTCTCAATTGTTTAATGTACCTTTTCAAGATATAATTCTCTAACTAAACTTCAAATAATCAAACTTTGTGATGATCACAAAGAAATTCCACAAAGTCAGCATTCTTTTTTTTTCCTTCCATTTTACTAAGTAGAGCACAACGCAGGGCTTGAACTCATGACCACGAGATTGAGACCTGAGCTGAGATCAAGAGTCAGACACTTAACTGACTGAGCTACTCAGGTGCCCCCAAACTCAGCCTTCTTAACCTTTTAATTCTTCTGGATTTTGATTGCTGTCATGCTTAGAAAAGCTCTTCCTATCCAAAAATCATTAAAATGGTGATTTTTGTGATTTCACGTCAAAAAAGAAAACCAAGCCTTTGACTCTTTGGTGTGCTTGCAATGTACTATCAAAAACAGAACTGCCATAGGCTGAATGTGTCCCCCCACAAAAATTCACATGTTGAAATGCTAAACTCCAATGCGATGGTATTAGGAGGTGGGGACTTTGGGAGGTCACTGGGCCATAAGGGAGGCTTTGTGAATGGGATTAGTGTCCTTATGAAAGTGTCCTTATAAAAGAGACTATGGTGAGCTCTCTCACCCTTCCTCAACATGAGCACACTAAGAAAAGGGCCAACTAGGAACCAGGAAAGTGTATCTACCTGTGACCGGATCTTGGACTGCCCAGGTTCCACACTGTGAGAAATAAATCTGTTGTTTATAGGCTACCCAATCTGTGATACTCTGTTATAGGAGCCCAAAAGGACTAAAATAGGATACTGCATCCTTTTCTGTTGGAATTTCTCATTAAATCAGACAATTTCTCCTACTCTTGCCTCTTGGTTCCTTTTGAATACTCTTCCTTACCATCTCTAAAATTCACTCTTATTTTAGGATAGATTTGTTTCCATAAAAATGACATGCGTTCATTATTTTTTTTAAGTATCAGAGAAAAGTACTAAAAAGAAAAAAGTCCCCATCACCCAGAAACAATCATTAATATTATGCAAACATCATTCCAAACAATATACTAGGTATACGTTCAAAATAGAAGACAGATATACCAAACACAAAAAAGTTCTAAGAAAATGGGATACTGGGGCGCCTGGGTGGCTCAGTGGGTTAAAGCCTCTGCCTTTGGCTCAGGTCATGATCCCAGGGTCCCGGGATCAAGCCCTGCATTGGGCACTCTGCTCAGAAGAGAGCCTGCTTCCCCCTTCTCTCTCTGCCTGCCTCTCTGCCTACTTGTGTTCTCTGTCTGTCAAATAAATAAATAAACAAATCTTTAAAAAAAAAAAAAATGGGATGCTGCCATGTCACTGCAAAAATAAATGGCATTGATTTTCACTTTACAACATCAGAAGAAATATAGGAAATGAAGTTACAAGGCCACAAATTAACTGACAAATGAAGATCTGGCAAGTTAGATCAGTTAATAACAAAACAAAAAGGACAAGAAGAAAAGTGAACAAATGTCTACAAGACAAAGATTTTCACTTTAAGAAAGTAAGAGAAGCATGCCCTGGAAATTGCTCTATCTCAAATACTTCTTTTGCAAAAAAAAAAAAAAAAAAAAAACCCTCTTTATGATAATCCTACAAAAGTGAACATGAAGTAAATGAGATAGTAAGATTGTGTTGCATACAACTTTGTCACAAAAACATTACCTTTCTGTTTACTACCTACCAACCTATTTTAAGGTGGAGGAGGGGAGAGAAGAAGAGGAGGGAGAGAGAATCTTTAGCAGGCTCCACACCCAGTGCAGGGTCCAACTAGGGGCTGGATTTCACAACCCTGAGATCATGACCTGAACTAAAATCAAGAGTCAGACCCTTAACCAACTGAGCCACCCAGGTGCCCGCATTACCTTACTTTTTTATCCAAGAATTAGTGCACAAGTGCCATAATAACCTAAAATTTGTATGAGATAAAATATTTTCATGATTTTCATATTATTTTTTAAGTTATGGTCAAATAAAAACTTCTTCTGCATTTGTTTTAATTTGGGTCAGTGGACTCTCTTCAACTACAAAACTTTAAATAAGGTGAATTAAAAGTTTGAGATCTCTTTTCAGTCCTAAACATTATCCTCCAAGTGTCTAAAGCAATCGAGTCAAATGCCTCTTAGCCAAGTTTTCTGTCCAAATTAAGCATACATAAATGGGGAACAGGGGAATATACTTTCCTTCTACTCTCAAAAAAAGTAGAAATGAAACCTATAAACATTACAGGGTTTTTTGTTTGTTTGTTTGTTTGTTTTTTAAGACCTTAGGACTGTCATCCACCAAGTGTGTTTCAAAACTATTTACATTTTCAGGCAAGCATCTATCAGGGTATTCTGTCCTCTCTACAAAACAGTACTTCTTTTGAACTAAACTTAGCTCACTATAGATTTGACACACACAGATCTTCCCTTCTTTAAAAAAATCTGGGACTTGATGGACACATCTCCATGATCCCATTACTAAGTTTAAATGTGAATGGGTGTAAATTTCAAGCACACTAGAGCATTTTCATGTGCCAAGCCCTAAGCAACATTTTAATCATAATCCCTTCTCATCCATTTTCCTAATTAGACCTCCCATTTATAGTCTGAAAATTCTTGTTCTCCTATTCTCCTTTAACATGTCCATACTACACCCTTTAGGAGATGCAGAAACCAGTATTGCAAAGGGTCTTTCTAAATACCAGTGCCTCACTTTACACAAGTTGAAATCTTCCCATACTCTTCTTTTTTTTTCCCTTAAGATTTTACTTTAAGTAATCTCCACACCCAACGTGGGGCTCCAGCTCATGACCCTGAGATCAAGAGTCACACGCTCCACTGACTGGGTTAGCCAGGCACCCCTGAAATTTTCTAATACTACTCATAATGGAATTCAACGCCTTCCTGATCTTTCTGACTGAACTCTATATAGAAATTAACTTCCACTGTGCAGTATTATCCACTTATTTAACCTTAATGAACATTTATTTTACTGGTTACATTGAGCCAGCCATTATCTAAACAATCTCCTATAAAAATAGGCAAATCAACTATAAGAACTCTATGCTTTATACTCATAGTTGAACATAATCAATGAGACAATAGAAAACAATAGTTAAGTAATTAAATAAGAAACTCAATTCTCTTAAAATTTAACATGTCTCCTCAAATGCAAAATTTTTAAGCTAGGAAAATAAATGTGAAATAAAAACTGTACTAATAGTTAACATTAAAAAAAATCTATTTGGAATTGATCATAAGAGCAAATGATTTATCAACAAAAGGGAATGAAAATGGAAATGATCCAAGAGTGATAAAAAAGAGATTAAAAAAAAAAAAAGACACAGAAACAATAAACATACAAGTGCAGAACAGGATCAGTAAAGAGAACCGTGATCTGTTACAAGGTCTGAAATCTAAGGGTAGACTTGCCCAAACTAGCTAAATAAGCTGGGTCAAGTCATTCCTTTTCTTTTGGATCTCAGTTTCCAAATCCTTAAAATGAAAAAGAGGGATCAGATGTGTTGCCTGCTTTAAAATTTTACAGTTCTATGTGACATAATATAAAAAAAGAAAACTCAGAAACTGTCTGCTTCATTACCAAAGGGTTGTCTGGTTGCTGCCCACCACTACTTTTCCCTGATTTATTACTCACCAAACAGAGGCTGATTCAATTTTCCAAGCATTTCTCTAGTACAAACTAGAAGGGACTAGAATCAAATTCAGTCAGACAACCACATTCAAATGACTAATGTTTGTCAGACAGAAGCCTCATTACAAAATGCTTCATATATCTCTGTTCTATCTAACTCTACCAGCAACAGTACGTTACAACCAAAAAAAGAACATTACTAAAACAGTTCTTAAAACTTAAAGAAATATAGTTTTAACTACAGAAAAATGCTGAAACCAATGCTAACCTTAAGATTTACTGATCAGTCTTTAGTGAATTTTATTAATGCAATCTTCAAGTCAAATAAACAGAATCACTGGAGTATATGTAGCAATTAATCGGCCCAGCACAACAAAACTATATTCTATTTCTCAAAACAAACAAACAAAAAACCAGAGTAAAATCACCTTTTCAAAATACAATTTCATTAAGGTATCTCATGCAAAGTGTTCTTTTAATAGTCTAAAGCCAAGTATTTCAGACCTCAAACCATTTAAATGTTAAGAAAGGGGCATCAGAGATTCTGAGCTTTTCTCTTAAAAAATATTTGTAATCTCATGATATTTCCACATAATATCCATTTTAATAAAGTGAAAAAACTTAGCAGCCCCAATAAATTGATTATTAAAAAACAGCCTCAGGAAAAAATTTATCTTACCTCTACACTAGGGCTAAGGCTGCTTGGCAGTGTTTCTGAAGTCACAGTAGTGCTTGGAAGGCTGGAAATTTCCCAAGTATTCACAGGCTGTATTGGTTCAGACTGCTTTGAACGATCTATACATTTTGGATTATCCAGTAAGGTCACTTCATAAAATTCTTGAATATCTAGAAGTGAAGAAAAGAAAAAAAAAATCAAAGTATTTAGATTTTCTAATTAAACTATGCATTGCTGAAACAGCATTAACTCAAAAAGTAAAATAAGCCCAATCTTATAATGTACTTAAAACAGTGAATATTTTCTCATTTTATTTTGTCATAGTTACATCAGAACTTGCAGGGCATAGTGTAAAAGTCACAGGTTTTTTACACTTCAAAGTCAGTGCTGAGTTCAAATCTCTATTTCATCATAAATTAGCTGCCTGTTCAGGCAAGTTACTTAACCTCTGATAACTTGCCTCTTTATCATGTGAATTGTAAAAAGTACTGAGTATAATACATATGAAGCCCACAATGGCACCTAACAGGCTCCTAACCAACAGCAGCTAATATCACTACTATGAATTTTGAAGATGTGAGTCATTACTGATATTTTATCTTCATACCACCAATATCTCCTCAATATAAACCCCTCACATAGTTTTAACTGTCCTTCTAACCAACATGAACAAGAAAGTGAAATACTAAATTAAATATTTCATATTTTAGAAATAATCAATTAAACATAACAAAACTAAAAAATCCATAAATTTATTTAAAGTAGCACAGGACAATTTAAAAGGTCAATTTACTTTGCTGTCAACTAGAATTATATAAACTTAGCATATTAACACTGATTTTTCATGCCATTCAGAAAGCTCTGAGTGACAGTTACATAATGCTTAAGTTCACCACTATCAGTTCTTTATTCACCTAGTTGTGTATTTTGAGTTAGTTTTTTAAATGGGAGAAATTATTGTTTTAACAGCAAAGGTGGGAGAATATCCTATACAGAATTTTTTAAACAGAATAACATTTAAACAGAAGTAACATTTAAACAGAGTAACTTTTACTTATTTCTATGATGAAAAGATTAATATGTCCTTTAAAAAACAGTCAGAAAATAGTAGAGACAAAATAACTCTCTTTTAATAACCAGTAGAATTGTAAAACTTTCTAAGTAAAGAGCTCATAAAAACTAAATCAGCATAGTGAAGATAGTATCAACCCACTTTACAAGGTGTTAAGAATATTACTAGAGAAAATTGCATATGAAAGTATTTTATAAACCATGAGTTAAGTACAAAAAACTGTTCACATAACCATCATGAAAAAAATTATTATAAACTCAAATTAAGAGCATCAGCTACAAAGTGTTCTTACCAAAAATTGCTTAACCTGAACCTAAATCAAACCTTCAGAACCAACTTGCAGTTCACAGGAAATAAAGAAGCTAGAGAAACAAGTAAAATGACACCAAAAGAGCAAGGGGGAAAAAAACAGATTCAGAAGGGGACATTCCATAAGACAAATGGCCAGTTTCTTTACCAAGTCAATGTCATGAAAAGGAAGAGAAATTATTTGAGAAGAATTTTTTTTTTTAAATAAAGGAAATGAAAAAAACACAGCAATTAACTGCAATAAGTGAGACTTGACTGGCAGGAAGGGGCAGGAGGATATAAAAGATATTGTGATAATTAGGGAAATTTAAATATGTACTATTTTCCAAAAATACTACAGATTTTTTTTTAGGAAATGTATATATATATATTAGGAGATGTATATATATATATGAGACTATGTATACATTTCTGTGGCAGGACATATACTTCTACATATATAAGAAACACATATTTATTATACACAGAGGATATATATTCATAGATCTATAGAGAAGGAGAAATATCTTCTGCAAGAAAATAAAGATATCAGAGCTCCTAGTGTAATTATGCTCCCCAAAAGTGCTGAATATTGAGTAATTTGAGTAATTGGATGATTACCAATCTCAAGGTAAATAGCCCACATCACCATAAAAAAACTTCATTATATTTTCCATTATTACAAGTCGAGTTTGAAATGTTTACCTTCTGTGACCTTTTATTCTACCCTTAACAGATATACTGCTGTATTATCCTTCAATAATATCTCTAACAAATATCTCTATCAGTACTGTCCAAAAGAACTTTCTACAGGGATGAAAATGTTCTATAGCTGCACTCTCCAATATGGTAGCCACTAGCTACACATGGCTATTAAGCACTAAAAATGTGACAAGTGTCACATTTTTGTGAGGAACTGATTTTATAATTTTATTTATGTATAATTAAATAGTCACAAACAGCTAGTAGTTATCATATAGGACAACAGAGATCTAGACTAGTATAATTTGGAGTAACATTTTACTATCTAGGAAGATCAAGGAATAAAATGCTCCCTATGTGAATTTTTCAAAAGTCTACTCACATCCTGCTACTTACTGTCAACTGAAATGCCTCAGCTCTTAAAAAGTCCTTCTAATTTGCAGTGCCTGAGCTCTTACGGACTGAATATGAATCAAATATTCATATTATTTTAACTATATCAGGCTTAAGACAACATAAACTGAGTAAACACTCATTAGAATGACTATTATCAACAAAACAGGCTAACAGGCTTTGATGAGGATGTAGAGAAATTAAACCCCTGTCCATTTATAGGTAGGAATAGAAAATGATATAATCATTGTGGAAAACAGTACAGTGATATCTCAAAATACTACAACATAAAATCACCTTTTGATCAAGCATGAGATTCTAGATATATGCCCAAAAGAAGTGAAAGCGGGGACTCAAACAGATTATGTGTACATCAATAAGCACAGCAGCATTATTCCCAGTATACAACAGGTGGAAACAACCCAAATATTCATCCACAGATGAATGGTTAAAAAACAAAATGTGGAACATACAAACAACTACTCAACTTTTAAAAGGAACAAAATTCTGATACATTCTACAAAATGGATGGATGGATTTTGAAGACATTATGCTAAGTTTAGGGTAAGTCAGACACACAAGAAAATATTGTATAATTCCACTTACATGAGGTACTAGAAGAGTCAAATTTATAGAGGCAGGAAGAACAATTGTTACTGGGGTAAGATAAGAATGGATTAAGGAGGGACTGAGTGAGGAGGAAATGGAGAGTTATTTTCTAACGAGTACAGAGTTTCAGTCTGGGATGATGAAAAGTTTCAGGAGACACAATGAGTGATGGTCACAAAATAATGTGAATGTACTTAATGCCTCTGAACTGTACACTTAAAAAAAAGATAAACTTTGTTACCTACATTTTATCACAATAAAAAAAATAAGCTGGATATGTCAGCTTATTATCATTTTCCTTTATTTATATTTTAAAGGAAAGTGATAATAAGCTCACATATCCAGCTTATAAATATACACATCCCTTTAATTTTGACCCAATATCCCATTTTGACCAACATTCCACACATTTTATTTAACTTGTCCACCACACTGCTTCATCTTTAGGGTATCTCAAAGACTATAAAGGTCAGTAACATAGGAATACCTCTTCAGAAATTATTTCTCTATCACAAATTTACTCAGGTGTATCAGTAAAGATTTTTCAAAGCTGCACTTCATCAAAAAGGGTACTCTGGAAAAACTGGACAGAGCTTTTCTTTTTGAGTCCAAAGTACTCATATTTTATATTTCCCATAGTATCAGCAGTCATTGTTCTTTATAATCTACATTTTATATGTCAGAAGATAATTATATCACTGATCATAACCATAAAGATTTAGCAAAGAAAAAAGATTATTCCTGGGACAGGAGTGTTTCTACAATAACATTCTAAGATTCAAAACATTACTTTCTTTTCCTTTAGATTTTTTTTAAATTGGGGAGTATAATACTGAGTTCCATAAGCTAATGAGCCTAAAGTAAAATCGAAGCTACTACTATTAACAGAAGTCAGAAATAGAAAACAAAAACAAGTTCTAGTATAATCCCCATTTCTCCCAGTTCTTCAAAATCTGTTTAAAATGCTCAAGTCTCAAATTCCAAGTTATTCTCAACAAACTTCATGAAAATAAAGAATTAAACTAATGAGTTCACCCTGAACACTTAAGACATTCAAACAATGAATACTAATAGAGAGAATACATTTTAAAGAGGAATAAAAGAATTAAAAAATGAGATATAACAATGTCTTTGAGAGATGGAGAAAATTGAGGAAAAAAATACATTAACACTTAAAAATCAAATAACACCATTTAGAAACACTTAAAAAGGTAGCGTTCTATAAAAATTTGATGGTTATATTTTAAGGTGCTATAGAACCTTACACATCTATTTCAAATTTCTATTACTGCACATGTATTAAATTTTTTGAAAGTAAAATTAACCAGCTCTGACAATGAAAAATTCTTTTATAATTCTGATTTATATAATTCATTTATATATTTCTACGCCAATTATACCCAACATCACTAATAATGGCTACTCATAGTTATACCAAAATATACAGACAACAAAAAATGTAATCACAGCAAAATAATACTTCAATAGTCATCTCTCTCAATACTATTACATTAGAAATTGCTAAATTTACTATCACATGTAAGATGACGGACACCTGGGTGGCTTAGCTGGTTAAGAAACTGTCTTGGGTGCAGGTCATGATCCCAGGATACTGGGATGGAGTCCTCCATTGGGCTCTTGGCTCAGCAGGGAGCATGCTTCTCCCTCTGCCTGCCCCACTCACTGCTTGTGCCCTCTCTCTGACAAATACATAAAGTCTTTTAAAAAAATGACAGAGTCTTTCAATAAACCTACGCAAACATTTCACTTGCATCAACTCTAAACTTAAATCTTTAATATGAAAATGTACAGAAAATGGGAAAAATACAGAAGTAGTCAAAATGACTGCCACTTAAGACAGGTAATTCCATACTCATCTAAAAATCCATATAGTTCACCCAGATATACACCTACAGAGACATGACAAATAAATGAAATACCTGGTGTTAGACTGGTTACTGAAAAAAATAATTAGGAAAGAAAAAATATAGTGGAAAAAATCTGACCTTACACAGATGAAATAAACTAGAAAAATTATTTACAGATGCTTTTATAGCTCTGTTGATTACAAGGTTCCAAAGAGAATTCAACCAGATTCAACATAATCAAAGCACTACATCAGAGAAGTAGTAAGCAAAACTACTAGCAAATAAATAACAATCCAGGTTCAATCAAAATGACCAACTGAAAAGTTAATAAAATTTTCCTCCAATAAAGTTTTGGTCAAGAGAATGATCCAGGGGCGCCTGGGTGGCTCAGTGGATTAAGCCGCTGCCTTCAGCTCAGGTCATGATCTCAGTGTCGTGGGACCGAGCCTCGCATCGGGCTCTTTGCTCAGCGGGAGCCTGCTTCTCTCTCTCTCTCTCTGCCTGACTCTCCGCCTACTTGTGATCTCTCTCTGCCAAATAAATAAATAAAATCTTTAAAAAAAAAAAAAAAAAAAAGAGAATGATCCATATAATGTCATAAACGTTTTCTTTTCTAAAACCTAGCCTGCAAAGTCACACACATGAAGTTAGCAACAAACTAAAATATAATATGACAGGGGGCGCCTGGGTGGCTCAGTGGGTTGAGCCACTGCCTTCGGCTCAGGTCATGATCTCAGGGTCCTGGGATCGAGTCCCGTATCGGGCTCTCTGCTCAGTGGGGAGCCTGCTTCCTCCTCTCTCTGTCTGCCTCTCTGCCTACTTGTGATCAGTCTCTGTCAAATAAATAGATATTTGAAAAATATATATATATATAATATGACGGGAACCAATAATAAACAAACAAACAAAAAATCCAATAAATTTTGACATTTTACTATTACAGCTAGAAATTCACAAACCTTGATTACTAAATAAATACATTTTTCAAAATGTGTAAATTCCATAATTACAAGCATCATTCCATCATAAATATTCTCCTTCAAAGTAAAAACTTCAACAAAAAAAAACCACTGATACTACAAATCAACATCTATCTTAAACACATTTGTTAGTGTTCTTTACCAATTAAAATATTCAACTTATGATAAAGAATATCCTAATAACTGAACATGAGGAGAGGCTCTGGATTCAGATTAGTTGAATTCAATTTCTGGCTCGACAGTTTAGTACCTGAGCGTTCTTGAACAAGATACATAATTTGTCAGTGCCTCAGTTTTCCAATCTATAAAAGAGTATAATCACCTTACAGGTGAATAGAGACTTCATAGGATTATGATGACTAAATGAGACACTTGTATTACAAAGAGAAGTGCTTTTTAAATATACTCTTCAGGGGTGCCTGGGTGGCTCAGTGGGTTAAGCCTCTGCCTTTGGCTCAGATCATGATCCCAGGGTCCTGGGACCAAGCCCCGCATCAGGCTCTCCGCTCAGCAAAACAAGGAGCTTGCTCCCCCCTCCCTCCGCCTGCCTCTCTGCCTACTTGTGATTTCTCTGTGTTAAATAAATAAATAAAATCTTTTATAAATAAATAAATACACTTTTTACATACACTTGAAAAAGTCAAAATCTCAGATCCATTAGGATGGTTATTATAAAAAAAACCCTGAAAATAACAAGTGTTGGCAAAAGTATGGAGACCCTTGTGCTCTGCTGGTGGGACCGTAAAATAATGCAACTGCTATGTGAGGCAGTAGGGCAGTTCCTCAAAAAATTAAATATGTAAATACCATATGATCCTGCAATCTTGCTCTTGAGTATCCCAAAAATTGAAAGAAGAGTTTCAAAGAGATATTTGCACACCCATGGAAGCACTATTCACAATAGCTGAGAGGTTAAAACACTCCAAATGTCCATCAATGGATCAATGGATAAACAAAATGTGGTATATACATACAGTAAAATAAATCCAGTCTTAAACGGGAAGGAAATTCTGTCACATGCTACAACATGGAGTAACTTTGAGAACATTAAATGAATTAAGTTAGCCACTAAAAAGATAAGTACTGTATGATTTCCCCTTGCATGAGCTACTTACAGTAGTCAAAATCATGGAGACAGAAAGTACAAGAGTAGTTACCAGGTGCTGGGTGTACAACGAAAAGGGAAGTATTGTTTACTGGGTAGAGTTTTGCTTTTGCAAGAGGAGTAAGTTCTGAACTGTTTTTGGAACAATGTGGATATACTTAACACTATCAAACTACACATTTAAAAGTGGCTAAGATGATAAATGTTATTTTCTTTTTACAATTAAAAAAAAAGGAGACATACTTTTGAAACCCAGTATCTACAAATTTAAATGTCCTTTACCATGTTTACAAGGCCTAGTCAAATTCAGTTAATAGAGTAGCAAAAAATGAATGAGCCAAATATCTCAGAAATGGTCAGTGTTATTACATAATCCACCTCATCTTGAAAAATTTTAGAACTAAAATAAAAAATGTATTAAAGTAAGCTTGCTATTTATTGCAGACAAGCATGTTACTTATTGCAGACAAACTATACAAATCTCATGATTCAACTTACTCAAGTCTCTAAAGTCAGCCTGATCTTTAGCACAGGTTTTTCCTCCTGTGAGCAAGAAAAGCAGATAAATTCTCTGACCCCATAAGTAACTCCAGGGATCTAGACTAGTAAGAAATCTTTGAAGACTACCAAGTCGTCTCAGAGATTCCAGACAAACCTAAGTATCATAAATGACCTCAAACCAATATGGACTTGAACACCTGGGCTCTGACCTGTAATCAAACCATATCAAGTCTACTTTACTTACAAATTTTCAAATGTAAGTACAGAAAATGAGAATACAAAATCAAATATATTAAGTTTTCAAATTGTTCTCACCTAAATCACGGAGTAAAATTAGGCAGACTTTATCTTCCATTTATATAAAAATGATCACCACATACTTGGGGAACAAATTTTAAATAAGTATATATAGCTCATGGATTTTTTTTTTTTTAGATATAACTTTAAATATTCATCTCTAAAGAAGTAACTTGTCAGCTGAAACTCAAAATTAATAAAAACTGTTCTGCTTTCAATAATTTTTAAATCTTCAAGACATCTTTCAATGTCACTAACAAACATCAGAACTAGGACAATGATTGCCATGTTTCACTGAATTGATGATATCGATTCTCTGATGCACCATTATTTCATGTGCCACTAAGAATGTATAATCACTTCCATAATACATCAGTCATAAAATGTATCCCAAATTCAAAGATATTAAGATAAATTAAAAATTGTTATCTCAGAACAGACATAATGCAATATATACATGCCTATTCCTCTGAATAACCCCCAGGTAACCAGAACAGACCTAATCTGATTAACACATTTCAAATACGGAGGAAAGGAAAAAATAAATCAACATTTCTATAACACCAAAATCCCAGAGCCCTACACAAACTTCTTTTAAATGCATGAAAACAGTACAAACTACCAGCTCAAACAATCAATAAACAATTACGCAGACACCAAATCCAAAGAAGTAACTACATAATTCACTACTGCCTAAGAAAATGATTTCCAAACTCAGGCAGTCAAAAACCTAAGCACCAAATGACTTTCAAACAATTCAGATGGTCAAGACCCATGTCTCCTTAAATCTAGTGGTCCGCTGATATCAGCTCAGAAAAGAGAGTGCCACCTACTAAAGGAAGAAACAGTTAATCCAGGATTTTCCAGCACATACTATGAACACAACAGACTCTAGTTTAGCCTAGGAAGAGGTACAGGTTTAAAGTATACTAATATGCTGTTTCAAGAACAACGGTACAGGTGCAAACCAAAAAGAAAATCTTACTGACCTAAAAATTTTCCAAAAACTGACAAAAGTTAATAAATACCAAAGAATGCATTTAATAATTTAGTAAACAATTAATTCAATTACAGTACGGAAACACATAAAAATCTCTACTAAAATTACCCATTTCAAAATTCCTAAACTCTATTACTTTTCCGACACCAAAATTTGTTATCATATCCTATAAAACATTAAAATATATGTAAATCTAAATATCAAGGTAAACTGACAACCAATGAAATTATACAGTACTAAGAAGATTGACAAACTTATTAAAAGACTAATTCTCTTAGAATTCAATTATGTATAAGAACAGATAAACAGTCAAAAGGGGCAAGGCAGAATATATTTTAAAAATCCCTCCAAACATACCCTCCAAATCTACCTCCAATCTACAGAGAAATCTAAAAGTGTAGATTATGTTTACTTTACTGACCATTTAATTTTAAGCTGCAGACTTCACACAGAGAAGGACTACACCCATCTACATCTATAGGTAAACAAGGACATACAAGTCATACTATTTTTTTTTTCTAAACAGTGACTCTACTAAATAAAACATTCTTAGGTTTGATGTTGACTTAGAAAACCAAATAACTAAAAATACTTCCCTTCCTTTTTGGCTACTTTTTTCAGAGGAATCCAATTTGATCATCCATTTGTACCTTAAACATCAGAGCTTAGAAATTCAAATGTAAAAAATGTCCATCAGTTTAAAAAAAAAAAACAGAATGTTGATAATTTTTGAAGATGGGTTACAGTTAATTACATTGTTAATTAGATAGAGCTGTTAATTATACTGTTCTCTATTTTTGCGTAGGTTTTTTCAAGTCTATAATAATACTAAGATTTAAAAATTATTCAGGTGTACTGAGTGATCTTCCTTAAAATCTTTAATTTAAAAAAAATTTAGTAGAGAGTATCAATTTAGCATTAAGTTTTTTGACAGAATACACTAACTTGTGTAGTCCACAAACACATCAAAAGTTACTCTATTAATAAACAGATGTTAGGTCATATCCACTTGGAAGTTACTAAGAAAATAAATGCAATGCAATGAAGTTCATGTCCTATTTATACAGTCAATGATTAATTAAAAATTTTTATTCTTAGAATTGGAAGGGACAAATTTTCTAGTTCAGTGGTCTACACATTTTCTAGATACCTAGGGGAGAGTCCAGAGACAAATCATCTTGTTTGATAAATCAGGAATTGTGCACAAAATAAGAGATTTTGTTTTCAAAAAGAATCTCGCTGCATTAAAATCAGGTTGGAGGAAGGGCTAAAAATCATTGTTCTATTACATTCACATTCTACAGCAAATATAGTGACCTAAAAAAGGTTAAATGACATATATTACCATTCAATTAGTGGCAGCCTGAGGAAGAGAATTTAGGACTCACTTGCCCAGTTCTACTTTAAAACAATGCACCACCTTAAATTTAAGTTACTTATGAATAACATTGTTTCTATTTTCTTGGCTACAAAATAATATTACACAAAATCATCTCTAAGATAATTTTCAGGTCTAAAATTCTGACTCCATGCATGCTAAGTTTAAACAGAAGTCTACACTAGGGCATGTATGTCCTTAAACAGAGCAGAACTCTTCAAACATTTTCAGGGACTTCAGAGAAATAGAAGTAAAATATAGAAACAAGTTAAAAGTTATTTGTTCTTTATTTTTTGGATCCTGAAACATTTCTGCAACTTCTCCACCTTTTAATAGTTAATGCTGAGAATATAAAACATGTCACCAAAGACCACTGAAATAATCATACTGAAAGTTTTTTGGTTATTAGATACTTTTGTAAACACACGTCACTGAATGTTCAAGTTACTGAATGTCTTATAGAGAACCAAGTACATCACTCTCTGTTAAGTTTAAAATAAATGAATTCAGAGGTGCATTAAGTCTAGCTAACACATAATGGTCACAAATAATGTTTTAATTCCCACCTATTAAAGCCTGAAAGAGGTTGCTCTGAAATATGTTAATAACCCGTTCTATGGAACTTCTGAGCTGTCTGTCTTCAGTTTGGCTTAGTTTTGAACGATATTCTTCCAAAAGGTGCAATGCTCTCTGGGTGTCTAAGAAGAAAAGAAGAGTCTGATTAAAATTACACATTCCTTACACAGCAAATAATTCTGCAAGACATCTAAACACTTCTCCAAATCCTCTACCTCAACCAATGCTACTACGTTCACAAACATATTTATTCCCTAGAATAACCAAAATTTTTTAAAAAAATATGTCACAGAAAAAGGAGGTAGACAAGCACTTGCTAATAAATGTTCACTAGTAGTCTACCACAATAAAAGACTGTTTGATCAAGATATTAGTTAACATAGCTTCAACTGATCTGATATGCAAAGCGGATTACCCACAATTTGTCATTATAATATAAATCTTAAATGTTTCAAAATACTAGCTCTTAGCCAGGATCCTACAATTGCTCACAGAGTGTTTAGGAAGAATAACAAAGTAAAATATTAAAACACCAATTCAAAGTTTTTAAAAAGACATTTCAGTGGAGTGAAAATTAACTGCCTCTGGAGTCACTAGAGAGATTCAAAAAAGAAAGTTTGAAAAACATTTAGATGTTTCCCTCTTCTGAAAGATATGATGAAGCTTAGATTCCCTAAGTAGTAAGGCTAACAAGATGCTGTCTCATGAGAGTTAAATACTTTTAAAACCAACAATCACAAAACACACACAGGAAACACACACAGGAGAGTTCCGAAATAAATTCTCACCTTGCTTCCGGACTGGCATTTTTCTCCAGTATCAGGAAGAGGGCACACACCTTTAAAAACAGAAAAGAAACAACTAAAGCAAAGAACAGAATCGTGGTTAAACTAGTACTTCCCCCTGAATCTCACATCGAAAAACTCCCAGCCCTATTTGAAAAGGCCACACCTGGAGAAGTTTTCCCAAACGAAAGAAAGAGCCTCAGTGTCAGCCAGCAGTGTCAGTCAATCTAGAAAGCTTTTACCTAAGGGTGGGTACCCCTACAAATTAAGAGCAGACAGAGAAGCCTGCTTCCAAATTCTCCTCGAAAGCTGTTCCCTCTCCAAAGGGTACTAAAAATGCCTAGACGTGGGGCCACCGCTCCCCTGGCGTAACTATGCATATTTCCCACCTGCTACTGGGGGGGGGGGCGGTGCAGAAGCGCTCCGACCCTTGGCCCCTAAGCCCGTAACGACCGTACAGCGCAGAGACAGGACTAGCTAGGCAGATCACCCCACCCCCCTCGGGCCCCCTCCTCTAGCTTGCCTTTCTCTTTGCTCGCTTCGTCCAGGCTACTCCAGCGGGGGTCGGACAGGGCTGCGGCCACTCTCCGCGACGCCCTCACGCCCCACATGCACACCTCCGCGGGCCCCCACACCTGCGGCGCCACCACAAAGTTCCACCAAGCGGCGAGCGCTCCGAGCTGGGGTGCGCTCCGGCCCGAGTCGGGGCGGCTCCCCCGCCCTGCCCCGCTCCACGTCCCCCCGCCCCGCCCGGGGCTCGAGGAGCTGAACTGAGGGGGGTGAGGGAACGGGGGAGGAGCTCCCCTTGGCGGCCGCACCCCCGCCGCCTCTTCCTCCTCCTCCTCCTCTGCCGCGGCCGCCTAACTTCGCCGCGGTCGGCTAGCCCGCTCGCCTTTTCCCCTCCTAGCCGCCCCACCCCCGGAACCTCGCCTCCTTCCGCGCCCCCAACCGCTCTCCCCCCAAACTTTCCGCCAAGATGGCGGCCCCGGAGCTGGACTGCCGCGCCCCCACGTGACCGCTTTCCCGGCGCTCTCAGCCAATGGGAAGTGAGGAGGCGGCTGGCGCCGAGCCCCGGGCTCTCTGGGCTGCTACCTTTGGGTTGGAAGGGGGAGGAGGGCCTGAAGGGGGCTGGGGAACGGGAAAGGGGACCCGGGGACCATCCCAAGTGAACCTCCTCTCTTAAAGGGGCGGCCATCGAAGTGGCTCTGAGGACAAAGGAGTTGACACACAGATTCTACAGGTGGTCCGTGGTGGCCCTGGAAGAGCCCGCCTTTACCTCGCCCTAGCCCACCGGTGTGTCCCGCGCTTCAGAGCGAGTAGAGCGCCAGGCCCGGAATGGTCCGGGTGTCTGAAGAGAGACGTGACCTCACCTATACCAGATCCAAGACATTCCGAGAACCCTTTAACCTCACTAAACACGTGCTGTTTCCAACTCCGAAGCTGGAGAGAGTGCCTGGCGCCCCCGGGGGTGGATCCCCAACCGGGAAAATCGGTCTTGGGAAGTAGTCCGACTGCACCACCTACGTTAGGGGCGGGGGCGGGGGCGGCGGCGGGGGCGGCTGGGGCCTGGAACGGGGGAAGGGGGAGGAGTTTGGGCGGGGGTTGGGGATGTAATCTCTGCACTTAACATTTTGTACTAATTTTTTTTTTTATTATTAGACCTTCAGTAAAAGTCTGGGGGGGGTGGGGCGGTGAATAAAGAAAGGCTCGTAAAATAGATTAAGAGTTTGAGGGGTTTACCAGAGGGTTTTTAAGTCTAAGTGAGTCTAAGTGTGAATGTATTTAAGGGTGGAAAGAGAACATTTGCTCCTTCTTTCACTCGCACATTCATTCACACCCCCTTGCCTCAGCCCCTCCGCGCAGCCATCAGTCTCAGGTATTACCCAAGCTCTGGCGGCCCTTTTAAGAGCTCACCTGTAGCTACCTCCTACGGAACCGAGCCGCTTTTGGCACGCGCCGCGGGTTTTAGTTTAGACTGCAAGGCAGAGAGGGACTTCGGGTCGGCCAGAACCCGGCTCTGGATCTGAGACACCCAGGTGGTAGAAGGAGAAATGGCGAAAAGCTCTCAAAGTCACTGTTCAGGTCTTCGAGCGTTGTCTGGATAACAGGGACCTCCCTCCTCTGAGGTCCAGAGAGATTTTGCCCAAGGTCACTCAGAGTTAGTGGCAAAACTGGAAAGGAGAAGATCCCGAGGCCATATGCTTGGGCTAATTTAAAGGGAAGCCCCGAAAACCTACTGTAACAGTAGCAGTTACTCAGAGGTGTGCTGACCACCAGGGTTCACTTTCGGATCGCTCCTTGGAATTCTAACTTGAGAGAACCCAACAATGACTTTAGAGCTCATCTAAACCCAATCTCTCAGTTTAAGATAAAGAAACTGAGGTTCAAAAAGGGGAAGCAACTTGCCCAAGGGCATATAGGCTAATCAGTGACAGCAGCCCAGAATTGGTTCTCCTGTCTCCAATACAGGAGATAGGGTTCTTTCCACTGTGGTTCTGGACAACTTGACACTGGTATGTTGGTATCTTAGCAACAGATGCCTATGCTCCCCTAGGTCAAGCACCTTGGGAGCTTGAGCAACCGTTTAAAGCAACATTCCACGGAAGAAATGGGATGAAAAAGTGAAAGGAAGCTCTTAAAAGCAAGGAGCTTAAACGGAGAGATTTTTAAAATAGTGAACTAGGGATGTCTGTAATAGTGAAAATGACTAATGGTATGCATGCTATTATTATCAAGACTTCATTGATGAACAGTGAATGGAATAGTTTCAGTTAAGGAAGCATTCTAAGAATGGAATCTCTTCAGAATTCAGGAGGAAGGAGGGATTTTGCCCTCACCCTTAATATCATTCATTATTCATATATGTTCACTTGCTAAGCAATGAGGATAGAAACAGTTAAGATCCAAGCCCTGCTCTCAAGGAGCCACAGCCTATTAATGAGGGGATAAAGGCCAGTGCAGCTTTTCTTGAGGGCCACTGCAAAGTCAAAAGCAAAATTTGTATGAGTTCTCAATGTCATCCTAGTTTTCCACTAAAGACAAAGGGGAGGGAGAGGAGAAAGAGAATGACAAGAGGGCATGAAGCCCTTCCATCTTGTCATCCTCTAGCTCTGTTGGTTGTCAGCAGTGTCCAAAAGCAGAAATGAAACTAGTACTTCTTTCATCCTTAGAAGCCAGGACAAGGCCAGGCCTAGAATGAGAGGTCTTTATTCCTTATTTCTCCTTTCTAGTCACCTGTATTAGTTATCTATAACTGCATAACAAATTCCTCAAGCTTAGTAGCTTAAAACTTAGTAGCTTAGCAACTTAAACAGCAATAAACATTATCTCGTGGTTTCTGCAGATAAGGAATTCAGGAGGACCTTAGCTGGAAGGTTCTGGCTTAGTGTCTCAAGAGATTACAGTCAAGATGTCTACAAGAGCTAGTCATCTAAAGGTTTAGTGGGGATTAAGGGAGGCTCTTCCAAGATGGCTCACTCACATGGCTAGTAACTCAATGCTGACTGTTGATAGGAGGCCTGCTTTTTTCACCATGAAGCTCTTTCTACAGGGCTGCTTGAATGTCTTCATGATGTGGTGGCTGACTTCCTCCAGAGCTGGTGATCCAAGAGGGCAAGACAGCAGCTCCATCTTTTGTGACCTAACTTCAGAAGTAACACTCTATCATTTCCACACTATCTTACTGGTTACTTAGGTCAGTCTCAAGAATCATTAAAAGTGCCATCTTGGAGACTGCCTACCATATCATCACAACAGACAAAGCAGTAACATCTGGATTTCCCCAACTTTTATATCCTTACTTTACACAGGTAGCAGCTGCCATTGAATAGGATCCAACATAGCATCTGACTACTTTTCCAAACTCCTCAAACTTTCCAGCCCCATGCTAACTTTTCTTTCAAATAACTTAGAAGACTTAGGTGTCAGAGGACCACAAGGTAAAGCTTGAAGCTCACATTCTTCTCTTGAGTTGTCAGCGAGTTGATCTCTAAGAATATTATCTCTCAGTTCTAAACTTTCCCTCCCCTACTATCCTTCTATGCAAGCCACCCATGAGCTTCACGTCTCTGGCTTTTCCTTTTCCCCATTCAGGTCCCCAGCCTACCCTCTGTAACGGTGTTCAGGTCTTGCCAGACCCTACTGCATCATTTTCTTTCACTATGTACCAAGCCAGTCACTGAAAGGAAAGAGTGTGATGCTGTCAAAAATGCTTATCCCAACTTAGGCTGCAAAAGAAGAACAATGCTGAGAATGTGAAAGTAACCATGGTGGTCAGATCTCCACAAATTGCTCAAGGGGGCATTTCCTGGCAGCAAACTTTAAGAAAAGTCTACCCAAACCAGCATCAGGAAAGAAGAAAGTAACCAGAACAATCAGAGATATGAAGCTTTAACCCAAGGGGGAATGATTGTAGAATCTAGAGTCATTTCTTTGAGAAAAGAGAGGGATCTGGGAGCTTGATTTCAATCTTCAAAGAAGCTTAGTCTATGTATCTGGGGGGCAGGACTAAAGTCACTGGGACAACAAGAAGTTCTTTAACATGATTTGTCAGAAGTTGCCAAAATTCCTAAGAGCTGCCCCCAAGATATTAAGAGTTACCTATCAAGCAGAGACCAAAAGAATCAGGCAAAGCTGCCTTTTCAGAGGGAGGTACATACTCAGGACAGAAAGCTGGACTAAGTGACCTCTAAGACCACAGTTCTAAGCATTTGAAACCTCAGTCTCTACTGTGGTATTAGTACCATTTTATCTACATCAAGAATCCATTCTATCCAGTTTAAGTGATACTGAGACTGATCTCCTTCTGTATAGATAATTCTTACCAGAATAAAAGGTACAAGTTGAAATCAATTCCCTTTGAAATGTGAGCAGTTACTCATCTCTATGACAATTAGTCCCTGAATTCATGGTGTATGGTGTAATACACCATATTATGGTGTAATGGGTACCTAAGTGGGTATAGGACAAAACAGCTATACTTTTAAATGGGTATAGCCCTTCATAATAGACTTCAAAGGCAGATTTAACACATTGTAGTCTCACAGCAACCTGTGAGATAAACTCATTGGCTATGATCTCCCAATTTGCAGAGGAAGACACTGAGGAAGAAAGAAAGAAAGCTGTCTAGGACACCAAGCTAGCTGGTAATGGAGCTGGGACTGAACGTTAGTTCACTGTTCTTTCCATTAGACTGTTTGTTTCCTTTTCTCTACCTGACAGCTTTCTTAAACACACACACACACACACACACACACACACACACACACACACAGTGTGTGCATGTATATGTATAAGGGACAGGATCTGAAAGTCAGAGAAAGATACTAAGAAAAAGAAAGAAAGGCACTAAGAGATGTTCTGATAGAATAAAGCACACTTAATAGGCTAATCTTTACTTGTTTATCATATATTTGAATGCCTTTCACAGCTGAGACAATTCCGATGGAAATAGGATATTACTTATTTCTGACCACAAAGAAATAAATATGCACACCCTAGTTATATGTTATGACTAAATGAGTCGGGGCAGGGGGGTGTTTTGTTTTTGTTTTTGTTTTTCAATGCAAAGGCATTTATTTAAATAACTGCAGCTTCCTTCTCTCCTTCCTTTACCCTGACAAGTACTCCTGAGTATAAACCAGAGTTTTCACAAATTTATGGGACATCTGACCTGGGAGGGCCCTCAGACACTATCTAATGCCATCCTCTCATTTGACAGACATGTGAAGTAAGCTCCAGAAGAGCTCCCAGACAGTAGCAACACACAATTATCGACAGACTTTTTAGTGAAAGCAGCATGCCACCAGCATTTCAGGAATAATCAATTTTCTCTTGGCTGGGAGACGGAATGGGAATTAGTAATCTTTTCTAAAGATACATTTCTAAGTTTAACCAAATTTGCCATTATGCTTTTGAAGAACTTGGGATATTGACAGAACCGTGGGATTCCCATATTGAAATCCTTGGGATTAATACTCAAATCTGCTTACATGAGACAGCCTCCTCACCCCACTCCCTGCCAAGAGGATTACCAGTGTCTATTCAAAGAAGGTTCTGGGTAGGCCCCCTGGGCCAGATTATTCTTTCATAGGCAGAGAACACAAATTTGGAAACTTAATTGCAATTTGAAGAAACACTATTAGAATTTTAGGAAGTCATTTGTATTCGATTTTTGAGATGTGACGTGGCTAATAGAATTCTGATAAGCAATAGAAACCAAAAGATTCTTCATAATTGGACATGAATTAAGTCCAGTGACCAATCTCCTGTAGCACAGAAAACTGCCACATTCCTCCAAAAGCTTTCTGTACCAGCCTTTCATTTTTGGGAAATGACATTCACTAGAACTATAATTTTCCTGTTCTTCATGTTGTGTAACCCTGAATTTTTTATTATTCCCTTCTTTTAAGTTCACAAGAACAGTAAAGACAAAGAATCATTTAAATCTTACTTTCTGTTTAAATTTTCTTTAAATTAGATTAATTCATTTCAAAAAATAATTTTATCAACTTGAGATTAATTATTTACAATCAAAACATTCTCTACCTTTTAAAAATAAATTGGGCTACAGTTGAGGAAACTTCCAAATATGCTTGTTAAAAATCCTGCAAAAATTTCCCCAGCTGGATATTATCTTAAATTGCAAATTGCTATGTGAATAAATAAAGTAAAACCCAAGACTGGTGGGAGACAACAAAATAATAACTACAAGAACAGAAATAAAAAAGGGGAGGCATAATCAATTGCTAATGAAGATGAATAAAATAATTTAAGAACAAGGGAGGAACAAATATTTAATAAGAAATGTTGCCATAATAATTTAGAGATGCTTTGATTCAAGGGAACAGAATAAATCTATGTCTCTATTCTTTTTTCCCCTAGAAAATCACTCCCAAAATGTTAGAACAAGAAGAAACTTGTTCCTCCATCTTCAATGAAAATAAGATTCTTTAGAAACCCCACCAAGACTGAAAGTAGTTGGAGAATTGGTCAAATTCAAGGGCCTGCATTTGGATTTGGGGAAGTGGTAAATACTCCCTCCCAAAGGTTCAAAAACCCAACAACCAAGTAGGGAGGAAAAATGTGTGGGGGGTGTGTGTGTGGTGTTAGCAGGTTCATGGTAAATACAAAATTGTCTCTTCTACTTATCCTCTGTATTTTGTGACTATTTGATTATTGAATATTTGAAATATTGAAATATTTCTTAATTAAAAATTTAAATCTCCCCCCTCCCAAAACCACATATACTTGTCTTGGAGAACCCTAAAAAAGTAGAAGAAATAAAGTAAAGTTAAAGTTAAAGATATAAAGACTCCAGATACCACTGATAATGAGGTGCCGCTAAGAATGGTAGGACAGGATCCAAAAACAAGAGAATGACTACCTATATAAGGAAAACTGAGATGCTAGGTTCCCCCACACTCAGGCGACCACCTTTCTATTTTTGTTCAAAAGAGAGTTTATTTACTGGAGAAAATGAGAAGCTTTAGATCTGGGGACACCGGCGTGGAGGGAGATGGTGGTTACAGTATGAAACCAGGATACTAAGGGAAAATCTGCACACTGAACATAGATAGGTTCCTTCATAAGCCCCATTCCTCCTTCACAAGCCCCATCCCCAAGAGCCATGAATTGCCAATGCATAGTTAAAGTTGAAAGAGTCACAACAAAAGTTAGGCCAGCTGTCAAGAAAATGCAAGTCAAACTCACAATGAGACACAACTTCACCCCCACTGGGCTAGCCATAATCAAAAAGGCGTATCTGTTAAGACATACATATTATTATAACAAGTGCTGGCTAGGATGTGGAGCAATCAGAACTCTCATACATTGCTGGTTGGAATGTAAATGGTGCAGCCATTTTGGAAAAGTCTGGCAGTTTCTCAAATGATTCAACATAGTTACCATATGACACAATTCCACACATAGGTATGTATCAGAGATTTGAACATTTATGTCCATGCAAAACTTGTATAAAATGTTCATAGTAACAGTATTCATAAGAGCCGAAGAGTGAAAGTCCACAAACTGTTGAATGGATTAATAAAATGCGATATGTCCATACAACAAATTATTATTCATCAATGAAGAGATGAAGTACTGATATATGCTATGAAATGAATAATCTTTAAAAACATCATGTTAAGTGAAAGAAGCCAGATACAAAGGACCACATATTATATGTTTCTATTTATACGAGATGTCCAGAATAGGCAAATCTGGATTAGTGGTTGCCTAAAGTTGAGGGACAATGAAAGGGGAGGGGTTGGCGGTGGAAGGCTAAGGGGTGACAGATTGTTTTCTTTTGCTTTGTTTTGAGGTTAATGGAAATGTCCTAAAATTGATTGTGGTGATGGACACACATTTGTCAATATACTAAAAAGCCACTGGATTGTATGCTTCATATGGGTGAACTGTATGGTATGTGAATTATATTTCAGTAAAGCTTTTTTTTTTTTTTTTAATCAGGTTGGTCACCTTATTGCCCTTCAAGAATGCTGACCAGTCAACAAAGCCCTTCCATGTAGCAGGGGCTTTCCATCAGCTCAGCTTTCAACAACAAGGGGCAACCAAAGATCATCATACAACTGGGGAGTGCCTCTGTCATGACAGATGGAGACCAAAAAACTGACAAACCAGGGGGGAAAAACTCAAAGAAAACAGAATTTCAGAGTTATTGGGAGGACTAAGGAAAAAAAAAACAAGAAATTATAACTCATATCTTCAGAGATCTCAAACCCATGAAGTAAAGACTACAAAAAGAAAGTTCTTTGAAATTAAATTTGAAAATAAAATATAAAATTCAATAAAAGGTTGGAAGACAAAGTCACAGAAATTTCCAGAAAGAAAATATAGGAAAGTGAGAGTTTTGGTGAACAAGGGACATCAAATAATAGGTATTCCAGAAGAGAGATCAGGGGAGGAAATTAAGTAAATAATATAAGAAATGACTAAAATAAGGGGAAGAAGTTAAGCAAATTACATAAGACATTTACCAGAACTGAAAGACAGGAGTCTATAAGTCAAAAAAGACCTCCTGAGCATCAGCAATAATGAATGTAAAGAGACCCACACCAAAACACATTGTGATATTTTGAAACACTTGAAATGCAATTTACATCCTAAATGCTCTCAGAGAGAAGAAAAAAAAAACAGTCCATGTACAAAGAATCAGAAATCAGAATGGCATCAGAATTCTCAATAACACTGGAAATTAGAAGACAGTAAAACAATGCATTTAAAATTCTAAGGAAAAATTACTTTTCCTCAGGATTATATATCTAGCCAGATTACCAATCTTGAGTAAAGTTTGAAAAGAAAGTGTTTTTCCATGTCTCACAAAATTGACCTCCCATGAATCATGCATGTTTTTTAGGAGCCTTCTAGATGAATGGGCTTTAGTAAAACAGGGGTGTAAAGCAAAAAGGAAGGAGACGCGGGATCCAAGAAACAGAATCCAACATGGAATGGGGGCAGGGGAACTCTCGGGATATTGGTTTAATGCAATTTCAGGCCCATAGCTGCTTAGTGGAACATTGAGAGGAAGCAATACAGATTGAAAGGTTGGAGGACTTCAGGATCAATGTATCCAAGAAAGACATGGAATTGGTAAACAGTTTTGGTCATATGGAAAAATGTATCAAGAGTGTTTCAGAGCTGTTAGAGGGTGTGGGAAAACTTGAGATGTTGAAAGAGAACTGAACAAAGGGAAACATCTATTCACTCCAGGAAAATAAATCATGTAAGAAAGAAAATATAATGACCATACACTATTTGGCTCAAAAATGCAATATTTTGGTGGCTCAGTTGTTAAGCGTCTGCCTTTAGCTCAGGTCATGGGGTTTGAGCCCCACATCAGACTCTCTTCTCAGCAGGGAGCCTGCCTCTCCCTGTCCCAATCCCCCTGCTTATGTTCTCTCTCTCTCACTGTCTCTCTCTGTCAAATAAATAAATAAAATCTTTTATAGAAAGTGTAATAATTTTGTAGCCCTAGTAATGAAAATAATATACTGATTCAACAACAACAAAAAGAGAATTGTGGTAGGAGAATGAGAATCCATAAACTGATAGCTTCAGATAGATAATTAGATAGATAGCCAGAAAGGCAACTGATAATTTCAACCAACGAACAAGTCTCAGTCTCCTATATGATTTACAGAAGTAAATATAACATAGAAGTAGAGTCCAGTAGAAACAGCTAGAAGAACTGAAGATTCTTCTCTAGAGTGGGATGGGGGCAGCAGAGAGGGGAAGAGAAGGCAAGGAGCTGCTATTACTATTATTATTATTATTACTGTAAAGCTTCAGCACTCTTTGAACTTGAAGAAACTATTTGCATGCACTAATTGAATTCAGGATAAAGATTATTTAAAATTTATATAAAGAGAAGTTAAATGATGAAACTGACTTCCATGCCATATTGAATCCTTCAGCAGAGTTCCATTACTAAAGGTTGATATAAAGAATCTGGTAACTCCAGGGTGCCTGGGTGGTTCAGTGGGTTAAGCCTCTGCCTTCGGCTAGGGTCATGATCTTGGGGTTCTGGGATTGAGCCCAGCATTGGGCTCTCTGCTCAGCAGGGAGCCTGCTTCCTCCTTTCTCTCTGCCTGCCTCTCTGCCTACTTGTGATCTCTCTCTGTCAAATAAATAAAATCTTCAAGAAAAAAAAAGAATCTGGTAACTCCAATTGCAGCTGCAGTCACTGCTGTGACAACCGTTCCTCCTGACGAATGAGGCTGCTGGAGGAAGTGGCCATCACAGGACCAGAATGACAAGAGTACAGAATTTTCTTTTCTAGGGATCTCTGATATTCTCTCGAGAAAGATTTAAATGCAGTTCTGCTTGCCAAAGATTGTAAAATCACTTCTTAGAAGCTTTCCAACTTAATGTGTGTGTAAATCTCTAAAATTCCTGGAAACAAATAGAAGATCTTTGGAGAGTGAAGATGACATATCTTCCCTGCTAAGTCATAAAAACTCCAAGTAAAATCAGTCCTTATTAGCATGTATCAAAATATTAGTATGCCTGGGGCCCCTGGGTGGTTCAGTGAGTTAAGTGTTCAACTCTTGATTTCAGGTCAAGTCATGAACTCAGGTCGTGAGAGCGAGCCCTTCATTGGGCTCTGCACTGGGCGTGGAGCCTGTGTCAGATCCTCTCTCTCCCTTTCCCTCTCCATCTCCTCCCACCAAAAATAAATAAAACAAAATAAAATATTA
This sequence comes from Mustela erminea, assembly GCF_009829155.1. Classification (NCBI taxonomy): domain Eukaryota; kingdom Metazoa; phylum Chordata; class Mammalia; order Carnivora; family Mustelidae; genus Mustela; species Mustela erminea. Next base: position 103,822,263 of record NC_045614.1, read on the forward strand.
GTACTCCTTAGTTCATATTCTGGTGCTTTCTTTATAGGTACATATTTTAAATAAATATACAATTTTTTAAAATCATGTAAATGATAATCTGTTTATGGTTAAAAAAATAAAATATCAAATGGTTGAGAAGCATGTATGCTTCACGTAAAATTTGTCCTTTATTCCTTTTTTTGTCCCCCTTCTCTGACTTCCGCTCTTTAGGAGTGGGTATCATAACTTAGTGTATCACTTTTCATGCCTACTACATTTTGAGATTTCAAGAAGGTTGGAGGTAAGAAAGCAACTCGAGAAATTGAGTACTATATACGATGAGAGAATGAATATATACACAGACTTGCTAGACTATATATGATAATAGATCTCTGACCCACAACCTCTGCAGCAACCAGTCCAGAGAGTCTAATGACAATCTCGGCAGCAACTGGTCGAGAATGATTGGGACGTGTTCAATGACTGTCTGCTTCCCTATTTTCTGCCCTTGCTTTTAACTCAGGACTAACCAGAGACAACCAAATATGCTCTCTGAATTAGTATAAAATGTCCTGCTTCTAGGTATCCTGCTTTCAGCTTTTCCATGTCCATAACCTCCAATTAAAGGGTAGCTGAAGCTTTCCCCTTTTTTGCTATAAAGTTTTCCCACTCCTCTGTCTACCTTTGAGTCCTTGCCAAACAAAGGTAATAGTAGCTGATTCCCAAGCTATAGTGAGCTCGGAATACCTGGCCACTGTTCTCATTTAGATGGCCATCATTTATTTCCTCAATGACAAGAAGCTCCCAAAAGGAGCAAAAATGATACCAGAATCACTGTTTAGTCTGCTACTTCAATAGAACCTTCATTTATTTCGTTCAACTAATATGTATCATGCTCGTATGAACCGGGCACTAAAGTAAATTGTATTTAGAAGAACACTACATAGCTGAAGCCTTGGGAGTTGGAATTTTTTTTTTTTTTAATTTGACAGACAGAGATAGCAAGTAGGCAGAGAGGCAGGCAGAGAGAGAGGAGGAAGCAGGCTCCCCGCTGAGCAGAGAGCCCGATGTGGGGCTCAATCCCAGAACCCTGGGATCATGACCGGAGCTGAAGGCAGAGGCTTCAACCCAGTGAGCCACCCAGGTGCCCCGGGAGTTGGAAATTTTTTAATCTTCAGTCACTGTTTACGATCTGAAGCAGGCAAACTATTTACTTGAAACTTCCCAATGTACCTTCATTAAACATGAATGAAGAAAACGCCTCAGCAATTAATATAATGGCAGAAAAGAATTACTAACTATAATGCGTATCATGCTAGTCTTAGGTTTAAGAAGTCTTTTAGTATCCCTGAAGGTTGGTAACACTCGTGTTATTGTTAGAGTTGTTTTAGAAATTATAGAAGTAATGACTTGTCTAAGGGTGAATGTCTCCCACCCACCAAAGAATTACGTTCGGTTTACTAATGCAGACCACAAAGTTTTTTATTAATAAAGTTGGCAAACAAAAGCATCTGAAAACATCCAGGGAGTGATATTCTAGTAAGTTTTACTGAAGATGACATTTTCATTAGCACTGTTAATGAACTATGCTTATTCCTTTGGGGAACTGTGATTTATTAGAAGAATTAAAAGTTTGAAAAAACGCCAAAAGAATTACACTCATTCATTTTGAACATGACTACAGTATTTGCAATAGAAAAATTAGTGAGTATTCCCTAAAGTCATGGTGGCTTTTAAACACTGCATAATTCTGGGTATTGCCATCAGCAAAGCATTGCACCATTGCTCATTAGAAGGATAATGTCATTATAATAGCTTTACTCTGAGGCATAAGCCAGTTAGATGAAGCACCAGAAAAAGAAAGGCAGAAGTTTGTTTGGTGAATCATTCTTGTTCTGCAGTTTGGTGACTCTACATTAAAGCCAGAAAGAAAAGCAGCTTGTGGCTTAATTTGAAGGATCTTCCAAGGAAACGCTGCAGGAGTACACAATTCTTATAATTGGTCTCCAGGCTTCATTATCTCTGTTCATGAAGTTGCCTGTTCACACTTAACTTTGCAAGTTAACTGTGAACAAATCAAGAGAGAATAAAAACAAACATAGCATGGCATTAAGGAAGATCTCCTGAGACTAGGGCTTTTGATTCCCTTTTTCACATGGTGACATTGAACTGGAAGCTTCGGTGTGATTAGTGCTGTTCTGGCCCAAAGTGCCAGGAAGTTCATCATAGGTCAAGGGCAAGTTCAAGGCCAGGTCCACTCTGAGGTTAGCCTATTCACTTGTCCTTTTCCAGGCTGGGATCACTTGAGGATCACAGATTACTGGGGATCAGTAGCACGGTTCTCCAAAACCTAACCAGTTGGCTGGTCAGCAAATTATACTGCGGGGTAGATTTGGGCTATGAGCACAGAATCTCATTGAGCACCTTATAAATCTGGTCATGGTGAGAAGGCTGTGCAGAAGTGAGCAAGGGAGACTCCTATTGAGAGAAAGGTCTTACCCTAGAACCCTCCATATTCAAGGAGCAGGCTGCTTTAAAATTCTTAACTCCAGTCTTCTTGAAGATAAAATATTGCTTTCTAGAGAAGTGGTTGGGTCAGGGATTTATATTATAGGATAACGAACTGTAGACAGTCTAGAGCTAACGCTAACAGCCGGAGAACTGCATGAGTCCTTCTGCCCCAAGGAAAACCCTTCTGTCCAAAGGGCTCAGTACAGGATGCTCTTGGAATGGTACCAATGGATAGTACTGTTGGTGGCTCTAGAAGGAGGCTGGGTCTCTGGAGGTTCTGGAAGGTGGTCAGTGTACCAAGCTCAGTTGTCAGTGAAGTTGTTGCTCACTTTCAAGTAGGAAATGTGGAAGTGTTAGCAACAAGAGAGCCATAATTCTTCAATCAGGTCGATTCTGTCCAAGCAATATTTAATATTGTGTTTTGGGCACTGTGACCACGAAGGTGAATAAAACCCAGTTCTTGCCCTCAGGAGCTATGGTTAAATGAAGGAAGGCGGTACAGAGAACTTAAGTATAATGTGATTCATGACAAGAAAGCAAACCCGCTGAGCCTTGAAGGATAACTTAACCAAAGGAAGAAAGGTGGAACACATTTCCAGTTTGGAAAGAGGAGGATGAAAAGCAGCAGTGGGGCCTTAGGAAATCAGGGCCAAGCTAGACACAGTGAGGGTCCTTTCTATTATTATGGATTTAGAATTCTAGATTTCTCTGTTTTCTGAGAAGAGCAGTCTGAGTCTTCCTGGCCGCATATGATTGCATGATAGCTTTCATGATCAGAAGCAGTGGTCAGGGGTGCCTGGGTGGCTCAGTGGGTTAAGCCTCTGCCTTTGGCTCAGGTCATGATCTCAGGGTCCTGGAATCAAGTCCCGCATCAGGCTCTTTGCTCAGCAGGGAGCCTGCTTCCCCCCTCTCTCTCTGCCTGCCTCTCTGCCTACTTGTGATCTCTCTCTCTCTCTCTCTCTGTCAAATAAATAAATAAAACCTTAAAAAAAAAAAAGCAGTGGTCAGCATCTCACTAAAGACCCTCCTGAAGCAGGTGCTATACCCTCATGCACAGAGGGCTGGGGTTTAGTCTTCATCCTCTCTTCCTCCTTCCTTCCCCAGAAGCTTCTCATGCCTTTTGAAATTGGTTTGTCAATCTTATTTCCCTCCCTTTCCTTTGCTTCCCCCAAATGACCTCATTTTTTATGGCAAGGAATTCTGAGCTGAAGGTAGGTCTGTAACATGGCCTCATTGGTGAGACCTTGGAGTTCCCAGCACACTTTGCTCCTACAGTACGTGAGCACTTTTTTTTTTCAGTGTGGGGCCCAAACTCATGACCATGAGATCAAGACCTAAGCTGAGATCAAGTGTCAGACGCTTAAATGACTGAGCCACCCAGGTGTCCTTAAGCACCTTGATGGCAGGCTATATAGGGAGTGATCCCATCAAGCAGGTGTTAGTTCTCGAAAGACAGCCTAATTGAGCAGGAAATGAAAGGGATGGATCACACAGGGAGGAAAGGAGGGAGTGGGGGAAGATGGGGGCACTGTGGGCTGGGATCTTCTTGAGTTAGGAGACCAAAGAGAGTTAGAAAGTTCTGACATTCCCAACTTCTGCAGATCCAAGCTCACCTGCCAGGGGATTATTGGCTTTTTGACTCAAAAGAATTGATTGGCACTGTTGCCAAAGTATTCTTGAAAAATTTGCCATCTGATAGAATGTACCTTAGAATTAATTTTTCTTTACTAACATTTTCTTCTGGTTTATGTGCTCAGTGAAGAACCAAAACAAAAAAGCCCTAGGAAAACTGACAAAAATTAAACAAAATCACACAACCCAAAGATAACTACCAGCATTGTTGTAGATATTTCTAGTATTTGTCAAGCATTTATATTTTTCTTACAAAAATAGTATCATAAATCTTATCTTGAGGCTCCTGTTTTTAAAGGGAATTTACACATTTTTTTTTCAGCTTCAAAGGGCTTAATGAGTGACGATAACAGGAAATTAAGGTTCTGTATGAGTGACATTTATTCCTTGGAAAATGTGTGCTGCAACTTAATCAATGGGTTAAACATTAAACATGGCAGTATTGGTGTTTCATATAGACGTTTACCCATTTAAGATGATTACTAAACATAAATCCTGTATCTATGCAAATACACACCCGGTAACCTGGGAATCAGGAGATTGGAGTGACCTGTCAATATCGTGCCCTCAACTTTATCAACAAATTTAAGCAAATCAATTCAATATTGCTTTTCTAGATGAAGTCCTAATTCTGAAACATGGCGTATGAAGTCCCATATTGTCTGGTCTCTGAAGCCATATTAGAATCACGTGCAGTTCCCAGAATGCACCATGCTCTCTTGTGCTTGCATATTTTTTAAACTTTTTTTAACCTGAAATACTCCTTCCCATATGACTTATTAGCTCCTCTTTGCTTTAAAAAATTCTTAATTGTAGTAAAATACACGTAACACAAAATGTACCATCTTCACCATTTTTAAGTGTAGAGTTCATTAGTGTTAGGTACATTCACAATTTGCACAACCAATCTCAAGAACTCTTTTCATCTTGAAGAACTGAAAGTCCTTACCCATTGAACAACTCTCCATTCCCTCTTCCCCTCCAGCCCCTGACAACAACCATTTTATTTCCTGTCTCAATGAATTTGATTACTCTGGATGCCTCTTGTAAGGTGAATCGTTCAGTATTTGTCTTTTTGTGACCAGCTTTTTCCATTAAGCATAATGTTCTCAAGGTTCATTCATATTGTAGCACGTGTCAAGATTTCTTTCCTTTTGAAGACTGAAGACTATTCTATTGTATGTGTATACTATATTTTGTTTATCTACTCACCTGCTGATGAACACTTGTGATGCTTCCACCCTTTTGGCTATTGTGAATGCTGCAGCTATGAAGAAGGATGTGCAAATACCTCTTTGATATACTGCTTTCATTTTGGGGGATCATACAACCGGATGTGGAATTGTTGGATCAGATGATAATTTTATTTTTGTCACCTCCTTTTAAAACTTTGCTTTCTTACACTTCTTTAACCCAGAGTAATGATTTCCTAGATTAAAAGTTAGCTACTCATTTACAGAATGACACTTCTTAAAAATTGGGGGGAAATTTTCAAACATACACAAAAGTGGAGATAATTGCAATGAATTTCCATTACTCTGTTTGAAGAGTGGTCAACATTTTGCCAATCTCGGCCTGCTTCCCCACTTCCCCCCGTGCTTTATTTTGCAGTAGTATTTTTATTTTTTATTTTTTTAAATTAGCTTATAATGTATTATTTGTTTCAGGGGTACAGGTTTGTGATTCATCAGTCTTAAAAAATTCACGGCGCTCACCATAGCACATATTCTCCCCAGTTCCATCACTCCCACTCCTCTCCAGTCCAGCAACACTCAGTTTGTTGCCTGAGATTAAGAATCTCTTATGGTTTGTCTCCCTTTCTGGTTTTGTCTTGTTTAATTTTTCCCCTCTCTTCCCCTATGATCCTCTTTGTCTTGTTTCTTAAATTCTACATACCAATGAGATCATATGATAATTGTCTTTCTCTGATTGACATATTTTGCTTAGCATAATACCCTCTAGTTCCATCTGTGTCATTGCAAATGGGAAGATTTCATTTTTCGTTGACTACATAACATTCCACTGTGTGTGTGTGTGTGTGTGTGTGTGTGTACAACATCTTCTTTATCCATTCATCAGTTGATGGACATTTGAGTTCTGCCCATAGTTTGGCTATTGTGGACATTGCTGCTGTAAACATTGGGGTGCACGTGTCCCTTTAGATCACTACATTTATATCTTTGGGGTAAATACCCAGTAGTACAATTGATTTCCTAGATTAATAGTAAGCTACTGATTTACAGAATGACTTTTATTACTCTTATTTTATCAATTAACTCTATTAATTGTTTGCTTCTAATTTTCCATTATTAAAAACAATGCTAGATGAGTAGCTATTCATTAGATGAATTCTTGGAAGTGGAATTACTGGGCTAAGGGGTAGACATTTTTCAGGCTATGATGCACAGTGTTACAGTGAACACACAAGCTTCTAAAGACTCCTTTGTATGACTTGTCAGCCTCTGTTTCCAGTATCCTTTATCAGCAGGGCAGGATGCAGCAGCTTGGGGATCCTGTGGTTTCTTTAAACTTTGCTCCCAAAGAAAATATATCATTATACTAAAATTCTTTTTCAGAAGTGAAAGGCATTATGTAAGTCACCAATCCTGAGAAACAAAAGAAATGATCAGATCTTGCTGCCTACATTTTCAGTTAAGTGCTATCAGTTCCATTTTTATTTATTTATTTTTTAAAGATTTTATTTAATTATTTGACAGCCAGAGATCACAGGTAGGCAGAGAGAGAGGAAGAGAAGCAGGCTTCCCGCTGAGCTAAGAGCCCAAAACGGGTCTTGATCCCAGGACTCTGGAATCATGACCTGAGCTGAAGGAAAAGGCTTTAGCCCACTGAGCCACCCAGGCCCCTCTCAATTCCATTTTTAAAAGGTCCTCCCTAAGTAAACATGAAAAGGCCCCTCAAGTTTGTATAGTACCTTTCAGTTTACAAACAACTTCCACTTATGTTTTCTTATATATTCCTTACAGTTAGTTATTATTTTTCCCTGGTTGACACCAGGGAATATAAAATTATAAAATAAAAGTGAGGCCCAGAGATGTGACTTGCCCGAGGTCACAGAGCTGATAATCAATGTCTTCTGGTTCCACGTTCATTGCTTTTCAAATTACAGATGATTCATTTACCAGTTCTTGACATATAACCATAATGAGTGAGTGTAGTCAATAGATGTTTCTAAGACTTATTTTTCAAGAGAGAAAGAGGTGGTAATGGTTTGGGGAAAGTGGCTGAAAGCTGTGATTTAATAGGAAGCCATTTTTTGATTGATACATAGTACAGAAATACAAACAGTATTTCCCTTTGCCCCTGGAATTGTGTGATAACCTTCACTGAGCTGCTATATGTGGCGTCAAGCATGCTGGGCTCTGGGGCCAGCCTGTTGGAGGCCACCAACTTTGACTTTACAGAACAAGTTACATGATCTGAACAAATTACCCTTTCTTTGTTTCTGTTGCTTCACCCATAGGACAAATAATAATAGCTTCCAGCTCACCGGGTTATTGTGAAAATTAGATGAGATCATGTGAGTGCCCAGCACATGCTCACTGCCTTCTACATATGGGCTCTTATTGCTAGTGTTGAGGACTAGATAATACCGTTCCTCTATTTTATCCCAAGGAGGAGGGGACATGGAAGAGGCTGGGGCAGAAAAGTTCAGAGTGAAAATAGCCTTTTTGGCTTCTGACTATTTAAAAAATATACTTAAAAGGCTTCTCTAGTAGACTACCACTGGTTTTCAGAAACTTGATTAGGATATGGCCTAGTGTAGCTTATTTTGTATTTGCTCTATCTTCAGTTTGTTGAGTTCTTGAATCTGTGGGGTTATCGTTTTCATCAAATTTGAAATACACTTGGCCATTATATCTTCAGTGATGTTCTCCCTTCCCTTCTGGGGCTCTAATTACAAGTATATTAAACAGCTTGATATTGCCTGATAGATCACTGAGATTTGGTTTGATTATTTTTTTCCCAGTCTTTTTTTCTTTCTGTGCTTCAGCTTGGGAAGTTTGTTGGGAAGTTGGGAAGTGTTTAAGTTCACTGACCCTTTATTTTGCCATGTCTGATATGCTATCAATCATGGGAAATTATAATCATTTCATTTCAGATATTGTACTTTTCAACTCTAAAAAGTTCCATTTGGTCCTTTATTGTATCTTCCATTTCTCTTCTTATGACATTAATTTTTTATCAAATCTTTGGGCATATTTATGTTCTCTATTTTAAGGTCCTTGTCCGTTAATTCAATCCTCTGTCATTTATGGTTCCATCTCTCTTTACTGTTTTTTGTCCTTGTTATAGATTGTACTTTCTGGTTTCTTCACATGTCAGGTGGATGCCTGCTCAGGAATGGGCTGACTCCCTGGAATCTGAGCAAAGAGAGAAAGAAGGAATAGAAGAAGTAAGGAGGAGCAAGCAAGCTTCTGTCAAAGAAAGGTCAAGAATAAGAAGATTCTGAGCAGAAGCACCAGCAATAACATCTTTCATCTGTTTACCACTTCAAGGTTCACAATGCACCTTCACCTTCATTACCTTGCATAACTCTTTCCCGGAAACTGGGACAGATATTATTATCACTAGTTTACAAGTGAGAAAACTGAGCTCAGACATATTTAAGTGACTTGGCCAGACTCACGTATGCTCAGAAGTCTAAGAGCCATTGTTAACATTCCTATTCACCTATGACATCTTCCATTCAGGTGTTTAGAAAAAAGCTTAGAATATTTTCCTCAAGAAATTTTGAGGCACACACAAACCTGATAGACTCCCAGGTTCTTGAACCTGCCTCCATTCCTTTGGTAAATTATGTATGAAGACTAAAGGATATTTGCTATCACCACTAATATCTTAGCTTCTCTCAGAGCCTGAAAGACATTGTGTAGTAGATTAGGAGGATTCTAGTGCTTTTCTCATAAACATGTTGGCATTTATTAGCAAGGAGTCCACAGATGTCTTATGATGATCCTGGGACATCCACCTCATCTTTGGCCATTAATTAGCCTTGCGTCATTGGTATACTGCAGCCCTCGTTTCTAACTTTGGATGGTCTAGTCTAAGAATTATTGAGTGATTTATACCTAGTGTAGTACAGATTGCACTAGGACTCATTTTTTTTCTCTCTTTTCAAGTAACTATACCAGTAAATCAGTATTTACATCAGTAGTTTTAAAACTTTTTATTTTTGTCAGAGGAATACCTTTTTTTAAAAATAGAATCTTATGTGGAGCCCACTTACATAACACAGATAAAAGTGGAACTGATCTAGTTGAACAGTGGGGACAGGAGTGTGGAGCTTCGAGGGTGTCAGTTATTTGACAATCCCCTATCTTTCACATGGTAAACTCGAAGCCCTTATCTTGAGCCCTGTAACTCCAAAGAACTGGGAGAAACTCTGGTCTGTATAATAAAATTAAAACATCTGTTTACCCTTCCTCTTATCCAAACAATATTTACTGAGTCCCACTCTGTGTGAGATCCTGTGTTAGACCTTGAAGTGGGGTGGGGGTGGGGGGCAGTGGTAACAGAGAGTGGGGAGAATACAAAGATGGGACACACCTCAAGTAGTTCACAATTTAGGAGCAAGAAGTCCACGAAGGACTACAGTATAGGGTAGAAAGCCTAAATGCCACCACAGAGGTTCAGATCAAGGACCTTTGGAAGCATTCTACTGACTTGAGGGCAGTAGCTAAAGTTCGTAGAATACAACAATAATGCCACGGAGGGGTCTTGGTCCTGGTGAAACATACAGGAAAAATTTCAAGGCATGGTAGTTATCTCTGAGAGGAGAGATTATGGCCAGTTTCTAACTGTCATGATGCTTTGTAAAAAATACTTCTCAGGTTTCTACGCATTGTACGTATCACTTTAGCATTCAGAGAAAACCTTAAGAAAAATAAAAGACCACGTTACAAATTACATGAAATGATTTATCTCTACTTTTTATTTTATTTTTTTTAAAGATTTTATTTATTTATTTGACAGAGAGATCACAAGTAGGCAGAGAGGCAGGCAGAGAGAGAGGGAAGCAGGCTCCCTGCTGAGCAGAGAGCCCAATGCCAAGACCCTGAGATCATGACCCGAGCCAAAGGCAGAGGCTTTAACCCACTGAGCCACCCAGGTGCCCCATCTCTACTTTTTAAATGACATTCTCCTTTAACGTTAAAGAAAAACAGCAGGTGAAATAGTATCTTGAAGTTTCCATGTATTCTTTTATTTTGGGTAAGCTTGAAAGGAGTAGCAGATAGGAAATGGGACTGACCGTAGTAAGCGCCTGTTTAGACACTTCCGATGGCTTCTTTGCTGGGCTTTCTGAGCGCTCCATCTCCAGCCTCAGCCCTTGCTTAAGGCAACCCAAACTGCATTCCACCCCTGGGTTCCTCTAGTAGACTCTACACTCCAGGCACACAGGCTGATGTTCCTTAAGCAAGTTCTGTCCCTACTCACTCCACACCATCACTCATTGCTCCCTCTGTCAGAACACACCTTCTTTCTCTCACCTTGTTAAAATCTTACTCACTCTTCCAAGCCCAGCTCACCTGCAGCCTCCTCTAGGGAACCTTCGATAGATCTCTGCACTGCTTACAACCTTCACTTTCAACCCAACAGAATGATGTTCTCTTTCTATCGTCACCGGTGTTGTTTATTTCTCCGCTGCTGAATTTGTCACAGTTGGCTTTGCAATGTGTCAGTGTGCATCCCTGTTGCTAGTCTAGAACTAAGGGCTCTCAGAGGGCATGGATGCTGCCCTATTCATTGCTTTCCCGACAGTCTCTGGCAGATTTTCTGGCACCTGGCAGGTGCTTAATAAATACTGCAGAGAATGAAGAGAGAGAAGCCTGAGGAGCTGAGGCCAAATACAACAAGAAGAATTTTGAGACTAAAACAAAAAAGGGGATCAAGAAAGCAGGTGTGGAAGGCAGGGGGAAAAAAACTTTCATACAGGTGTCTCCTCCTCAAGGAAGGCATCTTCTTGAGTTCACCTGGTTCCAAGATCTGCTGCCACCTCCTTCCCTCAGCTTCCATGATGCTACTTCTCTTTACTTCACAAAGTAGGGGTCAGAATTGGTTAGGGCTATGTTGCGTTAAAGTATCAGAAGCTTAGAAGCTGGATGGCTCCGTTGGTTGGGCATCTGACTCTTATTTTTTTTTAAGTTCTTATTTATTTATTTGACACACACACAGAGAGAGAGAAGGCACACAAGTGGGGGGAGGGGGGCAAGAGAGAGAGAAGCAGGCTCTCTGCTGAGCAGGGAGCCCGAAGCAGGGCTTGATCCTAGAACCTTGGGATCATAACCTGAGCCCAAGGTAGATGCTTAACTGACTGAGCTACACAGGAACCCCTGGGGATCCAACTCTTCATTTTGGCTCAGGTCATGATCTCCTGGGTGATGGGATTTAGCACCACATCGGGCTCTGTGCTCAGTGGGGAGTCTGCTTGAGATTCTCCTTCCCTTTCCTTCTGCCCCTTTCCCCACACTCCCTCATGTGCTCTCTTCCAAAACAAATAAATAAATCTTCAAAAAAATAAAGTAACAGAAGTTTAATATGCTGAAAAAATATAAAATAAAAACAGGATGGGAGAACTTTTATTGGAGGGATACTTGGGAGATTCATAAAACTTAAGAAAACAAACACTCCAATATAAATAGGGCAAATATTTGATTAGACCCTTCACTAAAGAAGACATGTAGATGACAAATAAGCACAAGAAAAGATGCTCAACCTCAATAATCGTTAGGAAAATAGAAATTAAAACCACAGTGAAATACCATAATTACTAGGATGTCTGCAGCTAAAAAGACGGCCTAAGCCAAGTGTTGGTAAAGATATAGAATAATCTGAACTCTTATTTACTTTCAGGGGAAAGTAAAAATGATACAGTGACTGTGGGGAAAATGGCTTGGCGGTTTCTTAAAAAAATTAAATACACATCTACCACATAGCCCACCCATTCTGTTCCTCATCATTTACCCTAGAGAAATGAAAGTGCGTTCACACACAGACTTTGCACGTCAGTGTTCACAACAGCCTTACTTGTAATAGTCCCAAACCACAAACCACCCAAATGGTCCTCAGCAGAAGAATGGATAAATAAATTGAAGTATATCCATAGAGTGGATTATTATTTGGCAATAAAAAGGAATTAATTATTGCTAGAGGCAGCAATATGGTGGAACAGCAAAATAAATTATCTTAAATGAGAGAAGCCAGACACCCCCCATCCTCTCAAAGAACATGATGTCATTTATATAAAATTCTAGAAAATGCAAACTAATCATCATGACAGAAAGCAGATCGGTGGTTGCTTTGGGATGGGTTGGCAGGGGAAGGAGGCAAGTACCGGCAGGAGCAAGGGATTATGAAGACCCACGAGAAAGCTTTTGCTGGGTAAAGTTTATTGTCTTTATTGTGATGGTGTTTATGTCAAAACATAAAATTGTACACTTTCAATCTTGCAGTTTATTATACGTCAGTGATACCTTGATGAAGCTGTTTTTCAAAAGCTAACAAACAGACCATTTCTCTTAAAACTAAACATGCACTTCCCATACCCAGAAATTGTACTCTTGGGCATTTCTCCCAGAAAAATGAAAACTGATGTTTACACAAAAATCTCTTCATGAGTGTTCACAGCAGCTTTATTCATATTAGCAAAAAACTGGAAACAACACAAATGTCCTTAAAGGATGAGTGGCTAAATGAACTCTAGGTATTTATACCATGGCGAACTACTCAGCAATAAACAAGAATGAATTCTTCACATGTGCAACAACTTGGAAGGATCTTAAGGGTACTATGCTTAGTGATAAAAGGCAATCTCAAAAGGCTATATACGTATGATTCCATTTATAATCATACTCAAGTGACAAAAGTGTAGCGATGGAGAGCACATTAGAGGTTGTCAGGGGCCAGGGGAGGGTTAGGGAACTGTGAATCTAAAAAGGTAGCGCAAGGGAGTTCCTTGGTGGTGATGGAAGAGTTTTGTATCCTGATTGTTGCAGTGGTTACACAATGTGGGGTCAAATTACATAGTACCATGCACACACACACACACACACACACACACAAATGAGTTCATGTAAAAACTGATGCCAACTGAATGAGGGCTGTCGTCTACTTCGCAGTATCGTACCCATATCAGTTTCCCAGTTTTGTTATAGTATCGCAGTCCTGTAAGATGTCATCATGGGGGAAGCTGGGCTCAAGGGATCGTATGGGCTATTTTTGGAATTTTCTGTGATCTGTAATGATTTCAAAATAAAAATCTCAGAAATTTAAAAAAGCAACAACAAAAAACTTTTCTGGAGAATTCAGGTTGGGCTGGTGAAGTTAAAGCTCCTGAAGACACATTTCTCCTCCAGAGTTCTTCCTAAACACCTTTAATTAGTCAGTCTGAGATGAAGAACAAACAAATTCATATTCCCACCCGTATTAAACAAAGGCAAGACCCACAAACATTGATCAAGTCTATGAACACGTAGTCTTCACTGGTCTTAGTTCTTAAGGCAGAAGGCACCAGAATGCAATTTTTACAGAGGTCAGGGACACTGTCTTTACAATTCTATCACCTAGGATAAGGCCTGGTTCCTAAGAGGAGCTCAGAAAAGCCTTTGGAAGGAGAGCAGATAGGGAGGGAGGGAAACAGAAGGGTAAAGACAGGGAAGAAACCTCTGATTGACTTCAGATGGTGTCTTCTTTTTCGTGTCAGTGTAGAAAGGTTGGGTTTAGTTAATGACAGATCTGGGTACAGAACCAGTTCCTTGTAATGGAGAGAATAGAGGCAAGGAAGGAGAAGGTCCTCTGTGTAAACAAACATCTGCACCCTTAGACAATGAGAATCCTAATTGCTGCTGGACTTCCCTTCTGCCAGGGGCAAGAGTGCCCCGCTGAGGCTGCATGTGTGGAGACTAGAGCCAGGCTGGGAATGGGAGGGCCTAAGAGACTCACTGAAGCCATCTGAAGCAGAAGATTTTAAGGACAAATATGAGCTGAGGTCTTGCCAAAGAGCCCAGATTCAGCCAAAGATGAGCAGATGCCAAACCCATTTCAGAAGTCCAGCGTGGAACCCAAGGGGAACCTACAACTAGAAATTAGAGAGGACTGGACTGGCATGATCAAAGACAATTGGGGAGCAGCTACATAGTTGGGGAGGTGCTCCTTGCCCTCCTCTGTCCAGTGCCCACCTGATGGCTGACTTAGAAATACAGTCAGAGCTGACTACTTCGTACTTTGTAAAAGAGTTACAAGAATGTGAAACTTTCGAGACTATCTTGGACTCCTCAAAGTGTTGGTAAAATAGTTAATATTTATTCAGATTCTTAGGGCTTCTTTCCTCAACACCATTTTGAAGATTATGTAATTCAGCTTTGGTAGGTCGACTGGGTTCAACGTAAGCAACATAACCATCTTGTTCTTGGTCATACCTCCTTCTACCCCAGGACTCCAAGGCTTTGTGTTTTGAATAGTGTCAGTCTGGGGTGCCTGGGTGGCTCGGTCAGTTGAGTGGCTGGCTTCTTATTTTGGCTCAGGTCATGATCTTGGGGTCCTGGGATCAAGTCCCACACTGGACTCCCAGCTCAGTGGAGTCTGCTTGAAGATTCTCTCTCCTTCTTCCTCTAGCCCCTCCACTCACACTTGTGCTCTCTCTCTCGAATAAATAAAATAAATCTTTTTTTAAAAATTAGTGTCAACCTGTTCCCGCCTCATTATTTAGTAACACGGCCTCCCTCTATGCTTATGTGACTTAAAGTTACACATTTTTTCTTAAAGTCCTTTACACCTCGGCATAGCTGCTCAAGTTTACAAGCTTCAAAATTTAGATTTAGCAGAAATACAAGTATCTGGTTTTTCTAAGAAATACATTGAACATAAAACTGTGAGGCTACATTTTCCAGCATGATAGCCCCTTTCTCATCTATCTTCTTAACCTTTCACATCATTTCCTAAAGCCATTTCATCTTCCTTCTAAAATGCCAACCTAAAAATAAGTAATCACACTGAAAAGGATCCAGATGGAAACAGAAAAACATGGACACACTCATTTGGTACGTGAAACATTTTCTATATTTGTCAGTAGACTGAAGTTTATGTCTCATCTTCATTTCTGCCTCATTGCAGAGGAGCATTAGAGATTAACAGAAATGTTTGGACTCACCGGAACAAAATCCATTCCACATGGTTTTATTACTTCAGGCAACAATAGTTGATTTTGGCATTTAAGCTTAAGAAAATGGTCTGGAAATAGACGTAACTAATTTATACTTTTTATTCAATCAACTAAGACTTTGGATTATTGTATGCATTCTTAAGAAGCATATGTTTGTTTGTTTATTTCAATCAGCTGGGAAAAGAAGCCTGCATCAACCTCAGAACTTGGCAAGTCCCCTCATTTTTCTTGGTGTAGGAGTATGGAAGACTTTCTAAAGCAGCTTCCTAAACATTGACAAGCTGCCCTTTACACTCATGAAAAGCAGATGAATGCATGTAGAGTCAGAAATGCAAAGGGTGCCTGGGTGGCTCAGCCTTTAAGCGTCTGCCTTCGGCTGAGGTCATGATCCCAGGATCCTGGGATCAAACACCTCATCAGGCTCCCTCTCAGCAGAAGTCTGCTTCTCCCTCTCTCACTCCCACTGCTTGTGTTCACTCTCTCGCTGTGCCTCTCCCTGTCAAATAAATAAATAAAATCTTTAAAAAAGAAAGAAAGAAAGAAAGAAAGAAATGCAAAATACCAGACTCCTTCATAGACTTTTATCATAAAAATTCTCATTTTAATTAACTTTTAGGAAGAAAGAAGAACATTACTCTCTCTCTCTCTCTGTCTTATATTGGGGGACAGGGAGGACTTAGTGAGTAATTTTTTCCCAAAGGAATCATCTGGTGTCAGTACGCATTTACCTAAAATACCTTTCTCTTCCTTATTTACAGTCTTGTTCAATGGCAACTGGCATTCAGAATGAGAAATGTGAGACACCTTAAGATATTGAATCACTGAAGAAAAAAAATATCCTACTTATTATCAAAACAAGAAATCTTTCTACACTGTATTGGAACAAATACCAGAATAAAACACTGAAACCAATTTGTTCACTGGATAACTATCTTTCAGTGAGGAGAGGTCTCATTCCCTAGGCAGTGTGACAAATCTTTTTGAGAATGTATTCAAGAGTTATACACTTTAGGACTAAGTTAACAATTTAAGCCATGGAGATCCACAAATTATTCCCCCCACAATCCGAAAAAAAAAAAAAAAAATCAGCCTCTAAATTATGTGGCTTTAGAAATGCCCCGAGAGTGAGACTTAAACCTGCTATCATTAGGTTTAATTCTACATGAGTTATTGGCCATAAATTATTAGTAGGCTCCAAAAATGTTCCTACATTTCAAAGTGCAGGTACTCCAAGGCAATCAAAGGAACGTTATCCTGAAAAAGATGCTGAGCCTTAATACCAAGAAAGCATACCTTCAAATACCTTGATGGTAACAAAAGTAGAGTCACTCGGTCCTCCATATTTACACATCCAAATTCCACCACGGGGTCCTGCCCAGAAACAGCCCAGACCCCAAGGTAGGGTGCGGAGTCTCTCTCTCTCTCTCTCAAACTCTGAGGACCATGAATGTGCTGGCTTGGGACTCCGGGTTAGCTGTCCATTTCCAAAGAACAGGGAATTGCTCTTTGCCTTATGACACGTACCATATTCTATTCTGCAATGCAAAAATTTATCTATAGGCTTCATCTCCCCTACTAGATTGTGAACTTTTAGGAGTGTGAGGACTACGTCTGTGTCATCTTCTTTGAAACAACACAAGTGAGAAAACTCAGTGTAAGTTACAAAATGCTTTCACCTGTCTAAGTTTCTGTTCTTGTAAAATTCTTTGTCTCTGTTAGTGCCTTACACACATCGTAGGTGCCCGGTAAAGATTTGTTGATGTACAGAATAAACGAATGAACATCTTAAATGATTTCCTCTGATCACCAGAATTCCACGTGGTATCCAGTAGAGAGAAGCCCAGCAAACAGAAGGTCAGCTCTCTAAAGGGCATGTGTTGGAATGGAGCCTGGCAGGCTGACCTGCCGTCTTCAGTTTACTGCTCATCAAACACCAACGCCGCGGCCGATTCTACCATTTCACGCTATCGGATTTGGTTGCACCCCGTGGCATCCTGGCAAGCTGTCCAGGAAAGTGTCCTCAGGGAAATGTGGATGTCTGACCCCATGCTTAAAACGTATTTCAGGACTGGTGAGCGCAGAGGTTGCCAAAAACTACCCCCCCACATTGGCCATTTGGATGTGCAAACAGCCAGCATTAACACAAGTCTCCTCCCCCAGGAAGCAAGGGGAACTAAAAACAACTGAACCCAAGTGAGCATCTAATTAGAAGACACCAAACTGGGCATTTTGCTCTGTTGCTCTCTCTATGCCGAATGCACAGCTCTAAATACATAAAGTATTCTGCCTTCAAAATGCTTCAAAATTTTGCAAGGCTTGCTGAACCGTTTTGTCACGTGAGATCTGTCCCAGAACAGAGATGCTACCTTTAGGGGAAAAGCACAACCTGTTTTAGGAGCGTATGTGGAAAAACTCTAAATAAATCACTTTCTCTTTAGGGAACACTTCTCCTGTTTTAAAAGGCAGAAAGGAAAAAACGAAGGAGGAAAAACAATAAGATTTCAGAATGGTCATTTTCTGTATTGAATTGGTAATCCAGAGATCCACAGGTCACCTGTTCACAGCCAATCCTTCCTTCTTAGCTGATCACAGGTCAAGTCAGAAGCCCTCAGATTCTATGATGCATTCCCAATGTTTCACTGAGAACATTTCCCAACTGTATTTTTTTCCACAGAGTCTCACTATTTCACTATAAAAATCTAAAAGAACAGGCCCCTTGTTCTCAGGCAAGAAAACACAGAAGCTTCATTTGTTTATTATTTTTAGCCACGACGCATTTTGTGTGCTCTATAGCTTCTTGGGTGATTGTTTAATTGTGAATATATTGGCATGTGACTTGAGGTCAGCTGTTTGTTCCCTGAATGGTACAGTCAGTCAATCCATAACACTGACAAGGAGAAATTTATTAAAGTTCAAGCTTCAAATTCTAGGCTGTCAACAGATAATCTCCCTCTCTTCAAATCCTCTACGTCTCTCATGAAAAAATTTCCAAACTATCTAATTGTCCTCGAGTATAGTTTCTAAAGCAACTTCCTTCTTCTTCATTGTTGTAAAAAAGGCAGATTGGCAAACAGGAAAAAAAGTTACTTCCAATTCTCCTATCCAAAGGTAATCCCAGTTAAGATTTGGGTGCCCAGTCTTCTCAGCTGGTTGAAACAATTTTTTGAACAACCACCGAAATGAAGTCAAAGTGAGTTTCCCAAGGGCTTCATGTGTGGGCATGTTCTTCAAAATCACTTTTTCCAAAAGCCAAAACCACATAAAGTAAGGTTTTTTCTTTCATTTAAATGTTTCCAGTTTGCCACCAGTGTACAGCTCAGGTGGGCCATCAGTCTCTGGGGAAATAGGGTTTTTTTAAAGAAAAAATGCTGATTTCTGCTATTCCACACCTCATTTCAAGAATGCCAGAACTGATTACATTTCACCCATTTCCTGCTCCTCCCAGATGCACCCGTGCCCTGCTCTGGCACTTCTGAAATACCTACTATGGGATCCCTTCATCTGGTTCTTTTGCTTCCAATTTGGCCTCTGAGGGGTGAGAGGAGGATCAACGGGGTGAGATTGACAGTAAATACAACATGGTATTAATGGTGGTCAACACAGGGCAATAGGAACACAGCTGTTGGTTGTATTAGTTTCTGTATCCTTACAGATTTTTTTAAAAGTCCTAAATATTAACAAATCTAAGCCAAACAAAAGGTATGGTTTTTGTGTTCCAAGAACTCAGGATCTGACATAATATGCAAACTATTACAGGACATGCAAGCCTTGCAAACAGGTCATTGCCTTAGAGAGCTTTCTAACAAAGGTTAGTACAAGTGCTAGACTCTAGTAGCTAGGAGAACACAGAGTGGGGATCACCGCTTCCCTCCCCAACCAGGTCTTCTTAGAGAATATAGGAAGGCTTCTGCCAAGAGACAAATACTGACTTGAGGCTGGGAGGGTGAATAGCTTTCTGTGGCTTCAAGTGAAAGTAAGTGCATTGCAGAAAGAGCCATGGCATATATGAAATCCGACTATGAGATCATACAAGTGCATGGGGAGGGGACTGTGTCTTCACTATGGCTGGGGTTGTTTTTGTGTCAGTGGATAAACTTGGAGAAGTGGGAATTCACCAGAGGTTAAGAGGCCAAAAGAACAAGCTACCCAGTGGTTGACATGAAACCAATAAACCAATGAAGGGCATAATGCAACTTTCGTGTTAGCAATGTTCTTCAGTGGACGGTGTGAAAGATAGATGGTAGGGAGGAGGAAGGGAGGCAGAGAGACCAATTGGGAGGTTACTGCGGTGATCTAGGTGAGTGATGATGATGGTTTATGATAGGGCAATGGCAGAGAGGGAGTAGGGGACAGTCAGGGAAACTTTAGAAGATAGAATCCATCATGCATGGAGACAAATTATGGATGTGGCAGGGGGAGAGGGCAGACTCGAGAGGGACTGCTGGGTTTCAGACTTGGCAGTGGGTTGGAGATTATTCTAAATGCACTAAGATAGGAGCAGAAATAGAGAAGAACAGATGAGTAAAATTTGCAACATGTTGAGTTTGCAACAGGTTGGAGTTGCCCAAGAGGCCACGAGGAATAGGGATTTAGAGTGGGTGCAGCAAGCGTGTTCTCTAGGCTGGAAGCAGACGCATCGATATAACAAGACCACTGCTGAGGTCATGACTGTGCTGAAGGTATGCTGGGAAGAGTGAGGGAGAGAGAACAGAGGTGGGAGATCAACATTTAAAAGATCAAGGGGTGATCTAGAGAGAAGGCAAAAGACCAGGAGAGAGCGATGTCAGTCAATGTTGCATTTGTTAAAGAAGGAAATCATTTCAACAAGGAACAGCTGCTAGGTAAGAGTGGGCAGACAAGTACTATACGACACGGTGTTGCCAGATACAATGCAGAGTGCCCAGTGCAATTTGAATTTCAGATAGGAATGAATTTTTTTTAGTATAAGTATGTCCCCTATTTTTGTTTGCTAAATATGACAATCCTAGCAAGATAAAGACTAAAAGTGCCTATAAACGTGGTAGTTAAAGCAGGTAGTTAAAGCAGGGAGCAGGAGCAGGAAGGAACTGAGAGTCACTGCAGGTGAACCAGACCCTTTCTCTTGTGCATCAGAAACTCCATAAATGGTTGGCAAGTTAAATCCCGAGACGGTTTCTCTAAGCCTGTAGTAAAGAACTGGAATACCTCACTTTTGCCTCTATCGAAAAATTATAACCCCAAATAGTTGGGGCACATATAGTTCCTATTTATCAGAACAATCTGGAAAATCGTCTCAGTTCTGCGTTTCTATTCACCAGTGAAGGCCCATCTGAGAGGCCGATGTCCTTTCTGCCCATCTGGTAATACACAGCAGCCCCAGGGGCCAGCAATCTCTTGAATGCCTCCTGGTTGTCAAGACAATGCAGCTTTCCAGGTGAATGAAACAGATTGTGAGTCTGGCTGAGGGGATAACAAAATAAAACAAGGTGTGCACCAAACCTGCAGAGTCAGTTTCTCAAGAGGGTTTCTAGGCCAGTGGGCAACTTCAAAGTCCTTCAGCTTGGTCTGATGTTTGCTGCTCCCCAGGGCCAGCAGACTGCCTTTCTTCCTTTGCATAGCTAAATGAAATCCACTTACCCTGCTGGAGGAATTCACCAACCACAAAACTAACCTATTAAGAGGCTGTTCAAGCCTGCCCTAAGTGATCCAAAGCAGGCAAGCAAATCCACAGGTGCTTTCAAAGACAGGTCTTCTAGCATTTCTGCTCCCTTATACTCGTGAGCCAACACCGGAGTGGAGTGCAGGTCCTAGGACTTATCTGGAGGGACAGGGCCTGAAGATGCTTTCTGTTGGTGGACAAAGTAAGAGAAAGCTGGTTTAATGGGAAATCTTGGATTTCTTTTTACCATTTAATTTTTTTAATTTAAATTCAATTAATTAACATGTAGTGTATTATTAGTTTCAGAGGTAGAGGTCAGTGACTCATCAGTCTTGTATAACACCCAGTGCTCATTACATCATGTGCCCTCCTTAATGCCATCACCTAGTGACCCCATCCCCTCCCCACCTTCCTCCAGCAGCCCTCAGTTTGTTTCCAATGATTAAGGGTCTTTTACGGTTTGTCTCCCTCTCCGATTTCGTCTTGTTTTATTTTCCCCTCTCTTCCCCTATGCTCCTGTTTTGTTTCTTAAATTCCACACACAAGTGAAATTATATGATAATTGTCTTTCTCTGATTGACCGATTTTACTTGGGAAAGCTTGGATTTGGGGGTTCGATTAGACCTGGGTTCAAATGCCAGGTCTACCTTACTCCAGTTTTGTAGTGTTAGGCTCCATAGTATGGTGGGTTAAAAGCAAGGCTTTAGAATTGGACACGCTGGATTTAATTCCTAGAGCTACAAGTGAAATGCAGATAATGTTTTTCAAAATGCCTTCCTTACATATTCTTCTTGCAGTCATTGTGTCATTATGGCTCTAAGAGAGAAAAAAAAGATGAATGGTACCTCAGGAAGGAGAACAGGAAAGAATCCAGGGATGGTTCCAGTCAAACAGTGGGAGGGACAGGAAGGCCTTTCACCAAGGGGAGGAGTGAGAAGTGAAGAGGGAGGGGTAGCAGAGGGGAAAGGGGTGAGAGGGGGGCATTAGAGGCAGTCAGTGTCATCAAAGGGGATTCCAGAGCTGTGGTCTGTACCCGCTTCCTGCTTAAGAGACTCTGAGGAGAAGACCTTTAGAGGACCCTGCACTGAGCGAGGACCCTGCACTGACCCGGAGTGGCTCATGGAACAGAGAGCAGGCCTGAGGTGGAGCCTACCCCTCAGCTTGGTGCTCTCCAGCTAGGCCTGAAGCTCCTGCCGGCCTCCAGTGGGGAACGCAGTACCCAGAGAGCTGAGGCCCATCTGCCTGCCATGGACTTCTGTGGCCAGGGGGAAGTGACTCAAAGCAGAGATGGTGAAGAGGACCGCCTGCACCTTCAGGGACAGGCTGAGACCCAGGTGTGTTGTCCTAGTGAGAGGTGGGCTGCCACCAGCCAGCAGCAGGAAGGAGAGAGGGAGAGGACATCACGCCCAACCAGGCCAAGATAACCACTGCAGGCTTCCGCAGCAGGGATTTCAGGGGCCGGTGTGAACGTGGTGGGGGCTTCTCCATTTTGACAGTGAGAACCCAGAGAAGAATGCAGAGACCAACCTTCCTGGGAGGGGGAGGGGAAATAGCCTGGTAAGGAAAGTTAGAGCCTGCAATTACTAGAATACTTGTTCAATAGCAACAAAGAAACTAGCAAACAAAAAGAAAAACAACAACAAAATCTTCCTGAGAGCTGTGACTTGTCTAGTTTGTTTTTGTTTTGTTTTGTTTTGTTTTTTCCCCCTGTTCCTTAGTGGCTTTTGGGTCTGTAGAGGACAAAATGATCAGTAATGGGCCAGGGGTGGGGAGAGAAGGATCCCACCAATACGCATACTTGAGGCACAGTGTATGAATTTACACCAGCACTTGCAGGGAAACTTTGTAGGCTTGGACTATCTACTTAACTTCTTTGAGCCTCAGTTTCTGCATCTGGAAAATGCGAATCACAGTAAATCATAAGGGATGTTGTGTGTATTAAATGAAATGATGCACATGAAAGTGTAGGGAACAGCGCCCAACACATAGTTGTGCCCATGAAAGGCCCTATGACATTATTACTTCGTTTCCATGAGCTTCATTGTCTATCCCTGTGAACCGGGGAATGCAATTTCCATCTCACATCATAGGTATGCAAATCGTGTTAATTTTTATTTCCCTTCTGTTCCTTTTTCTGGAGAGCTACAGCTTATCTTAATCTTCTACCTCAAATAAATACATCTCTATTCACTTACCTAATCAAGAATGTGTTCTTGAGTATTTGCTCTGTGTCAGTCACTGCCCTGAGGGTTCCCCCGATTACGCATGTACAATGTGTATCCTTCACAGGCTGCTGGTGGTGAGGGAGGGGGCAATATTCTTACTTCTTCCTTGTAGAAAGGAAAAATGCTAAGTGAGACAGCCAAAGCACTGTGGTGACCCGGAAGAGATGGGGTGAGCTCCAGTGGAAGTCAGGGAATGCTTCCTGTGTAACATGACATTTGACCTGAACCTTGAAGAATAAGAGACACTTAGAGATTGGGAAGGGTGGTCTAGACCGAGAATTATGAAAACAATACCATGTGGGGGGTGTGTTTTGAGATTGGATAGATGAGTGGTTCTGTGTGACCAGATCAGATAAGACAGGAAGTTGTAGCATAGTAATAAGATGGAGAGCTGGATACAGGCTTGATATGATGGACCCATGAAGCTACCAAGCTAACAGTCATCAACTTTTCGCTTTCTCATAATATTTTGTGAAGGGAAGGAGAAGAAACCAAAATGAATTGTGCTCCAGATACAGGTGAGTCACAGCACTGAGACCATTTGTCTATATATAATACTTACAACCCTCATGGTCATGCTGGAAGGTAGGTATACACAGAGGAGGAGACTGAAGTTCAGAGAGGCTAAAAAACTGACACGAGGCCACACAGCTGGACAGTAATCCACTGAGAGTCAAATCTAGATTTGCTGATCCAAAACTAGTGTGATAATACAGGGCCTTTATGGTTCCCTGTTCTACTTGTTACCTTGTGAAAGCACCACTTCTTTCCAGCCCCCGTGTTGAAGGAAGTTCTGTTACCAACAAATTAGCAGGAAGGGTGGGCTGGAAGCTGTCTGAGAAATTGAGACCCAGTGAGGAGATAATTTTGGTTCCAGGGTCCAGGGTCTTAGAAAACCACCAGAAGGAGATGGGTCTTCTGCACCTTCAAACGGCCCCATGGATGTTCTAGAAATCTTGAGGCATTCAAGGAGAATAGTGTCCAGGATTGAGATCCATCTTAAGAAGGTAATAGGAGCCTAAAAGTAGGAAACCTCAGGATACTTTCATCTTCTGTACATTTATGCTCCATTTAAGTCCTAGGGGATGACCTTTTGAGGTGAAAAGTCAGGATATATGATAGGCTCACTTTTATATGTGATAGAATTTAGGAGAGAGAAGACTCAGAAATGCCTGCTTTTTTAGCTGGAACCAATACAGTATGACCCAAGACATTTTTGGTTTCGTACCATAAAGCTGGAGAATGAGAAACAAGATCTGACCTCATGAGCCTTGGGGAAATGGCTGAGGCTCAGAGAGGCACGTTGACTTACTCTGGGTCACACAGAAGCAGAGCCAAGATGAGAACACAAGTACCAAGGTCCCAGTTTTATTACCACACTGCTCAAAGAAGAATAAACTCACTTAATTGGAGGACTAAAAACAGTTTATGCTCTTGATGGCCTGTGATTGGGTTTACAAGAATCACAGTTTTTTCAACTAGAGGAGATGGTAAATATCGTCTAGTCCAATTAATTCATTTTATAGATGAGAACACTGAAGCTCAGAATAAGAAATTGACTTGCCTAAGGTCACAACAGTTTTGGTGGTGGGGCCTGGTTTAGGTCACAGATCCATTGCCCGTGCTTGGTATTCTTTCCATGATGGTTTAATACTGTGTGCCCTGGATTACAACTCCCTCCACTCTGGTATCCCCACCCCCACATACTCATATGTGGAGTCAAGAGCTAATCAGTTACTTCCTTACCCTTAAGACAGGCATACCTTTCCAATTTATGAAAGAGATAAAAATATGTTCTTTCAAATCAACCAGGGAAAGCAGTTCTCCAGACATCTGGCACTTTCCTGCTTTGAGTCCCTATATTTTCAGTGCAAGTCTCAGAAAGTCAAAACAGAGTCAGCTCCCAAACTCCATCTTATTTTTCATGAAGCCTCCCAAATTCTAAGCAGATTTCCTGCCCTACACTGTCAATGACAAGAATCTCCTCCTCTCTGGTCAGAGTCCTGCCCCTACTTTCCCCCCCCCCAAGAAATATGCACGGCGCAGTGGCCATCTCCTGCCTGGGCAGCCAGCAAGCCACCCAGGCTGTTCTGTCCTCTGGAACAAAAGGCTAGGAGCCCACCTTCCTCCCAGCCTCCTTGTTTTAAGAGGGGGCCCTGATGTGTTCCCATTAACCCAGGCGGAGACTGTTTGCCATCACTTCCTGCAATGAGGGATTTCACGGAGCCCAGAGAAGGAAACCCGGACTCCTCCCCTTGGGGATTAGCGTCCCCCTCTCCACCCTGTTCGCACAGTATCCCTTTTTTCTAGGTCTGATATGACTTTCCTCCCCATAGCGGGCCGGTAAGGATCCATTTGTGTTCCTGGCCTGCATTCCAGCAGAGTCCCCAGAGCACTGGGGCTGGAAATGATTTGTGTAGGGCACTCGGCCAGCTTTGCTTTTAATCACTCACATACTCACAGACACAGGGAGTCCCGCCCTGCTCACCCGGGGAATGGAAGGGACCTCCCTCGCTTTGACAGGGTCTTACTAAGTGGTGGGGTAAACAGGGATTCTAGTCTCCAGGAAAGATGTTGTAAAGAGCCTCCTTTTCCGGGGTTAATTGTGGAAATCGATGTCTCGTGGAGCCCCTCCCCCTCCTCCCAACTGCCTGCGAAGCAGACCATGTTCCAGCAACTATTCACCCAGCAGCCTTCCTGAGCACCACTCTGACTGGGGGAGGAGGCTGGGATGGAGCGGAGCCTGGGAAAATGGGTAGGATTTGCTCAGGACATTTGGGCTAGGAGGTGACAAAAGACAAGGCCCCAGGGAATGAGTCACCTGGGGGTGGGATAAAGGAGAGAATCAGGGAGCAGCTGGAGGGGAACAGAGGTGCTTGCTGGGGAGGAGGGAGTGATGAATAGCCAGGGTCCCAACAGAAAACAGAGAGCACACCCGGAATGGGATACTTTGAGGAGGGTTTGTTTGCAAAGGTATGAGCCTAGGGGAACCTCAAACAGTAGTGCAATAAGGAGCCAAGGCGTTAAAAGCTCTGGGCACAGAGACAGTGACCAGAATAGAGGAGAATCATGCAGGGCAGCTACCGAAGAAGGAACTGAGCTCTTCAGTCAAGAACACATCCTGCTTGAGGCGGCCTTGAGTGGAAGATCCAGGCCGAGGCAGATTTAAGCAAAGCAGGTGACATTTAAGCTACGGGGACCCCACATTTGCACAGACCCCTTCTCAGGCCTAAGGAAGAGTCCTAGTGATTTGTTCATATGTCACATATTTTTGTAAATGGAGGGGTAAATTTTGCAAAAGTAGGATATTCTCTATCCCAGTTTCCCTCCACCACATACTTCATGTGCTGGGTGGCTTGGAGTGCTTGTGGGCATTTTTAGGGTCTGGTCAGGGAGAAGATGAGTTTGGGCTTGGTGGGATATAATGTGGTCGCCCACCGTCACTTGTGTATGTATTTAATTCATTGTTAGCGGTCCTCATGTAGAAATGGCTTCCAGGATCTCCCACTCCTCTGAGGTCATGACTTGAAGGTACAAAGAGGTCACATTGTAATGTAAATGTGTCCCTTGGGGCCCAGCGTGGCTATTTGTGGGTAGCAAGGAGAACACTGGTTTGTCATGTGAGGAATGGGAGGCCACAGCTCAGTCATATGACACCAGATTAGGAAGCCTGGAATGCCAACCCAGCTTGAATTTTACACATGGAAAAGTGAGATCTGAGTGACATGAAGACAAAAGTATTTACTGAAGGAGTCTTCACTCTGGGGTTGTAAAACATCTGTCATTTACCACTTACCTGCAGCCCATGTGAAGCAAAGTCCTGCATCCCCGTAGAGGCGGGAAGAGCAGTCTGCTCCCGTTCTTCTCTTCTGTGGCTTGGGGATGGTCTGTGCCCCCACACAAGCTACAGGGGAGACCAGTGAACAACGGTCAACCCCAGGGTTGGGGCCCCTAATCAGAAGCCACAGTAACACCTCTCATTTAACAGCCCTTTCATCCTGAATGCCAAGCTTATGTCCCCTCTTCTTCCACGCTGTGATCCTTCTTGTCCCTGCCTCTCTCGGTCAGCTCCCAGTTGCCGCTCTACCCACACAGAATCAGATGGGCCTCCTGCCTCGGAGAGGACGAGCCCAAGTTTGAGGTGGAGAGGTCAGAACTGAATTCCCCTCTAAGCGCCTCTGTGACCCTTCTGGGTCATTGAAATCCTGGCATCATTTCCTGGATCTTTTCTGTTCTGCTGAGATTCCAAGAGATTCCAGAATGACTCCCTTCTCCTCATCCCACACCAGTGCTCTCCTGGACTGATCTCTCCAATGCTTTGTCCTCCACCAGGAAACAAGGACTTCTAAATCTGCTATCTCCAGCCAGTGGGCCTTGCCGAGATCTTCTTGTCCAACCTCCTCTTTTAGCTGACACCCCTCTCCTTGAGTGTCCCCAAATACTTCCCACACAATACGTTCAAAACCAAGCTCACTAAGTCCCAGAAATTCTTCCTTTGTGCTTCTTCCTTACTCTCTGTCACTCCCTTACTGGGCTCTGACGTGCTCTTGTCCAGCCCATTGTAAGCACCTATTGTAATCCACACGCAACGGTGTCATAGTGAGTTTCCTACAACAGATCATGCACTCCTCTCCTGAGAAACCTTCTGTGGTTCTGGATGCTTTGTAAATTGCACCCAAAGCTCTCAGCCTGGTCACATTTATTTGATAATGAAGAGTGCATGTGACATTGTAGTTGTTTGTAAATACCTAATCAGCCTGATATCCCTTGCTCCAGACAATGTCTTCCCCTCCCCTCAACAGACAGTGAAACTCACCAGCACTCAGGAAGTGTTAGCTAAATGAACACTTCGGCCCTGGGTTCTCTTTCTAGCTTTATCACCCTCTGCTCCCCCTATTCCCCCCACTGCCCTCAGGCTACTCAAACTCCAGTGCTCACTGCTCTCCCACCTCTCCTGCTCAAATTCTCTCCTCATTGCCCTTGTGCATGTAGGTTTCCCACTGGGGATCTTTCCTAACCTGGCAGCCACTCCTTCCCAACCACTGTTAGGTGCCTTTGGGGCACTCCTACACACACACACACACACACACACACACACACACACTCTGCTTTCACCATGAAGAGCTTCCTGCTTCCTTCTCCTCCTCTCTTCCCTCCCCCGGAGCTAATCTCCTCCCAGAACTCCTTCAGCATTGGTCTGTATGCCCCCCTCTGGCTTGGATCATATTTTGCTGACATATTTCACATACTGGTTTACAAGCCTCATCTCCTCTACCACAGAGAGAATGCCTCCGGGACTCAGCTGTACATGAGTCATTTTTTTCTCCCCAACAGCCCCCGGCCCATAGTAGGCATTTATGAATGGATTAATGGTCGCATCTGCCCTTCAAAGCATGAAGGTATTTCTTCTTGTTATGGGTAAACCTATTTTTTAATTATATATATATACGATTCATGATTACTTTTTTATTGTAAAAACTCAAACTATATAGATGAAACTAATATTCCCTTTGCTTGTCCCCAATCCCAGTCCCCTCCCCATTTACCTATTTTTTAAAGATTTTTTTTTATTTGTTTGAGAGAAAGAGAGAATGAGAGAGAGAGAGAGCATAGGAGGAGAGAGATCAGAGGGGAAAAGTAGACTCCTTACTGAACAGGGAGCCCAATGTGGGACTTGATCCTGGGACTCCAGGATCATGACCTGAGCCAAAGGCATTTGCTTAACCAACTAAGCCACCCAGGCACCCCCCCCCATTTACCTACTTTTTTAAAAAAGATTTATTTATTTTATTTTAGAGAGGGAGTGTGAGCAGGGGGAAGGGCTGAGGGAGAAAGAATCCCCAAGCTGACTCCCTGCTGAGCACAGAGCCACAAGTGGGCTCCATCCCAGGACCCTGAGATCAAGTCTAGAACAGAAACCCAGAGTATGAGACTTAACCCACTGAGCCACCCAGGTGCACCCTACCATTTACATACTTATACACTAGGGTATAATATAATTTTGTGGGATTTTGCTTACTGCAGTGACATACTACATAAATAATTCTGCAACTTACTTCTTTTACTTTACAATATGTCACAAATAGCTTTTTGTCTTTCTTTCTTTCTTTTTTTTTTTTTAAGATTTTATTTCTTTATTTGACAGACAGAGATCACAAGCAGGCAGAGAGAGAAGAAGGGAAGCAGGCTTCCTGCTCAGCAGAGGGCCCGATGTGGGGCTCGATCTCAGGACTCTGGGATCATGACCTGAGCCGAAGGCAGAAGCTTAACCCGCTGAGCCACCCAGGCGCCCCCCTTTTTGTCTTTCTTTACATTAAGTATACTTTACATTAAGTTTATGGCAACTCATTCTTTTTAATAGTCATTAAGATTAAGTCACCCGAGATTCCATAGATGTGGTGTGCCACAGCTTATTTAACCATTCCCTTATTCATGGATAATTACATTATTGCCAGTGTTTTGCTATGCACATGCCTTCTTGCACACATGTGCCTTCTTCTAGAATAAGGATAAAAAAAATAGAATTTTGGAGTCAAAAGAAATGCACTTTTGCAATTGTATTTGATTCAAGCCCAAAGATACTGTCCATTTAACTTCCAAAGAGGGAAGTTCAAAGAAGAAGTAGAAGAAGTTCCAAAGAAGAAGAAGTATTTCTTCTCCCCCAAACCGTTGCCATAGTTTGATGTTATAAATCTTTAACACTTTGGCCAATCTGATGGGGAAAAAATGGTATTGTGTTGTAATAAGTGCATTTCCCCATTTACTCTAAATAATACTGATCCTCCACTTACGGGTGTTTTGACCATTTGGCTTTGGCGATTATCCTTTGCCCGTCGTTGCACCGGGCAGTTTTCTTTTTCTTACTGATTCGTATATCTTTACAGATTCCGGATATTAGTTCTTTGTTGAAAATATTTTCTCTGAATCAGTTGCTTGCCTTTAAATTTTCTTGAGGGTGCCTCCTTTGCTACAGATATTTTCTTTTTGATCCAACTTTAAATTGTCCCTAAAACATATCTGAGTCGCAACAGTCATTACAAAATATTCATCCGTCCTTTGATGCTGTGAAGTCTCTTTTACCAGACAGTGAAATTTCCTATCTATATGGATCTGTTCCTAGGCTTTTAAATTTTCACTGTCACTTTAAGGTATGCTTCTTCTAAACAGTAGTAAGATAGATTGGGGTGTTTTGTTTTGTTCTTGTTGTCTCTGCCTAGCCCACTCTTATAGACTCTGTTAATCAATCAATTAATTAATTAATTAATTTAGATTCTGTTTTATAAACAGAGAATTCAGTTCATTCACATTTTGCCTAACAACAGTTGTCTTTGGTTTGACTCCTTATGCTTGTGATGATTCTTTTTCTTTTCCTTTAATTTTGCTAATTTGCTCAAATTGCTGTTCCATTTCACCCTTGCTAATGTGGGCATTCCCCTGTACTCTTTCCATCTCATTAATGGTTATCTTCCCTTTCCTTTTCTGGTGCTCTTCTTTACTATTATAGGAATGCTATTATAGGAGAAGAAGCTATTTTTCTCCCACTTAGATACTCTGTTCCCTTATTATCTTTCCCATTTAGGTGTTCCTTCCCTCCACCAATGAGATATTTAGAATATGTTCGCTTTCCCTGTTTTCTTCTCCTTACCCCAAGAGCCTTTAGGATGCTTCTACTCTTTATGCCCTGCCCCCAACTGCTAGGTTTTGCTGAAATTGCACAGTACTTTTCTTTCTAGACCTTATTAGCATATTCTTTGCAGTATTTCACCTCTATTTTAAGACTCCTTATTCAGCATTACACATTTTCACACAGTCTATTATTATCCATTTCTATCGAACTATATATATATATGTACATATATCTATGAGCACATACACATATATGTGCATAAGTACATAGATTTGCATGTATATATGTGTGTGTATGTGTATATACAGTTAAACATCATTTACTGATCATCCTCTTTCCTCTGTTCTCTATTATAATCCATCTGATTTTGGTTGGAGTCTTTTAAAAACTGTTCTCCTCAGACAGTCTTATAATTTTTGAATCCATGCATATTTATAAAAATATATATGTATGTATTTCAACTCTCATGGGTGAGTGACAGCTTGTCTAGGTATAGGATTTGGGGGCTGCTATTCTTGACCCTCCCTAAGAGTCTGTAGATGTTATCCCACCATCTTATTTTGTTCTCTAGGACTCAATTAGTCCTGTGTTAGATCGCCTAGATCTGTGCTAAAAAATCTCACAATTTCAGTTTCTTTGTATTTTTCTCTGGTTGGTGATATTTCTCCCACTTTATCTTCCAGACCATACCAATTCGAGTCTCAGCTCTACCTTTCCCTTAAATTATTCACTTTTTTTTTTTTTCCTGAAAAAGCATGGTTTGGGTTTCAGGATGTTTGCATTGGGGTCTTTTCATTGTTTTGTTGTTAATGTTGTCATCTGTCTCCTCTGCTGGCTCTCCAGAAGGCTGTTCTGGGTATTTGGGATGTTCCTCTCCTTGGGGCTACAGGTGTCCGGGGTATGTTGTTTCCCTCTCTTTGCCTGCTCCCTGTGGCTCAGTGACTGGAAAACTGGTGGTTGTGGAGGAGGCTCGTGCCAGAGCAGGTAGACAGGCCCCTGGGGAGGCCACAGGAGGAACTTGCTGCTCCTGGTTCTCTGGGTCTCAAGGTCCCAAAAATGTCACACCCTCAGCTCACAGAGGTGGGATGAAGTAGGGACTTGTCGGGGTACACATGCCAGAGTCGTGCTTCCTTCAGAATCTCCCCCGAGGCTCTCTTAGGGAGAGAGAGCCCTGCCTCAAATACCCGGCCTGTTTCCTCCGGTCCCTCGCCTGCCTGGCAGGCCTCCGCAGCTGCTGGGCCCAGAAGAGGTGGGTGGGTGGAGCGGGAGCTGTAGGGAGGGCAAGGAGTCACATTAAACTGCTCCCAGAACCCATTTCTTCACTCTTCGCTGAGCTTCCTGGTGTCTGTGCTGCCACCTCGGAGTTTCAGAGCATGAAAGTCAGATTTGCCTCCCTCTTTTCCATGTCCCTTTGCTTCTCTTCCTCACATTTACTTGGCTCTGTCTCTGCCTATCCTCTTCCTGAGGGATGTGAGAATCATCCTCAGAACGGCTTCCTTTTGACTTTTTGGAAAAACTGAACTAAATTTAAAGATAAATAAAGAAAAGATGGACATCGCTGTGAGATTACATCTTCTCCTCTGGAAACAAGATAATCAGATTTATTCAAGACTTCTTTTATATCCTTTAGTAAAGTTTTGTGTTATTTTTATGTTTTTAAGATTTTATTGATTTATTTGAGAGAGAATGAGAAAGAGCACGCGCCGGAGCTCTGCGGG
This sequence comes from Mustela erminea, assembly GCF_009829155.1. Classification (NCBI taxonomy): domain Eukaryota; kingdom Metazoa; phylum Chordata; class Mammalia; order Carnivora; family Mustelidae; genus Mustela; species Mustela erminea. The sequence continues at coordinate 103,854,763 of NC_045614.1, forward strand.
AGCAGCAGGCAGAGGGAGAGAGAAAATAATACGGCTAAAGCTGGTCACGTGTGCCTGAACATCTGCCCTTCCTTGCTGTCACCCTCTTCTCCTTCAAACCTTACATCCCCAAGCACCCGGAGAAGGGGTTCTCCAAAGCTCACAGACCACTGCAACCATCCTGATTGAGGAATCCAGTGATTCCCCAAGCTTTAGCACACAGCAGACCAGCAGAAGTCTCGGCAAATCTCCATCCTCTCACCTATAGGCCGGGTGTCTTGCTCTGCCAGTGGAGAGCTGGAGTCAAGCTATGCCTTGAACTCACTGATACTGCCTTGGGAGCCAAGGTCTATTCCTGGAGAAGAGATTAGTAGAAATTCCTCCGGAAGAAATTGGCTGCCTGTGAATGCCAGGAGGCGTCACAACTAGATAACCTACCCAGAAATAAGGGTTCTGAGGTTGATATCACTTTAAAATTATACTGAGCACCCGGGTATGGCAATTTAATTTAAGCAAATTAACTTGGCCCCTGCTGAGCTGTCCTCCAGGGCAGACCCGCTCTGCTGGGACTTAGCTTGGACGTGTGGTATCCCTCTGCCCTCCTTACCTTGAGAAATGGGACTTTGTGCTGAGGGAACAAGGCAGTAGCCACTCTCAAAGGGCCTGCATTGGAGCAGCCTTAGAGAAACCAAACACAGTAATTCTTGCCCTCCCTTAAAGGCCCCTTTACTTATGGTCCCCATTTGTCTGTTCCTCACCCCACCAACGTCATAAATATCCGTTTATCTTCCCGTGGATGGTTCAAACTTGAGCTTGTGTAGATCCAAAGGAGATCATGGTTGCTACAGAAATCTTCGGGTCTCTTCCCAGCCAGGTCGGTAGGCCTATCTTCTTTCCCACTCCACAGGCCCGAGATTTCTCTCTGCCCTTGAGAGGAGCATCAGTAAGTGCAAGTTAGGCCAGGGTTTGATCTTGAACATTGTCCCACAGAAGCTAAAGCAACAGGGCCTCTTTGCCCCCTGAACAATTAGAAGGCATGTGGCTTGAGCTGGTGACACGAAGATGCTCTTGGGTGTCAGAGTCACAGCATCCTGCCCTGCAGACTTGGGGTCCCCTTGTTCTCCCACCCACTTTCTGATAAATGGGGACCTATCTCTTCCTCTCCTTTGGCCTCAGTTTTCCAGTAAAATCAGGCACCAAATTCTCCTTCTAGCTCTGAGGCTGTGAAGAAAGTCACAAAATCTGGAATTTAGAAGCACCTGTGTGGCTCCAGGCCCTAACTCAGACTCTCCAAGGCCACCGGGGCCAAAGATAGGGCAGAGAGGGAAGGGGAGCTCCTGGTGGGGCTTCCCAAGATGGAATCTGGAAGGTGTTTTGGCATGAATGAAGAAGAGACTGAAGGGCCTGGAACAGCAAATGAGCTGATTCAGTGTGGAGCAGTGCCGGGCTGGGCTATGTCTATTAGAAGGGCTATTCCTGGCCTTGCATTCATGGAGCTGGGACACCGTGGAGTTTAAGCGGCTGCAGACCTGAGGTCCGACGTAGGCCTGAGACCATAACAGCAAAGAATCCTTTTTCTTCATGCATAAAGATGGCCATGAAGATCAACTAGCACCCAGGATCAAGATAGGACGGCAAGATCTGGAGCCCAAGGAGAAGACTGACAGCAGGTGCAACAAGGAATGCCCAGAAGAGAACAACAAAGGCTCTCCACATATTCTAAAGCAGTGGTTCCTCAAGCTTTAGCACACAGCAGGAAGTCCTCCTGGGCTTAAAACTCCAGACTGCTGGCCCTACCCCTACAATTTCTGACTCAGTTGGTCACTGTCTCGAACAAGTTCCCAGGCAGTGCTGATGTTGCAGGTCTGGGGGGGCACCCTCTGAGAATGCCTTCAGATTGGGATTGGGAGGACATGTCAGGGATGATGGGGGTGGCAAAGAGCTCAGCTAGCGATTCTGTCCTTTGCCAGATGTGTGCCAGCTACATAGCCTGCCCCAGCCTGTTTCTTCGTCTCTAAAATAGGATTGATAATAAATGAGGAGTAAAGGGTTGGTACAGGTAAATAACCTGCAATAGTTTCTGGCACAAAGCAAATGCTCTATAGAAGGTAGCTAGTTGTGCCTCTCAGTGTGATGGATGATGAATGAAAGCCTCTGGCACTTGTAAAGGGCTCAGTAGTGCTACTTCCTACGTATTAGGCTTGGGCTCAAATACAAGTAAAATATGCCAACTAGAGTGACTTGAACAATGAAGGGATCTTTTCACACCTATAAGATGCCCAGGGGTGAATGGTCCAGGGCTGGCGTTGCAGACCTGCAAAGGGCTTTCAGGACCCCGGAGGATACTACTGCCTCCTAACCTACCTAACTTGGGTGTGGCTTGGTCCTCCCAGTTGCAGTATGGCTGCTGTACCTCCAGCCTTTGCATCTCTTATGACCATCCCTAGAGGCCATAAAGGGCGAACTGTTTTAGATTTCTGGGCTCTATGCTGGAGATGGCAAGAAAAAAGAAGTTGAAGTGGCTGCTGAAAGATCCAACCAAGGTATCTGCCATTTGATGGCTCAGAGCTTGAAAACCATGGAAGTATGAAGCCCACAATTCATCCTATACCCTTAATTGACTGTAGTGTGTGTGTGTGTGTGTGTAACTGGGGAGACTTTGCTTTTATTCACTCTTGTTTTGTAGGATAATTGGTGAGTGGGACTTTTGTTCCTTACTCCTTCTCCGTCTCCTATCCATCCCCACAGTCTGCAAGCTGCTCCAGGTTCATGATTTTCTTGACTACTCACCAGACCAGACACCGTCTCAGCATTGGAGATATGCTATGCACAGGGCATATTTGTAGCCCAGCCTGTATGAAACTTAACAGTCTGGCAAGAAAGGCATTAAAAATAAAAGGTATTAAATCATTTTTAGAAGTTCCTAAATGATAAGAACTTGTCCATAAAATTGAACTGACTATGGTTTATATGATCAAGAAGTGAGTCAATTTGTCATCATACGTCCTCCCCAAACCCTTTCTTGGAATCCCTAGTTCTGCATGCTCAGCACCTAGTGGGCTCTCAAAGCACATTTTATGACTGTCCAACAGCGTTCCTTCTTCAAGCAACTTACACGATCTCTTTTCCTGGAGGTAATGAGCTCTTTAGAGTCAGAGGGAATGGCTGATTGATGTCTGCATCCTCAGTGGATAATTCAGCGCTGGCACACAGTAGGAATTCAGGCAATATTTGTGGAATGGAATGGAACAGGGTTGATGTCATCAGTAAAGATGGCCAAATTGGTAATTAGGCCAGAATCCACTCTGGGTGTGTACTCTCCGGGTCACGGCTATATGATTAGAGACGTGAGTTCTTTCAAACCTCGTAAACTGTTTTTGTGTGAAGCCACAGGCTCATCCTGGCACCAGGTATACACAGCTTGTCCCCATGAGGTCACTGCAGGGAGAGATTAACTCCATGGGCCCAGGCAGGTTTAAATATCCCTGAGTGTGTCTGGCATGTTCCATGCCTGGCTTCCTCTCAGGCCGCTCTGTCTCCCTTTTGGTTTGCAGAAACGATCATAGTGAACACAAATTTTCTCCCCACTGGAAGAAGTAATGGGGAGTCTAGACATAGTTGGATCAAATGTCTTTTCCCCCCTCCTTGCCTTCTCGTTCTGAAGTCCTCTCTGACCTGAGAACTGGAAGGCACATACAAGCCACCCAATCACGGCCGACCGGAAGCCGTGCTACATGGGGAGAAGTCTCCAGGCGGCCCTCCCTTCTCTTCTTAGACGCTGAGATCGAATCCAGTGGAAAAAGTGTTCTGTGTTCTGCCACAATAATGAGAATCCTATCAGTTTTATCCCAATTATAAGAAAAGGAAAAAAATAATAGAATTTTTACCAGTTGTAAATTTTTCTTCCCTACATTTTTCTTAAGCTTTTGATGTCTGTGTTTTGGTTTTGGTTTTTGACCATGGGTAAGCTGAAGGCACAGCAAGTAGGAGTGGTTTTCGAAGCTCCCCAGACATCGGTGTGGGCCTTTGCTACCTGGACTAATTGGAAACAGCATCACTCCCGGACATGCTCAGAAACCACCTGCTGCCTGGAAGGCAGGGAGAGGAGGTCAGCTTGACCTGATGCTTAATCTTGTGCATGTGTTTCTCTGTTCTGATCCACCCACAGAAAGGACACGCAGATATGAAAAGAACCATCTCCGCTCAACTAAAAATGTTTCTTTCCTGTAAAAATGGGGCAAGCATGCTATGTGGAGTCTGACAGTCCTAGGTTCTAATCTTAGCTGTTCTACCCACTAGTTATAACTTTGGGCAAGTTAGTTCACGTCTCTGAGCCTCAGTTTCTTCTTCTGTAAAATGGAGAGATGACTACTTACCAAGGATTTTCAGTAAGATTGACTAAGATCATATAGGAAGAGTGGCTAACTAACCCAAGACAAATGGATATTAGTATTACTCTGATTTATATATTGGTGATCCCGGGGGACCTTGGTGGGGAGGGCAGTTAACTTGGCCACAGGTGTGCGTATTCAGAAGCCCTGGCTCCAGCTGTCCTTTTTTTTTTTTTTTTTTAAGATTTTATTTATTTATTTGACAGACAGAGATCACAAGTAGGCAGAGAGGCAGGCAGAGAGAGGAGGAAGCAGACTCCCCGCGGAGCAGAGAGCCCAATGGGGGGCTCCATCCCAGAACCCCGGGATCATGACCTGAGCTGAAGGCAGAGGCTTTAACCCACTGAGACACCCAGGCGCCCCCCAGTTGTCCTTTTAAAAGCTTTCAGGTTTTTACCTATTAAATGCTCCTTAATTCTCTATTTTTCAGCCCCAGCTTTGCCCCTTCCCACTCAGAAAGCAGAAACCTGTGGTTTTTCTGCTGGCATTTTGTTCAGGCACTGGTTTCTAGAAGTCTTTCCTACCACTTGGAAGAACCAAAGAACACAAAGAAGGAGAATGTGGACTCCTCGGAGGGAGACACGGGGCTTCCCAGGGTGAATGGACACAGGAGTCATCCCCTTTCGGCTCTTCCCTGGAGGGAGAGCAGGTGTGCGCGCGGACGGACCCCCCACTCTGCAGGCCCAGGACAGCCACTGCTCCGCATCGCTCCATACTGTTCTCCCACCCTGACACTGGCTTCCTGTGGCCCCGGGGGGCCGTTTCAGTAAAACTGTTACACCAACCTGACATGGACCTCGCCCAGTGGCCCACCTTGCTCTGTCATGTGGGGCCCCTGGAGGGCTTTGGTCCTGTTGGACATTTGGTTGGGACACTTTTCCTTCCAGGATGAGAGACAGAGACAGGGAGCACTGATCAGACAGAGGCTGAGAGAGAGGCTGAGAATCAAAGAGACCCTGTCTAAAAGAGAGAGACACACAGAGAGAGACAGAGGGACAGACAAAAAGGTATGAGAGGCAGGGGGAGACTGAGAGACACACAGAAACAGATTGAGAGGCAGAGAGCGAGAGACACAGAGACAGAGACACACACAGAGCAGAGGAAAGAGTGACAGAAATACGGAGAAAGCTACAGAAGCGGATGGAAAGACGGAACTATAGCAAGAGGAGAGAACTACAGACAGATGGGGAGAGAGGGAGAGAAAACAGTGTAGAGGGCAATGAGGCTAGAGAAAGAAGCCAGATTAGTGGGGGAAGGGGTGTAGGGCAATGGCAGCTCTGCAGCCACTGGCCCCCAAGAGCCCTCCTACTGTGGTGGTTTCGCAGCCCGCAGCCACCCCCTGGGAGTCCTTGCACATGACACACTTCAGACGGTGGACTGGGCGGGCATTCAGAGACTGCTGGGCTGTGACTGGGCTTTACAGAAGTCAATACTTTAATCCATGGGCTGGGGCTGCAGGCAGGACCTGGGGGCTCAGGCAGGCTCTCCCCACAAGACACGGACAAGGACCCTGCCTCCCCGGGTGCCGGGTCTGATGGAGCCGCGGACGAGGAGCGTGTGCATGCACACTCGGGCATGCGTGGGTCAGAAGCCAGCAAGGGACCAGTGGCTGGCACCCAGCAGCTGCTGGTCTGGCCCTGGCTGCTGGGGAGGGGTGGGGAAGGGGATAGGCCTCTGTGGTCAGCTCCAGAATGTAGGGAGCAGCCAGCTTATTTCCTAGGCAAACTCCTCCCCACCAGGCAGGAACACACCCATGGAAACATGCACTTGCTGGTCGGCTGGGGGACCAGCTCCTTGGAAGCAGAGAGGACTTAATCATTAAAGCCAGTGACCACAGAATTTCCAAGTGTCCCAACAAAGTGGGGCCAAGTCCGGCGGAAATCTGGCTGGTTTCAGCATGGGACCTCCAGGAGGCCCCCGAAGCAGGGGCTCTGGGCAGAGGGACAGCCCCCCAAACACCTGAGATCATTCCATGACCTTATTCCCAGAGCCTCTGCCTCCCTCCAGCCTCGTTCTCACGCCCTGACCTGTCCTGTGTCCCTCCCTTTCCTGCCTGCTCCCCTTCAGGCCTGAGGACTATGGAGGCTTTTCTCCTTCTGCTCACTCTCCTCCCTCCCAGGCTTTGCCCACCCCTTCCACCTCACACTCTTCAGGGGCTGGTCCTCCACCCCGGGCCCTGCTGCAGTGACCAGCTCTGTTGCCAAGCAGACCAGACCCATTCCCCAGAAGGACCCCGAGACTTTGCCTCAAGGCTCCGAGGGATGGGCTACCATCTCTCAGTCGGAGAGGGAGATGATACCTAAAAATGGCTGCCCCTCGGACCCTAGGAAGTAGAAGTTGAAATTTAAACAAAGCCATCGGAGCCATCAAAGCCTACCCATAGGTTAGGAAACAGAGCTTGGGTACCCTTGTGGGATTATGGCATTCGTGCCTGCCTTCACAGACCACACCAGTCCACAGGGAATGAGGCAGCTCGCTAGGGTTAGGTCACCAAAGCCTGAGGCCTGTGTGGGGCCTCCATATAGTGTTACAATGCACCTTGGGGACAGTCAGGGAGCTGGCACAGCGCGTGGCTTTGTCAGCTGCTGGGCTGGGAGCCCTTTTCAATAGCAGCCCTCTCACTTGCCCTTTCGATTGTTCTTTAGTTTGCAAAGCACTTTCCTGGTCCCTGGGCCGTAGGGAGCACTCCTTTTTGGTAAAGAAATTGAAGACAAGAGAGGTCCATAGTTTCTTCGAGTGAATAGCGCCAGCACCAAAACCCGAAGTGGATCTTCTGGATTCACGTTATAGAGGGCATTTCCCCTAGGTTTGGCTGCTTCTATGGTGAGACACTGCCCAGCCCTGGCCAGCATTGTAGCCTTCTTTTATTTTCACCTGGAAAAGAGAAAGCCAGAGTGGCAGAGAAGGTCTTGCCTGTCATTCCTCAGGGCATCAGACAGTCCTAGAACCTCACAGAAAACTTCCAGCTTGAGGGTTTCCTCTGAAACTTCAGACCCCCAGGTTTTCCCCTGGGTACATACAGGCTGCCAGGGCCAGAAAAAGGCAAAAATGCAGGGGGTAGGCTGAATGTAGTCTGTGCCTACATTCCCAGGGTAGCACAAGGGGACACCTGGGGGACAAGGGGAATTTGCTGGGTCCTGTAGCTTGTTATTGTGGTTATTGCTGACCTATGGGAAAGCTACTTCTCTGAGATATGGGTCTTAGATCCAGCCCTTTGCTGAAATCTTACCAATACTGATAAAGAAAGTACGTTGGTCTTTATTTTTTTTAAGACTATTTATTTATTTATTTGAGAGACTGAGAGAGAAGGAAGGGGCAGAGGGAAAGGGAGACAGTCCTCAAGCAGATTCTGCACTGACTGTGGAGCCCATCGTGGGGCTCAATCCCACAACCCTGAGATCACGACCTGAGCCAAAATCCAGAATCAACTGCTTACCTGACTGAGCCACCTAGGCGCCCCTGCTTTGGCCTTTAGAGTCTCTGAAGCAGAGGAAGGTTAAGCTGCGTACACGTTCTCATCTTCCTCCTGCTCCCTGAGCAGTCAAATCTTACTCTTCTGTCACTCACTGAGCTCTTCATTTGTCCAGCTGTTCAAGTAACACTTCTTGAGCATTGAGGTTCGGGCCCTGGGTTGGAATTTGGTGTTCAGGACCCAGAGATGGGTAAGATGTGTAATCTGCCCTCTGAGTAGAGTCTGTGTACTCTACCCATTTGAGAAAAATCAGTGGGTAGCTGGAGGACCAAGAGACTCCAGAAAAGACCTCATTTTCTTCTGCCTATATCTGCCTCCTCAAAAGGGACCCAGGAAACTCAGCAGGGATACTGACTGCCATGGCAGGGACTTGAGGAAATAAAAATAGGGTCTAGAGCCTGATGTGTAGCAGAGCAATGCACAACCTGTGCAACTGTTCATGAAAACCCTGATGCTGATCCAGGCAAGGTATTTATCAGGAGCTGCTTGGAGGAGCAGAAACAAAGGGGTGGCAGGCTTTGAGGAAGGAAGTCAAGAACCAATGCTTAAGGAGATCGGGTCCAAATGAGTCTTGCCAGCCTATAATCAGGAAAGCAGCACAAGAGTCAGGCACTGAGAATAGGAACAGGGCCAAGAATGGCACATCGCATGGGCAATGGGCAACGGTTTGGCTGGGAGTATTGAGGGCTGCTTCTTATGGTACAGAAACAGATGAGTGAAGAGTACAAAGAAATAGTTTGGGGGAACTGTGTCATTTTTTCTTTTTCTTTTTGTATCTACAAAATCTGTATAGCAACAAGGGCAACAGCCAGAGCTAGCATTGGAAATTACAGGGGTCGAACTGCAGCCAAACAGAGAGAGGAGATGCTAACACAGCGAGAGCTCACTCACAATAGAAGGGGCTGTGTTGGGGTGGGGTGGGGGATGGTGAACTCAAAGTCATTTAAAATGCTCACACAGCCAGAGGCTGGGCGGCTCCAGGAAGGGATGGTATGTGGGGGACAGGTATGAAGGCAATCGCTGCTCACTGGGGGCTTCAGGGGGCTTCCAACTCACCATATAATGAAGTGTCGAGTGCCATGTTTGCCACCACGCACCAGGATAGCCAGAGGTCTGTTTAACAGTTTGCAGAAAGGGTCTGACCCAGTAGGCGCTTAGAGCACATATGTGGGTTCTTCTTGTTCTTTGATATATTTAAGCAAAGATTTTATTCTGCCCTTTCTCAGATCTCCAGCCTAATGAAGCATAAAATGAGCTAGGTGTTTGGTGTGGAGAGCTGGGGCACTGAGAGTCATCTCTGTGCTGGCATCCAGCCCAGAGCATCAGGCTGGAAATATTTCCCATGTCCCATGGTGGGAGGTGGAGGGGAGAGTAAGACAGAAAGCATTATCTGAAGAAGGTGTTTGGCCACATCCCTGTCAGAGCCACAAGCCCAGATGACACATTTGTGTGGATGAGAAAAAGGCACTTCCTGCTCTAGGTGGACACATTCCCTCTACTCTTTTGATTTGAAACAATCAGGAAGTCTGGACTTCAGCTCCCACTTTCTCCCTCTTGTGCAGTGGATAACGTGCACCACTATACTCACTGGCCCTGATCTCCATCCCCTGCCCTGTTCCAGGCTATGTCTCCTGTGTGCTAGGACCTCAGGAATGGACATAGTAGAAGACTGGATCAATTAATGAGAATGAGTGGGAGGCTCCAAAAACAGTTCTGTATCAGAAATCAACCATCTGGAAGACAAAGCCACACTAAGCAGTGTCTAATATTAAGACTGATGTCTTGGCCCTTCTGGACCTTTCTCAGAGCCGCACAGCCCAGGGAAGGCTAAGGACAGAGAGATACCTTCCAGGAACAAATCCCCAGATGGCTCCTTCCCTCACTGGCCCATTAAATGCACTTATTCCTTTACTTGCACTTAAATACTTATATGTTAAACAGTTTTTGATTTATGCTTATGTTTAATATGTGCCTTTAATATCTGTCCATAATTTCATTCTTTGTCCGAAATTCTAAGCTCCTAGAAAGTGCCGACTCTGCATTATATGATTAATATTGCTCAGTAAAATGCCTGGCATATTGCCACCTGGTGCTTTTAGACAATAATAATGGTGATAAAGTTTCTATTTCTCACCCTGGGCATTCCAGACCTTCCATCCTCTGACTACTCCTCCCCCAACCCCCTCCCATCCCCATCTGCTATTATTCACCTTCAGCATCCTGTACCACAGCCAAAATGGTCTACATTGTTTGCACTTCCCATCTCAAGGTGTTTCTTTCATCTGCACTCCTCTCTCCCCCTTCTGCTATCCCTGAGTGTCTATCTAACCCATCTTTGGAAGGTCAACTCTAATACTCTTCCCCACAATACCTGTCCTAACTCCTTGTGTAGGAGTGACTTGGCACTTTTGATCCCCCATGCAAATTCATTTCAACTTTTTACGCATCTAATTACAGTCTACCTATATAATTACTGTATTCACAAATGACGGCTTCCCCTGCAAACCTGGGACTCTTCAGGACAGAGGCTATGCCTAACCTAACTTCATCTCCACAGTGTTCACCCCAGGGCTGAGCCCGGTATTTTAGCTCTGCAACCTGGACAGGTCCTGTCCCTGCTCTGAGTCTCCATCGGCTCATCAATAAGTGAAGGGCTGGGCAAGGTGATCTCCAGGAGCGTGGTGGCTCTGAGGCGTATGGTCCGGAGCCCGCTGAAGGCTCATGGACTGGCTAGGAGATCAAGAGATCCATCCCCAACCAGAAGAAGGAGTCTTCTGGGGACTTCTGTTTATCAACACCGAAAAATTCTGGAATCTCCAAGAAGTTGGAAATTCGAACCAGTTGCTCTTAGGCACAAGATTTCTCTCTTCCCATGAATGGGAATGGCAATAGGTGACTCAGAGAGTAGTTGGCACAGAGATGCTGTCCCTGTTCCTTGAAGGTGGAGCTGAGGGCTCCTCCTGCAGTTCCCCTTCCTCCCCCCTCAAGCAGCAAAGGTCAGGTCCATGACACTCTCCCTGTGGCGGCAAGGGGCACTGTCCCTGCTGAAATCCAGACCCCCTCCCCAACCGTGGCCAGGTGAGGCCACACACATTGTGTCCAGACCCCTCATTAGAGGAGTTGCTGGCTACAGCATGGGAGACCCTGGCCCAATACCTGTTTTTGGCAATAATTATCAAGCATTTTCTAAGAGCCTGCGTACACCAGCAAATCTTGTAAAAATAGGCCTATATTGTCTCCCCAGATTTCTGGGGGTGACTCAGCAGACCGTACTGAGTAGCTGTGATTCACAGTGTAGGCACCGAAGGCCTGTGGGTGAGTGTTGGCAGCTGCTCTGCTCTGCGTCCTGGAACCCAGAGACTCACAGCCGAGGAGAGGAGGTACGCATACCCTACACCCCCATTCTTCCGGAATGCTACTCTTGCCAGCAAGCCCAGGCCTCTCTGCCTTACAGACGCAGCCAACCATCAAAGCCAAGAGCTTTGGGCAGGACAGCTCCAGAGCTGGGTTGGGGTAGGGAGGGAGACACACGGGGACTCTGACAGCCCTGTTTGTGGGGGCAGAGGTCCACCTAAGTTCCGGGGGAATGAGGAGAAGGGGTCCACAGGAGAGAGGGTAGGAGGAAGGGCTGGGGAACGTCTCAGCTGATAGAGGCCCAGTCAAGAGTCTCGGGCGTCAAGCCCAGTGGGGCTGCTGACTCACGGTGGACCCTTAATCTCCTGTGGAGGGCAGGCCCAGCTCCTAGAAGCCCAGAGGGCTTAGTGGTGTTTGTGCAGCTCTAGACACGGGGCCTGTGGGCTGGCACGAAGCCCTGCCTGGCCATGGACAGGAGGGCGGGAGATCTGGGCAGGGTGGGAGAGAACAGTGAGAGGCAGGACGAGAGGGGTGAGCCTGGACCAGCCTGTGACAGGAGTAAATTCAGAAGGGACTGACAGAGTGACAGAATATGCGGGTGGGGGTTGGGAGGTGGGGGAACAGTCAGGCAAGCTTACACCCATGAAATCAGTCCAGACTGCTCACCCAGCTTTAAGAAGAGCTGGCTTATGCATCTTCCAGTTTTCATAGCTGAGCCAAAGACTTCAACTTTCTCAAAATATACCAGATGTACTCAGAGGCTTAAGGACGCTAATAAATTAAGTACAATAACAGAAACTCGAGACCCACTTCAGAGCTCCTGTGCCTGTCCTCCTGGCCTGACTACCCGACCCCCTGCCCTCAGGGCCCCAGTATTCACTTAACTCCCTCCTCTCTCTCCTTGTACAAATAGGAGTTGGGAATAAAAACACCCCCTCCTCCCTGCCTCTCCAAGGCCCAGAGAAGGAGTGGAGACCCGGAAAAGAAGCTTACGCATCCCGAGGCTCTGTATAAAATGTTGAGTCTTGGCACCAAATGGGTAGCGTAGAGATAATGTTGTGCTGAAATCTTTTCAGAAGTGTTTCTATGCCTCTAAGTCTTGTTGTTCTGGGACTTCCCACTCAGTGTAGCAGGGAACATTAGCATTTCCGGGGAAGCGCTCGTCGCTGCCGTTCCGGAACTTTCGCTCTCACATTAGGTTTTTGGGTGTCCCCAAAGTGACAATCGGCTTGACTTGAGAGTCAAATGCTAAGTAGAGAGGAATTTCTCAAGGTCTGGAGGATCCAACTCTGGAATTTTGTCCCTGATGAGGCAGGTCCCCATGAACCGTCTCCATGAGGCAGAAAGGGGAAGAGGAGAAGCCCATCCCCTTATTTCTGACAGATGACGATGAGGAAAGAGCTGACAGAGAGGGCGGCCAGGTAGTCAGTCAGGCCCGGGGCCTCATCTCCCCACCCCGGGATGCAGTCTGGGGGACACTCGTTTAGTAAGTTGAGGAAAACACTTCGTCCTCTTGGCTGAGTCTTCAAGGACAGCCTCACACACTCCCTGCACCACCGTGGGGTTGTTAGCAGCCATATCACAGGAAATGCCGTGGAGCCTGGGAATCTCTGTGGCTCCTAGAGGCTCGAGAGGAACTTGTTGAAAAGTCCGGCTGGGAAGTTGGAAGTGGGGGTGCCTGACTCAGCAGCCAAGATTGGACTGGGATAAGCCCGCCTGGAAGTCCAGCCAGACCTCAGGTCTTGTGGGGCTGGAGAAAATCCTGGAGGGGCCAAGTCAGCCCAGAGATGACTGAGCTGCGGCCAGACTGCCGGAGACATCAGCAGAGCGTGCATCCGTTCTCTGCAGCCCAGTGGGAGTTCTCGGACCAGCCACTCTCAATCATGGGTCCACAACAGTCACCTGGGATGTGAGGACCCAGGCTCCACACCCAAAGGTTCCCATTTAATCTGTCTGGGTGAAACTGTGGCACTGGTATCTTTCTAAAAATCCTGGGCTTGTGAACCAGGGAACTGAACTACTTCCTCCAGGGTTAGAAATAACCCTCCACACCAATGCCAGGACACAGGTGAGTGCAGTGAGCTGCGCACGGAGCACAAAACCTAGGGAGGCGCTTCCTGTTGCCCTCAGGCAAGTGCAGGGTGGGCACCTCTGCTTCCACATGGCCCCGGGTGCCACTCGTGCCTCACCCTGGCTCTGCTCCATCTCCTCCCTTGGTAGGTTCCTTCCCTGGCCTGACTTGAAGGGGTGACTCAGGCCGCAAGTCCTTGTCCTCTGGTAGGGCCCAGAAGGCTGCTGACAAAAGTGTCATGGGGCCAGGAGACCTGCTGGGGAATGGGCTTGGGAGGAGAGTGGGCAGAAAACCAAAGAATGAACAGCCCAAATCATTACCTTAAGCGCTTTGTTGGTTTCCGGGGCAAGAATGACATGACATGACTATTGGCTGAGGAATACAGCTTAGTCATCTTTGCCAGCCCCCTGAAGCCAGGACAGCGTGGTTAACTCACTGTGGGGGAGGGTGGACTGGATCCAGGGTTCCTCAGAAAGGGATTCAAGTTACACAAACCAATGTGTGTTCCTGTTCTCTTACACTCACAAAGACAGAGTGTGTGCCGGCCTCCAAATTATGTGTGGGCGAAACTCAGGGGGCCTCTGCCCCGCTCTTGGTTGCTCATCCTTTGCCTCACCCAGAAATCAGGCTCAATGGCAGTGAATCAGAAATGGGCCCCGTGGAAGACAAATTTTTTAGGAGCATTTGGAAGCAATTAGTTTGTTCATGTGAGCTCAGGGCTCCAGTGAAAGGCCCAGCACTGCGCAAAAAACTCAGGGCTTCACACGCTAGGACAAATGCGTTCTTTGTAAATAATAAGTGACCTTTGTTTCCCTCTGCCCGCCCTCCTTCCCCTCCCTGCTTCGTCTTGGCCTCAGCATGGATCCTGGGTCCTCCAGAAGGAAACCTGACCTGGCTCCGCTGATAGAATCAGGCACCCTGAGCCACGACACCACTGAGACGGGACGTCATTCTGTATTTTAGCCCAAAGTCCTTCCTAACCGGGTAGGAACAAAGGCCATGTGCCTTAAGGAGCACAGCTGTGCTCCAAGCCGTGTTGGAGCACCGTTTAAGTCTAGTCTGTTTCCGGCCTCCCCTCCTTCTCAGCTTTGACAGCAGTGGGGAAGCAGGGAGGCAGGAGCCTTGGCTCCTGATCACATCGCTGACAAGCCCCAGTCACTGCTCAGGGCCCTGTTGGCAGCCCCTGGTCCCAGTCACAAACCTCCAGATCCTGAACCAGTTTCCCTCAGCATAAGAATTTGAGGTCTGACTTCCTTCCTATAGGATGGCTTGGCCAGATCTGGAGGCAGAGGGCATCAACCTGCTCTCAGCGGCTCTGGAGGTAGTGAACACATGAGCAGATACTGACGTCTCTAATGAACTAGGCCACTTCGGCTCAAGTTCTTTCTCTCTCACTCTTGATTTCTGCTGAGAGAAGCAGCATCAATGACCCATAAAACTGGAGAGCTCTTTCCCCTACCCGTTAGCTGAGATCTATTAATCTCTTCCGATAGCCAGCAGCTAACCCATCTGCAAGACACCTGGTCTTGATTTAATTACTGTGCAAAGCAAAAGAACATCAGGCAGGTAAAAATCGGTAATTAGCAATAGTCTCTCAAGGTTTTCTTTGTTGGTACGCCCCTCCTCCCCTTTCCAGGCAGTGGGAGGGAATGGGAAAGAGCCAAATGCAAATATGGTTTAATTCCATCTTGAGTAATTACTCCGGAAAGCCCTCTAAAAAAAATTGTGGCTGTTTAACTCAGCAATTTGGACTTGCATTCGGGAACATCATCAAACTGTAAATGCTTTGATCTTTTTTACGCTTCTGTACATACAGAAAACCAAGTACACCCAATTCCTGTGCTGTGTTGTCATAAGCATTAGAAACCCTTGGCACATGGCCACGGGTAGGAGGCTTGAGAGGGGCTGGCTTTGTCGGAGGAGGAGGCAGCTGGATGCCTTGGAGAGAACATCAGAAGAGGAGCCAAGAGGCTGGAGCTCAGCTCCCCTCTGCACAGCGGCTCACAGGATCACGCTGGGCAGGACATGCCCCCTCCTGACCTCTATGGCCCAGTCTTAAAATAGGGGAGGTAGGGCCAGATGATTTCTAAATTTCAAAGTCTTGCCCTCCTCTGCACCCCAAGCTCTTTCATTCTTTGCTTCCAGGAAACACATTCCTTTCTCACACCACAAACCCAGAGGTGAGGCAGGCGAGGTGGGGCAAAGGGAGCCAAGTACAGAGACTTGGGTTCGATTATCACGATGTGTAAGGAAAAGAGGACCAGTTGCGGATTATGAGACTCCTTTGAACAGGGGTGCACCTTCGATGCAGTGTAGAACCTGTAGCTACAGAGGAGAAAAAATTCACTGGCCTCTGGGGGGGTTGTGGGGCACCTGTGACCTCAGGCCTAATCGGCGTCACATGCTCACCCTGTAACACTGAAAAACCGCATGGGTTTTAGGCAATCGCCCAAATTAAACCGGTGCCATTGCTTTCATGCTCTTGCATGCTGTATGGGGGAGAAAAGCAAAGCAAAGCAGGAAGGAAAGCAGAACTGGGGCAACAGGGGCAGAAATCTACTCATTCATTTCTTCAGTCAGGCATTCATTCAGCACATGCTAAGCACCTATAATGCGTGGGCCCTACAGAGGAAGAAGGAACAGCACGAAGCTCAGTCCGGATGCTGCAAAAGATTCTTTGAGCTTCTATGTTCACTTCTTTGGCACTTTCAGGTTATATAGTAGATCTATAACCAGAAGAAGTCATTCACAGGGAGACTTATCTTTGAGCTCATAATGAGCCTGGATAGCTACAGATCCTTAACTAAGAATGCCTACCTCCGTCTGTAAAGTTCCTGTTCTTCCTTCAAGGCTCAATTCCATCCTACCTCCCCTGGAAAGCCTCTCCTGACATCCCGAAGCAGATGTGATCTCTTTGTCCTCTGGTCATCTGTAGCATTTGATTGGTCCTACTCAGTTGGTTATCTGGTACCGCAGATTGCACTATTTTTGATTCTGTATGTGTCCTACTCTCCTTTACACAGGTAGGTCTTCACGGGCAGGGCTTACTGATGCACAGAAGGACAGACTTTGTTGGAGTGGTCAATATCCTGACTGTGAGATTCTATTACAGTCTTGCAAGTCTTACCATGGAGGGTAACTTGGTAAAGAGTATAAAGGCACTCACTGTATTATGTTTTATATCAGCATATATATATCTGTAATTATCTCCAAATAAAAAGTATAATTAAAAAGCAAAACACAGGCAATGCCTGGGTGGCTCAGTATGTTAAGGATTTGCGTTTGGCTCAGGTCATGATCCCAGGATCCAGGGTTGTAGTCTGGCATTGGGCTCCCTGCTCAGTGGGGAGTCTGCTTCTCCCTCTGCCTGACACTCCCTCTGCTTGTGCTCTCTCTCTCTCTCTGTCTCTGTCAAATAAATAAATTAAATAGTTTTTTTTAAAAAAGCAAAATACATGGAATCATAAGACCTCAATGTCACAAGAAACTCAAGAGAACCACTAGTCCTGTCTTTACCCAAAGCGTGAATTTTCAAACCACATAGAGATTTACCCAGGCTTTTTCAAACCCCAGCAATGGAGAACTATTCTCTCATGACAGAGAGAGCATTCCATTTCTAGACAATTCTAATTCTATTCTGAAACAGAATTGGCCAGGCTATAACTTCCCCTCGGAGCCCACACAGAACAAGTTCCCTTATCCCCATGACAACCCTTCAGGTATGTGAAGATGGTCATGCATCCGTCCAAGCCTCCGCCAGGCTGCAGGGTTTCAGTTCTGTCATCTCCACAGCACTGAGTTCTACCATTCTGGAGCCTTCCTCCTGAATGTATCTCATAGGCTGCTCTAGTCTAAAACAGGGCTAACAACCCCCTTTGTCCTGGATACCCTACTGGCTTCACAGCAGCATTTTCAGGCTAACTCCCAACCATTGGCTCCCATTAAAGGCAGGGTCCACGAAAACCCTTCAATCTTTCTGGTACCCCAACTGCAGTCAAACTCCCCATCCCCTACCCTGCCAGTTACTGTTAAGGCTTTGGTTTTGACTCAAAGGTAGGACTTCACACCCGAAGGCAGGAGTGTCAAGTGCTGTAGTCCTAACCTTTCATCCGCTGACAATCTGAAGGAGGTCTGAGTCCGTAGTGAGATCCAGAAGGCTGTCAGGGAGAGTGCTGTGCTTGCGCGTGCCGCCGTGGGCTGGCTCGCATCCTAGAGCAGTGTGCCTAGAGACGTATGAGTACTGCTGGTGCTGGCAACCCTGGGGTATTGCTCATTGTTGTTGAATAGCAAGAGGGTTTATTTTTATAACAAGTATTTACTGCAGAACAGCCTTGCAGAACCTCCTGGGTTTCACAACTCTTCCGGCTCTATTACGTACGCCGAATGATGCCAGCCTGGCTCCCTTTCTCATTCCCCATCCCCATAGAAACGCCCACTGGGAACCAGAGCCTCAGGCTAAGGCTCAGGGTCAAGCATCTGTCCCCAGGGTTCAGGGAGACAGGGAGGATGTTTCTGTGGGACATTAGAGGGCAGAGCCATCTCACCTACTTAATGAGGAGAGAAGGCAAGGCTTTCAGGCTCCGTAGATTGGAGTGGGACACAACACCTGCTTATGTAAAATCGGTGAGGTCCAACTCTTCCTGGGGAGAGGTGACCTCAGCCTAAAGCCCATGTCTCTGTGGGAGAGAGTGATTGGTGTCCTCCAATTGGTGTCTTCTTCCCTTCTCCTGTGGTGGTAGAAACTTAGCAGACCACTTGTTGCCTGCATTAAAGATGATTCCCTCTTCTCCTCTGTAGCTAATCATTGCCATGTGACCCCCTTCCGGCCAATGGGATGTGAGTGGAAATGGCAAAGGCAATCTCTTTGCCGTTAAAGGGAATGAGGGTTCCTACCCAGGATTCCATTAGCTGGAGTGTGGACACGGTGGTAAGCCATGTTGAACCACGCAAACGAGGACAACCCAGAGATGATGAAGCCAGAAAGGAAGCCTGTGCCCCCGAGGATTCACTGAGCAGAACCATTTTATCAGCTCAGGGTTTACTTGAGAAACACACTTCTATTTTGTTTAAACAAACCACGGTTCCTCTGGGTCTCCGTCCCACGTAGCTAAATCGGCATCCTACTAATCTAATGCTCCAATCTTCTTAAATCTTGGCTGCCTGTTCTGCTTCTGTTCTCTCCCTGCCTTTCTCACTTTCAGCCCACAGCTTCATCCCCCAGCTTCTTGGCTCGTGCCTCCCCACCGGGCCTGACCTGATCCTTCAAGGTAGCCTTCGATCCCTTTTCTGACATTGCCCTGATAGGCAAGCAAGGCAAGCGTTAGGGAAAGGATGGTGGCATTTCCAGATCGTTTGCTTTCTGGTTTTCTCCACTACTTGTGTTTCAGATCCTAAGTGCTTGATGCCTCCTGAGCCCTTATCTTGTCCACTTGTCTTGAGTTGGGTCCTTGCCTTATTTCCCAGCAACCAGACTGTGAGCTCCCCCAGGGCAGGCACTGTGCCTGTCCCCTCTTGAAAGGCCTCCAGTAACTTGCCCACAGTAGGTCCCTAATCAATGTGTACATTCACATTTGTGGGATTCCCAGGGCACCACGGGTGAGTCCTGGACATTGCAGAGAGCAGTGGGCTCATTACTAGCTTTTACCAATTATTGAAACTTTTCCAGCTGGAAAAAGGCAATTGGGTCAATAAATTAATTCACCAGATGTGTCTCGATTGGGGTTTTTTCAAGACATTTTCCTCCCTGAAAAAAAAGGGGGGGGGGGGAACGGATTATGGCATCAGCCCTATTAATCCCCCAGCACTTCAGCCTCCCAAGACAAGTTATGCCCACCCACCCCTGACCTTCAAGTATTAAAGCAACAAACCCAGAGCAAGCTAAATCTTAGTCACTGAGCTGAGAAGAAAGAATTGATCTGCACTTTCTGTACTACTTTCTGTAGCACATAAAAATAAGTTCTCCCTGTGGATAGGAGTGGGAACTTGACAGGGAAATATAGTAGAAGACCTTGATTAAAAAGCCGATTAAGAGGACAGGTACACTGTTGTACCAGACATTACAGGGCCAAGGGAGCTAGAAGATGTGTGTGCGTGTGTGTGTGTGCATACCAGAGGACCTGGTTCCCCTGCTGCAGGTCACATCTAGGGCAGTAAAGGCACCATGTGCTGGGCTTTACCCCTCCCTCAGCCAGTGTCCAGCATGGAGAAGATTCAATGAGAAACTGGAAGCCCCTGGAGGCAGAAGAAGGAGCTCCCGTGTAGAAATGAGAACACTGGGTCCCAACTACCCACTGTGACACTTCCTGCTTACCTGGACAGTTGGCCCTGGCTGAGTCTCTGAAGATTTCTGAATTCATTCTCTCATCCTCCGACGGGAAGAATAGATGAGATGCTCTCCAAGTCCCTTCTAACTACAGCATTCTGGGGAGTCTGGTGGTTTCTCATAGTCATCTGCCTCATGGCTTCCTTTGCCTCCTCTGCTCCCACCCTGCCTGGCCACCCCTGGGCACTGCCCCCTTTCCTCACTCCGTCCTGCCATCTGCTTCTCCTACCACTGGGCCAGAGGATCAGGCACATTCAGAGTTTCCCACCAACACATACTCCCCTGAACACCACACAGAGAGAGGGACGGGGAGGGGAAGGCAGCGCGTGAGCCCGCCTGCCCTGAGCCCTGCCCCTCGGATATGTCAGATACCTTGGGTATATCCTCACCGAAAGCCTGCACTGCCTGCGGCAGTTTGCCAGGGGCATTGAGGATGCATGAAAAGGCAAGTGGGACCCCTCCAAACAGGTGGATGAGTTCTTTAGGGCTCTGACATATTTTGATTTTATTGGACTTTTCTGGTCAGTTCCAAAGCCTTACCACATGTCTTCGCCCCCCCGTTGCCTCATCAACATGTATCTTCTTTCATTCCTTCTTTTTTCCTACCCAAACAAATAACCACAAATCACAACAGGCTCCCAGAGGGAAGAGTATCAAGACATTACTTGCTGCCTCCCAGCACACTTCCTCAAAAACTGTGTCTACTGGGGCGCCTGGGTGGCTCAGTTGGTTAAGTGTCTGCCTTCAGCTCAGGTCATGATCTCAGGGTCCTGGGATAGAATTCTGCATCTGGCTCCCTGCTCAGTGGGACATCAGCTGCTTCCATTCCCTCTGCCCTCCCCGCCCCCCACTGCAGCTCACTCATCTCTGTCCTCTCTCTCTCTCTCAAATAAATAAATAAAAATCAAAAAAAATCCCCACAAAACTGTCTACTGCAGTAGCTCAACCTTATTTGATTATATTCCTTCTCGCCCCTGTTGGCAGATGGCAAAAAGTGTCCACAAGAGTTTGTAGTTCCTCTTACTTCTGGGGGAACTTATTTCCCTGTGCCTTTTTTTTTTAATTGTAAGATACATTTAACATAAAATTCACTATCTGAAGCCTTTTTAAATGCACAGCGCTGTGCCCTGACCTCCATTCACATTCTATGATCATCACCACTACCCGTTTCAAGAACTTTTTCATCTTCCCCAACTGCAATGCTACTTTCACTCCTTCCCTCCACCTCCCAGCCCCTGACAATCACCACTCCACTTTCCATTTCCATGCATTTGACTCCTCCTGGTACCACGTGTGAGTGGGATCATACAGTAGGTGTCAATGCTGTGCCTGGCTTGTTTCACTGAGCCTAATGTCTTCTAGGTTCGACCAGGCTATATCTTGGGTCAGAATTGCCTTCCTATATAAGGCTGAATAATGGTCAAGTGTATGTACATGCCACATTTTGGGGATTCAGTCATATTGGATTATCCATTAGGTATCCGGGGTAATTTCTCCTGTTGGGTATTGTCAATAATGCTGCTGTGGACGTGGGCATGCAAATTCTATTTGAGCCCTTGCTCTCAATTCTCTTGGGTATATATCCAGAACTGGAGTCGCTGGATCATATGGTAACTTTATGTTTCATTTTTCTGATCACTCCCCACACTGTTTTCCACAGTGGCTTCCCCATTCTACATTCCTACCAGCAATGCACCAAAGTCCCAATGTTTCGACATCCTTTGCAACACCTCTTACTCAGTTTTTTGCATAATAGCTATCCTAATGGGTATGAAGTTGTATCTTATTGTGGCTTGATTTGCCTTGTGTTAAGGATTAGTACATATCTTTCAATGTGTTCACTAGCCGCTGGTACATCTTCTTTGGAGAAGTGTCTGGGAAAGTTCCCCATTCTTTGAATCTGGGCTGACTGTTAGAGTAACCAACTGTCCCAGCCAGTCCAGAACTTTCCAAGTTTTTGTACTGAGACTCCCGTGTCCTGGGAAACCCCTGAGTCCCAGGCAAACTGGGACAGCTGGTCACTCCAGCAGGCCTGGTGTCTTGCTTTGGTCAAGAGAACGCTTTGGAAATGACAATGTACAGGTTTCAGCGAGGCCTCAAGGGGCTTTGTAGCTTCCTCTCTTGCTGCTCTTGGAAATTCGCTGCCACATAAACAAACCCATGTTAGCCTGTTGGCTCTTGAGAGGTATGTGGCCCAGTTGCTCCATAACTCTTCCTAACAGCCTGGTAGCCGCCAGACATGGAAGTGGGGCCGACCTCAATCATTCACCTGCCAGCCGACTCCCCGGCTGAGGGCAGACGCACAAGAGCAGAGCTCAGCCAAACTGGCCCAGACCGGGAGTGCCCGGCCAGCGCACAGAACTCTGACCCAAATCAATGGTTGCTGTTTTTAGCCACTTTGGGGGATGATTTGTTACTTAGTGAAAACTAATTCAGACAGTTCCATGTTGTCAAATATGGTCTATTTATGGTTCCCATAAGATCTTTGCCATAGGCAGGACGCTCCTGGGCCCTAGCGCCCCTCTTCTTAGTGAGAAGAGCTTTACCCACACTTTCGTCGGCAGCCCAGCCATGGAAGCAACCAAGAGTCCGTTTATCCTCTCTGTCAAAAACAGACAATAGCTTGCCCCTCTTCTCATCCCTTTGTCCGTCCTGCCTTCGCGCTGCACAAAGACAGATGGGCTCGTTAGACTTGGGGACTAAAGTGTCTGTGGGGGCCTTCCCTCATGCCATAGCCAGCCACTTTCCCTTAGTTTCTAATTCCCTCTCACCAATCTTTTTCTGCTTGATCACAGTGCACCTGGAAGAATTCTGACCCACTTCAAGTGTTCTTTCTCCAGTTGGCCAAAGCTTCTGCAACTCCATTCCCGTTCAGTGTGCCTGGTTCTCTGGGCCGGTGCAATGAAAGGAATAGTTACACACCACACTCTGATTGTGGCCGCCCCGTAAGCTGTTTCAGAGCTGCTCAGTGGCTCGCTCTGGGAACTCAAGGTCAAGTGGAGCTCTCCTGGTCTTTTTTTTATAGGAGAACTGCTCTTTGCTGGAAGCTTCAGGCCCTTGTACCTACAGTGGGAGGGACTTGGACCTTCAATGTTTCCAGGAAGCGGGCTCTGGGTGGCAGATGCTCTCCACTCTGAGGAGTGATGTGGATTCCATTTCAGGATTCTTTCCCAAGTCCTGGTCAATAAAGATAGAGCCATAGGAACGTCAGAAATTCAAGGACCTTAGAAATCACCTGGTCCAACACTTCCATTTTCCAGGTGAAGAAACTATGACCTCAACTTGCCCACGACTACCCAGTAAGGCAGTGGCAAAACTTAGGGCTAGAACCGTGGCCCTCTGAGCTCTGGTTTGGGGGCCATCACAACTACCCACTGCTGCAGACAAACATCCTCTAGGCTCTTGGCTTTGGTTGATTTTTGTTGTTGTTGTTATTAAGAGTTTATTTATTTATTTGACAGAGAAAAAGCAAAATCAGGGAGAGCAGCAGGTGGAGGGAGAGGGAGAAGCAGGCTCCCTGCTGAGCAGAGAGCCCAGTGAGACTCAATTCCGAGACCCTGGGATTATGACCTGAGCTAAAGGCAGCTGTTTAGCTGACTGAGCCACCTGGGCACCCTGGCTTGGGTTGATTTGAAAAATGAGTTAGGAAAGGGAAAAGGAAGCCAAGGGTTTTCAGCAGACCAAACTGTTGGGTGGCAGAAGCAGAGGGTAGAAGGCAGTGCCACTGAGGTGAGAGACCGTAGTAAATCTCTTGTCCTCTCCTTGAGCTGAGAACATCCGGGACAAAAATGAAACTTACAGGAAAAGGAGCCACGCCTCTCACCCTGCCAGCATGGGAACACCTACCAGGAGGTGGTCTTGTCCTCACACTTTCCATTTTATTCAAGGCACACTTTTTTAGTGAACTTGTACAGCTTTCCCAGAGGCAAAAACCCATTGTATGTTATTATGTGCTTATGTTTCTGTTCATTCCCTTCTAACACCTGTCAAGTTTTCATGTTGTACCCTCAATGTGAGGACATACTTCTCGGTGTGTTTTTTCTCTAATATTATTTGAAATGCAGGGTTGTTTTTTTTGTGTGTCAGAGGTCCTCACATTTATCATTTTTAATTGTAATACTGTGACCATTATGTGGCACATCATAATTTGCCTCGGGGTGAATGTCTGTATCATTTCTAGTTCATTAGTATTAATAACACCAACATGGTTATTTTCGTACCACTCATTCTTTTATCCCATTGTGTTTATTTGTTCCAGATGTGCTCCCCTAGATGGAATGAGTAGCTCATGGCCAGAACTCAGCTCCTGCTGTTGCCAGATTACTCTCCAGAAAGATGCAACTGATCTGTGAGGTCTCCAGCTCCATTTAAAGGCGCCATTTTCCCCGGCATGGAACTGTCTGTCACTGAGTTTTGTCATTTGTAGTCACCTCCGCCCTGGCAAACTGGGGAGACTGAGAGAGTCAGGAATACAGGATAGGAGTCCAGGGAGAGGATTTGCAAGATGAAGCCAAGACGCAGAATTGCGCAGAAGCTAAGACAAATGCTTCGCGTGAAACAGTGAATGAGAGGCACTTTTTATGGCCGTTTGTCCTTGGGTGTGTTGTGGGCTGGCCCGGGTTGAAAATTTAGAGTCACGATGGATACCAGTTTAACAAATGTGTAGTGGAGCCTGAGGCTGGTTTCTAGCTTCACACCTCTCTTCCTTTTTAGCCAGCCTATGGTTCTTTCTGTGGATAGTTTACTATCTGCAATCCTCCTGCCGTTATCATGGATTCCTTGTCCTGAGGTCTCTTTCCCCTGCTCTCTCAAGCAAAAAACAGAGCCCATGAATCGTAAAGGAGCAGAAGTACTTTTCCTCTCTAGCTTCTCAGCATCCATAGCTCACAAGAAGGCATACCAGAGTGGCTCCCAAATGCCATTCCTGGAAAAACAGCTCTTCCTGGTTGCAGTTGGTCTGGCCAAGGTGATAAGAACTGAAATGAGCTGCTTGAAAGCTGAAGGGAGCACGCGGTTGACCCAAGGAGCTGAAACGGTGGGCCCGAGGGAAGATCCTGATACACACCTACTTGGGCCCTTCTCCGTCTTTGCCCACCTGTTTTCACCCACATGCCACTCTTTTCAGAGCCATTTAGGAGAGCCTAACTTTCAGAGATCCCCTCAGGGACTGCTGGGCCAAATTTAGAGCCCATACCAACAAGTCTGTTGGCCACATGGTCTGCTACATGAAGCCTGCGACATATGAAAAGTTATATTTAATATCCCTGAGAGAAGACCAAATATGGGAAAGCCAATTTGTAGGATGCAATTGCTCCTTTTGTAAAGAGCATCTCGGTCTAAATATTTGGTGAACTCACAGCCCTCTAGAGCTGGGCTGGAGATTCTCTAGTTTTAATAAGACATGTGGAGAAACAGAGTCTTTAGAGGTAAAGGAACAGTCCAGGATCCTCAAAGCCCCACATGAGGTCATTGTCCTCCTGCCACATCTGATCAGCATCCGACTGGCACTAGAGCAAACTTTGAACAACTCTCAGGCAGCCCAGCGTCCTGTCTCGTGGCCTGACCAAGGGCTGGACTGCAATCCTTCTTTCCTCCTGAAAAGCTGGGACTGATGGGGGAAAAGAGAATGGAGATGGGGAATGGATGATCTAATTTTCCATGGGGTTAGTCAACAAGTTGATCCCCAACATTGAGATGTCTCCTTTCGTGACTCTTTTACCTACTTACGTGTTGGATCCCGGGACTTCTGAATGGACTCTTCCTAGACAATTCCACCGAGTCTCTTAAAACACAGCCTAGCCTGCTTCCTTCCCTCACTGATTCTGAGAAATGAAGCCATCCCAAATCTCTTTCTTACCTTCTATCACTCCAGCCAGGCTAACATTGGATAAAGCCCTCCTATATCCCTCAGAGTAAGGACACTAAAAGTCCTTCAGCCACACCTGAATTTGTTCAGGACACCGTGCTAGTCTCTGATGCAGCCTGTAGAGGTTCTGAATTCTGATCGTTGCATTTAAAGGAGACTTAAAGGAAAGATAAGGGCTTTGAGCTCTCAAAATATACTCAGAGCAAAAGAAAGAGGGGTGAATGAAGAGGAGAGATTGAGGCCTTTGCTCTATTCCCCAGGTGCAGAGAAGCAAAGCACTAAAGGCACTGAATTACAGGCTTCTGGGGCTCAGTAGAGCTACGTAGGTCAAATGAGGGCCCTGCCCAGGTCAGTCCCTAATCAGGATGTGATCTTTGTCCAAAGGGAGCAGATCATGTAACCCTCCACCCCACAGTGTAGGATCCAGCATGGGTGCAGGACAGGGATACACACAGAGCAAGTCATGGGGCCAAATGATCAGACTCGCGCATTACATCACATAGATCAAGGTCAATGCATGCAGCCAACACCGGCATTTTGTAGAGCCACTCAGGGGAAGAAACATCATTCATACAAATCACTTGAAACTGTCGGTTCTCAAAGACTATGAACTTAGGTGTAAGAGCTCTGAGAAAGGGAAGGAACCTGAGCATCATACAGCATCAGAAGATGAGAACATCACGAGAGTAAGGAGGTGGGGAGACACAAACACCCAGAACTGATTTAACAGAATTGGGTCAATGCTAAGTCAGCTGTCCAGACTAAGCCAAACAGAGCTGATTCTCTGGCCTTACAGTCCTCAGTGGGAAGAAAATGGAAGTTAAGAGCATAACGCAGCCCAGGTGAAGCCTTGGCACCACCAGAGAGAAGATTCTACATTTAGAAAGCCTTGGCCCTCTCCTTGAACTTGGTTTTCAAGGTTCTGGTGATGAGTCACCTCATTCTCCCTCATCAGCTTCTGTCTTTAACTCTAGCCTGACGTGTCTGAACCCGTAAGCACCTCCAGAGCTGGAGCGCCCGTCATCTTCACACCATGGATGACTAACCATGGGCTGCTCACAGGCTCCTAATTATCACAAAACAAAAATGTTACATGCTTAAAATCTGAGGTTTGGGGAACAGTGCATTGGAAGAGCAGCAGAAGCAACTGAGGGACAGGGTAGCAATGAGCTAACCTTTGGACAGGCCTTTGTAATCCTCAGAGGCATGGGCCAAGCAACCAAGGACGCAGATAGGGTTTTCTCCTTGGCAAGGCTGTACTGTTAATATCATTCATTACTGTCTCTGATTAGGTTCCCAGGCTCATTAAGACCTGCGAGCCTTTGACTGTTTCTCTTGGATCAGATTGGATTCCACTTTGCAGAGAATTGTCAAGACTTTCTAGCGTCCAGCATGGCCTGATACCATCTCTTGGCTTGACTTCTTCCTGAAGTTTCTCCCCTGTGCCTCTGTGTGCACTGTTGATGACACGAGTCATCATTCTGGCATGCTGGCTAGCAGGCCCACTGTGCTCAGCTCAACCTAAACACTTGAACTAAACTTGGGCTCACAATTATGGCAGTGCAGAACAGAGAAAGACACTCAGATACAGAAGCACAGCTAAGTCAACTTTTAAAAAGGAGAGAGAAGAGGGACTCCTGCCCTCTCTGATATTAAGACATAAAGCAAACATGATAAAAACAGTAATTGAGAAAACATAACAAATAGACCAACAGAAGAGAGGAGAGAGCTCAGATATATCCATATAAGTGTCAGAACTTAATACAACGAAGATGGCACCACAAACTGGTGGAAGCAAGGGTAGAGCATTCAGAAACTGGCAGTTGGGAGACTGACTTCCTATGTGGAGGGAAAGAAATCCAAAAAACAAAACTGGATCCCTACTTAATACGAAACACAAAGAGGGCTCTGGGCAGTTTAAAGACCAGAGTACAGAAAGTTCAAGGAAAACAGTGGAAACAAAGTTAGTAGAATTAAGTGAAGGGAAGTATCTAAAACAAAATTTCAAGAACATAAACCATAATACAAATTCTGTGAACTTGACTACATGAAACTTAAGGCTTTCTACTCAACAAAAGACCCCTTGGATGACGTTAACAGACTGATGATGTAAGAGGAAGAGCCATCTATAACACTTAAAACCAACACAGGATTGATACAAAGCATATACAAAGATCACAAACATCTCTGACTGCCATGGAAACAGTGGGGAAAGGATATAAACAAACATCATACAGAAGAAATTGCTCCAAACCATGGACAAGTTGATGTAGGTCAATTTTCCAGGGAAGCAAATTTTGAGATGAAGAGTTGTGAGCAGCAGTTTTGACATTAAGCATGAAAAATGCAAATTAAAACAACAAAGAGTTATCACTGTCTGCCTTTATATTAGCAAAATGGAGAAAGAAGGGCCACACCAAGCATTGGCAGAGCGCTCACACGCTGTTGGGGGGAAGATAGACATCAGAGAAGTGAATTGGTGAACATTCTGGGGGTGCTGATCTGGCATTATGAGTCCCTTTTTCCATGTAGCCTACAAGAAGTTCTACTATGTATACATCCCAAGAAATCCTCAGACAATGCTGTTTTCGGAGACATGTGTACACCTGTTTGGTGCACGGTTACTTGTGGTAGAATTTGAGGGCCATCTGAGTTTCCAACAGTCTGAAAAATAAAATCTAGTGAATGAACACCAGGCAGGGCTAGGCAGGAGGACTGAAACAAATGATCAGATGTACATAGAGCAAATGGATGCTTAAGGCAGTGGAAAGAACAGGGGTAGAAACAGTGAAAAAAGGAAGCAAGGAGATAGAATATATACATAAATTAAACATATTGCAAACAAACACTGTTTGTATGAAACATGCAAACAAAAGGATGAACACAGACACAAAAATCACTGTGTATGAGAAAGGGGAATGGAATGGCAGGACGGGAATAAAAGGAGTAAGGAAGGGGCACCTGGTTGGCTCAGTTGCTTAAGCATTTGCCTTGGGCTCAGGTCATGATCCCAGGGTCCTGGGATTGAGCTCCACGTTGGGCTCCCGGCTCAGCGGGAGCAGCATGTGCTTTTTCTAAAATAAATCAAATCTTTTTAAAAAAAAAAAAAGGAATAAGGAAGTAAATAAATTCAAGAGAGGGGTCTGACAGGGACCAGTGATACAAATACCCCGGACCCAAGTAGTCGGAGTCACTCAACTCACAACACCTGCCTTCTAAAACAAGCCCCAGTGACAAACACCAGTTGAACCTTGGGAAGCAAGCCCAAGATCTCTTTGAGATCTCTCCCAAAAGGGCACAGGCTGAGTCACTGGAAAATTGCAGAGCCCTACCGCACAGAACTCCCTCCTTTTTACCTGTGAATGAAATGACATCCACCTCCGATCTTCCGTGGGAGGAAAAGGTTGGAACCTGGATAAAGGTTCATGCGTCTCTCAGGCAGAATGGCTTTGCTCACAGGATGCCTTTTCATTTTGTTTGACATGAACTTCCCCACCTTTGTTTCTAATCAAAGCCATCAGCTGAGCCGAGATGTGGTAGACATAACTAACTGCCAATGACCCTCTTTGATCAGAGCTGTATGAAAGACAGAGGAAACACAGTGAACTCAGAGCATTGTCTTAGATCTTGCCCACCTGGGAAAGGGCCCAGAGCAATGAGGTGACATTCATCCCACAGGGAGGTGGGCTTACTTTGATCCACTTGTCTGGCAAGTTCTCTCTGCTAGTGGGGAGTGGGGGATGTGTGAACTCGATACTGCCTGCCCATCAGTCCCTGAAAACAGGAGATCCTGAGAGAGCTAGAAGAACAATGAGGCTTATCAGTTGGTCTTGGGACCCATTCCCTGTGGCAGCTGTTGCAAACCTTGACTGCTGTCCCTGAAGTCCCCAACTCTATCCCATAGGCAACTGAGGACCGGTCAGGTTACCTGTCCAAAGTGAGGAACACAGAGATTAAGATCCAGGGATGCAGAGAAGTGCTGATCAGAGATGATGGAGAGAAGGCCAGAATATCAAAGTGCCCCAAAATACTGCTCTAAACCTTCTGATTGGTAGCAGGCCCTGACTCCCAGGTTAACCCTCACTTGCCCAGATGATACCTTCTTCAGTTATCACTATAGGAAAGGTCTCCTTGAGACACCAGCATTGTATTCCACAAAAAAGCCTCTGCAGTGAATAGGATCCCCAGAAAAAACAAGACTCAGGATATATGGTAAGGGAGTTTGCATAACTACCATTTTTATTGTGTTTCCTTCTGGGTCCAGAGAGTAAACTTCTGTGCCTTCCTTAAGACTTTTAGTTCTGGGAAGTTCATGGTAAGTTGTATCTTGCTGGGTAAAGACTTTCTAAGGACAGAAATTGGCTGATGACAGCATAAAATGCCTTCACAGTAGGGATTCTGCAAATGTTACCTCCCTGCCCCACCGCCTAATCCCTCCTTCCTTGTTGGTGTAGTGGAGGAGTCGTGTTGGAACCCAGAAGATCTGGTCTTTGTTCTTGGCTCCAACACCTTTTCACAGGATGGTCCCAGGTAAGGGGCTCTCCCTTCCCCCAGCCCTCTGCTTCCTTGACGCTAGTTTCTCATGTTTAGAATTGGAGCTACTAAAATCTGTCTTGGTTGTGGCCAGGTTAGCCCCCATCCCCTTTTCTCCAGCCTCTAGGGAACACAAAATATTATTAGATTTCATTTTTTTTAAAGATTTTATTTATTTATTTGACAGACAGTGACCACAAGTAAGCAGAGAGGCAGGCAGAGAGAGGAAAGGAAGCAAGCTTCCCACCGAGCAGAGAGCCCGATGCGGGGCTGGATCCCAGGACCCTGGAATCATGACCCAAGCCAAAGGCAGAAGCTTTAACCCACAGAGCCACCCAAGCACACCTAGATTTTATTTTTTTAATAGAAAACTATAAAGAAGAAGTATAAAATCAGTCAAATCCTACAATCTAGGTGAACCTGGTTGTCATTAAAAAGACAGGACTTTAGAAAGCAGAAGTGACATGAAAACATACAAGATGAAAATTGAAAGTCACTTTCTCCCATTCCCACTATCCACAGTAAATAACTATTCCCCCAAAATAAGTAACTGCTATTAACAGTTTCTTATAATTCCATCCAAAAAAATTATGCATAATATTTACATATATTCTCTCTTAAAAATACACCAAAGTGATCATACCTCCTATGGTATTCTCTAATTTGCTCTTTTTTTGATTTATATCTTCCATGTATATATTAATCTACTTTATCCTTTTTCTCAGCTAAATAATATTTTATCAAATGGACTTACCAATCAGTCCAGGAGGATTGTGAATTTCTCTTCTTTTGCAAACACCGGTTCCTCCTCTTGCTGTTTGAGTTCCTCCCAAGAGTCCGAGTTGGTCAGGAGCTGAGATTTACATTCCAGGGGAGACTGAGAAGTCCCCACATACCCAAATGTTTAGGGTAGAGTCACTGTGAAACTGCCATGGTGACAGTGTCGGCTCGTCTCTCCTGGAGAATATGACCAATTTGCTCCTTATGTTGACAGCTAAACATTTCGGACCAACATCAGTCTTTTCAAATGATGAAATTTCAGATTTGGAAAGGACCTAAAGGTCCTCTGGGTTCAGCTCCTTGAACCTACTGTAGGAATCTCTTCCACAAGCTTCTGTGGTACAACTTATTGACCATCACCATCTCGTAACATAGAATAGTTCCTACTGACAGAAAGTTCTTCCTAAATTTTCCAAACCAGCTCCCATGCAATGTATTTGCCAGACTCTAGGACAAGACAAAACAAGACACAGTTCCCGACTTTAAGGACCTCTCAGATTAGCTGGTGATATGTGTGTCCGGCATTGTGCAGAGGCTACTGGGGATGCTGGGAAATCATGGCAGCTTCCTGAAAATGAGACAACTGAACTGAGTTCTGGGGAAAACTGTCCAGGTGAGGGGATGGAGGGATGCCTCTCTAGGCAGAGCAACAACAGGTGGAATTGCGGGGACGTGAGGACACAGCAGCTTGGGAGGACAGTGTCTGGGAGCGGGAGGGAGAGATAGAGATGTAGGCAGGGCCATGTCAGGAAAGGTCTCAAATGGCCCTGCTGAGGAATTTGGGTTTTACTCTGAGAACATGAGGGAGCCACTGAAAGAATTCTAAAATCCCACAATGACGAGATTTGTGTTGTAGAGAATTTTTCTTACAGCAGTGTAGAAAGGAGCTTGGAGGAACAAGAATGCCGTAAGATAAACCAGTTAGGAGACTATTTGGAACATAATTGGAAAGTAAATATACAGGAGAATAGACATAAAGGACATTTAAAAAGTAGCTGCCAGAATTCAGTGAATAGATGGCTACACTGAGCCTTGGGTGACTGGGTGGGTGGAGCCCTCATCTGAGGGAGAGAACAGGCTTGGGGTGAAGACAATGAATTCCACCTGGGGCATGGGAAGGTTGACCATCCAGGCTGATCCACGAGGAAGATGAACATGTGGGTTGAGAGCTCAAGGAAGGGAGCTGGCCACAATGCAGGTCCAGGTGCCTCTAGAGGACAGGGTCAGAGGCTAAAACTGTGCGAGTGGGCGAATCACCCAAGGAGAAGGTGTGGGATGGGAAGAGAAAGGGGCAGTCTGCAAGCCCCAATCATCCTTTGTGAAAATTTCCCAAACATTTTAAAGAATCCCGGGTGCCTCAGAATTATTGCCAATTAAAAGCAGCCTCTTGTCCCAAAGCACTACAAGTCAAGAGAAGAGCAATGAGAGAGAAATAGCAGTACAGAGAGAGGGGAGCTGGATTTTTCAGGACAGGAACAAAGGCACCTGAAGGAGACTTCATAAGAGGAGAGAGAGAGACACTTCCAGAAGAGGCCTGCTTGAGCTAAGGGATTTTTGCTTCTTTGAACCTATGCTCAGGCCTGGACCCCATCCCACCCCTAAGTCCAACTTTAGGCTCCCTGCAAGCCAAATGCAGGTATAAAGCTGTCTTCTGGCTGTGAGGACTAAAAACCTGTATTCTAAAATCTGAATTATTCAGATGTTATACCTCAGAGGTGATTTCTAACCTGAGGAGCACCTCCGGAGAGCAGCCACTGATGATTTGCGTGAACTCGGCTTAGCCCACGATGTCTCCTGCTATCAGTCAAGGGCTAACAAAAGATAAAATAACAGAATTGTTCTTGCACAATGTCCTGAGGAGATCCTGGAGGAGAGGAAGTGTAGGCTGTCATAATAAGGAGAGAAGCAACTTGCCCTAAGGAGGGAGCAGAGGGTTCCCTGGGCTCTCCAAGTGCTGGTATCAAGAATTCCTGGGTCCTTTCTTCACACAAGGGAGGGCAAGTTAAGCTGCAGAGGGGGTATTATTCCAAATATTCCCTTTTAGAGTAACATGTAAGAGCTTCCCTGAGAAAAGTGACAGCAGTCTTCCAGCCCAGACCTGGAAGTCGACGGGGTTGGTCAAGGTGTGTGCCTCAAGACCATGAGCCGATGGCTACATGGCAGGGTGTGTGTGTGTGTGTGTGTGTGTGTGTGTGTGTGTGTGTGTGTGTGTGTGTGTGTAGTGCCAATGGTTTGGTGAAAACCCATCTCATGAATGGAGGAAGCCCTAAAACCCACTCTAGAGAGAGGGAGGCAGCACGATCCAGTGCCTGTTCCTGGGACTTGGAAGGATCGAGACCTGAGTTGTGAGTCCCTGGCTCTGTCCCTGTGTGACCCTGGAGAAGACAATTCTCTCAGCCTCCATTTCTGTAACACTAAAAGGCTGACCCTTGTCCCCTACTTATGGGGTTCTTGGGAAAATCAGATGAAATTAAGATATGACCAGTATAAATTAGGGTATTGCTTTGGTTACTATGGCAGAGATCAAAATAACAATGGCCTAGACAACATAGATAATTATTTCTCTCTCTTATAAAACTCCAAGCTGACATGGCAGCCCTGGTCAGAGAAGTCGTCAGAGGCCCAGGCCCCTTCTGTCTTATTGCCGAGGGTCTTCCCTTCCTCTGTAGGCTCCAAGAAGTCGCCTCACCACTCCCTCATTGCTGCTAGGAGAAAAGGGCAAAGGGCAATGGGAGGGCAAGCCCCTTCCCCATCATTCCGAATTTTCTACTTCGCTTCCTCTATTTCCCATTGTCCAGAATGAGGTCACAAAGTCGAAGCCAGCTGTAGGGAAGGGTGGGAAATGTAATCATTTTCTGAAAAGCCACGTACTCAACTGAAAATTCTGTGATTATGAAATAAGAGGGGACGGATATTGAGGGACAATTCACAGTCCTTGCCAACCCTCCTTCACTTATCTAATGACTATTTTTAAAAAGTTTATATTTATTTATTTGAAAGAGAGAGAGCATGAGGGGGGAGAGGCAAAGGGAGAGGAAGAAGCAGACATCCAGCTAAGTGGGGAGCCTGACCACAACAATGATGCAGGGCTTGATCCCAGGACCCCAAGATCATGACCTGAGTCCAAAGCAGATGCTTAACTGACTGAGCCACCCAGGTGCTCCTATCTGATGACTTTTCATCCCTAGATCCCAGATTTAATGCCACTTCCCTGGGGGAGACCTTCCTTGGCCCTTCCCTATCTCCTTCACACTTGTTGTACCTGTGATTTTCAGTTTACTGTCCATTTTCCTAATAGGAATGTAAACTCCATGAGTGTGGGGCTGTGTCTGGCTTCCTCCCCGTGGTCTCCCGGGGCCAACCCAGAGCTAGGTACAGAGGAGAGAAGCCATACATCCATGCTGACTGACCAGCACTGTCCCCAAAGGGTCCCAAGTATTCCTCAGGGTGGAGCCTCATATTGAGGTCAGCAGCCAGTACTCTCCAACTCAGGGTTTGCTTGGATGAGAACAGATACCTCCTGCTCTTTCCCCGGCAGTGGGAGTTGGCTGCCTGCTGAGGACATTGGAGCTTCAGGTCACCCTCTTCTCTTTGTGCCTGTCCTCCGTCAGAGTCCTTGACTCTGTGGTTTCATAATATTCCCTTGCTCGGCAGTGCTATCACTCAGGATCTGGGAATGAACCGAGAAAGTCGGGGGGAGAGCGCACTGTCCACAGTACAGTGACCAGAACTGAGGACACAAGGAGAGACTGGGTTTTCCACTCTCAGCCTCTGGAATTAAACTCCCAGCTCTGATCTTGCCCTGTGGGGAAGAGGGAAGGTACCTCAGTGGAGGAAGTCCCCAGGCAGTTGGCCCTGGTGTGAGGGCCCCAGTGTGAGGCCCTGAGGAGCTGCTCGGGGCTCCCCTTAAGTGACCTCCAGCTCATCTTGATTTGATACAAGCCTCACCGTTTTCTCAGAAGTTTCCTCCTGAACTCATTTTCTTTGTTGCCTGAATGCCTTTAGGGAATCCTGTCAAATAGGACTCTGGTTCCTGTGTGAAGTGGAGGTCTGTGCCCTAGGGTTGACCTCCAACCCATCAGACATGGTTTTCTAGTCACTTATCGTAGTTTGCTTGGATGGGAGCGGGAGGACACCGGGCTTGGGCTGTGAGTGGCCAGCCCTTTTCGGCTGTCTCCCGAGCTGCTGAAGGGGCAAGTCACCCAAGACCGGGCCCCGGGGTTTGCCTGGTATTCAGGTTACACTGATATACAAAATGAGCTTATTCAAGAGCGAAGTTTAAATTTCCATGCTGGTATTTTTCCAGAGAGTCCGGGAGGGAGCAGCTATATCCTACCAGACGCCCCTGCAGACTCTGTCCCCCAAGCCTGGCATCAAGGGAATTCCCACCCCCACCCCCCAGCTGTGGCCATTGGGCAGACCTGGGAACAAATACAACTCTAGCTTCATTCCGAAGTGGGGTTTTTCCCCCATAAAATGGCAGTGTTCCTTTAAGTCAGAGCAGAGGTCCTCTCTTGGACTGGCCAGTAGATTAAATGAAACAACTGACCAGACTTTTCTCACTGGGGGTTCTGGGCTGGAAATTCCTCCCACTAGCTTCAGCTTATGTCCAGGAACAAAGAGCAGTTAAGAAGGGATTAACTTTTCCCTCTGTTGGTTTCTCTATTCTCTCTCAGAATAATTCCATTTCCAACTCAGGGATTTAGTTTCCTCTTGGAGACTTGCTTCTTTCTTGACTACCCATTACGGTTACAAAAAGTTTCCTGGCCGCTGTGGTCTTCCCTGGGCCCAGCGTGAGGAGTGAGTGTCTCTCTGGGTGGTTTTCTCAGCATGGCTTTTTCCTATCTTGGACTCCTGGCTTTTTTCATTTCTTTCCAGCACGAACCTGGGATTAGCCTTCCATCTATTCCAAATAACATCCTATGAATAACGTTATTTCCCCAAGTAGGCTTCTCTTCTGGGAAATGAATATGTTGATCAAATCATAAGTGGATTCTGGTTCTCATTAAAATTTGACAGCCAAAGGTAGAAAGAACACTGATTTGGGAGTTAGGATTTCTGGGTTCTCATCCTCTCTCTGGCTTTAGGTGTGACCTTGAGAAAGTCACTGGTCTTGGGTGAGACACACAGTCCCCTCTGTAACATAAGGGGTTCCTTCTAGTGCTAACATTCTGGTGTCTATTGTAAATAGTCTCGCAACCCCCGTGACACTTGATCATTGTGAAGACACACAGATGTAGACTTGACCTAGGGACCAAGGTGATCATAATAACGAATAGGATATCAAAGCACCTAACCTCAGTGGCCAGTTATCCCCGCCTAGATCTTGCTCTGTCTGTGCCCTTTATAGAAAAGGTCCAACAGATTAATGGGAGCCAAATGATAACTGGGACCAGACTCAGAATGGACACAGAAGCAGACCAGAGGCCTAATCTCCCAGGATCTATACCCAGTCCATTTGTATTCCCAAAGGGTCACAATGTATCTCTTTAGTCCTAGGCTAAATATAGGTCTGAACTAGAATCAACCAATGCCTGGAAAGGGAGTTGGGGTGGGTGCAGGGCTCAAGACAGACCACTCTATCTCTATTCAATTCTTCTCTTTGAGGTCCCTGTAGACAGAAAATACCACCCCAACACCCCCAAGGGCAGTTCTGCAGCACGCTCACCCTTCCCTGAGCATCAGCAGGGCTGAGAAGGCAGGTGTGGCTGTGCTAGGAACAAAGGGTGTTTGCACTCAGCAACACTATCACCCAGGCAGACATGTGTCGGTGACTTCAGCTTTCCAAAAACCTGGAAAAAAAAAAATCTGCACTCCAAACAAATGTGAAATATTTGCAAGTTTTCAAAAGCAACGGGGTCTGTTTTCTATAGGAGAGGGGGGAAAAAAAAAGGAGCTGTAAATGTGGTAATTAGAAGCAGACATTTCTTCCATTCTTTTAAAGCCATGGGGGTGTTGTAAGGTTTGCAGATCGGACCATTTGGGGACACATGAATTTGGCGACCAAATCCAGGAAAGCAGGCTCTGCCTCAGCAGGGAAGTTACAGGTCTGCAGCAGCCAGGATGCCTTTTCCGGAGTGTGGTGGTGTCCAGTACACAGAATCACTGGCAGGATTGGCCCAGGGTGTGTGTGTGTGTGTGTGTGTGTCTGTCTGTCTGTACGCTGGCGGGTGCGGTGGTGAGGAAAACATCCTTTAGGTTGTCACTGAATTCTCCAGAAGATGCCATAGTCATCTGCAGTCCCAGTGTCACCGGGAAGAAGCTGTGTCCCGAGTCTCATCTCAGCCATCCCCACCCCGCAGTATGGCCCAGGCTCCTCAATGGAGAGAATAAAGAGTGAATCATAACTACCTCCCACATTCATATGCCCCGGCTCTTCATGGAAACATGCCAAATAGGAAGTTGGGCGCTAAAACTCAGCTGGCCAAACTTGTTTATGTCATTGTTTTATGACCTCCAATGATGTGGGTAGCCTAATCAAGATAGTGCTGAAGCGGGGTGCCTGGGTGGCTCAGTGGGTTAAAGCCTCTGATTTAGGTTCAGGTCATGATCCCAGGCTCCTGGGATCGAGCCCCGCATCGGGCTCTCTGCTCAGCGGCGAGCCTGCTTCTCCCCTCTCACTCTGCCTGCCTCTCTGCCTACTTGTGATCTCTGTCTATTTAAAAAAAAAAAAAAAAAAGATAGCGCTGAAGCCCCTATCTCTACCTTTCAATAGACAGCTCTGCCTTCCTCTTGGCTTTATTTGACTGAAAGCATGACTACGTTAAGTTTCATACAAATATTAAATTAGCCATTCGTTATGCAAACAAAATCTATAATCATTAATTTTGCTCATGTTTAAAGCAGTGTTTCACAACCATGGCTCGATGTTGGCATAACCAGGCAAGCTTTATAAAAATTCCCATGCCTGAGGCCCACCCTCAGAAAATCTATTTTAATTGATTTGGAGTGGGGCCTGGGCATTGATTTTTTTTTTTTTTAAAGCTCCCCAGATGATTCTAATTGCAGCCAGGATTGAGAACCATTGTTCTGAATGATGCCTGAGAAATGTGCTAATTTAGTGTGTGCGGTGGGGGGTGGGGGCTTGGGAAGGGGAAACAGTCAAATGAGATCTTGGTTTGAATCGGCTGGCTTGTTTGGTCAGTGTGCAGCCCAGTATCAGGATAGGAACAAAGCCAAGATTATAGTGCAGTTATGCAAGATTTGGAGGGTAAGCCGTTTCTCCGAAACCTGACTCATTTCTGTCTGTGTATTTCATCTAAAGTAGTAGTTTGGAGATATCTGAGGGGAACCTCATTTGTTGGGAATACAGGTGGAGTCTATTAAAATAGTCAATGATCAGTCCGTGATCTGAAAGGACAGGACCCAATAAAAAAGAATTCTCACATTTAAAATAATCTGCACTGAAAATGTTTCTGGTCATACCAGCTCATCATAAGCCAAATGGCACAGATTTATATTGCCTTGAATTTCGAGACATTACTCTAGTGATTTACGATGACAAGATACCATGTCTTGCCCCTGAGATAAATTCCTTGTTCAGAGTGTCTGGAGGTGGCGTGGGGAAGGCGGTTCACGTGGCAGAGGAGAGGTGAGCCAAGGACAATGACTGAGCTGGTGAATTTGAGCTTGTTAGGGGCCCGAGACTGATCACCTCTCCGCAGGATGCTCAGGAGCTGCAAAGGGTTGGAGCCTTTGTTCTCCCTTCCCTGGGAGAGTCAGGTCCATTAGCTCTGGCTGTCTTGGGCTTAATTTGTTTTTTTCCCAACACTACGGAGGGGAGGGTGCATTCCAAAAGTTAGAGGACAGCTAAGAGAGATCCGTCCTCTTTACAGGATGTCATTAAGCATATGGTGCGGGGGCAGGGGGAGGCCATTAACAGACTAGAACCAAGAGAGAGCTCAGCTCATAGAAAAGAAGGCAGCTGAGAGCAGTGGGCCTGGTACAGGGGCAGTTGCCAGGTAGAAACCCAAGCTTGGGCATCAAAGCCTCTGTCTAATCATGTGTTTAAAGAGTTGTCATCTTTTGTATGTCTGAGGGGAAAAAGTTAGGAACTACTCTCAGGAAGGGGATGCATTAAACTCCCAGAGGACTAACATCTC
The DNA here is from genome assembly GCF_009829155.1 of Mustela erminea. Classification (NCBI taxonomy): domain Eukaryota; kingdom Metazoa; phylum Chordata; class Mammalia; order Carnivora; family Mustelidae; genus Mustela; species Mustela erminea. Next base: position 103,893,633 of record NC_045614.1, read on the forward strand.
CAAATCTTCAGTACCTTGGGCCATTTCTCTGGGGCTGATTCCAGGACAGGCTGTCTGGCTGCTCCTCTCCGCCACGGAGCCCAGGCCTCAGTGTAAGGGTCCAGGCTCAAGGGGCTACCTGATCCCCCTTGTGCAGGGGCTAGAACAGCTTTGGCAGAGGCTTTCAGGCTGTGAGTAAGCCAAGAGCATCGCATCAGCGGTGTAAACGGAACACCAGAAAGATAAGGTGAGAAAGGGGCCGCATAACCAAAGACCGAGGCAGAACTTTATGAGATGGAGCCTGGGGAGGTCCTGTTTCAGATGGCCTTTGCCTGATGGTTGTGGATCAAATACAAACATCTACCCACACTGCAGGCTGAATTTAACTCCTTTACCAAATAAGCAAAGTATCAGTTCCTATCATGTACAAGTAGATCTCTATCTGCCAGTCTAAGATGGTTCTCCTTCTGCAATCTCGGACCTGCTCCGGACATGGCAAACCACCTCTCCTCTGGGCTTCCCAGGCAGTGCCTTCTGTGAATGTAACAGGGCTTGTTGCCTTGGACTGTGGTTGGCAGGAAAAACAAATCTCCCAGGCCACAATGGACCAGTGTCTTACTTATCCTGCATCGTCAGCAGCTCGAGGCTCTTGGCGAAGGTCTATTAAATGAATCTGCGTGTCCATGCATTCCATCTCCCATCTCTAATAAACACCAAAAGCCAAAGGACAGGAATGGAGGAATCAGGAAACCAAGAAAGAGGTATTCGGTGATAATGAAGTAAAAATATAGTCCTGAAACATATTAAACCATTCACAGCAAGTTAAATTCCCTCTCTGTCTGCCTCTCTCTCTCTCCCCATGACAGCTCTCTCCCCATGTCTGCAAAGGAGGAAGCACGGTGGACAGGCCTTGGCGGTTTCCCCTCCTAAGAAATAAGATCACACTAAATGGCCTTTCAAGGTCCTTACACCTCTGACATCTTGTAATTTTATGCATCTAACGCCCTAATCCCAAGCGACTGGGGAAGAGGGAGTACCTGTGGTCGGAGGGCCCCGGGGACACAAGCTGGAATGCACTGGGCCTGCATTCACCCCTCAGCCCTTGGCCCTGAAGGACCCAAGTGAGGTTCAGCTTAAAAATACCCGGTGTTGCAAATACCAGACCACAGCTGCACAAAATAGGAAAAATCTTGTTAGGAAATGACCACAGCCCCCTGGAGCTGTGGAAAACATTGCCTCAGACGAAAAAGGAATTTTCCAGTGGGGAAGAAAAAATCATCAGTATTGTGTCTGCTAACACTGTCTGCCCAGGCACTTTTCACCCGATGTCCTGCCTCTTCAGAACCTCGGCTCCAGGGCAGGGCTTCTGCACCTGCCCAGGCTCCTAATGGTAACTAACTGCAGACTCTCACCTCTTCTGGCCCCAGCTGTGCCAGGATGCGCACTTGGAAGTCGTTTTCACATTCACCTTTGGTCTGTGGGCCGCTTAAATGCTTCCTCTAGAGGCAATAACAAACTGCTTTCATTGGAACGAGTCTCAGAAATCATCTCGTGATCCTTGCTGAATCCCCAGTCTGTGGAGAAACAGACGTGTCCCAGGCCAGGAAGGGCCTTACTTGAGGTCACATGCAGAGAGAGGTGGGGGAGGGGAAGGAGTCCTGGCGCCTGTTCCAGGGTTCATTCTATTTCCACAGTGCCTCCAGCCCTGGGGCCAAATTCTCTGCCACCTTCTGTTTCCAAACCAGCCAGACTGCCGACTAGCCAACCAGCCAACCGCCCTGTCCGTGCTCCCTGTGAGCTTAGGACAATGCGCTCTGCTGCAAATAATGACTTTTTTTCTTTCTTTGGTTATTTATTTATTTATTTATTTGTCGTTTTTACTGTCCCAAAGTGCAACAGCAAACACTCACCTTTTGGCACAGAACAGAGTTGACCTGCATCTTTTAAGTTGTCCTTCCATCTCCGGAACTGAAACTTACTGTTCCACCTCTTCCTTGAAAGGCATTGAGGGTTAGCTAAAAGAGTTGCATGTTTTCAAGTGGGGCAAGGTGTCTTTGGTGTGCGTGGTGCTCAGACCGTGCCGGGAGCACGCATGTGGAGAGACGGCTGACGGCCCAGCTGGCGCAGATGCTCACCCCCTCATAGCCTGCCTGCCCCCCACTACACCTCCCCTTCTTGACGTTCCAAAGCTGGACCAAGGTGACCAATAGAAAATATGTCACTAATAACTTTAAAAATAGTTATATGCCTGAAGTGATATTTTAAACTTATTGGCTTAACTAAAATGTATTATTGAAATGAATTTCACCTGTTTCTCTTTTCCTATAGCTACTCAAGACCTTAACACCACATATGTGACTCACATTACACTTCTATTGGCTAGCCCTGATGGAGAGAAACCACTGCCAACATGTGGATGTATTTCCCCCATTGTGTACGTGCCTGTATTTGAGGAGCTCTGGCTCCTGGTTACAAACCTCTGTGTGATTTTTTTTTTTTTCCCAGCCTGACCGTGGGCAATTAGAGAGGCTTTAGCTGGCAGGACCCACCAGGAGCATGGCCCTCCCCACCCCAGCTTTGGCAGGCCGCCTGCGCGCCGCTGTCTCTGGAGGGAGCAGCAGGCTGGGGCTCCGTCCCCCTGGCCAGCATACCCTTCACATATTCATATTCCTAGGTCTCTTTGTCTGGGACCTTGAGCAGACATCTTTTTCTTGGGCCTCTGCAGAAATTTCCTTCCAGAGCAAGGAGGGAGAGCCTTGAAGACACTCCACCCACAGTGACTTAGAGCCCAGAGCTTTTCCACTCCTAGACCTCCCCCTACTCCAGGGGCCATAAAACTGACCGAGCCTCTTACTGGGGGGCTCCCTCAGCCATGAGAAAAGCCCACATCTGCCCTGATCACCCCGACCCTCTCCCCATGTATCCCTTCTGGGGGGGACAGGCACAAGGGGGTCACCGTCTTTTCCGGTTTTTGCCTCTAGCTTATCCTATCACAGTGATTAAAACCTTCACAGTTAATTTCATTTGGGCTCATTATTGCCTTAACCAGCTTTTCCCACTCTGGGTGTGTGCACGAATGTGTGTGCACTAACACACCTGTCTTCTCATCTCAGTCCCTCCCAGAACATGCCTCCTTCGTTATTAGCCCGGGGTGGGAGCCCCCACCCGTGTCTCACCTCTCTCGGCTCTGCTGAGCTCCTGACAATATTTTTGAACACGAAACAGAAATCTCACTGAAATGCAGTTTTCCATCTGTATCAGTCAGGGTCCCAACAGGAGACAAACAGTATTGTCCCTTTGGGTAAATCAAGGAGGTTTTATTTATAAAGGGGCTAACTACCAGCTGGTGGAAGGTTGGAGTATGGGAGAACTACACAGGCGGTTCAGAAACCCAGGGCTCGCGGCCCCAGACTGTCACTGCCCCTGCGTCCCTTGGGCACAGGGAAGGATGGGGCTCAGCACCAGGAAAGAGAGAGTGTGCAGAGCTGGAATGCACTGAAAGGAAGGGAAGAGCCGGACTGAGGCCATGTGACAAGGATGGAGACCTGAGAACACCTGACAGCTCTCTCCTCTCCCTCTAATGGCTGAGGTTCCTCATTGGCTGAAACCAGTGGGCAGCCAGAGGTTGAGGGCCTCCCATGGTGTCCTCTCTCAGGGCAGTCAGGGGAGGAGGGTTGGGGGGAGAGAAGGGAGAGTGAATCTAGAGGGGCAGCCAGCTCTCCTGTGTCATGTAACTTCATCCTAAGTTAGCCTGATAACCTGATTCCTTCCTAACGTAACCAGCGTCCGTCCTGGCCCCCTCCAGTGACTGAGTGGATGCCAATACCGGGCACCCCACTCCAATCCCTCAGTCCAATCTGGGTTTCGAGCCTAGGGTAAATCCAGAGGGTTTGTTGTTCTGTGCGTATATGTGTGTGCCTGTGTTATCTGAGTCCCTCCCAGGACATGCTTCCTTCAACCTTAGCCCTGGGTAGGAGCCCCCGGTGCCCCCGTGCCTCTGGCCTTGCAGAGGTTGACCCACAGTGCAGCTGCTGGCCCGGTTCCTTCGAACCCTGCCCTGGTTCCTGCCTCCCAGCCCCAGCCTCTTCTCTCTTGACCACGTCCCCCACGCCCCCAATTCCACTCCAGTCCTGTTTCTCTTTGCTGGCCAACCACAAGTGCCTGCTGCCCTTCTAGCTATTAGCAGGCCAGTGAGAGGGGCTTCTGGGCAGGGCAGGGAGCTCTAACTAGGATAAGATCTTCAGACCTAAGTGAATCCCCCTGGCACAGCAATCTGACTGAATCTTCAATTGTCCCAAGTTTGCTGGGAAATTAGATGCAGAAACTGCCCAGGCTAAACAATCCTGGAGCGGAGGGCTTGCATGTGAGGAGACAGAGTTGACCCTCCTCTTTTCAAGTTTATTTATTTATTTATTTATTTGAGAAAGAGAGAAAGAGTGACCGAGCATGGGGGTGGGGGGAAGAGGGATGGATTGGGGAGAGGCAGAAGGAAAGAATCTCAAGCAGATTACCCACTGACTGCGGAGCCCGATTCAGGGCTCCATCTCATGACCTTGAGATCATGACCTGAGCCGAAATCAAGAGTTAGACATTCACCCAAATGAGCCACCCTCGTGCCCCAGCATCGTTCTCTCTTGCCATCTGTACGTGAAGCCAAGGGACACTGACCTGAGCCTGGAAGAACGTCCAGGGTCAGCTGGGGGAGCTGTGCTCTGGCTGAGGGACAGAGAGTCTTGTTTGAAAAAGAAGAAGGAGCCCAAGGGAGGACTGTAGAAATCATGGAGAGAAGGTAATGCCACGGCAGGGATGTGGCAAGCAGAAGAGAGTCATTTTATAGGACAGGAAACAATCTGTTGCAGGGATTATTATACACGCCCAGGGGAAGAAAAGACTAATTTGCAGGAGAGGACAATTCAAATGGAAACTGATAAGTATGCCATCTGAAGGAGCGTTCATTCTGTGTTCATCCGGGCCTGGGGAGGGCAGGGGGACCTGTACCCTACGAGGGGTAAGCCCCAGGGGCATGGGAGCCTTTCTGGCCAGGAGGAAGGCAACTGAGCAGCAATCATGTCCCTTCAGCACCATGCCAGGCACACTTACGCTGAACCGGCCATCGACGTCTGCCGCAGTCACCCATATCCGTATCGGGGACATCATTCACTTGCCCCACAAATGTTTAGTGGATCCCCTTGCTCTGGGCTGAGTGTAGCGCGAGGCACTGAGAGAGGTGAGAGAGAAACAGGTCAGGGTTCTCACCCCCCCCAGGACCAAAGAATGTGGCGGGGGAACACACCAGTGAAGGGTCCAGTGACACAGGGGGCCATGACAGCGATGTTCTAGGTCTGACGGCATGGGGTTTGGAAGGGAGTTGAGGAGGACTTCACCTGGAAGTGGAGGGCTGAGGAAAAGGAGCAGAGACGGAGAGAAGGAGGCGGAGAAGGAGGAAGAGCTGATCAGGCTGATCAGGTGCTCAGCAAGCCCTATTGCAATAAAAATGGAATACATAAAGCATAAAGCTGATGAATCTGTGTTGCAAATCCTGTCACCATAGAGTTTTTCTCTTGGCTTTACCAGGTAACGGGGGATTGGCATGTTTGGCTTTCCATAGATAAGAATGATGATCAGGGGGCTCTCTTTGGGTTTCCACCTCCTCCTGGGGCTGGTGCTTAGACAGCTGACCTGAGGAAACGCTAAGAGTAGAAAGCTGCTAAGAGATCCCCAGGCCAGGATCCAAGTTTCCAAGCCATCGTGACTCAGAACCTGCCAGTGGTGAGAGCCTTCCCTGGTGAGAATCTGAGAAGCCGGTCCATTTGGGCCACAAGACATGAGGAATCATTCAGATGAGAGGCCTTTGCTTCTGTCTCCCTGGTTCAGCTCCTCCCTCTGGTTTAGACTCAGCTTTGCCTCCTGCACTTAGCAAGTCTGCCCACACCACCCAAATCCGTGCACTTCCCATCCCTTTCCATCCTAAGGTAAGTCACTTCCCAGATGACAGCAAAACGCCGTCTGCCGTGGCAGACCAAATAGGGCTCCAGGTCTTACTACTACTGAGCCCAGAGGAGTCTGGGCATGGCAGAAACAATACCCTCTAAAAAGCAGGTCCCTTTCCCAGCTTGCCCTGCCCTCCTCTTCTGGGCAGGACTGGGCCCTCTGGCCTCTTCATTGGGTATCACTAAGAACTCATTCTGCAATCTGCTTTCCCAGTCACAGGCTTACGATAACCAGTAACTTCCAGCAGAAAGATCGTAAAACTACGAGATGCACCTAGATGCCATCACCACGAGACCGACTGGGAATGTGCCCCGTTTCCAAGCGTTGGAAACTTGGAAAAACTGTTTCCAAGTTTCCCATACTGTGCACACCCGAGACATGAGCTGACAGCCTCTGGTGGCTTCAGCAGGACTGAGGACACAGAAGGAGGCTCTGTAAAGAGCCAAAGCAGCAGCAAGAATGTGAGAAATCAGATGAACTCACCCAGAGGCTTACCTCTGCCTCACCAAACAATCATCTATGTCTTATTTGCCTCTGTATTCTCTGGGTAGTTCCTGGCACATGCAAGACGTAAGCATTAATTTGTTGGATGAACAAATGAATATGTGAATACTTAGACTGGTCTCCAGCTGCCTGAGGTTTCTGAGGTCATAAAGGGCCAGGCACCGAATATTTAAATACATGTGTAAGTATATAGAAATCACAAATGGCCTTGTCATGGGCACCATAGGAAACTATGCTCTAATGGTCAGAGGCAAGAAAAAAAAATCTCTCGTCCTTGTTGATAACCATGAGATGAATGTGTGTGTAGGTAAGGATGGGGAAGAAAACAAAATTACTTTAAAAGTGGAAAATTTTAAGTTTTCATTCTTTTTCTTTTTCTTTTTCTTTTTTTTTTAAAGATTTTATTTATTTATTTGACAGACAGAGATCACACGTAGGCTGAGAGGCAGACAGAGAGAGAGAGGAGGAGGCAGGTTCCCTGCTGAGCAGACAGCCTGATGTGGGGCTCAATCCTAGGACCTTGGGATCATGACCGGAGCCGAAGCCAGAGGCTTTAACCCACTGAGCCACCCCGGTGCCCCTTGTTTTCATTCTTTTTCTTTATGAGGATTCCCCTAACGAGGACTCCGCTAATCAGGTCCCTCGAAGAGGACCCCATCCCTTGCAGTTCTCATCACCAATCAATCAGTCTTTAAGGTCTGCTCTGAGTTTGTAGGGACACTCCTGTTCTCAAGAGGTTAGTGTCTGCTTGTCCAGCTCTGCAGATGTCAGGGCCTTGTGTAGGAATGACGATGGCGTTTAATTCCCTGGCTCTCTCCACAAGGAAGAGCATCCTAATTGTCCCTCAGATGCTTGCTGTCCCCTCTCAGGGATGATGACATGTGTCAGGTCATTCCATAATGAGGGTTAGACCCACTGCAGAAAAGGTGGAACTCATAACTCAGCACTGGCCAATGGAATAGTCAATTCCTATTTTATCTTAGTGGGGGCCATAGGCAGTGGAGAAGGAGGAAGGCACCTAGAGGCAGATAATCAAGGTGCTGATTTAGGGGCACCTCGTGGCTCAGTCGGTTATACATCTGCCTTTTGCTCAGGTCATGACCCCAGAGGCCCGGAATCAAGCCCTAAATCAGACAAGGAGTTTATTTCTCCCTCTTCCACTGCCCCTTCCCCCACACTTGAAAAGTCTTCCAAGTTACAAACTTTCCCTAAACACTGACATGAAGCTGTTTATATTTCATCTTTTGCTGGCCAGATTTGGAGACAAACACCAGATTATAAACCTTCTTCCCCTTCGTGTGGTATCGGGTGGGTGGGGCCGGGGGAGGTGATTCACAGAAACACATGCAGATACACACAGCCATGATGAGTCGGTCTTTCTATGAGGCATTCAACCACACGCATTAAATTAACTGGAAATCAGCAGTCAACCTTAATATCTGTTTATACCCAAGTGGAGAAAGTCAGACTCTTAAGTTTCTGTTTTTCTGACATTTTAAAAGCATGAAGTAAAAAAATCCAACAATGAGAGACAACAAATGCTTTGTTTCTTTTGTCTGGGGGGTGGGGGCGCGGGGAATAAATTATATCTCATACCCCTGTCATTAATAGATTTTAGTGGAATTGCCAGGCCAGAGAGTATCCCATTACATGGAAAGAAACAGACTGAGTTTCCAGTTTATTACTAGCTCAGGAATCAACTTCATGGTTTGGATGGATGTTTTCGTTTTCTTTCTTTCTTCTTTTTTTCTTTCTCCTTTAATGAAAATGAAAGTCCTTTGTGCACAATCCCTCTAAATATTTAGAATAATCTAATTGTTCTTAAATCACAGGATTCCCGTGGGGACACACGAAGGGCACTTAAACCCATAATCCTAGGCTATAAAAAGGGTCCAGGGCTACTGATCAAAGGTGAACTGGCCATTTACAAGCCCTCTTTCAAGGCCCCTTCCCATCTCCCTGACAGTTTTATAGAAGTCTTTCTCTTTTGCTTCAACTCAGATCAAAGATCTGGATGCAAGGGGTCTCCCCACCCCCCACCTGGCTGGGAAGGAAGGGATTACCCCAGGAATTAAAAACCTCAGTGAAGTGGGTTTACCCACCTCTCTGGGGGGCAAAGAGGGGGTCTGGAGCCTTTTCTGGATGGCAAGAGCAGAGTCAAACAGGAGCCGGCATCATCGAAGTTACATTCTCTTCTGTTCTTGCAGCAGGGAGATAACTTTTCTGTCTTCCAGCCTTCAAAGAGGAATTCTCTGATCTTTTGTACAGTTATATCTACAAGTTGCAAGAATCCTGTTTACTTACTGGCCAATGACCTTCACTTCACTCCCACACAGGATGAACCCAAGCCACAGTCTCCACCAAAGACATTGGAAGCCCCCCTAAACCGCAAGTCTGGGGTATCAGAGAGCAGAGAAGGATGTGGGAAGAAGCTGCAGGGTATTTTGAATTAACTCAGGCCACAGCCTGGCAATTTGTTTTCAATGCCACCTTCTACACTTTTCTGGGGACACCTGGAGCTGCTTTATGTCTTAATGGTCAAGGTAAAAGTCCTGAGAATGCTGCTTTGAGAGCTGAAACTGCCTCAGTTCCTGGGGACTCCGCACATACTGCTGTAAAGAGACACCACAAAGGGAGTTGCAGGAGCACCATGGAGCTCTTCTTGCTCTGGGAACCACTGAGCCCCCCTCCCATGCTCCTATTCAGCCTTGACCACACCAGGGTTGGGTAGGGCTGACCCTCCTGACAAGGGTGTCTACAGGGGCAGAAACCCAGGTACCCAATGTTATGGATATAATTTTGTTTAGAGAGTTGAAAGGTCATCTAAGACCCCCTGCAGCATAAAGGGATCCTACAGACCTTTACCTTTACCCAAGCCAGATCCCGAAGCCAGGTCTTCTGACTCCAGCCTCTGCTCCCTCTCCACGCTGCCTTAAAGCTCAGCACAGTGTGCTCCTTGAAGGAAATTAGGCTCCGGGAGTGTTCGGTCCCTCAGGTACTGCTAGTTTGGCCCCTTATCAGATCAGGGTTTAATGAGAATGGGTATGGAGAATTGTTTTCCTGTATCCCAAGCAGACTCTCCAAAATGGCCACCTCCGGGGAGACCTTCAACCCCCCAATCCCTGCTAGTCTTTCCGCCCTTTTCCTCTTCCCCAGCAAGAGCCTCTGCACCAGCCAAATCCATCTCCCAGCACTCTGCTGCTTCCTCTCTTTACACATTCCCCTTTGCCCTGCCTGGGATGCATTCTGTCCTCTTTGTCACAGAAGCAGTTCCTACCTGGACTCTAAAGTCCAGTTCAAGTCCCACCCTCTTCCTCCTATGGTTCACTGTAGGTTCTAGACCCTTGCTACTCAAAGCATGGTGTCCGGATCAGCACTGGCAGCCTCTCACCCCCACCCCCAGAGCTGCTTCATCAGAGTCTGCATCTTCACAAATACCCTGCTGATGTACGTGCGTAACCAAGGCTGAGACTCGCTGCTCTTCACTCCTGGGGCTCAAAGTGTGGCCCCAGGACCAGCAGCATCAGCATCACCTGGGAACTGGTTAGGAATGCGAATTCTTTTTCTTTTTTTAATTTTTTAAAAGATTTTATTTATTTGAGAGAGAGAGAAAGCACAGAGGGAGAATGAGAGGGAGAAGCAGGCTCCCCGCTGAGCAGACAGCCCAGCGCGGGTCTCTATTCCAGGACCCTGGGATCACAACTGAGCAAAGGCAGACGCTTAACCAACTGAGCCACCCAGGTGCCCCAGGAATGCAAATTCTTGAGCTCCACCCCAGGCCTACTGACTCAGAAACCTGGGGAGGTACCCAATAATCTTGTGTTTTCACAAGCCCTCCACTTAAGTTCATGAAAACACCCACAATCCTTAACCAGAACGGGCTTCATGGGCACATGACCATAAACCTCCTTATCACTGTCTTGAAATTCTTGGTTTTTATCTTTGAACTTATGTTTTGCAAGTGACGTCTGACAAGGCAGGGGAAGAGGCACACGAAGGAGAGATGCCAAATATGTGTGTCCATCACTGCTCCTCAGCCTCCATTCACAAATAGTGCTCCTGAAGCCCTGAGAGCAGGCTTCCAGCAGACCCATACTGCATGGAGTTTGGCCAGACTCCAGTGAGTACCAAGTGTGTAACACCCACAACTGAGTGTGTGGGTAACAACAGATCTGAGAAATTACGTTCTCCCTTTGAACCAGACTTGCTCTGGGCACAGAAGGCAATGGTAGTTTTTAAAAAGATTTTATTTATTTATTTGAGAGAGAGAGAGAGAGAGTGTGTGTGTGTGTGTGTGTGTGAGTACATGAGTCAGGGGAGAGGCAGAGGGAGAGGGAGACAGGGAATCCTCAAGCAGACTGCCCACTGAACTCAGAGTTGACTCAGGACTCCATCTCCTGACCCTAAGATCATAATCTGAGACCAAATCAAAAATCAGCCACCCAAGAACCCCAACAATGGTATTTAAAAAAAACACAAAAGACCAAGGAATTCTATCATACCCTTTCATACATGTTTCTTCCACATATTAGTAAATTACACTACAAATTATGACACAGAAGGAAGAGGAGAGATAGGACAGCTTACAGTTCCTTTTGCTTTTGGTCCTTTCTTTCTCCTCAGTAAGCCAAAGGTGAGTATTGATAGAATGTGCACATGTCAAAAAGTTAAATAGAAACAGTTCAATGTTTCGCCACATTTCCACTTTTTGATAAGAATAGAATACATATACATGTATGACCTACAAAAGAGGAATTGGGCAATTTTGGTGATTCCACATGTCAGCCAAATGCTCTCATACTGCATGTTGGGACATCTGGGGAGGCTCAATCAGTTAAGCTTCTGATTTTTTATCTTGGCTCAGATCATGATCTCAGTGCTGTGAGATGGGGCTGCATGGAGCTTGCTTAAGATTCTCTCCCTCTCTGTCTGCCCCTCCTCCACCCCCAGGAGGTTCTCTCATGTACTCTCTCTCTCTCAAAAAAATAAGCTCTTAAAATACCTTTAAAAATGGCATTACATGATATAAAGATGAAAGATAAAATTCATGTTAGTAACTTAAAATGTTATTTATTCTTTACTTAGAACAACGTAAAGTAACACATAGAAAATATGACAAGTCGAGAAACTGTGGAAAAAGGAAAAAGTTTTATGTTTTAGTACCTTTAACAGCATTTTTTTCTTAGTTTCTGAACAAGGACCTCCACATTTTACTTTTCTCACCAGGTCCAGCAAATTATGCACCCGTCTCTATCCTATTTCGCCCATTGTTCCCAGCGGGACTTCTGAGAATGATACGAACGCCATTAACTTTATACCTGTGCCCCAGGTACAAGTTGAGTTTGTCTTAAACAGCCTAGGACATCCGGTCTTCCTAAATTTTAAAGTCCATGATGGTAAAGAAGAAAGCAAAATAGGAGTGAAGACATTCTGCTTCCTTTCTGTGGATTGTAGGAAGTTTTACAAAATTGTATCTTTTTGTGAAGGTTTTCCTTCTTAACTCTAGTTATTTTACAAACTATCTGATGAGCTTGGAAATGGGTAGTTTTTTCCCTGTTCTTCTGTACGAAAGCAGGAGAATCTTCCTGGCTATTGATCTTTAGTTTTTCCCAATCCTTGAAACCTCAACTTCTAATGTGCTTTGGTTTTCTTCTGGCAACCTGAAAAAAATTGTGACATTCTTCTATATACATCCTTCCATCTTTATATGTGTCCTCTTAAAATCAGAGCTCATCAGCAGAAAATGCTGTTTTCTTTAGAATATCTCTTCTTTTCCTTCCTCATTAGGATCATTCACAATTTTAGGTTCAGAATTTTATTTTTAGAGCCAACCTTTTTTAGCCATACTCCCTTTTGGAGGTTCTCACCATGAGATCATCTATGTTGAAAGTCTGAAGATGTACATCTGACTTGTCCTGCTTTGGTGGAATGGGCACTGTTTCCCAAACTCTCATGAGTTTCACATCAGTAACAGTCCTTTGCTGGCAGAATTAAGTCTGGAATATCGGTTCCTCTTGCTGTGAACTGTTCCATTCAAGTGATGAGATTCTCAGTCAGACCACAAAAGAATTTACTAAATGCTCTGCTTTTTTAAAAAAGACATGGAACTTGGGGTACCTGGGTGGCTCAGTGGGTTAAAGCCTATGCCTTCAGCTCAGGTCATAATCCCAGGGTTCTAGGATCGAGCCCCACATGGGGCTCTCTGCTCAGCAGGGAGCTTGCTTTCCTTCCTCTCTTTCTGCTTGCCTCTCTGCCTACTTGTGATCTATGTCTGTGAAATAAATAAATAAAATCTTTAAAAAAAAAGATATGGAACTTATAAACTTCCACGGAATGCCTACTTTAAAAAGCCAGCATTTGTCATTGTATTTTATTTCTGTGCTAGTTTTCCGACAAATGTGTGCAACAGCATCTCCCATCCAATTTAATCTTATTATGTGACTTTGACATTTCTCTCTTCAATAGTGGGATCTACGTTCCCACCTCTTAAACCGGGCTGGCTTGTTCTGTAGAAGAAGGGATGTCATATGACTTCCAAGGATAGACCATAAAATGTGATGCAGCTTCTATCTTGTCCCCTCTGAGGATCTTCACTCTTGGTACCCAAGAGCAGTGCTGTGAGAAAGATCAGCTAGATCATGTCGAAAAACCCCATGGAAAAGTCCCCTGTCTGTGTTTTGGATGACAGCCTGGGTGAAGTCACAAATCAGGTGATTAGAGCCCCCAGTCACACCCAGCTGAGGTCCTAGACATGGCAGAGCAAAGACAAGCCATCTCTGCTTTGTCCTATCTGAATTCCTGACCCACAGAATCCATCAAAGAGAATAACGCAATGTTTGTTTAAGCCACAGAGTCTTGGGAGATGATTTGTAATGCAGCAATAGGGAATTCATGCACTAATTAAAAGCACAGTAAATGAGGAACAAAAAGTAAGACTAATTAAGAACGCATCATCTATATCCTTCATTTATACCCTATACTGATCAGTCCTTGGTTTACTGTCATTCTAAAAAGCCATCCCTATAATTTAGGTCCAATTCCTATTCAGGTGGAAGTGAGGCTACGATTGTATTAGGCCCCAGTTACCAGGCAGAGATTTCATTCCTTTTTCTAAACCATACTTTTTTATGGTATTTGATCTTGGTTATTAAAGTAATTATATCATCCCTGCTTAGTATACTCTGTGAATTTCAGAAAGAACAAAATGAAAACATCTCTCACATACTTCTCTAGGTGATTAACATAACACAATTTTATCTAATCTCAGGCCCCCTGCTGGAAAATGTTCCCTCCTATTCCATTTTATTGAGTCAGAGATCATTTGTTTGCAATGAACAGAACCCATTCAAGCTGGCTTAAGCAAAAAAGAAAATTGATTAGAAATAGAGGGATCTAAGGGAACACAAAGGCAAGAAGTGTGGCCAGGTTTCATAAGGGTGGAGGCCCCAAACTGCAAAACTCAAGACAATTAGGCTGGTTCGTCTCTCTAAATCTTTCTCTCTAGAGCTATATTGTCTTTTACACCTGACTCTGTAGGGACACATGCCCCAATCTTCTCTCTCCCTTTCTCTCTTATTCCCTCCATTGCTCCAGAAAGCAGTTTGGCATATGGCTAAGGACAATATATAGAGTCAAAGTGCCTAGATTCAAATATTAGCCCCACCATTTAATTGCTCATACCTTGGGCAAGTTCCTTTAGTTTCTTTAGTTTCCTCATTTATAAGGTATGGTTGAAGGTAATTGTGTACACACCTCATAGGATTGTAGTGAGATTAAACGAATCAATATACAGAAAGTTCTTTGAACAATGTCTGGCACTTTGCAAGTGTTTGCTTTCATAATTGTCTTTCTCTGCTCACTTAACCACATCCAAACATGGGTGCCCTAATCCCAGCTTCATATCCTAGTCAGTTCAAGTGGCAGGCAGAAATTTACAATGTTTCTGAGACCCAATTCCACATGCCCCGGAGAGAGCATCTGATTGGTCTAGCTGTCGACACATGGTCAAATCAGCAGTGGCAGAAGGTAAGGGAGTGGGTAGTGAAGGGTCTTAGCAGGGAGTAGATTCTCTGAGAAGGGGATAGGGGCTGGTTCTCAGGAAAGGGTCTGCATGCCAGTACTCCCATGTGTGGGCCTACTTCGTTTTATTGCTCTTAGCTTTATTGCACTTCACAAACACTGCGTTTTTTGTGGTTTTGTTTGTTTTTTAAAAATTGAAGGTTTAAGGCAAGCTTGTACGGAGCAAGTCTATTGGCACCGTGTTTCCAACAGCATTTGCCCACTTTGTGTCTTTATGTCACATTTTGGTAATTCTCGCAAGATTTTGAACTTTTTCATTATTATTATATTCATCATGGTCATCCATGTTCAGTGACTGACTTGCTGAAAGCTCAGATGATAGCATATTTTAGCAATTAAGTATTTTTAATTAAGGTATTTACATTTTTAAAAGATATAATGTTATTGCACACTGAATAAACTACAGTGTAATGTAGACACAACTTTTACATGCACCAGGAAACCCCAAAATTCCATTTGACCCGCTTTACTGTGATATCTGCTTCATGGCGACAACCTGGAATGGAACTCACAATATCTCCAAGGTATGCCTGTGTGTAACCACCTACGTTTCCAGTGTGCCAACTCTGGCAATATGAGCCTCAGCTCTAGCTCCCTGCTCAGCGGGTTGGTTCCTATTATCAACTGACCCAAATGGCATAAAGAAGGCAGCTTCCTTGGACCAACATGCACTCCTCCCTCTCCCACATATCTAGCTCTCCTCCTTCTGCTTGGCATGGAGGGCTCTAGTCCCCTGAGAAACCAAAATACAAATGTCTCCTCCTACTAGAAGATGGATTTTACAAATCCTGACCTAGATTTCCCACTCTGAAGTCATAGTGAATTTTCCTTCTCACAGAACAAAAAGGAAGAATTAGATCCCTCCCATCGGTATTGTGAGTTTAAGCTATTAAGCATGTGGTGGCTATTTGCTGATTGAAGCTCCCACTGGTAATGGAAATTTTGAGAATTAATACTTAAGATTATTGATCTTACCATAGAGGAAAAGAAAATTAAGCGGAATGTTGACCAGAAAGCTAAGGGGTCTAGTAAAAGCATAATGAGATTTAAGGCATACTGCTCAAGTCTCCTCTCATTTCTATATATCATTCTAATCTCCATTAGGTTTGGTCATTTGGGGCAAAATGCTCTGAAACTGAATATTTTAAATCCTAATCTTCAGAAATACTTGAATGTTACAGACAAATCAATAGCACTTTAAATCACGGAGCAGAGCGAATGAGCCAGTCCTCCCTGGGAGAGGCGATGGCTGCCTCCGCCCACCCGGTGCCAGGCCAGCCTCCAAACTGGTATGAGCTGACCTTTTCCCTGCACTCGCTTTTCTCTTTTTGTGAAGTCTGAACCCTTAGGTCGCAGCAGCTGATACTGTTGTCGGGTGTTATTGTTAGATCTTCTTAGTGCCTGAGATTTGTGCTTTCTTAAGAGGACCCTTTCAGAGAAAACAAGAGGTTATTTTAGGTGGAAATGACCCATGGCTGATTATTGGCTCTGTTAAATGACCAATTTGAAAGGAGGTGTAATGTTCCCACCCACTCTAAATGAGAAGAATGCTCACGACTTACGGTCCATATTCTCTACACCCAACACCGCCATTTCCTCTCCTCTGATTCATTCTTTAATGAATGGATGGCTTCCCCCATTTTTTTTCTTCATGGGAACTGCTCTCTGGGCAAAGCTTATTTGCAGTTTGAGCCAAAGAAGTAACTTTTTAAAAACTCTATCCACTTCAACCAGAAACAGACAGAACTTTCTCAATCCAATCTAACAGAAGTTTAAAAGAAAACAAGGTAAGCTTGGCCTGTTACTGAATTATTGCTAAATAGTTAAACTGTGGGTGTCAAGAAAAACACATATAAACGCTCCAGGGCATGTGGAGACGATTAACATAATTTACTCCAATAATAATTACGGGGTCATTTATACTCAATTCAGAGGTCCACAAGAACTATTATATATGTTGCTGAACTTCCCTGACCAGCTCCGCCAAGAGGCCCCCCGACTTCTCTTTAGCCCATCACTGTCTTTCATTTCTTGTGTAGCACTTCCCACTCTCTGAGATTTTTTAATAGTTCTTGTTCGTAGTTTGCTTTTTTCCACTTATTTAATGCCTGCATTCTCTTTTAGAATGTAGGGCGAGCAGAGCCCTTCTCCGTTTCCCTCTCTCCATTGTGTTCTCAATGTCTAGTATTCTAGACTAGCCTAACATACACGGTCGCCTCCATAAGTATTTGTTGCATTAATGCGCCCCCAACCACCCATGGCCTCCCAGCCTCACACCAAGGCCTAAAGAGTGTATCACCCACCATCTTGCTCTAGACGCCGCTGGCTCTTCACAGTCTACGTCTTGGGGGCTCTAACTGTAGTTCTTGCAGCTGCTGGTCCTGGTGAGGGTGGTGAACAGATCTGTTTGCTGGCGGAAAAGAGAGGAAACTTCTGGAAGCATTCCCTGGGCTACTTCCACCTTTAAGGCTGTTTTGTCCTCGTGGGGAGAGTCATGTGCTGTGGAGGGGCTCGGAAGTTCCCTAGCCCCCTGGGGAAGTTGAGATGGTAGCTGAGGTACAAGCAAGCGGGCCTGACAGGGGTCTCCATGATAAGGAATGAGGTGAGTCCACATCAGCAGCTTTAGGGTTGATGGTGGAGGAGGCTGAGACTCAGAGACTATGGGCCTGCAAGGGAGGCACTGCAGGTCCTGACTGAACCACAAGGTCTCCTGTGGAAACCAGACACCGGTCAGACACCTGGCCCGCTACAGGAGCCCATAAGGGCCCAGAGGCCAGCATGTGACAAGCAAGAGCTCAAGACCATTCCCCATACACCCTGCCACCCACCCAGAGCTGGGATGATGGAAGGGGAAAGGAATCAGAACTTCAAAGCTTTCACCCCAACAGGTCTCTCAAAACTGGAATAGACTGTGAAATGGTTGATTGGCAAGTCACCATTAACTCTACATCCATTCCCTAACAGGGACAGGACTCAGGAGAAAGATTAGATCAGTCATCGAAAAAAACCTTTTAGAAATTGGTATCTAGCAAATGGATGTGGTTCCAAGGTAACACCAAGCTTGAAAGAGTACTTCAGTCTAGGTCATTCTATTAAGAACACAAGACATCTCCCTGCTTGGCTTGTACAGAGCCAATAGTAGAGTCCCCACGGGTGCTAAGATATGTCACCTCAGGGTTGTCTTCCAGCCTCCTACCCTCCCCTGTGGATTGTAGCGGGATGGGTTCTTGAGAGAAAAGGAAGGCAAGGTGGCGTGGAAGGGAGAAAGCGCCAACAGAAGAGCAAGTTGACGAGTGTTCCTATTTATCACAGCACAGTCCTCTGCTTTTTCCTCCTGCTGATTCCTGCACTCTGCTCTCTAGGCCACTGTGTCTAGGGAAACAAGCATACTTGTGAGCAACCCTGCAATCGAGAGTTGATAGCTTAGGTAAAGAGCTTCAGTCAGACCTTCCCCTAACCCCAACCTGCCTCCTGGTCCCCACTCTTCAGGAGAAAGCATTGCAAGAAGTAGCAGGGGATGAGACCTATCTGCATGTCGCTGTCCATTATCCATGCATCCCCTCTCTGAGCTATGGAAGGCCGCGTCTCTGCAGTGTATCTATCTCAGCGGTTGTCCCCAGGTTCGATGAATGAGGGATGCATGAAAGGATGCCTGAGCAAGTCTGTAGCGGAGACAGTTGCCTGAAACTCTTCAAAGACTGGGGAAAGGTCCAGAGGCCTATCAGTCTGCCATAAAGGAGATTTCTTGGTCCCTGTCTCCTCCTCACCTAAGAAGCAGGTGTGGGGTAGCCTGAGACTCTGACATGATAGTGCGGGCTCTGGCACACCCCAGATTACTCCTGATGAAGAGTTGCCTCAAGAAGTTAGGGTAAGTCTAGGTCAAGGTAAGTGCCTTCAAAGCACATTCAGCTTCCACTTACCCAGCAGGAACCCTGGGGAGGACGTGGGAGGTGGGACTGCAGAGAGGGTTGGGAAAGGTGGGACGCACCCTGCTTGCCTGAGCAGTTTTCAAGGAGGGAGGTTAGAGGGGGATGGGAATTCCTTGAGGAAAGCATATGAGAAGGAGCAGGAAAAAGAGGTGAGAGATGGAGAGAGTCCTCAGAAAGGGTCTGGGGGCTAGAGAGGCAGGAGGACATGGCAGAGAGTTGGGGCTCTCTCATTCCACAGCTATGGTCATAGTGGTTTGAGGCTGGGAGTCACAGCTGATGTCAGAAGAGAAAAAGTGCTACATCATGGAAATGCCAAGGAATACTGAACACTTTGTAAACTCCTAGACATCAGGAGCCAGGAGGCTTCAAGTCTCCAACAGCCCCCTTTATTTTAACAAGAAAACTGAGGCCTTGAGAGATCAAGCCGGTAGAGCTGGGACACACAGACCAATAGCCAAGGGCATGACCAGGGTTGAGGCTCCCTGTGAGGGGCTCCTTGAGTCTTATGCAGCTCCTCTGAACACCCAAGAAGAGACAGTTTGACCGAGGAAGTAGCCAGAGTATAGAAGGACAAGAAGGATTAAAAAAAAAAAAAAAAAAAGTTTGCTGAATAATAATAGATATCATTCAGTGAACAGTATTTAATCCTGATAAAGCTTTGGGAGGAACTGGCAAACCACTGAGCCTTTCTTATTAGAATGGAACTACTGATGAAAGAATTTAATTGAGGCCAGTGCCCTTTCCCATAAGAGCCCAGAGCGCCATGAAAATCCAATGAAGCTCTTCTGAGATGCCAGCAACGCTTACCTGTGCCTCCCCAAGACCCCTCTCAGCCCCCCCAAAAACACAAAATCTCCTTAAGATGACCCCAAGGGCAGAGGAAATGTGTTGCAGATGAAGGATACATTATGTTTCTGAGGGAGGGAAATTGTTTGCTTTTGGGAGAAGGGCTTCCTTGAAATGGTCAACCAATTGAAGAAGTGCGAGGCCTGATATGGAATCCATGTAAGAGCTCCTGTTGTTGAGGACCACAGGTCTAGGACCCCCTCCCTGAGGGCCCAATGAGACACAGTGGCACAAACATCAATTCTCTCTGCTCAGGGTCTTCACGATTCAAGAAGGATGTGGGGAGAGAGCATTCTCTATGGGTTGTTGGACCCCAAGATTAGAGATTGTGCTGACCAATCTGAAAGTAGGTGGGTCAGGTTCAGAGAGGGAAGAGGTGCTGCCGTCAGAGGAAGCTCACTGAAGCATCGCTCTCAGTGGCGGGAAATTGAAGGTCACCTAGAATCCACTGTGGGGTAAGTGGAGGAGGAAAGCCAGCCAGAAGTGAGTACAGCAATGCAAATGGAACTTACAGGCATAGTGCTGGGGGTGGGGGTGGGGAAGAAGGGAGAAAAAGAATGCACAATGTGACACAGAACCAGTTACGTAAAATAAACACACATCACAGGAAACTGGTTAAAAAGATGCAGAGTAAATCCACAATTGCCTACAGGGGAAGGAGAATGGGAGGGGTTCCCAGGGAGGGTGGGGAGAAGGAAATGAATAACTAACAGGAGAGCAGGGCCTTGCACAGACAAAGAGGACAGTGTGCTTCTGCCCTGGAGGTCCAAAGTCACAGGAGTGGGGCTGGCATCCAAGCAGGCCTTCCATAGGAAGACCGAAGTCTTTCCTTATGGATTTAAGAAAAAGCTCCACAACACTAGTTCTCTAGGCTCTGCTCGTACTCTCTGAAGTCCCCCTAAACCATCAGGAAAGAAACCTGTGTGTGCCTGACATGTGATCTCATGAAGGCTGATGGGCCAGTGGGTCAGGAAAAGAGGGGCCTCTTCAATTTGCTTGCCTCTTGGATGGCATAGCCTACCTAGGGAACTTCGGCTCCAAATTCCAGGTGTCTTTGGGTGCCCCACAAAGAGATAACAGCAGTAGAAAGAAGTGCTGTCATCCACAAGAAAGGAGGCATGCCCAAGACACCGATAGAACATTCTAATTATCTCCGAAACAAGTGTTGTGCTCTGAGAAGGGAGTGACGCCCGGCAAACTCTTAAGGTACATATTATAGTCAATTTGCAGATAAGTAAACTGAAGCTAAGAAAGG
The DNA here is from genome assembly GCF_009829155.1 of Mustela erminea. Lineage (NCBI taxonomy): Eukaryota > Metazoa > Chordata > Mammalia > Carnivora > Mustelidae > Mustela > Mustela erminea. Next base: position 103,914,216 of record NC_045614.1, read on the forward strand.
TTGGGCAGTTTGCCCGCGATCACACAGCTAATAAGTGTCAGAGGCAGGATTTTTTTTTTTTTTTTGGGTGGGGTGAGATTTATTTATTTATTTGAGAGAGAGAGAGTTGGGGAGGGGGCAGAGGGAGAGGGAGACAGAGAATCTCAAGCAGACTTTGCTGAGCACGGAGCCCTCTGTGGGGCTCAATCTTACAACCCTGAGATCATGACCTGAGCTAAAATCAAGACTCTCTTAACCAACCAAGCCATCCAGGTGCCCCAGAGAGGCAGGACTTAAATCTAGGTGTATGTGATGCCAAAACCTTACCCAGATCTTAACCTCCATGTTAACAGCGCCTCCAGTGTAAATCTTTGGGGCGCGCACACACACACACACACACACACACACACACACACACAGGAATGTCACCAAAGTTACATGTTGCGAAACAAATTCACACTCTGGTTGCTTCCAACCTGGGTTGTTACAGGCACTGTGAAAAGAGGTATGTCTCAGGGGCAGACAAGGATAGACGGGATGATCGCAGAGGTCCTTGGGCAAAACCAACGAGAACGGCAAGGAGGAAACAGAGGTAGGCGGCGGAGCGGAGGGGAGAAGACGGGGAGGGTTTCCCCAGTGTGGAACACGGCTTCAGAAACAACCACTGACATCAGATCAGAGAAGTGCTTTGCCGCAGGCATGGAATTGCGTGCAATTCCATCTGGGGCCAAGAGAAGAGATTTATTTGAAAAAAAAAAAAATAGAGGGTCATCTGAGTGGTCCTCATGCATGAGCTCTTACCTGAAGTACCCCTCACAGCAGACAATGGTGGCAGAGGTCAGAGAATTTCAGGGTCTGCAGGAATCTTTAGAATCATGGCACCTAACTCCTTGGTAGGTGGTAAGAGGACAGGACAGGACAAGAACCTGGGCCTCTGGCTCGCAGGCAGTTGCATGCCACTGGGCCACCATCACTGACCTCCCATCAGGTTGGAGGCACAACCCCCGCCAACTCCCTACAGACCCTGCTGCTTCCTCTCTGCCCCGTGTCTTGCCAGCAGTTTCATTCTTTCCAGCTGCCTCTCAGGAGCAGGGAGAGAGGCAGTGAGGCCAAGACATGCCTTTCAGGATTGGAAGGCAAGCGCTCAGGGGTGAAATTCTGGACGGATGAGCAGTTTGGCTACAGCGGACTTCCCTCCACGCACCTTGGTTTCCAGCCTCTTCTTTAAGCATCCCTGCCTGACCCTTCTGAGTCGGCCCACTCTTTCTTTTTAAAACCCTGGGGTAGCGGGGCATGACCTTAATTCTTCAAATCCTGTTCTATGTGTTTTTCCGAGTCAAACCCAGGCCCTGACGCAAGCACAGCAGGACGTCCCTCGGCGGGGGCATCCGAGCCTGTCACAGCAGATTTTCTTTCTTGCCACCAAAGCGAGAGACACTCCCAGAACACAAAGGACACTGAGGATCCTGTCTCCTTGGGGGATTTAATTATTGCCATTAGTGGCTCTCCTCTTCAGTAATGGCATCTTTGCCTCCCTGCTTCTGGAGCAGAGGGTCACAGAATTTCAGCTCTGACCCAGGTGGGGCGGGAGAGGGTCCCCCACGGGCGCACAGCGGGAGGTATGATGAGCGGCCACCTACGCAGTGTCAGAGGCTCCAGGCCCCCAAACACAGCCCCCATTCACTAGCTGACCTCTGAGGCCTACCATCGGAGTTTTATTTATTTAGCTTCAGGGATTTACGGATCAGTCAAAATTCAAATATTCCTGGAGGGGATGATAGCTGTGACCAGCCACTTGCCACTTAGTAGAATTTTTTGCAGGTCACATTCCAAAAGCATTTTTTAGAGTGAGCGTGAAAGCCAGATGGCCTAGGAAGGGAAGACAGTGGAGGGAGAGAAGGGCTCATGAATTAGAGGGGAGGGAAGGGCCCAGCAGGAGGCTGGGGCACAGAAGGCAGCCAGGCTGCCTCACCAGTTGACCTAGAGCAGGAAGCTCTCTGAGGCCCCAGCAAGAGCAGCAGCCGAGGGCTCACTTGGATCCTGTTAGACCACAGGGGGCCCAGACTTACTGAATCGCAAACTCTGGGGGTGGGACCCAGAGTCTCTAGCTGAACAAGCACCTGCCTCAGGTGGCTCTGATGCATCGTCAAGTTTGAGAGCCTTGGGATTGCTGTGTCCGTCCTATTGGTAAGACTGTCCCTATATCCCACTGCCCTTCTCTGACTTGCTTTCTCCTGTGCCCTGCAGTGAGCCATGAGAAACCACCACTGTGCGTGGCCAGGAGACTGCTTGGCACCCTGTAAAGCTCCATAGCCATGGGAGGTGGGATAGTGACAGAGAGCAGGACAGTTTTGGGGCCAAAGGGCAAAGAGCAAAGGGCTTGGGTCAAGCAGGGTGAAGGGGAGTGATCAGCCGAAGGAGGGTTTCTAGGGCAGCCACCTAGGCATCCAAGAAACACGAGCAGGGATGTTGAGTGAAGAGGCAGAAATGTAGACAGAAAAACCGCTGCAGACGGCTTAAGCCCAGACTGAGGCCCCGTAGTGTGTGGGTTCTGGGCCATGAGTTACCGCCAGGTGGGCGAGATTACAGTTTCCCTTTCTTCAGCATCTCCTCTTTTTTGGTCCATATGCTCAAGATGCAGCTCCCCGGCCAGCTGATCTCTGGTTCTCCCTACCACCCTCCTACCCCCCCCCCCAAGGCAGTCCTTAAGGCAGAGGACAAGGAGCCCCAAGGAGACAAACGGAGAAACCTGGATCAATCTTCTGCAAGCCAGACCTGCTGATGAGGTCCCTTCTTTGCTCTCTTTTTCTCCATAGCATTTGTCAGTATCTGAAATACTATGCTTTTTGTCTGTTTACTTCCCTAGAATGTGAGAATTTTTTTTAACTGATTATTTACTGCTCAATCCCCAGGGCCTGGCACACAGTAGTCATTCAATAAATATTTGCTGGAAAAAAACAGATAAATCTCAAATGTGTGCAAATCCTCAAGTTTACTTAGTGATCTATCAATATTTGTTTCCAATATAAAAGTGGTTACTCAGATTCTTGAGTAAAAATCATGTCTTCCACAAAGCTGGGGCTTCAGACGCCTAAGGGCCATGCACTCCAGGCTCGACCCCAGAGAGAAGCTTCATGTATGGTCAGACAGCAGGATTGAGAGAGGTTGAGGCTGGGAGGGTCAGGGCTCTGTGTGAAGGATTTACCAAAACATATTATGCCTCCGTGCCTCTGGCAGATCAGTGTTTCTGGGAGGTACAAGGGCAGGAAGGTTATAACCAAGTGACAAGACAATGTACACAAACTGTCCAGTGCCTGGCAGACAGCGGGCCCCCAAGAAGGTTAGCAAGATCTCTCTTTGCCTCTGAACTCCAGTGAAATCTTGATGAAGAAGACATTCAGGGAACAGTCCTCGGAAGACCTCAGGGACAGGGACTCAGTTCCTTTGTTTCCCTAGTACTTGGCACAGTGTGTGTCTAGAAGGCCCTAAAGGAATGCTTGATGAATGAAAAATATTGTTTCCATTGATTTTTCTGGATATTACATTATATTTCAGGCATTGTGGCTGAAAATCATCCTAACGTGTATTCAGCAACACTTCTACATTAGCAAGCGGAGTACCGAACTTCCTTGAATCTTCCTACGGGGTTACAGAATCTTCAAAGTGGTCATCAGCAAGTACCTGATCCCTGACCACGTGTTCTTGTGGGAGGCCATGGGGGGAATGATGCCAAAGGGACACGAGATTGAATTTTTTAACCCCTCAAAACCATAGGGAATTGAAGGAATTCCCTGATGTCTTCCCCCTTGAATTTCAGGGTTAGAGCTTTCCAGGGACTAAGATCATCTAGCACCAATAGCCTAGCTTGACAAACAGAGAAACCGAGGCCCAGAGAGAAAACAGGTTTCCTGAGGGTACCCAGTATGTAAGTAGCACTGTCAGAACCAGAACCTTGTTCTCTTGACCCCCGGCTTCAACACTCATTCCATTTTGTAGATTTGTCTCCATCTCTTAAGAGTAGAAAGGAGAGAAAATTTCAGATTAATTCATTGTTTAATTCTGTACTAAAAGAAAGATATCAGTTTGTTCATAAGGATGTTTATTGAGATTTTACTTTATACGCACCACTGTCTTTACTGTAGGGCAGAAAGCAAGCACAAAACTGTCCCTATCTCTTGCGTGGGCTTGATGATGATAATAGTAAGTTTCAATTTTTTGAATACATGTTATATACAAGCATTGGATACATTACATCTATTATCACAGATAATTCTCACAATAGCCTTGTAAAGTAGATTTCTATGTTTGGTCTCTATGGGTTGCTTATGAGAGAAACTCAACTCAAACAAGCTTAGGAAAAAAAGGAACTTAATTGCACACACAAATGAAAATATCAGGGGTTGTCCAGCTCTGGCTAGACTGGATCCATGTGTTCAAACAATGTTGTCAGAATCTCTCACTTGTTCCTTCTCCTCTGTGTTAGCTTTACTTCCTAGTATGTTCTTTCCCTGTGATTTAAAAAAAAAAAGACTTCCAGTAGCCCTGGTTCCATGAGCCTTACAGTTTATAATTTCAGAGGAAGAGTCCCCTGAGTCAACATCCACATCAGCCCCCCTTCTTGACCCTGACTGATCCTCTTTGGATCATGTGGGCACATCTGCACCAATCATTAAGTCTAGGAAAAGGAGATGTTTTGATTGGCTACTCCACATGTTGATAGGGTGTGGGAGGAGACTTTCTTTTCTCAGTAGAGTGAAGGAGAGGTAATTCATAATCCCATTCTGCATAGGAGGAAACTGAGACTCAAAATCAAGTAATTGCCTAAAGCTATAGAGCCTATTAGAGGCACAGCTGGATAAAAACTCAACATCTTGCCTCCAACGCCTATGTTTTTTTTATTTTTTTTTTAACTTTTCCTGAGCTTTTGTGGGTTTTGGGGGGGAAGGGAGTATTATTCACATACCTTAAAATTCACCATTTTAAAAGTGAAAATCCTGTCTTAGTCATCAGGCCAGGTGTTCTCAATTTTGGTGTGATCACTGCTCAGTTGTGAAGTGTGTGGTAAGTAATTTGTTGCTATTAATGGTTGAATTACCAAAGTTATTAAATGATGTACTTTTAAAAATAGAAACCAGAATTAATTAAAGATTATCCCTCTAAGGGCGCCTGGCTGACTCAGTTGGTAGAGCATGTGACTCTTGATCTTAGGATGGTGGTGAGTTCAAGCCCCACAGTGGGAGTAGAGCTTACTTAAAAAAAAAAAAAAAAAAGATTATCCTTCTAATAATGCCATCCTCATTTTTTCCCCTGATATACTTTTTTAGACGTAGCCAGCCAAACACCTGCTTAAGAGAGTGTTGTCGCCCATTTTGAGTGTTTCTTAAGAGAAAATGCCACGGCATGGAGCACTGCTCTAGCTTGCCATAAACAAAGCTTTCCCCATTGTAAGACAGAATGAGTAGGACTCCAAGAAAGATACAGAGCATTCTAGGAACATTAATAGAAATGACAAATCTGTTCAGCAACACTGCAGATTGTAAGATTAAAATGAAATCAATACCATTTCTAAATTCCAATGATGAAGGCTCGAAAAAAATACAATAAAAAATACATCTAATTCCCTAAAGACTCCAAAACATTAAGTTTTTCGAAATTAACCTAAAAGGACATGCAAAATCTATTCAAAGAAAATTACAAGCCTCTGATAAGGAAAAAAAATTACTTGACTAAATGGAGCTTCTGGTTGGGAAGATTCTACATGTAGATGGTACAAAAACTCATGCAATCTTGGCCATATTAATACTCTGCTTTAGAAGGAGGGCAATGATAATCCTGTTCTCCCCTGAGCTGCTCAGACCACACTCCGAGGGAAACCCAGATAAACTAGAACATGTCAGGGGCTAGGAGGGACCGGGAGGCTGGTAACAGGTCTGGAAACCATGCCATACAAGGAACTGAGCAGGCTAATCCAGATGTTAGAGAACTGGGGGCATTTCCGCTGGGGAAGAGAAGATTCAGGGGTGAGGTCAGAAGGCTGTGGCACAGAAGTATTAGACTAGCCATGTGGGACAACAGTGACGGAAAATTATAGGCAGAGAGATGTCGGCTCAGTCAAAGTAGCGGTTCTGAAAGTCAAAACTATCATTGATCTGAATTAAATAACCTTGTGAAATAGGCAGAGTAGGTGATATTATCAAGGAGATGAGGAAGGGGTCCACAGACAAAAAGGATTTGTCTCTAATCACTCAGGAGAGGCATAAGGGACTGTGGATTCCCAGTGGTGGGCCTGGTGTCCCAGCACTGAGTTTAAAAAGATGCAGCAAAGCAGGTGTGAACAACCAGCAGTGAAGAAGTCACAGGAAATCTACCCATGTCAAAGCATGAAGAACAGCTCTGAATATCCTGTGGAGAGAAGGCTCAGGCAACGAGCAATGATTTCCTATGGGAAAGTAATGACTTCTGACAAGAAACAGGGATCAGGAGAGCAGGAATTTCTGACAGGAGACCAGAGATTTTTGACAGGAGAGCAATGGTTTATGACAGGAAAACAGGGATTTCCTGACAGAAAATGTTGATTTCTGACAGGATGTTAGTGGACTTCTGACAAGAGAACAAAGATTTCTGAAGAGAGTGGTGATTTCTCTTAGGGCAGTGACTTTTAAAAGAAGAGTGGTCATTTCTGACACAACAGTGCTTTCTGACAGAAATATAGTGAATGCTGATAGCAAGAGCATGGATTTCTGACAGAACATTAGTGCCCATTACACAGGAGAGTAGTGATTTCTGACAGGATGTCTTTGACAGAAATGAAGGTGTTGGTTAGGAAGGACAAAAAGCAGCAGCACAGAAGAAAGGGGAAACACGGGGAGAAATGAACTCTCTCCAGAAAGAGCTGTTGGTCCTAGGTTCTAGTGGGAGGGTTCATCAGTAAGATGAACAAGTAATTAAGAACAAGCTGGATCAGGGAAGGGTCAAACTGGGCAAGATCGTGGGTCCAATATTTCATTTAACAGAGGGGGATTGAGTGGGTTGGAGGGAAAGTATTTAAGAGATTTATATCAGAGAAGCGAGCATAAGTGACTAGGAAACGCACTGTCACCCAGACCCTGGGTGGAAGTGGAAGAGAAGGGGATCTGGTTCTTTTTCAGTTCCCCAAACCCAGAAATCACAGACTTGGTTTTGATTCAGGAGATTCTAATGAAAACTTTTGCCCTCTTAATTAATTATATATTCTTGGCTGAGAGAACAGGATAGGAAAGAAGGGGTCTGTCTAAAGCTGTGGTCCTAAAGTTATCCAGAAACCAGATCCCAGCATGCTTGGAGAGAAGTCCGTACTGTGGTAGAGAGGAACATGAATTAAAGGAGGAGAATGTATCCATAAAGAGCCTCTGATATAGAAACGTTAGGCTGACAGAATCCTGCTCAGAAGGAAAAGTGATTTTCTTTGTCCCACATTTACCACCCAAGGCTCTGAGAGCTCCCAGGCTAGACCCCGAAACCCAGCAGGGTCGTTTGTAGGATCCTTTTCCGGCAAGTGGTTATGTTTACTGTGAGCAAAAGCCCAGCAGTGCACAAGCAAAGCAGATATGTCTCAGAGGGAAGGAACGCTTTTTCTCTCAGACTGAGCTCTCATTGACCCCAGCTCCAGGCACCACGTTGACCACGTGACTGGATTCCTGTGGGCACTGAGCGCTAGGAGAATTCTAATTGTGCGGATCCCCAGAACAGCTGCAGCATCCCGAGCCAGGAGCTCCAGACTGGTACTTCCGACCGGATGCCGGAGCTCAGCGCAGCTCTTCACACTCAGCCCTGCAGGCCTGCGGCAGAGATGAACACACAAGGCCTCCTGCAGAGAGCACCCCCCTTCCCCCACAGACCCACCTTTAGCTCTCTCTGGGGGTCCCTACCACTTTCTTCCCAGACCCCCAGGGCCTGGTCTTTTCTTTCCAGATGCCACCACCTTGCCACCCTCTGGGGTTCCCGTCAATCCTGGATTCAGATGAGGATGGAAAATTCCCCAGCTTCCCCCCACCTCCTCCCACCCACTCTTGATGCCCCTGACTGGCCCTCAAGCTATTTTATTGCTGTGAATATCATAATAAAATTACAGATGAGAAACAAATTGGAGACTTTTTTTTTTTTTTGGTAGTCTCCATGCCCAGCATGGAGCCCAATACGGGGCTTGAACTCACAACTCTGAGATCAAAACTGCCCCCCCGCCCCACCAGCTGAGATCAAGAGTCAGACTCTTAACCAGCGGAGCCACCCGGGTGCCCCAAATTGGAGACTTTTTTAATCTAAAAAAAAAAAAAGTGCACTTCTGGAAAAAATGGTGATTTTTCCCAGGACATTCTATGCAGCTGGTCCTGTCTCACTTTGAGAACCGCTGTGATAGAGCTTCCCAGGCAAAGCCCTTTCCTGCATTTCTGCCTCAGAAGGCAGGTGAAATCTCTCCTCAGCAGCGTGAACCAGGAAGCCATTGAGAGCCTCTAGGTCAGTCCTTTTCTGTGAAGACTCACCATGTCTTCCTAGCTAGGTGACTCCGGACAAATTGTTTCACCTCTGAAATCTTGGTTACCTCATCTATAAAATGGGGACAACGATGCCTACTTCACATAAATTGTTGAGCGATTAACTGAAATTATATATATATATAAATATTATTACATAAGATATGTTATTATATATAATTATATGTATGATTTATATATCATATCTATATTTGTATGTATCTATCTATCTATAGCATATCTGGCACCTGCAGGCTGAGTCTCTTTGCCCTGGCTTCTCACCGGGTGGGAAGGGGAGTTGGGAGCTGTGCCCTTGAGGGCAGGGCTGCCTCAGGGAGGTTGTGCACTTTCTGTCCGGCCGAAGGCTCTGGGCTAAACCCCTGGGTGGAGGCGGCCATACTATGGGCACTCCGCTCCAGGTCAGGTGCCCTGGGTGGGGCTTTTCTGCACAAAGGCCGTGTCCCTTTGTGCACAAAAGCACCATAAGGGCACCATAAGGGCAAGCCGCAGCAGCTGGGTGTCTGTGCCAGAACCTGGCCCACCTGCTGGGGGAAGAGAGAATGGCACTTCCAAGAGAAGCATTTACAAGAACCTGGAGGGCCAGGTTCTTCTCTCCTGCTTGTCCTGGGAGGCCTTGGGGAGGGAGAGAGCGGCTGCCGTAGCTAGAGGTTCCCCTTTTCTCATAGAGGGGTCTCCCAGCGTGGGGGCTAGCCTGCCCGCACTTGGGCTCTGGCAACCACTCCTCCTCCTATCAGGGTTCCCATTGGCGTGATTTGTAGGGTCTCAAACTCAGAACCTCAACCTTTATATCCTAGGGCTACAGAAGAAGCTCCTTTTTAATACCGTGACTAAAGAGCCAACAGGGATTTTTTTTTTTTTTCTTTCCCCCAGTGGGTAAAGGACTAAAGGTGGAGTTCAAGGTCCTAGCCACTCTGAAATGCTGCAGTCTCATCATGCGGCTCCCAAGGGAAGAGGCTTTCTGGGCCGGGCAGTCTTGATCATTACCGCTCTCTGTCTTCATGTTTGTTCACATCGTTTGTAAGACATGAGACCAGGCACAAAGGTGGTTTTTTGGGTTTGTTTTTTGAGAGAGAGAGCACGAGTAGGGAGGGGCAGAAAGAGAGAAAATCTCAAGCAGGCTCCACGCCCAGCGTGGGGCTCGATCCCACCACCCTGAGATCATGACCTGAGTCGAAATCAAGAATCAGACATTCAACTGACTAAGCCACCCAAGCACCCCCAAGGCAAAAAGGTTTTAATTCATACTCCTGTCTCCCAGAGTTAATCTGTGTGTTTCCCTTTCGCTCTGCTTTCTCGTGGGTACCCAAGGGCACCCCCATTCACAGTGACCAGAAAAACACACTCACAGAAACTGCACAGCCAAGGCCTAGACACAAAGGCTGAGCATATGCTTGCAGAACCAGATTTTCTGCTCCCAAAGACCAGAGAAACCTGGGCTTGGGGAAGCCGGAAGAGGTAGCTGGCCCAGACTGGAGGAGTGAAGACACCTGAGTCCTTGAGGTGGGGGAGGGGCGGAGGAAGAAGGGAGCAGATGAGAGGGCACTCACATGGGGCTTGGTGTAGGGCCCTATCCACCATCAGTGCTGGGAGCTTTTAAGGTCTGGAACAGCAAATGGTGGCCTTGGGAGCCAGGAGTAGGGATGAGGCTAACATGGAAAACCTTGCCCCTAAACAGAACCAGGTGGAAATTTCTCTATAAGTAAGAGCAGTGATGGACCATACACTGCTAAGGGGGTGGGCCATGGTGGGAATGCTCTCCTCAAATGAAGGACTATTTGATGGAAGAACTGTATAGAAAAAGTGGGAGCCATTTGAGCAAAAATACTCAATTTATCAGCACAAAACTAACTGAATTTCTCAGGTAACTGGAATATCTTTTTTGTACCGTTTTTAGGAAGTAGAGGTATATAATAAAGAATTGAAAACAAATCAAGGATTTATTTTTTTAAACAACAAAACAGATTCCAGGAACTCCCCTGGCCAGCGCAATCCACCCCAATATACACTTTGATGATAGGAACAACTGATGTTCTAAAGGATGACCCTTGAATCACTAGGTCATCAAAAGCAAGTTTCAGTTCAATCAGCTGCCAGAATCCCTATTTCCTTTGCATTATGGGAAAGTAGAGCGTGACTATATTTCTAAATTAACCCCAATCTCCTGAAATTGATTTTTCAAGAATTCTAACATCCTCTGAATAAAGGCAACACTGTACAGAAACAGAATGTATGACACATTCAGGAATGAGTTCTTTTGAGAAGAACCTCATGTGGTTGCATCCTGCGGACATTTCCCTGGAACGGTTTGTACCAGGGGTCCTCAGCCTGGGGACTGGGGAGCATTCCACCCCCTCCCCCAGGAACTACTGGGCAATGTCTGGAGACATCTGGGGGCATCACAACTAGGCATTTGGAAGGGAGATGCTACTAACCTCCAGTAGGCAGATATACCAGAAACATTGCTCAACATCCAACAATGCACAAAGCAGCTCTCCACGACAAAGAATTATTGGACCCAAAATGTCAGTCGTGCTGAAGTTGAAGAATCATGGCTCAACATGATGCAAAAAAATGTGAGGGCCGGTAGGGTAGCTTCCCCAAGGCTACTTACGAACCCTCTGGGCCAGGCTCAGAGTCCTGCCTTGTCAGCCATCCCTTGGGACTGGTATCACCTTATCTAAGCTCTTAGGATGGTTCTAAGATCTAAAGCGGGGAAATTCATCTGCAGTAAACCGTAACAATTGGTATGTCTGGCTACTCTCTGCAGGCTGTGAACACCCTCAGCGGAGCCCACAGTGAGACAGGAGCTTCTCTAAGGGAGCAGAGAAGGAGTCTCTAAGGTCCACGCCTGTCATCGTTGGGCGGGTGCTGGGTGGAGCTGCTCCTGCTGGCTTCCCCTGGCAACCAAGTCTTCTCGCCCAGCACCCTATTTCTTTGGATGTGTTAATGTCATCTGTAAAGTCTGACTTTGACCTGAGGCCAGAGTCTACTTAAGATGATTGTATTACTTGGCTCTGATCCCTTTGTTATGTTTACATTGTATACTTTAATGCGGGAATTCCCTGATCTGAGAGCAGAAGGAATTATTTCGGGAAGCCAGCTCATCTCTGAGTGCCTGAGGGTTCAATGGCTAACATGGTTTGCTCTGATCTAGGACCAGGATTGGTCAAAAGTATTTCTATGAGGTAGTAATTAATAAAATAGAAACAATTGGAAAAGTGGTCATAATTCCTAAGAGCTTTGTGCCAATATATATTTTCTCAATAAATAATAAAAATATAACTATTATCATCTGGGAGTGGGTCTGGGAAGTATTTGGATGATAAAAAGGAGGACTATCCTGGAAAAAGTTGGGAACCACTGGTTTGACACTCAGAAAGTTAATTTCCCATAATTTTGAGTTCTCGAGCAGGGAGACACAGCACTCCAGGGTTGCCTGATACCCCCTATGGAATCTGCTTACTCCTTAACCTCTTGCATGCTTTGCAATTTCTAAAACATTGTCATCTTCATTATCTTACTGGCTCTTCTAGCCACCAGTGAGGAAGGTAGAATGGGGCCCTTCTATTTTAGGAATGAGGTCAAGGTCTGGATCTATTGCTTGCAGGGCTGGGTCCTGGATCTCATCTCCGGACTCGGGACCCAGAGCTCTATCCCCTCCTCCTGAGTTAGTCACAGAAACTCTGGAGGGATCTGACCCACCAAACACTGAACTCCAATCCGTAGTAACTGGTGGATGAAGAATTACCAGAAGTACTTATGAGCTTTGATGAACTAATCATTTCATATACTCCTGCATCCCAGTTAGTTTGTGAGAATTTCACAAAGGTAAAAAATAAAATAAAACAAACCAGAAAATAATGAACAACCCCCGCCCCATGTTAAGTCGCCATGGAAACCAGGCTTACCTTAAGATCTATATTTGGTACAATTTTCTGAAATTCCCCTTGAGGATTTCAGGTGATTCTGGAGTTTTCTGAACCTCACTCTCTAAATCTGAAAAGTTAAAAAAAATGCTGAATGAATCAGATATTTCTGCATTATTTTATCTTTGATATTGTTCACCTAAATCTATGAGTTGTATCAGCATCATCAAAGAAAGAACTCTCCAGAATAAATGAAAGACATTCATGTATTCATCCAGCCATTTGGTCATTCAACAAACATTGATCAAATGTTAGGGCACTGTCCTAGGCTCTGTGTGGAGTACAAGACTTCAAATCAGAAAAAGTCCATTGAGCACAAACTCATGCAATGAACCTTTATAAGGAAATCAAGAACAACTACAAGAAAGTCATTATGACTGGCTTACAATTGATGCTTTAATCCACTTTTGACAAGGAGTAAGGGCTCTTTTATTGGAATCTAAAGTATGCAGACTAAGAAAATTTCCTGCAAGTGACTCAGAAATTCTCTGAATTCTAAACAAGCACTCAAATGGCTATAGTGTTTAGAGAAAACGAGTAATGAAACAGTTTACTTTCAGTTCTATGTGATGAGCATCTAAAATCTACAACATAAAAATTTCAAAAGAGCTTCCAATGCACAATCTCAAGGGCAAGGGGAAAAAAATCTTCATTAGATTTAATCTAGAGTCTGGTATTGACTGCTGGCCACTAAGGGACTTTCTTCTTGTCTCAAAAGTAACGTGTACCATACACTTCCATCATTCACACAATATCTTTTCATTTGATCGAAAAGTAGCTATGTTTTACTTGTTAGCAGGAGATGAGTTTGATTTGGCAAATGGAAACCAAGGAGGTATGTCTAGAAGGATATTTTCACTGTCGCTGTTACATGGAAGATGACAAAATTAGGCAGGAAATTACAAAAGCCTGATGCAAAGGAGGAAATTGCTTGTGCGGTGTACAGGTAAGGAGGGTACACCGAGGGCGTGCCCCAGACAGATTGGGGGGCGGGGAAGGCCCCAAGTTACTCTGTTTTGTTTCTGAGCATCACTCAGGAAACCAATACCAGGTGCCATACGCCCTGAGTACCGTCACTGAGATGGGTAAGACACTGCCCCTGCTTTCGAGGTGCTTATTGTACTTTCAGGGGAGACCCTGCCAAATAACTAGAGTGTTCCAGCCCCGTGCGATTAGGACCTCAGGAGGCTGGTATGGGGATTGTGTGAGCACAGAGCAGGGCTCTCACGCTGAGGCTGGGGGTCTGGGGTCAAGAGCCTCTCTGAAGTGTCCTCTAGGACTGACACTTTACATGCCACTGTGAAGAGAAAAGTAAGTATAGAATAACAAAGCGTAATAAGAAATCTTTCAGAGGAATAAACAGGACATGAAAATACAGTCAAATCCCCTGCTGTCTTGATTCAATTGCCCTTGGACAGGGAGACAGGAAGACAGGGAGGCTCCGGGGTCGGCAACACCTTCCTCTCAGCAGGTTTGCTCAGGTTTTTGGGAAATCTCCAGGGATGTCCACTCTTCCCATTAGCAGTGCCCTGGGATGGAGGATACCCCACACTGCACAGATATTTACTATATTGGATTACAAAGCCGAGTAATTGCCATTTAAGTTTCATGTCATGGTGAGGGCATTCATCGGTGTTTTTGTTCATTTGTACGGCAATTAATCTGTACCTAAATTAACAAGAAAAATGGTTATGTGATCCGATAGAGTAGAAATGAAGTTAAGAAGAGAATAACTTCATCTGTTTACATTCCTAGCCAGGTCAAACCACCCTCTTCCTCTTTTCACTGTTGTTTATCTCTCCAGAGAAGGTGATGTTTAGACCCGAAGAGTGGGAACAAGTTGTGCGTGCTGGTTCGGGTCACGGGTCTGGCCTCAGAGGCTGAGGACAGGAAAACGAGATCTGTGTCATGCAAAGTATTGCTGGCGTGCAACAGCACTGGCAGGTCACTCCTGCAGCATGCTCCCAGGCAAGGCCAGGAAACAGGCCCTCTGAGATTGTTTAAGGCACAGAGAGACACAAACCAACCCATAAGATGTTAGCATAGGACCAGCCAACTGGAGCTTTTGGGCAGCATATGGCTGGCAGACACATTTGGTTTGGCATGAAAAGGTTTTTAAGTCTTTGGATTTGTTTCCAATGTTTAACAGTTAGGATATTTTACATGAATATACGATCTCCGATTCTTTTTGGAAAAGTTGGAATATTGTTTGCACCCCATCTACGTTCCCACCTGGCAACACTTGCCCGGAGAAGAGCAGTCACCGTGCCGTGTGGTCACGCACTGCTTGAGTGTAGCTCCCATCACTCCCTAGTGTCCGCCACTGGGACTGCCTCCCTCCCTTCGAACTCGTTTGGCTCCCGTAGGATTTGAGTGCTACCACTGTTTCAGCATTTGTTTCGTCACTTAGAGAAGTAATCTGCTTTGCTCACTCTTTATATCAGTCTCACTTTTTAACTGCCTGGAGCTTTTTTTTTTTTTTTTCAGAGTTTGCATGTCTTAGACCTGAAAGGTATTCCCTGACCAGGTCTTATGCCTGCTACTGTGTCCTTTACATTTTTTTTTTTTAAGATTTTATTTATTTATTTGAGAGAGAGAGAGAGAGAGACAGAGCATGAGAAGGGGGAGGGTCAGAGGGAGAAGCAGATTCCCTGCCCCAGCGGGGAGCCTGATGTGGGACTGGATCCCAGGACTCCAGGATCATGACCTGAGCCGAAGGCAGTCACTTTACCAACTGAGCCACCCAGGCATCCCATGTGTTCTTTAGTTTTAATGTTGAACCTGTGGCCATAGAGCCACGCACCTATCCATCTAAACATCTATAACCTAGATCTATCCCTATAAACAGTGGAAGCAGTTCATCTAGCTGTCTCATTTAGGAACTGAAGCTCAGAGAGGCCAAGTGACTTCTTCAAGGTCACACAGCAACTTGAGACAGAGCTAAGGCTAGAACCAGCTCTTGTGCATTTCCTCAGATGTTTCAGGCCCTTCCGGGGTGCTCACTCATGATCCTGCACGTCCCAAATCAGGACTGTAATCTCCCAAGTCATTGTGCAATCTTAAAGTTTGAACAGTATAGGCCTGTTGGGCATGGCTATCTGCTCTCTTAGATGGCCCCTGGTGATAAGATATGGCGTTCAAACTTAGTTTCTGATTTCTGTCTGTTGACTTCTGGGAGCTTTGAACTGGGAGTGAAGCCAACTGGGTTCAAGGTTTGGCTCTCCCTCTTAGCAGCTGTGTGATCCTGGGCAAGTGTCCCTGCCTCTCTGAGTCAGCATTTCCCAACAGTAGGATGGAATGCCTGCCTCACAGGGTGTTATGATGATCACAGGACCTAAAAAACATATACAAAGGAAGATATATGGGAGTTACTCTCCCAGGGCCTTGAACTCAGCTATCAAAGAATCTCAGATTCCCGCCTTTTACAAGTGAAGCCACAGAAGCTCAAGAACAGTCAACTGGCCAGCTCCTGGCAGAGTTCAAATTAGCAAGCAGGTCTCAGGTCTCCCTGACCACGACCACAGCTGGACTCAAGGACCCAAGTTACAGACATGGGGGCCCCAGCACATGGGGATCAGAGGCGGACCCACTGACCCGGGGAGGGGGGGTGTGTGTGAAATGCTCTCAGTTCCCCTCACCAAGGTCAGCAACAGGAGAGCCCCCATCTCAGAAACAGAATCACTCCCTGGCTCTTATTCTGAGAACAGAGCCTCCCACCCCCCACTTGCTCTGATTCCTAGTCCACGGGCATGGGCTTGGGGAGCATTATACTATACAAATGAACACTGTTTTTGCAAATTTGTGGGACCTGCCAGCCCTCGCAGTTTAACTAAATCTCTGCAATGACATCCAGGCATGTTCTGCATTAAATTAGAGCTGGTAATTTTCAGAGGGAAACAGCTCTGAAATGGCATGAAAGAAGAAAATCTGTTCCTTGAAAAATGGCACCATATGTGCCTCATGGCTGCAGTTGGGGTAAAAGGCTTCTCCTCCCTTTGTTACTCATCACGCCGCCCATGTTAATGTCAGATTTGCAACAGAACTATATACTAATGGAACCCAAATTAGCTCTAAAATTAGCTCTTAACAAGAAACTGGAGGCTAGCTCAAGGCAAGCAGATTTCTCTGACTGTGAGAGACGGAAAGCATTTTAGCAAAGCAGCCTCATATTGATAACTCGGGAGCCTCAAAAAAGATCACTCTTTGCTCAGAGTGAATTGCCCAGGAAGAATGGCGTGCAGCCCGCCGTCTGCCGACCTGTCAGGCACTAGCAGCTCAGCCTGTGGTTTTAAGAAAATCTTCCCCCAAACTAAGAAGCTATTGAGAGTCTGGAGCCCAGCTGAGGGGAGGGAGGGACCGAAGGGATCAGACCTGGGGGTTGGGACGGGGTCCTGGGGCTGGCAGTATTCCAGATTATAGAGCAAGTTCCATTATTATTGTCCAGCTAACATTTTTAGAGAACCTAGAGACTATAGAGAAACCAGTGATGGGAAATATTTATATGGGTCAAGAACATTTAGCAGCTGAAATGGGTAACAGTGAGTTATATTCCACCATTCTGGAAAATCAGGGACTGAAATTTTTCTAAAGCACATCCTATTGCTAGTAACACTTGGGAGACATTAACAGAGGGTTAATGTCACTAACAGGTCCCAACCCCACTGAGTTTTTGCTGCTGCTGGCTCCTTGATGACACTGGGTTGGATTTTGACAGTTAATGGGTCTGCATTTTGAATGCCACTCCACGTTTGCAGACCGGGCTGGGGGGAGGCTGAAGAATGAAGGATGGGTAGTTAGAGCCTCTGAAACTTACCCTAGGAAAGGACAGAAGAACTAAGAAACCGAAGTAAGCATGCAGTTGGGAGTAGCAGGAAAATGGCCTAGGTGCAAGGTGGTTTGAATTAGACACCGTCCCACTGGGAAAAATGTATCCAGTTCTCATGGGTGAGAAGTCTATGTCCCCAACCACTCTGGGAAGCAATGACCTCCTGTTTGGCCAAGGAGTGTTCTCTGTACCTAACATTTGGGGCACGTAAATTCTACTCTGCTTCACACCTGGAACCCACATCAAGCACTGTCAATCAAGTACCAGGTTGGTTAGGCTAAGTCCTCCTCTCAACCTCATGGAGCTCAGTCTATTGGGATAATAAGATGGGCACCTAGATAATCAGAAGAGAAGCCACAGTGGGTGAGAGCTCTGAGGAAGGGCCCGAGAAAGTATGCTGGAGCTACAGATAAAGGAGCGATTTGTTCCGTGTTGGGCATACCTGGAGAGTCTGCCCAGAATGGGTAGCATCTGGACTGGGCCTGGAAGGATGGGTATAAAGTAGTCACAGGACTTCTAGACCACCAGAGGCCAAAACACTAAGCCTATCTTTGAAGAAAATAGATGGTGTCATGGAAAAAACTCTGGCTTGGGTTCTAATCCCAGCTCAACATTAAAAATTGCTATGTATCAATCAAAGCCACAATGAGATACTACCTCACACCAGTCAGAACAGCTAAAATTAACAAGTCAGGAAATGACAGATGCTGGTGAGGATGCAGAGAAAGGGGAACCCTCCTACACTGTTGGTGGGAATGCAAGCTGGTGCAACCGCTCTGGAAAACAGCATGGAGGTTCCTCAAAAAGTTGAAAATACAGTTATCTTATGACCCAGCAATTGCACTACTGAGTATTTACCCTAAAGATACAAACATAGTGATCCGAAGGGGCTCGTGCACTCAAATGTTTATAGCCAAAATAGCCAAACTATGGAAAGAGCCTAGATGTTCATCAACAGAAGAATGGATAAAGAAGATGTGGTATATATATACAATGGAATACTATGCAGCCATCAAAAGAAACAAAATCTTGCCATTTGCAATGATGTGGATGGAACTAGAGGGTATTATGCTTAGCGAAGTAAGTCAATAGAAGAAAGACAACTATCATGTGATCTCCCTGATATGAGGAAGTGGAGATGCAATGTGGGGGGTTTGGAGGGTAGGAAAAGAATAAATGAAACAAGATGGGATTGGGAGGGAGACAAACAATAAGAGACCCTTAATCTCACAAAACAAACTGAGGGTTGCTGGGGGAAAGCGGGGAGGGAGACCGTGGTGAGATTATGGACATTGAGGAGGGTATGTGCTATGGTTGAGTGCTGTGAAGTGTGTAAACCTGGTGATTCACAGACCTGTACCCTTTGGTCTAACAACACACCACATGTTTATTAAAAAAATAAAAATTTTTAAAAATTGCTATGTATCTTCAACCGATTCATTTACTTTCCCTGGCAATTAAACAAGACAGTTTGTACAAGATAAAACACTACACAAACGCTAGTTATTAGTAATCATACATGTGCTGCCTCACAGGACTGTTATGAGACTTCTTTGAAAGGGCTATTCAAAAGAAAGTTATTACTATAAAAAATTCTGGAATCTCCTGGCCCCAGAAAGAAACGTAGATGTAATAAGTGTTTATCAAATTATCAGCAATCGAAAGAAAAACTGAAGCCCAGAACACACTGTATTAGGTTAACTAGAATTACGACTGGCAGAAACATACTTCTTATTAAATAAAAGAAAAGAGCCTTTTAAGTGAAACAAATATCGAGTTCTCTAATGATGCTTGTAAATCACTTTTTAAGATGAAGAACTTGCTGCCATAATTGTTCATTTTTTCCTGGCAGGGCAATTCTCATGAACTCACAACCTTACATGTTGGGACAAATCGATCCAGTCTTTCTGATGACCGCTACGGTTGAAGGTCTGCAACGCAGACGTACCAACATTGGCGAGCAGGGGCATGCGTTTTGTCCTTCCCTAAATCTGCCAACAGCTCGCGAGGTGGTTTCTAATATGCCTTCCTCATCAATAAAACCAGCTCCCTTTGAATATACCCCTCAAACTCAGGAAAAAGATTGCCAATTCAAAACAACAGACCACAAAAATACCGTACCTCCAAATGGCCTGCAGGGCAGCTGTGATAAAGCCGCTACACTGGGGGGCTTAGACAACAGGAATTAATTTTCTGTCAGTCCTGGAGGCTAGAAGTCCACCACTGAGGCGTCAGCAGGGTCAGTTAGTACTGAAGTCTCGTTCTTGGCTTGTGGGTGGCCACCCTCCTTTGTGTGTTTCATCTGTCCCTGTTGGTGTCTAAGTTTCCTCTTGAGGACACCGGACATACTGGATTAGGGCCAATTCATATGAGCTCATCTTACTTTAATTACTTCTTTATTTATTTTTTTTTATTTCTTAAAAGATTTTACTTATTTGTCATTGTTGGGGGGAGGACAGAGAGAGCACACAAGCAGGGGGACTAGCAGGCAAAGCAGGTGGAGGGACAACCAGGCTCCCTCTTCAGCAGGACTCGATCCCAGGACCTTGGGATCATGACCTAAGCCTAAGGCAGATGTCTAACCGACTGAGCCACCCCAGGGGTCTCAACTCCAAATACAGTCACATTCTGGGATACTAGGAATTAGGACTTCAACATACAAATTTGCCAGGGCAGGGCTGGATAGGGGGACAATTCAGCTCATACAAGGAAGGTTCCCAGTTCCTCATGTAACCTCTAAAAAAATAAAAAAGCCCATAGATAACCTCCCCAACACCAGAAGAAGACAAAGATACACCCTTCTCCTGCACAAATTGCACACATCTGTAACATGTATTGGCCCACTCATGGCTGTGTGTGCCTGTGCAAGGGCACAAATGGTACAATGCTATACCTTTCAGGGAAAGCAGCCCCGTGGGAATGGGTTGTGTGGGAGGAGGTAGGGCTTGTCTGTCAGTGTCAAGGTCAGCTGTGCTGGCATCTGAAAAGCAGCTGCTGAAGTGATGGGGAGGAATAGGAGAAGGAGGGAGACGAGCCGGGTAGCTTCCCCAGGAACCATGTTGTTCTTTTTCCCCTGATGATTTTTTTCTTTTTCCTAAGGAGTTGCTCCTGGCCAGTAAGGAAATCTGGGAGAGATCCCAAGTCTGTGGAGATCAGATACCCATCTCCCACCCCCAGTCTAATAGACCACATCTGATGGAGAAGACAGAGATGGAAAACACTGTCTCATTAGCAACAGGCCTTGCCCTTTTGGATTTCCAAAGAGATCTGCAAAGGAAAACAACTGTGTTCAAACACCGCTCTACCCTGCCCTGCAGACAGGGGGCCTGGGCCCTACAGTCTGGAAGCTTCCTGATTTTCCTGTGGGAACAGTGGGTGTGATTTGAGGCATGCTCAAGAATGCCTGTAATTTTCCACCTGTGGACCTCCCTGACCGATACAAGCCTGAACAGTATGGACAAAGGGAACCAGGGAAGCACAGCTTCCATTCGGACAAAACTGATCACCTAGAAACGCTCAGAACTAAAACAGGCATAACAATGCCCAGATTATTGGATGCCTCCTGGGTGCCACGAATATACAGATAGGATACAATGGAATCCTCTCACTCTTCAGGTAGAGGTCATTACCTTTATTTTACAGATGAGGAAGCCCAAGTTTAGCAAGGCAAAACACAGTCACCTCCCCAAGACCAAGAATTATGAGGGCACTAGGGTTTGAACCAAAGCTGGGACAACTGTCCACAGCCTGACACTGCTTTCCCCTGTAGCTAGGAGGCTGGTAGCAGAATGCCAGCATCCCGTGCCTGCCACGGTCCCTGGAGGAGCCACAGTCACCGGAGTCAGCACCGAATGGTTCTCTCTTCTGCCTCTGCCAAGGGCAGCCTCATGCAGCTGCTTAGTGCATGCTCAGAATAGAACACGGAAGGCCCTTAACAGAGGGGAATTGAACTCAAGTATCATTAGGTCATGACATAAACCACTCTAGGTTACTGGGGTGAATGCCAGCCTCCTAATCTGGACAAAGTATGGGGTAGCCCCAGGGGAGCCCTCACTGGGTTAATGGAATGCTGGGCACCCAGATTTAGTCCTGCAGGGCGAGGGACAAAGGAAGCAAGCAAAAAATTTCAGACCGTGAAGCAATGGCCCTCTGTGATCTGTGGTGCCCCCTTCCCCACCCAAACCTGGCCCCACCCTTTAGAAGGAGGGTCTTGATCAAGGGTCTTTACAGTAATTTCTTTTTTTTTTTTTTTAAGATTTTATTTATTTATTTGACAGACAGAGATCACAAGCAGCCAGAGAGGCAGGCAGAGAGAGAGGAAGGGAAGCAGGCTCCCTGCTGAACAGAGAGCCCGACGCGGGGCTCGATCCCAGGACCCTGGGATCATGACCTTGGCTGAAGGCAGAGGCTTAACCCACTGAGCCACCCAGGTGCCCCTCTTTACAGTAATTTCTGCTCTGAAACAGCACCTTAATGGAGAAGACAGGAGGTGTTGAACAGGTCTGCCAACACGGTCACTGTTTTCTTTTGGACAGACCATTCGCTCATCACAGGCTTTGCTTCTCTGGCGGCCAAACTGAGCCAGTAATGCTGACCACCTATTTCCCTTGGGGGGAAAGAAGAAAATGTTTACCTCCAGCAGAGCTTGGAGCTCCTGGAGAAAAGTATTAGATAAACACTGTGCCATTCAGATGGAATCTGGGCTTGTTTTCACTTTCGCTGCCAAACGGAAAGCAAAGCACGCAGCATTTCAAAAGTGTCCTCCAGAGCTTTAAAAGCCTATTTCATTTCCTGAGTGTTTGGGGAAAGAAGGTCCTATTGCGTTTTAGAAAACTGGGTGTTTTGGAATTGGAATCTCTGAGTAGGTAAGAAAAAATCAGATTAAGAAATCAGTCTAGTGGTTAATTTCAACTCATACACACAGACCCTCTTTCCTGGCAGGTGTCAGTCAAAGGTTTATAGAGACACTGTCAGTCTGGGGGAAATCCTGACTCCTCCTCTCATCCTCGTGGAAAGCAGGCATTCACTTTTCCCTTTTCTCAATCAGAACTAGTTTCTTCCCCAAGGCCCTTTCTAAACAGGTATTGATTTCCCCTGCTGGAATAGGCCATTAATAATGCTGGGACCTCAGGAGTCCCTTTAATGCTCTTTGTTGCAGGGGAGGGGGGGAGTGTATTTGTTTGCAGAGGCCGGAGGAGACGTCTGGGGGCCTCCCAGGGAGGCAGCCAGGCCACACCCTACGCTGGGTCAGAGCATGGGGAAGTGAGCTTGCCCACAGCCCTCCCTGACCCCAGCCCCTGTCCCCCCAACGGCTAGGCCCAGTCTGTGTCCAACTCCTGCTCTCAGCAGTTCACCCCTGCGGGCAGGCACCTGCTAAAGAGAGAACTGGTCACCTAGGTAGGAGTTGCTCATAGCAAGGTGTAAGACTGTCCCTGAGCCAGATACCTCTTAGGCATCCCCTGACACTCTTTGTCCTCTCCAAAGGCCATGTGTTTCAACCCCAGTCTTGACTGCAGTGACCAGCTCTATGTGGGCCCCAACAACCTTCACCTGGGCCTGACCCCACAGTGCCTCACTTCAAGGCCACGCCGTTTGCCCCGTAGTCACGGGGCTTCCCTGTTGATCCTAACACATAGAATGCTTGGCAGCCTTCCTGAGGTTCAGGCATGTGCCGTGGAGAGGAGTGGAGGAATGAGGCCCTGTGGGCCAAATGTCTCCGTTAAGAGATAGGAGCCAGTGGATGCTTTCTTCTCTCTTCCTCCTCTAGACTGAGAAGGAACGTTGAGTGTGCTCATCCTATGACCTCTCAGCCCATGGTGTCACGAAATGAGCAGCTGTGGTTTGTACCAGGTGGTGGCCAGCTCAGAATATGCCTTTCTCTTAGCTCTCCCTCAGCCCCACACCCCTTCTCCCTTACTTCCGCTCCTTGAGATCCCGCCCCCTAATGAAGCTGATCTCCTTGTGCCATTCCCCCGGGCTCTGCTTTCTGAGAATCCTGAGGTGGACAGTCCTTCATGCGGATGTGAGCATTTTAAAAGAGATCTCTTGAAGGAGGAGGTGTTCAGACTCAAAGAAAGGCAGCCTAATGATAGACTCTCACCCAGTGGGGCTGAAGGGGCTTAACGTCAATCCAGATTTCAGAGGTGGGGTGTGGGAAGGGAATCACTTTCTGCTTTGCTGCCTTGTCACCTCGAACCAACTGGCCTCCTCCCCCTCTGTCCTTGCCTCAACCTGGGCTTCTCTCTGCCTGGCTGTGCGGTGACATGCTTTTTTTTTTTTTTTTTTTTTCCACTTGTGCATTCCGTTTCCCAAGGTGGTTCATCCCAGAGAAACACCTGCTCCCTCTGAAGGGGGCTGCCTGAATTATAAATGAGTCTCTAACAGAGAAAGATGTGTCCAAGAGAGGGGAAAGAGAAAAGCCGGTAAACAAGTGGGTCAGAACATTTCTCTGAGCATCCCAGGACCATGCAAACTTTGCTTTCCCTTGAGATCCTGATTTAAGCCCTGAAACCGACTTCAGAACGGTCTGGAATCATCCTGACCACCGCTTTCTTCATGTGCCTCTGGGCTTCTGCATGTCTGCTCCTTGCCTCACCCTCTGTCCTCTGTCCTCTGTTCATGTGTGTCTTCTTTCTTCTCTGTTTTCACATGTCTAAATCCCACGTGTTCTTCAGGACTCGGAACAAGACGCTAGTTCCTCCAGGGAGCTTTCCTGCATTGCCCACTGGGCATGATTTCTCAGTCCTCAATCTGTTCCCTTCTTAATTTTCTTGCCTCTGATTATAAACATCTTATCTGTGGGACTCTGGCTGATTCTCCCCTGAGTCAGATAAGGGCCCTCTACCTGGTGGCTGGTCAAGAAATAATGAGGAGGGCCACTTCAGTGGCATCTGCCTTCGGCTCAGGTCATGATCCCAGGGTCCTGGGATCGAGCCCCACGTAGGACGTCTGGCTCAGCAGTGGCAGCGGGGGTGGGTGCCATTTCTCCCCCTCCCTCTGCCTACTGCTCTCCCTGTTTGTGCTCTCTCTGTCAAATAAATAAATAAAATCTTTTAAAAAAAGAAAGAAAGAAAGAAAAAATGAGAAAAGGCAGGAAGGGAGGGAAGGAAGGAGACTCTGGATCTAGACAAGTGTCTTCCGTGCCTAGGATCTGGCAGTCCGTGGCCAGTTTTCTTTGTTTCCTTTGTGTGCACTTCTGATGTTGCCAATGACAAGCCACAGCAGAGAATCTCAGATTTGTTGTTCTCAGGTGCAGCGTTTGCCTGAGGTAATGCGCGTGCTCTCTCTCTCTCTCTCTCTCTCTCCTTCCCCTCACCTCACAGAAAAGCCTGTGTCCAAAGCCCATTATCGGCCCCAGTACGTGGACCTTGCAGGGAAGAGTTGCATAAGGACATGACAGACGTGGGTCCCAAGTCTCCAGTCAGTGGGGAAAGTGGCTTCACAAGATGGGAAACCCCTCAACCTTGCTTTCTCCTTGGTCCTTCTCCCCAGTTAAGCGCCTCCTAATCTTCTTACCTGGCTTCTCCTTTGAGTCTAATCTTCTGTTCTCCCTTTCAACTCTTGAGGTTTGAGTAGCTGGTGACTGGTTCTGTAGCCTTACATATTTAGACAATGCCCTCCTGTACCTAGGAGGCCCTCACACAGATGGACTGAGTTAACAAAGACAGACCATTTCCTTAATCCAAATTGCTTAAAGGTAAGGAGCCCCGACCCTGAAGGCAGAGCTCTCTCTTGGAGCCATGGGTAAGCCACAGTAGTGATCCAAGTGGCTTCTAGGCCTGCTGAATCCCCTCTTTGATGCCCAAGCATCCTGTAGACTTGCCGGATTAAAGCCAAAATGCCCAATTTTATTTCAATTTCAGACAAACAATAAAAATATTTTAGTATAGGGGTGCTTGGGTGGCTCAGTTGCTACATGTCTGCCTTAGGTCAGGTCATGATCCCAGAATCCTGGGATGGAGCCCCACGTCAGGCTCCCTGCTCAGCAGGAAGCCTGCTTCTCCCTCTCCCATTCCCCCCCGCTTGTGTTCCCTCTTTTGCTGTGTCTCTCTGTGTCAAATATATAAACAATATCTTGAAAAATAAATATATATATAAATAAAATTAAAAATATGTTATAGTATAAGCATATCCCATGCAATATTTGGAACATACTTGTATCAACAATTATTTGCTATTTATCTAAAATTCCAGTTTAGGGGCACCTGGGTGGCTCAGGGGGTTAAGCCTCTGCCTTCGGCTCAGGTCATGATCCTAGGGTCCTAAGATCGATCCCCACTTCGGGCTCTCTGCTTGGCAAGGAGCCTGCTTCCTCCTCTCTCTGCTTACCTCTCTGCCTACATGTGATCTCTCTCTGTCAAATAAATAAATAAAATCTTTTAAAAAAAATAAAATTCCAGTTTAACTGGAGGCTGCATGTTTTTATTTGCTCAGTCTGACAGCACTTTCTTTGCAGATCCTGCAATCATTCTCCAGCACCCAGTTACAGCTTCCCCTCTGGGCCCCTGGGGCCAGGGAGAGGTAGTATCAACTGCAGGAAACTTTAGGAATTTTGGAATTATCCGTTTCTGCCCTCCTCAACTGCTTTGCTACCAGAAAAGTAGGATCTCTTTTAATTTTCTTTTAGGATGACTTCTAAGATAGGTTAAGCATATATGCATTGTCCTATTGTGCAGGTTCTATGTCACGGAAACCATTACACTTGGAGAGGAGCTGACAGTTTAACAGAGTATGGCCATGTGCATTCCCTTTTCTTTCAGGATGACCCCTGGAAGCAGAGGAGGGCAAGGTGGATCGGTTCATATTTGAGGAACTGCAGGCCCCTGTGGGAGGTGGGGGTGGCGAGGGGGTGGGAAGCAGGACAAGCCCTGGGTCTTAGGCTCCCCGTGCAGCGTCCCTCCGCCTGTTCAGACTGCCCCCTTCTCGGGCCCCTAGGCTCTAGGTTAATTAAACAGCAAAGAAGCCTTTGGAGGAGCTGAAAGTGAGAGGAAGTACCCCCAGAGGGACTGGTGTGGGGAGCATACCAGTGTTTTAATAGATCTTCGATTGTGCCCACAACTGCCAGCTTCCAGGGCACGCAGCTGCTACTTCTGAGTCAGCGCCCTTCCATGAGGTTTGGCCTGCCCTGAGTGCAGACATTTCTGGCTTTTTTCCCCTACCAGGCTCTTTGTGCAGGAAGCTGGTCTGTGCAAAGCAAAAGCTTTCTTCTGTTTTCTTAATTAACCAAGCAGCTTGGAGCCTGGCATCCTGGGAATACTGTCCAGGGTCACCTGCAGCTCCTCCCCACCCCCCACCCATCCCTCCACCTGGTTTATCCTCGAAGCCCCAAGAGACCTAACTCTGCTGAAGCTAGACACAGCACTAAAGATGCTGCAGGAAGCTTTTGAAGTACAAAATACTTTGTAGGAGTATTGTAGGTGAAGGAGTTTGGAAACTTCTGGGCTACTTATAAGTTCCCTAGCATACCCATGGTTCTCACAGCCTGCAGGGTACCTATCCTCAGCTGAACCGCTGGAGAAAGAGGAGGCTTCTGGTAGGAAGAACCACGCTCCTGTCTCCCTGGAGACCTTGGGATTTCGAAAGATGTCACCAGACAGGAAGAAAGACCCTGGGTAAGGGGATGCTCCAGCCACTGAACTCACAGAGCCAATGACTTGCTCGCCTTTCCCCAAAGATGTTTAATAAGCATCTTAAAGCCAACAGAACTCTTGGTTCCCTCCCTCTCACCTCCAACACGTGCCTTCCCTAACCTTCTCCATTTTAATAAATGGCCTCACCACCCCCTCCAGAAATAAATGGTTTTGGCTTAAGCCCCAAATCAAGATTTATCCTTGATTCCTCTCTTCCTCACAACTCCGCAGCCAATCCATTGGCAAGATCCTTCGTTTCTGTCATCGTGAGATAGGTTGGACCTGCCCATTTTGCTTCATCTCCATTGCCAACATTCTCTTCCAGGCCATCACAGTCTTAACCCAGTTAAGTCTGTCTACAGTCACTCTGGCTCCCTGACAGGCCCTCTGTGATCTGATTCCACCTGCCTCCCCCTCCATGGGCTTCTCTTCCTTCAAGTGAGAACTAAAATAGCTCAAGTCCCTGTTCAGTCCCCTCAGTATCTGAATCTGCCATGTTCATATTTATCCATGGGTGTCTGTGGCCATGCCTTCTTCGTTAGAACGTGAGTTCTCTGAGAGCCGGTTGTTTGTCTTTTTTCACCACCAGAGCCCCACTCCGCCAGTGTTCTGGTTTCCTTGGACAGTCATAACAAAGTACCACAAAGTAAGTGACTTGAAACAACAGAAACTCTTTCGGTCACACTTCTGGAGGCTGGACATCCAAAATCAAGGTCTTACAGGATCATGTTCCCTCCAAAGCCCCCTCAGAGAGGATCCTTTCTAATCTCTTCCAGCTTCCAGTAGCCTTGGGCCTGCCTTGGCTCTGGGACCAACACTCCAAGTTCTGCCCCCAACTCTCACACAGTCTTCCCTTCGGGTCTGGCTCTGGGTCTCCTCTTCTGAGAAGGACACCAGTCATATCGGGGAAGTGCAAGTATGACCTTATCTTGACCTGATTATATTTGCAAGGACTCTATTTCCAAATAAGGTGACATTCACAGAGACTAGGGTCTAAGATTTCATCATATCTTTTCTGGGGGTGGGAGGCACAATTCAACCCATAACAGCCCAGCATAGTAGATGCTCAAAAAGATTTTTGAGAGGGGTGCCTGG
The DNA here is from genome assembly GCF_009829155.1 of Mustela erminea. Lineage (NCBI taxonomy): Eukaryota > Metazoa > Chordata > Mammalia > Carnivora > Mustelidae > Mustela > Mustela erminea. Next base: position 103,942,201 of record NC_045614.1, read on the forward strand.
GTGTCTCAGTGGGTTAAGCCTCTGCCTTCAGCTCAGGTCATGATCCCAGGGTCCTGGGATTGAGTCCCACATCGAGCTCTATGCTCAGCAGGGAGCCTGCTTCCCTCTCTCTCTCTCACTGCCTGCCTCTCTGTCTACTTGTGATCTCTCTCTGTCAAATAAATAAATAAAATCTTTAAAAAATTTTTTTTGAGAATGAATGAGTATTTTCAGCTGGACTCTGATTTCCAGAGCAGCCAACACAAGGGTGTGGGGCTGCCCCTGCAAGGGAAGGAGGTCTATAACTCCATAATGCCAAAGCAACACCCTAGAAAGAAAACATTCATATAAACCCATTGTTGGGTATTACGCCATTTTTGAAAATATTAGAAACTGAATTTAAATTTTTTCTCACCGAGTAACATCTTTTGAAATCACAGCTTCATAGTATTTTCGAGCTGAAAGACACTGTTAGGTTGGAGGAAGGGGCCCTTGTCCTCAAGCAGGATGGTAGCTCAGGAGTGGGATTAAGTCCCAAATGGCTCTAAGACAAAGCAGAACATCCTAAGATTGTCACCAAAGTTCCAGAGGGATTTGGAAGTGAGACTGAGTCTCTCCCACTATGATCCTTAAGGAAACTTCACAGGGGAGGGGAAGTCCCTTTGACCTTGGTCTGGAAGGAACAAAATACAAGTTTCACAGTAGAAATGCATTCTGAAAAGAAGGAACAGCTTGATCAAAGGTGACTAGATAGGATTGGGTGTGTTAGTGATGTGGAGAACAGTGAGGGACATGATGAGAAAGTGAGTAGAGACAAGCAGCTCATTCTGCATGGGGACCCGTCAGTGGGGTTCCAGCCCTCGCCAGGCACCTGTTCCCCAAGGGACCTCTCCCTCAGCCTCTGGGCCTGTTTTCTCATCTATAAATAAGAGAGTTTTCTACAGATACTAAGTAGGCCTCACGTGGTATAAAGATGCTGCATGGCTAGGCTTCCATGTTGAGCTGCATGGTAAGATTTTATTTTAAGAATGGTTTGGGGGCTTTAAAAATGTTTAAAAGTCACTGCTCTCCATAATCAAGTTCCCTCCAACTGTATAATTCTATTTCTTTCTGCTGCAGGCTTGAGAGTTCCTCTGGTTTGTTATTCAAATGAAGCATGACTCATTTAGGATTTACCAGGTCCTCTGAATTGTCTATGGCTGTATTAAGTCGTTTGACCTGTTTCCAGTGGAAAATCCATTTTTATTTATATCCCTAGAAGAAAGAGCCAGTGTGGCTGAAAGCATCCTGAGAAGTAAGTCAGCAGATCTGGCTGTATGCTGGAATAACAAATTATCATTCATAAATAAGTTCAAATAAAACAACACATATTTGTTGAATAAATGCTAACTAGTGACACCATCTTGAGCCAGTGCCCTTCCCTCTCTAACTTTGGCTTTTACCACCTCTCAAATCAAGACAACACCTGCCCTGTCTGCCTCAGGCCCTTTTGTGAGGCTCAAATGAGGGAATGCACTGGATAGCTCTTTACAGACTATATGGCCCTCCACATGTGTAATGTACCAGGTGGTGCTGGCTGGGGGGTCAGAGGTCAGGCTTTGAGAGAGCTGTTCTCCTGGGTGACTGCGGAGGGGGTGGTTTGACGATGAGACCTCAGGAAGTGACTGATATTCTCTGTCAAGCATTTCTCAGCTCAGGCATATTAAAAAAAAAAGCAACAAATCAAAAGGAGAAGAACTGCATGTGCTGCCCACTTTAGATGTTCCACCTCGCTCCAGGTCCCAGCTAGCCTTCCAAGCCACCAGAAAACCAAAACTAACACTTGTCCTAAAAGCCAGGGAAGGCCCACTCCAAGGAGCAGAGATTCTTGGGGTGCCTCGGTGGCTCAGTGGGTTAAGCCTCTGCCTTAGGCTCAGATCATGGTCTCAGGGTCCTGGGATCGAGGCCCGCATTGGGCTCTCTGCTCAGTAGGGAACCTGCTTCCCCCTCTCTCTCTGCCTGCCTCTCTGCCTACTTGTGATCTTTGTCAAATAAATAAATAAAATCTTTTTTTAAAAAAAGCAGAGATTCGGGCGCCTGGGTGGCTCAGTGGGTTAAGCCGCTGCCTTTGGCTCAGGTCATGATCTCAGGGTCCTGGGATCGAGGCCCGCATCGGGCTCTCTGCTCAGCAGGGAGCCTGCTTCCCTTCCTCTCTCTCTGCCTGCCTCTCTGCCTACTTGTAATCTCTGTCTGTCAAATAAAATAAATAAAATCTTTAAAAAAAAAAAAAAAAGCAGAGATTCTTGTCTGGCTTCCAAATATACCTGCAAGCTCAAGATGGGGCTTTAAAAATCATTGTTGAGTTCCTAATTAAAGCCACAACATTAGGCCAGTGAATGACTGGGTCCAATTTCTCCTGCAGCTTAATGAAGCATGGATTCTTCCATTGAACTTATTTGCTGACAATTCATCTATTTATCAACATTTAACCAATGACATCTGTCCTTCTGGAGCCCAAGCCACCATCCCCACAATCTCTTTGACCCTGCATTGTTGGAGCTCTTTCTCAGATATTTCTCAAATATGCTGGATTGAGACACCAAGAGATCACTGAAATGCCAAAAAGGAGGCCTTTGCCCAAACACATTGTATGGCTCCCTCTCTCATGGAACCCACATGCCTTAGCCTGAAGGTCTCTCCAGTCTGGCCCTATCCTGGAGGACATCAGTTCTCCCCCACAGAAGCCCTCAGCTGAGGAGAGAAGACAGACCTCAGTTCTTATATGTCTCTGCTTGTGAGAGCAAGTGAGCATGTCCCCTTTGCTCTCTACGCCTCGGGTTCCCTGCTGGTCTGCTAAGGAGGTTGAACTGGTCCAGCCATATAGCTCCATTCATTTTCTGGGGACTAACCCTGGGGTAAGAGGAACTGAGCACTTCTGCTTTGAGTAGCTTGATACATCCTGAGTAATGTTTTTCTGGGGTGAAGAATTCTACTGCTAAAAAAAAAAAAAAAGTTTTAAAAACACCAGCCTTCACCCAATTCCAAAGCTGCCTGGACACCCTTCCTGCCCCCTGGGCCTGCGAGGAGCTTTTCTGTAGTCTTGCTACAATGACTTTACTCAAGAACCTCATCCCAACGTGCAGTGTTTGGGCTCATCTGCAGAAGATGACACCCCTAATGGGGTCCTGAGGTTGAGGGCTGCCTAGAAGAGGGTCACTCCCAACTCTGGGCCTCCCCACCCCAAAATGGGGGCAGTGGAAGGGACATAGAGGAGAGGTAGCTTCCCAGGGCTGGCAGAAAGTGGGGCAAGTCTGAGACAACACAGAGGATCCAGACTGGCTCAGCTCCCTCTTCTAATGTCTTCCCACTCCTCACTGCCCATTCCCTCTCCCCTTACCCAGCCTGGGATGACGCTGTTGCTGCTCTGTTAACAGGATCTTCCTCTCTCCTCTGTTTCCTCAGGGACTTGCTCATTGCTCCGGCTGCCTCTCTTCCTCTCTGTTCTGAGCCTACCTCTTCATCCCCTGAAGAGACCAACCCTGCCTCGCATCTCTGCCTCTGACTGTGGATGATCTTGAGCAGGTGGCTTCTGCTCTCTGGACCTCTGTTTCTGATGTCCTGCCTCATTGGATTTTCCAGAATTCTGGAATTCCAGAATTCCGTCCCTTTGCATAAATGCCTTGCAAATCTCCATCCTGCCTGAGTCCTGGAGGTACTCTGGGGCCCTCACTCTTGGTCCTCAGGCTCCAGCCCTGGGTCCTGCATTGTCACAGACACCATCCTAATTAGATGTCCCAGGGCCTGTCCTAGCAAGAGAGTTGGTAGAAAGCAGGCTTGTTCACATCCTAGATCGGGTGCCCCAACCCAAGCCCTGCTGTGGAACAGCAGATGCCTTGTGGTCTGGTATCAGTGACTCTTTTGTGAGTGATAGAGGCCCAGGTACCGGCGTGACCTTGGGCAAGTCCTCTTTCCCTCCACCCATCTTCCCTCACTTTCTCTTTGTCATAAACATTTACTGAGCATTTTCTAATGACCAAACCCTAGCTAGACTTTGAGGCTTCAAAAACATAGTCCTGACCCTAGAGAACTGGGTCTCATTGTCGAAGTCTCATAATCTAATCTAATTGTGGAATCTAATAATAATCGTGAAATCAGAATGTGAACCAATAACTGGGTCATTTTCCACCCTGGGACTCAGTTTCCTCATCTGCAAATGAGGGAGTTCTGGCCCTGATACTCTATGATCCTCTCAATTTAAACATTACTCTGTGGGGGCACCTGGGTGGCTCAGTCGGCTGGGCATTCGACTCTTGGTCCTAGGATCTTGGGATTGAGCCCAGCATTGGGCTCTGTGCTGGGCATGGAGTCTACTTAAGATTCTCTCTCTCTGCCGCTCTCCCGCCGTGCTCATATACATGCACTCTATCTCTCTCTAAAAAATAAAATAAATAATAATAAAAGAAACCACTATTATGTGATGCTTTTTATCACATTAGACCGCATATTCTCACTGGGTTGGAGAAGCAGTAGGCCACTGTCAGCAGGTAATCCACAGGGTAGAGTGAGTGATAAACAATGACTTGAATTGCATTGAGGTCTGGTTCTTACTCTCCAAATTTCCATTTTCCCAGCTATGTCCACCAGCAAACCATGTTAAAACTGTCAGAGATTATTTCCAGCATGTCGAGGGGATCCAAGATGGATTCGAATAAAGACATATTAGACTGTTGGAGTCTCAGCCAGCACCAGACTCAAGCCCTTTCTGACATCAGCAGACCCACCAGGTCCATCCACCTCCTTCTCTTCCTTGTCTCAGACTTGAGGAATATGAAATACATCTCCAGGGTAAGAAGCTGTCAGATGGAAACTGTTCCATAGATGTATAGAACCCCACATCTCGTGGCCTAGGATCATTCTTCGCTAATGTTTTTCTGGCAGGTGGCCCATCTCAGATGTTAGTTGGAGACTTCCCTTCCTTCTCGTCCACATCTTTCTCTCCCCAACACTTGCCCTACGCACCAGCCATCTTCCCTCTTCTCTGTTCCTCCAGCTGAAATCCAGCAAAGAGCCAAGAAGACACCCAGGTTATTGGACCTGCCCGTGATGTCTTCCCAACCCAGCAGAAGGCCTTCAGCTTGGGGTGAGAACCCGTGGAATACCACCTCCTCCAGGAAACCAGTGTCTTCTCACCAGTCTAGATGTATGCATCAGTCTCAGTCACTCGCCTTTTCTTTGCTTCCTACACTTGTGTCTTCTTGCTATCTTCTAGAATTTTCCAGGTCTTGGCCTTACATTTGCATCATCTGCAGAGGAAGGGCTAGATACTGCACTAACCAGTCCCAGCTCCTCTAAGGCAATTCCCTGGCCGAGGAGGGCAGCCTTTTCAGGTATCCAGAAACACAGGGGCTCACGGAACACTTTGCACAGCATTGTTCTCCTGGAGCATCAGGCCAGAGACGGCGACGTGACCAGGCAAACCTAAGGGGTAGTTGTGGAGTTACTGCAAGGCTTGTGATGAAAAATGGATTTGGAGGTTTCCATCTCTAAATGTGCAGTGTGTCTGCTGGCCATTCAGTCCAAGCGGGAGCCATTCTAGCTGCTTCCCTGGGAACTTTCGGAGATGAGAGGGCATGTGGAAGCTGGCGGGAAAGAGCTTTCTCTCCCACACACCAGCTGAGCATCAGCCTTGGACACAAGGAGTTGAGGAAACCGGCACAAGAAGCTTTCGGGGTGTCGCTGCTGCCTCTGACAGGTTAATATCAAAGCATCCAGCTTGGGCAACAGAATACTTCAGGACTGTATTTGTCTGGCTTTACATTTAACTTTGGAAGTAACGCTCATCTTCAACAGTGCTATTGTTTCTCAGGACAGCTTTGGAGTAGGCCTAGGATGGTATCTTGCAGTTTCTTCCTGAAATTTCTGGATGAACCCCGAGGCGAATGATGAAGGTTGCACGGAGACACTCTGAGCTGCGGCATGGCGACCCATGGGGGCGGGGCGGGGGAAGGCTCGCATTAAGGGACCCAGGGGCCCTGGGCCATGACAGACAGAAGCAGGTGGGGTGAGGACCACAGGGACCGTAAGTCATTTGGGGGTTAGGGGGGACCTGGACAGTGCCGAAGGCACGCAAAACTGCTGGGAGGAGTGCTGTTCTCTCACCTGGCGGACTTGCAAATTCTTTTCCTTCGCGGTTTTCTTAAAAAGAACGCTCTTCTGAATTGTCTGCGGTTTAAGTTCGGCTCTAGCCAAGCTGTCTTTGAAAAATAGGACACATTACATAGTTATTGAATTATCAGGCTTTGTCAACATCAACATCATCATTATCAAAATGTGATCCAGGTGTTCAGCCGAGCAGATCCTGGCGCAAAGTGATTTACATGAATAAACACGCTTTCCTCTCATCTTTGGGAATTTAGCTAAGAAGCAAAAAAAAAAAACACCCCAAATCCTGGTGTGGATGGAAATGTAAAAAAGATAGGCAGACACACACCATGTGCACGAAATCTGAAAATACAACATTGTGAAGGAATAAAAAGGGGAGGGAGCCTAACCCTCAGTCATACCCGCGTCCGGCTGAAGCATGCTGACAGCTGTCCATTTGGGCTAGGAGGGACAGAAGAGTGGATCTGCAGGGTCATTTCAAACGTCTGAGTCAAAATGACCAGACTTAGAGCCCTTGAGGACAGAGATCCCATCTTGTTAATGTCTGAGCCCTCACTATCCATCACTGCGTCCAGCACTTCAGCTGTAGCTTGGTGATAAGCGCTATTATTTTATTGTTGTTATAGTCACTGTTATGAAGGTTTCCATATCACCTACTAACTATCCCAGCAACCGAGGTTGCCATAGTGAGGGTTGAGGCTCACAGATAGCATCAACCTGTTTAATTTTGTAGGAAGTACACCATATCACTCTTCTGGAAGCTTTTTTCTGCAGAATTCTGTAAGTTGGACCCAATTCTGTAAGCTGGACCCATCCCCATTTAGGATGAAGAGATAACAACTACCAATGCAATGGAACAGATGTCATGGAGAAATGAAATTCAGTGTTCTGATCAAATAATTAAATATATGTGTAGGGCAGAATGGGTTTTATATCCTTCTAAGCCTTAGCCCATTCAGGCCGGTCTAACAAAATACCACAGCTGGGTGCCTTATAAACAGCGGAAATTTATTACTCACATTCCGGAGCCTGGACATCTAGTAGCCTGGTGCTACTAGGGCAAGGGAGCTCCGAGGGATCTCTTTTTTAAGAGAGCTAATCCCATTCATGAAGGCTCTACCCTCAGGGATCAAATCACTTGTTGAAGCTCTACCTACTTATATGTACCCTTTGGGGGTTAGGATTTTAACATATGAATCTGGAGGAGGGGCACAAACGTTCAAACAATAACAAACCCTCATCCCATTCTCCTCTCTTTTCCTGGGGCCTGACAAACCCAAGCGAGGCTAACTCAAGGGGGAGAAAGAGCAGAGACCCACAAGCGCATCAGTACAGAGGCGCTCCAAGCAAGAAGGCCAGCGCCGCCAAGAGCAAGCTCAGCTCGCCTTACAGACCCCGCGGCCTCTTTCTCCAGCCCAGGCAGAGCAGAACCCAAGGTGACCAAACGCCGCCTTGTCTTGGAGACTACGGATGCAGGTGGGACCTGGGAGCAGGAGCAGTGGGGTAAGAGAGTCAGAAGGAGCAGGATTTGGGGAAGAGGTGCTGAAGAGAGAGAAGGTCAAGTGGGAGGGACCCCCCAGTCTACCTCGGCCTACCTCCAAGGACCAAGGGCCTAGGGAGGCCGAGGGACTACCCCCTGGAGTAAAAAAGCCACTTCTGATCCCGACCTCCTAGCTTCTGACTGGTTTAGAAGAGACAAGGCACACTTGAAGGGCTATTGTGGACATTCTTTGAACTCCATGGTACATGGACAGGCTAAGAGTTAAACTAAAACCGAAAACTGCTCTTCCCTTCCACTCTTCAGGAAGAAGCTGCAGTTTTTTGGTTTTGTTTTTAAGATTTTATTTATTTATTTGAGAAAGAGAAAGAGAGAGAGTAAGCAGGAGACAGGGGGAGAGAGAATCAAGCAGATACTGCGCTGAGCACAGAGCCCAATGCAGGGCTTGATCCCGCAACCCTGAGATCATAACCTGAGCCGAAATCAAGAGTCAGACTTCGCGGATTGAGCTACCCAGGTGCTCCTCTGGGTTTGTTTTATATGCATTTTCCACCTAGCTCTCATACAATAAAAGGAATCATATTGTCATCAGTTTTCTAAAGGCAGTACCGACTTCCTTTACTTTTCCTGTGTCTCACAGAGGCCAGCCAGTCTCAGGGACCTCACCACACAATCAGGGTAGAACTTCCAAATGGACAGCCCTGGGTGCTGGCTAGGTAGGACAGCTCAGAGAAATGCAAAGTATCCCAAGCGTCAGCCAGGAATTTACTCCCACCCTCTCCTCTGCCCACAGAACAGCACCACCAGGCCTCAGCTTTCTCCACTTAGAGCTGAGGGCACCCTGAGGCCTCTCCTGGAGATTCACCCTCTTGGCCCAAGTGGAAAGAGGGGAAGAGCCCCAGGTCAGAGGGAATGCCTACTGGGTCATTACGCAGAAGGAAAGAGCAGAATTTGAACAGATATCTCTGCTGGAAAGGTCCAGACAAAAGGCATTTCCAGGCCCATGAGTTAGGTGGACAAGGAAGTAAGAGGAGGGCCCATGCCAGTGGAGATAAAACTCCTGGAAAGTCTGCTTTCTGAACCCTGGGTCAGACTCCAGGGCTGGCTGGAGGGGCCGGGCTGGAGGTGCTGTCCCTTTCGCTTAGCCTGACACCTTCAGCGGAGGCAGGATAAGAAGGAGGGATGAGAACAGAGATGGAGGATTAAAATAGGTTTAGGGGGCTGTGCTAGCCTGAGGAGAGGAAACACACGAGAAAAAGCATATGTACCCCGAGGGACAACCCAACATATTCCAAGAAGAGGAGGCTTGGGGACAAGGAAGCTTAGGACAAGCAGCTCTTTTGCAAACCTGGACTAGACCAGGGATAGGGGCACCTACAGGGTGTCAGCGTGGCTAGTGAATGGCACCCCACCAACCATGGTCACAGCTGACATGCCCCTAGAATAGAGACAGCAGGCTGGGCAGCAGTATCATCATCATGTCCCACCCATTTTACAGATGAGAGAACTGAGATGAGTGCCAACTCTCTCACCTGCGGGGTGCTCCTCAGAGAAAGGGCACAAGGCCACAGGGGGCTCTGGGGTGAGCAGTACCACCCGTTTGTTGTAATACGCCTCTAAAAATACAACTAAAACCCCCAAACCTGTGGTTTCAGGGACACTGTTGCTTGGGAGGATGCGATGTTTGAAAGTGAGTTTATTTCAAGTTCATTTAAACGAAGGATCAAATAAGTAATATTACATATGGCACTCGGTTTAACTTAAAAAAAAAAAAAGAAAAAGAAAAAGAAACGAAGGTGGGAAACCAAGTACTGATGATGGTGAGACTGACCAGGACAGCCCTCCATTTCATTACACTCACTATGTACATTTATAAAGTCATTATCCTCACAATAGCTCCCTGGGGCTGGCACAATTGTCCTGGTTTTCTACACAGGCCCTGGAGAGACCCCAAAAGTTTCCCCCCAGGATCCAGTTCCAACTGCCTCCAGGTGCCCAGACTGCAGAGCGAGGCTCAGCACAGAGCACCTGGCTGGGGTCCTGGGGTGGGAGTGGGGGAGACTGCCTGTGGAGAGGGGGTTTCACATGCCCTCCGTGCTTCTGATGCAGAACTTTAAGAGACTGAATTTCATGGCAGCCTTCCCTCCTGATGCAAATGAGGACAAGCCAGTGACAACACACAGTGAGCCGATTTCATGACCAGCTCCGTCCGGAACCACCTGTTTTTTGCATCGGGTGGTGATTATGTTGCCCAGTTGACACAAGGGCCCCGGGCAAAATCCCTGCTAACTCAATTTCAGGTTGGCCTTCCTGCCTGCCTGCCTGCTAAACTCTTCCAGATGATTCTGGCTGGATTTGCGAGGCTTTAGCAGACAGGTTGTCTCTGCATTAGAGGAGGGGAGGGACATCTGGAAAACGTCTGGAGAGAGGAAAGGAGAGCTTGAGTTCAAAGGCTCGTGTCGTGGGATTGACCGGAAGCAGTGGTGGGGACAGGGAGAGAAAAGCGGAGGTTAACAGGTCCTAGGATTCCTCGGCCGAGAGCATCAAAGACAGTTGTGCTTCTTACTTTGAACACGGTTCGCTAAAAATCTTTCCGAACATCCTCCAGGTTAGTAGTGTTTAAGAGCAAGAGCTTTGGAATCTCAGATTCGGCTCCCATTCGCCAGATGGCCTTGCCTCTGGCCATTTAACCTCTCTGGGCCTTAGTTTCTCCATCTGCGGGGTGGGCATTAAAAAAGTGGTGAAGATGAAATGAGAGCCTGTTAGAAGTGTAGTAGAGTAGGAGGGGTGTCAAGTGCCCAGTCCAGGTGCTCGTCACTGTTATAATCCTCCAGAATGGGGTGAAAGTTTACACTTCTCTGAGGACACTTAGCTCACATTTTAAGTTCGGGCTGAGCTACAACAGCACAGGAAAATTTTAGAAATCCTCGTTTTGACGTAGTTCATGTCCCAAGATAATAATAATTTAAAAAGAGGCACGTGGGCAAGTGTACAGATTTAGTAGAACATTCTAGCCAACGTGAAGAAATCAAAGTGGCTGGGAAAGGGGTCCAAAGTTGGATTCATGATGTCTCACTCAAAACCTACTCTTCCTTCAGTGTTCCCTACCTCAGGAAATACGCCTCTCACTGTTGGGCTTTGGTGTGGAACAGCTCCATTTCCAGGGCAGAGCCATGGGTTGAGGCTGGCTGAACTGGTTATGTCAGCCTGAATGGAACACGCCTCCCAGACTTTAGGGTTCCACCGCGGAAGAACACTCTGGATCACACCTGTCTGTGGCAGGCAGAACGGACAAAAAAACCCAGAAGCCTCTGAGTCACTCTAGCCCAGTCCCTCCTCCCTAACGCTCCGATCATATAAGGAGGAGCCACCCAGACCTAGCCCAGGAGTGTTACTCTAATAGAAGTCCCTCCACTTGGAAACATGAGGAGTGGGGAACAAGTGTTCCCCTAACACCGTCCACCTGCTTGCGTCTGTCCCAAGTCTTGCAGTCATCTTAGACACATGATTTCCCTCACTCCCCCGCCCCTAACCCATATCCTGTTCATCACAAAGTCCTATCAATTTCACTTCCTAAATATGTCTTGAATCTGTTTGCCTTGTTCCATTCCACAGCCACCATTCAGTAGGCCAAGACAGGATTACTTTTTACCTGGACTCTGACAAGCCCCCTTGTCCACCTTTGCCGTCTCCAATCTGTTCTCCACTCTGCCAGCCAACTCTCCTCCTTACTTTTTTTTTTTTTTTTAAACCTTGTTTTAAAAAATTCCTTGTTGCTCTTTGGTAAAAGCTAAAATCCGTGATGAATCCAATGTCCTGCTGGTCCAGCCCATGCCTACCTCTCCAGTCTCGGGAGGCATGACTTACCCCTTTATGGTAGGAGCTCCAACCACCGTGCTTCCTCTGATTTCTGGAAGGGGATAAGCTTCGTTCTTCCTCAGAATCCTTGTCCATGCTATTTCCTATATGTAGAATGCCCTTCCTTTCCCCTCCTCTGGCTAGCTCTTGCTTATCCTTTACATCCTAATTCAAATGCCCCCTCTCCATGGAAGCATCCCAGACCAGATCAGGTCCCCCTGCTAACACATTCAAGGTTTTGGTGAGCTTTCCCTTCCTAGTATTTATCCCAGTCGGTAATAAGAAAACATATGATTCTTTGATTAATGCCTGTATCCTGCACTATAAGCTCCATGCAGACAGGGTTGTCCTAGCCCTCAGCACCCAGCATGGTCACTGGCACATAGTAGTTACCTGGTAAACATCACTGAGAGGCTGGATGAAGGAGAGAAGGGATTGGAGAAAAAGGTACGAGCCTGGTAATGGTTTTGGAGATCAGAGGCCCTTCTTCTGGGATAGTGGGGCAGATCAAGGAGACATGGGATAGGGTGTTTGTGCATGAGTGTTTGGGCAGGCAGGCAAGGGTTGACCTGGAATTGGGGGCCAAAAGCTAGCAGCTCCGCTAGCTGAGTGTGGAAAACATGACTATAGCATCATAAAGAATAAATAGGGTAGAGCAAAGGAGATGATTCCTGGTAGGACCCTTCTCAGATGAGATGCACATGGGATTCCGAAATTTCACTAGAAGAATAAGAAATGCAGTTATTGGCACCAGTCATGGCAACAATTACCAGTGTTTCTCTCGGTGAAGTCTATCAGGCTGCTCCCGCTACAGGTGAGTAGAGAATCTGTCATTTTGTGGGGTGCACAGCATCTAAATCCCCTCTTTAGTTTTGGGGAACCCCTTACAGGATAAATCTTCACGGGAGGCAGTCAGCTCGGTTTCTACCTGTTTTCCAAGTCTGGCTCTCTAGCCTTGCTGGTGAGTCTCAGTGCTTCCCGCTATCCTTGAATAAATTCTCTCTCATCTTAAGTCAGGCGGAATTAGTTTCTGTTGTTTTCAGCCAAGAACCATGATGGTATTACCTGGGACCAGCAGGGCAATGACATCTAGCCTCTCCATGAAACTATGCATGAGACTGCCAAGCATGCAGACACTTATGCAGTGGGCAGGACTGTTTGGGCAGGCTGCAAGTGAGGGGCTCCTTGGGAACAGGGATGGAAGGTGGCCATTTTGGGCCAGACAGAGCCTTTGGATGGAATCAGGATTCCCATAAATCTGTGGGTGAAGGCCACATCACAGAACTCATCCTGTTGTTGGGATATCCCTATGGGGTAGGTCATCTAATACACCCCAAACTGGTGGCCTGGGAAACACCTGATAGGTGGAGGCCCAGAGAACCCACAGTTGGCTCATGGCCTCACGGGAATGCAAAGTCCTGCCCCTCCTGGGCCTTCTCGTATTTGTTGTACTTTTCCTGAAGAGGCTGTACTTTGGTAATCTGTTCAAGATATTTTCCACTTCTAGGACCCTGAGTCCACTATAAAGAATAAAATATGGAAGGAAATAAGCAAAGAGTCATAGTGCACTTACCACACTTCCTGATGCCTCAAATAATAGGATGTCAGAGCAGGAAAGGCCTCTGGGACCATGTAGTCTTGTGGTCTCTGATGTCTGTGGGCCTCACAATCACCCAGGGAACTCGTTAACAGTGTGGATTCCCACAGATTTCTCCATCCCCACAGCTGATACACTACGTCTAGGGTAAAACCCCAAGATATGAGTTTTGGACAAACTTTCCCAGGTGATCCTAATATGAGTTGTTTGAGAAGAGTGATTTTATTCTTTCATCCCATCTTCCAGGGGAAAAACTGAGGCTGAAAGAAAAAAGCCCTCCTGACCAAGGCCCCCAGAGAGTCGGACATTGAGCCAGACGGCATGCCCAAGCCTCCTGACTCCAACTCCCCTAGGTTGGTGGGGAGTAGGACAAGGCTACTGTGGTCTTAGCCAAGTAGGAAGCCTCACAGGCAAAGCCAGGAATTGCCACAGCAAGGCCCTGGGCCTGACACAGTAGCAGCTCAGGGATCTAGTCCTGGGTCTTCCAATGCCACATTAGCTTAGATAAGTCCCTTCTCTCCCTGCATCTCTGTTTTGTCCAGTTCATACCATGGGGATGAATCTGCTCTCTGCTGTCCACCCCGCCTGCCTCCCTGGCCTCTGCTGTGAATGCGCTTTGGAAACTCCCACGTGCTGCCCAAGCAGGAGGGATTACAGACACTGGAGATGTGACTAGAATCCTGATTTCCACTCAGGGTCCCTTGAGGACGTGCTGGGCTCATCTTAGAAACAGCAGAGGAAGCTAAGAAGCTGCCAGCAATGCTCAAGAGGAGATTCTCAGAGCCTTGTGGGCTGGCTGGCAAAGCAGTCCTTCCTGCTCACACAGCACTCCCGTGTCAGGGAACCTGCCATGGACGAGGACCCCCCCTCACCGCTAGGTGCGTGTGTGGGGGTGGGGATCACCAGATCAGGGTCTTCCTATCTCTGGTCTGCCTCTGCTGGAGACCTTTGTCCGTCTCTCAAAGTGTCCTGGCTCAGGCCACCTAGGAAGTGTCCAGAGGACCCCAGGGGACCAAGAAAAGCCACACCCCACCCTTTCATGCCACAGCCTGTTACACCAGTTTCAAGAGGGTGGATTCACTCAGATGGTATCGTTCGTTCCATCTCGCCACAGCCACACTTCTCAGAGCCATCTCCCCCGCTGGCAGGAATCCTGGCTCACCTGAAGTTACCAGGACGCCAGCCTTCTGACACCATTCTGCTCAAAATTTGCTTTGTCACCTTGCTCAATCCCCTCCTCTTTGATCATGTTTTCTCATCTGTAAAATGGGGGAACTAATTCCTGTCCCTCCATTAGAGGCTTGCTGTGTCAAATGAGAGCAGGATGTAGGAAGGCTTCGTTGTCGTTATCTTGTAGGAAAAGACAGAATCCTGGAAAGGGAGGGAGAGGAGGTGGGCGCAGAAATGACCAGCAACTCCAAGAGGCAGGAGAGCTCTGCAGAAGGACTGAATTCCTGTCTCTCCTTGGGGCCACCCTGGGTCAGCAGGTCCTTTGTTGTTCGATGCTCCTCACCCCTTCATTTCTCTCATCTCGATATTTATAGAGCATTGGACCAAATTATCGCAATCATTACCTAATCCTCAAAGTACATCTTCACATTGGTAATATTTAACATCCTAAGAAGCCCCATCTAACAGCCCCAGGTTATGAAAAGTGGCATAGCTGCGTTGGAAGAGCCAGTCCAACTTAATACACAGACATGACCAGCCATGTAGTTCGCTTGGCATTTTTGTGCCTCATTCCCCAACAAGAAACTTCTATCGCACAACTATCAAGCACAAGGCACTCACTACCACATGCCAGACCCTAGGACCTCACAGTGATTAAGCCTAAGAAAAGTCTTCAGTCAGAAACCCAAGGAGACATTTCCTTGATGCAGGTATGAGGTCATCTAGGTCAGTGGTTTTCAAGCTTTTTTTTTTTAAAGCAGAATACTTGCTTCACAAGATCTTAAAGCAAATCCCTTATCAGCTACTTCTGAAGAATTGCTGAGATTCGAGGAAGCGCCACTGATTTATGGCGTCGATGTGCAAAATGAAGCTTTCAGCACAAAACAAAAACACGGTAACAGCCAACAGAATGTGCGCTAGGTGCCCAACATTTTTTATTTGGGGCTTGATCCCATGGTCCCTAACTGTCTTAAAACTACCTTCAACACAGGTCTCTAACCCACAGCACAGGTGTTTCCAGCTCAGAGTGGCATCAAAGAAAAGGTTTCCTTCATCCCCAGGCCATTTACACAGCCTGAGGAAAGAGGCTTATAAAGGCGGTATGGCTTGCGAATGGAGGAGGGGGATGTACTGACAGAGTTATAATAAACAAATCCAGCTAGGAAGCAAGGGACTCACTATCTCCTTTGAAAATAAGAATGTTTGGCAGGACGTTTCTGATGCACTGAGCCCCTTGCTGACATAAAGCAGAAGCAGGCCTGGCAAGAATGGACAAATGGAAATTCCTTCCAGCTGCCTTGGCTCTGCCTTCTCCACGGTTCCCTGGAGCCCTGGCAGCCAGGTGTTGCCAGTGGCCTGCATGAGACTGATCCACCTGCACAAGTGCCCCTGGTGTCTCCCACCGATAGTCCACAGGGCATTTGCTTGAGCCATGAGCCGAAGAGTGACTTTTTTGTGGGCCTTTGGGGTTGACTTCCTGCCAAGGGGAGTTGACAGCTTGGAGAGATGGGGAGTGGACAGAGTCAGACACGCAAACCACCCCACCATGTTAATACGGCAAAGGGGCTGGAAGGGAGGTGCCCTCCACCCAGGGGAGGTAAGGCACGACAAGGACAGAAAGCCACGCTCAGGGCTCCGTTGCTACGTGGCTGGTGAGACTTGACTCAGGTCCCACCGTCCAACTGGGGCAGGGCGCTGCCTCCGATTTGTCGGACTCCCAGAGGCCCAGCTGCTCAGCCCGGAGGCGGGGAGGATCGCGACTGGGAAGCTTCAGGAGAGGTCGCGTGGAGCCCGGCTCCGGCGGCGGCGGGCCCGCGGGCTGCACCGCCTCCAGCGCCCGGCGTGTCCGAGTGCCAACAGTGGAGCTGAGGACGCGGCGGGGGAGTGGCGCCCCGGGTGGCAGGAATGCGCCCCGAGGCCGGCGCGACGCCGGGGAGGTGGCAGGGACAGCGGCGCCTGCCCGGGATGGGATGAGCGGCTGCCTCGGGTCAGTTCCAAGGACATCGCCGCCTGCGTTGCGCCGCTCCGGAGAGGGGTTTCGGCCAGTAGTTTGAAGCAAAGTGACTTTTTGCAAGGAGCTGAGGTCAAGCAAGAAGACCAGGTCCCCCAGTTCTCCTATGTGTAGAGTTTCTCACCTAGAAAATAGGCTATTTGGGGGGTTCATCATCGTGCAGGCGGACTCCCAGGCACCTTCTGATCAAGCCCTTAATCCCAGGCAGAGCAAGGAGGGCAGGGCACCCCAGGCTCTGTTCAGCGCCCCCTGCCCCCAGACTCTCAGGATGTTCCAACTGGAGGGCGTTTAGAGAGTTTTGTAGCCTTCACACTGTTCTACAGCCCCCAGGAGGCCAAGGGGTGAGAGTTTAGATCTCAACCCCATTCTACCCAAGACCCCCCCCCTTTCTTCTTCACCGCATGAGATGTCATTTAAACAAGAGACTGTTACCAAATACAAGCCTGAGTTCCTCTTTCAAGTCAATTGTTCACATTTTGACTTTGTTGTGCATGACCTTGGACACCTAGACACACTCTGTGTCCCGGGTTCTTCTTCTGTAAAATGAGAATAGTAATAGTGCCTCCTTTGTGCGGTTGCTACAGGGATTAAGCGAATTAATGCACATAAATGCACTTAGAACATGTTGTGCCCGTGTCACAGAAAAAAAAAAAAAATGGGAAGATTGTTGTTTTTGTTGTTGTTACTCTTAAGATGAGAAGAATGAGGCCCAGACAGAAAAGGGACCTGCCCAGGTGACATGGGAACTTGGTAACAGAGTGGGGAGTAGACTCAAGGTTTCCTGACTGACCAGATGAGTCCTTTATATCTTGGGTATTTTGTGGTTGATGCTCCCTGGAAACCTTAGCAATTAAACGAAAGCCCATCTGGAAGAAACCATGCTGGATAAGGAGCCTCTGGTATAACCTCCATGAACCTTAGGACATGGAGGAAGAGGGGGAAGTTTGGAGAGAAAGAGAGAGAAGAGAGGAGGAAGGAGAGGGAAAGGAAGGCAGGGAGAAGACGAAGAGTTGGGGGAAGAAAGGTCTTGAACCCTCTTAGCTCAGCCGTTCAACAGAAGATGGTGTCTTCATCAGCTTAGGCTGTTATAACAAGGTACCACAGACTGGGTGGCTGGTTAAGAACAGAATTGTATTTCTCATAGTTCTGGAGGCTGGAAGTCCAAGATCAAAGCACCAGCATAGGCCAAGCGGAGCCCTCTTCCTGGTTTATAATTGGCACCTCTCACTACTGTGTCCTCCCATGCTAGAAGGGGGTTAGGAATCTTTCCGGAACTGCTTCCATAAGGCATGAATCCCATTCCTGAGGCCTCCACCCTCATGACTTAAGCACCAAAGGTGGGCTGCTTGGGGTCTCAGCCTGGTTTGTGGTCAAGTTCAATGTAGTCACAACTTCATGAATCTGTCTTCTCAATCTAAGTTGAGCCACAGGCCCCAGCGGCCCAGACGAGGTCAGGGAGGCCTCAGCCAGCTGGCAGGGACCCTCATCATTGCCTGAGGAATAGTCAGTGCTGGCACCCAGCAGTTAAAGAGAGTCTGTTTCTGAATCCTGTCACTTTCTGACTGACTGGGCAAGGTATTTAAACCTAAGCTTCAGTTTAATCGTCTATAAAATTGGGATTATAAATCTTGCCTCATATATCACTGGGAGGATCAAATGGAACACTGCATATAAAGTGCTTATCCCAGGGCCTGGCAACTAGGAAGTGTTCAATAAATGCTCATCACTATTATTATCAAGTGTGGCTTCCTGCCCACATGTGTGTGCAATGGCTTCCCTATCTTCTGTCCATCAAGGACCTACAGTAGTTAAGATCTGGTTTGCTTGCAAAGAAATAATCTCAAAACAGGGTAATGAAGAAAAAATAGAAGTTTATTTCTTCTCACATAAAATCTAAATGGGTGGTCAAGGGAGGAAAGTAGTTCACCAGTGTCTGGAATTGAGATGCTATCTTGTAATATCACACATGGCCTTGACCTCATGATTCAAGATGGCAGCATCCAGGTTCCAACCAGTCAGTCAAGTGAAGAGATAAAGGAGCCAAAGCATGCCTACTGGTGGATCACTTAAGAAAGGTTCCTGAAAGCTGTTGCACTACCGTTGGCCAGAACATGGTCACATGACCACTTCTAACTGCAAAGGAAGCTGGGAAATGAAGTCTTTAATATGGGTAAACCATATGCCCAGCTAAACATTTGTGGCTATGTTCCTATAGAAGGGGAGAATGGATAGCAGAGACTCTTAACTCTCTCTGCTCCAAGTCTCTTGGTTTGTCCAGGCCAGCCAGGCAGCCGGAAGCCAGGTTCCAAAGCACTAAAACACAGGGATGGGAGCCTGCTGCTTTTCCTCGGCCACTCCTAGTGGCTCCTTCTGCCCCTTGAGTACCGGGAACTGGAACTTAGCCCTCCTGCCACTGTTTAATGACCTCCCACACCCTTCTTGGCCTCCACTCCAAAGGCAGGAAGGCTCCAGGAGAGGCAGCTGACTGCCCCCTCCTGGTTAAGGAGAGGACCCTGGGCAAAGCACGGGTTCTGAGGGGCAGAGCAGGGCAGCAAGCCCCAGGGCCTGAACTGTGCTGCTTTCTCCGGTGTGAGTGCCCAGCCAAGTGCCCTGCCTCCTAATCCTGCCAAAATCCTCTTCACGTGACCTCTTCCAGGCAGCGTGTATAACAGGCCCCGTCAGAAGTCCCCTGTCCCTATTCTGGGCTCCCGCACATGGCTGTACATCTAGGGCAGCACGGGCTGTCCTGAGTGATGGTCAGCTCCCGTAGACTGGTGCACAACCCACCTGCCCCCCACAGCTGGGAGCGCCTCCAGGATAGGAATGAGATCTTACCACAGATCCCCTGCAGCAGGATTCTAGATAGGGCTTAACCCTCAGAACTTGGATGCTGAGAAAGAAAAGATAGAAAGGAAGCTGGGCCTGGCTAAGGCACATCGGGGAGGCAACAGGAAGATCCCAAACCCAGACAACTGGGGGCAGAGGGAACTGGACTGTCCTCCTCTCCTAAGAAGAACAATTGGGGTGATCCTCTGCACAGTTGCTAAAGTGGGTGCTCTGGAAAACACCCCCTTCTCTACCTGGGATCCACACCTAGCCTCCCCTTCAGGGATTTCTGGCAAGGTGATATAGGGCTGTCCAGGTTGCTCTATGTTTAGCAATCGGAAAGGGGTACTGGGAGGAGGAAGTTGCCTCGTCTCCCCCGGGGCCCCCAGAAGGAGCAGGGTGAGCAGGAAGGTGGGCTCTGGCCGCCGTGGCTCAGCCTTGAGTGTGTTCCAATTTCTGTCTCTGGCCCTGAACCACCCATGGACAAAGGCCTATGCATTTCTCAGAAAGGCCAAGGTCAGGTGGGTGAGGATGGGAGAGGGTTATTTGGGCACCAGCTATTCTGACTGGTGACTCTCCTTAGTCTCTCCCTGTGTGCCAGGCACTGGGTTTGGAAGTCTCCACACTTACCCAATCTATGTAACAGTCCTGCAGGAGACCCACTATGATCCCCACCATAGACAGAAAGAGCCCAAAGCTGGGAGAGGCTGGATTACTTGACAACACTGTACAATTGGACAGTTGCTGAATAGGATTCAAAATCAGGTCTGTCCGGCTCTAAGACTTGACTTCTTTCTACCCAAACTCACCCAGAATGAAATTTCCAACGAAGCCTTTTCCTTCCCACCCTCTGACTGCAGGATCTCCGAGGTCCTTCCATCTCCAATAGGACACCACCAGCAGGCTCCCTTCCCGAGGGGTTGCCAGCTCCGGGACCCCCAGATTTGCTCCTCCTCTCTCGGCTTTCCCAAGAGCATCTCTTTAGTGCCCTACTGTATTTTGTTGTACACTTAGCTTCACAGAAGATAAACACCCAAAGCTAAAAACTCCAATTTGTCACGTTCCTCCAGGTGGTGTCCCCTCTTCCATATCTTTGCTCAGCCTGAGCATCTGGTCTGGTTCTGCCTTCAGCCTTCAGCCTCCAGATCACGTGCCCAGCCCCGTGTGTCTGAGCCCCCCGCCTTGCCATTCTTCAAGTGGTTCCAGCGCTGTTGGCTTGGCTACCTTACATTTTTGGCATTTGGACAAGGCCCAGCCGTGCTTTTCCAGGGACATTCACTTTTATGTTTCCTTTGGGAAAGTTGGGGTCTCCCCAAGTAGGGAAGGGCCCCTGTCCTTTCATCCCCATCCCCCAACCTATTGTTGCCCGGGGCTCCAAAGTTATGCAAGGAAGAAACCAAATTAGGTTGTATGTGGGTTAAAAATGGCTATACTTTTATTCATTTCTGGTAAAATAAAGTATTACACTGCCTCCTCCAAATCATGACACCTGTCACCCTGGGTTAAAGTTTCTTGCTTTCTGGGCTAGTCCAGGGGTTCTGGGATTGCAGTGGGCTGCCTGCCATTGGACCCACTGTGCCCCGTACAGGGTCTGGCACAAAGAAGAGGTTCAAGTATTTGGGGGGGGGGCAGGCAGCAGGAGAGGGAGAAGATGCTACTGACCATGGGTCTCATCCTCTGAATATGGGAACACAAGGGCCATTTGGATGATGACCAGCAATCGCTCCTCCATTCCCACCAAAGCCCCCTGGAATCACATTGTGCCTTCCACCAGTTCCTTCCATTGGAACCAGTCTGTCGATGCTGCCAGCTGCAGAGACGTTTACAATGTCCTTTGTTACATCACTAGTGCCTCGTGACCTGCTGCTCTTCACCCCGTTTCCTTGAAGGTGCCCTCAGAGCCTCACAGAGCGCATGCGCTCTCATCCATCCAGCCCCATGCTGTTTCTTTGTTTGTCATGGCAGGCCCCACGCTACTTTGTAGACCTTCGGTCAGACATGATGAACCAAAGCCTCCAGCCAGAACACAAGGGACGTCGGAGAGAGAGAGGGCCCCGCAGTATAAACAACCCAATAATGGAAGACAAGGCTGGATGGCCCACAGAACGGTCCGCCAAGCCCACTCTTGTTGTGGGAGAGCAGAGTTGAGCCACACCGAGGCCCTGAGAACAATGAGAAGCTCCCCCAGAAGCTGGGGTGGCTGCAGCTGAAGCTGAGGGGAGCGGCCAGGAGCCCGCTGTGGTTACTCAGTGCCCTGTAATTAAGC
The DNA here is from genome assembly GCF_009829155.1 of Mustela erminea. Lineage (NCBI taxonomy): Eukaryota > Metazoa > Chordata > Mammalia > Carnivora > Mustelidae > Mustela > Mustela erminea. The sequence continues at coordinate 103,963,547 of NC_045614.1, forward strand.
TCATCCATAATTTGATAAGTGGGAGCAGCCTAACATTTTATAGAGGAATTAAGTCTGAGAGAGCAGGACAGGGCCTTCCTGGGCCCCCGCATCCCCTGAGGTGGGTCCCCATTTGCACTCTCTCTCCTCTAACACACGTCCATCAGTGGTGAGGCACAACGGTGCTCACCCGGCCCTGGGAACACTCCCTGGCCCTGCTCTCTCCACCCCTCAGTCCCTCCACCAGGACCCAGGCCACCGCCAGGTCCCACAGAAAACCCGCCACAGCTCCAGTGAGACCCAGGGCCCAGGCTCCCTTCCACACTGCTCTCTGCAAAACTGTGGGCTAGGAAAAATTGAGTTCAGTACTCCCCCCATCCCTCCTTCACGGCTACCTGGCCAGCCTCTGAATGAGTGGGGTCAAGGGCCCTGATGGGGAGACTAAGGCAGCCCAGGAGTAAAGGAAGGGGCCCCAAGGATGGAAGCCAGGCTCTCCTACTTCCTGGCCCTGTGATCTCAGGTGAATCACTTTCCCTCCCCAAGACTCGGTTTCTTTGTAAAATGGCAGTGGTGGTCCAACCTAACTCATAAGCTGTTTCTGAGAAACAGATGTAAGAGGAGTCATGAGTGTACTTAGTAGCCCGGAGGCCACGTGTGAGACGTTGTCAGCATCTCTCACCAAAGGTATTAAAACCTGTGTCCAAGTCCTTGCCACTGGAAGGGACGCAGGTGGTCGTTCAGCCTGGTGTGTGTCCTCAAGAACAAGAGATGGGATAACCACAACCGAGACCTCCTGCTCAGATAGCGAGGAGTATGGAAACCTTGTCAAGTGAGGGACCTGGGCTCTTGCACCTGACCTGGCCGTTTCCAAACACCTGATGTTCTGTGCAGTTCTGGGTCACAGCCAAGTGCCAGAGGACTTATGTTCGAGGTGGTAGATTTCAGCTCAGTCTTTGGATCTGTTCTCCTCCACCTCCCCCCAAGGACATGCTGTCTCGGGAGGTAATGAGCTCCTTGCTCCTTGCCAGAGGACTTATGTTTGAGGTGGTAGATTTCAGGCCAGTCTTTGGATCAGTTCTCCTCAGCCTCTCCCCAAGGACATGCTGTCTCAGGAAGTAATGAGCTCCTTGCCCCAGGAGTGCTTCAAGGCTTGGCCAGCTCCCTGGAGGCTGAGAGTCAGGCTTGGTGATGGTTGAATCCCCTTTCCCTCTCTGAGGTTCTGGGGATCCTAGCAGGTGCTCCCAGCCCTAGTCCAAGCCCTGGTCCCTGGTCCATAGCCCAGCAAGGGCTCACCCAGTCCGTCAGAAGCTGCCACTCACAGACCATCTTCCTTAGGGTGCACACACACCAGGAGGGCCTTGGGATGCTCTGGGCTTGCCTGTGTGGTCTCCAGCAGAGCACCAGGCCCCATGGCTCTCCTTGTTCCACAGCTTCATCTGAGGACCCTCCAGCCCCAGGCTCCTAGAGCCCTCGAGCACTCTGCGAGCACCTGCAGACTCTGTCTCTGCCCAAGGTTGGGTCTCAGTGTTCCTAGAGTATGCCCTCAGAAAGGTCCCTTACAGGAGGGCAGCATTGGCCCCATCCAGGCACATTTCCTCCTGGAGGGATGCAGACGGGCTCCCCCAGCACCGGCTCTCCCACAGGGGGCCGGGAGGGAGGTGCTGGCTCATGTGGCAGGACTCTGTGCTTGTTACTGTGTATATGCTTACAGACTTTTCTCACTGTTACATAATTGAGGTATTTTTTCCCCTCCTTATTTTAGATCCTGGTGCCATCTGCCCTGCTTTTCATGCATCGCTAGCTCCGGGCTGGAGGTTAGATCTGGCTCGGCCACCCAGTTCTAGTTCTCCCTTGGCAAGAGACTCTGGGTCATCGGTTTCCTTCTGTGTACCCTGAGATAGTAACCCCACGCTGCCTCCCTCACAGGGCTGCTGCGGGACGCAGGGGAGAGGCCGCGAACCGGCTGGGTAAGGCAGCCAGCCCCGCACAGATGTGCCTGTTGTCATCTGGCAGCCTGAGACTGGTGTCACCCAAGTGAGGGAGCCTCTGCCTGCTCCTGTCTGCACCTGCCCCAGCCGAGCTCCACCAAACTCCACACAGCTCCACAGGGCTCCGCAGAGCCAGGCCCTGTTTGAGATGCGGGAAGTGCATGAGTCACACAAGTGGGGAGTCTGGTGGACCCCCTGGCAGGGGCAGCAGAGACAGGCCCCAGGCCAGCAGGGCCAGGCTGGCCTCAAGCCTGCTCACAAGCCTCTTGGCCCCACATGGCATGGTAAGCACCCCCTGTCAAAAGCAACCTGCAGGGAGCTCTCAGCCAGCCTCCAGCCATCAATGAAGGCACCCTAGAGATCATGCTCCTCCCTGAGGCAGCCCCCATGGACGCCATCTGTACCCCGCAGAATGGGAGCCTCCTCTCTCCCCTCAATGTCCCCCCCACCAATCTCCACCCCAAGAAGGGGCAGCTCTCTGCAGACAGTCAAGCAGGGAGGGTCTGGGTGCCGGGTTAGTTCCCAGGACTGTTGGGGTGAGGTGGTGATGAAGAGCACCAATCGGGAGACTTTTGTCACAGATCCACCGTGACACGGGGTGAGTCACTTTCCCTCTTTGGGTCTGAGTTATGTCATCTGTAAAATGGGAACAGCCACCTCTGTTCTGCCTACCTCTGTGTCTCTTGTAGGGATCAGAACTAGACCTGCTCCCAGGGAGGCTCTAGGCCACCAGAGTGAATTTGGTCACTGTGAGCTTTTAATTAGCAGTGAGGTTATCTGGAAAGAAGGTGCTCCGGGCTTTTCAGTCATTGGGGTAAAAATAAAAATCTCAGGGCAGCCTCCCAGACAGCCTGTCTTGTCCTACTCCCAGAGACCCCCGCAGAGGAAGACATAGCTTGTCCAGTGCTCAGGAGCCTGCTTCCCCTTCCCTCTAATTCCTGGATATCCATGCACATGCATAACTCCAAGCATTGCATCCATCCAGCTCTCATAAAATCGAGCATGATAACAAAATCTCCCGAGCTGCAAAATGCAACTCTGAAAGGTCAGTTCTGGGATTCAAAAGGATGTGGTCGTAATGTGAACAGGATGGCCATAGGATGTCCAACTCCGGACAGAGTCAGCCCTGACCACCCACCCTGTCGTCCCCACCGGCCCTCGTGGCCTCACCTTGCAGACAGGTGGCTGGGCAGGGCATCCCTGATTGAAGACAGAGGGGACCAAAGCCCAAAAGGCAGGCCTAATTTCCTCCTTGTGAGACACCCTGTTCCTTGGCACTGCCTGACCCCGGAGGCCATGCCTGGCTGCCCAGCTGTTCTTCTGCCTTCTGGCACCAGGTTCCACGTTTATTACAAGCAGCTACTTGCAGAGCAGGAACGCTGTTTCTAAAGGGGTCTTGCTCGTTGTGCCCGGACCAGAAGGTGGATCGGGAACACTCTGAGACCTCAGGTTTGGACGTAAGCAACCAAGTCAAGTCGGGAGCAGAGGCGGCTCAGGCAGCAGAAGAGGCAGAGCGCCCTCTAGCGGCAGGCCTGGCCCTTCCTGGGAGAAGGCGGAAGTGCTAGTTTGGTTCACAGGGCTGACTGCCTACAGCCACCTGCAGCCGCCTGGGAGAGAGCGTGGTGCCTGGTTTGGGTCCAAACATCCAGGCTCTGGGCAATTGCAGGGATAGCAGCATTCAAACCCCAGCCCAAGAAGTGATAACACAGACTCTACCTATCAGTAACCTGGCTTAATTAAAAATAAGGCCACAGCAGGAAGGCAAGCATATGGCGAAGGCCCCCTGAGTGTGTGTGTGGTGTGTGTGTGTGTGTGTGTGTGTGTGTATACCACATGACACAGACCGGGAACCTACACCTATCCCAGGAGAGGCCTGTGTACCATGGCTTCTGCCAAGGGTGCCCCATCAACACAGTCCTACCCCAGGCAAAACTACACAGACTCAAACCAGAAACAACCTCTCAGCCAACAAGCCCCTCTACACAAGTCCTGAGAGGCTGCAGAAATCCCAAATGGAGATTTACAGAATGGCCCCACCCCTTGGAATAGCTGGCTCTGGGCCACACACACAGGCACCATGGACATGTACAGGGGTGCACAGTGGACATGCAGGGAGTCTGGCTCAGGCGAGGGTACAGAGCCCATCACAGGATCCTCAGATAACTGGATCCAGAGCAGGCAGGAACACAAAATGTGAAGCGTTTCTACTGCGGTGGCAGAATTACACAGCTTGGACCATGTACAAACCACAGACGGTTACTCACCTATCCTCTCTGGGCCACAGATTCTTCGTATACAAAAAAAAAGAAAGAAAGAAAGAAAAAAAAGAAAAAAATATCTGTCCTTTTTACCTTAAACCATGAGGCTGGTTTCAGGATCAAATGAGAGAAATTCCTGAACTGTCATTTGGCTTTAAAATGTAAAGGATCTGTATTGTATTTTATAATAAATTCGTGTTGAATATAAACGTGTCTTCCCAAAGTCTTTGTATGAAATCAGCTTCAGAAAGATGGACGTACCATGTTTCAAGGTGCAAGGACCCCACCCACCACTCCACACCCCCACGGAGAAGCCCACACCACTCACAGTGCCCCCAGGTAGGGCTGAGCTAGCCCCTGTGGTTAATGCTACAACTGGCAGTAGGTCCTCCAGGGACTGTGGATAGTGCACAAGCAGGCCACCAAGAGGGGCGTCACCAGACCCTCCCTCCGACCCTCCGGCGTTCCTCTCTCCCTCCCACCAGGGCCCCCCAAGCAGAGGCTGGTGGGAAACTCTTCAGTGTATGTAGATCCGGTCGGACACCGCTGCGGGCAAGTGGGTCATGACCTGCATTCGAAGCCACCAGTAGTAGTCCATGGGGTGGTAGCGAGTGTAGGGGCTGGCAGAGGTCAGGGCGTGGGTGACAGCGTTGATAACAGGGGACGTGTCTGTGGAGCCGCTGTTGCAGTAGGTCTCCATCTTGGCGATCTTCTCGTCAAAGTACTTCCTGCCGTAGTCCTGGCGCACTACCTCGGGCAGCTCGTCCCACATCTTATTGGCAATGGCCTGAATGCGCTCGGGGCTGTACAGGCTGGTGGCGGCGATGAAGTTGCCAGGTTCCACCACACTGACCTTCACGCCCAGCGGGTGCATCTCGTAGCGCAGGCAGTCAGAGAAGGCCTCCACCCCGAACTTGGTGATGCAGTAGGGCGAGCGGGCCGGGTTGGCCATGCGGCCCAGCATGCTGCTGATGTTGACGACGCGGCCTGCGAAGGAAGACGGCAGAGCCTTGCTCACAAGGCGCTGACTGGTCGGGCAGAGGGCGGGGCCAGGCAGGCTGCTTTGATGCCTGAACTACCCAGGGTCAGGGGGGCCTCCTAATACACAGTCGAGGTCGGCTCAGGCCACATGTCCAGCTTTTCCCTGATTATGCTAGGCAGGACAGGCCAAGAGAAATGAGCCGGCCTGCACCCAGGAGGGTGTGGGGTAATGCGCAATGGATGCTAGAGCGCTGGCGGCAGGCAGCCCAGGCCAGGGTTCTGAACCTGGTTTTAGTGCTAGGACAGAGGGACAGAGTCTTCAGTACTAGAAGACAGTGAGGACCTCAAGAGGCTTTCCCACAGGCCTGGCCTCGGGGACAGAGTCTTCAGTACTAGAAGACAGTGAGGACCTCAAGAGGCTTTCCCACAGGCCTGGCCTCGGGAAGCAGGATGGAGGTGGAGCCCGTCCAAGCAAGCCCAAGCGGACCAGGGACATGCTTGTCCTGGGAATGCCCTCGGGAAGTTAAGACCCAGCCCCAAGCTGGACACCTTGGGGAGCTGCCTTTCAGAAACCTCTAAGTTGGAAGTCTCTGGAGGGTTGGGGTTTTCTTCTACAATCCTACAGAAGCTCTCGGAGTTCATCCTATCATTGCTGAGACTTTGGAAAAGATCCTATGGGATCACCCCCTTTTTGCTATCATTGTTTGCTATATAGAAAGAACATCCAAATCAGTGACTTCTTTGGCTACCTAACATGGTCTGAGTGCTCTGTCTACTTTCCAAATTCCTAATCTCGAAGATTATTATTACTATATTTTACATTCTACCACAATAGTCTTATTTTGTAACTACAGCCTAGTGACCCAAAGAATGGATCTACCAACACTGACTTCCCAGTGCCTCTCTTGGTAGTTGCTGTACATAGACACAGCCCCAAGCACAAGGTGGTTATTTCTCTAGATTAGGTCCCCAGAGTGGGACGGCTGCTGTAATCTTTGAGCCTTTGAGACTGAGACCTCTCAGCCGCCTTCCTTTCTGAAAACCACACATACCTTTCCACCTGCCTGACCAAGACAGCTCGCCTTACCCCCATCCATGAGACCTGCATGGCCCCCGGGAAGTCCTGTGCTCAGCCTCACTGGGGTACGCAGGCTGGATCTGCAGAGACCTCTTTCCAGTCTAGGCAAAGATGAAAAGACAGGATGGGAGGAAAACGCTTTCCAGCTCACCTTTGGCCCTTCGGATGAGGGGGAGAAAGGATTTCGTCATCCGCACAGTGCCCCAGAGGTTCACTTCTGCCACTTCCTTGTAGGTCTCCATGCTGGTGAACTCCACTTCTCCGAAAGTCGAGATGCCCGCATTGTTAACGAGGCCCCACAGGCCTGGACAGGATGGAACAGAACCACTGTCACCATGCAGCCTTGGCCTCGGACACCACCCATCACCCTGAAGCTATGCCTCTCCTCACTTTTGTCCCTTTCCCTCCAAACTTGCCACTTCGAAGGCTCCTGGGACATTTCCTAGAATCACCAAGAGTAACAGGAGACAGAGAGGCCTATGGTACAGGTTGGGACCCTGTCTTAAGTCTAAAACATCCAATTACCATCTCACGTCTCCCTGCATGGTCTCTCTGGGCCCACGATGACCCAGCCCTGCCAGATGTCCGCAGCCTGGGGTCACTCCCACTGGCTCCACACGGTCACCTCCCCGCAGCCTGCACTGAGTCTCCATTCCTGCCCCTGCACCTTCGCTTGTCTTCCACCTCTGGCCAAAAGCCTGGAGAACCCCAGGAGTCTTCCAGGCCAAGCCTTCTCTGGAGGCCTAGGGAGGGGACCCAGTATCCGGGGTCTCATAGCAGTTAGAGGCTCAGCTAAGACTTCACCTCAGGTCCAGCCCCAGTCCTGATCCATCCTGAGCCCCTGACCATGACCTCGGATCTTCCCCTCCCACAATACGCACTGTTTGCTGTTATCCTTGGTGAGCCCCACCACCCGTGTGTATACGCCTGGTCTCTGCAAGTTGAAAACACCCCTCAGCCTTGTGTGGTCCCAGGCAGAGGACAGAGCTAGAGCAAACAGACACTCTCCGAGTAACCTGGGTTGACTGTTTCCTATAAGACCAGAGAGGGGACAGCTGGTTTCCGCAGACCCGGGAACCCTGGTGCTAGAAGGATCCTTGGAGCTCTGACAGCTACTTTTGTCACCAGGGAAGCAGAGGCCCTTCAGCATGCGCAACCGGTCAGAGGCAGAGCAGAATGAGGGAAGGAGGCCCCAAGGAGGCCAACTTGCTTTGCAGGGCCTCTGAGTTCCATCTGTGGGGCGTGAGGACTGCATGGGCCGCAGCCTCCGGACAGAGCTATCCTCCTGCCTGTGGGAGCCCTGGTCCCACTTCGCTTTCCAAGTTAATCATGGAAACGAGTTTGTATGCATGACAGAGTAATTGGTCTCTAGCTGCGTTCCTTCCGTGTTATCCAAATTAAAGCTTCAACTGACCTCTTGTGCCTTCTCCTTCAATTATGGAGAATTAAGAACATTTATCAGGGAAGGAAACTGCTAGTTAACAAAGTGCTCATGAAGCTCTCACTCCCCACAGCGGCTGAGCGGCAGCCACAGGCTCTCAGGTCTCACCAGTGACCTAGCACTGATGCAGCCACCAAAGCCCGTCCTCCCCGGAAGTCTTCACCCCTCTCTTCTTCCCAGGAAGAGCCAGAAGCCTCCCACCACCTGCCAAGACTGACCTGTCACCCTCCACCTTCCAAACCATAAGCTGTCACTCCTTGTTCCCTTTTTATGCAACATTAACCTTCCTCTTGCCCCTGGCTCCCTCCCTCCAATGTTGAATACATTAGATGCTCAGTAAGGGTTTCTCAGATGAATGAAGGTCTACAGATACCATGTCCCGAGATCCCAAAGAACCTCCTCTTTACCATGCTACATCCTCACACCGCCATCTCCACGATTAGGCTTCTGAGAACACAAACCACACCCTCCAGACCCCATTTCCCTGCCATGCTGGGTCCCAGCCCTGCTGCTGACCCACGGTGTTTGGGGTGCAACATGGTAAGGGTGCCCCATCACCCTCACCTCCCATCTTCACTCCCTTCAACCTCTCCCCTGTATGAGCTCTACTCATGGTTCTCTACACTCATTCCTCCCTTGGAGCATCTCTTCTATCCTCCCGGCCGCCCTTCTTCTAGCCGCCCCCTAAATACAGGCATCCTCCAATGTCCTGTCCTAGACCACCTGCTCTCAAATTATGCTCCGTGCCTAGGCAGCCTTGTCTTCTTTATGTTCATGGAAATTTGCAGCTGCTTTGTGTTTGGTTCACATAAAACCACATCCCACCTAAAATGCATATTTTCTCCCTAACAAAAAACTAATTACAGCTGACACTGATATCCAAAAAAGGGTAACTGAACTTGACCTGTGAAAGCACATGGCTCCTGGATTATAGCTCCACTGACTTGATAAGCAGTAACAGTCTGTGGAGCTAGGAGTCCTCAGCCAACACTCCACATAAACTCAAAATGAACACTGCTGCTCATTCCCGGCGACGGCTGTTTCCCTGCAACAGCCCCAGCAGTCACCACATAAAGGAATCCTGTGTACCCCTTGGACTCATTGCTCTCCTCCGACTGCGGTCTCCTCCTCCTGATGGTCACTCTCACCTCAGTGCCCTGCACACAGGTCCCCAGCATGCCCTCCCCACGCACCAGCATGGCAAGCTCCAGCTGCCCCAGCCCGCGCCTTACTTTCCTCTTTGCTAACAGACCCCTGGACCTCTTCTCCCCAATCTGATGAGAACTATTAATATCACTGATCAAGATCAAAAGGACAGAGGTCCGGCCCTGAGCTAAGCACTCTGCGTGCATTTGTTCCAAAGCTAAGCTATCCCAGGTCTGGAGGACACAGTTGGGGCTCCAGGAGGTTAAGCACCTTACTCAGTGTCACTCAGCTAACAGGGGGACAAGATAATTTGGACCCTGGTCTGTGTGAAGACACAGCCCTCATGCTTGACCCTGTGCCACTGTCGGCTTCCTCTGCCATCTCATCGAATCTGTGCCTTTTTTCCTCTCTCCACAGCATTAGTCTGGGGCCTTGTCATCTCCATCCTGTATCACTGGAAAACTTCTCCCAGGTCTCCCTGTCACAGCTTCTGTCCTCCACTTCCATCCTTGGCCAGCCCCTCAGCTAGACCCTCCTCTGTCCTCTCTCGGTCACTTCTTGCTCTGACAATTCCCTCTCGCAGTAGGTTTGGGAGGCCTCCTTTGCTGGGTTTCTTGTTCTGCCCTCTGGAAGCCTGAACAGTCAGCCCCTCCCCTGCCTCATGGCTCCTCCTGCCTCTGCTGCTCCCTGGCTCCACCCAGCCCTCCAACCCTCACCCCATGTTATTCTGCTCATGTGCCTGCAGTGATCAGATCTAGGCATGAGCACTGGCTGTGTAAGCAGAGCATTTCTCCCTCTTCACAGATAGGTAAGCTGAGGCCCACACAGGGGAAGGTGTGAGCCCAAGGTCACACTTCTAGTAAGAGAGTGAAGCCCACCATAACTCCAGACTTCCCACTCTCAGACTGAGGGTGTCCCAGATGTAGGACTGGGTCTTCTCTATCCATGGCACTATGTCCCCAGTGCTGTAATGGTTCCGAAGAGGTCCTGCCATGAAGCCACCAACTTACATCTGGCTGGTGTCCAACCACAATCCTCCTGCCAAGTCACACCCTCATTGGTGCTCAGCACACTACCAAGCATACAGCAGGTACTCAATAAATATCCCCTGACTGTGAGGTTAAGTGATGGTTTCAACATACAGCCTGCCAGTCGGCTCACTCAGCCTTTTGCTGGGATGGGGTGGGCAGTGCTGTCTCCAGGCTCCAGATGTCCATCCGGTCCCTCAGAGCTCTGCTGGCTGTGGCAGATGGCTCACCTGTTCTAATCAGACAAGCCCCTTCATCTCACCCCCCAAGGCTGGCTCCCCTGTTCCACAGAACCAGGATGAAAGGCACTTGTCTCCTGAAAGGATCCTGCCTGGGTAGAATGAGTTGGAAGCCAGCACAGGCTTAGGGAACCCAGGCTGATCTGAAAGCTCTAGAAGGGCGCCACCTGGAGTTCAGAGATAGCATTGCCAGAGAAGGGGAGAAGGACAGAGGCTTTACCGGGAAAGACAGCCCTGGGTAGGGCAGGGGTGGGGGCCACAGGGAAGAGAAAGAGGGGGAGGGAGAAGTGGGGACAGAGAAACCAGGACAACCACATGTCCAACAGATTTCTCATCTTTTTCATACCAAAAAAATCTTCAAATCTTTTGCCAGAAAATGCAGTATTAGGTAACTAAGCTCATGCTGTGGTTTATCAATCCTCACTGGAATGTGTCATTTGGAAAAAGGCGGCAGGGAAAAGTTTATGTATCGGGGTGGGACTAGGGTTTGAACTCCGTCCCAGGGCAGTGGGGGTGAGTGCCTCTCCCTGCGTTCCGGGTCTGTCCTGCCTTGCCGGTCAAGCAAATTGGCCCAGACCAATACAGGGAATGGAGGTGACTCTGTCCTGGCAGCGGGGGACCGGGACCAGGGTCCTGAGCAGGCCCAGCTCGGGTGCAGCCCCACTCTGTTCTCAGGTCTACAGTGAGAAGTTATTTCCATGGGCGCCGTGGATCACCACAAACCCTCAGGCTGCCATGAAGTGGCCTCACAGCACGGACTCCTGCCTCCTGGTTGATGAAAGCAAGCAGGAGGGGTGAGGTGGGCTGTACCTCCAGAGCGGGGAATCACCCCAGGGGGACACATCCTGCCTCTTCTTAATGGGACAGGAGCCCTGGCTCTGCCTGTTAATTATGAAATAGATGTTTAGTGAGTTAGGGAACTCATAGGCCTCTCCTCTGAGAGCAGACCAGCCTGGGAATGGCCCTCTTTGGAGGTGGCGGTGGCCCAGGGCTGCCTAGGGGATGCGTCAGGGACAGGCTGGCAGCCTGAGCAACAGCTTCCCTGACAGCCACATGGCACAGGAGCTCTGAGGCAGCTGCTGGCTGACAGCAGCATCTCTGTTCGGCTCATAAAGGCTCAACAGAGCCCAGCCCCGCCCCTGGTGGTCCCCTGTCCTCCCCTTCTCCCTCCTAAGGCCTGAAGTCACCACTCAGGAGAGATGCCTCCACCCTGTCTGTGGGAAAGAGAGAACCCTCTCTGCCTGGTTGGCCAGGAAGGTAAACACCTTAGAGGAAGCAAGTCGCCCAGAATCATCACGGCTGTGTGCTCCATGAACAGGGTCCCCTCCCTTCTGTTGGACAGAGCCCCTCCCACCAAGATCCCTCCCTGGGCTGAACTGGGAGAGAACACCCGAGTCCTTATGTTACTGGAACTTTCTGCAGCAGGTGACCTTGTCAGTGACTGGCCCTCAAACTTTCTGTTCCTCTAGGTTCTGGGGGCACAGTCCCCACCCTCTCTGCCAGCTGCCTCTCCCCTTCTCCACCCCTAATTGCTCATGTTCCCAGGAAGCCCACCATCTTGCCTACTCTAGCCTCACCTCCAGGCCTGGACATCTGGTCTCCATCCAGACATTCCCACGGGGCAGGCATCCCATGGGCACTCCCCATCCCTCATCATGCTCCTGCAGTGGGTTGGGGGGGGCCGGGCATCAGGAGAGGCCTCGTGCCCCTCCCTCATCCCCACATGTATCCATCACCAAGTCCAGCCAGCTATGCCTTCCCGACTCTGATCCCTCTACATCCCCCAACACCCACTGCCCTTGTTCAGTACTCCAGCACTCACGCTCTCCCTCTAAATCTACCCTCTACACTGCTGCCCCAGTCCCCAGACTGATAGTTCATTCCCCCTGGGACATCGACAGTGGGCCTGGTGTCCTCAGGAGTACGGCTATGGGCCCCAGGCCCCGGAGAACCTCTGTTCTCAACCCCACTAACTGCCACCACCTCCACCAGACTTGACCACGGACTTGGCCCCCCGCATATGCTGTGTGCTTCCCACCATTGTTCCTTCTCTCCCTGACTCTGGAATGCCCTTCTTGTACCCTGCCACAATCTGCTCCCCCTAATGGGCTCCCCACCCCACCCAGAACTGGGCTGTGACCCTCTGTCCTGTGCTGCTTCCTGAGAGGGGGTGTGGAGATCATTCGGGTTAGCCCCCCAGTGAACCTTGGAGAGGTCCTTGGGAACAAGGACTATGTCTTGGCCATCTCTGTGTCCCCAACACTTGGCCCAGAGTGGGCATTTGATGAACATTGTCTGAACTGACCTGCCCCTGTGCTCCTCTGTTCACCACTCCTAGAGGTTTTGAAAGCACCTCTGGCTTTATTTCCCATTGCCTTATTGCACAGGTGTGTTTAATTTAACCCACTTCCTCCCGCTGTGTGAGAGGAAGAGTTTCAACAGCAGGGCAAGCAGGCTTTTGCAAGATACCGGTAAATGGGGAGTAGTGTTTAGGAAAGGGGCCCTCAGAACAGCTGGTGCACTACACCCTGCGGCCCCAAGGGGCCCCCTACCTTTCTCAGGGTCCTCCAGGCTCGAGCGGACGATCTCCACCACTTTCTCCACCTCCTCGTTCTTGCAGACATTGAGCTGGACGGTTCTTAGTCGATCACTCTTCAAGCTATCCAGCTCCTTGACCCCATCGTCTCCTTTGTCCTGGGGAGGAGAGAGGAGCTGCTTCGACCACCTCCTTCCCACCCTGCCTCCAGTCGGAGGACCAGGCCGAGGCCCTGCCAGAGCCTGGGGCTTACTAACAACTCCAGAGAGTCTCTGGAGACCCGCTGGGGCTGCTCCTCTGGCAGGTGGCTCTCTTCAACCCCAGGACTGACCACATGTCAAGCCAAACCAAGTGCCCCAGACACAAGCCCCCAAGGCTTTCCTGGAAGGAGTCTCTCTCTAAGCCAAGGTTGCGAAGTGAGGCCCCATCAGGGCTAGGCATGTGGGTGTCCGACAATGGGGAGGGTGGAGACTTGGGAATGAAGCACATGCCTACCTCTCCACCCCTGCCAGCTGCTGCCAGCATGGGTATGGGTGTAACCCAGGCCTACCAGCTGCTCCGATGTTTAAGCTAGTAATTAGGACTTCCCAGTTTTTTAAGTGTTGGCAACTTACTCACGTTTAAAAAACAAAAACTAAGGGGCGCCTGGGTGGCTCAGTGGGTTAAGCCGCTGCCTTCGGCTCAGGTCATGATCTCGGGATCCTGGGATCGAGCCCCGCATCGGGCTCTCTGCTCAGCAGGGAGCCTGCTTCCTCCTCTCTCTCTCTCTGCCTCTCTGCCTACTTGTGATCTCTGTCTGTCAAATAAATAAATAAAAACCTTTAAAAAAACAAACAAACAAACAAAAAACACGAAAAAAAAAAACCAAAAACTAAACACTGTGTAAAGCAAAGCACATTCACAGGCCACATGTGACTGGAGGCTGCCGGTTTGTCACCTCTGGTCTAAGCCACAGGCCTGTCACTACCAAGATGGTCAGAAGCCAGAGCAGCTCTCATTCCAGTCCCATCACTACCCAGGCTCTGTGCCCTCAGGTGCAACTCTTCACAGGTGCCCAGTTTTTCCAGCTTCGAAATAAGAAATAAGGACAACGCCACCTGTCCTGACCTGCTCAGGTTACTGGAATGATGGAGTCATCTTTATTAAAAACCTGTTAAACTGTCGAGCTAAATCCAAGCATTACTAAACATGAGAAAGGGTCACTCACTCAGCGAACATTCCCTGGGCCTCCATCATGTCCCAGCCCTGCGCTAAGAACTAGATACACAAAAATAAATAACTCAGCCCCTGTTATCAAAGAGGCACATTTTCGGGAAGGGGGCAGGTGCATAAGGGAACAATGTGGGCAGTGTTTGAGGCATGAAAGCTGGCGGGAGGAGAGAGGCTGCCCAGAAGGTGGGACAGGCCTTTCAGGAGAAGTGATAGCCGAGGCCAAGGACCAGAGCAGCCCTGGGAAATGGGACATTTCAGACAGCGGTGAGGCCTCTGCAGGCAGAGCAGATGCATAAGGAAGTTGTTGCACAGGAGGCTGGGGAAGTGGGCAGGGGTCTTCTTGGGGCGCGGTGGTGAGCTGCTGGAGGGCGTGAATAAAAGCCAGCATCATTTACTGAGTGAGTACTGACGGTGCTTCCCACTGTGCTAAGCACTTGACATACATTTCTCATTAGTCTGCACACCATGAGGCGGGTTCTATTACCATATTTCATTCTTTCTAGGACCCGTATCTTCTCCACCTTAGGGATGAGCTACACCGTTGTAAAAAGCAAACACTGTCAGTTACAATGTAATTGGCGGTGACTTTCTCAGTGGTGCAGGAAACAGGAAGGCATCTAGTGAGAGGACAGCAGGAGTTGCCAGGGGCTGCAGTGAGAGGGAAATACCTACTCTCAGCAAGGACGTGCGCAGGATACAGGTGGTATTGATGCTAACCTCCCTGGCAAGGCCAAGAGCAGGAAGCATATGGATGGCCGCATACATCCATGGTGAAAAACTCTCTAGGAATTAGGCTCAGCCTGCTAAGTGGTCTGAACCAGAAGAACCCTAACCCCAGAACAAGACATTCGCATCACACCACATCAGAGAGACATAGGAGAGAGTAGTGAACGGACTGTGTCCAATGGGGCCAGAGGGGCTGGAGATAATCGCTCTGGAGAAGGACCTGGGAAGAACACGAGATTGAGGGAGCAGTCTGGTCCCATGGAGCCCACCAAACAGAAGCAGGGCCAAAAAGTCAAATTCAGCCCAAAATGAGGAATGATTTTCACCATCCAGATGGCAAGACTGCCCCAGAGGAGTCTGGACAATGAAAGTGGAGGTCAGGGTTGAGGCAGGGTGGGGAACACGGTGTGGAGAAAACCCCGGCATCACACAGGCATCAGGCTGGTCCCCACTGCCCCCAAGAGCTCTTCCACTCTTAAACAGTCAGCCTCTCCAGGGAGCCTCCGCTCTGGGCCTGAAAAGAAGCAGCATGTGTGGCTCTCTGAATCTCTGCCTGGCCCAGCACCAGGCATGCCAATGACACCCAGAGTCCCCTCTGCCCAGGGCAGCCCTGTGTGAGGCTTGGTTAGTCTAAGGCTTGGCTCTGAAACTCCCTGGCAGTGCCCACTTCCCGGACAACATGGCAGGTATCTCATCTATAGGCCTAGAGCTTCTGCTACTGTTCCTGCAGAGGGTCTGCCAGCAAATAACTCCCAGAGACGACAGCTTCCAGTCCAGAGGAGGGAAGGGCTGGTGCCCACAGACACCAAGAAAACATGCATCTTGTTTGAATGCAGTCTTCATGTCATGCCTCCTCGAATGCCCCTCAGAGTGGAGCCCGGGCAGACTGCGTCCCTGAGCAGGTGCTGATGCCTACTTCCAAGAAGATAGGCCCCTGAGCACCCTGTCCTCCTCCTGGCCTTTGTGAACCCTGCCACCACATTTTGGCAACTCTCGGACTCCACACCAGACGTCTCCTTGAGCCTCCAGCCAGCCCTGAGCCCATGTCTCCAAGGTCCCCCAGGGAGGCTCTTCACCTGGTTCAGGGTCCCCACGTGAACTCGGTTTGGAGTGTGGCAGCTGAGACCTGCTCTCGGAGGAAACCAGCCGTTCGTCCCACGGCTCACAGCTTCAGGCTCAGCATTCAGGATCCCAGGCGAGAACCCCATCTCCTCCCTTCCCCTGCCAGGTCTCCCCAGCAGTCCTCCTCACTCTGAAACGGCCTCCACATCCCGCTCCAACGGCCTTGTCAGCGGGGACAGAGACAGTCAGCTTGCCTTCACTGTTCAGAGAAAACCTTTGCTGACCACCCTTAGCCCCGGGGCCACAGAGCACGGTGGCCGGTCTCCTTCCAGATCCACCTGTCCTCAGTCCAAGGCTACACTGCTTGGGCCCCACCGCGTCCCTGGCTCCAGGGTTTCTGTCCTCATCTTCATTAGTCTTGCTGCTCGGGGACAAGCTTCGAGTCCTGCTGTGTTGGTGACTATGGAACTGGCTGACTGATAAACCCACTTTTATCATTATCCCTTTCCATTTCCTCAGTGAGCTCTTTTCTACCCTTGCGTGACAAGTTAGGCAATTCCTACAGTGTTTCCACGCATTCTCAGATAATAGCCTCTTTGTTCGACTTCAAGGGTCCAGTTCAGTCTACTAATCAAGGAACCCCAGAGAAGCCTGGTTTGAAAACCCAAGTCCTCCAGCTTCTATGCAATTTAAAGCCTGTCCTGACCCAGGCCTGGGGAGTGTGGGAAGCCCATGGACGCCAAACGGGTGAAGACTGCCTTTCCCCTTATTTTCTAGGTCCTCCTCACGTCTTCCTTAATCTATGACCCTTCCAGGGTTGGATCCAGGGGCTGGCAAATTAAGGGGCAAGACGGCAGTCTTCTGAGGCTGGTCTTGTTGTCTGCTGTTGGTGTCCAGGGACAGCAGGTGCACGAGTGCTGGCCCTCCCTGCAGGGCGTGCTTTCATGCATTCTGCAGAGATCCATCCCCCAGACACCTCCAGCCAGGCCTCTTCTTTCTCTGCCTGGGCTTCAGTGAGGCACCCCTTCGGCTGGGGAAACATGGGCGGTCCTAGGAGTCTCACTGGATGGGTGCCCTTACGATGACTCCAAGAGCTCTCCCCTTTATCCATATCACGTCCAGGCCAGAGTGTCCGACCCAGGCAGGACAGCCCTCTCCTGGTGGAGCTCTCTCTGCTCTGCTTCCAGATGAGGCACTCCGGCCTCATTCTTGGGCCTCCAGGCGTCTTTTGGTCAATATTAACATACCCTTCTGTGGCTGAGGACTCCGGAGCATTAATGGTAAGCTCTCTAGGAGTTCTTTCTTTTTTTTTTTTTTTAATAATTTATTTACTTATGGGGTGCCTGGGTGGCTCAGTGGGTTAAAGTCTCTGCCTTCAGCTCAGGTCATGATCCCAGAGTCCTGGGATTGAGCCCCGCATCAGGCTCTCTGCTCAGCTGGGAGCCTGCTTCCTCCTCTATCTCTGCCAGCCTCTCTGCCTACTTGTGACCTCTGTCAAAAAAATAAACTTTTAAAATCTCAAAAAAAAAAAAAAACCCTCTCCATCCTTACATGATTATTCATCCCATTCTTTAAAAAAAAAAGAAAAGAAAAGAATTTATTTATTTATTAGACTGAGAGAGACACAGTGAGAGAGAGAACATAAGCAGGGGGAGTGGGAGAGGGAGAAGTAGGCTTCCCGCTGAGCGGAGAGCCCGATGTGGGCTTGATCCCAGGACCCTGGGATCATAACCTGACCTAAGGCAGACATGTAACAGCTGAGCCACCCCGGCGCCCCTCTAAGTAGTTCTTTAAGTTTTTATTTTAATTCCAATTATTTAACATCCAGTGTTCTATCAGTTTCAGGCGTACAATTCAGTACTCTCACACTTCCTTACCCAGCCGGGGCTCATCAGGACAAGTGCGCTCCTTCCTCGCCATCCCCCGTTTCCACCATCCCCCCACCTGGCTCCCCTCTGGTGTCCATCAGTCTGTTCTCCGTAGTTAAGAGTCTGTTTCTCCAAGTAGTGTTCTTGAAGCCCACCTCACTAAGACCAGAGGGAAAATATCACAGCACGGTAACAACTCCGTCCAACCTCTCAACCTTCTCCAACCTTCTCCACCTCCATTTCTACCACACTGAGCCAGATGACAGACTGAACCTGGCAGCAGGGTTTTACAGACTCTCGGCCTGTTCTGCTAGGTGGTCCAGCACCTCCAGGCCGGATGAAGACACTCGCCAGGTAAAATGGAAGTGTCTGTCACGCGCACAAGGAACGGTGAAGAGGAACAAGCCTGGGGCCTTGTAACGGTCACAGGCTGAGCAGTGGGAGCGCTAGCAAGGGAGGGGAAGCAAAACAAGAGAGCGTGGTATCCAAAAGTCATGCAACAAGAAAGAGTGGTTTTTTTGGTTAAAGCTGTGTATAGGTTCAGTATGCTCTGGTCTGAGAAGGGGCCACTTGATCCGGCAAAATGGGGGCTGCTGGCATCCTTGATAAAAGCAGTATCAGAGGCACCCTGGCACCCCCCACTCCCCTGTCCGGCCCTGACTTCTCTGCCCAGCTGGTCTCCTCTTACTCTGTGATGGCTCTGGGCTTCAGCTTCCTCGGAATGCTGATGATGTCCAAATACACTATCAGCACCCACCTCAGGAAACTCCTGTCCGTCCTTCCATATGGCAGCAAGATGCCACCTTGGCCTATCGAGCCTTCTTTTTTTTTTTTTTTTAAAGATTTTATTTATTTATTTGACAGAGAGAAAGAGATCACAAGTAGGCAGAGAGGCAGGCAGAGAGTGAGGGGGAAGCAGGCTCCCTGCTGGGCAGAGAGCCGGATGCGGGGCTCAATTCCAGGACTTTGAGTTTATGACCTGAGCTGAAGGCAGAAGCTTAACCCACTGAGCCACCCAGGTGCCCCCTCCTCTAGCTTTTGACCAGCGGAGACACACCATGACGCCAAAACAGTCAACAAGTAACACTGATAGGCATGAGCCGGCAGTGACCTTGTCTGGTATTTTGACGAAAACACCAGTCACTAAATCAGGATCACAGCTGTGGCCGGTGGAAGGAGGTCAGAGCACCCAGTCCAACCCCATTATTGTAAGTAAGGGGCGCGGGGAAGGGAAGCGTAGCCTAGTCCCTGGGCTAGTGGCTGATAGGCGACTAGAATCCAAGGCCCTGACTCTCTCTCTCTCACTCGACAGCACTCAGCAGCCTCTGCCCTGGACTGTGGAGTCGAGATACAGACCCTGCTCCACTGGACAAGCCAGCATGATGACACAGGTGCTAGAAACATGGAGAAAGAACTTCAGAGGTACAAAACGTTCTGTGGCATCCCAGCACCTGCGAGGACATGCTGAAGCAGGTCCACATTATGCGGAGAACCCAACTCCAGCACACCCCACCCATCACCCCCAAATCCGTCCTGAAACAGGTTTTTGCATGCATGTCAGAGGGAGCAGGCATTGGTGTGGCTTTTGGGAGCAGCAGTTTGACAGACTTGAATGAAACCAAAAATCTGCACACCTTTCTACCCAGTATTTTCACATCTAGAAAATTTTTCTAAGAATTACTAATGAAAGCAAGCAAAGATATGTGTAGGACGATTGATTGTGGCTTAGAGTATAATAGCAAAGGTCACAAATAATGTGCACACATACATTTTAGTTACTCTGCAGCAAGAGACTGCAGTAAAAAGACTCCACTTGTTTTCATCATCCACTTCTGTCGGATTTGAATCTATTATAAATACGTACTACTTTCATAATTCAAAAGAAGGAAAAATTAAAAGGACAAATAAACCCTCTCTGATCTGAATATATGTTCAAACCGTGGCAGTGCAAAAGACTTTATTATTTTTGTTTATATTATTGAAACTTTTACATTGAATGGGTATTGTTTTTATAGATATTAAACCTGGTTTTAAAATAATTGCTTCTCTGGATTCTTACTGCCTTCAACATAAAGAAAATATCTCATCTACAGAGCAGAGACAGCAAATTGTCCCAAAAGTCCCATTCTTCCCTTCTTCTATAGCGGTAGAACCCCCTGACTTCAAGCAAGGTACATTTCTCAGACTACGAACTACATTTCCCAGCTTTCCTAGCACAGCCAGGTAAGACCATGTGACTAAGTTCTGGCCAACAGAGGGAGACCACAGCTTGCTATATGGCAGCTTCTGGGTCATTCATGCCTTTAAAGACCAGGACATGCACTCACAACAGAAGAAATGCAAATTAAAACTGTACTGGGGTATATTTCTCACCTACCAGACTGGCAAAAACCAAAAGCTTCAAGTACACTATTGGGGAAATCGTGTAGAAACAGATACTCTCATACATTACTGGTGGGAATGTGAAATTACACAGTCCCTATAAGCTAGTTGGGCGCCCTAGAATAACACTGAAAATCCACAGGATTTTCCTGCCTTTTCCTGTCCTATTCCCCTGTAGCCATCACAGGCTCTTCCTGAATGAATCTCTTGCACATTCTATCCTATTTTGGTATCTGCTTCTTGGAGGAACCAAGCTGACACAACTTAGGAGTTTTGTGTTTGTGATGGTATCAACATAGCAATTCTGAAACAATTGTGTGTGTATTATAGGACTGACCAAATGAGTAAATATATAGATGTAGCTGGGAATCAAGGTTCTAGTGGCAGAAAAAGGAAGAAACAAATATGGAATGAGGGAAGCAAAGAAGAATGCTGTTGTGTTGAAGAGGACTAGAAGGTCAATATAACCTCATGAATTATATGTTTGTGTGTGAGCGAGTGTGTGTGTGTGTGTGTGTGTGTGTGTGCGCGCGCATGTGGTATTTATAGGAAATGCACGAAGGAGATAAATATAAATAAACATCATGTGTGCATGTATATGCCTTGTGATTATCTATACATCGTCTACCTCTGTCCACAGAGAGGGACAAAGAGCATTGATATTGGTTTCTAAATTCTGTTAAAAGGAATTAGGTAAAAACATATCTACACAGAGACATGTATGTGAATATTCATAGCTGCATAATTCATAATGGCCAAAACACCAAACATTTCATCCAAATATCCATCAACTAGTGAATTAATTTTTTAAATGTAGTATATCCGTCCAATAGAATACTATCTAGTAATAAAAAGGAAGGAACTACTGATACTTTCTACAACATGAAGAATCTCAAAAACATTATGCTGAGTGAAAAAAGCCTGCCACAAGAGCCTATGCATTGTATGATTCCATGCAGGAATAGTCCAGAAAAGGCCAATCTAAAGAGACAGGAATCCGTGCTACCTAGGACCAGAGGTTGGTGTGGGGCTTCAAGTGCAGACAGTCAGGAGAGAAATTTCCAAGTGATGGACTATGGTGACGTTGCACAATTCTCCAAATTGGAAGAACCGTCCCCTCTCCCTTTTGGAGCCTCACGGCCCAGGGCTTCCCTTCCGACACCCTAAATTCCACTTGATGAATTGCAAAGGATCCTCAGTCGCTACCTGGGACAGCATTACTTATTCTCCATGGTCCAGAATGGATGTCCCCTCCTCTGCCAGACCAGGATCAACCCCTTCCTTCTACGCACTCTCGTTAAACACTCCACACAACTCTGAGAACCCTCTTCACTCTAACTCTTCCAGGTAAGTCTGTGCATGGCTGTCCTTCACCACTGAACATGGAGCTTCCTAAATGCAGGGACCAGGGTATCATCTTCTACAGCACCTATCAAAGGGGCAGGCACATCAGGAACACTTGCCAAATGGATGAGTAAATGAATGAATGAACAAAGCTATGAAGAACAAGTGAGTCAGAAGTGAAGAGAAAAGGTATGGGCTGTCTAAAGCGACAGATGAACCAATCATTAAGAAAGCAATGAAAACACAACTACCAACCCCAGCCCAAGTCCTGGGTAGTCCTGGTATTAAATAATCAGCTTGAAGTGGGATTCTGGGAAGACAGGAAAGTAGGAAGCACCAGGAATCGCTTTCCCCACCTAGACAGGTGCACTATTTTGGAACTATGGAGTCTGTTGAAGAGATGAAAGGCATCCAAATTGGAAAGGAAGAAGGAAAATTATGTTTTCAGATGACATGACTTTATATGTAGAAAACGCTAAAGATTCCCCCAGAGAATTTATTGGAACTAATAAATGAATTCAGCGAAGTAGCAGGATATCAAGTCAACACAGAAGCAGCTGCATTTCTGTACACAAACAACACACAACCTGAAAAGGAAATTACAAAAATAATCCCACTTATGGTAGCATCAAAAAGGATAAAATACTTGGGAATTAACCTAACCAAGGAGGTAAAAGATTTGTACAATGAAATCTATGAAACATTTCTGAAAGAAGTAAAGGAAGGCAGAAATAAATGGAAACACATCCCCCATTCATGGATCAGAAGACTTAATATTCTTAAAGTGTACCTACTACTAAAAGCAATCTACAGATTTTAATCCCATACCTGTCTAAATCTCAAGGGTGTCTTTTGCAAAAAAACATGTCCTAAAATTCATAGGAAATCTCAAGGGATCCTAAAGAGCCAAAACAATCTTGAAAAAGAAGAACAAACCTGGATGATACAGACTTACGGATTTCAAAACTTATCACAAAGCTACAGTAATCAAAACAGTCTAAAACTGGCATAAAGACAGACATATGGAACAATGGAATAGAAGAAGTGACAGAGATGGTCAAATGATTTTTGACAGGAGTGCCAAGACTATTCAATGAGGGGGAAAGGACAGTATTTTCAACAAACGGTGCTGGGAAAACTGGGTGTCCACATGCAAAAGAAAGAAGCTGGACCCTTACCTAATACCACATACAAAAATTAATTTGAAATGGATCAAGGGCCTAAATATAAGACCCCCCCAAAATAAAGTGCTTAGAAGAAACAGAACAAAAACGTCACAACTTTGCATTTAGCAATGATTTTTTGGACATGACATCAAAGGCACAGGTAACAAAAGAAGAAATTGGCAGATCAGACCTCATAAAAATTTTTAAATTTTGTACATCAAGACACACTACCCATGGAATAAAAAAACAACCCGTAGAATGGGAGATGATATGTACAAATCATATATCTGATAAGGAATTTATATCCAGAATATATAAGTCCTAAAACTCAACAATAATAACAACAAACAACCCAGTTTAAAACTGGGCAAAGAAATTGAATAGACATTTCTCCAAAGAAGATATATGAATGATCAATAAGCACATGAAAAGATGCTCAACATCACTAATCATTAGGGAAATGCAAATCAAAACTACAATGAGATACGAACCTCAGCCTTAAAATAGCTACAAAAAAAAAAAACACAAGTTTTGGTAAGGATGTGGAAAAACTGGAATCCTTGTACACTGTTGGTGAGAACGTAAAATGGTACAGCCACTGTGGAAAATATGGCAGTTTCTCAGTTAAAAACAGAATTACCATGAGATCTAGTAATTCTAGTTCTGGGTATACCAAGAAGAATTGAAAGCAGGGTCTTAAAGAGATACTCATACAATCCATGTTTGTAGCATCCTTTTTCACAATAGCTAAAAGTTGGAAGCAACCCCAGTGTCCAATGACAGATGAATGGATAAGCAAAATGTGGTATATACTATTAGTCAGCCTTAAAAAGGAAACATATTCTGTAATATGCTACAATAGGGATAAACTTCGAGGACATTATGCCAAGTGAAATAAGCCAGTCACAAAAAAGACAAATACTATAAAATTCTACTTATATGAGGTACTTAGATAAATTCATAAAAACAGAAATTGTAGTGGTGGTTGCCAGGGGGTAGACAGAAGGGAAAATGGACAATTATTATTATTGGGTACAGTCTCAGCTTTACAAGATGAAAAACGTTATGGGGATGGATGGGAGTAATGGTTGTACAACAATGTGAATCTATTTAATACCACCGAACAATACACTTAAAAATGGTTAAGACGTAGGGGCACCTGGGTGGCTCAGTCGGTTAAGTGTCCAGCTCGTGATTCTGGCTCAGGTCACGATCTCAGGGTCATAAGATCAAGCCCACCCTTGGGTTCTATACCAGGTGTGGAGCCTGCTTAAGATTTTCACTCTCGGGGCGCCTGGGTGGCTCAGTGGGTTAAAGCCTCTGCCTTTGGCTCAGGTCATGATCCCAGGGTCCCGGGATCGAGTCCCGCATCAGGCTCTCTGCTCAGCAGGGAGCCTGCTTCCTCCTCTCTCTCTGCCTGTCTCTCTGCCTACTTGTGATCTTTGTCTGTCAAATAAATAAATAAAATCTTTAAAAAAAAAAAATGATTCTCACTCTCTCCCTCCCCCTCTACCCCTCCCCATCCCACTCTCTCTCTCTCAAAAAAAAAAAAAAAAGTTAAGGTAAATTTTATGTTTCGTGTATTTTACTACAATTTTTAAAACCCTACAAAATAACTATGTAAAGGACGATGGTGACAAAAATGACCCTTGTCTTACCTTCATCAAGCAGCCAGCAAACACAAGGAAGCCTTTTGAATGCAGATGCTTGGCCAAGGAGAACCCAAATCCCGAGTCACAGCCTGTGACCAGGACGGCTTTGCTGCCAACCTATTTCAGAAGATCAGACCCCACATTAGGAACCGAGAATCCCAAGAGCATAGTGACCAAGCAAACCTCCTCTGGGCAGTGACAATGAGTGCTTCCTGAGTGGGCCAGTCCCAGCCCTGCCCACCTGCCCTTGGCTCTTAGAGAAGCACCATAATAGAGCAGAGAATGCTTGGCACTCCAAATCGGGAGACAAGGTTCTAACCCAAATTCTGCCAGCAACTGACAACCCTACCTGGGGAAGTCACTGCCCCCTTCTGGACCTCAGTTTCCTCATCTACAACCCCCAGCATCACCACCCCCCATCACCACAGTATTTATCATTTCTTACTCTGTGCAAGGCACTCCGCACACATTTTTCTTATTAAAACCCCACAGTAACTCTACACAGTAAGTAGCATTATTACACCAGGTTACAAGTGAGGAGACATATTTTCTAAATGCCCAAAGTAGTCAGCCTGTGGTAGAGCTGGAAGAGAGAGAATCCCAAATCTGAACTCTTAACCCCGAACTTCACCTGTGGCGGGGGTGGGGCGGTTAAGAGAGTGAGAAAGTGGTTCCAAGTATCCCAGGGGCACTGAAGTCCCGCTCTGAGGTGGCCCAGGGCTGGGGGCCACTAGGGAAGGGTTGTGACCACCATAGCGGGGCTGCCACTCACCGGCTTCACCTCATCGGAATAAGCACGACGGCTGCTAGGGACCAGAGAGGCGGAGTAAAACAGCAGCGAGCGCCTGCGGGAGAAGAGGATCCGTGAGCAAAGGCTGTGCTCCTACCTGCACCTCACTCCCGGGACAAACAACCCAGAGGACCCTCAGCCACCAGTGTGGCCCCCATGGCTCCCCACCCCAAGCCACTGAGGACAATCTGCTGGTACTACTGGGGAAGATGGTCCTAACTCTGTCTGCCAGGCTTGCTAGGCTGCGACAAAGTCAGCCAGCAGGTGCAGTGGCCATTTTTGCCACTGTGTAGCAATCACCCTCTGGCAATACAGCTTTGTTACCAGAGCCTTCTGCAAATTCAATGTCTTCACCTCTGGGTTTTATGCTGCTTCCTGATAATTTTTTTTTCTTTTCTTTCCTTTTTTTTTTTTTTTTTTTAAAGATTTTATTCATTGGAGAAAGATAGAGAGAAAACATGAGTGGGGGGAAGGGCAGAGGGAGGGGGAAAGCTGGTCCCCCGCTGACCAGGGAGCCCAGTGCAGGGCTCGATCCCAGGACCCTGAGATCATGACCTTAGCCGAAGGCAGAGGCTTTAACACACTGAGCCACCCAGGCACCCCCTGTTAGTTTTTTTTCAACTAAACTTTTGTTTTGAAATAATTATAGATTCAAATGCAGTTAAGAAATAACACAGAAAGACGCCATGTAACTTATTACCCAATTTCCCCCAGTGGTAACATTTTGCAAACCTATAGCACCATATCACAATCAGGATATTGGAACAGATGCAGTGAAAATACAGCACATTTCTGTCACCACAAGGATCCCTCCCGTTACCCTTTTAGAGCCACACCCATTCCTGTCCACTCCACGTCCTCCTTAACCACTAATCTGCTGTCCATCTCTACCATTTTGTCCTTTCAACAATGTTATATAAATGGAGTCACACAGTATATAACCTTTTGGGATTGCCTTTTCACTCAATAATTTTATGGAGATTCAACCAGATTGTTGCACATATCAATAATTTGTCTTCTTATTGCTAAATTGTTTTCGATTGTATGGGTATACTACAGTTTTTTTTAACTATCAATTATCTTTGTTGGCTCATTTTTGTTTTTAGGTAGGCTCCATGCCCAATGTGGGGCTCATGCTCAACTCTGAGATTGAGTCGCAAACTCTACCAACTGAGCCCGTCAGGCACCCCTAACCATTCAACTATTCAAGGGCATCCATGCTGTTTCTGGTTTAGGGTTATTACAAATAGAGCAGCTATGAACATTCCTGTGTAAGTTCTTGTACAAGTCTGCTCTCTTAAGTAAGTACCTAGGGGAACCATTGCTGGGTCATACGGCAGATGTGTAGTTAGATTTTAAGAAACTGTCAAACTGGGCGCCTGGGTGGCTCAGTGGGTTAAGCCGCTGCCTTCGGTTCAGGTCATGATCTCGGGGTCCTGGGATCAAGTCCCGCATCGGGCTCTCTGCTCAGCAGGGAGCCTGCTTCCCTCTCTCTCTCTCTCTGCCTGCCTCTCCATCTACTTGTGATTTCTCTCTGTCAAATTAAAAAAAAAAGAAAAAAAGAAAGAAACTGTCAAACTGCTTTCCAGAGCAGCGAGCGTTCTACATTCCCAGCCCCAAGGGATGAGTGATCTACTTTCTCTATATCTTCACCAGCATTTGGTGGTGTCACAATTTTTTTTATTTTAGTCATGCTGATTATGGTGGTTTCAATGTGCATTTCTCAGATGGCTAATGACATTGAACATCTTTTCTTTTCTTTTTTTTTTTTAAGATTTTATTTATTTATTTGACAGACAGAAATCACAAGTAAGCAGGGGCGGGGGGTATGGGAGTGGGGAAGCAGGCTCTCCACTGAGCAGAGAGCCCAATGCAGGGTTCTATCCCAGGACCCTAAGATCATGACCTGAGCCGAAGGCGGAGGCTTAACCCACTGAGCCACCCAGACACCCCGACACTGAACATCTTTGCCTGTGCTTATTTGCCATCTGTGTATCCTCTTTAGTAAAATGTCTCTTCGTGTCTTTTGTCCATATTCTTCTTTAAAAAAAGAAAGAAAAGAGAAGAAAAGAAAATATTTTATCTTCAAATAATCTCCAGTGTGGGGCTTGATCTTAAAACCCTGAGATCAAGATATGGCTCTACTGTCTGAGCCAAACAGGTGCCCCTCTTTGGTCCATATTCTAATTATATTGTATTGTTCTTTCACTACTGAGCTCCGAGAGTTCTTTACAGGTTTTAGAGGCTAGTCCTCTGTTACATATGCAGGATGCAAATATTTTCTCCTATTGGGCAAGCTGTCTTTTCTTCCTCTTCACAGGGTCTTTTGCAGAAGGAATGTGTTTCATTTGGATGAAGTCTGATATAGCAATGTTTCCTTTTACGGGTCACACTTTTGTTGTCAAGTTTTAGAATTCTTTGCTTATCCCAGAACCCAAGATTTTCTCTTGATTTCTTTTCTAAAAGTTTGCTAGTTTTATGTTTGACATTTTAGGTCCATGATCCATTTTGAGTTTGTATACAATGTAAGACATGGGTCAAAGTTTATTTTTTTCCTTATAAATGTCCAGCTGCTCCAGAACGTTTTTGTTTTGTTTTGTTGTTTTGGAAATGTACACTTTTCTGCCTTGAATCGCTTTTATGCCTTTGTCAAACATCAGTTGGAGATATTTGTGCAGGTCTGTTTCTGGATTCTTAGATTTCATTGAGTTATCTGCTCCCATCTTATTTTTCTTTTTCAAAACTGTTTTTGCTATTTTATTTCCCTTGTTTAGTCCTATAAATTTTCTTTTTTTTTATTAATTTTTTTTAAGATTTTATTTATTTATTTGACAGAGAGAGATCACAAGTAGGCAGAGAGAGAGGAGGAAGCAAGCTCCCAGTTGAGCAGAGAGCCCGATGCGGGACTCGATCCCAGGACCCTGAGATCATGACCTGAGCCGAAGGCTTAGCCCACTGAGCCACCCAGGCACAGTCCTATAAATTTTCAAACAATCTTGTCCTTATCCACAAAAATCTGTGATTTTGACAGAGATTGTGCTAACCTCATATATCAATTTGGGCGAAACTGATATTTTTACTTTTTCAAGCTCTTAAATCCCTGAACTTAGTTTGGGTCTCCATTTATTTAGACCCTTGATTTCTTTCATCAGCATGGTACAGTTTTCTGCAATACAAATCCTGTGCATACTTACTGTATTTATACCTCTGTATCTCATTTTTTTGGAGCATATTAAATGGTATTGTTTTAAATTTTGACATCCTCAAGTTCATTGCCAGGCTATAAAAATACATTGTTTTTGTGTGTTATCTCAATTCCTGGAACAAACCCATTTTTCACAGTTTCTATTTTTATGTAGTGCTGAATTCTATTTGCTAATATTTTAAGATTTTCGCATCTCTATTCATGAGGAATATTAGTGCGCGGGTCTCTTTTTTTGTGCAGTCTTTGTCTGGCTAGGGAATCAGGGTAGAACACTTTCATAAACTAAACTGGGAAGTGTTAGTGCTGGGTAGGGATGGAGCTCCCTACGAGGTCTCCACTCCTACTGCCTGGCTGGGAGGGGCTGGAGGGTCTCGCTACTGCTCCTAACATGCATGGGAGTGTGGGGTCTCATTACTGCTGGGAGACTGGTGAAGTCCCAACTCTCCCGGACTCCCACCCAAGCAGGCAGGGTGCCTGATTACTGCTGGGTAGGAACAAAAGGCCTGGCCCCTCCTTGGCGTTCTCGGATACTACCTCTACTGAAGGGACTGGGGTACCCCGCTACAGCCGGGGTGAACTGGAAGTGGATGCTCAGTACAGCTTTTGCAGGTACAGGGAGGGGTGGAGCCACAGCACTTCCTGTGGTGTTTGGAGGGAGTAGAGCAATTACTGTCTCCAGTTTTCTGAGAGAGCAGGCTCCTACTGGGGCTTTTTGTCCTAAGCTGGCATTTCTGTGCTGCCAGCCACTTCAGCTCCAGGTGAAGGGCAAAGAAAACCTAAAGGGCTCATCACTGTGTTGTTTCTTGGGCCCCGAGGTCCCTAGCTGATCCATCTTCTTCTCCCCATCTTCTAGAGTCTTGTTATGCCTTTTTGTATAAACTGGGGGCTTTAGTTGTATCCAATGGGAGGAAGAGAGAAAAATAAATCTACTCCATCTTTCCAGAAGGATAAGTACTGTTTGGTTTTTTTAAGCTATTTTTAAAATTTTTATTTATTTATTTGAGAGGAGAGAGAGAGCAAGAGAGGGGGAAGGGGCAGAGAGAGAGGGAGAAACAGACAACCAGCTGAGCAGGAAGCCTGACATGGGGCTTGATCCCAGGACCTGAGATCATGACCTGAGCCCAAGGCAGACGCTTAACCAAGTGAGCCGCCCAGGTGCTCCAAAGTACAGTTAATTTTTAAATGAATACTAAACCAGAAACAGTAAATGGAGGTGGCAGGGTCACCTGAGCAGCTGGTGAACAGGGGAGAGGAGGTAGGAGATAAATTTGCTTTTTACTATGTACTATTTTGTACTATGTGAATATATTACCTATTCAAAACAAAAAGCTTTTAAAATATTCATTAAAATGTATTATCCCGGGGTGTCTGGGTGGCTCAGTCAGTTAAGCTGCTGCCTTCAGCTCAGGTCTTGATTTCAGTGTCCTGAGATTGAGCCCCGTGTCAGGTTCCCTGCTCAGCAGGGGAGTCTGGTTCTCCCCCACTCTCTGCCCCTACAAAAATACTTTTTTTTTAAATGTGTTATCCAACATTATTAAGAACAATGGGTTCACTAGACAGAAACGAGGGTCCACTAGGAAAGTCAGCCAAAGTAAACTCCTGTCCTTTTGAATTGCCACAGCAGAGTCTCTTCAGATTTTAAGTCCTGGAGCTTGGCCGTCTTAAGTGTGAGCAGAATGGTATGGTTAGTACACCCAAAGGTAGTTAAATGACTTTATTCAAAGAGAATCACTGTTTTCCCCAAGACCCCAGGGGTTAATCTACAAAAAGAATGTGTCTCTCCTGGACCAGATTTTATGTGTTCTTTCCCTGCAAGTTCCCTTTGTGCTACTTGATACTATAAAAAGTAACAGAAAGGTCACAGCAAGAGAAAGAGTTTATTTCAAACTGACTTGCTGTCGGATTTTTTCTAATCTACCTGCCCATTCTCAAATATTTTTCGGGCCCAAACTTGACTCTCTTTGGGTGTCTTCAGTAAGCTCTACAGATCAAACCCAGCTGTCAGTGGAGATTTCCTCCTCTCCAGAGAGCACAACGCTCCACCCCTCCACACCCACCGCTAAGAGGCAGAACCCTGACAAGGTGAGTGAAGGGAGCCAGTGTTAGCATGGGGAAGCTTCCACAACACCAGAGTATCCTGCTGGGGACGGCTTGGCCTCCCACCCTTTGCCCCATAGCCATTGCAGACGCGGCAGGATGCCCAGCTTGGGATTGCTTCTGTCTGGAGGGTCCCTGGGCCTGGGAAGGCCTCACTACCTCCATTCGCAAACTTCAGTTGACAGGCATCTGGGAACCATGTTAAAATGCAGACTCCCAGGTCCCTCCCATTGACACTCCGATTCAGTAGGAAGAGGTGGCAGCAAGCTGCAGGTCAACCCACCCCTTACTCCAGCCGCCATGCTCGTCTTGCAGGTGGTACAAGTTCAGCTCAGGACAGTCAGTTTTCTGCGGGGTGGAACCCCAAAAAGGCAGCAGCCTCATTCAGAGAAGACCTCGCCGACTGCTGTCCTAACCTACAAGTGCAATCAGATGGGACAGAGGAGGTACAACCCAGCACTTCCCCCAAAGGTCTGTGGAAGTGGTCCCCAGAGCATCCAGGAACTTGCCAGGCCACATCTGAGACACCACCCCATGCTGGCCAGGGCATCAATTCTGGCTTCTTCTCCATCTTACCAATCTGTGTCTCTTCCATCATGAATCAGCCACAATAACCCAGCTTTCTGTAGCAAGGAGTCATGATTAAGTAATTGGACAGGCTGACGATACCAAGATGATGGGGTCTAGGAGGGACAAATGTCAGTGACAGAGTGCAGCCTGGGAGAAATATGGCCTCACGCGGCAGCATATGCAAAAACAATACAGTCCAGTCAACACGAATCAGAAGGGATATGGCGGCTAAGGGAATCTACAGGAGCCAAGGCTGGAAGGGATAAAGGAGCCCTTCTCCATTCTGCCCAGATCAGGCTCTCCTGAAGTATTGCAAGTCAGGCCCAAGCAGGCGGAGCTGAGCACTGGCCCAGCTGGTTTGTGTAACCAGGATCCTGGAGGTGGGAAATGATCAGTAATTCACCTCTCCGGGGCCAGCACCAGAGCCTTCTACCGAAGCCAGAAACTCAAAATCCGAGGGCTGTGCAGAGCCAGTAAGTAGGGCAGGCTGTCAGGTCAGAGTCCTTCAAGAGAGCTGGGCTCCATTCCCCCTTCCAGGGGATGCGGCCCTTGTGGGAAAGGCGATTTCATTCTCCTCTTCTATGATGTCCTCTGCTAGTTGAAGCCTGTTTCCAACCAAGCCTCTGCAGCCCATGGAAATGCTTTTAAGCAAATGGTCCTAAAAGCCTAAATGCATGTTCTTCCAGACAGACTTATTTATTGGCAGAGAAAATATCCATTGATTTTCTAGCTGCTGAGACTTTACATTTCACCTGACCCTTAATTTCACTCCTCTCAAATATAAAAGAATAGAAAGCATATTGTTTTTTCCTTGCTCTGGCTGCAAAAGAAGAAAATGGGGTAATAGAGCACTCTGAATCCCCTTGGAAAAGGCAATTCCAGAAGTTCTCAAAGAAGAGCTACTTATTTAATTTGCACTTAATGCTTTCTCTAAATCACTCAAACCATTCTGGGAAACCTTGGGACATTTTAATTAACTGGTTTCATGTGTAAGATTTAAATACAGCAATTAGCCAAGTGATCAAAGGATTGAAACACATCAACATTCTATGCCTTCTGGGGCACCTGGGTGGCTCAGTCAGTTAAGCATCCGCTTTTGGCTCAGGTCATGATCCTGGGATCAAGTCCTGCATCAGGCTCCTTGTTCATCGGGGAGTCTGCTTCTCCCTCTCCCTCTGCCTGCCACTCCCATTGTGTGTACTCTCTCTCTCTCTCTCTCTGTAAAATAAATAAAATCTTTGAAAAAACCTCTATGCCTCCTGATGCAATGTTCCAAGTGGGACATCACCTCACTTAAGGGGGATCCTTCCAAACACACACATGTGAATGTACATACAAAGAAACACCACACAAACCCTAACTAACATTCTTCCAAAGTGGCAAGGTCATGAACAACCAAGACTAAAGAATCATCCCCAGTAGGAAGAGTTTGAGGACCCATGACTACTAAAGGTACTGTGGGAGCCTGGTTTGTACCCGGGACCAGTAAAGGTCCATGAGTAGGCTACTTGGTGAAATCTGCATCAGCAGATTAGTTCACCGGTATTACTGCAGCAGTCACTTCCTGGTTTATATGGTTGTGCTACGGTTTGCGAGAGGTCAACATACGGGGAAGTGAGGTGAAGGAGATACAGGAACTCTCTGTACTCCTTCTGCAACTTTCACATAACGGCAATTATTTCAAAAGAAAAAGCTGAAAAACACAAAGCGGGGATGAAAGCTCTTCTGTGCCCTGTGAAGGTCTTTGTCTTCTGAGGACACCTTTGTTTCCTCTGCTGGTGACAGCAGGAACTGACAGACATCTTTTGAGAGTCAGGCCTTCTTGCCTCCTGCAGATCCATGTGTGACAAACTCTGTGTTGCTCACAAACTGTGACCCTCAAGGGCACCTCCAGCCTTTCACTTCTTACCTTGTTCCATTTTCTCTGTCATAGCAACTCAGGGTTCTCCCCGGCAGCTGTGACAGGGGTCTGAAGAGGCGGGTGGACAGCATGGTGGCCACGAGAGGTAGAATGGTGGATCTCCTTCTGGTCGGTTCTGAAACACAAAATGCACCCTCAGCATTGCCTTGTCTCCATGGGCGTACCCTTCGGGGCTGAGGCAGGGTCCTCCCGCACATCCCTCACGAAGCTGCTACTTCCTGTGATGGAAAGAGTCAGGAAATGTGTTCTAGTTCTGGCTGTGCCACCACCTCCTTGGGCAACCGTGGGCAGGCTGTCACCTACCCGTAACATGAGAAGGTGGGACCGGACTGGTGATCTGACAACCAAGTGAAGTAGCAACGACAGGAGACACTTGAGGATCCACCCCATGGGTCATGGAGCTTCACGGAGTCCTATTCTCATCTGTGTTCCCCATAATCAGCAGATCATCAGTCTGTGGTGACCCCGGGCATCAGCCTGCACGCTGTTTGGCCACAGGCCTCCAAGTGCAGCTCTTCCAGCGCCGCACAAATCACTGGGCTCCACCCAGCCCCTTTCTTCCCCAGCCCACCACACAGAGGGTCTGGCTCTGACGCTCAACTCAGCAGTAGCTCTGGAGCCTGGAGCCTGGAGCTAGATGGTGAGACACACTTCCATCAACCTTAATTAAAACACACACACACTGAGTCTCACACCCCTCCACCACCCTCTTCTGAAGTCACATCAACTGAATCGCAACAAGGCCATGTACCACAGGGTGTCACCTTAAGTTACCTTAAGGCTACTCAGCACCAGGACTAGCTGTGCACAATTAACTGTTGACTGCTGTGTGCCTTAGTGGCCCTCCTGGCTGGAGGGCGGGGGTATGGGGGTAGGAGTGAAGGGGTGAAGGGGGTGGGGAGTGGAAGCCAGGAGGAAGCTGAGCAAGGCAACCACAGCCAGAGGAGCTGCTGGTCTTTTCCTGGTGGACCATCCTAGCCTCTCGTTTGCACATCTGCCTGTGGTTTATTCCACCATTGTTATTGGGAACGGGGCTGTGCCTGGGAGGCAGCTCCTCCGGGCCCTCGTGCTGCCACCTGAACCCGACTGATGACCAGCAAACAGGGCCACTTGGTAGAGAACCAATTTGTTATCTATCTAGCCAGCCACCGCACAGTTCACTGTGGGCGGCAGGTGGAGTTGTCTGATCTGTTCATCCTCAAGAAAGGGAAACAAATAGGGATCACTTGGCCTGTGTGATCCTTCCTGCACTACGCGGCACTCCTTCCACTCCTGTCCCTCCTCACCACGGTATTCTCAGCACTGTACTCAGAAAGATCTTTATAGATCCATCAAGTGGGGGCCTGGGTGGCTTGGTCGGTTAAACGTCGGCTCAGGTCATGATCCCAGGGTCCTCGGATTGAGCCTCCCAACAGGCTCCCTGCTCCGCGGGGAGTCTGCATCTCCCTTCCCCTACTCATGCTCTCTGCCTCTCTCTCAGGTAAATAAAATCTTAAATATATATATAAATATATTTATAATATCATATCATATATTTATAATATATGTGTGTGTGTGTGCGTGTATATATATCAGTCAACTTATGTGACTTCTTTGCCTAAAAGCCTCTTCTCCATGCCTGCTGGGCACAGGCCTCTGCCTCCCTTCCCAACCTCCTCGGGTACCACGCTACCCTGGGCCACGCTGACCTTCTGAAAGCTTCTGGTATGTGTGCCAAGCTCTTTCCTGCCTCAGGGCCTCAGGCTTTGCTCCTTCCTCACTCTAGGTAGCTGAGTCCTTCTGACTCTTCGGACTTCAGAGGGGCTGTCCCAGATCCCCCAGGCAGCACACACAGCCTGCTCTCTGTAAGATCATTCTTCAATCCCAAACCACCATGTTTCTTTACTTTATCCTCCCCTTCTGGATCGTAAGCTCGGAGGGGACAGGAGCCTTGTCCACATCCCCCATGCCCGGAAGAAGCCTAACACAAAGGAGGCGTTCAGTGAGAGTGGGGATGAGCGGTGTGTAGAAAGGGTGGCCTGCGGCCAAAACTGGAGTTACCACAGCCAGCACTCGGCAGGCAATAGCAACACAGAGCCCAAACCGGCCCTTCAGAGAAGGCACAAGGCCATGGGGCACAGAGGCTCCGCGGTGTGCCCCTCCTCCGCCCCTGAGGCTGAGCGGGCCTAGCTCAGGCACCTCAGCCTCTCCCCTCAGGACTGGAGTCTGAGCTCACTGCCACTGGGGCACTCCAAATCCAGCGGTCTATAATTAAAGCCCTTCATCCCTTCTGCTCAGTGCCTGTGGCAGAGACGACTTCGGTATTATCTCCACACAGAGGGCTGCTTTCAATTTTAATTTCCCTCAAGTCAGCACTATGGGAAAGTGCTCAAGTAAAAATAGCTTATAATACAAGAAAACTCGGCCCTTTGAATAATGCACTCTTGGTGACGTTGTCTCTGACACACAGAACGGTAGGATTTTAGATCTCTTCTTCCTTTTTAAGTTTCTAAAACATGTTGCTTTCCCCATGGCAAACACAGTGCTACAGGCCGTGGGATTCCCATGTAGGCTTCGGGGATGTTTGCCATCTTAATGCCTGGTGCTAGGCTTTCTTCTCTGTAAATATGAACTTCTCAAACTTGAAAAGCCCTCACTTGCCTTTTGGTTTGGAAACAGAGGTGGCTGGAAGAGGTGCTTGTGGCAAGAAGGCAGAGCACCTTTGGGGGAGTTCCGTGGGGGACAGTCTCCTGGGCCTTGAACCCAGTCAGCTGCCCCAGGGGAACTTGGCACAGAGGACTTGACTGCCAGGGACCAAACTTATAAGATACTGTCATGAAATCAAGATGCTTACATGCCAATCTGGAATCTGGGAGGAAGTGTTCTTTTCCTCTCTTTTCTTTTCTTTTTAAAGATTTTATTTTTTTTATTTGAGAGAGAGAGAGTGCACAAGCAGAGGGAAGGGCTGAGGGAGAAGGAGAAGCAGACTCTCCACTTAACTGGCTGAACGACCAGGCATCCCAGGGAAAAACTTTTCTAATACTAAGAGCACCTGGGTCTACTCTCCAGGGCACCCTCTTTCCATTTTCAATGTGGCACCCATACATAACCTGTGGAAGTACCTTCTCTCCAAAAAAAATACTGTGTGCATCCTCGCCCCAGTGATGGGCTCCCCTGTGGCATGCTGACAGGACTAACTCTCGGAGGACGAAGCTGGTTGCATTCCTGTGGGTTAGGATCAAGGTCTCTCTTGCAAGGGACAGATATTCCCCATCCTGAAATCCTTGGAAAAAGTGGTCATTAGCAGGCAACAGGAACACAGGAGGCAGGCCTTAGGCAGGAAAGAGAATGTATGTGTCTTTAGACATGAAGTCTGGATGGGTCTTGGCACTACCACGTGGGAAAAGTAACCCCTATCCTACTGAGAAGGGCAGGATGGGTTTAGGCAAGAAATGTTCCTATGTAGGAACCCCACACTAAGGAGATTAAGACCAGTGAGCTTCTGTGTGAAATTCGAAGGTCTGACAACCGGCAGCCTGCCTCCAATGTGCTCTACCTGGCTGTTTCTGTTTGGCCAGCCTAGTGTTTTAAAAAGCAATGTAACTAGGCAGCTAAGTTATGCTTTAACACAACACAAAGTTTACACCTACTATCTGTCTTAAACCTCCCCACAATCACCTTTGTTAACTTCCTGGATTCTATGGGCATTTGAGTTTGAAATCCCTACTCAGAGAGAGATATATTTTCCTTTGGCCATTTCCCTTCTTGTTACTTAGCACAGGCTTGCCTGAAAGTTCCAGGCCAGCTCAGCTACACATGCTAACTGCATAGTTAACAGGGCTTCCGTAAGGCCATGCAAAAGGGGAAACCTACCAAGGCTTAAAGCCCTAATTCAAAAAAGATGACCATTATTCCTTAGAGAGAGGGCTATTCTGGACCCAAAGTCTAAAAGCATTATAGAGGAACATTAAATGATAAAGCAGACAATGGTCTCACTACCATTTTATCACAGATGCAGAGGCGACTCATACAGCTGTCTGTGACAGAGACCTTCAATAAAAGCCAAGGATTTACCTATACAGCCCAGTTCAGTGAAGGCAAACCTAACGCAAGCACTTCCGTTAGTCTGAGAGACAGTCCAGTCACCTGATTAAAGTCAGATGATGTCAGCTCTCCTCAGATAACACAGCACCAACACTCTCTGAAGTGGTGATCTTTCGGGTGTCTGTCCTGCTCACCCGATCCCTGCCCTCTCAGACCTGTCTCTCGCCCATAGGATTTGGCCTCCGCAGCTACAGTTGGCCAGTGAGACCTCCCTTCTGGTCACTGAGGACTGGGTCAGGGAGAGAACCCATCATTCTGACCCCTGGGGCTGTGAAAGAATGCAAATCATCCTGGGGGTGGGGAGCAGGGGCAAGTGATCAGCAGGTGGGGGTGGGGGAGACAGCTGTGCTACACTGCCCCTGAAGCCAGAGAGGATGGAGAAACCCAACCTGCAGAGAGAAGAGTCAGGCACACATGCAGCAAGGAGGAGAGATGGACAGGGAGAAACAAGAGAAACAGAACAGCAGAGGCTCCTCCTGAAAGAGCTGCACCTGAGACTCTATAAAGACCTCAAGTGCTCTATAAGGCACTCGAGGTCTTTATTCTCCATGGGATTGAAATAAACTTAAAGTCTCTGTTCCTTGTGGCCAAAACAATACCAGTGAAAATGCACAGAAGCAGAGAGAACATTATTACTAATTCTTAAACTTGCCCCATCTTGAGAATGCCAATAGATCTTGGCAGTGATAACAGGAAACCGTGTCTCCCCCTCTCCACTTCTCATCTGTCCTGCCCCAAGAGAAAGTATTAGAGCTGTCAAAATGGCCAGAAGTGCCAGCTTAAGCAGGCACTCCATCCCTAGGATAATAGGGGTCGCCTATCAAATTCAAGTCAGACCCCTAAACGATGGGACTCTCAGGGCTCCACTGGTGGACTCTTCCCACACCCATCATGAGTGCTCAGAGCTTTAAATAGGATTTATATGCTGCCAACTCCTACATGTTTACCTCCAACCAGCCTTCTCCTCCAAACTCCAGACTCACATAGCCACCTGCCCATGCAACAACTCCACTGGAATGTTTAATAGGTTATCTATTATAACTTATAATAACCCATCCAGGGGCGCCTGGTGGTGGGTTAAAGCCTTTGCCTTCGGCCCAGGTTATAAACTCAGGGTCCTGGGATTGAGCCCCACATCGGGCTCTCTGCCCAGCGGGGAGCCTGCTTCCCCCTCTCTCTCTGCCTGCCTCTCTGCCTACTTGTGATCTCTGTCAAATAAATAAATTAAAAATCTTAAAAAAGAAAAAAAATCCTGTCCAAAATCAAGCTTGTGCTATGGCACTGAGTACCTGTTTCTCTACGTCTTCTTCATTCTTTTTTTTTTTTTTTAAAGATTTTATTTATTTATTTGACAGAGATCACAAGTAGGCAGAGAGAGAGGGGGAAGCAGGCTCCCCGCTGGGCAGAGAGCCCGATGCGGGGCTCGATCCCAGGACCCTGAGACCAGGACCCGAGCCGAAGGCAGCGGCTTAACCCACTGAGCCACCCAGGCGCCCCTGTCTTCTTCATTCTTAATCCTTCTTTATTTTGCACTCTGCAGCCAAGCTGTCAGCAAATCCTGACTCCACCTTCACAATGTGTCTAGAGCCCTCTGCTATCATCTTTGTCTAAGCCGTCTTCACTTCTTGCCTGGATTATTGCAGTCACCACCCAACTTGGCTCCCTGTTTCTACCCTTGTCCCCTTTCAGACACTGCTCGACACGGGCCTGCAGGATTCTGTGAAATGTAACTCAGATCGTGTCATTCAGGCACCAAACTCTTGCTGGCAGTAAAAGCCAAAAAATCACTGTAGATTGTCCCCAAGACCCTCCATAATCTGGGTTTTCATCCCCGCCCCCACCATTCTGCACCTTGGTTACAATGGCCTTCCTGCTATACTTAGAACATGACAAGTAAGCTCCTGCTTTGGAAACTTTGCCCTTACTTTTCCCTCTACTTGGAACATTCTTCCCCCTCATTATCCACAGGGCTCCTTCTCACACTTTAATCTTTTACTCATATGTTTCCCCAGTAAGACATTCTCTGGCTACCCCATCAATCCCACCCCCACCATGATATTTTCTATTCCCCTTCCCCTGCTTCTATCCGCCCCCCCGACTTACTACACTTTAACATTATACACACTGTACTTATTTATCTTATTTGTTATCTTTCAGTCCCATTAGAACGTAAACTCTGAGAGCAGGGGATTTTGTCTGCTTTGGTCACTGTTATACCCCCAACACCTAACACTGCCCTCTACACAGTAGGCACATAATATGTGAATTATTTAAGGGGCTTTTAGGCAGAGGTATACTATGATCAGACTTACTTTTTAATACAATAAGCCTCACTGGGTTAAGAATAAACTGAGTATGAACAAAGGCAAAAGCAGGGAGACCATTTACATGCTGAGGCAGTAATCCAGAGCCACAGTTTATAGCCATAAAGGTTGTGCACTGCACAAGTCCAGTGAAATGTGCAAAGGTACTCTCTGGAGATATACAGAAGGGTTGCGGGCCCTGGTGGAAACCATGAAGGTAACTAGAAGTGGTCCGAGTCTGGCTACCTATTGAAGGTAGAGCCCCATATGATTTAACGGACAAATTTAAAGGAGAATGTGCAAGAACAAAAAATCAAAGGTATTTCCAAGATTTTTGGTGCAGATGTCAAATAATAATAATTATTATTATTATTATAACAGCACAACTGAAAAATTAAAGAGCCATTCTATTCATAAGTTCTTACCACATTTCAAATCAGGGTATACAAGCCAGACCTCACCTGGGCCTCCAAATCACTATAATTTTCTCATCTACTCATTACCATTTGCTATACCATCGCTCAAGAAGCCCTGTACTCTCCAGTTTCCATGTTTTGCTCATTCCATACCACATCTGACTTGTTCCTAAGACCAAGTCTTGATTCAAAGAACACTCCTTCAAGATGCCTTTCCTGATGCCCTGACTTTAAAAAATCAATCTCTCGCCTACAGTTCCATTCCATCCTTTCCTTCTGTGCCTCTGTAATAGCACGTAGAACAGCACTTACCTAAGCAAGAAGTATTAGATGTATTTCTGCTTATAAGCACTCATAGCCCCTATCCACCAACTCCCACCTGGTCTGTGCGCTCCCCACAGATAGGGTCCACGTGTTACAGCACTGACTTTCGCCTTCCCCAAAATACCTACTCTGGTGTCTGACAGGAAACAGACTCTATGCATATGTGTATGGAGAGAGCATGAAATCTGCAGCAATTCCAAAGGTCAGCTTCCACGCTCGCCAGCGGTGTATTTAAACCCATGCAAAGTCGGGCTCCAGAGCTCAGGTAGGAAGTAGGACATATGCTGCGTCCTGAAGGATCCCGGCTGCAGGAGGCCTGCGAGCAGCCGTCAGTAATGAAAGACTTGCCTCTTCGACTACACCCCCAACCCGGGCTAGCCCGTGACTGCATCAGCTGACTCGAGGCCGATTTTGGCCGACGGGCTGGAAAAAAACGCGCAGGGCTCAACGACGCGAACAGAGCCAAACCCGCCCCGAAGCGGCTGCGGACCCACAGCCAGGACACCTTCTCTCGCACGCTAGTGGATTCAAGCAGAAGCTGGGCGGCCCGCGAGGCGCGCGCGCCACCCAGCTCCACCCCGCGCGGAGGGATGCGCAGCCAATCGCAGGGCCGCAGTTCCTTCCCGCCGGCCGGAGGCGGGAGCCCAGGGGCTCGGCTCGAGCCGCGCTCCCATTGGCTGAGAAGGGACCGCCCAGACAAAGCCCGGCGGTCGGCGCCCGCGACTGGGAGTGCCCCAGCCTACCACCACCTAAGCATCCCATCCCCAGGCTCCCCCCGCGGCGCCTCCACCAAGCTCCCCACCCCCACTCCCCATCCACGTCCGGCTGCGTATTCCGTCCTCCAGCAGCCGGAGGCTCAGCTCGTGCTCAAGGCGGTTGGACCGGCAGCCTAACCGCTCTCTACCGTCCTTCCCCGGCCGCGGCGGTGGGGGGAAAAGGGGAGGCAGCACTCCCCAAGTCCTGAGGACAGGGCTTCGCGGAGGACGCAACGTGGGGCAGGAGGAGGGAGACGCGGTGAAGAAGGGGGCGGCCCCAGCCTGGGACAGGAACTACCAGCTTCGGTACCCGCTCGGCTTCCGACTACGAGATGACCTTGGGCCGCTTCCTTCCGTACTGGGGAGCCGGGGTGGTCTTCTGTAAAATGCGGAGGCGGGGAAGGATGAGGCCGGGGGTTTCCCCTGGGCGCCTCGGGGCTGCGCGTTCAACCTGGGACTCCTCCCGCCGAGCACATTTTGCCTAATAATAAAAGCCAGGCGAGGACTGAAGGCGGTGGGTGAGGGCCGCCTGGGACTGAGACGGATCTGGGCAGGATCCGTCCATCTTCCCACCCTTACCCTGGCCGCAGCTGCAGGGCCAGACCTACAGGAATCCGTGCCACATCCCCACCCGTATCCTGGCCACTCGGCCAAGGGGCCGCGCGAGGCCAAACCAAACTGAGCAGGGGGCGTCGGCCCATGCCGCCGTAGCTGCAGAGATGCGGACCCCTCCTCTTACCCCAGACCAGATGGGTGGAGGGGCTCCGGCCGCGGAGGGCCCAGCCGGCGCGTTCCCCTGAGCCCAACGCTTCGCGGGTACCCGCGCTCCTGGCTTGGAGGGCCCGGTGGGGGGCGCTGCCGCCGTTGCCTTCTCGAAGTCCTACACGCTCCCGCTACTGCGGCTTTCTACTTCGGATCCGGTAGGCGGCCGAGCCTAGACACAGTGGGTGCACGCTGTCTGGCAGCGCGGGGCGGGGCGGGCCGCGGGCGTCGCCGGGGCGGGGAGCGCTCCTGCGCGCTCTCCTTCCTCCTCGGGCGTCCCGCCCAGCCCTCCTCCCGTAGAGGGTACCCCCAGTCTGGCTCTCCGCCCAAGATAAACCCCTTCCCAGGCGCTGAGCTCCACCGCCAGCCGCGTTCTGGAGAGTCTGGGGCTCTCAAGCTGGGAGGAGCAGGTGCCGCACCAGGAACTGAAGGAACCTGTGAGGAGTGAGGCTTCTTCCAGTTTCTGTGCGTGTTTGCTGACTTTCGAACTCATCGGAGTTCATTGGGTGGTTTTTATATGTCTTTTGATCGGATGGAATGCATTTAAAGAATTGCTCCTATGAATCTTTAAAGGTAATTTAAGCACAGGTCCCAGAGTTTAAACAATAAACGTCAGGGGAACTGGCCACAGAGCCGGATGACCGCGCCAAGTTTTTAGGATGAAAAGCCGCCTGAGGAGAGAAGGAGACTATCGACAAATTAGTGACAGGGGCTATGTTAACGTCAAATCACAGAAGCACTGATTGGAAAGGGACCAGGCAGATGAAAAAGGGACGGAAGTGCTGGCCTGGTGGGAATTTAGAAGAAACTTGTCAGCTCCGTTGCACGGGCTTCTTGAGAGTTACTGTTTCTACTTTATCCCCAGCTCCTAACACAACAGTGTCTTGAAGAATGGGAGGATCACAAAGGCAGGATTCACTTGATTCTCTGTACCCATTTTACAGACAAACTGAAGCCAGCGTACTTTTCTTCAGTGTTGTGTTTCAGAATACTGGCTCTCTCCATGCCACAGCCATAACATAAATCGTTACACTGGGTTGCTGGTTACACTTTGAAAGTTATGCATGGCTAGAAAAGCATTTAATGAAAGGAAGAATTACCGTTTCCACCTAGAAAAATCAGAGGTCCTGACTTTGGACTGAGAATTGAACGGAAATGTAGTTCAACTAATAGAAAACAGGGAAAGGACGTTGGACCTGAAGTTATATCAGACAGCACCTGTGGCTGACCTCACAGCTTCCCAGCCTATCTTTTTATTCCAGCTTTGCTATGGCAAATGACTGAATTCAGGTGGTACCTGAGAGCACCTTGCCTCAGCTGCACCTCCGCTGGTCTGCACCTTCACAGCTCTGGTCTTCGCTGTCAAAGCAGCCAAGGACCCCTGTGGGAAAGCACTGCCCACTCACGCATGCGCATAACTGCAAATGCAAAAGCACGAACACTGCTAGAGACATGCTTTGAGGCAGAAGGAACCCGTGGAGAAATATTCCCCTCTTCCATTCTTCCGGTGGGCAGTTCTGAGGTGCATTCTGTGTAGCTCCTAAGAGGATAGAGCCCCGGTTGCCCACCGTGGTGCCCAACTTTATCAGTTCAGTACTGCACACTTGGATTGCTTTTTTCTGTTCTTCCTTGCTTGCCTGATCTCCCTACCCTTCCACTCCTGTTCCTTGGGATTTGTTCCCAAAATAAACTAACTGTATGGAAATGCTTGCTCAGAGTGTTTTTCTGGGGAACCCGACTAAGACAGTCATTAATCCAAAAGAGGCTTCTTGCTCAGTGTTTTTCTGGGGAACCCGACTAAGCCCGTCATTAACCCAAAAGAGGCATCTCTGCCCACCTTTCAGGGTCATTCTCGGCAGACCTTTCCCACGTCTGCTAATGAGGAATTTTTCAGCCTGAGCTTTTGCTCATTTTCTCTCCCAGTTGCCCTGCCCTTTAGGGAATCCCCAATAAACTCTCAGAGAAAGGCAGGACTATTGGTGACTCCCAAGGGATAGGACCAGCTGAAGGCCTGGGTCAAAATGAGAGTCTGACAAAGTCATTCTCAGCACTCCTTAAATCTCTCCCCTGTTTCCAAGATTCTGACTGCTGACTTTGAAACTGAAAAACTCTCAGCTCTGCGGTTGAACATGGAGGCAGAGACAATGTGAGACCCAGTTCACTCCCAGTGCAGCACGTGCCAAGATTCTGTCTCCTTTCTGCCCTCCTCTTCCTCTCACCCCCTTGTGAAAGCAGTTCCTCTACCCAGATACGAAGTCTCGGGCCAGGGTTTGTGGCACCTAGCATGTTTCATTTCAACACCAGTGGTGCTGTTGCAAATTATGCAACTAGTCTGGGAGGGAAGCCGCCCTTCCCCTCTGCCTTCAAGGAAGGAGATGAGACATGTACATAAGTTAATGAATCATTAGAAGTCTTGTAAGTCTTCTAAAAGAGGGACATGTAAGTGTAGTGTAGTGGGACTTCCAGTAGGGCTTTAGGACGAACTAAGGTAGCATCCTTAAAGACCCAGTTGGAATGAAGCCCCCTGAAGAAATCCCACTGCCCAGAGGGCCGCAGGGTTGGCTCCCATCCATATCCGTTCCTAATTGCCTCCTCACTCACAGACTTCCTGAATCCCTGTCAAGCTAACCATTCCCTCATCTTCCGAGGCCCCAGCCCTCCTCTTCCAGACCTAGCCCTGCCCCATCTCTAAATGCCCTTGGTCTTCTCTGTCCTCAGTGTTAAGTGTTGAATGTCAAATGGTACAGGTTAAATCCCGCCCTTGGCCAGCCACCTTGAAGCCCTCCAGGAGCCCACCTGTGCAACCCTCAGCACTGAGCCTTGCTGGGGAAGAGAGAAGAATAACACCACTTACTAATCCAAACCCTACAGGGCTTCTCTGTTTTGATACAATTTGAATTTTCTTTTAAAGGGAGGGTGGCTCAGTGGGTTAAAGCCTCTGCCTTCGGCTCAGGATCGAGCCCCGAATTGGGCTCTCTGCTCTGCGGGGAGCCTGCTTCCTCCACACTCTCTCTCTGCCTGCCTCTCTGCCTACTTGTGGTCTCTGTCTGTCAAATGAATAAATAAAATATTTTAAAAAGGGGGAGGTAGACTAGATATCATGTCATTAATTCTGCAGAATTTTAGAAGTATCAAGTAGCTTTTTTTTTTTTTCTATAATTGACAGTGAAATGAAGAAAAAGC
The DNA here is from genome assembly GCF_009829155.1 of Mustela erminea. Classification (NCBI taxonomy): domain Eukaryota; kingdom Metazoa; phylum Chordata; class Mammalia; order Carnivora; family Mustelidae; genus Mustela; species Mustela erminea. The sequence continues at coordinate 104,008,042 of NC_045614.1, forward strand.
TCAGTGGATTTTTCTAAAATTGGTGGTGCTCAGAATTTAATGCGCTGAAAAGAGCCCTAGATCCCGACGTGACCATAATACTGAATTCTGCTCATGAATGAGAACTGGAGGCCCAGTCTTTTCCCTGCAGTGAGTGAGCAAGTAAAACAAGAGCTTGGACCTTTCTGGAGAAAGAGGGGCCGTGTCAGGCACCCGCATCCTCACCCCCTTTCTGTCTTTTGACTCCAATATATTTAACTAAAATTTGTTTTTGTTTTTGTTTACTTTTTAACCACAGTTTGGCATGAGGAGTTTTTTTGGTTTTGTTTGTTTGTTTTGTTTGTTTGTTTTTCCTTTTTAAGTGGGCTCTGTTACCCAACATGGGGCTTGAACTCAGAACCCTGAGATCAAAAGTCACATGCTCTACCAAGTGAGCCAGCCAGGTGCCCCAGTACTTTGGAAATGTAAGCAAAGTATCTTTGCAGTAATTGGGATCTTTGAAGAGGGAAAGTATGAGAATGAGGCGGATAGAGACTCCCTGCTCCAGCCCCTTCCATTCCTGGCTCCCCTTTGCTCCAGCTAAAGCCAAGAAAAAACCAAAAAGCCATCCGGTTTGACTAAGATAAGATAACAAGTCATTGCTCCTGCTGAGACAGAAGAAAAAGACCTGACACCCGGTCCTGTTTGAATAAGAAAAGAAAAAGAAACAGTCCCCAGGGTGATTCAGCACTCTCCTGAGACACCTCCACATGGATTATACTTCTAGGTGAAAGTGCCATTTGGCCTTGAGAGACTGGGAAAGCTTTCAGGTTTTGAGAGACCTCGAAAACACCCCGTTAACATCCCCCATTGCCTGTAACCATAAAAACTCACTCCTAACTCTGTAGGGTGCTCAGTCTTTGGGAAGGAATCCAGCTAAGCCTGCTGGCGTTAATAAAGCTAAGCTTTCCCTGCTCTCCTGTGTGGTGTTTGAGTTTCCTCGGTCACCTCAGATTTTCCACAACAAGAAGGTAAAAAACAGGGGCGCCTGGGTGGCTCAGTGGGTTAAGGCCTCTGCCTTCGGCTCAGGTCATGATCCCAGGGTCCTGGGATCGAGGCTTGCATCGCCCAACAGGGAGCCTGCTTCCTCCTCTCCCTGCCTGCCTCTCTGCCTACTTGTGATCTCTCTGTCTGTCAAATAAATAAATAAAGTCTTTTGAAAAAATTAAAAAAATTTTAAAAAGAAGGTAAAAAACAGTGTCCTTACCGCTGACCATTCACCCCAAGCTAGAGCAACCCATAAATCTCCTTCCTTCCTTCTGTCAGTTTACACCTGAGCCTTATCATATCATGTATCACAGGCATTGTGCTTTGTTCTCAGAATGCAGTGATAACCAAATGCTGGGTCCCTGTTTTCAACAACACCACTTAGCAGTTAATTGCTGTGCTCCAGACACGATGTCAGGAGTTTTGTCTGCATTATTTCATTTAATCTCTAACGATTTTAAAAGTGACCTAAGATTATCCCCATTTTGCACCGAAGGAAGTTGAAGCAACACAACTATCAAGTGACAGAGACAGATGCCACATAAGTCCATCATATTCCAAATACTCTCTTTCTTTTTTTAGAGAGAGAAAATGTCCAAAAGCTGGGGGCAGGGAAGCAGGATAGAGAGAGAGAGAATCTCAAGCAGGCTCCATGCTTTGCTTGGAGACTGATGTGGGGCTCAATCTCACGACCCTGAGATCATGACCTGAACTGAAATCAAGTTGAATGCTCAACAGACTGAGCCACCCAGGGGCCCTTCAGAGACTTTCTTTAAGCCTACCACCAACTGTCCTAAGGATCTTGCTTTAAAAAAGGCTGAAAATTCCAGTTTACAATAGCTTTTGGAATAGAGAATTTTTTATAACCTGTTGGGTATTCTTTCTGTGAATGATCTAACATCTCATGCCCTCAGCTAGGAAAAGTAATTATAGGTTCTAATTGACCATATACACTTTGAAAGAGAAAAATATGGGACAAGATTCTCAAACCTTAAATCTGATTTAATTTTCTGACCTTCAAATTCAGTTTTTTCAAAAAATATTTGTTACAATAAACTCTTGAAAATTGGGATAACAAAACACATGCTTATTTTGATTCATATCTTCATATTTTTTTTCAAACGAATATGTATTTTTTAAACCATTTACTGCTTCTTGAACCAAGGACAGAGCCTACTAATTCAGAAGGGAAATCAAATTGCCAGGCTGCTGCTTCTCTATATTGGGTTGCCAGAACTTCTTTTCCCGAGGCATATCTGCTCCTCCCCAACTCCCTCCCCTCAACCAGGCTCTTCCCAAGATTTGAAGCTTTTCCTTCTGCTGATAGTTCTCACATTCAGTGTTCACTCACCTTAGCTGGTGGTGGGGTAACAACTTCCCTCAGCACTCTCAGCTCGCGGGGTGCTCTCCAGGGAACTTACAAAGCAGATAGATACACCTGGAATCCTCTTAATGCTCAGTTAATAAGGTATAATACACACCCCTGGAAATCGCTTCCAAAATGTATGTGTATTATTTCAATGCTAGTCTTTAGCAGGGAAGGGAAATTCTCACACTCATTTGAAATAAAATGAACTAATGATAAATACAATATTTAGAGTTCTGGATGTTTGTGGGTTTGTCATTAAATAGGCAAAGTTCAGCCTTGTAAATGTTTGTTTTAAGCTTAAAATGTCTGTGAGTTTGGCCCTCTGACAAGCAGAGAGTCAAGAGTAAGTGTCACTGATTAGGAACAAATTAAGAAAAAATGATGCCAAAGGGCAGCTCCAGCAGACTTCACCTTAAGCTCCCCCTGCCAGAAATATCCGGAGAATGCCCTGAGCATGACCCAGAATCAGGACCTGAGAAGATTTCAAGATGGCCAAACAAATTTAAACAGAGTTAGTTGTCAGAAGGTGGGACCAAAACATACTCCTTGAACATCATCAATGGAGGTAAGGAAGAATACAGACATACAGACATATGTAGACATATAGAGTATAGACATATGTATAGAGTATAGATCCCTTAAGGGATCTCTTAGTGTTCCCATACCCTGTCATTAAAGTCAGTGGAAAATTACAACAATCAAATTCAGGCAGGACTACTAATGACCTTGATCCTCTGTGAATGAAGGTTCGGGGCCTTCTACCAGGTAAAGAAGCACAACCAGACAAGGACAAAGGGAATATGGAATGGGCAGGAGGAAAAGGTAGTTATAAATATCAGCTTCAACCACATGACCAGTTACAGAAAACAAGGACTGTAATTGTCATGAAGATTTCTTCCTTACTTTGTGGTGTGTGTCTGCGTTTAATGTCTTTGTTTTCTTTTCTCTATTATTCCTTTATGTAACAGAAGATGTTTTGACTTTATATCATAGTATTGTTAACTTTACAACATAGTATTTCAGTTAGGGGATTTGAAGGAGAGGAGTAAACATCACCCAAGGACTTTGCATCCTCCTCTAGGGAAGAGGTTAGTACATTTTCGATTGTATACAGGATAATCATGTCAAATTAGGTGGATTTGTTGCCTTGTTAATTGTCTTCATTTGGATAGTAAGTATGGTTTAAGGAGCTATGCATGGGGGCCAAGTTGACACAGAGTGGCTATTGATGTTTAATTTTAATGTCAACTTGGCTAGTCACAAATGCCCACATATTTGGTCAAACATTATTCTGAATCTTTTTGTGAAGATGTTTTTAAACAAAATTAATATTTAAATCAGTGGGCTTTGAGTAAAACAGATTACCCTTCATAACTTGGATGGCCTCAGCCAACCAAATAGAAAGAAGGAAGTCTGACTCCCTCAGGAGAGGGAATTCTGCCAAGAGACCACCTTTGGAATCTTCTCTAGAGTTCTTCCCCGAGTCTCTACCCTACTGGCCTATGCTGATGATTTTGAACTTGCCAAGCCTCTACAATTCCTTAAAATCCTTCTCTCTTTCCCTCTCTCTCCCGCCCAAACCCTTGCTCTTCCCACCCCTCTCTTCATCCATACACATTCTGTTGGTTCTGTTCCTCAGGGCACAGCAAGTCATTCTTGGAGGTGTCTCCTCAAATGGCTGCTCATTTTCTTGCATGACGTGAGGATGCGGCAGCCACAAGAGTGAAGGATGAGAGCCGTGCTTGCAGGGAGAGTGTTCTAATAAGTAGAAGCTGGTTCAGAGCATGGGTCCTACACACACAATAGTAATAGAGCTTCACCTGTGGTTGAAGGACTTGCAGCAGGAAGGCTGAGTCCCAGTGTCATGTGCCAAAGGAGTGTCAGAAAGACACGCTAAACCCAGACACTCAATGGCAAGGCTGAAAGATAAGAAAAGGAAAGGAAGTATAAATAAAAGGAGTCAAAACTATTCTTACTGCAGGCCTAGTAATTATTAATCCAGACTATTCAGGATAATTAACATCATAGCTATTAGAATGATAATGGAGCTCAGGGGCACCTGGGTGGCTCACCCACTTCCTGTTCCTTACTAAGCGGGAGCCTGCTTCTCCCTCTGCCACTCCCCCTGCTTGGGCTCTCCCGCTCTCTCTCTGACAAATACATAAATAAAATCTTAAAAATATATATGTACTGCTTTTTTGACACCTTAATAAACTTTTTATTTTGAATAATTTTAGATGTACAAAAAATTTCCCATATTCTCTTCTCCTAATTTTCCCTAATGTTCACATTAGGGAAAATTAGGAGAAGAGAATATGGGAAATTTCCCTAATGTGAACATTTTATATAAACAGAGTATATTTGTCAAAACTGAGAAACTGATATTGGCACATCACTATTACCTGAGCGCCAGACTTTATTTGGATTTCACTACTTTTTTTTGTCACTAGTGTCCTCTTTCTGTCCCAGGATCTAATCTAAAATACCACATCACATTTAGATGTCATGTCTCCCAGTTTCTTCTAATTTATAAAAGCTTCTCAGTCTTGCTTTGATTTTCAGGACCTTGATAGTTTGAAAGAGTGCATCAGGTGTTCTGTGGACTACTCAATTGTTTGATGTTTTTCTCATGGTTAGACTGGGATTTGGTCTTGGGGGGAGAATACTACAGAGGTGAAGTGCCTTCCTTATCATATCATATCATATAACTTAACACAGATGACATTAATCTTGCCACGTGGTTAAGGAAATGCCTGCCATACTTCTACCCAGTAAAGTCCCTACTTTTCTGTTTCCATATTCATTCTTTGGAGACAAGTCACTAAGTCTAGTGACTTGCTCAGGGAGAAGGAATTAAGCTCCTAATCCTAGTGTATTAACTTAAAATTAAGAAGACATCTGAGAGCGGTGGTGCTGCCTTATTCAGTTTTAAAAATTGCTACAATAGTCATTGATTTATTCTATAAATATTTATTGAGCCCCTGCTATGTGGAATGCTAGCCCCTGATGTAGACACTGGATACAGCAAATTTCTACCCTTCTGGAGCACACATTCTAGACAAATACTGAATGTACAGTAGGTTAAAAAAACAAATAACAGACAAAAGCCTCCAGGATCCAAGGAACTAAGATATGGAACCAAAAGTGGAGGTGGGGCATGAGCAAGACACAGTTTCCAAAGGAGGAAGGGGAAGTAGGAGAAAGGGAGAGAGAGGAACAAGCCTGGAGATGTGGCCAGTGCACATGGCGGCGCACAGCAGTACGTGGGGAAGCCTGTCATACACTGCAACAGGCAAGCTGGACTTAGTGGAAGGGGCTAAGCCAGCTGGAAGGAGTATGAGGGGATATTATGAGCAATTCTGGACACATAATAGGCACTGTATAGATATTTACTAAATAAATAATTGAAGGAATAACAACATTAAGTAGGCACATTCACCCTTGCTTTCTTCATCATTAAAAACTCCAGTAAGGGGCGGCTGGGTGGCTCAATGGGTTAAGCCTCTGCCTTTGACTCAGGTCATGATCTCAGGGTCCTGGGATCAAGGCCCACATCTGGCTCTCCGCTCAGCAGAGAGTCTGCTTCCCCTCTCTGTGTCTGCCTGCCTCTCTGCCTACTTGTGACCTCTCTCTCTGTCAAGTAAATAAGTAAAATCTTAAAAAAACAAAACAAAACAAAACACTCCAGTAAGACTTTCCAAGGGAATCAGGGAAGGGAGAATCCAACATTCTGGAGTGCAGCTGCTCCCCACAACCCCAGCTCCTGCCCAGGGTTCCTTTCTTAGGTATGCCCCAGGCTACTCCCCTTTACTCTTTACCTTCCTACCCAGGCAGGAGTACAGACTTTTGCCCTAATTCCACTGGGGGCCAAGTGGGCAGAGTTGTTCTGAAACCGGTTCCAATGTTTACAGAGGCAGAGAACAAAGTGAAAGGAACTTCCCCCAAGAGATATCAGGCAACCTGATTCCTGAGGTGACAGCAATGTAGTCAGCCGAGGGACGCTGTGATAATAGCTAATATGGAGAAGTCTGGGACAGTCACTCACATCTGTGCCCATATTTACTTCATCTTCCAAGGTCTCTCTAGTGTTTCTGCTTCCTGAGTTTGGTGGAAAGAAACAAAAGTTTTTTTGCTTCTATTTACCACTTCCCCTTTGTCCTGAAGGGAGAGAGCCAAAGGGAAGCCTTGAAAAATGGTGCCCACTCCTGTTCTGGTTTTCCCCATTCTTAAAGTGCTACGAGTTACAGCATTTTCAACGGTGGCCTGCATTAAAATGACAAAGCTGCAAAGAACTCTTCTTCTAGAGTCTAATTGTAAATTAGCTGTTCAGCAGATCTGAACACTTCTCAACAGCAAAACCAGCATTCAGTTTCTGCCACTATCTTGCCACGTGACCTGAAAACCTCTCCTACCTGGAAATAAGATAAGAATGTTCACCTCACCACTTTTATTCAACATAGTACTGGAAGTCCTAGCCACAGCAATCAGACAAGAAAAAGGAATAAAATCATTGGAATTGTTGAGGAAGTAAAACTTTCACTACTTACAAATGATCTGATACCATATACAGAAAATCCTAAAGACTCCACACACAAAAAAACTACTAGAATTGGGGTGCCTGGGTAGCTCAATCAGTTAAGCATCTGCCTTCAGCTTAGGTAATGACCTTGGGGTCCTGGGATCTAGCCCCACATTAGGCTCTCTGCTCAGCAGGGAGTCTGCTTCTCCCTCTCCTTCTGCCCCTCCCCCTGCTCTTGTTCTGTCTTTCAAATAAATAAATAAAATCTTCTAAAAAAATTACTAGAACTGATAAATGAATTTGGTAAGGTTATGGGATATAAAATCAATGTGCAGAAACCCCACTGCACTTTTATACACTAATCAGAAAGCATCAGAAAGAAATTAAGAAAGTGATCCCATTTATAATTACACAAAAAAATAATAAAATACCTAGGAATAACTTAACCAAGGAGGTAAAAGACCTATACTATAAAAACTATAAGACACTGATGAAAGAAACTGAAGATGGCATGAACCAATAGAAAGATATTCCATGCTCACAGATTGGAAGAACAAACACTGTTAAAATAGCCATACTTCCCAAAGCAATCTACAGATTTAATACAATCTCTATCAAAATACCAACAGCATTTCTCACAGAACTAGAACAAATAATCATAAATTTTATTTGCAACCCCAAATAGCGAAAGCAATCTTGAAAAAGAAAAACAAAACTGGAGGTATCAAAATTACAGATTTTAAGTTATATTACAAAACTGTACTAATCAAAACTGCATGGTGATGTCACAAACAGACACATAGATCTGCAAATACAGACCCACAATTATATGGTTAATTAATCTTTGACAAAAGAGGCAAGAACATGCAGTGGGAAAGACAGTCTATTCAGTAAATGGTGTTGAGAAAACTGGACAGCTACTTGCAAAAAAATGAAACTGGACCACTTTCTTTCACCATCCACATCATACACCATACACAAAAATAAACTCAAAATGGATTAAAGGGGCGCTTGGGTCACTCAGTCAGTTAAACACCTGACTTTTGATCTCAGCTCAGGTCGTGATCTCAGGGTCCTGAGATGGCCTGTGCTAGGCTCAGTGTTCAGCATGGAGTCTGCTTATCCCTCTGGCTCTGCTCCTCCTGCTCACATTCTCCCTCCCTCCCCACCTCTCTCAAATAAATAAATAAATAAATAAATAAATAAATAATATATATATTTTTTTAAATGGACTAAAGACCTAAATGTGGGGGTGCCTAGGTGGCTCAGTAGGTTAAAGCCTCTGCCTTCGGCTCAGGTCATGATCCCAGGGTCCTGGGATCGAGCCCCGCCTCGGGCTCTCTGTTCAGAGGGGAACCTGCTTCCTCTCTCTGCTTGCCTCTCTGCCTACCTATGATCTCTGTCTGTCAAATAAATAAATAAAATCTATTTTAAAAAAAAGACCTTAATTGAGATCTGAAACCATAAAAATCCTAGAAGAGAGCATAAACAGTAACTTCTCTGATACCGGTGGTAGCAACATTTGTTCTAGTTGTGTCTCCTGAGGCAAAGGAAACAAAAGCAAAAATAAACTACAGGACTACATCAACATAAAAATCTTCTGCATAGCAAAAGAAACAATCAAAAAAACTAAAAGGCAACCTACGGAATGGGAGAAGATACTTACAAATGACATATCCAATAAAGAATTAGTATCCAAGGGGTGCCTGGGTGGCTCAGTGGGTTAAGCCTCTGCCTTCGGCTCAGGTCATGATCTCAGGGTCCTGCAATTGAGCCCCGCATCAGGCTCTCTGGTCAGCAGGGAGCCTGCTTCCCCCCTCTCTCTCTCTGCCTGCCTCTCTGCCTACTTGTGATCCCTCTCTGTCCAATAAATAAATCTTTAAAAAAAAATGAATTAGTATCCAAAATGTATAAAGAAACGATACAACTCAACACCCGAAAACCAAATAATCCAATTTTTAAAAACGGACAGAAGACATGAACAGACATTTCTCCAAAGAAAACATCTGGATGGCCAACAGACACATGAAAAGATGCTCAACGTCACTTGCCATCAGGGAAATGCAAATCAAAACCACAGTGAGATACCACTTTGCACCTGTCAAAATGGCTAAAATCAAAAACTCAAGAAACAGCAAGTGTTGTTAAGGATGTGGAGGAGAAAGAACCTTCACACACTATCAGTGGGAATGCAAACTTGTGCAGCCACTGTGGAAAACAGTATGGAGCTTCCTCCAAACGTTAAAAATAGAACTACCATAGGATCCAGTAATTTCATTACTGGGTACCTACCCAAAAAAATATAAAACACTAATTCAGAGAGATACATGCTCTTCTATGTTTACTGCAGCACTATTTATAATGGCCAAATTATGGAAGCAGCCCAAGTGTCCATCAATGGATGAATGGATAAAGAAGATGTGGGATAGATAGATAGATAGATGGATATATATAACAGAATATTCTCAGCCATAAAAACAATGAAATCTTGCCATTTGCAATGAGATGGATGAGCTAGATGGTATAATGCTAAGTAAAATAAGTCAGAGAAAGACAAATACCATATGATTTCACTCATATGTGGAATTTAAGAAACAAAAACAAATGAACAAAGGGGAAAATAAAGAGAGGAAAAAACAAGAAACAGACTCTTAACTACAGGGAACAAACTAATGGTTGCCAGAGGGGAGGTGGGTGAGGGATGGGTAAAACAGGTGATGGGGATTAAAGAGTACACCTATCATGATGAGCACTAAGTAATGTATAGAATTGATGAATCATTATATTGTACATCTGAAACTAATATAACATTGGATGTTAGCTATACCCAAATTAAAATATAAACCTTAAGGGGAAAAACAAACAAAAAAAAACCTCGCCTGGGGTGCCTGGGTGGCTCAGTTCCTTAAGCTTCTGTCTTCAGCTCAGGTCATGATCCAAGTGGCAGCCTGCTCAGCAGGAGTCTGCTTCTCCCTCTCCCTCTGATCCTCCCCCCTGCTTGTGCACCAAGCTTGAGCATGCTCGCTGTCTCTCTCTCTTCTCTCTGTCAAACAAACAACAATAACAACAACAGGAAAAAAAAACAAAAACAAAAACAAAACAGACCACTCCTGCCTGAATGTCCATCCCTGTGTATATAGAACGACAAGGTGGGCTTGGGTAACACAGGATTGCTTAGAGTTCTGAGGTTCCATTATTTTTATCCAGTGTGATGTCCTCCTGACACCCCATAAACTTCTCTGTCCTTTCAAGTTCAGAGCTGTGATCCAGGGTATTCAAACAGGAGACAAGGTAGAGAGCCAGAAAAGAGCCCAGCACCCCGTCCCAGCATGGGTTCCAGCACTTGGGAGAAACCACAATTGGCCAGAGGTGGAGCTCTCCATTTAGTCAAGAAGGAATTCGGTTGTATGTTGACTTAATGGTCTAATGAAATATTATCTATCATTCAACAGTGTATTACTGGCTGTTTTAGGTAAATAACAGTCCTTCAAATATCAAGAGCCTTTACTAGTGATGAGTGACTCACCATGTGTACAATCATAATTGCCTGCTTCTCCTCTAAGAGAAATTAATCTGAGTGTGACAACTTAGTTTAGGCCAGAAACACTCAGAAATTCAATGTAATGGGCTTAAATTAATTAAAATAAGCCTTTGGATGATGCCTCTCAAATCTGGGGTTGAGCAAATTTTTTCACAACCATGAAGTTATAGCATAGTCTCTTAATAAAACTAGCATTTAAAAAATGCATCATTTTGGTCCCCAGTGTTCAGTGGCATTGAAAGCAGCAGCAACCTCAACCCTTACAAGGTGTTTAGAAACTTGCTCTCCTGACTATTGCTCTATCTCTCAAGTCCTTTGGATACTCCCAGATGGATACAGGGCTTTGAGACAGCCCTGGAAAGGCAGTGACACGGTCAAAGATCCAAGTTAGCTAATAATAGGTCCTTGGTGGCAAGCACAACTGGCAGGAGATTTAGACCTTAGGAACTCCGTCTGCAAGGTGCACCTGTGCTGCCTGCCACCACTAGCACCCCGCAGCCGGCCCCTGAACCATACAGCTCATACCACACTCACTGCTGAGCCTGGAGAACTCTTGCACATCTGTGGTGTCTGTCCAGAGCCCTGAATCTTGATCCATCTCCAAGTCTAGTCTGACCTGTCCTAGACTTCCCTGCTGTGGCTTATTTCCCTGGCTTTGGACTAATCTTACCTACTCTTTCAATCCAGTGCTTTTATCTTTGCTTCCATTCTACCTCCCCTCTTTCTAGGCATTCGGTGGGCTAGGCATTCCCCTAGGGCTAGCAAGTGTCCTAGAACATTGCTGGGGAACAGGAGTTTCTTATCATTGAAGAGGTCTCTGAAGCAGATGGACTTTAGGGACACTGCTCAGAAGCAAAGCATCCTTTCATAGGGAGGTACCTTAGAAATGAAGGTGCAGAAATGGGCCCTCACACCTGCTCCTGCTTCTGGTCATCTGCCTCTTAGAGGACGTCCATATTCTATTGGTTCCGCACTTCCAGACCAAACCCCTGCATGGGAGTCTTGCTGTCACGAGGATGTAGGCTTCAGGCTCCTGGTGAACACAGAGCCACCTGTCTTTTCCGTTCCTCCTACCTCTGTCCTCCTCCCAGCGTCCTGCTGCCTTTATTTTGGAGTCTAGAAAGACAAATTCTCTTATTCCATTCCCTCACTCCAAAAGTAGACATTCCTCCATTCAACAAAAATTTATTGAGCACTTACTATTTGCTTTAGGTGCTAGGGATATACTTAGAAACAAAACAGGATATTAAAATCCCCACTCTTGTGGAGCTAAAATCTAGCGAGGGACTGAGAAAATAAGATAAATATTGTATTGCCAATGGTGATGTGTGCTTCAAATATACATAAAGTAGGAAAAGAGGATAGGAAGTTGCCAGAAATAAAAGGATGGTGGTACAATTTAAAATGGTTTTATGCTGGGGCGCCTGGGTGACTCAATTGGTTAAACATCTGCCTTCAGCTCAGGTCATGATCTCAGGGACCTGGGATGGAGCCCCACTTAAGCGTCCCTGCTCAGCAGGGAGTCCACTTGCCCCTCTGCCTCTCCCCCTGCTCCTGCTCTGTCAAATAAATAAATAAAATAAAATAGTTTCATGCCAAAGATGATATTTTTTAAGGTGTTTTTTTTTTTTTTTTGAAGATTTTATTTATTTATTTGAGAGAGAGAGACAGTGAGAGAGAGCATGAGCGAGGAGACGGTCAGAGGGAGAAGCAGACTCCCCATGGAGCTGGGAGCCCGATGCGGGACTCGATTCCCGGACTCCGGGATCATGACCTGAGCCGAAGGCAGTCGTCCAACCAACTGAGCCACCCAGGCGTCCCCAAAGATGATATTTTTAAAAGGGTGTTTATTTTGTTTATTTTTTAAAGATTTTATTTATTTGTTTGACAGACAGAGATCACAAGCAGGCAGAAAGGCAGGCAGAGAGAGAGGGGAAAGCAGGCTCCCTGCTGAGCAAAGAGCCCGATGCAGGGCTTGATCCCAGGACCCTGGGATCATGACCTGAGCCGATGGCAGAGGCTTTAACCCACTGAGCCACCGCAGGCACTCTAAAAAAGGTTTTTATTTTTTAAGCAAGCTCTGGACCCAAGGTGAAGCTTGAACTTACTAACCCAGGATCAAGAGTCCCATGTTCTACCGACACAGCCGGCCAGGCATCTCTGAAGGTCATATTTGAACGAAGACATGAAGGAGGTGGAGTAGCGCGCCATGCAGATATCAGGAGAACAGGAGTAGATCTAAGATTTGTGGGATCAGATCTTTAAACTATTTTCTTAAAGACCCTCTTTAAGAAAAATAATATAAAATTAGGTTCAAGAGCTTAAAGAGGTGCATGTAAAGGACGGGCCTGGAGCTTATGCCCCAATAGCATGGGAATAACTTCGTCTTCCTCAGGGCCCAGCATCCATGCACCCACCTGGAATGGCAGGTGTGAAAGGAGGCATGAGCATGCGCAGTGAGTTAGGAACGCATAAAGAGGCAGGGTAGTTGGAACAGAGCCAACGAGAGGAAAGGCAGTGTGGTCTGAGGAAGCCGGAGCCAGACTACTGGGATTTGGGCTTTATTGGTTGGGATGGGACCCAGTGGAGGGTTTTGAGAAGAGGAGTAAGAGCCATGGACTTCAATTTTGAAACAATTTCTCGGGAGTGCTATTTTGAGAATAGACAATATTTGAAGTAGGTCAAAAATGGAAGCAGGGATCAAATTAGGAGCCAATTAGAATAATTTAGGAGAGGGACTATGGTGCCTCAGACTGGCTACCTCTAGCAGCAAAGGTGTGATAAGTGGCTGATCTTGAGCATGCTTTGAAAATAAAGTCCCCAGGACTTGCTACCAGACTTAGACGGAAGGGTGACAGAGAGAGAGAGGGACTGTCACGTAGCTCCATTAACTGAGACCGGGGTGAGGGGGCAGTGTTTTGAGAGCAGATTTGAGGTGCAAGGTTAGAGTTTGATTTCAAACATGTTAATTTTGAGATGCTTACACATCCAAAGGGAGAGATGGAATCTGGAATCCAGTCTGGAAGAGATCTGGGCTGGAACTAACAACTTCTTGAACCTGGATTACACATGAAGGGAGGTGATAGGTAGAGACAAAAGAAGTGGCCCTAGATTTCAACCCTGAGGCCCTCTGATACTTCGGAGTCAGAGAGGAAAGGGGGAACTGGCAAATGAGACAGAGAAGGAATAGGCAGGGGGCAGGAGAAGAGCCTAGAAAGAGCTATTCCCTGGAAGCCACGTGAACAAAGTAAGTCAAAGAGGTTGAAGTAATCAGGCACTTCAAAGGCTGCTGATAGGTCAAAACTGAGGACTGAGAATTGATCACTGATTGTATTTATTTATTTTTTTAAAGAATTTTTATTTATTTATTTGACAGAGAGAGAGAAAGAAAGCACAAGCAGGCAGAGGGAGAAGCAGGCTCTCCACTGAGCAGGGAGCCAGATGTGGGGCTTGATCCCAGGACCCCAGGAACATGACCTGAGCCAAAGGCAGACACTTAACCAACTGAGCCACCCAGGCACAGCCAAAGGCAGACACTTAACCAACTGAGCCACCCAGGCACCCCCGATCACTGGTTTTAACAACCTGTGGAAATCGCTGGTGATCTCAACAAGAGCAGGAGGCATAGTCATGTGGATTGAGACTTCAGCAGAGTGAAAAATCCACTACGATGGAACCTTCAGCCTGGTGTGTCTGGCTATAGTGAGCAGTTCATCTGGTCCAGCCTCCAGGACCGTCCTCCCTCACCCAGCCCTTGTGGGCTGTACTTGGCTCCAGGTTCTTTCCAACCTTAGACCAACACTTCACCTACTGGCAGCGCTGGGATTCTGGAATCCCCTGTGTGGGAAAAGGGACAGACAAAACAAAAGAGATAAAGAGAGAAAAAGAAGTAAAGGCGCTAATGGGAACTTTATCCTTCTGGGGTGGGAGGATGCCTAGGAGCAGGTGCTTGGCCCTGTGGGTGGGCACTAAGGCACCTCCAGCCCACCCCACTGTGGTTTCCATGGTGACAGGACAGGCCCCATAGTAGTCAGCAGGTGTCCTTTGTAAATAAAGTGGTTTGTGCCCCCGCAAATTGTTTAAGAGTGAGAGAGCTTTTAGAAAAACATGTTAATCACATGTAAACAACAGCCATGAAAAAGAGAAAGAAAAGAAAATTTTAAAAAGTAGAAAAATGATAGATAAATATGAAAGAAGAAAATGTTTAAACACTGGCAAAAAAATTAAACAAAATAAAAATATGAATGACAAAAAGGGAGAAGACATATGCAGCACATACAGCAAGGGGCTAATTAGCTTACTACACAAGAGAACATTTACAAATAATAAAATTAAGAAAGACAAGAAGAAAGAAGTAAAGAAAGAAGCCAAGAAACAAAGGATATAAAAAAGTAGTGCACAGCAAAAAAAAAAAAAAAAAAAATGGTTAAGAAACTTGTAAATGTGTTCAGATAATTTTAAAGACATGCCCATCACAGTCACATGGAGCATTTTTTACCAGCAGATTGGCAGAGATTAAAAACTTGACAATGGCCCACCATTAATGTTTGCAGGGTTAAGGGCACAATACAAATTCACACCCATATATCAGATAAATACTTAAGATTATAAATCAAGCAAACTCTTAAATACATTCTTTCTCTTCCCTTAATAAATACATCTCAATCACAATCTGAAAGGCCAGGTTCAAGCTTAGAGTTGTCATACTCCTCAGACTTAGACTTCTGCCCCAGATACAGCTCTCAGCCCCTAGTCTATCGCCTGCCCCTCCTTTTCCCACCCCTGGCTCCATCCCCCACATGCGGCCTTAGACTTACGTGTGTGCCCCTGCCCACACATGTAAGCCTCTCTACACTCTCTATATGGTTACCCCTTGGCCACCTTAGGGTCTGGGATGAGTGGACCAAGAGTATATATTCTGAAAGATGGATCTGGAAAGAGCCTATGCAGACCCTAGAAAGGCTTAGGACTCTTCCAGAAAGAAATTCTGGGGTCTCAGATACACAGAGCATGGTTAATATGGGGAGGGTTACAGGCTCTAGGTGGCATATCTCCTTGACCCCATAGGACCACATGCCCTATAGGAAGCCAGAAGAGAGCCAGAGTGGAACTTCCTACAGCTTAGACCCATGGCAGAAACCCCCCGGCCCTCATCCCAGGGAGGTATTAGATGAAGGGAAATAGGCAGGTTCATACACTAGTTTTTTCAAATAAATCTGGGGCAAGGGGAGAGCAATTTGGTAGCATCTTCCAGAATTCAACCTGGCAGTTCCACTTCTAGAAATATGTCATCTAGATTTACGTGTAGAAGTGCCCAGTGGTGTATGCATTATTATGCTCACTGTAACACTATAAAATAAAAAAGCTGCAAATAATATATCAACCACATAGTAAATGGGTAACTAAAATATGGTACACTCGTGCACTGAAACATTTTGCAGCCATTTAATAGGATAGGCTGGTGTGAAAAGAGCTTCAATACATATTTTTAAGTGAGAAAAGCAAATTAAGGATCCGGTGGGTAGTATGACCCATTGTGTGTACGTGCACATTATGCTTATATTTGATAAAAACTATTCTAGAAGGAATTACAAGAAACTATGAAGTTACTACCTCTGGTTAGTAAGAGCATGGATGGATGGGAGCAGTTTTTACTTTACACCGCTGTCCGAATTTATGGTCATAGCAGTCATTACTTTCATAATTAAAACAATAACCAAAAAAGCATTCAGTAGAACATTCCAGGTGTGTCCAATAACAACCTAGTCTCAATCAGTGACAGCAGCTGAGATCCTACCAAGTGTGGGCAGGGTGCTAGGCCCAGGATGATGCAACCATGGGTCTGAGAGTCTCCTTTACAGTCCGGTGGAATTCTCTTCAGCCATTTGCTGCGAGCTAATTCTCCTTCTTCATCTCCAAGGTGACAGGAAACCCAGGAGAAAATACACGCCCCACTGAAGGGTTTTCTCAGGGATCTCCCTGGTGGGCTGCCAATGTGGACAGTGGGTCAGCGGCCCCTGGCCCCACACAGCTGGCACAGGTCCCCTCATACTCAGGGAGCAACTCTGGCCTTGACCTGGCCTGGGCAGTGGATCAGAGGATTTTTCATTTAGTAGAAAAACAACTCCAAGTCAACCCTTCCCAGCAGAGTGTAGATATCAACATCTCCAACTCCGAGAGAGGCCCAGGGAGATGATCTCTACCCAGTCATGAGGTGCTCCATAGCTAGTTCTTGATTATTGGTCTGGGAGCTTCTGGACCTCAGGAACCAGACTGGATTCATCTTTGTACCCCATACCGCCATGTCTGGCACAGTGCCTGACACACAGGGGATGCTGCCCGGATCATTCCTGAATTAGCTGCAGGGCCTGTCCCCTCCCCTCTGCTCCCCCCCAGCCACATCACACCTCCTCTGCAAAAAGCTGATTGTCCCTGGCCCTCATTCCTTTGGATCTGGAACACTCACCTCCCCGAAGCTAGTCTACCCTCTGGCAGAATCAGCAATACACCTCCATGAAAACTCAGCAAATGAGAACTCTTGATGACTTGTTTGCTTCACTACTGAGAGATTCTAGAAAACTTAGAAAATAAAGATTACTAGGCAAATTCTATTACTGGGCAAAATTACTAGGAAAATCACTAGGCAAAATTACTAGGAAAATTCTATTTCCCTCCACCCTCAGGCCCCAGTGGAACCCCTTGGGTTAACTACCCCCCCTCGCCCAGTGGATCTTCTCGCATCTCATTAAAGATTGGTTCCCACATGCCCCACTTTCTCAGCCTTCTTATCCCTTTGCAACCATCTGCCGGGGCAACGCAGGCCTTTCCACTTCAGCACTCAGCACTGGCTGTCGCTTTCTCTGGGCTTCTAGGATTTGCCTCCCCGCCTGGGGTCCTTGCCAGGGTCTGACATCGATCATCCTGAGAGGGTGCCCATGTCAGCTCTTACTCAGTCTTACTCAGACTTCTTTCCCAGCCCCAGGACCAACTACCAGTCGCCGGAGCAACCAGCTCTGCTGAAGATGCCATGGCCACTGTGGTCAGGAGCTGCCTTGTATTCCCTTTACCTCCTCACTTGCTTCCCCCATCACTCTTACTTTCCCGAAACCCATCTCTCCCCACAGTAAACATTTAGCATGCAGGCTTTGCCTGAGTTCCATTTTCAGGGGAAACTGGGCTAAGGCAGGGATCTTGATTTAACGTGCTCTGAGAAGAGGAGAGGCTTTCTTCCCGGCCTTTGAACTGCGGAGTGCCCAGAGTAAGTCTTTCTAGCTGGGAAAGCCCAGCTTTCATGGAAAGTGGTAAAAAGATAGGAAGCATAAAGCCCAAATAGACATTTAACAGGCTCTAAATATAGTCCCTTCCTGAAATGACACAGCATGTTTTTGTTTTGTTTTGTTTTTTCATTGACAACAAGTTGGGGATAGTGCTTAGCTGAGGCACCCCCGGGCCACAGGGAGGGGTGAAGGAGAAGGGCTGGAGTGTGTCCCGTATTCTAGGTTGGTTCACAGCCTCTAGTTTATTTCTGCTGTTGTCATGGTCCATGATGCCCCAGTTCCTGCCAAGAGTATGGTGAACTGGGGAGTGAGGAGGGAGTAGGGGAACCTGTTTCAGAATCTTTAAAAGGCTGTAGTGCTTGGAAGGGCTGCATGGGAAGAAAGCAGGAGGGAAGTGCTTGTTAGGCTGGTGACCATCACATCGAAGTTCCTTGAGACTTCAAAATCACAGCCTTGCTTGTACATCTGTTCAACCCAAGGCCTCTTTCAAGAAGGGCTTTGTAGTCAGTAGGAAAGGAGAAGCCTTGCTCAGGAGACAAGAACTCAGCATGCCCTGTAACAGAGAAAAAGATCCTGGCGTCTTAAGTTGGCAAACTTTAAAATGGCTATTTGGAAGAGGCCCTGATGATATACTTTTGACAGGGGTCACCATAGTTGTCCAGTAAAACATTGAGTCTATCCGATTTCTGAGACTCTACTTTTCTCTGACCACTATCAGGAGACAGTCTCATTATGGAGAGGCTCATTTGTTCATCATCCTCAACCAGAAGTGACTAGGAAGTTCAAAGTCAAATGATAAAAGGTGATACTTTTTATTTTTAAGATTTTATTTATTTATTTAAGATAGAAAGAGAGAGAGAGCAGGTGGCAGAGGGGGAGGGAGAAGCGGACTCCGATGAGCAGGAAGCCAATGCGGGACTCGATCCCAGGACCCTGAGATCATATCCTGAGCCAAAGGCAGAGGCTTAACTGACTGAGCCACCCAATGCCCCCGGAAAGACACTTCTGTTCTTAATTCTCCTTGTCTCCAGCTGTTACTTTTCTCCTCATTTTTAAACCTTTCCCCCCTTGCTTTTAGCCAAGGCAGCTTGCTTCAGAGCTCAGGCGGGTCGTGCTAGGGGCGGTCATGTCCGGGAGTGGAAGCCAGCTCTCAGCGTGTGTTTTCCTACTCACCGGTATAGGAATTCAGCCATGGCCTCCCAAGTCCCAGATTCTGCTTTGCCATGCTGAGTAGAATAAATTTCCACTCTTCTGCCAGCGTGTTGCATACAAAACAATGTTTGGAGAAGAGTGCCTTGCGAAGTCCAGAAAGTTCCACTGGGAAGAAAGACAGAAATGGGCAAGTTGAGGTCCATGCAGCCAGAATTCTCATTTCCTTTTTAGTTTACATCTTGGTCAAGAAATCCCCCAGCAGGGAGGGTTGAGGGCTCCTTCCCCATTGATAAGCCTGCATCCACAACACTGGTCTGTGGCAAGGCCTGGCTGAGGAGCTGAAGCCATTAGGCTTATTGTGCTTTGAAGAGCAAATCAGTATTCTTCTAGGCACAGGTAAACTATTTCTAAGGAGATCCTCTAGGAAAGGTGAAAGCTCCTTATAGAAAGGCATAGCAGTTTCTACAGAGTTCTAGATTCTGGATTGCTATGGCTTTTACTCCCTGGAGAACCGATCACCTTTTAAAAAATCGATGGGATCCTTTTTAGTTTAATTCCAACTGAAAATGAGGCACAGACCTCAGAGGCTGAAGAGATAAGTGTTTTTTTCTTTAAAACAAAACTCATTTGGGCCATTGGATTGCAGGGCTCTTGAATCTGGTGTACACGAAATGCTGCTGGAGTTAGTTTTTACTCTACAGGGTGGTACTGGTGGGTAAACCATCATACAAAGACCATGTTACCTCTTCCTTTTTGAGCAAGTCCCCCGTGATGGTGACACCTAAAAAGGCAGTGGTTATTGGGAGTTCAGAAAGGACAACCCACCTAGTGGGTGGAGGGAGTGCCAAGGGGGAGGATGGCTGTGGGTCTGCTTCTCTTCTTTCTTTGAAGCTTCACAGGCCTTAAGAACAGCCTAGAGCGGTGATTCTCACACCTTCCTTCTCATGCACCGGAATCAGCCCTTTTCTGATTAGGCGGGTATGAGATGTGGCCCGAGATATGGAGATCTGTATACCTAACACATTTCTGGGTGATGATAGGCTGCTGGTCCCAGAGCACATTTTGAGACCCACTGGAATGGAGAAGTGAAGCTGCAAAGACGATTGTACTCTAATGCTGGAAAACCCCACTGCTGGCACCAGCTCCCCCTCCCCCAAGGGCTGTGTCACCGGAGGAGGCCAGAAGGAGAACAGGCTCTTCTTAACTGACAAAAACCAGATGCCTTTTTCTTTTTAGGCAAAAGTAATTCAGACAAACAACACCAGATACTTTTGATTTTGTTGTAAGAAAATCATGTTAGTAACATCTTTTTATGGTGATGACTTAAAACACCATTTCTAGCTTCTGGTTTTGGGTCACTACACCCACCATGGTCCAAGACCTCCAAAGCCTTTCTGGTTCTCCCCCACACCCTGCCCCACAGCACCCCCCGCTGGTGGCCTGACAGAATCACAGTAACTTCCTGGCAAACAGTAATATGTTTTAGTAACATTTAAACAGGAGACTTAACCCCAGTTTTGCCACTAACTAGCTACATGTCTTCCTCCCCCTGTGGTCCTTGGCTTCCCCATCAATAAAAGGAGAATTTTGGACAAGATAAGAGTGAAAATGATAAAAGTTTTTATTTGTCTAGTTTCCTTGGCACTTGCACATATATTATTTTGTTAAAACCTGTGAAATAATTTTTATTCCCTCCCCCTTTTTCACAGAGAAAAAGATTTGGAAAACCACATTCATTTTGAGGACCCATATAAAACATAGCCACATAGAAACTTCATGAAAACTACCATGGAAGACACAGCCTCTTATGTTACTCAGTGTCCCTTATATAATAATTTGTGTTGAATATTCCTCCTAAAGTTTAGTGCTTGATAAACATGTCCCTTCAGAAGACATAATGTGCATTGTTTTACAAGACAGAATCAACTTCCTAGCCCTTTATGTTTTTCTTTGTTCCAGCTGCCAAGCCTGTAATAACCAAGACTGTAATAACCAATTTAAATCTCAAATCCGGCATAACCTTATCTCTCACATCCTCTATATCCTCATGCCTTAATGTTTTCTTACAGAGATGACCTGTGATTAGGGTGACAGTGTAATTTACCATCTCAGTGAGATGCTTTTCAGAGTGAAAAGGCACAATGTTAGTAATTATGCCAGGAAGACAGATATAAACCAGGACAGTCCCATGCAAGGTGGAAGAAGTGGTCACCCTACTTATGACTCAAAATAGAATGGGCAAAAATTATACACAAAGACCACTCAATTTGACCTTGTAGGTGCAGGAGTTTTGGGTCTCATTAAACTCAGTGAAGTCACACAGTGAAGATAGATTATCATTCATAGGAAACAATGGCAAGAAAAAAAGGCTCTGAATGTATTTCAGATGAAGGAGGGAACGGGTGTAGAACTGAAAGCCTTCTCCCTTCAAGCACGCGTATACCACTTTATTTCCAGAAGCCTCTGCCTCCTAGGCACAGGGAACCCATGTCCTGGGCAGATGGTAGCTTTCAAAACTCCTTAGAGGAGAGGGTTAGGCAAGACAATCTGCTTAGAAGGGAAGGGAGGCTTTAATCTGAACCGTGGAGCTCTTCACTGAAGATGGGAAAAAATGCGGATTGTCCCTCTGAAGGAATGGAGTGAGGATGGAAAAGTCACCAGGCAATCCTGCCCTGTCGCAGAGCTTGCCACCCAACACTGGCCCCCGCGCACATTGTTAAGCTCCCCCCACCCGCTCACCCCTGCTGAAGACAGGACTGACTGACTGATTGGTCATTGTGGGTCCATGGAGGCCTAGATGGAGACCACCTGAGGGTTGGTGCTTTCGACAGACAACCAGGAGCCCTCTTCCATACCGACACACTGCCCGATCCCTTTTCCACCCTCCCCTTCTTCAGTCACTGAGGCTGGGGAGCTTGTTGCCTCCAGGGCAGTCTGGGGTGAGGGGTAGTCTTGGGTGTTACAAGAGAATCAGAGATAGATGAGCTCCCGTCCAAGAGTAGGCCGGACAAACCGGTTGTGCAAAGTCCAACTTCCGGGAGCTCAAGGGTCCACAAGGGCCTCCCTCCCCGCCTCGCTCAGCCGCACCCACTCAAGCTCCGCCCTCTCACGCCCCGGCCCTGCAGAGGGTGGTGGGAGGGGGCTTACTCAGGCTAGAGGAAGCGGCGGCGTCGCTTCCAAAAACTACCACTAGAGGTCACTCTTCTCCAACGTCAGACAAGGTGCGGAGAAGGGACCAGCTCCCGCTCCGGCTTAAATCGCTCTGGGAGGCGGGCCAACTAGCCCTGATGGGAGACGGGCAGCCCCTGGCTGGCCCTCGTCCCACGTGGGAAGGCCCTGCTCGGAGACCAAGGAAGCTCTGAGGCTGGCCCAGGGCTGTTGAGGAGAGGCAGCACTGTACTGGATGCAGGGGTGACATGTGGGTAGATGAAGGGGAACGGCCCATCTCCACAGCCTTTCCCCTTGTCCAGTCCGTTCCCCGCGGAGAGAATGCTGTGCTCTGTGGGGATCTGAGACACTGCCCGGTGGCAGGGGTGGGACTCACCAGATCCAGGTAGAAAGACTTTCTGCAAAAGACGAAACTTCTGGAAGCAAGAAAAGCCCGTGCTGTCCGCAGAGCATGCGGGCTAGTGTGTGTCTAGCGCGTGATGCCGGGCACGCAGGGGTATCCACGCCCACTTGTAATGGGCCTGTTATTCTTTGCAGATCCGCGCACTGTGAAAGGGAGGCGCCGGCATCCCGCATCCTTAAGAGCCACGTTGGGCCAGGGCTCCCCGAAGGCCCCTAACCTGGCTTGCTTGTGGTTTCCTCTCCCTGTGCTCATCTTTTCCAAGGGTTTTTCTCGGAGGCCCGGTTTTCCGTGTGATAGCAGTGGCTTCCAAAAGGCCATTCGACCATGGCTCGTTTTTCGGTCACAACCCATTTTTAGGGGAAACCAGAAGGGCTTACCCTGCGTACAGATGGAAACACTGAGGTTTGAGGAGATGACATACCTTGCTGAAGTTAAGGAAGAGATGAAGCTAGACCCCAGGCCACAGGCCCACACTGTGCCTGGCTGCTCCTTCTCATAGGAGAGCTACTTACCTTCCTCAGCAAGAGACACAGTGCTGATGAGAAAAATGCCGGGGCTGGAAAGTTTCAAACCAGGCAGGGACCTCAAAACAAAAAACAAACAGAAGCAAGCATTACCTCCAAGTCCCATAAGCAGTCCCTGAGTCGCTAGGCAGAGCCAAACTAACCACCATCCCTGAGCCCCCTGACTTAGTCTTCAGAGGGTGAACAGCTCAAGGGCTTGCCTCTATCAACCCTAGCTCCTTCTTTCAACACATGGATTGTTTTATTTTCAGGATTTATTTTTCTAACTCAACATTGCCCTTTGACTTGATTTTAGACTTCAATTTCATGGTCCAAGTGTACAACCTGAAGGCATAGTTAACTTGTCTTTACTTAAAATAAGGACAACAGTATTCTAGCTGATTCTTGTATTTTTAAAGCATATTTAAAATGTATCCCCAAAGCCAAGATGCATATCACCTTCAGAAAAATGTGTATCCATCATGGATATTGCTTAATACTGGATAATATCGAACAGTATCTGTGATAGATACACATCTGTGTGTCAATATTAGTAAATGTTGTCCATTCTGGAATGTCTGTTTGTTTGTTTGTTTATTTAAAAAGTAACCTGGGTGGCTCAGTCGGTTGAGGCGCTGTCTTAGGCTCAGGTCATGATCCCAGCGTCCTAGGATTGAGCCCCACATCGGGCTCCCTGCTCAGCGGAGAGCCCGCTTCTCCCTCTCCCCCTGCCTGCTGCTCCCCTGCTTGTGTTCTCTATCTCTCTGTCAAATAAATAAATAAAATCTTTAAATAAATAAATAAAATTAAAAGTGACCTAAATTTAGTTTAATTAATTCTACATGTAACACCCAGATATGAACCTGGGTTGTTATTTGTATAGAACATTTTTCAAATATTTACATCTATATGTAAACATAGATTTAAAGAATGTGATTCAATTATACCTTCTATTTTTTAAATCTATTTTTATTATTTTAAAGTTCTTTTTCTTTGTGACCCTCCTTTACTCATTTTCCTACCCCTCTAATCCCCCACCTCTGACAACCACCAAACTGTTCTCTGTATCTGTGAGCTTGATTTATTTTTTCAGATTCCACATTTAAGACAGATCATTCAGTATTTGTCTTTCTCTGCCTGACTTATTTCCCTTAGCATAATGCTCTCGAGACCCATCTATGTTGTCTCAAATGGCAAGATTTCATTCTTTTTTATGGCCAAATTTTATATACATATAT
Source organism: Mustela erminea (assembly GCF_009829155.1). Taxonomy (NCBI): domain Eukaryota; kingdom Metazoa; phylum Chordata; class Mammalia; order Carnivora; family Mustelidae; genus Mustela; species Mustela erminea. The sequence continues at coordinate 104,032,217 of NC_045614.1, forward strand.
ATCACAATTTCTTTATCCGTTTATCCATCAATGGAAACTTAGGTTGTTTCCATATCTTGGTTATTCTACATAATGCTACAAAGGACAAGGGGTACATATATCTTCCACAATTTACTGTTTTTGTTTTCTTTGAATAAATACCCAGAACTGGGCTCACTGGATCATAGGGTAGTTCTATTTGTAATTTTTTGAGGAAACTCCATACTGTTTCCACAGTAGCTACACCAGTTTGCATTCCCACCAACAGTACACAAGGGTTCCCTTTTCTCCACATCCTCCCCAACACTTGTTATCTCCTGTCTTTTTGATGCTAGCCTTTCTGACAGGTGAGAAGTGTTATCTCACTGTGGTTTTAGATTTGATTTCCCTGCTGATTCGTGATGTTGAGCATTTTTCATGTGCCTGTTGGCCATCTGGATGTCTTCTTTAGGAAATGTCTCTTCAGATGTTAGAATCAGCTGCAGAGTGATTTTGAAAATCCCGAAGCCCCGGCTGCACCCAGACCCAGAAGGTCAGCCCCTCTGGCCCCAGGGTTTGGAGGGTGGTGGAAAGCTCCCAGATTCATTCCAACATTCACAACATGAAAATGGTGGGCCACAGGAAGTCTTCCTAGTTTTGGGTGAAAACGATAACTGAAGATGTAGAGGAAAAACAGCAAACAACACCAGCATCACCCAGGCAAGGGCAAGCGTAGGGCGGTTGCCAATGGAAGCCTCCACTGAGAGGGTAAAGATTTCGCAGGTGTCCTGCTGGGAGAAGCACACCAGGAGCGACCCCGTGTGGAAAGGGGTACCAACCTCACAAGCCTCTTTCAAGGATAAAAACACTTCATCATCTTACAGAGGGACAGTGAAACAACTCCTTGCCTCTTCTCAACAGGGCAAATTATGAACAGCTCCTTGGAAGAAATTTACCTTCAGCTTATTTGGTAACCACTGCTAATAACAAGAATACTCTAACTTGAGGGGCACCTGGGTGGCTCAGTCATTAAGCGTCTGCCTTCGGCTTTAAAAAATATCTTTAAAAAGTAAAATAATATAAAATACTCTAACTTGGGTGGGGGGATGGAAAATGTCTCTTCAGATCCTCTGCCCAGTTTTTTGTTTTGTTTTAAGAGTTTATTTATTTATTTCACAGAGAGACACAGCGAGAGAGAGAACACAAGCAGGGGGAGTGGGAGAAGCAGAAGCAGCTCCCCACTGAGCAAAGAGCCCCACGCCGATGCCGATGCTGAATCTTGATCCCAGGAGTCTGGGATCATGACCTGAGCCGAGGGCAGATGCTTAACTGACTGAGCCACCCAGGCAGACTGATTTTGTTATATATATTTGGACATTAGGCTTTTATTAGATCTATGATTTGCAAATATTTTCTCCCACTCAGCAAGTTGCCTCTTCATTTTGTTCATGGTTCCCTGCGTTTTGCAGAAGCTCTTTAGTTTCATATAGTCCCACCGTTTAACATTGTTTTGGGTGCTTTTGCTTTTGGTGTCAGATTTTTAAAAAATTGTCACCAACTCCATGTCAAAGAGCTGACTGTCTGTGTTTTCTACTGGGAGTTTTATGGCTTTGGGTCCTATGTTCAAGGCTCTCATTCATTTTGAGTTAATTTTGTGTACAGTGGTCCAGTTTCATTCTTTGTACATAGCAGTCCAGTTTTCCCAACATCATTTATTGATAAGACTGTCCTTGCCAAACTGTATATTCTTCGCTCCTTGGTCATAAATTAATTGACTCTATATATACACATGGGTTTATTTCTGGGCTCCCAATTCTGTTACACTGTTTTATGTGTCTGTTTTTATGCCAGCACTGCACTGTATTATAGTGACTTTGTAAAAGAGCTTGAAATCCGGGAGGGTGATGTCTCCAGCTTTGTTTTTCTTTCTCAAGATTATGATGGCTGTTCAGGTCTTTTAGTTCTATAAAAATTTTAGGATTGTTTGTCCTATTTCTGTGAAAAAATGCAATTAGAATTCAATAGGGATTGCACTAAATTTGTAGATTGCTTTGGGTAGTATGGTCGTTTTGCCAATATTAATTCTTTCAATCCACAAGCCTGGAATATCTTCCCATTTATTTGTGTCTTCAATTTCTTTCCTTAGTGTCTTATAGTTTTCAGAGTATAGATCTTTTACCTCTTTGGTTAAACTTATTCTTGGTACTTTACTCTTTTTTTTGTTTTTTTGAAAGACAGGGATCACAAGCAGGCAGAGAGGCAGAAAGAGAGAGGATGGGAAGCAGGCTCCTCACTGAGCAGAGAGCCAGATGTGAGGCTTGATCCCAGGACCCTGGGATCATGACCTGAGGCGAAGGCAGAGGCTTTAACCCACTGAGCCACCCAGGTGCCCCAAGTACTTTACTCTTTTTGATGCAATTGTAAGTGGAGTTGTTTTCTTTCTGATAGTTCATTGTTAATATACAGAAATACAATAGATTTTTACATATTGATTTTATATCCTGCAGCTTTACTGAATTAATTTATTCTAAGTTTTTTTTGTCAAATCTTTACAGTCTTCTGTACATAATATCATGTCATCTGCAAATAATGAGAATTTTACTTTTTTCCTTCCCAATTTAGATGCCTTTTATTTAATTAATTAATTAATTAATTTTTCAACATAGGTTCAGTAGTGCATTGAATAAAAGTGGCAAGAGCAGGCATTCTGTCTTGTTCCTGATCTTAGAAGAAAGGCTTTTAGCTTTTCACTGTTGAGTATGATGTTAGCTGTGGGCTTATCATATATGACCTTTGTTATTTTGAGATACATTCCCTCTATACCCATTCTGTTGAGTATTTTTATCCTAAAGAGATGAGTTTTGTAAAATGCTTTCTCTGCATCTATTGAGATGATCATATGGTTTTTGTCCTTCATTTTGTTAATGTGGTATATCACATTGATTGATTTGATTTCAACCTGCCTTCCATTTGTGTAATAAATCCCACTTGATCATGGTATATGATCTTTTTAATATATTGTTGAATTTGGTTTGCTAATATTTTGAGGATTTTTGCATAAACGTTCATCAGGAATATTGACATCCTTGTCTGATTTGATATTATGAGGCCAGTCCCCTGGCCTCATAAAATGAATTTAGAAGAGTTCCCTCCTCTTACGTTTTCTAGAAGAAATGAAGAGGTTGGTATTAAGTCTTTAAATGTTTGATAGAATTCACCAGTGAAGCTGTCTGGTCCTGGGCTTTTGTTTGTTGGAAGACTTCTTTTTTCAATCACTGATTCAATTTCATTGCTACTAATCAGTCAGTTCAGACCAACTTACGTACACCAGTTCATGTAGGAGATGAATCTTGTAGTTAATTAAACCTGCCCTCACTCTTGGTTGCCTCTCAAGCCTGTGTGCTCATCTCAGCACCCTATTACATTTTTAATAGCTCCCAGTAGTTAGGTATCTCCCAAGACTGGTCAGTGTCCCAAAGGGGAGGATCTCAGCACTTCGCTTCAAGCTGATCAAGCCGATCAAAACTAGACCCTCAGGCAGCAGCTCTTCAAAGTGTGCAAATACACAGAGTCCTGGGGAGACCACAAGCAGAAGCCCTGCTGCTACCAGAGCCAGGTAATCTGGAAGCATCCACCAGAAGGCAGTCACAAAAATCAGGGCCCCGGAGAAGTGTTCGAGCTCTTGTCTAGGAGAAAGCAGTGACTGGAGCAAGGCAGAGGGAGAGTGCCAAGATGGCGTCTATAGCCTGTATTCCTTGAGAGCAGCTCTGTAGGCCACTAAATATGTATCAGACCTGAAGCCTATCCCTCAGGCCCAAGCTCCAGGTCAGGCAAAGAGCCTCCTTCACAGAAAGACTGGGTGTGTACCCCAGGGTGCTGTCTGGGCAGTGTCCCGCAGGTAGCCTGCCAACTGCTTCTCTGATTGCCACAGCACTATGGAACCCAGGAAGGTAAGTCTCCTGGCCACCAGAGCCAGGAAACCAAAGGCCATCCCCTGGACAGCATCCATAAAAATGGAGGAAACAAGCCTAAAAACCAAGGAAATATAAAAACCAGCTTTTAAAACTATGTAACTATATAGAATCCTATAGGACCCATTAGCATAAGCTTCACCGGCCATCAGACCTAGACAACGTAGAGATGTCTCCTGCCAGCAGCTACAAAATGAGAGTACAAGGCAAGGGTACAAGCTCCCTTTTGGGTGACTGTGATTATTATAGTCTCATAAGACCAGGGATGCAAGCTCCTTTAGCTTCCAGGGCCAGACATCCCCCTGGTCAGCTACAAAAATTGAAACACCAGAAACATGTTTCTAAAAAGTCCCTTCCAAGTGACGCTGGTTCTCTGGTGTGTGGCAGAGGGAAAACTCAAAGATGGCTGTCATACATGGCACAGACCCAGGGAATGGCAGAACCAAAATATCTAAGGTAAACGTTCCATTTACTCCCCCAGCTGAGCCCTAGCTCTCTCTGCAGCTTGAGTATGAGCTTCCTGAGAGCAGGGGCCACGGTGAGTCATCTAGATCTATCCCCCCCTGCCCAAAACCAGATGCTACACCTACAATGGGGGTTTCCAAACCAACCGGCTTCTTAACCTCACCACTGACTTGGATTAAATCTCAGCTACTTCTCTTGGGAGACATTGTTTTTCTGGAACACAGGGAGGATCCTCAGATATACAAGTCAACATTTTGAAACACAATTTTGTTGTTGTTGTTGTTAACTCCCGAAGAAAGCACTTTGCACAAGCCCTGCCCAGTGTCTACCAAGAGCATATGTTGTGATCCTATTTCCTCTCTGTTTCTCTCACAAGAACCAACATTTTTTCCCCCAGAGAGTGCGTTCCTCAACATCTTTCACTACCCTTGGGAAGCTGGCTTGTGCCAGAAAGGAAGGTAAGCCCTGAGAACAGGCTCCTATTACACTCCTCTTGACCTTGAAGATCTTCTTTAAAATATGAGGGACTAAGACAAATATTCCTGAGGTTTCGATATATTTTTCTTGCTAGTGGATAAAAAGGAAGATTCCAGGCATCTGAGTGGCTCAGTTGGTAAAGCAAATGCCTTCAGCTCAGGTCATGATCCTGGAGTCCTGGATCAAGTCCCACATCAGGCTCCCTGCTTGATGGGGAGTCTGCTTCTCCCTCTGATCCCTCTTCTCTCATACTTTTTCTCTCTCTCTCTCTCAAATAAATAAATAAAATCTTTTTTTTTTTTTTTTTTTAAGGAAGATTCCGTCTATTGGCAAGGTGCCCAAACCCCAACCTGTGGCAACAACAACAAAAAAAAGAATGTGACTACACATTTTTATTTTCCGTCACCCCATACCCACCTGACTCAGGACCTCAGCCCACTGCACCCAGAGTCTCCCTCCACCCAGCGGGCTTGGACATGCTCAGCATCCTCTCCCTCACAGACTTTTCTCACAGACATTACTAAATTCATACACCTGCCAGCCAAACCTTGTGTAAATCCCCATCAGCCAGCGTCCTCCCTGTACGCCCAAAGTGGTGACCCTGTGGGGTGCCCGTCTGTTTGGGGTTCCCTCCCAGCTGCCAGCACATGGGGGGTTCAGACTCTGAAGCCAGACCAGGCTGGGCCTGACCACACTGCTCTTCCTGTCTTTCTCTCTCCTCCACATCCCCCTACCCCAAGGCCCCGCAAACCTACTTCCTCGGGCCCTTTTAGCATTCATTCATTCATGTGTTCAGCACACCCCACCAGGCAATTCCAGAGAAGTACTCAGCAGTTCTACAACACAATCATCAAAACCCCTCAAAGGCGCCTTGCCCTGGACTACACCTGGAAGAAAGGTGTTAAAAAGTTGACCTTGGCGACCCCAGCTTTTTATGGGCAAGGGCAAAAGGACTTTGAAAGCAATTGCTGTATGCACTTTAATTCCTGAAGTGTTCTGCTTTTACATTACTAAATTTAAACATTACTCAGTGTCACACCTCCCAATAGAGAATGTTAATCAGTGCTAAGTAAGCAATAGCTAAAAATATATCTATATGCTGAATTGAGTAAGATTATATTTGGGAAACCCAGAGAAGGAGTTGAATTTGGAAAGGACAGAGTCTAGGGTGAATTTTTTTCTTCCTTACTTCTGCTTTCCATTAAAGTTGATTGAATTTTTCTTTTTTTTTTTTCTGTTAAGATCTGTTAAGATGAGAGGAACATTGATGGTTAAGTTGTTAACCCAGATAAGTGACCACATAGATCATATCGACATGAGAACCAAGCCCTATTTCCTTACAACTGTCTTCCCTGAGAAGAGGATCCTTTTCTTGGGCCACACTCGGGCTCCGTGAACCGTTTGACATAGACTTACAACCTGCTAGGTGCTACTTTTCAAAACTCTCATTCTGGCCACAATTATTATTTTTAAAACACATTGATCAAGTTGAAGTTTAGATGGCAATTAAGCCTGGAAAGGATACTTAGACTTGGTGCAGTTGCTGAAAGAAAAATGTACATCTCTCTCCTGATTCTACGCCCTTTCGTGCTCAAAATAGGACTTGGGTGTCTCTGTGGGTAGCTTGTGGCAAGTACTAATCTAATCATTTCTTCCCCTTCTCAGAAATATTTATCTTTTACCATGCACCTTTTTCAAAAACAGATTTTATTTATTTGAATGAGAGAGAGAACACAAAGAGGGGGAGCAGCAGGCAGAGGGAGAAGCAGGCTCCCCGCTGAGCAGGGACTCCCCACTCAGTCCCAGGACCCTGGGTTCATGACCTGAGCTGAAGGTACATGCTTACCTGACTGAGCCACCCAGGTGCCCCTTGCCATGTACCTTTCAAAAACAATGTTGTCACTGGCAGTGAGTTTCTTTTCCCCATCAGTAGGAAAGACATGCCAGTTTCAGAGTCCCCCTGTGTGTCTCTCTTCTCTTCCTTAGTTCTCAGATTGACCAAGTCACTCGACCGGAGGAGTGCAGAAAGCTTTTTTGGGGGGGGGGGGTGACAGGTGTGCCACTGGATTGGAGACATTGGCCTGGGGGGAACACTAAGACCCCTCTCTTATGAGGTATACTTCTCCCAACATTTCTTTATACCACCGAAGGGAACAATCTGGACCAGCCATTTCTGAGTATAATGTAATAATCTTCCCCCCATTCCAGATCTAGTCCCATGCCCCAATAATAGAAGTATTAATCTCTGTTAGTCACTTGCTACATACCAGGTGCTGTGCTAAATATTGTACATATATTATTTCATTGAATCCTCCCAGTGGCCCCATGAGGTGGGTACTCAATCCTGCCCCTCTCTAGAATGGTGACCCCAGTACCCTCCACCCCCAACAGTTCACAAGGTTTCCTATAACCCACAGCCCCCCCAACACACAACTTGGCAGCCAGTCAGCTTTGTAACATCTGTCAATCTAAGAGGTGTAAAGTGATATCTCTTTGTTATTTTAATTTGTATTGCTCTGATGACTGGTTAAAGTGCCTTTTATCGACAGGACTCTCAGTTGATCCCCACCCCCCCATCCTCAACTGAAAGTGTTTCCCAGGCCCTTTTCAGAGCTTCCCACAAGTATCATGCGGTCTTTCTGCCTTGTTTATTGTCATCACTGATGACAATCAGATGTAATCAGAGGCTAACTAATTATTTCCTCCAGTCATGGGCTTACACAGTGAGTGGTATTATAAACATGCAGGTGTCTGAATTTCAGACCAAAGTTCCTATCAGCAAGACTTCTGCTACACTGTGTTTTATGTTTAATTGCAAGAAGTAATTCAACAGCAAGACTTTTAATCACCAGAGTTGGGGCTCTGCACTCAAGAATGGAAACCTATTCCTGGGCGCCTGGGTGGCTCAGTGGGTTAAGCCACTGCCTTCGGCTCAGGTCATGATCTCAGGGTCCTGGGATCGAGTCCCGCATTGGGCTCTCTGTTCGGCAGGGAGCCTGCTTCCCTCTCTCTCTCTCTCTGCCTGCCTCTCCATCTACTTGTGATCTCTCTCTATCAAATAAATAAATAAAAATCTTTAAAAAAAAAAAAAAAAAAAGAATGGAAACCTATTCCTTTCTCCTAGTGTTTGCTGCTTACTAGCAATGTTTAAAAGTCATCATTCTGTCTTTCCCCTCCTGGGGAAAGGAGGGGAAAAAAATTCATGCAACTGCAGGAATTTTCTGTTTTAGAGTCCCAGGCTGAGTCTTGAACATGTGAGCAGTTCTATGAGCGGGGTCTGGCCTATGCCATGGAAACAGTTGTTCACCAGAAAACAAATATTCTCTGAGTAACAAACCAAGTACAAAATGATAGAAAATCCCTCTAACTATGTTACCAATTCTGAGCATTTTGGGTTTCATACTAAGATGCCAGTCTCCCAGCGCTCCAGGCTGAATGGCCCAGTTCAGCAGGAGTGGGATCAAGCTACACAAACCCTCTAGGGGTGGATTCGTCTAAGGTCAGATGTGTAGTCAGATTTCCCTTTGCCAGTCCCCAGACTCCGGTCACACAAGTGCCAGAAACTGTATTTGTAAGAGTGGGTCGTCCGTTTCTCTGGGTCATCTGTATTTCCATCCCGGCTATGTTCTGAGTTCTAACTGGATCTTCCTGATAGAGTCTCCTCCTTCTAGTCTAGCCTGATCTGCATGGGTGGCCAGATTTTGCTACTAGATGAATAACATTTAGCAAGAGTCAGTCTGATGCTTCAAGAAGCAAAACGTTCCTCTCCACACCTCACCCCTGCTGATGCTCATTACCTCAGCTATGGCTGTATTAGAGAAGAATAGAGCTGTCATGGTTTTAGAAGAGGAATTCATTGGCAGACGCCCCCGTGTTTGGTAGCAGAAGGGAAGAAAGGTTGTGCCTAGGGCCACAGTATACAGTTGTGCAGTTTGGACACATGAAGGCCCAGTAAAGCTGGTGAATGAGGTCCAAAATCCAAGCTGTGTGTCCTAACTTAGAGCTGGGACTTCTAGAAGAGGTAGCACAAAGGTACCCTGCAAGCTACCAGAGGCCCCACAGGGTCCATGTTAAACCGAATAAGACCAGATCCAAGACTCGGGGAAGGTTGAAGACAGGCTGCGGTTGTCGTAAACCCAGCCACTGTATTCTTTGTTGCACCCTCTAGAAATCATATCCTTGGGAGGTTGCCTGAAAAACTGCAGATGAGTACCTTCAGATCCTGGGAGAAAAAGGTTGTATCAGCAGGTCTCAGTGGAGGCAGTGGGGATTTTTCTCCCAAGGGACATTTGGCAATGTCTAGAGATTTGATTATCACGACTGGAGCTGCTACTGGTGGTTAGAGGCTAGAGATGCTGCTAAACTCTCTATAATACACAGGACATTCTCCCACAATTGAGTTATCTGATCCAAAATATCAGTAATGCCCCCATTGAGAGACCCTGGGCTTCATGACGTAAGAGGAGTGAGTGTCCTTCGTTGATGTGCGGTATAATGCAGTTATTATAATCTAATATTTAAGAAGAGCCAGCTGTACACTTTAGATTTGTCCTTTAAAGTTTCCGCCCCTACCCCAAGCCTACCCCACCCCTCATTTCCTTGAACCCATCCCCCTCCTGTCTCAGAAGACAAAAGGCTCAAAAGAAAATACTATATGTGATTTTGTGCCCATGTGTCTGTGTGAATGAGAAACAGAAACAGACTAAGAAAGAGAAAAAAGTGCCTAGAGATGCAGAAAGAGAGATGTGCAGAGAAAAACAGTAAGGGAGTCAGCTAAGGGGTAGATGGAATGAGAGAGAATACACACACACACACACACACACACACAGAGAAGTGACACCTAATTAAATCTCTCTTCAACAGATACCATCTAGAACATGCCACTCTGGAAATTCCATGACAACAGGGGAAGGAGCCTGCATTCTATAAGCCCACAATCTCCAAAAGACAGAGGCAGCCAGTGGCAATACCTGTGGAATGTGAAAAGCTCACCATAAAACCATGAAAGTTTTGTGGAGGGAAGGCAGAGGAGAGACTGACATGCTGCGGGGTGGGGGGAGTGTGTCTGGGGGTGACTATTGAGGGAAACCAAGAAGAAGCATTTTGTCAGGTGAACAGAATGAGAAGTGAGGATTCTTTGGAAATAGGTTTAGGGAAGGAAGAGTAGAAGGTCAGCGCGGACTCCAACAGTGGAGGGTAGAAGTGGGGAATGAGGTCGCAAAGAGCAGCTATGACCCACCCCCCATCATCCCCCAGAACAGGGCCAGACCTTGATTCCATGCTTGAAGCGGTCCGCATGGGGGATGCTCAGAGCTTCTTGTACAATATTTCCTCACCTCTTTCAGCTTTTACTGAGGTATTACTTTATCAGAGAGGTCTACCCTGAAACATTTCAACACACCTTCCTGGTATTCACAGCCCCCTCATCTATCTTTTTCTATAGTTCTCATTATTGAAGAACATACTATATAATTAGCTTGGTAATTTCATGTTTATATTCCTTGATTAGGCTGTGAGCTTCGTGAGAGCAGGGGTTTTCTTTTGTTTACTAATATATCTAGAACAGTGCCATGTGACTACTAAGCACTCGATAAATATTTGTTGCATGAATGAATGAATGAATGAGTGAGTGAGCCTGGGGGTTGGAGGCATACAGCTCCTTTCCAGAACTTTACATTTCTGGGCTGCTCCTCAGGGGCGTGTAATTCTCCTCGAATGTTGTATAACAAATTACCACAAACTTAGGGGTTTGAAACAACACACCTGTTTTATGTTACAGTTTCTGAGGGTCAGGTGTCTAGGCACAGCCTAACTGGGTCTCCTGTTTAGGAGCTCACCACACTGCAATCTGAGTGGTTCAAAGTGGCTTTTCTGGGGAAAGAGCTGCTTCCAAGCTCCCTGATGGTTGGCAGAACTCTGTTCCTATGGCTGTGTGACTGAGGGCTTTGGTTTCCTGCTGGCTGTTGGCTGGGGGCCGCCCTCAGCACCTGGAGCCCACCTGCAGTTCCTCGCCGCGTGTGGTTCCCCAGCATGGCCGCTTGCTTCCTCAGAGTCAGCAAGGGAGTGTAGACTCTAGCAAGATGGGCACTATAATTTTATGTAACATAGTAATGTAATCACATGGAATTACCCACATCCTATCTCCTTTGTCATTTTCTACGGATTAGAAGCAAGTCACATCTCCCACCCATGCTCAGGAGGAGGTCACACAAGGATGTGAACCCCAGGAGGTGGGATCATAGGGGTCATTTGAAGAGAAAGTCCACCACAGGAAGTGACAGCTGGAGGGGATGCTTCTCCTTTGAACACAGTCTCTTTGTTTTATGCACAACTCAAACTCTGCACCGTCTTAGAGTTATTTATATATGTGTCAGCCTCTTCCACAGGGTTGGGGACAGGAACTGTTCTTGCTCATCTTTACAGTCAGTTTCTAAGACAGAGTGTGGCACATAAGTCATCAGTTTTGGATGAATGGGTGGAAGGATGGATGGTGGATGGATGGATAGATGAGTGGGTAGGTAGGTGGATGGATGGATGGACAGATGGATAGATGGATGGTGAATGGATTTATGGATGGGTAAATGGAAAGAAGGCAGAAAAGGAGATGTAACAAAACAAGGGTGAAGGCAAAGCACCTGGACAGAAGGAGTGTGCCTCTCACCTGACAGAGGGGCCACCCACTGTGCAGTAAGATGTAAGCACTAAGCTATGGACCTGCTCACAGTCCCCAGCCTTGTTCCTGCAGCTGTCCCTTGGAGACTCTCTGTCAGGGCTGCCAAGAGATCAGAGGCAAGCTGTTCTCCTCTCCCAAATCTCCTGTTTTCTCCTCAGGAAATAGGAGTGCAAAAAGTCACGAGGGATGTCCAAATGTTCCACGTATGAAGGCACCAATGGCATCCTGTAGCTCTTTGTGACTTTGGCAGATCTGGAGGTAATTTCCTAAGAAATAGGCAGAGAGAAGAAACATTCCTTTGTAATCCTCTCCAAGGCTCTAGGCAAAGGCTTTGAATAACAAAGTGCTTTGTGCAATAAACACTGAGTTTTGACCTGAGCTTCTCGGAGCTCTTGCTACAGCATGGAATAGTGGATCCAGGCTGTTCCAGGCCTTGGCCTCTGAGGCCAAGATGGAAGCCAGGGCATGAGAGCTCCTGGTGTGGGATGAAGAATCTCAGGGTATCCTTTCTCCATGGGCACTGTGGGAGGGAAACAGCTGGGCAGACTTGACTGATGATGCCTAGTGTGTGTGCCACCCAGTAATGCCTCATGGGCAGAAAGATTCTGGCATTTTTTGGGGGCTCAGTGCTTTAGATGGGGTGACCTTGGGTTAAACCCTTCCATGGGCATTGTTTCCACCTCCCGCCCCTTTTGCTTGAATTTTTATGATTTATTTTGCTCACCTGTTCTATGACAGGTAGTTTGCTTTCCGGCAGATGAAAGCCATTAGTAGTCAAGGTGAGTGAATAGTGACAAGGTCACAATGCAGACCATGATATTTATGTCTTTGTTAATTAGGGCCAGACTCTAAGCCCAAGGAACTCTCTTGTTCTTAACAGTGACAACTGAGCGGGGCGCCTGGGTGGCTCAGTGGGTTAAGCCGCTGCCTTCGGCTCAGGTCATGATCTCAGGGTCCTGGGATCGAGTCCCGCATCGGGCTCTCTGCTCAGCAGGGAGCCTGCTTCCTCCTCTCTCTCTCTCTCTGCCTGCCTCTCTGCCTATTTGTGATCTCTCTCTGTCAAATAAATAAATAAAATCTTTAAAAAAAAAAAAAAAAAAAACAGTGACAACTGAGCTTCTGCATGGGTCCATGTTTGGAAAAACCTTTGTCTTTTGTGAATCTGTAAGACGTTTGGTACTTAGTCTCCTGAGGGGTAGCTGGGGTGCTATATCTCTGGATATTCTGACTGTGAAGAGAATGTCATATTCCTTTCAAATAAAAATTTTTTTTAATTTTTATTTAAAACTTCCTTTCAAATAAAAGTTTTACTTTGGATTGCTCTTCCTGAATTTTCTTTATAATTTATCAGCAGGCCAGCACCAAGCTAAAGCAGTGCCTGGAGGGCACCGGGGTGGCTCAGTGGGTTAAAGCCTCTGCCTTCAGCTCAGGTCATGATCCCAGGGTCCTGGGATCAAGGTCCATATCGGGCTCTTTGCTCAGCAGGGAGCCTGCTTTCCCCTCTCTCTCTCTCTGCCTGCCTCTCTGCCTACTTGTGATCTCTGTATGTCAGATTAAAAAAAAAAAAAAAAAAACAACCTGGAGAAGCCGATACATAACAATGGAATTTTAGCTACGGAAATTGCCCACTTACCCTCCGTACAGAGAGCAAAACAGTAAGAAGAACTTGGAATGTCCAAAACACAGTGTTCATCCTTGTTTTGACAGCAATATCCTTGTTTGACAAGAAAGAGTCTTTACTCCGCTCTTCACCATAGTGTCTTGTCTCCTAGGTTTTTGCTGGAGCTCTTCCTCTAATCTGTAGAATTCCAAACAGAAGAAACATGGTTGCTCTGGATCCCAAGCCAGTGAGTAGATCTGGAACCATCCTGAGAAACATTAAAATAATACCCACTAATTCCCTGCTGGGGTCTCTGTGTCCTGAGTCCATATGTCAGGCCCCAAGCTTTAAAAGCTGCCTTTGCTCAGGGGGAAAGCTTTTGCAAAAAGGGCATCTGTGAGTCTCGGTCATCCTTCTGGGCACACAGCACTTCACTTGGCGCCGTGAGGGAAAACAGAAGGAGAAAAGTCCTCATCCTTACGCTCTGGTGACAGATAGCGATTGTTCCAGGGCCACCAGGATCCCTTGACCAGGGAGCTGACCCTCGCTGGGACCAGTTCCAACTTAGGTAGTATAGTGCTCATGGCCCATCTGAGCCATCGTCTCAGGTTCCCAGGCAATATCAGAGAAAATGCAGTCATCACCTTGCTCATTTCTCCCGCACAGGCTGGCCTAGCGGGTTTTCTTTTCTTTTTTTAAGATTTTATTTATTTATTAGAGAGAGAGAACACAAGCAGGGGAGGGACAGAGGGAGAGGGAGGAGCAGGCTCCTTGCTCAGCAAGGCTTGATCCCAGGACCCGGGGATCATGACTTGAGCAGAAGGCAGCTGTTCAACAGCATGACGCACCCAGGCGCCCCTCTAGCAGGTGTTCTGTGTAGGGGGAGGGTGTGCGCATGTGTATGTGTGCGCGCATGCGCACACAACCTGCCCCCCCCCCCGGGGTTGGTACTGAGAATGTCCTGCATGGTCTCAGTGTTCGCCTTTATCCCAACCCTTCACCCACCTCCTATCTTAAGTAAGGTTTGATGACTCACTCTCAATAAATCATTCTCAATAGTGTCTGTTAGGATAAAAGACTTGCCTTCCATGTATTTCCCCCTTTCAACATCAGAACAAAAGGAAAGAAAAAGATAAAACTCAACATCGCCCATGCTCCCATGGAATCTTTTATGATTGTCTCTTTCCTCTCGAAAATGGGTCTCTCAGGCTGCAAGCTTTCCATCTCTACTCATATTTCCTCTTAAGAAATTTCACCTCTACGGAGTATTTTTCAAATGCATGAAAACATCTAACAAAAACTGCTTTCTCAGGAGCAGCGCCCTCAGTTCCAGCCGGGGGCACCCTGGGGTGATGCGGAAGGCCGGCCCGGGGGAGGACTTCGTGAGCGCAAACATTCCGCTCCTCTCCAGAAGCTCTTGCGTCAATTCTGATGTCGTCTCCCCGCGCCTGGAGAGATCTCAGCTGTGTTTCAGGAGAGGTGTGCCTGTCTACCTCTGCGACTCTGCCCCTGTGGGTCGGAGATCCTGGGCGCCAGCCAGGCTCCTGTCTCACTGCGGGGATTCCTGGCTCCCGTGCGGGCTTCTCTTCTCGGGGCTCACCTGTTTTCCACAGGTTTTGCACCGAACGTGAATGACCCCTGTAATCACACACACGAAAGATAGTTACAAGAGTGCTTTAAAGTCCTCTAACTAAGGGTGGGCGGGGCAATGAAAAAGAGAACTATTTTTGCTATGTTTTTAAAACAAATATTAACAGCATCTTGGGGCGCCTGGGTGGCTCGGTTAAGGGCCCAACCCTTGATCTCACCTCAGGTGTTGAGTTCAGGGTCATGAATTCAAGCCCTGTGTTGGGCTCTATGCTGGGCAGGGAATACACACACACACACACACACACACACACACGGAGACACACACGTGTATGTGTGTGTGTGTGTGTGAGAGTATACACATACATATGTAGGCTCCAAGTTATGCTAATGTATATTAGCATAATTAGCATATGTGTATATTTGCAGCATCTTACAACTCAACATGAGCAACTTGAGGTAGATGTTCCTTTAAGCCACGATATCATGGGTGAGATACTACGCTATATCCACAGTATGGTACTTGTACTTTCTCTAGGCATAGCATTCTGGGGAAGTTAATGATCTGCCAAATGTTGTTGGTTATTAACTTGAATTGGACTTTCTTTGATCTTTATGCCTTATATAAACTAAAAGACTATATACTCTGTGTGCAAAAATTCAACAAGAAATTAAAAGGGGTTAACTTTCCATTTGTTATGTATGGTATCTGTAGAATTGCATGGCCAAGAATTAAAGATGTCAAGACATCAGGATGTGAAAAATGCAATTATCACTGTGTCCTGGATCTAATAAGCAGTACAAAGTAAAAGAATAAAAACAGGACCGAATATTGGGGGCATATTTGAGGACAAAGCTTTATAATTCGACTATGTTTTCATGACTGTGATAAAAAGGATCCAAGTTTCTTCACGCAAATCTCCCTAAACAAAGTACTAGAGGTGGCCTCAGTAGAGTGGATACAGAAGATTAAGATCATTCTAGACCTGGGAGAGCTAGGTTTTGTAAGTTTTCTCCTGTCCGAATTCTTGGTAGGGATAAGTCAATAAGAGGCGCTACTGTCCCCAAGTCACAGTCCTGGTCTTCCTCTGCTTCTCTCTCAGGTTTCTTCCTGATTTTATCACCAAGTTCAGCTGGTTTGGTTGAACAAGGTCCAAGGTCCTCCTAAGGAGTGAAGCTAGTGCAGGAATGAGCTCCCTGCCCTCTTCCATCATTTGTCTCCAGGCAGAAGTGGATAAAATGAGCACTTTGGGAAGGGCACGAGGAGCAGAAATAAGGAGAGAATAAGAAAAGGGACCCTTGCTGCCGGAGAAGCGTGTGGACAGAGAAGGTCCAGACCGTGTATAAGGGGAAAATCATGAAAGCATTGTATGTATGTGTCTGAATTCCAGGTTTGGTTTGCAGTAGATGAGAGAATGACCCTCCCCCACCACCACCCAGTAACAAGCCTGGCTAAAATCATCCTGGCACTTCTCTCTACCTTCTCCAGATTGGCTCAGGGC
The DNA here is from genome assembly GCF_009829155.1 of Mustela erminea. NCBI lineage: Eukaryota > Metazoa > Chordata > Mammalia > Carnivora > Mustelidae > Mustela > Mustela erminea. The sequence continues at coordinate 104,048,450 of NC_045614.1, forward strand.
TCTCGCTGAAATTCCCAGGCTGCTTGTGATCTGACCACTAGAGGCAAAAAGCTGCCTTTCTCCTGGAGTCCAAGGGCCCAAACTCTCAGCCACAATGCTTACTTGTATGTGTCTAATAAATCCTTCCTCTCAAATATTCAGTTCTGCAGTTTGGGAAAAGAACCAACCAGGCAATTTGGATCCTGCAAATAAACTAACCTATGGCATCATGGAATGTTCCCATCCATTCTTGACCATTTATTTTGCGCTGGAGAAACAGACCTTTGTATTCACCAGGTGTCCACTAGATTGAATGCTGAACCAGCTCATGGGGGTGAGACCCTGAGAATGACACAGAAACGAAATTCTCTTGGTGCCATACAAACTCTGTGCGGACAAGATGCACTTGAAGTTTGACTCCATCTTCTGCCTTGTGGTGGGTTACTATAGTTCACTGGGGAAACTGTTCGGAATTTGCAAAATCTCCACATCCTGCCTGGGGGAGAGTCTTTGCCTCTTGGCTTCCTTATAGAGTTCCTTTGTGCCCATAAGATAGGTTTAATAATCACACTCTGCATTGCACAACTGGTATTGCTCCCATCAGAGTAACACAGAGCAGAAAAACAGAATCACTGTTTTGCATTTCCTTTTCAGATAAACAGTTTCATCTGAAAAGAAGAGCAGATGCTATTTAGACATGACTCTAGTCCTATCCTGGTGTTGAGGCTGAAATTGCAGCAAAAGATTTCAAAATAGAAGCATCGTCCCCTACTGTTCTCTCCAAATGCCCTCCTTCCTCACCCCCTAGCCTGTCTCTCTGGCCTTCCTCCCCCATGGTGGCTGCATATAGAAAAGAAACAGGGACTCAGGGAATCTCAGTGCTTCCAAGGGGGCCCACAGGCCCTGGTTGGAGGGTCAAAAGCAGCCAGTGGACTTCAAACATTTAAAGACGCAGGCAGGTTATGCAGGGATCTAAGGATTTTTAATGGTTCTCAAGCTAATATGACCCTCCTCTAACTTCACTTTCTGATTTCCCTAACGTGCTAGGAGTCCTGTCGTCTTCCCATGAGCAAATCACAGTCATAGAATGTTAAAATAGCAAGAAAGAGGATGAAACCTTGATCTAGGCAGAAAAGGTGCCTTACCAAGGTCAGCTGCAACTTCGTGACAAAGCTGGGTTTAGAACCCTCCCGTCTTGATTCACAGACCTATGCTCTTTCCAGAAGCCCTAACATGAAAAGGGTTCTTTACACAAGAAACAACAGGTGTTGGCAAGGATGTGGAAAAAAAGGAAACTTGCACTACTATTGGTGGGAATGCACACTGGTGCAGGCTCTGTGGAAAACAGTATGGGGGTTCCTCAAGAAATTAAAACTAGAACTACGCTATGATCCAACAATCACACTACTGGACATTTACCCCAAAAGATAAAAACACTAATTCAAAGGGATACATGAACCCCTATGTTTACAGCAGCATTAGTAGTCAAGACACAGAATAAGCCCAAGTATCCATCAACTGATGAATAGATAAAGAAGATGTGGTACATATATACAATGGAATATTATTCAGCCATAAAAAAGAATGAAATCTTGCCATTTGCAACAACATGGATGGAGCTAAGGAATATAATGCTAAGCCAAATAAGTCAGTCAGAGAAAGACAAATCTGTGATTTTACTCCTATGTGGAATTTAAGAAACAAAACCTGGGTGCCTTGGTGGCACCACTTGTTAAGTGACTGACTTTTGGTTTCAGCTTTGGTCATGATCTCAGGGTCATGAGCTTGAGCCCCATGTGGGGCTCTGAGCTCGGTTCAGAGTCTACTTGAGATTCTTTCCTCCTGCCTCTGCCCTTCCCACTCGTGCTCTCTTTCTCAAATAAATAAGTAAAAGTCTTTTAAAAAAAAGGGGGGGGTGAGGGGACTCCTGGGTGGCTCAGTTGGTTAAACATCTGACTTCGGTTCAGGTCATGATTCTGGGGTCTTGGGATCGAGCCCTCATCATGCTCCATACTCCGTGGGGAGTCTTCATGTCCCTTTCCCTCTCCCTCTGCCCCTCCCCCTGCTCATGCTCTCTTTCTCTCAAATAAATAAAATATTTTTTAAAAATAAAAGAAAAGTAACAAAGCAAACAAGCAAAGGGGAAAAAGAGAGAGGGGAAAGCCAAAAAACCAACACTTAACAACAGAGAATAAACTGATTTGGGTCATCAGTGAGGAGTGGTTGGGGGATGGGTGAAATAGGTGAGGGGGATTACGGAGGACAGTTGTGATGGGCACAGGGTGATGTATGGAATTGTAGAATCACTATATTGTACACCTGAAACTAATATAACACTGTATGTTAACTAATTAGAATTAAAATGAAAACTTAAAGAGCATTCTGAGATTCTCACAGATTCAGTCCCTAGGTATAAATAAAATTGAAGTAAAACAAACTAGAATAAACCTTAGTTGTATATAGCATCATAGAAAGAAGACTACAAACTCTTTCGAGCCCGAGAGTCTCAGGGATTCTGAGTAGGGTCTAGGGAACACAGCGGCCATGTTCAGTCACACAAATTCTCCCTTCCCTCTTCTGTCCACCCAGGGACCACCTGGATTCATCCTTAACCCCATTTAGCTCCAGGTCTCTGGGGGAAAGAAGGGGCCTTGCAGAGCATGCAGATTAACCCACAGTCTAGGTGCATAGGAGATCACAGATGTGAGAAGCTGCCACAGGTCCAAAAGCAGCCTCGTGGTATCCAAACCAAGCCTTTGTCCATAGATACTGCTGAAGTCTGAAGATTTGGCAGTGATCTGGTTATCTGGTTAGTTAATCACAATGGGTGGCAGGGAAGCTGCATATTTCAAGTTGGAATGTTCACTTTGCTTCTTGAGTTATTCTATTTGGCAGTCTACACTGCAGGATTCCTAATGTAGAAGTGAAAAGTACCCTCCACTTGCCATTTGTATGTGATTTTCAAGTCCAAAGTCTTGTGTGTATCCCTCTGGTCTGCAGGACGTCTTAATGTAGCCGTTTATCTCCTGGACCAGAGATGTGCTTCCTCCCAGCCCAACACGGATGTCGTGGGAGGTCTGGCACAGCGACCCTGGCTGGGCTGACCCCAAACTCCATCTGCTCATGGGGACAGTGCTCTCTTTGTACCATTGTTTGATTTTTTGTTTTTTGGTTGTTGTTTGTTGTTTTTTTTTTTTAACTTTTCCTTCTCCCCCGTTTCAAACCATGTCCCTCAGGACCTCTGTCAAAGCCAGTCCTACCCAAATACATCCTTGCTCCAGAACTCATAATTATTCCCTAAAGCAGGCCATGACATCTTTTCAAATGATCTTCCTGAAGTGGGCGGGTCCCAGGAAATTCAGTCGCTTCCCCTCAAATGGAGGCACTAGCCTCTGGAAAATTCCACAGCCCGGAGCTCTGGTTAGCAGCGGGGCAAGGGGGGAAAGGGGGGCAAGGGGTAAGTTACGGTGATGCCTAAATCTTTAGGCCATCAGTGGGGTTCTTTTGAGTTTTAGGGTGAGTCTCTGGGAAGTGAAATTCTCAACCTGGAATAGTTACTATGACAAGAGGCTAAATTATAGAGAAAAAGGCAAAGTGTATGTGTTCATCACTTAGGGTTGTGAGGTGGGAGCCTCCTTCAGGCCCCAGAGTCTGTCTTTAGATGGGCCCCTTGAGTCTCAGGATCACACTCAACAGAGAAATCCCTTCAATCAAGGCTCAGGTCCAAACGCAGCTCTCACTAAGGTTTGGACATAAAGTGTGAGCTTGGTGACACTTGAGCCTTCTCATAGCAATTTAGATGGTGACCCACGCTAAGGCATTGCCACTGGGAAGAGAAGGGGTGAGACAGAAGTATAGGAGGCTGACTGGAGAGAATGAGGGGCCTGAAGATATGGGTGAGAAGGGTGGCTCAAAGGTGAGAATACCAAGACGATATCTACTTCACAAGTTGCCCAAGGAGTAGAATTAATGAACAGTCCCCACAATGGTGTCCGAGTACCATCAGGTAGGTTCCTAGGAGAAGCCACTTCCCTCTTCCTCATCGTCCCTCTCTGTTTTCACTAACAGTAGGACTCTCCCACCTGGAAACCTTAGAGTGCCCACCCTGAGAAGGCTTTGCCACTGCTCTCTGAATCTGAATCTCATGACAGAAGGCCACAGACATACCCCCTGCCTCTCCTGGTCCCCACAGAACAGATAGAAATAAAAGTGTCTTCTCTCCAGAGCTGCACCAGGAAAACCCTGAAAGCCATTCTCTCACAGCCAGAATGTTCCCTTTGTTTCTCTGAGACAGAACCAACATCTCGGGGAGGGACAAAGGGGCAGCCTGACTCATGAGCCGTGCAGACGGCTGGGCTGAGTTAAGGGGGCACATGGTAGCTCACTGTGGGATTGCGATGGTCAGTGTGGTCTACATTAGGACAACCTACAGGACAATTTATTCAAAACAACACAATTATTTCTGAATGTCAGGTGCATATTTGGCCTCAGACCTCCCTAAACACATTCATACTGAGCTCCCCTGGGATGTCTTCCGGGCCCTTGGGGAAATAGACCCGAGCCTAACCACATTTCTGATTCTTTCCCCCACAAACGTGTACATCCCCTCATCTATGCAACAAGCATGTGCCAAACTCCCCCCTTTTGGCAGCCGCTGTGATGGAAGCTGGACCTTTAAAGACATGAGGCCACATCTCTCCCACGTACAGCCTTGTAAGAAAGGCAGACAAACCAAAGACTGGGATGCCATGAGATATGTGACGGTGACAGTGAGCAGTCCCGGGAGCATAGAGGAAGGCCACAGAGCCCTGCCAGATTTCGAAGATTTGCTGGAGGACAAGCAAGAGTTGGCCAGGCTGTTTAGGTAAGGGAGCACCAGCAAGATGGCTCAAGGCAAGTAAGACTATGGCTCAGGGGTTCTTACCTTGGCTGTACACTGAAGTCATTGGTAGAGCCGTTAACACTGATACCCAAATGCTCACACAGATTTAAGTGTGAATCTTGGGCGGGGGAGGGGGCCACCCAGGAATCAGCTTTGTTGAAAGCACCCCAGGTATAAGCCAGTGTTAAGGACCAGTGGGTTAAGGAAGAGTCATTAACACAAGACCTCTGGAAAAGAAAAGCACAGAGTGTACCATAATAAAATAGCTCACTCTGCCAAGACTTCTAAAACACTGGCTCTAAGACCCAATGCAAAGCATACAAGGCCAAGGGACGGACTGATATATTCCTGGGTCTGTAACAGATCTGCTATGCACCGCCCTCCAAGAGATAGAGCCCATGAAAAACCGTTTGCCAAGCTTTTTTTTTTTTTTTTAAGATTTTATTTATTTATTTGACAGGCAGAGATCACAAGTAGGCAGAGAGGTAGGCAGAGAGAAAGGTGGGGAAGCAGGCTCCCTGCTGAGCAGAGAGCCCGATGCCCGGGCTTGATCCCTCCTGGGATCATGACCTAAGCCAAAGGCAGAGGCTTTAACCCACTGAGTCACCCAGGCACCCCTGTGCTGTGGATCTCAAATCCAATAATATTCTTCTCATAGCTCTGATAAGGACCTACTTGTAAATAATAGTTGCAGAAAACTCAAAAGAAGGCTTTCCATCAAACACAGATTCTAGACACAGTACAACACTGCTTTTGACAAAGTAAAGAGTAAGTCAATAAATCAAGCTTGGCCATCTTCTTAGAGGCTTGGATAAGACACAGAAGTCCTGTTCTTCTAACTGGGGCATGTGCCAGTCTGAGGTGGAGAGGGACTATCTTGAGCCAAGAGACTGGCCAATAGCTCCCATTCACGGGAAGGCGAACGTGGAAAATGGGTATAAATCCCAGTCCAGCCACTCACTGCACCATATTGGGCAAGATGTTTAACTTCTGGGAGGCTGTTCCCTTCTCCATGACATGGCTATAATTATATCTACCTCACGTGGTTGCTCTTGGCTTTAAGGAGGTAATATACGTAGAACAGCAGCATATTAAATGTCCAATATCTAATAGGTGGCTTATGGATTAGTGATAACTCTTTTACCCAGGATCATGTCTAGCATCATACTTTATTATCAGAGATGGTATTACAGGAGTGGAAATAGCACGGGAGGTAGAAGGCCAGGCCAGGGCCTGGTTCTTTCCCCTCTCCTTCCTCTCTCAAGGCAGCACCTGGTTCCCAAGACACCTCAGTCTGCAGGCTGCTCCGGCCTCTCAAGGGGGTCCCCAAATGCACATGTGGGTGTGTGGCTGGTGCCGCCCCTCTACTCAGACAATGACAGCGTGTGAGAGCCAAGAGCCTGGGTTTGTCTGCCTGCTAGCCGGGGTCCCAGCCCAGATATAATCCTCATTCATATCCTGTTTATTGACCCCTCTGCCCAGTGTTAGGAAACTATCCACACTCTTCCACACTCAGCTGGACTTTGTTAAAACAAAATTAGTTCCCAGAAGGTATGCCAATGAAACTTAATGTCAAACTAAACAGGAACCACAGAGATCCGCCTGCTGGTTCCTACCTTTTTTGTGCATAGATCCCTTTGGCAGTTTGACAAAAATGCCCATGAACCATGCAATGAAAGACACAAGACCCCAAAGGAATTCAATTATACTGAAATTGTATACACAAAGGTATACAAAATTCAATTGTATGCACAAAGGTATACAATTATACCAATTTCCCATGGGGTTCCACCCATTCTATACTGATAGCCAGAGCCCTCACCAACAGCTTGGGAAACTCTCCAAGGTCACCCAGCTGGGAAGTGAGACAGGTGATAGGGGCCCGTCTCCCTACACCCAGACCTGGGCTCTTTCCACCAATTCACTTATTATCTTAGAAAATTAAGAAAAGGAAAACAGAGATCGTACTGTTCTGCATGGAAAAATCCTGAATTTTCCGCAAGTTGGAAAGTATGGATGAGGCCCTGCTGCCTGGTTTGTTTTCTTAAGAACTGATCTTATTTTATAGAGGATTGCAAAACTGAGCAAAGACGGTTTCCTGGCAAACATCTGGAAAAACCCAAGGCCACAATCATTTGAAGATTTACCTAATGCTCTGGTAACTGGCAACAGATGTCCCAGCTGCACAGATGATAGTGTTGGATTATGGATTTAAATGGGTGTGTTCAATCCCTCTGCCTTCACATGGCCTTTGTCAAGGAGTCTGGAACATTAATTCCCAAGCCTGCTCCAGAAAATTCAGCTCACCTGCCTCCCTTAGCACTTCGTAGGAATAAGCAAGAAATTACTGTCATCTCTCTTGGAGGAGAAGGCTGGAACATATTTAAGCTGAGGAACCCCCAACCCTCCTAGCTGAGCCCTTTCACCCCTTTCTATGCAGGGGCAATAGAACACAATGGTCAAAAGGAGGGATACAGAGTCACACATCAGGGTTTAAATTCTCCCTGCATCGTTTTAGAAAAGTTGCTTAACCAACTCTTCCTACCTACCGTGGTTTCCTTTTCTCTTTTTTTAAAGATCTTATTTATTTATTTGTCAGAGAGAGAGAGAGCGCAAGCAGGGGAACGGCAGGCGGAGTAAGAACCAGACTCCCCACCTAGCAGGGAGCTTCACCCGGACTCGATCCCAGGACCCAGAGATCATGACCTGAGCTAAAGGCAGACGCTTAACTGACTGAGCCACCCAGCTTTGGTTTCTTTTTCTTTTTTAAAAGATTTTATTTATTTATTTATTTGACAGAGAGAGAGAGAGAGACAGTGAGAGAGGGAATACAAGCCGGGGGAGTGGGAGAGGGAGATCCAGGCTTCCCACCAACCAGGGAGCCTGAAGCTGGGCTAAATTCCCGGACTCTGGGATCATGACCTGAGCCAAAGGCAGACTCTTAACAATTAAGCCACCCATTACTCTCATGGGAATAGTACTAAAGCCTGCCTTGCAGGGTGTGGGGACAGTGAGAGTGAATTTATGGAAAGCCTCCATTTGGGACCTGATGAATAGTGTTCAATAGTTAGGAGCTATTATTATAATTAGTTCTGGGTTGAACCTTGCACCTTCCCCCACTAAGCCCCTCACTGAATGAAGCAGATGTTAAGGCAGGTGTCATTAGCAGAGTGTCTGTGTTTGAAGATGCACGTTCATCATGGCTGGAGCAGGCCTGTTTAGTTTCTCCAGCACATCTCAGCAAGATAAGTGACTCAACCACAGTCACACAAAGGGGAAACCCTGCATCTTCTTTCCACCAAATCTACATGCCTCCTTGTGCGTGTCTGCCTACCTGCTGCCTTCCTTCTGGTTTCTGTAAACTCAGAACCCTTACCCCTCTCAAAACCAGCCTCTCCACCTGGGCTTTGGGTTCCGTCCCCTCTCTCCTCAGTGGTGCTCCTGCACTCTTCACCAGGACCCTGGGATCCTTGACCCCCAGTGTCAAGACTTCTCCTCTCCTGAATCATCCCCATGTGCATGCTCTTAGTATCTTCCTTAATCCCTATGTCTCCTTTCAGCTACTAACTAATTTCTCCATTTTCCTTCAACTTTACAAGAAAGTTGCTTTCTCTGTGTCCCCTCGTCAATGCACTCAAATTGGGCTTCTGTTCCCACTATCCAAAGAGACTGTTATTGTCAAGGTCACCAATGACTTCCATGTTGTTAAATCCAGAAGCCATTTCTTTGCTCCCACCTTCTTCGACCTTTCAGCAGAAGTTGATTATTTCCTCCTTAAAATGTTTTCTCTCTTGGCTCTATGATCCCCTGCTTCCTCTTTTCCTTCTGTCTCCTGTTCCTTCTGTCTTCTTTTTTGGCTCCTTCTCCTCTTCTCTCCTCTACTACTATCTCTGGTATCCCCATCCAGTCCTAGGGCTTAAGAGACATCTTTGTGCTTATGATCCCCAAATCCCTACATCCAGCCCTGACTTTTCCCCAAAGTTTGACTTGGATATCCAACTGCCTTCTTAACATTTCCACACACGTCTAATATCCAACTCAGACATAATTTATCCATGAAGAACTCGAGTTTTCTTACTCAACTTGCTCCTTCCTCAGTATTCCTACTTTTAACCATTAGCATGAACATCTACCCTGTTGTTCAACCTATAAATCTAGGATTCCGTCTTGACTCTTCTTTTTCCTCATCTTCCATATTCAATCTGTCAGCCAGTCTTGTCCACTTTATCTACAAATCATATTCCAAATTCATCCACTTCTCTCCATTTTCATTTCAATCACCTTAGCCCAAGTCCACACGGCCTGAATCACTACAACGCTCCCAGCTGAACCCTCTGTAACCATCCTGTAATCTATTCTTGGAAGGAGAGCCTGAAGGCTCTTCTCACACCCTCCACTAGCTTCCCATTGTATTTGAAATAAAATACAAATTCCTCAAAGCAGGGTATTATATGGCTTCCACACACTTCTTCAAACTCATTTTCAGTCATGTTCCTCCTAGCTCTCTCTGCTCCAGCCATACTGTCTCTTCTGCCCCTTGACAACACAAAGTCTGTTTCCACCTTAGGACCTTTGCACTGGCTCTCCTTCCTGGAATGCTCACCCCCCATGGTCCTTGAGTGACTGGCTGCTTTTACTCCTTCACATCTCAGCTGAAGTGTCCATTCTCAGAGAAGTCCTTTGTGATCACAGAACTGAAGCGGCCACCAGACATTCTCCATCACATCACCTTTTACTGTCTGTGTTCTGGACTCTCCTCTGGAAGACAAGAGTTAGGACCTTGTCTTTCTTCTTCACCACTACATCTGTAGGACTTAGAACTGAGTGCCAGACATATATTGCTAAAAGAGTGAGTGAACGGGTACATGAATTAGTACCAGAGGTGGGAAAAGAACCCAGGTCTCCTGCCTCCCAGTTCAGTGTTTTTCCCCAGGGTCATGGCAAGCTGCGGCTTTACCAGTTGTTTTTTGTTTTGTTTTGTTTTGTTTTGTTTTAAATAAGCTCTAGGCCCAGTGTGGGGCTTGAACTCATAAGCCCAAGATCAAGAGTCGCATGCTCTCCTGACTGAGCCAGCCAGGGGCCCTGCCACTTTAACAGTTTGATTACTTCCTTGCTGTTCACCAGATGCTTGGCACCATTCAACTCTCAACTGGTTCCAGCTCCTAGTGATAAAGGAAATGGCTCTAAGGGAACAGGAAGGAGAGGAAAGAGAGCATCTGAATAAATCATGAAGTACACAATCATCCCCACAAATATTGAGGATGGAAATTCTAGTATTCATTCAACTATCTAATAATATTTAGTAAACATTTATTATGTACCTGGTGTTACACAATTAGACAGGAATAGAAACACAACCCTACTCTGTGGGACGTGATGGTCTCCAGAAGGAACCAGCGGGCCTGCAGCGATGCCCACCTACAGCGCTGAGGTTCTCCTGAGAGCAAGGACGGTGTGCAGAGAGCAAGGATGGCTGAACAGAGAGGGCAAGAGTGAGGAAGTTTTCCCTGAGAGCGAAACTCTTGAGCTGAGTCTCAGAGCGTGTAGAATGTGTTATTGGAAACCGTTAGTCTGGGTTTTCATATGAAAAATCCAGTTGTAGTTTCCCTTTAACAGACAAAAGAAAAATCGCTTCAGCAGGGCAGGCAGGGGCACCTGGGTGGCTCAGTTGTTAAGCGTCTGCCTTTTGCTCAGGCCATGATCACAGGGTCCTGGGATCGAGCCCCACATCGGGCTCTCTGCTCAGAGGGGAGCCTGCTCCTCCCTCTCCCATACCCCCTGCTTGTGTTCCCTCTCTCACTGTCAAATAAATAAATAAATAAAATCTTAAAATAAATAAAATATTTTTTAAAACTTTAAAAAATTCTGGAAAAAAAAAAAAAACAGCAGGCAGGATGACTCTGGTATTTGAGAGAACCACTGATTGATGAAGATATTTTCACCAGGGAAACTTAAAAAAAAAAAAAAGGAATCGTTTTCTATTTCTTGCACAAAAAGTCTACCTAAACAGATTCATCTTCCCTGAGGGTCTTAGAGGGAAACACCTGAAGCAGGCCCCTGTATGAGGAAAGATCACCCACCCAAGAAGTTACTTCCCTGTGAAATCACAAGCTGGGTCCTTGAAGAAATACACCTTCAGGTAAAAGCAACGTTTGGCAGCAGGTGAGAGAAGGACAGAGATCTATGTGTACAGATAGATGAAGAAAGACATTATTTTATGACAACAAGCGAGTTTCAGGACACTGAATATCGTGGCTACTGTTGTTACTGTGTTAGGATCTGTGTAAGAATTTCCAGAAGAATAAATGCAAACATAACAATGGTCATCTCTGATCTGTAAGATGAGGCACTTAGAGTTTCTGAGTCCTACATTTTGGTACTATTTTAATTGTGTACAATAAATGTGTACTATTTTGGAATTTAAAAATAAAATTTAAAAATGAACATAAAGATTTATTTAGAACATAGGTCTGATTTGTTGTATGAAGCATAAAAACTCGTGCTTGGCTCTATATTCCAGAGACATGCAAAGAGAGAATTTCCCTAAATTTTCTCATTTGCCAACATTTATAGGAAACAATAAACTGAGGTTCAGAAATATAACGTGATTTTTCTCATGCTGTGACCCCTAGACCAGAGTGGTCCGCTGAGTCAAGCTGAGGAATAAAAGATAAAATATATCAGGGTGCCTGGGTGGCTCAGTCAGTTACAGGACCATCTCTTGGTTTTGGTTCCGACGACAGGGTTGTGAGATTGAGCCCCACCTTGGGCTCTGCACTCTATGCAGAGTCGGCTTGGGACTCTATTTCCTGCTCCCTCTAATCCTCCCCCTTGCACTCTCTCTCCCTCAAATAAATAAATAAAATCTTTTTTTATTTTTAAAAGATTGTATTTATTTGAGAGAGAGAGAGAGAGCTCAAGCACAAGCAGGGGGAGCAGCAGAGGGAGAAGCACACTCCCTGCTGAGCAGGGAGCCCATGTGGGGCTTCATCACAGGACTCAGTGATTATGACCTGAGCGGAACGCAGACGCTTAACCAACTGAGCCACCCTGGAGCTGCATAAATAAATCTTAAAAAAAAAAAAAAAAAAAAGATAAAAGAGATCGATCTCCAACTCACAAATTTGGCAACTTTGCCAACATTGCTTTGTGGAGAACTGTGTGGCTATTTAGAGTAAAGGAAATGTTCTTTTTATGAGGTCAACGAGAGATTAACTGTGTATTTCTTCAATGGCAAGCAATTCCTGGTAACAAATGGGATGCAAGTAAAGAAGACACAGGAATTTACAGGTTAATAGTTTCCCAGAAAAACAATTTAAATAAAAGCCTCTTAAATAATTACCTCCTGTTCCTTTTACAGGTCTTAGAATACTCAGTAAATTCTTTTTTATTCATTTACTTTTAAGTAAGCTCCTCGCCCAAATGGGGCTTAAACTAACAAACCTGAGATTAAGAGTCACAGGCTTTACAGACGGAGCCAGCCAGCAGCCAGGCGCACCCCAGCCCCAATTTTTTTAAAGTAATCTCTACATCCAACATAGGGCTGGAATTCACAACCCCTAGATCAAGAGTCACACACTTGGGGTGCCTGAGTGGCTCAGTGGGTTAAGCATCTGCCTTTGGCTGGGGTGATGATCTCAGGGTCGTGGGATCGAGCCCCACATCGGGCTCTCTGCTCAGCAGGAAGCCTGCTTCCCCCTGTCTCTGCATCTCTGCCTACTTGTGATTTGTCTGTTAAATAAAAAAATAAATAAAATCTTAAAAAAAAAAAAGAAAAAGAGTTGCATGCTCTACCAACCTAGCCAGCAAGGCGCCCCTCAGTAAATTCTTTGACTAGGTAGATCCCTTCCATTCAGTTTATTTAATGAGGGCTTACAAGGTCCTTGCACTGGGGGTGGGTACGGCAAGGAGTCAACGCACTTGTATTGCTCATATATGAGTGGGGAAACACAAGAAGCAAAAAGATACATCAAATCAGGGGTATAATTTCAGGTAAAGTTCTAACAAGGAGGCAAAGTGGTAGTGGGAAGAGTACTGTTTTTCAAAGGTCGGGAAGGCCTTTTAAAGGAAGTGACATTTGAGCAAGGACATGGGAAGAGAGAGGGCAAGAGACAGCCTGAATGGAAATCAGCATTTCTGTTCCTGAAAAGGTAAAGAACGGACTGAAGAAAACGCCGTCAGGGTCTGGTAGGTCAAGGATTCACTTTTGTTGTTCTTTATACGGCCTAGTGCTATAAATTTCTCTCTCTTGCTTAGAAATTGGAGAATGCGTTTCATCTAGGAATTGACGTCTCCTACAAAGATACTGTGTTATCAACTGCCTTATCACAGAGGCATAGAATCCAAGTCCTAAGATTCAAAGTTGCTAATTCCACTGAGAGAGGAGGCTGAGCCCCATCTCTGTGCAATGAGCATCTGAAATCCACTTCCACCCCAGGCAATAAGAGGCCACAGAGAATATGCAGCTGAGAGGGGCAGGAACAGTCCAGAGTGAGCAGCTGTGCAAGAAACCTTTGGCATTCTCAGCTCTCAGCCCCAGCTCTTTCCCAGCTGGGAACTCCTCCGCACCCCTAGCTCTGGCAGACACAGAAATGACAGTCTCTGGGGAGACTGAGACTCAGAGAAGTGGTTGGCTTCCCCAGGATCACACAAAAAACCATCTCTCATTCTTAACCTTCACCCTGTTGCCCGAACCACACAGTCCAGACCACGGACCTCATGGGATGGAATTCATGCTCTGTGTGGGGAAATGAGATTGTTGATTTTTCATTTACACAAAAATGAAAAATAATTCCAGATGCTCAAAAACATGTTGCAACTCATCTTCCTGGAACTTAAAAGTGCATTTCTGACTGAGAAAATTAAATTAGAAAATCCACACAGCAAAAAAGATGTTTTGAATGAAATGCACTTTGTCTTTCCCTCGCTCTCACATACATGCACACACACAGTATCTCATTGTTTCTTTTGCGGGGAGCAGCTGTGAAGGAAACTGGGGGAGGGAGATGGACAAAACATCCCATTTTTGTGTTTGGTACAGAGCTAAGCTTTTAGGCCAGCCTTCCTGAACTGGGCGGGGTGTGGCATGCATTAAAATGAAACATCAATGACTCTGTGAAGCTTATAAAACAGCTTGGGAGAAGCCAGTCAACAAGAGAAGGCATTCTAAATTGGGTGAGTTTGCATGTGGAGACTGCCTTCATCTTGACCAAAAAGGTACGTATTGTGGTTTTAATTTTCATTTATGATGAATGATGCTTACCCTAGAGACAGTCTTGGCTTTCTATGGCCCCTTTTCTGCTAACAATAGTAACTAACACGATGGAGGGTTTGTGCCTGCTGCTTTGCAAATTTGGTCTCATTTTTCCTCAAGCTCCCTTCCAAGGTAGATACTAACCGTCCCATTTTGAGACGATGAAACCGAGGTTCAGCTATCCCAAACAACAAGTCAAGAGAAGACTGACAACAGATGCCGAACTGGGCTGCCAAACCCATGTTGACTCATCTCCGAGTCTTCTGCTTGCACTGGGCACACTCTTCTATGCTAGATAGACGATAGGAAAATTTTCCCTACACCAGTACTGTCCTGGATGGGTTCACGGGGACCTGTCATCCACTAGTGTGCTGCAACAAAATTAACTGAAAAGTGAACTGGAATTCATCCTGTGAATAGAAAATGCATTTAACAATGTGGTACAAAACTATTTTCCTGAGAAGACATGGTTTCTTGTTGGATTCAGCAGCTAAATGGGTTTTTTAGACCCATTGACTTGCGGAAATGTATTTTGTTTTATCACGTGAAATCTCAGAAGCCAGTCGTCTTTGGATCTGCAGATCTTTAAAATCAGGGACCAGGTCCTCGGTAATACGCAGGCATCAAGAAAACAGGCTCCTAGGAGACTTGGCCTAAGGAAGTTCTGGCTTCAGAGCTTAGCAGGAACTAACCTGGGCTCATTAACACCATTGGGTACAAAGAGAATGTCAGTGTGGGACCCTAACAGGTAGGGTATTGTGGCCGTATGGGGTGGGGCCCATTCAACATACTGAGGCCCCGGGCTTCTCCATGGGGAAGTTCAATGACTGTGAGTTTCAGTTCACAGAGTCAGTGCTGGCCCAGGGTGGGTGCACCATAACCTTAGTAGAATTCTTACTAAGTAATTGAATATTCAGTTAAAAGAGCATTTAAATTCTATTTATTTATTTATTTAACGATTTATTTATTTATTTGACAGAGAGAGAGAGAGGGAGATCACAAGTAGGCAGAGAGGTAAGCAGGCTCCCCACTGAGCAGAGAGCCCAATGCAGGGCTCGATCCCAGGACCCTGAGACCATGACCTGAGCCAAAGGCAGAGGCTTAAACCACTGAGGCACCCAGGCACCCCTAAATTATAATTTGTAAAATATGTAAACTCCCCTCATTAAGACATCTTCCCAATAGTATTTAGAAGATGATGCAAAAATATAGGTCACACATACCCAAGTTCACAGGTGTATGTTAATAATGTGATTTACCTTTGATCCAGAGGGAGGGCCTCAGGCCCATTGCTGAGAAGGTTCTTGGCCTTGCAAGGGCAAGAATTTGACAGCAAGCTGTTTAGAGAAAGGGACAAAGATGTATTAAGTATAGGAGAAAGGAGCTACCTCACAAAATAGTAGTCCCCCCTTCCAGCTGACAAAGACACCCCTTTGCCTCTAATAAAGGGTCTTGTAAGTTTTTTTAATTAACCATATAGGGAGGGGCTCACTCTTTAATTTTGGGTTTTTCATTTACATTGAGTGGTGAGTTTTTCCATTGTTTTAGGATCGTGAAATTACCTGCAGGGAGCAATTTTAAGAATGTCTGACCTTTACCGCTTTTATTACCTGAGGGAATGGGGTCTTGAGGCCTCTGTGGGTCAGAACTTGTAATCCTTTTTATGACCTGCCGACTCCTGGTTAAGGGTTAGCCTAAAACCAAAATGGCTTCACTTTGTTCAACTTGTCTCCCAAGTCCTCTCCTCACTGCCTCCCCTTCAGAAGGTGCTGAAGAAGTGTGGAATGAGCTAGATTGGGAGGGGCCTGGAAAAGAAATTATGGATGCCATCAACCCTTACTCTCGCAGAAAGTTTTAACCAGAGGAGTAAAACTCTTGCAAGGAGAGACATCTTTGGAAGAGATGCGAGCAACACTAAGAATTAGCCTTGCTCTGAAATCCTCCTACAGAGCTAAAGCACATGCTTCAGCCCCCAAGAGAACATCTTGTAATAAGAGATTTGTCAGAGTAAGACAGGGAACTGACTTTCGGTGTAGTTGTCACACGGTGAACTGAGGCTCATCAAGGTTACAGAGGTAGGTGTTTACTGAAAGTCACCAAAGCTGGTGTGCAGAAGGAAACCTGTCTGAGGGTCACTGCAGGATGGACAGCTGGCGATGGCCCCCGGAGTCCCAGCTCTCTGCCCCTTCTGGCATTCAGCTTCCATCTGTACACTCGGGGGCTTGGGGAATGGGTAAAGGACCTCTCAAGTCCCGCCAGTTTGGGGGGCCCTGTAGAACGTGCGTAACGTGTGACCAGCCTTTGAGTTTGGATGTTCTGGCCAAGGCACAGAGAACTTGGAGCCTACTGAGGGCCAAGAGTAGAGCTCCGCAGTTCTAAGAATTTCTCAGAGATGGATGCAAATTTTTGTAAGGTCAGGCGATTCCCATCATCTCCCCAAAGGTTAAAATACAGATGTTGTTTACGTGGTGGAAGGAGCCAATGGGAGATGGATTCTCAGAGAAGGTGGGGTCCTACCCCAGACTTGGCTTGCTCAAGGGAGACTCAGCCACCACCCCGCCACCACCATCCCTGGCTGGCAGCTTTACTCATTATGTAACTGTTCCTTTGGAAATGGAGCAGTGAAACCTCCAGAAGAAAAGCTATTGATTATTAAAGGTTATTTAGAGGTTTAACCATAATAAAGTGGTTATAATTATTCCTGTTATGACACATCCTTTTAAATGCTCAGATCTGAGAACATTTGGCTTGCATGGATTCAGTTTTCTTCATTGCAGGGAGAAAGGCAAAGAGCTAGAAATAGCTCCTTGCAGCCACAGGCAAGGAGTCACACAAAAGAGGTCAGGGCAAGAAGGGAAGGGAGCTTGGGCTGAAATGCCTGTTGCCAGCTACTGGTCCGCCTCTAGTTAAATGCACATTGGTTTCCCTGTCTATGCAACTAAAAGAATAAATAAAAATAAAAATAAATGCACATCTATGAAAAATATCCCCACGGGGCACCTGGGTGGCTCAATTGTAAGCGTCTGCCTTTAGCTCAGGTCATGGTCCCAGAGTCCTGGGATTGAATCCCTCATTGGGCTCCCTGCTCAGCAGGGAGCCTGCTTCTCCCTCTCCCACCCCCCTTGCTTGTGTTCCCTCTCTCGCTGTCTCTCTGTCAAATAAATAAAATTTTAAAGAAAGAAAGAAAGAAAGAAAAATATTCCCAACAGACGTCCAAAGAGAAATTCAGGAAACAATTATTTGTGTCTGCTTTTCATGGTAATAACAACTAGTTTATGAAGCATTTTCTCTATATCAGACACCACCTGAAATGCTCTCTCTATACATCTCATTTAATTCTCGCAAAACTTCCTGGAGTTGGTATGATTATTATTTCCACGTAATAGCCTGGAAAGCTCAAGTGTGAACTGGACACAGTTATACTTAGTATGTGGCAAAGCCTGCATTCGAACCCAGCTGGGGTGCCTTGGGGTCCCCAATACGCAGCTGCCTGTCAGGTCTCAGGCATACTTCTTGGTTGGTGAACAGCCCAGCAAGGCGGGGGCGGGGGGATGAGAGGCGGGCTGTTGATCAAGGAAGCATCTCTCTTATGAGTCTCCTAACATACCAAATGTCTGCTCGGTTTCTGTTCATCTTTTTTCTCTCGTGCGGTTCCCTCGACAACTTCAACCTTTTCCTACCCCCACCCCACATCCTTTCTCTTCATTAACAAGTCTGGATTGTGCCTGACACTGCCAGGTCCTCGGGGTGCCTGTCCTTGAAAAATTCATAATTGCGAGGGAGCAGTTGGAAAATAAATCCAAGGAGCTCCAACACCAGGCAGAATGTGCTTTCCCAGGGGGTACAGAGTGTCTGGAGAGGCTCCAGGGGGTGGAATGCCTCCCAGTGCCATTGAAGATGATGACCCAGGTGGCCTGCAGGGCGATTGCCAAAGGGTTCAGGGGGAGGTCTCCACAGAGGTCCCCAGAAATCCCCTCCCCCCCCCGTATGACTGCATGTTCTCGGAAGCCCAGAACAACTCAAGCGGCTTTGTTTCTCCTAACTCCCGGTTCCCTCCACAGCCCCAAGATGGTGACCGCGCTGCTGTTGCTCTCCGCGCTGGCCAGCCTCTTCAGTGCGGCATCCGGACAAGCTTTCCATCTTGGGAAATGCCCAACTCCTCCAGTGCAGGAGAACTTTGATGTGAATAAGGTGTGGTAAAAGGCTAACCTCCTATCTGTTTTGCCTCCCGTTTGAATAAACATCTGCCAGGCTTCAGAGTTAGTATTCTGCTTTGAGTCCCACAGCTAACCTTGGGGTAGGTACTTATCCTCTTTGGGGATCCCCCAAAAGCAGACTCAGGCAAGAACTGGGGAGCAGAGAGTTTGGGGAGGATGATCCCAGGAAGCAATGTGGGTCTGTGGGGGAAGCAGACAGAGAAGTAGAAGAGTAACTAAGGGTGCATTCCTCAACAGTAACACTGTTAACAAGAGGGTTCTGTCCTGCTGGGAATCCTCTAAGGAAATGTGTAGAATGCTCCTCAGATTGTCCCATGGAGGTGGTATGAGCCAGCTGTGGGCACTCTGGGGTGCTGGCAAGGTCTTCTGGCAAAGGGGGAGATGTGAGCTCAAGGTGGGCAGCTGGCAGCGTGTTCGTGGGAATTGTCCAGGTGGCAGAGGTGAACCCAGCTAGGCTGAGAGGACACGCCGTAGTTGATGGGCAGGCAGCAGCTCCAGGGCTATTCTCCATATTCTACGGATGAAGAAGCTCAATGTCAGACAGCTCATCACCGACCCAGGTCGCCCTGCTAATCCATGCAGAGGGGGGATTCAAGACCAGGCTTCGCCACAGTGCTGGGCACCCAGGAGTTCCTCCCGCAGGACCTAGAAGAGGACAGAACTTCCCCAAGAGGCTTTCTTGTTACCTGCACTAAAAAGATTCCAGTATAACCAGGTCCCCATATGTGGCTTTTCTTCCTGGGATCAGGCCCAGCCTTCCTGTGTATATATGTGCATATCTACAAGCCGGGAATAGGAGAAGGAGGCAGCTAGTGGAAACAGGAAAGGTTTCCATTGCTATGAACTCATGCCTAGAGACTCGCTCTTAAGACATTTTCTCCTTAACAGAAAGTTTGGATCTTTTTTAAGAGCCAGTACTCATGATGGGCAATATTAAAATTGTTATCAGTCACTCACTCCTCAGTATGAATAAGTGTTGGGACCCCTTGGGGTGGATTAGGTACAGGAGTGAGGGATGAGAGCTCAGAGCCTGCAGGTTGTGGGGAAGGAGCACCGTCTACAGAGTCACACAGGGGAGGTAGGAAGGACACATACAGTACAGTTTACATCGCTCACTCTATAACTGCTGGTCCCTTTATTCAGGCAACCCTGCTAAGCTATGGGAGATTTTCCAGAAAAAAATCCAGGGAATTTGAATTATATTTCTGTTTGGGGGTAAAAATCCAAAGACACTTTGATAATTATAATTGGACTATATTTACAAAAGTCCCTTGAGGCGTGAAGCGGGATGTTTAAGAAAGTTTTGCTGAAATATAATTCATATAACACATAATTCACCTGTTTAAAGTTCACTTTCTATTTTTTTGTATAATCGGAGTTATGAAACCATCACCACAATCAATTTTAGAATATTTTCATCATTCCTACCCACAAATAGTCACTCTCCATTTCCCACCCTCCTCCCAGCCCCAGGCAATCAGCTCTCCCTATGAATTTGCCTATTCTGGACATTTCATAGGGGCAGAATCATACAGTACGTGGTTTTTTTAGACTGATTCCTTTCACGCAACATAATATTTTAAAAGTTCATCCATACTGTATTATGCATCTATACTTCAGCCCTTTTCATTGGCAAATAATATTCTCCTGCATGGATAATACCACATGTTATTTATCTGTTCATCATTTGGGTTGTTTACACTTTTAAACTATTAGGAATAATGCTGCTACAAGCATTCATGTGTAAGATTTTTGTGTGTTTGTCTTTATGGGAGTTTTTTTGGTGGACATACATTTTCAGTTCTCTTGGGCGTATAGCTGGAAGGCGAATTGCTAGGTCATATGGTAACTCCACGTTAATCTTTTGAGAAACTGCCAGACTGTTTTCCAAAAGAGCTGCATCACCATTTTACATTCCCACCAGCAGTGTCTCACACCGATCTCTCCGTATCTTTGCTCACACTTGTTATCACATCTTTTGGATTATAGCCCTTAAAATTTTAGAGGGCACGAAGTGGTATCTCATTGTGGTTTTGATTTGTATTTCTCTGATGGTTAATGATGATGAGCATCTTTTCATGCATTTATTGTCCATTTGTATATCTTCTTTGGAGAAATGTCTGAGTCCTTTGCCCGTCTTTTACTTGGGTTATTTATCTTTTAATTGTTGAGCTCTGAGAATTCTTTATACGTTTTAGATACAAGTCTCTTATCAGATAGAGGATTTGTAAATATTTACCCCATCCTGTGGATTCTCTTTTCACTTTATCGATGTGTCCTTTGAAGCACAAAAGTTTTTAATATTAATGAGTTACAATTTATCTATTTTCTTCTTTTGTGGCTTGTGCTTTTGATTTAAAAACTCATTGCCTAATGCAAGGTTATGAAGATTAATTTCTATATTTTCTTAAAAGAGGTTTTTTTTTTTTTAGTTTTAATCATTACATTTAAGTTTGCGGTCCATTTTAAGTTAATCTTTGTATATAGGATGATATGGAAGTCCAACTTTATTATTTTGGATATTCAGTTGTCACAGAACTTTTTGTTGACAAGACTATTCTTCCATCGAATAATCTTGGCATCCTTGTTGAAAATCAATTGGCCATATATGTAAGAGTTTATTTTTTGGACTTTTAATTCTATTATATTGTTATATATATCCATCCTTATGCTAGTGCTATACAGTATTGATTACTATAGCTTTGTAGTAAGTTTTGAAATTAGAATATATGAGGCCTCCAACTTTGTTCTTCTGGCTAGTCTGAATCCTTTTCATTTCCATATGAATTTCAGGATCTGGTTGTCAATTTCTGTAAAAAAGCAGAGTTGTTGTTTTTTGTTTTGTTTTGTTTTTATGGGCCCAACATGTTTCCACTGTGCTTCTCTCTTGTTTTGTTTTTATAAAGACTGCACTGAATCTAAATCAATCTGGAGAACATTGTCATCTTAACAATTTTAAGCCTTCTATTCCCTGAACATAGATTATCTTTCCATTTATTTAGGTCTTCTTTCCTTTCTTTCAACAACATTTTATATTTTTCAGAGTATAAGTTTTGCGTTTCTTTGGTTAAATTTATTCCTAAGTATTTTATTTGTTTGATACTATTGTAAGTGGAATTTTCATAACTTATAGAGGGTTCATTGTAAGTGTAGAAACCCGTTTGCTTTCTATATATTGATCTCATATCCTTTAACCTTGCTGATTTCATTCATCAGTTCCTATAGTTCTTGTGTGTGTGGATTCCTTGGGATTTTCTATTACAAAATCATGCTATCTGCAAATACAGATAGTTTTACTTCTATCTTTTCCAGGATTCTTTTTTCATTTCTTTCCTTTTTTATTTGAAAGTGAGAATGAGAGAGAGAGAGCAGGCGGTGGGAAGTGGGGCGGGGGGGGGCTTGCACAGGAGCAGGGAGGGGCAGAGGGGCAGGGAGAGAGAGGATCCCAAGTAGGCTCCCCAATCAGTGTGGAGCCCAATGCAGGGCTCAATCTCTCAATTCCCAAGATCATGATCTGAGCCAAAATCAAGAGCTGGAAGCCAAACAGACTGAGCCTGCAGGCGCCTCTCCAGAATTCTTTTTAAACATTGCTCTCTCCTTATGCGGTTAGAGAAGCAGACCCAAAACCATGAAACGGCTTTAACAAAAATACTATAAAATTATAAAGAAGCATGACATGAAAAGGAATCTTCAACCTCCGAGTTGCCTCTTTACTGGAAAATCACGCTTCCTCGGTTTTAATTGTGGAGCCCTGAACTCACCTTAACAATAATAGAACTCTTTTAAATGCTCTGTATAAAATGGAGCTTTTTTTGAGGATGCCGAGGTAACCAAATGGTCTTTCATCTTATTTTTCGGTGCTTTAAGTGAATGTTGATTTCAGTGGTTTAATGGAAAGATGTGCTTTCATAAATGAGTGGAACATTTATGTCATAAACAGGAGTATAGATTTGAGCAAAGAGCCATGTGACTGGCGTAATACTGCCCCCTGTTGGCAGGACGCTCTCAGTTCAAAGCCTGACTATTGAAGGTGAGTGCATCTTCGATTTTTCCCTTGTTGGGTAATAATTTCTAAAATCTTTTGAATTAGTATTTTGACTAAGTAAATATATTAATATGGTTCAAAATTCTAAGTGTACCAAAGAACATTCTATGAAAAGCTTTATTCCTTCCCACCTCCGTTTGCCTCTCTAGTAGCAACCAGTAAAAACAGTTCACTGTCTTTTGGGAGATAATGTTTACGTCCACAAATACATACATAACTGCAGTAGGCAGAACGATGTCCACACCGAGATCCCTGGAACCTGTGGATATGCTAATTTCCATGGAAAGGGGAATTGTGTTGATGTGATTAAAGTTCTAGACTTGGAGATGGCAAGAGTGGCCTGGATTATCCAGTGAGCCCAGTCTAATCACTGAAAACAGAGAATCTTCCCCAGCTGTGGTCAGAAAGATGCAGTGCGATAAGGATGTCCCCTGCTTTTGCGGGCCCTGAAGATGGAGGAAGGAGTTCACCAACCAAGGAATGTGGGTGGCCTCTAGAACTTGGACAAGGCAAGAAGACAGAGTTCTCTAGAGCCTCTAGAAAGGAACACAGCCTTGCCAACACCTTGATATTAACCAAGCTCACTTGATGTACAGAACTGTGAGACCACAAATTCATGTTGTGAGCTTGTGGTAACTTGTTTGTTATAGCGGGGACAGAAAATGAATGTAATTGGGACCTGGGGGGCTCAGTTGGTTGAGCATCTGCTTCGGCTCAGGTGCTGATCTCAGGGTCCTGGGATGGAGCCCCACATCAGGATCCCTGCTCAGCAGGGAGTCTGCTTCTCCTTCTCCCTCTGCCCCCATTCATGCTTGCGCTCTCTCTCTCTCTCTCTCTCTAGTGCTCGCTCTCTCTCAAAATAAGTAAATAAAATCTTTTTAAAAAATGAATATAATAACCTTTCCCCCCATTTTTCCATGCGCTCTATTTTTCACCCAGCTCTTTTTTCATTGAATGTATCTTGGAGTAATTGTATATGACTCCTTTAAGAAAAGGAGTATAACATTCCATTGCATGGATGTGCCATCATTTATGGACCCCATTCCCTACTAATGCTCACTTAGACTCTAGTTTCCTGTGTTTCGTTCTTAAAAACAGTACTGCAGCAAATAACCTCATATATGCACTGTATGTATTTTCAGCTTTGCTAGATAATTCCACATTGCCCCCCATGGAGGTTGTAAATTGGAGCAGTCTCCATGCAAGATGGTGCATGGACACAAGAAAACACCTGTCTCCCCTCACCCACAGTCACACACTTCCTTTAATGCTGACTCTGTACATGAAGTTATAAACTGAGACCAAGCCCCCAGGGGAAGAATGATATCAGTCTCCTAAATCCTGATCACCTGCCAAAAGCCTTTGTGACCAGTTCCCTCTCCAGGGTCAAATGAGGAGAATTCTGCCAGTCCTGGAGTTCCAGTTCCCCACAGGAACATATCTGATTTTGCACACAATTCAGAGATGCCTCGTAGAATCACAAAATATTTGAGATGGCACCTACATCATCTGGACTGCTCCCTCTCTTTTACAGAGTCTAGAATTTCACATAGATTTTGGCTGGAGGGGCCACTGACAGCATATCTAAATAAAAAGCACTTGAGGAATAAAATGCAGCATTCGACAAACGCCTGCACATCTGATTCACTTACTCTCCTTTGAATCAATATCTGGCTCAGTTGCTGTTGGGAACAATGCAGCCCATTTTGCTTGGTTTCCCAGGAAAGGGCTCTGCTCTAAAAGACAACAATAGGGAGAGTTTGCAGGTCCCCAGAGAACCGCAGAGTTTTCTCTGTTTGTTGTTATCTCTGCAGTATCTTGGACGATGGTATGAAATTGAGAAGATCCCGGTGAGCTTTGAGAAGGGAAGTTGCATCCAGGCCAACTACTCGTTAATGGAAAACGGAAACATCAAAGTGGTAAACCAGGAGTTGAGGTGAGTGGCTGTGGTTTCAAAAGCAGCACAGTCCTGGAGCCAGCCACCAGAGAGCTGTCCTGGGATGACTGGGTGTCCTTGCAGTCTAGTTCAAGGGGGATGCCATTGCAGCTGGGTATGCACTGCCTGTTCACAGCAGGTCCTGAGATGATGACTCTTGGCAAGCGGAATGGCGGGGCATGGCGGGTGGGGGGGAGGTGCGAGGAACTACTCATTTATTTGTAAGACCACTGGCAGAGCATTTTACTGTATTGTGTACTTACTCTATTGTGTACTCCCTGTATTATGTACCTGTTGTATATGTACTCCCCAGGAAAGGCACTTGGGACTCAATGGGAACCCAAACAGTAGGGTTCCCACTTTAATTGTGAAATAGATACTCAGCAGAGGACAAAGGGAGGAACCTTCTCATCTGATCTCCCAAACCAAGAGAGAAGGCCTTGTACATTATCTACTGACAGAGGACATTCAGCTCTGCTTGAATCCTTCCAGGAATGGATAGCTCATTGCCTTCCATGGCAATTTATTCCATCTCCAGACAACTTTGACTATTAGATACAGACATAAACCTCTGGGTTTTGTGACAGGAAAACTTAGAAAAGTATACTTTTTTATTACTGGGTTTTGTGACAGGAAAGCTTAGAAAAGTGTACTTTTTTATTATTGGGAGCTTCTAATGGATTTCTATTTGATACAAAAATTCATTCTTTAGAAAGCAAACGTAAACTTTAAAAGAGCCCCAGAAAAAGTTCCTACCTTCCACAACAAAAATAAGAGCAACAATAAATAGTGACAGGTATTAAGCACTTCCTTTGTTCAAGGCACTATTTTGTACACACCTGTACACATGTGGACCTATATGTATGTATACGTAAATGAGTGTGCATATTCATTTCATCCCCATAGCGACCCTGAGGTAGATGCTGTTATTAACCTCATTTTTCTAGAAGAGGAAACTGAGGTACAGAGAGGTCAAGTAATTTCCCAAGGGCCACACAGCTTGTAAGTAACACCACGGAAATTTAAGAAGTGAAATGAGGAAGAGGACAGAGGACACATGAAAGGAAGGCTGGGGATGAAGGGTTGTCCTTCCTGTTCCCTACAGGATCTGAGAACAGTGTCAACTCCAAAAAAACAACCACAACCCAGCCTGGAAGTTACTAGGGCTTCGTGTGGCTATCCTACTATCCACTAAGCTTCCTGTGTGCCAAGATACCGGGGGGCGGGGGCGGTGTGTGACTCCTGGCCCTGCGTACATACAAGAGTGAGAGTCTTACTCTTAAGGGCCTATAAAGAGAAAACCAGCTTATTTCAGAGCCCAGGAAAGGCTCCAGGAATTGGGAGGCAGGCAGCCATCTAAAGTTGCAGTGACTTCATTTCAAATATTTTGTCCCATTCTGTGACCAAGAGTCAGGCCATGACACAGATCCCAAACCTCTTTCACCTCTCCTTTGGAGCTGGCGGGGAGTCGTCTGGAACCGTATCCTGAGTATTAGGTTGCTTAGCCTGCAGGGTCACGTCTGTTTAAGATTCAAGGGCACACGGAGAAAGGTTTGCTAGTTCAGGAGAGGGGAACGGTTTTCCTCTCAGGAGTACTGTCAAATGGGCAGAGAGGCACAGCATGGAGTCTGAGCAAAGTACTCTTAGCCAGGGTCGGAGAACCTGAGGGCCAGGGCAGCTGGCACAGGGCTGGGAGCTGAAGGGTTCAGGCTGGGGAATTAGGCTGCCCAGTTTCAAATCCTGGTTCTGCCAGATACTGACAATGGGATCTTCAGTGATTTATGCTCATTCTCTAAGCCTCCGTTTCCTCTCTGTAAAATGGCGATAATCATAAAACTTCCCTCCCTAGGGCTTTGTGAGCTTTGGGTGAGATAGCACGTGCAAATCACTTAGAACAGTGTTTGGTGTGGTCTAATCATTTAATAAATACTGCTGCCTCCCTTGAAAAAGACATGTGTGTTTTTCTCATGATCAAACTGTGAGCTTATGATCAGAGAATTTTTTTTGGAAACTGTTCTGGACAAAGCATAAATGATGAAGGAAAGGGGAGGAGTCTGTTGAGAAGAGGCTGGTTTGTTGCTAAGCAACCATATGCAGATGGAAACGGACCTTCTTCTTGTCTTCCCAGTGGAGTTCCAGGCGACAGCTCAGGGTCTGGTCTTCAGCCCTACTTGAGGACAGACATCCAGCAGCATATCCAACAGCATCAGAGTACCTCTGCCATCCTTCCTTACCTGTTTCTTGTCTGGTTTCTGGACATCAACACTAAACATAGCCTACTGACTTTATTTGATAGAGAGTGAGAGAGATGACAAGTAGGCAGAACAGCACACAGAGAGGGGGCAGGGGAGGGGGGTAAGCAGGCTTCCAGGACCCTGAGATCATGACCTGAGCCAAAGGCAGAGGCTTAAACCACTGAGGCACCTGGGCGCCCCTCCTACTGACTTTCTAACACACTCTACTCCTCTAGTTTTAGTTTGCCCCTTGAGGAGAGACAAATGGGCTCCTCATCCTTCAGTGTCCTCAAAGAGCCCTGTGATATGTGAGCACCTTCCTTCAGTCTATCCCCAGGCCTTTTCCCGCTCCCCCAGGTCCCCAAGGTCATGGCCAGTTACCCGGAATGGAGTCAGCTCCCTTCAAAAGAGTGAAAGTACTTCATCCAATCTGAGACCATCACTTCAGAAACACCACCATTTTATAAACCACTAAGAAAGAAATGACACTGCCAATTGTAAGTGGAAGGTGGCACTCATTGTGAGATGGGCATTTCTTCTCATTCAACATCTCTGAGAATCACAAATGTTTTCTCTTTGCCTGCTGTACCTGGCCGGGGTCAAAACCTCCCACACTCAGTCAGAAGCCTGCTGGGCTGGATAGGGGTCTTGGAGCTCAGGTGAATGAATGCCTTTATGGGACAGATGTCACTGAGACCCCAAGAGCAGGGAAAGCTTGCAGATCTCCAGACTTCCAGCAGTCCTCGTTTTTTTTTGTTTGTTTGTTTGTTTGTTTTTTCCTTTGGCTCTTTCTTGTTTCTAAAGAAGCTAATCTTCTTAGTGTATTGGGTTGTTTCATTTGTTTGTTTTTTCCTTCTCTTTTACTCCCTCCCTCTGGAGCCTGAGAATGGGAAATGGCCTTGCAGGACCCAAAAAATAGCCCTAAAGGGCAAAGGCCTAACATGTTATCCGGTCCTGGAGCATTTCAGTTCTTGCTTCTTATCACTCCAAGGCCATTTGCTTCTGCCTGGTGTGAGACAGTGACAAAGGAGAGGGGACAGAGCCTTCCTAACCAGCAATCACATTCTTGCCGCCCTGGTCCTTAGTGTCACACATCTTGCCTTTCACTGATTTTTGGCTTCCCATGAGTTAAGGTTTTTCGTTGTTTTGTTTTTTTGTTTTTTTGTTTTAACGCATTGCAGATCTGATGGAACTGTGAATCAAATCGAAGGCGAAGCCACCCAGGGCAACCTTACAGAGCCTGCCAAGCTGGGAGTTAAGTTTTTCTGGTGTAAGTATTCACTTCCCTTGGGAGGTTTCAGGGATAAGAGATACACAAACGGAAAGCTAGAGCCTTTTCTACCTCACATGAGAAGTTAGAGCTCTGGGTGGGAACACTCCTGTCACATCTGGGTGTCACCTGTCATGACTTAATACATAATTATTTGTTGAGCACCGGCTACATGCAGCTCAGGGCTAGGCACCAAAGATACAATGATGAGCCAGACAGAGCTGGGTTTGTCCCTGAGGGACTTAAACCCCAGTGTGGATACTGACAAGTACATAGGCGATTTACTATTAAAAACTACCACGTTTCCATAGAGGAAGCACAGAGAACAGCACACAGGGTCTGAGCAGTAGGATAACCAATCCCGCCTTTCCCACCTCCCACCTCTCCCCACCCCCCCAGGAAACAGAGGCTGGAAACATTACTGGTTAGTAATAGTTAATAATGGTGTTCTTAGCAGAACAATTGATATGCACAGAAGCTTGACAGCAAGAGGTAACAGTGAAGGCAAATCTGAGCCCCAGCTCTGTCTGCCACTTTCTGGCCACACTGTGGGTTTCTCTGAGGGATATTTGATCATGGGCATGTGTCCTCTGAGCTCTGGGCTCATGGAGGAATGGCCAAGGGCAACAGAGAAAACACCAAATACTAGTTTTACTGTTGATAGAGACACACGGGAGAAGGCAGGTCAGAAATGTGAGATTTCTTAATTCCCAGTGTGCTCGAAGGTCTCTCTCCCCACCCAAGTGGCGGATACTGAAGTCACAGCTGCAAGAGGAATCACTACCTCCCACCCCCCATCAAGCCCATAGAGGGGAGCAGAGAGGACACTCTTATTTTATACACCAAGATAGGAACGCTGGGAGATGAAAACTGTTCTTCCTGCACATGTGACCATAGACAGATATCGTCACCTCTGTGCCCAGTGTCGCAAAAGTAAATGAGATGGCAAATGCTCCGTAAACGGAAGGGGCTTTGTACATGTCAGTTTCTCTTGTTTATATCACAAATAAGAAAGTCCAAGTGCAGAAGAGCTAGATGATGGAGGCAAGGTCACTGGACTAATTAGAGGCAGACTTGGGACCAAAACATAGAACCCCAAACTCTCAATTGAGGGGTGGGGATAGGAGGCAAGGCCAAATATTATGGGCATGACCTTACAAAAGAAGCCTGGAACAGGAGCTGGAAGAGGCAGGAGCTCCTGGCAGGGCAAGCAGAGGAGGAGGAGATGTATTCTGGTGGAGGATCAGACGTTTGCACTGGGTCTTCCAGAGTGTGTGGGGGATTATGGGAAAGGCTATCCCAAGTGCAAGAATGGCAAGAGGAAAGGCCTGCAGAGAGAAGCCCAGAGGATGGGCAGATACGTGGAGCACAAGACAAGACTGGGTAGAGCCTCAAAAGCCATGTTCCTGGGTTGAAGTGCCTCCCAGAAGCAGGAGGCTGTCAGAGTTTTCCAATACAGAATCATGGAAATTTTCTTTCCTGAGAAGAAACATCTGGGTAAATGGGTCTTGAGATCTAGACCCTGTCGGAGGAAGACAGCATGTGAACTCCTGGCTGTGTGCAGGTGGGGCATGAGGCCATCACCAAAAGAGGTTGGAAGAACATTTCCTCCAGACAGCTCAGGGTTGCAGAGTCCAGCTGGGAACACACAAAGCAGTGGAAAGTCACAGATAGCAGATATGTGACAAATACGAGCTTCTCATGGGGAGCCCAGCAGGCAGGCACCCACAGGCCTAGAAAGGTAAGTCAGAAACCGCACTCAGTGTGGGCCCTGTAGCCTTGTACGGGCTTCTGTCCATCGGGCATCCTCCAAGTGTCCTTCCTTTTTCATATTTATAAAACAGGTAGAAAGTCAGACAGAGGAGGGACCTTGCTGGGTTGTCATCTGGATTAGCCCTCTTGTATTATACTGATGACCAGCTGGGTCTAACCAGCCAAGCTCTAACCTCTCACACACTGCCTCCTTTGTCCAGCTTCTCATGGTCATTCACGAGTGTTGAGATATGGTTTGGCTTGGCAAACGGGGATTATTTTGGAGTGGAGGAGGTGGGATGCTTGAAACCCAGGAAAGCAAACCACCCATGATGGGATATGTGTTGAAATCTTTTGTTCTTATGGGGTCAGCTCACAGCTTTCTGCATTTGGGTTCATATTCCACTTAACTTTAACAAGGTAGGCTATGACTTTTCCTTGCCTTGGACTGCGGTGTGGAGGTTAAGTTAATAGAGGAAGTTTCTGGATTCAGATGGAGAAGGTAAATCTTCCCTCTTCTTCCATAAGGACCCATTAATGCTGAAATTTTGATATTAGGCAGATGTCATTCAATGAATCCTTATAGGCCCTTTGTGAGAGTTTTTAACCTGTTATCACCTGATTTACCATATTCTTAAGAACAGAGGAACTTTTGAAGATCACACAAAAAGAAAAACAAATCAACATTAGTCCTTAATTCCTTCCCCAGGCAGTTTCTAAAGGAAGCGGGGAAGTACAGACCTGGAAAGCCTGGGGCCCCTGACCTCACATTCTCTTTTCTTCTAAAGATTTTTAAAAATTTATTTGGTGGGGGGGCAGAGAGCGCACATAAGCAGAGGGAGCTGCAGAGGGACAAGCAGACTCCCCGATGAGCAGGGATCCTGATGTCGGACTCCATCCCAGGACCCTGAAATCATGAACTGAGCCACCCGGGCATCCCCTGACTTCACATTCTTGACTCCGCTTATCTAAGTGGTGCCTCCATTTGGACTAGTGCTCAGTGCAGCCTATTAGTCTAGGGGGTCCAACAAAATTCCCTATGAACCGTCACCAATCTGCTGCCAGGGAGGGAGGATCCAGAATGATGGCTCTGAGCTCGGGCTGCAGACTGGAATCACTGGGGGAGACTTCAGGAGTTCCAGTCACCTCCACATCAGGATGTGGGCAGGCCTGAAGGTGGTGGCCTAGGATTTTTTAAAGCTCCCATAAGATTCCCACATGAATTCAGAGTTAAGAAGCATTAATGTAGAAGAACTAGGACCCTGACTTCCTGGGTCCTGGAGAGGAAGGTTCCTCTTGCCTTGTTCCCGCTTAACACTGCCCTCCTCTGGTTCTCAGTGATGCCATCGGCTCCATACTGGGTTCTGGCCACCGACTACGAGAACTACGCCCTCGTGTACTCCTGCACCACAATCGTCTGGCTTTTTCACATGGATCATGTTTGGATCTTGGGAAGAAACCCTTATCTCCCTCCAGAAACTGTGACCTATCTAAAAGATATCCTGACCTCTAATGACATTGACATTGAGAAAATGACTATCACTGATCAAGTGAATTGCCCTGAGTCACTGTGAGAGGCTCGAGGGAACCTGCATTACTTCCTGTTACTTCTTTTGCTTTGCTCCCCCCCCACCCATAAAGACAAACGCACCACCGCAAACCATTGCAAACACCAAGAAGGGAAATTTGACAGCAGAAACCCATGCAGAGAAAGTCAAGGAGAGTTGGCCCAAACACTTAGCCATGCACCAGTCTGTGACCTTGCCAGTCTAATAATAAACTTGTTGCTGACCTGCTGTGCTCACAGTAGATTCTGAATTGGTTATTGTGGGGTTTTCATTATAAGCTTATGTTTGGAGATCTCTGAACAGTTCTGCTGAAAGAAACGAAGCAGTCACAGTTTAAAGGTAACAATCCTGTTTCTGGAAGGGGACAGCTGGTGGCAAAGGCCAGTGGTGGGTGGCCTGAATCCAGGTGTCCCCATCTTGCAGTGGGCACTCCTTTAGGGGGGAATCACTTCTGTTTTTTGAGTCTCTGACAGGCAGTCTCTTTGAAGTATTTATTTTCTCATCAGGAGGTCCTCAGAGTCAGGCTAAATCAGGGGGCCATCTTGGAGTCTGTGCAGGGGAGAATCAATAAGAGAGAAGACTATGGGGATTTTTGTTAAGAAAATACTTTTTGGGTGTCTTTCATTCAACTGATATTTACTGAAGCCCAGCTGTATTCCAGGCATTGAACCCTTGTCATCCCACAGAAACTCCCAGACTAGCAAGGGAGACTGACAAGTATAGATGCATGTATAATCCAAGCTGAGGTGTGCAAAGGTAGCACCACATGGAGGGAACCGTGGGGAGCTCCGGGAGAGTCTCAGTCCCTGCAAGACATAGGCGCCCAGGGGGTCTCACAGTCACAGCTCTGGGTGTCCCAACTTCAGAGAATTGGGAATCACCTTGAGGTTTTGTTTTTTTGGGTTTTTGTTTCTTTGTTTATTTTTACATCATGACTTTTAAAATAAGAACGGTCTCAGAATTCTTCCCCTGCAATTTCACTTAGTTCACATAGCATTTGTAATCTACTAATGCTTTGGGAAATGAAGACAAAATTAAGCCATCTGATGAGAGTTTTGCTTTTTCAGCATGAACATAAGGTATAAATTGCCTTGAGCACTGGAAACTATTAATGCTTTCTATTTTTTTAAAAAGATTTTATTTATTTATTTGACAGAGATCACAAGTAGGCAGAGGCAGGCAGAGAGAGAGACCTCATGGGACCTCATGACCCGAGCCGAAGGCAGAGGCTTTAACCCACTGAGCCACCCAGGCGCCCTTAATGCTTTCTATTAAATGTCACAAGAATCCCAAGCATCTTTTTTTTTTTTTTTTTTTTTGACAGAGAGATCACAAGTAGGCAGAGGCAGGCAGAGATAGAGGGGGAAGTAGGCTCCCCACTGAGCAGAGAGCCCGATGTGGGGCTCGATCCCAGGACCCTGAGATCATGACCTGAGCCAAAGGCAGCAGCTTAACCCACTGAGCCACCCAGGCGCCCAAGAATCCCAAGCATCTTAAAGGTACAATTTTTTCCCTTTCTAAATAAATAGGACCTCAGATTGCAGGTTCCAGTTTGACATTCCTAAGGTCTGAAAACTACCAGGCAAGAAGGTGGTAAGGGGGAGGTAGGTACTGAAGGAGAAGACCTCTCCCCAGCTCTGCCTGCCATTGTGCCCTGTGCTTTATCCTACCGACCAGAGAGCTCTTGGCTCCTCTTCTCAAATACTATTATCCCTGAGAGTGTTACCGACCTCTTAACTCATGGCACAAGATAAGTTGTGACTGCATTCCTCTTTACACCTATTTGGCAACATCAAAGACCATGAAGGTGACTGAAGTTAGTACCTTTTACAGTGTCTGGCCTGATACAGAACCTCAAAGGGCGTTGGGAATGAGTTACTGGCTGCGTGTGTAGATGGATGGACTGCAGTTTCCTAGTAAAGGAAAGGGGACCTGTGAAGCAGATATCAGGGGTGACAAAGCCACAGAAAAACTTTCTCGGGTAATCCAGAGGGAGGTATGCGGACATCAAGTAGCAAAAGAATACATGGGGAAAAGAACAGAAAAATCCGGAAGGGAGAGGAAAAGAAGGGAAGTGGGGAAAACAGCAAAATAAAGACAGTAGTAGAGAATAATCCCTACGAACTATGTGGGCTCTAACAGTCATCAACATCTCACCAGTCTGGTTTCGGTTACCTCCCCAGGACCCCTAATATTTTTCCTAGAGGATTTGAAGCAAATCCCAGATATCACAACCTCTTATTTTGGCCTATAACTGCCTATGTACAAATCTCTAGCAAATATAGGTACTTTTTAAACAAAAAAATGTAAGGTTACGTCTTATATCCTGAGGGTGCTCAGAGAATGCCATTTCAATGGGATTGGAAGATTATATAATCCAGATGAAAAGGAAGAAGGTTGCACAAAAATGTCCATCAGTTTTAGTGATAGCAGCCCCCAAACCAAAAGGAGCTAAACAGAAGCTAACCCTAACAGCAGCGGGACGGGATCATAAATGCTAGACCCTGACTTCACGTGCATTCATGAAAGTTCCTAGTTAGGAAGACAAGGCAGCCACCAGAGAGCTGGGGCCTGCCGGGCCACACGCAGTGCTTGGGGTGGGGGGTGGCGTCCCTGCACGTGGCCTTGCTCCCTGCAGAGCTGGTGTCTGGAACCGAGATGTATCCGCCTGGACTAGTGATGGCCAGGCCACAGGCTGAGAAGAAACCTCTGAGTCTTGTGGCCTACCTGGACGGAAAAGATAAATGAGGTCCATCACATCAGGATCTGGCTTTAAGAGATCTGGAGAGAGGATGATTGAAAATTCTGGAACCGTGAGGTCACGTTGTTTGGGGTGCTCGTTGTTGCACAACTGAAGTTTACGAGGGTGTGGAACAGAAACGCGGGGATGAGCCGAGACCCTACCCAAGACAGAGATGAGCAGAGACCCCACCCAAACAAAGCAGCTCCCTAGCTGATGGCTTACTGTGTCCTGGCTCCAGTTCCCATGGAGCTTAACTGTCTTAGTTTTCCAACCTAGAATTTGTGCAAGATTAGCCACACACATACACACACACACACACACACACACCCCTTCTTTTTTTTTTGAGGTAATTTAACTTAACTGAGTGTTCCTTGCAACCAAAATAGCACTAAGACAAAAGTGTTCACATTATAATGTTGAGTGAAAAAAAGAATGTACCATTGTATCTATGCTATACTTATAGTTACATGGAATGAAGGCATAAAATCAAGGACTAAAAGTGAACAGAGAAACTGAAAGCAATTAATGTGTTAGGGTGCTGGCATTACAAGGTGATCTTCCCCTTTGCTAATTTTTGCTATAGATATTTGTACTGTAGGCCTTAAAACTTTAGACCCTAAGACTTCCTTCTAGTTCAACCTGACCCTCTGGGAAGTCGAGCACCAAGCAAGAAAGAAGCTTTTTCTTCTAGTAACTACCTCAGACTTGCAGCCCTTTCTGGATTGTTCTCCCATCCCACCATAATCCCAATGTTTGAAATGATGATTTATTGTGTGAATATAGGATGTGCTGTTAAAGCAATCTTTATTTACTACCAACAAGGTCCTCTGCATGCTTCTAGGAGACATGAAGGAGGCTCTCAAGTAATTTAGAAAGTTTTTATTTGATTGTTGTCTAAATATCATGTAATTTTATAAAGATTTCCCCCAAAAAACAATCACTTTCACTTTGATAATATGACAAACTTTAAAAATTTTTTAAATATCTGAGGGGTTTTGTTTAAGATTTATTTTATCTTTGAGAGAGAGAGTGTGTGTGTGTCTGGTGGGTGGGGGGCAGCAGAGGGAGAGGGAGAGAAAGAATCCCAAAGCAGACTCCTCACTGAGTGCAGAACCTCTCAGTCTCACCACTCTGGGGCTCAGTCTCACAACTCTGAGATTATGACCTGAGCCAAAATCAAGAGTCAGATGCTTAACTGACTGAGCCACCCAGGTACCCCATGTTTTGTTTTGTTTTTTTAAGCAGGCTCCACACCTAGCATGGAGCCCAACGCAGGGCTTGAACTCATCACCCTGAGATTAAGACCTAAGCCAAAAATCAAGAGTCAGACACTTAACCAACTGAGCTAACCAGGCACGCCTAAATATTTGTTAAATATGATCAACTTTTTAAAAATGTTTATTTAAATTCAATTAATTAACATATAGTATTAGTTTCAGATGTAGAGTTTATGATTCATCAGTTGCATGTAACACCCAGTACTCATTACATCACGTGCCCTCCTTAAGGCCCATCACCCACTTACCCCTTCCCCCCCACCCACTTCCCCTCCAGCAATCCTCAGTTTGTTTCCTATGATTAAGAGTCTCCGGAAACAATAGATGTTGGCGAGGATGCGGAGAAAGGGGAACCCTCCTACACTGTTGGTGGGAACGCAAGCTGGTGCAGTCACTCTGGAAAACAGTATGGAGATTCCTCAAAAGGTTGAAAATAGAGCTACCCTATGACCCAGCAACTTCACTACTGGGTATTTACACCAAAGATAAAATGTAGTAATTTGAAGTGGCTTCTTGACCCCACTGTTTTTCGCAGCAATGTCCACAAGAGCCATACTATGGAAAGAGCCCAGATGCCCATTTACTAATGAATGGATAAAGAAGATGTGGTGTATATATACAATGGAATATTACTCAGCCACCAAAAAAAAAAAAAAAAAGAAATCTTGCCATTTGCAATGACATGGATGGAACTAGAGGGCATTATGCTAAGTGAAATAAGTCAATCAGAGAAAGACAATTACCGTATGATCTCTCTGATATGAAGAATTTGAGAGGCAGGGTAGGGGGTCGTGGAGGGTAGGGAGGGGAAAAATGAAAGAAGATAGGACCGAGGAGGGAGACAAACCATAGGAGACTCTTAATCTTACAAAACAAACTGAGGGTTGCTGGGGGGTGGGAAATAGGGGTGGGGTGGTTGGGTTATGGATCTGGGGCAGGTACGTGCTATGGTGAGTGCTGTGAAATGTGTAAGCCTGATGATTCACAGACCTGTACCCCTGAAACCAATAATGTATTATATGCTGATTTTTTAAAAATAGTATCTTTTGGTTTGTCTTCCTTCTGATTTTTGTCTTTTTATTTTTCCTCTCCCTTCTCCTGTGATCTTCTGTTTTGTTTCTTAAATTCCACATATGAGTAAAATCGTATGATAATTTTCTCTCTCTGATTGACTTATTTCACTTAGCATAATACCTTCTAGTTCTATCCACGTCATTGTAGATGGCATGATTTCTCTTTTTTGATGGCTGCATAATATTCTGTTGTCTACATATATCACACCTTTTTTATCCATTCATCTGTTAACGGACATCTGGGCTCTTTCCACAGTTTAGCTGTTGTGCACATTGCTGCTACAAACATTGGAATGCAGGTGCCCCTTTGAATCACTATGTTTGTATCCTTTGGGTAAATAAAATATGGTCAACTCATATGCTAAAATTACTACCTTGAATAAATACCAAATATGAAATTAAAAACGGGCTCATCAAGAGTTATCTAACATTTCTAAGCAATGCAGAACAAGCTGGCAATGCTGAGGCGCCTTGGTGGAAAGTGCTCTGGGATGGGATCTAGCACTACTCTCAGCCCCAGGCAAACCAGCAGCTCACCCCAGCAGCCCCCTCCCCTGGCAGCCTTGCCTCCTCCCCGACACGTCACTGAAAGAGCTGAACCAGATGATGTATCTCCAATGACCCTTCCAGATCAGACTTTTATCGTTCTATAGTTTTGCACGGGATGAATGAAGTGCAGCTTTTCCTAAAAAGGAGAAAGTACCTGCCTTTACAGGGAAAATGAATCATAAACTTAAAAGACAAACTCTTTGCATTGTTTTGTATCCCCTTCTAACCCTTATCAATGTACACACATGCATACACTTACACACTTTATTTTTTTAATCAATATACATAGCTTTTTCAAACTATACATTATTTGGATGTATACATTTTTTCAGAGGGATACTCACATTTTATTCATATAACTTGTTACATTCGGCAAAGGCATGGGATGGATTACATTGTTCCTGGACTGCCAATTATAATTAAAATGTAGAATGCCAATCTTCAGCCAGCTCTGCAGCATGTTCAGTGCATTCAGATGTGGGGGGAAGCAACATCAAGCTGAATTATAAAGTCACTCTCAGTGAGCACAGTACAAAGGGGACTTGAGAGAAAGAAGGGTTTTCAGAGGCCAAATGCCAACCTTTATTCCAAATCTCTTACCCTAACGTGCTAGAGCCTTCCTGGTGCCTCCAGATACCTGCAGAGGGGCCGGTGCCCGCTTCTGCTGGAGACTTTGAGTGCCACCTGCTTGCGTTCTCCTGGGTGACATCTCAGCTCTCCCGGTGGCCCTCCCAGCCCAGTTTACCTGCCCCCTCTCCCTTTGCTCCTTCTCAGGCACCCAGTCCACTGGTCTCAACCAAGGCATGCCACAATTACTTGAGAGAGTGTATCTGTTTCTTGAGAAGACGTCCCAGAATGGGGAGATGGTGGGCAAAAGAGGGCAAAGATTGCAAGAAGACCCCCCCGTCCCCGACCCACTCCGCCGCAATGCAGATTTGCTTTCAGGCTTCAAATGGGAACTGCTGTTTTGTGAAACAGAACTGACTACTTACCGCCGCCTGTGTTTCCCATGCCTGCACCTTTGGTACACATCATTCCCCTTCCTGAAATCTACTGATGTCAGAATCCAGCTCACCAAGCATACATTGGTATTTTATCAGAGCCATTTGGCAGCGTCTAGCCAAATTGAGGATGACATAAGCTTTGATCTAGTAACTGCATCCTCTAGTAAATACTTTACAAACACTCCACACATGGGTACAAGAAGACATGTGCAAAAATCTTTGTTGCGTTGCTGTCTGAAAGACTGAAAAACTATAAACAACCTAAATAAATATCCATTGGCAGAAAAACTGATTTTAAAATTGGAGTATGCACGCGCATGCACACACACACACACTGGAATACTATGCAACAGTAAAAGTGAACTAGAGTGACATGTTTCACCATATATAATATGGTTATCTATCTATGTTATATATAAATATATATAACATGTATATATTTATATATATAAACAAAAATATGCAGAAGCATAAAAGCAAAAAGGAAAATGTGGAATGATACAGTAGAATACATAAAATGACATTATTTTGGAATACACACACGTCATCAAAGTAGAATGAAACTCAGAATTATAAATGTCAAATTCAAGGTCTTAGTTACCTCCTGAGATAGAAGGAGTGAGTTGCAGTTGGGTAGGGAAACACCAGTGGCTTTCACTGCATTGGTAATTGTATTAATTTCCTGTGCCTGCTGTAAGAAATTATCACAAATTTGGTGGCTTCAAACAACCAACATTTATTTTCTCACAGTTCTGTAGGCCTAACGTCCAAAGTCAAGGTCAGAATGAGAGTACAGGCAGGGCCATGCTCCTTCTGGCGCCCCTAAGGGAGAGTCTCTTCTTTACCTTTTCCAGCTTCTGGTGACTGCTGGCATTCCTCAGTTTGTGGTCCTACCTCTCCCACCTTCAAATCTCTTCCTGCTCTGTCTTCACAGGGCCTTCGTGTGTGTGTGTGTGTGTGTGTGTGTGTGTGTGTGTGTGTGTATGAAATCTCCTTCTACCACCTTCCTTATAAGGATACTTGTGATGATATTTAGAACCCATCTGGACAGTCCAGGATAATCTCATCTCAAGGCCCTTAATTTAATCACATCAGCAAAGACCCTTTTTCCAAATTTAACATTTACATGTTTTAGAGCTTAAGGCCTGATATCTTTGGGAGGGAGGGAATTTTTAGTCTACCATAGTAATGTTTGATTTCTTTTTTATGTTTTTAATATTTTATTTATTTGACACACACACATACACACATAGAGGACAAGCAGGGGAAGCTACAGGCCAGGGAGAGAGGGAGAAGCAAGCTCCTCGCTAAGCAAGGAGCCAGACGCAGGGCTTGGTCCCAGGACCCCAGGATCATGACCTGAGCTGAAGGCAGATGCTTAATGGACTGAGCCACCCAGGTGCCCCATAATGTCTTGTTTCTTAGGCTGAATGGTGGGAAATAGTAGACATAAACTCACGGAACTCTACCTTGCATTGCAGCTCTGTGTGTATGTTACGTCAGACACACTGTGAACTAGTCATGGCAAGAGAGGTCTCCAGGAGTCTGAAGAGCAAGGTAAATGAGAGTAACCCAGGGGGCAGGTCAGAGAACTCCGAGTTATGTTCCAAGAGTAGAGTGTATGAAACATTCAGAAATGGGGTAATTCTGGGTAAGTCACTTATAAACAGACTCTTGTCATTTTTAGAATTTTTTGCGAGTCCCTTTTAAGATGTTTAATTATCATATTTAAAGAGTGGCCCCTCCTCCAAAACTTGAGAGAACTGAAGACCAAAAACAAACAAACAAAAACCTTCCAAAACTGAGTGGTGGATTGGATGCTCACTTCTGGCAGTCGAGTTTCAAGCACTGAGGACAGGTCAGGGGAGAAAAATTCCAGCCATATTACATAGGCAGCCACCAGCTCCACCTGCTTCTCATCCAGGCCGTTGGCTGCCAACCGCTCCCAGGTCAAACAGGAAGCCGATGCTCTGAGTCAGCTCTATTCCCAGGAGATGACAAACTGGGCTCAGGAGCTCCTTGGCCAGCGTGAGCAGAGCTGGAAGCAGCAGCAGGTGGGCACTCTTTCCTCAGCACGGTTCAGCTATGACTAAGCAGGTGTTTGTTCTTTGCCTGCAGCCTGGTGGGAGCAGAACTGATGAAACCAAGTACCCCAGAGTCAGAGGACTCCCTGCATCCTGTCCCCAGATGAGGGAGCAGCGGGTGTGAAAATTAGTACCAGGAAACCTCATTTAGAGTGGAGCTGAAGGTCAGCAGGGGGAGCTCTGGAGCCCCACCAGTCCGCCTCGGACCCAACAGGAAGAGCCAGACCTTGCACGTGGATACTACCTTACTATGCCAGCAAAAAGAAGGAAGTTTTTACTCCTCCCCTGGCAACAGCCCAGCCAATGAAAGACCGGCATAACTCAGCCAATGAAAAGCCACTCTTCTACGAATTCCCAGTTTATTCCAATGGACTTTTGATTTATAACAGCCCCACCCCAACTTCCTTATTTCCTCTATAAAAGAGTATTCCTCTTTGGTTCACAGGACTTGTCTATAGTTTTGCAGTAGATGGCTTTTTCTGGATTGTGATTCTCTGTCATTTCCAAATAAATCCACTTTTGTTGGTAAAATTACTGGCAGTTTTATTTTTAAGGTTCACATTGGTCATGGCCAGAACCAACCCTATCGGAGGATGCCAAGGAAATCTAAAACATTGAGGCTGACTTCTGTGTTATTCTGCCTGAGGGCATTCTGTTCATTTCGTACAAAGTGTTACTGTGCACGGGAAACAGTCTAGATGGGTCATTTTTGCACTTATGGATTACTAATGTGAATAACCTCTCTACTTTTTCAGGCTGATAGGTTCAAGTTCGACATTTCATTTGTCAAGTCTCAGCTCAGATGGCATCTCTAGAAACATCTACATGCAAGTGATTGGCTCGATGATCTTAATCCTAGAACCCCTTTTCTTTCTTAACCTCTTTTTTACTCTCTGCGATTATCTTATATACTTACTTGCTTATGTAGTTATTGTCCACCTTTCCCACTAGAATGTAGGATTTCTGAAGTCAGGATCCTCGCTTTTCTACTTATATCTTGTATCCTCAGAGGTTAGCATAGTCCCTGACATATTAGACAATAAATGTTTACTGAATGAATGAGTGAGTGAATGAACAAAGGAATGGATGAATGCAGAGTCTGAATCAATGCCCCAGAACTCAAAAAGAATCAGTCATGGAAATGAGAACAGAACCCAAATTAATGTAAATATCCCATATTCATGTGCTTCAACATATTCAGCACAGATTGTGTCCCAATTTACTATTTCTGCTTTGTTCCCACATATACCTCTGTGTGCATATTCATAGATACACATCTGCACGTTTGTCTCCCAGACGGAGAAACTGAAACTCAGCAAAGTGAAATGATTTGAATAAAAGTATGGGGCTAGTTATGGTTGACTTGGACCCTATTTCCTATCAGAGA
The DNA here is from genome assembly GCF_009829155.1 of Mustela erminea. Classification (NCBI taxonomy): domain Eukaryota; kingdom Metazoa; phylum Chordata; class Mammalia; order Carnivora; family Mustelidae; genus Mustela; species Mustela erminea. The sequence goes on from NC_045614.1 coordinate 104,089,703, forward strand.
AGTAATTTACTCATAGTATGATTTGGGATTTTTGCCTCATTTTGCTCCTTCCCCCACAAATAAAACAACAAAACACCTCCTATGAGAAAAGGGTACCACAGAGACATGGTCTAAAGTCAGGGTTACATTCAGGAAGTCAATAACCACTACACAGGAGGTTATATACAAGGCATGGTTATCAAGAAAGCAACTTTGGTGGGACACCTGAGTGGCTCCGTAAATTAAATGTCTGCCTTTGGCTCAGGTCGTGATCCCAGGGTTCTGGGATTGAGTCCCACATTGGGCTCCTTGCTCAACAGGGAGCCTGCTTCTCCCTCTGCCTGCTGCTCCGCCTGCTTGTGTTCTTTCTCTTTCTCTCCAATAAATAAATAAAATATTTTTAAGAAGGAAAGCAACTTTGGCTAGGCTTGTTGATACTCGATGTCATTAGAGATTAGTGAGAGGAGGACTCCCCAGGGCCACTAGGTATACAAGATGACCATCAGGGAAGTCTTGGACTCAGATGCTGGTTATTTTTAGCCTTAGGGATATTGTTTCACATAGTTAAGAGGCAATTCTACTAGGAAGCAAGGCAATGATTTCATGAGAGCCTCCCAACATTTTGGTCTGTCTAGTCAAGGACAGAACAGGAATCATGAAAATAGAAGCTTCTAATACCCACTTCCTCTCTTCCCATGAGACTAGGCTGCCTCCTTTTGATTTGAAGGACAAAAACTGATTGCATGTACTTGATACATTGACTGAGAAACATTGGTAATTTTTAAATTAGCCTGAATATTTTATTTGTGTCCAGTTCTCATTTTCCATTTGTATGTTATTGAAAATGCATCCCAATTCATTCATTCATCCTTTCTTCTTGCTCCTTGAAAATGTTGGCCATTCTTAAATCTGTTTTGAATTATAATAGAAAAGTTTTCTCTCATTGAAAGGAGAAGGCATTTCAAATAATTTCAATTCTAATAACTTCCAACAAACAAAACCCTGAGGTGCCATATCTTCCCATAAGTAAGTTTACCGCTAACCAACAGCAAAAGAATTACCACAGTAAGGGTAAATTCTTTACCAAAGAATAGCCTATGTCTGAGAATCTTTCTTAGGTCCCAAAGAAACCTCATAATTAACCGATAATATTCGTTGTAGTTAATAATATTGTAGCAACCACTTCTATCACCATCTTAAAGAAAGGCATTACTTTTAAAACCCAAAGAGTAACCAATAGGTGGTTTCCTAAGAGATTATTGAAATGCCAATAGAGTATTACCCCCACCTTAAAAGACCACCAGAGACGTGAGTCAAAGCCAATCAGCAAGGGTCGTTTATTGCAGGTTCGAACCTGGACCTCTGCGCCGCTCGTTGCCGATAACGCCGAGAGAGATCCAGAGCTGGGTTGGTGCAGGGTTTTTATAGACAGGTACAAACAAGTTTCGGGTGGAGCTGAGCTGTTTGAACAGGCATACTTGGCGTCAGTGAATTGGGTCAGGGGACCCCCCGCGCGCGAAAGCAGACAAAGCAATCTTACAGAAGCAGAACTGGCCGGTTAGCCGTCGCATGCGAAAAAAGCACTATCAGGATATTGAAGGCCTGGTTACTATCAAGTAAAGACAATTGGGAGTCTCCTGGTGGAATGTTACATTCCTGCTATCAAGCATCCTTGTTAATGAGATTTAGGTTTAGAAGAAATTTAACTTTATTTACTTTTCCTTCTACCTCCGCCTCCTTCGGTTTTTTATGGAGGGGAGGGTGACATTAGGGCTTGAGGAACTGAGTTCTGTGTCCCTGGAAATTGGGCTATTGATAAGGTAACTTTTTTGTTGTAAATCTCAAGGACATTTGCAAACCAAGGGAGACTCCTGTCTTGCAGGATTGTGATCTCAGTAAGTTAACCATTTATCATTTTATGGCAGTCAGGGGTGCCTGAGGAACGCCACACATATGGAGGGGAGCGGGTGAAGGGGGGGTGCAAGGCGCCAGCCTTTGCTTTGTCCTCAGCCAGCCTCCTGCTCCTTCATTATTTTTAATACAGAATGATGGTACCCTAAGTGTTAAACACACATCTCAAAAAAAAAAAAAAAAAATCACAAAGCAAAACGATTTAAAACTAAGCATAATTCTTATTTCAGAATAACAAAATAAACTATTTAGGTGGTAGAACAAATTTCTAAAAACAGAATCCACAGAACATGCCAGAAAACATCACCTGAAGCCACCAGATTCAATACTGGACAAGAAATAGTATGGTAGTTTTCTACCCAAGGGACAAAGATTGGTAACCCGGGCAATGTTTTCAGTTACTTGCTCTGAGGACTGGTTTGATTCATTATTTGAATCATGCATAAGAACTCCAGTGGCTCACATATTATCTGTGACAGGAAGGCAGTTATTCTTAGAATTACCGCTTCCAAAGATAAATCCAATGTGTCCACCCTAAATAATAAACCTAAATTATCTCCTTGACTCTTTGCTGTTGGTGGGCTGGCATACCTCTCCTACTAGATGGTGAGGGCCTGCCGGGCAAGAACTCTGTCATTCACGTTTGTATCCCTCAGTTCTAGCGCAGAGAAAGGAAGTTAACACACGACAGGGTGTGGAGCCTGGCTGGAAAGTCGACCCTTTTTTGAGTACCTTTGTCTTTTATCTGTTCTATTCTTTGTTCCTTTGTTTTTGGCACTTTAAAGACTTTTTAAAATACTTGGATCAAAAGCAACTCAAACTTTGTATTTCAAATTAGCTCATAACATATTTGCAACATCTTATGATTGATGGTATTGCTATCTCCCTTATAGCTCTTATTTTTCTTTTGTTTACTATGAATCAAGATCTCAAAATCACCATAAAATATACTGAATTCTGAAATATTAGTTGTAAGTGCTATTTTTACCAAATATTGTGGGAGACAGAAAGCAAGTTCTCTCAAGCCTTTATACCTGGGACCCACCCACAAACAACAGTCTTCCGGAGTCTCCGTATCTCAATGTCTCATCCACAACAATGCTTCCAGATGTCTATTAATTGCACCATCTCAGGCTTTAGGCTCAATCTCCACCACAGGTAACCACAAACACTACCTCTTTGAAGGGGAGTGCCCTAGAGCCACATTTAATGTCTGTGGGAAGCCAGAAATTCCATCCAGAAAAAGCAAACTGAATTGCAAAAAAAAAAATTTCATTTAAAAAAATAATAAATTAAAATTTCAACACGAGAAAACAAAATAAAAATGCCAAAAATTAGGGGGGGAAAAGGAAAGGCTACCCCCACAAATAATAAAAAGGGGCAGTATGTTAGGCACACTGCTTTTAGGAGAACTGACCTGAGTTTACTTGAGTTGCACAGAGTCTAGAGGGAGAGATAAACAAAAAAATCAATCATCGCATCACAACGTAGGATTCAGAGACCACATAGAATAAGGACCCTGTAATCGAGGTTAGAATGGGGCATTATGGGAGCACAGAGTAGGATCACTTGACCCTGGCCTGAAAGAGTCAAAGAAGGTTTCACTCAGGAGCAAATCCTGAGTTTCATTCAGGACAAACCAGCGCAAGCCCAAACTAGAAGAAGGAAGAGGTGGCATCCCAGGCAGAGGAAAGACTCACACAAGAGAACTCACTTCATTCAGTATCGTTTGGGGGCTGGTGGCTGTGGAGGAGCCATGGTCAAGGGTCCGCTCCCCATGAAAACCATGACAGAGTATGAGTCGCAATGCTACTGTTGAGGGGAGTGATCTAGGAAGTAATTTAACTTGCATTTTAAAAATAAAATCAGAATAGCTACTTGTTAATTTGCAGTGAAAATGAGGGGAGGAAATGAATCAAAGTTCTTGATGAAACGTGAAGACTGCCAAGAGCTTATGAGATTGCCCCGATTGAGAGGAGCAGACAGGGATGCAAAGTAGCTCAGGAGGGATTTTTACCTGCAGATCGGGCTGGGGTAGAGGAGCGATGAGGAAGGAAGCAGCCTGGAGAGTCAAGGGAAAGCCCCACCGCTTCTGGGCCCTGGGCTCCATGGCACGCAGTGAACATCTAGCTGTGATTTGTAAGAGCTGAATGGGAGAGAAAAACCAGAACTCTGTCATGGTGAGGAAGGTAGACCATTTGGGGTCCCAGGAGGGCTGATACTCAGTGGGTATGATGAGGGAGCAGGAGGCTGGCTGAGGACAAAGCAAAAGCTGGTGCCTTGCACCCCCTCTTCACCCTTTCCCCTCCATAAGTGTAGCATCCCTCAGGCAGCCCTGACTGCCAAGAACAATAAGCAAATAGTTAACTTGCAGAGCTCACAATCCTGCTAGACAGGAGTCTCCCTTGGCTTACAAATGTCCTAAATCTCACTAACAAAGACGATTGATAGGATTGTGACACCCCACCAAAAAGTCTCCCAACTATCTTAATGTTAATGGCTGGTCTAAAGACAACATTGATCCAGCAGCAAGAGCAAGGCCTCCGGCAGGCCTGGAACATCCTGGCGCCTAGTAGGCCCTCTTTAGCATATGAAAACTCCACTGAAACCTCCCTTCCCCTCACCTTCCCCCAACAGCAGGGTATATAACATGCCTACCCTCACAACCCCGGGCGGCCGCATCTCTGCCTGCCCACAGGCCCTGTCCCCGTGCTTTAATAAATCACCTTTTGCACCAACGACGTCGTAAGAATTCTTTTAGTCGTCGGCTCCGAACCTCCTCACCCCACCGAACCTGACTTAGGTTCTGGGACTTCATCATCAGGTATGTACCAGCACAACAGGACCAGGATAAGCCACTCTTCTGAGTTTCCAGAGTGTTCCCCATAACCTGACCACCCTGGTACAAACCACCACCCCCTCAGTGAGCCCACAAACTAAAGGGGTAGGTAGCACTTGGTACAGCAGAAGCCTTGAATTATATGAACCCACACCTGCGTGGTGGCCACTTTCCTCTCTGCTTGGTTGGGGCCAGCCTGCACCATTTTGGTTATCAAATACTCTGATTATTACCCAGAGCATAAGCAGATTGTGAAGAATGGAGGCTGGGTTGCCCAGAAGAAAGAGTTGAGGAGAAGCAACACTGAGATGCTTGAAGATGACAGTGGGGAGGGACGCCTGGGTGGCTCAGTTGGTTAAGCAGCTGCCTTCGGCTCAGGTCATGATCCCAGTGTCCTGGGATCGAGTCCCGCATCGGGCTCCTTGCTCGGCAGGGAGCCTGCTTCTCCCTCTGCCTCTGCCTGACATTCTGTCTGCCTGTGCTCGCTCTCTCCCCCGCCATCTCTCTCTGATAAATAAAATCTTTAAAAAAAAAAAAAAAGATGACAGTGGGGAAAGAGGCTGCATATCCAGGGTGACAGGACTGGGAGACCTGGTGAGCGGAGCTGGCCTTGGCTGTGAGAGAGCTAGCCACTATGCCCTTTGAACTCTCTGAGAGCTGGCTGAGCTGGGAGAGAAGCACTGCTAGCCGAATTGGCTCCTAGTTGACTTCTCAAGAAGGAAAAGCCTGCCCAGGTCCCAGAGTCTGGCAAAACTGAAAGCAGAGTTTAGTGCCTGCGGAGGGGGAGGAGGTAATATTTATGCTAAATTCTGCTTAGGGTTATTTTAGCATTGACCTAATTTCATTATGTCCTAATCCTTCAAATGTATTCTCACACTTAGGTATGTTAATTTGCTTAACCAGAGGATTTTATTCCTACCCATTCCATACAAATTTACTTTGTTTCTATTTCCCCTTACATAGAGAGACAAAAGATGAAACAAAAGTAGCTAACATTTTTGTGCCTTTGCTTCAACTCTAAAAAAGTTGTAGGGGCAGGGGCACCTGGGTAGCTCAGTGGGTTAAAGCCTCTGCCTTCAGCTCAGGTCATGATCCCAGGATCCTGAGATCAAGCCCCTTGGGCGCTCTGCTTGGCAGGGGGTCTGCTTCCCCCTCCCCCTCTGCCTGCCTCTCTACTTGTGATATGTGAAATAAATAAATAAAATCTTTTTTTAAAAAAAAGGGAATACCAGAATACTAGGGGTAGGGTAGATCTTCAAAAAACTGAGACAAAATTAATGTGAACTTATTTTGGACAGAGTTGGGTTTCCAAGTAGGTAAACTATTAATGGCAGGCAGTTAGAAAGAACATTCTAGTTAGTTACCTACAATACAACAATATAGGTGCCACAATTAAAAAAAAAAAAAAATCCTGGGGCGCTTGGGTGGCTCAGTGGGTTAAAGCCTCTGCCTTTGGCTCAGGTCATGTTCCCGGAGTCCTGGGATTGAGCCCCACATCAGGCTCTCTGCTTAGCAGGGAGCCTGCTTCCTCCTCTCTTTCTCTCTTCCTGCCTCTCTGCCTACTTGTAATCTCTGTCTGGCAAATAAATAATAAAATCTTAAAAAAAAAAAAAAACCCTAGGGACAAAACTAGTTTTCACTTTGGTTTCCTTTTTTATTCAGTTTCATTCAAGATGCTGGCTAGAAAACCCCATATGAGAAACAGAAGCAAATTCTTTTGCACCCTAGCATGTTCTGTATAAGACATATTTAAAAAGGTTATTGGAAACCTTCATCATTTCCTGCTTTATGTTTCATAGATGAGAATGTTTGCACAAAAACCACCAACCCACGTGGCTCCTGCTGCTGGTTTCCCCAATGTGAGCTTCTCCCCACAGTGTCCCTTGTTTTGCTTTCTCCTGACTTTTCTATCTATGGTGGAGAGAGCTAGACACCAGGTGCTCTTGTGAGAACTCTGTGTGTCCTTACTGAGGGGTTTTTCCCCACCTGCATTGGCCCCAGGAGAGCACAGAGGGTCTGGAATCCTATGCAGAGCACATGCCCACGTGGTACAATACCTGAAGGACACATTATAGGAAGATACACCCTCACAAACACAGACACTTTATTCTTATGGAACATAGGACCAAAACTTGGAGAGACCTAATTAAAGGTAGATGTGCATTTAAACAAAGTAGGTGTTCGGTGTGCATGTGGGCATGCACACACATGTGCGAGTGTGTTTCTCATTGCTTTAATTTCCTTTCCTGCGTTACAGCTGTTCGTACCACAACTGGCCCATAGAACAAGATATATAATCAGCTTGTCTTCCATGTTTTTAAGGGCACCATCATTTGGATGGGAGAATTTCAGAGCTGTTTGTTCACTGCTTTGATCAACATTTGCTCAGGGCTTCTTATGGACAGACACCACGTTCATTGAGCTGTGCTGTTGGCGAGTGAAGGGAGAAACCCACCTGCCCTCAAGAGACCACCATGCGACAGACAGACACTTGGAAATTTTTGACCCTATAAGATAGAGGAATGCAAACTGTTCCCAGGGATCTTGGTGGAGGCAAAGACTAACTCTACCTAAGTGGAGTGGGGAAGGAGGTGGCCTTTGAGCTGGGGTAATGCCAGGGCGAGAAAGGAGGGTGGCATTTTGCAGATTGGGAAAGGCATGAAAAAGTGAAGGCACATGGGGCGCTCTGGCATCCTGAGAAGGGTAGTGTGACTGGTGTGAAGAACACAGGGAGAAAGAAAGGGAATGTGAAAAGAGAAACAGATGGGGCCAGATTGTGAAGGCCCAAGGAATTTGAACTTTATCTTATGCAAAGAGCAATCTCTGAAGACTGAGCTCCTTGAGCAAAGGACGGAAGCAGAGAAAGGTCTACTGGCTCTGTGCTCCACGCCACAGCTGCCAAAGCAAAATTTAATTTATAAATTCAGACTCAAGATGTAACCCAATTTTTGTTCTAGCAGGAGAGCAGAGTGAAGATGAGCAGACATCAAGGAAAACAGAGATTGGCCCCTAGACCAATCTGGAGACAGCAACAACAATCAGATACAAATACGAAGATTACATAGTTGAGCAATTTCAAAGTAGAACAAATGTAAGTGAGCATAAACATAGTTATTAAAGGAAAAAGCCTTCCTAGTGTAAACAATGACTATACAGTCTTCAAAGTACATTTCAGGTTTTCCAGGAAGTGTTTGTACAAACATTGCATGTATTCTGAATCAAAATCTGTACTCCTGATTCCATTATGAGTCCACAGAATATTAAAACGCAATAGAGTCTGGCAATATTAGCATAATGAAATTACAGTGTATGGCAATGTTGCTTACTTCTTGCAATAATTTACAAACCAGACCAGTTGATATGTATGAAAAATTTACAGTCACAAAAAACTGAGTGATTTCTGGCAGGCACAAGATAAATTGGTGGCTTAGCCAAGAAAATAATTCATATTTCCTACTTACTGTTCCAAGCCCTTCATACTAAAGATTTTGAAAAAGGAAGTGCTTCCTGAGATTCCCTCAATTTAACTAGTTCTTAAAGGGTCAGGAAACATTTGGAAACTAATGAAATCTTTGTATACCTGACAGGTCTGTCTATGTTCTGTGAGTTTTCTCAGATAAGTATTTTGGCACACTGGGGGCTTTCGTGGTAAGGTTAAGAAAACTGTTGGGGGATATCTTTGAAGAGAACAGTGTTGCAAATCAAAGTCATTTTTTGTTTTTTAAAGCAGAAAATGATTCATCTTTGTCCTTGGCTTTCTCTCTTTTTGAATACTTTTTGTATTTGGTTTAAATAATCTTGCCCCTGCTACCATGAATTTCTACCACGTGTACTGCAAAATCTGTGATTTTCTTGTCTTGTAGGGCAATTACTTGAAACTGGAACTAATGATGTGCTATTCTTGGCAGGGAAAGAACTGCTGCTGACTAGTGGTCATTAAGTCACAACCTTTGGGTACTGTTCCAGAGGTTGGAAGGCAGGTACTATCATTTCTCTGCTCAATGAACCCTGGTTGATGACTTAGGCAGGCTTGGTAGAGCCAGCTGCTGAAGCCCTTGCTAGGTCTGAACTTCTCTTCTTGGGGAAACACCAAGTGGTATTGGCCTGTTAGCCAATTTCAATGAGCAGAGAGCAAGTGGCTCAGCCACATAAGGGGGTACCTTAAAAGGATCTGCTGTCCTCCTCTCTATATGTAGCATTGAATCAGCAACCATATGCAGTCTTCAAAAAGAAAGCAGGAATAATTGTGAGAAAGTCCTTAAATATGATTATATTTTTAAATATACGATTCGCCTTGAGCTTAATAGCTACCTCCAGAAACTTGGATCCACAGTGGAAGAGTCCATCTACAATCCATCTCTTGGCGGCCAAACCCTCAACATTCAGGAAATAATACCAGTACAGCCAAATTTAGCGTTTGGGCTGTTTTGTCCAGATGACTTCCTATAAGAGTGGATCTCAGCAAGGTGTAGAAGGAGAGCTCTATTTAGAAGCATTTGGAAAACTTCTTTGGGCCACGCTGAGGAATCAAGTGGTTCAATTATTCTAAAATATAAGGAAAATCTACACTGGCACTCACACTTTTATAAACTAGCATCTTATTATGATTTTTTTGAATATTAAGAAAGTCCTCTTTGCATTCACTTTTAGTGGGTTTGGGGGTGAAAGAAATAATACATGAGGCAGAGTTTGAATTTGGATGAGGGAAACATTTTTTCAAGGTTCTTCAGAGAACTCTTCATTACTTCCTGTTCCAACGTATTTTATTTTATTAACTGTAATAAAACACATTAGGTCATACTCTGGAAGGCCTTTTCATTAAAGGGTCTCAAAGCAAGACAGTGCTTAATTAGGGGCCCAGTCACAGGTTCAGGGAGGCGACTGTGGGCCCAAGCAGGAACAAAGCAAATCTGTCCAATAATTTAGAATATGATGGGAAGTTTTTTGTATTCCCTTGAAAACAGGATTAGCTCTGCTGATCTGGGCTCCTGCTGACAGGGCAAGAGTGGCAACGCAGGTGTGAGAAAATGTGGTGTCAAGGACTCAGGAAGGGAGGTGGCCATCCTGCTTCCCCTTTAATGAGAACCTTCTCTCTGCCCCAAGGGTGGGGCAGGGCTGTCTGGGTGTGAGGTCAGATCTAATGGTGGTGAAGGAGGAGGGCAGCTGGGAACCTGTGGCTTGGAACAGAAGTGGGGCCTGGAGAGGAAGGTGCCAAGAATGACTGTGGAGCTCACACCTGGGGAAATCCCTGGGGAACACAGGGGATCCTAAAGGCAAAGCTGTTGCCTTTCTGCCCTTCCTGCTCACTTCCCCTCTGTTATCTTCATTCAGCAGTCATTCCTTTACTGTTCCATGCTAGGATCTCAACTACATGCAGGGATGGGAGTAGGGGGAGGCAGACAATAGAAGCAGAATAATTTTCAGGAACCCTGAAGTCATTTCTGAGGAGCATAGTTCTAAGGACATGAACTGTGTTGCTCCTTAAAGCGCAGAGCCTGTGTTAAGGGAGATGAGATGTGGGGCCCAGAGATAGGAGATGAGAGAGCTGGCTGCCATTGGGTTAAGGTAGAGTGCAGCCCTTATCCCCTGACACATTCTCTCACCTCACTTCCTACCCCAGGAACTCATGTCAGCTCAACCGGAGGAAGAACTTTCTGAGTCAAAATTGTCCAAAGATAAACTGAGCTGTGTAGGGTGGTGGCAAGCTCCTGGCCACTGGGGTTATTGGAGGAGAGGCTGGCTAGCTACTGGCGGGAATGACAAGATTCCTTACAGATCTGTGATCTATGAATCCCCCAAAGGGCTGATCTCCTGGAGATGGAAGTTCTGGGTAAACTAGTCTGCTCTGCTCTAGCTGGTCATGAAGATGATGAGGCCTGATCTGGAAAGGGTGCTAGGATAAAGCCTGGTGAGGAGAGAGTTGGGAACTGGGGGAAGGAGTAGGCAGGAGAGGGGTGTACAGGGCTGCCATAACAAAGCACCACAAACTGGGTACCTTTAAACTACTTAGAAATTTAAAGTCTCACAGTTCTGAAGCTTGAAGTCCAAAATCAAGGTGTCAGCAGAGCTGGTTCCTTCTGAAAGCCCTAAAGGAGAATCTGCTCCATCTTTCTCCCAGCTTTGGATAACCCCTGCTTTTCCCTGGCTTATGGATGCATCACTCCAATCTTCTCTCATCTCATGGTGCCCTCCTTGTCTGAACACGACCAGCTTCTTAGAGAGACAAGAGTCATACTGGAGTCACACCGCCCCCAACTCCAGGATGACCTTGTATTATTTAACTAATTAGATCTGCACTTACCCTATTTCCAAATAAGTTTACACTTGGAGGTACTTAAACTTATCTTATTTTTAGGGGGGATACAATTCAATCCATAAGGGGGAGCAACTTGCTTAATTTCTGAGACCTCATCTTTTCCCATCTGTACAAACTCTTGGCAGTGGGCCTGCATGGAGAGAGGCTGGAGGGCTGGAAGAGACGCCATGCCCTCTGCTAGCTTGACTCTATATACAGCATGATTCTGAGATTGTTCCTAGGGCTTCAAATTTCTGCCCTTCCCTGTACTTCACAACATCCACTGCACTCCACAACATGGACACCCACTTTTCCTGATACCCTAGAGGCTCAAACTCTCTCCTCTCATCAAAGTTCTCTCTGGGATCTCTCCCTCACACCTAGGCACAGAACAACGCAGACTTGGGGAAGGTGTGTGTGTGTGTGTGTGTGTGTGTGTGTGTGTGTGTGTGTGGTTTTTGGTTTTTGTTTTTCTCTTTTGGGATTCTTCTTACAACTACCTAAACAGCAGCACCCAAGGTTTCTGGCCTATTTCATCTAGTGTTGGACAACTTAAGTAAATTTCCTGGATTTTTTTTAGGGAAACAGATTATAAATCACAATTCTAGAAATTTATGCCAGCAATTCCTTTCATAGGATTACAAACACATAGGGAGATCGTGGACACCAGAGGTCAGAAGCCCCAAGTTCTATGACCACACACTATGGAAGTGTGATAGTGGTGGTCTGTACTTTAGAGGTTCTCTGTACTTTAGCTACTCCCGTGGTAAAATAAGTTAGACTATTTCAGTTAGACTACTTCTATGATTTCATAAAAGTCAGTATTCTGTGATTTCATAATAGGTCTCTAAGGGCCATTCTAATGCTGATATGCCATGAATTTATAAAAGCTAAAACTTTTTATGTGGTTAAATGGAAGGAAAGAGGTGACATATATCATTTCTCTGAAAATCAGCCAACATCTTTGTGGAATGATGTCACCGTAAGCCTCAGTTTTCCGATCTATAAAACACAAAAATAACAATATAGACCTTATGAGGTGGTGGGAGGGTGGATGGGTGCCTGGAGAGATCTGTAACTTTACAGGGAGGCAAACCAGGAACCTTCCCGGACCTTCCCTGAAACAGCTCCGGGACTGCGTCTGAGCCTGGGTAGGGAGGGGCCTGCTGACTGAAGAGCCGGGAGGGGGCGGGGCGAGGAGGTTGGCTTTGTTCTCGCCCCGCCCCCGCCCCCCCCCCTAGATATCGCGAGAGGGCGGGTCCGCTTGGCTTCGGCGTCGGCGTCGCTCCCGCGCTGGGGAGCTAGGCCGGCTTTTCTCCGCAGGCCGCGGTTAAGAGTCGGTGGCGAAGGGCGCGCGAAGGGCCGTCAGCCACGCGGCGTCAGCCGTGGCGTCGGGGTCGTTGTGTCGTGACAACGACTCCGGTAGCCGTGTCCGCGACAGCTGGTGCGGCCGCTTTAGCCCCAGGCGGGCTCAGCGGCTGCCTGGCGAGTCTGTGCTCGCGCCCAGCCCTTTCCTTCCTGGACCCAGCGCCAAGCAGCGACGCTGAGCCGACCGCCGGAGCGGCGGGCAATGGCGGCCTCGACGGCCTCGCATCGGCCCATCAAGGGGATCCTGAAGAACAAGAGTTCTACGACTTCCTCTGTGGTGGCCTCGGCCGAGCAGCCCGGCAGGAGTGTCGACGAAGAGCTGAGGTGAGACCCGGGAGCGACGACCGCGGGTGGGCCTAGGAAGCTCTTCCTTCCTGCCCGGGCGGCCTCGCCTTCCCCCGCGCCGCCGTTACCGGCCCCGACCCCCTGTTCCAGCCCCAGTTTCGACCCCTAGCGCTGACCGGCAGCTCGGGCGGCTGCGTGGATGCGGCTCCCGCGCCGCTCGGGTCTCCCTCCTCCAGCCAGGCTGCCGATTCTAGTGATTCTAAAGAAGGCAGGAGCTATGACGTTAATCGTTTTGTCCCCTTCTTTAAAAAGTACACGCGCATATGTAATATTTTTTAAACAAACATCTGTTCTTTGAACTTAGGGAAATTGGGAACATGAAAGAATCATATAGAAGTTTCAGAGATTGACCTGTTCGTTATTTCTTAACGTGGTATCTGAAGTATCTAAAATTCCTCAATAATAAAAATCTTTTCTTGGCTTAGGAACCCTTTAAGATTCAGTCTCAAGCCGATACGAGACCTTTTCCACATTTTTCTAATTGAGTTTCCACAGTCGTTCCTTTTTAGGTGAACATTATCAGAGACCTCATGCCACCCTCACTCTTAGATCCTGATCTGTCATTATCTTTACACTAAGAGAAACCAAAATTTTCCGAGTCTTGATCTATATTTAATGGAAATCTAGTACTAATTATTTTTGCATCTGCAACAAGAATTTGAAGTGCTTTGTAGTCTTTGTGGCTCTTGAAAGACCTAAGCTCAGAACAATTCAGAGTAGCAACTAAAACTGAAATGATCCAGTGATATTTTAGTTGTATATACTCACAGGTACACGTTTAAAAAGATGTTTCCCATAGCATTGTGTGTAATAGTAAATAATTGGAAACAAGCCAAGGTTTATTAATAAGGACTGGTGAAATACCAATTATGGTACATTTGTGTAATGAAACAACATATCACCCTTTTAAAGAACGAAAAAGATATTTATGCACAGAGGAAGCTATCCAAGGTGCAGTGCTCAACTAAGAGAAAATAGTACCATACACATAGTGTAAAATATACCACTGGATTAGAAGTGCTAGGGGTCTTGGGTGTTACAAGATACTAAAAATATAAAGACTCTATATTCCAGAAAGAAGGCTTAAGAGAAGTTATCGTTGAAATCGGTAAAGTAAAAACTAAAATGGGGACATATGTAAAAACTTGGAATATTACAACTGGAGCATACCTGTTTAAATAACCAGTTTAGGACTATGAAAGGAACTACTACTACTTAGTAGTGGTAAATTTATAGAAACTTACCTTGAAGAAAATGTTACCTTGAAGAAAACATTAAAGTAGAATGACAGCTTAGAATCATGGCCTTTTGGGATTGGAAAGGACCTTAATTTGTCTCACAACTCCTACACTCCCACTGTCTTTTGGATGCTTGACTTATATTCTCTAACAGGAAATTTTCCAACCTCTATTTTGGGTAAGCTGCTTCAAATGGGAATTGGTGGGGAATGATGGTTTTAGGTTACTGAATTAAGAAAACAGAATCTCACTGGAACATAGCTATAGCAGGAAGACTAAGGCAGACAAAACAAATTGTAGAGAGCTCTTATGCAGTTTCAGGGTATTCAACAGCAAGAGTATCTTTCTCACTGGCATTTATGTTACTTAGTTATTCTTAGTGTTAGCTTCTCTTTGTTTGGCTACCAAGTGGCTTATTGTTCTCCCCTATCTTTCTCTGCTTCCTTATCTTCTGCTTATTCTCAGTTTGGATCTGCCATAGTTTCCTGTGGTCTTAGTCTTTCAGCCTCTTTCTGTAATTGGCTGGGGTTTACTTCCAGGTATCTGTCTTGAAAGCTACTAATCCTAGGCTGCTAGCAGAACAGATTGATTTAAAAGGGGCCGTTTACTAGGTTCCAAGATGGATGATTTTGATTGACTTGTCTAGAGGGTTAGACAGCACTTAAGTCTTTAAAGGAAACTAAAGCTCTAATTCATTGAGGTTCATGATGTTTATAGTAAACAAGTAAACAAGTAGTAAAAGGAGATGGACTTTTTCATTATTAGTTTTATATGACTGTAAAGCAAAGCAAATTCTGTTGGTAATATAATATGCATTATTTATGTCACAGCTTATGCAAACATTATTAGCAACTTTACAAGTGCCTCTTTGAACAGAAACAATAAAAGTATAGTTGAGCTCTCTTTGTAATGTTTGTCATTTAATTATAACCAGTATTCCCCTTTTGCTATAAAAAGTACTGAAAATAATTATTTCATTTAATACCCTTTATTAATAGACTTAAAATCCAGAAACTGGTAAGTGTAGTGTAATGGTTTAACTTTAAAAGTTGGAACAGAATATAAGGCAACAGAATTTCATATTAATATGAAAATGACCCGGGATCTAAGTCAATTCTTTTTATTTTAGGTAGTTCTGTTCTTTATAATCATCACAAATTCTCAGCTAGTGAATAGTGAACCATTGCTTCTAGGGGAAATACAGTTAGGTTCCTGCAAGTTTCCTTCTTGTGTTTCAAAAACTCAGCAGCACTTGAATACTACACTTGGGAGCCATTTAAAACAATGGATTCAACAAAAGTACAAAAAAGTAAAAAACACTGTTACTCAATGGACACAAAAGAGACACTTATTTACAGTTTGAGAGCTGAAACAACAATTTAAGGTGTCAATCACCTTCTTTAACAGCTGGGAAGATGTGCATGGAGCATCTCAGAATTGTCCCTGTTCTGTGCATGTCTGCAAGAGACAGAGAATGCGCCTCTCTCACGTAAGATTGTAGAGTTACAAATGAATTTTATCAAGTGGGCAAATTTGTAAATAGACAATCTGCAAATAACTTACCTTTTATTGGTGCCTTTATCAAGTTAAATGCAGTGGTAGTTTCCTTTTCTGTACACCACATCACCGCCTCCTCATAAGTTGTGAGGATATCTTAATGTAATATTTTATTTAACATGAAGAGATTTTACCAAGGGACTTTTTTTCTTTTAAGAAAAACAGAAGTTGGTGGGCGCCTGGGTGGCTCAGTGGGCTAAGCCGCTGCCTTCGGCTCAGGTCATGATCTCAGGGTCCTGGGATCGAGTCCCGCATCGGGCTCTCTGCTCAGCAAGGAGCCTGCTTCCTCCTCTCTCTCTCTGCCTGCCTCTCTGCCTACTTGTGGTCTCTCTCTGTCAAATAAATAAATAAGATCTTTAAAAAAAAAAAAAAAGAAGTTGAGTTGTCTTACTTCAAGGGTCTATTTTTTAGTAGGAAAAAATTCAGATATGCTTCAGATATCTTTGTGATTTATCTCATATATTACTATCATTAGATAATATTTCAAGGCTCAGTATACACTTAAAGAGATTCGTATAATGCCAAATTTCAAATAGTCTTAGAATTTTTTTAAAAAATATTTTATTTATTTATTTGACAGAGAGATCACAAGTAGGCAGAGAGGCAGGCAGAAAGAGAGGAAGAGAAGCAGGCCCCCTGCCTGCTCTCTGCTGAGCAGAGAGCCCGATGCGGGGCTTGATCCCAGGACCCCGAGATCATGACCTGAGCCGAAGGCAGAGACTTTAACCCACTGAGCCACCCAGGTGCTGCCCTAGAATTTTTTTTATACAGTCAGACTTTTCTTTTTGTCTCAGTTCTCTTACTATCTTACTTACTTTATGCTTTGCGTTGATACTGTTATCTTCAATGAATTGTTTCTTCAGTTACCACTTGTCAGATACCAATTTTTTGAGGGTTAGTTCGGTTACAACTGGATAGAATCTGTAGATCCAAACTATCGGGCAAAAATAAATCTCAATATATGGTATTACACTATTCAACTAGTTAGAACATCACTGTTGTCTCCTATGATTTTGAAGTTCTCATTCTGTCAGGATACCTTGAATATAGAGTACCACTTGTAAAGGTCTGAACAGATCTAGTGAGTAGCTAATGTGCATTTCATCAAAAACAAGAAACCATTGATTCTAAGAAGTACCCATGATTTTATGTACCACCAAAAAAGAAGAAAATGCCGTCAATTATAAAATTCATTTTAAGATAAATTGTTTTCAGAGAGATTAAAATGAGAATGCATTTTGAATTGGTAAAAATAAATGTTACTAAAACTTACGTTATGAGAAGTATTACAGGTTAGTGATTAATCTGGGGCTAGATTGCCTGAGTTTGGGTCTTGTCTACCACTTACTAGCTCTGTGACTTCCTGTGACTTATTCATTGTATCCATGTGTTGTTTAATTATATTAAATGAGTTAATAAGGGGCGTCTGGGTGGCTCAGTCTGTTAAGTGTCTGCCTTGGGCTCAGGTCGTGATCCATGGGTCCTGAGATGGAGCTGTTTGTCCCTCTCCCTCTAACCCCCACCCCTGCTTTTACAAAAATTAAATAAATAAAATAAATTGGTTAATAAATGTAAAGTTAGTTTAGCTCAGTATCTCATCCTCAAATGTTAGTCTTATTCAAATAGAAATGAACTATAGGAATCTAATTTTTCCACATCTCAGTAGATCGTTCTATACAATACACTTTGAAGTTGCTGTGTTCCATTCAGTAGTACTCTTAGATAGTGTAGGAAAATTCTGCTTAAAAACATTGTGCTTGAATTAATTTCCTTTAATATAATTTTATATAAACATGCTTCAGCTTTATCTTTTTCTGCCTGTAAAGGGACACGGACTATAAAGCCTCACTGAGTCAAGTTTTATGAAAGTGACTTTTTGATTACTGATTGCTTTTATTGTCAGCTCTTACTTTAATTGGTAATTGTGTCTAGCTTCATAGTCTTGTACGTTGTCAACCTATGTAAGTTGAATCTTTATTTAAAGAAAGAGCCATTTCTTGAAGTGTGCAATTAAAGTTTAATACCTTGAGGCTCCGCTTCTTACTCCAAACGTGGCTAAAACTTACCAAATGAGCAAATCACAAGCAACGAGATGTATGGGTAGGTCTTTGAGGCAGTATCAAATGAGCTATCAAAGTGAAAGTGAGAAGGGGTGACTTTTTCTGGACCAGATTTAGGCTGCATGAAAACCAATCTTCCAAGAGGTGAGGGGTAAAATGAAACCAGGGGGTGCTTTCATCCTCCCAGCAGATTGCAATGTAAGTGGTGATGCCCATATTTTTTTTAGATAGAGATAATGAACTATTAGAAGGTAATACAGACAGCTTGGAATTAAACTCACTTTTGCTTTTTGGATTTTATTACTCCATAACAAATGTTAATTCTGCCAAAACTTTGGAGATCCTAATTTCCATATTTAGTGTCTTTGCTGACAGTTCCTTCTTTTTTTTTTTTTTTTTAAAGATTTAATTAATTTATTTGACAAACAGAGATCACAAGTAGGCAGAGAGGCAGGCAGAGAGGGGGGGGGAAGCAGGCTCCCTGCTGAGCAGAGAGCCCAATGTGGGGCTCGATCCCAGGACCTTGAGATCCTGATCTGAGCCGAAGGCAGAGGCTTTAACCCAGTGAGCCACCCAGGTGCCTCAGTTCCTTCTACTTCACTGCTTTCCACCTAAGAATTCCCGGTATGCTTTGTAACCTTTTTTTTTTTTTAAATTTTTAATTTTTTTAAAATTTTTTATAAACATAATATATTTTTATCCCCAGGGGTAGGTCTGTGAATCGCCAGGTTTACACACTTCACAGTACTCACCATAGCACATACCCTCCCCAATGTCCATAACCCCACCCCCTTTCTCCCAACCCCCCTCCCCTGAGCAACCCTCAGTTTGTTTTGTGAGATTGAGTCTCTTATACTTTGTCTCCCTCCCGACTCCATCTTGTTTCATTTATTCTTCTCCTACCCCCTTAACTCCCCATGTTGCATCTCCACTTCCTCATATCAGGGAGATCATATGATAATTGTCTTTCTCCAATTGACTTATTTCGCTAAGCATGATACTCTCTAGTTCCATCCACGTTGTCGCAAATGGCAAGATTTCATTTCTTATGATGGCTGCATAGTATTCCATTGTATATATATACCACTTCTTCTTTATCCATTCATCTGTTGATGGACATCTAGGTTCTTTCCATAGTTTGGCTATTGTAGACATTGCTGCTATAAACATTCGGGTGCACGTGCCCCTTCAGATCACTACGTTTATATCTTTAGGGTAAATACCCAGTAGTGCAATTGCTGGGTCATAGGGTAGTTCTATTTTCAACATTTTGAGGAACCTCCATGCTGTTTTCCAGAGTGCTTTGTAACCTATTTTTTTATGCCCTATTTAAATCGATGTTTTTGCAAGATACTGTTCTCTTCTTTGGAGCCAAAAAATTCTAAGAATTTCTTTTGTTCTTAATATTGTGTTGAGGAAGTGGAGTAAAGCTTTGAATAAATAAAACTTTAGTTCTTTTGATAGTGGAAAGTAAACTAAAAGACAGACAAACCAGGAAGAATTTGGGTTACATATAATGTTATAGATATGTGTTTTATACCTTGTGTGTATCTTTTGTTTATATATACATAACATGGTTTAAATCTTTACATTTAAATTTGAGTTCTTTATGTTTTTCTACATCATTGTAAGTCTATATATATATAGATGTACAAGAACTTGCTCATATTTAAATGTAAAAAACTTAGATTTATAAGAGGTTTCCAATAGAAAGCCAAAGGATATAAACATAATTCATAAAAGGAAAGTAAAATGTTGCATTTATAAGGTAATGAGCAAAGAAACATAAAATAGCTTTTTATTTATTTATTTATTTATTTTTTAAGATTTTATTTATTCTTCAGAGAGAGAGGGAGAGAGAGCGAGCACAGGCAGACAGAATGGCAGACAGGCTGAGGGAGAAGCAGGCTCCCTGCTGAGCAAGGAGCCCGATGTGGGACTCGATCCCAGGACGCTGGGATCATGACCTGAGCCGAAGGCAGCTGCTTAACCAACTGAGCCACCCAGGCGTCCCCATAAAATAGCTTTTTTTTTTTTTTTTCCCCATAAAATAGCTTTTAAGTAATGATTCCTACTGCTCAGGTGGAGATAACACATACATAAATAACCAATCTTGGCAAAGTTTTGGTAATTACTGGGGACATTACATATTGATCTCTTTCTCTCTCTTTTTTTAAGATTTTTATTTATTTGACAGAGATCACAGGTAGGCAGAGAGGCAGACAGAGAGAGAAAGGGGGAAGCAGGCTCCCTGCCGAGTAGAGAGCCTGATGCGGGGCTCATTCCCAGCACCTGAGCCGAAGGCAGAGGCTTTAACCCACTGAGCCACCCAGGCGCCCCTTGATTTCTCTTTTGAAACTATACTGCAACCTGGAGTGAACTATAAAGCCGTTGCATTTTAACCCAGATAAGCCTATCCTAGCAAGTTATCCTAAAAATATCATTGAACAGAATATGCACAAGTGTGTTCATTTCTGCTTTATTCTAAATAGGAAAAACTTGGTTTCAGTATAAATATCTAACATTGGGCGAATAGTTATTATTGAGTATTGAGACTAGGAGCACCTGTTTGGCTCAGTGGGCTAAGCCTCTGCCTTCAGCTCAGGTGGTGATCTCAGGGTCCTGGGATCAAGCCCCACATCGGGCTCGCTGCTCAGCAGGGAGCCTGCTCCCCCCCCCCACTCCCTGCCTGCCTTTCTGCCTTCTTGTGATTGCTGTCTGCCAAATAAATAAATATTTAATAAGTATTAAAAAAACCCTAAAGACTAGAAAATACAAGTGGCTTATTATAATAAAATATATATACTAATAACTTCCATATCAGTAGATGTATTTTTTGTATATGGTATCTACTGCTTTATAAATAAAATATATATACTAATGCTTCCATATCAGTATATGTATTTTTATGTACTGTATCTACTGTTTTATATATGTATGTACACAGTATAAGTATTCTTATATATACTGATTGTTTATATACTTTTATGTAATATATATTATTTTATATGGTAATGGAATTTGCAGAAATCAAAACTGTTAGTGGGTTAGGGTGCTGGGATTATCATTATTAAATTTTATCCTTCATTTTTAAGTGAACATTATTTCTGCTTTATCGCACAGTTCTCTCTTTTTTTTCCACCCCCTGTTATCCCACCAAATAGGTCTATAGGGTGTTTGGGTTTCCACCCATTGGAGAAGCCTTTTAAACTCCTCTAACGGTCTGTCATTCTTAAGCAGTAAAGATGATAAGTTGCCGTTTTTAATTTGATATTGTTAACATCATTTAAGAAATAACTTATTTTACTTTGAAGTTAGGAGGTACCTAACAAGGTCATTAATATGTATTTATTTTAAAATATTTTGTTTAATGTAATACAAATATGGAAAGTTGTATTGAATGTAATTTTAAAGTTTAAGAAATCACAAAATTATAAAAGGTTATATTTATATTATAAAATTATTATATATATTATAAAACACCCCTTAACCGCCATCCTGGTCAAGAAAAAGAATGTTTCCATCACCTCAGGAATGTCCCCTGTCCTTTCCAATCACACTCTTTCCTCCCCTGGCTACCAACGTAACCACTTTTCAGACTTCTATGGTAATCATGTAAGTATACATTCCAACACAGTTTAGTTTTGCCAGCTTTTAAACTTTATGTAGAGATGTGCTTTCTTTTACAGTATCTTTAATAGGAAATCTTAATAGGACTACCTGTTAATACAGGTTTTATGAAATTTCACCTGTGATTTTGTTTCTGCCTGGCATTTAACCTCAGCTGTCACTTCAGAGGCATTTGTTCTCTCAGGAGGGAACATTTAGTTACGGTATCCTGAGACTCCCTTTGCTTATTAATTGGATTGCTTTCTTCACAAACTTTATCTAATTCCCTTAAAGCTTGTGTATGTTTCTTTCATGATTCTTCTAATCAGAGCTGCTTGATCATGTTTGCTATCTAGAATCTTTAGAAATAAATCTCTTCACTGTGATTATTTTCTTTATGTAGCATGAGTAAACCTAGGCATTTACTTTCTAAATTCAGAGTAATTTGTAGATAGGACCTATTTTAACAAAATATCTGAAACTGTGTACTTAGTCGAATACAAAACTGATTGCTTTTTAGAAAAATTTATTCTGTGGCACATAGAAGTTTTTCAGAGTCGTAAATGTTGAGTCTTGGCAAGGCAAGGTGAAAGGGATCCAGTTCAAAAGCAGTTTTAAACATTTCTTCAGAATAACCTCCTCAACCCATTTTCTACAGTTCTAAGTGAGATATGGCACCTGGATTTTTAACCCCGAACAGTAGTGGTTTTTTTTTTTTTTTTCAAGATTTTATTTATTTATTAGATGGAGAGAGACCATAAGTAGGCAGAGCAGCAGGCAGAGGGAGAGGGAAAAGCAGGCTGTTCCCTGAGCAGGGAGCCGGAGGTGGGGCTCGATCCCAGGACATGGGATCAGGACCTGAGCTAAAAGCAGCCGCTTAACCGACTGAGCCACCCAGGTTCCCCCAGACTGGAGATTTTAAAGTCATAAAAACCCTTTATGTTTGTGTGGTACTTTTATAATTTGATGTCACAGACATTATTTCAGTTGATTCTCTCAACAACTTATATTAAAAGAAAGACTGTTAATAAAACTCCCATTTTGTTACAGTTTCCATGTAGAGTAAATGTAGCCCCAAAGAGGGTGTTTGTTGGACTTGCCTGTAGTTGGAGGACTAGTGAAAGGTAACTGGAACTTGAACGTTAAACATCGGTGCTAGTGGGGTTCGTTTGTTTGTTTTTCTGCCATAAGACCAATTATGTACTACTCAGATAGCAGCTAGACATATGAAGAAATCAATATTATAAAGCAGGTTCTATTTTTCTAGTTTAGTTCACTCATGTGTTTTTAATATTAGTGAGATTTAAGTTTGTCAGTTCAAAGTTCAGATACATTCCATGCTGAATTTAAAAAAGAAAAGTGCAGTATATCTGGACCAACCTTTGCCTCTTGATAAAACAAAGGATAAGCAACTTGAAGTTGTAGTGGAAGTAGTCTGTAGTGGAACATTAATCAGCTTTAAAAAGGGAGAAAATTTTTTTTAATTTTTAATTTTTTATTAACATATAATGTATTATTAGCCCCAGGGGTACAGGTCTGTGAATCGCCAGGTTTATATACTTCACAGCACTCACTGTAGCACATACCCTCCCCAGTGTCCATAACGTAATCCCCCTCTCTCTCGCCCCCTCCCCCCGGCAACCCTCAGTTTGGTTTGTGAAATTAAGATCTCTTATACTTTGTCTCCCTCCTGACCCCATCTTGTTTCATTTTTTCCTTCCCTACCCCTCAAACTCCCCACATTGCCTCTCAAATTCTTCCTATCGGGGAGATCATAAGATAATTGTCTTTCTCTGATTGACTTATTTCACTCAGCATAATACCCTCTGGTTCCATCCACGTTGTTGCAAAAGGCAAGATTTCATTTCTTTTGATGGCTGCATAGTATTCCATTGTTTATATATACTACATCTTCTTTATCCATTCATCTGTTGGTGGACGTCTAGGTTCTTTCCAGAGTTTGGCTGTTGTGGACATTGCTGCTATAAACATTCAGGTGCACGTGCCAAAAAAGGGAGAAAAATCTGATACATGCCACCACAAAGATGAGCTTTGAAGACATTAAGTGAAATAAGCCAGTCACAAAAGAACAAATATTGTATGAGTCTATTTATATGAGGTACCCAGAGTAGTTAAATTCATAGAGACAAAATGGAATGGTGGTTGCCTGGGGCTGGGAGAGGAGAGGATGGGGAGTTAGTGTTCACTGGGTAGAGTTTCAGTTGGGGAAGATGAAAAAGTCCTGAAGATGGTGGTTGTTGGGGGTTTCACAACAATGTGATTATACTTAATGCTGCACAACTACTATACACTTAGAAATGTTTAAAATGGTGAATTTTATGGTGTACACATTTTACTACACTAAATTAAGAAGAAAAAAGTGCTTTGTCTGAAATAGGGATACTGGGTGCTTTGGAGAAGAAAACAAGAGAACATAAAAGTCAGGCTCACCTGCCATGAGCTGGCATGTATAATTTTAAGGTGACTCAGGGCATGGTAAAGGGAATATGATATTAAAGTTTGAGTGTATCATTTTTTAAGAACATTTCAGAATATGGGTGTTGGTAGATTTAGGAAAATTAAAAATATCTATGCTAAAATCTCACCAACGTGTGCAAGTACAGAAAAGATTTGAATCTGTGTAAAATCTACATTTGATTTTATAGTAGTTTTATTTTCCAGTATATAACCAAGGCACAAATTGTATATGTAACAAAATATTGTTGGGTGGCAGAGAGGTCTTTGATGTCCTTTATATAATGAGTAGATCCAAAGAGTTTGTAATTAAGTCAACTAATTATTTAGCACCTTAAATATTTTGTTGGCTAGATATTAATACAGATGTTCATAAAACAGTTATTTTTATTTCTTTTTTTTTTTTTTTTTTTTAAAGATTTTATTTATTTACTTGACAGAGAGAGAGATCACAAGTAGGCGGAGAGTCAGGCAGAGAGAGAGAGAGAAGCAGGCTCCCGCTGAGCAAAGAGCCCGATGTGGGGCTCGATCCCAGGACACTGAGATCATGACCTGAGCCGAAGGCAGCGGCTTAATCCACTGAGCCACCCAGGCACCCCTATTTTTATTTCTTAAGTAGATTTATCTCAGGTATCCTGAATATACCATTTCTTAGCAAACTCTTATTTTTCTAGGTAAAAAAAAGAGCTTAACTATTATGTTTTTGCAACCTAAATATTAATGGTATTTAAGTTTAGTGAGGTATTCTCTGTAGTTTTTATGTTTTAATTCTTTTGATTGTTTTGGATATCTCTGAAAAAATTAGGCCAAGGAGGTATTCATTTTTTTTTTTAATTTTAATTTATTTTTTTGTATGTCCCAGGCTACTTTATTTAACAATAAATGATGAGTAATGAGTGATGAGTAATGGGATTAAAAACAGGAGTATACTTGAACTTCTCCTTCCCTCCAACTAATTCCCCCCAAATTCCCTGCCCCCCCCAACACCTTTGTATTCCCAGATTCTTTCTTAATGAAGAACTTAATCCCAAAACCCTGGAACAAACCCCAGGTTCTCTTTCCCTAGCTCTCCCTCTTCCCCTGGCCCCCATTCCTGGGAAGGGCTGGCATCTCAGTTTGAGTGCAAGAGAGAGCCCAGAGTTGTGACAGACAGAGAGTGGAAGGCTTCACCCTCTGAGGAACTGAGGAATACAACGTAGTGAAGTGTGAGGGCCCAGATAGCCTGGTGTACCAAAATGGGGTCCTGGTGCCAGAGGAAAGGATACTCGTGCCCTCAGAAAGGGGACCCAGCAGCCTCAGGATCCTCTCATTTTAATAGTCAGTGCCCCAAGCCAGGGGTCTGGAAAATTTCATTGTTTTTATTAAACTGTTAACGACATATAATAGGTGAAAAATCCTCAACTGCTGAGTTTATACAATGTGTACATTTCAGTTTTTTGCTATTATTACTTGTAAAGGCCAGATGAAGACTAAGCGTGTCATAATATAGTGTCTTGAGTATCTGATGAAGATTCTGAATAGTGTGTTTTTAATATGTGGGCACTAAGTATACTATAAAATATTTATTTTATTGTAATTACTTATGGTTTTTACCCTACATTAGTTTCTATTCCAAGAAAGTATATGTAAAAATAGAAGCTGGCAGTCAGATAGAAGTTGAAACGTGGGATTTGGATGTTTGTCAATTTTAGATGTGTAACTTTTTTATCTTTTACTTCACTGAGGAAATTCTTTTTTCTTTTTAATTTTAGTAAAAAATCCCAGAAGTGGGATGAAATGAACATCCTGGCGACATATCATCCAGCAGACAAAGACTATGGTTTGATGAAAATAGATGAACCTAGCACTCCTTACCATAGGTAATGTTTTGTTGATTCGTTCCTTTTTTACTTCCTTTTTGCATTCTATATGAGCTTCTGGATAACAGCTGATTTAAGTATCTGTTTGATTTTATAGTAGTTATTAGAGCACAAGTCAATAACCCAACTGCATATTTGTATATAATAGTATAAGTAATATATCACTTTATTTTATTTTTTTAAAGATTTTATTTATTTGTGAGAGAGAGAGAGAGAGCGAGCGAGCATGCATACACACAAGCAGGGGGAGCAGCAGGCAGAGGGAGAAGCAGACTCCTCGCTGAGCCAGGAGCCTGATGCAGAACTCGATCTCCGATCCCTGGGATCGTGATCAGTGCCAAAGGCAAATCCTTAACCACTGAGCAACCCAGGCGTTCCAGTAACAAGTAACTTTAAAAACTTGGGGATCTAGGGGTACCTGGGTAGCTCTGTTGGTTAAGCATCTCTTGATTTAGGCTCAGGTCGTGATCTCAGGGTCATGAGATCAGGCTCCACACTGGGCATGGAACCTGCTTAAGAGTCTCTTCCTCACTCTGCCCCTCCCCACCTCCCCTTAAGGAAAAATTGAGAGTCCATTTTTTTTTAAGATTTTATTTATTTTTTTGACAGATCGAGATCACAAGTAGGCAGAGAGGCAGGCAGAGAGAGAGGAAGGGAAGCAGGCTCCCCGCTGAGCAGAGAGCCCGATGCAGGGCTCGATCCTAGGACCCAGGATCATGACCTGACCTGAAGGCAGAGGCTTAACCCACTGAGCCACCCAGGTGCCCCAAGAATCCATTTTGTACATTATAATTGTAGTAACTGTTTATTTGCTGTAACTCAGTGATCCGTAGCCACTAATGATACACACAGATTAATGACTTTTGCCTTCCTTAAAATAATCTATTTATAAAAAGGAAGATGAGGGTTGGGCTTATTTCCTTTCTAAGTAGAAACTGGGAGCTTATTCAATCTTTGCAGAAAGGGATGACTTCAGCTTTTTTTTTTTTTTTTTTTTTTTTAAAGATTTTATTTATTTATTTGACAGAGAGAAATCACAAGTAGACGGAGAGGCAGGCAGAGAGAGAGAGAGGGAAGCAGGCTCCCTGCTGAGCAGAGAGCCCGATGCGGGACTCGATCCCAGGACCCTGAGATCATGACCTGAGCCGAAGGCAGCGGCTTAACCCACTGAGCCACCCAGGCGCCCCGACTTCAGCTTTTTTAAACCCATTCAAAGACAAGTGGTCATTACTATTGTTACATGTCCTTATTTTTAAACTTATGTAATATTATAGTTCAGATAATTACATTGTGATTATTGGCAGCTTTTGCCTTCTAAAATATTTTAAATGAATTATAAAATTATAGTGTGTGGCAATAATTAGTATGAAGACAAAAATAATGTACCAGGAAGCATTATGAGAAGATAGAGATTCTAAATAATAGAAATACCTAATTCAGACTGTGCCTTAATTTGTATTGAAAAAGATTTCCAGGAATGAAATATTTGGTCTATGAAGGAAGGTAACATAAATCCAGGAGTTACTGTTAAAATAGACTTAAGGAAGTCTGTATTTCAAATCAGTAAATAAAAACTTTGGAAAGTAAGTTGAGATAATTTACACCTTGTTGATAGCAAAAACAGTAAAAACAAGGATAAGTATGAAGATTTTGACAAAGGTAGAAATAATGAAATAGGTACAGGTGCCAAAACTCGGAACACTAATAAGGCTTGAGGGAAGAAATGGAAATAAGATTTATGAAAAGCTTATACCCTTATTTTTCTCCTAATTACAAGAATGGTTTTTGTTGTTGTTGTTGTTTTTACTTTTTTAAAAAAACTTATTTATTTGTCAGACAGGCACAGCAAAAGAGGGAACACAAGCAGTGGTAGTGAGAGAGGGAGAAGCAGGCTTCCCGCAGAGCAAGCAGCCCAGTGTGGGGCTCGATCCCAGGACGCCAGGACCATGACCTGAGCTAAAGGCAGACGCTTAACGACTGAGCCACCCAGGCCCCCCAAGGATATATTTTAAAACATACCTTAAACCTTTTATTGTGCCAGAAGCCACAGTCAGGGCTTTTTTTCCTTTTCAGTAATGGTGGTAGATAGACATTCCTTCCTTATCTTTTGGTTGGAAATACCTATCTGACAAGAATCAAAATTGAACATAACTGAAAAAGTTGTAGGCATTATTTTTAGATTGTTTATCTTAATGTGAATGGTATTTATCTGGTACTTTTTTTTCCCCTTTACCTTACCCATATCCTTCCTCTGGGAGTTTCCAAAGTTATTTGGTTCCTAAGTAATTGAAGCTTTATGTATGTACAGGTACATGTACTCAGCTTTTATCAATTTAGTGCTCAATTTTACCAGTTTCTTTCATGGCCCTTTTTTTAAAGAATTTTGTTTAGTAGAAGAGGATGCTTTTTATAGAAAGATCGTGTTATACTATCTAAGAATTTCACACTGTTAATATACAGAAGTTATTAATGCTTTTATATATACATGTGTATGTATATACACACACATAAATATAATTTGCCCATAAATGTTATAATATAGAGTTGTCTATAAGAGTTCTACAAATTGATAACCTCCCATGGAAAAAATGCATCATCAAAACTAGAGCACTTTTTTAACTTGTTTCTTCAACTAACCAGGAAGGATATAAATCAGTATTTTTTTTTTAATATAGGTGACTTCTGCTTTTATATACCTTTCAGTGGCCTCAGAATTAAATATGCTCATGTTTGCAATTAAGTGGGGAGAAATTTTTATATTAGAGGATAGATTGAAGAAAGCTAATAGCTTTTAAATGCCCTGGAAATGGAAATAATTAGATCTTTAGGATCTAATTATGGTATTTTACCTAGCCTTATGTCTGCATGGATCATTTGTTTCTGTCTTCTTCTAAAACCAGACAGTGGTTTTGGTTTTGTTTTTGTTTTCCTACATATTTGTTCCCTCTCACTGGATGGAATAATTGAAGTTTCTAAATTTTTTACAAATGATACAAGTTCTTAATATTTATTTTCATGGTCACAGTAGTGTTTTTTTAAAGTCATTTGGAGGGTTTTCTTGATTGGTGCTGTATTTTCAAAAACTTGCATGGAATAGAAACAATTTGAAATTAAGCCTCTGGGTACTTGGATGGCTCAGTTGGTTAAGCATCTGCCTTTGGCTCAGGTCAGGATCCCGGGGTCCTGGGATCAAGCCCTGTATCAGGCTTTCTGCTCAAAAAGGAGCCTGCTTCTCCCTCTCCCTCTGCTTCTCCCTCTGCTTGCGCTCTCTGTGTCAAATAAATAAAATCTTTTAAAAAATAAAATTAAACCTCAGAACAACAGAGCTATAAATATGTTGATACTATAACTTAATAGAATTATGGTTTTCTACGTTATTTTGCTGCTTGAAAAATTATGGTTTAAGTATTAATTATAATGTGCTTTTCATTCTAGTATGGTAGGTGATGATGAAGATGCACTGAGTGATTCAGAAACCAATGAAGCCTTGACCCCAGATATCTTAGCTAAGAAGTAAGTACTGATGACTATGAAGTATTTTCACTTAAACATTTTCACTTGTTTTTAATTGTGCAGAGTTAAAGGCATTCTGCTGTACTTGTACAAATGTAAAAAAGCATGAGCTAAGTTTATTTGGATTTTTCATAGCAACTTTTATAGTCTTGTTTCTAGATTAAAATCAAAGTGTACAGGTAGCAGAAAGAGTACTAGAGCCTGGTACACAGATTCCGTGTGTCAGTCCCCTATGTGTTTGTATTTTTGTTGTTGGTGTTTTTAATATCCTATGCTTTAAAAGTAAGATGGTACATCTGGCTGGCTCAGTCAGAAAAGCTTGCGACTCTTATTGTTGTGCGTTTGAGCCCTCACATTGGGTCTACACCTAGAGATTACACAAAAATAACTGGGTTCATAAACAAAAACTCTATTTCTTTGCTGTTCATTGATTTCTTTCATCTTCCACTGTTCTTATTGCTTAATGGTTTCTATGCTCATTCCCACTTTCTTGCTTTTTATTTTCCTCATCAGGTTATAGCTGGCATAGTAATGATCTTTAAATGTTTTTATAAGGCTCAAGAGTTGAATGAATGAGACACTCAATAAAAGAATATCACAGTGTTGATTTCTTTGTAAATGATTGTTGTGTAGATTAGCTGCTGCTGAAGGCTCAGAGCCAAAGTATCGGGTTCATGAACAAGCAAGCAGTGAAGATGAGGATAGTGACCTCTCACCTGAAGAACAAGGTAGTTGATTTCCTTTACTGCTTTCAGCACTGTGCTAATAATTTTTGCTTAAATAAATTCATTATTTGAAGGTTTTCAAGTGGCTTTCCTTTTAGGAAAATGGATGGTGGGAGGTTAGGGAGCAACATATTTATAATTCAGATTCTACTTACATGGGTTTAGTGGATAACAGTTTCCCTCCCCCTGCACACACATACCACCTTCCTTGATTTCAAGAATTTGGGAAAGTATTACCATTTTTTAAGTAATTATAGTTTCTTTCTTTGTACTTTTTTCTTTTTTACTGTTTGATACAGAGTAGATGCTCAGTAAATAGTAATGCTTTTGGTGTCAGTGAGTGTTTGGATGATCTTAAAATGGTTAGCAGTAAGAGCTAATTTACCAATTGCTTGTGCTTTTTCTGTTTTAAAACAGTAGTGAAACTTACCAGATGAACCAAGATGGTCAGATGTAGAGTGATCTTTTTTAGGTTCCATTGAATCAAAAAAGAACAGTAATGTCATATGCAAGAAGATAAAAGAGCCTTCTCAACAGGGTTTGAAGAGGCTCTTGTAGTCCATACAGTACACAAACAGTTATATTGCTACTTACTCATGGTTTTTGTTATTTCAAGTAAGAATGGTTATCTGTGGAGATAAGAAGAAAAGGAAGGTATTTTATCTTGTTGCTTTTTACACTCTTTGAACCATGTGAATGTACAGTCTTTTCAAGAATTAAAATTGTTTATATAGTTTTTTAAAACTAGTTTTAAAAGGAAAAACCAAGTGTAGGTATAGGAAAAAAGATGCAAGAAAAACAGAAACACACCTTCACAAAAAAGAAAAAGAGTTAGTGGTGTACTTGAAGCCTTGAAATGTGGATGTTTAAGAAGTTCAGAAACTTCATCTGGATTCTGAATATTTGCTAGTTAATGGTCAGAATCTTTGTCAGGTGTAGCTCCTAAGGTATAATTTGCTACTTCTGTCATCTTCAGAATATAGCTTATTCAACAAATTGTGATGGTCTGAGCCTAATTGTTGTATGAGACAAAAAAAAGTACATGTAGCCTAATCCCAAGTTACATTGTAGGTCTTGTGTCCTCAGTGACTTCCTAACTTATTCAAAAATAAATTACAAAGACCCTTGAAAATTGTTTTAAATATAAGTTGTTTCTGGAGCTGGTTTCCTCATTATTCTCTTAAAAACATGATCTATTAAGAACAGGAATTTGTTATTAGCCTATATTGTCAGTTTTCATTGAAGGATTTTTTTTTTCCCCCCTCAGATTGTAGTTCCATGAATTAGCCAGCAGGGGGAACAATTTGGTTACACGTTCAAAAGTTCAAGTCCTTCTAGTCGAGTTACTGACTCCTATGGGTGTTTATTGCTTTTATTTTATTTTTTAAAAATATTTTTATTTATTTATTTGACAGAGATCACAAGTAGGCAGAGAGGCAGACAGAGAGAGAGGAGGAAGCAGGTTCCCTGCGGAGCAGAGAGCCTGATGTGAGGTTCCATCCCAGGACTTTGGGATCATGACCTGAGCCGAAGGCAGAGACTTTAACCCACTGAGCCACCCAGGCGCCCCTATTTATTGCTTTTAAACAAACAAAAAAAATACATATCTGAAAGTCCTTATTTATTGATAGAAATTTTTGGAAAAAATTATATCTTGTAACTTTTATAGTATAACAATTAAGATATTGGCTATGGAGTCAGACATACCAGTTTGTACTCCAGGTATGTCAGGTGTCTAATTTATAATTTCTCTGAGCCTCAGTTTCTTCATTTCAAATTGGGATCTATAAAAATATTCAGAGGTATTGTGAGTACTAAATGATATAAAGAATTTAAATCACTTAACTCTGAGTCTATCATATTGTATGTATTCAGTAAATAATAACTTTTAATGACTTAAATAATTGGTGTATTCTCCATTATTTTATAAAATAGTAAAAAAAAAGTATAAAAAAGGGAATTTGCTTGTGAAGTTCACATGGAGAGTTGATTATTGTTAGAACTAGGCCTAAAATCTTTTTTTTTTTTTTTTTAAAGATTTTATTTATTTATTTGACAGAGAGAGATCACAAGTAGGCAGAGAGGCAGGCAGAGAGAGAGGAGGAAGCAGGCTCCCTGCTGAGCAGACAGCCCGATGTGGGACTCGATCTCAGGACCCCGAGATCATGACCTGAGCCGAAGGCAGCGGCTTAACCCACTGAGCCACCCAGGCGCCCCAGAACTAGGCCTAAAATCTTAACATGCTTGAGCTCTTCTTAGTATGTTGCTCTATCATACAAGGATTACAGGTAAAATGAATATAAATAGTTAAAGAAGATTGAGAACACTTGTATTAGCCTCTTTCTACAAAATGAATATATTGTATGCTTTAAGCTTATATAAAGCATTTTGAGTATTCTAAAATTAGAAAGTATAACAAAACCAAGTTCAGCATCTCTTAGGATTAAAAAGAAATAATTTTCTTAGACTGTAAATATTATTCACCAGAGAGAAATACTATAATAATCAACTTCTAGGAATAAAAAACTGTAAATTAAAACAGCATCATGGGGGCACCTTGGTGATTCAGTTGGTTTAGCAGCTGACTCTTGATCTCAGCTCAGGTCTTGATCTCAGGGTTGTCAGTTCAACCCCTGCTTTGGGCTCCAGACTCAGGGTGGAGCCTACATACATACATAATACATAGTACCTACATAGTACATAAATAAATACACAGCATCATGGTCTCTTTCCTTTCAGATCAACAAAAGTTAAAAAAAATGAGTTTCTTTGGGTGTAAATGTGGAGAAATAAGTTATTTATGTACTATTGGTGGGCATGAAAATGGTTTGGCTTTTCTGGAAAGCAGTATGGCAGATATGAGCCAGAAGTTTTAAAAGAAAATGATACCCTTTGATCTAGCAATTCACTTTCCCAGAGTCTATTCCAATGTTTTGTAAACATTATTGACTAAGTCCTACATGTTATATATGTATGCATAAATTATAAAAAGAAAAATTTCACAAAACAGTACTCACCTTTATTATGTGTAATGCATTCTAGTTTACTCTGTTTTATTTCATTTTTTTAAACATACCCATTAAAGGGGGTGCCTGGGTGGCTCAGTGGGTTAAAGCCTCTGCCTTCGACTCAGGTCATGGTCCCAGGGTCCTGGGATGGAGCCTCGCATCGGGCTCTCTGCTCAGCGGGGAGGACCTCCCCCCTCTCTGCCTGCCTCTCTGCCTGCTTGTGATCTCTTTCTCTCTGTCAAATAAATAAAATATTTTTTTTAAATACCCATTAAAGAATCCTCATACACAATTTGAAAAAACACTGGTTTATATTGAGAAAATAATAGAAACAAAGCACAGAATGTATGTGTATAAAAACATGAAAATACATGGAGATTAGAAATTTTTCCCCAAGAATAGAGGATTAAATAGTCACTCAATACCTTATAACCATTTAAAAATTATATAAATCTGCTATGTACATGGTGGAATTTTTTACTATATCTTCATATACCTAATTGTCTAAACTCTGAATCATTTTAGCATGAAAGAAAGGGTCATATTGTACTTCCTCAGATGGTGGGCATAAACTGAACCTTTCCTGGGCGAACATAACGGAAATTGTAACTATATAGTAAATGAAAAAACATCATATAGAAAAATATAGGAGTTATTTTTAGAAAATTTTCTAGAAAAAATTATAAAATCATAAAATATTAATGGTTTAGGTGCCTGGGTGGCTCAGTGGGTTAAAGCCTCTGCCTTCGGCTCAGGTCATGATCCCAGGGTCCTGGGAGTGAGCCCCAACATCAGGCTCTCTGCTTAGCAGGGAGCCTGCTTCCCTTCCTCTCTCTCTGTGCTGGCTGCCTCTCTGCCTACTTGTGATCTCTGTCAAATAAATAAAAATAAAATCTTTAAAAAATATATTAATGGTTAATTTCTGAGTGAGTATTGTAGTACTGGAGGCAATCAGAACCATTTTTTAAAATTCATTATTGAAATACGATTCATGTTACATTGGTTTTCAGATGTACAATGTATTGATCAAACAATTTTGTACATTATTCAGTGTTTATCATATGTATAGTCCCCATCTGTCACCATATAATGAACAGTGTTATTACAGTATTATTGACTATCCTCCCTAAGTTGTACTTTACATCTCCATGACTTATTTATTTGGTCATTGGAAGTTTGTAAAACCATTTTTTTTAAGATTCTATTTGTTTGCCAGAGAGAGATAGAGAGTACACACAAGCAGGCAGAGGCAGCAAGAGAAGCAGGCTCCCTGCCGAGCAAGGAGCCTGATGTGGGACTCAATCCCAGGACCCTGGGATCATGACCTGAGCCGAAGGCAGCAGTATAACCAACTGAGCCCATTGGTTTTTACATCATTTGAATACTTGAAAGGCATCACTAAAAATTAAATCATGAGGATTTGGTCTTTTTATTGCCCTCTTTTTTCAATTTTACTTCCCTCTACCATATGGTATTCTCAAACAGTAAGACAAATCACAAAAGTAATTCATAAGTAGAGAAGAAGAAAGATGCCTGGCAAGATCTTGGTCATTTGAAACAAATGTTAATGGAATACTGAGTTGGTGGTCTCAGAACTTTCCTTTTCCCAACCCAAATGGAGGCTGAAAAGAACGGTAAATGCCTGCTTTTGAAACAAATTTAAGTGTAAGTCATCTGTGAGTATAGATGGTTATAAAAACTGAGAGGAAATTAAAGGAGATTCAGAAAGTACTTTGAATAGCCTTTTGCAGAGATTTCTCTATGCTTTTTGCATTAAAATACTTTCATGAATATAATAAAACTATGATAAATGAATTTTAATGCTCTTGTTTGACAAAATAAACAGGTGGCAATTTTATGTCATCCCCCTTTTATTTACCAGTCTACAACTATTTCTACAGAAATAATCAGTCTTTAAATGCTGTTAATAAAATATGATCAGTTATGTTGATTTGCTCCTGACCTGTGTTTCTGTGGTGAACACTATAAATGAAAGAATAATCTAGGATTACTTCACTGTGCCTTATAACAGCTTTTTCTTAAAATTACTCTGGGAATGAGGTTACATTTTAACTGGCAGTGTTTAAAATCACTGCAGTTTCTTCATGGATAATGAGAATTTTTATTTATTTATTTGCTAATAAGAATTATTTTTTTGAAGACTTTATTTATTTGAGAGCAAGAGTACGAGTAGCAGGGAGAGGTAGGGGGAGAAGCAGGCTCCTGGCTGAGCAGGGAGCCCCATGAGGGACTCGATCCCAAGACCCTGGGATCATGACCTGGGCCAAAGGCAGAGATATTCAAGTGCCTGAGCCACCCAGGCACCCTGCTAAAAAGAATTTTTCAGGGAATTTGTAATTAATTATAAAACTGGAAGACTTGAAAATACTAAGGTTACCCCACAGTTCATTGACTCGAAGTTAAGCATGCTAATTGTTGTCTTATTTTCTGTGTGTATGTATACACATGCATGCAGACTTTTTAAATGACATACACATGGTGTATGTAGCTTGTTTTTCTCCCTTGTTTAAAAAAAAAAAAAAAGCTTTTTTACACTTTTTAACCAAATGTAGCTCGTTTTCAACTCTTTCTGGAGATTTTTCTTATGTCCTGTTTTCCTAGTAAGATGTATTTGAACCATCTAAAAGCAGAGGTGTGCAGATTTTCTGTAAAAAGCCAGATTTAGGTTTTTATGTAAAAAAAAAAAAACTAAACTAAATATTTTAGGTCTTATGGCCCATGTGGTCTTGATTGCACCTACTCGACTCTGCTATAAGCATTATAGAACCAAATGAGCACAATCATGTTCCAATAAGGTTTTTTTAAATTATTATTTATTATTTTTAAAATTTATTTGGCAGACAGAGTTCACAAGTAGACAGAGAGGCAGGCAGAGAGAGAGGGGAAGCAGACTCCCTGCCAAGCAGAGAGCCCGATGCGGGGCTTGATCCCAGGACCCTCAGATCATGACCTGAGCCAAAGGCAGAGGTTTAACCCACTGAGCCACCCAGATCCCCCAAAGTTTTTTTTTTTTTTTTTTTTTTTTAAGATTTTACTTATTTGAGAGAGCGTGCACACGAGGAGAGGGGAGGGGCTGAGGGAAACTTCCCACTGAACAGAGAGCCCTACCCTGGATCCCAGGACCTGAGCTGAAGCAGATGCTTAACTGCTTAACTGATTGAGCTCCCCAGGACACCCCCAATAATAGTTTATTTACCAGACAGAGCAGGCTTTATTTTCCTAATCTTTGAGTTAAAGACTTCCTAAGCCTACTTTTTGTATCTTATAGAAAAAAAGCGACAGTTTGAAATGAAAAGGAAGCTTCACTACAATGAAGGACTGAATATTAAATTAGCTAGACAATTAATTTCAAAAGACCTACATGATGATGAGGAAGATGAAGAAATGTCAGAGACTGCAGCTGAAGAAAGCATGAACACGGAAGAGTTAAATCAAGGTTAGATGTTTCTGAGATTTTCATGGAGACTCTTGTAGTTCTTTGTGCCTAAATAACATATTTTATTTTGCTTTACATGTTTGGAGAAGCTCAGAAAATTTTCTTGAAATTCACTTAAATTTATTATGCCAAACTTTCTAAAATCTCAGCCCCTGTGGCCAATATCAAAATAAAGTTTTTATTCCCAAAGTTGTTTTGGTTTAAGACTATATGTATATGGGGGTTTTGTTTACTTAGCTTAAGCAGTGATGTTTGTCTTCACATTAAGCTGTATTTTGTTTTTGATGTTTCAGATTATATTCTATCTGTCACACCAATCTAAGTTAAGGTTTAAACTTTCTAAAAGAAGCATGCTTTTAATTTGGAAGATTTGTTCTTAACATCCTTTCAAGTAGAGTATTGTCATATCTTTCCGATGTTGACTCTTTTGACTACTGGATTGACAAAAATGCTTGTCTGATTTTTGTTTTTAAGTCTTGGACAGTCAGCCCTTGCAACCTGCCAACTGTTAATCCATCATAGTTAATAGAGTTTTTTTTTTTTTTTTAATTAAATTCTGGTATTTAATGAAGATGAATCTTCTGTACTGCTAATGCAGATTTTGTGCCCATTTACCTTTGTACTTGAAAACTAATGCTTTGTACTTGAAAACTGGAGATGTAACTTTATTTGTTGTGCCTCAGATGGTTAAGTCTTAAGAAAGTAAATCACTATATATATATATATATATATATATATATATATATATGTATGTATATATATATATTATTGTTTTGGTGTGCATATATGAAGTGTGAAGGATTCTGTGATAGAACCTAATGACTGTCTCATTTAATACCCTAATTATAATATTTTTTATTCCCTATTAAGCTTTTGCCTTTTGTTTCGTATAGCATTTCACTTCCATTTTATTCACCATGGTTTTTTTGTTTTTTGTTTTTTTTTTTTTTTTAGCTTATATTTAACTGAACAAACTTCATTTTAAGTAATTAGTGTTACATGTCTCCCTCTTCCTCTTTTAAAGTTTATTATCCATTTTTAGGTGACATTTACCTATATCTTGGTGATTTATTTTAATGTATTCAAAGTGAATGTTTTTTTGGTTACAACTTTTCATCAGTTTCTCCTCAGACTTTTTTTTTAAGGTTTTATTCACTTGACAGAGACACCAGGAGAGAGGGAACACAAGCAGGGGGAGTGGGAGAAGGAGAAGCAGCCTTCCACTGAGTAGGGAGCCCAAGGCAGGGCTTGATCCCAGGACCCTGGAATCACAACTTGAGCCAGAGACAGACACTTAACAACTGAGCCACCCTGGCGCTCCTGCTCAGACTTTTTTTTTTTTTTTAAAGATTATTTATTTATTTATTTGACAGAGAGAGATCACAAGCAGGCAGAGAGGCAGGCAGAAAGAGAGGAGGAAGCAGGCTCCCTGCTGAGCAGAGAGCCCGATGCAGGCCTCGATCCCAGGACCCTGAGATCATGACCTGAGCCGGAGGCAGCGGCTTAACCCACTGAGCCACCCAGGCGCCCCTGCTCAGACTTTTAATACCAGTTCTTGGTGACTCTGGCAGAGCACAAGGAATGTCCTTCATTTGCTGCAAATTTGCATCAGTAACACTGTGTCAGAGATTAAAAGGATTTTTTTTTTTTAAGATTTATTTGTTTACTGAGGGGGTGGGGAGAGGCAGAGGAGGAGAGTCTTTTTTTTTTTTCCCCAGTGTTCCAAGATTCATTGTTTATGTACCACACCCAGTGCTCCATGCAATACATGCCCTCCTTAGTACCCACCACCAAGCTCACCTAACCCCTACCCCCCCTCCCCTCCAAAACCCTGTTTGTTTCTCAGAGTCCACAGTCTCTCACAGTTTGTCTCCCCCTCCAGTTTCCCCCAGTTCACTTTTCCTTTTCTTCATGTTACTCCTTTTGCTCCACAAGTAAGCGAAACCATATTATAATTGACTCTCTCTGCTTGACTTATTTCACTCAGTATAATCTCCTCCACTCCCAATCATGTTGATAAAAAAGTTGGGTATTCATCCTTTCTCATGGAGGCATAATATTCCATTGTATATATAGACCATATCTTCTTTATCCATTCATCATGGCTCTTTCCACAGTTTGTCGATTGTGGCCATTGCTGCTTTGAAGATTGGGGTACAGATGGCCCTTCTTCTCACTACCTCTGTATCTCTGGGGTAAATACCCAGTAGAGCAATTGCAAGGTCATAGGGTAGCTCTAATTTTAATCTCTTAAGGAATCTCCACACTGTTTTCTAAAGTGGTTGCACCAACTTGCATTCCCACCAACAATGTAAGAGGGTTAGATGGGGAGAGAGTCTTAAGCAGACTCT
The DNA here is from genome assembly GCF_009829155.1 of Mustela erminea. Lineage (NCBI taxonomy): Eukaryota > Metazoa > Chordata > Mammalia > Carnivora > Mustelidae > Mustela > Mustela erminea. The sequence goes on from NC_045614.1 coordinate 104,128,292, forward strand.
GCTCTGAGGGTGGACCCAATGTAGGACTTGATCTCATGACCCTAAGATCATGGCCTGAGCTGAAACCAAGAGTTGAACACCTAACTAATTGTACCACCCAGGCGCCATGGAGTTCTTTTTCTTTAAGTCATGGCTTTTGAAAAATAATTCTTGTCATATGTCTGTAATTGCTGGTAAGGTATTAGATTTCATTATTAATTAGACATTTAGTACATAAATAAATTTTTTTTCTTTTAAATATAATAAATGAGGGGCGCCTGGGTTAAAACCTCTGCCTTCGGCTCAGGTCATGATCTCAGGGTCCTAGGATCATCAAGCCCCGCATCGGGCTCTCTGCTCGGTGGGGAGTCTGCTTCCCCCTACCCCTCTCTCTCTGCCTACTTGTGACCTCTGTCAAATAAATAAATAAAATATTTATAAATAAATAAATAAATGATTAAAATTTGTGTTAGCTCAGTGCCTGTTTTTTCTTCTTTGGAGTACTTTTTACACAGGAGTATATCTTATTTAGCATCAATTCCACAAGGATAGAAAAAACTCTGTAATCAGACTTAGGGGAGTCAATTCCTTATTTGTATTCTACTCTTTTTGACCCCTTTAAAAAAAAAAATTAACAGCTTTTAAAATCTCCAGGTTCTCAGTAGCCCACTACTTATGAACATTGTCATTCTCCTCCTCTCCCCAACCTCTGCCGATCCTCATCTGTTTTATTGCTGTTTTTGTAAAAAGAAAAGTAGCGTGTTTAGATACTAAGGAAATAATTTTCTTGTTTTGAGATCTTTTAATAACTTTGGATATTTGAGTTGTCTTATCTGCTACTTGTGATTTATTCACAGAAATATTTAATCTGAAACCTTTTGTCCCAATACCAAGTAGATACTCTTGTTTTGGTCTTTAGAATATTTAGGAGGTATACTAATTCTTTTATGTTAGACTAATCAGCCTACATCATATATACCTTATTTGTTTTTTAGGTTTTTAAATTTATTATCCATGGCAGTAAAAGGGGAATTCAGCTCAGGTAGTTCCAAGGTTGGCAATACACAATAAATTATATTGACTTGTTTTCCTTTTATTTTTGCAGGATCTACTACAAGTGACCAACTGCAAAACAAATCACAGAGTTCATAGAAAAGATTTGTTCAGCACTGTAATTGTCAGATACAGACCCTGTTCCTATAATACACTGCTTCTTGTTCTCAACAATTCACGACTTAAGTACCAAAATGCGTACCAGTTATTATATATTGCCAAGAATTAAATGACTTTCAAGACTAATTAGACTGAAAATGCCTAATTGATACATATATTCTTGTGCCTAGTACCACAAATATAGCATAATGTCATCAGTCCAAAACTACATTACTTTTGTAAGAACACTGGTTAATTTGTATATTATATAGCTTTTTATGCTTTAGAAGTTAAAATAATATCTTTTCGGGGATCTAATTTATTTTCTTCACTTCTAGATGTGATAGCTCTTATAAAAAGTTTTTTTTTTTTTTAATCGTAATCCAGTTGAAATAGCAGATTATATAAGCTGGTAATATTCAGTCTGAACAGTATTTTAACATGTGTCTTCAACTTGATTTGTTTGTTTAATTGAAAAGGATCATAAGAGTAACTTGGCATTTTCTGGCCTACTATCTCTAAAATTCCCCTTGAGTTTCTTTATGTTTACAAGGACAGGATTGATTTTTTCCTCATCAAAACTAGCTTTTTTCACAAATAAATTACCGGGTTAAACTTGCAGTAACATCTGCTCTGTTTTTTGTACACTCGATGGGCAGACTTTCAGATTAGTTTTTTAAACAAATACAATTCTGATATAGTCTCAACATTCCCTTTATATACCTGTCTTAACCTCCTGCCTTTGTTTCTTTCTTCTTTCCACATATACACACACAATAAAGTGTAATAAAGATGGTCATGGAATTAGGAACTCTTCTTTCTCTCACATATTCTATCATTTGCTGCTACAATGAAATGTTTGACTATCAATGCCTATTAGTTCTTCTAATGTATGGAGAAAGTTGAACAGCAGCCATACTATAGACAGAAAATACAATTCAGCTGTGGAATTTCTACACCTCTCTGATTTGCAGCTTGCTAATTAAATTGCTATAATTAGTTTATTGTTTGACTTAATTAGACCTTAGAAAACAGCTAGCAGGTTTTTTTGCATGATGAGAGAATTGTGTGTAACCGGTGATATGATAGTTCCTGAATGTACAGACAGAATAATCCTGAACACTTTCTAATTTAAAAACTTTAAATAGTCCCTGCTTTAAGGGAATATGATAATGTATACTACAAATGTGCTTTATTCTTCTAACACAGTAAGATCTGGATTTTTTTCCTGAAATGAAGTGCAGTTCCTGTGTTAGTTTAGTGATAGTTTCATTTCTAGTCAATTATTTGTATCTTAATTTTTTTGTCAGTACCAAAAGAATTCATTATATGAACAGACTTTTAAAATAATTTCTGTATATTGTATATATGAAATGGCTTTTATTGAACAGCTTATCTTCCACTTGCAAGTTTATGAAAATACCAATATGTCAAAATAAATAAAAAGCGGGGGAATTCTTTGCTGTTAGAAGAATGTGCTTTTTATTTTGAATGACTTTTTTTTTTTTTTTTAAACAGGATCCAGTCAGAGTACTTCTAAACTGTATAGTATTCTGACTGAAACTTACTAGCTCATTACGTCTCTGATTTATAAACAAAATAGTGTTTGTGTCTGCTTTTTGCTTTCTGAATTTAGAATGTTGACGTATTCTTACTGGTTTAAATCCACTTTGGGGAATTTAAGTTGATGCATATGTGTATTCATATGTTCATGCACATGGACTTCTGTTCTTGGTGTTCTCATTTTGAGCTCTAAGAAAATATGCATGTACTCTGTAGAAATAGCTGCTATATAGTGAAGAAAAGGTAAGACCTTTAACAACTGATTTGTTTTGCTGTTTTCTACAAACTCAAAGGCAAACACTCATTTCTGGTTTCAGGAAGTACATAATTATATCAGAGGAGTAAGATGTAAAAACTGACATGCTCAGTAGAATTTTAGGTAGTATGTAATTGAGTAAAACCATTTTCGTGTCATGAATTCCTCACTGACATGTTATTGGACTGTATTAAAAAAATGAATATAATTCAAGTTAGATCTTCCTTTGGAGAAAGTTGTCTGTCAGTCTTCAGTTCTAGCCACGATGGGTTTTTAGTCAGCATCACGTCTTAAGTTTTTTTAGTATCTTTTTTTGTTTGTTCATTTTTCAGTCTGAAATCGAGCAGTGATGCTCTTTAAAATCTGAGACATAATGGTATGAAAGATTGTTAAAATATTAATAACTTTAAATTGAATATTGAAGGAAAGTGCCATTTTCTCCAAATATTCATAATTTTTTCCCCTTTAGTTTAGTAAACACATTATAAGAAACTATAGCAGTATGACAGTTTTCTTCCTGTGGGTTTTATTTTATTGTTACCCACCTGTCTTAGGCCCATGTTCTGTTTACCACGTGTTCTGGATACCATGAGAGGTTCTTGGACTATATTGTGGCAAACTAATTGTTTTGTTATAGAAATGGTAACAAGAACCACCATTTCTTGAAAACTATTACTTGTTCTTGCCCATCATTGTGCTCAGTCTTTATTATCTGATCCTCAGAACAATCACACAAAGCAAATATTCTTAGTAATACTTTGTAGGAAGGAAAAAGCTCTTGGCCAAGTTACTCAGTCTCTCATAAATATTCAGTCTCTCACAAATGCTAAATGACAGGATTCAAATCCAGACCAACTAACTATGTTTTTTATTCATGCTTTTTTAGATACATAAAATTCCTTAGAAGTTGCACCTTACAAATAAACTTTATTTGGATTATTGATAAACATTGTGTGCTTGTAGGAATATTTTTCATGTGTTTGAGTTTTTATTTCTTGTTTTAAACTGAAAACTTGGTGGGACACCTGGGTGGCTCAGTCGGTTAAGCATCTGCCTTCGATTTGGCTCAGGTCATGATCCCAGGGTTCTGGGATCAAGCCCCACATCTGGCTCACTGCTCCGCAGGGTGCCCACTTCTCCCTCTCCTACTCCCTCTGCTGTGTTCCTTCTCTTGCTCTCCCTCTGTCAAATAAATAAATTAAAATCTTAAAAAAAAAAAAAAGGAAAAGGGAGGGCTTGGGGCACCTGAGTGGCCCAGTGGGTTAAACCTCTGCCTTTGGCTCAGGTCATGATCCCCGAGTCCTGGGATTCAGCCCCGCATCAGGCTCCCTGCTGAGCGGGGAGCATGGTTCTCCCTTTGCCCCTCACTCTGTTCATGTTCTCTCTCTCTCTCAAATAAATAAAATCTTTTAAGAAACCGTAATTGTTGGGCGCCTGGGTGGCTCAGTGGGTTAAGCCGCTGCCTTCGGCTCGGGTCATGATCTCAGGGTCCTGGGATCGAGGCCCCCGCATCGGGCTCTCTGCTCAGCGGGGAGCCTGCTTCCCTCTCTCTCTCTGCCTGCCTCTCCGTCTACTTGTGATTTCTGTCTGTCAAATAAATAAATAAAATCTTTAAAAAAAAAAAAAAAGAAACCATAATTGTTGGGGTGCCTGGGTAGCTCAGTGGGTTAAAGCCTCTGCCTTCTGCTCGGTCCGAAGGATCCCAGGGTCCTGGGATCGAGCCCCACATCGGGCTCTCTGCTCAGCAGGGAGCCTGTTTCCCCCTCTCTCTGCCTGCTGCTCTGCCTACTTGTGATCTCTCTCTCAAATAAATAAATAAAATCTTTAAAAAAAAAAAAAAAGGTAAGGCTTGGTAGCTGTAAGTGCACAGTATCTGTAGGTGGTATATAATTTGTTAAAATAAGACTTCAATTTTTTGCTGACTTATGGGATGCCTGGGTGGCCCAGTGGTTAAGCGTCTGTCTTTGGCTCAGGTCATGATCCCAGGGTCTTGGGATTGAGTCCTGCATCGGGCTTCTTGTTCAGCAGGAAGCCTACTTCTCCCTCTGCCCACTGCTTCCCCTGCTTGTATACTCCCCCTCCCTCAACAAATAAGTAAATAATTTTTTGGCTAACTTAGGAAGAAATGGTAAATTACATATCTGGGACAGATAAAGATGTGGTTGATGCGGTTGCTGTATTTTAGTATTTTATATATTTTATATATATACTTTAATGTTTTTAAAATTGAAATATAGTTGACGTATGGTATTCTATTAGTTTTAGCTATACAACATAGTGATTTGCCATGTATACATTACAAAGTGATCACTGCCATAAGTCTAGTTACAGTCTGTCACCATACGTTGTTATTACAATATTATTGTCTGTATTCCCTGTTGCTATACTTTACATCCCTGTGATTTACTATTTTATAACTGGAAATTTGTACCTCTCAATCCACTTCATCTCATTTGCCCATCCACCTGTTCTCCCTGCTGGCAACCACCAATTCTCCATATTTATGAGTCTGTTGTTGTTTTGTTTGTTCATTTGTTTTGTTTTTCAGATTCTACATATGAAATCACAGTATTTGTCGTTGGCTTATTTCACTTAGCATAATACCTGCTAGGTCCATTCATGTTGTCTCAGATGGCATGATTTTTTTTTTTATGGCTGATTAATACTCCATTGTGTATATATACTGTATCTTTATCAGTTCATCTATTTTTTTTTTTTTTTTTTTTTTAAAGATTTTATTTATTTATTTGACAGAGAGAAATCACAAGTAGATGGAGAGGCAGGCAGAGAGAGAGAGAGAGAGGGAAGCAGGCTCTCTGCCGAGCAGAGAGCCCGATGCGGGACCCGATCCCAGGACCCTGAGATCATGACCTGAGCCGAAGGCAGCGGCTTAAACCACTGAGCCACCCAGGCGCCCCTCAGTTCATCTATTGATGGACACATAGGTTGTTTCCCATATGTTGGCTATTGTAAGTAATGCTGAAGTAAACATAGGAATACATATATATTTTTGAATCATGTTTCTATTTTCTTAGGTAAGTACCCAGAAGTGAAACATCTGGTGTTAACATTTTTAACATTTTGAGGAACCTCCATACTATCTATAGTTATTCATAGTGGCAGTACCAGTTTACCTTCCCACCAACGGTGCCTAAGGGTTCCATTTTTCTACATCCTCATCAACGCTTGTTCTTCTCTTTTTTTTTTTCCCCATTTCATTTTTTTAAGTTTTTATTTTAATTCCCATTAGTTATCATACAGTGTTATATTAGTTTCAGGTGTAAAATATAGTTATTCAACAGTTCGATATATCACCCTGTGCTCAATGGAATAAGTTGTTCTTGTCTTTTTGATACTAGCCATTCTGACTTGTGTGAGTTGATTTCTTATTGTGTTTTTGATTTGTATTTTCCTGATAATTACTGATATTGAGGATCCCTTCTTGTGACTGGCCATATGTATGTCTTCTTTGGATAAATGCTTATTCAGGTTCTCTACTTATTTTTTCTTTGGATTGATTGATTTGTATGAGTTCTTTGTATATTTTGGATATTAAGCCCTTATCAGATACATGATTTATAAATATCTTCTTTAATTCCATAGGTTACCTTAACATTTTGGTGATGGTTTCTTTCACTATATAAAAAATTGTTTATCTTTGCTTTTGTTGCCCTTGCCTGAGGAGAGAAATAAAATATATATATCTGTTGCTAAGACCAATGTCCAGGAGTTTACTGCCTATGTTTTTTCTTAGGAGTCTTACATTTAGTTCCCTGGTCCATTTTGAGTTTTTTTTTTTAATATGGTATAAATAGTGATACAGTTTCATTGAATATTCCCCACTGTATATTTTTGCCTCCTTTTTCATAGATTAACTCTGTAAGTGTGGGTTTATTTCTGGGTTCTCTATTCTGTTCTTTTGAACTGTATGGGTTTTTCTTTTTTGTGTGTGCCACTATTTGTAAGTGTGTCAGTATCCTACTGTTTTGGTTACTAAAGCTTTATAATATAATTAGAAATCTGGAAGTGTGATTTGGTTGCATTGTTCTTCTAGCCTCTAGCTTTGTTCTTTTTTTTTTTTTTTCCCAGCATTCCTTTGGCTATTTGGGGTGTCTTGTGGTTCCACACAAATTTTAGAATTCTTCATTTTAGTTCTGTGAAAAATGCTACTGATATTTTGATAGGGATTGCACTGAATCTATAGATTGTTTTGGGTAATATGGACATTTTAGTAGTATTCCAATTCATGAGTGTGGTGTACCTATTTATGTCATCTTCAGTTTCTTTTATCAGCATCTTACAGTTTTCAGAGTATAGGGCTTCCACCTGGTTAAATTTATTTCTGTGTATTATATTCTTCTTCATGCATTTGTCAATGGAATTGTTTCTTAATTCCTCTTTCTGATAGTTAATAGTTATTTAAATGCAGCATATTTGTGTATATTTTGTATTTTGAAACTTTACTGAAATCATTTATTCTCATATTTTTGTTGTGTGGAATCTTTAGGGTTTTCCATACATAGTATCATGTCATCTACAAATTGTGGCGGTTCTACTTCTTCCTTACCAATGTGGATGCTTTTATATCTTTACTTGTCTAATTGCTTTGGCTAGCACTGCTAGTACTATGTTGAATAAAAGTGGTAGGAGTGGACATTCTTGTTTTGTTCTTGATATTAGAGGAAAAGCTTTCACCTTTTTACTGTTGAGTGTGATTTTAACTTTGGGTTTGTTATAAATGACTATTACTATGTTGAGGTATGTTTCCTCTGTATCTACTTTTTTGAGAATTTTTATCATAAATGAATATTGAATTTTGTCTAATGCTTTTTCTGCATCTGTTGAAATGATCATGATATTCATCCTTCATTTTGTTAATGTTTTACATCACATTGATTTGCAGATCTTAAACCATCTTTGCATCCCTGAAATAAACGATCATGCTGTATGAATCTTTGAATGTATTGTTGAATTTTCTTTGCTAATATTTTGTTGAAGATTTTTGCATCAGTATTCATCATGGACATTTCACTTTTATAGTATCTTTCTAGTTTTGGTATTAGGGCAATGTTAGTCTCATAGAACAAATCTGAAAGCATTCCTTCCTCTTGAGTTTTCTAAAATAGTTTGAGTAATTATTTTTGAAATGTTTGGTAGAATTCACCTATGAAGCCATCTAGTTCAGGACTTTTGTTTGTGGGGAGTTTTTTTGTTGTTACTGACTTAGTTTTATGGTTAGCGATCAGTCAGTTTAGATTTTCTATTTCTTCCTGATTCATTCTTGGAAGATTGTATGTTTCTGGGAATTTATCCATTTCTTTTGTTCAATTTGTTGACATCTAATTGTAGTAGTCTCATAATCTTTCGTATATCTGTGGTGTTGGTTGTAACTTCTTTATTTTTAACTTTGAGCTGGGTTTTTTTTTTTTTTCCCTTGATGAGTCTGGCTAAAGTTTTATCAGTTTTGTTTGTTGTTTCAAAGAACTGGCTCTTATTTTCACTGATCTTTTATATTGCTTTTTCAGTTTTTCTTTCACTTATGTCCACCCTGATCTTTATTATTTTCTTCCTTCCAATAACTTTGGGCTTTGTTCTTTTTCTAGTTCCTTTAGGTGTTAAGGTTAGATTGTTTATTTTTCTTGTTTCTTGAGGTAGGTCTGTAAGTTATGAACTTCCCTGGTAGAATTGCCTTTGCTACATCCCACAGATTTTAGAATGCTATGTTTCTATTTTTACTTGCCTCTGGTATTTTTTTTATTTCCTCCTTGATTTCTTCATTGACCCATTGGTTGTTTATTAGCCTGTTGTTTAGCCTCCATGTATTTTGTTTTTTCCATTTTTTGTTCTTGCAATTGATTTCTAGTTTCATATTGTTGTGGTTAGAAAAGATGCTTGATATAATTTAGATCTTAAAGTTATTGAGATTTATTTTGTAGCCTAGTACAATCTATCATGGAGAATGTTCCATGTGTACTTGAATGTGTATTCAGCTATTTGGGGATGGAATGCTCTGTATATTATCTGTTAAGTCTATCTGGTCTAATGTGCCATTCAAGACCACTATATCCTTATTTATTTTTTTTGTCCTTTTTTAAAGATTTTATTTATTTATTAGAATGAGCATGAGCAGGAAGTGGGGTAGAGGGAAAGACAGGGAGCCCCAACATGGGACTCAATCTCAGGAACCTGGGATCATGACCTGAGCTGAAGGCAGACACTTAACTGACTGAGCCATCCAGGCATCCCTCCTTGTTGATTTTCTGTCTGCATGATCTAACCACTGATTAAGTGGGGTGTTAAAGTTGCCTGCTATTACAGTTTACCCTGTATTATCTGTTAATATTTGCTTTCTACATTTAGGTGCTCCTTTTTGGGTGCATAGATACTGAAAATTGTTTTATCTTTTTAGATCAATATCTTTATCATCATGTAATACCCTTCTTTGTCTCTTGTTACAGTCTTTGTTTTAAAGTCTATTTTGGGGGTGCCTAGGTGGCTCAGTGGGCTAAGCCTCGGCCCTCGGCTCAGGTCATGATCTCAGGGTCCTGGGATCGAGCCCCACATCGGGCTCTCTGCTCAGTATATATATATTAAAAAAAATATATATATATATATATATATATGTATGTATTTTTAGGTGTGTGCTTTTGTTGCCATTTTATTGATTGTGTTTTGGTTGTTTTTGTAATTCTCTGTTCCTCTCTTCTTGCTGTCTTCCCTTCTGACTTGGTGACTTTCTTTCAGTATTATATTTGGATTCCTTTTTATTTTTTGTATATATATTACAGGTTTTTGGTTTGTGGTTACCTTGACGTTCATATATAACACCCTGTGTATGTTAGCAGTCTATTTTAAGTTGGCGGTCACTCAAGTTCAAGTGCATTCTAAAAGCACTACATTTTTACTCCTCCCCAGTCAGGTCTTATGTAATTGATGTCAAATTGTCCATAGTTTATCTTACGTATTCCATAACTAATTATTGTAGATATAGTTGGTCTTACTACTTTTGTCTTTTGATCTTTATACCAGCTTTATAAGTGGTTGATCCACTTACCTTTACTGTATGTTTGCTTTAGCCAGTGAGATTTTTTTCTCATCATTTTCTTCTAGCTTTTCTTTTCAGACCTTTTCTTTTCCGCTTAAACAGGTCCCTTCAACATTTCTTGTAAGGGCAGTTTAGGAGCGATGAACTCCTTAAACTTGTGTTTGTTGGGGAATCTCTATCTCTCCTTCAATTAGTTGCCATTGATAACCTTGCCAGTTGGAGTACTGCTGGTTGTAGTACATATCAAGCCACTCCCTACTGGCCTGCAAACTTCCCAGGGACAAGTCAGCTGATAGTCTTATAGGTCTTCCCTTATACATAACTAGTTGCTTTTCTCTTGTGGTTTTTAAGATTCTCTATTTTTAGTTTTTGACATTGTAATTAGTATGTGTCTTTGTATGGACCTCTTTGGATTCATCTTGTTTGGGCTCTCTGCACTTCCTGGACCTTGATGTCTGTTTCCCTCTCCAGGTTAGGGGAGCTTTCACAAACTGTTTTTTCAAATTAGTTTTCTGCTCCTTTCTCTTCTAGGATTCCTATAATGGGAATGTTAGTGTGATTGATGTTAGCCCAGAGATCTAACCTCATTTTTTTTTAAATTCTTTTTTTCTCTTTATTGTTCAGCTTGGGTGATTGCCAGTACACTGTCTTCCAGATCACTGATCCATTCTTCTGGAGCTCCTAAGCTGCTCTTGATACCCTCTATCGTATTTTTTTGTTTTATTATTCAGCTCTGATTAGTTCTTTATATTTTCCATCCCTTTTTTGAAGTTTTGTGTTCATGTGTGTTCTTCTCAGTGCAGTATCATTATGCATTCCTTATCAGACAGATTGCTTATCTCTGTTGTATTTAGTTCTTTTTCTGAGGTGTTGTTTTGTTCTTTTATTAGGAACATGTTCCTCTGTCTTCTCATTTTGCCCACCTCTCTGCATTTGTTTCTATGTATTAGGTAAATCAGCAGGGTACCTGGGTGGCTCAGTGGGTTAAAGCCTTTGCCTTTGGCTCAGGTATATTCCCAGGATCCTGGGATCGAGACCTCCATCGGGCTCTCCGTTCAGCAGGGAGCCTGCTTCCTTCCTCCTCCCTCTCTCTGCCTGCCTCTCTGCCTACTTGTGATCTGTCAAATAAATAAATAAAATCTTAAAAAAAAAAAAATCAGCTATGTTTCCTAGTTTTGAAGGATTGACCTTCCGTAGGAGTCCTGTGGAGCCCAGATGACCTGATGACCAGAATCAAGAGCTCCCCTTTGTGGGCTGCATGTGCCCTCCTGTTGTGACTGGCTCACTACCACAGTGGGTGCATTGTTGGTCGAGGCTGGTCCCCGTGCTCCCTGGGCAGGAACCATTTTTAGATGAGCGATGGTCCCAGCCAAGACTGCCTAGCACATGTGAAAGGGAAGGAACTGTTTTGTGCTGTGGTTTACTATTGATACAACTATTGCTCAAAGACTTGCTGCTCTAAGCAATTTTCCAAAATGCCTTCTCCTCCCCATCAGCTCATCTGCTACACATTAGGAAAATAAAAGAGCCTACAGCAAGTGTGTCTGGTCTGTGGCTTACACCCCCAAGCCTTGGTTAGCTGCCCCAGCAAAGTGTTCGGGGGGTTCTGGTTGGGGGGTTGACTCATCTAGTTTTTTATTTGAGGAATTATTTGGGGGAGGTAATGCTGAAAGTAGGTAGGTGAGGGTGGATTTGGCAAGTGTTTTAGTCATGATTTTATCTCAACTGCCCAACCTGAAGTTTTTTTCAGTAAGTCTGCCAAGTGAGTGTTCAGCATTTCAGTTCTATTACCAATAGGATTATTGGAATGGAAGAGGACTTCTATAAATTTTTGTTCTCATCTGTTTAATTATTTTTGAATTGATAACAGCGTGTTTGACTAGAAATAGAAGATTGTGCAGGCTGATCTTTTTTATCTTAATATCATATGACCTCACTTTTTAAGCAAAAAGGAATTATAAGCAGTATGCTTTGGAGTATGAATTGTTCTAAGAAAATGGTTCAACTTGAAAAAGTCTTACCAGTAATAGAACTAACAAAACATAGGAAGAAGACAGTTTAGTTATACTCTTGGTTAGTTATACTCCCTGCTACCTGAAGTATCTCTTACATAAGCAGCTACTTAAAAGACATGGTATAACTGACCCTTGAATAATGCAATGGTTAGGGGTGTCTACTCCCCACACAGTTGAAAATCCACGTGTAACTTTCGACTCCTCCAAAACGTAACAGTTTTCTGTTGACCTGAAGCCTACCAATAATATAGACAATTGCTTAACACATATTTTATATGTTACATGCATGATATACTATATTTTTACAATAAAGTAAGCAGAGAAAATGTTTTAAAGAAAATCTAAAGAGAAACTACATTTATAGTACTCTGGTGGATCTATCCAAAAAAATATTTGCATGTAAGTGGGCCCATGCGGTTCAAACTGTTGTTGTTCGAGGGTCAGCTCTATTTCCTTTTATCTTCCTATGTAAAAGACCTAACTGAAAAATAAGCACTTTATTGTAGGTCACCATGTCAAGCTAATTGGGAGCTATGGACATAAAAGAATTTCCCTGCCTTTATAGAGATTTTAAATTTATGTGTGCAAATGGAGCAGAAACCATTGCTTTGGGGAAAAAGGAAGGAATAAGCAGTACACTTACCCTCTAGCCATTCTAAGGAGGCCTTTCTAGTAGGGAAGGCTGGGCTAAAAATCAGCAAGACTTTGCTACTAAGCAGATTTGTATGCAGTGCTCCTGAAAACCGAAGTACAATCTCTTTAGTCACCTACCACAAAACTGTTATCAAGCAAGTTAGATCCCACAGAAATCAGAAATTTCAAATTATTATTATTTTTTTGAAAGTCTATTCCAGAATGTTGGATTCCAGAATTTGAACTTGAAGCAGATTACGGCTTGTTGGGGCACCTGGGTGGCTCAGTGGGTTAAAGCCTCTGCCTTCAGCTCAGGTCATGATCCCAGGGTCCTGGGATAGAGCCCTGCATCGGGCTCTCTGCTCAGTGGGGAGCCTGCTTCCTCCTCTATCTCTGCCTGCCTCTCTGCCTACTTGTGATCTCTGTCTGTCAAATGAATAAAATCTTAAAAAAAAATTATGGTTTGTTGCCAATTAAACCCTATTAGTAATCCCTAAGTCAGTTTATTGGGAGTAAGGGGGGATGGGTAAGAAGGTCTGAGTCAAGACCACAGTTATGGGAGTCCCACTCTAGCTTGAGACTATCAGGAAGTGTGCCCTGATCCAGTGCTAACTTTGGGAAGCAAATTATTCTCCATTAACCTACTGGGAGCATTCTGAATTTTTCATGGTAAGTCATAAAATATAGAATCTAATCTAGGAATCTTTAAAACAGTCCTGGGGGAGAAATGGACCAGATTGCGAAGTGAATTGGACCCAGAATAGTATGCTATGTTGCTCTAAGCCCAAGCATTGTTCTGTAGACCTACTAGACTAGAGTTACCCAGAATTTTGCGGTTTGAATGAGAACACGTTGATGAATATAGAGTTGATTGAAGATGTTTATTTTTGAGAACATTAGTAAACATTTATTTGGCACTACCTATATGCCTAGGAATTTACTGAGAAATGTGCATAAAAAAGTGAAAGATGGTTTTAGAAAAAAAGATACGCAATTGCTGTGACCAAAATCAAAACATAAGATGTAAGAAGTAGAACAGAGGGTTCAGAATGTCTGTTGCTTACATAAGATGTCTCCCACACCAAACAGCATGTCCAAAACTGAGCTTTTTATTTGTCCTCCAAACTATTCTTAATTACACTATTCCTCACACTAAGCATTCTTCCACTGTCATTTCTCAGTGTTGATTTTGTTCATTCTCTCAAGTATATAAAACCAGTCCTTTTAGTAAACATTTTTGACTACTCCATGATGTATCTTATATCCCTTGCCTTCTCCAATCCTTACTGCAGTATCCTAGTCAAGCTCCATCATAATTTGCCTTTACTCCCGTCACAACTTCCTGATTTCCCTGCTTTCATTCTATCCCTTTCAATGCATTTCCTATAACAGCAGGCGTTGCTGCCCTACTTTAAAGCCCTTCGTTGATTTCTCTACCACCCTCTCTGCGTGTACTGGTCCCCACCTACCTCTTCAAATCTTGTACCACTCTCCTGCACTGTGGTTGCTAACTAGTGACCCCAGACCACAGTTTGTTTTATGTGCATTGATCATTGTGTTGTCTGGAAGTCTTGCCCTCAAGAGCCCATTGAAGGGACTTTTCCAAAGTCTAACAAGCTGGTCTTTTTCTTTTCTTTTTTTTAAATATATTTTTTTAGATGTTCATTGTTTAAAATAATTGAGAAGCCATCATATTTACACTCACTTGTATTTTTAGAACTAATCAGAAAAAAAGAATAAGGTAAAGTAAGCTCTTCCACTTTAAATCTTCACAAGAATCTCATCAACATATAATTTTCCAGAATCTGGGAAAAAGAGAAAGATAAATGCTTAAAGTATTTAAACTGCAGTTCTCAAAATTTGTAGAACTTGGGGTGCCTGGGTGGCTCAATGGGTTAAGCCTCTGCCTTCGGCTCAGGTCATGATCCTGGGGTCCTGGGATGGAGCCCCACGTTGGGCTCTCTGCGCAGCGGGGAGCCTGCTTCCTCCTCTCTCTGCCTGCCTCTCTGCCTATTGTGATCTCTCTCTGTCTGTCAAATAAATAATAATAATAAAAAATTTGTAGAACTTTTTGAACTCATGTTCTAGTTGGACTACAGAACTTGGCAACTGGTATTTTTTCAAAAGTGTAAAGACCTTACTGAGACAGGTAGGGCTGGGCAAAGTTCAAGAAGTATTACATTACAGTAATTCACCCTGGCATGAAATTTTGGCAGTTATAGCCAGACACAAAGACAATAAGCCAGAAAAGAAATGCCTCTTGGCATCGAGGAAAACAGTCACAAAGCCCCATACCCAGAAGCTGGTAGCTACCCTCACATATTTTGCTTTTGAAAAAGACCAGCAAAGGAGTGCCTAGGTGGCTAAATTGGTTGAGTATCTGCCTTCAGCTTGGGTTATGATCTTACGGTCCTGAGATGGAACCTTGCATCAGGCTCCTTACTCAGCATGGAGTCTGCTTTTCCCTCTACTCCTCCCCTATCCTTCCCCTACCCTCGTTTGTGCTCTCTCTTGCTCGCTCTCTCAAATAGAATCTTAAAAAAAAAAAGTAAATAAATAATGAAGATCCACTTGCTGGAATACCTATAGAAGGTATGGATAGACCAATGAAAGATACATTTGAAACATATTTTTAACATTTCAGACACTTAGTACTAAATATAGAATTAACTTACTCAGTCCCCAAAGCAAGGGGGCTAACCCCACAAAGTCTTCATTAGATTAAGCATCACCTAGATCCTGCTGATCTTGGTGAGAACTGACTTCACTGGGCTTGTGAATGTGGAAGGGGCTGTTGCAGGGGGCTGAGGAGTGAGTGGAAGGTGTGGACACAGAGACTAATATGTGGGTAGCTCGTTCCAAGAATTTAGTTGTGAAAGGGAAGATGAAGATAGTAGACAAGGTAGAACAGATTTGTATGTTTATATTTTACAAATTAGTATAGACTTAGAATATAGAAAGAGAAGGGTCACCTTTTGTACATAGGTATGAATGTACACACTACTAGATAAAGTTTACAAATTAATCACCAGCAATAACAATGAACGAGACCTATGGAAATACCTAATTAGTAACTGTGACTTACAAGTTTTTTGAAGTAGCTCTCTCTTTATCTGTGTACATTACAATGTACACATACTCTATTAAGCATCTCATTGTGACATCGTCTCATCCTGTCTTTTAAAGCAACGCCTGAAACACACCATTGTTTTCTGTAGTGTAGGTTTATGAGAGCTATATTAATATTTTCTATTATTTTCATGTCATTTGCCTTCAAAAGATCATCTATTTTTAAACCATTAGTTTCTAAACAGATGGCACAACAGCTAAAAGATATGTTTTAGAGTCAGAGGCTTTGGTATAAGGTTAGAACCCCAAACTTTATGGTTCTTTGTTCACCCATCTTACTAACAAAATTTACTGCATCCGGAATTTTATTATAGTAAAAATTAAAATATCTACTGATGGCAGAGAGGGGAAAGACTACTGAGAAAAACATTTTTAAATTACCATGTCCTCTTTTTTTTTTTTAATGAAATTTTTGGACAGTAAAAGTGGCAGGTCTTAGAGAAAGGGGATATTCTAACGCCCCCCGCAAAAAGCATTTGAGCATGGAGCTGGACAGCTCAGAGCTAATTTTGGAACTCAGCAGTCAAAGCAAAATTTTTCAAAATAGCCGAAAAAAAATTTAAGTTTGAATCCTTTTGTTTCAACTCAATGTGTACAAAACTAAACTCATAAAACTTCCCTACCAAAAAATGCCGTAATTGTGGAGCAGTGTTTCCTGTTACCCATGCTATGCACGGGCATCTCTGATGCCCTTCTTGCCCTCAACCTTACATCTTCTAAATTACTGAACTGTGACTATTACCTTCGAAGTACCGCTTTCATCTGTCCTTTTCTAGTTTCTCTGTAACTGTTCTCACCCTGACCTGTTACTACCCACCTTCCAGTTAGTCTCCTGCCTTCAGTACCTCTTCTGTCACCCTCAGTTATCTACATTCAATTCCTGGAATTTAATTTCCTTTTAAAATGGATGTAATCATACATTAAAATATTCCCAGTTTGGAGACCCTAGGCTCCCTCTAGACTGCAAAATAGAATTGAAACTGAGTATCCTCAGGTCCCTTGTGCTCTGACCCTGATCTACCTTCCCAGGCATATTTCTCTCTACTCTCTGTATCTCCCCTGCCTTTGGGGCAGGCTGACAGCTCTTTTTTCTCTAACATAAGTCTTGCTTTCTTTTCTTCTTTTTCTTTTCTCTGTCAACCTTCTATCATTCTGATCATTTCTGTTATTTAGGTTGTTTATTAGCCTTTTTTCCATATGATTCCCCCCCTTTGAATCCCTATTACATTATGCTTATTTCTCCCTAATCGTGTTCTGTTCTGTGTTACAATTATTTGCGTACCTATCTTTTTTCTTGGACCAATAACTTATGTTCTAACAGGTAGGAAAGTGCATGACAAATGTTTAATTCTTGAGCCTTGAGGCATATTTACTAGTAAAGCATTAGTCTGTGTGATTTTTAAAAATTTTTAAAAATATTTTTAATTTATTTCACAGAGAGAAAGATATCACAAGTAGGCAGAGAGGCAGGCAGAGAGAGGGGGAAGCAGGCTCCCCACTGAGCAGAGAGCCCGATGTGGGGCTCGATCTCAGGACCCTGGGATCATGACCTGAGCTGAAGGCAGAGGTCTTAACCCAGTAAGTCACCCAGGCGCCCCAGTCCGTGTGATTCTAATCTCTAATGATGGAGCCTGTAATAAAATGATTTGTAATAAATATAGATGTGGTCATTCAGATGACCAAAATATTATTTCTCAGACATATTTGGTCTTCATCCAATGTTCCTGAAAATGCTTCAGAGACAAAAAGGTGGAATGGGTGTCTTGTTATTAATGAAGGTGACTTTTAGGTCCTAGCCCCAAGAGTGAGCCTGGTTGCCAGGAGAACCAACCATGTAATTAGAGGGTTGGGACTTTCAGTCCTGACCCCCACCCACCTCCGGAGGCCAGAGCTGGAAGTTGAATCAGCCAATGGCTAATGACTTGGTCTATCATGCCTATGCAATGAAACTTCCATAAAAACCTGAAAGGACTGGGTTTGGAGAGTTTCTGGGTTGGTGAACACGTGGCACACATGGAGAAGGTATGGAAGCTTCCATGTCTTTTCCCCATGCCTTGTCCCGATAGCCCTTACTCTGGTTCTTTGTTCCTATCCTTTATCCTATCTTTTAACAAACTGGTAAATGTGTTTCCCAGACTTCTGTGAGCTACGCTAACAATTTAATCCAACCCAATAGGAGGCTGGAGACTCCATAACCTGTAGCTGTTGGTCAGCAGCACAGGTAACAGCATGAGGATTGTGGCTAGTGTCTGAAATGGTTGGGTGCAGAGCAGTCTTCTAGGACTAAACCCTTAACCAATGGAATCTAACGTTCTGAGTAGATAGTGCCAGAATTTACTTGAGTTGTAGGACACTGAGCTGATACCTGGTACATTGATTGGATGTGTGGGGAAGCCTTCCACCTCCACACATTGGAAGTTGGGTCCAGGAACCCAAGAGAGCCCTAGTGGCAATGTATAGCTGGATAGCAGTGAAGGGACCAAGAAAGATTCCAGTGCCTTGGGTTTCTTTACTGGATGTAAGAAGAACATTACAGCTGTGTTGCTCTTCCTTCCTCTTTAGCTCTAGGCACCAAACAAACTTGCTGGATTGCCAACGCATTATCTATATGCAGATTCCAACAGATGGGATTTGGGCTGCCACAGACACATCTATCCAGTTTAGTTAGTTTGAGCTGAGTTTACGCACTCTGTTCAAGGCCTTACAGTATTCATAGGGGATAGGAATTCATGATAACGTAGTCCCTCTCTCAGGGGACTGGAGTAGGTTTGGCTTAACAGCTGCTTTTAAATGCTGGTTAGCAGAAAACATGGTATTTTCTATTTTTCAGAAACATGTGGGTCCATGGAGATAAAAATGTTAATTTCAGCAGCTGTGTCGATTTTACTTAGAGGAAAGGTGTCAGAACACTGTACCGTCACCAGAAATAGCTTCTTAAAGGCACTGGGTGCTTGGACTTAGACAAGTTAAAAATAAAAACAAAAACATGTTTACTTTTCAAATGGTGGTAAAATATGCTATGCTTTACACCAAGACTTTTTCAGTGTGCTTATTTTTCAAGGTAGTTTCCTGCATGACCCAAATGACAGACAACTCTGCCAAGTTTTTATAAATTCCTAGTGATTTTTCACCTGCCTCTTTCAAGCTATTTACTGGTATCAGAAGCCTTGTTTCACAGCATTTTGTTATGCACGCGCATCTTAAACCAGTTTTGAAGAGAATTTGGTTTTGGCTGCTCTTCAATTCCAAGAGAGCAAATTAAGTAAAGTGAGTGACTGAGTAGCTGGTTGGCAACTGGGTTTCAGAATAGCTTTGTTCTCGGGCGCCTGGGTGGCTCAGTGGGTTAAAGCCTCTGCCTTCGGCTTGGGTCATGATCCCGGAGTCCTGGGATCGAGCCCCGCATCGGGCTCTCTCAGCGAGGAGCCTGCTTCCTCCTCTCTCTGCCTGCCTCTCTGCCTACTTGTGATCTCTGTCTGTCAAATAAATAAAGATCTTTAAAAATTAATTAAAAAAAAAAGAAAGAAAGAAAGAAACAACTTTCTAAAAAATAAAAAAATAGCGGGGGGTGCTTGGGTGGCTCAGTGGGTTAAAGCCTCTGCCTTGGGCTCAGGTCATGATCCCAGGGTCCTGGGATCGAGCCCCACAGAGCCCCACATTGGGCGCTCTGCTCGGCGGGGAGCCTGCTTCCTCCTCTCTCTCTGCCTGCCTCTGCCTACTTGTGATCTCTGTCTGTCAAATAAATAAATAAAATCTTAAAAAAAAAAAAACAAAAAGAATAGCTTTGTTCTTAATTTCGTTTGCTTCCATTACACATCACTCTAATTTCCTTCTTACATTCAGACAGCAAAACCAAGGTTTTTCTAAATATTGTGAAAGTAAGGGGAAAGTTATAAAAATACAAAATAGGGTGAATTTGTGGATATGGAATCATATTCCACTATTGAAAACAGATGTTGCCTTTTTTATTATTACACAAAGATGCAAAAATGGCATCACCATGGTACACGTATTAGCTTTTACTGAGACTGAAATCACTTTCTCTGAAAAGTAATAAATACAATGAAAGCTTGATATGACACAGGTCATTCCTAAGGTGCCTCTACTAGCATGAGGTCCTCTGTAGATCTGATAACAGGGTTACCAACAGTATTGACCAAGTCTGTGCCTGGGTTTATCAGTTAAGACGTCATTGATTTCTACCCTTCATCCTTATCCATCCTGTAACGTTCGTACTGAAGTTTTAAATGTAGTGGATTCTTGAAGCATTGTATAAAGAATGCTATACAGACACAAGCTATTACAAATTTTAGCAAATCAGAGTGTCTTTCATGGAAGGTATGTATATCGAGAATCTCCTGGTACAAGTAACAAATGAAATCCTGAAGCGGAACAGGAATTTATGGTTCACATAACTGTCAAGTGCAGAGGTAGATCTGACTTTAGACATGAATGAATTCCCAGCAGGGCTCTGATTCCACTTTTTGATGCTTCTGTGTTGGCTTCTTTCTGTCCACCTGGTGGTAAAGTAGTGTTGGCTGCTGGAGGCTTGAGATGTCAAAGAGAGAGCATCTTTCTCCTATGGTTTGGCAAAAACCTCAAGGAGGACTCTGATTTGTCCCAGTCTGGGTCTTGTCCTGCTCATTCTTAGAACGATCACTACGGGTATACAGTGCAGAGAGTGGGTAGGGACGGTGATGGCAGAGTGCAGATGGAGGGCTCTGGGCAGACCTGGATCTTATTTCCCTCCTCACCATTATTACATGGATCAAGAAAAATCATGGGAAGAGGGAGGACTGGTCCCTTGAAGAAGAGAACAATGGGCAGTAAAGCCCTTAGGTGTGT
Source organism: Mustela erminea (assembly GCF_009829155.1). Classification (NCBI taxonomy): domain Eukaryota; kingdom Metazoa; phylum Chordata; class Mammalia; order Carnivora; family Mustelidae; genus Mustela; species Mustela erminea. Next base: position 104,148,906 of record NC_045614.1, read on the forward strand.
TTAACACCCTTTACATTTAAGAACTTTGATATTATCCAGAATTGGGGCTCTGTCAGTTAAGCGTCTACCTTTGGCTCAGGTCATGATCTCAGGGCCATGGGATTGAGTTCTGTCTTGGGCTTCCTGCTCAGCAGGGCGTCTGCTTCTCCCTCTCCTCCGCCCTTTGCCCCTCCCCCATTTGTGCACACTCACTCACTCTCTCTGTCACTCTCTCTCCAAATAAATACATAAAATCTTTTTTTAAAAAAATATTATCCAGTACTTTGTAGGAGGTTAATTTCATTTATTGCCTGAATTCTGCAACACTTTATATATTTAAAAATATGCAATTAATTTTCTGTTTAAAAGGTTTTTTTTTTTTTTAAAGATTTTATTTATTTATTTGACAGACAGAGATCACAAGTAGGCAGAGAGGCAGGCAGAGAGAGAGAGAAGAGGAAGCAGGCTCTCCGCGGAGCAGACAGCCCTATGCAGCTCGATCCCAGGACCCTGGGATCATGACCCAAGCCGAAGGCAGAGGCTTTAACCCACTGAGCCACCCAGGTGCCCCAAAAGGTTTTTTCTTTATGTGTAAATTTTTTGCTTAAAAAATAAATTGGGGGCACCTGGGTGGCTCAGTGGGTTAAGGTCTCTGCCTTTGCCTCAGGTCATGATCTCAGGGCCCTGGGATCCAGCCCCACATCGGGCTCTCCCCTCAGCAGAGAGCCTGCTTCCTCCTCTCTCTCTGCCTGCCTCTCTGACTACGTGTGACCTCTATCTCTCTCTCTGTCAAATAAATAAAAAATATCTTTAAAAAAAATAAAATAAAATAAAAAATAAATTGTAGGATCACCTGGGTGGCTCAGTTGGTTCCACGTCTGCCTTTGGCTTGGGTCATGATCCCGGGGTCTCGGGATTGAGCCCCACATCCAGATCCTTGCTCAGCGGGATTCTGCTGAGGATCCCTGCTGCTGCTGCTCCCCTTGCTGGTGCTCTCTCTTGCTCTCTCTCTCTAATAAAATTTTTTAAAAAATAAATGGTAAATTCTTAATTAGAGAACTCTGTATTAGTGAACTCAGGCTGTCACACCCTTTGGTAGTTAATAGTAATAACAGCTAACATTTACTGAGCAGTTGTGTTATAGAAATTATTCTAAGGGTTATATATGTAATATCTCATTTAACTGTCAACACCACTCTAACATGGTAGGTACTATTACTCCTGTTTTACAAGTGGGAAAATTGAGGTGCTGAAAATTAATGTATCCAAGGCTACACACAGCGGTGCATCCAAGATTCCAACTCGGGTGTATCAGAGCCCATGCGCTCCACCTCCTTTGCCTATTGTCTCTGTTGCTCGTCACATGTTTTTGCGTCCAACTTTTTCCTCTCGGGAGCATGATAACATGCATGCTTTCTGCCCCGCCTGCAAGGCTGCATGCACCGTCCTCTGCCTACCTCCCCAGCATCATCCACCGTTGTCCCTGCTTATTTTTTGCTGTGCCTCAGATATGAACCCCAAGTTCATTCTGACTTCAGGAACTCCACAGATTCTGTTCCTTCTCTCTCCAGACTGCCCTTTCCTCACATCATTGTCTAGCTTGATCTCTCTTTATTCAGTCTCTGTCCAATGTTATTTCCTCCCTGGATCACTCTCTTAAGCCCTGTCCTGTGTTGTTTTTCTTTATAGCACTTGTCATTTTATAGCATTTATCTACTATTGTCTATTCTGGTTTTTATCAGTCTCCCTCCCACCTAGAATGCAAACTCCACGAGGGTGTGGATTTTGTCTGTTTCACTCATGACACATCAGTGGTTGTCTACAGCAGGGCCAGGCACACACAGGGCTCTGTGTTTATTAAATGAATAAACTTAGTTTCTCCCAAGAGGCTATGAAGTAGATAAGGTAGAAAATATGTCCTTTTTATAGTTGAGATGGTCTCAGAAAGATGACATCAAGTACCTCAAAATATATTGGCTAATAAGTGGTTGGGACTAAAGTGAGACTGCTCTTAGGTCTGGGCATTTTTCGTTGTACCGCTCTGGTCTGCCTGATGTCATCTGTTTTTTTCCTCTTTGCCTTCAGAGTACTACAAAACATTTCTGGAATTATCTGCGTCACTCATCGCCATAACTAAGCCACAGCTAAACTGACTAGGCTAGAGAATTCGTATGTTAGTCGAGCTAACTTTTGCTGTTTCTTGCCATGATTGGTCTATGGTTGTAACCAAAATAGAAACCTGATTTTTTTTCTCCCATCTCCCATTCCACGTGTGGTCAGACTATTTAGCTAATCCCCAAATTTTGATTAATTTGAATTCATGTATTAACTCAGTGTGGATTTAAATTCTGGCTCTTCTATTTACTTATATAAGTTATTTAATCTCCCTGGCCTTCAGTTTCCTCATTTAGTAAATAATGCTAGTCATAGAGGCCGTTCCCATGATTCAGTGAGATAAAGCGCCTGACGCCTGGAAATAGTTCAATAAGCAGTAATTACGAACTGTATTGCTATGTTCTATACACTCAGCAATATGAGTCAACAAGCCAGATTTGAGCCCCTTTCCCTTAGAACTCTCAGTCTAAAAGGGAAGTAGTTAAACAACTAAACAGGGGAGATAGTTTAACCAATAACAACATAGGTTCATTACCTAGGTTAAATATTGTTCATTACCTAGGTTAAATAAGCAGGGGAGAGAAAATCAACCTTGGAAATATCCTTGACTTTTCTCTTCTCACATCCCACATCCCACATCCAGTCCATTAGCAAATCATGTCACCTCTACCTTCACAGAACATCCAGAATTTGACCCCATCTCCTCACTTACACTGTTGGCACTCTGGCCCAGGCCTCCATCCATTTTACCTGTATTACTAATGGCTTCCTACCAGGTCTCCTTGCATCCACCCCAGAATGATCGATCATGTTAAAACCGAAGCCAGATCATGTTATTTGTTGTAGGCAGAATGATGCCCCCCTCCAAAGGATGTTCATGTCCTAATCCCTGGAACCTAGACATATGCTACCAAAGGACTTTGCAGATATGATTAAGGACCTTGAGATGTGGGGACTCTGCTGGATTATTCAGGCGGGCCCAAACTACATCACACAAATCCTTAAAAGTGGCTGTGATCAGAGGCAGATGTGACCACAGAAAAATGGTCACCGAAATGCACATTGCTGGGACGCCTGGGTGGCTCACTTGGTTAGGCGGCTGCCTTCAGCTCAGGTCATGATCCCAGCGTCCTGGGATCGAGCCCCACATCGGGCTCCTTGCTCAACAGGGAGGCTGCTTCTCCCTCTGTCTCTGCCTGCCATTCTGTCTGCCTGTGCTCGCTCTCTCTCCCTCTCTCTCTGACAAATAAATAAAATCTTTAAAAAAAAAAAAAAGAAATGCACATTGCTGGCTTTGAAGATGAAGAGTCTCTGGGAGCTAGAAAATGAAACTAACAGGTTCTTCCCTAGAGCCCCCAGAAGACACATGGCCCTGCCAACACCTTGATTTTACCCCAGAGAGAACTGTGTCCAACTCCTGACCTCCAGAACTGCAAGATAATCAATTTGTGCTGTTTTAAGCCACTAAATTTGTGGTGATTTGTTATAGCAGGAATAGAACACTCACATATTACTCTGCTCAGAGCCTTCTAGTGGTTCACACAGGGTAACAGACAAAGTGACCTGCAAGGCCCTGAGCCATCTGGCCTCCTACCTCTCTGACCCACTTTCTTCTAGTCTCACTCTGTTCCAGCCACACTGGCCTCCTTACTCTTCTTGAACCCTCCACGCACTCTCTCCATTCCAGGCGCCCACTTGCACTAGTGGTTCTCTCTTTATGGACTCTTTGCCCCCCGGAAAGCCACATGGCTGTCTCTTTCTTTCTTTCATCTCCACTGAAAGATCACCTCCTCAGTGAGCCCCTCCTTACCGTCCCAACATAAAATAAGCACCTGCCGCTTGCCCTGCGCACGCCCTATCCATTCTGCTCTGCTTTATTTGTCCTATTAACCCAGTCATCACCTGACAATCTATTTAATCATGTATTATGGCCTCCCCTTGCCCCCTTTTGGGAACTACGAGCTCATGAGGGCAAGGACTGGGTCAATTTTGCTACTGTACCTCCTTGCATGGAGTAAGTGCTAAGTATGAGAATGGGATTGGGGGGGGACTGCGTACTGCAGGAACACACAGGGTACATGGAAGGCAGTGTAAAGGAATGAGGAAGATCCGAAGGGAAGCTCAAACGCAGAAAGTGACCCGTGGGAGACATAGGGAACAGCATGTGGGAGGTCACGGCCGTGGTCAGGAGGCAGAAGCACACAGGGTAGCATGATGAGGCCTGGAAAGTATTTTAAGCCATTGGATGTACTGCTGTCTGCCAAGGGGAGCAAGGCCCAGTGGCCAAGAATGTGCACTCCGGAGCTGGACAGCTGCTTGGGTTCAAATCCTAGCTTGCCTGGGACTCGCTGTGGGTCTTTGTGCGGGTTACTCATCATCGTCGTTAAGATGGGTCTGATGCTAACCCGAACTTTTAGAGCTACTGTGAAGAAGCAAATGAGTGAAAGGTGTCAAATGTTTAGAAGAGGGCCTGGCATGTGGTGAGCATATTTGAATGTTAGCTTTTATTATTACTGGCAACCAGGGGCCCACTGAAGAGTTTCCTGCAAAGACTGACATGATAGAACTTACATTGTAACAGCTTCGCTGTAGTTATACAGAAGTAGAGAATGAGGGGCCCGGCCGGGGGGTTCGGGATAATTGTTTTCTTGAAAAGGGCTTTACATGAAATCTGAGACCTTTTAAACTAAGAGTGGTGATTACACTTATTTTCAGAAAATTGTACTACATAATTAAAAGTGAGTTAGATGGTTCAGTATGAGAGATCACGAGGAGTTTTTGCTTATGTGTATGGTACTTTTCAAATTACAGGTTGAGTCTTTAGTGGGTCATAGACCAATTTAGTGGGTCTAAAACAGCTTTAACAAAACAACAGAAAGGAAAACAACACAGCATTTGGAAAGGGTAACATTGCATCATGACAGTCCCGTTTCAATGACACGTGTATTTATTAACCTTGTGTATGTTACGCTCACAGTCACGGGTCCCCAGGTAAAATGTATGTCTGAATATTTGAGAAACACTGTTCAGGGGGCCCGTTTTAATCTTGTTCTGTAAGCTAGCTGTGACATCCCGGGGGAGTTCTTTCCAGGATCTTCATGTTTCTAATGGCTTTGTAAACTTAGGACTCTCAAGCCAGGAAATCCTTTCTGTCTGGGTGTGTGGCCAAATGTCTTGCTGTGACCTATATAGTGAGATCGAAGGCAAAACCCAACCACTCCTTGAGGACAGTCCCAAGGAAGCAGCAGGCAAAGCATAAGCCGTAGCAGAACAGCTGCTGGAGGCTGATTCCAGATCCCAAAGTACCTTGTGTTTCCAAGTTAGGGAGTGGGAGGAAGCCCGGGGAGGTGTGAATTGCCTATCTCCATAGTGCCACCCACCTCTGCAGCCTTCCCGAGTCACTTCCACAAGCTGCCGACAGCTCAGTGACAGTACCCCTGCCCACCCTTGGCCCCTGTCCGCTGCCAATTATGGAATCAGCTGAGAACAGAGAAGGTTAGTCCGCTCCTTGGTCCCCACACGCCGATGGTCCCCTCTGTGGAACTTTGCCAGAAGCTGCCTGGCAGGTTGGCGGCTCCATGGGTGGAGGGGAGGGCTGAGCTAGCTAATTACCCAATGCCAGGGGTGCTCCATACCCTCTCACCAGTGACAGCATGGCACTGGCAGTAGCCCACCTATTAGTTTTGCTCTAACGAATCTGCTAATTGAGAGGTAAGAAAGCTGGGAGTCAGTACTGTGAGGGGTTGGAAAGTGGTGGCTGGGACCAGGGGAGTGGACAATTTCTGCTCTTTGAACATAACTATGCTGTGACCAACCATGTAGAAATCACAGTACATTGAACAGCATCACAATTTGAGGCACTGAGGCCCCTTTGTTGGGAGTGGGGAGTGTTTAACTCCTTGTACCCCTGGCCTCTGTTTATTCGTTGTTCTGGCTCTTCTTTACTAAATTGAAATATCATCTTTCCCCTTGTCTTCACAGAGCGCACAAATCTGGTGTTTTGAATGTGTAGTTTGGGATTTTTAACACTTGGGCGAGCGTTTGTTTTGGTGCAAAGGCTATTAGTAATGCCAACATTACAACATTTTAGAAACGACTACTTCAACTATATTCCAATAAAAATGAATACTTCTCTCTGGTGGAACTAAGCCTCTTAATTTTTAGAAGACTTTTTTGAAGTCACCATTGTAATGTAGATCTGTATCTTGCCGTAGGACAGTATGTTCAAAGGAACTAACAAATACGTAAAATTTGTCCTCTCCTTTCTCAGCCCTGCATTTTTTTTTTTTTTTAAGAAAAAGAAACCACTTTGTCATTAGGAGAGATGCAGTTGCCTGGGTCAGTTGCTTAAGTTACTGCCTTCAGCTCAGGTCATGATCCCAGGGTCCTGGGATCTAGCCCTGTGCTCGGCTCCCTGCCCAGAGTTTGGGCTCCCGGGACTCTGCTCCTCACTTTGCCCCTTCTTCTGCCCCTGCTCGTACTCTCTCTCAAATAAATAAAATCTTTAAAAAAAAAAAAAAAGGAGAGATGCAGGAAGGATGTATCTATAAACCATGTTTGGCAGATAGTGTGGTGTAGGTAGCTTCTTAGCTTTCCTATTAAGGGACATATTTAGTTCTATTTGTATGTTGATAAAAACTGAAGAACTGTTTTAAATTTTAACCACAGAAGTCATTAGTTCAGTTTACCTATCAATACCAATTTTATCACATGAAAGTAGAAGATAAATTTTTTTCTATTGGCTAATACTTCCCCCAGCACCTTCACCTAGAATCTAGAGGCAGTTAAAGGGAAAAGAAAGACATTCAGAAGAAAAGCAGTTAAGAGTTCATGCCGAAGGTTGTGAGTGGTTTGGCATTTAAGGAAAGAAACGGTGAAGTCCAAGACCTGAGTGCCCCCAACTTCTTCAGCAGCAGGGGAGAGAGACCTACTCCTTACTCCTGTGCAAATGTTTAAAATATTCAAATCATAAGCAATAGCAATAAAACTAAAGTCCCTGAATATTTGAATCCAACCTTCATTTCCATGTTTGGCAACGCCAAGTTTTCTTAAAAATAATAAAAGCAAAAGACATAGGGTATGTGTTTTGATACCCACCAAATGAAAGTACCAGGATATCCTGTGATAATACCACATCCTCATGTATAAGCCCTTCCAAAGCTGTGGATTCAGCATTTGAGAGAGGTTTCAGTGGAAGTGCACGTTAGCTGGCTAACAGGTAATAGGACAGAAATTAAGCTTGTACAAATTCCTCTCGGAATTCTGGATAATGTCTTTCTTTCTTTCTTTCTTTTTTTTTTAAAGATTTTTATTTATTTATTTGACAGACAGAGATCACAGTAGCGGGGGGTGCGGTGAGGTGGTGGGGAGCAGGCTCCCTGCTGAGCAGAGACCACCCATCCACACACCCCCCCCCTCCCGCCCCCCCCCCCCCTGCACGGCTCTATCCCAGGACCCTGGGATCATGACCTGAGCCAAAGGCAGAGGCTTTAACTGACTGAGCCACCCAGGCGACCCCCCACCTTTTTTTAAAAGATTTTATTTATTTGTCAGAGAGAGGGAGTGTGCACAAGCAGGCAGAGTGGCAGGCAGAGGCAGAGAGAGAAGCAGGCTCCCTACTGAGAAAGGAGCCCGATGGATGCTGGACTCAATCCCAGGACCCCAGGATCATAATCTGAGCCGAATGCAGCGGCTCAACACCCTGAGCCATTCAGTTGTCCCATCTTTCTTTAGTTAACTAGAACAACATTAACAGTGTATTTCATTTTTAGCCTTGTCAAAAAAAAAAAAAAAGAAAAGAAAAAGCTAGGTTTTTGGCATAACTTTTTACTCTTTCCCCTATAAGGTTTTAGTTTTTTTTCAACTTTCATTTTTGACTAATAATTAATAACTTACTTAGTAATTATTATTTAATATTTTTTAATTCAAGAAATATGCATGATATAAATGATTAAAAGAGAGTAAGTAGATAAAATTTGAAATTCTTCAGGATCCACTGTTCTTGGGAAAATGGATCTGAAAAAAATTTTTCTGATTGTAATAGTAATATAATAGTAATATAAGGGACGCCTGGCTGGCTCAGTCAGAAGAACATGGGGCCCATGATCTCTGGGTTGTGAGTTTGAGCCCAACATGGTATGTAGAGATTACTTAAAAATAAAATTTTTAAGGGGCCCCTGGGTGCCCCAGTCGGTTAAGCGAATGACTCTTGGTTTTGGCTCAGGTCCTGATCTCAGTGCTTGAGATCAAGCCTGCCACGGCTCCGTGCTCAGTGCAACGTCTGCTTAGGATTTCTCTCTCCCTCTTCCTCTGCCCTCCCCTCTGCCCCCACTAAACATAATTAATAAATCTTAAAAAAAAAAACACCAAAATATTTTTTTAAAAATATATAACTGTTTACAACAAAAAAAGATACTACATAAAGGAATGAAGCAAAACATATACTCATTGGCAGCACTGAATTTATTTCCACCCCCTGCCCCCAAACGAATAACAGAATGAATAACTTACATGGTATTCTATTGTATGGATATATTGTGATTTATTCAACCAATGTACTAGTGAAAAACTTAGGCTATATCCTTTCTTCCTCTAGGAACAGCACTGCAGCAAACATGCATATGTGTATGTGTCCTGTCTTTTCAGATAAATTGAAAAGATACACCTATTTAGCATTTTGATACATATTGCCAAAATGTCCAGAAAAGTTCTGTGCTCCTACTAACAGCTTGCGTAAACCTCTGACTGCACAGTCTCACCAATATTTACTTAATTTTTCCTTTATACATGTTTCCTGTTTCCTTTTTGAAAGTAGTTTATCTTCTCATGAGCCAGAGCCCTCAGAACCTGAAGCACCACCAGCCACGCTTCTTTTGAAGAACGAGCCTTTGCTCCTGTGTTGTGTGTGGCAGAGGGAAGGCTGTGGGACTGGGATCTGCCTGACAGCCTCCTCCTGCAATAAGGAAAGCCCCTATCTTATAAGTGCACACAAGTACTAGTCATTTATATAATATTAAATAATGGGGTGCCTGGGTAGCATCTGCCTTTGGGTCAGGTCATGAGTCTGGGGGTCAGGCCCCGCATCAGGCTCCCCGCTCAGTGGGAAGCCTCCTTCTCCATCTCCCACTTCCCCTGCTTGTGTTCCCTCTCTCACTGTTTCTCTCTTTCTGTCAAATAAATAAATAAATAATTTTTTAAAAAAAATTAAAAAATAATATTAAATAGTAATTGAGCTCCAACTATCTGCCAGGCCCTGTGCCACATGATAGGAATGTAGTGGTGAGCAAAACAGACAGCCTCTGCTCTCAGGAAGTTTATAATCCTAGCGGACCATTTCCTAAGGTGTTCTTTTTGCTCTTTACACTCTGGGGGCGGGGGGAAGTACTCCTTTCTACCTTCCGTGTGTTTGATTTCTGAATTCAGTAATTTTTTACCCATTTGTATTTCTTCCACTTTTTATTATGACCATTCTTGGTCTTTTCTTTCTTTTTCTTTCTGATTTGTCAGGATTAATTACATTAATCCTTGGCCATGGTGGTAGACACCAGTGCCCCTCTTTGTCCTTGCCAGTTGGCCCCTTAGTTCAGGTGCTGGATGTCCACGGTAAGTGGAACTGACTTGGTGCCTAGGCTTTTAGGAGAAACAGGAAACAGTGTGCAGAGCCCTGGCTCAGGCACTGGAACCCCATGTGATCTCCTAAGTACACAGATCACTCACTCACTGGGCCTCCATTTCCTCACCTGTAAAATAAAGGGGCAGGACAGGACAATGTTTTTAGGTTCCTCCTAGCTCAGATAGTCTACAATGTTATGGATTTAAGAGTACATTTGCAAACTCAATAATATGTATTGAACGTTAATGCAAGGAACTATGCTAGACAGTGAATATACACAGAAAAGGATCAAGGATCCACAGGCTAGTAAAGGGACATAGATATGTAACCAAACAAGGAGTAATCTATTAGGATAGAGTTTTCCTCCACAGCATAGCATATGCACAGCACTGAGACAAGGAGCTATCTATCTATCTAAATATATATATATATACATATATATATATATACACACTTATTTATTTATTTTAAGATTTTATTTATTTATTTGACAGAGATCACAAGTAGACAGGGAGACAGGCAGAGAGAAGGAAGGAAGTAGGCTCCCCTCCGAGCAGGGAGCCTGATGTAGGGCTCCATCCCAGGACCCTGAGATCATGACCTGAGCCGAAGGCAGAGGCTTTAACCCACTGAGCCACCCAGGCGTCCCTCTCTCTATATATTTTAAGGTAGCTATCTTGCATTACTCATAAATATTGAGTCCACATGTTATTAAAGATTTACATGAAAGGAACAAAATTTTTGAAGATCATATGAAAGAATGTATTCATAATCCCAGGGTATGGAAGAATTCCTTCAAACACAAGAAGCACAAATCATAAACAAAAAGATAGATTTGGCTACATTAAAAATAATTTCTTCTATTAATTAAAAGTCACCATACAACAAAACAGAGCATCCACAACTGAGAGAAGATAGTTGCAACACAAAATTGACCAGAGATATAAAGATGTTCTGCAAGTAAAGAAAAAATACCTCTTGGGACTGGGTGGTGGGTACAAGGCATGTCTTGGAAGTTATTTTTTCTCTGAAGGAAGCAGCATGAAGTAGCTGGGGTCCAGGAACCTGGGACAGCACAGTACACCTGGGGAACTATAAACACGGTTTGTCATTACTTGAGCTTAAAGTGTGAGAAGAGGATTGGAGACAAACAGCTTCAACACACATTTGTAGTGCATCTACTAAGAGCTGGGCACTGTATCTTATACCAGGACACAGAAATAACAGGGTCAGTTCCTGCCTGTGAGCTATGGAAGGACAGTATGGTAAGTGTTTTGATGGGAAGTACACACTGGGTGTATTGGGAGTACAAATATGAGGCCCAAATATGGAAGGAAGGCTTTCTGGAGAATCTGACATCTGAAATGGATTTTGAAGGATGAGTATGAGTAGCAATAATCCTGCCTTAGACCTGAGGAAGGCTGGTCTGAACGCAGGGAATGCTATGAGTTAGTAAGCAAGAGATACTGAAGGCTTGAGCCAAAGCAGTGGCACTGAGGTCTGGAAGGTGGGCACAGTGTGGTGGTTATGAGAGTGGAAGACTTTCAGGATAGCCCTTAGAGGCAGGCCGTAGCCAAATCAGAAGATTACAAAACTGCTTAGAAACATTAGTTTTTTGGGATCCCCGGGGATGACAATTGGACAGAGAATAAGTCTTCCAACTAATTAAAAATGGCAGGAAGGTGGGAAGGGGTGGAACGTGGTTAGAGCAGGAGAGAGCTCACTGTATACAAACCCAGAAATGAGAGACTGAGAAGTTGTCATCTGAGCCCCTTTAAGCTAAATCTACCTTTTGCCTTAAACCCCTCTTGTTAGATATAAGAAATGTAACATTCTACACATTGAAAACATTATATATTTGAATTCAATCTACTATATTTAGTGAGCTCCTACTACATGGCTCGTCTCTGTGCCAGATTCTGGAGTTACAAAATGAACACTAGCATTTATTGAGTTTCAGTGAAGGCTGTGCCTCAGAATCATCTGTGTGACAGCCGCCCAGCACCCTCTCTGGAAAATATGATTTAGTAAGTATGGCCTATGAATCTATATTAAAACAAACACAGAAAAACTCTATAGGGGATTCTGTTACATAGCCAGGAGGAAAAACTACGGAGGAGTCAGGCTTTGTTAGGCACTGTTCTGTGTATCTTATATAATCCTCAAATCACCCTAACATCTAAGTATCATCCTCTGAGCTCCTAATCTGTTGGAGAAATACATACATGTGCACAAGTAATCATGGGGATTTGAATAAGGAAGAGATCCCTGTGGGAGAGAAATATATCCGTTTACTCAACCCTTATCGCACACTAAGTGCCAGCCATTGGGCTAGGTTCTAGAGCTACAAAGACGAAAATAATGTCACTACTCAGAAGCTCCAGGTCCAAAGAGAATATGGGTATAAAAATCTCAAATTGTAATACTGAACTCTATTCTAATAGTTACATACAGCAACAAAAAAGGACCACAGCACAAAAGAGAAGTCAGGTTACTGGGAGGAAGGAGATCCTGAGATGCCCGTGAAGCCAAGTTTAATAATGAACAGGAGCTCCGCAAGCACACAGAGGGAGGAGGCCCATTCGGGCAGAGGAGACATGGTGCACGAGGGGGCACTGAGAAAGCAGCACATAGAAGCAGCTGAGAATTCCTCTGTGGATGGATAAACCCGTTTAGAGTAGACAGATTGGCAGCAATGAAGACAGGAAAGGTTGGTGGGTGCTGGATACTAAAGGAACCTTACATTTAAAATTAAGAAATTGGGAACTTACCCAACAGATCTGTGGTTTCCAAATTATGTATTTCTCAGTGGAGCTCTAACACCCCTTGGAGCCTACCAGTGAGTCATCTGGGGTGGGGAGTGGAGCAAGGTGGGCAGGGCTCTGCCTCTCCCATCCATTTCAACCCTATCAGCTTCACTATTATCCATTTAATGGTGAGCAAGGGTGAAAGACTTTTTCTTTTCAACAAAGAATTCCGTGATTAAGGAAAGTTTAAAAACCATAGCTGTAGGCAATGATAAACCAGTGAAGAATTATAAGCATGAGTTTTCAAGATGAAAAGGCTGCAAACAGTGTCAGGTGCTAATGTGATATCAGGAAAAACAAGTACTGAAAAGCATCCTTTGGTTTGTCAAATGGAGAGTGGCCTTACTGAAAACAGTTGGTGGGGGTGGGTAGGGAGTGGAGAAGAGAGTACAGTGCATAGTGGAATGAATAGGAGGAGAAAACGGGGAGGCTGTGCTTCTAAGAGTCTTAGAAAGCAGTGGAGGGAGATTTGGCCATAGCCAAAGGGGAATTTGTTCATTTCATATGTCTCCCTTCTTTGCTAACTGATCCCCTAACACAGGTTATAGGGGTGGGCTTCTGGAAGCCATGTATGTACACACTGCCCCCTTGCTGTAGTTGATTGACCCTTGATGGGGTACATCACCCCAGCTAGGCTAATAGTTCCCTAAGAAATTGATAATTTGGGCCAAGAGAGAAGATACTTTCTCTCTAATTTTTTGGTTCATCTTGAGAGCCAGACCTAGAGAATCAGGTGAAAATTTCAGAAGGGCGCAGTATGTGTGGAAAGGATGGAAAGGAAGCAGCATCCAGGTTTTACAGGTCCTGGTTCCAAATCCTTCCCAACGTCCATGGCCTAACATGGGCTTAGGGTAAAACCATCCTATCTAATAATGAACTCTTTATTTTTGCCTCACTCAAATAGTGTCTCTTATACACACACACAACTGCATGTGCACATACAGATCCTTTCTGATACAGAGGGTGTATGCTTTTCTTTCTCTTGTCTTCAAAGAGAAAAGAAAGGTCATTTGAGAGAAAGGCTGAGCATGCAGAGAAAGAGGATAATTGATAGAGCCATTCTCAGAGGAGAATGGAAGATATGAGATCTAGAGCACAAGGAAGAGGGGCACTTTCCTTTGAGATAGATGGATAAGAAGTAAAGAAGATGGGAAAGTGCTTGAGAATGTGGGTCAGGGCTAGGAGAATGTTCCCACCCAGTGATTCTTATTTTCTTTGTGAAGAGTCAAAATTATCTACAGTTTATGAGAGACGTGGGCCACAGCTTGGATGGCAAGTTTCAGAATAGCCATTGCACCAGTAGGCCAGGGATCAGACCACAGATAAATAATACAAAGACAGTTGAAAACCCTAAGTATGTTATGTCCAGGACTTGCGTTAAAAGCTTTCACTTTTTGCCTACCCTGCTCCCTTTAAAATACAAATCAGATCACATCACACTCCCTGGCTTAAAATTTTTCCAATGGCTTCCACTGCTTTGAGATATAAATTGTGACTAGTATTGCTCAGAAACTAGGAGGGGGAAACAAAAAGGAAATGCTTGTTTTGATCTAGTGCTGGGTATGTGACATGGTCATGGCAGGACCTGAGAAGAGGTTTGGGGGCATTGCAATGGAGCTGTCGAGGTGGTGGAGGAAGGCAAGACCCATGGATACCAACAGCCTAGGAGATAAAGAGAGTCCTGGGGCAGGGTTGGGGTGTCTGAAATGAATGTATTTGAGTGAGACAGCAGGAGACATTTGAGGCCGAGCTTGTGAATGGAATGGGTGAGATGAGGTTTAAGATGGGAATACTTAAGGACTGTCCAAAGTGACATATTTTGAGACAAAGAGACAAATTTTCTCCTCTCTATAGATGACAGCACCACGTCCTACCAATCATTCTCTAACTTGAAACCTGGAGGCACCCTGGGAGTTTAGTCTTTTTTTCCTCCCTCACATTTAGTTGATCCTTTTGATTTTATTGCCTAAACATCTTCTGATTGCAATGGCCTTGGTTGAAAACCTCTTGACTGCTATGTGTTTGGTCTCAGTCCTGATAGCTCCAGCCCCTTGAGGTACTCTCTTTTAATAGTCAAACTGTTTTGTGTCACTGCAGGCTTAAATTCTTCCAATGGCTTCCCATTGCCTTAAAATACGAATTTTTTAGGGTGGCAAAATCCTTTGTATCTGGTCACTGTTTACTTTTACTAGCCACACAGTTCCCTGCGACTAAAGGTCCTTGGGAAAACCTTCCTCACCTTTCCTTTCCTCTTACTTTTTCAAGATTCCGTATGGCTGCAAGATATAAGAACCCTATTTCCTTCTCCAGGAGAAACGGCTGTCTTGAGTATGAGCAGCTCTCAGAGCTCTAGAGGGGAAACACTGTTTTATCTCACGTGTAAACCTCAGAGCCTGCCATGGTGTCTGGCCAGCATACCTGCTTAATGGATACTATTAAATGAAGAAAGGATGAGTGAATGTTTAAATCACCTTAGCTGGTGGCAGGAGTTGGGGTGGAGGACTGAGAGTCAGAGGCCAAACATGAGAGTTTACCAGCTTTGTTTTATGGGACTAATACTCTTTTTTGGGGAAATTGCCTTGTCTATTAGGCAACTGTCCTGTGGCCTCCATCCTGACCCACCTTCCTGTAGGAATGATTAAATTGGGTAATCCGACCCTCCTATTTGCTGGCTGGGGACCTGTGTGACCTCTGATGAAAAGATGAGCTGGGTTAATCTGTTTTCTCCTGGGATCTGGGAATTAGGAAACAGATTAAAGCGATAAGCTCCAGGAGCAAAGGTTGAAAGGATACATCAAGAATTGTAAAAAAAAATACACAGCAGTTGCACAGTGGCCCTGAAATTTATTTTTGTGACCTGCACAATGTTTTCTAATATTCTGAAAGTGTTGCCAACATTTGAAAATTGGGGAGGTTCCACACTGAAATCTGGCTATTTGGCTTCTCTTATAGAATCTGAAGGTCTGATATGGCAAAAACATCCTGGAGCTGAGCAGTTACACGGGGCACATGCTTCCCTCTTCACCTGAGCCACTGCCCCTCTAGGCTGCTTACACCAGGCCAGCCTCATTCACTTACATCATCTGGTTGGGCCCCCATAGCCATCCGACACCTAGTTTGTTGAAGGAACCAGTAGCAATGAGGGATTATATGCCAGCTAGTCTCCCAGGGGACTAGAACCTACACAGAGCAGAGAGGCCACCTTCTGAGAGTTGGGCAGTAGGTGAGAAAGACTGAGGATACAGCCACCAGGAGAAGGGAACCAGTTCCTACAGGTGTCTGGGTTTTTTAGTTACCCAGTTCCAGTAGCTTCCCATAGTTACCTTCATCATAACTCCAGGCTCTAGCCAGGCTAAGGCAGGAAGTGAGTGAGAAATTAGTAGAGAAGAGCAACGAGGACAGTAAGACAGTGGTGTAGCTAGATGACATTAGGCCCCCAAAAGAAATTCTTGTATGAAGGCGGAGTGTTAAGTTGTTAAGTTGTCAAGAGTTAGATTCTTGCTGACTATGTATCCTGGCCAAGGGGATCAGGGAAAGGGTAATGAACAACTTCTACTCAAGAGGATATACAGTTAAAAGTATCTTCAGAGTACGGGTGGCTGGGTGGCTCAGTCGTTTGAGTGTGTCACTTTTGATTTTGGCTCAGGTCATGATCTGAGTGTTGTGAGATTGGGCCCCATGATGGGCTTAGTGCTCAGCTTGGGAGTCTGGTTGGGATTCTTGCTCCCTCTCCCCTTTGCCCACCCCCCAACATGTGCACACGCATGCGCACGTGCTCTCTCTCTCTAAATAAATGAATAAAATCTAAAAAAAAAAAAAATCCTCAGAGGAAATCAGAAGTATTCTGGGAAGGAAGGGCTATGGGTACACAGGGTTCCAGAGGTTTTGGAGAAAGGGACTGGGAAGTCGGGGGAAAAGATATTTGTGAGATTTAAGGTCTGATCACTTATATCCTTTACTAACTTTCACTGTGTGTTGAAAAGAGAAGTCTGTATTTTGGCAAACTGAGAAGGCTTCCTGAAAGAAGTGGCATTTGAGCTGCATCTTTAAAATGAAATGGATGAAAAGGAGCTGTTTTATGGGGAGATAGAGCCACACCTATAAAGGCCACATTCTAAAGGGGACAACGGGTGGTTTGCCGTTAAGAGTCTGGTGACATGGGACCTGTATTTAGCTTGAGTCTCCCAGCCAGTTATTTCTATACCTTGGGGCCTTGGTTTTCATTACTCTAAGAATAATAGTATTATACTTCTAAGACTCACTATTCCCACCGTAACCCACTTCCAGTATTTTCAAATTTAGGACATACCCTACGGTTGACAACCCCAAATGCCTGGTTTACCACAGGGCAGAAAAAAATTTTTTTAAATAAAATTTTATTTTATTATTTATTTGACAGACAGAGATCATAAGTAGGCAGAGAGGCAGGCAGAGAGAAAGAGGAGGAAGCAGGCTCCCCGCTGAGCAGAGAGCCCAATGCGGGGCTCCATCCCAGGACTCCGGGCTGGATCCCAAGACTCTGGGATGAAGGCAGAGGCTTTAACCCATTGAGCCACCCAGGCGCCCCAGAAAAAAAATTTTTTTGATAGCATTATCACTAACTGGATGTACATAAATTTAGCTATCTGCAGAAAGAAAATGTTCATTATTAATGACTAGCTTAGTTGACTTATTTTCATTGATGGTGCCAGGCAGCTGAATTTTAATTTTGAATCCCAAAGTGTCAAGTTAGGCCTCTTCTAAAAGGTTACACTATGTTGAAGCATTGAAACAAGTTATTGTATATACAGGTTAGCTGTCATGCATCAGGAATACAATTAATGTGGAAATGGCCAATTCTCCAAGTCTGACACAGAAGTTATAAATCTAGAAGAGGTTGGCTTGACCAACTGAACTGTCTGAGGACACTTAAGTCTTAACTGCCAATAGTTTCCAGTTATCAAAAGAAGGTGGGTAGATTCCAGGGATATACAATTCAATTTAAAAAAGAAACCGGGGCACCTGGGTGGCTCAGTGGGTTAGGGCCTCTGCCTTCTGCTCAGGTCATGATCCCAGGGTCCTGGGATTGAGCCCCATATCGGGCTCTCTGCTCAGCAGGGAGCCTGCTTCCCTTCCTCTCTCTGCCTCCCTCTGATCTCTGTCTGTCAAATAAATAAATAAAATCTTAAAAAAAAAAAAAAGAAACCAATTACCATATGAGTTCACTCATATGTGGAATTTTTTTTTTTTTTAAGATTTTATTTATTCATTTGACAGAGAGATCACAAGTAGGCAGAGAGGCAGGCGCAGAGAGAGAGAGAGGGAAGCAGGCTCCCTGCGGAGCAGAGAACCCGATGCGGGACTCGATCCCAGGACCCTGAGATCATGACCTGAGCCGAAGGCAGCGGCTTAACCCACTGAGCCACCCAGGCGCCCTCATATGTGGAATTTAAGCAACAAGAACAAATAAGCAAAGGGAAAAAAATGAGAGAGCGAGAGATCAGGAAACAGCTTCTTAATTATAGAGAACAAACTGATCATTGTTAGGGGGGATGGGTGAAATAGGTGATGGGGATTAAGGAGCGCACTTGTCCTGATGAGCACAGTGACATATGGAAGTGCTGAATCACCATATTGTAAACCCGAAATCAATATAAGACCTGTATGTTAACTAATTAGAATTAAAAAAAAAAAAACTTAAAAAAATAAAAAAAGAAACCAAGTTTATAACCAAAGAAGAAACATATATAATGCTTGTATATTCTTTGAAATGTCTCAAAATTATATTGTTAACTTCTAAAAGGTGCTAAAGAG
Organism: Mustela erminea; assembly: GCF_009829155.1. Classification (NCBI taxonomy): domain Eukaryota; kingdom Metazoa; phylum Chordata; class Mammalia; order Carnivora; family Mustelidae; genus Mustela; species Mustela erminea. The sequence continues at coordinate 104,167,212 of NC_045614.1, forward strand.
ATCAAGATACAACCACTGGTTATGTAAAACATCCTACCATCCTACCATCGAGCTACACTTAGCCAGATGGTCAAAATGGTTATATAAGACTTTAGGCAGTAGAAGTGAGAAGGCTTACATTTAAACTTTGATTATAGCACTGAAGAATAAAGTGGTACAATTATGATAATAGCCAGCATTTACTGAATGGTTACTATGTGGCACTGTGTTGTGTTCAGAGTTCTTACTTCAGCTTCAGGGCAACTCTATCAGCTTCATTTTACAGTAAGAAAAGATAGGAGGCAAAACCAGAAAGTTTGCCTGCAAGCTCTCGCTCAGAGCCACTATACTGTTACATTTCCTTCCATTTTATGGATATTCTTATGCTTTTTAGGTTGGGTTCCATTTAAATAAAATGGATCTATTGTTATTGAGATTTTTTTTTTTTTAAACAGTCGATGTTATATTAAAACCAGAAGTATGGTAAATACCTGCCTCGTCGGATCAGGTGATGCATATCTTGGAGGTCTCCTAGAACCAACTGTGGACCAGTGGGCTGGTGTGGCAAATAAGGAAGTGAGGCTGATTTTCACAACCCTATCCTCTTTGAACCGGTGAAAGCTACTGAGAGAAAAGTTATCAGTAAGGAGGACTGTCTTCGAGTTTGAAAGCGTTGCCTCCGCACCAAACGCCCTACTTCGCCTGCCTGTCGCAATCCTGATCTTTCCATGCTCGCCCCAAATACCAGCTCCTTCAGGAAGTAGTCTCTTAGTTATATGAGAAGATAAACGTGGGAGAGATTTCCAAGTTATTAAGAGATGAAGTCAGTAAGTGAAGGAAGGGATTTTATCATTAAGGATACCCTCACTTCTCTCCCGACCTCATTTTCTTTAAACAAGGAGGCGGTGGATCAGTTTATCTCCTCCTTTGATAATTTCTACTCTTCAGAATTCTGCCAAAGCTGTAGGAGTCCTCAGACCTGCAGGCGGCGGCTCCTCCGGGTTGGCAGCTCGGCAGGGCGGGGCTGAGAAGAGGCGGGGGCTCCGCGGGAAGCGCGGCTCTCAGCCACGTGACTTCCTTCCCAAGGAGCCTCAGCTGCCGGCCTCCCAGCAACGGGCGCGTCCCGCCTAACGACTCCTGCGCATCCCGGTTGGCCCTCGGGGACTGCGGTGGCAAGGCGGCTCCCACGGTCGCGCTGTTCATTGGCTCGAACTTCCGTCGCTCAGGTGCGTTGCCGGAGCGCCCGCGGGCGGTGCTGCCGGAAGCCCCACCCACCGGCCGCCGGGTTCGTGGCTGGCTGGCGGAGGCTGTCACTCCCGGGCGGTTTCCCTGTGGCCGGCGCTCGGCTGGGGGCGGGAGGAAGAGGGGCCGGACTGGGGCCTGACGAGCCGCGGCTGCTGCCACCGTCCTCGCGGCTGCTATGACCAGCGGGCAAGGCGCCCTCCGCAGCTCCGCGCAGCGCTAGTCGCGGCCGTGCGCCCGCCGTCGCTGTCTGGGTCCCCAGCGCAGCCGCTCCCGCGGCTCTCTCGGCTCTTCCAGCGCCGCCTTCGAGGCGAGGCTGAGGCAGGATGAAGATGACGGTGGATTTCGAAGAGTGTCTGAAGGACTCGCCCCGCTTCAGGTAACCGGCGAGGCCGCCGGGCGCCGGGCTGCCGTCCCCCCGGAGCCCCCCCCCCCCCCCGGGGATGGGGGCGTGAAAGCCGGCCCGCTGAGCGCGCGGAGGGCCCTGCGGTCCGCGTCTTCTGACGAGGCCAGCGGCCGTTGTTGCAGCTCCGGACCGGGCCAGGGCACTGCAGCCCGGACCGACCCTTGCTGAGGGCTGAGGCTGGGCCGAGGAGGTCCTCTTCTCGCTTCCTCGGCCTCTGCCCGGGGAGGAGCGCTCGGGAGGCCGGGAGCACCCGTCCGCTTCGAGGAACCAGGGTGCAGCCGCGTCCCCGGAGAGTCGTGCCCTTTGCGGGCGCGCGCTCTCGTCCCCTTCCTCTGGCTGCTCCTTGCCCCTTCCTTCCGCTCCTTCCCGTTTCCACTCGCACCCCACCCCCTCCTTGAGGAGCTTGCGGGGCACCCTTTTGCAGTTCACTTAGTTCCTCTTTGCGCTTTTCCGCTCCCCTTACTCCGGGGAGGAAGGAGTGGGGCGACCTGGGGCTGCTGCTGCCTGCGTGTCCCCTGCCCGGGGCGGGGGCGCTCAGGGAGGCGCTGGCGGTTGCCCCCGGAGTCGCGGGGGGAAATGCTTTGACGAAGCGCGTTCTATCCACCCTGGTCAGAGACAGCTCTTCTTTCCACTTGAGCTCTCCCCGCTGAGAGGCACGGGGCTGAGCGGTGAGGACGAGGAGAAACTGTGCATTTCTGTTTTGAGAACGGAAGTAGGAGGGCCCTGAAGATTGCATGTCTGTTCCTCTTGCAGCAGCGTCGGCCCGGGAGGGCGCGGATCACGGTCGGATGCTCCCAGTGGATCTGTCACCGAAACTGACGTGGTGGCCCTCGTCTTCACAGGAGTTGGCCTCCCTCTCCTGTGAGAGGAGGCGGGCCTGCGGGTGTCTAGAGGACTTGCTCTTTACGTTTCGGGCATCTTGGGAAACTCCGGAATTGTTTTTGGAGAATAGTTTTGATAGATTGTGTTGTACGGTGCACGTATAGGGCTGTCCTTAGGCCTTAAAAAAATGAGGCCTTAGGACTGGCGTTAGATAATGACATTTCTTGAAAGCTTTTCCCTGAGCATTGGTGTGTATTTGCCTGCTGATCTCTAGGCCAAGCCTGAGTTGTAAATTCCTGCATCCTTCTCTTGGGAACTAACTGTTCTCATTCTTATCACTGATTTCCCATTCTCTTTCCACTGACAAGAAAAAAACTGTAAAACCGAGGAACTCCTACTTCTAAGAGAAAGTTTAAGAACTTTTTTTTGTTTTATTTTGACTTTTGCTTTTTTTTTTTTTTTTTGAGGAGGGTGTTAATTTTATTTGGAGCTTGGGACTGTTGGTTGTAAAAGGCTGCGTCTGATTTAATAGCTGCTGTTGGTATTAGTTTTTGAAAGTTGTGTTGGGTGTGAATTAAAAGGACCCGAGGGGACACACATGACTTGCTTAGGACAGCTTTGCAGGTTAGAATCCAGACTATGTGGCAAATGAAGTAATTTTTAAAGTGTAACCTCAGAAGATTCTGCTTTTTGTGAATTTTTATTTATATGACTTGGCTGTTTGTTTTTTAATGAAGTAACACAGCATTTTCCCCTCTAGAGAATGTGGCTTCTGTTAATTTACTTCATTTTAAGTTTGATTTTTTAAAAAATCAAGTTGAGGGAAGTGATAAGGAAATACTTGTAACCACTGGTGGTGTTCACAAACCATGTGATGTCTTTGTTTTTGAAAGAAAGGAATCATTGAATGTAAAATAAGAGGGAAAGATACTGATTAAGTTGTATGGAATATTATAGTGAACTTGTTAAACTTGAATATAATATCCTATTTTAATTCAGTATTAGAGATTTTTTAGAAGAGTTGCTTCCAGTTATTCCAGTTGCTTCCAGTTATTGTTGGCTGCAGGCTGGGAAGAGAAATCAAGATTCAAAGAACTCCCAATATCTGGTATACATTTTTGGAACTAGATAAGATTTGTAATAGATGGAAGTATGCCAAGAAATAAAAGTCTCCATCGCTCACGTTCCTAATTTTCCAGTCTTTCTATACCCCATTACTGTGTAAGTTTGTATAGCATTTGAAAAGAATATTTTAGAATTCTTTATCCATATGCTTTATGTATAAGAGAAACTTGACTTTTAAAAGTATCTGCATTTTGTGAGTGATATATTGAAAGTTTCATATTAGAAAAGAAAATTTGTGAGGGGTGAGCTTGTTTTTGGTTTTGCTTTTTTTAAAATCTTTTTTTGAAAAGATTTTACTTTTTAAAAGATTTTACTTATTTGAGAGAGAGAAAATGAGTGGGGGGTGAGGGAGAAGCTCCATGCTTACTTCCCCCAACGCCTGCTGCAGACACTTAACTGACTGAGACACCCAGGTTCCCTCTTTTTGCTTTTTGATAGCAAGGCAGCTGCACTATTTTTGTAGTGTTCTGATCTGTTGTGTTGTTTTAATATTAATTCTTACTTTTATTTTCCTCTATAAATGATTCTTAAGGAAATTTAAGTCTGGCATGGGGGTATAACTGCCTTGGGTGCTGTAGAATTGATGCAGAAGGTAGATCTTGCTGAAGAAAAATTTCAGCAGTGTTCAAGTTCTAAACATTAATTTGCCTGCTAAGTTCATAAGGAAAATAGGGATTGGTTGAAATAGGGAGAGAAGGATGTTGCTTATTGCAACATTGTCTTTAGTAATTTGAATAAAACCAATGGTTACTCTTACATTCCAATGAACATTTTTTTTGTTTGTTTTGTCTTTAGATTGAAAGGCACATTTCATTGTGTAATTTTGTGTAACTAAAAATTTCCTTTATAGTTTTTTAAAAACCAGTCTAAAGGTCAAAATCTTATTCATCTAAAAATCTACAAGAAAGTACATGTGTCTAAGCATACTTTATTTTTAAGTGGGAATTTTCAGTTTTGACCAACATATTTTGGAGAACTTTGAATTTGAACTCTAAATTAATTATGTAGTTGGTCTTTAGAATTTTATAAAATTTTTAAAAAAATTGTGCCTTTCCTTTTTTTAATCTTACTATGGTTCACAGGAAGTAATTAATTTGCACTTTCTGAATTGTGAAACAGTTTTGCTCTAAGCAGTTTTCAAAAATAAAAATTTTGGCATTAACAAGTCTTCGAAACTTCAGTCTTTACCGGATATACATTTATGTTTTATCCTTAGCAGCGTTTACTGTGTACCATTCTGAAGGTTTTTCATTTGTAGATTCTGTTTCAGATATGGTACTTATTGGAGAACTTAGGAAAAAAATCTTAGAAAATATATTTTGGGGAGAAAGGTTTTAATGGGTGAAAGACATGACATAAGATGTAGCTATCTAACTATATCTGTATTGATTATGTTTTGCTCTTAAACGGGTGCCGGTCCTGGCTGTATTGCCACTTTATCTTCTGTCTTTACGTGGCAAACATAGTGGGTGAGGGATGTGGGGAAATGTGTTTTCACTTATTATGAAGTAGTTTTTAATATTATAGAAGTATTATTATAATTATATAGTAGTTTTATCATGAACCAAAATACAGGAATCCTGCTATTCCTGATTGTAACTTGTAATTCCTCATTTAATGTAATAATGTAATGTAATACCAACTTAAGTTGAAATAAGAACAAGCTTCTGTAATGTGGTAAACAGATTTCATACTAGATGCTTTTATAGCTATCCTCATTTAACATTAAAATATATTGTGAGGTAGGAATTATCTTCATTTTTAAAATTAAAAAAAATCTCAAGCCTGATATTTTGAGAAGTCAAGTTCACTTAAAAAAAAAAAAAAGATTTTGTTTATTTATTTGAGAGAGAGAGTGACTGAGAGAGCAAGTACAGGCAGGGGATGGGGTGGGGGATGGGAGGTGGGAGGTGGGAGGATGCAGAGGGAGAAGCAGACTCCTTGCTGAGCAGGGAACCCCGTTATGACCTGAGCCAAAGGCAGACCCTTAACCCACTGAGCCACGCAGGTGCCCCTAAATTTCACCTTTTTTTTTTTTTTTAAAAGATTTTATTTATTTGTCAGAGACAGAGGGAGAGAGAGCGAGCGAGCACAGGCAGACAGAGAGGCAGGCAGAGGGAGAAGCAGGCTCTCTGCCGAGCAAGGAGCCCGATGCGGGACTCGATCCCAGGACCCTGGGATCATGACCCGAGCCGAAGGCAGCTGCTTAACCAACTGAGCCACCCAGGGGTCCCTAAATTTCACTTTTTAAATGGGGGACTTTCAAATGGTGGACCTGGAAGTGAATTCACTTTTTTTTTTTTTTTTTTTTTTGGTGAATTCACTTTTTAATGCTCTTTCTCAAGCCACAGGCTTTAGTTGCAGTAATTAAATTTGCATTGTCTGTTTATGACGCTTTTTTTTTTTGATCATACAGAAATTTAAAAATGGGTTTTTGTGTATTACCTAGAAAAGTTCCTCTATCCATTATTACTTATAGGATATTTTTCTATCATTTCATAGTAATTTTTAGTTTCATGTAGTGTGACTAGATTTTAGTTTTGAGAATCTAATTTTGTTTTCTTACTAATGGAAGCCACTTATCCTAACACCTTTTATTGAATAATTAATCTTCTCCCCATTGATTTAATATTATACATCTATACATATGTGGATATTTTTCTGTATTATACTCTTTTTCACTAATGTATTTGTCTATTTGTCAAATACCATTAATATTAGTTATAATAATTTTCATAATGAGTCTGTCTTGGTATCTGGTGGGATAAGTTTTCCCTTATTTTTTTTCTTTTCCAAAAATTTAATGGCTATTCTTATATATTTTGTCTTTGTAATACTTTCTTTAATTTCAGAAAAGGGTGTGCCTTTTTAATGTATTTTCCCCTAATTTCAGTAATGATCCAACTATACACTGTTTACAAGAAACATACTTTACTTTTATTTTTTTAAATGACCATTTATTTTTATTTATTCATTTTTAAATAATCTCCACACCTAGTGTGGGGCTTGAACTCATGCAGGAAACATACTTTAGATTCAAAGACACAAATAGGTTGAAAGTAAAAGGATAAAAAGGATAAATCATGTGAACAGTACCCAGAAGAGTGCTGCAATGACTGTACTAATATCAGCTGAAATAGACCTTAAGACAAAAATTACTAGAGACAAAGGACATTTTATAATGATAAAGAGGTCAATCCATCAGGAAGAAACAATACCTACAAATATGCAGTTAGGAGAGGCACAAAATACATATGGCAAAACTGACAATTGAAGGAAGAGACAGGCAGTTCAGTAATAAGAATTGAAGACATAAATACTTTCAGTAATGGGTAAAACAACTAGGCAGGAGGTTAGCAAGGAAATAGATATGAACAACACTATAAACCACAGAATAGGGCACCTGGGTGTCTCAGTCAGTTAAGCATCTGCCTTTGGCTCAGATCATGAGCCCAGGGTCCTGAGGTAGAGCCCCATATTGGGGGGATCCCTCCTTAGTGGGGAGCCTGCTTCTCCCTCTCCCTGTTTGTGCTCTCTCTTCTCTCTTTCTCAAAAAACAAAACAAAGAAAAAAACCAGACAAAACAAAATAAACATTACAAACCCAACAAGATAATGATAGATATATAATAAATAATAGGTAATAGGTATAATCATAACAGATATAATCTATAGAACACGTCACACAACAAAAGTGAATTCACATTCTTCTCAAGTGCATGTGAAACATATAGCATAGACTATATGTTAGGCCACTAAAAAAGTTTCAGTAAATTTGAAAGGCTTTAAACCATGCAACATATGTTCTTTGACCACCATGAAATGAAATTAGAAATGAGTAACAGAAGAAAAATCCAAAAAATTCACAAATATGTGGAAATTAAGTAACATACTATAAAATAACCAGTGAGTCCAAGAAGAAATCATGAAGGAAATTAGGAAATACTTTCAGACCAATGAAAACAAAATCACATACCAAAATTTATGTGATGCAGCTAAAGCAGTGCCTAGAGGGACATTAATATCGGCAAAGACCTATGTTAAAATCATCTCAAATCATGTTCAAACCCATCTATCTTAAACTAGGAAAAGGAACTAGCAAACTGATTGTAAAACAGGAAGAGGGAGGAAATAAAAAAGACTGGAGCAGAAATAAAATAGAGAATGAAACAGTAGGAATAAAGTCATGAAGCCAAAAGTTAGTTTTTCAAAAAGATCCATAAAACCGGCAAGGCTTTAGGTAGTCTGACCAAGAGAAAAAGAAGACTCAAGAAGGAAAGGGAGAACACTGCTATTGTCCTACAGAAATACAAAGGGTTATAAAGAATACTGTGAGTAATTCTATGACAATAGGCTAGATGAAATGGATATATTCCTAGAATGATACGATCTATTTATTGAAACCAACTCAAGAAGAAATAGAAAATTTGAATAGACCTTTAAAAAAAAAAAGACGAAATCAGAGAATGAACAAACCATAGGAAACCCTTAATCATAGGAAACAAACTGAGGGTTGCAGGAGGGAAGGAAAGTAGGAGGATGGGGTAGCAGGGTGATGGACATTGAGGAGGGAATGTGATGTAATGAGCACTGGCTATTGTATGAGACTTGATGAATCACTGAATTCTACCTGAAACTAATAATACACTATATGTTAATTGAGTTTAAATTAAAAAAATGTTTTTAAATGGAAAAAGAAAAAAAAGGAATGTCATCAGGGGCCAGCCTCACATTGGCCTACCAGATAAAAGATGGTTGTGATCTCTTCCAGACACCAGATTTCTACTTCAACTGTAGTCAGCCACAGGTGACAAAAGTAAAAGGACAAATTGACACAAACCTAGTAATGCTACAGGGGAAAAAATGTGTGCTGGTTATAGTGGGTAATAAGCATATATAATGTTTCTATAGAGTGATCAAAATGCCATCATCATTGTTTGGGGATTAAGAGATGTATTGAGGAACAAAATGGGTTTCACACACTGAGGAGGAGTATGAATTCTGCTTAAAGAAGAAAATACCAGGGCGCCTGGGTGGCTCAGTGGATTAAGCCGCTGCCTTCGGCTCAGGTCATGATCTCAGGGTCCTGGGATCGAGTCCCACATCGGGCTCTCTGCTCAGCAGGGGGCCTGCTTCCCTTCCCCTCTCTCTGCCTGCCTCTCTGCCTGCTTGTGATCTCTCTCTGTCAAATAAATAAATAAAATCTTTAAAAAAAAAAAAAAAAAAAGAAGAAAATACCAATTTCCACAATTATAACCCATTATTCTTGATAGCCTGTTCTCTAGTTAGAGGGGAGTCTCTCTGATTGTGATAATTCATTGTGAAATCAGTAGTCTCTTTATATTTTGAAGGAAAAATAATAAAAGATTGCATTAAATAGCATTAAGGACCTATTTAGTCTTGAAAAAATATGACCTCATATAAAAGTGGATACTTGGCTAATATGGAAAAAAAAATACTGAGTTAATAATCAAAAAGCTTCCTCTGGGGTGCCTGAGTGGCTCATTCCATTCAGTATCTGACTCTTGGTGTTGGCTCAGGTCTTGATCTTGGGGGTATGGGTTCAGGTCTCACGTTGGATTAACACTGGATGTGGAACCTACTTTAAAAAAAAAAAAAAAAAAAAGAGTTTCCCCAAAGGGAAAACCCAGGGCAAGATGGCTTTACCAGTGAATTCTTCCAGGTGTTTAAAGATGAATAACAATAATCCTTTACAAATTTTTCCATGAATAAAAGAGATATCACTGAGTCATTCTGTGAGGCTAGTATTCCCCTGCTTCCAAAGCCAAAGATATCACAAGGAAACAACAGACTGATATCCCTTATAAATACATGAAAATCCTTAACAAAATATTAGCAAACCAAATATAGCAACATATAAAAAGGATTGTACATCATGACCAAGTGGGATTTATCCAGGAATGCAAAAGTCAGTCGATATAGAATAAAGGACAAAAATTACATAATCATCTTAATAGATACAGAAGAAATACATTTAGCAATACACCACACTTTTGTGGTGAAAATACTCAATAAAGTAGGAATATGGTACTTAATGTGGTAAAGAGCATCTATGAAACATTTCTAGCAAACATCATACTTAAAGGTGAAAGACTAAAAGTTTTCCCTTATGATCACGAATAAAAGTTCACTCTCTCCACTTCTATTTCATGATGTAGAGGGGGTTATAGCCAGAGTATTTGGCAGGAAAGAAAAATAAAAGGCATCCATATAAAAAAAAATGGTAGTATAACTATCTCTACTTTCAGATTATAATTCTTGTATATAGAAAATCTTAAGGAACCCACCAAAATCAGCTGGAACTAATAAGTTAAGCAAGCCAGCAGGATATAAGGTCAGTATACAACAATCACTTTTATTTCTATGTACTGGCGATGAAAATCATTCCATTGAGCAGTGGCATTAAGAAAGAATAAAACACATGGGCATAAATTTAGCCACAGAAGTACAAGACTGTACACTGAAAACTATGTAATATTACTTGAAAGAAATTAAAGACCTAAATTAATGGAAAGATATTTCATGTTTATGGGTCAGAAGACTTAAGATTACAATATTCCCCAAATCCTATTCTCTTATAGACCAAAGACAACTCGTATCAAAATTTCCACCTAATTTCTTTGAGGGCTCCAAGCTGATCCTAAAATTCATACGAAAATACAAGTGACCCAGAATAGCCAAAACAATCTGGAAAAGGAAGAACAAATTTGGAGGGTACACTTCCCAGTTTAAAAATATTACAAAGCTATGTAATCAAGACAGTGTGGTATTGGCACTAAAGCAGGATGTATAGATCAATGGAATAGAGAATCCAGAAACCCTTACATTTATGATAGATCAGGTTTTGACGAGGGTTCCAGTACAATCAGTGGAGAAGGAATAGCCTTTTAACAAATGGTGCTGAAACAACAGGACATCCACATGTAAAAGAATGAAGTTAGACTCCTGTATCACATCCTATGCGAACATTAGGTCAAAATGGGTTATAGACCTAAATGTAAGAGCGAAAACTATACAGTTCTTAGAAGAAAACATAAATCTCTGTACCCAAAAGATTTACTTGAATTACCTTGTATCCAAAAGATTTACCTAGAATTAGGCAGTGATTTTTAATTTTATTTATTTATTTATTTATTTTTAAAAGACTTTATTTGTTTGTCAGAGAGAGAGAGAGAGGGAGGGAGAACACAAGCAAGGTAGAGCCTACTTGTGATCTGTCTCTCTTGTGTCAGATAAATAAAATCTTAAAAAAAAAAAAGACTTAGGTTTTAGCTTTTTCTGGTCTAAGTGAGTTCTTGTTCTTTTACCTTTCAGTTTCCAGAGTTGTGTTTCTGCTCTTACTGCTTCTCTGTCTTTGTGGATTAGTGCTTTAAAAAAATTTTTTTTAAATATATTTTTTTTTCAAGATTTTATTTATTTGTCAGAGAGAGAGAGCGAGCGAGCGCACAAGTAGGCACAAGTAGGCAGAGTGGCAGGCAGAGGTGGAGAGAGAGGCAGGCTCCCTGCAGAGCAAAGAGCCCAATGTGGGACTCGATCCCAGGACTCTGGGATCATGGCCTGAGCCGAAGGCAGCAGCTTAACTGACTGAGCCACCCAGGCATCCCAAATATGTTCATTTTTAAATAAACAAAACTTATTCTATTGATCTAAAAAAAAAATTCTCGTTACTGTGTTGTTTTATTTGATTCCCCATTTTTTGCTCATTGAGAAGGTTTATAGTAAATTAAAAATCCATCTCTGTGGACTTTTTCCCTCCTTTGGATTTGGTGTATTACACTAATATAATAATAAAGAGACTAGGTTTTATTGGTTATTGTCAGGTAATTGTTTTATATGTATAAAAAGATACTTCCTAATACATTTGTCATTTAATCTGAAGATGTCCTTTGATATTTCTTTTCGTGTTTATCTGCTGCCTAAGAGGCATCTCAGTTTTTGTCCGAAAATACCTTTGTTTTTCTTTGATGTTGGAAGGCTCTTTTCCCAAAGCATGGCATAATAGGTTATCTTTTTTTTTCTTTTTTTTAAAGCACAATGTCATTTCATTGTCTTTTGTTTGCTTTTTATGTCTTTATCATTTGTTACAAGTTTTATTAGTCTTACTGTTGCTTTTTTGAGGATAATGTATCTTCTTTCTCTGCCCTTTTTTTTTTTAAATTGGTGAGGAAGAGAGGGAGGAAGCGTTGGGCGGCAGAAGGAAATGGAGAAAGAGAATCTCAAGCAGGCTCCACACCCAGTGCAGAGCTCAGTGTGGGGCTTGATCCATGACCCTGAGATCATGACTGGGGCTGAAATCAAGAGTTGGATGGTTAACCGACTGAGCCACCAAGGCACACCTCCTCTGCTTTTTTTTTTTTTAAAGATTTTTTTTTTCTGGACTGTTTTTTAGCAGTTTTACTATTCTGTGTGTAAGTGTGGTTTCTGTTTTATTCATCCTGCTTGGGGACTGCAGAGTTTCTTCAGTACATGGGGTTTGTAGGGCATGTCTTTCATCAATTTGTAAAATTCCTGGCTGTTATCTCTTTGAATATTGTCTGCCTCTGCTTTGCTTTTTAATCTCCTTCTGGCACTCATTACATATATATTAGAATCTTTTATTGTGTCCTATATGTCTCTCATTCTTTTTTGAAATGATAAACCTCACAGAAAAGTAGAATATTATCTATTGATCTGTATTCCTATTTATTAAGCTCATTTTCTACTGTGTATAATCCCCTGTGAAACCTATTCACGGAGTTCCTCAATTGTGTTTTTCTCTTTGGAACTTCTATTTATTTTTTATTCATTTTTTAAAAAAATATATTTTATTTATTTATTTGAGAGAGACAGAGAGAGAGAATGCACACAAGCAGAGGGAGGGCAGAGGGAGAGGCAGGCTCCCTATTGAGCAGTGAGCTCAATGTGGGATTTGATCCCAGAGCCCTGAGATCGTGACCTGAGCTGAAGGCAGATGCTTAATGACTGAGCCACCCAGGCATCCCTTTGGTTTTGTTTTTTATAGATACTATTTCTTTTGTGAAAATTGCCACCTTTGTATTTGTTTCTTGCGTATATTTCTCTAGTTTCATGAACATGTTATTACCACTTTTAAGTCTGTATTTAATGAAACCAATATTTAGATCATCCTAGTGTCTATTTGTCTTTTATTCACTCATTCTCCTCCTGTTCCTTCCCTTCTTCACTTCTTTTAGTGGGCAAGAATTTTGTATTTAATGCTATACACTGTGTATGAAAAATTATAGATGCTCTGGGTGATGTTATCTTTCTGTCAAGAGGATTCACTCTTTCCTTTGTTAGGTAGATAGAGTTGCAGATGATCATTTTAGTCCAGTCATAGAATAAGCTTTATTGGTTTTCTATTGCTGCTATAACAAATTATTCCAAACTTAGTGGCCTAGAACAACACAAATTCATTATCTTACAGTTTGTTTCTTTCTTTTTTTTTTTTTTTTACAGTTTGTTTCAACACAGGTCTCACTTGGCTGAAATCAAGGTGTCGGCAGGACTGCATACCTTTCTAGGAGGTCTAGAAGAGAATTTTTTTTTTTACCTTTTCCGGTATCAAGAGGCTGCCCACATTACGTGGCTCATGACACCCTTCTGGCTTCAGAGTCAGCAGTCACTGGGGCACTTTCTATTCTGCCTCCCTCTTTCACTTACAAAGACCCTTGTGATAATACTGTCCTACTTAGATATTTCCAGCATAATCTCCCCATCCCAAGTTAGATGATGATCAACCTTAATTCTATGTGCTGCCTGAATTCACCTTTGTAGTATAACCTAACATATTTATAGGTTCGGGGATTAGGATATTGACATCGTTAGGGGACCATTATTCCATCTCTCACAGTTCCTCCCTTTTGCTCCCAAAGATTCACTTCTGTCCTACATGCAAAATATATTCACTCCATCCCAGCATCCCTGAAAGTCTCAACCCATGTTGCAATTTATATCACCTTCTTATCATCATATTGCAAATTTTTGTCAGTTTTGGTAGTTTTTTATTTAGTGGTATGTTGTAAATTTTCTGTATTATAGGAAGATTTTATGATTAAAAATGGTTTTTATCATGTTTCATCAAGCTATTATAGCATAATACTTTTTGCTTTTACCTGTTTTGAATGTGTTGGTCCCCTACTTTTCTGGATTATAGATAATATGATAGCTAATAATCTCATGTTACTTTTTTTTTTGGTGAGTGTAGGCAGATTATCTTATAGAATATCCCACATTCCGAGTTTGTCTAATTGTTTACTCTGAGAAGATTCCATTTAAACAGTTTTGGCAAGAATACTCACAGGTGATGTATTATTTTCATCAGGAGGCCAGTGATGTTCACTTGTCTTCTTGTTGGCATTGCTAATTTGGGTCACTGGTGCCAGGGGTGGGGGACCAAAGGGAGCAGGAGGATTATAGATCAAAGAGCTTGAGGTGGGAAAGAGCTTGCTGCCCAAGGAGCAAAAAGGCCAGTGTGGGTTGAAGCCAAGTGAGCAGGGGATTCGAATAATGGTAGGAGCTAAATTTAGAGAGATAGCAGGGACCAGATCAAGTTAGGCCTTGTAAGTCATCCATGGAAAGAAGTTTGGATTTTATGATTAGTGCAATAGGAAGTTATTAGAAAGCTTTTAGCTATGGTGAGCAATTATAAGGCTTAAAATTTAAAAAACGTTTTGTCTACTATTTAGAAAATGAGTTTTAGAGGGGCAAAAGTGAATATAAAGAGACCAGTTAAAGAAGCGAGAGTCAATTATCATATGGTTTCACTTATTTGTGGAGCATAACAAATAGCATGGAGGACATGGGGACTTAGAGTGGAGAAGGGAGTTGGGGGAAATTGGAAGGGGAGGTGAACCATGAGAGACTATGGACTCTGAAAAACAATCTGAGGGTTTTGAAGGGACGGGGGGTGGGAGGTTGGGGTACCAGGTGGTGGGTATTATAGAGGGCACGGATTGCATGGAGCACGGGGTGTGGTGCAAAAATAATGAATACTGTTATGCTGGAAATAAAAAAAAAAAAAAAAGAAGCCAGTGTAGGAAACAAGTTAACAGGCTAGGCCAGGCAGGAGATGATTTGGTAGAGAATGGACAGTTTTTGTGATAGAATCGGTAAGAATTGCTGTTGAGGACATCTGGGTGCCTCAGTTGGTCAAATGACTGCCTTTGGCTCAGGTGTGATATTGGGGTCCTGTGATCGAGTCCTACATCGGGCTTTCCCTGCTCTGTAGGAAGCTTGCTTCTCCCTTTCTGTCTGCCTGCCAGTCCCCCTGCTTGTGTGTGTGTGCTCTCTCTCTCCCTGTGTCAAGTAAATAAATAAAAATCTTAAAAAAAATTGCTATTGAATTGTTTGTAGGGAATGTGAAGAATAAAAATAACATTTTTGGCTTTAGTGATTGGGTGGATTGAGGTATTGCTTACTGATAAGGGGAAGGCAAGGGAAGAGCAGGTTTTATGTAAAAAAAAAAAATCAAGAATTTAATTTTTGTACTTGTTGAGTTTGAGATAGACACCCAAGTGGAGCTGTTAAGTAGAATTGGCACTTCTGCGTAGCCTTTTATAATTTTACTTTACAAACGGATATGGTCACATCTCACAGTCCTTTTTAGACGGCACATAAACTCTCTGGTGATAGAGCCTACTAGTGTCATTGTATATCTTCTCACTCAGCATAATTCCTTGCGCACAATAGTTAGGCTACAGACTTTTATTGTCAAAAATTAGTTTCATAAAATAATCATAGAGTCTTCATTTTTACATAACATACTCCAGTTTTTATTTTAGGACTTTTTCTGTTATTGTACTATTGATGAATTGCAAAACTATGAGTAATATATGAATTGTTGAAATTTTATTTTCCAGTGTTGTAATTAAGTCCAACCAAAATCTTGGGGCACCTGGGTGGCTCAGTGGGTTAAGGCCTCTGCCTTCGGCTCAGGTCATGATCCCGGGGTGCTGGGGTCGAGCCCCGCATTGGGCTCTCTGCTCGGCGGGGAGACTGCTTCCCTTCCTCTCTCTCTCTGCCTACCTCTCTGCCTACTTGTGATCTCTGTCAAATAAATAAATAAAATCTTTAAAAAAAAAAACAACCCAAAATCTTTAGGTTCTCTTGGGTAGTTGTCATATTACTTGAGAGACTCTGAGTGGTATTCTCTTTCTAGGCTACTGACATATTTATATGTGGGGTTTCTAGGGAGATAGTATATTTAATTTGACGAACTGAACTTTTCAGAGAACTAAGGCTTGTTGCACTTGTGTAGAAGATTTAGTGTCATATCCTGTCACATTGATAAACTCTTAATTTTTTAGTTGACTGTCTACTTATAAAATCTGTCTTTTTGAAACTGTTGTCCCTGGCTCACATGAATCAGAATGAGATACTTGAAAAAAAAAAATGTGGGGCGCCTGGGTGGCTCAGTGAGTTGGGCCGCTGCCTTCGGCTCAGGTCATGATCTCAGGGTCCTGGGATCGAGCCCCGCGTCGGGCTCTCTGCTCAGTGGGGAGCCTGCTTCCCCCTCTCTCTCTGCCTGCCTCTCTGCCTACTTGTGATCTCTGCCAAATAAATAAATAAAATCTTAAAAAAAAAAAGAAAAAAAGAAAAAAAATGTAACTAAAGCTCCTTAAAAGTTGTAAAAGACTATAAAAAAGTTATTCTTAAGCTTATTGCAATTGAGAAATCACTGGAGTAAGTGATCCTTCTAAGGTAGCTTTTGAAGTGCATGCTTATTTGGAGATAAATGATCTTAACATTTTTATCAGTGGTTACTTTATTTTCACAAAATTTTCAGGAGGAAAGAACCTGTTCAGATGCCATCACACCCTGCAGCGTCCTGGGGAGGCACGTATGACAAGCAGGGTGGTGTGGGAGAGTGCCTCGATCTGTCTCAAGTATTTAAAATTTAGCCATTAATCATAACAGCTGCATTCCTGCTTCAAGTGATCAGCTACTAGTTTTGACATTCTGAGTTTTAAAAATTCCTATTAATTGTCCTTAAAAAAGGGCAAGAATGAATAATCTTGACTTCATTTTATGTTTTTCAAAAATTTATTTCAAAAAACATTTACTTTAGAGAGTTGAGGGGGCAGAGAGAGAGGGGGAGAGAGAATCTCAAGCAGACCTCCCACTGAGTGAGGATCCTGGTAAGGGGCTTGATCCCACAACTAGGAGATCATGACATGAGCTGACCTCTCACTGAGTGAGGAGCCTGGTGAGGGGCATGATCCCACAACTAGGAGATCATGACATGAGCTGGAACTTAGAGTTGGATGCTCAACTGACTGAGCTATCCAGGCTTCCCTTAGAAGTTACTTTAAATTGTGTTTATCTGTTGTTCTGTAACGAATCAACCTAAAACTTAGTTGCTTGAAACAACAATTAAAAAAAATAAATAAAACAGGGGTGCCTGGGTGGCTCAGTGGGTTAAAACCTCTGCCTTTGGCTCAGGTCACGATCCCAGGGTCCTGGGATTGAGCCCTGTGTTGGGCTCTCTGCTCAGCAGGGAGCCTGCTCCCCCCACCCCCACCTCCAGCCTGCCTCTCTGCCTGCTTGTGATCTGTCTGTCAAATAAGTAAAAATAAAATCTTTAAGAAAAAAATAAAATGACCATTTTATTTTGCTCTAGGTTTGTAGGTCAGTAGTTTGCAGTGGTTTTGGCTGGATGGTTCATCTGTGATCCATGTTCTGATAGCTGGGTGACTGAGGCTGCAAGATCCACTTTCACATCTGATGCCCTGGCTCTTCTTGGTCTGTCTTCTCTTCACATGGCATTTCATCCTTCAGAGCTTTTCCGTCTGGTCAGGCTTTTCACAGCATGTTAGTATTAGGGTAATTGCACTTACATGATGGCTTATTTAATTTATTTATGTACGTATGTATGTATGTAATCTGTACACCCAGTGTGGGGCTGGAACTCATGACCTCGAGATCAAGAGTAATATGCTTTTCCTACTGACCCAGGCAGGTGCCCCTTCGCAGCTTATTTTTAAAAGATAAGAAGTTGGGGCGCCTGGGTGGCTCAGTGGGTTAAGCCGCTGCCTTCGGCTCAGGTCATGATCTCAGGGTCCTGGGATCGAGTCCCGAGTCGGGCTCTCTGCCCAGCAGGGAACCTGTTTCCTCCTCTCTCTCTCTGCCTGCCTCTCTGCCTACTTGTGATCTCTCTCTGTCAAATAAATAAATAAATAAAATCGTTAAAAAAAAAAAAGATAAGAAGTTGAAGCTAGGAGGCCAATTTAAGGTTAACTTTGGAAGAGACACATCATTTCTACCATATTATTTTAGAGCAGTCATAGGGGCCACTCGGATTCAAGAGAGTAGGTAAATAGACTCCATATCTTGCTGGGGGACTGGCAACGTCATGTTGCAGATGACCCAGTGTGGCCATCTTTGGAAAATATAGTCTGCTGTACATTGTGTCCAAAGGTGTCTTTGGAAATCATTATGAGGAAAATTAAGATGCAGTAAGATTCTGTATGTAAAGCAAAAGCAAACAGGTTTTTCTCTCAGGCTTCAGTTTTAAGAGTTCCCACCACTGGGAAAGTTTTCCAACAGTCCTCATGCTGTTGGAAAGAGTATAGTTTGGTAGAGCTTTTCCAAGGACAAAGTAAGATATCGTAGAACTTAAAAATACATACTTTGGGGCGCCTGGGTGGCTCAGTGGGTTGGGCCGCTGCCTTCAGCTCGGGTCATGATCTCAGGGTCCAGGGATCGAGTCCCGCGTCGGGCTCTCTGCTCGGCAGGGAGCCTGCTTCCCTTCCTCTCTCTCTCTGCCTGCCTCTCTGTCTACTTGTGATCGCTCTCTGTCAAATAAATAAATAAATAAATCTTTAAAAAGAAAACAAATACATACTTTGCTTCAGAGGTTTTATATCTAGGAATTTCTACTAAGGAATGGTAGGTAAAATGTTCGCAATTATACGAACAAAGATATATTTATATATAGGGATATAAAAATATGTAAATAAACTATATATAGTTTGTATATAGAAAAAAATTGTGCAAGTAGAATGTTTGCATCCCCACCAACAGTACACAAAGGTTCCTTTCTCTTCCACATCCTCACCAGCACTTGTTTCTCGTGTTTTTTGATTTTAGCCATTCTGGCAGGTGTGAGGTGATTTCTCACTGTGTGTTGATCTACATTTCCATGATGATGAGTGATATTGAGCATCTTTTCAGGTGTCTGTTGGCCATCTGTATGTCTTCTTTGGAGAAATGTCTGTTCGTGTCTTCTACCCATTTTTAATTGGATTATTTGGGTTTTCTGACGTCGAGTTGTATAAGTTCTTTATATATTTGCAATACTAACCCTTTATTGGATATGTCATTTGCAAATATCTTCTCCCATTCTGTAGGTTGTCTTTTAGTTTTGTGGGTTGTTTCCTTTGCTGCGCAGAGGCTTTTTACATTGATGTAGTCCTAATAGTTTATTTTGGCTTTTGTTTCCCTTGCTTCAGGAGACATGTCTAGAAGAATGCTGCTATGGCCAGTATCAGAGAAATTACTGCCTGTGCTCTCTAGGATTTTTATGGTTTCAGCATCAACATTTAGGTCCGTAATCTACTCTGAGCTTATTTTTGTTTGTGGGGTAAGAAAGTGGTCCAGTTTCATTCTTTTGCATGTAGCTGTCCCGTTTTCCCAGCACCATTTGTTGAAGAGACTGTCTTTTTCCCATTGCATCTTCTTGCCTCCTTTGTCAAGATTAATTGACCATATGCTTGTGGGTTTACTTCTGGGCTTTCTATTCTGTTCCACTGATCTGTAGGTCTGTTTTTGTGCCAGTACCATGCTGTTTTGATTACTACTGCTTTGTAATATAACTTGAAATCTGGAACTGTGATACTTTCAGTTTTGTTTTTCTTTTTCAAGATTTTTTTGGTTATTTGAGGTCTTCTGTGGTTCCATAAAAATTTTAGATTGTTGTTTTAGTTGTGTGAAAAATGCTCTTGGTACTTTGATGGAGATGCCATGGAATCTGTAGATTGTTTTGGGTCATATGGATATTTTAACAGTATTTGTTCTTTTTTAATCCATGAGCATGGGATATCTTTCTTTTTTTTTTTTGTGATCTTTAATTTTTTCATCAATGTCTATTACAGTTTTCAGAGTACAAGTCTTTCACCTCATTGGTTAAGTTTATTCCTAGGTATTTTATTACTTTTGGTGCAATTGTACATGGGATTATTTTCTTAATTTCTGTTTCTCCTGCTCATTATTAGTATATAGAAATTGGACTGATTTCTGTACATTGATTTTTGTATCCTGCAACCTTACTGAATACATTTATTCTTGTATTTTTTTTTTGGTGGTGTTCAGGCTTTTCTATATACAGTATCATGTCCCCTGCACATAGTGAAAATTTTACTTCTTCCTTACAATTTGGATGCCTTTATTTATTTATGTATTTATTTATCTATCTATGAGAGAACAAAGAGCAAGTGGGGGAGGGGGCAGAAGGAGAAGGAGAAAGAGAATCTTAAGCATGCTCCATCCCCTAGTTCGGAGCCTTGTGCAGGACTTAGTCTCATGCTCTGAGGTAATTACTTGAGCCAAAATCAGGAGTCGGACAGTTAACCAACTGAGCCACCCACGTGCTCTTATTTCTTGTCCTTGCTGTGGCCAGGACTTCCAGTACCATGTTGAAAAAAGTGGTGAGAGTGGACATTCTTGTCTTGTTCCTGATCTTGGGGAAAATCAGTTTTTCCCCCGTTGAGTGTGATGTTAGCTATGGGTTTGTTATATATGGGCTTTATTAAATTGAGATACGTTCCTTCTAAATCTGCTTTGTTGAGGGTTTTTTATCATGAGTGGATGTTGTATTTTGTCAAATGCTTTTTCTGCATCTATTGAAATGATCATATAGTTTTTATCATTTCTCTTGTTGATGTGATATATCATGTTGATCGATTTGTGAATTATCAAACACCCCCACAGCTTTTTACTTAAAAATTATTCAAACTTAAGAGTTGAAGATATCATACAATGAACACCTATCTAACCTTCATCTAAATTCATCAGTTGTTAATATTTTGGCATATTTGTTTGCTCTGTGTGTCTTACACACGCACATGCATGTGTATATATATATATAGCCTGTACATTTTAAAAAATGATTTCAAAGTTTGGCATGCATTTCCTAAAAATAAGGACATTCTTCCTCATAGCCACATTTATAACACTAATAGTAATTATATATTCAGATTTTTGCAAGTGTGCCAGTAATGCTTTGTATAAGTAACTTTTTTTCTCCTAGCATCTAAACAGATTTTATGCAGTGGCTTGGCTTTTCATAACCTGTAGCTCACTATACACTTTTGATTCTTTTAATCCATCATCTCTCACTGGGATGAATTAACCTTAAGAAAATTATGGAGCTAGGAGAGGTCTTAGTCATCTCTGAGGCCTTGATTTGGGTGAGGGCGAATGATGTGAGATTTTCTATCATGTTAAATACTTTGTTGGATCATCATAGGAATACATCTCTTAAAGGAGATGTGACATGTTCAGATTTGGGTAGTATATATAACATTAACTTTTGAAGCAAAGCATTTTACTATTATCACAATTTGGTACAAAATGAGAAAGCCTTGAACAAAACTGTAAAAAATACATTTTTGAGACGATCTAGGAAAGTCAAGCATGAAATTGGTATGAGATATTTGAAGGAATTATTGTTACGTGTAATAATGGTGAAGAGATCCCATTAAAAATTCCTTATCTGTTAAAGATCAATAAAATACAGCATTTGGGATTTGCTTTAAAGTACCTCAACAGGAAAGGGATAGGACTATATGAAAAAAGAATAGGCTTGTTGCCAGTTGTTGAAACTAGGTGGTAGGTATGTGTGTTTTGTTTCATAAGAGGTTAAAAAGTCACAACCACAAACACTTCATTTTTTGACTTGAAAGATTAACTAGAAGGGTTAATTTGCATGTAAAAGTTGTCTGCTATTGAAAACTTTTTTTTTACTTTACAGAGGAGTTCTTTATATATAGTGTCAAAATCTGTATCAAAGAAACTTCTTTTTTTCTTAAGAAATGTATTTCTAAATATTTGCTTCGAAAAAGAATTAGCAAAAATCATGTTTCTGAATCTCTTAAGAAGAATCCAACATTTTAGGATATTAGGTAATATCCTAAACAAGAAATAATCTTGTTCTTTACAGTATTTATTTAAAAACTGCCATCTTTTAAGTATGGCAGAAAGCTAGCTATGACAATAGAAAAATTCTGTACAAATTACAAAACTTTAATTCAAACCACCACTTGCAGTTGTAGAATGCTTTTGTGGAGATTTCTTGCTTATCAATCAGCTATTGTGTAAATTATGTGTAATCTTCCCTATGAATACAGCATTAATGCATTACTAGTACTGCTTTACTATGATTCCAAGAGATACAAACAATGGCATCTCTTTTGATTTGAATCCAGCAGCTGCATTCTGGTCACAGGTGCTGGTACTAGTCATTGAAGTAAAAAGATGACAATGTTAGAAGGTAGCGTTTGATTCTAAGAAAGTAAGTTAACATATGACTTAGTGTCAAGGCCTTTGTCCTCTGTATTAAGAATGTTTTCTTCTTATTTTAATGTTCCATTGATAATTTGGGAAGCCATCCATGTAGTCAGATAAGCAATTTTTAACCAGAGGTGCACTTCAGAATGACCTGGGAAACTTTTTCCAAAATACCTTTGCTTGGGCTCACATCCAGACCCACTGAATCAGAGCTTTGGGGGCAGAGATAGTTGGAAAAGCCTTTTTTTAAGGTGATTGTGATCTGAACCTTTACTTAAGGATTACTGCTCTAACAGTGTCAGAATTCTTCTTTGATGTATGTAAATAGATAAAGATAAAGCATAGTGATTGTTAGTCTTCTTATTTTTATTTTTAATTTTTAAGGTTTTATTTTTAATTAGTTTCTGTACCCACCATGGTGCTCTTACAACTTGAAGATCAGGAGTTCCAAGCTCTGCTGACAGCCTCTCCTTGGTTTTTTAAACCTAATGCTTTTAGGGAAGGCAGTTTTCCACTGACTATCTCTAACCCTATTCCTCCTTATTCTGTTTCTCTGGAACAAGTAAATCATTTACAGTTGCAATGGATAGCCACTAAAGTGTTTTTACCAGGCAAGTGATGTTATAACGTTTGTATCCCCCTTATTAGTAACAAAAGTATTATGTCATACTTTAGATCCATATCAGTAACTCCCATCTAGGCAGCCTCATTATCGGACTTTGCTAGATAACTTGTTTCTGTTAGATAAACTGTTCTTGCCCACTCCTGCCCAAGTACTACCAGATATTGTTACTGTAGTGTATTAATACTATTTCCAAAGATACCCATTTTATCAGTTTTACTTTTATACAGAAAAATTGAATGCCTTTACATTGCTTTTGAGGTATACTTTGCTAAGGCCTTTTTATTTCCTTCTTTGTCTTCTCTCTAATTTTTTTTTTGTGTGTCAACCTAAACATTGCCATAGCACTTTAAACTTTTGTATGTAATGCTCTTTTCATTCTTCTGTCTTAAAACAAATTAGGAAGCTTTATTTCTTTGTACAAGTTTAGTTTTTGTACAGTTTATATATATGTATATGTATATATTTATTTTATTATGTATATATGTATATTGTTTGTGTATATATGTGCGTATATATGCATACATATATGTATATGTATATGATTTTATTTATTTATTTGATAGAGACACAGCGAGAGAGGGACCACAAGCAAGGGAAGTGGGAGTGGGATAAATGGGCTTCCCACCGAGCAGGGAGCCTGATGCTGGGCTCAATCCCAGGACCCTGGGAACATGACCTGAGACAAAGGCAGACACTTACCCAACTGAGCCACCCAGGTGCCCCTATACAGTTTATATTAGAAAAATAATACAAATATTTAAAATAAACTCATACTGCTAGCAGCTTAGTGTTTGTTTTCAGACATTTTGCTTTGTTTATGCTAACATATATATTTTTCTTGCATGAATGACCTCAGATCCTATTCAGCCCACTGCACCTTGCCTTTTTTCACTTAACAGTGATACCCTTATTTCTTCGTCAGGACGTAGAGATCTGCCTTACTCTTTAAGTGGCTACATACTCTTAAAATGATAGTATACAAATTATTGAATAATAATTTGAATAACTAGTTGGCTGGATGGGTTTTTCATTTTTTAACTTTTTATTTTTTAACAGCTTCCCTGTGCACTTCTGGTATATATGCCTTGTTGTATCTGTAGCATAAATATCTACAAAGTATCATAATTGGGTCAAAGAAAATATACACCTAAAATTTTAGAAAATATTGTTAAATTTTGTTTCAATAAGAGAAGAAAAAGGAGGGAGGACTAGTCCCACCAAATAGTGCTTTCTTGCTTTTCTGTATGTTTATGTGTAACATCTTAAAAAAGTAACTTTTTATTTTTAAATAAATAGGGTTTTAGATCAGGAATGGATGTTTAATTTTGTCTAATGCCTTTTTTATAATTTAAGACTGGCTTAGTCAGTTTGGGCTGCCATATCAGAATATCATAGACTGAGTAGCTTAAACGGTAAATATTTATTTCTTACAGTTCTGGAGACTGCAAGTCCAAGGTCAGAGTATCAGCATGGTTGGGTTCTTGATGAGGGCTTTCATCCTGGTGTACAGAGAGAACTGTGGTCCCTTCATCTCTTTATAAGGGAACTAACTCTGTCATGGGAGCTCCACTCTTGTGACATACTATGACTCTTAATTACCTCCCAAAGGTCCTAATTCCAAATATGATCACTTTGGAGATTAGAGTTTGAGCATATGAATTTTGGGGGAATACAAATGTTCAGTCTGTAGTAGTATTGTTTTGCTTTTCTTTGACTTATTACCATAGTAAATTAAATTAATGGATTTCTTAATACTTAAATATTATTATAGTCACAAATCTTTATTTGGTTACAGTTTTTAAAAACATAGTATCTTATTTGTTAATATTTTATTTATAATTTTGCATTGATATTCATAAGTTATAATGAGCAATTGTTCTGTTTTAGGTTTTGGTAATAATGTTATACTGATACTGACTTTTAAGATTTTGTTTATTGATAATTTTTTTAAAAAAAAGGATTTTATCTATTTGTTTGACACAGAGAGCACAAGAAGGGGGAGTGGCAGGGAGAGGGAGAAGTAGACTCCCTGCTGAGTGAGGAGCCTGATCACACTCAATCCCAAGACACTGGGATCATGACCTGAGGCGAAGGCAGATGGTGAACTGACTGAGCTATCCCTGTGTCTCTTTATTTATTTACTTTAGAGGGAGAGAGAGAGCAGGGGAGGGGCAGAGGGAGAGGGCTAGAGAGATCCCAAGCGGACTCTGTGCTGATCATGGAGCCCAACACAGGGCTCAATCCCATGACTCCCAAGATCACGACCTGAGCTGAAGCCAAGAGTCAGCCACTAACCTACTGAGCCACCAGGTGCCCCTTTGCTGGCCTTTTAAAATGAACAGACCCGAAAAACTAAATGCCTGCTTCTTTCTTGATGCTGTGGTGTAATTTGATTTTGAAATTATTTGTTCTTGAAGTTGCTACATAATTCACCTATTTAAGACCTTTCTGACTGCCACTTTTTGGTAATTTGTCTAACCAAAAAGTATCTGTTATGAGTTGAATTGTGGTCTCCTAAAAGATATGTTGAAGTACTAATTAATCTCCAGTATCTCAGAATGTGGCCTTATTTGGAATCAAAACCAGGATTAGCTGTATCACCCCACACCTCTCAGAATGGCTAAAATAAAAAACACAAGGAACTACAAGTGTTGGTGAGGATGTAGAAGGAAAAGGAACCCTAGTGCACTCTTGGTGGGGATGCGAATATTCTACTTGAACACTCTTTCTATATATAAACACTGATCAATGTCCTTGTTCGTATAACAAGACAGAAGATAATATGAAGATAGACACATAGGGAGAAGACAGCCATGTGATGACTGAGGCAGAGGTTAGTGTGATGTAGCTGCAAACCAAGAATTGATGGTTACCACCACAAGCTAGAAAGAGGCAAGGAAGGATCCTCCCCTACAAGTTTCAGAGGGAGCATGGCCCTACCAACACCTTTTTTCAGACTCTAAAACTGTAAGAAAATAAATTGGTTGTTTTAAGCCACATAGTTCATGGTAATTTGTTTTGGGAACCATACTAAAACAGTATGTGTTTCATGCTTTCAAATTTGTATAGTATAGGGTCATGTAAAATATTGTGGATTTTTGGTCGTCTTCTCTATTTTTTCTTTTTTAAAGATTTTGTTTATTTATTTGACACAGAGAGAGGGATCACAAATAGGCAGAGCAGCAGGCAGAGAGGGAAGGGGGGGGGAAGCAGGCTCCCTGCTGAGCAGAGAGCCTGATGCGAGACTCAATCCCAGGACCCTGAGATCATGACCTGAGCTGAAGGCAGAGGCTTAACCCACTGAGCCACCCAGGTGCCCCTCACTCTTTTATTTTTTAACTGATGCTTTTTTTTTTTTTTATCTTGTTAAGGTCGTGTCCCTTGATATTTATTTTTTTATCTGCCTCCCCAAATTAGTTCATGAGTTGTTCAGTTTCATTTTTATTGATATCTGCCTTAGTCTTCATAATTCTACTTTTCTTGGAAACAAAATAAATCTAACTTTTTCTAATATTTAGTATAACTTCTTCAAGAGTATACATTTTTCTTTGAGTTTAGCTTTTGTTGGATTTCACCATTTTGATGTGAAATATTTTTATATTACTGTATTACTGTATTACTCTTTACCATATTACTGTGTTTACTGTATTACTGTGTTTCTGTGTAATTTTGACTTTCTCTTTAACTCATTACTATTTGAGAGAAAATTTTAAAATTCCTAAGTGATTGGGAATTTTTACTTATGCAATTTTTTCTTTACATTGTGGTCTGTGTGGTTCATTGTATTTCTATTTTATGAAAGTTATGCATTATCTTTGTGGGTTAATAATACAGTTTTCTAAAGTGGTCGTGAAATGTTTAAATAGAATCTGTATACTCTGTTTGCAGAGTACAAATCTTAGTTGATGGCTATATTTCTATTGGATCAACTGTATTGATAATCTTGTTTTGTTGCAGAGGTTACAGACTGGTTAGCATGGTCTTATTTGGTCCATAGACATATTTTGTTTGCCTTGTACTGTGTCAGCTTTTGTAATGTAGAAGTTAATGTTGATTTAAAAAGTTGCTAACATTTAAAAATTTGAAGATTTTATACACACATGGGTTTTTAGTTCCTTGGAAGACCTTTTTTCAGCTTCTCAAGCAGTTCATACTTGGGAACAGGAGAGTCTTTCTGAGCATGATAACAAAGACAAAACCTTAAAATACATTTGACAATATAAGAATATTACCTCCCCCCCAAAGACATATGGGAAAATATTTGGAATATGTGAAAGAAATTTAAAATCCTATGTGTTTAGAGAGCTCTTAAAAATGTCTTGCAGGAACTCCTGGGTTGGTGAACATGTATGTGGGGATTAGCGGAGAGTAGCATTCTCAGAGCATGGACTTCTGTGTCCCTTCCCATTTATCTTGCCCTGAGTATCTCTTTTCTCTGGCTGTCCTGAGTTATATATACTACTAGATCATGGGTGTGCTCCTGCTGATCTTTATTCTTTCTAGATAAGACCTGATAAAATTGTGTATAACTGGATTCAAGAATATGTTTGGTTAAGAAGTCTCCATCTAAAATAAAAGTCAGAGGCTTAACCGCTAGTTCAGGTATCTGAAAATTATCTATATCAACTTCTATATCGTATCTCTATATCTATAGAGATATATCTATATCTATTTTCTATAGATATAGACATTTATCTATTTTCTATAGATACAGATATATCTCTATAGAAAATGTCTATATCAGCTTCTGAGCTGCAAAAATACACTCTGATATAAAAATTCTTCCCCATCCTCTCATCAAAAGAGCATACTCTTTGGCTATTTAAATAAATTCAGAATAATATACTGGAAAAAAAAAAGTCTTGCAGTTCCATTTGTATGAAGTATCCAGAACTGTCCAGTCTACTAAGACTGAAAGTAGATTAGTGGTTACCTAGGCCTGGGAATAGGCGGATGGGGAATGGGAAGTGACTTCTCCTGGGTATGGAGGTTCTTTTTGGGGTGATGTGAATATTCTAAAAGTAGATTGTGGTGGTGGTTGCAGAACTCTGAATATACTAAAAACTCTCAAATTTTGTACTTTATATGAGTATTGTATTTGAATTCTATCTCAGTAAAGCTGTTAAAAATTCTTTTAATTGCAAACCTGTCTTAGAAAATAGGCTAATATCAGGGCACCTGGGTGGCTCAGTGGGTTAAGCTGCTGCCTTTGGCTCAGGTCATGATCTCAGGGTCCTGGGATCGAGTCCCGCATCGGGCTCTCTGCTCAGCAGGGAGCCTGCTTCCTCCTCTCTCTCTCTGCCTGCCTCTCTGCCTACTTGTGATCTCTGTCAAATAAATAAATAAAATCTTAAAAAAAAAGAAAAAGAAAATAGGCTAATATCATAAATAGGCATTTGAAAAAGAAACATGGATGGCCTATATATCTAATTTTTTTCATATTTTCTTTTTAAAAATTTTTGTTGTTTATTTATTTGAGAGGGAACAGGAGCAGGGGGAGGGGCAGGACGAGAGGGACAAGCAGTCTCCTGAGAGGCACAACTCAGACTGAGTGGGAAACCTGACCAGGGGCTTGATCCTAGGACCTGAGCCAAAGTCACATGTGATCATGACCTGATCATGACCTGAGCCAAAGTCAGATGTTTAACCAACTGAGCTACCCAGGCATCCCTTTAATATTTTCTGTTAATTAAGTGGGAAAATAAATGAACATGGAGATGCCATTAATTTAAATCATTCAGTTGATAAAGATTAAGATGGTTAATCCCCAGAATATAAAGAGATGGATACTCATATGTAGCTGGTGGGAGTGTAATTTGATATAGCCTTGGTGGGGGTCTAGGAGAGTAGATAATATGACATTGTATAACAACAACAAAAAATCCTTAAAATATTTATACTTATAAAATATTTGTTTCAGCAATTCCATTTTTAGAAATTTACCCGATGCTTTTTTCACTTAATAGTCTATTTGCAAGTATCTCTATGTTATATAATGTCTCATTAATTTGAATAGTTCCATACTTAATGCATATTTAGGGTAATATTATCTATAAAACACTTTTATAAGAATTAATGCTTTTATATGGACTTCTTATTTATCCCTTTGATCAGATTATTATTAAAAACAACAATTTTCAGGAAGGTTTTTAGGCAGACTGAGAAACCACTGAAGAACAAGTTAATTGCAAATTGCAAGATATTGTAACTTCTCACTTTTTGAAGACAGTTCAACCTGTTAATCCTTTAAGCTATGTTTTGGAGTTTGTTGGTGAGCAAGACCCAGTCTCTGCTTCATGGAGCAAATGGACGCTTAAATTGCAGTTTACTAAGTGATACAATTGAAGTTAATCTTGGGAGCATATAAAAAAGTTCTCCGTCTTGCCTGCAGAAGTAAGGCTTCCCAAAGGGAGTGATGTTTAAGCTGACAGGTGAAGGACAACTTGGGAATTACCAAAGGTGAAGAAGAGTTTTAAGAAAAGGGCTCTGGCACAGAGCAACATGTGCAAAGGCCCAAATGTAGGTGAGAATGTAGAATGAGCAGGGATCCTAACTTGGGGCTCGATCCCAGGACCCCGGTATCATGACCTGAGCCAAAGGCAGACCTTTAACTGATTGAGCCACCAAGGTGCTCCCACATAAGGGATTTTTAAGTAGAAAACCATCAGAAGATGTTAACCAGGAAGTTAGTGTAACTTGATCAAATTTTTGCTTATTAAAAAACATTTATTGCACTGTGTTAATGCAATTAATTTCATTGGCGCAGGATAGTCTTTTAGAAGGTGGTTACTGCAACTCAGGTGAGAAGAAATGGTCAGAAGAAGGATAGCATCAAGGTATTTAAGTGGTAGAATGTTAGGACATTGTGTTTGCTTGGATATGAGGGATAAGGAAGGAGTACAAGATGATGTCTAGATTTATGTCTTGATCAGGTGTGGAAATATTGTTGCTACTCACTGAGATAGAGAAGGGCAGATTTGATGGCAAAGATAATGCCCAATTTTTTAAGTTACTCATGGTCTATTCAGGCAGAGGTGTTCAGTAGGTAGTCTGAAGCTTTGAGAGATATGGGCTGGAGATGAAGATTTGAAATCTTGGTATTTATTTCTTTAAGGGTAAGTTGATTTTATAAGTTGGGATAAGTTCCTTTTATATTTTATGACAGATATATACTCAGCTTGTGCTGAAAGAGCTGCTTGCCAAATAACAGGCATTCTGAAAGTGTTTTTGTTGAATATGTTTATACTTCCAGCTTTATAATTGTGAGATTCAACCTAATGGATACTTGTTCTTTTAGTTTCTTTTCACATTTTTCATAGCATTTGGGAGTCTATTTTTTTTTTTTTAAGATTTTATTTATTTATTTGACAGAGAAAGAGATCACAAGTAGGCAGAGAGGCAGGCAGAGAGAGAGAGGAGGAAGCAGGCTCTGTGCTGAGCAGAGAGCCCGATATGGGACTCGATCCCAGGATCCCGAGATCATGACCTGAGCCGAAGGCAGCGGCTCAACCCACTGAGCCACCCAGGCGAGTCTATTTTAAGAAAATTCTTTACTCAGTTTGTCCCTTCTGTGGATAGACTTTCAAATTGTTTCCTTTTTTCCTCAGTGCTACTATGTTCGTATTGTCATTCTGAAATTTCCTGTGCATGTCTGCACAAGTGTGAGAGCTAGGGAGTGGAACTACCAGGTGGAAGGGATACGCATCTTCAGTGTTATCAGATATTGCCAAATGGATTTATATAAAGGGGTTATATTGATGTACACTCCCACTAGCTATGTGTGAGACTGTATGTATTATGTTTTCTCTTATGTTTGGTATTGTCAGACTTTAATACTTTTCCAATCTGATGGGTATGAAATGGTATATTGTGATTTTTAAATTTGTTTCTTAATTGTTAATGAAGTTGGGCATCTTTTCATGTTGATTGTTCACTGATGTTTCTTCTATAAGTTACCTATTTATGTTCCCCACTTCACTTTCTGTTGATGCATTTGCTCTTTTCTTTTTGATTTGCAGAATTTTTGTACAAATGAACTGATCTTTGTCAGTGAAAATCTCTCTGCTCAACATGTATTTTGTCTTCACTTTTTTTCATCTTGAAACTTGACCTTCTGTGACTTGAATTTTAAAATTTACTGTTTCAAAAAATACACTTATTTTGCATATATATATGTATGTCTTTAAAAAAAAAGGATTTTATTTATTTGAGAGAGAGAGAGAGCAGGCATGCACAGGAGGAGTGGGAGAAAGAGAAGCAGACTTCTGCTGAGTAGGGAGCCCCATTCGGGATCCCGGGATCCTGGGATCATGACTTGAGTGGAAGGCAGATGCTTAACCTACCAAAGCCACCCAGGTGCCCCATGTATGTCTTTTTTAAAAGATTTTTTTTTAAATTTTTAAGTAATCTCTGCACCCAACATGGGGCTTGAAGCTCACAACCCCAAGATCAAGAGTCTTATGCTCTATCTCCTGAGCCAGCCAGGTGCCCCATATCTATCTATCTATCTATCTTAATTTTAAAAAGTTCCTTTTGTCTTTCATACATGGAAAAATCTGATCAGTCAATGGTATTGAAGGATCATACAATTGAAAACATTTTACAGTTATAAATGATGATAAAGACATCAGCAAATGTGTGTGTGTTCTTTTTAGTAGGCTGTATTTTTTAGAGCAGTTTTAGGTTTACAGCCAACGGGAGTGGAAAGTACATAGAATTCCCATGTTATCCCTACCCTGTATCCTTACAATCTCCTCTTATGTCTGTATCAGTCTTCCAAGTATGGTATTTTCGTTGCAGTTGAAGAACCTGCATTGACACATCATTATCACCAAAAGTCCATGGCTTTCATTAGGGTTCACTCTTGGTGTTGTACATTCTATGGGTTTGGACTATTGTATGACATGCCCCACCATCGTAGTAACCTGCAGAATAGTTTAACTGCCCTCAAAATAGTTTGTGTTCTGATTCATCCCTCCCATCCCCTTAATCCCTGATCATCTCAATGTCTCCATAGTTTTGCCTTTTCCAGAATATCCTATAGTTGAAATCATGCAATGTGTAACCTTTTCAGGTTGGCTTCTTTCACTTAGTGTGCATTTAAGTTTCTTCCATATCCTTTCATGACTTCATAGCTCATTCCTTTTTAGCTTTTAGAATATCCCATTGTCTAGATGTTCCACAGTAAGTAAGTAAGTAAGTAAGTAAATCAATAAATAAATCAATCAATCCATTCACCTACTGAAGGACATCTTGAATGCTTCTAAGTTTTGGCAATTAAGAATAAAGCTGCTATACTATTCCTGTATAAATATTTGTGTAGACATAAGTTTATTCCCCCCCCGCCTTTTTAAAGATTTTATTTATTTATTTGACAGACAGAGATCACAAGTAGGCAGAGAGGCAGGCAGAGAGAGAGGAAGGGAAGCAGGCTCCCTCCTGAGCGGAGAGCCCAACTCTGGGCTCTATCCCAGGACCCTGAGATCATGACCTGAGCTGAAGGCAGAAGCTTAACCCACTGAGCCACCCAGGCGCCCCTAGACATAAGTTTTTAACTCATTTGGGTAAATTCCAAAGAGCACAGTTGCTGTATGATAGGTCAAGAGTATGTTTAGTTTGGTAAGAAACCCCCAAATTGTCTTCCAGAGTGGCCATTTTGCATTCCTACTGGCAACGAATAATAGTTCCTGTTGATCCACATTCTTACCAGCACTTGTTAGTATTTTGGATTTTGGCCATTCTAATAGGTATATAGTGAGGTATATAGTGGTGTCTCATTGTTGTAATTTGCAATTCCATGATGATCCGATCATATTCATTAATGATGTGATGTGGAGCATCTTTTCATGTGTTTTTCGCCATCTGTATATCTAATTTGGGGTAGCATTCAGATTTTAGGTCCCTTTTTTTTTTTTTAAGATTTTATTGATTTATTTGACAGAGAGAGACAGTGAGAGAGGGAATGCAAGCAGGGGGAGTGGGAGTGGGAGAGGGAGAAGCAGGCTTCCCGTCAAGCAGAGAGCCTGATACAAGGTTCGATCCCAGGACTCTGGGATCATGACCCCAGCTAAAGGCAGATGCTTAATGATTGAGCCACCCAGGTCAATCTAGGTCCCATTTTTAAAATTGGATTTTTGCTTTTTCATTGTTGAGGTTCCCCACCCCCCAAAGATATTATTTGTTTACTTATTTATTTGAGAGAGAGATAGAGAGCGAATGGGGGAGGAGCAGAAGGAGAGAGGGACAAGCACACCCCACATTGAGCAAGCACAGAGCTATACGTGGGGCTTAATCCCACTACCCTTATTGTTGAGTTTTAGGAATTCTTTGTATATTTTGATAACAGTCCTTTATCAGATATGTTTTGCAAATATGTCCTCCCAGTCTGTGGCTTGTCTTTTCATTCTCTTAAACAACATTTAGTTCTTTATTTTATTTATTTATTTTTTAATTTTATTTATTTATTTGAGAGAGAGGGAGTGTGTGCGAGCAGAGGGAAGGGCAGAGGGAGAGAATCTTTAAGCCGACCTTCTGCTGAGCATGGAGCCCAGCTTGGGGTTGGATCTCACCATCCATGAGATGATGATCTGAGCGGAAAGCAGGAGTCCGATGCTTAACCAACTGAGCCACCCAGGTGCCTCAAGCAATATTTACTTTTAAATAAATGTTAGGCATTTTTGTTTGTGGATTGTAATTACCTAATTAACTGGTTAGTGTCTAACATAAGAAATCAAGATTGTGGTATATCCCACCAAATAAAATAAGACAGAATCAATAAAATTTTAAACAACAAACACTTCCAACCAAAAATAGTTACAAGAACAAATTTTAAGTGCTTTAAGGTCTAAATTTTAAAAAATGTATGTGTGTGTATGAAACTTCCCTCTCTGCAACATTTATTCAGTTATTTTCTTCATATATTGTTCAAGGAATTTCTTTCCATTCCTTAGTATATTTCAGTGATAAATATTTTTTCTTAAATATGAATATTTGAATCCTCTTTCATCAGTTTGTATCCTTATATCCTACTTTTAAAAAAGGGCTTAGACCACCTAATACAACATGTATATATATTTTATATCAGCTTATTAATTGTCTTAACCCCATATAGATTCCATGAGAGTAGAAACTTATTTATTTCGTTTGCTACTATATCCTAAGTCTCTTATACAGTGCTTGGCATTCAATAAATGTTAATATTTAACTCATTTGGGTAAATTCCAAAGAGCACAGTTGGAAATGTTAAATATTTATTGAATGAATAGAAAACATTACTTATAGCTTAGTAAATAGGCTGGTCTTTAAAAAAAAAATTGCTGATTTTAGTGGAACACAATAGAGAGCCCAGAAGTAAACCCACAAGCATATGGTCAATTAATCTTGACAAAGAAGGCAAGAAGATGCAATGGGAAAAAGACAGTCTCTTCAACAAATGGTGCTGGGAAAACGGGACAGCTACATGCAAAAGAATGAAACTGGACCACTTTCTTACCCCACAAACAAAAATAAGCTCAGAGTGGATTACGGACCTAAATGTTGACCCTGAAACCATAAAAATCCTAGAGAGCACAGGCAGTAATTTCTCTGATACTGGCCATAGCAGCATTCTTCTAGACATGTCTCCTGAAGCAAGGGAAACAAAAGCCAAAATAAACTATTGGGACTACATCAATGTAAAAAGCCTCTGCATTGACTACATCAATGTAAAAAGCCTCTATCCTCTCCGTACAGAATGGGAGAAGATATTTGCAAATGACATATCCAATAAAGGGTTAGTATTGCAAATATATAAAGAACTTATACAACTCGATGTCAGAAAACCCAAATAATCCAATTAAAAATGGGTAGAAGATACGAACAGACATTTCTCCAAAGAAGACATACAGATGGCCAACAGACACCTGAAAAGATGCTCAGTATCACTCATCATCATGGAAATGTAGATCAACACCACAGTGAGAAATCACCTCACACCTGTCAGAATGGCTAAAATCAAAAAACACGAGAAACAAGTGTTGGTGAGGATGTGGAAGAGAAAGGAACC
The DNA here is from genome assembly GCF_009829155.1 of Mustela erminea. Classification (NCBI taxonomy): domain Eukaryota; kingdom Metazoa; phylum Chordata; class Mammalia; order Carnivora; family Mustelidae; genus Mustela; species Mustela erminea. The sequence goes on from NC_045614.1 coordinate 104,201,978, forward strand.
ATTGTGTGCTTTTGGTGGGGATGCAAACAGGTTCAGTCACTCTGGGAAACAGTATGGAGTTTCCTCAAAAATTAAAAAATAAATCTGCCATCTGACCCTGTAATACCACTAGTGGTATTTACCCAAAGAATACAAAAACACTAAATTGAAAAGATATATGCATCCTTATGTTTATTGCAGCATTATTTACAATGGCCAAATTATGGACGTAGCCCAAGTTTCTATTGCTAGATGAATGGAAAAAAAATGAGGTATATATTTATGCAATAGAATATTATTCAGCCGTAAAAAAGAATGAAATCTTGGCATTTGCAACACCATGGGTGGATCTAGAGGGTATAATGCTAAGTGAAATAGGCCAGTGACAGAAAGACAAATACCATATGATTTTACTCATATGTGGAATTGAAGAAACAAAACAAAGAGGGGAAAAAAGAGACAAACCAAAAAACAGTCTCTCAGCTGTAGAGGACAAACTGATGGTTATCACAGTCCATGGGTGTGGAGATGGATGAAATAAGTGAAGAAAATTAAAGAGTACACTTTTCTTCATGAGCACTGAGTAGTGTATAGAATCACTATATTGTACACCTGTAACTAATAAAACGTTATATGCTAAGTATACTGGAATTAAGAACACAGTATTTGTGACATGAAAATTATATGAAATTCAAATTGTTTCCATAAGTAAAATTTATTGGAACATTAAAAAAATGTGATTTCAAAAGCAGTTGTTACAGTCTTATTTTTGTTGTTATCTCTGAGATTGATTTTACAATTACCACTGATTTCAGACAGTTATTATGGTCTTAATTTGTTGTTCTTGTCAAGATTAATTTTACAAAATCTTTGTACATCTGAAAAGGGCTTAACTCTCTGCTCATTACTGTTCAGACTTTCACATTTTATATTCTGAGCAGAAAGTTATGCTACCTTACTTAATAGAGTATGTTGATTTTTATTTTTAAGTTAAAGCATAGATTTTTAAGTAGTCGACCAACAGGTTTATGTGTAGTATAAGATGTAATCCTTTACCATCAAGACCTAGCTTTAAAACAAATTTTGACATGCACTGTTTTAATGCTGCATAATTATTATGTTAATTATCTGTAAATCCCTCAGCAGTTTGACTTAGAAAATTCTATGAAATTGGGCTGTACTAAGACTATGGCTGTCACAGGCAAAAGACTGAAGATTAGAGATTATTAAGGAATTAGCTAAATGTGTATGGTGTCTTTTAATGTGTAGATATTTGTACTTTTATTTTCCATTTTTTATGGTGGTTAAAGTATGTATAACATAAAATGTACTGTCTTAACTGTTTTTGAGTGCATACTTAGTGGTATTAAAATACACTTGTTATATACCTATTAAGAGTATCCATCTTCAGAACCTTTTTCTATCTTGCAAGTGAAACTCTGTACCAATTAACAATAACTCCCCATTCCTACCTTACTTGTTTGCTTTTCTTTTTGGGGGAGGGGTGGGGCGGAGGGAGTTGGAGAGAAAGAATCTTAAGCAGTGTCCATGCCTAGCAGGGAGCCCAACATGGGGCACAGACTCAGGACTCTGAGATTGTCACTTGAGCAGAAATCTAAGAGTCGCTTAGATGCTTAATCGACTGAGCCACCCAGGCTTGGCGTTTGTTTTTCAGTGGACACTGCTGTTTTTGTTACTGGTCTTGTCCTAATGATGGAGGCTACCTTAACACTTGCCACTGGGAATGACTTTACCCTTCAGGAGTGTGGATTTATTCCTGTGGTTTTAAATAATATAACCTCATCAAAACTTATACAACTCAATATTCATGAAGTAAATACATCTATTTAGTGTTGGGCTGTTTCCTTAAGAAACATGCTTTTTACTTTACTTTAGCAGTGTTGGACACAGTAATAATAGTTTAAGGTAGTCACTAGAATTTTAAAACTAAGTAATTTCTGCTTCCAACTTACTAACATATGTATGATATCTTCTTGTTTAAAATGCTATGTGTTTAGGGTGCCTGGGTGGCTCAGATTGCTAAGCATCTGTCTTCAGCTCAGGTTATAATCCCAGGGTCCTGGGATCAAACCCCGAATTGGGCTCCTGGCTCAGCATGGAGCCTGCTTCTCCCTCTCCCCCTACTTGTGCTCTATCTGTCTCAAATGATTAAATAAAATATTTTTTAAAAAATAAAATGCTATGTGTTTTATAAGAAAAAGTTGATGTGTTGCGGTGTATTTTCATTTTTGACCTTGAGGGATAGGTGTGGTTACCACTTACTCAGGAGACTTTCTTATTGGCATCTCGATATAGTCTAGATTTTAGTGTGCATCACATACATGTGTATTTCCATTCCTATGGCATTAAACTCAAAATAGATGTGTCAGCAGGTATTTTGAGACTCCAGTAGAAATCCTTTTTTCTTTTTTTAAAGGATTTTATTTATTTATTTGACAGACAGATCACAAGTAGGCAGAGAGGCAGGCAGAGAGAGAGAGAGAGAGAGAGAGGAGGAAACAGGCTCCCTGCTGAGCAGAGAGCCTGATGCGGAACTTGATCCCAGGACCCTGGGATCATCACCTGAGCCAAAGGCAGAGGCTTTATCCCACTGAGCCACCCAGGTGCCCCCAGTAGAAATCCTTTTATGAGATGGTTGTTAGACACAGGTTTAGATATGCTGCATGTCATTACATAGGACAACTGAGATTTAAGCCAGTTCCTAAGTTTGTGAAGTTTAAGTAGTAGTTTGTTTCTTCCCCTTGAATGGTGTTAAACACAGAATATTTTGAACTTTTAGGGTGTCTTAGTTTATACCTCCTTGGAAGTGTCACATTAGCAGTTCTCTGAAGGTAAATACATCATCATTGTACATATTGGCTTATTTAGTTCTCTTAGTTAAGTCATCTGACGTCTTTGAATATTTATCTGTTATTTAGTTGGTAACAGTAGGTATCACCAAGAACGTGCAGCTAAGATGCTATAGGTCCACAGGTGTTTAATGGGCATCCATTGTATCTGTAATACTTTCTTAGACATTGTAAATGAGTGGATTCTAGATCTCTTGATGAACTATGGAATATGAATAAATGCTCAGCTTAAACATACATATTATTGAAGTTGTACAATCTCTTATGTAAGTTGCACAATCTCCTTTAGAATATAAGGATGGTTAAACACAAGGATGATGACTTGCTGATAGAAAATAAATTTGAAGTATAAAGATTCTTGATTTTTTAGCAATATAGGTAATATTATTGTATTACAGTTACCGTAGCTAGATTATTCACCCGAAGGTAACCCAGACTTCTAGTTATGTTTACTGCTGAATTTGTGGGACGGAATTATAACCTATGCCTAAAGAGGTAATGAAATTAGTGTGAAGTGATTGGTCTCGTATATATGTGTTGTTTTTAATTTTGAAACTTTATCAGCAAAGGATAACAGAGCTGTAGCTATACAAAATGAGTCATAGAGTTAGAATGAAATCAGCCCTAATTTTATAGAAAGACAAGCACAGATTTTGATATGTATATCCTCTCATGAGTAGTTAGAGGTGGATTAGCTGTCCTTGTATTTGTAGGAGTTAGACTGGGTTAAATATTATGAGTGGCAGTAGAAGTTTTGCCCTAGACTTCCTAAGAAAGAATGTGAAGATTTCTTTTTCGTCTAATTAATTACCTTTATCTTCCAGGGAGGGCTTGAGAATGGAAAGGGGGAAGAGAGGAACTTACCTACTTGTCGTCCTTGCTGATTGTTAAAATGCATTTTCAGTTTCTATTTGGGATTTTGTTTTTTCATTTTAGTTTCATGTGCCTTATATTCCTAGAAAATTTTCCAAACTTCTATTTAAAGTATTAAATTAACTTTTCCATAGGAGCACGCTCTTGGTTCAGGCCAGAAGTGTTTTTCAACATTTAAAAATTGTTTTCCTAACCATTTTGACTTGACTTAAAATTGATGTTTATTTTCACCCCTATTTGATCTGTCAGCAGCTTTTGACATAGTTGATCACTTCTTTCTCCTTGTTACATTTTTTTCACTTCCCTTCTATACCATACTCTCTTAGTTTTCCTCTTATCTTCTGTTCCTTTTTCTATTCTCCTTGTTTTGCCTGACCTTTAATACTGGACTTTACCAAGAACTCAGTCCTTAAATTATTTTTTTATCTTTACCTTTTTCAACAATATCCAGTCTCACAGCTGTAAATACTGTGTGTTCATGATTCCTAAACTTACATCCCCAGCTCAGACTCCTATACTGTAGACTTAGATTTATCCACCTACTTGATGTCACCACTTGTATATCTAATAAATATTTCAGATCAAGTCCAAACCTGAACTACAGTTCTTTTCTCCCCAGACCTGTTCTACTCATGGTCTTCTCCATTTTAGTTGGTTGCAATGCTATCTTTTTGATTGTTGCTGCTCAAAACTTGGAATTCATCCTTAATTTCACACTTACCTGCTCACTCTCGTATGTGTGCATGTGCTCACATACCACGTCCAGTTCATGAGGAAATCCTCTTAGCTCTACCTTCAAAATATATCCAGATTAGCTTTTTTTTTTCCTCTTTCTTTCACTCTTACCAGTGACTAGTGTTTAGTTGAAGCTACCTTCACCGCTTACTTGGATGATCTGTAGCTTCCTAATTGGTCTCTTTGCCTTTTTTTGTTTGTTTCCTTACCACCTTCTCCATCCAGTAGCCAGAGTGATTCTTACAAAAATAAGACATACTGTGTCTTTTCCCTGCTTTAGACCCTTTGGTGGTTCCCATTTCACTTAGAATCTTTATCATTGGCCTACTATGCCATGGCCTCTTTTTTTTTTTTTTTTTTTTTAAGGTTTTATTTATTTATTTGACAGACAGAGATCACAAGTAGGCAGAGAGGCAGGCAGAGAGAGAGAGGGAAGCGGGCTCCCTGCTGAACAGAGAGCTCGATGCGGGGCTCGATCCCAGGACCCTGAGATCATGACCTGAGCTGCTGGCAGAGGCTTAGCCCATTGAGCCATCCAGGCGCCCTGAACCTTTTTTTTTTTTTTTTTTTTTAAATAGCACTTAACACCTTTTAGAGTACTATCTAAATGACTTGTTTATTAAGTTTGTTGTTTATGGACTGTTCTCCTCTTCCAGTGTAAGATCTAGGAGGGCAAGGTTCTTTGTTTATTTCATCTGTGTATCCCAAGCAATAGATACTTGCTCTTGTTTGTTGGTTGAGAAAAGGAAGGGAAATCTCATTTCTCCAGTTGTCTAAATTTTTCTAGTAGTGTTTTTTTAAAAAGTTGTTTAAAAAATTTCCCCCCACTTTATTGTAACTATTCTGATTCTTCTCTTGGAATGTCCAAGGATTCTATTTGATTTATAAATTGAATTTAGTTATGTAATCACAGTAATGTTATTTTGTGGTGGTGTTACATGAATTCTTCCTTAGATCCTTTGAGGTTTCTTTCAAAGCCTGTTTTAGAAATCCAAATCTTACTAGTGTATATTCTATCTAGAGTTTTATATTACAAGAATTTCCTGTTTCTGTCTTTAAAAGAAATTATAGGTATTATAATAATGGCTAGGTAAAAGTATATAGGCTCATCCTTGTATGTGGAAAGAACTGACTTTTTCTTCTTTCATTGTAAATCTAATTTTGACATTTTTGCAATTATTTGTGTATTCTTTTTTCCTTTATTTTCTTTAAAGGGTTTTATGGTAACATCTATATGAGGCTGTAGAGGCAGATTAGAATAACTGAAACCTGAAGCAAGAGGGAACTGGAAAGTTACATATAAATACATGTGCACTGAGATATAGGTGTAACTATCATGAGGGGTCTTGGGCCCCCAAAATTACGTAATTTTTCTTAATGCTGCATCTGTCCGTCTAGTAAACAAATGTTTACTTAGTAACTCAATAAACTAGGGATAGATAGCTAACTAGATCATAGTCTCTGATCAGATTTCTCAGTTCTCAGCTGAATTGTCATATTGAGTGCCACGTGGTCTATTGGATGTGAACATAAGGTGCGTTGTGGAGGTGGTGTTGGGAAGGTGTGCATTCACTGAGAAGAAGGCACTTCAGTGTCACAAATTTTCTGTGTGTACAGTGTCTTTAAAACCCTGAGCCTCTTTATTAGGCTCTTAAATTTGTATTCTTCTGCATCCTGTTTACAGATGCAGGATTTTTATGGACATGAAATACTACATGAAATACTTTCTAAACACAACTGCTCTACTTTCATTGAACAGTTCTGACATTCAGCAGTTTGCTAAGGTTTCTTTCAATTCAAGATTCTGTGATTCTGGGGTTATAGCTCATTTCCTGTTAATGGTTTTTCTCTTTATTTAAAAAAAAAAAGTAGTTCATATTACTACTTTGTGTTCTTAATATAACAACTGCTATATCATACGTTCAGGTGCCCCAGGCAGATTGTAAAATACAGTGAACATACGTGGCAAAATTATTTTCATGATGTACTAAGATTCTTTTGTTAATGGGGAAGCCTGGAAAAGTTAAAGATGGGATTTGTTCAGCAGCCTAAGATATGTCATAGACAGAACCCTGAAAGACCCAATATGCAGTTATTTACCTGCTCTGATTTGTAGGAAATCCTGTTGCTTAAGTACCATTTCCAGTTCTGAAAAGGATGAAGGTGAATACCTATGAAAGGGGGAATATGGTCTCTGATGATAATTTTTTTTTTTTTAAGATTTTATTTATTTGTCAGAGAGAGGGAGAGAGAGCGAGCACAGGCAGACAGAAGCAGAGGGAGAAGCAGGCTCCCTGCCGAGCAAGGAGCCCGATGTGGGACTCGATCCCAGGACGCTGGGATCATGACCTGAGCCGAAGGCAGCTGCTTAACCAACTGAGCCACCCAGGTGTCCCACTGATGATAATTTTTGACAATTTTGTCTGGGCTTGGCCCTAGATGTCCGTACCATCTTGCTCCTTTCTTCCATTATGAGTCTCCTGACAGTCCCATCTTACTTGAAATACTTGGTCATCCTGACAGAATTATCAGTCACAGTATTCTTTCCTCGTAGATATCTACTCTCCCCCTGTTATAAACCATGAAATTTACAGTGCTCTCTTCTCTGTAAAGGTGTGGATCATGACACACCACTGATGCGATAAGCATTGCAGTTTAACTGCTTTGGTTCAACATTTTAATTCTTTAAACAGTGATGGTAACTTTTATTTTCCTAGCATGTCTAAATCTACTGCAGTGATAAGATTCTTGGGAATGGACACTTTGTAGAAAGTCAATGTAAAAATTTTTTAGGGGGGGAAATAGCTTCCTAAGTTTATTGTGAATTCAAGACAGAAATACCTTTTTTTTTTTTTTAAGATTTTATTTATTTATTTATTTGACAGAGTTCAAAAATAGGCAGAGAGAGAGGAAGGAAGCAGGCTCCTCACTGAGCAGAGAGCCCAATGCGGGGCTCGATTCCAGGACCCTGGGATCATGACTTGAGCCGAAGGCAGAGGCTAAACCCACTGAGCCACCCAAGCACCCCAAGACAGAAATACCTTTTCTTCAGCTTTTATTTTTTCTGGGCCTGGTTGAAGGCAACATTATGTAGTAATCTCTAAGTTCGTAGTTTTTTTCCTTAGCCCTCTTTTTTTCCTCATTAAAGTGGCCTTATGCCTCTTTAGATGACTAGTATCTTCATTTTAGCTTTACATCTCCTACTGTGAAAACTGAAAGAGACTGTCACCCAGTCACCCATCGGTGTTGGCTTACTGATTCCCAGCACAATAGATAGACCATCTCTTCTTCCACCACCTTCTTTTATGCCACAGTAGGATGATAATTGCTGCTGCGGTTATAGTGGCATTTCATCTGCTTGACTATGGTAACTGCCTGGACAAGAAATTCAGGCTGTTGGAGGAGGAGGGTGAAATGGAAACATAGCTTTCTAACATAGTACTGATTTTTTTCTGAGGAAAAAAATATAATTTCCTATCTGAATAAAATAAAACATTATTAATATTTCTTTACACAAATTTTCTGTAAATAGTGAGTATTTGCTACTACACATGATTAAAAAAATAACTTTGTATATAGATCCACATGACCCCTGTTAAGGAAGAAAATCTGGAGCCCTAGGAAGAGATGCTTCTGTATGTCCCCCTTCTTCCATCCACACTTCTCCACACAATATGATGACCTCGCTAATATTTTAAGAGTGTTACTTTTTTTTTTAATGAGCTTGGACTCATAGGGTTATTGACACCTGAGTTAGAACTTGAGTGTGTGCTATTCATTCACTGGAACCATACTGTTTGCATCTCTACCTTGGGCTGTAGTTTGGTTGCTTTTTCAATTACATGAATTACATGCTGGCTTGAATGGTTTTATTTTGGACGCTGTATTGGCAGGTGAGAACATGAGGGGAGAAGAGTACATTTTTTTAAACTACTTTTTACAAAAAACCCTTCTTTTCTTGGCAGAAAAATGGCAGAATAATGTTTACAATCTTTAGAAAAGAAATATAATGGAGCTCACTCAGAAAGATAATGTGTGGGGGCACCTGGGTGGCTCAGTCTGGTAAGCATCTGACTGTTGATCTCAGTTCAAGTCCTGACCTTGGGATCATGAGTTCAAGCCCTGAACTGGGCTCCATGCTGGGTGTGGAGGGTACTTTAAAAAAGTTGAGAAAGATACATGTGTGGACAGAAGATAAAATCTTTTTTTTCCCCTTAAATGTTAAGCCGAATGAGAAATTTTACAAAAAACCCCCACCGTTTTCCCTGATATTTATTATCTTTTAAGAAGTACATAAAGGAGGCTTTTGAAAAGGATGAATGAAACTTAATAATACAAATTTTGGTGAAACTTAACAATACAAATACAAACTTAACAATACAAAACTTAACAATACAAACACTAATATTTCTTTACACAAATTATTCTTCATGGTTTATAAGTTTTTCTTTTTTTTTTCTAATTCTTTTGAAAACACGAATGGGGACGTGGAGGAATTCTTGCTTGGGAGAAGATAATCAAATCCAGGTTCTAATTTTCCTTTGAATGCTTATTCTTTTTTTTTTTTTTTAAAGATTTTATTTATTCATTTGACAGACAGAGATCACAAGTAGACAGAGAAGCAGGCAGAGAGAGAGGGGGAAGCAGGCTCCCTGCTGAGCGGAGAGCCCGATGTAGGGCTCGATCCCAGGACCCTGAGATCATGACCTGAGCTGAAGGCAGAGGCTTAACTCACTGAGCCACCCAGATCCCCTACAAAATGATTTAATGAGAGATTTATTTTAAAAATTTTTTCAAGATTTTTATTTATTTATCAGAGAGGGGGAGAGAGAAGAGAGCACAAGCAGAGGGAGGGCAAAGAGAGAGGGAGAAGCAAACTTCCCACTAAACAGGGAGTTGGACATGGGGCTTGATCCAAAAACTCCCACAATCATGACCTGAACTGAAGGCAGATGCTTAACCGACTAAGCTGTCCAGGCACCCTGAGAGATTTATTTTAAAAGATTTTATTTATTTATTTGTCAGAGAGAGAGAATGCAAGCAGGGAGAGGGGCAGAGGCAGAGGGAGAAATAGGCTCCCTGCCGAGCAAGGAGCCTTGCTGTGGAATTTGATCCCAGGACCCTGGAATTAGGACCTGAGCAGAAGGCAGACGTTTAACAGACTGATCAATCCAGCATCCCAGCCTGAGAGATTTACTTTAAAAAGCAGTTTTCCAGGGTATGTACTCTGTTTTCTGGTCAAAAATGCAGAGGGAGCCGTCTCATCTTAGAGCCACCTCTAGAAGTTTTGGTTACCTAGTTTTGTCATTTATTGAGTTACAGGACTGCCCTTCAGTCAGCAGGCTATTCCTGATCTAGGCTTTGTCCTTTGCACAGAATAGCCAAGCGTTGCCCACAGTGGTTAAAGCTGTTGATCTGGAAGAGAAAGTTGCCTGGGGATGGTAGGTGCCATGATGGACATATAGGCAACCCCTCCTGGTATCTAAGTGGTTATTTAATCTATATGCAAACTTTAGGAATACATCTTTTATATAAAACAAGGAATATAGATGTTAGTTTCAAAATCTTTATATTATAGTTTATCTTTGTTAATTATTTAGAAGGTATATATGACTTAGAGCCTCCAATCCATTTTCATTTATTCTTCTCCTACCCACTTAAGCCCCCATGTTGCATCACCACTTCCTCATATCAGGGAGATCATATGATAGACCAGTCAGAATGGCTAAAATAAACAAGTCAGGAAATGACAGATGCTGGCGAGGATGCGGAGAAAGGGGAACCCTCCTCCACTGTTGGTGGGAATGCAAGCTGGTGCAGCCACTCTGGAAAACAGCATGGAGGTTCCTCAAAATGTTGAAAATAGAACTGCCCTATGACCCAGCAATTGCACTATTGGGTATTTACCCTAAGGATACAAACGTAGTGATCCAAAGGGGCACATGCACCCGAATGTTTATAGCAGCAATGTCCACAATAGCCAAACTATGGAAAGAATCCATTTTTAATTGTTTAAATACTTAATCTTTAATATTTATGTGCTTATTAGTGATCTGGAATATCCTGTTGTTACATTTTATTTTATTTTTTTCTAAAAGATTTTATTTATTTATTTGACAGAGACAGACACAGTGAGAGAGGGAACACAAGCAAGGGGAGAACACAAGTGGGAGAGGGAGAAGCAGGCTTCCCGCCTAGCAGGGAGCCGGATGTGGAGCCAGGACCCTGAACTGAAGATAGCCATTTAATGACTGAGCCACGTAGGCACCCACTACTGTTACATTTTAGATTGTATTGTCATGCGACCTAGTCTTACTATTAATTCCATTTTTAAGGAAATTGCTGAGGTTTGAGTGGAGGTTAGCTTTTCTTGTCTTTTTTTTTTTTTTAAAGATTTTTTTTTAAATTTATTTGACAGATCACAAGCAGGCAGAGAGGCAGGCAGAGAGGCAGTTAGAGAGAGAGGAGGAAGCAGGCTCCCCACTGAGCAGAGAGCCTGATGCCTGGCTCGATCCCAGGACCCTGGGATCATGACCCGAGCCGAAGGCAGGGGCTTTAATCCACTGAGCCACCCAGGTGCCCCGCTTTTCTTTTTTTTTAAGATCTCAAATGGATGGCTACAACAATTCTTTATCATACTTACTGTTTCAAATAATTTGGTTTTATAAAGAAAATACAGTGCTCATATTATTCATATTATTTAGTTATTTTTATAGATCATTTTATAAAAACAGTGGCTTAATGGCACCTGGGTGGCTCAGTTGGTTCAGCATCTGCCTTCAGCTCTGGTCATGATCCCAGGGTCCTGGGATCAAGTCCCACATCGGGCTCCCTGCTCAGCAGAGAATTTTCTTCTCCCTCTCTCTCTGCCCCTCCTCTCTGCTGTGCTCTCTCACTCATTCACTCTCTCTCTCAAATAAATAAAATCTTAAAAAAAACAAAACTCTGACTTTAAAAACAAAACAGTGGTTTAAAAAAGATTTTTCTACATCAGGGGTATGCAATTATCTGGGTAGGGAGAATTCTATTTTTATGCTTCTCATAGAGCTTCATTTAATTCACAGCTGAAAGTGATCACCATGTGATTAGAAATGTCTCAGTGTTGGGGTTCTTGGGTGGCTCAGTCAGTTGAGCGTCCAACTCTTGATCTTGGCTTAGGTCTTGATCTTATGGTCATGATTTCCATTCCCTCACTGGACTCCATGCTAGGTGTGGAACCTACTTAAAAAAAAAAGTCTCAGTGTTAATAATTGTTGCTAGAATTTTTTCTATTCTAATTTTATGTTTTTTTTTTTTTGGTTAACTTTCTGAGTTGATCATAAAAAAACTGTGGTGCATGAATAGACTAAAGAATGAAGATGTTATTAAAAGTAAGGTGACATTTTTCTGAATTATAGGCTTATTCAGCTTCTTAGAAGGTACAGCAAACCAGAACTAAGTTTTAAAAAATTATTTCCCTGAATGTATCTTGTATTTGAGAAAGGATTTTCATTTATGTTTTTGTATTTAATATTCATTACAATGAGTCAGTAAACCTTTCCTGTAAAGTGCCAGATAATAGTAAATATTTTAGACTTTGTAGGTTATACGGTCTCTCTCTCTAAACTATTCAGCTTTCATGCCATTATTGCATGGAAGCTGCCATAGAAAATATTTAAATGAATGAACTTGGCTGTGATTCCATAAAACTTTATTTATGGATGCTGAATTTGGATTTAATAGCAATTTTCTTGTGTCATTAGATATGTGGCTGCCTTTTTTTTTTTTTTTTTCCTCTAACCATTAAATAATGTAAAAACCATTTTTAGCTCACGGGCTGTATAAAAAGCGGTTGTGGTCCCAACTTGCCTGACAGGCTGTAGTTTTCTGAACTATGTTCAAAATAATCCTGTGAGACTTTGTTGACTGTTTTCTGTCCCCCCCCCCTTTGTTTTAACATTATTTTATGTTTTACTACTTAATCATATGTTTTTGGACATTGTTAATGTGTATGTAACTTTTAAATTTTAATAATTCAAAAAATTTTAATTATTTTTATTGTTTTAAGCTATGGGGGATAGGGTTTCTATAATATTGGCCTCTAATACCTTGCATATTTATAAACGTTATATATACTCAATAGTTATTTGGGAGAGTTGAAAAGGAGTAGTATCTTTCTTGCAATATTTGGAGAACCCTTGTGTAGATTGTTTCATTTCGCTTACTCATTTATTAAACATGTTCCAGGATGCTTCTCTTGCATTGCTGAACAGAAGTAATAGGGAGGCAAAACTCACCTCAGGATGTAGGGATAAGAGAAAGGAGAGAAAGAGACTCTTATTGATAGTATTCTTTGTGGTGTGGTATGTACTGTGGTCAGTACTACGGAACAGCCCCTGATTTAACCTTTACAACTTACTTAAGTAGGCATTTCTTCACTCATTTTACAGATGAAGAAACTTAGATAAAATACTAAATAAGTGAGTGGTGGAGGAGATTTTGAACTGAGATCAGAATCTTTCCATATACTTTTCTTTTTATGCTAAGGAATATTCAGTTAACTAGTTTACCTTACACATTAGCTACTTAGCTATTACTGCAAGTTTTGTGTGTGTGTGTGTGTGTGTGTGTTTTGCTATTGCTAGGAGTTTTCACACACATCTTAGATGACCAACAGATTTTTTTTTTAGAAAAGGTGAAATGTTGAAGAACCTCTAAGATAAAGTTTCAGATTCTTTGAATATATGATTACAGAGGGCTTTACTTTTAAATGCAGGTGAAACACATTTTTCCTTTTGTGTTTGTACCTCTCTTTTAAAATACTGTTTGGGCACCTGGGTGGCTCAGTAGATTTAACAACTGCCTTCAGCTCAGGTCATGATCCCAGGGTTCTGGGATTGAGCCCCACATTGGACTCCTTGCTCATCAAGGAGCCTGTTTCTCCCTCTTCCTTTACCTGCTACTCCGCCTGCTTGTACTCTCTCTCTCTCAGTCAAATAAATAAATAAAATCTTTAAAAAAAATTGTTTTATGGGACACCTGGCTGATTCAGTTGGTAAACATGTGGCTCTTGATCTCAGGGTTGTGAGATTGAGCCCCACATTGGGTGTAGAGATTACTTAAAAAAGAAAAATCTTTATTAAAAAATGTTTTACAAAAGTAAATTAGGACAATTGCACAATAAAATTATTGAGGAATATACATAAAGTTTCTATCATATTGTATGTTTAGTAGAAATCAGTGGTTAAATCAAATCTTAATCTGGTCATTTCAACTAATATGCTTGAAAGTAATTGAAGATTGAGTAAAGCTAGGTTAAAGAAATGTTACAAGTAAATGAAGAATGTTTCTGACAGAGTAAATAATTGTGGAGTTTATTTCTTGACCCAACAAACATTTTGAGTGTCTGTACTGCTATGGGGAGCTTCAGTCAGTGAGAGAAATGGACACTGGTAGAGGCATGCATGAGGTATTGTGGGGCCACAGGATGGGTGTGTAATTAAGCTGGTGTGGGTGGAGGAAGAGGTTCCCAGACCCTATCTCCTGGAAAGATGATGTCTGAAATTTTTTCTTTTCCCCTTTATTGGCTTTAAAATTATTTAAAAATATGTAGCTCTTGCAAATACTAAAAAGCCAGAAGTATAAGTAGTAAACAGTATAAAATCTTATTTACACTTCCTGTTCTCCAGTCCTCATTTTATGGGTAATAGACTGGTAAATATGCTTCCAGAGTTTTCCCTGGGTATTTACCAACGGTTCTTTTTTCCCCCTCCATGAAATTGGGTTCACACTATATATAATTTTGTAACTTGCTTTTTTCCCCACATGTAATAGTTTATCATATGTATGTTTCTATCCCAGTAGATGTAGATCAATTGCATTTAAAAACCTGCTGCCTCAAATATTGGGATGGATGTACTTTCATTTATTTACATTATTTCCTATTGCTGGACATGCAGGTTTTCAACCTGTTACAAAGAGTGAATATCCTTATGCAGATATATTTGTTTTCTTTTATGAATTAAGTTTAAAATGACAAGCAGTATATATAGTCAGGTGAACAGGAGTTAGGATTAATGTGAAGGGAAAATGTTTTCTAGGTTAAGGGAACAAATGTAATTCGAAAAACTGCTAAAGAAAATGATACTTTTAGTTAGGGGAGAAACATTTCTGTTTCTGTGCTTTGGAAGTATATCACCTCTTGTTTTCTTGAACTTTGAACTGTATGCTATAGTATCTTGTTTTATGGAATAGGCATCTTTTTGTTGAATAAATTTATAGTTGTATAATTTTCTTGTTTGGGAGATTAAAAACTTGTTTTCAATAATTGTGACCAGATATAGAAGTAGAATTTCAAGCTGATAAAAATGATTATTTGGACATTATTACATAGAGGTTAAGTGGGTAGTTCTGGGAATAGAGGCCATATTTTAGCCATGTTTTTCTTAGTTCTGTTACCTAATTGAGAATATCTTACTCAGGTTTCAAAATAAATGTTTGGGTGGTTAGTCCCCCACTGTTGTCCATTTGAAACAAATTTGGTTAATTTGTAAAATGACTACTGGGAAGTTGCTAGTTTATCAAGTAGGTATCTGAAAATGGGATAGATGACTTAAAGTAGATGAATTGTGTTTTGTTCTATCTTAACTCTTAAATGTAAAATCTTATTATTCTTAAAAAGTTTTAGTTGCTGCTGTTCTGTTCCAAATTTCCAATTTTGGAATGTTACCTATAGTGTGATATCAAGTACTAATAAATATTATAATTTTATCATTCTCCTGACAATTAAGAGTATCTAGTGATTTCTTAAAAATACATGGGAAACAAAATGGTTCATTAAACAAGGCTGACATTTTTCTGAACTATTTATAAAAGTAAAACCCTTTCCTTTTTGGTTCCCAAGGATGCTCTGTTGTTGGGTTAGATGTGTTGTATTGAATAGAAATCCAAGTCTTTGTTAAGGCTCAACTTTAAAAATTTTTCCTCATTTAAAAAAAAAACAAATATGCTAAATACTTATTAGTGTTATTAATTTGAATAATATGAATGCTTTGAATCAATCAGCCTAATTAATGTGTTCTCTCATTACCTTAAATAATAATTGTATTATCTGTTATATTTCATGTTTATGAAGTACTTATACTTCATCCTAAGGTAATTATTACTTAATGTGAAGTGTAATTTTTAAGCATTCATATCTTTTTTCATTTAGTGTTATTTTCCAAGAGTAAAGTAACATTTAAACATTTCTGATACCTTAGGGGGCAGAGGGGAGGCTGGAGGGTCGATGTGGGGAGGGACTGGGGGGATGTGGGGGGCATTTAAAAAAATAATAAACACATGATAACTTATTTTATATATGATTTTTCTAGGGCTGCTTTGGAAGAAGTAGAAGGAGATGTGGCAGAATTGGAACTAAAACTTGATAAGGTGAATTTTACTTTAAAAGTTTTTTCAAACATTAATTCTTATTTTCCATTAACAATGATTTGGGCCTTTAATACCTGGTGGTTCATGTTACCTTTTTTTTTTTTTTTTAAAATCTCTATGATGGTAAATGTTACTATTATCTCAGTTTGACACGTGAGGAAATTGAGGTTATAGACATGAAATAGCTTATTGAAAATCTAAGCTCGAGAGCAAGAATTTGAACAACATCTGACTTCAGAGCTAACTAGATATCCTTTATATTGTTGGAACTGTTTTCTTCTTTTCCATCAAAAAAATTGCATGTGGGGCACCTGGGTGGCTCAGTGGGTTAAGCCTCTGCTTTCGGCTCAGGTCATGGTCCCAGGGTCCTGGGATTGAGCCCCTCATTGGGCCCTCTGCTCAGCAGGGAGCCTGCTTCCTCCTCTCTCTCTGCCTGCTTCTCTGTGATCTCCATCTGTCAAATCAATAAATAAAATCTTAAAAAAAAAAAGATTGCATGTATCTTTTCACTGTTCAGTGGTTTTCATACATAACCTGACCATTCTTGTTTATAACTGTAGGTGTGGACACATTAAATATAAATAAAATTTAAAATACTGATTGCATTTTTTTTTAAAGCTGATGCCAGAAATGCTTAGTATATAGTTAATAATTGATTTTAAGTGACCATATTGTATTTGAGGGTAAATGTGCATTAATTCCTATCATCTATATTAATTATTGATCATCCTTTTTTTTTTCCCCTCTACCCAAGAAATACTCTATAAAGCAGGAAGAAATAAGAGAATGAGTAAGACATTGCTTCTGGTTTCACGTAACCAGTAACTGTTTAGTGAAATATCTTTCTTAAAATTCATGGAGAGAAATCAGATGCACATATTTGAAATAACCTTTCTGAAAATAACTTCCTACTCATTTAAATATTTTTTAAAATGGTATTGCTACATAAAGTAGTGCCTCTCAAACTGTGCTGTGTGTAGGAATCACCTGGGGATCTTGTAAAAATACAGATTCTGATTCAGTAAGTCTGGGGTACCTGAGATTCTGTGTTTCTTTTTCTTTCTTTCTTTTCTTTTTTTTTTTTTTTTAATTAATATACAATGTATTATTTGCTTCAGGGGTACAGGTGTGTGAATCATCAGGCTTACACATTTCATAGCACTCACCATAGCACATACCCTCCCCAGTGTCCTTAACCCAGCCACCATCTCCCTACCCCCCACCCCCCAGTAACCCTCAGTTTGTTTCATGAGATTAAGAGTCTCCCATGGTTTGTCTCCCTCCCAATCCCATCTTGTTTCATTTTTTCCTTCCCTACCCCCCACAACCCCCACCCTGCCTCTCAAATTCCTCATATCAGAGAGATCATATGATAACTGTCTTTCTCTGACTGGCTTATTTCGCTCAGCATAATACCCTCTGGTTCCATCCACATCATTGCAAATGGCAAGGTTTCATTTCTTTTGATGGCTGCATAGTATTCCATTGTGTGTGTGTGTGTGTGTGTGTGTGTGTGTGTGTATCACATCTTCTTTATTCATTCATCTGTTGATGGACATCTGGATTCCTTCCATAGTTTGACTATTGTGGACA
Organism: Mustela erminea; assembly: GCF_009829155.1. NCBI lineage: Eukaryota > Metazoa > Chordata > Mammalia > Carnivora > Mustelidae > Mustela > Mustela erminea. The sequence goes on from NC_045614.1 coordinate 104,219,437, forward strand.
TTGCTGCTATAAACATTCGGGTGCACATGCCCCTTCAGATCACTACATTTGTATCTTTAGGGTAAAAACCCAGTAGTGCGATTGCTGGGCCATAGGGTAGCTCTATTTTCAACTTTTTGAGGAACCTCCATACTGTTTTCCAGAGTGGCCTACCAGCTTGCATTCCCATCAACAGTGTAGGAGGGTTCCCCTTTCTCCTCATCCTTGCCAACATATGTTGTTTCCTGACTTGTTAATTTTAGCCATTCTGACTGGTGTGAGATGGTATCTCATTGTGGATTTGATTTGTATTTCCCTGATACTGAGGTGATATGGAGCACTTTTTCGTGTGTCTGTTGGCCATTTGCATGTCTTTGATGAAATGTCTGGTCATGTGCCTATTTCTTGATTGGATTATTTGTTCTTTGAGTGTGGAGTTTGATAAGTTCTTTATGGATTTTGTGTACTAGCCCTTTATAAGATTCCGTGTTTCTAATGAGAGTCCAGGTAACACCAATGCTGTTGTTCCATGGACCACACTTTGAATAGCCAGGATATAAAATAAGCTGAAGGTTTTCAAATGTTTTGAAATCATGAAATATATGTATGTATATGATGTAAATGGTATAAATATAAAGTAGTAGTAATTATATATGTAAAACCAATATTTTACGAGACTGACGTGCTACCTACTGTGCTAACAAGGCACCTAAAACCAAAATTTTAGAAAATATTTAGTAATAAGTTATTTTTGTGTTGTACTCTATAGTTTCCAAAACACTTTGATATATAGTCTGCTTTTTGATTTTTATAATAATTCTGTGAGGTAGGTAAGACAAGTGCTATTATTCCCATTTTATAGATGAGGATACCAAAGCCTGGAAAGTGAAGGGAACTGGCTTCAAGTCAGAGGTAGAAGAGGCAGAACCAGGGACAAGACTCATGTTTTTATCCTTAGTTCAGTGTTCTTTTTGTGCACCACTGCGCTTCTGCATCCATACTAGGGGAGCACTTTGCTGCTTGGAAATTTTTTGAGGAAAGCTAAGAAGCTTCTTGGCAAATGTTTTTTGAAATTAGTGTTGTAATTTTTTTTTTTTAAATTAGTGTTATAATTTTTTGTAAGGATATTTTCAAAAGGATTTTCAAATATTTTCTCTTTAAAATTACACATATAGGATTATTATTATTATTTTACCCAGAGGTATTCCATTTATTTTAAACACTCTGAAACAAAGTTTTTAAATCTTAAGGGAGGCAACAGAACTGTAGTCCTGATTTTCTGATAGATTTATGTGAGAGTATGTAGGAAGACAAGGCTTAGTTTGTTTGTTTGTTTTATTTATTTATTTGAGAGAGATAGCAAGAGATAGAGCATGCATGAGCTGGGGAGAGAGGGAGAAGCAGGGGAGCCCTATGTGGGGCTCCATCTCAAGGCCCTGGGATCATGACCTGAGGCAAAGGCAGATGCTTAACTGACTGAGCCACCCAGGCACCCCTGAAAGACAAGGCTTTTTAAAGAATCATTGAGTAGTCTAATCAGAATATCTGTTCTTTGTGGGGAGAGTTGCATATAAATCATACGAAACATTTTTTCGGTTTGTTGGGGAGGTCCTCAAAATTTGAAGTATCTCATCTGATAGAATCCACTAATAGCATTTTTGTTACTGATTTTGCTTCAGTGAGCATCCCCCTCCCCCTGCCCCTGTGTCATATTTGGTTGGAATTGGGAGACTGGTAGAATCTTAAAACGAAACATTCAAGTTTAAAACAAGTTATTAAAATGTTGGCAATCACTACTAAGATCTCTAAGCCCTTTCTAGAATGTATATTTCCCAAAGGACTAATAAGGGCATCATGGAAATTTTGACATTTTAAAAAATACTATCTTCCACCTGAATGGAAGGTCTATAGTTTTATATTTCTCTAGTTTAAAATCTTGTTTTCTTATAAAATGTACCTCTCTCAAATTCTTAAGTTAGTGTCTATCATTCCACTTGAGAATTTTGAGGAGTTAGCACAGAGAGGAGAACCAGAGAGGAGGAAGAAATGGTTGTTACCGAAGGTGGTGACACTAGTGGTGGGGAGGGTTTGCCCAGGATTAGTTTAGTGATTTCATAACTTTGTGCAAGGCCTGTAGTATCATTGTAAATCATGCCACCAACAGGTTAAACTAGCTTGATGACTTAGCTATTATTTATTTTGCTTATAATATGTTACCAATAGTTACACTCCTTGTGGAGAATAATGCTTCATTAGTGGCATTGTTTTGCTGGGTCCAATGATTTATCCATTCTGCCAGGTATTCTGGCACTGACAGCACCGTAGAGCAACGGAGTGGCCATCTAGATGTAATTTTTGTTTCTGTTGTATCCTCTCACTGGAATGCTTATTCTTTCTCTGTTAAGCCGATACTCTTTAAATCACAGCTCAAGTACTACCAAACTTAGGTTCTTTTTCTGGTATTGCATTCTTTCTACCTTTCTACCACACACTTCCATTTAAATTATTATAATATTATTGTAGTGTTTGGCTTGTAGCATGGTGTAATAGTTAAGAACACAAAGCCTGGAGTAAGGCTGCATGCATTTGAATCTGGCTCTACCCCTTACTAAGCTATTTGGCGTTGGGCAAGTTTCTCAACCTTCCTATGCCTCAGTTTCTTCATCTTCAAAAACAGTAAAAGTTGAGTATCTATCTCATAGGGTTATTAATGAGAATAAGATGTTTTAGTGTATGTTAGTGCTTAGCATGGTTCTTAGCACGTTGTGTTCTAAATAAATCCTAATGATCATGTCTCTTCAATAAATTATTAGCTCCTTGAAGACAGTCTTTGAAGGAAGAAAAACAACCCTGATGCACACTTACTATGTATCAGATGCTAAGTTTTACTTATATTATCTCCAGCTGTCACAACAGTGTTGCAAAGTTGGCATTACACCCAATTTGCCCATGAGAAAAATGAGACTTGGAGAGGTTGTTACTTACTAAAGGACAGTCAATGGATAAATTGTTTATATTTTCATCACCTGGAAAAGTGCCTATGACACATGTATCTCTTAGTAAAAAGAACTTGAATGAATTGGGGCTACCAGCTTGATAATTTTGACTAACTTGACATATACTCTTAGGTTCTCTCTTGTAGGTTTATATTATTCAGTTAAACCTGTCATCAGTGTCATTTACTAAGAATTTTGCTAGCTGGCAAAGTTTCTTTCACCAAGCCAGTTCTTCTTCCTGCATAGCTGCAGTGTATATGTGGCTCAGCTGTATGACAATTCCATTATCTCTCCAACTCCCGTGTTAGTGACCTCTATTCTAATTCTGATACCTGTTTTCATGGTCATAGCTATGCCTTACCATTCAAAGTTCTTGTCTCAGAAATCTGGAATGCTGATCTCTTACTTTCTTACCTGAGACTCTAGTCTTTCCAGTTCTCATTTTATTCACTCCTGCCCTGTTCTTCAAGCTTAGCTAGCCCTCTAGTCTTCAGTCTATAAACTTCTGATATTTTAAACCCCTTTTAAGATCCCCTTTCAGTGCATTTTGGGAAGGGGTAATTTTTGGAGATAAAATTCACGTGACATAAAATTCATCATTTTAAATTGTACAATTCAGTGTTTCCAGTGTATTCATAGTATTGTGCAACCCTCACCACTATTTAATTCCAGAGCATTTCTATTACTTTAAAGAGAAATCCTGTACCTGTTAGCAGTCACACCCAATTGTCCTCTTCCTACATCCTCTGGTGACCACTAATTTTCTTTCTGTCTGTATGGATTTGCCTCTTTCGACTATTTCATATAAATGGAGCCATATTTGGCTTTTTGTGACTAGCTTCTTTCACTTAGCATAATGTTTTTAAGGTTCATCTGTACATGTTGTAACATTTTCCAGTATTTACTTTTTATGGCTGAGTAATATCCCTTTATGGATATACCACATTTTGTTTATCCCTTCATCACTTGATGGACATTTGGGTTATTTCCACTTTTTGGCTAGTATGAATAATACTGCTATGATACCTTTCAGTCTACTCTTAATTTTATTCCATCATATTTTTCTTCTAGAGGCCTTCATTTCCTTTCCATAACACCTACTCTAGAATTCTCACTGTATTTGTCTAATCATCTGTATTCTTTGTGTCATATCTATAAAGCCCTGTAGGAGAAGTTACACAATTGTTTGGTGAAATCAACTGGTGGAGTTACACATTCCTGGAAATCTTGATGTAAAACAAATTTTCCAAGATTTATTCAGGTTATCTAGTTCTCTTTAACAGCTTTACTTCTATTTTCTCATGATTTATCATTTTGTTCTTCTTCCTTAATAGAGGACTTTGACTCTGTCTTCCTTTTGGTGGGAACACTTTTATTCCTTGCTCCTAATCTAGAAATTTAGAATATGTCCTTCTCTTTTTCCACTTTTCCTCCCATTTGAGTGATAAAAGTATCCCTTTTCCTATGTGATTCCAAACTCTTCAGAACTTTGCTTTAGTCATCTTTCTCCTTTTCTTTCTCTGCCACCTCTTCATTTTAAGTAGAAAGTGTTCAAGTTTCTTTGGAACAAAAACAAAATAAGAGAGAAAACCAAAAGCAAATAACAAAACTCTGACAAGGAAACATAAATCTTTAGTAATTACCATGTGCCAGTAATGGTTTGTGCTAAGATCTTTATGTGCATTACCTTAACTCCTTTATAGTAACCTTATATATATGGTTTGGTACCGTTGTGATCATTTCAGACAGAAAAAAACTTAAGGTTACTGAGGTTAAGGTCACTCAGGATCATTTAGGTGGTTAAGTAGGGCAGCAGGATTTGAATCTAAGCTGAGTAAAACCACAACTCTGTGTTTTTAACCATAATGTCATACTACCAACCTCTCTCTCTCCTTTAGTTACTATGGGACCTTTTAATTATTTTTGAATTATTTAATTTGTTGAATAAGTAATACCTCCTACATGATACAAACTTTAAAGATATGAAAGTTTGTATCCAGTGAAAAATTAGTCATCCTCTAGTCTCTTTCCTAAAGGAGAATGTTTGAGTCCTTCCAGAAATTTTCTAGGCATGTAAAAGATTATAAATATTTGTCTTCTCTCCCACTACAACAAAAATATTAAAACTGTTCTACATTTTTCTTTTTTTAAGATTGTATGTATTTATTTGACAGAGCAAGATCACAGGTAGGCAGAGAGGCAGGCGGAGAGAGAAAGGGAAGCAGGCTCCCCACTGAGCAGATAGCCCCATGTGGGGCTCAATCCCAGGACCCTGAGATCATGACCTGAGCTGAAGGCAGAGGCTTTAACCCACTGAGCCACCCAGGCGCCTATGTATTTTGTTTTTTTTTTTATTTTATTATTTATTATTTTTTATTTTTTTATTTTTTTTTTTAAGATTTTATTTATTTATTTGACAGAGAGAAATCACAAGTAGACGGAGAGGCAGGCAGAGAGAGAGAGAGGGAAGCAGGCTCCCTGATGAGCAGAGAGCCCGATGCGGAACTCGATCCCAGGACCCTGAGATCATGACCTGAGCTGAAGACAGTGGCTTAACCCACTGAGCCACCCAGGCGCCCCTGTATTTTGTTTTTTTGAAAAAATACATCTTGGATTTTGGATTTTGTTAAGAATTATTGAGCTGCCACATTCTTTTTGACAGCTGAATTGTATTTCATTGTATGGATATATCATTATTTATTTATTCAGTTGCCTACTGATGGACTCAGATTGCTACCTATATTTTACTGTGACTGCAGTGTATGACTTCACATGTGTGTCATGTGGTTTATGTGAAAAAATAACTTCATGATACTTTCCTAAAAGTGAAATTGTTAGGTTAGAGGGTATGTATTTAAAATATTGATAGCTCTTGCTAAATTGCCTTACACAGAAATTGTACCAGTTTACATTTCCCATAAATGTATGAGTGCCTGGTTCTCCATACCCTCTCTAAAATAACAAGTTAACAAACTTTTCCGATCTTTGCTATTCTGTAAAAAAACCAGTAATTTACTCTTTGTAAAATACTCTTTTACTATGAGTGAGATTGAAATTTTTTTCATAGGCGTAGAATGTATTTGGATTTTCTTTACTGGGAATTATCTGTACATAATCGGTTGGCCATTATTTTTCTAGTGACTGGTTTGATTTTCAAAAATGTTTTATATCCTCTTCTTAGAGCAGGGAAATTAATCCCTTATGATTTGTCGCTAATACTATTTTTCCATATTGTTTTCTTTTGACTAAATTTATTGTTTTTTATCCCCCTGATAAAAATGTTTCATATATATACACGTGTGTATGTGTGTGTGTGTGTGTGTATAAATATACACATATATACATACATAGCCAGGGTGGAGCCCAGTGTGGGGCTTGAACTCATGGTCCTGAGATCAAGACCTGAGCTGAGATCAAGAGTTGGACACTCAACCAACTGAGCCATCAGGCGCCATAAAATTTTTATTTTTTTGTAGTTGAATTGATTTTTTTTTTCTATGACTTTTGAGTTTTGCAACTTTCTCAAAAAGACTTTTCTTACTTTGAGATTATAAAAAATATTACTTCCTGTTTTAATTTTCTGATTTAGTATTTCATGTTTATTCCATCTGAAATTAATTGGAGGGTTTGAAATTGAATTTGGTTTCTTTTTTTCTTTTTCTCCCATTAGATTCTAGTGTCCTTATGTCATTTATTGGATCACTTTTTCCCCCACTGGCTGGAAAGTACTGCATATTTGTATTGGTTTCTTGACTCTGTATTCTTTCCATTTGTCTGTTCATGGCCATTACCAGAATTGTAATTACTATACTTGTATAGTACCTTTTTTTGGGGGGGTATAATACATTTTAATAATATATAAAGCTATGGGCGCCTGGGTGGCTCAGTGGGTTAAGCTGCTGCCGTTGGCTCAGGTCATGATCTCAGGGTCCTGGAATCGAGTCCCGCATCGGGCTCTCTGCTCATCAGGGAACCTGCTTTCTACCCCCTCTCTCTGCCTGCCTCTCTGCCTACTTGTGATCTCTCTCTCAAATTAATAAATAAAATCTTTAAGAAATATATATATATAAAGCTAATGTTCCCATCTCATCACTCATTTTCAATTTTTTCCCCTCTTCTTGCATGTTGGTTACTCCATATGAGTTTTAGAATTAGTTTTTCTGGCTTTTAAGACATTATTTCTTGTAATTTTGTATTTATTTGTAATTTTCAAACTATTATTAAAAGACTGATATCTGCCAGCAGTTCTCATAGTGAGTTTTTTGGAATGTTGTTTCTATGAGCATGGTTCCTCTGAAAAAGAATTCCATGTCAAATATTTTTGAGAACTGCTACATATTTTATATTCTTCTAGGATTCACAACACATATGAATATATCAAAAGCTCTTTAAAATTCAGCAATAAAGAAATCTGTTTAGCTCTTCAAACGCAGAGTTTGCCAGATTTATTTTGTCACAAGATCCTTATTTTGTCACAAGATCCTTAGGATCTTATATAGGATATATCCTATATCCTATAGGATATTTTGTAGAGTACATATTGGGAAATACTGATCTATCATCATGTCTTCTACATCTGCAGTTCATAACTCACTGTAATCTGGCTAACAGCTCTCCAGTCAGTTTCTCTTACAATTATTCTTGCCAGGGATACTGGGTGACAACCTCAACAGACATTCAAAAAATCTTTTAAAGTCATGATCTCAGGGTCCTGGGATCGAGCCCTGCATCAGGCTCTCGTGCTCTGCGAGGAGCCTGCTTCCCTCTCTCTGCCTGCCTCTCTGCCTACTTGTGATCTCTGTCTGTCAAATAAATAAATAAAATCTTTAAAAAAAAAATTAAAATAGGACTTTTATGGATTTTTTCAACCTATTCATCTATTTTTTGATCCTTAGTTCTTTTTTTACTTTTGTGAAATTATTCTCTTGCTTTTCCTCCTACTTTTCCTCTTCCTCTTTTGTTTCCTTTTGAGATTTTCACTCTGCAAGCTCTGTCCTCTATCTCCTGTGTGGGATATAGCATTGTAGCACTGTAACTGTATATATGCTGATGATTCCTCTGTATCTACAGCACGCACCTTTTTTTTGAGTTTCATATGTCTGTTTTCACGTGTTTGGTTCAGCTTTCCACTTGACTTATATCACAGGCCCATTTAATTCAGGGCCACGTCACAGGCCTAATACAGTGAAAATAGGAGTCTTTTGCTGGCCAGTTTAATGTGTCTTTGTGTGAATTAGCAGATGTAGCCCATGGCAAGCAGAACTCAGGCTGGATTTCAGCTTCTGTTTTTTTCCCCTTGGTGGGACACGGTCTATCTAACTGTAGTACTCGACTATAATTCTTGAGTTTTTCTCCTCCTCTCTCTCTCCTGCTTACTGCCTTAATTCAGCCTGTCATGGTTTTTGGTCTAATCCCCTTATCTTTAGTCTTTCTTTTCCCTGTCTTTACTTTTTCTCCATTTAGGTCATCATTCTGAGATGGAACTCTGGTGAACTCACCAATTAGTGTATTCACGTGTTCTCTGTTCCTTTCATACAAAATGTGAACATCTTAGCATTGCACACAAAAGCTTGTCCTGATCTGGCCCTTGCATACATTTTCAACATCACATTTTTAATGTCCTACATTTTCACACCACACTAAGCTACTAAGTGTCTCTGGTTTTCTCTGCCCATTTTGCTTCTGGGCCTTACCTTAAAACATGCTCTTCCTAGAGTAGTATCTTTCCATTACTCTTGTCTGATTGGCTAATTTTTGTTGATCTTTCAGGGCTTTTCTTAATTGTTATCTTTTCCAGGAATCCTTCCCTGATGCCCATAGTCCTGGCTAGATGTTCTTCCTTTGTTCGATCATGTATGGTTTTGTCATGCGTAGCCGTTGTGTTTGTGCTGTACAGAATTTATTTGCTTGTCTACTGGTTCGATTTAAAGCTTCTGAGAGCAGACAGTATATTTTTAATTTCTGTTCTTCTGGGCCCTAGGGTAACAGTTTTAAATTCTACTCCTGAGATCCTTAAATGCTTTCTAAAGGTTTGTTGTTATTGTTGTTTTGGCTCTTTACCCTCTTCTTGGTGCTCCCACCATTACCTCCTCAGTATCCTTCCCTTCTCTACTTTTTTTTTAATATATGTATTCACCCAAGATTTTATTTGTTTAATTAAATGTTATGTGTTTGAATGAAAGGAGAAAAATAAGGAACAGAAAAAAGAAAAGGGGGAGGAGAAGAATTTTAGAGAAAGAAAGGTGAAAGAAAGTCTAAATTTTAAGGCTAGCTCATGCCTAAAATAGTAGGCATTGAAGAAACAATGGTTGGTTAATCAATTCAGATGTTTGTGTTGATAGATTGACACTGAAATGAAATGCCTAGCATGACTAATCCAACGTACCAGTTTACTCCTTTTTCCTCCAACATAGCACAGGTTTTTTTTCTAGGGTTTTTTTTTTTTTTTTTTTTTTTTTTAAGCAGACTGCTTGTTCTGCCTGAAATTTCCTATTCTTCCTTCTAAGTGGTGTTTAATAAATTTTTATGGAGTTATGGGATGAATATGACTTGGTAAAAGTATTTATTGTTGTTATCATTACAGCCTCTGGGTCCTAAAGGGTCAACTTTTTTGGGTACAGTTCTACTATGAATTTACTTTGTAAGTCAGAGTTAAAAAGAACAATTTCAATTAGTCTATTTTGGCTTTACTGATGAACCATAATTTATCTTAGCTAGGCTAACTCATGTAGCTGTTGCTAATGCTTGTTCAACTAGGTAATTTGTGTAATTATTTTCAACCTGATGTAATGTTTTTCTTTTTCAGCTTGTGAAACTTTGTATTGTGATGATTGATACCGGAAAGGCCTTTTGTGTTGCAAATAAACAGTTCATGAATGGGATTCGAGACCTGGCACAGTATTCTAGTAATGATGCTGTAGTTGAGGTTAGTATTATTAAAATTAGTTAATATGATAAATTCAACAAAATATTAAAGAACTATGCATCCATTTACCTTATTAGTAGTTTTAGTGGTCCTTAAAATTAGGAATCGAAAAGCTGTCACCTACTGGTGTATAATTCTGTTTTCTAATACAGTTAGAAGTTGATGGTTGATTTGCATTGTGAATATAAGTTTACTTCTGCTAGGTGAGCTGGATCATTTACAAGAGGACCCGAGCAGGGAGAGGAGGACTACGTTTACTAGTAGGAGCTTTTAGGGCAAGCAGAGAGCATTTAAATCTTAAGAATAGTATCTAACTATGTATGGGTTTGCACAGCAAAGCTCTTGTCAGCTAGCTGTGCTGGGTTAACTTAGGCCCCTTGCTATACTGTGTGATGTTATGATAATTCTTCCATAAGGAATAATACCTGGTTAGGTAATGGGCATGCTTTGATGATTATTTGATTCATGGATGTCTAAATGGGCACAGTCTTGATACACTCAATTTTACCTTTAGGCTTATATGTGCCATTATTATTTGTTAGCTTACTCCTATTGATATGGCAGTACTAATTCTTTGACTATTCTTGGGTTTTATGTTACCTACCACATGTACATTTGTCCTCTTTGCAGAGCATGCCCATGAGGCAATACCATGAAATCATCCTCAGAAGTAAATGTTACTGTTTACAGTGTAACTAGATCTTTCTGTCAGAAATGCAGAAGTAACATTTTTGTGACCTATTTTCGTGGCTCTTAAATGACTTAGTTTTTCTTTTGGTTTCTTTCTCCATAGACAAGCTTGACCAAGTTTTCTGACAGTCTTCAAGAAATGATAAATTTTCACACAGTAAGTGTCAGTAAGTAGGTGTTACTATGACCATGTAAATATTTAGTACTTTCTTTGAATGGCGGTATTTTATAAAATTACTTGTTATAATTCAGTAACTTTGATTAACCAGCTTCTTAGTTCATGGATCTAAAATGTATGTATGTGAGTGTGTGTGTGTGTGTGTGTGTGTGTGTGTGTGTGTATGTGTATGAGAGAGATACATTTATTTCTCTCTTTCTTAAAGATTTATTTATTTGACAGAGACACATTGAGAGAGGGAACACAAGCAGGGGGAGTGGGAGAGGGAGAAGCAGGCTTCCCACTGAGCAGGGAGCCCAATGTGGGACTCAATCCCAGGACCCTGGGATCATGACCTGAGTCAAAGGCAGATGCTTAACAACTGAGCTACCCAGGCGCCCCTATTTCTCATTCTAATATAGTGAACTTAATATGGGTGACATATATACCCATAAAAGTTATCTTTTTTGTTTCAATTGTGCCTTTGTGAGTTAAGGAATTATTTTAAGAATGAAGAAGTAAAAACCATTTTTCTAAATTTACTTGTTTCTTTTAAGATGCTTCAAGTATATCCCCTTTGTCTAATCAGTTGCCAGTATTAAAGACTGCTGTATTCTTTGAGCTATTTATTTATTTATTTTTAAAAGATTTTATTTATTTATTTAACAGAGAACACAAGTTGGCAGAGAGTCAGGCAGAGAGGGGGGGAAGCAGGGTCCCCACTGAGCAGAGAGCCTGATGTGGGGCTCGATCCCAGGACCCCGAGATCATGACCCGAGCCAAAGGCAGAGGCTCAACCCACTGAGCCACCCAGGCGCCCCATCTTTGAGCTATTTATATGTGCATTTAAGATTTGAGGACTTTTATTCTAGTCATTCATGAGGACAAAAGATGCTGATTTTTTTTTCTGTTTAACTTTGTTAAGAACATTATTTATTTATTTTAAAAATTATGTTATTTTAGTCACCATACAGTACATCATTAGTTTTTGATGTAGTGTTCCATGATTCATTGTTTGCATATAACATCTAGTGCTCCATGCAGTATGTGCCCTCCTTCATGCCCATGACTGAGCTCACTCATCCCCCTGCCCCCCTCCCCTCTAAAACCCTCAGTTTGATTCCCGGAGTCCATAGTTTCTCATGGTTCGTCTCCCACTCTGATCCTCCCCCTTCATTTTTCCCTTCCTTTTCCTAATGTCCTCCATGCTATTCCTTATGTTCCACAAATAAGTGAAACCATATGATAATTATCTTTCTCTGTTTGACTTATTTCACTTAGCATAATCTTCTCCAGTTCCATCCATGTTAATGCAAATGTTGGGTATCCATCCTTTCTGATGGCTGAAGAAGATTCCATTGTATATATGGACCACATCTTCTTTATCCATTCGTCTGTTGAAGTGCGTCTCAGCTCCTTCCACAATAGAACATTTATTTTTATGATTATAACCAGTGCAATAAAGCCTGAAGTCAAAATTTAAAAAAACTAAAAGATATAAGGGCTTTTATCCCTCAAGAATGAGGGATATATACTACTTTTAGAATGTCAGGAAATTCCTTTATAAATTTTGGAAAAGTTTACTGAAAATGTATTAGCTTTTAAGTTATGTACTTCTTTTAAAAACAATTTTTATTGAGGTATAATTGACATTATATTGATTTCATATGTACAATGATTCCATGTAACAATTCTATATTTGCATATATTGCGAAATGATTACCATAGTAAACTCCAGTTAACGTTTCACCACATATAGTTAAAAGTTTTTTTTCTTGTGATGAGAACTTTCAGGACCTACTCTCTTACCTAATTTTAAATATGTGGTGTATTATTATTATTATTTTTAAAAAGATTTTATTCATTTATTTGAGGGCAGGGGAGGAGCAGAGGGAGGGACAACTGAGCTGTAATCAAGAGTCGGCTGCTTAACTGACTAAGCCACCCAGGCACCTATGCAGTATGGTATTATTAACTATAGTCATCATGGTGTTTGTTACATTCCCACAACATACTCCTTTTATAACTAGAAATGACCCCCATTACCCCCTACCCCTGCCTCAGGCAGCCACCAGACCCGTCTGTTCTCCATAGCCTTAAACTTGTTTTTTGTTGTTATTTAAAAAATTTTATATCTGAGTGCAATCATACAGTATTTATCTTTTTCTCTCTGACTTATTTCACTTAGCATAATGGCTGAAAGGTCCATCCATTTTGTTGCAAATGGCAGAGGTTCATTATTTTTTATGGCTAAGTAGTATTGCATTGTATGTGTATCTATCTATCTATACACACATATTTATCTATGTATCTATATCTTCTTTATCTGTTCATCCATTGATGGACCTTTAGGTTGTTTTCATATCGTGGCTATTGTAAATAGTTCATGTTTTCACTTTCTTCTCCTAATAGAATTGCTGGATCATATAGTAGTACTAATTTTAATTTTTTGAGGAGCCTCAATACTGTTTTCTATAGTGGCTGTACGAATTTGCATTGCCACCAACAGTGCATAAGGGTTCCCTTTTCTCTGTAACCTCATCAACATTTGTTATTTCTTGTCTTTTTTTGTTTTCTTGTCCTTTTGATAATGGTCATTCTAACAGGGATGAGGTGGTGTCTCATTGCAATTTGATTTACATTTGATGATTAGTGATGTAGAACATCTTTTCATGTATCAGCCATCTGCATGTTTGTTTTTGGAAACATGTCTATTCAGACCCTCTTCCCATTTTTTAATCAGATTTTTTTTTTTGCTATTGTATGAGTTTTTAATATTAATCCCTTATCAGATACATGATTTGCAGATATCTTCTGCTATTCAGTAAGTTGCTTTTTCACTTTGTTGTTGGTTTCCTTTGTAGTGCAGAAACTTTTCAGTTTGATGTAGTACCATTTGTTTATTTTTGTGTTTGTTGCCTTTGCTTTGGTGTCAAATCCAAAAAAGTTACTGCCAAGACTTACCTCAGGGAGCTTATTGCCTGTGTTTTCTTCTGGGAGTTTTATGGGTTCTGGTCATACATTCAAGTCTTTAATCTATTTTGAGTTTATTTTGTTTTATATGCTTCTTACAATTTTTTAAAGAGCTTAAAGTGTATGGCTGTTATATAATTATTTGGTGCTTCAAAGTTTATTAGCAGCTGTTTATAACAAGAATATCAACACTTAACATTCTTTAAATTCTGCTAAGGTTTGGTTCTTAATTTGATTTGCTTTTTTGGTCAACAAAGTAAGGATAAAGTTATCTGATAATATTTTAATTGTACTTCAAATTTTATCTGTATAAAAACTATCATGTACAAGTACTGCTTCATTTTCTGATTTTAGGTCTTTTGGGTATATATCCAGGTATGGAATTACTGGTTCATATGGTACTTCTATACTACTTCCTTCTTGAGGAGCCACTAAATTGTTTTTCACAGAACCTGTACCATTTCACATTCCCACCAGCAATGTATGAATATTCCAGTTTTTCACATTCTTGTCAACATTTACTATTTTCCATTCTTTTGATCATAGCTATCCTAGTAGGTATGAAGTATTGTCTCACTGAGGTTGTTTTTTTTTTTTTTTTTTCTCACTGAGTTTTGATTTGCATTCCTCTAATGCTTAATATAGTTGAGCATGTTTTCATGTGCCTATTGGCCATTTGTAGATCTTCTGTCATCCTTACCATTGCGCCCATTCAACTCCTTTGACCATTTTAAAATTGGAATTTTTAAAATTGAATTTTTTGTATATTTTGGATATTAAACACTTATCAGATAAGTGATATATCAATATTTTCTCCCATTCTGTAAGTTGTCTTTTCACTTTCTTGATAATGTCCTTTGCACAAAAGTTAATTTTGATGAAATTCAATTTATCTATTTTTTCTTGTGTTGTTTTGCTATTGGGGTCATATCCAAAAATCCATCACCAAATCCCAGATGATGAAGATTTATTCCTTCAGTCTCTTCTAAGAGTTTTATGGTTTTAGCTCTAATGTTTTGACCAATTTGTTTCTTTTCTTTTCTTTTTTTTTCTTTTTTTTTTTGGTAAAGATTTTATTTATTTATTTGACAGACAGAAATCACAAGTAGGCAGAGAGGCAGGCAGGGGTGGGGGGGCGGGAAGCAGGCTCTCTGCTGATCAGAGAGCCCCATGCAGGGCTCTATCCCAGGACCCTGGGATCATGACCTGAGCTGAAGGCAGAGGCTTTAATTCACTGAGCCACCCAGGCGCCCCTGACCAATTTGTTTCTTTTGTTTCTTATTAGTTCTCTTTTTGCTTTCTGTTGGATTTAGATGTCAAAATATAGTATGTTTGATTTCTTTTTAAATCAAGTAATTGCTTGTGTTTAAACTTCAAACTATTACATTAAACTTTACATTTACGTTAAACTTCAAACTATAGTGAGAATTAATTTTGGGGGGATAAGAGCTGTTGATTTGAAATTAACATGAAAGGTTAAATGTTGGGGCACTTGGGTGGCTCAGTGGGTTAAAGCCTCTGCCTTTGGCTCAGGTCATGATCCCAGGTCCTGGGATGGAGCCCTGCATTGGGGTCTGCTCAGCAGGGAGCCTGTTTCCCTTCCTCCCTCTCTCTCTCTGCTTGCCTCTCTGCCTACTTGTGTTCTCTGTCAAATAAATAAAAAATCTTAAAGAGAAAAAGTTAAGGTGATGCCACCTAAAGATTAGTAAATATGGGAAGCAGTTGTTGCCCCTGAAGCTGGAGAAACAAAAGGGAAAGTGGTGTTTCCCAGAACCCCTCAGTACTGCACTGTTGAGAATACGGCCATTGTTACCTGGCCAGGAAGCCAGAAGCTTGCCTTCTTGGGACTTCTTCCAGAGTCAAGGAGCCTGTAGTCCCCTTGAAACTGCCTAGATTGGTCAGCAGTGCTGCTGGCAGTTGGTGTGGCTCACAGTTGCTCACTGATGACGGTGTCAAACAGAAGCAGAAAAAAACTGGCCTCCTCTATGTCTTGCCTCTTAATCTAACATTGGCTTCCATTGGCAGCACCTAACCTCTTCGTATGCAAGAAGGCCTAGGAAATACACTTTGCAGACTTCTAGTACCTGGCAGTATAGAGGAGGAGTCCATGGAAGGGTGATACAGTGGTGAAGACCAACAATTAACCGGCATACCAAACATAAAGGCTATAATTTGAAAATAGTTTTGGTGGGGATGAGCATTTCTGAGTCTTTTCCAGACAAATCTAGTTTTCACCTTCACAGGACATAACAGGATGAATCTAGAGGTTGGTGGCAGGGTCGTAGCAAGGTGGGGAATAGCCATTTTCCAGTCTTTGCTTTAATAATAAAAACCAGTTGCACTGAGGAAAAAAATTACTTTTGGTAGGCAAATTATTGTGCAGCTTAATGATTTTTATCCTTAAAACTTCTTATATGATTTTTCTTTTTTCTGTATTCTCCATATCTAGTACATTAGCAAAATACACCCCAATCCATCTAGCAGTAGCACCTCCAAGTCTAAACTACTACCACCTCTTGTTTAGGATTATAGCCTCCCAACTTGTGTTTCTTCTTCTTTTCTTGTCTTTCTACAATGAGTTCTTCTTCTTCTTTTATTTTATTTTATTTATTTAAGATTTTATTTATTCATTTGACAGAAAGAGAGAGATCACAAGTAGGCAGAGCAGCAGGCAGAGAGAGAAGGGGAGAAGCAGGCTCCCTGCTGAGCAGAGAGTCAGGCGAGGGGCTCAATCCCAGGACCCTGAGATCATGACCTGAGCCAAAGGCAGAGGCTTAACCCACTGAGCCACTCAGGTGCCCCTCTACAATGAGTTCTGTATACAGCAGTCAGGAAAAGATTTTAAAAAATTTTATATTCATTATGTTATATATTATATTTTTGTTTGTATTTTCTATTTTTATTTTGTTATATTTATTTTTGAAAGAGCGTGAGTGAGTACGGTGGGGGACAGAGGGAGAGAGAGCTCTTAAGCAGGCTCCACATTCAGCATGGAGCCCGATGTGAGGGTCGACCCTGAGATCATGACCCAGCCAAAATCAAGCCGACTGAGCCACCCAGGCACGCTGTCAGAAAGAACTATAAAAATATAAATTAACAGGGGCGCCTGGGTGGTTCGGTGGGTTAAAGCCTCTGCCTTCGACTCGGGTCGTGATCTCAGGGTCCTGAGATCTAGCCCCGCATCGGGCTCTCTGCTTCCCCCACCCCCCCGACCCCCGCCTGCCTCTCTGCCTGCTTGTGATTTCTCTCTCTGTGTGTCAGGTAAATAAAGGGAATCTTAAAAAAAAAATATATATATATATATATATATATATATATATATATATATATGTATGTATGTATATGTATGTATATATATAAATTAACAGCATTCCACTGTTCTAGATTCCCATCACACTCAAAGTAAAATCCATTATAACCATGGTCTACCAAGTCCTATGACCAGCCTTTTGCTGGTAACTCCCTGATCTCATCTCAACTCTGTGCTTGGCTGAAGCTACTTGGATTCTCTTCTTTAACATCAAAGTAGCTCTCCTCTTAGGCCCTTTGCACTTGCTATCTATTCTGTGCCGAATGTTCTTTCTTTATATCTATCTGTGGCTGTTTTCGTTATAATATTCCTTCTCTTCCTAACACCTTTTTTAGGTCACAACCTCTCAGAGAAACCTTCTTGACCACGTTATGGTCACTTTTATGTTATTTTACTGTTTTTTATACACATACGCACATACCTGAGTGTGCACACCAAACACACACAATGATGTACAGATATGTGGTCTGGTTCTTAAGTGTATGTATGTGCCTAATTTATTGTCTGTTCTAAGTTCCATGACTGTAGACACTTTGTTATATTAATCTTTGCTACTACCACCTAGAAGATTCATAGTAGAAAGTAGTTACTCACAACAGAGTTAAGGAGACTGAGGTTATGAAGTTATTAAAATTCTTAAGTGTTTTTTAATAGTCATTAAATGAGTATAAATTTTTAAAATCAGTGACAGCACACACTGGGTAGATAATTAAAAGTGATGTTTAAAAATTTTTTCTTTTATTATTTCTGGCACTTGAAAAACTTCAGGATCTCAGTTTTGACTGTAAAATTTATGTTGCTTTAAAAATAATTAACAAATGGGACACCTGGGTGGCTGGTTAAATTTCTACCTTTAGCTCAAGTCCTGATCTCATAGTCCTGGGATCAAGCTCTGCAGGGAGTCTGCTTCTCCCTCTTTCTCTGCCCCTCCCCACTGTTTGTGTTCTCTCTCTCTCTCTCTCCCTTTCTGAAATAAATAGAATCTTAAAAAAAAATAATTTGCAAACCAACAGATTACTTTCTGTCTGCCTATCTGCTCAGAGGTCTTAAGGCTGTAGGTTGGTGAGCTTGTGTGTGTTTGTGTATGTACTGTGTATGTATATATAGAAAACTCTGAATGTACACTGAGGTGTCAAATGCTTTTCTAATTTTATCTGCATATTTTTTATAACATCTCAGAAATTTTCCCACTGATAGATAAAAGTATGAAATTGTAAGACCTTGGTTTAATTTAATATTCTTTCCTTTTAGAGTTGCTATGCTGTCTGTTTTACCTGGCCTTTTGGTTTCTTGTTAACAAGTACTTCTAATTTTTCCCAGGAGAAGTGACTTGTGTGTACTTGAATCAGAGTTCTTATATATGAGGCAAAGATTCTTCCTCAATCATAATACTACATACTTCACCTTAACTAGAATATAGACAGGGATGACATACCTCTTGTTTACTATAATATCCCTCATACTTGCATAATTCTTTTTTAAAAAAAGATTTTATTTATTTATTTATTTGACAGAGAGAGAGAGAGAGAGATCACAAGTAGGCAGAGAGGCAGGCAGAGAGAGAGGGGGAAGCAGGCTCCACCCTGAGTGGAAAGCCCGATGTGGGGCTCGATCCCAGGACCCTGGGACCATGACCTGAGCCAAAGGCAGAGGCTTTAACCCACTGAGCCACTCAGATGGCCTACGTGCATAATTCTTATCCTGGGGAGATCATTTAATTTTTCTGAGCTTTATGCTCTTCCTCTGTAAAATGAATGGGCTTTACTAGATGACTTTTAGTTATAAATATTACAAAGATTACAAAGCATTATTTATTATAAGATTTAAATATGATCTCAGAGCCATTTGTTAATATGTGGGAAAAGCCTCGCTACATAAAATGCTTTATTTTAGTAGCATTCTCTACAATGAATTTTAATTACATAGCATTACAGGGTGAAGGAGGCTTTATAGGATATGACAAAACTGCTTTCTAAAATGTAATAAATGCTGGAATCTGCTCACAGTCTATAGCAGACTTTGTAACACTTAGGTTTTGGTGTATCAATTTGTGTCAGGATAAAAAGCTGGATATTTTACAGATGTCATTTATGAATAACTTTATGTGTTTAAATAAATGTTTGAAATAATAGAGCCATTTGTGTTTTTAGCCAAGTAAGATTAAATATAGATTGGGCTGGGTGCCTGGGTGGCTCAGTGGGTTAAGCCGTTGCCCTCGGCTCAGGTCATGATCTCAGGGTCCTGGGATCGAGGCCCGCATTGGGCTCTCTGCTCAGCAGGGAGCCTGCTTCCCTCTCTCTCTCTCTGCCTGCCTCTCTGCCTACTTGTGATCTCTCTCTGTCAAATAAATAAATAAAATCTTTAAAAAATATATAGATTGGGCTTAGATCATTTGGTTGTTTAAAAAAATTATTTGGATTTTTTTGTGGTTTCTGTAAAAGTGGATGTTATTGTTCCTTTTTCCTTACAGAATCAGAATTCCCTAGGGTTCCATTTTAACTCATGTCTTTAGAAGATGGAACTCATGACTTTTCCAGAGCAGGTCATATGTGCTACATTCTATTATGTATTGGAGTTGACTTGAATTCTGACTTGTTTTTCTGGAAATTAGAGATTTCTATAACTTTACTGATGACTCTCTTGGATTCTAATTTGCTATTGGTGTAAGGAATTTGAATATTTATTTGATTATTACCTTTGCTGAATGAAGCTTTAAGGTTGAATTGCTATATAAATTCTATAAAATGTGTAATTCTTTGCTTAGTTTTTTGGTAAGTTTGAGTTTCCATATTATAGCTGTCTACTCATTCACTCAATAGATGGTTTCATGCAAGTGTCATGTCCTGTCTGGGAGTTGGTGAAAAATGTTTAGATTTTTAAAATGGAATTATGTTAAAGTAATTAATAAATATTTAATAAATAAAAATTTCTTTTTAATAGAATTATGTTAAAATAAAACACATAGTATTAGGGACAATATTACACATTGAGTGTGTATAACACTTATAAATATTTAATATATATATATTTTTAAAGATTTTATTCATTAGAGAGAGAGAGAGCGAGTGCACCCTTGCACAAGCAGGGGGAGGGACAGAGGAAGAGGGAGAAGTGGACTCCTGGCTAAGCAGAGAGCCTGGTGTTAGATTTGATCACAGGACCCTGGGATCATGACCTGAGCGGAGGGCAGACGCTTAGCTGCTTAACTGATTGAGTACCCTAAGCGGCCCCCAATAATAGTTTGTTTACCAAACAGACACAGGCTGTGTTTTCCACCCAGGCACCCTAAAAAATATTTTAATGAGAATCTTGCTAGCTTCCATGAACATAACTTTTTAACAAAAATAGGTCTTGTGCATGAAATAGTTTCAGGCAATTCCTGATTAAGATTTTGAAATTGATGATCTTTTCAAATTCTTGGTCATTGTCACTGATGAGAATGTTGTCTGCATAAGTAGGCATATTTGTGAAAGGCAGGTGAGTGTTCATTTCCCTTTGCTCCTGATTGACAGGAATTTATTTATTGCCCCTTCCTCCTGATTGATAGGACCTTTTTTATCCCATGTAATTAGAATTTAAGTAATTTTTTATCTCTAAGTTGTCCTTTAAAGGAGTAATCATTCATTAAGTTGAGGTTCTCTCCCCCCCCCCCCTTCATTGACATGTAATGCTTGAATTTTCCTGGCTAAACTGAATAGATTTTGAATAAAGTAATGATGAACCTTTTTCGGAGGTATATACAGAAGTTGGTTTACCTATGTTTTCTTCCTTTAATCCTTAATTAACTTTGAATAATTCTCTTTGTGGATGTAGATTATAACACTGACTCCTCAGTGATTCATTCTCAGCCCCTTCCTTCCAACACTCTGAATCCACACAGTTTGTTAGTGTATGTTAATTGTCAAAAATATCAAAGATTGCTTGAAAGAAGTTAATCAGTTTGCAGAATTCTACTTAAGCCATATTTTAAAGTCAATAATTAGCATTAGCCAAATCTGTAAGTTGAGATTTATTCTTCCTAAACTTTTTTTTTTTTTTAAAGATTTTATTTATTTATTTGACAGAGAGAGATCACAAGTAGACCGAGAGGCAGGCAGAGAGAGAGGTAGAGGGAAGCAAGCTCCCTGCTGAGCAAAGAGCCGGATGCAGGACTCGATCCCAGGACCCTGAGATCATGACCTGAGCCGAAGGCAGCGGCTTAACCCACTGAGCCACCCAGGCGCCCTTGAATTCACTTTTAACTTATAAACTGAGGTATAGTTCCTCCTTTGGACAGCCAGTATGTTTTGTTTGAAACAGCAGAGAGTGATATTCTCATATCCCTTCTTTTTTTTTTTTTAAGATTTTATTTATTTATTTGACAGACAGAGATCACGAGTAGGCAGAGAGGCAGGCAGAGAGGCAGGAGGAAGCAGGCTCACTGCTGAGCAGAGAGCCTGATGGGGGCTGGATCCGAGGATTCTGGGATCATGACCTGAGCTGAAGGCAGAGGCTTTAACCCACTGAGCCACCCAGGCGCCCCTCTCATATCCTTTCTTTACCAAAAAGCTAAAAATGAATAAACCAAAGGTTTTGAATATTTTGTTTAGATTCATACATTATTTTGATAACATTTAGCTTGGAATTTATATCTGCACACAAACTTTTACTTTATGAAAAGATGTTTTGTGAAATTATGTCTTACTAGATCTTCAGAGTTTTCCAAATGAATTTTTAGCAGAAATTTACCTCTTGTTGTCAGTGACAGCAGTATCAGTATGGAATATTATAATGTCTCCATAATATAATCTTTTTTTGTTTTAGAGTTTTCTTCTGGCATTTTGAGTATTTCATCCCTAGGAGTTTGTTTTGGTACTTTGCAAAAGCAGTCAATGGCTTTGCAAGAAAATCTTCTATGCAGACATTTCAACCATTGCTGTTAACTTCAGCATAGTTCTTAACATGTAGAATCATCACTCAACAATAAACACTTCTGAAAAAGTTTTCTTCTGGATTAGTGATTGTTGTGTTTATTTAGCATGCTGTCAAGTGCATCTGTTCTGTTACTCAAATGTGGTACCTTTTTAATTTCCTTTGCCTATTTGGAAATTATGAAGTTTTGACATTGTCCTTGCAAGCTAATATATTGTGCAATTTTGCAATTGTATGAGGCATTCTGGCTCTAGCTCTTACTTGGGTAGTCTTGTAACTAACTGCTTTTTTTTTTCTTTGTAACTGGTTTCTTAATCTGATATTGTTGTGACTGATCTCATAAAAGAACTTTGTCTCTTATTTTGTGTTTGCAGAACTTTAGAGTACAAATCTTTCTGTATGAAATGGATGTTTTGTGTTGAAGTCCTGTATGGTTTGCTTCTACCATGAATCATTTAATGACTTTGATAAATGACTTTATCAAAGAAGATAATTTGGGCCATTGTGTTTGTATTCTGAATGTGATCACTTTCCAGCACTATTTATTGAAACGTTTGTCCATCATGGTGGGAAAACAATGAGTAAAAAATCTCCTTAAGTATGAAAATGAAACAATATATGTTTTAAGGTTCAGAAATTGATATGTATATATGTATTTTTCTGCATTCTTAAAATGTTTTAAAATTATGTTGAAAGATAAAATGAACATTTAATAAATAAAATAGAAAATAATAATTCATTTTAGTTAATGCAATAAATGTTACTCTTATGTAAGATCAGAAAATCAAATTTTCAAAGTGTTTTAGATCTGTAAATGCCTACAATCCCATTTAAATGTTTATGTGCATCTGTTTATTTCAATTTTTTATTTAAATTTGAGTTAGTTAACATATAGTGTAATATTAGTTTCAGGGGTGGGATTTAGTGATTCATCACTTACGTGTAACCCTCAGTGCTCATCACAACAGATTATGTGCATTTAATTTCACTTCAAAAATAAATGTTTTTTAATAATTAAAAAGAAAACAATGAAATTTCATCAAGAGTCAGAGTTTGGCTAATTAATATCAAAAGCCAATAATAAATATCAAGAAGTAATAGTCCAAAAAATAATCGATTGTATTCTAATAGGAATACCTCATATAAATGATGATGATAAGGAAACAGCCATACAAAGCTTATAAGTAGGAGAAATATGAAAAATAAGAGCACATTAATAGCAAAAATTTATGAAGAGGCAAAGAAAGATGAAATATTTTAACAGTGAGCACAAAGCCAAGAAGTGATGACAAACAAATTGTGACTAAAATAATTTTGGATGATTCAAATGGTAACACCAGGGGGAAAGTTACATAATTTTGTTTAAGTAATAATTACTGTATTTAAATACTTTACAGAGCAAGTCAGACAAATAAAATATAATTTTAGCAAAGATGTAATTTTAGCAGTTGGTAATTTTTGAATGGTTGTACCAAATAGAACAACTTAAAATCACCACGAAAATTTATAAACATGGGGGTGCCTGTGTGGCTCCGTTGGTTAAGTGTCTGACTCTTGATTTCAGTTCAGGTCATGATCTCACAGTTGTGAGATTAGGCCTGGCATTGGGCTCTATGCTGAGCATGGAGCCTGTTTTTAAGATTCTCTGCCTCCCTCTCCCTCTCTTAAAAAAACAAGAACAAAACCCAAAACCCTTATAAACACTAATATCTTATGTAAGACTATTGACATCTTACTTTTTCTGGCTGTTTAAACACCCCAACATTTGGTGACCTAAAACAACTATTGTCATGTGTTTGGGTAGGGGTTGGAGGGGACAGCTTGTCTGTACATCAGTTGGTTTTGGTTGAGTGGCTTGTGTGGGTGGCTGGAGGATCGAGCATGTCTGGTGTCTCATCTGGGGTGGCTAGAATGGCTGGGTCTGGCCTGGCTTCTCCCGCCCTTTGGAGTCTTTCATTCTTTAGGGCTTTTCTCTTACAATGTGGGTCTGTCTCCAGCACGGTAGTCAGACTTCTTATTGTGATAGCTGGTTTTTCTTAAGGCCTAGGCCTGGAAATGACACAAAATCATTTCTGCTACATTCTTTTGGTCAAAGCAAGACACAAGGGTACCCCAGATTCATTGTAAAGGGAAATTAACTCTACCTTTTGGTGGGAGAATACCATGTACATGGAGGGATGAGAAGACTTCTTGGTGTTCATCTATATATACAGTCCATTGTATCTTTTGATACACCAGTAGGGTGTGCCATGACCCAAGTGTTTGGAACCTTTAGAAAAAATTTTTCCCCATCCCTAAAACTCTCAAACAGGGAGTCTACTTGACCCAAGTGTTTGGAACCTTTAGAAAAAATTTTTCCCCATCCCTAAAACTCTCAAACAGGGAGTCTACTTGAGACTCTCCCTCTCCCTCTGCCCTTCCCCTCTGCTTGCTCATGATCTCTCTCAAATAAATAAATAAAATCTTAAAAATGTAAAAACATTCAGTGAGTCCATAGCCATAGTCCTGTACTCTTCAATAGATTTTGGAAAGGACAGGATGATTATGTCCTGTAGAATTATAGAAGAAAGTGCTGTGGTAGTTGAGTAATATTTAAATGGAAGACAAAGACTATAAACTACAAAATTTATACTTCGAGCCAGTGGGACCTAAATGGTAAGAATTGGGAACTTTTCAGTGCCAACTATGAATGTGTAACATGTCTTCAGCTAACTTTCCTAGAGTACTGTTTGCCATGTATAAAGTGCATCTCAGCTTTCATCCTTTCCTGAAAGCAGATGTGATAGTGTTGCTTTAACCAGGTCTAAGCATGAATGGGGAGTAAACCTGAGTGTAAGCTGTTAGTTTTAAAGACTGATTGGCGAGTGGTGGGAGGCTAAGGGAGAGGGAGAGAGAGAATCCTTAAGCAGACTCTCCACGTGGAGCCCAAAGTGGGGCTCGATCCCACAATATTGAGATTATGATCTGAGCTTGAAAATTGAGAGTCTGCCACTTAACCAACTGAGCCACCCAGGCACCCAAAGCCATTGGCGTTAAATAGCCATATGTTATCTTTGTACTCAGGTCAGATCCTTTTATAATTAGCAGTAGGTCAAATGATTCATTGTTGATTATTTGCTACATATATATATGTCACTAGAAATAATACTGTTCATGTCCAGAAATAGAATTGAACCTTAGCTTTCGTGTTGGTAGCTACCCTCACCCACCAAATGTCTGACTGTGGCTTTATTATACCCTTCCAGGTTTTGTGGTATAGAAACAGAAGACAAGACCTGAGATGTACTCAATTCTGTGGATAAAACCATTTTTTGGGTCTAAAACCTAGGTAAAGTTTTTGGGTGGTCACCAAGCACCTTGAATAAGGTCTGGATCAGAATCCGTAACTAGTGAAGATAGTAGAACACAACCCAAGGAAAATGGGGAAATCAGATAAAGGGAGAAAGCTTAGGAAAGAGTTCTACAAACTTCATTTGGTACCTGGCTTCCAGGAACATTGACAAGGCTGCTTTTATTTCAGCCTCTGATTCTTTTAAGTTTTGTCCAGCTTCTTATTTTTAGCATATGAAAAGTAAGGTTGTGAATTCTGCCTCAGGCAGAGTATAGATTAGTGATTTAGGAAATGGAACTAATTGGAGGCAACTCTGTGGAGCAGTTCCGCACAAGAAGAGCAGTAGTTAGCTGGTAGGTTGGCCCAGTGGCATGCAGTTGGCAAGTAGGAGACAACTCTTTACTCAGTTGCTTTTGCATTAACAACATACTTTTCACTGTAGTGGAGGTGTTGAAAATATGTTGTCTAGATAATTGGCAGTTTCCTAAAATACTTCTTAATCCTCTTCAAGTGTATATAAAATTTGGTTGAGGTAATGCTCTGTCTTGGAGAATGTATATGGTAATGCTTTTATAGTTTTAAAACAGTGACAGTGCTACACAGGAAAACATTGTGTTTTTTTCTCCCTGGAATATATGGATTTTTTAAAGAAGTGCTACTGAGTAATTATATAACCAGCATATGAAATCATATAATTTCGTGTTGACATATATAAACCTCCATGTAAACTGTCACCTGAGTGAGCATAGTAACAGTTACACCGCAAAAGTTTTCCTATGCCACTTTAGAATTCTGTTTGCCGTCTCCTTATTTCTAGACATTCACTGATCTGCTTTCTATCGTTATTGGTTAGTTTGGCTTTTCTAAATGGAATTAGTGTAATTATTTTGAAACACAGTAGTTTTATGGTTATCAATAATTTTTTTTATTGCTTAATACTATTACACTATATGGATATATCATAATTTATCCATTGACCTGTTGATGGATGTATTAGTTACCTATTACTATACAGTGGATTACCCACAAAATTTAGTGGCTTAAAACAATAAACACTTACTATCATGGTTTCTGGGCCAGGAATTTTTTTTTTTTTTAAAGGTTTTATTTATTCATTTGACACAGAGAGATCACAAGTAGGCAGAGAGGCAGGCAGAGAGAGAGAGAGGAGGAAGCAGGCTCCCTGCGGAGCAGAGAACCCGATGCGGGACTCGATCCCAGGACCCTGAGATCATGACCTGAGCCGAAGGCAGCGGCTTAACCCACTGAGCCACCCAGGCGCCCAAGGGCCAGGAATTTTTAACGAGCTGGGTTGCTCTGGCTCAGAGTCTTCTGTGAGATTGCTGTTAAGGTGTTGGTTGGGCCACAGTCAGTTGAAAGCTTTACTGGAGCTGGAGGATCTACTTCCAAGACAGGGCCTGTTGGATCCAAGCCTCAGTTCCTCCCAAGAATCCTTCTCCCTGGGCAGGAATTCTTGAATGTCCTTACTACATGGAATGCAGTTACTACCTAAACAAGTGATCCAAGAGCAAGGGCAAAGAGAAAGCTGCATTACTCTTCATGACTTAGTCTTCTGTTAGAAGTCACACATTGTCACTTCCTCCAAATTACCATTTGTTAGAAGTATGGTACTATAACCAGCCTTTTCTCAAGGTGAGAAGTATCAGACTCCACTTTTGAAGAGAGCAGTGTTAAAGAATTTGTGGACATATTTTAAAACTACCACAATGACTATTTGAGTTGTTTCTGGGTTTTGGCTATTAAAAATAAAGCTGCCTATAAAAATGTATGTAAAAGTTTACATAGGTATATGCATTTATTTCTTTTGTGTAAATAGGAGTAGAATGGCTAATTCATAAGGTAGGATTATGTTTAACTTTTTACAAAACTATTTGTATAGTGAAGACTACAAAACATTGCTAAGAAAAATTAAGGGAAGAGAAAAGAACTTATTTTATTATTGTTTATAATAATGTTAATATTCTTTCTTTGTTAAATTAAAAAAAAATTTAACTTCTTCAAAGAAATTAAAGAAAACCTCACAAAATTTGGAAATTGTTTTCCGAAGTTGACTATGTTTTACAGCAGCCATGTCTGAGAGTTCTGGTTGTTTCACACAATCAAAACAGTTGGTATGGTCATTCTTTTTAAATTAATCATTGTTTTAATTTGCATTTTCTTAATAACTAATGATGCCGAGCATCTTTTTTTTGTGTGTTTATTTTCCATCAGTGTATCTTCTTTGGTGAAATGTCAGATCTTTTGCACATTAAAAATTTCTGGAGTTTTAAAATCTTACTATTATTTAGTTGAAAGAATTCTTTCTGTATTCCAGATACTTTTTTTTTTTTTAAAGATTTTATTTATTTGCCAGAGAGAGAGAGTACACACAAGCAGGCAGAGAGTCAAGCAGAGGCAGCGAGAGAAGCAGGCTCCCTGCCGAGCAAGGAGCCCGATGTGGGACTCGATCCCAGGACCCTGGGATCATGACCTGAGCCGAAGGCAGCCGCCCAACCAACTGAGCCACCCAGGCGTCCCTCCAGATACGTTTTTTTGTCAGATAAATGTTTTGCAGATATTTTCTCTCAGGCTTTTACTTTTTCACTTTTATAACCATATCTTTTGAAGAGCAGTAGTTTTTAATTTTGATTGTCAATTTATTGATTGTCTTTTTTTATATATATAGTTTTCTTTTTGTGTCCTACCAAGAAATGTTTACTGATTTATTCTGTTTAGATTTGTGATCCATTCTGAGTTAAATTTTCCATATGTTTGCATGGTAAGGGTCAAGGTTTATTTTTTTCAGCATATGACTCTTCAGTTGTTTTTTCTAACACCACTTGCTCAAAAAATTATCTTTCCCATATTGGCACCTTTTGGAAGGCAGCTGTTCTTGCCAGTGTACCACCAGTGCCACATTGTTGGTACCTTTTGTCTAAAAAAAACTGTGTGTCATTTTGGGGCTCTATTTAGTTTCACTGATCTTTTTGCTTATCTTTATTCTAATAGGATAATAGCCTAATTACTGTAGCTTTCATAGTAAGCCTTGAAGTCAGGTAGTGTAGCTATTCCAGCTTTGTTCCTTTTTATTTTTTATTTTTTTGGAAATTGGCTTGCTATTCTAGGTCTTTTACGTTCTCACATAAATTTTAGAATCAGAGTTTCAGCTTCTTCAGAAAATCTTACTGGGATTTTGAGTGGTGTTGCATTGAATGTATAGATCAGTTTGGTAAGACTTGACATCATACTAGTATTGAGTCTTCCAGTCCATGAACACAATTTGTCTCTCCATTTATTTAAGTTTTCTTTAATTTTCTTCGTAATGTTTTGTAGTCTTCACTGTACAAGTCTTATGTATCTTTTGTCAGATAAATGCCCAGGTATTTCCTATTTTTTGATGCTACTGTAAATATATTTTTTAAAGATTTTATTTATTTATTTGACAGACAGAGATCATGGTAGGTAGAGAGAGGGGAAGGAAAGCAGGCTCCCTGCTGAGCAGAGAGCCCGATGCTGGGCTGGATCCCAGGACCCTGGGATCATGACCTGAGCCAAAGGTGGAGGCTTTAACCCACTGGGTCACCCAGGTGCCCCTATTATAAATATTTTTTAAAGTTTGGTTTCTAATTAGTTGTTGCTGGTATATAGAAATTGATTTATGTATATTGACTTTGTTCCTGTGGCCCTGCTAAATACACTTACTGGTTCTAGTAGACTTTTTTGTAAATTCCATATTATCTGTATTGCCAATCGTATCACCTGTGGATAAAGATAGGTTTATATTCTTCCTTTCTAATATTTCCCCTTTTTTCCATTTTTCTTGCTTACTTGCATTGCTAGGATTTCTAGTACGATGTTGAATAGAAGTGATGAGAGCAGACATTCTTTCCTTGTTCTTGATCATTGCCATTAAGAAGCCTTTCACCACTAAATATGTTAGCTGTAGGTTTTTCATATGTGCCTTTTATTAATTTGAGGAAGTCCCCTTCTATTCCTGGATTCTTGAGAATTTTTGTCAGGAATGGATGTTGTATTTGGTTAAATGCTTTTTTGTACCTGTTGAGATAGTCCTGTAGTTTTTGTTTTAGTTTGTTAACATGGCAAATTATAGTCATTGTCTTTAAGTGTTAAATCAATCTCGCAATTCCAAAATAAATCCCAATTAGTTATGATATGTTGTCTCTTTTATATGTTGTTATTATGTATTAGTTACATATTAAGAATTTTTGCATCTGTGTTCATGAGGGATATTGAGGGTTCCCTTATTTCCATATGCTTAGCAACACTTGTTCTTATCTTTTTGATATTAGCCATTCTGACTTGCGTGAGGTGATAGCTCATTATGATTTTGATTTGCATTTCCCTGATGATGAGTGATGTTGAGAATCTTTCTATGTGCTTGTTGGCCATCTGTGTATTGTCTTTGGAAAAATGTCTACCCAGGTTGTCTGCCAATTTTAAACCAGATTGTTTATTTTATGTATGAATTCTTTTTTTTTAAGTTTTTTTTTTTTAATTTATTTGAGAGGGAGTGAGAGCGAGAGCAAGAGATATCACAAAGGGAGAGAGAAAGGGAGAGGCATACTTCCCACTGAGTGGGGAGCCTGATGTGGGGCTTGATCCCAGAACCCTGAGATCATCACTTGAGTGGAAGGCAGATGCTTAACCAACTAAACCGTCTAGGTGCCCTGTGTATGATATCTTTATGTATTTTGGGTATTAACCCCTTATCAGATATATCATTTGCAAATATCTTCTCCTAGTCAGTATGTTGCCTTTTCATTTTATTGATGATTTCCTTCACCATGCAAAAGCTTTTTAATTTGATGTAGTCACAATTGTTTATTTTTCTTTTATTTCCCTTGCCTGGGGAGATAGAATCAGAAAAACACTAAGGCCAATGTCCAAGAGTTTACTGTCTGTATATTCTTTTAGGATATTTATGGTTTCAGGTATCACATTTAGGTCTTATTCTGTTTTGAGTTTGTTTTTGTGTATGGTGTAAGAAAGTGGTCCGTTTAATTCTTTTGCATGTAGCTATCCAGTTTCCCCAGCAGTATGTATTGAAGAGACTGTGTTTTTCTCTGCTGTATATTCTTATAGATTAATGGAACATGAGTTTGTTTCTGGGTTCTTTATTCTGTTCCATTGATCTTGTGTGTATGTTTTTCTGCTGCACCATAATATTTGATTACTATAGCTTGGTAGTATAGTTTGAAATCTGGGATTGTGATGCGTCCAATTTTGTTCTTTTGCAAGATTGCTTTGGATCTTTGGGGTTCTATACAAATTTTAGGATTGTTTGTTCAAATTCTGTGATAAATGCTATTAATTAGTTTTATGAATTTTGACAAACACATACAGTTGGATCTTATACCACACTCTATACGCATGACAGTTCTAGTAACCCTAAGAATACCCTTATTTATTCCTTTGTTAGTACCCTTCCATCTACCCCTGACCACTAGAAATTTCTGATTTATTTTTTTATCCCTATAGTTTTATCTTTTTTGAGTGTCATATAAATGGAATCATATAGCTTGTAGCCTTTTGAATATGATTTATTTTACTTAGGTAAATCTATTGAGATTCATCTATGTTGTATGTATTAGTAGTTGTTCCTTTTTATTATTGAGTAGTATTCAATTGCATGGATGTACCATAGTTTATTTCTTCAAGGATGTTTGGATTGTTTCCAGGTTTTGGGAGTTAATAATGGAGTTGCTATAAATGTTTGGTTACAGAGTTTGGTGTAAATCTAAGTTTTTTTTTTTTCTTGGGCAAGTGCCTAGGAATGGGATTGCTAAGTTTTATGTAAGTATAGCTTTAACTTTATAGTATATGGGTTTTTAACTGTAGATTCTATTTCTTTTATTCTGTTTAGGTTATTGATTTTTTACTGAGTGAGTTTTGGTAGTTTTTGTGTTTCAAGGAATTAACCCATCTTGCTTGTTGAATGTATAGGCATAAAATTATTCCTCAGTTCCCCTGATTATTCTTTTTAGTACTTGTAGAATCTGTGGTTTTGTCATCTCTCTTCTTCTTGGTATTTAAAGTTTTTTTTTTTTTTTTTAGAGTTGGGAGGAGGGACAGAGGGAGAGAGAGAGAAAGTGAGAGAGAGAGAACCTCAGGTAGGCCCCACACCCAGCATGGAGCCCAATATGAGATTTGATTTCACAACCCTGAGCCAAAATAAGAGTCAGACACTTAACTGATTGAGCCACCCAGGTGCCCCTGAAGTTTGTGTTTTAAAATTGTTTCTTGATCATTTTGGCAGGAGGTTTATCAACTTTATTGATCTTCTGAAAGAACTGGCTTATGGTTTCGTTGAGTTTTGGTTACTGATTTTCTGTTTTCTGTTTAGCTGACTTCTGATCATCTTTATTATTTCCTCTCTTATGCTTAATTTGAATTTAATACTTTGGATTTAACATATTACAGAAAATGATTTTTTTCTCTCGAAGCAAATTGGCGTATTTTTAAATCCTGTAGTACTCAACCCAGGTGTGGTGTATGTGTGTGGGTGTGTGTGGTGTTGGTGTTCAGCATTTAGTAGCAAGATTTCAGAGAAAACGAAATTGAGACTGTTTTTAATGAGAAGGATACAGGATTTTTTTTGTTTTGTGTTGAATATTGATATATATATATTTAAGGATTTCACTTATTTATTTGACAGAGAGAAATAGTGAGAGCAGGAACATAGTGAGAGCAGGGGGTGTGGGAGAGGGAGAAGCAGGCTTCCTGAAGGGCAGGGAGCCTGACACGGGGCTCAGTCCCAGGACACTGGGATCATGACCTGAGCCGAAGGCAGACAGTTAACAACTGAGCTATCCAGGCACTCCTAAATACTGATTTTTGTGCCTGTTCATCTGACATTTGTTTCAAACTCTAAATGTAGAGTATCTATAAATTATCACAGTACTCAGAATTTCCATGACAAGCCCAGTGAAATTCCCACACATAAAACTACTAAAGTTTAGTATGTGGCATTATTTAAGTGGGGCAAAATATTGTCATAAGGAATAAAATTTTGTTCTTTTCTCCAGTCTTAATAGTCATTGAACCTAAAGGACAATATAATGTTTACTCGAATTAATAATATAAAACATTTAAATCTCTAGGTCTTCCCAAATGAGAAACCTCTAACTAAGATATAAGGCAGTTTTGGAGTTGTTTTTACTTGAGGTGTTTTGATACGTTAAAGTAAGAAATTCCTGCAGTAAATGAAGTAGAATTTGTGTTACTCTCTCAGGTTGTTTTTCAAAGCTTGAATTAAAAATCAAGGAAATAAATTGCTCTATTGTTTGAGCACTCTATTTAAATGGTAATGCAGATTTGATTTTTCTCTGTAATTAGAAATAATTTTAATTTTTAGACAGATGAAATTGACTTGAAAGTCAGTTTCAGTTTCTTTTTAAATGCTTATTTTTTATGTAGTCTTCAGTAAGAAGTATAGGTGTTATTAGAATTGAGTACTGGTAGAAGGATGTGTTACTTATCAACCTATATATTATTTTTTGTTTACTTTTCTAGTTGTTTAATGTTACATTTTATCTTTCAGATCCTATTTGACCAAACTCAGAGATCAATTAAAGCACAGCTTCAGAACTTTGTTAAAGAGTAAGTCAATTGCAATAAAGAGAAAGAAAAGCAATCCATTAATGTTCACATTTGGGAGTTGTTATCTTTTGGGAGGATTTTATGGACTGTGATTTACTGAAAATACTGGAGTTTTTGGTTTTTTGCTTTGTAAAATGTATATTGCATTTCCTCATGAATACTCCATAAGGGAATCAGACTTCATGCCTTTCAGTGAATCATTTATACTATGAAATTTGTATTCAGGATACATAGCTAGGATTGTTATAGATTAACAAATAAAATACATAATGACCATTCAAAATCAAAGCAGGCCTCAAAAGTGGTTGAAATACTATTAGTTAGTATAGTTGAGGCTAAATTTTCCATTGTCTCAATATGGTATTTTCTTTGAAAAGAAGATAATGGAATATATGAGAATGAATCATGAAAGTGCATGTTTTTTGCTACATGTGAGCCTTTTGTGTCACATTCGTCCCATTTTATATGTGAAATAAAATTAAACTGGAGATAAAAACGTGAACTTTCCAGATAGGAACAGTTTCCTTTCCCACATTAATAATTCAGTTTTTCTCTTTTAATTATTGACAGAATATATAAAATTTCAGATAAAGTTGTTTATGCTACAGTATTCAGGATAAATTATAGATGTTAAAAGCTATAAAAAAGTGGCACATCTCATGAATATAATGCATTGCCGTTTAGTGGTTTAGAATTCATTGTCCTGTTAGTGATGTCTCACAGATTCTTTCCAAATAATAGACTAATGTTCAGAATGTCCTTATAGAATGTATGCATGAAAATTTATGGCTTCTTACAAAGACTTTAAATAGAGTCTTTCTTGGGTCTACTTTATTATTATTTTAAAATCAGTGTCTTCAAATCATTTTGCCTAGTTCTCTGATATAATAAAGTGCTTATCTAAGCTCATTAATGGAAACAAATGTTTCAGATTTTCAGAATACTGAAATGGAAACCATTACCCTTTATGGGTATACAGTTCTTTTTACCAAAGATTGTATATGTGTGTGTTAGAAGGATATATTTGTGTCATTTGGCATAGTAATTTCCCTCAACAAGAAACAAGTGATATTTCTTTTGTTTTTTTTTTTTTTTTAAAGATTTTATTTATTTATTTGACAGAGATCACAAGTAGGCAGAGAGGCAGGCGGAGAGAGGAAGAAGCAGGCTCCCTGCCGAGCAGAGAGCCCGATGCGGGGCTCGATCCCAGGACCCTGAGATCATGACCTGAGCCAAAGGCAGAGGCTTTAACTCACTGAGCCACCCAGGCGCCCCACGAGTGATATTTCTTAAAAGTGTGTTTTGTATTTCACCCATAGTAGGATTTATGGAAATTTTACTCTTTTTATTTTTTAGAGATCTTAGAAAATTTAAAGATGCCAAGAAGCAGTTTGAGAAAGTCAGTGAAGAAAAAGAAAATGCACTAGTAAAAAATGCCCAAGTACAAAGAAACAAACAGCACGAAGTTGAAGAAGCCACGAACATTCTGACAGCCACAAGAAAATGTTTTCGACACATAGCTCTCGACTACGTACTTCAGGTATATTTATGATTTGTTTTCAGAAAATGCTAACTAAACGTCATTATTTTTGAATGATCGCACTGTAAAGAACTAGTACTGTTTTCTTGAGTCTAAAATTAAATGATGTTGTGAAGACTTTTCACTTGAGTGTGTATCTGTGTATGTACATAAATATATGTGTATACCTTTGGTTCTGATTCTTTCCCCTTTTCACTTAACGTGATACTTTCCCTCATTTTAAAATGTTGTAAAAAACATTTTAATTGCTTTATTTTATTCTGTGGAGTTGCTGTGTTAATTAATACTACTTATCAGACAGCCATTTTTTACTGGCAATAGTGAAAATACAGTATTCAGTAATGGTAAATGATAACAACATCTTTGCATATAAATCTTTTGCCATATTTCTGATTATTTCTTTAGAGTAGATTCTTAGATGTATTAAGGCATACCATATTACCAAATGAAAAATATTTCTAGAAGTGGTGTTCTTATATTTGCATTACTTTCTCTTTTTTAAAACTAGAGATCAGTATTTGCTAAGTTGCCTGGTGATCTTCTGGTTCTATGTGTAATTGAAATCAGTTTGAATGTGATATGTCTCCAGAGGGACTCGAGAGACATGAAAAGTGAAGACAAAGCATACATTATTTCACATGTACTTGATGTATTCCTACATATCATGAGTTGAAAGCTTTAAAGCTTAAGAAATTAGTTTGTCTGAATCTTCTTTTACAAACAGCAGTGAAGTCCCCAGAGATTGCTGACTAGCAATCACAGATCATTTCTTCAGAAAAATGCACAAGTAACCGTGTACAAATTAGTGATTAAAAACTACTTAGATAACTTTGCAAAACAGTAGAAAGTGACTTTTTTTGAAGTTTCAATTCACTAAGTGGGAAGTTAGAAAATGAAGTACATTCCACTTATTAGTGAGAATCTTCTAGAATGGAATTGTCTGTATTTCCTATCTTCTATTAGCTATCTCCCATTTACTGTACTTCCTGTGGTGGTATGAGTATTATCTTCCTATCCCATTCCACTGAAATGGCTCATGCTAAGGCTTACTCATTAGATACAGTTTAATTCTTAACCAACTTGACTGTTGTGTTTCATTGAGGTAGTGGACCACAACTCTCTTTTTTTGAAATATACTTTTGTCTTGATTTATCTTAAACCACTTTTACATTGCACTAACTTCTATTTAGCTTCTATTTATTAACTTCTATTACTTTGTATTTCTTTTCACTTTTCACCTTGGGCTTCTTTCCTTTATCCAAAATCTTTTCAACCTCTTTTTCAGGGTTACCTCTTTGGTCCTATTCTTTTCTGACCTTTTGATTTCCCTGACAGTCTCATGCCTCCTACTTGAATAACCATAATATATAGATGACAAAATCTGTTTTTCTCAGATGTCCCTCTTTCTTTTTGATTTACAACTGAGAACTGTCTTCTTCCAAATGGCATTTTTTTTTTTTTTTTTGCTCTTACCTAACTGAATGCTGAAATCTTCTTACCCAATCCTAGAGATTCTTATGGACAGTTACATCAGATATTCTCATTCTCAGCTGCTATATCTAAAAACCAAATTAAAAAATTCTGTGTATTGGGGCACCTGGTGGCTCAGTTAATTGAGCATCTGTCTCTTGATTTTGGCTTAGGTCATGATCTCAGGGTCATGAGATCAAGCCCTGTCAGGCCCCATGCTGGGTGTGGTGCTTGCTTGGGATTCTCTCTCTCCCTTTCTCTCTGTGATCCACTTCCCTATCCCCTGCTGGTGCATACTCTCTCACTCTTTAAAAAAAAAAAAAAGAGAGAGAGAAAAAGTTCTCTGTACCTCTTAAGTCTGCTCTTCTTACCTTTGATGCAGCCCTAACACCAGTCTTATTTGTTTCTTGTTTTGAATTTTAAGATGTTCTCACAAAATTGGTCTTCTCTATTTTACCTGCCCTGTTACCACTTTGTTCTCTGTTCTGTGGTCAGTTGTACAAGTTTTTCCAGGC
Organism: Mustela erminea; assembly: GCF_009829155.1. Lineage (NCBI taxonomy): Eukaryota > Metazoa > Chordata > Mammalia > Carnivora > Mustelidae > Mustela > Mustela erminea. The sequence goes on from NC_045614.1 coordinate 104,255,854, forward strand.
AAAGTGAATCATTCTTGCCCCTGCCTTTGCTGTGCTGTCATAATAGTATCATACACATTGCTGTTAGAGCACTTAATCACATTTATTATAATTATTTGTATCTCTTTTCTATGTCTAGGTTATATTCTCTCTAGTGGTTGGAAAATAAATTATCCATTTCCTTTAGTGTTCATCCAATAGTTTTAAGTTAGGCCCCCATGTCCCCCATAAGTATTACCTTATTTAATTTTTCTGATGAGAACTCTTGTGTCATTTCATTATATGGCTAAAATGGCTATTTTAGGGCATAGTAAGTAATAAATATCCAAATTTATAAAGTTTGTCATGTTTTAGCTTCTGTACATATTTGACTTTACTTTTTTATTCAAGTAAATGCTATTTTTCATTGCCAAACATAAAAAAATAGATAAAACAGAAACACTTTTGGCATTTTCCAAAGTCTGAATAATAGGTTATCTATAGCCTCTGCTTTACTTAGAGCATTTGAAAGTTAATGTTTTAGTTCTCAAAACTGAAGAGGCCTTGAAACAGACATACAAAGGAAATTAGTGCTTATTTGAGCATAGTTATTTGGATTTTTCTTGGTGTGTTTTTAGTTTTCTGATCAGTGCTTTAAAATTATAAAACAAAAGGCAGAATATTTAGTGGGAAGAACATATCAAAAGGAAAGATATTCTGTAATCTTTTGACGATATTAGCAAAAAGTGAATGATTCTTTTTTTGTATAAACATTTAATTTCATTAAGCTGATATATAGTAGACAAAATATTTGTTAAGAATTTCTAGAGTTGGGACAGATACCACAAAGGCAACTTTCATAATTTACTGAACTTTCAGTAAGTTTAGTCTAATTAAAATATTATTTAAAGTCTGTTAATTTAGTTAACAAATATTTATTGAGTCCTCACTCTGTACCAGTTGGAGAATGCAGCTGGAATAAGGAAGACCTTGATCTTATGGAGCTCATACTTTAACTGGGGAAAAGACATAAGTAAATAAGAAAATATGAGGTGGTTATGAATGCTATGAAGGAAATAAATAGAGTTGTTGTACTAGAGAGTACATAGGGCCTACATAGACCTTTCAGAGGAGCTAGTACTTCATCTGGAACCTGATTGGTAACAGGTATCCTTATGCCTGTCTGGGCAGACAATTATGACATGAAGACAGAACAACTAGTTTGAAAGTGTTGAGGTGGGAGTAGTTTGGGATTGGGGTTGGAGCACAGAAAGGTAAAGTGGAAGAAAACTGGGTGGGTTAGAGAGGTGAACATCACAAAGGGCCATGCAGGCTACACAAAGAAGTTGGAAGGTTTTAAGTTGGACATAGAATAATCTTATTTATATTTTGAAAAGATCACTCTGTTTACTGTGTGGAGAATGGGTTGTAGAGAGTCATAAGTATAGAGGCTAGTTCATAGGCTATTGCAACAGTCTAGAAAAGATAAGGTGGTTGGTAGTAGTGGTAAAAGTGATGAGAGTTTGCATTAAGGATCTGTGTTGAAGGGTCTAGATGAACAATTAGATAAGGAGGATGGGGAAAAGATGAAATTCTGAGAAATTCAAATGTCTATCAAAGTGATAGTTTTATCTCTACAGTATTTATGACTTATGCATGGCCAGTTTTTCTTTGAGTTAAAAATAGATGAGAATTTCATTGGCATGTTTGTCTTAACTGTTTTTGCAAAACATGTCAAAGGGTGAAAAACTTGAACTTTGATTTAATTTACTGTTCTGGAAAAGTATCAAACTATCAGAATAAGCAAATTTTACAATATTGCATTGTAGATTAGTTTTTGAAATAAATGTTTGGGTGATTAACCAAGTGTATTTTTCCTCAGATTAATGTCCTTCAATCAAAAAGGAGATCAGAAATCCTAAAATCAGTAAGATATTTATTGAAATGATGATTCTAATATGATCTAAGTGTACATACGTAAGCATTTAAAGCAGCATCATATGTGTGTATATGTATGTTTGTATATACATGTAAATATATTTATTCCAGGTTCAGAATTAATCTTACAGATCTTTTCATACTTCTCCTATGTTGCTTAACCACTTTTTTGTCTCCTTCATGTTATAGTTACTTATGTCTTTCTCTTCTATTAACATGCATTTAAGGGACGCCTGGGTGGCTCAGTTGGTTAAGCAGCTGCCTTCGGCTCGGGTCATGATCCCAGTTTCCTGGGATCGAGTCCCACATCGGGCTTCTTGCTCGGCAGGGAGCCTGCTTCTCCCTCTGCCTCTGCCTGCCATTCTGTCTGCCTGTGTTCACTCTCTCTCCCTCTGTTTCTCTCTGACAAATAAATAAAAAAAATAAATAAATAAATAAAAAAAATAAAAAATAAAAAAAACATGCATTTAAATACTTGAGATTGAGGGCATGTATAAATCGTATCATTTAGAGAAGTTTTCCTTAGGATTATTGATGATTTTATTAGCCTGTTGGTTTGTTCTTTAGAGTGCTGTTTGAAAATAAAAGGTGATGAAATTTGAGGATAATGTTTTTCCCTGAACCTCTATGCTCATTTTTTTTTTTTTGATCCCCTTTAAAAAAAAAAAAATCTTAAAGTTAATGAGGAAGTAGACAGGGGATGGTAGTAGTATGGCATTGCATTCTTTCATATTTCGAGAACCTTAGAAATAATTTTTCCTCTCTGTTCACTGAAGTGTTTTGTTTTTTATCCTGAAAGGGTGTACATAAATTGCTTTTGATTCTTGTACTCACCTAGCTTTTTCCTAAATTCTATATTTATATTATTTCTTATCAGGTAAGTACCTTGTACTTGCTCTTTACTGCCACTTACTTCCCTTTCTAGATTGAGATTAATGTATGTTAATTGGAGAAAATTGAAAAGTAAAATGTATGAAGAAAAAAGTTAAAATACTTAGAAATCTTACTACCAAGGGAGAACTACTCTTAATATCTTGGCATATATCCACCTTTTCCCCTCTCTTTCTGTGAGCATGTGTGTATGTGACTGTGTATATGTCTGTTTTAAAATTACACATAATTTTTTAAAAAAGATTTTTATTTATTTATTTGACAGACAGATCACAAGTAGGCAGAGAGGCAGGCAGAGAGAGAGAGAGAGAGAGAGAGAGAGAGAGAGAGGAGGAGGCAGGCACCCTGCTGAGCAGAGAGCTCGATGCAGGGCTCCAACCCAGGACCTTGGCATCACGACCTGAGCTGAAAGGCAGAGGCTTTAACCACTGAGCCACCCAGGCGCCCCAACACATAATTTTTTAAAAAAGAAATCGGAATCATTGCTACATATGTTTTATAACTTTGTTCTTTTGATAGTAACTATAAAATCATCACATGTCTTTAAATATTTTTTATTTGTAAACATTTTTAATTAATATATTTTTAAAAGATTTTATTTATTTATTTATTTATTTGAGAGAGAGAGTGAGAGAAAGTATGAGAGGGGAGAAGGTCAGAGGGAGAAGCAGACTCCTGGTGGAGCTGGGAACGTGATGTGGGACTCTATCCTGGGACTCCAGGATCATGACTTGAGCCAAAGGTAGTAACTTAACCAATTCAACCACCCAGGAGCCCTAAGTGTTTTTTATTTAACAATGGGTTTCCTGGCCATACAGAATTCTACCATGTGAATATCCTAGGTGTAGGCAACCTTTTTTCGTGAAGGGCCAGGTAGTGAATGTGTTAGGTTTTGTGGACCATGTGGTCTTTGTCGTAATTACTTAACTGCGATGTTGTAATGAGAAAGCAGCCATAGACAATATGTAAATGAATAGCATTACTACGTGTTAATAAGAATTTTTCTTATGGACATGGAAATTTGAATTTCATACAGTCTTCACATGTCATGAGTTTCATTTTTTTCACTGTCTTTCAACCATTTAAAAAATGTAAAAACCGCTGTTAGCTCATAGGCCATCCAAAAATAAGTGATAGGACTGGATATAGTTTGCAGGTCAATTAAATATGCCATAAATTAGGTTTATCCATTAATGGATTTCTAAGTAATTTCCATGTTTTTGACATTAAAGAATAGCACTATAGTGATCATTCTAATAAATAATATGATTATTTCCTTAGGATAGATTTAGACAAGAGATTACATAGAATGTTTAAGCATTTATTAAAACTTTTAAAAAATAATGGTAAATTTTAAGAGTTATACAACATTTCCACTAGTAGTATGTGAAAGTGAGCCATACTATGAACACTGGGTTCTAATTCCTCCCACTCTACCTATAATTTGATAGATAGAAAATGTCATGTCATGTCATTGTTCAATTTTGCATATCTTTAATACAATAAGTTTGTATTAAATATGTGTGAGTTTGGATTTTTTTCCTGTATATTTTGGCCTCTTTGTTTCCTGTATTTTTGTTAGTTCTCTTTTTCATACTGATTTGTAACATCTTTTTATATTTTAAGACCATTATTAACCCTTTGTCATGTGTGTTTTCCTAGTTTATCATTCATCTTTTAATATGTTTATTATGTGTTTTGATGTGCAGCATGTTTTACATTTTTATGTAGTTGTAGCTATTAAACTTTCACCCTCTTTTTTATATGTGTTTTTTATTATATTCATGAAATTGCACAACTACTGTTAATCTAATTCCAGAATAATCTTTTATTGAGCTTTGTCCTTTTGTGTTTGTGTTTTATTTAATTGGTTTTCTGTTCAAAAAATTTTCTTTTGAAGCATTCTTGAATATTAAATTTTAAACTTCAGAGTATTAAGCAGATGCCTCATCTTGCTAAAAATAAACATGGGTGTTTGGAGGATTCTTTTTACTAATATTGATTTAAATTCCTAACCACGTAAAAACAAATAAAAATAAGGGTGATTTTTCTCTCATGAACAGGTAAAATATAGGAAAACTTGGAAAAAAATCTTAACCTGTTAGCAACATTTTTGGATACTGGGAATGAATATGCAGAACCCTCCATATTGGCAAAGTCTGTTGACTCATTTTATTTCAGTGACTTGAGAAGGAAAATAATCATTCCCCTACTTTGGGCTGTGCTTAGTGATCCTAGTCAGTTGTAAGGTGTGATTTATTTATTTATATATATATATTTTAATATTTTTTATTTATATTTCCCCTTTTAATTTTTTTTTTTTTTGGCACTTTAAAATTTTGCCAGGGAGTTTGGTTGAAAGGCATATAGATACTTTATAATGTATGTGGGAAGATGGTGAAAGTATTGAAAACACGACTTTTTCTTTCAGTTATTACCATATGAAGTTTGATTGTCTGGATATAGTCTAAACAACGAAAAAAAATTTTTTTTAAATGTTAAACCACTTGGACATTTCTTTTAAATATTACTTATTCTTGCTTCACAAATATTTCTGAAATACTCTTAAGAAAAATGACTTAATTTTAAATAGGTTTGATATTTTGGGTTCTAATGGAATAAATTTTAAACATTAGATAAGATTAAGATTTTTAAAAATTTTGGAATATTTAAGAATTGATTTTAAAATGCTAAACTTTTTTTTCTCTTATCAGATGTTATCTTTTATGTATGCCCATTTGGCCTTCTTCCATCAAGGGTATGATCTATTTAGTGAACTTGGGCCCTACATGAAGGATCTTGGTGCACAGGTAATATTGTACTGTATTGCTTGATTCTGTTTTATACATTGATATCTGTATCTTTTTTTCATTGAGATATAATATTGCATTAATTCAGGTGTATAAAATAATTTGAGATATATGTGTATATTTTTTTAAAGATTTTATTTATTTATTTGTCAGAGAGAGCATAAGCAGGCAGAGTGGCAGGCAGACGCAGAGGGAGAGCAGGCTCCCTGTTGAACAAGGAGCCTGATGTGGGCCCTGGGATCATGACCTACGCCAAAGGCAGCTGCTTAACCGACTGAGACACCCAGGCACCCCGAGATTTCTGTGTGTCTTAGTACACACACACATATTTATAGTCAAATGACCAACTCAGAAGTCTAGTAAATATTTATTACTCCATATAGTTAAACATTCTTTTTCTTTTCTTCAGAACTTTTAAGATACACTGTTGAGGGGCGCCTGGGTGGCTCAGCGGGTTAAAGCCTGTGCCTTCGGCTCAGGTCATGATCCCAGGGTCCTGGGATCGAGCCCCACATCAGGCTCTCTGCTCGTCAGGGAGCCTGCTTCCCCTTCGTCTCTCTGCCCGCCTCTCTGCCTACTTGTAATCTCTGTCTATCAGATAAATAAATAAATAAATAAAATCTATTAAAAAAAATATATATATATACTGATGAGTAACTTTCAAATATATGATAACAGTAGTGTTAACTATAGTCACCATGCTGTACATTACATTCCCAGGAGTTATTTATTTTATAACTGGAAATTTGTACCTTGTGATGACCCCCTTTACCCATTTTGTCTCACTCATCCGCCACCTCTGGCAAATTCTAGTCTGTTCTCTATATCTATGAATTTGATTTTTTTTTTTTTTTCAGATTTCACATGTGAGTGAAATCACGTGGTATTTGTCCTTCTCTGCTTGGCTTATTTCACTTAGCATAATGCCTTCAGAGTCCATCTATGTTGTTGCAAATGGCAAGATTTACTTTGCTTTTTAAATGGCTGAATAATAGTTCCTTATGTGTATATACACCATATTTTCTTTTTTTTTTTTTTTAAAGATTTTATTTATTTATTTGACAGACAGAGATCACAAGTAGGCAGAGAGGCAGAGAGAGAGAGAGGAGGAAGCAGGCTCCCTGCTGAGCAAAGAGCCTGATGTGGGACTCGATCCCAGGACCCTGAGATCATGACCTGAGCCGAAGGCAGTGGCTTAACCCACTGAGCCACCCAGGCGCCCATACACCATATTTTCTTATCTGTTCATTTTTTGGTGCTTAGGTTGTTCTTGTATCTTGGCTATTAATAATGCAGTTAACATGGGGATGTGGATATCTTTTCAAATCATTGTCTTTGTTTACGTTGAACATATGTAGAAGGGGCATTTTGGAATATATGGTAGTTCTGTTTTTAGTTTTTTGAGGAATCTCCATATTGTTTTCCATTGTGGCTGCACCAATTTACATTCCCACCACTGGTGCACTTTTCTCCACATCCTCACCAACACTTGTGATTTCTCATCTTTTTGATGACAGGCATTCTGACAGGTAATACCTTGTTGTGGCTTTAATTTGCATTTTCCTGAGGATTAGTGATGTTGAGCACCTTTTCATGTACCTTTTGGCTACCCGTTTTTCACATTTGGAGAAATGTCTTTTCAGATCCTCTGCCCATTTTTAAAACAAAATGTTTGGGTGTTTTGTTGTTTGCTTTGAAGTTGTATGAGTTTTTTTTTTTTTTTTTTTTAAAGATTTTATTTATTTATTTGACAGACAGAGATCACAAGTAGGCAGAAAGGCAGGCAGAGGTGGGGTGGGGGGGAAGCAGGCTCCCCGCTAAGCAGAAAGCCCTACACGGGGCTTGATCCCAGGACCCCGAGATCATGACCTGAGCCAAAGGCAGAGGCTTTAACCCACTGAGCCACCCAGGCGCCCCATAAAGTTGTACGAGTTCTTTATATGGTATCTGATACATGATTTGCAAATATTTTCTGCCGTTTGGTGGGTTGCCTTTTCATTTTGTCGATTGTTTCCATTGCAGAAGTTTTTTGGTTTGATGTGGTCCCACTGTTTATTTTTGGTTTTGTTGCTTTTGTTTTGATGTCTGTACTTTTATTTAAATTATTTATTTATTTATTTATTTATAAAAGATTTTATTTATTTATTTGACAGAGAGAGATCACAAGTAGACAGAGAGGCAGGCAGAGAGAGAGAGAGAGAGAGGGAAGCAGGCTCCCTGCTGAGCAGAGAGCCCGATGCAGGACTCAATCCCAGGACCGCAAGATCATGACCTGAGCCGAAGGCAGCGGCTTAACCCACTGAGCCACCCGGGTGCCCTGATGTCTGTACCTTTAAAGAAGTTTAGCGTGTTGGGAAAAAGAAAGAAATTTAGAATATTGGGGAATTTGACATTTCATTTATTTAATGAAGAAGTTTGATGCTGTGGAATATTTATGTGTAGGTTAAATGTGTAACCAAAAAGAAGATTGAAGTTTAAAAATATGTTATAGACAGTATATGAGGGTGTTGAAAGGAAAACTTAAAAACAAAGGGTCTGTTTTATAGTACACATAGCTGGATTTACTTTTTTCTTTTCTTACATTTGGATAAATGAAAGTCCTACTGATTTTTCATTTGAGTTATACTCTTTTTTTATTTTCTAAAAAATGTATATTTTGCTATTTTGAATAATAAATCTTTAGAATCTTAAGCGTATGGAACTCTTGGTATCTTTTTTATTTTTTATATATATGCACATCTGTGAATTATACATATATCACAGTATTATATAGAAAGTTCATTATATTCAAATTATTTTTGATAACTGAGAAGAACTTTATATTAGATTTGTTCTGGGATATTCTTTTTTGTTGATTGGTGAGCTTTTTGGATTTAATGATACCAATTTTTAGGTGATCCTCCTCCCCCCCCCCCCCCCCCCCCCCCCCCCCCCCCGTATAGGTTCATATTACCTTTTGAGGACAGGGGATTAAGGTTGAAAAATAGAGTTTAAGGAAATGAGGAAAAAGGTAAGACTGTAAGAGAAGTGCATTCATTGGCCAAAAGTAAATTTGGTGCATACACATGTGTGTACATGTGTGTGCTTGTTGGGATGGTGTGCAGGGTACATGCCATGAATTACAGAGATACTGTTCCCTGACTCCGTAGAACCTAATCTATTAGAGGAGACCAACAAGTCACCAGACTATTACTCTGTGTGATCAGTGTTCTGTCTGGGTTTATAAAATGAGAACTTGCTTTTTGGTGTGAGATACAAGGAAACCTTGAAATATTAGTAGCGTCAACAAGATGAAATTCTTGTTTTATTTTATTTTTTATTTTATTTCTCTACATAAAGTCAAAGGCATGGTATTATGGTCACTTGGTTTGCAGGGATGCAGGCTTACATTTTTTATTCTACCTCATGGTTCAAAGTGGCTGATCAAGCTTTAGTCACCATACCCACATTCTTGCTGACAGGAAAGAGGAAAGGAGAAAGGTGCATTCTCTTTATGGATGTCTCCTGGAATTTATAGAGTCCGCTCTGTGTACATTCCAGTGTCATACTGGCTGCAGGAAAAGCTGGGAATTAAAAACTTAATGCCAGATAAGGATGTGACCTACAAGAATTTGAGTACTGTCTTGTTAAGAAAGAAGGAGAGAAAGGGTTATTAGGAGGTAGCTGGCTGTCTTTACCATATAGCAGAGTTTCAAAGAGTTACAGGAACATACAGCTAGGACCTATAACCCAGACTTGGGAGGAAGGCAAGACCTTCCTAGGCTCTAGGCACTCCACACATTCTGTCAAGCATTATGCACCCTCATCCTACATTAAATGTAATTTATAAACAAATGAATTAGATTGTAGTTGAGTAGTTTAAATAACTTCATACTTTAGACATTTATTAATTTTGGTTTTACAGTTTTCCCCTCTCAGTTTTCACATAATTTTTCAGGTCCTTGAAAGGCATCTAAGCTCTAGTGCCTGTTGGAAAATATAGCCTGGTTGGAGGTGGCCAGTTCAGATATCCTTTCAGTAATTCAGTTATGAGATAACTGGATCTGGAACTAGGAACATGGCAATAGAGATAGAAACAAATAGACTTGAGGGATATTTAAGGAATAGCCAATTTGAAGGTAGAGGGACATGATGATTTGAAGTTTAAATATGTTAAATTTTGATGATAGGACATCTAAATGGGTGTATCTGGTGCCCCCCCCCCCCCCGCCAAAATGAGGCTAAAGGAGTCAATAGCATATAATTATTAATTGTAACCACAAGAATGGATGAATTGACTCATGGAGAGTTAATACGTATCCCAAAATCATTTTAGTGTTTCCAAAGCTATTTTTGAAAAATGTGAGTGCTGGAATGGTATGCTTAAAGATTTTCATTTTGTAAGTTAATAGCAAAGGCCACTAGTATAGAGTAAAAAGAGAATCTGGCTTCAAACAGGGCCCTAAGAATGACATAGTTTTAAGAGGTGGTTAGGTAAGAGGATCTTCATTAAAACACAGATGAGAGAGGAGGTGGAAAACTGGGAGATGATGTTACCATGGGCCAAGGAGAGTGTTTCAAAAAGGAGAGGATAATTATCAATACAAATATTGGAAAGAAGGTGCAGTAAACCAAGGACTGAGAAATACATATTGGGTTTAGCAGCAAGAAGATTATTTACCTTTGTGAGAGCGGAGGGTGTGAGTGGCAGAAGCTAAACTATAATGGGTAGATAAATACGAAATAGACCAGTGAAGAACAGGGAAGATTTTTCCAGAAGTTGTGTTACGAAGGAAAAAGAGGGCTGGAGAGGAGTATGAGTTGGAGGAAGGTTTTATTTAAGGTAGTATGATTTGCACAAATATACAAGCAGATGGAAATGGGAGAAATTAAAAAGTGAAGAGAGAAGTGATGATGTCTAATATGGTAGGAGTAGAGAGGATTCCAAACACAGGGGACTAGGGCATCTGGCTGGTTATAGGTACCTCCACTAATAGAAGCATGGACCATATTGTGCTATGCTCCAAATTCTTCCTGATATAGTCCCAGTATGTAGGAGACAAGACTGTCAGTCTTCACATCTCCTCAGTTTGTACCTTCCCCAACCCTCCACCATCTTGAGACTTTTTTTTCTTTATACTTCTGCCCCAACAGAGAGAAGTGAATTTTTGCTCTTTTCTGCTGTAATAGTAGTGAGGTGGGATGTAGGAGAGGAATTTACTACCAGTCCAGCAGGCAGAAAACCAGCACTTGCATTGCAGTACTAGTGTAGAAGGTACATGCACACAAGTTTATAAATATTAGTTGAATCTTGGGGTCTGCCTTGTACCTTACTTCAACCTGAATGGATAAATAATACTTATATGCCATTCAATTAAAGGATATAAACTCATGGTGTAATGGTTACTGCACTCATTCAGTATAAGAAAATCCTGAGGGCATTTTCCTAGTGCAGCATGTATGAGCATTACCCATTAAATCAATGTTACATGTCACTAAGGCACATATGCATTGGATCTTCAAGGGTAGTAGTGTAGTTGCCATCTAAATCAAATATTTATAATAGTGCTACATTTGTTTCAGGGTGTTTTCTTTTGGTTCTTTATTAATATTCAGTGATAACTAAGATTCTGTGGCCAATTGTATACCTGCAACTAATATTATACTATGTGCTAACTATCTAGGATTTAAATAAAACCTTAAAAAAAATTTTTTTTTTTAAAATTTATTTACTTGGGGCAGAGAGAGAGAGCACAAGCAGGGGGAGAGGAGAGGGAGAAGCAGATTCCCTGCTGAGCAGGGAGCCTGATGTGGGATTTGATCCCAGGACCCTGGGATCATGACCTGAGCTGAAGGAATCATGACCTGAGCCTTAACCAACTGAGCCACACAGGTGCTCCTAAAAAATTTTTTTTATTAAGGAAAAAAAAATTCTGACGCCCAAATTATTCTCTGGTAGGGAAAAAAAAACACCATCATTTGTAGTAGAGAGTAAATAAAGGACCAAATGGTATTTTTACAAAAGCTTTTTAAAATTTTGTTTTGTAAAGAATAGCAATGAAAACATTTATTCATTTAATACTTTATCTTTCTCCTTATTCCTGTTGATATTTACATTTAAAACATTTTTTCATTTATGGGGCGCCTGGGTGGCTCAGTGGGTTAAAGCTCAGGTCATGATCCCAGGGTCCTGGGATTGAGCCCCATGTCGGGCTTTCTGCTCCGCCGGGAGCCTGCTTCCTCCTCTCTCTCTGCCTGCCTCTCTGCCTACTTGTGATTTCTCTCTCTCTGTCAAATAAATAAAATCTTAAAAAAAAGTTAAAAAAATTTTTTTTCATTTATCCCACATTAATCAGATAAAATGACATGCATCATAGTCTAGAAGAGTAGAATCATATAATTTATAACCAATTGTTTGTTATTCCAGCAAAGAGTAGTTCAAGGAGCCAGGGCATTTGTCATAGTATTGGGAAATCATCTTTTCTGTTGGAAGGGAACAAGAAAGAAATGAGAGTTATGATTTCATAAGTTTTTTGAGCTTTTAAAACAGAAGCTTAAACAATGGCAATTTTATATCCTGGCCTTATGAATGATTACTATTATTACTTTTAAAAAATTTTTATTTTATTTTATTTTTAAAAGATTTTGTTTGTTTATTTGACAGACAGAGATCACAAGTAGGCAGAGAGGCAGGCAGAGAGAGAGGGGGAAGCAGGCTCCCCACTGAGCAGAGAGCCCGATGCGGGGCTGGATCCCAGGACCCTGGGATCATGACCTGAGCTGAAGGCAGAGGCTTTAACCCACTGAGCCACCCAGGCGCCCCTAAAAAATTTTATTATTTAGCTCTCTCTTAATCTGGAGAGTTGTTGTTTTTGTTTTTTGCCTTTTAGATTTGATTATAACATTAAGAAGCCAACTTGAAAACATGAAGCATTTTGAGTGATTGATTGGAAGTGTCTGTTCTGTTGAACTTAGGAGAGCTGGCCCCACACTAGTGTAGCTGCTACTTTTTGCTATTTGGGGAGAAAGTCACCAGGGTATCTTCTTTCTGCCTTTGATTCTGACTATTGAAATTGCAGGAGTCAGCAGGCAACTTACGCTAGAGTTCTCTTCCTTATTCTAGGAGTTCATTTTATCACTGTTGTGCCCTTGACAAGGCCTCCTGTCATGTTTGCTTGGCACTACAACTGTTCTTAGAAATGTTTTTCCTGGAGGAGTTATAGACCTTCTTAAAAAGGATTTCATAGCAGAGGAAAAAGAACTTCCATTTTAAAGTTGTAGTCAAAATGCCTTTTTAAGTAAACTTACATTGGCTGACTTACTAAGAGTATGTTTTAAAAAATGATCATACCTTTTCTTCTTTAATTTTTAAGTTGGCTAATTTTCTCCCTTATTGCCTTTATAGCTGGATCGACTGGTTGTGGATGCAGCAAAGGAGAAAAGAGAGATGGAGCAAAAACATTCTACCATTCAACAAAAGGTACTTGACAGGAAAAGTTAAAGGAGAGTAATTCCCATTTTATAGAATTGTTCAATTACTGGTTTTAGCAAGATACTATTGTGTTGGAACAAATCCTTTAAGTTGCTGTAGTAATTGAACTTGGTAGATAAATTCCTCCTTTTTTTGTGAAAAGTAAAATATTTTTTAGATGATCAGACAGTATTTGAAAGCCATTTTTTTTTTTTTTTTTGTTAAGACTTATTTATTTATTTGACAGAGATCACAAGTAGGCAGAGAGGCAGGCAGAGAGAGGGGGGCGGGAGGCAGGCTCCATGCTGAGCAGAGCCCAATGCAGGGCTCAATCCCAGGACCCTGAGATCAGGACCTGAGCTGAAGGCAGAGGCTTTAACCCACTGAGCCACCCAGGCGCCCGAAAGCCATGTTTTTGAACCACTTTGCAAAAACATTAATCTCAAAAGATTTTTTTAAAAAAGATTATTATTTATTTGAGAGAGAGGGGGAGAGAAAGAGCATGAGCAGAGGGAAGGAACAGAGAGAGAGGGAGAAGCAGACTCCCTACTGAGCAGGGCTCCATCCCAGGACTACAAGATTATGACTTGAGCCAAAGGCAGATGCTTAACCAACTGAGCCACACAGGCACCCCAATCTCATAGGATCTTAGCTAATTTAAAAATGGCCCTTAGACTCTAAACTGCTATTTAAAGTTTCAGTTAGGATATCACCAAACCGTGTAAAGCCTTTGAGTAAGAGGGGGTAGGGTTTGGGTTGGGGGCGGGCAAGCAGAGGGAGTGGTGGAGAACATCTTTGCATCAATGTGGTTGTGTAGTATAGTGGACTTAACAGATATAGTTACTCTAAGGCAGCCCTTGACTTCTCTCATGTGATAATGGCATTTTACGTGCATTTCTTGTTAATTTGCCTGAGCTTAGCTAAACAATTTGAAAAATGTATTTTTAAAATGAAAATTTAATCTGACACATTTTTATTTTTGTGTGTGAAGAGCTTTGAATACAACTAACGTGAAACTCAACCTAATAATATTTTGTCTTACATATTTAGTGATATTTTTGTGTGGTAATCTGAAAATAAAAGGAGATAATTGGAGGTTGAATCTAATAAAAGTATGTGACAAGATGCCTTCTGTACTTACCTGGCAGGGGAAGAGATATCATGATCACAAAAGTGGTTTTCCCAGGGTGAGGCTTATCCATTGACTCCAAATGTGCTGACTCTTAGAATTTCCCCAAATGTGGGAAACTTGACTGCATAATGGGTAATAGTGGGGCACCTTATTCATGTGTTCCCCTAAAAAAAAAAAAGATGCCTTCTAGCATTGCATTAAGAAATCTGTTCCTGTGGTATTGACCGGTCAGATCAACTTTCGTTATGGTTTTTTAAGAATTTAAAATACTGGTGAACTAGCCTGGCATAAAAGAAAAAAATTCAAGTGAAGTCAGTAATATAAGTAAGGAAAATTTTATTGGTGGTGGGCTATTAATATTCAAAGAGAAACATTATTTATTAAGGGAAAGATTTTCTACTGGATCATCTTTAATTTAGTTATTTCCAGTTATAGTTAGGTAAGACTAACTCCCTGTTTTGTTTTGTTTAAAGTTAAAGTTAGACTCATTTTTGGTTGGGTAACTCATGTTAATGACATTACCATGGAAAGATTGTTAAAAATTGGGATCAATCATTTTTTTTTTTTTTAAAGATTTTATTTATTTATTTGAAAGAGAGAAATCACAAGTAGATGGAAAGGCAGGCAGAGAGAGAGAGGGAAGCAGATAGCCCGATGCCGGACTCGATTCCAGGACCCTGAGATCATGACCTGAGCTGAAGGCAGCGGCTTAACCCACTGAGCCACCCAGGCGCCCCAAGGGACCAATTATTTCTTTTTTTTTTTTTTTTAAAGATTTTATTTGTTTATTTGACAGAGAGAGATCACAAGTAGGCAGAGAGGCAGGCAGAGAGAGAGAGAGAGGGAGAGAGAGAGGAGGAAGCAGGCTCCCTGCTGAGCAGAGAGCCCGATGCGGGACTCGATCCCAGGACCTTGAGATCATGACCTGAGCCGAAGGCAGCGGCTTAACCCACTGAGCCACCCAGGCGCCCCGGGACCAATCATTTCTAATTAAAATGAGAGATCGTGGTATTTTTAGAAACTTGCGACTCTTTGCTTAAAATGAATTAATGAATATTAAGTATCTTTTAATGTCTTTCCTTGTTGTATATACAGCTCAGTGTTTTACTGAAGATCCAAAAGTAGTAGATTATTAAATCTAAGATTAATTTACTTGATTTTAAATAATAGTCAGTTACTGCTGTATAGAAAGTAATGATATTTTTGCTTTTTTTTTTTTTGCCCTTAAATGCTGACACAAGGCTGCATTACAGGTAAAAAAAAAAAAAAAAGGAAAAAAAAAAAAAGAAAAGAAAATGTTTTAGTCACATAAAAATTAAGGGAAAGTATGTCTAATGTACCTAATGTAATTATTTACATTTTTCATGAATTGAAATTGATCAACTAAAGAAACAATGATGCTATGCACACTCATGTACATGCCTTTTGGATATGTGTATATATTTTTGGTAGATTTATATCTAGGAGTAAAACTGCTGGTTCAGAAGGTATATATATGTTCAGTATTAGTAGATAATGCTAAATTACGTTTCAGAATGCTATTACCATTCCTGATAGAAAGCACTGTGTGTGAGTTCTCAGTGTTCCTTGCCACCTGATGGTATTGTGAGAGTTTTTAATTTTTGCTAACTTTGGTGGGTAGATACTGATATCTCTTTGTGGTTTTAATTTATGCTTTAGTTACTAATGAGCTCAAGTACCTTTCCTTCTGCCTTTTGGTCATTTGGATATCCTGTTTGTCAAATGTCTGCTAGTTTTTCTTCCATTTTTCCATCAGGTTGCCTAACTGTTGATAAGATTCTTCATATCATCTGGATATAAGCCTTTTTGGGGGATATATATATGTTTTTAATTTTCATGTAGTTTTTTTTTTTTTTAAAGATTTTATTTATTTATTTGACAGATAGAGATCACAAGTAGGCAGAGAGGCAGGCAGAGAGAAGAAGAAGCAGGCTCCCTGCTGATTAGAGAGCCTGATGTGCAGCCTGAGCTCAGGACCCAGGACCCTGAGATCAGGACCTGAGCTGAAGGCAGAGGCTCTAACCCGCTGAGCCACCCAGGCGCCCCTTTTTGGATGTTTTTTGTACAAACTCATAACATCTGCAAATAATAGTTTCTTCCTTTCTGATTCCAATTCTTTCCTTACTTCTTATTTATTTTGTTGGCTAAGACTTCTTCTTCTTCTTCTTTTTTTTAAAAGATTTTATTTATTTATTTGACAGAGAGCACAAGTAGGCAGAGCAGCAGGGAGAGGGAGAAGCAGGCTCTCTGCTGAGTAGGGAGACTGATGCGGGGCTCGGAACATGAACTGAGCCAAAGGCAGCTGCTTAACTGACTGAGCCACCCAAGTGCCCCTAGGACTTCTAACATAATCTTGAAGTGATAATGGTCGTTCTTGTCTTGGTTAAAATTTCAGAAGGGAAAGCTTCTGTTAAATTCTCTTTATTGGCTATCTTAGTCTTGCATTCTTGTCTTGGTTACAATTTCAGAAGGGAAAGCTTCTATTAAATTCTCTTTATTGGCTATCTTAGTCTTGCCTTCTCTTCCCTGGGCCTCCCACGAAAAAGCTTCAAATTCTGATGAGGGAAATGCCCTTAAGGTGAAATCTGGCTTCCTTCATCTGCTTACCTGTTCAAGCCTCCTACTTTCACTTAATCTTTAGCCTTTGAGTATTCCTTCCTGATTTGTCAGCTATCAATATATTTAAATTATAATATATATTTTAGGCATTGTTACTACTTTCATTATAAAATCACATAATCTGTCACATTTTAAATACTATATTAATTGATACTAACAATAAATTAAAGACTTAACCTATTTCAGGAAATGTAGTTGAAAATTAGAAAAATACTTAAAAATGTACTGTACTTCAAGGAGGTTATATTTTAATGTTTTAAGTAGAATCAGAGTAATTAAAAAACTTCCAGTGTTATAAATGAAACCTTTAGAATTTTATACTCAGTTAAATCAATTGGTTACATAATCTTGTGTGCCTAATTAAATAAATTACAGCTTCAAATAAATTTTAATTGAGGGAATTAAAGTGTTCCTGATTTGTTTTTTAAAGAAAAAGCAGGATAAAGTGTAGTAATTCGTTTATAAATTCTGTTTCATTTGATTATTTTGGATTAGCATGTTTTTTATGGTTAAATTTTGAGAGCTGTCGGCCGAGTTGTTGTTTTTAATAAATTTTGTTTTTCTGAATTTATTCTGTTTCCATATTCCATCTTTGTAGACTCTTAGATTTGGAAGGCCCCTAGGTGGATTCTCACTCTGCCTCCCCTCTAGGGGAGGACCCTCACATCCCAGCATTCTTGGCAGATGGTCATGTAGCTTCTGCCAAAATCTTTCTCAAGACAGAGTTTGCTGTTCTCTAAAAGGATAATATTCTAACTTTGATTATTGGCCCAGAAGTAATTTTGAAAGTTCTGAGACTGATTTTTAGAGTTTTAAAATTGGAAATAGCCGTAGTCTTTCAGTTTGTACAAATTATTTTGTAAGTTCATCAATAAATATTTTATTTTTTATTTTTTAAATTTATTTGAGAGAGAGACAGCATGAGAGAGAGTATGAGTTGGCGGGGAGGCCCAGAGGGAGGGGAAGAAGCAGAAGCAGACTCCCTGTTGAGCTGGGAGCCCAATGTGGGCTCCATCCCAGGACCCTGGGATCATGACCTGAGCTGAAGGCAGAAGCTTAACCAACTGAGTCATCCAGGTGCCCCAAGATTTTATATTTTTTTAAAATTTAAAAAATTATTTGTATTATTATTTTAAAAAAGATTTTATTTATTTATTTGACAGAGAGAAAGAGAGACCCCAAGTAGGCAGAGAAGCAAACAGAAGAGGAGGGAGAAGCAGGCTCCCTGCTGAGCAGAGAGCCCAATGTGGGGCTCGATCCCAGGATCCTGGGATCATGACCTGAGCCGAAGGCAGAGGCTTAACCCACTGAGCCACCCAGGCGCCCCAGATTTTTTATTTTTAAATGATCTCTACACCCAACATGGGGCTCTACCTCACTACCTTGAGATCAAGAGTTGCATGTTCTACCAACTTAAAAAACTACCATAATAGTAATATACTCAGAGAATTGTAGTAGATTTAAGTAATCCTAATTTAAATATATCTATATTCCTTTTTTGTTAGCACACACATCATAATATAATATTAGGGTGAAATGGAAACATTTTAAACATAACATGCATAGTATTTATTTGCTCCTTTTGTCTATTTGTATACATAATATTTTGTGCCTTTAATCACTGTGCGTATAACATACTGTTTTCTCTTTCAGAATATATTCTATGTAATCATCTGTGCTTTAATATTGTCATTATAATAATTATTGTATAACAAGACATTGAATTGAAACACCTTAATATGTTGAAGCATTCTTCTATTATCTAACATTTAGGTCTCCTCTTTTCTTATGAATATTGTTAATGTAGCTGTTTTAATGCAAAGCTTTTCTGTTTAATACAAAGCTTTTTCTGTCTTGAGCTGTTTCCCTACAATAAATTTTTTGTGTAGGGGACTTAATCAAATCATATGACCTTTTTTATTTTGTTTAGGATTTCTCCAGTGATGATTCTAAGTTAGAATATAATGTAGATGCTGCAAATGGCATTGTTATGGAAGGATATCTGTTCAAACGAGCCAGCAATGCCTTCAAAACTTGGAACAGGTAATATATTTCAAATACTAGTCTTGATCTTGCCATGTTGTTTCTGACCTTCGCTGTGATTTGACAGCTCTTTCATAATTCTTTAAATTCACAGTCCATAATAATTTTCTTGAACTCAGTCCATTGATAGCACTAATTCTAAAGGGTAAAATTAAGCAAAATATAAACCAGGAGGCAAGATTTTTTTTTTCCCCTTTGGGTTCCTTCTCTGTGTGATGTTTATGTACATTTTAATTTAGTGTTTGCTTATGATCTTTTAAGCTAGGTGATTGTGGTCTTTTGATCTTTGCAATAACTTTAACCAGGACTTTTAGGAAATGAGATTATTTTTATATGTGGAGTGTCTGTAGCAGTTGGTGCTCCTTTATTCTAAACTTGATGGCTACCAAAAATGTTGCTTTTTGTTGTTGTTAATCTAATTTTTACAAAGTATTAATCATATAAATGTCTTTTATATAAATATAAAAAGTATTTTATTATGCTTTTCTGTGTATTAATACAATAAAGTAAAATAATTTCAGACATTACAGCATAAAAAAAGATTGTGTCGGATCAGGATCATCTTTCCAAATAGTAGTGATTAGTCTTTTATTTAAGGATGCCTCTGTTTTTGCAAAAACAACAACAACAACAACAAAGTAGCTAGAATAATTTTGTAATAATTGAGAGTAACATTGGGTTCCGGTGAATTGGTTTACGTTATTGGTTGAATGTGTATGTTTCATTTGCTTCTTGAACAAGACATGAATTCACTTAATGATAGAGAAGATTGTTGTTTTTTTTAAAATGGACATTAGCAAAATAAATAGAATTTTCTTGGTAAATTTAATTTAGTATATTTTTGTTAATTTAAATGGAAACTGTATGCTTGAATATTTAATGTATTAAAGTGGATTCCTAGTGCACTTATTTTGATTTCTAGGTGATGAGATTATATGGAACAAACATTCACTGGTGTTTTCAAATGTCAGTGATTTATTGAGTATTTCCCTAGTATTTGATATTGCCAGGTACTTAATTCTATGAGGTGGTTTTTATTTGATATAATTTTTCTTTACATGAGGATGAATATAAATAGAAAGTGATTATATTTGATATTAAACCTCTTTGAGTTATGTAGAACTTATGAAATAATGAAGGAATACAGAAGGATCAATTAAGGTGGTCTGGGTAGAGTAGTGTTTTTTACCATTGTAAAATGAAAATGAAAAATTAAAATTCTGTTTTCTAAGCTGTTTAAATTAAGACAGTTTTAACTTTTTCCTGGCAAATTTCCACGGCCAGAATAGGAAATTAAAATAAAACAATACTGTGTCACTTTTTATAATAAATAAAGATTTGTCAACCAGTACAGTTTCATGAGGTAATGTTAGAATTGAATTTTAACCTTCAGATTTCAAAACAACCTACTTAAAGTTTAACACAGTGAAAATACAGTAAATCCATAGAAACTATACCATTATGTTAAGAAGAAATGAAAGATCTTCCCTGGACTACTCCAATGAGAAATGATCTCAGACTTCAAAATGAAGCACAGTAAGTGTTAGTGGAAAATTGCATTGCCATTTAGGGCAATAGGAGAAAATTAATTCTGATTTAAACATGGACCTTTTGTTTTTTATTACTTGTTTCATGAATTCTATTAATTGGCATAGATAATAAAATGTAACTAAAAGCAAGTAGGGAATAACTATTAAATTCTCAGTTGTAGATATGTTACCTTCCTTTTTTTTTTTTTTTTTTAAGATTTTATTTATTTGTTTGACAGAGAGAAAGAGAGAGCTCGCACAAGCCCGGGGAGCAGCAAAGGGAGGGAGAGAAGCAGACTCCCCGCTGAGCAGGGAGCCCTATGTGGGGCTCCATCCCAGGACCCTGGGATCATGACTTGAGCTGAAGGCAGATGCTTAACAACTGAGCCACCCAGGCGCCTCTCTTACCTTCCATTTGTAAAGTGGAAAGACAGTGCCTTTGGAAATGAGCCTGCTTTTTAAAGGAGATGCCAACTAATTGTAGTGGATGACAGTTACTCATTAGAATCATGGATCATATTTCAACACCCTGATTTTTAGTAAAGAAATGAAGGTGCAGAGAGATGGTTGCTCTTTGAAGGTCACACAGCTGGTCTGTGACAATACCGAGGCCTAGAACCTGTCTTTTTTTTTTTTTAGCTTGCTATGGAAATTCCATATAAATTTTTCCTTTGATAAAGCAGAATATGTCAAATATTTAAAAAAAACTTAAGAACTATTAAAAAAATAGTTCTCCTAGACTATTTACATTATTAGGAAGATTATGAACAGATTTTTTCATTTTCATATGCCTTTAAAAAGAATGTTTTCATGAAAATACCAGTAAAAAGCAGACTTCTAAGGAATATAGTATATAAACATTGTATAGTAGTCTTTTCACAGAAAACAAAAGTCAAAAGCTTATAACAAAAGTTTTAGATATTTTCTAGGTTATAGGTCTGTAATGGTGAAAGGGAGAAGAAAAATCTGTTAAATGTTAATTAGAATTTTTTTCTGCTTTTCAACTTAAAATTTCAGAATGTAACCTAAAATTCTTATATGAAGTTTATAAAAAAATCTAATCTCAGGAAATACTTGCAAATACCTTCCCTTTACCTATATATGACTGTAGAATCTGCCCTTCTTCTCTAATTAGTTTTCTATCCAGCTTGAGTTCATATATTTGATTAGACTTCAAATAAAAGATATATTTGTGGTATTTGTACCTCACCTTTAAAAATCTAGGATCCCAACTCTGCAAGCATAAAGATTTTTCTGCCTACTCTTTAATTATCTTCTTTAGATTGTCCGTAGATTAGTTTTAGGGAACACTTTTTGTTGTCACTATAAGGTACCAATCCTATGATGACAAATTCGCCATTATCTATAGTTTGATGGAATGGTGGCATGTAATATTTTGAAAGCCAACATTTAGTTATTTGTTTGTTTTTATTTCATTTCCAATTAACATAGATCATAATACTAGTTTCAGGTATAGAATTTAGTGATCCAGCATTTAAAAGTGCTGGGCTCACCACAAGTGCCCTCCTTAATCCCCATCACCCGTTTAAACCAACTTTTAGAAAAGACTTATTTCCTGAGAGAAATGTGATTTTTTTTTTTTAAAGATTTTATTTATTTATTTGACAGACCGAGATCACAAGTAGGCAGAGAAGAGACAGGCAGAGAGAGGGGAGGAAGCAGGCTCCCTGCTGAGCAGAGAGCCCAATGTGGGGCTCAATCCCAGGACCCTGAGATCCTGACCTGAGCCAAAGGCAGAGGCTTTAACCCACTGAGCCACCCAGGCGCCCCAGAAATGTGAATTTGATTAGGAATTCCCAGGTAGTTTAAAAACCTGTCCCTGGGCTTCATAAAATCTAAGCATCATTCTCTAATTTGAATTTTAACAAAAGAGATCATATTTTGTGTGATGTGATTGAAAGAATGTAAGGAGTGAGACACTTTATGTTTTATGTGAATTGTTGAATTTGTCTCTTGGTTTCAGATTTCTAGTTTGCAGTGTCTCAGGATTTTTATATGTCTATAATACATGTTTTTCTGAAAACACATGAGATCTACCAAAATTATCTTCCCATATCAGGCCATTTTCTCAATGTGGCAACTTCACCTCAGGCTCAAATCAAGGCCAGATGGGTTATTCATACCTATATATATATATATTTGTACCTATATACATATATATGAATGAATAAGGAAAATAATTAAGTGCTTAGATTATTTAGTAGTAAACTGGTTAAATGAATAAATAAGCTGAATTATTACATGCTATAGTCAGATTGTGTTGAAGTAGAAAATATAACTAAAAGCCTAAAATGTATTGTACAGTTTCTTAAAGTATTATATATGCTGCTAGCTCAGATACAAATTTTGTTTTTATTGGCTTTTTGTTTTAAAATAAGTGTATGATAGATTAAAGATATTCTGCTTATGTGTGGCCTTTGTCTGCTGTCATGATGAAAAGGGGGAGAGCAGGTAGGAGGTAGGTTTATTTGCCTAATAATATTTTATAATCTTTGAAATTCTTAATTAGTGATCCTACTTCCCTTATGAAGAGTTTCATTTGTTTCAGCTTTATGAAGATATATCTATAGTGATTATTGCCCTTAATTTTTTAGGAGCAACTTACTAAAATGAGAAGTACTTTATTTTATAGCTATCAACACAGAGGGAGAAAATAAGTAGAGGTATGCCCAAGTGTGCCAAGTCCTACCAGAACTTTTCATAGCATAATAATTGAAGAACATTTTTGAATATTTCTAAAATATTAGCATTTCAGATTCCTAAGAGTTAGAGTTGTGTAAATGCATACATGTATATATTTGAGAGCAAAATACAACAGATATTTTTGACTCTTTTGTTAGGTTTGAGCTTAAGCTTGTTTCTTTAATTCTTGCTTTATTTTCATATCATGCTAGTCCTTTGCTTATTTTGCACATTTGCGTTTTCATTCTTTTACCACCTTTCCTTTATGTTTTAATCCTGCCCCATTTTTTCACATGACAGGAAAAAGCCCGATCATATCAGGTACCAAATGGCTTCCTTCCCCTCATTTCTGCCTTACTCCAGTTTCCTCTGTGGCACGAGAAAGCTCATAATTAACCTGCATTTCATTTGGATTACTTGCAATGGATATAATGTCTCATGTTTTAAATTGGAAAGAAAATATACATATTTCATTTGAAGAATGGAATTATCTTTGCATTGCCAATTGCCTCAATATGTTTTAATTGATATATTTTAATATATCAATTTTAATTGATATATTTTAATTTGATACATTTATTGTAACTCAAAGATATAGATGAGTAAGTAATATGAATGCCTTTGTATCTTTTTTATTTTTTTGAGGAAAATAAGCCAGTAAACACTTTTCAAAATTTTAAACAGTAACTAGGAATTAGCGCCTTTGCTAATAATCATGTTAGTTTTATTGAAAATACAAATTATCATTTCCTAGAGGTTTTTTAAAAAATATTTTGGTCTTTATTTCTTGGGACAAATTTAATTGAATTTGAAAGATAGTAGTGTACATGCTGAAGCTTTTAATTTTGTTAAATGTTCACCTACTTGGCACATATATGAATTTCATGTTTATAGTTTTAGTGAGAAATCTAAGATTTAGAAGTTTGACTTTTACATTTTATTTTTGGTTTCAAGTGCCGTTCTAGGACTAATGATTAAACATGAAAAAAGACACTTGATTTATTTTTTAATACATTTTTTTCCTTTACTCCCACCATGTTTTGTTATCCTAAAGCTCTCATAGGTATTTAAATATCAATAATATCTAACTGTTTATGAATTTAGTATTTTGGCCTAAAATCTTTATTGAGTTATTTCACTTTGGGATAGATATAAAGTGGTGTATTATTTTTCTTAATGAACCAAGAAATTTTGCTGTTTAAAAAATAGTCTTTTTATATTTTGGCTTTGTGGTCAGTTTCTGTAGGATATAGTGTAGTAATCAGCTCAGTGCTTTCTAAAGTTGGTCTTTTTGATTATTTAATTATCTTAAAAAAATGTTTTTTAAAGTTCACTTAAGTAATCTCTACACCTAACGTGGGAGTTGAATTCATGACCTCAAGATAGATAGCTGCACACTCCTCCTTTGGCTCCCCTTCTGAGCCAGCCAGGTGCCCTTATTGTTTTTTAAAGTAGCTCCAAAATACAGGTAGCGTGAGCGTGAAATAAGTAACTTATCCTATACATCATAGGCTATGAACCATCTCATTTTTTCCTTTTATTAGAAATGTTAATAATAGCTAGTATTATCCCATAGGAGCAGTTTAAAAAATTACATTCCATCTTACTCATCCAATTAAAGTTTTGATCAATGTAAATGAGTGTAGTTGACTCTTTTTTCTTTATTTTAATGGCAGAGGAGGGAAGACAGTGTCATATAATGCATAGATTTTAATAATTGAAAATTTTTTTTCTGTGTAGGATTTATTATGATTTTCTTCCTTAGGAAATGTCAAAATTAAGATGAATTTGTAGTGTCTTCCCTGAGTGTACAAAAAAGTGATGATGTGAGAGAGTCACCCAGAAGCAGATAGATGGTAGGGAAACCTGGGTTTCAGAAACGTATTGGGATTCAGAAACGTATACGATCTATAAAGTTAATAATCAGAGGAAATGCTCTCTGACCAAAAAAAAAAAAAAAAAAAAAATTTTTTTTTTAATGTGGTTATTATCCTAAGATGCAGCAATTCAATAGAAATTTATTTTTTAAAGATCCCAGAAGCACGAAAAGTTTACACGGTTATGTGGGTGTTTTCTATTGTGCAATAAAACTATAGTTTTTCATAGAATTATGTATGATTACTATACTGTAAAACATAAGAGTTGTTATTAGTATAGTTCACTCTACTTCAAATGATTTTAAAAAAAACATTTTGATCAATATCAGAGATTGTTTCCATTGCATGTCATCCCATGTGGCAGGGCTGCACCATTTTGTTTGTTTATAGGTGTTTCCTTTAACATTTCTAACCAACTATGTGTACCAAAGCCAAGAAACCCAGAAGTTCTTCCTTTTCTAGCCTTCCTCTTAATGATTTGTATTAGAGGCAAGTCACTTGGTTTTATCTAGATGCTTATTTAACAGATCTCTATTTTAATGGTAAAGGTGATACCGTTTGAAGTAGCAAGAAGACCTAACAGTCTGTCTAGTTTAAAACAGAAAAGCATCTAATAATTTTCATAGCTTTGGAGAATTAACTTAATTTTTTAAAATAGAAATCTAAGTATGTCTAAATACATTTTCTAGTGCTTTGTATTAGTCAATGAAAAGGTAGAATCTCTATCTGCTAATAGATTAATAACTAATGTTTACAATAGAAATCATCTCACGTGAAACTAATTTTAAAATAATGACTGAAATAGTTTTACCTTTCATGCTTGATGAGAATTTTTGCTTCTTTTTATGAATGGCTTTTGGCTGTTAATTTTTTTTTTGTAAGTCTTTAGCTTCTTTTACTGTTTTAATAAATAAGAATTAGTAAATATGCCATACATAGGTTAGCTTTTTCTTCTAAAACAGATTGCAAGTAAATTGTTTGCCTAATAACTTATAAGAACAAGCAGAACAATATAAATAGGTGAATCATTTTTAGTAATAACTTTTATTCTGCTTATAAGTATTTTATATTAAAGTGAAGTCGAGTGAATTGGCGATTATCTCTTACTTGATATCAGTTCTAAAATGATTTAATTTCCTGTTTTGCTTAACAAATCAAACACTTGCTGAATTAGCTGTGCAAAGGTTATAGACAAAGCACCATTTAGTTCAGTGTTTTGCTGTATACAAATGGATCGTCTTTTAAAATATAAGTTTATTTCTACTTGATAATTCAAGCAATTATTTTGGGGGAAAGATTTTTAGTTATTTTTGAGTAACCTCAAAAAAACTAATTTTTACTTTTTTACAATTATTTGGTGATAGTGTAAAGGATAACAGCTGTTGTTAGGATATAAATTTCTGACGGAAAATGAATCAAAATACAGTAACTTTATTTTCCTAGTCTGTGGTTTTAAAACTGTTTAAAATTATTGTTTACTTTCAGTAGTTATCTCATTGACATTAGTCCATATAAAATGAAACAAAACAGTGCACTTCTCAAAACATAATTATTATGAACTGATTTTCTAGTGCTTTCCCAAATATTTCATTTCTAACAACTGACCTAAATTATGTCTATGAGAACTTAATCTGTTTTTATTTATTTAGACGCTGGTTTTCAATACAGAACAATCAGTTGGTTTACCAGAAAAAGTTTAAGGTAGGTATTTTGTTAATTAAATGAAAACCCAGTGAGTCCCCCATTTCAGTTCTCTGTTCATCTTGATAAAGCACTGAAGTTTTTAAATGCTCGTGTATGCAACATTATTTTATTAATTTTATGTTTAGTCATGTATAAGAGGACTCAAAAGTGGAAAGTATTAACCTTTGATTCTTAAAATAAGCAGAGTGATTTTGAATCCTGAATTCTTAACTCCTGGTTTTAAGACAGGTGTTTCTGTGTCCCAGGATTATTACTTTCATTTCTTTATTTCTTTGGCCAGTGTGTGACAGGAACAATACTGCCATTGAACAGTATTTTTTTTTTTGTTTTTTTTTCGACAGTATATTTTGAGACTGAAGGAAAGGGTGCCTTTTGAGAAACATAACGCTAGGGCAAAGGTGATAAATATGGAAATGTGAAATATGACAGTAAAATTTAAGCTTGAAGTAATTTAAATAGAAACCTCTAAATTTTTTAATGCTGTTTTTATACATCTCTTTTCCGGAACCTTTTTTTAAGGTTGAGGAATTTTTATTTATCGGAAAGACGTACCACGATTACATGGCACCTGAGAATGTTAAAAATAATTAGGGAAAAAAAACCCTTAGTTAATAGGTGATTTTTACCTAGTTAGTCTTTGTGAATGACGTAGTCAACTATACATTTATTTATTTTTAAAAGATTTTATTTATTTGAGAGAGAGACAAAGATAGTGACAGAGATATAAGAGAAAGCAGGAGTAGGAGGAAAGAGAGAAGCAGGGGCTTCACTGAACCTGATCAGGATCTCAGTCAAGCTGAAAACAGATGCTTAACCCACTGAGCCACCCAGGCGCCCCTCAGCTGTCCATTTCAAATGCTCACTTTGCTCTTGAGATAAATCTGAAGTTTTATTTGCTTGTTTCTGTGCTAACAGGCTTATTCCATACAAGTCCTAGTTAGTTCATGGTTTCTTCTGCTCTGATAAACTTGGTTTTGAGTTTATATTTTTATTAAGTACTAGAAAAATGATAGAAGCTTCCTCATTTTCTTGGGTATTTTTAAGACGAATAGATAAGCTTATTATTTTTTGTTGTTGTTATTTAGAACTTGACTCTTAAAGGTTTCTTTTTTAGAGGAAAGTAGATTTTATTATATATGTGTATGTGTGTGTGGGGTAACCAGGAGAGTAATGGATGTGAAAGAAAATGGAAGAAAATTAAAGTTAGTAGGAAGCTAATGTTTATTGAGCAACTTATTAATTAATTGCCAAGTGTTAGACTAAGCTTTTTACATATACTTCCATTTAATCCTTGTACAGCCATTTTATGAGACAGATAAAATTATGAACAGGACACAGTTACCTTTATTACATCTATATAAGAGTTGATAACTCCTATCTCTAATCCTAAATGAGATAAATATAAATCTTTAAAATTAGACCATTTATTCCAAGTGATATTTTAAAGTATGTTATTATTGGTATTGGCAGTAGTATTTAAAAACTAAGTTGATAAACATGAGAGTTTTGTTTCCTTATTGTAGGATAACCCCACTGTGGTAGTGGAAGATCTCAGGCTCTGCACAGTGAAACACTGTGAAGATATAGAACGACGCTTCTGTTTTGAAGTAGTCTCTCCAACAAAGTAAGTGGTTCTAAAGAATGAGAGTTGCTTTTAAGTTTCTATCATTTATTTTAAAGAACTTTTCAGAGTATAGAACATTGTAAAATAAAACATTGTGTTTTACTTGTGATTATGGTAGAGAGGGAAAAACATGCTTTAAAAGTAAATTTAATAATTAATGATTATAAGTATTACAGTGAGATATTTATGTATTTTTGTATTATGAGATATTTATGTAACTTCTACCCAATATCATTTTCTTTAAATTCTATAAAGATTATTGATATGGCCATATGAAAACTTTTTAGCTGTCTTGATTATGAACTGATGTTATATATCAGATCAATTTCTCTGATAACTATCATTTTATATTTCTATCCAATAGAAAAAATTAGTGTTATATTTGGTAAATTAAAAAAAAATTTTAATGTTCAGGGATTTGTGATTTTTTTTCCTAATAGACAATTTATTTCATTTCTATTGATTTCTTCATGAACATACTATGTCCTAAAGATAGTTGAAATAAAACATTTCAAAAGAAGTTGCTTTTTATTAGAAAATTATTAAATAGCAAAGTAAACCTTGTTATTATTTGGAGGGGGGTTAACTTAGTGTCTGAGAAAACAATGTTATTTCCTTTTAGAAGTTGTATGCTTCAGGCAGATTCTGAAAAGCTGCGCCAGGCATGGATTAAGGCTGTTCAGACCAGTATTGCTACTGCTTATAGAGAGAAGGGTGATGAATCAGAGGTTAGTAAACAATATTGTAATGTGAAATGATACATTGCCAAAAGTTCTTAATTTTAATTTCAACATTATGTGATCATACCAGTTTTTAATGAATGATGAATTTTGTAAATGAAAGAGGTTTTACTATGAAAATCTAGATTCAGTTTATTTCTCTTTATCATTTTAATATATGTTTAATTCAGTATTTGAATATATATCCTAGACTATCATTAGGTATTCTAATGTAAGTATTTTTCCCAAAATATGTTATGTATTCTCATTAATAAAAATCAGTAAAAAAATAAAAGACTAGTAATTAATAAAAATCAAAAAAGGAAAGCTCAAATTGTCTCTGGTTGAAATCTCCGTGGATAGGATAAGATGAATTGAATGTGGAGTCTTGCGTCATAGCCTGGGTTCAGCTTCCCAGTGATTTTACAGACTTTTGAGCAAGGCCATTAGTAA
Organism: Mustela erminea; assembly: GCF_009829155.1. Taxonomy (NCBI): domain Eukaryota; kingdom Metazoa; phylum Chordata; class Mammalia; order Carnivora; family Mustelidae; genus Mustela; species Mustela erminea. The sequence continues at coordinate 104,285,325 of NC_045614.1, forward strand.
GCTTTGAGAAATGGAACTTAATAATTCCTCAAGTAACTTCTTGAAAATGAAGCATTTGTGAGTCTGTGCATGTTTGAAAATGTCTTTATCCTCACATTTGTTTGATAGTTTGGTTGGGTTGTAGTTTCTAGATTAGAAATAATTATCCTTAAGAATTTAACAGCGTTGTTTAGTTTCATCATTGCTGTTGGAGTCTTTCTTATTACTGACGTTTTTTTGTATTGCTCCTCTCCAATTTTCCTGTTTTCTTTTTCTGGAATTTCTGGACTGATTTTATGATTTTTAAATTTTTTATGTGTTTTTGCTCTGCTTTCTCTGAGATTTTCTCAGTTAATCTCCCAAACCTTCTATTGAATACTTTAGTTTTGTTAACACATATTAAATTTCCAGGAGTTTCTTTTTGTTTGCTGAATATTTATACATGTAAACCTGTTCTTTCTTCATGGATACAGCGTTAGAGCTATGGTTTTTAAACTTGGCTGCCTGTGACGATAACACAGGGATTTAAAACAAAATCCTAATACATAGGTTCTACCCTAGAGTAATTAAATGGAGTTGGGATCCAGGAATCTATTATTTATATATACATATATATATATATATATATACATATATATATATATATTTTAAAGATTTTATTTATCTATTTGACAGAGAGAGATCACAAGTAGGCAGAGAGGTAGAGAGAGAGGGGAAGCAGGCTCCCTGCTGAGCAGAGAGCCCAATGTGGAGCTCGATCCCAGGACTCTGAGATCATTACCTGAGCTGAAGGCAGAGTCTTAACCCGCTGAGCCACCTAGGTGTCCCCCATGAATCAATATTTGAAAAGCTTCCTGGGTGATTTCCATATACAGGCAATGTTGAGAACTGCTGAGTCAAGAGTTTTTTCTTGGCTATCTGGTAATCTATTCTGATTACAAGTTAAGGACTAAAAGCCTGTTTGGACACTCTCAAGAACATAGTTAGGACTTTGTTGACTATGTGCCTCTCTGAAGTCTGGACGATTTGTTGAGGAACAACCAGAGAGTTAGGTTATTTGGAATCTTTTTAGCTGGTATGATTTCCAGAGAAGTCTCGATGTCAGTCTCCTGCAGAGGGGTAAGGGTCTGCTGGGAACTAGTTGCCAGGGATCTCAATATTCAGTGTGTATATGTTCATTTAATCTTCTGCCTTCCACTTTCAGGTAAATCCTATGCATAGACCCTGTTTTACTTCCTCAGAGTATAAAATAAAATTCTAGTTATTTGTATTTATGTGTGGAAGCAGTCCCAAAAGGGCATGGAATTGGGGAAGGCACTTTGGGATCTACCTGTTCTTTCCACAGTCATTTCTCCCACTTTGGTTCCCACTTCTATGGTTCACTGGTATAAATCCTTGAGCCCTTTGAGTATCATGTAATGTAAATTCATGAACTCAGATTTTTACTTATTTCCATAGTAAGATTTGGCCTTGGTACACTTAGTTATTATTCATCGAACCATCTTCCAGCTTTCAAAATTTTGTTGCTGTTATTTGCTTTTCTGTTTTCCCTATTTTTGTGGGTAAATGTCTTAAAAAAAAAAAAAACTAAAAAATCCCCACAAGAGCTTTCTAAGTAGATTATAGTCATCATCTCATTTCATGCCTAATAGTAATTTTTAAATATCATCTATTACCCACTCTATATTCAGGAGTCCCCAGTTGTCCTAAAAATGTCTTCTGCCACCTATTTATAAAGTAGCATCTTGTCTATGATGGGCATTGCATCTGGTTGTTATGTCTCTCAGGTCTTTCAGTCTAGAGCAAGGCCTTCTTTTAATGACAATGACTTACTGAAGAGATAAAGTTAGTTATCCTATAGAATTTCAACTGATAAAATTCAATCATAGGTGGTACGTATACTTCATGTTGCAACAGGATTCACCGAATACTTGGTTATCCAGTCATTCATTGCTAATGCTGTAAGGCTTCTGTGTGAAGATGAGGTGGCCACATTGGATTAGAAAGATGACAGTATGATTTCTCCACTGTAAAGTTAAATTTTCTCCCCCTTTCCCAGTCTACTTGTTACTTTGTATAGTAACTTTATTTTGTGTTATTTTGATCCTGTAAGATCTAATCCCCCTCCAACCATTCATCTAATGGTTTTACAGAGGAGTTCGTAATTTCATTAGGAATTGCGAAATGCTGGTTCTCTAATTCTGTCATCCCATCTTTATTGATTAACTTGAATCTTACATTAAATATAGCTTTTATTTATCAGCTAGAGCTGTTTAGTTACTTTAACAAAGTGCTTGATTTATTCTTTTAATTACCACATTTGGTTACCTTATTAGCTACCTCAAGGAGGACAGATATCTAATTTTTTGGTTATTGTTATAAACTCATGGATTTTTTAGGTACAATAGGTCCCAATTAATTACAGTAATTACTTATTTTTACAAAATTATTTGAGTATGGTTGACACCCAGTGTTGTATTAGTTTAGGTATAGAACAGTGATTCAACAACTCTATCCATTACCCTGTGCTCACCATATTCACCATCCAGTGTTACTACAATACCATTAACTGTATTATCTGTGCTATACCTTTTATCTCTGTGACTTACTCATTCCATAACTGGAAGCCTTTATCTACCACTCCCTTTTCCATTTTGCCCATTCCCCCCACTCACTCCTCTCTGGCAACCATTAGTTTGTTCTCTATAGGTCTATTTCTGCTTTTTGTTTGTATTTTTATTCATTTATTTTGTTTCTTAGCTTCTACATATATGTGAAATCATACAGTATTTGTCTTTCTTCATCTGATTTATTTCACCCTAGTATAATACCCTTTGGGTTCATCCATGCTGTTACAAGTGGTACGATCTCATCCCTTTTTGTGGCCTCATAATATTGCTCTGTGTGTGTGTGTGTGTGTGTGTGTGTGTGTGTGTGCACACACACATACATATCTTCTTTATCCATTCATCTATTGATAGATCCTTGGATTGCTTCCATATCTTGGCTGTTGTAAATAGTACTGCAGTAAACAGGGCTGCATGTATCTTCTTGAATTAACGTTTTTATTTCTTTGGGGTAAATAGCCAGTAGTGGAATTATTAGGTCATGTAGTATTTCTATTTTTAATTTTTTGAGAACCTCCATAGTGTTTTTCAGAGTGGCTACACCAGTTTACATTCCCACCAACCATACACAAGCAGTCTTGTTTCTCCACATTTTTACCAGCACTTGTTATTTCTTGTCTTTTTTATTTTAGCCATTCTGACAGGTGTAAGGTGATACCTCATTGTGGTTTTGATTTTCATTTCCCTGATGAGGCATCCGTATTGGTAAGGAAAAAGTTAAACTGTTACTCTTTGCAGATGATGTGATACTATACACAGAAAGCCCTGAAGATGTCACCAAAAAACTACTAGAAGTAATAGATGAATTTAGTAAAATTGGAGGATAAAAAGTACCCAGAAATTAGTTGTGTTTCTATACACTAACAATGAAGTAGTAGAAAGAGAAATTGAGAAAAAAATTCCATTTACAATTGTACCAAAAAGAATAAAATACTAAGGAATAAACTTAACCAAGAAGGCCCTATACTCTGAAAGCTATAAAATACTGATGAAAGAAATTGAAGAGAAGTCATAAATGGAAAGCTATTTCATGCTCATGGATTAGAAGAATTAATATTGTTAAAATGTTCATAATACCCAAAGCAATCTACAAATTTAGTACAGTCCCTGTCAAAATGCCAACAGCATTTTTCATGGAACTAGAACAAATAGTGCTAAAATTTGTATGGAACCATAAAAGATCCTGAATAGCCAAAGCAATCTTGTGAAAGAAGAACAAAGCTGCAGGTATCACAATTCCACATGTGAAGATACACTACAAACCTGAATGGTTCTGGCACAAAAATAGACACATCAGTGGAACAGAATACAGAGCTCCAGAGATAAACCTACACTTCTGTGGTCAGTTAATCTATGACAAAGGAGGCAAGCATATACAATGGGGAAAAGGCAGTCTCTTCAATAAATGGTATGGGGAAAACTGGACAGCACATGCAAAAAGAAAGAAACTGGACCACTTTCTAACACCACACACATAAATAAACTCAAAATGGATTAAAGACCTAAATGTAATACCTGAAATCGTTAAACTCCTAAGAGAACATAAGCAACAATATCTTTGACATTGGCCACAGTAACATTTTTCTAGATATATCTCCTAAGGCAAGGAGAAGAAAAGCAGTAACTACTGGGACTACATCAAAATGAAAAGCTTTTGCACAGTGAAGGAAATCATCAATAAAATAGAAAAGCAACCTGCTGGGCGCCTGGGTGGCTCAGTGGGTTAAAGCCTCTGCCTTCGGCTCAGGTCATGATCCCAGAGTCCTGGGATCGAGCCCCGCATCGCATGGGGCTCTCTGCCCAGCAGGGAGCCTGTTTCCTCCTCTCTCTTTCTGCCTGCCTCTCTGCCTACCTGTGATCTCTGTCTGTCAAATAAATAAATAAAATCTTTAAAAAAAAAAAAAAAAAAAAAGAAAAGCAACCTGCTGAATGAGAGAAGCTATTTGTAAAAGGTATGTCCAGTAAGGGGTGAAGATCTGAAAGATACAAAGAACTTACACAACTCAACACTAAAACCCCCACAAATAATCTGATTAAAAATGGCAGAGGACCTGAATAGACATTTTTCCAAAGAAGACATACAGATGGCCAATATATACATGAAAAGATGTTCAACATTAGTATTTTTTTTTATGTTCAGATTATCACAGCTTTGTCCAATAAAAGCTCAGGATAATGGCTTCTAATAATTTTTTTCTGGTTTTTAACAAGGTTTTGTGAGGGAACAAAATTACGTTTGCATCCAGATCATCTTGATGAAGAAGCTGGTAGCATTGCTGAAATACCTGTTATGAAAAATCATACACTAGAAATAATAGGGATTACAGAAAAAATAGGGATAGGGCTTCCTGAAAAACCGTGTGAGTTTGTAACTAGAATACTTGCAGGAATTTTAGAGTCTCAGTAAAAATACTGGAAGAGTTGAAGTATTAATAAATGAATACTACAGCATAATAGGACTTAGCTTTAAAAATTGATGAAGATAGCATAATGGAAGGGTATGGAAGGGTTGAGGCTACTCAGGTATGGTGAAAAAGGCAAAACAGGTAAAGATCAGAGAGAATGAATGCAGCACACACTTTTGAGTCCTAGCACATAGCCAAAATGAGCCAAAAAGAGTGGAAGGAATGAGTGTCATATTTATTCCTTTTTTCTTGGAGGCAGCTAGCCCAGGTTCTGCTGTGTAGTATACTTTGCTTTCAGCTTCTTTAATTTGGTGCAAAAACATTAGTTTCTATAAACTGGGAATGACCCAACAAGATTTCTGTATTACATTGACATCTTTTTCCTATCTGATAATTGCTTATGAAGTAATTCACATTATTGAACATATTCTAGTAAAACAGTTTTTTTTTTTTAAAGATTTTATTTATTTATTTGACAGAGAGAGATCACAAGTAGGCAGAGAGGCAGGCAGAGAGAGAGAGGAGGAAGCAGGCTCCCTGCTGAGCAGAGAGCCCGATGCGGGACTCGATCCCAGGACCCTGAGATCATGACCTGAGCCAAAGGCAGCAGCTTAACCCACTGAGCCACCCAGGTGCCCCACTAGTAAAACAGTTTTAAAAAAAATTTTGAATCGTATCAAATTTACAGACAAGTTCCAAGTATTGTACAAATAACTGCCCCCGCCACCACAAACTGTTTCAGGGTAAGTTTCTAGCATAATGCCCGACTGATTTAAGTGTTACTTACCACACTCTAGGACATTTCTCTCATAAAACCACAGTGCTGCCATCATAATCAGGAAATGAGCATTGATAAATGGCTGCAGTTTAGTTTCCAAACATCTTTAAGTTTCACAGTTGTCCCAGTAATATGCTTTAGAGCTGTAAGATCCAGTCCAGAAGCACAGGTAACATTAGATGCCATGGCTCCTTAGTTTCCTTCCCTCAGGAATAGTCCCTCAGTCTTACTCTGACCTTCTTGATCTTGATAGTTTTGAAGCTAATGAGTTATTTTATGAAATGTCCTTCATTGTGAGTTTGATCTTTACTCTCAAGGTTATGTATCTTTGGCAGGTGTGTTGTATAAGTGATGTTGTGTTCTTCTAAGTGCATACTTGGGCGGCACATAACTTTGATTTGTCTCATTATTGGTGATGTTAACTTTGATTGCTTGATGAAGGTGGTGTTTGCTAGAATTTTGTACTATAATAGTTCCTTTGTAGATAATAAGTATTTTGTAAGAGAGGTACTTAGAGATTATGCGAATATTCTGTTCCTCATCAGGCTTTAAATGTTATTTAATTATGTCAGTATAGACCACTATTTTATTCAATGTGTTATAATCCATTACTATCATTGTTTTGCTGTTCAAATTGACCCAGGTTTGGGCGCCTGGGTGGTTTAGTCAAAGCATCTGACTCTGGCTCAGGTCATGATCCCAGGATCCCAGAGTCTTGGGATCGAGTGCCACATTGGACTTCTCCCTCTCCCTCTGCCTCCCCCCAACCCCCGCCATGCCTGTGTGCTCTCTCTCTCTCAAATAAATAAATTCTTTTAAAAAATTGGCCCAAATGTGGCCAGTGGAACCCCGGCTTCTGTATCCTTTTGACATGTTCCCATCAATCTGAGTTTCTCCTTACTCTCTAGCATGATGAGATGTTCTGGGTTCATCTTGCACTTTCTCTGCATCAGTGCTAAGATCAGCAGTTTTTCCAAAGAGCCCTAGTTCCTTTTGCTGGTGAATGGCTTTTAGAAACCAATGAAGGAATATATGCATGCATTTACACATAGACATGTTTACATATCTTAATGTATCTGTTTATATTGAAAACCATTAGTGTGTCTTTTGTATCTCCAGTTCTAAGTACACACAACAGGGTTTGTTTTAATTCTGTCCCTTTCCATATAAATAAATGGCTCCCTTTTATTTTTAACATGTTTACTTACATGATCAGTCCCCCTGTATGTAACGAACATCCTTTTTTCCTGCCTACTGCCCCTACTCGGGCTCTGGCACCTCACACTAGTGCTTTCTTCTCCTTCCTTAGTTTCTCACTTGTCTTACTGGGAATATAATTATAATTATGTAGTTGATTTATTCTTTAGTAAAGCCATACCATTTCTAGTTATTCACTGCAGTAATCAAAACAATTTGCTTGCAGTTCATTGAATACTTCAGAAAAACTTGGTATAAAATAATAATATTAATTTTATTCTTGAGTCTTAATAGTCTAATGTTTATTTCATCTGTCTTGATATTGTTTGTTAAATAAGTGTTTCCATTTCTCTCCACCCTCATATCTTACACATGTGTTCATTATGCATTTATTATATGTATACATATTTGTATTAAATATAAATTAAATGTAAATATTTATTTACATAAATATAGATATCAGTTCCAACATTTATGTTTCTTCTGACAAGACTAAATGCCAGTTGATGGAGAAATCTATACCTTTTTATCCTTATTTGTAATGCCTACTACAGTGCCTGGCTTAGGCCCATCATAAGCCTTCAGTTTATTGATTGGAAGCTTTTGTTTGGAGCAGGTAATGTGTAGCATAGTATTGCAGTCTTTTTTTTTTTTTTTTTCTTTTAAACAAATAATTCTTTATTCTTTTAGAAGCTGGATAAGAAATCATCTCCATCCACAGGAAGCCTAGATTCTGGAAATGAGTCAAAAGATAAATTATTGAAAGGAGAAAGTGCACTACAGCGAGTCCAGTGTATTCCTGGCAATGCCAGCTGTTGTGACTGTGGTCTGGCAGATCCACGGTGGGCCAGCATCAACCTGGGCATCACCCTGTGTATTGAGTGTTCTGGAATTCACCGGTAGGTAGGCCTGTATAGGGTGACAGATTTCTTTGGGATACACATAGTAAATTATCATGTCCCATTGGTTACAGGACCTTCTTCACTTGCCTTAATATGACTGCCATTTGTATCTTTGTAACTTTTGTACAGTGAATAAAATTCTGCTTTGTGGAATGCCTTAGAGGACTTTGTTTTACTATTTATTATTAGCCAGAAGAACCCTCCTTATTTACATACACGTTGAGGGCTGTGTTAGCAACTATGTTCCATTAAAAGGGAAATAATTTGAATAATATGCAAATAGAGACTTGATAGCTTTATATATTAATACAGTCTCTTTTCCCTCTAGGAGTCTTGGAGTTCATTTTTCAAAAGTACGATCTTTAACTTTAGACACATGGGAGCCTGAACTTTTAAAGGTAAAATACATACTTGTTTAAAAATAGTTCAGATTTCCACATAAACGATCAGGATTTTAGAATCTTGGTTTATAAAATGTATGAGTGTCTCAATGCTAACAATAAACTAAATTTATTGGAACACATCTGAGGCTATTTGGAAAATCTGGTGTTTTCATTAATGGGTTTTTAAATTTCTAAGTTTATGTAGCACTTTTAATTGCAAGTCACTTCACCTTTTAAGGAAAACTGTTTTCCTACATTTTTATGTTTTCTCAAAAAAACCTTCAATTCTGTGTCTTAATTTTAATCTTTTATTTGTTAAAAGTATAATAGAGATATTAGTGTGCTCCAGAGTGGATTGGTATAGCATGTTGTTATCATTGGGCCCTTTTAGCATAGGACCATTTTAGATTTAGATTTCTGAAGGTAGTAGGCATCAAACTAAGACATCCTTTCATCTTGTGTAAGGATGAAGCCTTGTGCACAAATTCATATCTATGAAAATGTCATAAATCATTTAGACCACAATTAGGTTTCGGATAAATAAAAATCATATTGCTTAATAATATATTCTTTTTAATTCCCACCATTTAGTTTACCATATTGTAAAATATATATATATATATATTAGTTTAAAGATTATAATATACTCTGCATTTATTTCTGTGTGAAATTGTGTTCTTAATGTACTTAAATTTTTATTTCAACCCATAGATAAACTGGTAATCCTCTCAATTATGTAAAGTAAAACGTTTGCTTTGTGGAATTACTGTGTAAACATCTGGATGAAAGTGATAAATTGGCTCCTACAGTAGAGCCCTATTAAGATAGTTTCTATGAACTGTTATGAATTCAAAAGAAGAAAGTGGGGGATGAGAGGCAGAAACCTAATTTTTTGGCATCAGTTTTATAGCTATAAACTTTAGATTCAATTTTTAAAATTTGGTTGAAACACAGTCTGGTACATTATATAATAATATATAACTACAAGTTTTAAACAAAATATTTTGAAATTCTTATATATCATATATAAGGAGAAGATAGTTTATTTGTATTTTAAAACTTAACCTGTTTGGCCTTTTTTCATTTGATTTACCAAGCATTGTGAATAATATGCAGCATTGTACTAGCCATAGTTGAGGGAAGGTGAGTCAGGAGAAACCCTTTCTTGTAAGAGTGGTGGTCTTCCATGGGGTGAAATGCTGTTAATGGCAAAATGATGATATTGCTCTTAGTCCTTGTCTTAATTTGTTTTAACTTTAAATGTCTTTGTGGGATGAACATTGGCGGGATATGCAAAAAGAATGAGTTAATTGTACTTGTTTTAAGGACTTTTTTAGTATTTTTAGCAATTTGTAGCTTATTTTTCTATTTTCCTGCCAAAACAGCTTATGTGTGAGTTGGGAAATGATGTTATAAATCGAGTTTATGAAGCTAAAGTGGAAAAAATGGGAATAAAGAAACCACAACCGGGGCAAAGGTACTATTTCAGTTGTCTCCATGCTTTTTTTTCATAAGCAGGAATATAGCTATGATTTTATTTCACTATAATCGACATGTAATATTGAGACAGACTGTTTAGAAGAGACTGTTAAAATATGACTTTCTCTTTCTTGGGTAAGTCTTAGATAATTATTTTTTATTGATTAGATAATCAACTGTGGGCTTCAGATGAGAATCTTAAATATTGAAAGTATCTACATAGAATATAAAAGCCCTTAGCACTTAAAGTATATCAATTCTGTTATTGGCCTTTATAAAGAGAAATCTGTTTATTAATGTTTCTCAGGATCAAGTCTCTATTATCAACAATGAATGAATAGTTATACATTGTTTGACTTTGTTCAATAAATATCTGTTAAGGGGTGCCTGGGTGGCTTAGTTGGTTGAGTGTCCAACTCTTGATTTCAGTTCAGGTTGTGGTCTCGGGGGTCAGGGATCTAGTCCTGCTTATGGCTCTGCACTGGTCATGGAGTTTGCTTAAGATTCTCTTACTCTTACTTGGCTCCCTTCCCCACCAAGGTCATGCTCTCTCTCTCTCATTTAAAAAAAATATATATGTATATATATCTATTAATCATGTACTCGGTACATGGCATTATGATGTTAAAGAATTAAAGGTGAAAGGGTAACTTCAGGTAGGGGAGAATACTTAATTGCTGTGTTTGAAATTTTGCTTCCAATTCTGTATATTGAGGCTCATAGAATGAAGTGGCTAGGAGTGCATACATAATTTGTTTTTATTGTTGATGTTGCTTTTAGTCTTTATGATTCTTTATTTTTAACATTAATTTTTTTTTTTTTTTTACCATAATCCTATGTGCCATAATCCTATTTAAAGATTTATTCATTTGAGAGAGAGCACATGCACAAGCAGGGAAGAAGGGCAGAGGGCTCCCGGCTGAACAGGAAGTCCGACACTGGCCTGAATCTCAGAACCCCAGGATCATGACCTGAACCAAAGGCAGATGTTTAACTGACTGAGCCATCCAGATGCCCCTATGTATAATCAGTATTATTTTAAAGTTATTGCTGTCTGAACTATTAACACTTAAGTGAGATTATTTGCTAACGCATGGCTAAATTATTTCAGACCTTGAAATATTTTTAGATTTTAACCAAAGATTTAACTATTTTGAAAGGATATAAATAGGAAAAAGTATAAATAGACTTGGAATTTTCTGATTGTATCAGAAAAGTTTAAAATGTGACATTTTTTCTTTCCCTTTAATTAGAACTGCTATGTTGCTTTAAAGTAGTTGTCTTAGGAAAAATTGTGACTGACAATAGTGATAGTAGATCTGTTGATGTTGTCTATTGAAGTAAAATGAAATTAAAGTTAATTTCTATAAATTTTTATAGTTTTCTTGGTAATGTTTTCCATTTTGTAACAAACACAAGGGAATATGTGTAGAAATGAATGAGCCCAGAAATTAAGAGAGTAAAGAGAGTGCCTTGTTAATACTTGTGATTTTTCAGTTAGTTTATTACTTGTATTTTATTTGAACATGAGATCCTAGTTTATTAAATACTTAGAAGGGAAATATATTGTGTAATATCACAAATTTAGTTTTAACCAGTAATACATTTAGTGACTTTTTGGGAAATATTTGGTATGTAATGGCTTCTTTTCAGTATTAGCCATACTAAGAGATGAAGCAGAACATCATGGCATTTTTATATATACCAGACAGGAGAAAGAGGCATATATCAAAGCAAAATACGTGGAGAGGAAATTTGTGGATAAATATTCTATGTCATCATCACCTCCTGAGCAGGAAAAAAAGACTGTCTCCAAAAGTTCTGAAGAGAAGAGGCTGAGCATTTCTAAACTTGGGCCCAGTGACCAAGTCAGAGTACCTCCCCAAAGTTCAGGTATTATAGCTTACCTGTTATGAATAGAAATATTTTCTTAAACTGAAGTCACTTTCTTAATTTCTGAATTAATAGCCATTGTAGATTATTTGAATGCCAAAAACTTGTTTCCTTCTACATAGTCTAAGGAAAAATTGGATTTCTGTCGCTTTAAAACAGTTAAAATTAAATAACATCTGGTAATTACAATTCTAGGTAATGTGTATATTCTAAGGAATAAAACTGCTTAAAAGGCAAGGGGAGATGGGAATTATAAATCTATCATGGCAACAAGCCCTAAATATCTGATTAACCACCTAATCTCCTTCCTATTTTTTCCTCCTAAATCTTTCCCAGTAACGTTTTTTCCTGCCCTTTTCCCTTCTTATGGCCTGCTTTGTGCTTTGCTAACTTGCATGTCCCCAGTGGTTGCTGTAAATAGTGACGAGGCCAGGCGGGAGTCTCTGTTCTGTCCTGATGAGCTAGATTCACTCTTCTCCTACTTTGATACTTCTTCAAAACTACGTAGTAGTAAGTACTACTCTTGTGGAGCATTCCAAGTCTGTGCCAGTGGTCATTGTGCGGTGTGGCCATTTCTCTAGATGTTACCCATTGTCTCAGAATTACACATTACTTGCAGTCATAATAAATTAAGCTCTTCACCATGCCTGTCATATTATGGGGTAATGAGATGTGTTGCGACTCTGAAGAGTTTATTTTCAGGCTTTGTGATTGATTCATATTTTAATAAGCTAAATGTTCGAAATGATTAAAATTGTGTTAAATGTATTGTGATGGTGGTTAAGTTCATGTTGACGTATCAGAGCTCATTTTAAAACCTTGTTGTTTGTGGTAGATTGTTTTCTGAATGGCTTGAACTTTAATCACTAGCTGATTTTTCTTTAAAACAGTCAAAAGCAATGATAGTGGAATCCAGCAGAGCTCTGATGATGGAAGAGAATCTTTACCCTCCACAGTGTCTGCCAATAGTTTATATGAGACTGGTGAGTTTTGGTGAAATTCAATGTCAGTTGGTATTGCTTGCTGAAAAATGCATGTGTTTTGTGTTTAGTCTTGATTAAATAATTTCTAAAGAAAGTGGTTAGCCTTTTAGAAGGTGGTGTTAAATGAGAAAGCAGCTATTTCTTTTCATATTTGGATGTTCTCTTCTAGGTGTATATTCTTCTAAGCCTCATGATACATTCTAAAAATGCTTAGTCAGTCACTAAGGATACTTTTTAATCCACATGAACTATGTCTTACTACTCTTTATCTTTTTTATGGCTGTTTTATCAGGAGAAAGAGATTAGTAACTCTCTCTGCATTATATTTTTCTCCTGACCTGTGCTTTCTTCCTGTATTCTCTCCTTAATTTCCATGATTTTGATCTTGCAGAATACCCAGGGTAGTAAGCATTTTTTTTTAATTACTTGAATTGCTTGTACTGTAAATTGTGGTGGTGCTGGACCATCATGGGAATAAAGTAAGGCTTGGTCTAGTAGTAAAATTCTCTAGGAATTGTTTTTACCAGCTCTTGTGAGTCCGTAAATCCAGTCATATAGGAATATACCTAATTTTAATCTAGTACAGAGTAATTAACCTCCCATTGAATCCTGGCAGGACCACAAATGTCTAGCATACCTATTGACATCTTTTTTTAATTTATTTTATTTTATTTTTTTAAAGATTTTATTTATTTATTTATTTGACAGACAGCGATCACAAGTAGGCAGAGAGGCAGGCAGAGAGAGAGGAGGAAGCGGGCTCCCTGATGCGGGGCTCGATCCCAGGACCCTGGGATCATGACCTGAGCCGAAGGCAGAGGCTTCAACCCACTGAGCCACCCAGGCGCCCCCCTATTGACATCTTTATAAGAGAAGATGTTTGACTGTTTGAGGAGTGATCAGTCTGTTGGAAATAACATAGTTTTGTGAAACTCTCCCATTCACTCATTTTGTTGAATTAGTGGTTTCTTTTTTTTTTTGAAGATTTTATTTATTTATTTGACAGATCACAAGTAGGCAGAGAGGCAGGCAGAGAGAGAGGAGGAAGCAGGCTCCCTGCCAAGTGGGGAGCCCAATGCGGGGCTCGATCCCAGGACACTGGGATCACAACCTGAGCTGAAGGCAGAGGCTTTAACCCGCTAAGTCACCCAGGCGCCCTGAATTAGTGGTTTCTTTTACATCTTTTACGTTGTGGCACGTTGTAAGAGTTCATTTTTATTTTTTAAATTGTGATAAGATATACATAACATAAAGTTTACCATCTTCTTTTTTTTTTTTTTTAAAGATTTTATTTATTTATTTGACAGACAGAGATCACAAGTAGGCAGAGAGGCAGGCAGAGAGAGGAGGAAGCAGGCTCCCTGCTGAGCAGAGAGCCCGATGCTGGGCTCCATGCAGGGCTCGATGCGGGGCTCAATGCGGGGCTCGATGCGGGGCTCAATGCGGGGCTTGATCCCAGGACCCTGAGATCATGACCTGAGCCGAAGGCAGAGGCTTAACCCACTGAGACACCCAGGCGTCCCAAAATTTACCATCTTCAAATGGATATTTGTGTGCCATTGACTCTCGTGCTGCTGTCTCCACGATCTAGCCACAGAGCTCTCTTTCTCTTACACAACTAAAACCCTGTACCTCAGAAATGAGAAATCATTCTTGCCTGCCCTGCTCATTTTTACTGATGTATTTGTGTTTGCCTTTCAGAGGGAGAACGGCAAGATTCTTCTGTGTTTCTCGACTCTAAACATTTTAACCCCGGACTCCAGCTTTATAGGGCTTCATATGAAAAAAATCTTCCTAAAATGGCTGAGGCTCTGGCTCATGGTGCAGATGTGAACTGGGCTAATTCAGAGGAAAATAAAGCAACACCACTTATTCAGGCCGTATTAGGGGTATGAATTAATGCATTGTAAAAACATAAAAAATTATAATTCATTGTGAACATAGCTTTAACATTATTCTTTGCTTTAAGAGATGTGTTGGAAAGTAGAAGGAAAAGCTGGTAGTGATTTCTGAACCAAAGTGATCACTTTGGTTATGTAAATTCATTTTTTTTCTCAGTGGAAGAGAATTCTGGTGATGAATGTGGTGTCTTTTGCTAGATCACAAACTGCAAGTTGAATTCCTATTGAAGTCCTTCTTGGGAAGAAAATAATATAATTGATCATTTTTCTGCTTTTACTGGGGAGTATTTTTTCTTTGGGGGAGAAAAAACAAAGGCTATCAGAGTAAATACCTGTTTTTAATAGAAACATGTTATTGTTTGCTTTTCGTACATTGTTATCTTCTGTTTTCCTTCAAGGGTTCTTTGGTGACCTGCGAGTTTCTCCTACAGAATGGTGCTAACGTGAACCAGAGAGATGTGCAGGGGCGGGGCCCACTGCACCATGCCACTGTCTTGGGACACACAGGGTAAACTGTCGTGCTTACATACTTAAGTAGATTTTATTTGAAAAATTATTTTGAATAATATATTGCTTGTTATATATATGTATATACTCATATATAAATATATTTTATAAATAAATATATATAAAATATATTTTGTTTGTTCTCAGGTGAAGGCCATTGGATAGAGTTTATAAAATACTTTCCTATGACTTCTGTTGTCATGATGGAATTTCAGATTTTAAAAATCTCATGCAGAAAAAAGCTATGGTTACTTTTCAGATAAGACAGTTGCAAAGCCTTTTTTGAACTTTACTTGCCATTTATATAGATCAGTTTTAGTATTTAGAACTGTTACTAAAATTATGGTGCTTTTGTCAGCAGCTAAGTCTGTATTTGTATAAATGCATGTTCACATACATTTTGTGCAAAGCACATGCATTTGGGGAGAGTTTTGTAATTTTGTACATTTGAGTTTTCCCACAGGGTAGCTAAAGTCTAATTTTAAAGTAAATTCTTAGTCTGTGCTATTGCCATTGAGGTGTCTGAAGGAATATTTAGACTCGTTGAACAATAAAGGCATGAAAATGGATTTTCTAATAGAAGGTACAAATGAAGTAGAAATGTTGACCTTAAATGAAAAGTTTGTGTCATAGGTGATTGTTTTTTGTTTGTTTGTTTGTTTGTTTGTTTGTTTTTTTTTAAGATTTTATTTATTTGACAGACAGAGATCACAAGTAGGCAGAGAGGCAGGCAGAGAGAGAGAGGGAAGCAGGCTCCCTGCTGAGCAGAGAGCCCGATGTGGGACTCGATCCCAGGACCCTGAGATCATGACCTGAGCCGAAGGCAGCCGCTTAACCAACTGAGCCACCCAGGCGTCCCAGTGATTGTTTTTAAATAAAATATCTCAGGGGGCACCTGGGTGGCTCAGGCAGTTGAGCGTCTGTGTTCAGCTTGGGTCATGATCTCGGGGTCCTGGGATCGAGTCCCACATCAGGCTCCCTGCTCAGGGGGAAATCTGCTTCTCCCTCTCGCTATGTGATCTCTCTCGCTCTCACTCTGTCTCTAATAAATAAAAATAAACAAATTTAAAAAATAAAATATCTCAGATATCCTATTTTTAGTACCCAAAAATCAAGATGCTGTTCTTTTTTGACTTTATTTAAAACATCTATTTTTTTTTTAAAGATTTTATTTATTTATTTAACAAAGAGAGATCACAGGTAGGTAGAGAGGCAGAGGGCTGGCAGAGAGAGAGGGGGAAGCAGGCTCCCTGCTGAGCAGAGAGCCCGATGTGGGACTCGATCCCAGGACTCTTGAGATCATGACCTGAGCCGAAGGCAGCGGCTTAACCCACTGAGCCACCCAGGCGCCCCAAAAACATCTATTTTTTTAAAGCATTTTCTATTTTTATCATAACTTAGCCAGCAGAGACTTGAGTTCAGTAACTTCATCATAAAAACTTTTGTATACTTAAAAATGTTCGTATTTATTTTTGTATTTTTTTTTAAAGATTTTATTTATCTATTTGTCAGGGAGAGAGAGAGTACACATAAGCAGGCAGAGTGGCAGGCAGAGGCAACGAGAGAAGCAGGCTCCCCACTGAGCAAGGAGCCCGATGTGGGACTCGATCCCAGGACCCTGGGACCGTGATCTGAGCTGAAGGCAGATGCTTAACCAACTGAGCCACCCAGGTGTCCCTATTTTTTTTTTTTAAGATTATTTATTTATTTAAAAGATTATTATTATTTATTTGGCAGACAAAGATCATAAGTAGACAGAGAGGCAGGCAGAGAGAGAGGAAGGGAAGCAGGCTCCCTGCTGAGTGGAGAGCCCGATGCGGGGCTCGATCCCTGGATCCTGGGATCATGATCTGAGTCGAAGGCAGAGGCCACCCAGGCACCCCTGTATTTCTTTTTTTTAAGATTTTATTTATTCATTAGAGAGAGACAATGAGAGAGAGAATACAAGCAGGGGGAGTGGGAGAGGGAGAGGCAGGCTTCTCCACTGAGCAGGGAGCCCAGTGTGGGACTTGATCCCAGGACCTTGGGATCATGACCTGAGCCGAAGGCAGACGTAACGACTGAGCCACCCAAGTGCCCCATATTTTTGTATTTTTTTCTTAAACAGCCACTCTTCCCATTTTACTTAATAGACTCATTTACTCATCCTATCATTTTTTTTTTCATTTTTGTTACTTTCTTCAAGTTAGGAATATTTGTGGAGTCCAGTGGGAGGATTACCTTCCACTCTTTGCTGTTGAATTATTGGTATGATGTTAACATTGCCTTGACTGATTTGACCTTGAATGATTTCTGTTTTAAGTTTATGGATATATGTGTACATCTTTTCTGATATTATTTGAGGGTAGGGACCATAATTTATACATCCCGTCATGCTACAAGTTAAATGTAAAAACATCTAGGGATTTGTAAAATGCTGATGAAGGTAAATTTCTATTATTAGAACCAGTGTTCAATTAATAGGTGTAGAATGAGTCAAGAATTTCCTAATGAAAATGTTATTTCTTTAGGTAGTGTTTTTTATTTTTTTAAGGTGAATACTATTTTTTTTTCTTATTGGCAATGTCTCAAAAATGCTCTTTCCTTAAACAGGCAGGTATGTTTATTTCTAAAACGAGGTGCCAATCAGCATGCCACCGATGAAGAAGGGAAAGACCCTTTGACTATTGCTGTGGAAGCAGCCAATGCTGACATAGTGACTTTGTAAGTGTTTTCTTTCTCCTTGATTATTTCTCATACAGTGTGTTACTTGTACAGGGTTTTAGCATAGTTTCATGCATAGGTGTGAACTATAAACCTGATTGTTTACTGTGTGCCATAAACTTCTCTAGACATATTAAACATATTAAGCACTTTACACACATGAACTTATTTGGTTCTCACAACGACCCTATGAGGAAGATACTGTTGTTATTAGCCTCATTTTATAAGGAAACCATGCCACAGATAATTTAAGAAACTGATGACGGGTGCAGTGGGGATTTGGAATTAAGAATTTTGTCTCCAAAATCCATGTTCTTAGCCACTTCTTTTATACTGCCTGACCAGTAAGAACACAAAACCAGTGGCTTCTCTAAAATGGACCTTTAATTCTCACTACAGTACTAGGGTGGGGGTTGGATTGGTAGTAACAGGAAGTTACTCTACTCAGGAATCTACATTTATTCTACCTCAAAAGTTCGAGGATTGTAAGTATGGGGGACAGCTGTGTTGATGTCAGTCACTTTTGCAGCTGCATTGCCTTTGGGCAGTGATACTTAGGATCTGTTTATGCTTTTTTTTAAAGGAACTATTCACACAAATATTATATTTTAAGGTAAAAATACTCGTTTTTAATGTTTGAATATGATTGAATATGATCTGTTAAAGAGTTTTGAGATCTTAATTTGATTTGCATCTTAGATCAAAGTTGTTTGTTTACACTGAACCTAGAAATGTGGTTGTCACCTGCACTTTATTATTAATGTAGGAAATACGTTGTATGAAGTCACTTACTCATTCTGTTCTGGGTTGAGTGAATTGTTGATCCTGTTATATGGGTAGAGGTAATTTCATTCACATTACTGAATCTCAGTCACTTATAAAGAGAGACTCGCCCGACTGCCTTAAACAACTGAGCTGCCACTGAGAATTCTTTTTTTTTTTTTAAATATATTTATTTATTTGACAGCAGGAGGGATTACAATTAGGAAGAGAGGCAGACAGAGAGAGGGGGAAAGCAGGTTCCCCGCTGGGCAGGGAGCCCGATATGGGCCTCGATCCCAGGACCCCGAGATCATGACCCGAGCTGAAGGCAGAGGCTTAACCCACTGAGCCACCCAGGTGCCTGCCACTGAGAATTCTTGAGTTATCATATATTGCTCCTCCTGGCCCCTGCCAAATTAAGACACACAATAAAACAGTAAAACATACTTTCTCTGCACTCAGTGTTCTTTCCTCACTGGAGAGGTTATTGTAATTTTGGAGGCTGTGGTAGGAAAATTTAGAACTTTTAAAACATTTTAGATTCACCATTAGATAAAGATAAGTTATTAAATAAAGAAAAGATAGAGATAGTATAAAGAAATTCTTTTAATAATAGCCCCTTTTGGGGCCCCTAGGTGATGCAGTTGGTTAAGCACCTGACCCTTGTTTTTGGCTCAGGTCATGATCTCAGGGTCATGAGATCAAGCCCCACATTGGTCTCCAAGCTCAGTGGGGAGTCTGATAAAGTTTTTCTCTCTGCCTCCCCTTCCCCACACTTGCTCTCTTTCTCCAATAAATAAATAAATCTTAAAAAATAATAATAGTCCCTTTTCAAAAATATCTGTTCCCAAGTTGTCTAAATTTTCTCATTTTACTTTGTGTGAGGACTTCAGTTTCACTTAATTTTTGAAAATAAGAGTCCTCTCTGAAAAGTCCAAATATCAAAGAGGACTTGCAGCTATTAACTCACACAATGGTTATGAAGCGATGGAAGAGAATGGAATGGTAGTATTCTGAAGAGAGGGAAAGCTCACGGCAGATGCCGCAGATGCCAGAGAGTGTATGTCAGTAGATGGTGATAGAGTTCTCATGGGGCATTGAGTATTTGGTGGTCCAAAGCACAGGCAAATAGTATAAATAGTACAAAGGGGGAGAGGTACACCAAAGGCAACATTTGCCTCTCTCAAAATGTTGCTTGAAGTTAGTTAGAAAATGGGAGGAAATTCGTGTCTTCTTAATCCAATGCTGTATGTCTTCCTGCTGGCAGGATGAATAACCCAAAAAAGAATGTATAACCAAATAGAAACCTTGGGAAAATCTTGGCAACCTGTGGTCATTTGGTACATCAAAATGTATTTCCACTATTTAGACATAACACATGCTATTTGTATGTCTTGAACTACTTAAGCTCAGGATGAACCAGAATGAACTTATATGGTATAATACAACATTCCATACCATAGAAGCAACACTTCCAGCAGTTGGTAGTGTACGTGTGGCAGGTTGCTGTGGAAGCCAGGGAGTCTCGGGAGTCTGGAGGAAGTAACCTACTGGCGGTGCTGCAAGGATCCTGCTTAAACAGAGCTGAAATGTACTAGTTAGGAAGCTTTTATTGCCAGGGCTTATTAATTTATGAATATCTATATTACGTAACTTCATCTAAAAATCCTTTCCTTTAATTTTAGGTTACGTTTAGCAAGAATGAATGAAGAGATGCGGGAATCAGAAGGACTTTATGGACAGCCAGGTCAATATTCTACTAATAACCATACTGAAATGCAGTATAAGAAATGCATTCAGGAATTTATTAGTTTACAGTTGGAAGATTCGTAGTTCTTTAGCAAACTGACTTAATACCCTAGAGTATTTTGTATAACCTACTTGTAAATTGTGAGTTGTTATGTATTATACCTACTGAATTCTTGGGAGTGGCTAACTCCTGAGCCTTTAAAACTCCGTAACTATTCCTACTACAGTACACATTTACTTGCTGTGTTCAACTTTGGCTGCTGACTTCTTTACTGCTGTACAGATGTCTTCCATATACATTCCAGTGACGCGAATGGAATGATAACCTGTCTTTGTACCCTTACAGCAGCACAATAGTCATTTTCATTTTGGAATTCTCTTTAGCTGTCAAATGAATATAACAGAGTTGTTTTCTTTTTGTTATTCAGGGAATTTCTATAAATTGTGTTCAGGGAAAAAACCAAATCACCATGTGTTTGGCATATAAAAACGCAGTATGGCAAATACCTAGAAAAAGTTTACTGAATGAGGAGTTCTGTAATCTGATCTAAAAATAAGTTGTAGGTTTAAAAATAAAATTTAGGAGTGGTTTAATAAGTCCATAAAGAGAATGGAGTTAGTTTAAAAAGTATAAAGAAAAGGTTTCACTTTATTGTAGCTTTGCCCCAGCAATCATACAGTATCTTTTGGATAAATATAAGTATTTAGAACAGTATTTCACGAACCTGATGGCAAAGTAGCTTGTTAGAGAAACCTCAACTCAGGATCAACTCACGTCTCATTTTGAGTAATTTTCACCTTTGCATCAAGAAGTCAGGAAAAGGAAGAATGTTGATAATCAGATTCCTTTTTTTGATGAACACATCCTACTTAGACATTCTTCACAAAGAAAAGATTAATAATTGGATCTCCAGTCTCATGAATTTGAGTATATGAATTACTAATTTCTTTGTTGGAAATTCATATACGTATTAGTAAAAAATTCCAGGAATTCATGACCAAAATAATTGAGAATATTAGTTTCAATAAGTATATTTGATTTTTTAAAATGAATATTAATATATTATTTTTAAAGGGGTTTAGTAATATCATCTATTCTTACTGTTTAAATATGTTTTGAAATTTCAGTATTTTATGCTAGCTTTAGCCATTAACTTTTACTTTAACTGGATTAATATATAATTAATATAAATATGGGGCCATTCTTTTCTCAGAGGACTATATCTACTACTTACTGTTGGTCTAGTTTAAGAGGGAAAAAGTAAGAACTTTGAGACTAGAGGCACTTCAGCTAGTAGCTTCTAATCTAGGGTGTCCCATTTTAATCCTATGGATCAAACAATACTTCTGACTCATGGTATACCAAGATGTAAGAGTGCTGATTAAGGGTGAAGTGTCAGCGTTAATTCTGAATTTCACCCATTTGTTTTAAACTTGAATGTTAGATTTTAAATAAGTTATAATTTTGTAACAGAATATACTTAAGTGAGAGTATTACTAGGCCATTTTTGAGGCCTTTGTGTTTAAGCACTTTAAAAATAAAAATTATTCAAAGACTATCACCTAATATTTGTGAGGTTAAGAGTGAACTTCGGGATTTTAAGTTAAATAATTCTTATTCCTGAAATTTTAAACTTAAATGTTTGGTTAGCTGTTCTTTCCTTAAGCTATTTGCTAATGAAGTTACACCCAACTGATTAGTCATAAGGTCAGTGGTCGATTTTCCTTTGGAGTTGGGAAGCTTGAAAGGACAGGGCCTCCATATTCTTGTGACTTCTAGTTCCACCCAGATTGCTTCTGCTGCCACCATTTAGGAGTGCTCAAATGTCTCTCTCACTGTCATTTTATGTATAAGTTTATGAGTAAACACTTTACTTTCCTCAGTAGAAAAATGAATTTTTTCAATTTATTTGACTGAAAATTTGAACAAAAAAGCCTCACTTAAAAATTTTTTTTTTTCCTGTCACTCTCAAATTTTAGTTTAGAGCTTAAAAATAGATCAGAATTCTGGAGATGGTGTATCAGCAGAATATAATGAGAGAATAATCTTGATAATAGATTTTTAATGCATTTATGGGGTCTCATGTAAAGCAGAACAATTTTATATACTTATACAGATGTTGTGGTGAAATGGCACAGCAGTTGCTCTCTGGCTACTTTTCTTTTTCTTCATGAGTCTTTGGAGAGCAGAAATGTTTGCTCAGGCAGTAGGTCTTTCTTTCCCTCTTCTTGTCACTGTTCTTTTTCTCTCATTAATTTTGATTGATTGTTTTTTCTAGATCCTTTTTTTTTTGTTCCCTAGCAATACCTTAGAATTGTGGGTAATTTTAAAATGCAGGTATTTTCAATCTTTGATAAGGAAGAGCCCTATCACTTATAAGTCTCAGATATAATCTTTGGAAATCATGGACTTATTTCTGAGAAACCCCACTTCTGAACCTTTTATCTACAACCCTGAAACTCCCTCTTTTTTTGCAAGGTGCTATAGTAGCACACATTTCCTGAAGGGAGGATGTATCCCTCTTTATCAGTTCCTACAACTCTAAAGAGGACTGGTTGAGTGAGTGAAATACCACGCCCTGCTCTCAGTTGTTGGAAACCACTTTGGTGGTTCCCACAGTGTCTGGCTCTATGACTCCTCTTGATTGTTGGCAGAGTTTCTCAGCCAGCTGAAAGTTCTTGCTTTACAGAACCACTCCTGGTTATGTGACTAGGTTGCTGGCAATGGTTGATCACTGATCAATTTTCAAAGGAAGCTGTAATCAACCCAGAAAGGGTGGGATCATATATTTGATCACCCGAAGGTGGGGTGTCATGTGCTGCCATCTCTTTGAGGGGAGTGCATTTTAAGAGCAAAATTAACAAAACCTTGGATCATCATAATTGCTATTGCAATGGATATTCTGAATACCAAAAATCAAAAACTATTTTAAACTATCAGTGGACATATAGCAGTGCACATTTTAAAAACCCAGAACTGTCTGGGCATATAGAAAAGTTAACTATTGGAAGAGAAATACAATGTGATTAAGTAATTTAAAGGATATAACGTAGCGTTACAAATACTGGGTGATTAGTTGCTTACCATTTATAATAAACTGTTAAATGTACTTCTGTGAACTTTCCAGGGCAGCGTATTCTGGGTTATTGTTTATGTATTGTAGTGTAGACAAGTTATATTTGCCTTGGGAAAAATTCTTAATGATTAAAATTATACTTAAATTTTAAAGAATCACATTGAAGTTCAGTTTATGTTAATGATATTAAATATCTTAGTCACTATTGTTATTGTAATGTTTGCTTTTTGATAATACATTTTGAGACCTAAGAAAGGTATTTTATTGATAGTCCATTAATTAATGTTTTGTTAGAAACTGAACGTTAACAGGAAGTTTTGTGTGTGTGTAAAGGTGAGACTTCCTTTTGTATTGTATTAACTCTTAAAATGTATTCGTGAAACCAATGATTGGTGTAGCACCAACACTTTCCTTCAAGGAAGCATTTAATTAAGTGAATAAAAGATCTTATAATTTGTTTTGCATGGTACAATGGTTCTACTAAAACGTACTTGTATAATAGGTACTAGGTGATTTAAGAACAAAAGCTGGAAAACCACAAAAAGAAAAAAAAACCCTACAGTTTGTTATACAGAATATGCATTGCTAATAGTAGAAGCCATATATTGCCATTGTACTGTTGTAATACTTAAGAATGCTCATCTGGTGCTATCTGTAAACTATTTGGCATTAGCGTCTGCTAGATTTCTTCCTATTTCTTCTTGAATGTATAATGTGTGCCTTTTAAGTTACTTCTGGTGTTGAATGGTAAAATCAGTGTATTATTTTTGTATTATAATCTGCACTTTACACTTCCTTGGAAAGTAAAATTCCGGACTCTCAAGTTTAAATAGTATTTTAAAAATATTTCTAATGTTTACAATAAATATTTTAAATATTTTAATTCAACATCTAAGATAAGAATTTTTAAATATTTTGTATGATTTGTTAATTGATTTTTAATGTTGGTCTCTTCTCAGTTTATTTTATATCTTTTAGAATGGCTAAAAATGGGAATAGACTTGTAGTTTGTCTTTTAATGTGAGAGTTTAACTTCTAAGAAATCATGGGTGTAATTGGATTGTCCTAACAGTTCTAGTATATCAAATTTTATTTTTATTGTTTTAATAACATAATATGAGTTAGATGCTACTCTTAGCCAACCTATTAAGATTTTCTTCTTACTGTATTTTTTCTTTTTAAAGTAGACTGATTCAGGTCATGAGAACATTTCCAGGACTAAATGGAAACTATATAGAGATTTTAATAACTTGCTTTTTACATAGACTAAATACTAAATGTGACTAAATATTAAAAGTATTAAAAATTTTTTATTGAAAATTTTGGGTTATGCTGTTAGACCTTTTTACTAGATCTTTATCCCCCCCCCCCCAACTTTTTTCTGATTCTCTAGCTTTTGGTATGACACCTATTGCCTCAAAAATCTCGCTTATTAAAAGCTGACAAAACTTACTGCACTATTAACAGCTGTAGCAATGAGTTCGTACTAAGATGGATGCAAGATATCTTAGGGGAAATAATTATAAAACCCTGTTGCAGCAGTAATCATTTAAAGCAGTATTTGATGGTTTAAATTTTGAAAACAGAACTATGCTGTGTAAAGCTAATGTTTGACAGGAAGTATTCATGATGAAAGATTCATCTTTAAAATAAGATTTTACTTTATACAAATGCTTTATCTGAGGAATTAATCTTTACGTATTTATATATTTAGTTTCTTATGAGGGCAAGAAAAACAGTATTCAGTCTGATATAGTATCAGTATCTATAATCTTCTCTACAAGCATATTTGTATGTATATACATATGTGTATTACTCTAATTTAACAGACATCTTTTGTATCTGTTCCTGTTTTGTCATAGCACTCTTGCTCATATGACCTACAGTAAACAAAAAACTTGACTAAATGTGAAACTGACCTTATATAGTAATTTTCTAGGCTTTATTATTTTATAAGCTCAGTAAGCAGTGGATTAGGTGCATTAATTTTAGTTCAGCATTCAAGTTTGAGTAAAGAATTCCTTTTTCACATGCTACTTAAATTAAAATGCCTTTTAACTAAAAGATAATATTAAAATAGACTTTTTTCTCACCTGATTATCAGTTTGTCTTATTAATAACTTGCATCCATCAGAAGCATTAGTATTTGTTATTGATCTTTTCTTTTGGCCTTGATCAAGGAAAATATTTATTTAAAGAATGCCTTGTTTACTATACCTCATTTAGAATGACTTTAATTTCTGTGTAAATAAATGTATTTCTTTACATTGCTTTAAAATACTTGCATCTTTGCTCTTTTCTAACTCTGAGCTTTCCTCTGTGGCTGCATCTGAGGTGCTTTTTTCAGGTATAGCTTTTTTTCCTTTCACTATATGCTTTTTCAGCATTTATATATGTTAGTCATTTTTCTTCCAAAAATGTTCATCTGAGCAAAATTTGAATATGACTAATTATAATTGCTAGCCATAAAAATGAATGTTTATTAATACTTTCATTATATACATTTTAAAAGTGTCCTTATTTTACTTTCATGCAGGTGATGAAACCTACCAGGATATTTTTCGTGATTTTTCCCAAATGGCATCCAATAATCCAGAGAAACTAAATCGTTTCCAACAAGATTCACAGAAATTCTGAGTTTTTTTAAGGGGAAAATATTAAATTGAATGATCCCCTAATGTGTACATCTGAAATCTTACAAGTTTTTACTGCTTTAACTCTACTTAATTTTAGTAGGTATTGAGTGGTTTGGAAAAAAGGTACCCCATTCATTGATATTTTTTATAAATTAAAATGTAGGTCTCTAGTAGTTGGGAGAGGAACCTACTTTAGGACCTCTTTTATTAAAAAAAAAAAAGAAGTCTGTTTAAAGGGCTATTTTTTATAGACAAAATCTAGACTTAGGTCATCTTTAGGTTACAAGATGCTAATAGTTTGGGTGAAATCTCTGTTTTTGCCAATGGGTAGCATTGATTTTTTTTTTCTATGCCTGATGCCGAGGACCATTCAGTCAAGCATGTCTGCATCAAAATAAGAGCCAACTGTCCTGCCTGCCTGAAGAATATGTCTTTTCTTTAGCTTCCCTAATGAATTTTGGGGATTCAAAAAATACTTTTTTTTGTTGTTTTGTTTTGTTCTCTGGTATCCTGTTATACACACAATATGTAATGTAATTCTCAGAGCTAGAGAATATGTTTCCTCCATTTGCCCATAAATATAGTGATATTCCTTAGATGTCTGGTTATTGTGTAAGTTAACATACGTGTAATGGCTGTACAAGTAGATGTAACTCAGTCTTTCAGATCTATCCCATTTTATGAAGCATAAAGAAGCCCTTAACAATTTTTTTTTTTAAATAACCAAAAGAACCTTACTTACAGAAGTTGTAGTCCTTCATTGTTGGGTTGGTTTCCTAAAACCGTGACAAATTTATTGATGTAATAAAACTATGTTTCAGAGGTTACTTGAATGTTGAAAATTATACTTTTATCAGATTGTAACTTTCAACTGATTAAGTTAATGTAGAGCATTTTTGTATTCAAAATTTCTCCTTTTCAAGATAACTTTGCTATTGCACTGAGTGAAAGAAAAATTTCTGGAAAAGAAAAATCTCAAGGTTTTCTCAGTTTATACTAAAATATGTAATGATAAATTGCTTTTTAATTTTTTCAACATCTATCCTTTGTATACAGTATACAGTATTTTAAATTATACCATCTACGTATCTTTAGTAGTTGGTTACATGAAACACCCTTGAATTCCAGAACATGGATCTACTAATTTACACGTAAATGCTATAAATTTGTCTGATTCCATCTTTGATTGACATATCTTGTCAGGAGTACAAAATAATTAAGTAATTTGCCTTATAGTTTCTAATATTGTCAAGAATTAAGTTTAATCTTCTTTTACATGACGTCGTATTATTGATACTCGGTTTCTAAATAAGAGTTTTTAAAATTTGCGCTACCAAATAAGTAGAAAAATTATATTTAATTTGGTAGATAAAATAAATTTTAAACATAAAATTTCCTAACATCCCTCTCTCCAGTAACTAGAGTTTTTTAAGTTGATTGCATGTCAAACCAGGATTTATCTAAACAGGAATTAGACTGAAGTAAATTCTTGTCACAGAAAAGTTTCCATATTTGGCCAAATTGTGTGCCTACAATGCTTATTTAGTAATAATCACTGTATATTAGATAAGGATAAAATATATTTGTGTTATTTCTAAGAAAATGTTAACTTCCAAAGCCTGTATTTTAATTACGACAGTAACAAAAACATTAAATCTTCCTGTTTCCTCACCTCAGAGTCACAGATCATCTGGCTTTGCACAGATCTGGTCTGTAACATTTTTATTAGAGTGTACTTTGAAGCTGTCCAGAAAGTTCAAGGATAAGTTATGTTAAAAATATGTCAAAAATGAACAGAAAGAAAAAGAGAAGCTCACTTTTCCTTTGTAGTACCTATTCTGGTTAATCACAGGGCTTCACTTCTAAATCTCCTAAGTTTTATCTGAGGAAGCCTGAACAGTTTTGCTTTTGGATCCAGCCATTGGTGCTCCAGATCATCTCTGGGGCCTCTGGTCGTGAAGGCAGTTCCTTATGACTCTCTTAACCAATGTGGCTGGAGTCGTTAGTTTTATTAATGTTAGTATAATAAAAGTTTCATTAAACTTAGTTTCTACTTAAATTTAATGGTTAGAGATGTATTTGAAGATGATCATGGTTCTGAATATCTTCAGAGAAACTAAATCTTTATCAGTATAGGTAGCATGACAATACAAAAATACATTCCAGTGGCTTGATTTCTTGAATATGCCATGACCCAATTTGGATGAAATTTGGCAGAAACGATGCAGTAAATATAGCAAGGCCCTTAAGTAAATTAATAGTTATAAGTAGTTACAAAGTAGATTGCCTCTTACCAAGGTGATTTAGCTGCGTCAACTAATAGCTTTTATATAGTATGTAACAAATCTGAGTTTTATGCTGTGAATTTTTTTCAATGCATTATGAGAAAGTACAGTGTGAACAATGTTAACCATACTTTTGGAATTCATAAGTCTATGTGATAGCTCTTTGTTTTCTTTCCTTAACTGATCTGCTTATATTAATTTCTGGTTCCTTGTCAGTGCTCTGTTAGTTTATTGTTCTAGCACGTTAACTTAAAAGCTAGATTAACATCAAAATAAAATAGCAGTACTATGAAGAGCTCATAAAATGCAGTCTCACACCAGAACTAG
Organism: Mustela erminea; assembly: GCF_009829155.1. Classification (NCBI taxonomy): domain Eukaryota; kingdom Metazoa; phylum Chordata; class Mammalia; order Carnivora; family Mustelidae; genus Mustela; species Mustela erminea. Next base: position 104,313,898 of record NC_045614.1, read on the forward strand.
ACTAAAGGTAATTGAGTAGTTATTTGTAGTTTATGTTTAAGATTTCTAAGGTTTTTAAAATTTACCTTTGGTACAGTTCTTAGAAATTCAAAAATTTCTAGGGATTCAGTACATTTCCAGGGATTCAGAACCTAATTTTTACTGGTCTTCTTTACTGGTAGATTTTAGTGAGCTTTGATGTTTACTTTCCAAAACATGTAATTTAATTTGGAATGTGTACTTAGGTTCTTCATGAGTGCATGTTGAAAAAAAATTATACCTTCACAGTCTGGACAACTTAAGTTTGTGATGTGTTAGGCAGTATTTTAAAAAATATAATTTTACACATGTGAGGTATGGTGACAATAAACCAAATTGTATTTAAGACTAAACTTAGTACTCATTTTGAATAAGAAGACATTCCCATAGCACTCGCATATTGTCATATTAACTTTCCTGTTTGATAGCACTTTTGATCATGGACAGGAGCAGGAAAAATAATATATTTTTATAGAATTATTATGTCCAGAATGACTTCCACTTGCATGTTATATGGAAAGAGCACTGACTAGTAGTTACTACCCTTTTTGGATTCAGAGCTTCTCACAAATAAAAGGAGTGGATAAAACATGGTGAAACTATAACACCATCCTTTTGTGTGCTGTTCTGCTTACAGTGTATGTTGACATTGCTTTATCTCACTTGATTCTGACAGTAGGATTTCTGCGATATTATTCTAAGAATGCCAACATTTCTTTTCTTTGATCCTGGGATGCTCCTCTTGGTTTACAGAGGGGAGTCATTGATTTGCTGGTTGGTGGCGTAACTGACCCCAGAACCCCTGTCTGACTGACTACTAGTCGGAGGCACTTTACTTGTATCGGGAGATGTTTTGAAATCATTGTAAAGCAGCAAAATCTGATAATGACTGCCAGCTTTCCTTGTGTTTTCATAGCAAAGACTCCAAATACTCAGGAGAACCTCGTTATAAAATTACCTAGAAGGAATAGATACGGATTTAAAGACATTGAATGGTAGGGAACATTACATTTTTGTAAAAGCAAACATTAATGAAAGCAAAACATGGTAAGGTGATTTTAATTTACCATATACTTATCAAATTCTTGATGTTTCCAAATGAAAGGTAACTAAAAGGGCCTTGGATTCAGTTTGGCTAAATAATGACATCTATAAACATGGTTTTGTAGGTATCCTTTCCCAATTACATAGATTTATCCACTTAAAATAATGAAATAATAAGGGGAGGGAAATAAGGTTTGATTACTCTTTTCTCTGCATTGGTCTTTTCACTGTATTATGTTTTAGATTTTCTTATTTTTCCTCAACAGCCTCCTGCAGAGGGTGTTCATTTTAAACAGGGAAAGCTTGCTACATTATGAAGATTGCTGGCACCGTTTATTTTACACAGAGGCTAAAGGTTAACTTTTGGAAATGATGAGCTACTTTTCTATATGTGTTTATTTGTGCTTTGTGGTATTTCTGGATCATTCCAGTCATAAAGATTTATTACATGTAATATTTCTTGCTACCTGTGAAAAGGCATATTTTATAGAATGTATAACCAACACTCCTTTTACTTTTGATTAGTATGTAGAGGTTTTGTATCTAATTCATGAATGTAGTTTTACTGTAGTTTGTCATTGTAAATGGAGCAAAGTACATATCTTTATAGTTATTCTAAAATGTACATTATGTAAGAATTGTAAATATTATACTTGATTAAATACTTTGTATGCAGAAAAATTATGATAATAAGTCAATAAAAATCTCACCCCTGGCATAGTTCTTTTACGCTCAGACTTCCACTTTATTGTGACCTATAACTGCGGACATATGTGTTAAGAGCTGTCATGTTTAGGGTGCCTGGGTGGCTCAGTCAATTAAGTGTCTGTCTTCAGCTCAGGCCATGATCCCAGGGTCTACCAGGGAGCCTGCTTCTCCCTGTGCCTCTGCCTCTCTCTCTCTGTCTCATGAATAAATAAATAAAATCTTAAACATGTCTGTTCTTTTTTTTTTAAAAGTCTTATATTCCTTTCAACTCTGTCATATTGATCCAGTTGATCCTATCTGCTGACTGCTTCAATCAGGAAATCCATTTTTCATCTTTTAAATATTTTCCTGATCACAGAGCTGTATGCATTTATTAGCTAAAAATAGCAAAGTCCTTTTTTCCTCTTTTCAGGGATGGGGGCTAGCTCTAATTATTTTCCACTATGATTGACATCTGTTGAAGTTCCCCATCTAGGCAACACATTCACACTCAATCCTTTTAATAAACAAAGACATGTTTTTATATGAATTGAGATAGAAGAAATGGAGGTTTGAAAGAACAGACCTGGAAGTGAATCACCAGTTTTTGCCTTTTAAGTTAATTAAAAGTGGATACATAAAACTTTTCTGTGGGACTTGCTTTATTCCATTTCATTTCATTTTCAGAATGGTTCTGTAAAGAGAACCCATACCAATAGTGAGTAAATGTTCTAAATGAAAAGAAACAACCTACTCTTTTCTATTGCAAAACAATGCTTTTTCATGAAGAAAAATGTTCAACAATAAGTAAAAAAGATAATCATCCATAATTCCATCATCTTCCTGTTCTCCCGATATGGTCTCTACTAGCCACATGTGGCTATTGAAATTAACTGAAATTAGACAAAATTAAGAGTTGAATTCTTCTCTCACACTGCTACATTTTAAGAACTCAGCCACATGTGCCTACTGACTACTGTTTTGAACAGGACAGGTTGTAAAACATGCCTATCATTGTAGGAAATTCTGTTGAATAGCATTGAGGGGGAAACTTAATTTCTTGGTATATATCTTTCTAGAACTTTGGGTATGTGTATTTTTGTTAATATACAATGGGACCATACTGTTACCTGCATACTGCATACTGTTTCACTTAATAAATGGGGAACAGATCTTTAAGTCCCTAAGTGTTACACATCACTCTGGGGAGGATTTTCAGTAGTCTTTATTATGGAAAATTTCAAGCATAAACAAAGTAGAATAATTTCAATAGCTAGTAGCTCATGGCTAACATTATTTTATCAATACTACCACCCATTTTTTCTCTTTCCCAGATTTTGAATCAAATCTCAGACATTTCACTAACAAATCATTCAGTATGTATCTCTAAAAGAAAAGTCAATCACAATATCTCATTTCTTTAAACTATAAAATTATATAGTCAGTATTCAAATTGCCCCGATTATATCAAATGTGCTTTTAAAAAATAGATTCTTCAAGTTAGAATCCATAGAAGTTCCATTCATTACAGTTGGCTAATAGGTCTCCTGTGTCTCCTCTAAGTTCCTCATTAATTTTGAAAAGTTTCCACTTGGCAGTTTGTCGAACACATCACTTTTAATAACAGCATCATTATTTTTGTTTAACCACTTTATTGATGAATATTTGATTCTAATTTCTTGCCTTCCTAAATCTAGCTCTGTTTTATCCTTATGGCTAAATGTTTGCATACATTCTTAATTATTTCCTCAGGATGAATTCCCAGAAGTAAAAATGCTGATTCACAATGGGCAGATAAATTTTTGAGGCTCATTCAATGAGTCAGGTATTGGGGATATTACAGTCAAAAAAATAAAAGATGTACTTCTATTTTCTTGACATCCTGCTTTTTGGAATGGAGAAGAATGGGACTGAATAGTTTCGAGCTGGCCCTCGTGGGATTGTTGGAGGATAGTGCCTCACCTGGACACTGAATGGCTTAGTGTCTAGAGACCACTCATCAAGGCAATGACATCTAAGTTAAGGTCTGACGCTGAAGGGGAGTTTGGCTGTGCGAAGATCTAAGGCAGTGCTTTAGAAACTTTGGTCTGTAAAAGATGGGTTATTGAGGCCCAGGCTCACTGATGATTCATAGGGCCTGATTCTCTGTGTTTTTACCTAGCTCCCCAGGTGCTTCCAAGTCCAACCAAAATCTGGGAACCTCCGTCTTGGAGAGAAACATTCATCACAACAGGAGAGAATTGAGAATGCTCTTAGGGCGCAGAAAGATTTTAGTTATTGCCAGAGTGCCTTCCAGAAAAGTACCCACCCTTCATCTGCTGTAGAGGAAAGTGTTTCTTTCTCTGTATCCTTGACAGTATTGGGTACTAGTCAATATGAAAAAAGTCCGATCATCTACCCAATATTACAGATGGAGAAACCAATTACCTCTAATATCTGGTCAGAAGTCTTGACCAAAGTGAAAACTGGCACACTACATACCTTTCCTTATTCTATTTTTTCCTGCTAGAATATAAGCTCTATGAGGGCAGAGATTTCTGTTTTCTTTCACTGGTATAATCCTCAGGCACTACGTGCATGATACTCGGGTCATTTGTTACCTGTTGAATAAATGGCCACCTTCAACTCCTGTTTTAGTTTCCAGCCAGCAATATATTTCAGGAAGTTGCAACATTTTTCTTTATGGTCAAAGAATTGGGAATAAAAAATTAACATGAAGTTAAGACTAGTCTCAAGTATTTTCCTTTCTATGTAAAATTTAAATTATCTTGTCACTCCTCTTTTATCCATAAATACCAGGAGTAGTGATCTTGTAAAGGTCTGAAAAGTAAAATAATTGAATAAATTCTAGAATAACTGGCATAAGGAAAAACCACATTATTGATGTGAAGGTGAGGGCCACAACTCCAGATTTTTTACTAGTGAACAATTAGAATATAATATAGCTGTAGCACACTGCTATGGGGATAATACAAAACATATAATAAAGTCTTAACGGAGATTTGTAGTTTGGTATTTGTTATTACCCTGGAAAAGCTATGGTCGCCATATTTGGGTACTTGTTGGCTATTTTGCCCTTTTGTAGAGTTTGGTGTTTCTAGCATATTTTGTATTGTTTGCTAAGTGTTAGGCACAGTTCTGCTTTTTATGTATTGTCTTATAATCCTATAAGGCTCAGGTACTAGTATTAACCCTGTTTTCCAAATGGATCTTATTGAAGCTCAGATTAAGGATCCTGTCTGAAGTCTAATAATTAGTCATGTTAGATTAACTTGGAGAACTAGCTCTTGTAACCAATATCTGCTGAAGGTTGTGGTAACATACACACAACCCAGGGCTTGAATTATTGCTTTCAGTGTGAGTCTTGGCTAAAAGCTTATGCATTGGCAGAAGTAAGATTTGGGTTGAGATCTGGCTCTATTACTAGCCAGCTAAATTCGCGCAATATATGCTTTAAACCTCAATTTCCTCAATTGTAAAGTGCAAATAATACCTCTGCTTCTTAGGGTTGTGAGGATTAAATAAAGTAAGAGCCCATCAGTTGAGTGAGTTAATTTAGCTACTGGGTTACCTTCCTACCCCCACAAGGTAATTAGTATGTATTGATCTTTTCACTCAGCCCACTTTAGAGTTCCAATTTTTTTTTTTTCAGAAAACTGTTACTCCAATTGAAAAAAACAAGAGTTAAAAATGAGATGCATTGTGGGGCGCCTGGGTGTTTAAGTCGGTTGAGTGGCTGCCTTTGGCTCAGGTCATGATCCCAGGGTCCTGGAATCGAGCGGCATCGGGCTCCCTGCTCGGTGGGGAGCCTGCTTCTACCTCTCCTTCGGCCACTCTACTTGTACTCTTTCTCTGTCAAATAAATTTAAAAATCTTAAAAAAAAAAAAAAAGATGCGTTGTAGTTCGGGGTACCAGTCACTTCCACCAATAAGAGCATGGCACAGTAAACGGCTGAGTGATAATTCGTATGTGCATTTGCCCATGCATTTTCACCTCCGCGACCTTCAAGAATGCAGATCATTTGTACATGTTTAAATGCTGTAGTATTATCATCAGTCCTTAGAAGACTGAAGTTAATGAGTTTTTATGTAGTTGCCAAGTGTCCCAGCTGTCTAAGGTCAAAGCCGAGTGACCTTGAACAAGTTACCTCAGTGTGCCTCAGTTAAAATTTTGAAAAACGACTTGGCACGTCTTGAGATTCTCTTAAGGTATTATAAAAGTCTCCAGCGTTACTTCCTGGGACTTTGGAAACTATCTTCAAGTCGTGGGCAGCGAGTCCCCTGCTGGCCACATCCTTTACATGGCCTCAGGTGCCAGTGGGTTGGGCAGGCCATTTGCACCTTAGGTGGCATTTCTCATTTACCGTGAATGAGGAAGGAGCGTGTTTAAACTCCCTAGCCCCAGCTAGTCTCCCAGGTGTGAAAGGAGTCGGCGGGGAGAGGACTTCAAGCCTCCAAACATTTCGGGGAGAAAGGTTCAGAAATAAAATTTTTCCCTTTTTGTGCGTCCAGTTTAGTGTTTTTGCTGACGAACGTCCTGCGTCGGGGCGCCTCTATACCTTTCAAGGCACAGCTTCGATTTATAGCGTCTGGGTCTGGGCATTTAGGACGCCCAATTTCAAGAGACCTTCCTTGCAGCCCCGCTGGCTTTCTCGAAGTCTCAGTCCTCACCCACCACCCGATCCTTCCCGTCTTGAATCCCGCTAAATCTAGGACCCAGCGGCTGCCAAGCAGCCCTGGCCCCGCCTCTCCGCGCATCAGCACCCGCGGATTGGTTCCGGGCGGCGAGGCCCCGCCCCCGCCATGGCCGCTGCCCGCCGCTTGGGTCACTAAGTGGCTGCCAGGGTGCTGGTGTCCGCTGCCGTTCCCCCGCTGCTCTGTCTCCGGGCGGGTGGTGCATGGGTCGGCGAGGCGGCCCCTCATGTTCTCGGGCCATGGCGCGCCTGGCCGCTGTGCGCTCCCACTACTGCGCGCTGCTGCTGGCCGCGGCGCTGGCCGTCTGTGCTTTCTACTACCTCGGCTCGGGCCGGGAGACCTTCTCCAGCGCCACCAAGAGGCTGAAGGAGGCCCGCGCCGGGGCCCCCGCCGTGCCCTCGCCGCCCGCGCCGGAGCTGGCGCGGGGCTCCGTGGCGCCGGCCCTGGGGGCCAAGGCCAAGAGCCTGGAGGGCGGCGGGCCGGGGCCGGTGGACTATCACCTGCTGATGATGTTCACCAAGGCGGAACACAACGCCGCGCTGCAGGCCAAGGCCCGAGTCGCGCTCCGCTCCCTGCTGCGCCTCGCTAAGTTCGAGGCGCACGAGGTGCTTAACCTGCACTTCGTGAGCGAGGAGGCCAGCCGTGAGGTGGCCAAGGCTCTGCTGCGGGAACTGTTACCGCCAGCCGCCGGCTTCAAGTGCAAGGTGAGCGGGGCTGCGGCCGGGGGCTCCTGGAGGATGGCCCACCCTATACATTCATCTGTCCCCCCCAACCCCCATTGCCCCAGCTTTGCCTGAAACGTGGAAACGTGTTTCTCGGTGTGCTGGAGGCAGCCTTCGGGAGGCGTGCCCAGGAGCCAGAAGCACTCAGCCGGTGCGGGAGTGCTGCGGGGCGTGGACTCACTACCCTGACCCGTGCCCCACCCGTTAAGTCCCTCTTCTCCCGAGATTTGGCTCGCCCCCTCTCTGCTGGCGTTGCAGGATTCTGCACTGCCTTCGCAGTCTGCACTTTTTATTCTCAGTCTTTGACTTTTGCGGTTGGAACGGGTCGTTTGAAGGCAGTAGTCATCTGATGCGAAGTCTGTGGCCAGGGTCTTAGTGAGGTCGCGTGAATTGAAGTTGCAGTGATATTTCTCGTATTAAAGTCAGAACTGCCTAAGCGGAAACCCAGACATTGTGAACCACCTCATCCCCTCTCTGTACCTTCTTCTTACCTAGTCTCCAGGGTCACGAACCTATTTAGAGAAGCCACCAGTCACTCTGAGGGAGGAAGCAGAAGCTCTAAGAGGTACAGATACGATCTGGGGCGAGCACAGCAGAGCTAGCCACCTTGTCCCAGGCTGGGCCAACCTGCTTCGTTGGCAACTCTGCTCCCACCTCTCTCCCTCATCTCCCATGATCTCCCAGCTCTGCTTGTCAGAGATTGGCTTCCTGGCTTAGTGTTAATTGCTTCAGTCAAGTTGCTAGCCTCATTTTGACCTCATAGTTGCACAGAGGGCATCCAAGGTCTGATTTTTGGATAAGACTAGGAGGTGATCTTAAAGGATGGAGACTGATAGTGGGGGAAGGGGTCGTGAGGTAAGAGTAATGTTCCATGTGTTTGTGTCCAGTGATTGATGGGGGATCTGCTGCCCAGATCCTGCAAGGTTCAGGGGTCTCTGGCAGCTCAAGTCCCAACTTCCAGGAAGGCTGCGTTGTGGGCCTGGCCCTTCTCTCCAGCCTTGCTTTTCGTCCTCCCGTGTGCACCTTAGATCTTGAGTGTGTTGACTGTGCCTTTTAAAGATGAATTCTCGCCCAGGATGTCCTTCCTTTCCTCCTGGGTCCTTGGCCACTCTTTACTTAGCTTTCACCGTCCCGGGAATGTCCCTAGACTTGGGGACCGTCTGTGCCCAGCCTTCCACAGCTTTCCATTCCTGCTTCTCCTCATAGCCCACAAAGTCTGTCTCTTGTCCAGAACAAGTAAACCTGTCTGGAGCACCCACCATAGTCAGGGAAGGGCTCCCGGGCCTGGACTTCATGCTGTAGGAGACCCAGAATCCAGGTTCTTGACCCACTCTCTGACCTGGGGTTTTTCAGCCTGGGACCCATCACATTTACCTAATTGGAATCTCAAGGTGAGACCTGGCAGCCTGTCCCAGGTGATCCCTAGTACTCTAATGCTTGAGAAACGCTGTGCTGGCCGAGGGAGAAAACTAAGGGCACTTGATCAAAGGGCCAGTCTGGGCAGAGTTGGGATTTGACAGGGTCTCCAAACACCACCCTGAAGACCAGCATTGTCATTTTATCACTTTATGGAGTCAGAGGTAGCAACTTGGGCCAGATCTCTACCCAGCCCTTTCTCTCTAGCTCGACACAGCTTCTTGTGTACTCAGGGCTGTCTAGCTGCCAGGCCTTTGCTGTGTCGTGCTGCCATTGGGACCCTCTTTCTCTTTCCATCTCTAGGTCTTGGTCATCTGTCTTTGCCATCGCCTCTTTGGAGCCTTTCAGGGAAACCCCATCAGAAGACAAGTCTTCCTCTTCCTCCTCCTCCCTGGTGTGTACTGGTGCTATGAACGTGTCAGGTCTTATCTCCAGTCCCATGATGCCTTGCACAGAGTCCGCACCAGAAATACTGGCCTTGGGGCCAGGTTCCCATCATCATGGTGCCTGTGTTTCCTTCTCTCTCCCTTTGCCATGCTCTCTTTGGACAACCATAGGTCACTAGGCCCTGGAAACAGCTGTGGGGGACATGAATTGAGGCATGGCTGATGAGGGTCTGGAGGCTTTGTAGTTAGATGGCTGTGGTCAGAAAACAGTTTGTTGGTTTCAGCCTAAAATCGTTCTTGTTAGTTTCGAGGTCAGATTTTTGTGAATCTGTTTTCTGTCTGTGATAAACGGTGCTCTTTTTTTCCTTAAATATATGGTCCTGGAAGGTTGGCTTCATGTTACTGGTCATTTGATTCTCTCTCAGGTTTGGAATATTCCTGAAAGGAATGCTTTTTCTGGCATCACTTCACACATGCTTCTCCCTCTGCGTGGGAGATAATGAACCCCTAAATTCTACTCCTGAAACCAATACTATACTATATGTTAGCTAACTTGAATTTAAAAATAAATTTAGGGGCGCCTGGGTGGCTCAGTGGGTTAAAGCCTCTGCCTTCGGCTCAGGTCATGATCCCAGGGTCCTGGGATTGAGCCCCACATCGGGCTCTCTGCTCAGCGGGGAGTCTGCTTCCTCCTCTCCCTCTGCCTACTTCTCTGCCTACTTGTGATCTCTGTCTGTCAAATAAATAAATAAAATCTTAAAAAAAAAAAATTTAAATTACCTTACCCCGAACCCCATCCTTAGCTCTCTCTCAGGTCTCAGTGTAAATGTCATTTCCTTGGCAAACCTTTCCTGAGTGCCCATTATACACTCTCTTAGCACCAAGCCCTTTTCCTTAGTAATATTTATCACTGTTGTAATTATACAATGAATGAATTATTTGTCTACCTTTCAAGACAAGGTAGACAGAGGGCGTGGACCCTGACTCCTCTTAAATGTTGTATCCCCAGCACCCAACATCATGCCTTGCATATGGAAGCGCATTTCATATGAAGGATTAATCTTTAAGTGTTAGTCAGGAAGAAGGAAATTGTAGACATTCCCACCCTGGTTGCATCAGGGCTGGGAGGGGTCTTCAAGACCATATAGTACGATGGGTGAAGAGACTTGCCCAAGGCCACTTGGGGAGTTACTGACCTGCCTAGGACCAGACCCATGTCCTAGGTCAGTGTTTTCCCCTTTCTACCATGTTTCTTCTTTGTTTCTCTTCTGAGGTTTTATTTAAGTTCAAGTTAGTTAACATATAGTATAGTATTGGTTTCAGGAGTAGAATTTAGGGATTCATTATTTACATATAGCACTCAGTGTTCATTCCATCAAGTGTCCTCCTTAATGCCCATCACACAAAGACCCCATCCCTCCCACCTCCCCTCCAGTAACCCTCTGTTCTCTGTGTTGCGTCTTCTATGATTTGCCTCCCCCTCTATTTTTATCTTATTTTATTGTTCTTTCCCTTCCCCTATGTTCATCGGTTTTGTTTCTTAAATTCCACATGAGTGAAATCATCACAGACCATGTTTCATCTTTAAGGAACACTTCTGTCTTGTAAGATAAGGAAGGCAATAGCACAGTCTAGTCAGGAGAAGAGTTGTCTTGACATGTGTGAGGACACCTTGGGGAGAGGAAGGCAGCTCCCTGCCCACCCACCTGTCTGGAGACCGCCTGCTCCCTCAGCATGGGCTCCTAGGAGGTCGCCACCATGTCTGTAAGCTGCAGACCAGAGCTCTGGTGAGCCGGCGTGGAAATTGTGCCCACATCCATATTAGTGTCCTCAGATTATATTTTGGTTCATTAAATATTAGCCAAGGAACCATTCACTTAACCAGAAAAATCTTGTGTCCATTATTATTGAAGATCTTTTGAAATCTACTGGTTTGTCTCCTAACAGTGTGGAAGTCTATTATGTCTTCAATTATTTAATAAGCATCCAAATCTGCTATGTTCCAAGCACCAGGTTAGGAGCTACTAGCCTGTATAAATAGGTCTGTGGACTGACGGCATCAGAATCAGGGCATGGGGCGCCTGAGTGGCTCAGTTGTTAAGCGTCTGCCTTTGGCTCAGGTCATGATCCCGGGGTTCTGGGATCCAGCCCCACATATGGCTCCCTGCTCCAGGGGAAGCCTCCTTCTTCTCCCTCTCCCACTCCCCCTGCTGGTGTTCCCTCTCTCGCTGTGTCTCTCTCTCTATCAAATAAATAAAGAAAAATCTTAAAAAAAAAAAAAAAAAGAATCACATGGGCATGCTTATTAAAAATTCAGAATCCTGGGCTCTGCCCCAGCCTGTGGGTCAGAAACTGCTGGGTGGGCTCTGGGAATCTGAATTTGGATGGAGCTGCAGAGGCTGGTGTGGGAGTTCACTTTTCTAAGGGGATACAGGAGCACCTGGGGCTCTCCTCCCGACCTTTAAGACCCAGTTCGACCCATTTCAGCCCTCCTCTCTGTGCCGCCTTCCCTGGGAGCACAGTGCCTGGCTCACGGTAGGCATTCAGAAAACATTTGGCTGGACTGCTCTCTGTTCTCCAAGCGCTCCTGGTTCGGCTGGCTTGGGCAAGGCTGCTGCATTCATTCATCTTGCATATATGCTGCTTTTATGATATGCCTTCCACTCAGAACATCCTGACCCCTGGCTCACTTCCATCCCGGATTAGTCCTGTGGTGTGTGGCTTCAGTTTCCTGGTCCCACCTTTCCTCCCCAGGCTGTGGAAGAAGCTGTCCCTTCTCATGGGGTTTTGCTCAGTCTGCGTCTGAGCCATCTATTGCCTCATTCTGTTTGTCAAGAGGAACCCTACCCTTGTAACAGTTATATCCAGATGTGTCTTTTTCATCAGCCTTCCTTGCTCTATCAGGTTTGATAGAATATGCTGTGGAAATCCCAAATTGTGGTGGTTTATGCAAGATTGAGAGTTATTTCTCATGGAAATGGGAGGTCAGAGATGGGCATTCCTGGTGGTCTGGGGGCTTCCTGAAGTCGTGAGGGTCCTAGGCTCCTTGCAGCTGCTTGTGTCACTATCCCTAGGGAGTGACTGACCCTTGTCCTCATGGGCCAGTCTGGCTGCTACAGCTTTAGCCATCACGTCTGTGTTTTGGTGGCAGGATGGAGGAAGAAGCAAAAAAAGACTACTCCATTAAAAATAGGGGTTCAGTTAATTGGGAAGTGGAGGAGAGCAGGTTTGGGGTAGATGACCGGCCATCCCTGCCTCACCCCTGAAGAGCCCTCCCAGGCCTGACCAAGCACCTGATGTATATGGGACCCTGATTCACAGCTACGGGGGACACTGACGTGGGTCGGGCATAGCCATCCAGGAACCCACACTGCTGAGTGTCACCTACCCGCTCATCCTGTCTTGCTGCAAAATGCAGTGGGTTGGGCATGAGAAGGCCCTGAGGGGGTGAGACAGCTCTGAATTGCAAGCCCAGTTGGCCATTTACTAGCTGGGTTACCATGGGTCAGCCACCTCGCCGCTCTGGGCCTCCGAGGCCTTGTTTGTAAACGAGGGTCAAACCCCTCCCCCTACCGCCTCCCGCATAGAGGCGAAGATTCCATGCGGCCCTTCTGCAGCCCGTCCAGCCCAGTGCTGCTGCCACAGCACGGCCCCCGCTCTGCTGACCTGTGGGGAAAAATCTGCACAGCGAGCAGGCCCCGGAGCACCCGGCATCCCTTAGCACTGACACGACTTGTGGTCCACCCCTTTCCCCTATTTGGGGTGGGCAGCCCCCCCACCCCTGGCCCCTTCCCTGGCGCAGAGGCCCCGTGGGGCTCCCCCGCCTCACCGTACTCCTACTGCTTCTTTTTTTTTTTTTTTTAAAGATTTTATTTATTTATTTGACAGAGAGAAATCACAAGTAGATGGAGAGGCAGGCAGAGAGAGAGAGAGGGAAGCAGGCTCCCTGCTGAGCAGAGAGCCCGATGCGGGCCTCGATCCCAGGACCCTGAGATCATGACCTGAGCCGAAGGCAGCGGCTTAACCCACTGAGCCACCCAGGCGCCCTCTGTACTGCTTCTTCATGGTGTTTCTCTAATGCTCCTTGTTGCGTGATCACTCAGATGTTAGCCACTCCGAAAGGCCTTCCCTGAACCCCTTGTCTAAAGTGGCCCCCACCCGGGCCCTCATCTTCTTTCCCATCACCCTGTTTGTAACACATTCTCGTTTGTTTGTTCCTTCATTCGTTCAGCAGAGGAGCGCTTACCCTGTGCCATGAACAGTGGGAACAGAACCGAGTTTCTGCTCTCGTGGAGCATGAGTATGTGTGTGGAAGAGGAGAGAGACTTCAAACAGATAAACAAGTACAGATAGGGCAAATCAGACTGTGAGAAGTTTAGAGCAGGTAAGGCAGGGTAAGGATGTAAGAAGCGTATGGTTCGGGGAGGGGGAAGTTGGCTGGCCGCGGTGGTCAGGGAAGGTCCCAATGAAATGATGAATTGACACTTGAACAGAGACGGAGGGGAGTGAGAGTATGCACTTTCTGCCCTCTAGGAGGGAGAGAGCTCTAGCCAGAGCTGCATGTAGGAAGGCTGCAGGTGGGAAGGCTGCATGTAGGAAGGCTGCAGGCTCCATTAAAAATAGGGGTTCAGTTAATTGGGAAGTGGAGGAGAGCAGGTTTGGGGTAGATGACCGGCCATCCCTGGTCATAATAAATAACCATCCTTTTATTTATTTGCAGTCTTCTCTCCCTACTAGAATATAATCTCCGCGAGGGCAGGACATCACTTCCCTTCTTCATCTCCCGAGGTCCACAGGAACCCCTTAAACGCCATTCCTATTTCTGGCCTAAGTTGGAAGCGATAGAGAGACGCGGGACAGGCAGCCTGTCTGGAACACAAGAATCAGACAGACTTCTGGAAGGACAGGCAGTCTTGGACAGCCACTGGCTTCCCTGCAGGGGTAGGCAGGCTCTCCACAGGTAATTCCATCCAGAAGAGGGAGGAGGAAAGGAGAGGAGAGGAAGGGAGGGGGGAGGAGAGGAGGGGAAAGAGGAGAGGATGAAGGGCCAAGTAGAAGCAGAGGAAGGGCCAGGGCGGGCATGCCTTCCAAACTCACCCATCAGACCAGTTTCTCCTCCTACCTTAAGGGAGGGACTCATGTGCATGGTGGGGAGCAAGAGGCCAGTAGAGCCGATTTAGTGGGAACCCCCCCTCCCCCGTGTAGAAGGCACAAAACAGTGGAAACGGAGGTGCTCCTCTTTCCCCCACCACCATCATATTCTTAGCACAGTTCCTGGCACTTTCAAGGCTCTCAATCAATATTCACAGTTGACTGACTGATGGCTGTATTAGCTAAACCCAGGAATCCTCTGAGAGTTCTCAGTGATCGGCAGATCATCTCTTCCGTCCAACCCATTTTCCTCAGAGCATGAGGCAGGGTTGCCCAGTCTCCAGATAACAAGTTAGGACTGAGAAGGAAGCCGTGTGCTTTCCACACATAAAGCAGTTGCTGGATTTTGGGAGGAGCGTGTGCTGAGGACTGGGGTGGCTGAAGGATGGGGAAGCTCTGTGCACCCTGGGGCCCTTCCAGAGTTTCTGCAGGAGCACAACTGAGTGGTTTTGAAGAGATGAGACCTTCAGCTCACCGTGGAGGCTTGGAGGAAGCGTAAAGCCCGCCATGCTGGATGTCGTGCTGATGAAGCTAATGACAAACAGGTGACACTGAAAGGCAGCTTCTCCAGCTGGTCAGAGCGGCAGGCCCCTTGCATATGAATGAGACTTGAATAAGTTATGACCGTCCGGGAAAGAGGCGACCTGAGAAATGCCTCCTCCAATGAGAGGCTCTTTGGAAAGACAGGTTGACATTTTTTACTACAGAATTTAGAGAACAGCGCCACGTCACCAAACCCATTTGCCAGTAGAGTGCTTTTAAATTATAATATGTTCGTGAAACAACTGGAGTAGTTTGTGTACCAATGCGTGTTTCTCAGGGAGAACTTCAATCATTGATCTGAGGGAATGACTTTATATGGTATTATTGTGTCCTGTATGATGCACTCTGGATAATTCCATAGACAGTACCACAGATCATGTGTTAACGTTATAAGGCAAAGCCCGTACCACAGGTCAGGGACCATCCTAAAGCTGAGTCACACTGACACATGGGTGGTTGGCCTCAGGGTACAGATACAGTGTTCTAGCTGAACACTAGGAATTCCTCACAATTTTCTGTTTTCTCTTCCCATAGATCATTTAGAAAAAGGTGATCACATTTTTCTTTTTTGCAATTAAAAAAACTGAGGTAGAATTTACATGCCATAAAATGCAACCCCTTTGAAAGAAACAGTTCAGTGGTTTTTTAATATCGCAAGATTGTTCAGCCATGACCACTAGTTCCAAAACGTTTTCATCATCCCTAAAGAAACCTCATACCCATTAGCAGTCACTCCCCATTCTGCTCTGTCCCCAGAGCTGGCAATCTCAAACTGCTTTCTAGCTCCATAAATTTGCCTGTTCTGAACATTTCATACAAATGGACTCCTTCAATACGTGACCTTTTGTATCTGGCTTTCTTTGCTTGGCACGGGTAATACTCCATCCTTTTTAATGACTGAATGATATTCTGTTGTATGGACATGCCACATTTATCCATTATTTGGTGGACATTTGGGTGGTTTCTCCTTTTTTGGCTGTTGTGAATAATTCTGCTGTGAATATTGGTTCATGAGTTTCTGTGTGGTTATATGTGTTCACATCTCTTGGGTATATATACCCAGGCATGGAATGGCTTGGTCACATGTTACCCTTTCAGGAAATGCTAGACCGTTTTCCAAAGTGGCTGTGCCAATCTGTCTTCTCACCAGCAGCGTATGAAAGTTCCAGAGTCTCCACATCTCAGCCCACACTTGCTATGGTCTGTCTTTTTGATCATCGTTGTTCTCGTGGGTGTGAAGTAGCATCTCATTGATCTGGTTTTGATTTGCATTTCCTCAGTGACTAATGGAGAGATGATTACCTATTGATAAGGACAACTGCATATGTGTATTTGCTGTTTTTCTATGTGTTTGCCAGAATGCATTTTACAAGAAAACCCAGGTGCCTGGACACTCCCTGCCCCACCAGAAAGACATTAGATAGCATCTCTGGAAAGGCTTGTCTTCTGAAGAACACAGTTTAGAAATTTCAGATGTATACAGTAATGTTATTTCTAAAATCAGCGAGGCCATGTTACTCGTATGAAGACTTGATTAGGAGAATAATAGTAACATTTGTTCAGCACTCTAGATTGTATAAAAGGGCTTTTACAAACATCTCATTTGAACGTCATGGTGACAGGTGAAGGAGACCCCATGGCTGACAGATCAGGTGACTTACTTGAGTTCCCAAACTAAGTCATGGGGCTGGGCTGTGTCGTGCTTTAGGGAGGAGGGGACACCCTCCAGAGTGGGAGCCAGTGAGGGCTGGGCTGTAGCCCACCTTGCACCCCTCCCTGATGGTCCCATATATTTAATTACACCAGTCTGAACAAAGCCTGTGCTTGCTCCAAGGGTGGCATCTGTCTCCCTCGCTTTCCCAGAACACTGCAGAATCACCAAGCTTAGGAGCTTTAAGGACATTCTGAACCTATGGGTGCAGTGTCCTTCCCAGTGAGCTGATGGACCTGGGTGGAGGGGGGGCAGTGATTAGTGCCCTACAGTGCTGGGGTCAGAATCAGTCCAGGCCCTTCTGTTTGGGCGTCAGTGTTAGCAGCAACCTTTACTCCCCCTTGGGAGAGTGGATTGAGAGTCAGCTCACCCTACCCACCCCTGCAGAGACGGCCAGGTGCTGGGCCTGTGTTGAGCCACCCCAGCTGGGCCTCGCTACACTGTGTCCCCACGGATCTTTCTGGCTGGGGAGGGGATGCCAAAGCCCTGCTGGTTGTTGGGGGCTAGCCTGGTGCCCGAGCCGGACCAGGGGGTCAGTACTGGAGGGAACCGATGTGGTATGTCTACAGCTTAAGGTTTGTGCTGGAGGGTGCCCGAGGGCTAGGATCAGTGCTCTGGTCTCCGCGCCAGGAGGTCCGCAGGTGGAGTAGCTGTAGGAGTGCAGCCCACAGTGGGCCACCAGGCTCTCCTGCCTGGCACTGCCTTGTCCCCTGAGACCCGCTCTCCTGCTCCCTGTGCGGGGTTCCCTCCAGGGGCCCGAGGAGCCGTGTGCGGCGCTCCGTGCGGCCACTAGAAGGCGCTGCCGCCCCGCGTTTGCTCCGCTGGAGTCTGGCGCCAGAGCCCGCCCCGCTCTGGAGTCCGCAGCTCAAGCCCAGCTGTTTTTGTTCTTTCTCCACGAGGGGCACCCCGCCCCTCTCCCCGGGTTTTAGAGAGGAAGATTGAAATGAAAGGGAGTCTGGGTGGCGATTGTGGGCGGTCATTTCCTTCCTCCGCCCGGTGTAAACTGGCTTTGATGAGGTCCTTTGAATAAAGGTGGATGAAACAGAAGCTGGATGGTTGCATCCGGATGGCGAAGACATCAGGGCTTCCTGGCCGTCGTCTGAGGGACCCGTGGGGGTGGGCGAGGGGGAGTGTCTGCGCATCCCACAGCCCAAGCCTCTGGCTTGCCCTTGTTCCTGCCAAAGGGCCCCCAGCGGGGCCCTGCCCACAGCCTCCCTGCTTCCCTGGGTGCATCCACCCAGCACGTGTGGGTCCTTCAGGAGAAGCGAAGAGGCCTGCCTCTTAAATAGGGGCCTCTGTGGCTAGAGCTGTGTGAAGGCAGAGCCGCCCCTGACGCCCACCAGGTGCTCCTGCAGAGACAGAGCCGCAGGTCCCCTGGCATGAGGTGGGAAGCTGGGGCAGTGGCCGAGAGGCAAGTTTGGTGGGTAGAGGTGCAGTGCCCCCCTCCTGGTGGGCAGTCACTGTGGCCTTGTTGCTTGACGCCAGGTGCGGGGCTTCTTACTGTTGGCAGCACAGTGCACCCAACCCTGTTGTAGGTGCCTGTTTGGACACAAAGCCAGATGTTCACTTAACGTGCTTTAATTAAAGCCATTTGTTTTATTTCTTGGGGTGTTTACTTTTAAGCAGTTCCAAGAAAGTGATCCTTCTGCTGGTGGGACCGAGTGTCAGGGAGGCCTGCTCTGGAAGGGCCAGCCTGGGAGCACACTTTTACTCTCTGGCCTCCTTCCTCTTCTCCCTGGAGCTCACTACCCCTTCTACCCCCGCCGAATCTGTACTGTGCCAGCCAGGGCAGGAGCACAGGGCTTGGAGCCCCAGGCCTGGGCTCAAGTGCTTTCTGGGGCCTTTGGGAGCAGTGGGGCCCTGGGTATACTCCCTGGACCTCTTTCCCCTCCCCCGCGATCTCACGGTGTCTGGTGTCTAGGAGATAAAATGGGGCAGCTTGGGGCCTGACCTGCAATAGCTGATGGGCTGATAAATGGCGCTTTTCATCCCGGTACCTGAGTAGGTGTGTTGTGAGGGGGGACTTGCTGCTCATCATCTGAGAAGGCACAGTGCTTACTGATTCAGTTGGATGGCAGGGGAGCTGGCTTGCAGAACTGTGTTCTGCCCAGGTTTGCTTCATGATGTGTTCGTCTTTTGGGGCTGCTCTGACAAACTACCACAGACCGGTTGGCTTGTGAAGAACAGGTATTTCTCCCAGCTGTGGAGGCTGGAGGTCCAAGACTAGGGTGCCAGCAAAGGCTCTTTCCTGGGTTGTGGACTGCCACTTTCCTGCTGTGCACTCACTTGGGGTCTTCTAGAAGGGCTCTAATCCCATTCATGAGGGCTCCACCCTCGTGACCTAGTCACTTCCTGTAGGCCTCACCTCCAAATACCCTCACATTGGGCATTAGGATTTCAGCATCTGGATTTGGGTGGGGTGGCGGGGGTGGGGAGGAGATAAACATTTAGACTGTAACACAGAGAGTCCTCTTGTTCTTTTGAGTGTTCCTGAGTTCCCCAGACTACAATATTCTCTCCTCTGAGCCTCCCCTCCAACTCCCCAACCCCTCTGGCCTCATTCGGTACTCAGCTATGCCCATGCTTTCTCTTTTCTGCGAGGAGGATGAAGCCCCAGTCTTCATCTCTCCCTTCCCCAGTGTGGCGAGCACATGTCTGCTTTGGTCAGAGGCTCAGCAAACGCCTGCTTGATTTGGCCTGCTTTTTTGGAGTGTGTGCTGTTGTTTCCATTAGAATGGTGAAGCTGGGGTCTGTGCTTTATAGTCTTTGTGGGGGCAACATGGATGATCCTGCTGCGCCTTCTGGGGAGTGGAGCCCTCTCTCTGAAACGTCCTTTCTAGAAGGTCCAATTCTAGAAATTTTTAGAAGATTCCAATTCAAACTTGTTGATAATAAACTGAGCATTTTTTAGGTTTGTCTCTTCTTAATGGTGTTCGATTTGTTTTCTTGGTCTGATCGCACACAGTCATTATTCATAAAGTTTCTCAGAATTCTGTCAGGTATAAACTGTAAATGATTTTTAAAAGCCAGGCTACTGGGGAGACCCACATATCCCTAGGGCGTGCTCATATCCCTCGTTCCCACCCATCCCTCTTTGCGGGGTCCTGGGCCTTACCCACTGTGGCTTGTACATCATTGAGTGTTGTGAGGGGCCTTGCTCTTGCCAGATCATCATGGCCGTCCTGGATGCAGGTTCTGGGAAAACTGACCCCGATGGTCAGGTTCCTTGAGTCCTGGTCAGTGTGGGAGTCTGAGGGGCTTCATGGGCTTTGGCAGACGCACAAGTGGATCAGTCATTGTTTGAACAGCCTGCACAAGGTGAGGCGTAATGCAGGCTCTGCTCAGGGTGTCCCAGGCCACCTGCTGTGGGGCGGGGGGCAGGAAGACCCAGGGCAGGGGATTCTAGGTGTCCCTGAGCCCAGCTTTGTGAGGGTGGCGGTTCTGTCTGCCGCAGTCAGGGAGCTTTGGGGAGGTGCATGCATCGTAAATTGGTAGGGTGGGACCCTCCCAGTCTTTTAGAGTGGGGAACTGAGGCAGCTGGGGCAACAGACTGGCCTTGCCTCCTGTACCTGGAGGGAGAGTCGTGACCAGAAGGAGAGGGTGCCATCTGGCTGAGTGAGTGCTTGGCTCTCTGGCTGGTTGGCAGCAGTCAGATAGAGCCTGGGCAGTCAGGACTCCAGAAGAGTTGGAGGGAGCCCCAGAGCCCATGCTGGCTGGGCTGTGTCAGGGAGGGGCTGCTTCTCCCAGCACTCTGCCTTACTGCACTGCTTGGACTTTGGGTATGCTGCCTGCCATTTATGCCCCTGGGACTTTGCTTATGACTTCCTATCCTGGAGCACCCATCCCTCCCTTCTGGGCTTCACATTTTACTCTTCAAGATTACGTTCCAGATGCCGACTGTGGGGGAAGGGAAGAAGCCATCCCTGACCGCATCCCTACCCATCTCTGGGTTTGCCCTTCTCCTCTGAGCTCTGGCAGTACTGAAATTGGGCCCTCTGCCAGCTCCTGGAAGGCCAGGCTGTGTCGTCTTCCATTCTGTGTTTCCAGGATATAGTATAGCCCAGGGCCCTGGGTAGAATAAGACTGCACCAGTTTGTTGAGCTGGAGAAGGTGTTTGCCAGCTCAAGCCAGCATAAGTGGGCCGTACAGTGTATTTGCCCCCTTGGGATGCTTCTCCTGGGGCCTTTGGGAAGTGAGCAGGCCTCCAGGCATCCATGTTCCTCTCCCGTCATCCTGTCAGTATGCTCTGACACATGTGGGATGTGGCTGACCAACACAGTGAGTCCTTGGCCACCGATGGAGGTCTCTTGATTTAAAGAAGACTTCCTTGTGCCTCTGCCCTGGGCTTGGAGTGTGGAGTCATGCAAGCCCTCTCAGACGCTTATATTGACCTTGCTGTTGGTGATAGTAGCTATTGCTACCATGTAAGTGACAGGCACCATGCTACATTCTACCCTCACTCTCTGAATCCTCAGAGCCACCAGCCCTGTGAGGGCGCATGTATTCTCCCCTGGGAAGAGGCTTCATGGATGAGGCCCCTGAGCCCAGACTCCATTTAGTAGCTTGCTCTAAAAGTGGCTGAGCAGTCTTCCAACTCCTAAGCACTCTGCCTTCATGCCTGTGAGATCTGGCTCATTCTAGCCTCTCCACGCGGGGAGTGCTCTGTGAGCGCTGGGACCATAGAGGGCATGGTACCCCTGGGCCTGCTGCTCACTGGGGCTTCACACGCATATCCTCTTCTCCTTGTCAGCAGCTCAAGGGCCGGATAGGTGGCCTGTGAAGAGTGAGGGAACCTCAAAGCCTGTGTGGGGCAGATCCCACTCCTCCTCCAGGTTGTGCCCCATAGAACCAGCTGAGAGCCTCTATTAGTGTGTGGGTGTCTCAGGACCCTGCTGTTTGGAACCCCGCCTCCTGGGTTTGGTGGCGAGACAGAGGAGGTCAGCCTCGAAGAGAAATGGAAAGGTTGTGTAGTCCTGACCCTTCCTCTTACCTGTGAGGAGATGGCAGTCCAGAGAGGCCAAGCGACTTGCTCAAGGCCCCTCTGCTAGGCTGGCAGATGAAGGGTCTGGGAGCCAGGTCTCCCGCCTCTCTGCCATCTCCCTGCCTGCTTTCCCTTTGCCGGGGTTTCTGCAGTGGGTTCTGGATTGTGCTGGTTTCTGTGTGCTTGTTTGAATTCGGTTTTTGTTCTACTCCTCCCGGACGTGGGACTGCTTTGCACTTGCCTGTGTTTTGTTTACCCTGAATGGCTGTGCTTCATGCCCCGCGGAAGGGAGCCACAGTGGAGCCCCCCCACCTCCCCGCCATTGAGGGGAGCTGGCCTCATCCGGGTGCAGGCCCCAGGGCCCAGGGCCCAGGGCGGGGGCAGGAGGTCTCCTGCCTGGGTCTGCGCCCCATCGGCTGCCCTCTGGCAGTGTTGATCAAGAGGATCTTTGGGTGTCGGAGAGTGGGCTCTCTGTCATGTGAGCTGAGCTACCCCTCCCAAAGCATACACACACAGTAGGTCCTCAGGATACTGCATTTTCTGCTGCTTTGCGGTCCAGCTTACTTTTAAGGGGCCGCTCTCTCTGAAGACCTGTTGCCCTTATGGGTTTTCTGATGCCTCTGCGATCCCCAGCTCTGTGTGCAGAGCTGGCGAAGCTGCCAGATGTGGGGGGGCCCTCAAGGGTACAGTCTGTGTCTGACTGCCCCCCGCCCTGCAGCCTAGTGTGGGGCTGGCATGTGTCTCCTGAGGGAATATGGTGCTGACTTCTGATGGGTCTGGGTCAGGCTGCAGCTCTGCCTAATCCTGCCTGGAGTCAGTGGGTAGTTGTTGGCCTTCTCTGAACTCCTTCCCAATCTGCTGAAGAGACAGAGGAGTATTACCCCCCTCGAAACCTTGTCATGGGGATGAAATTAAACGGATTAATGTTTCTAAAAGTCCTGTTTGTGCCCAGCACATGCTAGATGTCTGCTCTGGACCTTGGCCATGGCTGCCCTGTTCCCCATAAATACTGTCCAGATCTAGCAGCCAGACCCTTCCCGGTTCCCCCGTGCCGTCTCAGCGGCCTGCCCTGCTGGTCTGCACCTGCTCCTCCGGTGTCACAGGCCAGATCCTGCTACAGGCAGCCATGCTCGGGTTGTCTGTATGGATGCTCAGGCTTCTTATAAAAGGGCGAGTTTGGCTCAGAGATCCCCTGGCCTCCGTAGTTTATTAGATCCTGTGTATATGCCAGGTGAGAGCGAGGTGGTGACTGAGCCCGTTGGGGTTAGGCCCTGTCGTCCTCAGTTTCCTCCTAGTGGAAAAGGAACAAAATTCCAGCTCAAGAGAGTGAGTCCTGGAGAGGAGGGAATGACTTGGAAATAACCGCATTCGAAAAGCAGATCTGTGCCCTCTGGTCGTTCTTTTGGCTGCTGACTGCCTGCTTTAAGGTAAATGTAACCTGTGGTCAGAGGAGTGGAGTTTAACCCAGATAAGCTCAGAGTAACCTTTGGTCCTGGGTCCCTGGGGAGGGTGTCAGGGCCCTGGCGAACTGGCTTGCCTCAGTCAGCCACTGCGGACGTCTTTGTCATAGCCGGCATCTCAGGTCCCTGATGGCCCACTCGGGGTCTGGCTGTGCCTGCAGAGGGGATGCTGATGGCCAGGGCCGGTGACTGCCCTCTGGGAACAGAGCCACAGAGTGCCCAGCCTCAGGGTCCTCAGGGTCCCCTGGTCACCGTGCAGTCTCCCACGGAATCTGCACGATGTGAGCTGATGGCAGGCGCCACTGGGACTTGGCTGACATCATCATTTCTAAGTGTCCCAGTTTAAAACTTAACTTAGCCGGAGACTCCCTTCCTCAGTGCAGAGCAAATAGCTGAAGAGTTAATTGAGGTTAGTGAGTGTATTTGCTGAGGACATTCAGATGTTTATGGAGGTTGATTCCATTCGCTTGTCTGTTCCTCAGACTCACGGAGTGGCTTTTGCTTTGATCAGAAACGGGCACAACTTGTGATGTATGAATCTGGCTTGCTCTGGGGGCTGCTGGCCTGGGAGAGCGAAGGCGACGTGAGAACATTCCTCGTTCCTTAAAGCAGACGTGCAGAAGCCCTGTCTCGGGTAGCTGGCCCTGGGGAATGACATAAGTCCCCACTGCTTAACCTCTTGGTTTCTGGAGCCACTGACCCCTGAGCCCTTTCCTGTGACATGTGCAGCATCTGGAATGGACTTACAGAAATCTCTGAGGGGTTGGTTCTAGCATGGAAGTATGGGAGGGGATTCTCACTGCCCCAGGAGAGCCTCCCTTGGGAGCAGGGAGTGGAGCGCTGGAGAGCCTGTCCACCCTGCTTCTGGGAGAGCGGAAAACCGGGCGTGCAAGGCTAAGTAGCGTGTTCCTTGGAGCCTTGCCCACTGCGGACATACATGGGGTGCAGCCAGGGCATTTGGCCATGTGTCTTCTGTGAGACCCACCCATGGGGATGCAGTGTGAGGACGTTTTCCCATCTTTCTGCCTCGATTTGTGCTTATGGCTTGTACGGTTGTGTTGTCGATTATTATCTGATTTCTTTGTAAGCTGTCCTGGGAGTTTCTGATTTTTTCACACTCTAAATAAGCCACAGAGAACATCTGTGTGTGTATCTGTGTGTGTGTCTGTTTTCCTTCTTTTTCATCTTTCCCTGAACTCTTCCTTAAGTCTTCACAAGGAACATGTCACAGTTGCAAGTGGGCTGATGCCCATAAATTAGATCTGAAAATCAGGACCCAGCAGTAGCACTCCTTGGGTGTCCACTCTCTTGGCTTTCTATTATACAGAGTTTTTCAGCTAATTTGCATTGCACAACCCAGCTTTGTCTCCTCTTAGTATTCTATTTTTTTTTTTTTTAGTATTTTATTTCTTTATTTTTAAGGCGTTTATTTATTTATTTGAAAGAGAGAGAGAACACGAGCATGGGGTAGGGACAGAGGGAGAGGGAAAAGCAGATTCCCCACTGAGCAGGGAGCCCACCATGGGGCTCAATCCCAGGGCCTTAGGATCATGCATGACCTGAGCTGAAACCAAGAGTCAGACACTTAACAGACTGAGCCACCAGGGGGGTCCTTTAAACAGTCATTAAAATATAAAATAAATTATATATATATATATATATATATATATATATATATATAAAATTTTGATACTTCTTTTCACTCAATCTATGGTTTTGAGGTATATCCAAGTTGATACATGGGGGTCTTGTTTGCTCACTTTGCTGCTGTGCAGGATTTCATGACGGGCAGACCTGTTCATCCATTTTTCCACTAGAGCTGGCTGTGTGGAACCCTTTTTGTCTCCCAAACATCGCTGCCATGAGCGTCAGGTGTGTGTCTGCACGCACATGTGTGCTGAGTTCCTCCTGAGCGCACACCCAGACAGGCATTTACTGGCCCCGGAGTCTGTGTGTCTCCCTGAGGTGCCGGAAGTCTTGTCTGTGCGGTGCTCCTGCCGCCCGCTCCCTCTCCTCCCAAACACTTGGTGTGCAGGCTCCCTTTTCTTGAGGTGGGTCCTCCTTCCTTGGTGTCAGGAGATAGAAACCTGAGGGCCACCTGGAGAATAGGATAGGAGGGAAACTTCCAGGACAGACCTGAGTGTTCCTTTGTGCCTCCCAAGCTTTCTGGCCGTGTGGAGACTTGGATCAGTCTCCCCGGCGTTTGAGAACCTCAGTAGCTGAGAGCAGAGAGGAGGGTGCCTCCAGCTAGAGGTGGACTGGTCTTTCCCTGAGTTCTGCCTCCACTGCCGCAGAGCTGTCTGAGAGGGCACATGGCCTGGCTTTGGGGTGGCGACTTGCCCTGTAACCTGGGGAGAGCCTTTTCCCCTCACTAGGCCTCAGGTTCCCTGTCTGAAAGGGCAGGGTTGGCTCATGGACCGTGTGAGTTCTTGGCTCCACATGTATCGTCTGTCCACTTGTACTTTTATAATTAGCAAACCCCATGTTATTAGCCATGGGCCGCTAGGCCTGAGCCTTGAGCCGCTGTTGGGTCTGAGTGGGGGCCGGTGGGCTGCCTATCAGGGTGCTCCCTGGTGACCGTTCTCTTCCCTGTGGTATGAATCCTCCTCCTCAGTGAAGTGGTCTGTGTTCTCATATAGTTTGAGGGAAGATCCTCGGATCCCAGGGGCTTAGGGGCAAAGTTGAGTATTGCCGACAGAAGGGAAGCAAAAGACTGCGGCTGGTCCTGTGGGACACGTAAGAAAGCCAGAACAAAGGATCACTGCTTTCTTTGTGGTGAGCATGTTTAAGGTCAATGTAGACTGAGCTACACTTACTGGTTTGTCTATCAGGTGCCAGCACTGCCCCAGGACATTGATATGTGCTGGGTGTATGGATGAACAAAAGAGGCAGAACAGATCAAGTATCCTGCCTTTTTGGAGCTTATGTTGTGGCAGGAAGAGGATTAAATGAGCTAATAACATTTGTTTGCTTTGTTGCCTGGGGCACCATGATGTAGGGGCTCAAAAAGGCTAGGTTTCATTTCATCTCTTTGTTGTCCCATGATAAGCAAATGAGGAAGTAGTACAGTGTCCTAGGAGGTGAGTAAGTTACCAGTACGTTAGCAGGGTAAGAGGCCTCAGGAGTATGGGAAAGTCGTGATAGCTAGTTGAGAGATGGGGACACTGTCACTAAGGATATGGATTTTGAGCAGAGGCCCAAGGAGTGGAGTTGGCCGTGCAGACCAGGGTGGGAGGTCGCCTGGCGTGTGCAGGGAGCAGCAAGACCTTGCAGGTGGTGGTGGGGGAATGGCTGGGGAGGCCCTCTGGAAGGACCGCAGACCCAGGCACGGTCCAGTGCCCACTGGTGATGGGAGGGGCTGCAACTGTGTTTTGAGGGGAGAAGGGCCACTCTGGCTGCTGTGTGGAGGACAGAATGAAGGTGAGGCCCGTTCAGAGGCCAGCATCCTGGCCCAGGAGAGAGGAAACTGGGGTGAGGAGGAAAGCTTTGGGACCGTCCAGGAGAAGTGCACTTATTGGGTCAGGAGCCCAATGAGGGCTTTCTACACTAGACTTCATTCATACCCAGATTTGTGGCCTCTGGAGGGCTGGAAACATGTCACCCCCTACCTCCCGCCAGGTAGTAGGGACTCTGCCCTCAGTGAGGGAATAACAGAAGAAGAAAGGTGGAGTGCGATAGTCCCCAGTGACTGGTAGGTTGCTTGCATTCTAGAATCAAAAAGGCCTGGGCTCAGATCTGGGCCTTGGCCATCCAGCAGGTCACCTTGGACAGGTCACATCCCCTTTATGAAGGGCAGAATCATGATGAGGGTTGGATGAGCTCATGTTTGTCCACATGGCTTTCCCTATGGTGCCATGATGCCCAGGTGCTGGTGGCTGGCTTGGGGGTTTGGGCTGTGTGGTGTCCTGACATGCCAGGGGGACTTGTGGCTTGAGGTTATGGGAGGGCCTGCTGGAGATGGGGCCCTGATGTCTGCCGGGGTGACCTTGACGGGGGGGGGCAGCCCTCATGTTGCAGACACCTCCTGGTTGTTGGGGCTGTGCTTGGCTTTTTTTTTTTTTTTTTTTTAAAGATTTTATTTATTTATTTGACAAAGAGACAGTGAGAGGGAACACAAGTCAAAGGAGTGGGAGAGGGAGAAGCAGGGAGCCTGACACGGGGCTCAATCCCATGATCCCGAGATCATGACCTGAGCCAAAGGCAGATGCTTAATGACTTAGCCATCCAGGCAGCCCTGTGATTGGCATTTTAAACACATCATCTCACCCTCTCCCCACCCCAGAAGAGGTGATGAACACGAACAGTGTCTCCCAAGTGAGGTCATTTGACTGTTTCCTTCACGGTTTTTGCCCAAATCCCATAACTGCCTGCAGCATTACCTACTTAATAGGTATTTTTACTGACTCTTCCTCTTCTTTAAATCATTTCCTTAGCCTCTCCTTAGGTATGGTCTGCAAAATCATAGTGCTGAAGTATTTTTGCTAATTTTCTCATATTTTGCATATCAGAATCAGTTCGTAAGTATTAGAGTGGTTGGTCTGTGTGCCTCTTAGAATTTTCTTTTGTACCCTGATCTCTTTACCTCCCCTACCCATCCCCCTCCACCCCGCTATGGGTGTGTGCGACATCTTGAGGAGCACTGGACAAGGGGTTTCATGGAACCTAGGAGAGCCGGGAAATGGTGAAGGCTGTCCTGTGTCCTGGAGTCTGACTGGTCTGAGCTCAGAGGGTCCCATGGGTCCCTGCTTGGGCTCCAGCCATGTCCCAGTCCCAGCCCCAGTCCCAGCGAGCCCGCAGGGGAGCGGGCCTCTCTGTGAGGAGAGGGAGTAGGGAGCAGAGGGGGTAGGGAGCTTGGGGCAGGCCCCTCCCATGGGGGGGCACTTCCTGTCTGCCACGTTGAAGCCAGAACCGGTTAAGTGCATCCCTCTGGGTGTCACTCCTGGTAAAACTGCAGTGTTCTTTGGGAGGTCATAGGTCGTGGGAGATTATAACATATCAGGGAACCTGGTCAGGAAGGACCTGACTGATCTACAGTCAGCAGACTTCTGGGAGAGGAGAGAGACCAGACCGCTGCTCCTGAGGTTTCCAGGACAGTCCTGCTGCTGCTGTTCTCTCTTGGGCCTTTCTCCCATCCTTCCGCCACTTTCCTATTGTCTCATGCCTTCTCTTTATCTTCTGAGGTGGAAAACATTATGTTGTAGACAATGGGCTTGTCCTGTCAAGAAATTTAACATTACATGTAAAAAGCCCAACCTCATCATTTGTAAAAGAGGCGAGTTAAGGAATGATTGTGACTGCTGTGTAAGGGTTGTCTCAAAGAGCTCACTCAGTGTGTTCTTCAGTGAGTGCCTGACAAGGTGGGGAGAAGGTGGGGAGTGGCTGAGCATTCAGAACGAGCACTCAGGGTTGAGGAGAGGGAGCTGGGACCCGGAGAACAGGGGTGAATGGCATGGGAAATGGGCCATGGGGCCATGAAGTTGGCTGCACCGTGCTGTAGAAATTATGGCTTTCTGCTTTTGGAGCCCCTCAGCTGTGGCAAGCATATGTGGAAGGCCAGGAAGCCTGATGTCACCATTAGCTGGTCATGAACACGTCCAGAGTCCAGAAGAAAGCACTGACCTTTTTTTCTCCCCTTCCATTTTTCCTTTGGAGTCCCCTTATGGTTCATTTCCAGTCAGCCTTGGAGGAGCATCTGGGCCACTCCCTCCATCTCTCTCCACTCCTCTCCATGTGTTCCTCTTTTCTCAGACCCTTCTTTGCCTTCCAAGGACATGGCTCTGTCCCAGTGGTTTGCTGTATAGTTCCTTGGGGTCATCCTGGAAATTCCCTGGGAGGTCCTGGGGGTTTGAGGGCCTACAGAGCAGAGCACCTACAAGACACACCAGCCTTTTTGTTACTTTTGTCATGTGCACAGCCTCTCCACGTTGCCATGCTAGTCAGGTCTTCATCTTTCCACCTGCTGGAGGTGGGGAGGACAACACGGGGCGAGGGGTGAGAAATGTTGGTGCCGCCACACCGGGCACACAGGCCTCTGTGTCCAGTTCCTCAGCCTGGGTTCTGCTCTCCTCCCGTCGTGGTGGCCTGTTCTAACTTGGGGCCTGTGTTTGATTCCTCTGTCGGGGGCTGCTAGTCAACAGAGAATCAAGGTTTGAAAGGAGTTAGGGTATACCTTTGCCATTTATTCTCTCTCCATTATAGGCAAGAAAATAAAATGTGGGGAGAACATGAGTGGGGAGAGAGGGTGGAGCGGGAGAGAATGATCTGGGTCACGTGCGAGATTGTATGCTCCTCTCCCCTCCACCCCCACTGGGGCACATCCCCACAGACCCTCCAGCTGCTCCTCAGGTGAAGGGGTTCTGGACCTTTTGCCACTGTGGTCTTCTCCTTTGGCTGTGCTGTGCAAGTTTGCCCACAGCCTTCCTGCAGTGATGTCCAGAGCTGAGCCCAGCCAGGACCCTGAGGCCATCTGACTGGCCCTGAGTCCAGCGGGACACTTCTTCGTATGTCTGAAGACCAGTAGAATCACTTGGGGGTGGTTTCTGAAAGAAGATTTCTGAACCCACCTGCAAACTGACTCATGATGTCTAGAGCAAGGACCTAGGAGTCTGCATTTTTGTAGGACTCCCCAGCGACAGCCTTTGCGCTCTGGAGTTGGAGCCCAACCCCCTTCCTGACAGTGTGGCTGCAGCTTAGTGGTCCACGTGGTTCGGCCCTCAGTCACCTTCTGTGCGGGGGGCCTTTTCCAGAGCTGCTGGGCCTATTTGACATGTCCTCCCTACCCTGGGCACATCGAGGTGTGGGAGAAATGGAATCTGCTGAAATGTTGGGCATCTTATAGGAGTCCCAGAACATTAACTGCAGATCTGGTTTTCTGGAAACTTCTGATAGTGCAGTAAGTGTGAGGTGGAGAGGAGGGTGGGGAGGGAACCAGACAAGATGTTTTGTAGCAGCTGGATTCCTTGTAGTATAGTGTAGTAAAGAATGGCTTTAGCTCTTGGGCTGTTAGTAAAGTGGGTCATGAGCATGGATGTTGGGAAATTCTTTGGAAATCAGATGGACAAGCCTCCTTTTTCCTCTTCAGCTGTTTGTGCTTTTGCTTGGCAAGATTAAATTACACCTAGGACATCTTGTAGAACTGATGAAAGTCACATTAGGGAGGGATGGAAACAGGGCACCTGCAGCCTGGTGAACACTGGTGCTGGTGGCGGCTTGAGTCTGGATGCGGCTGAGAATCTTCCCACCCAGTGCTCCAGGCAGTCCCTTGGGGCAGGTGGACACCAGCCCCTGTCACCTCTTTCTTGGCTGCCAAGTCACCATGTGACCTGCTTCCCCACAGGGCGTGCCAAGTGATCAAGGAGTTTTCTCCACCAAGTTGAGTTAAGGTTTGGCATTGCTTTATGTCCTCAGTGAATGCTGAGGGGAGCTGGGGCCTGGCTCTTCAGGCCTGTCTGTGCCGGTGAGCCCAGGGCCAGGTGGCAAAGACGTCTACCCCTGCCCGGCCCCAGACTCTGCCGTTCTGATTGGTGTGGTCTCCTCATATTGGAAGTGTCTAGAATGTGCTGCCTGGTGGATGTGGGGAAAGCTTCCCCTCTCCCCGCATCCCCATTTTGTCCTTTTCAAAAGAGGTGGGGCTTTCCAGAGTCTCTTGTACATACTGCTCTCTCAATTACACGTTTTATTTGAACTGAAAGGTACGGCTTGAGAACACCTTCGCCTGGAACAACCTCAGTCATTACTGAAGTGCTTCTAGAAGTCACTTGACAGAATTAATTAAAAATAAAAGGAGGTGAAGAAATTTAACCCAGATTTAGTCATCATTCCTGGAGTTTTGATTTCATAATTACAAGTGTAGAATATTGATATAAGTGAGGCTTTAAAGATCACTAATGAAAGGAAGATAGTAAGTGGCCACAAATATGTAATTAGAGGCTGATGAGAAACAACGGCTTGATGATACAAACGTGGATTCTCCTCGATGGTTGGGATACCATTTCCAATGACACCGTCTGACATAAATTCACAAGGAGCTGTATCGAGCATCTGAAATGGAGGACGAGGATGATATGTTCCAGAAACCGGCTCTAGATGTCTCAGCTCGGGTTGATAAAGGCACTAATGGGGCGCATGCATGCGCAACGTTCCAAAAGATACCATTTTGTAAGCTGGATGGGAAAAATAGTCCTTGAATAGGATTTTAATATTAAGTATTTATATATAAATACATTTATGAAAGTTACAGATGGTGATTTGATTTTTTAATCTAAGTGCCCCCAAATTGTATAGTCAAGTTGGTGCAAACCCCGCCATTGTCTTAGATCTTCTCATTAGCCAGTTGCCTTCCACAGGAGAGTTACTTTATATCCCTCCTGGTTTTCCAGGTTATGTGGTTATTCTTCCTGAAGCCCCTGAGGGTGGGATTTGAAAGTGGGGGAGAGTGGTGGGAGGGGTGACTTCTTCTCTGCCTTCCCCCCACCCTTTTTACCTTCCATTTCTCTCTTGCCTCACTGCCCCCTCCTGGGGACCAGACCCCAGGTTGGGGGCTTCCTAGTGTGCCCGACTCTGACCCTGCCCTTGGAAGGTCACGGTTTGCAAACTGGTTTTAGACATTGGGAGGCCTGGGTGTTTTGATTCATACTTGCAGTGTCTGTGGTTTGTTTCTTGCTATCGGTCCATGGAACATATTAATTTATCTTTAAGTAGATTTATTAAATGAAATATTCATGGGAGCGGGTGCTTCAGTGGGCAGCATTTGGAACAGTGTGCTGAGTACAGTTTGTCCTCCTAAGTCTATTAATGCTGATAGGATGTCATTGTCTCCTGTGAAGCTGCGGGGTGAGCTGGGGGCCCAGGCAGGGGACAGAGCTGGCCGCTGGAAGCCGTCTTCCTTAGCTCAGCTCCGGCAGGCTCTGTTCTGAACAGTCCGTGTGTGTGTGTGTGTGTGTGTGTGTGTGTGTGTGTGTGTGTACGTGTGTACGTATCCATTCTCTGTCTTCCTTTTTAATGAATATAGCAGCTTCCATTTCTGAGAGAGCCCTCTTGTCAGCTTCCAGCTTCTTTTCTAATTCCTGCTTGCAGCCATGGCTTGGAGGTGTAATGAGGCTCAGAGGGAGACGCTGGCTTATGAGTGAAGACTGATCTGCGAGGAGAAGCCATTGGGGGACTGAGGATGGGGGCAGGGGACAGAATGCTAATACTCAAGAATAAGCGCAGCATCACAGCCCCTGAACTGGGCGCTTTCTCTCCTGGTCCCTGGTGGTGCTAAAAGCCACCATTGGAGGCGAATGTTACCATTTCTGTATTTGAGGCTCAGGTTGGTTTAGTAACTTCATTACTAATTTAGTAAGTTCATTTAGTTCCACAGACCTGTGGAGGCCTGTCCCATGGCCAGGGGCTGGGCATGGGGCACAGAGCCGCCATAGCATCGGGCCTTGGTGAAGGCCCCATCTAGCAGATCCAGAAACAGGCTTGTGGAGGAGCTGGACGGGGAAGCGGAGCCTCCCTCTGTGTACTGGAGGGTGCCAAGGAGGGTGTGATGAATTGCGGGAGGCTGAGTCTAAGGCCATCCGAGCCAGGCTGGGAGACTGGATAGGAGTTTACCAGACATGTGGGGGCTGGGAGGGGTTCCCCATGGTGCAAAGAGCAGGTCCAAACATACAAGGATCTAGGACAGGGTGGGGATGATGGCCTGGTTCAGTTCTGCTCAATCGCCAGAGGAGGGAGGGTGCCGGATGCCCGAAGCCTTGCTGGGGAGTTTGGACTGTGACTGATGGCAGTGAGCCATTGGAGGTTTTGAAGCCAAGGAGAGGGAGAAGGGAAGCTGGGTATTTGGACAGTTACTCGAGAGGCACCGCAGAGGCTGGTTTGGAGGGGACGGGGAGGAGGTGGGAAGCCTAGGGCTTGGGGTGCTCAGGCAGCCAGGAAGTCACCCGGGTGAGGTGAGGGGAGCATGGGGGGTGTAGGAGGTAAAAGGCAAAATTTGGCATCTGTATTGAGGAATACCAGAACTGGTTGAGAAGTCATGAAAAAGAAAACATCAAAGAAAGGAATCAGGAAAAGGATAAAGGAAAGTAGCTCATTAGAGAAATGTGAATGCATTTGAAAAAGACAGAGGTATAAGAACGAGGACCCTAACACAATAGAAAAGTTTCTCCAAGTGTAGTGGTGTTTCTGAAATCTAAGCAGATGGAAAGAGAAAAAGCAAACACTTACGTGAGGGAAGACAAATATAGGTTGCTGCCAAAAGCAGAACCTAAAGTCGGGAGAAGTGGACGGGGCAGAGGGCCCCCACTGCGGGGCCGGGAGAGGTGTTTCTTCTGGGGACCTGATGGCTGAAGGCTCTGGGGGCGCAGTCTGAGCAGGAGATGTGCTGAAACAGACAAGGAGAGGACAGAGGTAGATGGGAGGCTGGCTCCTACCTGCTTGAGGACCTCGGGGCCCTGCCCATACTGGGCTTTCCTCCAGCTGGCAGAGCCCCTGTGACCAGGAGAGCAAGCCAGTCAGGGGAGCCGCAGGGCCTCTCCCTTCACTCTTGCTGTCCTGGAGTCCGCATGGTGAGGGCTGAGTAGCACACAGCCTCCTCGCAGGCTAGTCCTGTCCTGTGAGCTGCGGGGAAGAAGGGAGGTCGGGGGGGTCATCAGCAGATCTCTTGTGAGGGCTGAGCTTGGAGGAGGATGAGCATCTAGCCTTCAGGCCTGGGCTGTATATATTGAGTGCCTCTGGTGTGCAGTGGAGTGTTTTAGGTGTTGGGGGTGGGGTGCACGGAGCAACAGAGAAAACTTGCAAGACCTAGGAGCACAGTGCATGGAAATTTGGTAGCTGCACAGGGGATGAATTCAAAACTGGGAATAACGTCAGACCAGGAAAACCAACTCTATATATAGAGTCCTGTTAGTCCTCTTACCTATTCTGTTTGCCGCTTATGCTGCTTGGGGTTGCTGTTAAGAAAGAGGATGCGTTTATACCTGAAAGAGCGCAGACTTGGAATCTAGAGACCAGGATTCAAGTTCTGGCCCTGCCGCTCAGTAGCTTTGTGACCTTGGAAAAGCATAACCTCTTTGAGCATCTGCTTTCTCACTTGTAATTGTAATAACTGATAATCATAATAGAGCTCTGCTAGGGACGGCTGGCTCACTGAAGTCCCGGGTTGTCATGGGCATGCATGTGTGGGAAAGCATTTCATACCATGTAGTGCTCTGTTCAGTAGCTGCCGACCTTTCTAGATCCAAAGTGCTTTGCTTTGCAGACTAACCAGTGCCTGGTTAGTCATCTAGCCCTCACAGCACCTCCAGAGTGTCTGGGGCCCTCAGGACATGCTGGCGGAATTAATGCATGAGTCTGCTGTGACACTCTGTGTTCCACGGCCATCTTCCAGGGGTCCTCTCCCTGTCCACAGTGGTGGACGGGAAGGTGGGGCATTGGACACATGGAGTGGCCGCTGGGAGTGGTGGGCAATGCCTGGCCAGCACCAGCCGCCCGGCCTGAATCTCAGTGCCAGACATTGGCATGTGGCTTTGGTTTCCATGTGGCCTGGCTTGGAGTTCAGAAGCAGAAAGCAGACTGGGGAGGGCTCCCATGCCTCTTCCACTGTGCGCACCCCCGACATGCATGGGGACACAGCTCTCACCCCTGGGGCTTTGTCCTTACAGGCAACCCTTAGCCGACTCCCTGTGGTTCCTCGTTTCCATAGCTCCGGCCTGGGCCGTGCTACCCGTGGCCCTGGAGGGGTGTGTGCTGGGGGTCTCACATGGATCTGCTCACTCCTGCGGTTTCCTCGTGTCCTGCTGCAGGTTGTCTTCCACGACGTGGGTGTGCTGACGGACAAGCTCTTCCCAGTGGTGGAGGCCATGCAGAAGCACTTCAGTGCTGGCTCGGGGACCTACTACAGTGACTCCATCTTCTTCCTCTCGGTCGCCATGCACCAGATTATGCCCAAAGGTAACCTGGACGCAGGCCCCAAGCCCTGGTTTCGGACTTCCGTGTCTTTTCCCCTGGCTCCAAAGCGGCTGGTGCCCTGACTCAGGGAGAAGAGCTCCACTGCGACACGAGGGAGAGGGCCAGCCACAGTCCTTG
Organism: Mustela erminea; assembly: GCF_009829155.1. NCBI lineage: Eukaryota > Metazoa > Chordata > Mammalia > Carnivora > Mustelidae > Mustela > Mustela erminea. The sequence continues at coordinate 104,348,781 of NC_045614.1, forward strand.
TGTCACAGCTCTCTGTCCAAAGACTCAAGGACAGGGCCCTCGGGGGCACAGCTGCTGTGCCCCACTCATGAGGACAGTGGAACTTGTGCAGTGTGCTGTCCCCAGACTCAAGCAGGGCATCTGGGCTCCAGGCTTGACCCAGCTCCTGCACACACCCCAACCCCCAGGTCTCAGTTTGCTCATCTGTAAAGTGGCAGGTTAGGCTAGGGGAGTTTCCATTCAGATCTGTGATCCCATTCTCTAGTTTGTATCTGGACTTATCTGAATTTAAGATATCCAATCTACATGTGAGAGGTGCAAATTAGAACTCAGAGTTTTCTTTCTTTCTTTTCTTTTTTAAAGATTTTTAAAATTTATTTGACACAGAGAGAGAGAGAGCACGAGAGAGAGGGAATATAAGCAGGGAGAGTGGGAGAGGGAGAAGCAGGCTTCTGCTGAGCGGAGAGCCGCATGCGGGAGGGAGCTCAATCCCAGGACCCTGATTATGACCTGAGCTGAAGGCAGATGCTTAACGACTGAGCTACCCAGCTGTGCCATAACTCAGAATTTTCTGAAACTTTGATGCACAACCAGAGGATTTTCTGGGCTTTGGTCCCTCTGGGGCAGAAGAGATTGATTGTCTGGTCCATGATAGGTCAGACTTGTGTGGAAATGCTGGCAAGTCTGGTCATCCTTGGATTAGAAACCTTGGAGGTTTCTTTTTAGTGGGGTGTCCCAAGCTGCTGGGTTCTCTTCCTCCTAGCCGTCCTTGATTGATTCTGGAGGGCTGGATATTCCTCCCAGTATCAGGCCATGGTGAACCATGTCCTGAACCTTTTAGGGGTATGGAGGGGAGTTTGGGGGTCTTGGGGTAGCTGGGACCTGAACTGTGACTGTTGGGGTTTCCAATAGTCAGACCAGGCAGAACCTGATCCCCCAGGGGACAGCTGGGCCATTTGGAGGAGACCTGCTGCTCCAGCCCAGCAGACCAGAAGTAAAAGAGAGGTCAGGAGCCACCGGTGTTGGAAGGGGCCTGTAAGCCGGGAATTCAGGTTGAACTGGGTTCTCCTTGGCAGCATGGTGTCCCTGGACGCCACAGGGAATTTTAGCCTGTGCACTGTGGCTGCGACTCTGTCTCTGCGAGGCAAGTCCCTGAACCACGGAGGCCTCTGAATATTCTCTTGCTGGAAGGCCAGAGCTCAGGGAGATTTGCTGAGCAGGGTGGGGTCTGAAGGAGAGAGGGCGGCGCGGGAGAAGAGCTAGCATTTGTGCAGCTCTGTGAGTTCACGGATTCCTGCCCCCAGCGCTGTGCCATCATAGCTGGGAGACTGAGGTGGGCTTGGCCAGGGTCAGACAGCCCTTTAAGCGGCAGGGCTGGGATTTGGGCCCCAGTCAGGCTGAGTTGGAGGCCCGCTTCTCTAAACAGCAGCTGCTCTGTCCCCTCCAGTGTGCTGTGAGTGGTCCCTCTGGGTAGGACCAGTGCTAGCACCATGGGGAATGCAGATGGAAGGAGGGTATTCCCGCTGTCCTGGGTTCTAGCGGGAGACAGACACGGTGCTAGTCCCAGCCCTGCTGCCAACCACTTGTGTGCCTTTGCTGAGCCACTTAGCCTCTCCAGGCCTCAGTTTCCCGACCTACCAAATGAGAAGATAAAGGGTGCTGATCTAGTGAGCTATTTATTTGGCTTGTATTTGGAAGAGTCCCAGCCTACAGGAATCCCCCTGTGGGTTTTGGCGGTCCGGGGGAGCCAAGGGAAGAGGGGTTCTACCTTTATCCTACCCCTTGCTTCTACCCCCCGCCCGCCCCCACCCAGCAGTCCTTCCTGATTACTGCATGGATGAAGCTTTGGAACAGGATTCTATGTGGTCAGAGGACTCCATGATTAAACTCATTTGAAACATCTTGATGAGAGGGGCCTTCAGGATCCGGCCAGTCTTGTCCTGCATGCATGATTAGTTCAGTGAAATGCTGTGAGGGAAGGACCCACGAGGTACAGCAGGAGATCTGGGAGGAGCTGTCCCCGACTTCCCCTCACCCCCTCCCTTCCCTCCTTCCTCCCTCATCAGCTGGTAGGTCACTTCCCAGCATGGGCTAAACTCCAGGCCAGGTCATGCTTTGGGCCCCCAGAGGGAGGGGCAACACAGCTTCCTGGGGCTGTGAAGGCAGAGAAGCTGGCTGTGCCTCGCAGTGTCAGGGGGGACCAGGCAGATGACGAGAGTTAGGGAGCCCCCAGACTGCCGTCCCTCTGCTCTCTGCCCTGCCTTGAAGCCTGGTCTTGTCCCCGGGAGGGGTGGGCAGTGCCTGCTGGGATGAGGCTGTGGCCAGAGCTTTGCTGTCTTTGCAGTAGATCAGATGCTGGTGTCCTTCCAAGTGCGGTTCATGCCCCTGAGGGGCCTGTGTCCTGTGGGGAAGGAGGGGAGGTGCCCAAACACTGAATCCTCTCTTGGGTTCTTCAGGCAAATGACACTGTGTTGCGCCCAAAGTCCACTTCCTATGAAGAGAGTTCCTGAGAGTTACTAAAATCTGATGGCCATAACACGAAGCCAGCAGTCCCGGAGTTCCTGCGGGGTCTGGGTGTCTCTGCTGAGCAGTCTGGCCGCCACATAGCACTTGGCAGCCTGAGAAACTCCTACCGGCCAGGTCCTTTGGCACATCCTGTGAGGTTTGGAAGGATGCTTTGTTTTCATGCACGCTTCATGCTGCCTTGTGTCTGTCCTGGCTCTTTACTATTGCCTTTTTGGTATTCTTTTTTTTTAAAAATCTTAGAAATCAGTGTTTTGTGCTTTGTTGATGGTTTTGTTCTTGTACAATTGGTGCATTTTTGCTGTTTTAGTTATTTTGTTTCTTTCACAGAGTTCTTCTTCCTCTAGGAAAGTGAGAAGGGAGTGGGGTGGGTCACAAGTCCTTGGTCCCACCCAGGAAGGCTGGGTCAGAACAGCTTACATTCTGCCGAGTTACATCTCAGGAGGTCCTGTCTTGCCCTGGACATCCCAGTTAGTTCTCTGTGTGCAAGCCTGTCCTCTCCATCCCCTCTTGGAGCAGTGGGCTCACCTTTCTGCACCTGAACCACCCTGAAGAGATGTTTACTTATTCTATCTTATTCTATTTTAAGACTTTACTTATTTGAGAGTGACAGAGCAAGTGTGAGCATGAGTGAGAGAAAGCACAGGCAGGTGCAGAGAGAGAGGGAGAAGCAGGTTCCCCACTGAGCAGAGAGCCTGATGTGGGGCTCAATCCCAGGACCCTAGGATCATGACATGAGCTGAAGGCAGATGCTTAACTGACTGAGCCACCCAGGCCCACTATTTACTTACTCTATTTTAAATGTAACCTTCATAAAAGAATATCTGAAAACTGCGTAAGAATAGAAAAAGTTATCCTTCTACTACTACATAAACACGAACTCCTTCGTTACCTCCTAATATGTTCCCAGTATATAGCTTTTTAAAAACTTAGGTGAAGTAAGAGTTATGCCATATATTAAAACATTGTCCATCTTTCTGTGCATATCACAATATGAACTTGGACATTAAGCTCAAAGGATGAAAGAAATGGTGCAAGGAAAGCCATGTCATGACATTCTCAATTAATGTGACTCATCACCATTTTCTGTGTGGTCACAGTCTTGGAAAAATTTCTGAATGCTTCCATTGAGTAGATGAACCCCGGTTCACTTTATCATTTCCCTGTTCTCAGTTACCTGGCACTTTGTGGTTTTTTTTTGTTTTTTTGTTTTGCTTTACAGTCATAAATTATACTGTGATTAATATCCAAATACATAAAGATTATTTTCTCTAATTAGGATTATTTCCTTATGGTAACTCCCCATAGCTGGGGTCACTGGGCCAGAGGTGACCCTTACAAAGCCATCCTATGTCAGTTTCCCCCTGTCCCTGGGTCACCAGCCTGCACGTGGGAGGGTCTGCACGATTTTCTCTGCTCACTGCTGTTGGCCTCTCAGGGGGACCTCCGGCAGCCACATACAAGTGTCAGCACAGTTCCTGTCCCCTCGCCAAGATAGGAAGCAAGGAGCTGAAATCGGGGCACTGCTCTGAGTCAGAAGGCACACTGGGCCTCCTGGCCCGGTTCTGGTGATCTGTCCCATGCTCATTCTGACAGCCAGACCTGCGGGGCTAGCCTCCCACACCCATGTAGCCCCACAAAGCTTATAAAACCTGGTTTCCTCTCTCCTCATCTTGGCTCCTTGCTGCAGCCCTGTGGAGGGGGCCTGGCTGGGCTCGGTGGGGGGGTGGTTAACCCCGTGTGTTTTGCTCTGATTGTCTCTCTTGAAGCAGCACCACCTAGACCATGTCTGTAGAGTGAGGACCAAGGGGTCCTGCCCGCCAAACGTGCTGGCTCCGATTTTGGTCAGAGCTCATTTTCCTTCTGGTTGCCTTTTGGCAGGGTCACATGTGGCTGGCCCGTCCTGCCACCGACAGGCAGCCACTCTGCTCCTCACTCACACCCACGGGGCTTTTCTCTCCTCATCTTAGTGCTATTAGGTTTGCCACCGTTGGAAGCATCTTTATGCAATGGAAAAGAAAACATTTTTTGCCCAACTGGAGCTGGAGGGAGTGAAAAACAGCCCCTCAGGGCCTCCGGCTCCCCTCTCCTGTGTCGTGCGGCTCCAAGGAGCTGTTGGCTCCAGCTGAGCAATAGGGGCCATAAAAATAGGCGTCACTGAGCCTTAGCCACGACGCCTGGCCTGTGGTTGTGGTGTTCTCCCTGGGCAGGGAGGGTAGGTGTCCAGATAGTCAGCAGTCGTTAAGGCTGCCCCGATGCCCTAGAAGTCTCTCTTGGAAGGTTCTTCTGTCCTGGGTCAACCCTTTGCCAATAGACCTGCTTTGCCGAGGGTCTAGTATGTGCGTGGTGTGGTGCTGGCCACTGTGGTGTCTCGGAGATGCTCTCCAGGCTCCCGCTTCGTGGGCTTATGGCAGTGGGATGGCTTGCATGGCCTGGCCATTAGGGTGGGACATCAAGAAAGCCACAAGGGAGAGGGATGCCCAGGGGGCTCATTGGTAAGGTATCTGCCTTCAGCACTAATGATGATCCTGTGGTCCTGGGATGCAGCCCTGCATCAGGCTCCCTGCTTGGCAGGGAGTCTGCTTCTCTCTCCCTCTGCTCCTCCCCACTGCTCATATTCTGTTTCCCTCAAATAAATAAAATCTTTTAAAAAAGAAAGAAAACCACGAGAGCCACACACAGTGCTGAGAGTTTCACAAGGGGATGACTTCCAGGCATCTGGCATGAAGGACGAGGGCTTCACGGAGGAGGTGGTACTTGAGGTGGGCTTTGAAGGGTGGGTGAAGAGTCATTGTTTGAAATGGGTAGTGAGCAGGTGAGGCAGTTGGGAAGTTATGGTGTGCCTTTGGGAAATGGCACACTGCCTGTTTTGATGACTGTATCAAAGCCCGTGTTGGAAAGTAGTGGCAAAGAAGTTGGGTGAAAGAGGCTGGCATGTGCCATGGAAGCTTGGATGCCAGGCTGAGGGGCTGGCTCTTGTCCATGGGAGACTTTGGTGGGCATTCCTGACATGGAGGAACCTGACCAGACTTGTGCTTTTGGAAGGCTGATGTGTCTGAGATGGGGAGTGGATCACTGTGGGAGTTAGTGGGGTCCAGCTGCCTCCCCTTACTGAGTATGGGCTGGGCTGTGAGAGAACCACATGTGGACTCCCTGGCCTTAAGCAGCAGCAAGGCTCGAGTGTCCCCATGTGTATGTATGTGTGAACGTGTAACTGTGTGTACCAAGCATATTGTAAACGTGGAATGTAAACCCTGGCAGGCATCTCCAGCCTTTGCATGAGAGCCTGGGGGCCACAGAAGTTATGACACTGTCATTGTCCTGGCTGCTCTAAGGCCAGTGAGGACCTAAGTGGCAGCTTTTAACAGCTTAATGGGTCCAGAACAAGAGGAAGTAGAATTATGAGAGTAGGCAGAGCAGATAGTCTTCCATTTGGAGCTCAGTTAGGAGGTTGTAAACTGCAAAACCATGCAGATAGTCCTGTCACAGTACCGCTTGCCTGGCAGTCCTTCACACTTTAGTGTAAATTAGCCCCATCTGATTGCTTTACTCCGAACACTGAATTGAGAATGATGCCCCCAGCCCTATGCCTGGGGCTTTGGGGTGAGCAGAGAATACTCAGTTCTGCTTCAAGTGAGGCAAAACTCAGTCAAGGTGAGAAGGCAGACAGCTCTGGAGAGACAGCAGAGCTTTTGGCTCCGTTGTGAGGAGGGACTCGGGTGTGGGGGAGGCATTCAAGCTCAGGTTCCCCACATCATAGCCCTCTCCAGCCTGGCTTTCCTCATCTATGCCCTGGGGGTAACTTGACCCTTTCTTCCTTGCTTCCAGGCTATTGTGAGGGGAGGTCAGTGTGGAAAAATATTGAACAGTGATATGTTAATGACGATGATGGTGATGATTATGACTGTACACCTGAAGAAACACCAGGTCATATACCCCTCTGGCTGTCCAGATCGCTAGCACTTGTGCCCCACATTTGCCAGCAGGAGAAACCTAGTGCCAAGTTAGGTGGAGAGGACTGTGCAGGATAGAGGTGGTCTGGTTGGTTGTCCTGTTAGAGGTGGAGCACGGTGTTCTGTTGTCCCGGTGGTGTGTGACTGTGCATCCCTCAGGGACGATGATATTGAGTTGTGGGGAGCAGGGATTGGTCATCCCTCCATCAAACCCCCTCACAGTTCTGTGCTGAAACAGTAATTGAATATGCCCATTTTACAGATGGATAGCATGAAGCCCAGAAATGGGAGGGCATTTCAGCAAAGTTACCCAGTGACTAAGAGATTAGGACCTAGGTTGTCCAACACCACTTCTCTCCCAGCCTCGGTTTCCCCAGCTAGTCAAAGCAGGTGTTGGGCTCTCTCAGCTGCTTTGTCCCCTGTACCCCAGTGTCCTCTGAGTGTCCTTGGGGCACATAATCCTCTGGACACAAGTCAGGAGCGTGCTGGCCATGTCGGCAGTGTGGGTGTCTGCTTTCTGTGTATTCCAGAGTTTTCTGTTCGGTGTCTAGCCCTCCAGATATTTGCACGTGTGTGTGTACGTGCTTGTGCGTGTCTTCACTCTAGGTTCACAGAGTCCCCTTGGACCTTTGGCACTTTGGGCCTTTGTAGCTTCTCTATGTCTGTCTCCCTACCTATATGTTTTTATCTAAGTGTTGGATTTTTTACAAGTTTGAGATTTATAGAAAAATGATGAAGCCAGTACAGAGAGTTGGTATGTACTCCACACCCAGCTTTCCCCATTATTAGCATATAACCTTAGTATGGTATGTTGGTTACAATTAATAAACCAATATTGATACATTATTACTAAAGCCCACACTTTTTTCAGTGTGCCTTAGTTTTAACCTAATGTCCTTTCCTGTTCCATGATCCCATGTTACATTCAATTGTCATGTCTCCTTAGACTTCTCTTGGCCAGGGAATTTTCTACAACTTGCCTTACTGTTTTTGATGACCTTGACAGTTTTGAGGAGTATCTGTCAGATATTTTATAGAATGTCCCTCTGTTGGGATTTGTCGGGTGTTTTTCTCATCACTAGACGGGAGTTACGACTTTTTGGGAAGAAGAACACAGTGGTAAAGTGCCATTTTCATCCTGTTGTTGCAGCGTATCTAGAGTACGTGATTTATTACTGTTGATGTTGGCCTTGATCTCCTTTGCTGAGCTAGTACTTGTTTGATTTCTCGACTGTGAAGTTCCTCTCATTTGCCTCAGCCTGTGCTTTAAGACTATGGATGGCCACTTTTCAGAGGGTATGTATCCATCGCTTGGGCTCCATCCCATGTCCTGCTGGTGACATCTGCCTCCTCATAGTGCCAGACATGGTCCATGGGAGCCCAGAGACTCGGAAAGACTACTTCCCCATTCCAGAGGGTAGGCCCCACTCTACTGTGCTGGTCAAGAGATGATCATGTCCGAGCTTCCCTCGACTTCCAGGCCCAGTGTGTTCAGGGAACACTTTGCCAGGCAGGTCTGAAGCAGGCCGAAAGGGGTGTCAGAGAAAAGGAATTCGGGCTTGGGGTCAGACTGAGCTGGGTGCAGGTTGCTGCTCTCTTGACTCACTAGATTTGCTAACAAAGGAAGTTACTTGAAAGAAGCCATGTGGGACGGTGGTTGGAAACATGGGCCAGGGGCCACTGTTCCTATGTCCCCAGCAGCATCGTCACCGGCCTGTTATGTGACTCTGGCCAAGTTACTGAACTGTCTATGTCTGTGGTTTTCTCCTCTGTAAAATGGAGATAACAGTTCACATCTCATGGGGTGGTTATGAGAGTTCAGAGGGTTAGTATATGTAGTGGGTTTTGAACACTTAGCTTGCCACCTCACTGGAATTCAGCTTCCCCGGCTGTAAAACGGGGATGATACAGGACTTGCCTCAGAGGATTGCCAAGACGGTACCTGTAACAGTGCTCAGCCCTGTGCCTGGCCCATGGCGAGCGCCCAGGAGCTATTGGCCATTTGGGTGGCGATGAGGAGGCATGCCTGCAAACACAGCACCAGTGGTGTGGGGCTGGAGGGACTCTCAGGCTCTTAGACCACACACTTTTTGCCTTCTGGGAAGAGCTTCTGATAAGGGATATGGACATTTTCTGTGTGATCTGGACAAGGCATGTCTCCTCTTATCTCCAAGGGCCATGTCTGACCAGCCTTCCTCTCAGGGTTACTGTGAGCTGGAAATGGAGTGATGCCACTGAAAACGTTTCCTCTCCCTTACCCGCCAGAAGAACTTTTCCATTAGCTCCCAGAATCGGGGCTGAAATCTGCACAGTCCTAGCATGTTGTCCTGACCACCGTAGCCCCATCCTGCTCGTGTTTCCTGAGGAGACTAGTGTGTGCAAGAAGACCAGGCAAGGGCACGGTGTTTCAAATTTCTGGAAAATGTGAGACTTGGGGCCCAGCCTCCTCTGTCCCAGTGTCATGTCCTTGAAGCCAGCAATGTTTTCTGTCCTAGGAAATCAGGACAAAGCTGATTGGTTTGGAATCAGGGGTGGACCCAGCCCTCCCAGTCCCCCTTCTCCTAGCATCTTGGGTGCCATCACCCTGGGGGTCCTTGTTTCAGCACTCTGTCACTGGGGCCTCATGGTCTGGAGGCTGGAGGCAGATGACTGGACTCTTTGGAAGACAGTCTTGGGTCTGCTTTGGACCAGTGTGGCACTGGGCAGGAAAGGCTGGTGCAGAACTTGGGGTAATTTGTGTTCAAGTGCTGCTCAGCTCAGGTTTATAGGTCCTTTATAGAAGGAATGGAGGCAGGGCTGGAAAGCCTGCAGGCTGGGACAAAACCAGAGTGGGGGCCTGCAGGCTGGCAGCTCTCCTTTCATTCATCGATCATTCATTCACATTTTGGAATACTGGGGTCGGTGTACAACCTTCCAAGGAAAGTCTTTAAAATCGCATTGTTTTTTTCTTAAGTGAAATTTGGCAAATGTAGTAAAAGCCATATTCAGTTTGGATTATTCTGTGCTTTTTATATCCTTACTTATTACCATGGAAGGTCTTTAATGCTCTCTACTCTTCGTACACGGCCGTTTTCTAAGATAGAGAAGGTTTTCAAAGGCTGTTTTGTGGACGTCATAATTTTGAAACCAAATTGGAAATCGTTAGTCAATGTCTAGTTATCCATCAGCAAGGCAGACATGCATCTAGTGGGAAGGGTCCTGTAGGGGGATGTTCATGCATTCTGGAGCCTGGGGTTTGGAGGAGAAGGAGTGTGAATTTTGGCCTCTTCTCTACCCCTCCCCCCATCAACCTCAATATCAGGAGGAAACAGAAATAAGGGGCTCCTAAACTCGTTGATACTGTTTTAAATGGTTTTCCAGTCTCTAAAAGCCTTAATGTGAAAAGTGCTGGCCAGCATGTGCCTGTATCCACAGTTAGCTCTCTGGGCTCTGTTTACTTTGGGGTAGAGTGGCCTGAGGACAGATGGGGGTGGTTTAGTGTGGATACAGGTCTGCCACCCTGGGAGTGAGTTCTTACCCTACCCCCTGCCATCTTAGCTATCAGATATTGGGGAGAGGGAGAGCTGCCCCCTTCCCTGATTGCTCACCAGAGGAAGGCAAAACAGAATCTGATTCCAGGACCCTGTTTACCAGTGGACATGGTCCCTGTGTAAAAGGTCACATATATGAATGTGGCTTTCCTTTCCTGTGGAGTTTTATTCCCACTCTTGAGGCAGGAGAGGTGAGCTGGGACAGGGCTGCCTCAGCAGGATGGGGTGGGGAAAGCCCCTCATGCTTCCTTCAGCAGGAGGAGAGCGGGTCCTACCGAGACTTTGGGCTTCAGCTATATTCTCCAGCCTGGCTTGCCAGAGAATTCTCCATCACACCCAGCTAATAATAAATTGGTCCTTGACTTCCTGATCTGCTGTTCCTCTGTCTCCATGTCTCAGACACCTCCTCAGGAGTGGGGGTCACAGGGCTGTCTCTGAGTTCTCTGGCCAGAACAACACTGAGTACAGGCAGTGATCTGTTGGAGGTGCTGAGGCTTTGCGTGGAGAGTGGGGGTTGTGCACATGTGGTGGAGTTGTGACAAAGGCAGGCGGAGATGAGTGTGAAGTGTCCTAGTGCCTCAGCACACGTGGTGTCCATGCTTTTCCTCTTGGAGGCCCAGGTGCATACCAGCAAACTCCGAAGCTCTGAGTCCTAAAGTAAAAAAAAAATGTAGCTTGCTTCAACCCAGCATTCTTTTTCAAGTACAGCTTATTACCGAACACATTTGGAGGAATACCCATTCACGGTCCGAGACAGGGCTGTTGCATGACCTCACTTTAAGAAGGGCTGCTCTCAAATGAGGGTAATAACTACACATCTGTGCGAGGCTCTCTCTGCGGGGGTGGAGGCCATCCTGTCAGTGTTTCCTCCTCTCTCTGCAGCACAGCCAGGAGGCCATGTCATCGGGTATGGCATTTTAGTTAGTCACTACTTTATTGGTTGGATGTTGGACTGTGACTCCCTCCCTGAGTGTCTTACTCAATGTTTACCTCAGACCCAGAAGGATTAAGGAATTGTGAATCATGGCGGAGACACTGGGGACAGAGCTGTTGGGAAGGAGGGAGATTGATATCTGGTGCCCCTCTGCAATCAGGGCACCCTCACGGCAATGACAAATGGGAGTGTTTCAGAGGGGGTGACCCTGAAGGTGGCTGAGGGATCTTGAAATCAACTGTTGAAGGAACTGGGCCTCCACACTAGAGAAGACATGCCATTTTGTGAAGGGCTATCCTGGAGAGAGGAAGCAGGTGTGTTCTCTGTGGCCCCAAGAGGCAACACCAGTTATAGCTGACTAGAAGTTCTAACAGAGTCACCATCTCTCTGTTAGCCCACGGGTGAGGCTCTTTCCTGCCCAGATGGTAGGTCCTTACCTAAAGACTGAGGGATTGGATAAGGATCCAGCACACAGACTGGCCAACTTGCGCCACAGACTGCAGTCTGGCGGTTTTTATCATTGTTCAGGAGCTTTTGGTGGGAGTGTTACCTGCGGACTGCCTGTCCCAGGCTCGTAACCCATGGCTCCCTGTCTTTCTGTTGCTTGTGACACCCGCTGGGCCTGAAGGCCTCTTTCACTTGCCGGCATCTGTGCCAGCTTCTGCCTGAACCACCCTCCCCGTGGAAACCCCCAGGGCCTGCTCCCTCGCCTTCTTCAGATCTTTGTCTGCATGTCACCTCCTCAATGAGGCATCCCTGACCCTCCCGTGTAAAATTATTCTCCTGTCCTCTAGAGCACCCATGTCCTACTTTATTTTTCTTCGTAGTCCTTATCGCCATCTGCTAGACAATGTAGTTTACTTTCTTTCTTTTTTTTTTTTTTTTTGGATGGTCTCTTTCTTCTACCCAAATGTAGGCTCTGTGAGGGCAGGACACAGGTTCACTGTCGTGTTCCCATAGCCTAGAAGATGTCAAGCACACATGTATTCCATAAGTATTTGTCTCGTGAATTAAATGAGTGAATTTTTCTCAGGCTTGGATCTTGAACGAGTGTGTTTTGTGGGTGGCCTCAGTATGCCAGAGCCTTACCGATTTTACTGAAGCCCCTTTCAGACCACCTGGGGGTGAAATCCAGCAGCCTCCAGTAAAATGTCTAGAAACTGGATGTTTCTTGTGGGTCAGTCACCACTAAGAGCTTGAATTTTCTGGACAACTGTTTCTTGATGGGTCCCCAAAGCCTTGAGGAGATCCAGTGGATGCTGATTTCCTGGGGTATCCGATGTGGTGCCCCGAATGCCAGGGCTCAGTGTGGCGTGGCCTGCAGGAGTTCTTGTGTGGAAGAAGCAAAAGGAGAAACAGATATGGGGAACTTGCCTGAGTGAAAACATCTGAGCAAGTACTGAACCAAGGTTATAAACATGTGTCCAGTGATTCTAGCAAAAACTATTTTCTGGCAGCTCCCATGGAGCAAACTTGAGGCATTCGAGTCCCCTTACTCTGAAGAGGGACAGCCGAGCAGTTCTGTCATAAAGTGCTAAAAATAGTCATGTGATCTAGACCACTTTCTACTGATGCCAGAAGCTCTTTGTAAGCTGATGAAAATAGTTGCCAAGCTGATTTGGAACAGGAATATCTTCCATTTTGGTCCCCTCTATTAGATTCTGTCTTTTTTAAAGCTTTTCAAGATCCTCTTGGAAATTGTTGGTGACCAGGCAAAGGCACGAGGCAGTGTTTGTTGTCAAGAGGTCAAGCGGCCCTTTCTTTAGGCATCTCATCCCCTGTGAAGGGTTGGCTGCCCCCCACCACAGGCAGGGCACTGGGGTGGGTGCTGCTGCCTTGCCCTTGTGGAGTTCACCTTCTGGTTTGGGGGAGAGACCATGCAGGTGGACGCTCGTAGACCAAGGGTCGGGATCTGCAGCCCTGGGCCTAGGCTGAAGGGAGATCGTGTGGGGTGGTTTGCCTGGAGAGCAGACCAGATACTGTCAGTCCCATCAGAATTCAGAGGGCAGGCTTCACTGAGGAAGATGAGGCAGATTTGTGCCAGCCTTGAAGGCTGAGGAGTTGAGGGTTGAGGAGGAGAAGGGCAACACAGAAGGAAATCTGTGTTCTGGGTGAGGCTGTGCTGGGCAACCCGGGTCTCAGTCTGGGCAGAGGCCTCTTCAGGGGTGTGAGGTCCCAAGTCCCTTAGTCCAGGGTACTGGATGAGCCCCTTCGGGGCTGGCATGAGGTGTGCCTCTCCTCTCTGGCCTACCTTTGTGTGGGGACCCCCTGGCAGGAGAGCACTCCCATCTCTTGACTCAAGCAGTGTGTGTGCTTGCTGGTGACCAGGGCCTGTTGGTTAACCATCTTGGATTTTTTTTTTTTAAATAAAAAATCCTTCCTAACTTTTTATAAAATCTGAAAGGCAGGGTGCCTGGGTGGCTCAGTGAGTTAAGCCTCTGCCTTCGGCTCAGGTCATGATCTCAAGGTCCTGGGATCAAGCCCCGCATCGGGCTCTCTGCTCAGCAGGGAGCCTTCTTCCCCTCTCTCACTCTGCCTGCCTCTACCTACTTGTGACCTCTGTCTGTCGAATCAATAAATAAAATCTTAAAAAAAAAATCTGAAAGGCTTTGGAGGTGGTAGGTGAGGATGGTTCCCATAAGGTATGGATAGGAACTCTCAGCAGCTAAGGGATTTCACTAAGTGAATAGACTCAGCCTGGGGGGAGGGTGTGGTGTTCTGAGGACGGGATGCTCTTTCAGTCAGCTACCACAGGCCTCCCCGTAACTTCAGCCTCTGCTTTTCCACTGCTCTCCCTCATACTAGCTTCCTGCCTTGGTTCAGGGCTGTCTCCTTAAATAGGCTTGCCTGGTTCCTGCCCTCATCTCACTCACATCAGAGGCTCTGGGACATAACTGCTCCTTGAGAGGTGTATGGGGCTGTGGGAAGAAATGGGTCATGGTTTCCCGTCTGCGTTGAGCTGGGATAATGAGATACAATATTGGTTTTTGTTTTAAAGCATCATCTATCACATAATAAAGTCTGTCCATTGGAGTCATTAGTCACAGAACTGTGAAGTTCAGGGAGCTCTCAGTGCCTGGGGCAGCAGCGAGCTTCTGACTGGGGTCGTTCACCTCAAGTGACCTCCCTCTTGTAAGCCTTCTGGTCCTGACTGGATGTGACCTCTAGATGCCCTCCTTCCTTCCTTCCTCCTCCCCATTCTCTTCTTTCCCTTCTCCTTCCCTTAGGAGAAAGTGAGGCTCTTTTGAGTCAACACAAGAAAAGGGGTTATTATGGGATGGTTGGGAGTGAGAGGCACGAAACTTGGGGCAGTCCTGGGGACCTGTCAATTTTGGTGACTCTTTCTCTTTCCCTCTCTCTCATGGTATCTTTGTTTCTGCCTGCACTTCTACATTTTATCCTTATAGCCACTTTTTAAAAATGTGCTCTTTTCTGTTCCCACAGAACTGAAGCTTGCATGGGGCTTTGGTTTGTCCCGACTTCCCCATATCAGGCAGCATGTCTTGGTATTTTCCATTTTAGATCCTGCAAGAGACTCTTCGGGACAGTCTAGAGGCCATAAATTATTGATTTTTTTTTGTTGTTGCTGTTCATCCATTCAGCTGGGACCACAGCAGGTGGGACCACATGGCACCTAACCTGGCCACTTGGGCCCACCTCTCCGGCAGGGCTGTGGGAAGTGGGCCAGCCCATGATTGTGCCCCCACATACATAGCAGTCATTGACCCCTCTCATTGGAGGGGAGGGCAGAAAACCCTCATTGATGGGGTTTTTGCTCTCAGGACTTTATTTTCTAGTGGGAGAAGGAAAAATTCCTGTCCTACCATGATCATCCATCCTGGGGTGTGTTGTAGGCAGCCTCTCAGGTGGCTCCAAGGGAGCCCCATCTTCTAGAGTTCGTGTCCTTCGTTGAGCATGGGCCGGGCTCATTGATGTCCTTCTCGAGAATGGAAGATGGCAAAGCGGTGGCAGAACAACTTTGAGATGATGTCATAAGACACTATGGCTTCCATCTTGGATACCTTTCTTCTCTCTCTGAGCCCAGGCTCTGGAAGAAGCCAGCTGCCAGGTTAGGAGCTGCCCAGTGGAGCAGCCTGCATGGGAAGGAATTGACATCTCTGGCCAATAGTCAAGAGGACCTGAGGCCCACCAGCAGCCTCACAAATGAACTGGGAGACAATGGCAGCCTACGAGCCAGTAGCATCTGGCTAAGCCATGTCTCTGGGACTGGGAAATAAGAAATGTTTGTTGTATTCAGCTGCTAAGTTTGAGGTTAACTTTGTTGTGCAATAGGAGATAACTGATACAGGGGCATATGAGCCCAGAGCTGTGGGAGTGCAAAGAAGGGGCACCTTTGGCTGAGGAACTTGAGGAAGGCTTTGAGAAGTATGTGGCATTTGAGCAAGGCCCATCTTTTTTTCCATAGAGTGGAATATGAAATGGTTCTGGCACTCTTCACTTTGTATGGCTTCTGAGAACCCCCATATCTTCAGTTGAAGAAGGGCAGGATTGGCTGTTTCCTTAAGCTTCCCGCTCAGCCTGACGTGTGGCATTTCTAATGGAGGCTGAGTCTCCTAGGCCCTGGTGGCCTCCATCACAGCCCTGGTCACCTGTATGCAAGGCTGCTTAGCATCTCATATACTGGTTAGAGAGGGACAACTTGGGGCTCACAGGCCTTGCCCTCCAGGTGTTCCTGAGACCTGTGCTCTCTGAAAGTCTGCTGGGCCAGCTTCTTACTGGCTCAGTTGTGGGCCCTGCCCTCAGTGGGCCTTGCAGAAATAGGCTGGCTCAGCTTCTGCTAAATGAGTCTGAAGACCTGGGTTAAAGTCCCATTTCTCCTACTGGTGTTGTGGCCTTAAGGTACTGAGCGTCCTCTCTGGGACTTTTTTATTATTTTTTTTTAAAGAGTTATTTATTTATTTTAGAGAAAGAGAGAGAGCATGAGTGGGATGGGCAGAGGGAAAGTGAGAGAGAATCTCAATCAGACGGAGGAGCCTGTTGTAGGGCTTGATCTCACGATCCTGAGATTATGACCTGATTCAAAATCAAGGGTCAGATGTTTAACCAACCACACCAACTAGGCACCCTGGGACTTTTTAAAAATTACTCTTCTACCTTTTATTATTTTCAAATATATATACAAGTAGAGGGATGGGCGTAATGAATTCCTGTGTATCCCATCACTCAGCTTCAACAGTTATCAACTCAGGGCCCGTCTTATTTTCTCTCTCCTCCCATCCACTGTCTTTCTCCCTCAGCCCAGTGTTTTTCAAACTTATTCTCAAATACTTTGATAAGTATCTCAGACAGGTAAGTACTCTTACCATAAACACAGTGTCTTTACCATATTGAGCAAAATTAGTCGTAATTCCTTACTCTCATCTCATATCCAAGCAGCATTCACATTCTTCTGTGCTCACATTTCATGTGAGGAAATGCCTTAGAAGTGTGTTTTTATTGGTGTGTTCAAACCAGGATCCAGGCAAGCGCTGTATGTCTCTTAAGTCTTTCTTTCTCTCTTGCTCTCTCTTTTTGTAAATTAAACTTTAATTTATTTGAGAGAGAGGGAGAGGTAGAAGCAGGGTCTGCGCTGAACAGGGAGACTGATGCGGGATTTGGTCCCAGGACCCCAGGATCATGACTTGAGCGAAGGCTTACTGAGCCACCCAGGCACTGTTGAACTTTAATTTTGAAATGGATTAACATGCAGTTGTGGGAAATAGTATAGAGATCTTTTACCCACTTTTTCCCAAAGGTGCCATCTTGCAAGACTAATACAATGTAGCAACCAGTATATCAACATTGATCAGTGAAGATACAGAACGTTTCCATCACAAGGATCTCTCATGTGACCCATGTGTAGCCACATCCCCACCAACCTTTGGCAACCACTGATCTGTTTTCCATGGTTATCCACATCTATATTTTTGCTGTTTCAAGAATGTTATATAAATAGAATCATAAAGTATGTGACCTTTTTGGACTAGCCTTTTTTCACTCTACACAATTCTCTGGAGATTCATTCAGTTGTTGCCTATATCGATAATCCATTCCTTTTTTTTTGCTGAGTAGTACTTCATGGTCTGGATATACCACAGTTTAATCATTTGCTTATTTAAGGACATCTGGGTTGTTTCTAGTTTTTGGTTATTTTGATTAAAGCAGCTGTGACCTTTGGGTACCAGTATCTATGTGACCATAAATTTTTTTTTTTTTTTTTTGGAGTAAATGCCTGAAATTACAGTAGCTGGGTCTTAGAGTTCCACATTCCATTTTATAAGAAATTGCCCAACTTTTCCAGAGTGGCTGTACCATTTTATATGCCCACCCATGACGTGTGAGTGTTTCCTGAGTCTCTTTTAATCCATGGGTCCTCTCTCCCTTTGCCTCTCTTT
This sequence comes from Mustela erminea, assembly GCF_009829155.1. Classification (NCBI taxonomy): domain Eukaryota; kingdom Metazoa; phylum Chordata; class Mammalia; order Carnivora; family Mustelidae; genus Mustela; species Mustela erminea. The sequence goes on from NC_045614.1 coordinate 104,366,095, forward strand.
CCTGACCAACTGGGGACAAAAACTACGCTGAGGTGAGCCCCATGATTGAGGTGATTCATGGCAAGCTGCTTTAGAAACTGTCCCTAGTTGGGACTCTGAGTGCTTCTCTCCCATGACAGTACCTAAAAGTGGCCTCAGTACCTTCAGGAAGCCTTGCAGATGTTGAATCACTGTCTGCCCCTGAGTTTCCAGCCTGGCTGGATGACACAGGGCTGCTGGGTCACCAGAGTAGCCACATGTCAGGCTAGTTCAGCTGGCCTTATAAAAGATGCTGAGGGTAGGAAGGAGATCGTCAGGTAGCCTAAGCAACTAGGGAGGCCCTAGTTCCTGCTCGCCGTCAGCCAGGTTCTGGCATGACCACCCTGACTAACAGGACCTGCTCATTCTTCCTTGTCCTGGCCAGCCAGCAGTCCTCCTAAGCAGAATGGAGCAGAATGGAGAGATGCCAGGGTGTGTGATCGGGGAATGTATGTGTGTGTGCTGGCCGTTTAGCCACAGGTCCATACCACATTTGCTGAAGGTGATGACAGTTTTCTAGAACATTCACTGTGTGCAGCAAATTCCAAGTTCTATTAGAAATAAAAATGTGGGGTGCCTGGGTGGCTCAGTGGGTTAAGCCTCTGCCTTCAGCTAGGGTCATGATCCCAGGGTCTTGGGATTGAGCCCCGCATCCTGCTCTCTGCTCAGTGGGGAGCCTCCTCCCCAACCCCTCCTGCCTGTCTCTCTGCCTGCTTGTGATCTCTCTGTCAAATAAATAAATAAAATCTTAAAAAAAAAAGAAATAAAAATGTGAGGCTTTTAGGGGTATCTGACTAGCCTAGTCAGTTAAGCGTCTGCCTTCGGCTTAGGTCATGACCCTGGGGTCTTGGGATTGAGCCCCTCGGTGGGTACCCTCCTCATGGGGAGCCTGCTTCTCTCTGTCACTCTGCCTGCTGATGCTCCCCACCCCTCTCTCTCAAATAAATAAATAAATAAAATCTTAAAAAAAAAAGAGAGAGATAAAGATGTGAGGCTTTTAAAAAGCACTTTCCTTGTCCCTTCCCTGGAGCTGTGTCTAACACGACACTCATTCCCTCAGCTGTCGTCATCCTTCCCTCATCTGCCCTCTCCCTTGCTGAGCTGTTGACTGAAGTCCCCAATATCGGTGGCAGCCTCTGTTCCAGAGACCGACCTGACTAAATGTCCCCAGGTCTGCTGCTGACCTCAGACAAGAAGCCTAGCGGTTACCTGGCCTCCCGGCCTTATCAGCATCAAGAACGACAGTCCTGGTGTACTGCAGCAGAGGGCTGGGAAGAATAAGTAATAGACTTAAAGGGAAAAAAGCCAAACTATGTGCAGGGGAATCATGTTGGGGAGATACTAACCCAGCAGAGAGAATGGATGTTAGGCTGTTTGCCCCTGACTTAAATGTCGATTGGTTGCTGGATCACTGTTCTTTGTTTTTAGAAAATGAGATTTTTATTTTGTGAGATTTACCTCTATGTTTTCTCTACTGTCTGCACACTCCTTTTGCATTGCCATTAATCACAGGCCTGGGGTTGGGATTATGTCTGCTGTTCTTGTGAAGGTTACGAGGACCCCAAAAGGGTGTTCAGTGGTGCACAGGGGTGGGAACAAGCCACTTGGTGAGCAAATAATGGGTCGGGAAAGGTCCAGGAGTGCTGGGAGCCTGGCGTGAGCATTCGTGTTAATGCAAGATACAAACATGAGCAAGAATTGTAGCCAGAGGGCGATTAGAGGTGTCGTTCCGGCTGTTCTGCAAGGACCCAGCTAGCTGTTTCTGCCTCATTGTCCCCTATATGTCTCCACTCTTTGGGGGCAGGGCACCAGTGAATTCCGGGGAGCCAGGCTTTTTCTCTGGTGGCAAATTTGGGCCCCTGTGGCTGAGTAGTAGGCTCTCTGTGGGTAGTCACCATCAGCGCAGAATGTGCCCCTGGGAGCCTGGGAGGCACATTCTTTATCACACAGTCCCTTTAACTTATTTCTTATGTTCTATAACACTTTTATTAATACCCACCACAGACTAAGTCGCCTGTGAGAAGTGCTCTGGTCCCTACAGAGCTTATAGGCTACTTAGGGAGAGACCCCATTATTCTCTCTCACCCACCCTCCCTCTTCCTGTATTCTCACTGCCATCTCCTTGGGTCACATCCTTATTCTAAAATGTTATTGTAATAGTAATTTCCACAATTTCAAGAAGTTTCACCTTTGACGGGCATGTGCTGAGTGCCTTACTGTATGTACTATCTTATCTCCTACAAGCCCAGAAGGAGGTACAATTCCATACCTTACAGGTGAGGACAGTGGGGCCTAAGGCACAGCCCTGACTGGGGAGCTGGACCCGAACTTGGACTGCCTGACTTAGGGGCCACACTCTTTACCAGGATTAGGGCATCTGGGGGATCCGCAAACCTTGCGGGAACTTAGGTGAATGTTCTCACAAGTAACTTTCAAGGACAATGAACAGTGCACAAACAAAAATAACCAAGCACAAAGAAAACAAGGTGCAGTGAGTGAGAACGAGCAAAAACAAGAGACAGCAAAAGTGGGCCCTCAAAGACTTCAGGTGTTGGACTTACCAGACACTAGCATAAAAAATGTATGCTAACCATGTTGAAAGAAACAGAAGACAGGCCTGAAAATACCTGCAGGAAACAGTAAAAAGTGACCTTGCATATCTGAAAAACGACATACAACTTTTAGAGATAAGGAACACAGTATTCAAAAAGTTATGGGCGGTCACTTAGAAAAATCTTAAAAATGCAGATTTTTAATGGTAATCAGGGCACAAATTCCTTCATTCCTTCTTTCCTACCCCAATTCTACTCCTCTCTTCAGAGGTGAGCACTGTAAATAGATTGGTGTTTCATTTTAGGCCTTTTTCTGTGCATTAATGAATAGACATACCGCAACACGCAACAAAAATTATTTTAATATAAATGGGATTTAACTCTACATTTGCTTTTTCTCCCCACTTAACTTTGTGGTAGACATTTAACTGTCAATGTGTACAGATTTACCTCATTGATGAAACTCATTAAGACTTATTTTTTTGGCTTTTCTTGTCTTATCTGTCTCCACATGGTACAAAATTCAGAAAATATAAAAGAATAGACAGAGAAGATTAGTCTTCTTACCCTCATCCCCTGTTACCAAGTGCTCAGCTCCATGGGAAAGTTCTGTACCTTGTTTATTTTTTGCTTCACTTAATAATATGTCTGCTGATAATTTCAAATCAGTGTGTTTAGGGGTGGCTAATTCTTTTTAAAGCTATAGAGTACTTCATTGTGCAGTATTTGATTTATTTAACTAGTCCCTGTTGATGTACTTTTAGATTATTTTTAAATTTTGTAATTAGAAACAATACTACAGTTACTTCCTTTTTTTTTTTTTTTTAATCTTTAAAGATTTTATTTATTTATTTGACAGAGAGAGACACAGCAAGAGAGGGAACACAGCAGGGGGAGTGGAAGAGGGAGAAGCAGACTCCCTGCTGAGCAGGGAGCCCAACCTGGGGCTGGATCCTAGGACCCCAGGATCATGACCTGAGCCGAAGGCAGATGCTGAATGACTGAGCCACCCAGACGCCCCTACTTTCTTGTTTATAAGCGATTTTGTACATACATAGGATTTTGTTGGACAAATGCCTAAAGATTAGTTGGAAATGATTAGTTCTATCTGTAGGTATACAGAGTTCCAGAGGGGTCACGGGAACCCTGAGCGAGTGAATAAGAGAACAGACTGTTCCCGTTTGATCTGGATTCCTCTTCTGGTCCTGCTGACGAGGCCTCTTCTGTGGGCCTTGCTTGTTCCTATCCCACATTACTCCCTGTCTAGGAGCAGCCGCATATCCCAGCTCTTCATTCACTTTGGAGATTAATTTCAGTCCCTGGTAATGTAGTTGATCAAAATTTGTTTACAAGCAGCAGCAAACCTTTTTCAGGTGATTTTTTTATAGAGATTTGTTTTTTTCCAGTGTGCCTTGCAAGATGTCTACCAGTATTTATTCACTAACTTGGTAGTTGGTTTTTGTACTTCCATCTGAGGACCCTGCAGCTTTTGTCTGAATTTCTGTAGTGATCCATGTGCCCAGTGGAGACGGAAGGGGATATTGTGTTTCCAGTAATGGAAGAGTCATTTCCTGAACTGGCTATCCATGCTGTGGCCTTGCGAACACTGTGTAGCTTTTCTCTGATGACTGGGGAGTTGGTGTTTAAAGATCTTGTTATGTATTGCATAAGGATTGAGAGCCCTGGAACAACACTGTCTTGGTTTGAAAGTAGCTCTGCTGCTTAGTAACCGAAACCAGTAGTATCTGCTTGTGAAAGTTAATTGAGTTAATATATGTAATGTGTTGGATGATATGAGGCACGTAATAAGTGTTACTTAAGTGCTTGCTGTTACTGTGCTTTTTAATGTGGCTTCAGTTGGGATAACCCTACAACCCAGCTCTCTGGACATCTAGGCCCTTGGCTCCATACTTGATAACCTTTTCTTACTATGGAGTCAGTGTGGCCTAGAACTCTTTCATCAGGCACTTGGCTTTCCCAGGATGAAACACCTGGGTGGCTTGCTACTAATTGACTTGTTTCTAAAACTCAGAGGGAATGGGAACAGAAGTTTCACGTCGCATGACTCTGCTCTTTGAGCCTACTTCCTCCTCTAGTTACTCACCTTGTTGTGAATCACCTGTGCCAAACACTGTCTCCTTCGTTTGCATCCTTCCCTTCCCAGGCCTACTTCTGGGACGTTTTCCTCAGTTGCTCCACAGTGAGGAAATGCAACTAGTTTTCATAATCCAGGCCAGACACAGTTGGGTGAAACTGACATACATATATTTAATTCTCAAAGCCCCCGCTGAATGTTTATTGGATTTCTGGCCATTATGAATTAGTCACATGTGTCTAGTCTGATTTTATGGATGGGGAAAGCTGAGGGTGAGCCTGTGGTAGGCACCGGAGCCCAGTCGGGCTTGGGTTGGCTTCTCTCTCCAACTTGAGCGGCAGGTAATGGGTGGGTGGGACTAGTATAAGCTGCCTCTGAGGCTTGTGCCTGCAGGGCCCTTGGGGGGAAGCCTCTGAGTTTGCTTTTCTATGAGCTCTTGGTTATGTGAGGGGAGTAAGTGAGGCAGGCCAAGTGCATAAAACGTTTCTCAAGAGGGAGAGTGATCATCAGTGTTAAGTGTTGTTCAGGGGTAAGTACAATGATGGCTGACTGTAGCACCATGGAAGTCGTCGGTGTCCTTGACGAGCAGCTTCTCCAGAGCAATGACAAGTGTTGAACCTGAACAGAGTGGATATATAATCGCTTCCTTCTTTGTAGAACGTTTAATTTGTGTCAGTGGTTTAAATTTTTGCCATTTTAGATTACGATGCTTGCAATGATCTTGAGGTAGAGAATTTTTTCTTTAGAATCATACTGTCCAAAAATGATCATGGTGAGATTACCGGACCAAAGAATTAAAACATTTTAATATTATGTCATTTATATTTGACTCTTAGTCTGGTTTTTTTTTGCAGATTCTCTAAAACAATTTGACATAGCATTGCACTTTGTTATAAATAAATATCCCAATTAAAAATAGAGGCTGGCTACTATTTTAAGTTGAGAGCTAACTGAGCCGTGAAAACTCGCTGCCAGTTCAGTAGCAGGAGGTGCAGAAAGTGATTGCCTGGATGCATACTGATTTTTTTCAATCCAAGGTGATGGTTATGTTGTAAAATAATTGACCAACTGTGGCTTTTTAAAAGGACCTACCTGCCTCAAAACAAAGGATTTTCCTTCTGCTAGCTCCTCTGCCTATCTTCAAGTGGGTTACTTCTTTTAAAAAGAATTTTTCCGTGAAATGACAATTAATGCCTTGAAATTATAGCCCCATAAATTTTATCTCATCAGATAGTCCTCATTGCTTTGCTGTTTTAGTTTCTGTGAAGCATTTTATCATTATCCTCCTTTTCCTGTCTCCTGTGACTCTTAAATTTTGTTTTACATGATTTGGGCCCTCTTATTCTAGTGGTGAAATTATGACCAAATTCCAAGCAATTTAGTTATTCAGATGTAAAAGGAGAAAGCAGGGGCCTCTTCCATCCTTCCTGTTTGTGTAGTTGTTTGCAGGCTCACAGGCCGGGCTTATCTTTGTGGTCTCTCCCTCTGTGTTTTTTTCCCCTGAGATGTGTTGCTAGACTTCTCGGAGTACACCTGTTGGCCCCCGGGATGTGGGCGGGTGTACTGGAACAGTCAGGGCTGTTGGTTTGGTGGTCGAGCTGGTGGGGATGGAGAAGAAGCCAGAGCCCTTGTGTGCAGTGGGAGAATGGGACTGGATGAGTGACAGGAGGTTAGGGAGCTCCCACCCAGGCCGCCAACAGATCCCTGAGCTCTGTTGTCTGATCTCATACCCAGTGGTCACATATGGCATTTAAATTTAAATTAATTAAAAGTAAATAAAGTTAAAAATTCAATTCCTTGCTCACAGTAAGCATATTTCAAGTGCTCAATAGCCAGATGTGATGAGTAGCAACTGCCTTGAATGGTGCAGATACAGAACCATTTCCGTCGCTGTAGAAAGTTCTGTCAGCACTGCTCTAGAGTCTGTGGCAGCCTGCTGGGTGGTTGGAGAAGCCAGCATTTAGGGTACTTACTGGCTAAGCCCCATGTACAGGAATGGGGTTCTGCTTCCTGAAGAGGGGAGAACAAGCTGTGGCCTCAGATTGGAGGGAATAGTAATGCCGGGTAAAGAAATTGAAGCTCACCCCAGCCACACCGTGGTCATCTCAGTGAGGAGGAAAGGGGGACTAATTTGGAGGTGGTGACAAGACCCTGGCCTGCTGAGGTAGCCTAGACATCCTTGAAGACCAAGCTGAAGCAGGGGTTGTGAAAATCCTGCCTGCGAGAGGGGTCGAGCCTGCTAGGAGGGTTGCCATCTGCAGTGCAGGGGAGAGAGGTTTCCCAATCCAGCACTCCCCTGATGCTCAGAGCTGTTCTGGAAGCGGTGTGAGTGTAGATGGTGGGGTGGGCGAGGGGGTTACTTCAAGAGACCAGAGACCAAGACACACAAAAGGCTAGTCTTTCTTGAATCTTTCTTTCTTTCTTAAAAGATTTTATTTATTTATTTGAGAGAGAGTGAGAGAGAGTGAGAGAGAGCATGAGAGGGGAGAAGTTCAGAGGGAGAAGCAGACACCCCACAGAGCTGGGGGCCCAGTGTGGGACTCAATCCTGGGACTGCAGGATCATGACCTAAGCCAAAGGCAGTTGCTTAACCAACTGAGCCACCCAGGTGCCCTTGAATCTCTCTCATCTACAATATACTAGGAATGGCCTTTCCCCCAGGCATCTGAATGGTTCCAAGAACAAAGGAACATTTAAAAAAAAAGGAACTTTTTCTTTTTCTTTTTTTTTAAGCTGAAAGAGGGTCTGTCCAATGGAAGACACATAGGACCCCTTACAGAAACAATTCCGGCCTCTCGGGCCCAGGACCACCTTCTCAGAACACTTTGGGGCATGCCTGTCACATTAATAATAATGACAATAGTTAATATTTACATAATATTTACTAAGACATAGGCACTATTCTAAGTGATTAATGGGAATTTACTTAAGAGAACTATTATGAGAATAAGCAAAGTTTATCAATGGAGGGTTCCCAGTGGGAAAGGCCCAGGACCATAGCATTTAGCAACATCAACACCAATGTACTAGCAGCTGCTGTATTTTATGATTTAAAAAGAATTTTTACACACATTATCTTTTTGTCCCTAACAACTTTGTTAAGATACAATTTACATATCATAAAATTCACCCGTTCTAAATGCATAATTTAATGATTTTGGTAAATTTATAGGATTATGCAGCTATCATCACAGTCCAGTTCTAGAAATTTTCCATCACTCCAGGAAGTGATCTTGTGCTTGTTTGTAGTTAATCCCTGCTCCTGCCCTTAGCCATAGGCAATCACTGATTTGCTTTCTTTCTCTATTGACTTTTTTGAAGATTTCATATGGATTGAATCATATAATATGTAACCCTTTGCATTTGGATTTTTTCACTTCGCATAATCTTTTTGAGGTTTATTCATACTGTAGCATGTTCATGCCTTTTAATTATTAAGTACTATTCCATTGTATGGATATACCACATTTTGTTCACGTATTTATAAGTTGACAAATATTTTGATTCCAGTTTGGGGTTATTATGAATAATGCCGTTATGAACATTCGTGTGTATGTTTTTGTGTGAATATATTTTCATATTTCTTGGGTAGATTCTTAGGTGTGACAAACCAAATGTTTGTGTCTGTCCAAAATTCTTATATTGAAATTCTAATCTCCAAATGTATTTAGAGGTGGCTCCAAATGTATTTAGAGGGGAATAATAGTTTTTCTGTGTGGATTCCTTGGGATTTTTAACATACAGGTTCATGTAATCTGTGAATAAAGACAGTTTTTATTCTTACTTTCCAATCTGGATGCTTTTCATTAGATGATGATGATGACGATTAATATTTTTGCCTTATTACACTAGGTCTAAGTTCAGTGTTCACTAGCTGTGAGTACAATATAGGGTCTAATAGAGATGGTCATACCTGTTCCCAGTGTTGGGAGGAAGAAGCAGTCTCTCATCATTTATGTAATGATGGTTGACTACAGGTTTTAAGAAAACTGATTGATGCTTTTTATCAGGTTGAAGAAATTTCACTATTTTCCTAGTTTCCTAGTTTATTGAGGGTTTTTATCTTGTCTACTGAGATTATCAGTGGGTTTTTTTTTTACTTTATTAATATGGTATATTACATTAATTAATTTTGGATGGTATACCAATACCCTGCATTCCTAGAATAAATCCCCACTTGGCTATCTTCCCCCACCCCACAAGATTTTTTTTTTTTTTAAAGAATTTATTTATTTATTTGACAGACAGAGATCACAAGTAGGCAGAGAGGCAGGCAGAGAGAGAGTGAGAGAAGGAAGCAGGCTCCCTGCTGAGCAGAGAGCCCGATGTGGGACTCAATCCCAGGACCCTGAGATCATGACCTGAGCCGAAGGCAGCGGCTTAACCCACTGAGCCACCCAGGCGCCCCCACTTGGCTATCTTATATAATCTTTTTATATGTTGGTAGATACAGCTTATTATTTTGTTAAAAATTAAATTTTCTTTTCTTGTGGTATTTTTGGTCTCATACAATGAAATGTGTTGTGTTCCATCCTGCTATTTTCTGAAAGATTTGTGAAAATTGGTATTATTTCTCCTTTATTTATTTATTATTTATTTTTAAAGATTTTATTTATTTATTTGAGAGAGAGAGAGAGCGTGTGTGTGTTCAAGAAGAGGGATGGGCAGAGTGAGAGGGAGAAAGAGAATCTCAGACTCCATGCTGAGCTCAGAGCCTAAGGGGTGTGTGTGTGTCTCAGTCTCACAACCCTGACATTACAGCCTGAGCTGAAATCAAGAGTTGGGCGCTGGGGCACCTGGGTGGCTCAGTGGGCTAAGCCTCTGCCTTTGGCTTAGGTCATGGTCTTAGGGTCCTGGGATCAAGCCCTGCATTGGGCTCTCTGCTCAGCAGGGAGCCTGCTTCCCCCCCACCCTCTGCTTGCCTCTCTGCCTACAAGTGATCTCTCTCTGTTAAATAAATGAATAAAATCTTAAAAAAAAATAAAAGGAGTTGGGCACTTAACTGATTAAGCCACCCAGGTGCCCTATATTATTTCTCCTTTAAATATTCTATAGGATTCACTTTTGAAATAATCTGGGCCTCTGCTTTTCTTTGTGGGAACATTTTAAATTATGAATCCAGTTTCTTGTTATAGATCTGTTCAGATAATCTGTTTCTTCTTGGGTCAGTTTGGATAATTTATGTTATTTTACACATTCATTTCTATTTTATCTAAGTTGTATAATTTAGTGGCGTGAAGTTGTTCTATGGGTTTGTTAATGGTGTCCCTTCTTTCATTCATTTTGTAATTTGTGTCTCTTTTCTCTCTCTCATCAGTCTAGCTAAAGATTTGTTAATTTGGTCAATCTTTTCAAATAATCAACTTTTGTTTTTTTGTTTTCTCAAGTGTTTTTCTGTTTTCTCTCATTTCTGTTCTAGTCTTTATTTCCTTTCTTCTGATTGCTGTGGGTTCTGTTTTTCTGTTTCTAGTTTCTTAAGATGAAGATTAGATTATTTGTTTGAGAGCCTTCCTTTCTGATATAGGCATTTAAAGCTATATATTCTCCTCTAAGTATTGCTTGAGCTGTATCTCACTTATTTTTATATACTATGTTTTCATTTTCGTTGCATTCAAAATATTTTCCTATTACCCTTGTCATTTCTTTTTGACCAGTGGGTTATTTAAAAATATGCAGTTTAATTTCTAAATGTTTGGAGATTTCCTAAGTTTCTTTATGCGGCTTGAACTCACAGCCCTGATATCAAGACCTGTGCTGAAGTCAAGAGTCAGATGCTTAACCGACTGAAACACCCAGGTGCCCCTGATTTCTGCTTTTTTTTTTTTTTTTAAAGATTTTTATTTATTTATTTGACAGAGAGAGATCACAAGTAGGCAGAGAGGCAGGCAGAGAGAGGAAGGGAAGCAGGCTCCCTGCTGAGCAGAGAGCCCAATGCGGGGCTTGATCCTAGGACTCTGGGATCATGATTTGAGCTGAAGGCAGAGGCTTTAACCCACTGAGCCACCCAGGCGCCCCCTGATTTCTGCTTTTAAACACAGAGTATACTTGATATGATTTCAGACCTTCTAAATTTATTGAGGTTTTTTTTTTTAAGATTTTATTTATTTATTTGACAGAGAGATCACAAGTAGGCAGAGAGGCAGGCAGAGAGAGAGGAGGAAGCAGGCTCCCCACTGAGCAGAGAGCCTGATGCAGGGCTCTATCCCAGGACCCTGAGATCATGACCTTAGCTGAAGGCAGAGGCTTAACCCTCTGAGCCACCCAGGTGCCCCTAGATTTTTTTTTTTAAAGGGAGAGAGAGAGAATCTTTTTTTTTTTTTTAAAGATTTTATTTATTTGATAGAGAGAGAGAGAGATCACAAGTAGGCAGAGAGAGAGAGAGAGAGAGAGAAAGAGGAGGAAGCAGGCTCCCTGCGTAGCAGAGAGCCTGATGTGCAGAGAGCCTGATGTGGGACTCGATCCCAGGATCCTGAGATCATGACCTGAGCTGAAGGCAGAGGCTTAACCCACTGAGCCACCCAGGTGCCCCTTTAGATTTGTTTTGTGAACTAGCACATTGAGGCTTTCTTGTATGTGATGAATTGTTTTTCTCTGGTTGCCTTCAAGATTTTCTTTGTCTTTCAGAGTTCAATTATACTTTCTCTAGGTATAGACCTCTTTGTATTTACCCTACTTAGAGTTTTTGAGCTTCTTGAATGTGTAGTGTGTGTGTGTGTGTGTGTGTGTGTGTGTGTGTGTGTTTAAATCACGTTCAGGAAATTTTCAGTCATTATTTCTACAAATATTTTTTTCTTTATTTCCTTGCCCAATTCTTCTGGGACTCTCATTGCACATATATGGTATGTTTGATGTTGTCCTATAGGTTTCTGAGACTCTTCATTTTTATGCATTTTTTCCATCTGTTTTTCATATTGGGTACTTTATATTTTTCTATATACAAGTTCACAGAATTTTTCTTTACCCTCTTGAATATTCCATTAGCCCGTCTAGTAGCTTTTCATTTCAGTTATTGAACTCTTTAACTCCAGAATTTTCATTTGGTTCTTAAGAAAAGAATTTAGCCATATTGAAAATATTTGTTGATTCATTGTTATCATATTTTTAAGTTCTTTTTACGTGTTTTTTCCCCCTAGCTCTTTGGACATTTTTATAATATCTGCTTTGAAGTTTTTGCTTGCCAAATCCATCATCTGGGTACATTCAAAAATAGTTTCTATTAATTGCTATATTCCTTGAGTATGGGTCATGCTTTCTTGTTTCCTTACATGTCTCATAATTTTTTGTTGGAAACTGAGCATGTTGGTTAATATATTACAGCAATTCTAGTTTCTGATGTTTTCCTTAATATGGTTGCTGTTTCTATTTTGCTTATTTCTTTGTTTAGTAAGTTGCCTGGGATAAATCTGTGAAATGTCTCACCTCTTGTGTATGGCCATTAATGTATTTGTTTAGTATTTTTTTTTTAAAACTGGATTCCTCATTGGGGAGGGTATGTGCTATGGTGAGTGTTATGAAGTGTGTAAACCTGGCGATTCACAGACCTGTACCCCTGGGGATAAAAATATATTATATGTTTATAAAAAATAAAAAATTAAAAAAAAAAAAAAGACTGGATTCCTGGGGGTTGCCTCTCTGTCTGTGTAGCTTAGTGGGCATGTCACGTACGTTCTAGATCTTGGTTTTCTTATATAAAATGAGAGTAACATGGTATTCAACTCCTAAAGTTTTTGGGAGGCTTGAATTACCAAATCAGTGTAAAGTGCTCAGCATAGTGACTGGTACGTAGTAAGTGCTCAATGCATGGGAGCATCGTTATTGTTTACTATTACTGTGAGGAGAGTGAGGCTCAGGGAGAAGACGTGACTCAAGATCTCACATCTGAAAGCTAGAGCAGAGCTTGAACTCAGGCATGTCTGATGCAGTGTGGTAGAATAGTGCGTTCTGGTTCTGACATGTTTCTATCAAGTGAAATCACAAAATGTTTGAGTCATCTTTGATGTTTACACAAGCTTGTTTGTAGAGGAAGGTCAACCACTGGAGTTGAGGATTCAAAGAAATTTTGCTCTTTCAACCCCAAGGTCTTATGATTCTGAGATAAGGCTTGGTGGACAGAAATGGGAGCAAGGAGTTTCACCTTGAGCTGGATGGGCCCCTAGTGCTGGTGATCTGCATTTAAGATTCCTGAGGATCTAGAGTGGGGGGAGACAATGCGCACCCAGGAGACACCTACTTTCCAGCCCTTGCTATGGAAAGTACCCAGTACAGCTCACCTCACCAGGGCCTTTACAGGAGTCTAGGTTTCTAGAGAGCTCCCTGGGGCCAGCATACCTTACATCACCATCTGCCAGGCTCAGGAAGTGAGAGGAAACCGAGGAGGAGAGTTTGCTGATGAGCTAGAGCTGTTGCTGGAGCACACAAGCCCACAGTCGCCGCTGCCCACAGTCTTCTCCAGCCAGCACGGGGGACTGTTCCAGCCTTGCTTCCTGGCTTTCCTTCCAAGGAGTAAAGGTCAAGTCCTCCACGTGTAGTTTGCTGGCTAGAGACGATGCCTACTGACCATACCTTTGGGAAGTAAATGAATTCATTTCGGTCCCTTAGGTTTTCTTCCTATCTAGAAATGGTTATCTCTGGGATCAGACCTTTCCTAGATTCAGGTATTTACTCTCACATTTAAATTTAGAGCTAAAGAAACAAGGCATTAGTCGAACTCCTGTCCTCCGGGTACATTTCCTATCACAGGGACTTTCTTTAGTAGAGCCTTTCTCAGAGAGAAAGGTTTTGTTTATGTTTTTGTTTCAAGTTGGGGGCAAAAGGTTGACAATAAACAAGGGCATGTCTTTGAAGTGTTTAGTGAGAAAGGAAAGTTTTAAATATTTCCTGGCATTCATCTAATTTGCAAGTGCACAGCTTTGTTAATCATGTCTGGACATGTCCTTAGCTCCAAGTCTTGCTATAATATTAAGAGTATGTTCACTGAAATGCAGCCTGCATCGTTCACTCTGGCTGCAAATGAAAAAAAGTTCCAATCAACTGGGACTCTACTTCCATTTGCACGCAGAGCAATTAAAATCAAAGGAGCTTAGAGGAATGATTTCCAGAGGCGGAATCCCATTTCTTTTTCCTTCTCTGTGTTGCAGTTCTTGGTTAAGTCATTCCAATAAATGTTAGAACAAGATATTAGGGGGAGATTGCCTCTCTGATTGATTGGCTGTATTCTTATGGTTCCTCATAGTGCTACATGGAGAGTTTGAAATTTCCTGAAAACCCTGAGGCAGGCTAACGGCTATGGAGGCAGAGATCTAAGGAAGGAACACAGAAGAGAAAGTTGGGGGGATCAGGAGCAAAGCATCAGCCTATATTGCCAGTAAGAGGACTCAGGTGGACAGAGAAACTGTCACCAGCACTTCATTCCCTCATTCACTCAGCAAAGATTTATTGAATTCCAACTGTGCCTTAAACCCTGCCCCCAAGTGTGAGGAACGTAGGGTTAGGAAAACAGAGGTTTCAGCCCTCATGGAATGTATAGTGAAGACAGACATTAATCAGATAATTGAACAAGTGGTTAATTAATTACAGTCCTGATAAGGGCAGTGAAGGGGAATCACGGGTGCTGTGTTGCTGGGGATCTGGGGTAGGCGGGGCCAGGCCAGGCTGGATGGAGATCTGTGCTGAGGGGATTTTCTCCTGTGGATAGTGGGATTTGCAACTGCTGATGGAGTTTGAAGCAAGGGAGTAACGTGGTTTGCATTTTCATCTAGTGGTTCAAGTGCTTCTTGGTGCATTCTTTTGTGGGATGGACCCAAGAGTGTGGCCTGGACTTGAAGATCCCCATGGAGCACATCAAAGCCCAGTGAGAAGTTCTGTTTGTGGGGTTGTGGTGGGGGAGCCAGCTTTGGAAGGTTTTGAAGAGGAGATTGACAGAGTCTGGGAAGCAGCTCTGCGGTGGCTTTCAAGTACCAGGGAAACCTTGTCTGTACCAGAAAGCAGCCTGAGGACTCTAGGAGAGAAGTGGTTTGGAATCCTTAAGTGAGAGGGAGGGTTTAGCCACTGTGGCAGGTGTGGACGGTGGAGTGGGGAAGCTGTAGTCAAGAGTCTTCAGAGTTGGAATGCTAAGGGAAGAGAAGGCCTTCATTGGGAAGTCAGGAGATTATAAACCTGAGTGAAAGTGGTTGGGGAGAGGTATGGGGAGGGGAGGGCGGCTGTCAGGGCTTGCTGTGCAAGGAGAGGTGGGTTTACAGGCGTACAGATGGGTGTGTGAACCCCCTTTCAGAGGAATAAGGGCTCCTTTTCGACATTCAGGAAGGACCTGAAAGAAGAAAGTGAAGCCTTAACCCTACTGGGTCCCTCAGCACCTAGAGGGACCGACTTGCCGCCCTCAGCCAGGTCAGTCCAGTTCCAGAAACCACAGCACCTTGTGGTGGCGCTAACATAACTTGGGCCACAGCTCTGAAGTCAGAAAGCTGACTTTATAAATCAGCACAATTTGACTTCGTTATCCATGGTCAGTCAGTGACTTCAGAGATCAGATTGAAAAAACAAATGTGGATCAAAAACCTGTCCAGACCACAGCTTTGCTCCGGAAGCAGGACCAGAAGATACCAGTAACTTGTTTCCTGCGCTAGTCTTTCTGTCCTTGTGCTGTTGGTTCTTGGGAGTGTCCCTTTGGCATCCTTATTCCTCCCCTGTTTCACTGCAGATGTGCTCAGTGTTTCGTGTTCCGCTAATCAGATTATCATGATGGATTGCTCCCCAACCGAGCTGCTTTTTCCATTCTTTATTCGAAGTTCAAAGACACTGAGCATTCCAAAACCCTGATTGTTCTGTCTCACAGAACAGACCCTTCTTCCCAATGCTCCAGTGCACCTCCTCCCTTCTTTTCTTTTTACCTTATTTTTCTTTTCTTTCCTTCTTGCCCACCTTTCTGGTTTAACTGGAGTGAAGTCATTTGTGGTGCTGTCACTACTCTGCAGGAGACTAGACATCAAGGATGCCTTCCTTGCTACGACTTCTGATTTGTCTAGTCCAGAAAGCGACCATGTAAAATGCCAGCATGGGGGAAAATGAAACTGAAAGGATGAAGACACAGGGATAAACTATAAGACTCTTCTTTCTTAATGTAGTCCATTTTATTGACAGAGATAAGAATGATTTGACATGAAGGAGAAACTTCAGAATTTTTCCTTAACTAAAGTGTAGGTACTTCCTACAGGATTAATGATTCCTAGAATATTTTCTCAACCGACAGAGTTGATGCTAATTTGAATGCGGGAAGTTTTGCTGGCTGCATGGGACGAGGGAGGGAGTTGTGTTGATCGTCCATTGGGACCTGAAGACAGTGATCTATCTTACTTCTGGTTAAGCAGACTTGGATCAGACGGACTTATCAGGTTTCCTGGGGGTGGAGGGTTGGGGTTCTTCTGAATCATTTTGGGGATTTTCCTAACCTCCAGAATTAGGAGGCCATTTTTTAAAAGGTTTATTTATTTATTTGAAGTTGGGGGGAGGCAGAGGGAGAGACTTCTTGCTGAGCATTGAACCACATGCTGGTTCCATCTCACAACCCTGAGGATCATGACCTGAACTGAAACCGAGAGTGGGGTGCTCAACCGACTCAGCCACTCAGGTGCCCCTAGGAAGCCATTTCTGAAGGTGGTATGGTGCTAGTCAGGGAAGGAAGTTGGGATTTTAATCATGTTTCAGTTTAAAGGTGGAGGCAGGGAAGATGGATACCATTCTGTGAGTCCCCTTGCTATGATCCAGTGGTGTTTGGCAGTCTGAAATCCAGAAGGAAATCAATAGCCATATGGAGGGCTCCACACATTGTGCTAAGGACCATTCTTCATTCTATACCTATCTTGTTTTAGAAGGGTTCTTCTGAAAACCTGTATAGTCCGTCATTGTAAAAATGAAACAATGACCATGCTTGTCCATTGTTCCTGGCGTTGGACTAATGCACTGTGAAACGAGGAACATAGGCAAGAGTCTACACAGGTGGCTTTGTGCAGGGCTTATCTGTATGGCTTGGTTTGACTGTTGTTGGTAGACCTCATAGGGCAATTATGGAGATGAAATGAATTAATATATGTTAGGAAGTGTTGCACAAATTAGGCCATTCATCTCTATCTTTGATTTTCTCTTTCTCCCCTCTCTAGAAGATAACTCAGCGTGTCTTCCAACAGCTTTTCATTCCAGAATTTAGGACAGTGCTCCTTTCCCAAAAATAGGTGCCTTACAGAGCTCTTTGACTCTGGGAAGTCACAGGCTTTCAAGATTTTTCTGGCCATTCAACCCTAGGTTCCCTTCAAACCTGGCCTGTTGAGAGGTGTGATCTGAGTCAGTTCCAAATCACCCCTTTCCCGGGGACCAGGGTGAGTAGCAGCTGGGTTCTGGGCCCCATGGTAATCTTACTTCCATCTGGTTCACAACCACAGCAGAGCCTTGACCCCAGTCTGGAGGGACTTGAGTCCTCTGGATTCCTGGAAATGACTTAACCTTCTACCAGTGGCTATAGCAGATGGAAGCCAGTTTCTCTGAGAGCCCAAGAGCAGACCAGTCCTAGTCTGAGTCCCAAGAGTTCAGTGAGAACAGTGAAGAAGTTAGAATTCTCAAGCCCGAACATCTTATCCTGGGCTCATCACAAACTGGTGGTCTGAGCTGAATTGATTTGTCATGCTTGAGCCTCAGTTTCTTGATTTGCAAAATGAGGAGAATAATGTGTACCTCACAGGGTTTTATAGAAAATAAAGGAGATGAAGTACATGAAAACATGACACACGCTTTAGAAACATAGTTCATTTTTCCTGTTCTCTAGATTTTGAGATTCTTTTGTCCTTGGTATATTCTGGAGCAGCAGGCACATTAGAAGATTCTCAGTAAATCTTTTTGGATTTAGAGAGTTGTTTTGGCAGCCCTAAACTAACAGTTTAAATTCTCACCTTTTATGGGGAGGGAGTTGATATTGTTGGGAGGAAAAAATAAATTTCACATAAAGGGATGAATAATGTAAGGGTGTGTGTGTGTGTGTGTGTGTGTTTCATTTCCTTTTTTCTACCAGTGACTCTTTGTGTTAAGATCTTCACCTCTTGATGGTTATAGCAGACCTTGGCTCATTGCTTAGGCTTCCAGGAGGCGGAAGGAGAACGCAAACCCAGCAGGATGTTTTCTCTGCGGAACTGTTTACAAGCTTTGGGCAGTGGAGTCACACTCCCTGCTTATCCAGGGAACATCATTCTGTGGCAGGAGGCCACCCCACGTGAGTGCAGGGCTCATGGGGTCGTCTGGAGAGTCATTTGAGCCCTCAAACCTTTAGAACGGAGATGCTCTGTGCAGTCCTGTGTATGGCGGAAGCTGTTGGTTCTGCTCACTGAACAGGCTGCCTTGCTGTCCCTGTCTGGTGGCAGCAGTGACAGCTTGGCCTATCTTGACTGAACGCTTGCTTGATGCCAGCCGCAAGTCTAAGTGCTTTGTGAGTCCTGACCTTTAACCGCATGGCCACCGCGTGAGCTGAGAAGGTGGCTACCTTAGTTCACCCACCTTAAATATGAAAAATCCCAGCCAAAGAGGTGCGGTGACTCGCGCGTGAGCACGCCCCGGATGGAGTGGCTGGCACAGTATCTGGGAAGCTGGCAACTAGGAGTTCGAGGATTTGGGTCACTGGGTCAGTGTGCCCTTCATGGCGTCTGGCACAAGGCAGGAGCTCTGCTGGTGGCAGTTTTTAGACCTACTGGTTGGGAATTTGTCTGGAGAAGCGGGGCGCCTCTTGACATAGGAAGTGTGGTTGGAATGGCATGTTTTACTGGAGATCTTGGAGGACCAGGGCTGTCAAGAAAGCTACTATGGCTCCTTTGGAGCTAACCTTAGAATTTAGTCAGAGAGCTTATTCTGTGAGTTAACTGGGTAATTCATCAGCTTCCTCTCCTAGTTAAGGGTAGAGCCTATGGAGATTAACCCATCAGCTCAGACCCCAGCTCTGCCAGATACTATGTATGTGCCCTTAACTACTCTGGGCTTCCAGCACCCCGCTTTGTGAAGTGAATGCAATAAAATCCCTGTGCCCAGGGCTGTGGTGACAGCCAAATGAGTTCATGAACGGGCGTAGCATACAGCGGTAGCTGGCACATGGTAAGCCAACAGTGCTCTTGTACTAGTCTCGTTGATATTTGTAACTATTTTTCTACTCAATCCCTTATTCCTCAAAGAATGTGAGGTGTTCCAGTAAGATGACACAAAGTTAAAAAAATAAAAACAAGTGGAGACATAGGACGATGGCTGAATAGATAGCGAATGAAAGCACGGACCTCAGCAAAAGACCCAGCCATGTACTGAGCTGCAGAAGGAGCACTTCAGCGCTTGGCCAGTGCAGGAGGGCGAGCACAGCCCCTTCCGTAGCTATGGGAGATGAGGAAGCCACGCTCTCTCAAGCATTGCCTTCTGAATTACGCTAATGCCTTGATTTCTCTTTCCATGGAGGAAAATGGGCTCCAAGTTCTAATCTCCTGGCCCATCGCTGGGCTCTGTTCACTGCCTGTGGCCCGCTGGGGAGGCCTCTCCCCCAGCTTACCAACGTCTTCCACTCCCTGCTGTGCTTTCCACCTGCTTGTCTTTTTGTCCAAACTGAATTCTTTGGAATCAGTGGAGCATTTTATACGTTGGTTTGTGGTCAACTCTCCTTAGCCAAGCAGGGCTGAACCATGTCACTTTTTTTTTTTTTTTTTTTTAAATGGCTAAGTTTCTTCTACCATCTCATGTTTGGAACCCTCTTATGACCAAAGTCCTGGGTGGTTGTAGTTGCTCCTAAGGAGAAATGCTGTTCTGTTCTGCTGTTGCCCCTGGCGAGCAGCTGTGTGTAGGCTGAGGGGGCCGTGGATGCCTTTCCAGTCTGCCCGCCGTGTGTGTGGCGCTGTGGGCATGGGGGTCCAATCACCTTGGCCATGGCGCTGGCTGCTCCCACCGCTGGTCACCGCTGCTGCCTGGTTCCCCTTGGCCAGACGGGGCCACGTCGTGCACTGGGGCCAGGAGGGGCTGAGGAGGCTGGTCCCAGAGGCTGGCTCTCATCTGTTTGTTTGCTTATTTCCAAGTGCTGCAGAGCCAGGAAGAGGAGCAGCCCCCCCTAGAAAGAAAAAGGAAAAGGAAACTGTTCAAAAGGGCATAATGAGATGAGAAAAGCAGCCGGAAACAGCTTGGGAATCAGGGGAGGCTGCAGCCGAAGGAAATCAGTCTTGTGGATCAGGCAGCCCAGAGGGATAAATCATATGCAGACTTTGAGACTCTGTCCTTCTTGGCCCTGACCAGCCAGGTCTTTGGGGTGGAAGAGTCCTCTATGGTTACTGAGGGACTTTCTGGGCCACTCCCACCTCCTGGCTTCAATTATGGATCTGGGGATCTGGACTTAGAAATGAATGTATGGTCTGGGTCACCTGGGTGGCTCAGTTGGTTAAGCATCTGCCTTCGACCTACGTCATGATCTGAGGGTCCTGGGATCGAGTCCCACATTGGGCTCCCAGCTCTGTGGGGAGTCCACTTCTGCCTTTCCCTCTCCCCCTGCTTGTGCTCTCTCTGTCTCTCTCTCAAATGAATAAATAAAAGCTTAAAAAAAAAAAAAAAGGAAAGAAATGAATGTGTGACCTTCAAGGCCAATGCCTCCCAGGTGCTGCGTGGCCACCTGTCCTATCTGCACCTTTTCTTCTGCTCCTCCTGCCCTGCCCCTTCGGAGGTCAAGAGCGCCCTTCCGGGAAGCTCCAGAGCCCCTGTCGCTCTGCGATGGAGCTCTGGGATTCCTGTCCTTCACCAGTGGCTCTGTCACTCTACCTCACCCAGTCCTGCTCTGTCTGCAGCATGGAGTCCTGGTCCGTGGGTGAGGCAGACAGACAGGAAAGAGCTGGAGTTGAGGTACAACGTGGGCAGGAGGGATGTTCGCAGAGGAGCACAGACCAGTGACACAGCATGGAAGTACAGACACAGGGCTTCCTACCCACGCAGGCTACCAGTGGTAGCTTTGTGCCAGATCGTTACTACTCTCAGTGAAATTTGGGAAATCACCTTTAAATGTTTCCCTCGCAGGAAGGAGGAAATTGAATCCCCTGTACAACTGCTTCCCTCTGGATGAGTTCGACTAGTTTGTTTCTGTTTCTTGGGATTGATTATGAATGTGGAACCTAGCAGTGCCCCTTCTGGGGTTTCTGTCTCATCACTGCCCCCCATACGCCCCCAGCTCTTCACACGTGCCTGTGCACACGTGCACACACACAGATCTCTCCAGCTCCCTGATTTTTTGGCTGGGATTCAGGTTCAGCTTAAATAGGACGTGACTGCAAACCCGTCCTTGAACCTTCCATATCCTTTTCTGGTCAGACTATGGAACATCGCAGTTTTTAGTGGCGATAAGGGAGTTGTTGAATTGGGTCAGAGAATTGCAGAGTTGGAAAAAGCTTGAAGGCATGGTCCCTCTATCCATTCTCGATTCTCCTCTGTGGCATCCCCGGGGAGTGAGACGGTGTGGTGCATACCACTTGGATTCCCTCTGCCAGGGAGCCACTGCTGCCAGAAGCAGATTCTTTCATCTTGGACATGTTTGGGTTTCAGCAACTTCTTTCTTACATTGTCCAGAACTGCTTTTATCTGTTGACGCTTGTACTAGCTTAGCCTCAGTGAAGAAGCCTAGTTCCTTTCTTTCAGGAATTCAAAGGCAGCTTTCAATCAGGGGAAACAGCCCCAGTTTCCTCATGCGTTCCCCACAGGGAATGCTTTCAGATGACCCACAATCCCTATGCCTGCTTTTTGGCATGCTACTGTTGGTCTCTGCTCCTCTTCAAGTGTGGGGCTCAGATTTGAATAGGAGAGTACTCAAAGGCGGACTTGTGAGAGGGACAGGTACACACTGGAGGGTAGGGTAAGGTGATAGTCTCACCTCCGCATGTGAGGCACTATACCTCTGTTGATGTAACCACACTTCCATTCGTGGTTGATGGCTGCATCTGGCTGGAGATGCAGTGCTTGCGGTTATAGCAAATTCCTGTCTGCCCCCTCCCAGCCCCTACCATGTGGTATTAGACCACATAATGAGACTTCTTGGGGTGAGCAGGGCAGCTTCCTAAACTGGTCTGGAAATGAGCAGCAAGAGTAGGAAAGGGAGACTGGCCTGGGGTTCCTGTGGTGGCTGGGTGTGGGGTTGGGGTGAGGGTTTTGTATAGGCCAGGGTTCGCTCACTTGGACTTCCTGCCGGCATGACCGCAGCAAGCGGGTAGCTGAGTCTCTGTATCTTCTAACACATCCTCAGTGGACACAGTTAACAGAACAAGTCTGAATCAAGAGTCCTACATTCATTCATTCATTCGAGCTCACCTTGCAGCTAAGGCCTTTCTTTGGATCCGGTTCTCAGGAATAAAAGGGGGGCAAGGCTACCTGGTGAGCGTCACAGATGCAGAAACAGCTAATGGGACTCCACGTGCATGTGCTAGGATTATGTAATAAATAGTGTAAGGGAGGGAGCCAGTCTGCATGGATCACCAGGAATGTGTCTGAAGATGAGGAGCTCCACAGGAAGACACCCCCGTCCCCACCCCTGAAGCCTGAGGAAGCGGCAGAGCTTTCACGAGGGGAGCCCAGAGCTGGATGTGCTGATGTGAGTGTCCCGAGAGAGGAGTGGCAGGTGGCCCCAGACATGCCGCAAGAGCGGATGTCTGCTGTGTCTGCGGGCCTGGGGAATCAGTTCCCGGGCAGGGGTTTTGGGTGTTCCTTTCCATTGGTTCTGAGTGGCTGTGTCCTTCGTCCAACATCACATTTTCTGCAGACAATGTGGGCATGTGTTCTGTGAGGTAAGGAGTGTTGCCATGGGAACAGTGACTTTGGCATCTTTTTGATGACTTATTCACATTGTCAACTCCAGTGGCAAACTTCTGTCTTTTTCCTGTTCGGAGTCACTAGGTGAGCATAAGGGAGTCTGTGCATGCAGGCTGTGGTATGATACAGACTGATGTTGTGCCCTCCTCGACTTCCCCAGTCTCTCTGACTTTGGGATATGTCCAAATGGGGGGAATGGAGAAGCAGAGGGAGCTTGATAGACATGATAAACTAATCGAATAATCCCAGAGTATCAGAGGTGGTACACACTGATGGTTCATGAGTGTGGATTGCTTCATTTGGGACTGAGTGACAGAACCCAGATTCGTCTTCAAGACCTGCTTCTCTGCATTTCATCCCAGTTACTTGCAGATCGAGCAAGTGGAGTAGGAGCCTGAAGATATCAGAATGACCTGGGGAGGATCTGAGTAGCCCTCCTCTTGCTGAGGTTGTGATATGTACCCCAGGGTGGGGCAAGAGTGTCCTTCATCCTTACAGGACATTACTGGAGTGTGATCCCATTGTTAAAATCATGTCCTATCTTTTAGGTATGGGGGTGGGCAGATAAAAGATTCTGCAGGCACACCTTATCTGTGCCTTGACGGAGCTACTATGTGCTGACATCATCTGCACGAGTAAGGCTGCGTTAGACTGGGCTGCGGTAACAAACATGCCTGAAATGTCAGTGCTTTCATACCTTTTTTCTCTCCTCCAAACAAATTGCTCTCTGGCCCTGGAGGACAGCTTCCTTTCAAATGATAACACGGGGGTTCAGGCTTTTCCATCCTGCAGCCTCACCACCTGGAACTCACAGCTCATAGGGGAAGAGGGGCAGGGCTGTACAGTGGCCTCTCACTGTTCTAGTCTAGACGTTACCCCCATCACTCCTGGTCCTTGTCCATAACCCGGGAGCTGGTTAGACGGCCCTGTGACTGCAAGGAGCCAGGAGGATAGGGTGTGGGAGCGCTACTAGCAGTGTACTTACCTCTGAATCTGCCTGACACCCACTTTTAGAAAGTTTCCATTAGGACTGGTCCCAGAGGTCTCCATCTGAATGTCCCACAGGTACGTCAGAGTCAACTCGCATCACAGACTTGATTGTCGTCTTCTCCTAAGTTTGCCTTTTCCTTATCTTGGCAGATCATAGGTTGCTTGAGCCAGAAGCAAAAAACTTGTCTTAGACTTCCCTCCCTCCTTCATTCCCACCGGGATTGTCAGGTGGTTTCACCTGTTCTCACACATGTCTCTTGATGGCTCCAGTCTCTCTTCCTGTCTCCAGGGCTGGTGCTCAGTCCATGCAGACTGCATCGCTACTTGGGTCATAAAAACCTGAAACACTGACAGTGTGGTTGGTAAGTTGCCACAGCCCTGTTCTCTGTTGACCTGTGGGCCCTCTTTTTACTTGTAAGGTCCTGCCACTTGTCTTCTAAGGACCTAGGTTGAGGATCACCTCCTGGGTGTCCTCGCCTGATCCCCCTCTCTCCAACAAGAGTTTTCTGTTTGCCTCTTTGGGCCTGAGATAGAATAGCTGTTTTTCTAGTCGCCCCCATGAGACACTCTGCTCCTTAGTAGATATCTCACAGTGACTCTGGTTCTGGGGGAGTCTTGTACTTCCTCCTTTAAAAAAAGCAGTAGTTGTGAGATGTGCCAAGCATGGTCCTGGGTGCTGACAGTATAAGCCTTCGTGGAGCCTGCAGTCTCATGGGTGAGGCTGACCATAAGTAAATAAATAAATATGTAATTATGAATTGTGACAAGTCCTAAGAAGAAAAATAATGGTACCTAGAGCAAGAGAGTATAAGCAAATCCTTGGACTTGGTCTGTAGGGTCCTGATCCTGGACCCCTCTCCTTGAGCCCTGGGGAGGGAAGTGAAAGATACATCTTTTTTTTTTTTTTTTAAGATATATTTATTTTAGAGAGAGAGAGTGTGGGGGAGATGGGCAGAAGGAGAGGGAGAGAGAGAATCTCAAGCAGACTCGTTGCTGAGCAGGGCTCAAGAGCTCACACAGAGCTCCATCTGTGACCCTGAGACCATAACCTGAGCCGAACTCAACAGTCAGACCCTCAGCCAACTGAGCCACCGAGGCGCCCCCAAAGGTGTATCTTTTGAAGGTCTGGCGACTCAAGACGGCATGGGGTGGGGAGTGTGGGGTTTTCTTGACATGCGATGGTGAGGCTGCGTTTCCTGGCTACTGTGAGACTTGGTTTATAGGACACTGACATGGAGTGACTTGTAGGCTTCATTAAGACAAGGCAATCACCAGAGAAGTGGCTCACGGTCTCGTGTCCTTTTTGTGCCATGGGCTTCCCAACCAGCCCCTGGCTCGTGACTGTACCCCCTGCAAAGTGAGGGAGCCAAAGGCTGTACCTGGTAGTATTCCTGCTGATATGGCTGCTGGGCCCTCATCCCCTGTGGGGGGCATCCCCTGATTGACTGCTGGTGGCTGTTCTGCAAGGAAAGGGGCTGGTGGTCTCTGACAGATACCTGGAGGGACTCTCTGGCAGAAGCAGGTTCTTGGTAGGGAGCAGAGCAGTGCCTGCTCTGTAAAAGGGAAGCTCACTTCCTCCAGAGAGATTCCTTTAAATACGATTCCCTGGGTGCTATTTTTTTTTTACCCCAAGCTGCTTGCCTGGTGCGATGGGGATGGTGGGAGGAAGGAACTTTGGGGAATTGGGAAGCTCACTGCTGTTTGAAAATTAGAAAGGAAAATGAAAGAGCCTTTGAAATGATGCTTTTAATCACCGAGAAAATAGGATTCAGTTAATAAAAATATAGTGTCATGCCAGTTTCTTAGGCATATATTGAGTGTGCCCTGGGAAGTGTTTTTTTTCTTTCGGCCAAGTCTCAGAAAATTCCACATCATTTGTCATCAGGCACTGCCAAGGTCAGCTCTCCCAGGTATAGGTACTGAGTTGGTGGTGGTAGGGCTAGGACTGGAAGGGGACTGAGGGACCCCCAGGCCTAACCCCTTGTTCTGCAGATGAGGACATGGACCCAAGGGCCACAGGGAGGCCGACCACTGTGACAGGGACCCTGTGAGCCACACTGGTTTCTTGGCCTCACCAGAACCACTGATGAGGGATCAGGAATGCTGCCTGTTGGGTCACTGGCATGTGTCCAGTTCCAGAACATCTGGAAGCTCGTCCTGCTTTCCCATCCAAGAGTTGCCCTCTTTTAGGGCCCTGTGTGGGGGGGGGTGGGGGGTGGGCAGTGGGTGCTTGGTAAGCATTGGTTCCATTCTTTGTTCGGTTTCTCTGTCCTGGGGGGCAAGAGGGGAAGCAAAGTAGCCCTCAGGGAAGCTGGTCAGATGAGTTGCCACTGGAGAGAGCCTCCCACTTATATCTGTAACCCTCTCTTCGAGGCCCTTGCCCTTTGTGGCCCCGCTCCTAGCAGGACAGGGCCATGGCTGCTCAGGGCCAGGGCCTCCTCCCTGGGCGGTGGGAGAACATGGGAGTGTTTGTGTTCCTGGACTTGGGCATGGGGTGGGGAGTGTGGGGTTTTCTTGGTGCCCAGAGAGGGACATGGGCCAAGCAGTCCCGGGCGAGGGGACCTCAGCTTTGTTTCCTATCCCCCCGACCCAAGTCGGGGCTCCAGTCAACCAGTCCCAGAAGAGCTTGAGCTCCTCTATCTGCAGCCTCTCACCAGTCTGAACCATGGCTTTAATTCAGAGCCTCTCCCTCTCTTGTCATGACGATTGCAGCTGCCCATTAACTGTCCCCCTCCTCTGTCTGGTCCTTCACATAGCTTGGGAGGGTTTTGCAATACATAGGCCGGAGCCTGTCTGTCTTCTCCTCTCCTTGGCAGGCCCCTGGCTCCCTGCTATCCCTTGCTCCCAGACCTCCTTTCCAGCAGTCTCACCTCCCCCGTGCTTCTTACAACTCCTCACCCAAGCCGGACTGGCTGGCTTTCTGCTCTTCCAGCAGGGCCTCCAAGCCCACGTGGCCCTGCCTTTGCTGACACCAGGCTCTCCTGTAATTCTGTTTCCCACAGAGAAGCCTCTGGTGCCTAACAGTGTTTCA
This sequence comes from Mustela erminea, assembly GCF_009829155.1. Classification (NCBI taxonomy): domain Eukaryota; kingdom Metazoa; phylum Chordata; class Mammalia; order Carnivora; family Mustelidae; genus Mustela; species Mustela erminea. Next base: position 104,392,619 of record NC_045614.1, read on the forward strand.
AAGCCTGTTGTGGACTGAGTTGCATGCTTCCAAATTCAGATGTGGAAGCCCAGTTCCCAATGAGATGGTATTTGGAGATGGGCCTCTGGGAGTATATTAGGGTTACATGAGGTCATAAGGGTAGGACCCCATCAGATAGGATTGGTATCCTGTTGAAGCGGGCAAAGTGGCCAGAGCGTGACTCTGTCTGAGCGAGCACAGAGGAAAGGCTGGTGACAACGCAGGGGGAAGGTGGCAGTATACAAGGCAGGAAAAGACCCCTCAGTGGAAGTGGACTTGTCAGCACCGGGGCTGTGGACTTCCGGCCTCTTGGACCATGAGTGAAGCCACCCAGGGTTTGGTATTTTGTTAGGGCAGCCTGAGCTGGCTAGGACAAGGCCCAAGTGCATGCCAAGTCTTCTCCAGCATGCCTGCTCAGGGCACCCCAGCATTGTCCCCCAGCACCCTGGACCCTGAGCATGGGTGTCCTTGGGTGCTGGTTGGTGCTGTTACTTCATCTCTATCACTAGTCTGTGAGCAGGTCCAGGGTGGACACCCTGTTTGGCTTTGCCTAATCAGTCAGATAGCATATGTTTATTCAACTAATAACTGAATGAGGATTGAACTTCACCCCCACAGCCGCCCCACACTGGCCTTCATTACAGGTGGCTGCCTGGCCACGTGGAGTGCTTGTATGGCCACTTGTCTGGTCTCCCTGCTCTTGATGACCCTTTAACGTAAGTTCTCTTGTGTACTTATATATGGGAGGAGGGTAGAAGAGGGGACCCCTCCCCCCGGGCTTTTCTGGCATAGTCAGTGAGAGGAAAGGAACTGTTTTGGTGATTGCACAAAGGAGAGCTGAGGCCAGGTACAGAACCTGTCCGTATACCCCAGCCTCCTAGAAACTAGGTGACAGAAGCAGTTCCCAAATGGGGAAGCTCTGTTACAGTTCTCAAGTCGAGCACCCTCACTGCGGAGAGCCCAGCCCCAAGAGCCGGGGTGCCCTAGGGGCACATCCCATCTGAGGCCAGGACCCCTGGCTGGGGACAGAGGCACATTGAAGTGCCAGCTCTGCGGTGGGGGGAAGGTTCCCCGGTCAGGCCACCCTCCTCCTATGCTTGAGTCTCCTGTGGGTCTCGTGCCTGCCTACTGCATGCTCTGGCCACAACTTTCACACCCGCCCCCTCTTGCATGCGGATGTTCACCAGTGGGCTCCCTTGGCTCTCTTTTCCCCAGATCTTGGCTTTTCTCCTTCCCCATTGTTCAGGCCTCACTTCTCTCTTGTCCCATCTTCACTTGCCCTCACCGTAGCATGTTGCATCCCCTTCCTCAGCGTCTCCCCACAGCATTTACTGCCATGTGCTGTCCTCTCATCTAGACCAGAAGGGACATGAAAGCAGGGCCCTGGGCTGGCTTCCCTGCTCCAGCTGCAGTGGCTGGAACGCCAGGCACAGAGCGGGGGTCTACTAAATACTTGTTGGATAATCAAAACAGTGCAGAGTTGTCCATCACAAACAGGAACAGTGGCCCGAGTCTCAGAACTGCTGTGCGTTGCTGGCTTGTATGGGTTTGGTGGGCTGAACGCTGAGGGCCTGGCTTGGTGCTGCCCCTGGACCAAGAGGGAAAGCAGGGTGTGCTCGTGCTCTCAGCCTCTGGGGGGCATGTCTGCTCCCCAGCGGTGTACTTCTAGCCACACTGACTTTTTGTTTTTTCTATAGCATGTCAAGCCTCTCATGAGATACAGAAGGAAAATTTGGTGCAGTTCTGGATTTTGCTTTTGAAAAGGGGGCTGCATCCTTGAACAGCAAATCATAGCTCTGCCTGACCTAGAAGTGTTTTGGGCCATCAGGAAGACCTTGAAGTTTTAGAGCCTGTTTATATCAAAGGAATTAAAGTTAACCAGGCATCATCATTGTACTTAAGAGGGGAGGCGAATGTGTTTTGAAAAGAAAACAGGACTCATCCTGGTTTCCACAGAAAAGGAACATTCCTTCTCTTTTTGGTGTGTGTTTGCTGTTCCTGTGACCACAGAGTTATGCGTGGCTTTGTAACCGAAATCATTTGGGACTTGTTTTCAAGCTTGTTTGACTCTGCTGTCACTGACAGTCACCAAACTCCGCACCTGGGTGTGGCTCATTGATGACTGAGCATGTCACAACTGACTGTTACACAAATTGAACAGAGGCAGCGTCAGCTCTCAATAATGGACTGGAAGATTCATAACAAATCTGCCCCAACCTAGTCTGCCAATAGCCAGGCCATAAACACTGCCACGGGGGAAACTCTGCCTTGGTAGAGAGAGAACAGGGCAGGTCCAGGCGTCCTTGCTGAATCTGTTGTAGGTTTGGACAACAGTCGAGACACCAAAAATCTGGACGCTCTCCTGCCAAGAAAAGGTTAAAATGTCATGTTTCCATCGGAATTCTCAAGTTTTTCCTTCATGCAGGCATGCAGGAAATTAAACCACACGAAAGGCCAAGTCGAATTTCTTAATCCACCCCAAACAATGAAATTTGAAATGTGGGTTTATGGTTGGAAAGTGACTGGGTAAAAATAGTGCTGAATGATTCAACGAATCAGCCTCTTAGACTCCCAGAGCTGCTTCTGCTGGTGGGCTTGGTAGTGGGACCCCAGGGCAGGGCGGGGCTCAGCCCACCTGCCAGGAGAACTCAGTCCCACTCCTGACACCTCCTGCCCCCATTCCCTGCTTTCTCCAAACTCAATGCCAGACGTGTCCACTCCAGGTTCACCACTGTCCTTTGGTGCCATGACTCAGAGGGAGGCTCTCTGTTTGGGGACAGTGGCAACTCTATTACCTGCAGCCCCCATTTTCCATGGGGATGTTTTCACAGCCATTTACCTGACCAGAGGGGCTCACTCTGCCTCAGGCTAATCCCCCTCACTGCAGAGGGTTGACCGAACTTTCCAGGTTGTGATTGAATGTCCTTGTGTATCTTCACAGCTGCTCACTCTTTTTTGGATTCCTCCAGGCCTGGAGCTCCGAGAATGCAAATTGACCTCTGAAAGAAAGACTCACTTACCATAGACTTGAGGGCTTTTCTAAGCTGCTAAGATATCCAGAGTACCTGCCATTGGCCTTGGATTTCCAAGCTGTAGTTGGCAAGAGGAGATGTGGAAAATACAGCACAAATATACTTACATAAATGACAGGGAAAAAAAATCGATAAAAGTACTCCCAGGTTGTTGTTTACCTTTTCTTAAAAAAAAAAAAAAAAAAAAAAAAATCCCTTTGGAAATCCAGAAAGCTACCTTGTGGTAAAGTGTAGGAGGAAGGCAGAAATCTCTAGACGGACTTCATCCTAGGAAAAAAATTATAAAAATGGATAACTTGAGAAGGAATCCTAAAAGAATCTTGAGGTCATGGCAGATGTCTTAAATCTGATATATGTTGCCAGAAAGTGGATATTTTCTATGAGGTCGTTAATCGCTTCTTGGCCTTTTGGCTAAGATCAAGTGTAAAAATGTTTTTAATTTAAAAGCAATACATGTTCATTTTGAGAAGATGAGAAGTATTTTTTTTAAAATGCACATTTTCTTCCTGTCTCATGTATATATACATACATTAAGTACCTGAAAATATATATATTGGACATAGTGATAATCATATGTATTATAACATTATGTTTCAAAATAGTAATTTGCTTCAGGGATTATGAAAGAATACATACAGATGGTAGAAATGTAGACAACCATAAAGAAGAAATGTTGATAATCTGTAACACCACTGTGGGGCGTGGTCTGTGTAGCTGGGTGCCAAGATGACCTCCTCACCAGCCGTGGCTCCCAGTGCTCACAGCTTCATGTGGTCCCCCTGCTGGAACGTGGGCTGGCCCTGTGACTCATTTTAGACAAACAAGATACTGTGGAAGTGACGCAGCAGGACTTCCAAAGCTGTTACCAGGAGTTGCATACTCTCCGCTGGGTCTCTTGAAACACTTGTTCTTGGCACGCTCCCTCCTGGAATCCAGCTGCCATGCTGGGCAAAGCCAAACCCCCGGGGAGTGCCCCTGTGAAAGTGCTCCAGTGGACAGCCCGGCGAGTGCTCTTTGCCAACAGCCAGTGGCAACTGCTAGCTGTGTGAGTAGTAGAGAACATCCAGTCTGGCCCATGCTTTTGGCCCATGGCAGCCTCCGCTGCTGTTTTTACCATCCGCACAAGAGAGACACCTGGGAGAATCACCCAGTAAGCGTAGTTGACCCATAAAACCACAGAGATAAGCATATGCTGAAGACGCTGACTTTTGGGGTAGTTTGTTATCAGCAACAGATAAATTGGCACAGGTATGGGCAGACTTTGAAGTAAACCTGTTTAAAGGGACTCAAGACTCTAGAACCACTTATACTTGCTGTGTGCATTCCTGCTCCAGCACTCATGAGCTATATGACCTTGGGCAGGTTCTTTGGCCACTATAAACCGTCGTTCTCACATACGTTAAATGGAAACTGGGAGATTTGAAAGTATTCTAGTGTGGGGCACATAGTAGGTACTAAATCAGTGTGAGTTTCATATGTACTATTTACCACCATGGAAAATGATCATAAGGAATGTTGGAAACAGCAGTGGCTGTGGCAGCTGCAGAGAATGTATCATGAAAATGCTACTGTATTTGCAATTTTTGAGGCTAGGAACAAGGTCCTGCATTTCCAAACCTCTCTCACACTGTCCTGATACTTGGCACACAGTGGGGGGCTTGCTTGGCTTGACGCAGCTGAGGTCAACACAGCAAGGTCTATCTTCGTGCCTGATCTATGTATCTTGTGCTCTTCTGAGAACAAGTTGCTGGGTTATAAGTGAGGGAAAAGGGCCACCTCCATTCAGAATCATTGGTGGCAGGGTCAGGAAGGGTCTTGGAGGGCATCTGTTCTAAGCCTCCTGTGTCTACAGTCTGGGAGAACCGATGCCCAGATGGGAGGTGGCTTGCTCAAGGCTGGATGTAGGGGCAAAATCAGACCTGTGAGCCAGCCCCCACCCCAGGGCCCCACCCATGCACACTTGCCTAAAGTTCCCTAAGTCACATTTCATTAAATAAGGTAGAGCCCATGTATTCCTGTTTTACAAAACGGAGGAAAGCCAGGGTGGGTGGTGTTGCTTTCTGAAACTGTCTGTGATACTTGTTTTTCTCTTCAATTATTTATTTTTGTGAGAATGCACCAGGGCGCTCTAGCCTGGTGTTGCTAGAAGTTTTTCAAGAGGGTAATTGTTCCGCAGCCCCCTAGCCGTTAGGTGCTTGGAGGAGGATGGACCAAAAGTCCCAATCACAGCAATCCTGATGCTCCCTCCTTGTCTAGGACCCCTGTGGTGGGTAGGACCAGAAACTGCCAGTCATGAAAGGTTGGCATGACCTGGTGTAAGTGGGGATGCCCGAAAGTTTTTTTTTTTTCTTTTTTTTAAACATTCTATTTATTTGAGAGCAAGTGAGAGAATGAGAGAGAGAGAGTGAAAGAGAGCATAAGACGGGAGAGGTCAGAGGGAGAAGCAGACTCCCCGCTGAGTAGGGAGCCCTGGGCAGGACTTGGTTCTGGGACTCCAGGATCATGACCTGAACCGAAGGCAGTTGCTTAACCAACTGAGCCACCCAGGTACCCTAGAAACTACTTCTTTGCAGTGGAATGCCAGTTTATAAACACAGAGAATGAAGGCATTGTAAAGTCCCTGTTTGGTGATAACCATTATAATAATCCTTTATTTAGATGAGAAGAGTCAAACTTGTTCAGGAAGAGGACATCTTCATAGTCTTGAAATGTTTCCCTCCATGATGCTGTTATTCTAGAGAACAAGTGGTAGCTTCACAGTGATCAAAATTAACATCATCAATAATGGGACAGATTGACATACTGTGTGTCCTGACAGGATTGAGAAAGAAGAACGTAGTAGCACTTCTGTGTTGTTCTTGATAAAGATGCACAACCTGAATCTCATTGTGAGGAAACATTAGACAAATGTGCCTCAATGGAGATTTTACAAAGCCATTGGCCTATACTCCTCAAATTGTCCCAGGCCATGGCAGATGAGGAAAGACTGCAGAACAACTTCAGGCGGAGGAGACTGGATCACTCTGTGTCATCCTGAGTCACAAATTTTGTTTTTGCACAATTAGAAAATTTTGTATGGGGCTATAGATTAAATGGCAGTGATGTATTCATGTTAATTTCCTGGATCTGGTGGTAGTACCACCATTAGGAGAGTGGCCTTGTTTCCTAGGAAATACATACAGAAATATCTTAGAGCCTAAATTCTCTCTCTCTCTCTTTTTTGCTATTATCTATAGTTATGTCAGTTTGGTATTATATTTTATGTCTTTAATTAAAAATGAAAACAAATAACTTAAATTCTACTTAATTAAAAAATAGAAACTAGTTAATTAAATGAAATTAAAATTTAATTAAAACAGAGAAATGAATTAATTAGTGTTTAGGTACAGTTCAGTAGACAGAATCTTTTCTATTGTAGAGTCTGGAACGGGAATAAGTTAGAAGAGGGTTTCTTGAGTGCCCTGCGCCAAAGAAAGGTGAATTGTATTTTAAATGGAAGTAAGAGTGGAGTCTTGTGACTTCTCCCTGTTCTTGGGTAATTCTTACGACCCAGCAGACTTGGGCTCCTGTGGGGTTCCCCTTAACCTTCGGAAACAGGGATGAAAGCCTTGAAACGCAGACTGTCTTAGTGGGAGAACCCATAAAATGAGGACCGTAAACTCTGCATGTAAGGATTAAGTGAGGTAAAACACATAAAAATACCGAGCTCAGGATCTGGCCTTTGGAACCTCATTTTGTAGGCGATGATAGATCGTTCGCCTTTTTTTTTTTTTTTATTGTAGCGTAAGAATCAATAAAATAACATGACATTTTGGCAAGAGGCCTGGCTCAGGAGACAGGAAGCCTGAAGAGCTATTTGACCACTGGCCAAGTCAGTCTGCAAACTGTCACGGGGCCACAGGTGCTGCTCCCGAAAAGATTAAAACCCTATTTTTTTTCTCCTGCTACAGAAGGGGATGGGTAGGTCTTCACATATAAATCTCAGAAAGGTATTTCTGGAGAGACTCGTTTTTCTCTGTGAAAGTTGCTGTACTGTGGATTTCTGGGCACAAGGAGTGATGGTGGGCCGTTCTCCCCTCGGCTGCCCCACAGTCCTGGGAGAACCTGCTGTTTCTCCTTGGGGGAGGGTTGGCTGTTCTCAGCCTGATTGCACCCGTCCTGCTCATGCAGACTTCTCAGTAGCACGCCCTGGTCATGGTGGCAGGTCCTTCTGCCCTGTGCCACTGGAGAGGGTATAGAAGGTGACCTGGGCCTCTGAGGGCAGTGGTGGGCTGCAGAACCCCACTAAGGGAAGGATGAGTGTGCGGGGTGAAAAGGCCCCAGGAAGTTGACCCCCAGGAAAGAGTAAAGGATTCACCATTCCTACCAGGAAGAATTGCCAAAATACAGTTTTTATTAGTGACGTGAGAGAGACGTGAGAGAAAGTGCCAGACTGTCTGTGTTTGGGTGGCCGTTGTCATCCGGGACTGCTGGGGCAGTGCCCTGGCCTAGGACGTGACTAGGCAGTGTGCATGGGAGTGTGCCTTCAGCTCCAGGATGGAACAACGTGCCAGCCATGCCAGAGGCCTGTCACCAGAAACAGAGTTCAGAGGCAGCAGGTGTCCTTGCATGGGCACCCCCGAGGGAGGTTTGGTGCTCCCAGAACCCCACAGCAGGACAGAGACTGGGGATTACGACCTTGCCTGGAGGGTCTGCCCAGCTTGCTGCAGTCTGGCTATCTCCGGCGTGGTTCCCCTTACTAGTGACCATGTGTGGATTCTAAGAGACACCTTGGGACACTGGGTGGAGAGCTGGGCTGGAAGGGAAGCATGAGGCCGGGGGTGGGGGACTGGAGTCCTTGAGGGTGGCAGCCCAGGGCCAGTGGGCCTGTCCGCCAGCAAGGAGCAGGTGAGGGCTGAGCGGAGGTCTGGAAGGTGAGTGGATAGGCGTGCTGGCAGGAGCATTCCAACAGCTCTGCTGCGGCAAAGGAGGGGGCTTTGTGAATGAGGATATGGGTCAGATGACATGCACCTGGTTCCTGTTTGCCATCATTGACAGTGGAACCTTAGCAGCACTTAATCCTTTGGACCTCTATGTCTCCATCTGTAGAGTGGGTAGAATTACCATGTGCTGGCAGTGGAAGGACTGCTGGTTGCTGCCCTCTGTCTGTTCTCTCCTTTTTCCTTTGTAAGCCAATCCCATTTATTGGGAGCAGCATTATGCCCGGTAAAGCATTAATTTCATAGCTTCCCTGGCAGCTAGGTGTGGCCAAGTGACTAAATTCGGGACTTCCAGGAAGGTTGTTGAAAGGGTCTGCTTTATGGCAGGGGGCTAGGTACCTATCCCTGTCTTCCTCCTTGTTGTCTGGAAAGCAGCCTGACTGGAGCCCCAATAGGTATTTTGCACCATGCAGTGACCTTGAGAATGGAAACCAGACCCAGGGTAACAAAATGGAAAGGTAGAAGGGGCCAGGACCTCTGAGAGCTTTACAAAGCAGTCCTGTAATACCTGGGTAACTTAACTTGGTCCTCGTATGTTATTCGGACCATTGTTGCTTGACATCTTCTGTTATAGCAGCTGGACCCGACCCACACAGATGCACCTGCCCCTGAGGGTTATGGGAAGGTTTAAGTGAGCTCAAGTATAACAAAGAGTTTTGTGAGTCGGGAATGCACTTTGAACACTGCTGGGTACTCTAAAAAATGTAAGCAGTCAGCCCTGTTGTGGCCATTGTCGTTTGAGGAGGCCTGCGGGACTGGGCTGTGGTGGACAGGCCCTGAACAGGCTGGCTGGGCTAGGGGCATGAGTGTGTGCCAGAGCTAAAGCATGGGGATGAGGAGCTGCATGGTTAGTTTTCCTAATTTTACAATGAATCCACGAATGCTGGGAAAGAGGGAAAAAGTGGCTGGGGGAGGTAAAAGAGGACAGAGGAGATTAGAAACAGGAGCCCCCACAATTCCCATAAACAACCTCAGGGTGAGCCATTTGGAAAGTTGATCTGTGACCATTCAGGCAGACCCATGGTAACCAGATCGCTATTTTCAGAAAACACCTGTTAATTCTGCCCAAAGAGCACTGCTTGCTACAGCTGCCATCCCCAGGGGTCTATGAAAAAAAGCCTGCTGGTGAAGAGCGGAGACCAGGCATCCATCTCAGGCTGGTGAACAAAGTGAGAATGTGATTGTGCCCCAAATAGGAAGCAGGGCTTGAGCTCTTGCAGATAAAAAATAAAATCTCTAGCAGACCCCAGAGGGCTCTAAGCTGTGGCAAGGTCAGCGGGGGCCACGGACAGCTGTGCCATAGAAATGAAAGGAAGGGGGACATTCTGCTTTCCAGATCTAGAATCCAGTTTCCTCTGCAGACTGAAATTCATACAAAAGTGCCTGAGCTATAATTTCGTACTGGCAATAGCAGTGAGAGGAAAATGGGGACCAGGTGTTGCTTGGGTTGTCATATATTATAAACGTCCCTAAAGTTTTTCAGCCAAGTTGGAAATAAATTCTGTCCTCGCTTAAAGGATGTGATTTATATACCTAGTCACTGAAGGCACGAGGGGTGAGGGAGGGGACACATGTCACACCGGCGCTGGAGCAAACACTGTGTCTTTTCATAATAATTTGTTTTGTTTTGTCCGCAAAACAGGAGGCGATGGTTGTAAAAAATGTGAGAGCCGGCCCATAGCTCACAGTCAGTTTTCCATGCTTAATTTTGAGAGGGAGTGAGGAGGGCTGGAAGAAAGAATTTTTTGTATAGCTAATACATAAAACTGACTGTGGTCATTAATTTCAACCTCTTGGCCCCCAAACCTTTTACCAGTGCTGCTAACAGGTTGTATAAATCACTCTTAGGAACTCCATTTCCTCCCTTCCCTCCACGCTCAGAGGCAGGGGCCGGCTGCTGACGTGGAAAACGGAGAGGAGCCCCAGGAGAGTCGGGGGCTCCACAGCTGGGCAGCGCCGGCAGAACCGAGCCGGCCTCGTCCACGGCCATCTGGGGGCCGGAGGGTAGGGTCGTGTGGGGGGGAAGAGCAGGTCTGGGCTTTAGAGCCTGGCAGATTGGATGTGAGTCCCAGTTCCACTGCTTCCCAGCCATGTGATCTCGATTACCAAGGTTCTTCACTTCCTCATTTGTCAAGTAGAAATAATCGTGCCCATCTCAGAGTATTTGGATGCTTTCATGAATATAATAACACATCTTACACAGGTTGGCTATCATCACTGAAAACTTCCTTTCAACTTCTGTGGTGTGGGACCCCCTTTTTCCCTGAAGTTTCTCTGTTGGTCTCTGCTCAGTGAAAGGGAACCCCAGGAATTCTCCAGCTCACTGCATTGAGGGTCTTGAGGGGGATGGTTGTGGGAAGTGGGAGCCCCTTCTCTGCCCACAGAAGTCCCAGTCACCACGCTAGGGTGGCCTGGAGATGTCTGATGTTTTTGCCCTTGATGTGGCAGCATTTCTTGTGTTTAAAAGTAGGGGGACTTTAAAAGGTACTTGGGGATGTCTAAAGGCTTTTCTCCAAAACCCGTGTGTGATGGATCAAACTCACTATCCAGTGAGGAAGTCTGTGATCTCAATTCCAGTGCTTCCTCGAGTCAAGGGTTACCTTCGTCAAGCTGCCCAGACTCTCTGAGCCTCAGGTCTCTCCTCCAAACACAGGAGCTACTGACGCCCACCCAGCAGAAAATGTAGTGCAAGCTCCTGAGCTGCACCAGCAAGTGGAAAGCCCCCATCCTGGGCCTGGCACACAGACACCCTCTCTCTGTTGCCAGGGAGAGACCGTTCGGCTGACTAGGCTGGAGGAGCCCCAGGAGTCGGGACCCAAGGCCTCGGACCCTTGGTGTGTTCCACCGTGTTGCTTGGTGGCAGCTTCCCCCCTAGTTAGCCTGCTGTCCTGCAGCTGGGCCTTACAGGGTGAAGGGAGTGGGGAAGGGCGCTTTGGGGGCACCGGGAAAAGCCCAGCTGGAAAGCGACCCAAGCTCTTGGTTGGATAAGAGAGCCACTACAGCCCATTCCAAGTGCAGACGCCCTTGGGGACACAGCTGGGGTCAGTGCATTGTGGGGAGGGGGGGGGAGTCTGCCATGATGGCCTGAGACCCTGCAGCAGGAGAGGCCAGTCCAGGGGGTCGGGGAAGGGGGTTGGCCTGGTGCATTGGGACTGGGTCTGTCCCTCAGGCCTCAGCACAGCTTCTCCTGGGCTGTGGGCCTCCTCCTGTTAGAGGAGGTGTCTACCCCTTTCAGTGGCCCTTCGGACCCTGGCAGCCAGAAGTCCTGCCCAACGGCAATGAAGAAGCCCCAGAGGCTGATGAAGTAGGTGGCCGATGGCTGCCATATTTCTAGGCAGACGGTGAGAAGTCAAGCTTCCTCTCTGAGCAGATGCTTCCGGAGTCTCAGCCTCATGACACCTCACAGAGCCTGGGTTGTCACAGTGTCCCCTTCTCCCTGAACCCTCTCCTGGTTAGTGGAAAGCTAGGCCTGGTGTTCTGAGCCGAAAGCCCTCTGGTGCATTGTAAGTATTTATCTCTGGGAAGCTCTGACACTCTTTCCAGACAGAGGGAAAGGAGGCGCTTGCACAGTTGTTCTACCCCTCAGAGAAGGCCTGTTTGTTGCCCAGGGTGATAGGCTTACCCAAGCATGTCTGTCTTTTCCTAATTTCCCGGGCTCTTTTGTTGTATGTTGTTTTGTGCGTGTGAAGACGCGTCTACCAGGAATGGTTTCTGGGGATAGGAGAAGGAGAAGAGAGAAAAGGAAGCTTCTTTCCCCCCTTTTGTTTGTTTTTGGCGATCATTAATTACTCACTCTGGGTTGTAATTCCATCCATGGTCAGATGACATGCCTTGTGACTGGTTTAATTGGAGGCTGATGATGAGCTGTCTCAAGCCTTTCCACAGGGGAATGTTGACTTGGGAAGTTCCCAGCCAGTTCTGAGGTTATGCATGTTGCCTTCTGTGGTGAATGGCCCCCGGGGTCCTGCCAGGCTGGGCCTCCTGAACCCCGAGAACACCTCTGCACAGTTAGGAACTTCCTCAGTGCTGCCCAGATCTGGGGTCTCCAGGTCCTGAAAGCTGCCTCTTTAGCTAGCCCTTGTAGTCTCGTCTTTCCTTTTTGCACTTGCTAGGAAGGAGTGGACCATTTTTTTAGTCAGGCCGCAGCATGAGAGGCTGAGGTGAGCAGATGGGGCCTCTCTCGAAGACAGTACCACCTTCTTTACTTTACCCCTGGAGTTGAAGTTCAACAGGAAATAGGTCTCAGACCTAGATCCTTAGCATCTTTTCTCATGTCGGGTTGACATAACTCCGTGGCTCCCATCTTATGGTCAGACACTTGTCAGTCCTGTGGTTGGGGGTTTCAGCCAGGACCCCCGGACCACCTTCTGTACCCAGGAGGCAACAATTCCTCTGCTTCCTGAAGTGGCCTGGCTTGGCTTGCCTGATCTCTTACCAAGCGACCATCCCACAGGGGAAGCGATGTTCTGAGAGCTGCCCTGAGAGGTGACACTGCTGGCAGCCCCTCTGCATCCTGCCATCCCCCTGAGGGGCCTGGCCTGCCAGCGTAAGTGCTGGCGCTCACCCGAGGACGGTGCCCATGCAGGACTCTTCCTAACACACGGGCAAGCTTCCTCCTACCTGAGAAAATGACACCCTTCACTCCTCGTTTTTGAGATTAAACACAGACATGGCAAGATTTGAAGATTTGAGACGCTGGTGGGAAGACCCCTCATCCAGCTGACTGGACGTCACAGTACCCTGTTCCTGGGAGTGAACGGGTCCAGCCAGAACAGAAGATGGCCAGGCTGGGGACGCAGAGGCTGAAGTGCAGGGACAGTGTTTTACTACTGGTGGTGGTGGTTCTCACACCAGGAGATGGTGTGGCCCTTGACTGTGAAGTCTGGCTCCTGCCTCCCTTTGAATGTAGTGCAGCCCAAGGTGGGTTCCCAAAGAAACCCAAAGATTTGTTGTTTTGTTTGTTCTCTAAGATCCATGCCTGATGGTAGTGTGGGAATATGGAGAGCAGTTTCCTGGGAGCTGGCTATCCAGTATGTGGATGGCAGAGATCTTTCTTTAGCTACGACTGTTCATCCTCAAGTTCCGTTGTCATGGTGTGAGAGGCAGACCCTCCATGAGCTCCTTGCACTGAGGGCCTGGCTAGTCTTGTGCACAGCCCTTTGGGCCATACTAGCCTGGCCACGATGTTCCCTGATTTGAGGAGTTTATGGTCCATAATGGGAGTGGGTAGTAGAAGGGGAACACTGACCGACATGAGAGCATTAGATAAGCCACAGAGACCTGAGTTCTGGGATCGGTGTTGCCACTTAGCTCGACAGTGTGACCCCTGTCAAGGCCCACTTCTTCTTTGGTCCTCAGTTGCCCCATCTGTGTAATGGGTAGCTTGGTTCTTCCTTCAGACCTATTATCCTAGATTATTCTGTCCTCTTTGTTTTTTTATCACATTCTCATGGGATTCTGACGTGGTAGACATGGTAGGCCTGGATGCTGGCCACTGTTTTGAATTTTAAAGATGTCTAGTCCTTTTTCTGGGTTATTCTTCCCCATTCTTTATACATTTCATCCCTTTGGAGTCAATTCTCTCACCTATTTATTCCTTAAATAGGAATAAATTCTCAGTGGTCCTAAGTGCCGTCATTACAGCTGTCCTCCAACCAACCAGCATCCTCTCTGGGCCATCACTGTGGCTGTCACTGCCATATACCAATCTTATTGCACCCTCAGAAAGGCCTATCAGCTCTGCCATGTAATTCCCACAGAGAGACGATGACAGCAGGGACCAGAGGCCAGAGGAACAGGGCCCTTTAAGAGAATCTCACCCTAATCACTTCCAGCCTTCCTGGTAAGCATCTTCCTCTTTCTAGCAGTGACATTTACAACTTGGCATCTTATTTCATAATTACATAAAAGAATAACCACCTAGACAGATGCCCGCACAACGATGCAGGTTATGGAGGGCTGTCAGCTCTCAGGATAGAAGGGGGCATCTCCCAGCCTCAGCTGGAAAGGTAGGAACAGGCCAGTCCTTTCACATCGGTGGGAAGCAGTGAGTTTGCTCCTAGCCAGGTCACCTCATCTGGGAAGGTCTCTTTTGGTATAAGTATCAGCACCTTTTAGCAAACTAAGGTACTCGACAAACGAGGAGTTCTAAAGCTATAAAAGCATGTCGAATTCCTGTGGCTTAGGGCTACACATGACCTTTTCTGGATTCACTCCCAGCTGGTCCTAGAGGGCAGGGAAGGTGCTCAGATTTACGGATGGGCTTTTAAGACAAGGCCAGGGCTCTGCCCTCCCAGCCCATTCCCGCCCTCAAGGAGCACTCTGTCTGGCCAAGGTGGTGAGGTCACGACATAGGTGTCAGTGCCCACAACCTTGACCAGGGCCTGTCCAGGTGGGGGAGGGAAGGAGGCATTGGGGCTGTTCCTCAGAGAGTAGGTTGGATGTACATGACCTTGAAAGCCCAGGGAGTACACACAGCACATAGTAGACTTTCAAGGAAGGCGACCAGCTGGCTGACTGGCCTCTCGGCCACTGGGAGTTTCTTTAGCTTTAGCGAAAATGCTTGCCTATAGAAGACCTCACTTAAATTTCACATCTGGCCAGCTTGTTGCTCTGCTTTTTGTCTGTCAACACCCTTGGCACTTCTGTGTGCCCCTATGCGGGTAGCAGGGGTGCTGGGCCTGCCTCCCAGGAGCTTCTCTCTGGTGAGAGGGGAGTCGGGCTCCGCTGGAAAGGGTCACTGAGCTCTCCCGTGAAACTGACTGAGGTTCAGATCCCAGCCCTAGCACTCATTTGTTGCGGGACTGTGGGCTGTCGTTTTGAACTTTTCAAAGCCTGTTTCTTCACCAGAACATAAGAATAACTCAACCTGTTGGGTGGTTAGGAGAAATAAGCTCGTGCCTGTGCAATGCTGGGTGCTTAAGAACCACTCACGGAAAGGATGCCTCCATGTGGCTGTCATTGGTGGCATTGAAAGTACCCCTGGGGCCATGAGGATGACATGAACCCCTTTCTCCATAGCCCTGTCAGTGCCTCAGAAGTCCCACCATACGTTCCCCAGGCCTCCCCATCATCTGGCTAAACGCCATTGTCTCCCTTCCTTGACAGAACCTGTGATGACGTCCTTTCTCTCCTTGGGATGATGATGGTGCCCTCCCGTCCTTGTTTCATTAGTGCTCCACTCTACTGTACGTACTGTGGATGTGGGAGCTTGGGGCACAGGAGTCAGGCAGAAAGAAAAGGAAAGTGGCTAGAGGGGGCGTGTGTGCTATGAGGCCTCCCCAACGTGACTTCTTGGTGGCTATGACTCTCATTCCTAGACATCCTTTCCAGGGACACGGTGTTCTTCTCTAAGATCACCATCAGACTCCTCCTTCTCTTTGTTCCCCAAGACTGCCTCTGAGAGCAGCAGATGCCCTGAGGCTCTGCCCTGTGGCCTGTCCCTATTCTCCACTTCTGGTGGAGGGCAGCTTTCTGGGAGAGAGCGAAGTCACCACAGCGGCTTCCCAACCTCTGGACCCCTGAGTCATAACATTTCCTGATCACCCACCCATTTTCTTGCACCCCTTTCCTGCAGGGCCAGAGAAGTCTGGCTCTGGTACCCCCCTCACTTTCCTCTGGCCTGGGCTGCTGGGTTCTCACTTAGTGTAGCTTAATTTTTTTCAAAACACTCACGTTGGACGTCAACTAATGTTCTTTTTCTGTGCCACAAAGGAAAAGAGAACGAGAACAAATGAATCAGTTGTTCTGGAATCATAAGCTATGATTTCTTCATAAACGAATTTAGAGAATGCCTATTGAATTCCACAAACATTCCTGAGTGTTTACTGACCACGAAGGTCTGCAGTATGATTGAGTGGAGGCCTAGATGCCAAAGATGGGGTCCCTGTCTTCAGACGGCCTCCCCGGACAGCCTGTCCTCAGACCGTCGTCATGCCCTGGGGAGAGCCTGATGGTGGGTGTTGGTGGGCGTCGCTGAGCCTCAGCTGTCCACTCCTGCCCAGGTGTCAAGGCCCAGCCCACGCCTCCCTCCTCCATGAAGTCTCCCTTGACTGCCTCAGGCATCAGTGAATTCCCTGCTCTCCAGCCGCTGGATTCCTGCTGTGCTCTGCAGCCTGAATACAAGACGTTTCCCATTTGTTGTCTCATTTTCCCGACATTACAGGCTCAGGGGGCCTGTTGGATCACCCCCACTTGAACAAATGGGACAGCTAAGGTTTTGGGAAGTCATTTTCCCAGGGTCCCAGAAGTAAGCAGCAGCAAAGCTGGAACTTGCACTTGCGAGTCCTGATTCCCACCTCAGGCCCCCTCCTCAGTGTGGAGCGCTTTCTCTCCTGCATTGTTTGACCCCAAGCACCCCCTCTTTGGAGCCTCTGCAGCCCTGCCCATGACATGCACCAAGTTCCTCCCTTCTTGGTTCCAGCCACCTGTGTGTCATTCCTGGTGGGGGACAGGATAGGGGTCCTGGGCAGCCGGGTCCAGTCCCCTGATGCCACTGCCTCACAGGAGCTGAGTCAGGCTTGGTGGCGGGGGGTGTGGGGTTGGGGGGGAAGGAGGAGGAGAGAACAGAGCCGGTGCCTCCCTCTACCCTCCTCTCCCTGAGTCATCTGGAGGCCACGGAAGCAAATAGCACTTACGTGCCGGGTAATTGTAAGACTCAGTTTGTTTAATTATAGCTCACTTTGTCTCTCAGACAGTGGAATAAAAATATAACCGTGTCCGAGGTCTTTCAGCGGTGCTGTCGGCCTCTGAACTTGGCACATGTCGGGTTTGAGAAAGTACTAGTCAGGGCGGGTTTCCAGCCCTCTCTCTCATGGGTCATTTACCACCTGTGCCCCACAGAGAAACACCTGTAAGCTTTGAGCTTTCGGTAGGGTATCCATCATCCAAGCATCCAGGCTGGTTCGTTTTGAGAATGGAGCGGCATGCTATTGAAAGTTACACCAGGACAGTGGGCCCGAGGTAGAGCATATGGTCTCCTTGTTGTAGAAAAAATGCATGTGTGCAAGAGGTGGGGTGGGGGGCGGGCAGTTCATGAAGACTCCGATGCAGAGTGGGTCACTGGGGCAGGAAGGGCCTCTGTTTCCAGTGACAGCTCTGCATCATTCCGGGACCTCCATAGTCATCGGTTACCTGCTTCTGCCCTGCCCCCACCTCATTTTCTGCCCGTGGCTGAGCCTCCCAGGATGTGTGTCTGCGTCTTATTGTTTTCTTTCTCTTTCCCCCCAGAGATCCTGCGGATAATTCAGCTGGACCTGGACCTGAAGTACAAGACCAACATCCGGGAATTGTTTGAGGAGTTTGACAACTTCCTGCCAGGCGCCGTCATCGGCATAGCGAGAGAGATGCAGCCCGTGTACAGGTAGGTTTGTGGCAGCTGTGGGGGCAGTAGGATCCTCTCTAGCCCCTCATCTCCTTCCCCTGCCCTGCTCCCCACGGCAGACCGTGATTTACTTGTAGACCGTCTTAAATCTCTTAATCTGCACTAAATCTCTTAGAGAAACCTTTGTCTTTATTGCATATATGGTGACTAGTGTGGCAGGTGGGACTGCCCCAAAACTGTAGCTGCTGCCTCCTTCTTTTGGGGGAGTTTGGAGCCTTTTTCTCATAGAAAGCTGAGCTGCTTGGGTTGTTGGTTCTGGTTAAGATCAGAATTTTACAACATCAGGCTTTGTATAGCTTTAATTGCCTCGTCTGGTGGCAACCAAGGTTTTCTTGGCCTCTGAGTCACCAGTGATCCCTCCTCTGTCTGAGCAGAACCAGTGTATCAGTGTCTTGTGAGGAAGGGAAGGCCTTACGGCTTGGGAGCCCCAGCTGGGGTCACCTCGTCACTGTGAAGAAAGCCTCCAGCGCGATGCCGTGCCCTTCATCGTGAAGCATGGGTTGTAGAGAAGCCTGGCACCTGAGAACCAGGAGACATGCTCAGGGATGTTCACTGCAGCATTGTGGGCAGTGGCCAGAAACTGGGCATGACTTAACTGTCCGTAGATGGCAGAATGGTTAAAGAAAATCTTTTCATCCAGCTGAGTACCACACAGAACCACAGAGAGCCAGTGGACACACGCCCTGCTGCGCAAAGTTAACTGTCATCTGTAAGGGTGCATGCCATGTGGCCAAAATTATAAGGAAAACCAAGGCAACGATGATCCCCCAAGCTGGCCTGGTATTCCCTATGGAGGGGTGGGAACATGGTGGGGAGGAGGATCTGAGCGCAGGGTGCCGCTGGAGTACTTCAGTCTCCTGTCTCGTGTGTGTACTGTATGCCTTACAGTGGAAATGAAGAAAAGGAAAAGACACCTAGAAGTGTTTGTTAAAACTAGAACCATGGTTCTGGGTCCGGAGAGTTCCATATTGCTGACTGATCCTCCTCCCGGTAGTGCCAGAGCTCACCCAGAACCCTAGCTGCCTAGAGCTGGAATTTCACCATCCCCCTGGGCTGGCCTGCCCTT
Source organism: Mustela erminea (assembly GCF_009829155.1). Lineage (NCBI taxonomy): Eukaryota > Metazoa > Chordata > Mammalia > Carnivora > Mustelidae > Mustela > Mustela erminea. The sequence continues at coordinate 104,411,078 of NC_045614.1, forward strand.
TGTTGTCTGAGCAGACCCTCCCTCCAGCTCCCTGTGGGCATTCTTGGAGCCTGGCTGTCTTTGGAGAGCTGCGGGGCACAGGCTGCTCGTGACCCCAGAGCCCGTGTTTCCCCTAAACAAGTGGGGAAGAGTGACAGCTTGCTTGCTTGTGACTATTTGCAAGACACAGATCCCATAACAGGAAATTCCTGCGAGGCCTCTGAATGGGCTGATAACTCCCGGGCCTTGTGGGCTGTTCGCCCTGACGTCATCCTCTCCCAGGCTGTCCCCCAGTCACACAGCAGAGCCTCACAGTCTGCAGGCAACTGGAGGGGAGGGTTTAGGTAAACACTTGCCACTTCAACTCAGAGCAGCCTTAGCGCCTTTTTCCCTCCCCTTTGTACAGGTGGACCTTATATCAGGGGTTCTTGAGGGTTCTTGATTTAACACCTAGAAGCAGTGGAAGGAGCACTGAACTCAGAGTCCAGAGTCCTACATGCTAATTCCCTGTGCTTGGGGCTGGGGTTCCTCCAGCTGAGGATGGGAGCTGGTGTGCTGTAGACCTGCCTCCCCCGACTCAGCACTGTGAGCCTACTCTTCCCACCCGCACCGTCTCCTCATGGTCTTTCCTGTGTCCTGAGGCTGCTGGTCTGCTGCTGGGCTCCTCACTGCTTCCTAAGGGCCAGGGTCCCCAGAATACTCGCACCAGGCTCCTGATTAAATCCAGTCAGAGCCATGAGGCCTTCAAGCCCTGGTTTGGAATCTTCTTGCGCAATAGAAATGGAAATGTGATCCCATTTAAACAGTATTGGCCAGAATTTATGTTTTTGTAGATCCAGGATTTCATTAATGGTGAAACTTAAATCAATTTAATTATCTGGACTTCTCAGAAGAAATCTCTGAAAGATTTTAGATCCAAAATGAAATTGAATTTTTCTCACCTTTGGAGTCTTTAATTATCATGTGCAATGAGAAAAATTAGGCCTCTGTCGCTGCCGGCAAACCCCCAGCCTGGCCTGTTGTAGGGCTTGTGCACTCACGATCAGCAGAAACGAAAACTCCTCCATTATATGCTCCCCCTTTCCCCTTACTTACCATCCCTCCCCCCCAGCAGCTGAAATGTTTATAAAGCCTCTAATAATTAAGTCTGCAAATGACGGCCCTGCTCAAATGTACACCCTACTGGCTCTGGGTAATTGCCTCTGAATATTCGCAGGCTCGTGCTGGGGCTGGGAATGGTTTGGTTCTGGCTGGGCCGGAGGCGGAATGGAGTATGGGGTGTTTCCTCCACTGGAAAACTGGAAACACCAGTGGCCCAAAAGAGTAAATGTTGGTTGTCTGCACCTTTGGAGCCTGTGCCTGGTTGTGTGGGGTGGCAGTGGGGGTTGGGGGGTAGGAGGGTGTGGGAGAAGAAGCAGGGGAGGAAAGGGTATCAAGAGTAAGCAGCGAGCACGAGGAAGGACAGAGCCGGGCCCTTTGCAGGAGCAGGCAGCCCCAGCCCCATGGCTTTGAACCTGGCCACCACCGCTGGTCGGGCATCCCCAGGCTGGCATCTGCCCACTCGTGTGCCGCTTCCTGCGCCCTCACTGAGGAACAAGGAACCAGTGGGGGTTCCCACAACTACTTAGTCTCACTCCCTAAGTGGTGGAGTGTGAGGTGGGCAAACGTTTTATCATAAGCAATATTTGCTAGCATCTACGAAAAGGAAAATTTAGAGAACAGTACAAAAGCAAAACTTGACTTTAACTGAGCGCATTTTGATCTGGAAACTCACTAAGCAGAAATAAATTTGGATCTCCTCAACTGTGTTATTTTTATAGTGTCTTGCCTGACAGTTACTGTACTTCAAAAGGGCACATATTAAGTCATTTTTATGGTTGTTTCCCCTCTATTGTGCGCCACGAAGAACGTTAGGAGCTTGGAGGAGGGTGGAGGGAAAAGTCTTTCTCACTATTCATTTGACAAATAACGTTTTTTGTTTTTCTGTTTTTTACAATTCTCCCACCAAAGTTTCACCCCCCTCCTACCCCAAATGTACACTAAACCCACTGTGCTTTCTAGGAAATGATGGATTGTGGGATGCTAGGATAGTGATAGAGGTGCCTTTTCTCTTGGGTCCCTGCCAGGATTCTGTTGAGTCAAATGTCCCATGACCTTTCTCATCTGAAAATTGGGGAGCCATGGTCATTTCGGGGGAAATGGTCTTGAGCTTTTGACTGCTTCTTTGTCAAGGAGCTAGACCACTGGACAGGTGGTCCTCATAGGTGATGTGTTTAGTTAGGTGGGGCACATGACCGAAAGGAGAGAAGGATCTAGTGCTTTTTCTATAAGCAGGATGGTTCCTGTAAAGAGGTAACTGTATTTTTACACATGCATGTTAATCGAGGATACCATTTTGAATTTGCTTCCTCATGAAGGTATTGGAAAAGCAAAGAAATCTGTCGGGCCCTTTATACACCTTATAAATGTGTATCAGCGGGCAAAGTAGCTTGATGCAGAAGAAATTGCATTTGGGTTGTACCCGGAAGCTCTACATTATAGTCCCACTTTCCCTGATTTACCCGCCAGTGCTTTGTAAGTTGCTTGATTATTTGACCCTCTGTTTTGTTTTTTAATCTACAAGTGGGGATAAATATAACCGAAGCATAGAATTGCTGGAAAATTCGAACGAACAACATGCATGAAAGCTTCAGGTGTGAAGGGGATGCTCAGCAAAGGGCACCTGCTCACTTTCTTCCCCTAATCCTCACAACTTTTCCTTGTGTTTTCTTTTTAAGATTATTTGTTCTACTGGATACCTCTCCTCTACCCCACCCCAACCATACGGGGTTATCAGTTAAAATACACAACACTCACCAAAGTTGGATTTCAAAAGAACAACAAATAATAGTTTTATGTAGGTATGCCCCAAATATTGTGTGGGGACATACATACACAAAACAATTATTTGCTGTCTATATATGTGGTGCCTTGTTTTTTGTTTGTTTCGCTAAATCGAATAGCTCTACCCCTACCCCAAAATTAAAACCTCTTTTTCACAGAAGGGAATGATCTGCGTGTGAGGAGGACAGAATGTGTGTGTGTGAGAGAGAGACAGAATGCGTATGTGAGAATGTGTGTGTTTGTGAAACAGAATGCGTCTGTGAGAATGTGTATGTCAGAGAATATGTGTGTGTGTGAGACAGTGTGGTGTGTGTGTATGTGTGTGAGACAGAGAGAATGTGTATGATAAAGAATGTGTTTGTGTGAGAGAGACAGAGAACATGGGTGTGAGAGAGAGTGTGTGTGATAGAGAATGTATGTGTGTGTGAGACAGAATGTGTGTGTGAGAATGTATATGACAGAGAATGTGTGTGTCTGTGTGAGAGAGAATATGTTTGTATGTGAGTGTGTGTGTGTGTGTGTGTGTGTGTAGAGGAGCTGGGATCACTGCCTTTGGTTATGGTCTTTCTGTCTTGGAGCTGGCCACCTGAGGAGCTGCTGAATGGGAGCTTTGTTGGTGGGGGCCCCAGGCTTCCGGTTCATTCTCTGTTGGCTCCACAGGCCAGCTGTGTACTGGTCTGAGCCCAGACCCACCATGAGGTGGAAGCAGCAGGCTAATCCTGTCAGCTGCTGATAACACACCACAAGGCAGGAATTTGCTTTTGTGTTAAGTATTTTAATAGTGTCTACTCTTTCACCTTTCTAGGTCACGTGCTTTTTATGGCTAGCACTGTGTCGGCCTAGCCTCTTTCCAGATGCTTGGAATGGAAATGTCCAATTTATCTGCAGGCTGCCTTATCCTGTTCCCAGGACTGGTGAAGGGCTCTCAGGCGAGCTGGGGAGGAAGTAAGGATTTAGCAGGGAGGTAAGAGAGGAGGCTGTGAAATGACCCCACTCATGCCACTCATAGCTGTGTGACCTTTGGCAAGCCTCTTGACCTCTCTGAGCTTGAGCTTCTTTAGCTGAGAGATGGAGATTATAGCACTGTATAGTAGGAAATACGGTGGAGTTGGCTGGAGGATGAAATCAGTGTGTGCATAGTGTCTGGCATACAGTAGTCCTTAGCGGTCCTGGCAGTTTTCTCCTGTCCCAGCTCCACTGCTTACTAGTTCTGTGACCCAAGGGAAGTGCCTTAACTTCTGAGCTTCGGTTTCCTTCTATATAAAATTGGAACAACTGATAACTTAGCATAATTAGTGCTAATAGTTTGGCTTCTCAGCATCTGAACTCCCTGCCTGTGTTTGAGGAATACCCTGCCGGGTATGCCAGCCTTCCTTCAAGGAAGACAGAAAGCCTGATACTATATTTCCTGCACTTGCAGCTGGGGTGTTGGTGCTGTGGGCCCCTCCTTCCCTCCTTCCCCTGAGGAAATCAGTACAATGAATTTCATGTCTGTGCAGGCGGGTTTTTATACGTTTGCTTTATACCCTAAGCAATATAGGCTATTTGCAAAACAGACAATGTTACAAGGAGAAATCAACTAGTCCCCAATAAAGGAGGGTACTTTTAGTATGCCTCTGCGGGAAACCAGGAGCTCAGAGGGGGGAAGATGTGCACGTAGAAGATGGCAGTGTGGTTGCAGCACAGCAGGGAGGAAAGGGGGCAGGCACCCCAGTCCCTGTTCCCACTGTGATCCTGGAGGCTTCCCCCAACCCCTCCGCCCCATCGCCCGGGTATTTCAGTGCCCTGTAGAGGGTGGACTGCTGGTCACGCCACCTGCTTCTAGACTCCAGCCTGTGGCTCAAGCCCTGATCACCAGTGAGGTTTGTGTTCTGGTTCTGCCCCACCGGGATGTTCATCTCATTTTTTAACCCTCCTGTGTCCTTTTCTCCTGCTGCACTCCTTGAATTAAAAAAAAAAAAAAAAAAAAAAAAAAAAATTATGTAAAAGTAATGTATTTTCATTAAAGATCTGAGAAGTATATGAGGATTATTATTTTTCCAGAAATTTTCTACAAATTTACCAGTAGTTAGGTGTGTTTCAGTAGACTCATACTTTATATATTGTTGTGCGTCTTTGTTGTCTTTGTTCACTGCCTCAGTGTGTCTTAGCCATCCTTACACCTAACTCAGTATTTCTGTAGTAAGCATTGCTAGTCTCCCCAAAAGGAAAACTTCTAACATACACAGAAGCAGACAGAGTCACGTAGTCCGCCGAGCGCTTCGATATTACTGTGTTCATGGAGCTTCAATGATTAGCGGCCCTCAGCTGCGCTGGTTTCCTCTGTGCCCCCAGCCTCTCCTCTTCCCCCTTTTCTGCCACCTCCGTTATTTTGAAGCTAATCCCAGGCAGCATATCCTTGCATCTGTAAATGTCATTTTTAATCTGTTCTTTCTTTTTTTCTTTTTTTTAAAGTATCCTCTCTGCCGTTGCTGGGTCTGGACTGAGGAGAGTTGTGTGAACTCATGGTGTCATTTTGTCTTCAAGTTCCTCGGTCTGAAATCAATTTGTATGAGGGAGGAAAATGGACAGGCAGGGCTCTGACATCTAGCCAACCAGCGTTTTCCGTCTCTCTCCAGATTGTCTCATGTCAGGCTGTTATTTCAACAGTCACGTCTGGAAAGGTTGACACTGATATAAATTCAGGTCCACTGTTCACTGGGCATGAATCTGCTTTAGGAGGGAGCCCTACCACCACCGTCATTTCAGGTAGTAACTTCTCTTTTTTTCCTCTGACACCCGAAAATGAATTTCTTGGCTCTTGTTCTCATGGTTTTTTTCTTTTTTTTTTTTTTTAAATTAACCAAGATTGAACCTGTCAGTTTCTATTAGAGTTAAATCTGAGTAACAGAGAAAAAAGGCTGCCACCTTTTACAGTAGTGACTGAGAAAGAAGCTGAGTGTTTCTTCACTCTTGGGGCGTTGGAAGGCCGGCCTACTTGGCAGAGCCCGTGGGATCTGGAGGCTGCGACCGAGGCCCTACAGAATTCCTAATAAAAGAGGAGGTAGACCTAAAAAATTTCCCCTGTGAGGTGGTGATTCTTTAATCACACCATTGGGAAAATGTGTTTTAAAAGGGAAAAGATGTACACAGAAGCCCTGCAGTGGAATTATGGTCCCTAATGTAAGGTGATTATGAATGGACTTGTGACCTGTCGGCTGGCTATGTACTCTGGGTGAGCTGTGGCCTCCCCAGTACCTGCTGAAGGCTACGGGGCCCGGGGAGGCTGCCGAACACTGGGTGCTCTGGCCCAGGTGGGGGTCCTGGTCCAACACGGATGGGCTTCCCTGCTCTGCAGACACAGCTCAGTTCAGGTGATTTGGCTTCCCTCCTGTTAGTGGTACCAGGGCATGGGGTGGGGGGCACCGAATTGACGAGAAACCCATTGTGTGAACTCGACACAGATGCCCCGTGAAGGAACGAATCAGGAAGCAAGGGAGCATCAGGGCGCGACCAGGTGGCACTTTCTCTTCAGGCTGTGTGGACCAAGCTCCAGGCACACAGTAGATGCCTGCTGAATACACGAGGGGGCACCAGTTTAGTCTGAGGAGCCTGCCTCCTCAGAGGCACGTGGGCCGACTGTTAGGGAGGGGTCCACAGTCCCACCGTGGCTGTTCCTACACAAAGGGCTTCCACGTTTGTTTTTTCAAAGACAGTCCGAAGGAGACATCATTATTCTCGATTTTCACTGGGCTCATCAGGCGCGTGAATGACACGATTAGGTACTTAGAGTTTATGAAGTTCAGAAGACATGTCCCTGCTTTCAAAGCCATTGCCACGTGAAGGAGGTGGGGCAGGTAAGATTCTGGGAGGCCCCAAGGGCAAGTCAGTCCTGTTACTTAGGGGTCTTCCTCAGACGAGCCACAAAGATGCCTTGCTGCCGGAACTGTGAACGTCACCATGTGGCATATATGTCATTCTGGCTTAATATGCTGCCTTCAAAATCCCAAGGAGTGTATGTGTGTGTGTGTGTGTGTGTGTGTGTGAGAGAGAGAGAGAGAGAGAGAGAGAGAGAGAGAGAGAGAAGTGAGATGTTTCTTTCTTCTGAAAGGCTTATGGAAAGGGTGGTGGGATCGCTGTATGGGCAGAGCCTCCAGGAGGCCCCTAGGACGGACCAGGCTGTGGCACTAGAAGTCTCCCTCAGTAGGCTTTTGCTGAGACTCTGGCTGAGCAGTAGAGAGAAACTAGACCCTGTCTCTCAGAGGTTGCTGCCTAGTTGGTGGGACCACCTCCCCACATCATTCTACTGGGAGGTGGGCCCCGGACAGGTGCTCCCAACTGAGACCCAACAAAGGATAATGGGCCAGGAGGACTGTCCCTGTTTGCCTTACTAGAACATGTTTCTTTTGCCAATGAAGCCTCTCATTGAGAGATCCTCATTTACAATCCAGGCAGGAAAAAAGACTCATCTATAAGTGTCTTCTTTGAGGTGGGTGTAGAGCAAAAGAACATAGTTGAATCGCAGTGGCACATGTAGAAGAGGGATGTTCTGTGACAGTGTGTGGAAAGGACAGTTGAGCATGGCTGGCTGCGGGTGGGGGGGAATTAGAGGGTGCCTCTGCAGCCACCACAGGTGCCCATTTCAGCTGCGTTTCTGACCTAAGGGAACTGGATAATCAGCCTCCAGGCCCCCTGCCTCCAAGTTAGCTGCAGAATTAGCCACTGCAGAAATAGCAAGCTTTCAAACTGGACTTGAGTTTGAAATGAACACCTTACCTCCTCCACCTGCACTGGGTGCCTTCTTTAAAGGAGCCGTTTACTGTTGGTGATAGAGCGCCCCTATAATCTGCTTACAGTTGGCAGAACTGACCCCTCACTATTAAGGAGCTGCCCACAGGAGCACTTTGCTCCAGGGACTCAGCCTTCCCAAGTGTCTCCATCCTCAAGAATTTTTTCTCATTACTCATAAAAGAGGAAGCTTTTTAGGAACTAGAATTGCTTTCTGTAGAACAGTTTGCCTGAACATTTGGTATGTCCTCGCTGCTGCCGATGAGCAGTCATTATGAGGCTACTGGTTCTCATGAGCTTCCAGAATTGGGAAGTCCCAGAGATGCTCATGGGGCCTCATTACTGTCAGTCAGTGTGGTGTGAGCCACTGGTGCACTTGACTGCTTCTCTGCCTCCACTCGATTCCCTGTAAGGAAACACTGCCACCCTTCATAAAATGAAGCCTCCTACCTGCACGTCAAAGCAAGGGAAACCCTTTCCCTGATGCTGGGACCATTTTATCTTCTTTGACCCAAGACTCCTGAACTGGGAACTGTAAAGAAGACAATACAATTGTAGCATTCTACTTGGCTTGGCAGCAAATGAGATTTGTGTGTTCTTCATGGGACTGTAGTTCATTGGTATTCAGCTTCCAGGGAGTCTGGGAGCTGCACATATGGGTGCCCACTGGTCACCTGCAAAGACCAGACCGGAGGAGCCCCACTCTCTGGTCCTTGTGCCATGTCATACTCAAGACCATATAGAGGTGAGCGGTGGTTTTATATAAAATTGTAAAATGAGGGGGATTGGGTATGCTCTCAAAAGGGGGTCATTTGCTGAATATAGCTTATTGTAACAGGCACAAGAAGAGACTGTCTGTGATTCAGAAAGTCAGGATACAGGCTATCACAGTTTAGTTTCAGGTAAATGCCTCCAGGAAGTAATGCAAGTTTTTGAAGATTTAGAAATGGATTGTGAAAGAGAAGGAGGTAAAAAAATGACTGAAACCCCATCTGTGTCCTGGACCTTGACTGGTGTTTCTGATGTTTTCATTTGTTTTGCATGAATATGGACCCCATGCTGCCAAATCTTCTGATTTCCACCCCCCACCCAGGGAAGCCAGAAATCTCTGTTGTTAATGTGAAAGCTTCTGATCTTTAAATATTGACAATTAAGCAAACAGCCTGCTATCTAAGCCAAACTGTGGTGTACCGGATCGAGCCCAAGAACTGCCCGGTGGAGACTTTGAGTTTAAACATTCACTGAGGCAAAAATGGATGAAATGCTTTTACCAGTTTGGCCTAGACCTTCTGAAGACTTTGGTTATCTGGTCCTTGGATGCTGATGGCCACAGTTTGGGGTGCTTAAACTTTCTTTTTCTCAGATGTCTTCTCCTATCACTTGAAGTAGTTGGTTTTGATTGGTAATTTAAAATTCCATCAGATGAGGGCGCCTGGGTGGCTCAGTCCGGCGCCCGAGCGTCTGCCTTCAGCTTAGATCATGATCTCGAGTCCTGGGATCAAGCCCCATGTCGGGCTCCCTGCTCAGCAGGGAGTCTGCTGCTCCCTCTCCCTCTGCCCCTTCCCACCATTCATGCTCTCTTTCATTCTCTTTCTCAAATAAATAAAATTTTTAGAAAAAAATTCCATCAAAAGTTTTTCAAACTAGTCTCAGACTCACTCAATAATAACGTGTCAAGGTCAAGCACAATTCTTGTGCAGAAATATAATTTTGGAAGAAAATATTAAGATCCCCAGACTTAACCATTTACCAGAACTAGCAATTACTTTAACCGTACCGTGTATTAGAACACCTTTAAACTCCTCTTGTGTCTGCAGATGCCTTTGGGAGATTGGAGGGAGGGAGGAAGGGAGGGAGAGAAACAAAAGGGAAGAGGGAAGGGACAGGAGAGGTCTGGGAGCCATGTGGCCGCTGCCTGCTCAGTGCCTCATCTCACCTCCTGTCTGTTCAGTGCTGCCTCACGAACAAGCTGGGGCGGCACCAGACCCATGGAGACCCCAGTCCCAAAGCTTGCTGCCTGCTTTGGCGTGGTAGTGAGACATCATCAACAACACCCAGAGTGGCCTCTTGGATGGTCCATCTGGAGAGTCTTCTCCCTGCTCCTCGAGTCACAAATGCTTGTATTTCTCATGGACAATTAGTTGGTGTCTCCTTCTGTACAACCAATTAGATGTCCTTTTCTTCAGTTGCCTAATAGAAAATATAGAGCCACACATGTGGGATGCCTATATCAAGCTCTCTAGGGGATGCATTTTGGCATCTTTGCTAGCTAAGAGAAATTCCTCCTGGAACACAATTGGGGATAACATTCAAAGGAGAGGAAAGAAGGAGGGTAGGAAGGAAGATGTGTGCCGTCTTCACTAGGCCCTCCCACTAATGATTCCATTTTCTAGATCTGCCTGACTACAGTAAGTAATGGTAAACATCATGAGAGGAAGAACAGCATGGGTGCAGTGAACGTTTAATTTCCCCATGAAATTATTGTTTAAGCTACAACCCTTCATGTGTGGAAAGGGGATGCTATTGATAATTACACTAGGACGAGTGTGAGCCAGCCCTGTCCTGGACCGCCCCAGGATGTGTCCTCATCTTGCACTCGAACTGGCTGAGGAGGGAAGGACAGAGGGAAAAGGATGGGGGTTGGGGGGTGGGCTGGTACAGGGCAGGGCAGCCGGGAGGGCTGAGGTTCCTGGAGTCAGAGATGCTGCTGACGTGGGCAGCAGTCTGGACCCATCACCTGCTGGAACCAGGAAGGGGGTATTGCATCATTCTTGGGCTGGCATTTGGCCTTTGACTGGCCTTTCCAGGCGAAGAGGAAAAGCGTCCCATGTCTATAAATGTGTCTCACCATGCCTGCCCCCTGCATCTCCCGGTAGCCCACGTGAGCCCCCGAGCTGTAGTCTGGCCCTGTGTTGAATGGGCAAGTTGGACTTCCCATGTGGGCTGGTACTCATGCCTTGTGGAGGCTGATTTACTACATTGGAGAGCCCACCCCTGGGATCTGGCCATAATTCTGTGCAGAAGGAGTCAAGGGAAAGAAGCATAGGCGAGGCGACGGCCTCTCAAAAGTGTAAATGCTTTGCGTTCACCGTTGAGTTTTGGCAGGTCTCAAAATTCCCAAGAGCCCTCAGTGCGCATTAGCTGCCTGTCAGAGCCTCACCCGGGCTGCGCCCCTGCAGCCTGTGATGGGAAGGCTGACCCTGTGCTTCCGGGCACGCTGAAGGGCCTAAACACACTCATAGCAGGGGGTGCTCTCCTCCCCAGATGAGGGTGGAGGGCTCAGAAAATGGCCCCAGTGCCTTCCAGGCCTGAGGTTCCTGGAGTCAGAGATGCTGCTGACGTGGGCTTGACTGTAGGTCTGGAGCAGAATCTCCAGAAGCTTCCAGGGGCCCTGTCTGGGAGAGATCAGCGGGGGCAGTAGGGGAAGGCAGCACAGCCCATCTCTGGGAGGGGAATGGAAACTCAGGCCCCCGCTGCTGATTTGCTCCTATGGCCCGGCCTTGATATTAGCAAGATGGAGAAGACCATGGGCCATGCATGCGAGCTGGGCCTCAGTCCGGGGTCCTTTGGGGGAGGTGGCTCTTTTCCCTCATCTGTTTCTCCAAGCTAATGTGGGGGCTAGCAGCTCAGTCATGAAGAATTCCACAGGCATTCGTTGAGGGTCTGCTCAAAGCCGGTCTTGGTGGATGAGTCCCAGGCCCTGCCGTCAGGAGTGTACAGCCTGGAGAGCCGGCCCCACCAGCAGCTGAGGGTCGGAGCAGCCTAGAAAACCCCCTGTAACAGGGTCTGTGATCGCACTTCCTTAACTTAGAGCTACCTCCAGACCTGGCTTCCTCCTTGCTCATTCTGACCCTGGGGGACTGGCTTCCCTCTCTATGCGCCACACTGTTTCTGCCTCTTAGAAGGTCATCGGCCAGACTGTCCACTTGACTTTCAGTTTCATTTATGATGAACAGACTCTTCGATGACTCTCAGTGATGTGTTTTGCAGCCAAGGGACAGCCTACCCCATCCCTGTCCCCAAATTAACTTCACAGGCTCTCAAACACTTTTGAGCACCTACCCTATGCTAGTAGGCATTGTGCTAATTCTAAAGCCACTTTGACCACCAACTCAGGGACCTCTGCAGTCTGCCCCCACCTTTCACCTTCTCCCAGCAGCTCTCCTGTGCCTTTTGTCTCAGCCGTACAGAACCCCAGCTGCCTCCCAGACAGGTACCTCACTCACACGTGGGACCTTTGGGTAGGCTGTCCCTCCATCCTGCCCTTCTGTTTACCATCCTCATCCTTCAGGCCACCATTGTTGAAAAGCCCCCCTGGGGGCCTCCGTGGTCCCAGCCGTACCCACAGCTCCTCAGCTCTGACTGCTCTGAGATCATGTAGCAGGTCATGACTTAGAGGACAGGTATTTCCTATGTACACCGGGGGACAGGGCTTTTGACTACTAAAACATTGTCTTTTCCTCCAGCCTCACAAGTCCAGCCGGGGGGGCCTTGGACTGGAGCCCTTCCTCCAGCCATTATCCAGCTCTGGTCCTCTTAAGAACATCTTGGGTTATTTTTAAATAATGGCATGAAGGATCAGGGGGAAGTAGGGGGAACTGACCTGTAGCCATAGGGATGAAGCCAAATCATTAGTTTTTCTGGAAATACATATGCTCTTATTGTATTCTGGAGATAGACTAGAATGTTGGGAAATTGTCCGAGCTTGAAGTCAGAGGTGGGTGGACTCCTTGTTCCACTGCTTCCTAACCATATTACTTTGTATAATGTACTTAAAGCTTCAGTTTCTCATCTGTGGAATGGGGGTGCCTCCAGCGTATTGGTTATAGTGATTTCTGCCCCCCCCCCACCCACCTCGTGGCCTATTTGAGATACATAACTCACATGTCCCTCTACAGGCAGAAAAGATGTGTTTGGAAAAGCTTGTCTGGTGATTCTAAAGCTGGAGTTTGTGCCTCCTCTCTTTGCCTATTTGAGAAGCACTGGCCTAAATCCTTGTGGGTGCTCAATAAATAGGAATGAAATCCTGTCCTGGACACATTGCGCAGCGCCAGGCCCTGGGGGGGCTCTGTGAGCGTTATCTGCCCTGTCCTCCTTCTTCCTGTCCTGCACAACCCAGACCTTCCCTTGGTGCCGGTCAGTAGTGGAAAATGTTCCCATAACACAGAGAGGTTGCTATGGAGTGTGTGTGTGTGTGTGTGTGTGTGTGTATGTGTGTGTGTGTATGTTTGGGAGAGGGCAGCTTCAGAAGCCAGAAGGAATTGGTCCTGACTTAGAAAGGGAGTGTGCTCTCCAGGAAGAGGGCCACATCCTGCCTTATATGAAGCTGCCACTGTCCCTTTCCTCTTCACAGTTTATGGGCCAGTGTGTGCCCTTGGTCTTGATGAAAAACATGACTTGGCTTTTCTGTCCCGCGGTGCGGAAGACCCATGCCGAGAGCCCAACGGCAAAGGGGTAGAAAGTGGCCCAATTGGAGCCAATGGTGAGTAGCCACCTGTGCTTCATAGATTACAAACTGCAAACTGTGTACGCCAACCTGGGGTTGAGGATTTTTAGAAGCACCAGTGCTGAAGCGTGTCAGGCTTCCCCTTGTAATGTGCCTGTCCCTCCACTTTCCCTCTGTGGTGTGTCCCAGAAGGGTCACACCCCACTTTCTCTCTCTCTGCTTCCTCTTGTCACTTCAGAGCCCCTTGTGTGCCCCACTTCTCCAGGCCAGCCGATGGTTCCGCTTCCTCTGCAGCCTGGCAGCCTACAGTCATTGTGCGGGATGACCCAGGGCTGCCCGCTGCCAATCCTCCATTTATGGACAGCCTCACGTGACTTGATCAAGTTGAAGTCTAAGCACCTCCTTCTAGACACTTGCCCCCCTGGGGCCTTTCTCATCTGGAGAACCTGTCTTCTGGATCCAGACTCTTGTGCTTAAGATCTTATCATCCCATGCCACTTCCGTTCCAGAGGCAAAGAATAAGGTATTTGCTTTCTTGGGCCTCCCTTTGGTCCTTTCTTGTTCACACGTGAAGTCCCCACACCTGTTGACAGACATGCTAATGGCTGACACCTGAGCAACTCAGGAGGGCCCTGCAGGCCACGGGCCATGAGCTCCCCACTGCGGTGTCTTTGTTCCTGCCTGTGGTTATGACAGTGCTGCGTTCCCTCAAGGTCGAACCATGCTCAGTTGTTGTAAGTTGGTTTTATACTTGCTCCTTGTGCGAACTCAGCAAAGGAGGAAGGCAGGTAGTGTTTTCCCATTTTGTAGAAGAGACTGCACTTGGGTAGGTTAAATTTGCCCAGGTCACCTGGTCATTTCTAAGCCTCGGGTCCTGGGCTCGTGTGCCCTGCCTGTCTTCTAAGCACCTGAGATCCTCGGGGGATGGCTTCTGGCCCCTGGCTTTATAGTTCCTGAGCTATGAAACAATCAAGATAGAGAGGTTGTGCAGCCTCATACTCGGCCACCTCACAGCCTGGGTCACCGGGTTCCCCTTTTTTGGGGATTCATAGAATAGACTTCCATGTTAAAGACAATGCCAATCTTTCCATGAAAACATTTCCGATGACTCAAGTTCCTGCTTCGGGGTCCAACCTCCATAGAAACTGCCACAGTCACATTTGGGCAAAGGCTGGATTTCTGCTCCAATGTGTGCAGGTCCTTCCAGCAAAATGGTTTTATCACTTTTTCTTGCAGTACAGTGACCTCCCTGGTGATGCTGTGATGAGTGTGTCATGAACGAGTCTGTTCTTAGGGTTTTTAATCTTTGGGGAACCTCAGTTGTGTAGGTTTTAGTGTGAATTGTGTCCAGGCAGACTCCTCAGGGCTTTGACACCAGAGAGGGAATGGTTTTAGTTATTAGAGGACATGGCCTGCCTTTTTTTTTTTTTTTTGATAGGTCTGCAGCCTGACTTGGGTTAGAATTTCTCTCGTGGTTTTGGAAGTGTTAGAGTACTATCTTCTGCCTGCCTGCCTTCCATCCATCCCTCCACCCATCATCCCTCTAAGATGACGGGAAAGATATACTATGGGTTTGTTCCTTTGAGTCTGATGAGTTTCAGTACCTACCCCTTAACTTACAGAAATCCCATCCTGCTGTTTATTACAAGAGCAGCCTGTTTCTACTGGAGTGTCTTTCCCATGAGTCTTGGCCTCCTGGTGCTGAGCCTGTGACCTGGGTCTGGAGCCAGTCTGGGGTCCCCAGGGAGATGTGGAGGTGCTCAGTGTGTCATCAGCTCTTGGAACCATCTGCTCTTTGCCTCTGTCCTCTCCCTGAAATGCTGGACCAGCATTCTTCACCCTGCTGAAGGTTTTGTTTGATGCAGAGATGGAGAGGCAGACCTGGCTGGCTTTCGTCAGCCTTAGTTTCTTCCTTTATAAAATGAGAAGGATGGATTGGAATGTCTTTCCTAACTTTAACAGATTCTATTTAATTAACTGCAGAATTTCAGGGATAAGGAGAGACATCTGGGGGCATCTTTTCTCCTGTCTGATCCCCCCCCCCCAACATCTCTGACTTACCAGGTTTCAGCTTGATTACCTCTAGCAGTGGGGAACTTGCTACCTCTAAGGCAGTCCATTATTTTGTTTTTGGACAAATTCATTGGCATGTTTTCCCGTGTATCAGATTTAAACAATCTGCTTCCCTGTGATTCCTACTCATTCTCCCCACATTTGTACTCTGGGGCCACACAAAACGTGCATATGTAACTCTTCCTCACAAAGGTCCTTCTGATACTCAGATTTCCAGAGAGACTCTCATTTCCCTTGAGTCCTCTTTTGTGTGGGCTCATAGCTCTTCCGTCACACACACCCCTGCTCCTTCCCCTAGGGATAGGGTTTTACTTCTGAACTTCAGCAAGTAGGAACTGTGAGTGGAAGGCCTTCCCTCTTGGCACAGGTACCAAGAGGCAGGAAGAAGTCCTCTCTGGAGCAAGGCAGGGCAGACACACATTTCTTACCTGGGAATACAGGGCCCCATTCATAGCTTTCACTCTGTCCCCCTCAGCCTCCCGAGGGCTGACTTTGTTCAGTGCAGGAACACACCGTGCAGACTCCGTGGGGCCTAGTCTCCAGCCTCGCTCTGTGTACACGGCTCAGAAATGTAACATGATAATCAGCGAGGGTCGTGTTCTTGTTCAGGGTACCGGGGCCAGCATGGTTCTCAGGGTGTCTGGGGCTATGAGAAGAAGACAGGGACAGAAGAAGAAAGCTTTGAGATAGCCAGTATCTGGAAGAAATGTTTGAGTTTGTTGGGAGTCACCTGGCAGGTCCTTGACAGCAGCAACCAGCCAGAGTGTGGCCTCAGAGACCATGTGCTCAGGCGTGCCCTCCTCCCTTGTCTTCTCCCCATCTCCATTTGAAGGAAAAATAGGATATTTTCCATGGCTGTGTCACTGCTCCTGGCTGGTGGGCTGGCTTGGCCATCTCACACTACAGAACTAACCTGAGATGGGTGTTAGCAGCTCCCACCAGGGAGGCAGAAGTTCTGTCCATCTTTTCCAAAACTTGGTGCACCAAAGAGCTGCCTCTGCTTCTTCCTGCCAGTCTGGGGGCAAGAGGGTACCTGTACCGTCCAGGTTTCCTGCCCAGTGTGGGCAGTGCATTTTTACGTCTGCTAGCTCTAAGGGCCTCTGCTGCCTGGAGATTCCTGACCGATAGAATTCATGGCCATGGGGCCTTTTTCATAGCCTTGGGTGGATTTCTCTGTGGCTGCTTGGAGAACATACTGCCTCGATTAAAAATTAAATTTTCTATTGGAATAAAAACGAACCCAAACCCTAGATATCTCTGGTGTATGCCTGGGTGGGTCAGCAGGGGCTTCGAGCAACTGGAGCACAGAGCTGTGGTGCAGAGCGGTTCTCTGCAGTGGCTCTCAGCGTCCTCCGCGCCGGGCTTGCTAGGAGGTCCTGGGGAGCGGGGGGTCCTAGTGCTGGCCAAGAGGAGGGGCCGAGCCTCTACTGGGGGAAGCTGGGTCACATCCTTCCTGTCTCTCAGAATGGGGCTGAGGGTGATGCAGCCCTCATGGGCAGGCCACGCTCCCAGGCTGGGGTCCGTTTGCCTGGGGTTGAATGCTGGCTCTGCCCGTCACCACCTGTGTGACCTTGAGCAAGCAGTCTAGTCTGATGGGGTCCTGGCATGATCTGGAAAACAGAAACTCCCTTGTGGGGGTGGGGCTCGGGAGACTGAATAAGTTTGTATTTGTCAAGTGCCTGGAACGACAGCCGGCACAAATGGTGAGTGTGAGTACTGGGAAAGTAAGGAACGCAGTTGTGTCAAAATATAGTGCCTCCTGGTCACCGTCCACCAAGAATATGCACCCGAGAGCCTTTGAAATACCAGCTCAGCTGCCCATGGGTGATTCAAATATGGAGCGTTCCCACGTGAGGCTGAAAATCACATTTGCCTGACATAGGCACACTCCTTCAGAGTGTGGTACTGAGCCATTGCTCCTGGGGTGCTTTCTCCAGAAAGCCTTTAGTCCCCCATGTGCCTACACCTCCTGCCTAACTCTCGGACACCTGTTGGATGCACCGGCTTTTTGTCTTCTTCCTGCTTCAGGAGAAAGGTCCTACCCTTCTTTTCCTTCCCCAGAGCTGACAAACAAAGCTGTCCATCTGCTGATGGGGCTGCCAGGACTCCGGTGTCATTCAGGAAATGTTAATTTTCCATCCTTCTCAGAGCCTCCCAGCCTGGCAGCCACCTGGCTGCTCAGTGGGACATTTAGCAGCCTCTTCCTTCCCATTGTATGCTCCTCCGTGCAGCCGGTTCCTCATCTGCACGTCCTTACTCCGTCAGGCTCCCGGACCACGCTGATCTACACAGCGGCCCACCTCCTCCACTCCAAGCACATCTCTTTGGGTACAGTGCTGTCAGTTTCAGTTTCTCTAGAACCCAGGTGGAAGATGTGGTCTACGGAAAGGGGCTGTTTCTTGTCCTTATTTAACTAGGAAATCCCGTCCGTCAGAAGAAACGAGTCTCTAGAAAGAGAATTTTTCATGGAATCCAGCAAACCGAATTACAGTCTTCCTGCAGTCTCCTCAGGGCTGAGCTGCGAATCACACTGTGTGTCTCACAGAGCTGTATCAGGATCTGAGGATCTGAGGATCTGAAGAAACCTTACAGGGCCACGTACGATTCTGGAAGATGATTTTTATTACTGGACTCGACACATGCAACTCCGAGATGGTGGGGGCCAGCTGCCAACCTCCAGGTCAGCAAGTAGTGGCAGAGCGCGGAGTCACCTCTCAGCCGTGTGGTTCTGACCTGGTACCTCAGGAAGGCTGGGTGTCTCACTCTTCTGGCTCCATCAGGCTGATTCTGTTCCTGTGCCTGTTTTATGGGTGAGGAAGCAGACATAGAAAGGCAAACTTGCATGCTCAGGGTGTCCTACCCTGTGATTGTGGAGCCTGAGTTCAAATCTATGGACTGCTCTTAATCACTGTGCTGCCCTGGCCTGTGCCCACTTAACAGAATTGGCCCCAAGTCACAAAACTAGAAAATGGAGGCTCCAGGCCTCTAGTGTAATCCAGCATTCGCTCTACTGTTCTGCAGAGCTGCATCGTTTGCATTGAAAATCACCTGCATAGGTCAGGGCCACCGGTCAGTACTTACCACAGAGTTTTGCTGTCTGCCTCCTGCTCTGCCACTCCAGCCTTCCCCACCCTGTGCTCTGAGAACGGTCTTCTCTGGAGGAGGTTCTCATTTCTTAGTTGGAACTGTTGCTGCACTGCTGGCTTTTGGCCACAGCAGGGGAGAGTGGGGGAAAGTGTCTTCTTGCAAACGGAGTGGAGCTTTTTGAAGATGCATGGTCTTGCCACAGCACATTTGAAGCCCTTCCCTGTGACTGCTGATTTGTGCATTTTGCCGGAGTTGGCAAACACAGCCATGCCGTTCGTTGTTAGCTGAGGGCCATCCATCGGAGTTTGCTCTGGGACAGCTTGCTGAGAAGCCAAGGCCTGCCCTTGCCTGGAGGGTGCTGATGAAATGCGGGCCTGGGACTGAGAAATTGACCTGCCTTATAGACAGCGAGGCAGAGCCCATGCCCTGAGGGCAGTGACCTGTTTCCCTTTTGTGGGGAAGACAGCGTGTTTGGAAATGGGTGGGTGTGGGGAACGAGGGGTGAATGAGACCTCATCCAGCTGGTCGGGATTCTGATGCTAGGCTGATGGAGCAGCGTGAGGGCTGGATCTTTGGTAATTAGGTTGCCTGGGACAGAGAGAAGCTGCTTCTCCCCGCTGTGGAGGAGGACGGGCTGATGGGACAGGCCCACATAAAGGAGAAAACGCACTGTGTCCATTTCGGAGGGTGGGCTGCAGGGTGGGGGCCGGCTGGCATACCTGAAGGGTGGCACCCAAATGTTACTACTTGCAAACTTGCGGGCCTGGGCTGTGCTCTCGTATTTGCAGGTCCCAAGTCGTGCAGACCCTTGGGGATCCTGCAGCCCTGGGACCCTGCCCTCCTTCCTTCCCTGTATCTTGGGGGACCAAGCAATACTTAGTTTGATGTGAAGGCCCCTTTGATCTAGCTTCAACCTGATCTTTCAGATGCACTACCCTGCACTCCCTGAAACTGTATGTACAGTGAGCCGTGTGTGGGCATTGGTGCTTTTGTTCAGATTCGCAGAGGCGCTGGCCTTGGGTTCTGTACCCCAGATTGCCTTTTGCCTCCGTTCCCCTCTTCCTGCCTCCAAAGCTTGGCAGATGCTGATTCCTTAGCTGGGCGTGCCCCTCCCCAACTCCTGCTGTTGAAATCCTCCTTGTTCTGTAAGCTGAGCTCAAGCTAGCTACTTCTACCATGAGCCCTCCCCTGAGCCACACTCTAGCCCTCAGCTGGAATCCCATCTCCCTTTCCCTTTGTTCATGAAGCTCTTTGCTTAGGCTCTGTTGTCTCCATGGCTTGACGGCCAAGTCCAAGGTCCATTGTTACCCATCTCTATACCTTTCACTCCCAGCCCCTCTCTACCTAGCAGTTCCTTAATGACAACAGGCTGCACCGTCCCCGTCTGTTGAGCAGAATCATTGTTGCTTCTAAGTCAGCCGTAGAGTCCTCTTTAAAGGTGCTCGTGGGTAAGCCCTCCCTGTTAGCAGGAATGTCGGAGCTGTACCCAGCCGTCCTCAGAGTGGGACCCCGAGATCCACCCAGAGTTCCCAGGAGTTGAGTGCATCAGACTGAGTATTTGCTGAGGTTGGCAAAAAGGCAGGAGAGAGATACAAGTGGCCAAAAAGCACATGAAAAGATGCTCAGCCTCCTTAGTCATCAGGGAAATGCCACTCGCTGCCACAGTACGATGTTCACAGCAGCATTCATCCTAACAGCCGAAAGCTAGAAACAGCCCACATGTCTATCAACTGACGAAGGGATAGTCAAAATGTGGTATATTCCTATACTGGAATATTTTTTGGCCATTTTAAAAAGGAGCAAAGTTCTGACAAGCTACAATGTGGAGGAAGCTGAAAACATGATTCTAAGTGGAAGAAGCTGGTCACAAAAGACCACATAGTCTCTGGTTCCATTTACATGAAATGTCTGGAATAGGACCAAATGGTTGCTTTGGAATGGTTTGGATGTTTGGAATGTGGGAGCTGATGGCTGAAGGACACAGAGTTTCCTTTTGAAGTGGTGAAAACATTCTAAAATTGATGGTGGTGATCGTTGCATGACTCTGTGAATATAGTAAAAACCATCGGATGGGTGAACTGTATAGCAGGTGAATGATATGCTGATCAAACTGTTAACAGCAACAATAAAAAATAAGGTGGGAGAAGTTATCTTGCTGCAAGGGAAGTGGAGACTTTAGTGTACATGCTAAAGCCTTTTTTTTTTTTTTTTTCTGGAAGGAGACATCTTTTAAGGCCACCGGCTGACAGGGCTGGCATACCCCCCTTGTCCCCACACAATATTTTTCTCCTGAATGGAGGAAGCAGAAGTACTGATAGATCTGTATAAAGCCCCCCCCCCTTTTTTTTAAAGGGATGAAGAGTTTTATTTCATTTTTATGATTCAGCTGCCCTTTTACTTTCCAAGAGAATTAAAATGACTCGGCTCGCATTTGGATTTCCTTGGCCCCTGGGACAGGACAGCTCTGCTCATCTTTCAGTGTTGGTGCTGGTTTTTATTCATTTAGTCAGTCATTCATTCTTTCACAGCAAACATACGTTGTCTACCAGTGTTTTAGATTCTGAAGAGACAGAATTGAAAGTCTCCACTTCTGGTGCAGTGGGGAAAACATTTAAGGGAGCAAGTAATGGACCTGTGTTGTGATGGGGGCTTGGCCAACATGTGGGAGAGGCCCCGAATGGGGGTCCTCAGGGAGGGCTTCAGGAAGAGGTCCTTATCAGAAGAGAAGTAGGCATTGGTTGACCAGGAAGAAAGGACATTTTAGGTCATGAGAGCTGGGGGTCCTCAGGGAGGGCTTCAGGAAGAGGTCACTTATCAGAAGAGAAGTAGGCATTGGTTGACCAGGAAGAAAGGACATTTTAGGTCATGAGAGCTGCAGGGACAGCATCCAGGGTGCTTTGTGGGGGCACTGTGAGAGCTCAGTGCAGGATGCCAAGGGGAGCAGGGTAAGAATCAGACACGGAACCCCTTGTAAACCACACAGAGCATCTGGGCTTTATCTGGTAGTGGGTGGGTAGGCCTGGTTTCCCCTTCCCTTTCAGAAGATCAAGCTGACTGCATGATGGAGATCAGATTGTAGAAGAGTAAAGACATGAACGCCCGGGGTGGGGATGAGATTTAAGAAGAGGGAGGTAGTAGGTAGGGGGAAGATGCTACAGGTCAGGGATGCCATGAGGGGTTCTATCTGGGACATCCCGGTGGGTGGTGATGCCTGTATGTGTGCTATGATGTGCTGGTTGGCCCTTTGCCTCCTGGGGGAGCCATACAGAGCGATCAGTCCTGGACCACATGCTAGAAAGTGACAGGTATTCCTGGATCCACCACCGGCCAGTTGTGTGGCCACACGCTTCCTGGCTTCACTGGTCCTGTCCTGGCTTCCAGGTCCTTGCAAGCCTTGGGATCCTGCACTACTGTCAACTCTAGTTTCCCTGGCTGTCTGTGCATGAGGGTGCGTTTGCTGGTCTTCAAGCTCCCTCCCAGCTCTGATTCTCTCTTGTTCTTCACGGTGGGAGATGACACATTCGCATGGTCCCCCACTTTGATGGTTTACATAACCACTCCAGAGATGCTTCAGAATTCATTTCTCATCATCTCTTCACTGTTTGAGAATTCCAGGAGCTTAGGTGTGGGTTTTGCTGTTGTGCTTGCCTTCCCAAACCCTCTCTTTCAAGCACTAATCTCTGAACATTTGGATTTACTGGGGAGCTGTGTCGGAGAAGGTTTTCCAAAAGCAAAGGCTCTTCTAGAAGGCGACGCCCATCCGGGCTACTTCACATTTTTCCCCATGTTTACGTCTGAGGCCCTCTTCATTTAATTTCTCAGCCTCGTTCAGAAAATCCACATGGAGAACTTTCTGTGACATGGACCGCGGTGTCGGTTGCTGACCTGAGCTGGAGAGCAGAAGCTATGAAGCTAAAGAGACTCTTTCTGCTTGGTGAGGGTTTTTTGGCCTCTCTGCTTTATGGCATTGTAACTGCATCACAACCCAACAGGGAAATCAAATCACCTGCCCCCAGATTGACAGTGTTTTTCCACGTGGTGACCAGGGCAGGGTGAGGGCTTCCAAGAGGCCAGGCCCTCCCCGCGGCAGGGAGCAGTGTGGCGTTGACATTGGACAGTGTTTCTCCAGGGAGGACAGTGTAGGCATCAGATCGAGCAAAGAGGGAAGGATGTCATAGGGTGGCCTGTTTCCCTGTCTCACCTCTTTCTCAAGAATGGACGTTCTGTCCCTGTCTGCTTCCTTCCCTGAAGTTGCTCAGTCCCGTGGGGTCTTTTCCCAGACTGTCACAAAACTGAGGATGGTTGGAGTTGGAAGGCCCAGTCCAGATTCACAAGCTCCTAGAGAGTGGAGACTGTCTTCTTCACCCTTATGCCTCCAGCCGTTGATACAACACTTGACACAAAGTCTCTGCAAATGTTTCCTGAGTGAGCAAATGAAGGGCCGATTGGTTGATCTTGTTTCCCAATGAGGAGATGACCTCTGACTTGTCTTTACCCAGGGGTGGGGGTGCTTGGTAGGGGGGTTGGCGCTCAGCTGTCTTCATGCCCTCTGGACCACACATGCTTTTCAAGGCACAGGTATGTCTGTGGCCACAGGCTAGCCCTGTGCCGTGGGGTCCCTTCGCCACGTTGCTGATGGGGCTTTTGTGGGCCTGGCTCTGGCAGCCTTTCCCGTGGGCCTCACCCTGCCTCAGGCTGCACAACGGTGAGTAGGTTTCCCACCCTTACTTCCATGAAGTAGGAGTAGAACACAACTCATTTGAAAAAGAGCATTGGCTTGCTCCAGGAAGGTCTATGACAAAGCAAAATTTAAAAATAACTCAGGGAGTGTGTGTGTGTGTATGTGTGGGTGTGTGTGTGTGTGTGAGAGAGAGAGAGAGAGAGAGATGTGGCTGTTGGTCACCATTGGTATGTTTAATTTGCTGACTATAGAGCTGTAATTCCTAGATGTGGTTTTGTGGTACTCCCTGCAATGTTTCTCAGTGTTATTCCCACAAGGTTTCATTTGCAAATCTCGAGGGTGGTCATGAACTTGGTAAAGGTTGCTTGAGTCAGAATTTGAATTCACATACTTTTGTACCTTAGACCCCATCTAGTTACAAAGATTTTTTCTTTTTTCTTTCTTTTCTTTTTTTTGAGAGCAAGCAGGGGAGGGCCAGAGGGAAAGAATCCCAAGCAGACCCTGTGCTGAGTTTGGAACCTTACCTGGGACCAATCTCATGACCCTGAGATCAGGGCCTGAGCTGAAACCGAGATTGGATGCTTACCTGACTGAGTCATCCAGGCACCCCAATTTGCAAACATTTTTAAGGTGGTATCTAATAAAGGAGAACTAAGCAATGTTAAAAAAAGAGATTTAGCAGTTATAGGAAAAGCAAGTAAAAAATCACATATTTTAATTGCTTTGGTTGTAGATTCATCTGAGCAGTTAGCTTCTTTGAGTCCTAGAAAGAAAATACATATGGCAAAACAAGCGTGTGGTACATTTTGGAGCAGAAGTCGATGGTGCCCGAGTCGGAGGCGCTGGCCAGCTCCTGATCCAGGTACAGCTGTGGTGAAGCCTGGGAGAGCTGCCCCACCCTGGGGACACCCCCTCCCCCAACTACAGATGTCCTTGTGACCAGCCCAGAGGTGGGAGAGGGTGAGAGTGCCCCACGCAGCCCTCACCGGTGGGGCCTGGGACCCGGGGCCGAGGGCTCCATTTGGAGGGCAGTTCCAGCAGCTTGTACCCACGTGTCTGGGTCCTGACTGGACCAAGCACCCATGCCAACAGCTGCCATCTTGATGACGCACTGTCACGTCAGCTTCTGCTTCTTCTCTGTCTCTCCCTTCTCCTGTGTTTTAGAATCACCTCACAAATTGCACCCAAGCTCATGTTTTGGGCTCTGCTCTGAACCATCCTGCCTACCCCACATCCCAGGACACAGGCAGAAACCAAACCACAGAGAACGCTGCTTCTGACCCTCCCACCATCCCAGGGCTGTTGGGGACCATGAGTGTGCCCCCGGTTTGGGAGTACTTTGTTTTAGAAAGGGCCCTTCTCTTTGTCCAGCCTAGGATCCAAATTGGCCAGAAAGGGTACTTGGCTCTTGAAAACCAGTGTCAAAGTGTCCCTTGTGCACCTGTCCCATTAGGCTATTTCCCCGGGTCTCTCACATTCAGGGGTGCTCAGTGTATGTGTACATCATCAAAGCCACGCTTGGTTTAGCTGAAAGGGCCCCGGTGATTGTAGTAAACCTTCCAGAAGCAGCAGCCCCCATATTCCCATTTTCATCTCCAGGCATCCTACCAAGCAGAAGCAGGCAGCTCTCCTATTTCACCATCACTCCTGAGACGACACTCTTGTGGCGGGGACTGAAGGGAGAAATTCATATTCTAGGCTCTCTCTTTGTCTGTCTTGCCCACAGCTACCCTCCGTTTCCCAGTTTTCCCAGTTAGGGGCTCTGTGATCTGACCAGTGTTTGTGGACAGAAGCTGCTGCGACTCCCGGAGCTTTCCTTACGTGGCGGCTTGGCCCCCACACCAGATGGACACCGTCGGGCTTTTGGTGTGACCACTCCTGGCCACAGATTCTGATGTGGACACCTCAGGTTATTCCCGCAAGATTTCAGTTGCAAAGCAATGTGGTTTCTTTGCTTGGTTGGAATGCTTTTCATTTGGAAACCAGGGGCCTGTCTGGCACTACCTGGGGGTAGAAGGCGCTGGGATCCTGGGGATCTTGCCCACCCCAAGAGGTTTGCACCCGGTGGCCGAGAGGATGACGGTCCCAGCCCTCTGCTGCTCACGCTGGGCTCTGCCCCTCACCCCGGTTCCACCCCAGCTGGAGTACTCCCCTCCCAGCCCCCCTCCTGCGGACAGTCCTGCTGAAGACCCCTCTGTTCCATGGGTGGTTTCCTGACTCCCTCCTGAGCCCTGGGGGAGGGAGATGGGAATGAAGGGAGCCCCAGCTTTCCTCCCCTTCACCTCATCCCTCACCTTTTAGGGACCGTTCTGCTCAATGTTTTGGGAGGAGAGGAAGCCAAAAGCATCATTTTTCAATACCCAGATTCACTACCACTGCAACTTTCTATCAGAATCAAGCTCCTTATCTTAGTCTTGGGACATAGTTTATCTGTGTATCTCTGATAAGCACCATCTTCCGTGTTAACGTGGTTACGTCCACACCCATCTCTTCTCTCGTTCTAGGCTGTTAGCTTCTTGCGGGCAGGGACAAGGTCTTTCTTTTTTTTTCCTCTACTAAGTAACGACTCAGTGCGTAAGAAGTGAATGGGTCCTGGGTTGGCCTAAAAGAAGCTGGGATGCCATTTATTCCCAGAGCAGCTGTTTTCTACTGTGTACTTCAGATAACCCAGGGCTGCCTCGCTCCCCCGACATCATTGATAGGAAATGCAGATGTGGCTTACATCCAGAAAACATGGTTCCAGTGCTGGCTCGGACTCCAGTCTTTGTGGAGCCAGCCCCTTCCATGCTTTAGTCAGCTTCAGGGGCCCCGGCTAACCACATCCCCAAGCAGCAGGGGCAGCCCCGCAGCACTGAGGAATGGGTTTGTGTCTGTGTCTCTGTGGGGCTCTTGCATCTGGAAACGAGGCCTCATCTGGAAGGTGTCTTGGATTCTTGGACATAGACATTAAGGCATGTGCTCATTAGTCCGTCAATCGGCAAATAGTTGCCAAGTGCTGTCTGTTTGCCAGGCCCTGTGCCAGGGGCTGGGGACGCATTCATGAACAAATCAGATGTGGTCCCCACTCCCTGGACTTCACAGTGTAGCAGGGGAGACATAGAAACATTAAGCAAGGGTGCCTGGTGGGGGCTCTCGGTTAAGAGTCTACCTTCAGCTCAGGTCATGATCCCATGATCACGGGGAAGTTAGCTTCTCCCTCTCCCTCTGCCTGCTTTTGTGCTCTCTCTCTCTCTCCCTGTGCCAAATAAATAAATAAAATCTTTTAAAAAAGAAAGAAAGAAAAAAAAGAAAGAAACATTAAACAAATTATTATCAGGAAAAAAGTGTTATTTTGTGCCAAGCAAGAAGGTCTTGGGGTTCTCTCCTGCTGGTAATCCAAACCATTTCTATCCAGGTGGGTCCTAGGGTCTGGATTCCTAATCACTGCTTTCCCAGAAGCACTTCAGTCCTCAGCTCTCTTGTCAATTCCTAGAGAAAGCCTTGGCATTTGCCCTAAAGTACCTGGAACATTACCAATTAGCATGAGGGATTCTGCCTGGGCTCTGGCTCACTGTGGGACTGCTCTGGTCCTCTGTCTCTTCATCTGTAAAACAGAGGCTATGGTCTAGGGCCACACTTTTTTTTTTTTTTTCAATTCAATTAATTAACATATAGTGTATTATTGGTTTCAGAGGTACAGGTCAGTGACTCATCAGTCTTCTATAACACCCCGTGCTCGTGACATCACATGCCCTCCCCAATGCCCATCACCCACTTCTTCAGGTGAGTTCCGTAGAATACCAATCCCAGGATGGAATATGTTTGGGAAAGGGAACATTTTATATAAATACATAAATTGTACTTTCCTCTTCTAGATTCCCAGAATGCATTAAAGACCCTCAGAAGTCCTCTAGGATTCAATCCAGCCTCGCTTTGTCGAATGTACTAGATCCCTTTTCTCACGTGGCACCCGTTTTCCCGAGGCTCAGAGACCCCACAGAGCCAGTGGGGCAGAGACCCCAGCAGTCCCCTTCTGCTCTGGGCTAGGGGACAGAAGCCGGTGTGGGTCAGCGGCCCCCGACCCTGCGACACCCAGCTCTCCTCCCACCCCTTGTGATTATGACGCCAGTGTCCAGGGAGACAGCTGACTGAACTTCCTGCCGCGGGTTCCGGAGACATTTTAAGACACTCACTAGTGGTGTCACTGCCTCAGAATCCACAATGATTCCTAATTGGCCTCAGAACTATCAGCTCACAAAACCATCTGTCATGGGAAACTTGAGCAGTATTCAGAGTCCCATTAATAATTCAGCCAACGCGCTTCTTCAGACCCCCGCCTTCCAGCTCTTGGGGCTCACTTGTCTTCTGCCTCCGGAGATGTTCCGGGGAGAGTGTTTGGACCTGTTACAGAGTTAATGACTCAGGCCGTGGTACCTCCAGTGCTTCCCCAGAATCCCCAAAGCCTCGTCAGGTGGAAGAAGGAAGATTGATACAGGTTAATTCCACTCGAATTCTGTCAGCTCAGAGGTGGCGGGCTTGCCAACAGCGAGGCGGGGGACTGGTTACAACAGCAGGTTACAGACAGGCCCCTTGTGATGGGATGAACGTGTGCTCCTCTTTTGTGAGGGGTGGGTGGGCCCCCTCCACTTGTTCCTCTCCAGGGTTGCTCTGTAGCATCCCCGGCCATTCTGAAAAAATCTAGGATTATTTTTTTTCCCTGCAAGTTAGAGGTACCTAAAAATATTGGTTGAATTAGTTCTAGCTGATTAGATCTGATTCTCATTCCCATTTAGTAGAATTATAGAATGTCACAGCTGCCTGGGAACACAGAAATCATCTCATCCAACTCCATCATTTTTCAGCATAGGAAAATGAGACTAGAGAAAAGTGACTCTTTCAAGGTCACCCAGCTGGTTCAAGGCAGAGCCGGGCCAGCACCCAGGCCTCCTGGCTCATAGCCCCATGTCCTTTCCAGCCCATCATGGTGCACTCTGAGCCCAGAGAGCACAGCGTCTTTCTGAGAGGGCTGCAGACCATCCCAGGCACCGTAATGCTGGGACAGCAGATGTTCTTTTCCCTCTGTGGCTCTGTGATGCCAAAGGTAGCACGTCCGTCCTGACTAGCACACCTCTGGGGCTGTGGGGTGCATATGTTGTGAGCCATCAGTAAGGCGAAAGTGAAAGAATGCTCCCCCTCCCCCGCTGATTCATGGCCATTAGGGCTGACTGTCCCCTCTTCAGTCCCCTCTCCCCTTGGACAGATTAGAATCTGCTGGAACCAAGCCAGACTGCTCCAGGGGATAGGGCCTTCATGCTCTGTCGTAGGCTCTGCTGGGTTCGGCTTTGGGGTGATTGGGCGTAGGCACTTTCTGGCTAGATACTGAGCTGGTTTTTCCACCTTTCCCTGGAGCCTGGAGAGAAGGTAGAGGTGGGTGTCAGAGCTACCTACATCTGCATGGAGTGGGAGCATGCCACTCTGATGCCCTGGAGTTTGGATTGTCCTGTGGAGTCTCAGTGCTAGAAGTGCTTTCAGAGATGACTGGGTCCAGCACCCACTATTTATAGGTGAGGACATCAAGGTCAAGAGAGGGGGTAGCCCTTGTCCAAGATCACAGGGCCAAGTGATGGCAGAGCTAGGATGAAGCCCAGGCTACCCTACCAATGCCCCTTCCATGTTTTCCTTGCAGAACCATCAGCCTTTCTGGTTTGGGATCCATTCTCCTGCATGTCTCATAGCTCCAAACCCCAGTGGTTAGAAAGTGTGGAGTAGGTTTAAGGCACAGAGAATATTCTAGTGTGGCCGATGAGTGCAGGGATGGGTGAGATGGACAAGTCAGGGGGTGCTGTGCTGCCAAGGAACCTTCAGGGGCCCTTCAGCAGAGGACTGGATGCCTAGAGCAGCTGTATTCTGTGGAATCTTGGTGGGTAGGGGGTGCATGAGGGCCCAGAGTTGGTAAAGGAGCAGAGATGGGGCAGGGCTGGGGTCCCAAATGTTGCTCCATCTGTTCTGGACACAGGGACCCAGGCTTTCTGTGCCTCCTTCCCTACCAGAGGGAACCTCTTTTCTCCTAACCTTTCTTTTTTTAATTTCAAGCTGGGGTAGGGCTCGGCCATGTTTCTGTCCAAAGGCAGGTCTTGGGACCCTGACTTTGGCGGATGGGCTAGAGAAGAGACATAGTGTGAGGAGCTGTGCAAGCCCGGGTCTTCGGTCCCAGTACTGTGAGAACTCTTAGAGCTGGCCCAGGTCTCATTTTTGTCTTCCCCTCCAGAGCCCAACATAGCAGGTGCTCAGTAACTGAACCACGAAGAATGGAAATCCCAAATGAAATTAGAATGATGAAAGCAGGGGCTCGCTTTGGCTTTAGCTAAAAGCTTTTCCTGGATCCCAATTCCTGTGGGAGAACCCTGAAGGGATATAATAGTGATGCTAATGGTACTAATAACAGCACAGAGATGCGTGGGCTTATACTGGTCCTGCTGGTGGTAACGCCTGTTGGGGTGCACCCTGTGCCAGGCACTGTGCTGAGTACTCTATGTGGAACGCTATTTAACGGTCACTGTGATACCAGAAAGTCATTATTAGTAATCACCTCCATTTTCCAGATGAGAACACTGAGGCACAGATTGGTTGCCTGCTTGCTCGAGGCCGGCTGCAGAGCCGGGAAGTGGGGGAGCTAGGATTCCACACACAGTCTCAGGCTCTCTACCAGGCTCACCCTCACTGTGGCCCTCGCAGGCACACCTGAGCAGCAGTGGCGTTTGGAGGCAAGACACCCTGGGATGATAGGACAGCTACAGCGTCAGAGTGGGAGGAGTGAGGCCCGTCTTCGAACAGATCATCCCCTCCCTGAGGCCTTGGTGCAGGCCTTAGCCAGAAGACCGGGTAGAAATCTAAGCTCTTCATTTTTGGAGAGAAAAGAGAGATGCTGTGAGCTTGGACTGGAATCTGATCCTGGAGAAACGCAGCAAGTGCCCCAGTCATCCCGCAGGAATCCTGCGGATGCAGCAGGAACTTCCCATCCCTGGGGAGCCTGGGGACCAAGCCCCGACCCCTCGCCCAGCCTTCCCGCCTTCAGCCTTGTTGTTTCAACTGCACAGAGCAGGCTTACCAGCTATTGTACTTGGAAGCCTTTCTGTGATCTTAGGACCTTTGAAAAAAGAACAAAACAGCTAGAAAAACACAGGGTAGTTAAAAAATGTTTGTGATTTTTGTGCTGTATGGAACAAAGAGGCATTCAGGAGACTCAGCATTGTTCCGGGGAGCCAGGATGAAACGGTGCTGGCCCCTCTGAGGCCTCCTCTCCTTTGGGAGTCTGCAGCTGATTGTTCTGGAATGTGAATGTCCCTGGAGCCCTCTCCCAGGCCTCAGGCGCCCCTCCTCTGTGCCGGGCCTATTTACACTGGTAATAGCCGTTAGTTCTGACTTGGTTTCTAGTCCGTTCTTTCCATCTCTTCGGGAAAAGTGGCTCAGGGGTGTCACCCAGTGATCGTGAGTAATTTCATCCTCATTCCTAGCTATGCAGCTGTTTCCAGATCCACCTTCAACTGCCTACCCTCGGCAGGAATAGTAAAGTCACATTCATGCGGCAGTCTGTCTTCTACATAGTAATATCCCTTCTCACACCTTTATTTCTGTTCCATGATATAGATGTTATCTCCATGTCCTCAGAGACCAAACTGAGGTTTGAAGCAGGGAGCTGACCTGCCCGATGTTGGTCAGCTCACAATTGGACGGAGCCTCTGGGAATATAGCCCCCTTCAATCCCTACTAGGATTCTTCCTTCAAGGCACTACATCTGAAAGCATACGGCCTCGGTTTTGGAAATTCTAGAACGTTGTGGGCCCACTGTTGACTTTGTCCCTGAAAGCTATTTCCTGGACTGGGGAATTCTCTAATTCTCTAATTCTGACCCAATTCATTCTGAATGGTTCCCCTGGGGGCCCAGTGCCCCCACCCCAGCCCACTGCCCTTCAGTGACCATAGCCCGGGGAGCCAGCGTGTTAATTTGCCATTTGCCTCCTTGAGGACACGTGACTCAGTTGCCTTTCCCCATTCCTTCTGCCACATCTTTAATCTCTGGAGCCCTCCCTGTGTTACCTCATGGCCCGACAAGCATCTGGAGCTAGGTCACGGTCCTCTGTGTCAAAACACTGGTGGTGAACTGCTTTCACGTTTGTCACAGCAGGGCTTTTGAGGCAACGGGGAAGGACTTTGGAACTGCCTTCCTCCTCATCCTGCCCATGTCTCTTTCAGGTTTCTTTTGACAGAGATGGCGCAGTCTTGTTCCTTTGGGGGCTTTGCCCATACCCTGTCAAAATCCTCCTGTTGCCCTGGAGGAGTAACGACTTGACCTGCCTTCAGGAAATTCCTGAGATGTATGCTCATCACCAGTCAAAGGAAATGGGGATGTTTAGTCAAGATAAGAGAAAACACATTGGGGGGGGGGCATTATCACTGCCCTCATGTGAGAGAGGAAATACACTTGTGCCTGTGGCTTCAGGGGGTAGGACTTCCCCCCAGACAGTAGACATTTTTTAAGGGGCTGAAATTCAGCATAGTGTAAAAAAGGAACACACAAGTGTAGTTTTCAGAAAATAGAATATGTTGTGGGAGCGGAGTGAGTTTTCTCTGGAAAGTCATGTCCTGTGATGGGCAGGCTGTGACGTGAGGTCCCGGGGATGGCATCTCCAGTCCTGAGTAGGGGAATGAGATGGCCTTCTCCCTTTACCTTGTTGGCCTGTGGTTGTGCCCTCCCCAGGGTCCTGGAGAGACAGCTGCCCACAAGGACTGAACCAGTCCAGAATGGGGCGCTGAGGGGACACCCTAAAGGATGGAGAGGATCAGGGAAAGATCCTTCTGGACTTGGGACCCATGCATTTGGTCTTAGCCTTAGTTTCTCGGGGCAGCGATGACGATGGTAGTCAAACAGGCCCATCTGTGATTTTTCTAGAGAAGAGCAGAATTTGAGTGTACCTTAGCTGTTGTGACTGGGGACAGTTCAGGTGGATTCTTGATCGAGGAGAGAACCTATGACATCAGACTTCCAGATTCATGCCTTGCAGGCCATGGGAGACATTTGCTGAAAACAGCAGCATGGCCGAGTGGTATGCTTCCTTTCCAGCGGTGATGTCAGTGGGAAGTGTGGACTGGAGGATAGATGAACTCCCCAGATTGTGATCTTCTCCTCAGTCATCGTTTATCAACGGAGGGCTGGGTGTGCACGTGCGTGCGTGCGTGCGTGCGTGGGCACGTTCCTGGATGTGCGTGGGGTTTGTTGTCTGCTACCTTCCCTGTCTGAGCCCCGCACTAAATAACTCATTGTAATGGCTTGGAATCTTTCTGTACTTTTGTTTATGCTTGTAGATATTATATAGTTATACAATACACATAAACATAAATATGTGTACAAGCTTTAAAAAAAAGTCATGGTTTTATAAAAAAGGGGATATTAGTCACATTTACTGCATACTGTTTTCTTGTTCATCCATACTTCAAAGAAACATCCCTCCAAGTCAGCTGGTTTGCCTCCTATTCATACTTTTTATTCCATGGAAGGGTCATCCATATTTTTTTATCCCATTCTTCCACTGATGGGCATTCATTTTGTCTCAGTTTTTTGTTTGTTTGTTTGTTTTTGTAAATAACTACCTCCATAGACCTCCATAAACCTCCTGGTGAACTACCACTTTTATTTCCTAGGGACAGATTCCCAAGGGTAAGTGTGCTGTGCTGAAGGGTATGGTATTTGCATTTTTTGATTGATGCCTCCAGATTGTTTTCCCCCAAAAGTACACATTTCTCATTTCCACGAGTAGCTGGTGGGAGTACCGTCCCCTACGCCCACAGCATTAACTGTTACTCCCTAGTTAATGCTGGTCGATCTGATAGGTAGACAGGAATAGCTCATCATTGCTCTGGCTTTCATTTCTCTGACTCCTGTTGAGTCTAAGTACCCTCCTCTGTGATTTTTGGGCCTTTGCGTTGCTTTTCCATGAAATACCTGTTTATATCCTTTGCCCGTTTTTCTTCTAGCCACCCCCTCCTTCGCCCCACATTGGGGGATGAGACCAATAGGACTCTTGTCTTTGTCTGGGTCAGCCGGCAAGCAAGGGTGTGTTCCAGAGCCGACCTCACCTGGTCCTGGTGACTATTGGCTTTCTGTTCCCTTTCTCTTCCTCTCTTTTCCTTCCCTCCCCTCCCTTGCCCTGGCACTGTTTCTGAGAGTCCATAGAAATGAGCTATTAAACCCTATGCCCCAGGGGTCTCAGAGTAGGGGGTGAGGGGAAAGCCGGAAGCCAGTGAAAGCTGACAGGCTGGCCTGTGGGCTAGCTGCTCCTTCTCCCTTTTTTGGCCCCAGGCAAGTGACTTCACTTCTTGCTGAGGCGAAGTCTGCATCTGCACAACAGGAGCAGCCCCTCCACAGAGAGGAGCTTAGTAAGGCATCTGGAAGTAGTTCAGATTGTGACTGACGTCTCAGAGGTTGAAGGTCTGGGGACTCATAGCGTGGTCTGCCCAACTTTCGACCCCACCACAGACCTACTAAACCAGAACCTGCCTTTTAAGGAGACCTCCAGATGATTCCTTTGCACACAAAAGTGTGAGAAGCACTGGCCTTAAGCACTCTGATTAGAACTAGGGGGCAAAATTCCTAGTAACCCTTGCCCAGAAATTGTGCTGCTCTTCTGAGTTTTTCAGGTGCCTCCGTAGATACAGTCCAGTGTAGATCAGACAGCTCATAGTAGCAAGTTGGTTTTTTTGTTTTTTTTTTTTAGATTTTATTTATTTATTTGTCAGAGAGAGAGAGACAGAGCGCGCGCGCACGCGCGAGTGCTCGCACAAGTAGGGGGAGGGGCAGAGGAAGAAGCAGACTCCCCGCTGAGCAAGGAGCCCATGCAGGTCTTGATCCCAGGACCTTGGGATTAGGACCTGAGCCAGAGGCAGAGGCTTCACCATCCGACCCACCCAGGTGCCCCAGTGGCGAGTTCTTGTCTCTCGATCTCAATCCCGAGGTTTCTTCATGGAGGTCACCTCACAGAACACTGCACCTTCTCCCTTGGTGACAGGGACACCCCAGTCTAAGAACAGTCGGTAACTCCGGATCCAGCTGGTTTTCCCAGAACCTTCCAGTCCCCCCAAGCTCTGAGCAGTGAGCCACTTCTTCCAGCTCCCCCACTCCCCGCCCCACGGAGATCCATTCGTGGCTTCGCACAGATGGTTCAGTTGCTGAGATGCTCCGCTCCCTGTAACCTCCTGTGTGGTGGCTCCTTGTCCCTTCGCGCTGTCACTCAGTTTCATCCTTTTCCTCCTGAGGCTGGCCGCCACCTTGGCTTCTCCAGTTTTCCACCAGACTAACCCTATGCAACCCTCTCGCCCTCCGAGGAAGCACTCCCAGTCGCCCTGGTCCTGGCTCTCACCTGCTGGGACCCACCAACCCCCCTTGACCTCCCTGCCGCTCACACATGCCCATCCACACCCCTGTGTCTCGCTCTTATGAGGACAATGTAGGGCCTTCCTCCAGAGCTGCCCAGGGGACTCACTGGCCCTCACCCAACACAGTGAATCATGTGGTGCTCCTTTAAAGAGCAGTGCTCTGGGGAGCACTCTGACTATGGTTCCTGGGGCATTTGAGCTTGTTGCTTTGTCAGATAGTTCATCAACGAGGGGCCAGTGCAGAAAACAAAAACCACTCCAGGTCTTTTAAGCAGAAAGGCATGAATGTTGGGACTCAGTGCTTACATCATTGTTGGAGAGGCCAAAGGGGCAGGGTCTTCAAGGCTGGGCCTTTTGGGTGACTCCTAGATCCTACAGGAGCAGCATCTGTCAGCCCACAGCAGCTTCTAGAATCTCCTGGAGACCGAAAGGCGGACACCCTAAGTGCAGGTCCAGGGCTTATGGAGCTGGACTGGTAGCCGCTGGCCTCGCCCTGCCCTGCTGAGACCCAGGAAGCTGCAGCGTGACAGCTGGGTGTAGGGTGACTGCGGTGTCTGAACCAGCAGTGACAGAGGCTGCATTCCCTCTCTCTGCCCCAGGTCCATCTGACTGGCAACATTCAACTTCTGCCCAGCCCAGGGGAATGCCTACACAGAGGCCAGCCCTCGGAGGCTTCCTAGACAGGGCTCTGGCGCCTTCAGCAGGGGGCAGCCCCCTCCCTGGAGCAGGTTCTTCTTCCCAACGGATACAGCTGCCCCCAGGCCAGCAAGGAGCCCACTGTGTTCCTTCCCGTCTCTGCGTCTACTAAGCGCAGCAGACACTGCTACCTTCCTGAATGCTCCAAAAGCGTGAAATGTTAATGTTTGCTTAGTTGTCCCCAATTCCAGAGTGGCAAGCTTGATAGGGTGCAGGGACTCTGAGTGTGCCAAGTCATGCCAGCCTCAACCTTGGATGGTGTTTGTTTTGGGTCATTAGGACTCCAGGGCCAGTCCTGGTCACTGTGGTTCGACATGAAGGGGAACTTCTGGGAACTTCTGGGAATAATCCCAGCACCATTGTTAGCAAGAGTTTCTCCTTGCTCTTGACACGGTTGTGTAAGAAGATGGCCTGTGGGTTTTGGTGGGGGACTGTGTTTCAAGTGTTAGGAAAATGATGGTGATTTGGGTCTCAGGGGGCCCGTGGGAGGCCTCTGAGTTGTGAGAGTGTGGAAGACCGTTGGGCTGGATGGTGGGATTAGCTCATGGCCAGGTGTTTGGTGCCAACAGGCCACTCATTGAATGGTGATAGGGGTGAAATAGAACCACAGGCTAGTCACCGGCCCTGGGCCCGCACCTCTTCTGGGCGCCCTGGAGCGAGTCAGCCTGGCTCAGTACCTTTTGGAGAGGAGGGGCTCAGGACGGTTTACATACTACCTGGAGTGTAAGAAGAAGAGATGAAATGTGGGCAGGAGTACAGACACTCGTGAAGCTCAGCGTCTCCCAGGGCTCCAGGCTGCTGTCAGCTCTCAGGCCCTCAGTTTTGGGGCAACAACTGGAGCAACTGTATTCAGGGCCCCGTGCGGAGGAGAGAGAAGGTGGCCGCCCCCTGTAGCTTTCCTGGAGAGCATTTGGAGGAGGGTACCATTTGTGTGGGATGGTGAATCATCACCATTATAGGGCAGAAACAGAGACAGTTCTCCCACAGATCATCATCCTGATTACTTAATTGAATCCTGGACCATATTCTGAATTTTAATCCCTGGGGCCTGGCATTCAGGCCCCTGAGTCTGTGCCAAGCTTTCACTTCCTTATTTTTGCCAGTGCTGTACCTGCCACCTGGGGGACTTCTCCACACCCATCTTCACCTTGAGAAATCCTCTCTGTCTGTCAAGGCCAAGTCAGTCATGCCTTCCTCCTAGCATGCCTTGCCCACCAGCTGCAGGAGCTCTTTCTCGCCCTATCTGCTTCCCACTTTTCTTTCTCTTTCTTCTGGCCTTCTCTGGTTTCTGCCCATTGGTCCTGTGATGCTGTGAAGGTCTTCCTCCTAGCCCAGGTCTGTGTCCTCCAGGATTATCTTCCGGATCAGAAGTGGTCTTGTCTGTTTTAAGAATAATTATAACCATCTTTTTCTCACTTGGCGCTGATGGGGTGTGCCGATGAATGATTGATATTAACACCCACATCATTTGCATAACAGCAAATTTATTTATGCAGCCACAGTAATGCCAAGTAAACTGTAGAAGAAATGAGTTCCTGAGGCCTTTACAGCCCATCTTCATGTACATTTTGCATATATAGCATGCATGCTCTATTTGAGGCAAGCTTCTGCCACTGGGGGAAGCAAATGATGCCTTATATTTACATATTTTCCCCCGGGAAGCATGGAATAAGGACACCTTACCTCTATTTTAAGTCTTTAAGCTGAGTTTATATTTTCAAAAATTCTACTCTATTGTAACAGGTAACAGCCCTGGGGCTCTCTGAGGACAGCATATATTAGAAACCCATCTGACAGCCTTGCGAGCCTGAAGACAGCAGAATTCTGTTGTATGAATCTGTAGGATTCCAGTGTCACTCCCAGTGGTGGTGGGCGGGCCGGAGATGCACAGTGGTATTTATTGGTCACCATGAGCATGTCCCTTACCTACTGCTTACAGATGTTCACCGTGACAGGTGCTCCTTCATAAGACTCACTGGGCACCACCCACACCAGCTCCTGGAGAACTGTCCTGCCTGGAAGGAGTACACACCACCCACCCATAAGCAGCCCAGCCTGCCTTCTTCCTCTCCCCAACTCTTCCTCCCTTACCCCTCCCTTTCTCCGTCCCCTTCATCCTCTCCCCTCCCCATGGTCCCTCTTCTCTCTCTCAGTCACTATTATGGGTTGAATTATATCCCTTGCAAATTCCTATATTGAAGTTCTAACCACCAGGGCCTGAGAACCTGACCTGACCTAGAAACGGGGTCATGACAGATGTAATTAGTTAAGTGAGGGCATTAGGGTGCACCCTGATCCAATATGACAGGTGTTATTAGAAAAAGGGGGAATTTGGACACAGACACAGACACACACAGGAAGAAGGCCATGTGAACATGAAGGCAGAGATGAGGCCTTGCTTTCACAGGCTAAGGGACGCCAGAGATGGCTAGCAAACTACCGGAAGCTAGGCAAGGCACATGCAACAGATCCTCCCTTCACAGCCCTCAGATGAATCAACCCGCGGGCACCTGGATCTCGGACTCCCAGCCCCCAGGCCTGTGGGACAAGCCACACACTCACCCCCACCCACCCACACGCTGGGGCTCAGGAGAGCCCGGACTGCTTCTTAGCAGCTTCTCACAGCATGCGCCTTGAGGTGGTCAGGTGAACAGGACGGCTTTAGCTTTAATGAAGGGGGCTGCTGGGGTGTTGGGGACCTCTTGTGTGGAAGGACCATGCACAGGCCTTCCTTTTAAAAATTGCACTCCCGTTGAAGAATGGAGAGCTGCAAGAAAATGAGAAGATCTCTTATAAAGCAGAGAGCATGAGTTTTAGGCACAGATGGACAAGGGTAATTTAAAATCTGGACTCTGCCATTTCTTAGTTACTTTACTTCCTTGAGACTTCACTGCCTTACTGATGGTTTAGAGATAATAATAGTACCTTTGGGGTGGTTGTGAGAACTAAAGAAAATAGAGGGAAAGCTCTGACCATGGTACTTAGCTCCCAAGAGGAGAGCTGCCTTAACTATTATCATCAATAAACACTGGGAAGTGACTTGAACAGTAGCATGTTGTATAGGACAGTCCTCTAGCTGGCTTTCTTGGCTGACGTACTGGAGTTCCAGCTGTGTGTGTGTGTGTGTGTGTGAGAGAGAGAGAGAGAGAGAGAGAGAAAGAGAGACACTGAGTTATAGTAAAGTGTTATTTTTTTCTTTATGGTTTGTAAAATTTTGCAGCCTTTTTACTTTGAACATGTATTTTACAAACAAGAAATTGATTTTTTTTCAAAAAGGAGAAGTTTTGTACCAAGTCTTAATTAAGTAAAGCAAGAGCGCCAACGGTTTGAGAACGGTTGAAGGTACTTGGGAAAGATTCCAATACACCTGGCTCTTAGGATTCTTTTTATATCTTGCTCACTGTGTATGTTTTTGTAAAGGTACGGGTTTGCATTTCTCATTAATGTTTATGTTTGGGTGGTTTTAATATGCAGTTTTAGTTAATAAGGAGAAACAAGAAATAACGTGGTTGGCCCCGCCCAGAACTGGGACTCCGGGGTGGGGGTGGGGGCGGTCCCATGCGGCCCCTGCATGTCTCCTTCCAGGGGGCTGGACCCCCACGTGGGGAGTGGTGTGAGGAGGGCTGCTGAAACCAGATGTGAGCCCGGTAGGGGCGCTTCTACCTCACCTCCAGTGTCACGTGGCTGGGCTGTGTGAGAGGTGAGTGTGGGTATAAGATTGTCAGCCGGCAGCTGGCGGGAGAAGCATGGTCCCTCCCTGCCAGCAGCTGTGTCTGGCTGGGAAGTGGTTTCTCTTTGCTCACCTTTCCTTTCTTCTGCTTCCCAAGACCGAGAGGGTTAAATGCTAATAAATCTTGATCATTTGTTTGAGGCAGGAGACTGAGAAGGGGTTAAAGGTTGAGGAGAATACCCATTGCTGTGGTTAATTTTGCCCTCTGGCACTTTGTGGACCCCCTTGTTTGAAAGGAGTTTGGAGGCAGCTTTTAGGCCTGTTGAACTGAAGTTGTAAATGCAAGGTTGTTCTAGGCAAAACAAAACAAATGCTCTCTCTGCTCAAGGCAAAGGGGGGTGCCTCTGTGTGTTTGGGATTTATTTTTATTTTCTAATCCTGTTAGCAATAGAAAAAGACTCCAAGGAGCCTCTGATTTTATTAGCGCCAGGAGCAGTTTATCTGTCGTCTGTGGGAACCCTGGCCAGATATCCAGGGCTCCAAGTGTCTTCTTCCTCTCTCTCTATCTCTCTCTCTCCGCCCCCCCATCCCCTCCCTCTAGGGAATGTTTTGGAGAATTGAGCTGTGGCCTGCGGGGGGGGGGGGGGGGGGGTGGGCAGGAGCACTGATGGTGTGTCTCCAGTCTCAGGATGGGGACGGCCCAGTCTGTCTGTTGCTGGGGACTAGTAATACCTTATATCCTGCACGCCGCTGGAGGTGGCAGTGGGAGGACGTCGGTGGAGAAATAGAAAGAGGGCTTGGCACCTGTTGACTCTCTTGGGTGGCCACCTTCTGACCGTCTCTGCTGAGAGGACCCTAGACCCTTCCGCACTCGCCTGCCCGCCCCTCCTCCTGTGTGGGTGCAGTTTCACACCTCACCAGCAGGGGTCTCACATGGGTCACATCCAGGGCTGCATGCAGGTGGGAGAATCTTATCAGGGCTCCTCCCCCTCAACAGTTTAGAATCACTGAGCTCTGGAACGCTCCACCTAATGAGACTTAGACCCCATTTTTGAGGATCTGAGAGAGGAAAAGGCTAATCCCTTGAGAGAGGGTGTGTTTGGAGCTAAGCCAGGGCCAGAACCTTCTTGGGGGGTGGGGTGGGGGTGCTGAGTAAAGCAAGAGCATTTCTCTACCGTTAACATTAGTGGATGATGGGATAAATGTATTATTTGGCTTCTACAAGGAGATTTTATTATTTTTGCACAGTGACAGTTTTATTGATTATCACTTTATTAATGACAACAAGTTGGGACACTTGACATAGGGACCCACATTTAATCTAAGCTTCCTTTTCTATAGGAATCAGCACCAATTGCTTCAAATAAATATTTAAATGCTACACATCCATGAAACACTGCCTAAAATTAATCAGGCAGTCTCACACTTAACTAAATGTAATTACTCCAGGAAAAGGTAAGGCTTTCGTCTTATTAAGAAGTAATGGTATTAGGGTAAGAGAAGTGTTTTGATTTTAAATGCTGGTGACAGTTGTG
The DNA here is from genome assembly GCF_009829155.1 of Mustela erminea. Lineage (NCBI taxonomy): Eukaryota > Metazoa > Chordata > Mammalia > Carnivora > Mustelidae > Mustela > Mustela erminea. The sequence goes on from NC_045614.1 coordinate 104,451,304, forward strand.
GACATCACAAAGAAAGGAAACGCTAAGCCCAGCAAAGCTGCAGTATCTTGGATTTCTCACAACGTCACTGATGATGGCGGAAAGGCCTACAGGGCTGGGCTGCAGCTCTGCACTCAGGGGCTCTGATCAGAGGGCACATGGCACTCGTAGTACTCCCTGATACCCACCAGGCCCCCAGGTGCTGGTCTCCGGGTCATTGCTCCGAGGACTAGGTGTGGACTTAGCCGGAGCTCCCAGGGACGGACTGCGGTTTCCAGGGGTGTCTGAGCTATTCCTACTGCCAAGCATCACAGTAAGCAAACCCTCCAGACGTGGCCCTCACTGTCTAGGGGAGCAGGGCCTTTACAGCAATTTAAGTGCTTCATATCCTTTGACTACTTTTTATGAAAAATGTAAACAAAGCACTCTCAAGCCATGTACTTTTTAAAGGGATGTGCTAAAGGATGGTTTCTTGTGATTCTGTCCTATTTCTCTCCCCCATCTAATACATTTCTGACACACATGCAATGCCTTTTTTTTTTTTTTAAAGAACAGAAATTTAAATAGAAGTATGTAAGTCCAGTATATAGGTTTGCATATGAGCCCGCCTTTTATGGACTTCATGTGGCGTTTTGCCATTGGGTTTACATCAAATGAAATAATATGGCATCTAAATATAAACCTGCCCTTCCCAAGCTTTGGTAAATATCCTGGGGACACTTCTACTTGGGTAGTCCTTGGGGTACTCCAAATCACAAGAATAACATACTGCATCTTCCTGAAGAGTCATCCACCCCAAGATTTAGCCGTGGAGAACATGGTATATTAAAGCATGTATGGCTATGTTACAGAGTAGAATCTTAAAGTTTTATAAGCCTTTTAGATAAGACACAGTTTTAGACACTTGGCCCCAGCTGTGTCCTGTGTCCCTCAACACTGGCCTCTGCCCTTTCTTTGGGGTGGGGGGGCAGTTTTAAAAGCCCTGGTTAATATATTTTTATAGTCTCATTATTATAATCTTATTTCATCATTAGGACTTAGAGGCATGAGATAGAAGTGAGTATGGTTATACTTGTGAATACAAGGAGAGCAGAAATACGGACTAGCCTGTGGTTCCTAGCTGACAGGACAGCCCTTGTGATCACCCAGGGAGCCTCTCCAAATGCACGTTTTTCTCCCAGGGGATTCTGACTCAGTGGCTGTAGGTTGGGGCCTCTGAATGTACATTTTGAGCATGCATCCAAAGTGATTCTGGCCTATAGCTAGATTTGGAGGTCAAAGAACCAAACAGTTCTGATTCTGACTATAGGACTCCTGGAAGAGGGCTGCCAACGGGATCCCAGCAGACCAGGTGGAAGAATGGTTTGTTTTCCCTGCAGCATTTTTTGGTTTAATGTGTATTCGTTGCCAGCATTTAAAACCCGGATACTGCATAGCTTTTCTTTAAAACCCAGAAGTCGTGACAGTGTTAGGCTGCCTTCTCTACAAGGCCTGTGGTCCCCGCTGAGCAGGGGTGGCAGCAGCCTGTTCGATGGCCCGTGTTCTCCAGGTCTGCATGACCTGGGCCTCCCCCTGCCGCCAGCTTCACGTGTTCCCGTCGCCGCCTGGCCACCTGGCCACTTGAGGCTTTGATCCTGTTCAGCGAACACGTGGTCATGCATAATGTGCTTCAGTCATAACTTGAGCAGCTGAGTCACAAATGTCCTTTTGCAGCCAGTGGGCGGGAGGCTGCTGCTGGCTCCCCTCCCCCTTTCCTAGCCTCAAGGCAACAGCTTGCCTTTGTTCCCACCTGAGAAGTGACTCATTTCTAGGGAGAGGACTCATCTGGTGAGAAGAGGGGACTTCAGAGGAGGAGCTGTTGGGACAGAAACATCGTCTGGGCCTAGTCCGTCCCTTGTCTTTCAGTCGCATCCCTGTGCTTTTGTGTCCAGTTTCCTCTCGTGGACCCGTCCTCCTGGGAAATACCCGTGCACACGCACGTACAGGCACACACGCACACGGGCACATGTGCACATGGGAGGATGCCGAGCAACCTTGCTCTAGCCACGGAGCATGAGCACCCCTCCTCCTCTTACTCTAGGTCCCCTTCTAAACCCTAGGTCCATTTCATGTTGAATGTATGAAAAGGAGCCCGACGGCATTAGGAGATAGTTTTTAGAGTAGAATGTGCTCAGAATTACAAGCAACAGACTTGGAGCGGGGAGGGGCTCAAACATCGAATGTCTGCATCCTGTCGGGAGGCCAGTGAGGGCACTCAGTTTAGCAGGAACATGAGATGCTCTCAGCCTCCGTGGCCCTGCTCGGCAAGAAGAAGCAAGACCCCTCCTATTTTCTTCTGGGGTAGAACAGGGGCTCTCCTTTATTCCTCCCGCCACCACCCCCAGGTCAAAGGATGCCATTGGGATTGGTCACTTGATAGGATTTCGATGTTTGTTTAATTCTTTTCCCTAGTTGCCCAAGGCCTGAATCACAGCTCCCTGGCCTAGCAGCTTCCCCTTGGTGGATTCCAAAGGTCCCAAAGCATCCCAGCTCACCCCTCATTTATCAGAGTCTAGGTAAAGGCACAGAGACGGTGAATGTCAACAGCCTTTAAAAGGCAAAGAACACTTTCCCTTTTATTTTTTTATTAAAGATTTTATTTATTTATTTGACAGACAGAGATCACAAGTAGGCAGAGAGGCAGGCAGAGAAAGGGGAGTAAGCAAGCCCCCTGCTGAGCAGAGAGCCTGACTCAGGGCTCAATCCCAGGACCCTGGGAGCATGACCTGAGCCAAAGGCAGAGGCTTAACCCACTGAGCCACCCAGGTGCCCCATATTTTCCCTTTTAAATTTAACTCCTTTCTTCCCTCACCTGGATTGGTTCTTTATGGGCCTTGAGCTAGTATGACTTTGGCCCACACAGCCTCCAACAATTCCAGAAATGATGAACACAGCTGCTGGGTGGGGTCGCGTGGCTGCACTCTTCTTTTTCTTGGTGACCAGACCCCTGGGTGGCCAGCATTGAGAAACTAGGCCCAGCCTTGTGGACCCGAATCTCAGGCTCTGTCTGCAAAGACCCAGATTCCGTGCAGGATTCCAGCTACACCTTCTGCCCACGACACTGACGGCCACCAGTGTTAGCCTGTCCTCCTCAAGGTACTGGCTGTGAATGGAGCCATGCCTTTTTCATTCCTGTGAGAGCTAAAACTTTGGCAAAATCAGCAAAACATCCCTAGTTCTAACCTCATTTTGGAAAATTACAGAGTCAGAACTGCCAGACGTATTTTCTGACATATCTCAGTTTCATACATTTCGTCTTAACAAAGGGCCAGGTGTTCTCATTTTCATTCAGAAAATATGCTAATCAGAGATATGTGTATAACCCCCACGTTTTACCCAAATCTCTCTGAAATGTATAGCATACAAAAGGAATATCCCTGGGGCTAATTAATGTTTTAAAATATTTACTTAAAGCAGATTGAAGTTGCATACATTTCTAGAAAAATTAGTAACTGGGAAGGGAGTGGTTTTGCAGACTTTTTTTTTTTTTTTAAACCACTTTTCCCATGGCAATGGCCAGAGGATATAAGGGCTAACCTGCAGGGGAACCTGGGGGGCTCAGTCAGTTAAGCATCCGACTGTTGATACCTGCTCAGGTCATGATCTCGGGGTGGAGAGATGGAGCCCTGTGTTGGGCTCCTTGCTGGGTGTGGGGGATGCTTAAGACTCTCTCCCTTTGCCACTCCCCACTCCCGAAGGGGGAAAAGAAAGTACTAACTGCCAGGGAGATCCGGTCTTTTCCTAGTGTGGTTTGAGTGGTTTTAGCGAAGGCAGTAGTGGAGGTACAGTGTTTCTGTCTGTGCTGTAATTAATTAAGTAGATTATGTTCAGTCGGGTGGAGCACAAAGGTCCCAGCTCTAAAAGGGTGGCCCGATGCTGGCAAATGGCCTGGCAGGCTTGGAAAACAGTGTGTTAATGAGTGATGGTGGCCTCATTGCCATGTGCTGTGAGCTGCTTTGGGCTGCCCCACGGAGCTGGGCATGGCTGGGGCTGCTCCCAGCAGCCTGCATGACGCTGGCAGGCACCTAGAGGGTCTTAGCTCTTTGGCCAAATGTGGAACCTCGCTATTGTGGAAAAGGCACATTTTATCCTCACTGCTTAGTGGTGAAGGTCTACCTGTTTAGACTTGACTTCGGTTCATATGGACTGAGTCTCTGCTTGGTGCCAGCACTAGGCTAAGCAGCAGGGATTCGGATAATGAAAGACGTGGTCCCCATCTTCTAAGAGCTCAGGGCTGAAGAGGACCGAGAGGCACACAAGAGGACTATACAGCACACCTGCTTCCAAGGCCTGGAGGAGGGCACTTCACCCAGCGTGTGAATTGTAATGAAGGGGAGTCTGATGGACGTGGAGGGAGAGGGCACAGCATAGAGGAGCACAGCATGGAGGCCTCCGTGTCCTGTGTAGGCACTCTAGCTACTTTGGTCTGGATGGAGGACCAGGGTGCTCTGGAGGAGAAGAGGATGCGGTTGGATGGGGGCAGGGGCCAAGTCCTGGGCAGGGGGTGGGTCTCGTGTGTTATGCTGAGGAGTTGCAGTTAATCCAGTAGGCAGTGAGGAGCGTGGTGTCACCCCAGTGTCAGGATGGAAGACCCTGGACACCTGCCTGTCCTAGCTAAATCATGCTGTCTTGTTGTCTTGGCAGCCAGAATGCCAAGCTGTAACTGACTTCCATTTCATAGAGGTCACACTCCCTGAGACAAAACTCCAGGCCAGCGTGAAGGCAGGAGAGTCAGAGATGACAAGGAAGCCAGCTCTGTCCACCTGTCCCACAGCAGTCTGCAGGCTGGCGGGAGACGGAAGCAGACAGACGCGGCTGGACCCCTTCGTGCAAGGAGCGATAGCCCGCTGTAGGAAGCAGCAAGAACAAGGGCAGTGGGGAGATTCGTTCCAAGTGCAAGATCTCCGAAGGTTTTTTGCAGGAGGTAGAAATGCCACATTCCCCCAAAATTACTTCGTGTACTTGATTTAGTCTATTGTTGTCTTTTTTTTTTTTTTTTTTTTTTTTTTTTTTTTTAGTATAGATAGGAAGACTTTCTCTTTTCCTTCTTCTATTTCTGTTTGGTGAGAAACAGACTCCCAATATTACTGAACTCCACCTTAAAAATAGATAATTTTTAAATTACCTACACCGAACAAGATTTCAACTATAGTTGCTGCATTTAATCTTCATCAGATGGTCTGTCTCTTCTAAATTGTGCAGGGAAGGGGGCTTAGGAACCAGTTTATTATAATGGATTATAATGCACCTTAACTGCGTCCAGACTGACCGCACAGGCTTGCAGCAGCCTTGCTGGACTGGACAGGCTAATGCTTCAGTGGCAGAGACTAAATGTGTTTCTCTGTGGTCCTGAAGCCTGGCTGGTGATGGAGGCTGAGCACAGCCTGTCCAGGTCCCCCCTCCCCCTCCGCACAGGAATCCGTGTACCCACGCCAGGGTCTGCTTTTTATGTGTGAGGCTGAACTGGTTTCTTTCTCTCTCAAGTTTTCTTATTTCAGTCTCTTGCAAAGGGAGAAAGAGAGGTGAAAACAGTCCTTCTTGCACAGAAAGTGGTGTTGCTTGGGAACCTGACCTCTGCCCCACTTGCCTTTGGCTCCCTCGGAACATTCCATGTTAATTATACAGTATGCCGCTGCCTTGGTTTTTCCTGTGGCATCGCAGTTTGGGAAAACAGATAGCAATTGCAACGTGGTCTGTGCTCGAAGCAGTGAGGAAGGGAAAGCCACCGCCCTGTGGGGACTGAGGGCCTCGAGGTGGCTTGGAGCCCACCGATCCAAGAGCTGAGGGCCCGAGATGGGTCCCCAGAGCAGGTGGCATTGGGAATGCAGGCAGAGCCCCAGACTCCCATCAGCTCCCGTTGTGAAGAAGTGGCTCACCTCTGTTGTAACCTTGCCATGGTCGGGGCCTGGTGGCTTCTCCTCCACCACTGTGTGTGTGTGTGTGTGTGTGTGTGTGTGTGTGTGTGTGTGTGTGATAGGATATATATATATATAACATAAAATTTGCCATTAGAACTGTGTTTACCCTGTGTGCTCACTGCTGTTTAATTCCATTCACCATGTGCAACCATCACCATGGTCTATTCCCCAGGTATTTTTATGACTCCTAAAGATACTCTGTACCCATTAAGTACTAGCTTCCCTCTGCTACTGTCTAGTGTTCTTTCAGTCCCTCTGCCTTTGCCCATCCTGTAGGCGTGTAAGTGCCCCCTGCCCCGCCACTCTCTGCCGCCTCTGGGTCCTGGAGCTTGCTGTTGTCTCCTAATGTCCCCCCCCCCCCCCCCCCGCTGGGTCTCTGGGACTCCCCTGCATTCATCTGGAGGTCGTACTCTCCAGAATTCCCCTCAGTAGCCTGCTCTTCTGTCTGCAGCATTTGAGGGGAAGCACTCCTTCCGCCCACCTGACTTCCCCGAGTGAGGTTCTTTGGGTGAGGCTCTCTTCTCCATCTGGGAGCAGCGGGAGGGAGTGGCAGATGCTCAGGGATGAGTTTGTCCTAGTGGATGGTCTTGTGGGGTGCTCCCCGTGCCCCAAGGGGCTGTGGAGGATGGTGTGGTAGTGGATATACAGTGTATGTATGCGTGTTGGCGTGTGTGTGTGGAGTGTATGTATGTGTGTGTGTGTGTGTGTGTGTGTGTACCTGTGAGGACATGTATGTGTTTATATGTGTGTGTATTTATTTTTTACCTCAAAACCGGCTTGGCACTGAGACCTGTTCCAGGGACTGTCTCCAATTTGCAGTGTCTACGGTTGTGATGACACAGGGGCCTGGCCCTCGGGCAGATGAAACCGTGCCTGCCCTTCCTGTGCTTCTGAAGACAAGCATAGAGAAACAGGAAGACAGGCCTTCTCCGGAGCTGGCCAGGTGGAGATCAGGGCGGCCTGCACACAGAGTGCCCTCTGTGTGTGAACCGGAGCGTTCACAGCTCCGTCCTAGCATTTCTACCTGCTTTTCCTTCATAAGTTCAGAAATGAATCCTGCGAATTTGAATTCTTTTTAACCTCAGTCAGAAGAGCCTCACATGCCGTCTCCATTCAGAACGCTGAGGGGGCCTTTGTGTTTGTGTGGGTGCCCACGGTTTCAATCAAGAGTCTCATTTTTTTTGTTGTTGTTTCTAATCCAGAGAAGGTATTCTCTGTGAAAGCCAGGCTTTACAAAACTTGTCTCTGTGCTCCGATTTTAATTACCAGTTAAAAGAAACCTCAGCCCAGCTTGCTAAATCGCTGTGTGAAATGTTACTGGGGCATGGAGAAGCTCTGGGGCTGAAGAAGGAATGGCATTCGTATTTCTGCAGGAGGGAGGGCTCAGGACTAGCTGGGAAGCTGAGCTTCAGCTTCCCCAGTGTGGAGGGGATGTGTGTGTGTGTGTATGTATGTGTACGTTTGTGTGTGTTGGGGTACACACTGGGAACAGAGCAAGGTTTCTGGGGATTATGTGGTCTTTCTCCTACTCAGAGCCCCATGAGCTCCGTGTTTGTGCCATCATCACTTAACGGTGCTCCCTGTTTGGCCACCTCTGTCCCTCCATGCTGGATGTGGCCTGGGGCCGTGCCAGGGGAGTCCCCCAGTCTCCCCTAGGTGGTCCTGGGCTCAGCAAGTACCCCTTATAGTGTGTTGAAACACCATTATTTTCTGAGTAACGTCAACGGGGCTTGTCTCTGTGTGAGGAGGAGGCAGGATGCAGACTTGCTGAAGATGGATTGGCCATTGGTCTAGTTTTTTCTCTTGCCTTTGCTTTAGACCCTAGAAACAACACTGCTATATATCACATATTGGGCTAAGTTCCCTGCGTCTCTAGCTGTTCCCTGGAAACAACCAAGGCCCTCTCTGAAGCTGCTGGAGGGATGAGAGAGGAAGGGTTTTGATAAATGGTCCTTTTCCAGCCGGACTGGTTAAAGCAGCTTCTGAAAGCACCTAGCTTTCTCCCGCTGAGCCTCTGGCCTACGGTAGCATCAGATGTATGAAGAGGGGTGCACAGGGGTCCAGGCTGGCTATTCCTGGCAGGCTTCTGCTTCATCGTGGTTCCCCTCTTGAGTTAGCTTCACCCTTGCTCAAGCACGGATATCCAGATACCAGAGTCCCTGGAGGAACTGCCTCTCAGCCTGGCCCGAACAACCCCTCTCCCTAGCATCATGCACACAAACACTCAGAGCCAGACATACTGACCCTTGCGGCCTTCAGGCCTTTGAACCCTCTCTTCCCCCGTCATGCTGGGCCCAGGTTATGCGCCAGACCCAGGACTAGACACACAAGGAGGGGAAGGAGACCTCTCACCTTCCCTCACCTCTGGGCACCAGAGTGTTCATTGGTCACTTCACTGACTTCTCTGGCAAGTCCTCTCTCCTGAGGTTCCCAGTTCCCCGCCGCTGCAGCGGGGGAGCTGAAGCAGACGGAAGAGGGCTTGCGTTGCTCAGTGCCTGCTACTCCGGGGACTGCCAGCATTGCCGGCACCATGTGGTCCTCACGGTGGTCTCCAGAGCTGTGTTGGCTGGCTCTGGGGGAGCGCATGCCAGGACGCAGTCTGACTGACTCAGACGCCCTTGCTCTTTCCTCTGCCTTCTCACTACTTGAACTGGGACAGGTGGGACACAGCTTCAGCATGGCCTGGGAGCCTGTCAGAAGAGCAGAATGCCACCGCCTCACCTGCCGAATTCCACACAGAGGTTCGGTGTGCCCAAGAAAGTTTGAGAAACACGGCCACCCATTGCCCAGTCTCTGTGTGAGAGAAGCCTGTTCGGGGAGTGGAACCGAGGCGGGTGGCCGAGAAGACCTCCTTACCCTGGGGGTCGTGGAAGAGAGTTTGCCACCTGTGTGGGAGGGCAAACCGCATGAGGATGGAAGAATTGACACCTACACAGGCCTCAAGTCCCCCCACACATCCATAGACAGGTGCGGGAGAGGCAATCAGCTCCGAGTGCGCTCAGTGAACTGCCTCTGGGGTGCCTTCTGAGGAGGATGGCCTGAAGCTCGAAAAGCTTGGTGTGGGGAGTTTCCCGAGGTCCCACAAGGACTCTGGCTGTGATCAAGGTGTAGGGGTCGAGCCAGGTAGTCGTATCCTCAGTCAGCAGCCCTGTGTGTTTGTGCCTGGACAGAGCGGGTGGCAAGGAGGTGTGGTTGGGCTACCCTGGCCTGTGTACGTGTGGGCAGGTGTCTCTTGGTCTCAGGCAGGTGGCAGGAGGGACAAGACTTCGATGGGATGGGAGTGCGGACGATGCCAGCCTGCCCAGGGGTGTGGATGTGGTTTTGCGCTGATAGGCTGGCAGAGCCGGCTGGTGGCACTCGGCTGTCATGGGGCCTGGACTGGCTCTCCTTGGGCAGGGTCATTTCTTTTCTCTTTTGCCTCCTTCGCAGGGTGTGTCCACAGCGGAGGTTTCTTTTCCTCAGGCTGAGACCAAGTCGGAAACTTGGGGCCTCCCCAGTCAGCCAGCCCTGCAGGTTCCACATGGAGCAGAGAGCGGAGTGGCTCAGCCCTCCTTGGGTGGTACGAGGATTTGTGGGATGGGTGACTCCTTGGGGTGTGGGAGGTGAAGATAAGCACCTAAGTAGTCTGGATGTGGGTCAGGTCAGGATCGACTTCCTCAGTCGGCAGTCCGGCAGCCTGAACTGCTGTGGGGACAAAGGCAGAGAGAAGGTGGCCAGGAACACTCAAGGGAAAAAGGCTGCCCCCTGACCAGCCCAAGAATATTCCAGAAGTATGGCTCCAGGAGTAGTGTCTAGCAGAACTGCTGTTACTTTCAGAAGATCCTAATTACTTTCCTCAGGTAGTGGCTTGGACTCGCATCTAATTTTAATGCCACCTTTGATCTGGTTCTTAAAAATTCCACTCTTCACGTTCCCTCAAATCCTAGTTGGCTGTTCTGGCTAAGCCCCAGCCTCAGGACTCCACTCCTGAGAGAGCTGAGAAGTCACAGAAGCTAGGCAGCCCCAGGCATGCCTGCATGGACACCAGAGAGAGTGCTAGGTGTGTAGGGGGGTAATTCCGATTCTTTAACCCTTTATAAAGAGGACCACAGGCTCTGTAGAGATTCTGGGGAACTCTCTGGAAGGCATGGAGAAGAGACTTAAGCAGAAGGGGCCCAAGGAGGGGTAAGGGGATCACTTTCAGTTTGAAGCAGGGAAAAAAGTCTCCCTAGGAAATCACAAGGCGGCAGGGAGGTGGAGAAGAGCTCACCGGCCCTGGGTGAGGGTGAGGGTGAGGGTGAGGCGGCTACTGTCTGGAAGGAGCCAGCGAAAGAGACGTTTGCTCCAGGTCATCTGGAAAGACTGGGGTTTGTGAATGGGCCATGATGGCCAGCATCTCTCAGCTGTCCCCTTCCGCATCTTCCTAGCCTGGTCCTGTGTTTGGAGAAAGGCACAAAGGCAAGAGTGAGCCCCATGGTGCTGGTGCTGAGGCCATTATGGCTGATATGATGTCAAGAACCAGAGCCACAGTGTATCTGAGCCAGGAAGGTCTGTCTGTTGTACTGGTGGGACACAGGGGAGTGACCCAGCTGATGTCACTGTGCAAAAGTCAGTGATAATGATGAAAGTAGGCCTTGTCATTCATGCTGCACCCATAGTGCTCAGGACGGAAATCTAGGCACAGGGCTCCTTATCTTCCTGCATCCCCTGTTTCTGTCCATCCTCAGGTGCAGTCGCATGCCTGCTGCTGACAAATAGCTCCCCTTGTCATTAGTACCACCACCACCACTGTGCTCCCCTAGGGCCATGCAGCAGCTCCTCCCTCTCCTCTAGGCCACCCCCACCCCAGCCAGCCACCATCCTCATACACAGGCTGCCTTGCTTCAGCCCTTCTGTTCCCCTCAGCATCAAGGTCAGCCTCCCTGATCTTCCTCACAGGAACCTCCTGGTCTGGCCCATGTGCCCTCACTACTACCTGTCTTCACCTGCATCCTCTTCACGTCAAGTCTGCACTCAGATGCCTCTTTCTCCGGAAAACCTTCCTCCATCCCCACACAGACTAGGTGAGGAGGTCCTCTTGCAGGGGCCCGACTATGGTCCCATCCCTTCTCCTGCCACTTGGGGTCGTAACCGCCTGTTGGCCGGTCTGCCTCCCGCTGCATCAGTCCTTCCCCGACACCAAGCTGACAAGGGAAGGAGTCATAGTTTCTTTCTTATTTAGTGTTGTCTCTCAGGGCCCAGAACTATGTCTAGCACACAGTAGGTTTTCAGTACGTAGTTCTTGAATTCATAAATGTGCCAGGCTTGCCCCTAGCACTTTGCATATATTAACTTGCTAAAGCCTCAATGAGCCCTTAAAAAAAATTCTCATTGTCTTAGTTTTCTGGATGGCCACAGTCAGAGAGTTAAGGAATTTGTTGTTGGCCCCACCTCTGGGAAGGGGGAGTCCTGGGATTGGAGCCCGGGCCTGACTCCCCTGCCCTTCCCACCGGCCGTGCTTGTTGCCCGGAACTGTGGAGAATCTTCCCCTGCAGGCCTGTGATTTTGGCTGAGACCGCTGGCATGCTGAGAGACCAGAAGGGCCCTCAGTGCCGGCGGCTGAGACTCCAGGCCACCTTTGAGGGATTGCTTGTCTTCTGAATCAGACAGTGCTGCCCAACCCCTCGTGATGGTGCTCCTTGATCCAGCCCTTCACGTTTGTGATCTAAGGACAAATTGTTTTGTGGATTTCCTCCCTTTTTTCCTTTCTTTAAAAAGAAAAGGGAAGACAGTGCATTGGAGGGCCACGTGGTGAGGCTTCTGGGCACGACGAGCAGCTGGCTCTGTGGGGCCTTCAGGCAGTCCAGGGACAAGCTGGACGTTTGGGTGGGCCAGAGGCCAGCCATGTTTGGTTTGCTGAGGTGGACTCTATTTATACAGATGACCTCTTGTTCACTGCCCTTGGGTGAGAAGAGGCTTACAAAGTCAAGAACAGTCGTTTTGCATCTTGGGGCATCATGGAGAGAAAGGGTCCCAGTGGGGCAGAAGGCAGAGGAGGATGGGGTGGCCTCTCAGGGTTTGCAGGGGCTGGAGGATGATGGCGAACCCAGCCAGCTCTCCACGTGCCTGTTCCCTGGAGCTCAGTGCTCGCAGTGCTGTGTGATCGCCACGGCCTGAGGGGAGGCTGAGTGAGAACTTTGCACTGAGCCTGCTGCAGAGTGGTCTCCCTTGCATGTCAGGCCTGGACTTTGCCAGCTTGTCAGCAGACACAAATCATAGGGCTTTGTGGATACATGGAAACGGGGTTCAGAAACAAAAGCAAGTAACAAGAAAGAAAAACCACCTTATACTCACCAACCGTTGCTACATTTAAAGAAAGATTAATTATTGGAGATTGGTGGTCATTCTGGGCATAAAACGACAGGCCTGCTTAATCTACTTAACAGACGCAGGAACTGAGGTCTCGGGAGGGGGTGTGACTTGCTCAGGGTCACCCCACTGGTGGTTGCAGAGCTCTGTGAACAGGCTCAGGCCCCCTCCCTGTGACAGACAAGGTAGGGGAAGCAGACATTTGTTCGCCATAGAGAACCCACATTGCTTCTCACCCAGTGTGATGTGTGTCCATGGCGTCCATCATCTCATACTTTCCTGAAAAACCCTTCTAACCACCCTAACTCCATACAGGAATCCTGGAGTACAGAGAGCTCTAGTACCTTCTCTGGGGTAGGAAGCAGAGGACCAGGATTTGAGTCTGGACTGTCTGCTCCCAGAACCTGCATTCTTTTTTTTTTTTTTTTTTAAGATTTTATATATTTATTTGACACAGAGAGATCACAAGTAGACAGAGAGGCAGGCAGAGAGAGAGAGAGGGAAGCAGGCTCCCTGCTGAGCAGAGAGCCCGATGCGGGCCTCGATCCCAGGACCCTGAGATCATGACCTGAGCCGAAGGCAGAGGCTTAACCCACTGAGCCACCCAGGCGCCCCAGAACCTGCATTCTTAACCCCATTCTGTACCAGTACTTTTTTCCAAGGCAGTAGAAAACCAATGTACATGAATTGCCCTGCCACTCCCCCCACCCCCACTCCAGACTAATGGCTAATCCCTGGGATAGAAGGCCGCAGAGCTGGGTCCTCCCTCCCAGTGCCATAAGCACGCTGCTTCCAGGAACCATTTTCCTGATGGTCCCCCGCCCACCCTGCTCCCCCTTCCCAGAGCTGTGATAAAGTGAGAAGGTACAGAAAAGCATTAGCATAAAATTTGTATGAAATTTGTAAGTGACTCTATCTGTACCTACTTTATGGCCATTTGCAAGATAAAATGACATCATTGCAGCTCTCGTGGTTTTCATCTCTTTATACAAATACCAGTTTTTTTCTTCTGAGTGCATCAGCGTTACCTGAGAGCTTGCCAGAAATGCAGCCTCTGAAAGAGAATCTGCATTTTAACGAGATCCCAGGTGAGTCCCTCACACAGTGAAGTCTGAGAAGTACCACTGCCCAGAACGAGCTCCTGTGGGGCTGTGCCTGTGTCCTTGCTTGCACTTGACAAGTGGGAGATCCTCAGCATTTGTCAGTTGCCAATGTGCCAATCGCTGTTTTACCCTTGACTGAGACCCTGCCACAAATGTGGTAGAAGACAGTGGGCAGGGACAAGCAAAGGTAGAGGTTGGCTTAAATGAAATGGGAAGGCTCATAGATTTTTTTTTTTCTGGGATTGAGAAATAACACATTTTGTGGTAGTTCAATTGCCTTTGTGCCTGGGTCAGCCAAGCCCACACAGTCTCCCAACACCTAGCTCCTGGCTTCGGACACCCCCTTCTGTGAGGGTGAAGGGTGCTAGGCTGGATTGATTGAGCTTAATTCTGGACAGAGGGTTAAATCCTACACCTGCTCTTCCCCATCACCCTTACTGCACTTGACTGCATTTTGCTCACTCTCCCAGAAAGCACTCTGGCATGTGTCCTGGGTACTTCTTTTCTGTGTCCCCTAGTGCTGTGGGCTTTTTGAGGACAGTGAGCTAATTCTGCAGGTAACTCTGCCTGGCTTTGTCTTCACCCTCGATCTCAGTTCACGGAAAGGGCAGGATTATGGAGCTAAGCTGGGGCCTGTCCATGCATGCCAGGCCAGCTCCATGTGGATATTCAGTAGCCCAGCCTGCTGGCTGCACACCCTATAGTCTCTTGGTTAGCTCTTAGGGCTTCTACCAGATTTGAGCTTCTCGCTAGCAGTGATGCACAAGCCTTGTATTTGGAGTCCTGGCGTCTTCTAGGGCCACTGCCAGGAAGGGCATTGTCCAGAGAGCTGTGGGCACCCCTGGGCCAGGTTACCATCTGGGTCCCTTCATTGATAATCTTCATCACAGTGGCACTTCATCACAGATATGCATTCCTCGGCTCAGGGAGCTGACATTTCTACGTCACTTTCTCTGTCCTCACCCTGAGAGAAACGCAAGGTTCAAAACAAGTCTCCTCCAAATGTGTCACTTTGATATGTGGGCTATTTTGGGCTGAAGGCAGCGGAGACCTGCAGGTTCAAGAGAAACTTTTGCTCCTCTCTTAACTATCTAGAGGAATCTAAATTGGGAGTCTTTTCCAGAGTAGGGGTTATTACTAGAGATAAATTTATCTAAATGATCTATCTCTATGGCCAGGCAGACATCTAATTACTAAACATCTGCTCTTCCTTATATTGCCCTGTGAATTGCCCTCCTCCTCTTTGATGCCCCAGCCCTATTCCATTCCTTAGCTCAGGATGGCATATCTACCTCACTTTACCTTTCCGTCTTTGAACCTTTCATGTGCGTAGGGTTCCTGTTTGTACAAAATTAATTTTTCTTTTCTCCTGGTAATCTGTTTCATGTCACTTTAATTCTTAGACCAGGTGGAAGAACCTCTGAAGGATAGAGTAAAATTGTTCCTCCCCAACAGAGACCTGGCCACCCTCAGTTAAAACACCTCTGATGCTCTAGCTCATGCGGCCCAGGGCACATTCCCCCCCAACTCCCTTTCTAAACTATTGTTCCACCACCTTCATTCACCATTCCCCTCTTTTCAATTCTATCCTCTGATTTTATAGTATCTTGTTCCTTTTTTCATTCATTCTTTAATCCATCCATCCATTTATCCTTTTGAAACTTAAGAGTTTGCAGGGCCTACTGTGAACCAAATGCCACACTAGGCCCTCAAGTCATAAAGGTGAATAACACATTCTAGTTGCCAGTGCCAGGCCTGGTTCTGGACTCCACTCAGACCTTTCATATTCAGGCAAATCCTTTATCCATCTTTTATGGATTCCTCACTGCCCTTGTAAACCATTTCTCTTTCTCAAACCCTTATTGGTACCCAAGTCCCTCTATCTCCATAAATGACTTTACCTCTTAACCTTCCCAAGATTTAGAGTTCACCCTAAATGCCCTCTCTCAGTATCCCTAATTCCCACTACAGAACTTGTATCTTCTTATTTATGTCCTTTCTCTAGTCTCAGGTTTGTCCTGGGATTTCTCCCTTTTTGGTAAGCTCTTCTGCCTGACTCCTATGACCATGAGCAAATGGTTCATATCTCCCAACCATACTTTGCTCCCTGTAACAGGGAAAGAATACTACTTACCTCATTTGTTTGTTATAGACATTAAATGAGGACTTAAAACAGGGTCTGGTACAAGTATTAGCCATCATCATGATTATCGTTCCTCAAAGTACCCACCCTGCCACTTACCCTGTATTTCTTACCTCGTTAGTCTGGCATATGCATTCCTTTCCCTGGGCATATAGATGTCCCCCCTCGCCACATCTTACCCCGTGCTGAGTGCCCAGCTCCTTAGTCTCTGTCGCTTATCTCTGTCAGAGACCTGTCATCTCCTATAGCATTTCCAAGTTCCCATCCTCTGCCGCTTTCAATACAGTCCATATTTTCATATGCATTGAGGTAATGGGGGCAGTTTAGAGTGGGTGGGGAGCCAGAAGGATCCAGGGGAGACTATGTAGAGAATAGGGAGAGGTGGGCCCCCAGTGGCTCACAAGGGACTGGAAAGCTTGTTCTGTGGGGGGACATGCAGGACGATGCAGTCAGAGGGGACGATCCCAGTTCCCCGTCACTGGAGCAGAGTGCCTTCTGATGGCAAGGTTCATGGAGGGAGAGCCAAGTGGGTAGCTCAGGTGGGGCTGATGATGATGAGGCCATCATTGTGGCCGTTGACATTATTGCAAGTGAATTTCCCGGCTCCTCTTCTTCCATCCCTTAAATATTGGAACTCCCCAGAATTCTGTCATGCTTGCTTTGTGCTCCATGCCTGTGACCCATCCCCTGCCACCTGCAGGACTCTCCCACATCACTATTCTTGCTGATACCTGTTCAAGACTGAATGGGTCCTCTCCGTTTTTATCCTTCCAACTTTGCCCTAGTTAGTGTTCACTCTCCTTATTGTAACCTGGGCATGAAGCCCTCAGAGCTCCACCTACCTGCTTGAAGCCTCCAGTGCCTCTTCCTCCATCATCTGTCCCTTGGTGCTCCCCAGTTTCTCCCCATGCTGCCCTCCAGGCCCTAGCCCAGTTAGGCACAGCACACTTGGGAGCTGTCAGATTGAGTGACCACAAGCTCCCAGCCCTCCCACCTATGTTCACAGCTCTGGAGCAGCAGGTGTGGGAGGAAGGCTGTGTGGCCGAGACGTCCCAGCAGGCTGGGCATGGGCAGTGATGGGCGGGCCAGGAGGTGTGAGAAGAGGACTGGCAACTCAGAGAAGGCCATCCCACCCTCCTGTGCACACAGGGGAATGGGAAGCCTCGGGACCCTGGCTGTGACATGCTATGGGAGAGGACCCATTCATTGCCACCTATGGGAGGTGGCACACTGAGCAGCTCCCCTTCCAGAGGTCTCTAGGCAGAAAAGAGGGCTGTGGGCAGTTGGAGGGTCTCCAGGCTCAGAATTGTTCAGGCCATCTTGTGGCGGGTCAGAGGCCTTCCTAGCGGGGATGTTCACCCTCCCTGATTCCACTGCTGTGCCAGGTGTTACAGAGGTCAGTCACAGCTGGTACAGCTTTAGGAATGAGCCAGACAGCGCTGGTCACCTTTATTCTAGACTTCATGAGGCAGGAAGCCATGATGAGACAGAAGCCTCCAGATGGTTTCTGGCTGGTTAGGTAGATGAGGGCTGCCCCTGAGATACTACACCATGAGAGGAGCCTGGGCACGGTGGAGCTCTGCCCTTCTCTGCCAGTCAGGGCCTCCCCTCATTGGCATGTCTCACCCCCATCCCCATGTTAGCACTGACGAAACCAAGTGCTGAGGAAACCTTGTACAGCGGGCCCTCGCCCCTGGCCTCCTGAGTCCAGCTGTAGACCCCTTCATCTTACAATAGATGCTGTTGATGTGCTCACGTCAGGGTCTTGCTAGAGCACCAGTTTCTTGAGGGCAGGAATGTTCTACTTCCCATTTGTTGTAGGCTCCGATAGGTGCTCCATTCAGTATTTGGGTGACCGCTGACTGATTATTCTCTCAATTCGCGTGCTGTCTGGTGCTCCCGCATATCTCCCTCAGAGCCAGGAGACACCGCAGTGTGGGCTTCTGGACATCTTTCTGCTGGCTGATCGGTGTTGTGTCACCTCTTACCCCCCCACCACCACACCCACATTTCTGAATCCCTCTGCTTTTCTCTGGAGCCTGTGCGTCCCGCTATAGACCCCTCCCCCTCCTTCTGTGAGCCTCCTGGACAGATGCAACCCAGCCTGTCATGACTGTCTGGCTCAGCCCGCCGGGGGTTGCGGGAGTCAGGAAGTTTCCTGAAGGCAGCTCTAGGTGCCACCAGTGCCCTCCTACTGCAGACAGTGAGAACACAGATGAAGGTAAGCTGTGTACCATTTTCCTTTGTCTTCATTGTTGGAGAGGGTTCTGGGCGAATTGTGTGCCCCTTCCCCCAGTTCAGAGGCTGAAGTCCTAATTACCAGTGCCCCAGACTGTGACCTTATTTGGAAATAAGGTAGTCATGGATATAATGAGTTAAGATGAGACCACACTGGAGTGGATAGGCCCCCTTGCCCAATATGACTGGTATCTTTAAAAGGGGAGATTTGAGTGTGCCTGGGTGGCTCAGTTGGTTAATCATCTGCCTTGGGTTCAGGTCATGATCCCAAATCCTGGGATCGAGGCCCACATTGAGCTCCCTGCTCAGCAGGGAGTCGACTTCTCCTTCTACCCCTCCCTTCTGCTTGTGATCTCTCTCTCTCTCTCTCTCTCGTTCTCACTGTTTCTCAAGAAATAAAATATTTTCTAAAAGTGGGGGGCTGGGAGATTTGGACACAGACACACAAACAGAACGCTCTGTGAAGATGAGGACAGATACTGGGGTGATCCTTCTAAAAGGAAGCCAGAGGTTGCCAACCAACCACTGGAGACTGGAGAGAGACATGAAACAGCTTCTCCCTCAGCCCTCAGAAGGAACCATCCCTGCCAACACCTTGATCTCAGACTTGCAGCCTCTGGAACAGGGGAGGGTAAATCTGTATCACTCAGGCCCCCCAGTCTGTGACGCTGTGTTCGGCAGCCCCAGCAGACAGCTGTAGAGAGCTCTGTGGTCTTGTAGGTAAGAATGAAGAGCCCAGTGTCCAGATCAGCTCTCTAGAAAATTTGGTTCCTGTAATAATAGCTACCCCAGTGCCCCGTTGGGACCCCCCCCCTTCCCCCAATGAGAACCTCCATCATGGCTTTCAGAAAACACAGACTCAGCAGGTGATAACCCCTTTCTCCCTCCCCTTCTTCCCCAGACCTTCCTCAGCTCCTCTTACTTCCATGAACCCTCCTCTCAGACTGGGGCAGGCAGTGCAGAGATGCCAGTTTGCCAAGAAGGAACCTTGGCAGTCTTGGGTGTGGGGAGGGGTGAACGGGGGGCCCTGATGCTTCTGGAAGAAGGCCCTGGGGAAATCCCCGCAGTGTGCCCTCCTTATCCCCTCATCCCTGTGGAGTCTCTTTTGGACTTGAGCACCCCCAGAAGTCCTCTGCTCTCCTGCCAGGCTGCCTGGTTCCAGCACCCCCAGCTCCACCCATGTGCCCCCTGCCTCAACCCCTGACCTGTTGTCCTCTCTCGGTTCTGGGCATATTGTGGTTGGAAACTCAGTTGCTGGCTTGCAAACAGGGCTGGTGTTTGAAAGCAGGCACACATTTCTTTTGAGGTCCTGCAAAAACGGACAAGCACATGCCTTCCACCTGCTGCCCCAAGCAACCCCGTCAGCCATTTGGGGGCCCAGCTCCCCTTCCAGGTGCAGGCATGTCGGGCTTGGAGGAGCTAGTCCCTGCCAGATGGCAAAGCGTGAACTCTGTGCCTCCCGAAAGCTTGGCACTAAGTGGCACAGTTTCACCTGTCACATGGCTTATTGCATGGTGGAGGGAGCAGTCGCCTTCTCTGGGAAGGGCGTTTTTGGGAAAGCAAAATCATCAGCCTGGGATTGGGGTGGGGGTTACCTTTCCAGTGGTGTGACTACGGGCAGGGCCATTTCTGAGCCTCGATGTCCTCATGGGTAAGCCAGGCAGGTGAGCTAAGAATCTTCACGTGTCTTTAGGTTCTGGTAGCCTGTGGTCCCAGGAGAGAACCCTCTCGCCCTGGTCCTGCCATTACTAGCCTGTGGAACTTCAAGAACGTTTCTGTCTGGCTGGAGCTGGAGCTGGAGCTGGAGACCTGAGTTGCTAGCAAGAGATCCTGATAAGGGTCGGCTGTGACTCCTGGCAGTGAGGAGTGCCCTGGGAAGTGGCCGTCTAAAGCCTCACTGTGTCAGCAGTCTGTGTCATCTCCAGTTTGAGACCACAGGGTGGTGTTTCCGCTAAAGAACTGAAGAGTCTGTGTCTGTCCCCCAGAACGTCAGCTCAAGGCAGGACAGAGGGACACTGTCCTTGCTCCGAAATCAGCCCCTCATCACCCACAACTGTCCCCTGGTCACCTAACAGGATGTGCTGCTCTTCACTCCCGGCCTTTGCTTGCAAAAGACTGGAAAACAGGGTCCCTTCCAAGTCAAACAAGAGCTCATTGGTCCTGGGACACAAGCATGGGCATAAAGGGAGTAACGTTTTCTGATTCCAGTCTTCGCTGATTAGACAGCATCCAGACGGCATGCTTCCTCCGGGAAGAGGCCCAGACTCACCTGCTCATTAGACTTTGCACTTGACTCTGAAGACTCGATGGCTAAACCATAGGGAGAAGTGCCACACACGACACTGTCCTTAGGGACCTCAGAAAACAGAGCCCTCTTTGCCTGAAAACCAACAGCTTGAACTCAGCCTGAGTCAGCATGGGCTTCTAGAACCTTCTTAGGGAGCTCGATGCAGACTGCCCAGGCTCATTGCATGCTCCCATCCTTGTTTCTCAACCCTCTCAGTAGTGAAAATGGAAGACCCTGAGCCTTAGGAGCCAAGAAAAACCAACCGAGGAGAAAAGCATGGATAGGGAGGCAGGAGGGTCTGTGATTGGGGTGGTGGGAGGAGAAAGACTTATTTATAATAACATGTGTTCTTTCCCGGGTTTTCTGGCCAGCTTCTCTAGTTGAGAGACTTGTTGGAGTGACCTTGGTAATGGTCATCAGGGAAAGACTTGAAGGGAGAAAATGACTGCTTTTCAAAATGATTTCAGATACCTCTTTTCATAAGATGGGTTTTCTTCATGAAAACTAGTGTACTTGTTTTTAATAATTTAATAGTCTTTTTTATGAGTATTACTTAGGGCATACTCAATAGAACAAATTTAGGAAATGCATTGCCCATACTTGGAAGAATGTACTTGAAGGTTCTTAATTTGTATTTTCCTGTCAAGCCTGGTTGATTCCAGGAAAGACTCAGTATTTACCATGGACTGCCTGTGTGAGGGCTTGTTTCCCATTTGTCCCCTCTCTTGTGTATCTCCAGGGAACAGTGGAGGATGGAGACAAGCCTCTGCAAAGGCCCAAGTCCAAATGATGCATCAGGGCAACATGGCCGACTGTGGGCTTGGAGCTTAATCGGGGAAACTTCTAGAAGCTCCAGCACTTGGAGCCAGATCCCTGCATTCATACGGAGGCTCCTGCGGCCTCAGCACACACCACTGGCAGTGCCCTTTGCATACATATCAGTTCAGCCCCAGGCCCTGTGAGGAAGGCGAGGGTCTAGGGCTCTCTTTGACCTCCCTGAGACAGGCTCTTGGGTCTGACCCCCTCTCAGTGAAGTACCAGCAGCTTCCGCCTCACCTGCCAGCCAGGTCCCCAGAGCCCGTGGCCTTGGGGGTATCAGCCAGTTTTCAGAAATGAGATTGAAATCCAAGTGCTGCTCCTGGGAACCCTAGCCCATGGAATCCGAGTGAAGATGAAAGGGACTTTGGAGCTCAGAGCCCTTGCGTTTGAGTCGGGCTTGACCCTGATGCACAGGGGACCTCTGTTCCGTCCCTGTTAGAATGCCGCCAGTGACGTCCCCATGCTGCCCAGGAGCCGAGGCGGGGAACGGAAAGGGCTCTGCCATCCTCGCTGTGCTGTGGCAGGGGGAACCAGCCAGACTGCCCCGTTTGGCCCATTCACGTGGGATCAGGGCGCATGAGCTCGGGTCCCTCCATGGCCCTTTGTCCTTCTCTCCATCCCAAGGCCAGTGTGGTTCCTCCACACAAACCAGCCGACACAGAGGCCAGAGAAACCCAGCAGTCCTGCAGGCGGCGGCTCTGTCTGTCTGGGTTCATTTTGGAGTGGCAGGCCTGCTTTAAACAGGGGCATCCTGGAAATAATTTTGTACTTAGAGAAGCACTGGTTCATCTACAGGCTGTTTTCCTGCCTCGGGACGGATCCCCGGCAGCTTGCATTTCCAATTTCCTGTCCCTCCTTCGCTTCTCCTTACCGGTCATAATGTGCTGATGCCCTGGTCCTGGCTCTCTCTGGCTTTGTTATAAAATGACTCTTTGTAGCGCCGGTGGTATGAGGCATGAGGTTCCCAAAGAGCCACCTGGCTTCTGGTCCCCACCTGGAAGGATGCTTGTTGTTCTGTCTGCGTTTGGCCCCACTGTCCTGGGCCCAGCAAGTTCCGTAGCAGGTCAGTCTGCTAGAGACAGGGGAGCTCCGGGGGGTACTGCAGGGCAGCAGATGGCCTCTGCACCCCCCAGCTGGCTCGTGAGTAGAGACTGTACCGAACCCTTTGAAACCCCTGAGCACCCTCTCGTGGTCTCCTGCCCCTCACCACGCCGGAGAGATGGGGCGCTGGGGCCTGGAACACGGCATCCACAGCTGCAGCTTTGTGTCCTGACATTTCTCTGTCCCGGTTCCAGACGACACCGAAGGTGACGTAGCTTGAGCCCCATCCTTCCTCATCAAGTACTTTCATGTTCTGAAGGCCCGCCGTGTGGCGCCGTGCGAGGTGCTGAGAATGCAGAGGCGGCGGCAGTCTTGGGGAGGGCAGACTTGACCGCTAGCCTGCACCCTGCTCACCCTCCCATGGTCCCCTGGAAAGGGGAGAGACGAGACCTGGGGGACAAAAAGAAGGAGGCTGATGGCCTCGCCATGTCTAGGACCTCCACAGGCCTGGCCCTGCCGGTCTTCTACACACGTCTCCCTTCCCGGGCCTCCCCTCCCTGGTGAGTGCTTCTCTTCTCTCCTGGAAGGCTGAGTCCTGCCTCCTGGGTAAAGCCCCCCTGCTCCTGGTTGGAGGAGCCCTCCTCTCCCATGCTGTGGTGGCCCAGATTCATCTGGGAGAATCTTAGTGGCTTACAGCCTGGACCTGCGGGAACCAATTGGAAGAAATATGGTAAAACCGACCAAGTCGCCAGGCAGCATTCCAGCGCCCTGTGATCCCATCACTAGAAGGGCTCCCACATCTCCTTTTGCTCTGGAAGCTTATTTTTGCCAAGGTTGTTATCACCAAGCAGGCGCCAGAGCTCTGTTCCACTCACTGTCCAATTATGGCAAAATTCAAACAATAGACCTGTTATTCCGCTTGTAAGAATGTCCAGAGGGAATGCTTTTCCCCTCCCCAGGATCGAACTCTCGGTGCCCTTTGTGATATGTGAGACCTCAGGGAAGGCCTCTCTGATTCCCAGACACAGAGCAGTGTGTGGGAGCTGCGAAATGGATCTCTGTGGCTGCCATGGGCCGGGTCTCTTGTATTCTTTCCCCTGCTTTGGTCACTTCCCTGCACAGAACCTGCCCTGTGACTGGTTGAGGGAGAGACCTCTGGGAGCCTTGGGGTGGCATTTCCAGGTGCCCCCATGCATCCCCCTTCCTGAGGCCTTGAGAGAAGATTGAGATGACATTCCCTCTAAAATAGCCCTAATTCCACCTGGCTGTTCCAGCTGTTCTTCAGCCTAACCCATGCATGTGGGCCCTGAGCTCTGTTGCAGGCCTCCAACCCCTGCCCAGCCGCTCAGAAGTGCTAGGCTTGGGCCTTCATGAAGCTTGTTCTAAAGCAGAAACTGACTTTATTTAAGCCTGCAGGTAGCTTTCTACCTCTTTACCAGATCGCTTCTCAAAATCACTTCCCCCACTTCTCTCCTTTCCTTTCCAAGATCACAAAGGCAGGAGCACTTGGGTGGCTCAGTCGGTTTAGCATCTTCCTTCGGCTCAGGTCATGATCCCAGGTCCTGGGATTGAGTCCCGCATCGGGCTCCCCACTGAGGAGCCTTTTTCTCCCTCTCGCACTGCTTACTTGTGCTTTCTCTCTCTGTGCGCCTGCTACTTGCTGAGTCCTAGACAAATGTTAGCAACGATGTCATCCTGAAGGAGCAGAGGATCATGGGAAGACTCTGAGGCTTGGAATCAGGAGGCTGGAGTCTGAGTCGAGCTCTGCCACTTGCTGGTGGCGTGATGCCAATTCCCAGCCCAAGACCTCCCTGTCCCCAGAGCTATAAACCTGGAGTGAAGACAGCGTCTCTCTCCAGGCTGGTTTTGACCACCCGGGAAGATAGGGCCGGCAGACTGTTTCACCCACACAAACCAGGTTAAATCTGCTCTCTTTCCCTTTCCAGGCACACATTCTGGCAGTTCCGCCACGAGAACCCCAAGACACGGGTTGGGGGCCCCCCGCCCGAGGGGCTCCCCGGCTTCAATAGCGGAGTGATGCTGCTGAACCTGGAGGCCATGCGCCAGTCCCCCCTCTACAGCCGCCTGCTGGAGCCCACACAGGTACAGCAGCTGGCCGACAAGTACCACTTCCGTGGCCATCTCGGGGACCAGGACTTCTTCACCATGATTGGCATGGAGCACCCCGAGCTCTTCCATGTGCTGGACTGCACCTGGAACCGGCAGCTTTGCACCTGGTGGAGGGACCATGGCTACAGCGACGTCTTCGAGGCTTACTTCCGGTGTGAGGGCCATGTCAAGATCTACCATGGGAACTGCAACACCCCCATCCCTGACGTCTAGGTCCCGTCCCATCTGCTGTGCCCTCAGGTCTCAGGGTCTGGGGGAGGCCAGAGGGGTGCCCCTGTTAATCAGCCCCTGGCTGTTGTCCGAATCCCTATAGGGATGTGCTCTGGGGCAAGGGGCTGCAGCTGTCCCACCTGATGGGTCCTTCTCCTGAGGCCACCCAGTGAGGATGGGCCTGCGAGTTGCCGGTGCTTGGGGCCTTTTCACTCTGCGGGGCCAGGTATTGTGGAGGGCAAACACGCAGACATCCTCCAGTGGGCTCGGAAGCAAGTACGTAAAGAGAAGAAAGGAAGGACAATGGCGATCCGTGCCCTCGGCCCCCAAAGAATGGAAATCCTTTTGGGCACTGGCCTTTCTTAGACCAAATATAAATTTACTTTAAACTGACAAGCTTCCCTCTTGCCAGAAAGAACAAACTGTCTTGCTAGGGCTCCCAGGGAGCCGAAGAAGAGAGGGGTATTCTCGCAGCTGGCCTGGAACTGAAGCATCAGTGAGTGCCCAGCTTCCACACACACGCACCCTAAGAGGCTGCGTGCTCGTGCCCGCCATGCCCCCCTTGCCCAGTTGTGGGGGGTGAAGATCCTTGCCGGCTCTGGGAGGACCTGCAGGGCCAGTGGCAGCCCACCTGAGAAACCCGGCCTCATCGCTGGAGCTTCCCCGGCTTCTCGCTCCTAGCCGCATCCCAGCGCCTCCTTATCCCTCCTTCTTCCCAGCCGGCTTCGGGTGACCAGACTGTGCTCGGAAATCAGATCCACCATCAAAGAGCAGAGCTCGGCCACGGCCAGGGACAGGCGACAGAGTCGAGTCATCTGCATGGGGAAGGCACCTTCCAAGGAGGAGCCCAACAGTTTCTGCAGATAACCGTGTGGCTTGGAAGGGGTGTCCCTCGTAGACGGATAAGCGTTCAGTCTCTGTTGAAAAAAATCATCCTGTGATTTTCTCATCGCATCATATTAGACCCTGTACCTTCGAAAAAATTAAGTTCTTCTCTGAATGCATTCCCTTGCTAGATGCAGACACAAAGTCCCTGGCGGTCCATGTTGTCTAGTTGGGGGAGGTCCTCAGAGAGGAACTGTTGTTGGATTTTCATCTCCTCTGATCTCAATTTCATCCACTTTTTTATTTCTCCTTACCATGAGTGAGAATAGCTAATAAACCGTCTTTGAGAACATGATGATTACATTGTTTCTTCTCTGACCCCAGTTTACTGCTACCTGAAGGTTGAGTCAAGAGTGCACTCAGGGTCATTCAGGGCTGCCCCTGCCGTCCACATGACGGAGCTTAGTGGGCCCCCTGGCCTCTGTGGGGGCTGTGGCTGAGACGGGCACAGGGAGGGCAGCAAGGCCGCACTGGGGTCACTGGAGAATCATCTGGAAGCAAGAATGGCTCTGTCCCTTCTCACCTGCCTTACCTAGACTGTCTGGTTACATCATTCCCCAGCCAAACAGAGCACATCTCTCGCCTAACTCGGCTTGGACAGAACTGGTCTGTTCTCCTAGGAACTTGATTTCCTGTTTACAGCTACTAGTAGCTGAAAGCCTGCTGTGCGCCGAGCATTGTTTTGGGGATTTATATA
This sequence comes from Mustela erminea, assembly GCF_009829155.1. Taxonomy (NCBI): domain Eukaryota; kingdom Metazoa; phylum Chordata; class Mammalia; order Carnivora; family Mustelidae; genus Mustela; species Mustela erminea. The sequence goes on from NC_045614.1 coordinate 104,477,120, forward strand.
CTATTGATAATGCTCGCAAAAACCTCATGAAGGTGATTCCAATTCTCAAGTTTATTGTAAGAAAATAACAAGAGATGTAGACAGAGAGTCGTTATCACACCAGTTTTTTTAAAAATAGAAAACAGCTAGGAGTAACTTAAAATGTTGACTAAGGGAGTGGATAAATTATGTTACATCCATAAGATAAAATAGTTTAGGCATTAAAATCATATTTTTCAAGAATACTTAATGCCTTGGGAAATGCTTACAATGTGCTGTTAAGTAAAGAAGGCAAATATAAGATTATATGTACAGTATGATCCTCACTTTATTTTAAAAATTATATATGTATATATGCGTATATGTATAAAGAGATCCTGTTCCACTCTGTTTAATTAGTTCAAATCCTAAAATACCATGTGTTTCAAACACCACATTAGAAATAATTATTTCAATGGGGAAAGAATGGGGGTAAAATGCTAAGAGAATTTTAGATTCGATAACTAAGGTATTTTCCCCATGTTAATTTCAGTAATTCAAGGGTTTCTGGAGCTATGAGAGTCCTTTGTTAATTGCAAAGAAAAAACAATGAACTCATTGATCAAAATGGGCACAAGCCAAACCAAATCTCCTCCTCTACTTTTGAGATCACCTACTCAGGAGCTGCCCCCTCCTCTGTCACTGATGGATTTTGTGAAGAGCAAAGTAACACTCAGCAGGAGGTCCAGCCGGCCCAGCAAAGCCAGTGGATGTGACTTCTGGACAGCTCTTAGACAGCTGGTTCCTCACTGGAATCCTGTTGTAACTGATGAGGTTCAAACATGACTCATTGTGCTGTTTTGCCTTTGCCTGATGAAAACTTCCACTGCGGTGCATAAGCCTATAGAAGTGAGTGGAACAGAAGCCTTGAAAGAACATTTCTGGGTATGAGGAAGGATCAAGGTGCTTTCTATCTTCATCTATATTTACTTCTATATTTCTGAATGTGAATTACTTTTGTAATAAACAATAAATACTATAAAATTGTAGCCACTGCCATCCCCCCTCAGTTACAGATAAGTCCCATCCTGGCTACTCTACACTTCACGTTGGCCATGGTTGCCATCATCCGTAAGAAAACATAATCTTGGCTAAGTAGGCTCTGGGTCTTCAACTTTGCCTCTGGATGCCCCAGTTGCCTAACTGAAAGTGACCTAAGAATAGCCTCTCCAGCCGCTGCTTTCATTTCTGATTCTATCATCTTGTGTGTGTACACAAACGATAATGGCCTTTGGAAAGCTTGTGGGCTTGTCGAAGAGATTTATTCTTGTATGTGTGTCAGAGTCTAACTACGCATGCCAGTCTTGCCATCACTTCTAACCTCGGGCGTGGAGGGTGAGTTCACGATGCCCCCCACTACACGACCCATTGCCTGGGAGGCCTCTCATTTCCATATCCCACCCTCATCTCCCAACAGTCATTTTAAGGTGCAACCGGAGGGTCTTCCATGTTCATGCAAAATGGTGTTATTGTTTTGTGGACATGTATTTTAATTTGAATAACTCAATATATTCTCTTGCTTTTTCTTTTTCATTCACTAAGTTTCTTTTATTATGATGATGGTGATGATGTTATGTTAGTCACCATACAGTTCATCATTAGTTTCTGATGTAGGGTTCCACGATTGTTTGTATAACACCCAGTACTCCATGCAATCCATGCCCTCCTTAATACCCATCGCGGGGGTCACACATCTCCCCACCTCCCGCCCCTCTAAAACGCTCAGTTTGTTTCCTAGAATCCATATTCCCTCATGGTTCGTCTTCCCTCTGATTTCCTCCCTCCATTCTTCCCTTCCTTCTCCTAATGTCCTCCATGCTATTCCTTATGCTGCACAAGTCACTGAAATCACATGATAATTGATTTTCTCTGCTTGACTTACTTCACTCAGCCTAATCTCCTCCAGTCCTGTCCATGTTGATGTAAATGGTGGGTATTCATCCTTTCTGACGGTTGAGTAATACTCTGTGGTATACATAGATCACTTCTTCTTCATCCATTTGTCTGTTGAAGGGCATCTCGGCTCATTCCACAGTTTGGCTATGTAGACATTGCTGCTAGGAACGTTGGGGTGCCTGTGCCCTTCTTTTCCCTATGTCTATATCTTTGGGGTAAATACCCAGTAGTGCAATTGCTGGGTCCTAGGGGAGCTCTGTTTTGAACTTTCTGAGGAACTTCCATACAGCACTGAGTTTCTCAAATCCACCCTCTGCCTTTATTGCACGCACTCCCATTGGTCGGTGGTGTGCTCTCCCAGCTTATCCACCCTCGCCTGCATTGCTGGACCCCCACATCACCTCCCGCCCACCTCTGCCCTCCACCCCACCCCCAGACTAACGAGCCTGCTGCAGGCAGCTTTGTCCTCTTTCTTGTGGACCAGGTAAGAGCTGCCTTGTGTGGTACAGCTAGGAAGAGTGCTGCTGGATCCCACAGTTCGGCCTAAGTGGTGCCCAGAGTGCCCTCCCCGTTCTCACCAGTATAAGCCCTTGCTTTCTCTGCGTGACTGTGTTCCTGGTCACGTCTCCACGCATGGACACTCGTGTGGACCCGTGATTACACTGGAGTCCTCCGAAATGTGTACCCTGAGTTGGGGTGCTCTCCATGAGTGGTATCACATTGACCTTGGCCATCGGTATACATGTCTGTGAACTGGGGAGAGTTCAGCCCACTCCTGGCCTTGCCGCCCTCCCAGGACGGCTGTAAGTGGTAGATGAGATAAGCCACAGGACAGTACTCCCGAGGCCCTAGAGGCCCTCCTTCCCTTGCACCTCCACCCGTCCCCAGTCCCCAGTGCCACATGGTACTGCCAGAAGCTTTGTGGTGCTACCAGAAGCTTCGAGGTCAGCCTGAGTCCTGCTTGGGTGCGTGTGTGCCTTCAGGTGCCACACCCAAGCCACCCATGGGTAAAAGCCTGTGCTCCTCCATTCGGGTTAGCTTCTGGGACCTCTGACTCGGAGTAGCCCCGAGGTAGGCTGAGGGCCCCTTGGCCAGGGGCTGTGAGGCTGGAAGCCATGGGGAGAGGAAAGAGAAGTGGTTGCCTGTGTGCAGAAGGGTTGTGGGGCAGGGTCTGTGAGGGCGATAAGCTGTGGCGCTCAGGAGTGAGGGGACTTTGCGGTGAGCATAATGAGGCAGGGGTTGTGAATGCAGCTACCTTTGCTCTCTCTCAAGTAACCAAATATGGATTGACCTTGCTCTTTTATTTAGTCCTGATGATGGGTTTGGTTTACTGGAAGCCACAAAAGGCTAAAACTGGGTCCCGCAGGGCCCAGGGCTTTGCTGCATAGATGCCACTGTAATCCTACTACCGCCTCAGTCATCCGGCTCTGCCTACAGCCTCTGCACTCTTGGACAGTGGGTCTCGGGCCTCCTTGTGGCCTCGGCACCTGACACAGTGCCTGACACGCCATGGGTGCTCACTGAATCTGTTGTTTGATCGTGTGACTGTGTGAAAACCATGCCACGCCTCCCCAGAGAAGAAAAATGGCACCTGTTGGCTGGGGAGCAAGATGGAAGGGTGGAGACAGGCCCAGGGTTGCCCACCGTAAGAGTGTCATGTAAGGGCCAAAGGGAGGAGGGATAGGAGAGCACTGGGAAGCTTGGGAGGATTTAGCATCAGGGCCCATTTGGGGGAAATGGGTGGAGGCCCAGAACTAAGCACTCATGGAAGGAAAGCTCCCTCTGTGTCCCCATTTAATAATATCTGGTGTTCACATTCCTCCTTTTATCGAGCTTAATGAATTGCAGGGACTTGAGAGTTCCTATGACAGTTGGTTTTCATTAAACTCCCAGTATCTGGGGCGCCTGGGTGGCTCAGTGGGTTAAGCCGCTGCCTTCGGCTCAGGTCATGATCTCAGGGTCCTGGGATCGAGTCCCACATCGGGCTCTCTGCTCGGCGGGGAGCCTGCTTCCCTCTCTCTCTCTGCCTGCCTCTCTGTCTACTGTGATCTCTCTCTGTCAAATAAATAAATGAAATCTTAAAAAAAAAAAAAACTCCCAGTATCTGGTTGGGGGATGCCCTCAAATGTTCTAGTGGCCCTGCTTAGTGGGACCTGGGTGCACGACCCTGAGGCACAGAAGGAGTGGGAAAGAGCTGCATAGAAAGGTAGTAAGTTGCCCGTCACAGGAGGTATGCAAACAGAGACTATACAGCCTCTTGTGAGAGGACACAAGATGGAAGCCTAAAGGCAGATAGGAGCTGAGATGGCTGACCTATGAGTCCTTGACAACCCTGAGTTTCTGGATTCCCAAGCCCATCTCCCTCCCCTCTCTCCACAAGTAACCCCACGGGGAACCATTTACTCTCTAGACCTGAGCACCTTCAGGTGCGGATTCTAGAGGATCTGCCTGCTTCCGGGAAGGAGGCTCCTCTATGAATACCTGAGGGACTGGGATCTCCCGAGCACCCTTCCACACCCATCCCTCTCCTCTCTTCCCCTTCCCAGTGTTCAATTCCAAGTCCTGTCGGATGTACTGCTGGGGACCACACTGGACATCCCACAGGCAAGCGGTGTCACCAGGGAAGGAAAGTGCCTGGGAGGGGGCCCCAGAGGGGGCATAAGGTGACTTAGGGGAAACACACACTGTGGTAGGGACTCGTGTGGTTTGCTCCGTGAGCTGGTCAGTTCCCAGATGGAGCCACACGTGTTCCCAGATGGAGCCACACATGAGGCCAGGAAGGGAGAGGGACTAAGGAAAGGCAGCATATTTCTTTTGGATGGACAGATGGATGGACGGGTGGCTGGCTGGCTGGCTGGTGGAGTCATTGGCTGTGTGGTTGGAAGCCCTTCCCTTTCTGACGGTCCCTGGGACCCCAAGATTTGTGTTCCTGGTGGTGGAACCACCGAGAAGTTCCATAGGGAAGGTTGGACTCAGGCCTCTGCCACATGTCTGTTCTGAGCAGGACAGGATTGTCTGTCTGCTCCATCTTGCCCAAGATGGAGAACGAATAGCTTGCTTTGAGTTGCAGGACATGTCCCTGTGATTATTGCTAACCCAAGTAAAACATTCCAAGTAGAGGGAGGAGGGTACCTTCTATTCCCTTCACATCTGTAAGTGGCCTTAGTGTCCAGCTGTCCCCTGGCCATTTCTCGGCCACCCCTGACCCCCAGCATCGCAGGCTGGTAATGCTGTTCCCCCAAGGACACACTTTTCCTTCTTCTCATGGAACCTTTGCTGGCAGCTGGGCTGAGGGAGGAACTAGGGACACAGCTGAGCTCATGCAGAAGTTGCTGGTGAGAAACTCGGGCAGACACTGGTGCAACAGGTTATGAATGGGCCCGACCTGCCATGAGCTCTGTAACAAAAGAGGTGTGAGTTGTGGGTGCAGTGGGGTGTGGTGTGAACAGGGGCCACGGGAGAAGCCATGGCAGGGCCCCTTTCACTCACTAGTATCCACCCTCTTCTTGCTCAAGCAGCTGTCAGGAAACACCTCCCTCCATTTCTGGACTCCTTGAAATAGCGAAGACCCCAGCTCTGTTTCTGAGTGATCCTGAGTATGTTAATTTGTCCCTCTGGGCCTTAGCTGGCCATCTGTAAAGTGATAGAATGAACATAGATCAGCATCTCTCAGAACATGAGAGAGTTAATGGCTATTGAAAAAGAAGAAAAAGGATTTTGTGGTTGGAAATCAAAAGGTTTCTTGGGCAAATGTTTGGCAAACCCCGTTCCCACACTTGTTCCCACACGCTCCTTGGCATGTTAGGCTCCTCTGAGTGGTCCTGTAGGAAGAAACTGGGTCTTCTTTTTATCCCAGGATAGCCCAAGTTTATTTCATTACAGAATCCTTTTTTAAACAATGGCTGTTCTGGAGTACCTTTGAGGATGGATAAGAACCTTTTGCATAGAGCGTCTGTTCCATTCCAGGGGTCACTATAGACCTTTCGTGTTCATTTCTAAGCCACTGGCCATGGGGTACACTGGAACAGGAGGGACAGACCTTGTGGGCCTACTCTGTTCAAGGAGCTTTTTAAAAATATCACGGTATTTCAATCTAACACAAAACCCCAAAAGGAGGGTCTATTGCACCCATTTAATAGGTCAGGAACATGAGGCTTAGAGATGTGAAATTACTCACTCAAAGCCGCTTAGCCAGCAAGTGGCAGAGGGGAGATGTAGCCCACAGCATCCGATGGTGCGGCCTCTGCCCTTTCCTCCCCACCATGTGCCTCCCAGGAGGGTAGGGAAGCCTGGGCTTGATTTGTATTCCTTTGCCCCTTGGGGGCAAGAGCTGCATCTGTTCCTGCTGCCTTCTGGGCCTGGGCAAGCCCTCCCTGCCTGCGGAGTGCCCCCACTTGGCCACTTGGTACAGCTGCCCCTGGAGGGCTCTGGGGGCTCTGGCCCATCTCTGAGCTGTGGCCACTCTGTGGCCTGGCTGTGGCCTGCCTCCTCTGCCAGCCCACACTTCCGGCTCACCAAGAGTTTGGGCTTCCTTGGTGTCAGTCTGCTGTCCTCCAGGACATCCCCCATCCCCCTCAAGTTCTCCGTGCTCCTCCCCTTCCTCGTTCTGGTGCTGCTCACAGTTGCCTCGTGTGAGACATGTATGTGCTTCCTTTCCCTTGGGCTGTTTGTCCTTGGAGGCTGGGCTGTGTGGCTCGGAAGGTGGGGGGAGCCTGGCTGCTGGCTCTGGGTTACTGTGAAGCCTGGGGTCAGCCTGGACTTCCTTGAGTGTCTCAAGGAGTTTCTGGGGCCCTGCTCCTTATCCCCCTCTCTCTACACCTCCGCTCCTTCCTGCTGCTCGTCATGCGTGTGGGCCCCCCTGGGAGACAGGAGGTGGGGAAGATGGAAGCTCAGTGGGTGGGAGACTGATTCAGCACCGGGCAGTCCAGCCCTGACCCTCACCTTCACCTCTCTGAGCCTCCCTGGAAGGCAGATCCCGCAGCAGTCTTGGGAACTGAGCAGCACCAGGCGCTCAGGGTTTCCGCACTGGGCACTGCACAGTGAGGGCCTGGCATGCTGTCGTGGTGACGAAGATGCTGCTGCTGGAGGTGACTCAGTGTCAGAGCACTTTGGGGCTATTGCTGCTTGGGTTCTCTGGGAAGAGGACCCCGAGACAAAGGTCAACAAACAGGACACATGCATACCGGGGAGCTCTTGGGGCCAACACCCTTGCAAGAGAAGGGGAGGACGCAGGTTTGCCTAAAGGGAGAAGTAGAGGCCTCAGGTGACTCCAGGGGCCATCTGGAGCAGGGAGCCCTGCGGCATTGTCCCGTGCTCGGGTGAGGGGCCGGATACTGATACCTTTAAGCTGACTGCCCACCTACGGTGGGATGCCCCTGGAAGGAGGCAAGACCTTCCCCCAGGCAGTTTTCTTCAGCCTAGCCACCCCGGTGAGGGCTGAGAGTGCAGGGCAGTCTTGTGGGGGTGCTCCCTGCAGTGGGGAGGAGGTGAGCCGCTCCTCATGGTGCCCACCGCAGAGGTCTGCCAGTGCAGCCATTTACAAACACGAATCACCTGGAGGGTGTGTAAAACAGATTGCTGGAATCACCACCTCTGGCGTTTCTGAGTCAGTGGCTCCAAGGAGGGGCCTGAGAAGCTGCATTTCTAAGAAGCTGGCAGGTGCTGCTTAGGCTGCTCCTGCGACCACATCCTGAGAATGACCTATCTGGCCTCACGCCCTCACATTCTGTGGGTGGGAAGAATGCAGCCTCTGGCAAAGGCCCTTTCGGGGTCACACAGTAAGTTAGATGCCAGGAAGTGTAGAACCCGGGCCTGCCGCCCGCTAGCCCTGCAGTCAGGGCTGAAATGATGGAGCCTGGATAACTGGGAGCTCCCTCCTCCCTTTGGAAGGGGCTGGATGCAGGAGGGGCGGGGTAGAGCAGGTGCACGCTGTCCCAGACTGCCCCTTGCTGGTTCGAGCACATGTGAGGGGGCACAAGCACCGCAGTCCCCTCAACTTCCTCTTTCCCTACTTTCTAGGGGCAGCGGAAACCGAGGGACACGCCTTCCGTAAGAAAGATGGGCAGCCACCTGGCTAAATAAAGACCTAGCAGCTAGCCAGGCAAAGCGAGAAAGTGCTGGGGAGGGGGGTTGGTGAGAGGGGCTCTCGGGACTGCGGGAGGTGGGGGACAGACTGGGACGCACTGCCCCGGCCCCTTGGGAGGCTTGGGGAATTAGGTGGGTGAGAAGGGCCTTGAGGCAGTTTTCTGGGTCATGTGCGGTCCTCTTCTGAGGACCCAGAAAGGAAAGCCCTGCAGGACCTGTCTGGGCTTTCAGACTGGTGTCTCCCTCACAGGTGGCCAGCCTCCCTGGTAAGAGCAAGATGACCAGCGAGGTTTCATGGGGTCGGAGGGGGCCTCCCTGCTTGAGCTGTTCCCTAAGATCACAAGCTCAGCCAGGGCCAAGGAGGTCAGAGGAAACTGACCTAGAATAAAAAACACAGATTTTAAAGCCAGAGAGTACCATATAATATCATATCTCATATAATAATGTATATTACATATACTATATACAATCATATATATTATAAATATTATTATATATGATATAAATTATGAATAATATGTGATATAAATAAAATGCTTACACATAATAAAGTATATAATAAAATAAAATATATAATTAAATATGTAATTAAAATAATCAGTAAAATATAAGTATTCTATTCTATTCTATTCTGTATATTACATTGCTGGCCCAACCATCTTTGCCTCACCAACAGAGAAAACAGAGGACAGAAATTATTCCTTTAGGGTCTGAAAGCCAGAAGCTGAGACAGGACTGGACCGCAAGGGTCCTGACTTCAACTCTGGTGCTCTCTCTGCAGAGCAGACTTGCTGGGCCGGTGTCAGCTCTATCACTGGTGGTAAACGGGGACCGACTACTTCTCTAATTCCTTCTGGATTTTTTAGCTGGCCTTCAACTGTGAAGAGGAGCTTTTCCTTTCCTTTACCCTGAGACTTGAAGCTCTAGACCCAGGCTGTGTGTTTGAATTACCTGGGGCTTTAGAAAGAGGACAAGGGTCCTTCCCCCAAATTCTGATTGATTTGGTCTGGTGGGCGGGGGGAGCTTGAGTAAGGATGTATTGTTAGAAGTTCCCAGCTCGTTGTAGTGTGTAATGGGGGAAGAGTGTCTGCTCTGGGGTCTAGGAGAGCCACGGGAGGGTCTGGTGAGGAGTAAAGGCCCAACTAGAATTTCAGAATTTTCTCTCTGGTGGCAGGAGAGGCACTTCTGGGGTCAGGGGGCAGGCCTGGGGTGGGCCGAGTGGTAAGGACGCTGTTGCAGAACTCCAGCTGAAACACCATGGAGGGGAAATCTAAGGAGTAAAGTTCATGTTCAAAGGCATTTAGATGCTCTGGTCCTGGGAGCCACCTTTGAGGAAGTTGTGGGCTGAAAATAATATAAAATTGAATCAACAACCTCTTTAATCTAGGTGGCCTGGCCCAGCGATTCAAGCATGTTCACAGCCCTCAGAACTCGTGTTTGGAACCATCTGGTAGGGCAGAGAAGGGCTGGGGGCAGGGGCGGGGGGCATGCCAGGTTGGCTTTCCAGTTTCCGAACTGCTGAGAGGCCAGCCCTCTGGCCGTCACCTGGACGGTGACTGCTTTAAGACACAAGAGGGAAAATGCTCCTTTTGACTTATGGCCCTCACTGGTTTTAACATTACTCACTGGGGTTGCCTTTTTGTACTCTGTAGTTCAATTACACACAGTTATCTATCAAGAGTAGTGGGCAGGTGGGACCCTAAAGGGGCCATGGGTTTGGGGGTGGGTACATTCCTCTGCTCAGTGCCTGGACACTGCTCAGTGTGACCAGATAAGGTGGTGGCCACTGGGGCCAAGCCCATCATCGAGGACAGATGGCAGGGCCGCTGAGAAAGGCCCATATGGGGGTAGTGGGGTCTGGCTGGCACCTCTTCTTGGAAGAATGGGGTGGAAGGGCCTTTCCTGGGGCATATGAAGGCTTCCCCCCTGGGCTGCAGCTGAGGCATGTAGGGGGCTCTGTCGGCTGAGTGTCTGCCTTTGGCTCAGGTCATGATCCCGGGACCTTGGGATCGAGTCCCATATTAAGCACCACATCAAGCCTTGTGTCAGGCTTCCTGCTCAGCCAGGAGTCTACTTCTCCCTCCCCCCTGCCGCTCCCCCCATTATGTTCACATGCTCTCTCTTCCTCTCTCAAAATAAATGAAATTTTAAAAAGGGTGGGTTGCATCAACAGTCACTGGGATGCTGACCCTGAGGTTGCTTCATGGACCCTTCCCCTGGGCTCTACAAACCCCTCAGGGAATCACCTGGTCTAGAGCACTGCTGGGAGGCTGGCCTGTCCTCCCCATTCATCTGGCCTTTAAGGCTGCCTTCTGAGGGACTGCTGCCCCAGGCCCAGAGCCCATGACCATGGACACTGAGCAGAATCTCGCCCAGCTTCCCACAGCCCTGGCTTACCTCATTCTGCCAGGGAGCCGCTGTGACTTCCCTTGATCCACCCAAGGAACCTGGGGGACCAGGTGTGGTGGTCATGCCCTGGGGAGCATCCAACAGCCGGAGGGCTAAGACCTGGGTCAGTGATTCTATGTGACACAAATGAAGGCCATGCAAGGTGCAGACATGTTGTCCCAAGTAGTGGGGGAGCATGGGGGATGGAGGCTAGACGGCAGGCCCTTGGAGGAAGGGGCATCTGCATAGGATCTTGAGGAGATAGTTAGGACTTCCTGGGGGAGAGCGGGGGAGTAGCTGAGCACAGGACCACAGGGCTGTCTCCCCAGGGAAGCCGGTCTGTTAAGTGACTCCTTGTCAACAGGAGTATGCCCGTAGCGGGGCCCAAATTCCCAGGTTACATCTGTGCCTGGAGAGGGGTGCCGCTCTGTACTCTGGGTTGTCCCACTGCCCTGGCTGTGTGACCTTGAGCAAGTCCCTTCAGTGGGCCTCAGTATCCTCACTTTCTACTAGACCCTCCAGGCTGTAGCACTTCATGGGCCTGGCGTGATCTGCGGGGCCCAGGCTCCCATTCACAGGGGCAGAGCTGGCTTGGACTCAGTCCAGCACCACCCTCTCATCTCCCCTGTGGCCGGCATTTTGGGTCCAGCAGGAGCTAGTGCCAGGGTTTGTGAGCTGCGGAGCAGAGAAAGTCGACAGCTCTGTCCAGGTCCATGTGCAAGGTCCCCTGAAGGAGCTGCAGACAGTGGGAGGGACGCCTGGCTTCTAGCTTTGGTGCTGTGGGACCCTGGGCAAGTCACTTTCCCGCTGGGTTTCTAGTTCCTCACTGGTTGAAAAGGGCAAGGCCTGCCTCGGTCCTCAAAGTATTGTTGGGTGGGCTGGACTGGGTGGTCTTTGAACCCAGTGTAGAGTGGTTGGTTAGATGTGGGGAATGAGGACAGCTATTTCCATCACGAAGTAGAATCCTGGGTCCCTCCCCAGGCAGGGTCATTGCAAATCTGGGGCAGTGGTTTTTCCTTATAGCAAGCAGCAAGATCTCATTTTCTTTCTCCTTTCTCAGCTTTCTATCCCCAACGAAAGATGAAATCACCTGCTGCCCAACCCTGGGGGGAGCGCTGAAAGGTTCATGAATTCATACTTGCAAAAAGAGTCTGGCTCTGGAAAGGCTCCTTTCTTTACCTTCCTGGGGCTCCTCATGTCCCCCACCCCAGGCAGGGAGCTGGGTAGGATCCTCACCGAGCCCGTGGCTTCAGAGGTCCCTCCTCTGATACTTTGCTCTCCCAGCCGCAGCTCTGTTGAAGAGGTTCAGCCCTCGGTGGTGGTAGGGGGCAGGGGGGCAGGGAAGGGGCACGGGGTGGGGGGTGGGGGCAGGAGCTGGAGAGCTGCCAAGCCCAGGCCACCTGGCCTCTGTAGGCACCGGAAAGGACCAAGCTCTTTGCTTTCCTTGTAGTTTTCTTGGAGAATGTCAAACTGAGAATTACTGTTTAGAAGAAATCAATATTTTTGGATGGAAGAGAACTTGCTGCATTTACAGCAAATCGATTTGGTACAAATTTTCTGAGAGCCTGCTGTGGGTGGGGCCTCCTGCCCTGGAGGAAATCAGAATGGAATCAGCCCCTGCTGGGCCACAGAGGAGCTCAAGGGCAGGAGGGGAGGGGGATGCAGGCACTAATAATTCCTATTTCCACTGAAGAGTGTTGCCCAAGCAGAAAATCATTTACGCCTCTGAGACCCCTGTGGCCTGCTGACGATAATACCAACCTGGGGTTGGTGCTTGCGGAACACAGGGAAGGAGTAAATTCATACATGTGGAAGGATAGTGTCTGGGCTTCACTGCTCATAATGACCAATGTTGGGACAGTGGTACATTAGAAGGAGAGGCTGGTTCTGACCGCGGAGTTCTGGACATGTTTCTTGGAGGAGGTTGGATTTGCACCTTGAAAAAACGGTGCAATACTTAGTATTAAGTTTGACTGTTAGTACCAGAGAGATTCAATACAACAAATGGCTTAAACAAAATACAAGGTGACCTCTTTTCACAGAAATATCCAGAGCTATGTAGCCTTGGGCAGCAGAACAGCTTCTTGGGGTCAAGGAGCCATGGTTCTCTTCTGTCTTGTTGCTCTTCTATACAGCTTCAATCCCAAAAGTACCTCGTGGTTCAACATGGCTGCTCCAGTTCCAGCCATTATGTCGGCATTCCAGCCACCAGGCAGGAGGAAAAAGGAAAGGAGGAAGGCACATCCATTCCCTTTAAGAAAATGTCTTTGAAGTGGCACTCACCTATCAACTGAACGGTAGTCACATGACCATATCTGCTACATGAAATGCTCTGAAATGTAGTTTCTATTCTGAGTGGCCCATGGAACAGAGGGAGCCAGATACTGGGCCCAATAGGTCATGGCTGCCACAGCTGAGTGGTCTCCAGCTCTCATTCCTATTTGTTTTAGGGAGACCTCTTTCTGCTCCTCTTCTGGTATCCAGAGGAATGGGCCTGTGGGGGATTGACTGGCTGCTCTGAATTCTGGAAAGCACATCCAGAGCTGGACCGGTTCAGCTCCGCTGGAAGTGCGGTTGCCTGCTGCTGTCTGCACAGCCCCGGTGGGGTGAAGCCGTCGCTCTGAAGACGATTTTGCCCAGGACAGTAGGAGTCCTCTCTCTCCGAGGCTTCTCTGAGGCCCCAGGCAGGAGGGCTAGTGGGAGGTGCCGCTGTGGACTCAGTCTTCCTCTTGCTGGGGGTTAGGAAGGCGTCTGTCTGTCTCCCGGACCCACCTCCACTGCCCCCAAGGGGACAGGGTTGGCCTGACCAGGCCCTGGGCGGCTCCCCTGGCGAGAAGGAAGCCTGGGGAGGAGCTGCAAGGACAAGTGTGTCTGTTGCCATCCTTGGGCTGTCCATGCTTCAGGAACATGGAGTGTCCTGTCCTCGGCCTGAAAGACCCTCCAAGCCCAGCCCATTCTCCAAGTCCCCCTGCGCCGTCTTTATTCAGTGCCCTGCTTCTGCCCCACATGTCCCGGCCCGTGCCTACCTTGGAATCCCCTTTGACTCAGCCCGCCCTCACCTAATGGGGCTACTTTGGATCTTGGGTGTAGGTATTTGGCACCTGTCCCAAGTGCTGCCCCCAACTGAGACCCTAGAGGTAGAGGGTCTCTAAGTGAGGACCCGGCCCAGAGCAGTAGCTCTGCAGGTATAGGCTGAAGGAACACTGGCTGACACAGGTCAACCCACACCACGCCTCCCCTACCCCGCCCCTCCCCAGCCTGATGAATGAGAAGCAGAGATCCAAAGTGTTTACAGCTGGCGACGTGGTGCTATGTCCCTAGAGCTGTTAGGACCTCCAGAGTGTACAGAAGGATTTAACAGAGTCGGTGGGCCTGCTAGACATGCTCAGCGCTGTGTAGGGCGTTGTCTGCGTGGGACACACACACCGAGGTGCAGATAAGCTCACAGGAACCAGCTGTCTTTGGTGAACGTGGGGACTCCCTGCATTGCTGCACACCAGCCGGGGAGCCCTGGCTGAAGCCTGGCCAAGATGGGAAGAACACAAACATTCTGAAGGGGAGAAGCAGAGGTGAAACAGAAAGTTGGCCAGGCCCTCGTCATTGTCCTTGAAAACTAAAACGCCTGGAAACCGGCTCCCCACGCTGCCCGCCCTGCCCTAGTGAAACACTAGAAATTCCACGGTGGCGGGGATTGCAGCTGTCCGCCTCGCTGTGGCCTAAACACACGTCTCTGAACCTTCAAGGTCAGTATCACAGCACTTCCTGGATCAGAAGGAAAACATCAGTGGTTAGATCCGATTAGCCAAGGCCCGCCTCTGAGTGTGCGCCGAGGACCTCCCACTCTCCCCTTCCCTCCGAGGCCAGCATCGATCTCTATGTAGCCGACCCTGTCTGACTCGATGTCTGCTTGGCCTGCGGTGTCTGCCCGCTGCCCGGCTCCTCTCCTTACCATCGTCCTGCCCGTCCTCACAGGCTGCGTCTCCCCAGCTCTGCTGTTGCTGAGATATCCCCATTAGACACTTGCTTCAGGGAGAAAAGTCTACCCAGGACTGGTTCTATACGCTCACGACTCACATGCTGAAAGAAGAAACGCCGAGTTGGAATTCCCTCTCTGAGGAGCTTTCTCTAGGACTAAAATCTTAGCCATGTTTTTTGGACACCTCCACTTTTTTCCTCTGTGTCTTTGGCGGTTGAGTTTTTTACCGACGTACACTTTACGGACAGAAGAGCATGCATAAGTGTATAACTTGGTGTGTCTTCATGCACGGAACATACTTGTGTATCGACTCGATCCTTTCCGAAGTCCTGATGTGTCAGAATAAGATTCCACTAGGCGGGGATGCCAGATGTGGGTACTGGGTCAGACTCTGTGTTAGACTCTCCCGTCCTCACAAGAAGTCGGAAAGCAGTTTCTAACTCTCCCTTGCACAGAAGAGGGAACACAGGCTCTGTGAGGTGCGGCCCCCTGGAGAGTCAGTTTTAGGGCAGGGACTCAGCTGCCCCCCCACTCCCCCCCCCAGCACCAAGTCTGTCCTCTTTGTCCTCTCCCTTCCCCTGCCCATCCTCCAGCATGGCTCCTTGTACTGAGGGACCTCTCTGGCCTTACGGGAGCTGATGTCCCAGAGTGTGGTATGCGAACAGAGGCAGCATGGACAGATGGATGGATGGACTGGGATGGGGACAACAAGGACAGCAAGTCTGTATTTTCCTTCCCCTGGTGATATAGAGGCCTGTCCAGCGGGGGATCCCATACCCGTGTCTTCTCAAGGCCAGGCAGCAGACACTGCCCACTTAGGGCTGTGAGTTCCCTCTGTCTGCTGGGGGAGCAGAGCCCATGTACAGCAGTTCTCCAGTATGAGCACGTACGTACCAGACACCTGCTGTGTCCCCACCATCCGCATCAGACTTACCCACCATTCGGAGACGTAACGAACAGTCAGAAGGCTAGAGCTGGAGCAGAGTCCTGGAGGCCCTGCCAGGCCAGGCATCATTCTTTAGCAGCTGGATGACAGGGAGGAGGCTCTGGAGGAGATGCTGGGAATCTGGGGGAAGCGGGCTCCCTGAGGTCCCAGGCAGCAACTGCACAGAAGTATTTGAACACCTGAACAACTGGCCCATGCGTACCAGTGCCTCCTGACTGACCATCTGCCCTGCTTGGAGATCCCACGAAGACAAGATCTCTAGCTCACTCCCAGGGAACTTGCATCCCAGCTGCGGGGACAGAGGAGAGGTTCACAGCTGAAGGGAATTGGGTCTCAAGGGCTCAGGCCACAGCGTGTCCACCCTCGTGGTCCTTTGTGAGATCACAGGCAGGCTCCCTGCCAGACCATGGAACATGCATCCAAGACAGTCCCTGCCCATTGGAGAGGGAGGAAGGCAGCTAAACAGACATGCACAGCGCAGTCTGTTCAGTTGCTGGGCTGAGCTGCAGATCACTGTGGAGCATTTCATGGGGTGTTACAAAGACTTACAGCCTTGCAGCAATGTCTTTTTTTCCCTGTGTTTCCGATGAGGAGCTAGGAGTGGGTGGTAGAGAAGTTACCTGCACCAGGGTGGGGTACAAGGGGTAGAACCACAGCCCTTACCTTCTTCCCGGTGGCGCCCTCAGCTGCTCACCCGTGTCCCACATTCCTGCTTCTCTCCTGGAAGTGGTGGAGAAACGGCTGTGGGGTGACAGGGTGACAGGCTTACAAAGGCGCAGGTCACAAAACCGTAAAAAGCTACTGGCAGCAAGAACTGGAAAGCACAGCCCTCGGAGGCTGGGAGCGTAGGAAGACCTGACCCACCGTCCCTAGCAGGCCTGAAGGCGACTGTCCCAGCCCCCCTCTCGTGGTCCCTGGGGTATCTGGTGGTGTGCAATTTATTTCCTTCTTATAAGCTGAGTGCAGTGTTTTTAGAAAGTTTTACAATGAAATTGGCAAAATAAATAATTTTGTGAGTTTGGATTTTGGAATGGGCTTTAGTTGCCCAGTGCATGCATTTCTGTGGAAGCCCCTGTGTCCTGGCAGCATCTGATAAGGGCTCTTGTCAGGAACTTTGTAGAACGTCTGTGAGAAGTCACGTAAGAGACCTGTAGTCTGTTCTAAAGGCCCAGCTGCAGCAAAGATAAAGCCCTCAGTGACCCAGCACAGGATCGCCTTTCCTTACTCCAGCCCGGGCCCGGTCTTGAAGGGAAATTGATTTGGGTTGTAAGTGTCTCTAGGATTGGTTCTTGTTCTGGGGACGTAAGGCCCTCTGGTTTCTTGAAAACAGAGACTCAGGAACTGATGGTCAGGTTCTCAAAGTGGCTGGAGGCCCCTGCCTACCCTAAGAGGTACTCCACTTGCCAAGGGATCCTGGGGTTTTGGCAGCCCCCTGTCCAGGCTCCCAGGGGACCCTGCCTCTTTTCTGCCATGCCGTGTCTGCAGGGAAATTCCAGACTTCTCCAGAGACCATCTTGGCTGCTTGGAATCCTGCTCTTTGACCTGTCTGGGCTGGCTCAAGCTTGGGAGGAAAGGAAAGTAAATAAATATAAATCTGTGTGATCACAAGCAGAGCATTTATCTTCCAACAGGAAGCTTCCTGAGGAAGAACAGCGAAGGGGTTTGGAATGAGAACATCTGACGTAAGCGGCAGCCTGGCCCTGCCTTCTCCTGTCATGGTTAGTGCCTGGTGTGCCCAATCGGAGCCTTGCTGGGAGTGGTATCTCAGCCATGCTGGGCCCCAGCACTGCCCTTCTCACCCTCCGGGGGTGGGTGGGGGGGCTTCTTCCAGACCCACAAGAGCGGCTGATGGGCCTGGCCCAAGCAGAGGAGGAAATGGGCCAGGGAGCCAGCCCTCCAGGGGTCCAGTTTCTCTCAGGACTGAAGAGGCAGTGGTCGGGGAAAACCAAACTGAGCATCCCCTGTGGGAATGTCTTTTGACCCTTCAGATTTTGAGAGGGAGAGGGTGCTTGTCTCCTGCTGGCTTTGGCTTGGGGAATCCCTTGCCTGGGACATCTGTCACTTCCCTTTTACATCTCTGTCCCTTATCTGGCTCTGGCCAGAAACTTCGTGTGGCCTTTAGATTGCAAAGAACAGTTGAGGTCCCAGAATGTTCTGCAGAAGCTCAGGGAATTCCTGTGGCCTGTGGTCAGAAGCCCACTTGCTCAGGAGATGGTCAACAGTCATAGGTCTCTCCCTCAAACTCTGCCTGGTGCCTCATGTCACCCCTGCGTGGGCCAAGGGCTCCTTACACTCAGCACACAGAAAGTAACTCCACATTCACCCCTCCCTCTACCCCATCCTTCATTCTGTCAGATGGCTGAGGACGCAAAGGTACTCCACACCCCCAATCCTTGTATAGCTCAAATCAGAATCCTGGCAATTGGCGAATGGCCTTGGTAATGACCCTCATTTTACTTGATTTGGTTTGATTAATCTCTCTTCATTCATTCATTCATTCATATGTGCATTTATTCATGCATTCCAGACACTTCTAAAGTGCCCGGCCCTGTGCTGGCACCAGAGTCACAGAGGTGACGGGGACCCAGTCTGTCCCTGCTGGGACAATGGCATGCACATCAAACCCACACAAGGGGCAGGAAGAGTGACTGTGCACAGGCTAGAGGGACAGCCCTCGGGGGCTCCATCCAGACCTCATGTCCACAAGTTGCCCTGCTTGTCAAAAATCTGGACCATTTGCAACTGTAAGCATAGGTCCCAAAATAATGGTCACTCTTAATAGCAGAGCATCAGGAGGTAGGAGACGGGATACAGTGGGCTATGCAGGCACCATGTATTTTTAGAAAATGAAGTTCATTCATTCAGAAAGTTTGATGGGCTGCTGAAGTGGGTCAGCCGGAAGAACACAGAGAACAGGAACCCCATTTACGGAATGGGCCAGAGCCTGGGCTAGCCCATCACATACGCCACTTTGTTTGGGCCTCCAAACTACCTGTCCTGTAGGTACTCTGCACATTCCCATTTTACAGATGAAGACACAGGGTCAGAGGAATTACGTGGCTCAACCCTGGTCACAGAGCTAGATCCAGGGTCCGTCTGACTCCATGTTTCTGCTAATGATGGCATGGAAATGCTTTCTTGTTTCCACTAGCTTCTTTTTAACTAAGGCCGGCTAGAAATTTACACAATGGCTGATCTAGCCTCTGAGCTCAGTGACGTACATTTAGCAATTATAAAGCAAGATGAGCCGTTACATGTTTTGTTGGTATTCTGGGAACTGGCTGTTGGCAGTTACCAGCCCGGTTTTATCTCAGGTTACCAGTTGAAATCTCAGCCCATGTTTACCTGGCCCACAGAACAGCTCTGGACAAGGAATGGACTAGAAGTCAGGTGACTGAAGTTGTAATCTGAAGCTTGCAGGTGATTAGTTAGTATTGTGACCTTGGAGAAGTCACTTTTCTCTGGTTTTGATGTCCCCTTTCGAAAATGAAGGAATTGTAGCAATTCTCCTTCCAGGGCTAGGAGAGAGGTATGTGGGCATCAGGCAGCATACCCGAGGGCTTGAACCTGACAGCAAGACAGCATGAGGTTGTGAGACATGAGGACCACCTGAGGTCACCATGTGACTGTCAGCCTCTAAGGTGGCCTGCAGTGAATCCCACCTATACCTTGGCATTCCGCAAGGGTTGTCCTTTCCCGAAGTGAACCAGGATTGGTGTCTGTGACCAATAGATCATAGCACGTGACAGAAGGATTGCCATGTCCTTCTTAAGCTCAGGTTGTTAAAAAAACAGCAGCTTCCTTCTTGGGTTCTCTCTCTCTTGCTCATCACTGGGGAGGCTGCCTTGTCATGAGTAGCCTTACCGAGAGCCCCTTGCAGAGAAGACCTGAGTCCTCGTGCCAGCAGTCTTGTAAAGGCACCACCTTTGATGCCCGTCTTCTAACCCCGGTCATGTCTTCCCTCCACTATAGCCCCAACCTCAGGCTCAGCCACAACCTCCTGAGAGCCTCAGATCCAGAACCACGAGGGTGAGCTGTTTCCACATTCTTGATCTCAGAAACCGTGTGAGACGGTAAGTGTTTGTTGCTAAATTTCAAAGCTAACTTGTTACCCGTCAAGAAATAACAACTACATCCCATGCTAGAGAATATTATGCAGCTGTTAAAAATGGGGTTGTTCTCTGTATGATATGGAAGGGTTTCTCAGACATGTTGTTAAAAGAAACTTGTAGTTTTGCAAAAATACAGAGAGCTGTACCCCTTGTATGTAAAATGCCATCACCACCCACTTTATTTTATAGGCATTTACATATGCATGTACTTGTGCAATAAATGAGCCATCACGAAATACCCACCATTACCATCAGTTTACCTCTCAGTAAGGGAGTCAGAGAGGACACAAAAGAGGACTTTTGTTTTTTATTCAACATATTAGAATTTGTTTTCAAGTTTTGCCACAATAGTGTGTCCACGTATTATTTGTATGCAATAAAAAGATTCTTTAAACACAGTGGTGGGGCTGTATGGTCGCTGAGGTCTCTTCCAACTCTGGTATTTCATTGCACCAGTTCTATTTGGTATTTTTAAAATATTTATATTTATTTATAAAAAGTTTTTGAAAAATAGTTACTCGAATGCCAACTAAGCGAAGGATACAACATTTATTGGCAAACTTTGTTGGCAAACTTTAAGAAGTTTAAAAAATCTAGTGTTGGCAAAGACACAAGGAAAATCGGTGCTCTCGTACACTGCTTCTGGCAGAAGAGACAGAATCAACCGGGAAAGCAGGTTAGGTTGAGAATAAGATAATATCACGACAACAGAAAGCACATAACCTCATGCCCTTTGAGGTCGTGCACTTCCACTCCTAGGTCCTTATTTTCTTCCTCTCATACAGGCATGTGCAGGAGACCAAATGGCGCTACGTTCATTTACACAGATGCTAGACTGTACCCAGCACTCTACCACCTCCGTGCCCGTGGCAGTGGAGCTGGCAAGAGCCAAAACTTAGAAATAAATAAAAGCAAGTGAAAACACACATTGCAGAATGTTACATATATGATCCCAGCAGGAATAGAAACACACAACACCATTAAGTCCCAGACACGAATCTGTAATACATAAGCCAGTGTGGGAAGGGTGAGTATCTGTGTCTCTAGAGAAGGGAAGAGAATATAATGGAGGGTAATTAAAAGGGACTTAACCTTTATCTGTAATGTTCTGATTTGATTAAATAGTTATAAAGCACTAGTAAGCACTATATAAGAAATGTATTTAAATATTCATATGTCATTAAAAATTAATTTAGAAGGAGTCATTTGCTCATACCAGGAAGAACTTTGACTGGACGAGAAGGAACTCTGATATTTTAAGAGCAGTCTATCTCAACGCTGGCCGGCTGGATATCAGAATGACCCAGAGCTTTAGAAAAAAATGATGCTAATTCTGTCTGCGCCCGGCAATTCTGACGTCGTAGGTGCATGGCTCTGGCCTTGGTGCCCTCCAAAGCCTTCCCAGGTGACTCTAGCGGACAGTCGGGGCTGAGGAGACCTGATCCAGATTAGCAGACACTGAAAAGCTGTCCCAGAGGGTAAGATACAGAGGAGCTATAGTGAAGTGTTCTCCTAGACTGGGTGCTGGCATAGAAAAAGGACATTAGTGAAATCCAAATAAAACCTATAAATTAGTTAAGAGTGCCAATATTAAGCTCTCTTAGTGTGTGCCAACATTAAGGGAGTTCTGTTGAATGTATCCTAGTTACGGGCGATGTGAACTCACGGGAAGCTGGGTGAGGGGTGTAGGGGAACTCCGTGCCATCTCTACAGCTCTTCCGAAATCTAAAACTATCGCAAAACAAAAAGGCGCTAGGTATTTTGGGTAATTACGCTGATGATATTTCAATTCTCAATTCTCTGCTCAATTAAAAAAAGAATCTGTCTAGTGTCGTGTTTTTGAGGGTTATATGTTAAAATGATGGGGGTGGGGGTTCCCACAACTGTGCTCATGAGGTTTCTGGGTAAGAACGGTGTTTGAACAAGAATCCTAGAAACTTCCCTTCCAGCTGGGGCCCAGAACTCATCACACTGGGGAAGACCCCCGGGGGGAGCCACACCCTTGTCTTCAGGGTCATGCGTCTGACAATGGAAGACAGGACACAGATCTCATACTATCCAGAGAACATTTCTCTCAATATTCGCAGGGTAAGTTTCTCAAGAGTAAGAACTGCCCACGAAGCTTGCTGGTTGTTCCAGAATGCGTGCGTAGGAGAGGAAATTCCTTCCCACCGGAAGGCAGAAATCCCAGCACTTTTGAGCTGGGGGAGTCTCAGGGCTCAAGGGCCTAATATGCTCATTATAGAGATTGGGAGAACAAGGCCAACACGAGGGGAGGCCCAGCCACGGCTGCCGGGAACAAGGGTAGGGCAGCACCGGCCTGCCCATCCTATTCTCTTGGTCTGCAGGCCTAGGACACTTCCTGTTACATCACCTCGGTCCTTGCCCTTGACAAGGGGCTATCTATACCAGGGGAACTTGTCTCTGGGCTTCAGAGAGCCCAGAACGGAAATCATGGTTCCTTGTAACCCCCACTGTTTCTGTGGAGAAAAATTTCTCATTTTCCATTACTTAGAAGAGATGAGCTCTGTGAGAGGGCTCCAATCTGCCAGCTGCTAACAGTGCCCGGAACAAAATGATAAATTCTGGACCTGCTTCCACCTGAGCGCTGGGCCCATCCCTGCCTGGAGCACTTGACGGATGAGCTCTCGTTCTTCCGCAGGGCCGCGGGCCTCCCTCAGCTGACGTGGGCGTGCAGGAGACAAACGGGCCAGATGGCCGGGAACGTTCCCCAGAGTTTGTGTCACACCTGCCCCTCAGCCCGCCAGACCACTCAGGGGCCTGAGGATTTGCCTGCCCACCCCTGAACATCCCAGCTAGGGCTGGTCTGGGGGAACATGGTCTGTGGAAGAGCAAGGGCTTCTGAAATCATTCATGGCAAAGTACTCTGATTTCCCATGCTTGAGGAGAGAAGGAAATGATCTTAGCTTACAGCTCTGAGCGGGAATGTAATGAGGAGACAGGGGCCATGCTTCTCAGCCAGGCTGCGCATGAGAATCACCCAACGCCCCACCCCCATTCCGATTTCACTGATTTGAGGGCCCAGACGGGTATTTTTAAGAGTTCCTCCAACGGCTTTAATAAACAGCCAGGGCTGAGAACATCTGGAGTGGAGGGAGAGGGAGAAAGGACCCTGAGCCATGAAGCCTATGTTGTGTTATGCTTGCTAAGTCAAGACATTTTCTAGAGAGGAGGGTGACTTAGCTCGGGTTTTGCATACTGTTGGCCAATTAAAGTCAAGTTTCAGGTGAACGATCTGTGGGCACCTAGTCTGTGCTGGGTGTGGAAGGAAAGCAGGAGGTAAGGGACAGTCTCTCGCAGCCACTCACCGAACTGTCACCAGAAGCAGATGAGAAGGGCCAAGTCCCACCCCATGGCTCCTGTGACAGAAGCTGACGGGGGTAGAGCCCAGGTCCCACCGTGCCCTCCTGCCCACCATCTATCCTATCCTGCCTATGGCTGCCGAGCTGCAGGGGAGTGACTGTCTCCTTCAAACAGCTTGTCCTTTGGGAGGAAGGATAATCTGGCATGACATGCCATGACAGCATGGGCTCTGGGAAGGAAACTGCTGGATTTAACTTCAGCTCTGTTGCTTCCTCCCTGTGTGATCTTGGGCATATTACACAACCTCTCTATGCTTCAGCTCCCCCATCTGTCAAATGGGACCATGAGAGAATAGACACAGAGTCGGGAGGGTTCAACGAGTTAGTGTGTGCATACAAATTGCCTTACCTGGTGCGCAGCACCTAGAATGCCCTCTTAAATGTTTGCTGTTGTTCACAGGTCTGTGAGCTCAACACTGGTGCCTCCTGGTTGGAAGGGAGGAGAAATTTCTCTGAAGAATGACTAGGTCCTACCGAAGCCTGGACAGTCTTTAATGTCAGGGCAGAACACCTCCCACCTTTATAACCGCCTACCTTCCGTATCCCCAACCACCTGCTCTCAGATGTACCCGGGCCAGCCGCATCTATACCTGCACCCACCACCATCTGTGCTTGGCTCTCCCCTGCACCTGGGTTCTGTCTGTGCCTGGCTCGTGTCCGAGCCCTGGTCCTGCTGCCATCACCTTGAGTCTGTATTCCAGAAGCGTCCCTTCTCAAGAGTCAAGGGCAGGTATGTGTGGAGGGAACAGACTCTAGCAGGAAAGAGCGGAGTTCTCGCAGATTCCTTGTGGCATAAGAGGGAGGACACCAGTGAGCCTGGAGGGGATGTGTTCACCCAGTAACGGGAACTGCAGAGAGCACTCCGCAGTGACGGGTGGGGATCGCCTCTGAGCAGCAGTGCAGAAAAGGCCCCCAGAAGCAGGTGAGTGAGAACTTTCCCACTCTCCCTCCCTCCTCTTGCCCAGAGCGCCTACCCTGGGGAGCCCGGAAGCACAGTTAGCAAGATGGGGAGGAGGAGTAGATGCAGTGAAGAGGGAAAGAGAGAAGTTCACCCTCTTTGTTATGGGCTGAATTGTGTCCCCCAAAGTTATATGTTGACGCCTCATTCCCCAGTACCTCAGGCTGTGAGTATATCTGGAGATAGAGCGGTAACTAAGTTCAAATGGGTCATTAGGGTGAATCCTACCACAACGTGGTTGGTGTCCTTACAAGAACAGGGCATTTGGACACGCGGAGAGACACCAGAAGTTCATGGGCACAGAGGAAGCCCATGTGATGACACAGCGAGAAGGCGAACCTCGGCAAGCCAGGGAGAGAGGCTTCCGAAGGAACCAAACCTGCAGAGACACCTTTGAATTCCAGCCTCTAGAAAGGAGAGAATACATTTCTGTTGCTTAAGCTCCCTCTCCCCTGACCCAGTGGCCGGGGGCATTTTGTTAACGGAGTCCCAGCAAACAAGTATACTTCCTCAGCTGGATGCTTCCGAAGGGTTCATAAGCTCTGATTTCTTTCCCTGTACCTGTGGGCCATGGGTATGTCCTCTCTGGAAAAATTCCTATTCAGATCCTCTGCCCATTTTTTAATTAGACTATTTATTTGCTATTAAGTTGTATGAGTTCTTCCTATATTTTGGATAATAATCCCTTATCAGACACATGATTCACAATTTTTTTTCCCCCATTCCACAGGTTGCCTTTTCATTTTGTTAATAGTTTCTTCTGCTGTATGGGAGCTTTTTAGATTCTTGTGGTCCCACTTGGCGATCTTTGCATTTCTTGGTTGTTCTTTTGGTGTCCTATCCAAAAAATCATGGCCAAGACCAGTATCCAGGAAGTTTCCCCTGCATTTTCTTTGGAGAGTTTTACACCATTTCAGTTCTGGTGCTTGAGTCTCTAATGCTTTTGGAGTACATGCTTGTGAGTAGTGTGAGACAGGGGCCCAATTTCATTCTTCCGCATGTGGTTATCCAGTTTCCCAGCACCATTTATTAAGGAGACTGCCTTACCCTGTTGAGTATTCATGGCTCTTTTGTCAAATATTAGTTGACTATATATGCAGGGGTTTATTTCTGGCCTCTCTATCCTGTTCCGCTGGTGTTTGGGTCTATTTTTATGCCAGTTCCCTACTGGGCTTTTAAAAATTTTTATTTGTTAGAGAGGGAGGCGGGGATGGGAAAGGTGGTGGGAGAGAGACGAAGATAATCTTAAGCAGGCGCCACACCCAGCATGGAGCTAGACATGGGGCTTGTTCTCAAGACCCTGAGATTATAACCTGAACTGAAATCAAGAGTCTGCTGCTTAACAGACTGAGCCACCCAGATGCCCCCGGTACCATACTGTGTTATAGTTGTATGGTATAGTTTGGAATCGGGAAGTGTGATGCCTCCAGCTTTGTTCTTTCTCCAGATTGCTTTGGCTATTTGGGGTCTTTCGTGATTCCGTGCAAATTTTAAGACTGTGTCTTCTACTTCTGTGAAAAAATGCCACTGGAATTTTGATAGGAATTGCATTGTATCTATAGATGGCCTTGAGTGATATGGACATTTTAGCAATATTAATTCTTTTGATCCATAAACATGGGAGATCTTTCTGTTCGTGCATGACCTCAATTTCTTTCACCAGGGTCTTGTAGTTTTCAGGTACAGATCTTTCTCCTCCTTGGTTAAATTTATGCCTAAGTATTTTATTGTTTTTGCTGCTCTTGTGAATGGGGTTGTTCTCTTTCTTCTTCAAATGTTTCATTATTCATGTACAGAAATGTTCCATATGTTGATTTGGGATCCCGAAATTTTATTGAATTCATTGATGAGTTCTAACAGTTTTTTGCTGGAGTCTTTAGGATTTTCTTTATTATAGATTATATGACCTGCAAACACAGTCTTCATTCTTCCTGTCCGGTCTGGATGTCTTTATAAGTATTAGTATAAAATGGACCACATGGTTTGGTTCTGAACTTCTTGGTAACCAGGATAAAAAGCAAAACATGGAACATTTTATAAAAGATATGAACGTATTTTCTCAGGAGAGGTGATACTTTCGCTGGCAACAAATTTGAAAATCATTTTTCACCTAGGATTTACATAAAGAAAATTGTGACATATAATAGTTTGTCAATAAAAAATTTCACAGCGAATGCAAAAAATCCTCTGGTTGTTTCTTACAATGACTGTGTACAAAAATCCAGAACAAAACATTAAAGCAAAGCCCAGTGAAGAGGATGCTGTGAAATTGTTTTTGTACCCAATTAGGGAAAGCCAAGATTCTAAGGTTTCACCAGTGGTCACAGGGAGAGCAAGCATTTTTTTTTTAAAGATTTTATTTATTTATTTGACAGAGAGAGATCACAAGTAGGCTGAGAGGCAGGCAGAGAGAGAGAGAGAGGAGGAAGCAGGCTTTCCGCTGAGCAGAGTGCCCGATGTGGGGCTCGATCCCAGGACCCTGCAATCATGACCTGAGCTGAAGGCAGAGGCTTAAACCCACTGAGCCACTCAGGCGCCCTGAGAGTGAGCATTTTTTGCAGAGAGTGGGACAGAAGCCATTTTCAGGGGTGAAGTTACAAGGAAGCAAGGAAGTGGACACAGCAGATGCTGAATCTGTCTTCAATTAAGTTGGTGAAGGTATGGAAAAACCTTCTAGTGACTTTCTATTTCCAGTGATTTTGGGCTTCCTGGCACATAGGAAGAATATTTTCTATTGCCATGTATCTCTTCTCCCGCTACAGCAAGGAGAGGGGGTTGAGAACGGGGAGATACAAGATTAAAGCAGCCTGCTTTGCTGGGTCCCTGCTTGGAACACAGTTGCTCGAGAAAGTCACACTGACCTGCAGTGAACTTGGCCTGGGTGAGGAAAAATAAACCAAATCTTTGTTGCATTAGACTGGGGCTGTCTGTTACAGCAGCATGACCTAGCCTGTTCTAACTAATACAAGAAGCATGAGACAAGAGAGATGAAAGAGACAGCAGGGTGAAGAGAAGCTATTTTTAAGTGTAGGAAAGAGTTGAACATATTTATAGGCTGAGAATGATTGCGAGGCGGTGCAGAAGTTGGAGCTATGGGAAAGAGAGCACCCGCCTGGTCATTCAGATCTAACACAGGACAGCAGGGGTGTGGTTTCCAGCAAGAGGGGAAGGTTTACTGGTTCTGGGCCAACATGGTGACTTCAGAGGCACCTGAGCTCACCTTCTGCATGGACACACCAAATCTATGGCTACAGATGGAGCAATTCCTTCTAAAGATAATTCCAGAAACCAGCTGAGCCGCTCTTACACATTGGGTGAACGAGAAAATATCCACATCCAAATGGATAGAAAAGGCGTGATATCCTCTCACTCTAAACCCCATCCCAGCACACTGAGGGACGGGGTTGCCTTGGGACAAGAGGAGAGGTACTTCTCCCAGCCCAGGGAGAAGGAAAAACATGAACAGTGAGAGAGAACCGGAAAGGAGGGAGGCGAATGCCTTTTGTCTGGTGGTTGATTTCCTCAGTAAAGGCAGCCGTGAGGATGCCTGGCAAGAGATGGGAAGAAGTGGAAGGATGGGATTTGAGACAAAGGGGACAGGTTTGGGGACCCAAGAGTGAATCATAGGGTGGTGAGGGAGTCAAGGAACCTGCTACAATGGCTTAGAATGAATTTGTAGTGTTCCAAGAGTCATTGTTTATGCACCACACCCCATGCTCCTTGCAACACATGCCCTCCTTAATACCCACCACCAGGTAATTAAATTAAAAAAAAAAAAAAAAAAAGGGACGCCTGGGTGGCTCAGTTGTTTAAGCGGCTGCCTTCGGTTCAGGTCATGATCCCAGCATCCTGGGATCGAGTCCCACATCGGGCTCCTTGCTTAGCAGGGAGTCTGCTTCTCCCTCGGTCTCCGTCTACCAGTGCTCACTCTCTCTCTCTCTCTCTGACAAATAAATAAATTTAAAAAAAAAAAGAGTAGACAAGTTCACAGCAAGGAGAAAAATGTCAATGTCTGAGCTAGTCTCCAAAGAGCTATTGTTTTCCAATATTAAAAAAAAAAGAAATTTTAATCCCTTCTAATTAGAACTGTGAATTTTAAACAAATAAATAAATAGCCAAAAATGAAAAAAAAAAAAGAATTTGTAGAAAACTTGATTTTTGGAAAATGGTGACGTTCCCTGGGAAATCTCTGCCTCCACATAGTGGGGAAAGGATGGTCCCTTAAACTCCCCCTCACTGCGTCTTGAAACAGAGCTTGGGTAACTGTTGTTAGGGATATTGTGAATGAGATCCCTGAAGTGGAGGGACTAAACAACCTTTACGCTCCCTTCCAACCTTGAGATTTTATGATCCTGTCATCTTATGTATTGAAAGAAACTTAACGAAATCAAATTACTTCCAGCCTATGCAAATTATAGTGGCCTGTCTTTCAGCTTCCCCAAGGGAATGGAATTAAAAACGCTGTTCGTTCAGAATGGCTTACGCGACTCTTGTACTCGCCTTCCGGGTCAGCTCTCCTAAGTGTCGGATAATTATGGTGGAGCAGATGCACCTCGAGCTGACTGATAAGTGAGCACAGCGTTCATCTTTCTTGGGCAGGCATGATGGAACAGCTGGAAATGGCATCTCATTTGAACACATCTTTTTGTTTGTGAGTGACTTTTTGAATTTTCTGCCCCTTCACTCAGCATTTCCCCTGCTGACTCTGGGTTATTAAAGTCTTGTTCTCTTTAGAGGACTGTATTTAGTTCTTAGAGCTCAGAAGCAAATTTGCAAAGGAGGTAGCAGGTCAGGAGAGGGTCTAGTTCCAAGGGTCTGACAAGTCTCGGACCTGTGATGGGACCCCTATTTGAGCACTGGTTACTCTCTATGTCCTGGGATAATACAGAAGAAACAAAGACTGGTCCAATGTCAAGATGCTTGCTTCATATTGGGTTGGAGTTTTATGTTCCCTGCCTAGATCAAGGCTTTTGAACAAAGCTCGCTATGTAAGTCACAAAACGACTGACCATTTTGCGGTTCTATTCTATTCCCTGACTTCCCCAACCACTTCCATCACCATAAAGACCTGTTCAATGACCCTCAGCAGATACATTTTCAGGAGAACTGGGAAACATCAGCCTGTCAATAGGCCCTCCTACCCTGATCCGGACTGTCTCCTAGTCTGTAGCATCTTGTGACATAAATCATTTGCCCAAAGAACTGAAGTATTTCCATAGCGAGTGAACCTTTATGCCAATCTTCTGCATAAGAAATATTGCTTGGGCCCCCTCTCAATTCCATTGCAGTAGACTAGGGGAATATCAGCGATACATAAATCCTACATATCAGGGGAGAGGCAGAGGGAAAATGTTCTAAGATCAAAGAGAGTACAGATTATCATCCTGTTTATAGATAATAAACTGACATTGAAAAACAGCTTCACAGCACCTAATGATAAAGGACAAAAGGGCAGGAATGTTAATAAAAAAACTCCAATCACTCACCGCTTGTGTGGGGAGGCAGAAAAAGCCCATCACTATTGGTCAAAGTTTCCCACCAATGCAGTCTAAAGTATGTTGGTTAAATTCTCTTAATTTCATGTTTCATCTGAAAATATGGGGATTGAAATGAGACCATTCTTGGCTATTTCAAAAATAGGTATTAGGTGGTTTTGATTAAAAATCCATAATCCATATGATTCTTTAACCAGAATAGGAGGAGAACAATGGCCGCACAATGGAAAGACAAGAGGGTATTGATCGAATCCTAGCTGCAGCAGAGGCACTACAAAGCAAGCAGCATTGAGTCCTGGAAGGCTTTAGAATCTGTATGATTCCCCACTGGCCCCACACACCACAGTTCAAAGAAATAGTTGCCTGTGTTTGCCAGACAGGGACTGTGGTCTATGGGTGGTACGTAGTGTTGATGGGCATCTCTGTAAGATCCAGGGAGAAAATGGACTGTAGGAAAATGATGGATAAACATCACTTCTTCTGCCACAAGCGTCTGGATAAAATACAACAAAAATTATTGTAAATGAGTATCCCCGTGTGCCAGCAAGAAAGGAAAATCACCAGCCTGCTGAAGTGAAGAGGGGACGAGGAGCTATGGCGGGTCGGAGGAACACCCAGCACCAGCCCAGGAAACAGAGTCCGGGGCCCTTGTGGGAGTGGCCAAGGTCAAGGCAGGCACGTGGGCCCCATGCAGTCAGTTTCAGTCACAGAGGGCCGGGCTCTCATGCCCACATGGGGGCAGGAAATGAGACCTTGGGCCACATAAGGGAAGGAGTTAGAATGAGACACACCCCCACCCTCGCCCCCACTTGCAGTTGGCATTCTCCAAGGGTTACACCCTCAGGGAAAGCAGAGATCAGGAAAGAACCTATCCGCTGGCTCAGCCAGAGAACAAGAAATCATGTCTGTCTCTGCGTGGGCTCAGAGGGAAAAATCCTCCCCTGGGAAATAAAAACTCATGGCCTGTGTCTCCCATAGATTTAAGTTTGAATTTATACTACCCAGAAGTCTAAAGGAGTCCCATGCCAGAAAGCTTAATAAAAAGTGGGTCCCAGGCTGCTGATATTTTTGATTTGCCTGGAAAAGTAAATACAGCAATACTCTGGATGGGATAGTCCATAATCTAGGCTTTGCGGAACACACAAGACATAGGGAAGATGAGGAAAATACCCTTTGTACTCAAGGGTCCAAAGACATAATAAAGAGAATGAGCCGAGTTCCAGGAAGCCGGGGTGATGGCAAGTCAGACAGAGAATGCGAGTGTGTCTAAAATTAATAAGGAAATTGCACACAGTCAGAAGGACATATGGACAAGCTTGTTTGTGGTAGTTTATTTGTAATACTGAAACACTGGTAACAATCCAGATCCTTCTTCAAAGGACCGGTTAAGTAGACTGTCGTGTGTCTACCCAAAGGACTGCTAAGCAGCTGCAAAGAACATGAAGAAGCTGTCTAGGTGCTGCTCTGAAGAGGTAGCCAGGCTCTAGTGTTAACTCAATAAAGATAGACCCGATAAATCCAATAAGATTTAATAACCATTGTCCTCACTCTCGAACCACAATATCATAAAACTAAAAATCAATATATATTATCAGTACACCAATTTTTTTTGGGTATTTAAGAACTGACTTGAAAATAATCTATGGATCAAGGACGCCTGGGTGGCTCAGTGGGTTAAGTCTCTGCCTTTGGCTCAGGTCATGATCCCAGGGTCTTGGGATCAAACCCCATATCGGGCTGTCTGCTCAGCAGGAAGCCTGCTTTTCTCTCTCTGCCTACTTGTGATCTCTCTCTCTGTCAAATAAATAAATAAAATCTGTTAAAAAAATCCATGGATCAAAGAAGAAATAATACTACATTTTTAAAAATATGAACAATTGGATCATAATTAATACTTTACGTATTAAGTAGTCGGATATACCTAAAATGGTCCTTAGAGGGAAAAGGATAACTTTATACAATATATTTTCAAAGCAGCTTGTATAGGGGCACCTGAGTGCCTCAGTTGGTTGACTGTCTGACTCTTGGTTTCAGCTCAGGTCGTGATCTCAGGGTCATGACATCGAGCCGCCCAGCTGGACTCTGAGCTCGATGGGGAGTCTGCTTGAAGATTTGCTCCTCTGCCCCTCTCCCCGCTCTTTCTCTCTCAAGTAAAATAAAATCTATCTTAAAAAATAAAGAAAGTAGGGGGGGCCTGGATGGCTCAGTGGGTTGAAGACTCTGCCTTCACCTCGGGTCATGATCTCAGGGTCCTGGGATCGAGCCCTGCATTAGACTCTCTGCTCAGCAGGAAGTCTGCTTCCTCCTCTCTCTCTCTGCCTACTTGTGATCTGTCAAATAAATAAATAAAATCTTAAAAACGAAAAAAAAGAAAGTAAAATGACAAACCACAGAATGAGAGAAACTTTTTGCAAATCTCATATTGGATAAGGGACTTATACACAGGACATATAAAAACTATTACAACTCAATAATAAAAGAAAAAGAACCCAATTTTTAAAAATGAACAAAGGGCTTGAATAGACATTTCTCCAAAGAAGTTGCGCACCTGGCCCGTGAGCACGTGAAATGGTGTATGGCGATGGGTTCACATCACTGACCTTCCGGGAAATACAAATCAGAACCACCATGAGACACCAGCGCACACCCACTAGCCTGGCTATACCATCAAACAGGTAGTAGCAATGTTGATGACAACGTGCAGAATTCGAAGCTCTCACACACCGCTGGTGGGAACGTAAAATTGTACCCTCACTTTAAAAAAACAGGGCGGCTGTCCCTCAAACAGCTTACCGCGGAGTTCCCGTGTATGATCACAGTGTCACGCACGGGCATGCACGCCAAAGGCATGGACACATATGGCCACGTGGAAACCTATCCGTGAATGTTCACAGCACTGTTATCTATAGTAGCCAAACTGTGGGAACCACCTCCGTGTCCCTCAACTGATGAATGGATAAACACACGGTGTTCCGTCCACACGGTGGAAGATTATGGGGTAACGAAAAGCAATGAGGCACAGTCCCTGCATGACAGGGCTAAACCTCACAGTCTTTATGCTGCAAGAAAGGAGCCCATTGCCAAAGACCTTGTGTTGTCTAATTCCATTTACATAAGATGTGCAGA
Organism: Mustela erminea; assembly: GCF_009829155.1. Taxonomy (NCBI): domain Eukaryota; kingdom Metazoa; phylum Chordata; class Mammalia; order Carnivora; family Mustelidae; genus Mustela; species Mustela erminea. Next base: position 104,509,502 of record NC_045614.1, read on the forward strand.
TGAGCTCAGTGCATAGAGACAGAAGGGAGATGTGTGGTTGCCTGGGGTTGAGGGTGGGGGTGACAGAAGACATGAGAGGAGAATGGGTATAGATTTACCTTTGGGGGTGGTAAAATGTTCCAAAGTGGACTGTAAAACCATTGAATTATAGACTTCAAACGGGTCGGTTAAGTGCCTGCCCTCGGCTCAGGTCGTGATCTGGGGATCCTGGGATCGGGTCCCTCATCAGGCTCCTTGATCGGCAGGGAGCTTGCTTCCCCTCTCCCTCTGCACCTCCCCTTGCTCGTGCTCTCTCTCTCAAAAATAAATAAATAAATAAATAATCTTTTAAAAGTGGGTGAATTAACATGATATGTGAGTTATATATCCTAATAAAGCTATTAATTAAAAAAAAAAGTAGCCTGAGAATGAAGGAGATGAGCCTCTAACTCAAGAAATCAGCAAAAATACAAGAGTAAACGTAAAGAAAATAGAAGGGGAAAAGGATAGGAGCACCAATTAACGAAACAGAGCGATCTTTGCAAAAATCAATGAAGGAGACCAACCACCCCCAAGACTGCTAGAGAACACAAAAAGGCTCAAATGACCGTATCAGAGACGAGGAAAGTGTCATTGCCGTGACCGGTGCAGACCCCGTGAGGCTGACAGGACGGTGTTAGGAAGAAATCCATGCCAATACAGGAGACAATTTATTTTTTATATTTTTTAAAGATTTTATTTATGTATTTGACAGACGGAGATCACAAGCAGGCAGAGAGGCAGGCAGAGAGAGAGAGAAGGAAGCAGGCTCCCTGCTGAGCAGAGAGCCCGATGCGAGGCTTGATCCCAGGACCCTGGGATCATGACCTGAGCCGAAGGCAGAAGCTTAACCCACTGAGCCACCCAAGCACCCCTACATGAGACAATTTAAAAGAAACAGACAAATTCACCCCAGAATCGTATGTGTTATTTGAGAGGTAATAGGCGGTTCAGGTTCTTCAAGATAGAGCAGATGAATTTATGGAGAGGAGGATGCTGAGGAGATGGAGACAGAATAAGCCAGCTGAGGGACGAGGCAGGGAGGCCGTGGTCCAACTGGCAGAGCACACGGAGCATGGTAGTTGGCCATGAGGCCCACCAGTGGGGCAGCGGACCCCAAGGGAGCCTGACGCAGGACAGCGCAGGTCTCCAGAGGCCACGTTCCCCGGGCCTCAGTGTGGCTTCAGGAGGGCCTTCCCACCTCTCATTCGGTGAGGACCCCTCGTCCTCCTCTTCCCTTGGTTGTTGTCTGCTCTGCTACCCCCTGCTGTGCACCTCCCATGGGCTCCTTCTCTTATCTGGGTTTACCATCTCCTTCCTTCCCTGTCCAATGAGAGAGTCCACCCAGACGATGCCTGTGGTTATGACTAATGCCAGAGCTCTCCCAGTCTGAGCTGTCCTATCTTCTAGTAGCTGCAAGACTTGTGAGTTAGCAGTTGTTTGGCTATTTTGCTGGTTCCACAAATCCAAGTTACAGAGCGAGACGGGAGTGGCGGTTCTCACACTGTGTTCCAAAGAACCCCAGGATATGGAGGAAGCTTCCCAGAAGTCTGGGAGGGGTTAAGTGAAGCCCAGCTGTGGGGCTTAGGCCTCCTGCCGGAGTGTCCTTATGAAGATTGCTGGAGCTGTTTTATGTTCTTGTGAAAGTTCATTTACAAAAAAGATTCCACTCTAAGCAATTTTTGAAAATCCCTCACCATCTAAGCTACTGTCAGAAAATAGGCCTCAGGGCCCTGATGGTTGGGTTGAGGTCTGGGGTTCCCTGCTGAGACTCAGGTCCAAGAGGACATCTGTCATGGGCTCATTTATGCACTGTGGATGGTGGAGCCCAGGAGTGGTCTGTGTTCGGTTTGCCTTCATAGCACTTGTTGGATCCTGAAGATCGTTACTGATCCCCTCAAAATCATCCGAAGGGCCTCAGAAGAATGTGAGCCATCCTTGACGTGGCCTCTGGCAGAGGTTTCTGGGTTTGCTGGACACTGCGTCATCAGCGTGTTCTATGTGCTTGATCTGGTACGAAATCTATGGAGAGAAGGACATAGGCGTTGGAGGTGGGGTGGGGGAGGCGCTTGGACACAAAGGAAGAACAGGCCAGCCCCTGAAGTCCAGGTGATGGGAACAGATGGCTGAATGATTTGAGAAGAATCAGTGGCATTTTGCGGTCAGAATTATGGAGAAAAAAAAGTGTCGCATAGACAGGGCCCTGGAAGAGCTGTTGGGTAGAAGGGTTTGGATTCCCAAGTGGCTGCCAGAGGCAGAGCCCTGAGCCGTGAGGGAGTGGAGAGGAGAGGAGGACACGTCTTGGCCCTAATGTTGCAAAGCGAGATTCAACCATAGGCGCCGCCCCGAGGACTGACCGAGTTCCCTCAGGAGGCATGAGCCCCCCGAGCCCCCCTTGCAGCCATTCATATTCTGGATGATTCTTGGCGATACAGAGGAGAGAATGGATGACGGAAGGTGGGGTGGGCAGAGAGCTGTGTGCTGCCTGCGGCCCCTCTAGTCTCTGATTAGGAGCGAGTTTCAGGTGAGAACTCAGGTGCAGGGAAGGTGTGGAGAGAGAAGCCGGCTGGGTCTGGCCTGGTCAGAAGGCACTTCCTCGGGCCTCCGAGGTCAACCTCAGAAACACCGAGGGTGACAGCTGTGCTCAAGCAGCCTCCCCTGGAGTCCTGGACGGTGTGGCGAGGACATGACAGCACATAAGACTGCGGTGAGATCACAGTGCCCCTGGGCGTGAGATACCATCAGGAGAGGAGTCTGGGCCCCAAAGCCAGGAGTAACCAGTAATTGGGGCCATTACCCAGGCCTGGTTTCCTGGGCTCTGTACCTTCTAAGCAGCAGTCTGAGTGAAAAGCACTTTTATGAAATGCCCCATTCATTTCCTGCTAGAGATCCTATCTTCATCCCGAGTTTTCGCCTCCTGGAGAATTAGCTGTTTCTTTTGAAACCTCCCCTCGCTCTGAAGATGCTAAAGGAACCTTGGAGGGAGGAACGATTTCCATTTAGCAAAGCAAGCCTTGTGTTCTCCATATATTTTCTTAAGTATGCTTCTTTGCTGGTTTAAATATCTGATGTCAGATACTGGGCCCATTCAACACTGAGTCATTTCCTATCACATATTTTGGTTGATCTGAGAGAGGAAACTTAAAAGCTGGGAAAATGATCTGAACCCCCATCAGAGCTGCATCGCCAGTGGTAGAAAGCAGCCAGATTCAATATCGTGGACATAAAGCTGTCTGAGATGATTTCGTCTGCTGCGGCTGGCTCTCCAGCCAAGAGCACCCTCTGAGAAGTCCGGGGAGGACAGAGACAGAGCTTCTGGTAAGGCAGCCTTGTGTGTAACCACCCGCGCCCCCAGCCCACAAAAATGGTTAATGGTATTCAATGCTGCTTTCAACCATCTATCCTCTAAAGATGGGAGGATCTGTGAAATCGCCAGCCCTGGAATAAGGTCATTGGCATGGTCCCTGGCCTGGACCCAAGGACATTCTTCCCTGTCAATCACAGCATTTCATTGGCTGGAATGCCAAATGTCCCGGGAAGAGCACCAAGGCTTAAAAAGTAGGAGCTTTGATCCATAATCCCACGTGAGCCCCGAATTTTCGTGTAATGGGTGATGGCTGGCACGACCATGTGTTCACCAGCCTCAGACTGGGCTGAACCCCCGCTGGGGGACAAAGAACCATCCCCCTGTGCTGGCTGCTTTCCTGAGGCTCTAAGAGTGGGGCGGAGCCTGGGTTTCAGGGCCAGTACATCCACCCCTGGGCCCACTTGGGATGCTGGCCATCAAAGTGGCCTGCGCATGGACAGCAAATGATGTCTCTGAAGTCACAGCACAAGTGCTGGGCAGACAGCAGCCTTGATCCAGAACAGTCCCTCACAGAAGCAAGGCCAATTTGACCTCTTGGCGGTCCTCTCTCACTCCCTACCTTGCACTCAAGGGGAGGATCCAGAGCTCCCAGGCTGCAGGCTGCTGGAGGGCAGAGGCAGGTGTCCCTGAGCTCAGGAGCAGGGCCTGGGTGGCCTCCATCCTTGGCACATAGGAGGGGCTCAGGGAGTGTTTGCTAAATGAAGGCCTGGGATTCCAGAAGGTGAGAACTAGCTCCTTATTCTCCATCTCTCTGGGCCATCGCAGGACTGGACACACAGTGGAGGCTCTGTGTGGCTGACTCTGTGCTGGCTGGGTTTGCCACCTCCCTCATCTCAGGGGGTCAAGGCAGGCTCCGGTCCCTCTTCTGGCACAGCACTGCTGATCGCCCTCAAGTTCCCCGGCACACCAAGAGGAGCTGTCTCATTCGGCACGTGGAGCGGATGAGTCGCTTTCCAAAGACTGGGGGGGAATTGGATGGCTCTCGGGTCACACCCCGTGCCAACACTTCTCTCCAAGGCTCACAGCCCAGATGGCTGGCCCTCAGCCCCCTGATGTTTCCCTCCCTCGGAGCAGAAATAGAGCCAGAGCAAACCAGCCAGCCAGTGTCACAGGGAGGGGAGCTGGGGCCACGAGGCAGGACCAGCACACTGCTCCCCTGTGCCACGTAGGGCCAAGAGAGGCCTCCCTCTGGAAGGTCTGGGAGAGGCAAGCTCCGGGCAGCACAGCCCCTACCCGGGAAGGAGTGGGGAAAGCAAAGGGCCCCCAGTGAGGAGTCCCTTGTCACACTGGGTGTTGGGCCCCTCGCTGTGCTCGGTCTTTGGCTGGGGGCAGCCCATGGGAAGGGAGGCCTCCACTTTCCTATCTCGTGCTGCAGGTCTCCTGAGAACCGGGGGCCCTCTCCTTCTCAGCTTGAGCCTGCACTCTGCTTACAAGGGTCTCCCCCATCCCTGGTGCTCTCCTCTTTATTCTTCACAGACATTTGCCCACTAAATCTCGCACATCTAAACGCATCTTGGTGCCTGCTTCTCGCATGTTCCTGTGCCTGCAGCTTCTCTGTATCATTGTCAGTGAGAGCTGCCTGTGTCAGGGGGCAGGAGGGTGCTACTTTGGCCACAGTTCATGTCCTCTTCCACCTGGTAAGAGACCCGACAGCTGCCAGAACCTTCAAGGGTCACGGAGTGCCGCATCTCACCTGGGGTAAGGGCCGGGGACAGGCAGTCATCTGGACCCTGCTTGAACCCCTCCAGGGATAGGTCCCTCACAGCCTCCTCTGTGAGTCCACTGGAAGTCAATACAACTTGCTAGAAAATTCTTCCTGATGTTGGTCAGTCCATAAGATGCCTAACTCCCTCTTCCAGTGGTGTGATTAACAAAGATCATTCATCCATTCCTTCTTTCTTAAAAGGAGCATTACCCGTGAGACCTCCCCTCCCATGTGAGGTGACTGACCCGGCCCCAGGCCAGGGCTTTTGCTCTGTGCACAGGTGGCTCGACAGAGGAGAGCCCAGACTTGAGGCTGGCAGGAGGTAACGGGAGAGGAAAAAGAGTAGCTCCATCAATGTTTCTGCAGCAAGCTGAGTGCTTCAGCTTTTTCTTTGGAAATGAAACAGCCCCCCTTTCACTAAAGAGAGAAAAGAACCTGTCGGCTCCTGCCCCATGGGCCAGGAGTCAAGCTTGAGCTCTAATACCCGGTTGTGTGATCTTGAGATAACACTCCAATCCTCTTGTTTAAAATAGGATGCTATGACTTACCTCACAGACCTCATTGAGGATTAGATCACTTGATGTTTGGCAAAATGCGCTTTGTGGAAGACAAGCACGAGCTAAAGCCCCAGTGAGCTTAGGAAGTTCACAGTAAGAGCTGTTGGTCTTGGTTGGGAGTTTGGGGGTGCATGTGTATAGTGGGTTCATGGTAACCCCTAAAAAGATATGTTCATGTCCTAATCCCGAGAGCCTGTGCACATGACCTTATTTGGAAAAAGGGTCTTTACAGCTGTCATTAATTTAGAGACCTTGAAATGAGATCATCCCAGATTATCTGGGTGGGCTATGTGTCAGGAACCAGGGTCTTGTCAGGGACAACAGCAGTCCCAGCCCGGACCTCAGCCAGGTGACAGAAGGAGCTGCCAAGGGTCTGTGGCCTGACTAAACCTCAGAGCTTAAGCGAAGATGAGCAGATCCTAACAACCCGATTCTTCCCGCCAGAGCCAAGGCACAAAAGCCCTGTTTGCTTTCCACATTCATGTCTTTGTAACTGGAAAAACCACATTTTGAAAGCAAAAAGAGTCATAAAGTGAATGAACCATCATGTAACATCTTGTATGTGTGAAGAAAAAAGGATAAGCCACATGGATGTTGACAGAAGCCTGGGTTTGGAGAAAGGTCCCATTCATCCCCAAAAGATTGAGAAAGCCTGCCTGCCAGCCTTCCCCCTTTCCTTCCTTCAAAGCAGATTTGTTAACTTCGAGTTTGTGCCAGGCATTGTATTAAGCGCTGGGGACATAGCTGTGACCTAGCAAGTGGACTTCTTCCTCACCGCGCCTGCAGCCTGGGAGGGGAGACAGGCATATGACAAAAACTTAGATGTTTTGGGGGGTGCATGTATATATATGTGCATGTCATTTTAAATGATGGCAGCACTAACTGTTTTTGGATCACCTTGGCTCCTGTGTCCAAATTCGGTGACCAGGTGCATGTGGGTCTATTTCTGGGTTCTCTACCATCCGTCGGCTACAGATCTGAAAGTCCCCCTTTGACCAATTCTGCACCGTCCATGAGCCACAGGAGGTCTTGAAGGCAGGGGCCGCATTTCCTCCAACTTTGCTTCCTTTCCTGAAATCACTTTGGCTCTTCTGGTCCCTCTGTTTGCCTAGCCGCATTTTAGACTCAGCTTTGCAGAATCAATGAACCATCTATCAAGAAGTCTGTGGAGCTAAAGATTTTCCATAAACTGGGTGTTAGCAATCCAGCCCTACGTGAGGCACAGGCGAATGATGGAGAAGGTAAAAACGCATTGCCTTTTTTTTTTTCCTTAGGTTTTTGGTTTGTGGGTTTTTTGTTTGTTTTTACAAGGCACTCTGAAATTCTGTGATCCTGTCACTGACGTTTGAGGTGGTTGATCTTTGAATGCAGGTTAGAACTATTTAGAGCTGCCCAAACCATCCTTTGTGTATTGGTGCTTCTTTTCACTGGTCCTTAGTGACCAGATTGTAAGGGAAGCTGGAGACATGATACTGGCCTCCACAGCAGAATCTGGAGGAGAGTGGGAGAGGAAGAAGCCACACGGATGCCTGTGACCTCCGTCCATGTGGTACACACCTGCAGGCGCGGACCGACAGATCCATAGGCCCTACACCCCTGCTCTGGGGGCCGATAGCCCAGACCAGAGCACTTCTGGTCCATCCTGAGATCTAGCGGACGGCAGGCCAGATCTGTGTGGTCTTTCAGGCCAATTGGAAATCCAATAAATCATAAATAGAAAAATGGGTAAATGGACAATCCTTATAGTAGGCACTGACATGGGGCTTACTGCGTGCCCTGCATAGGTCTAGGTCCCAAAGCATGGAATCGATGCATCCTCCTAACACCTCCAGAATGGAGATGCTGGGTTTTGTTTTGTTTTGTTTTTTAAAGATTTTATTTATTTATTTGACAGACGGAGATCACAAGTAGGCAGAGAGGCAGGCAGAGAGAGAGATGGGGGAAGGAGGCTCCCTGCTGAGCAGAGAGACCAATGCGGGGCTCGATCCCAGGACCCTGGTACCATGACCTGAGCCCAAGGCAGAGGCTTTAACCCACTGAGCCACCCAGGCACCCGAGATGCTGTTTATTATGAGCCCATGATCCAGCCGAAGTTCGGAAAGGTAATGAACTCACTGAAGGTCAAGCAATGGGGCTGGGATTTAACTTGGGTCTGTCTGAATCTAGAATCTTTTCCCTTAACCACAGCCCTCATGCTGCTGATGGACATACTCCAGGACCTGCAGAGTGTTGTAGGCATCTAAAAGTTAAGTTATTCAGTCAGTTTTTCCTCCCACTGTCCTCATCTGTCCTTATCTGGAAACAAGCTGCGTGGGAATAGACCGTCTGCCCAGAGTCAGCAGCAGGGGAAGCTGCCGAAGAGGACGTCCCCATGGGCAGTACATTGTCAGCGCACCCAGAGGGCCTGGGCAGAGCCTCCTTGGGGACAGGAGAGAGAAGGACACGGACCCTTTACCCCCGGAAGGACCCCATGAACTTCAAGAATGCAGTCTCATTCTAGAACCAACCTCCCAGGGGTCAGAAGCCCTGGTGCAGAGTCTGATGAACAAGACGTGGCTCCTTTCGTGGCTCAGGGAGTCAACAGGCAGTGTTATTTGCCTCCCAGAGCTTGTCAGAGCCTCACTCCACACACGCCCAGGGGCTACCAGATGATAGAGACTAAGAGGGCCCTCGATCTGGGAATGCATGGGGCTGGGGAGCAGAGGGGGCTGGGGGTGGTAATGGGGGGTGGCAGAGTGACTGGGGAGGCAGTGTGGGAGACGCTTAGGGTTGGAAGCCACTCCAGAGGTCTCTAAGCCTGGCCCTCCCATCTGAGGCTGAGCCTGGGTAATTTGAGAGGGCCTGGAAGGACCATCACCCTAATTACCTCCTGCACTGACCTGTCTCACAGGCTGAGCTCCCGCTCTCAGGGCTTCCTGACTTCAAGTTCAGCGTTGCCCTCTAACAACTTGTTTGAAAATGCAGACTTACCTGGGTCAGTGGAATCACCAAGACCTGAGTGTGATGGGGTTTGGACCCAGTAGAGAACAGGGGGGTGGGCACCAGTCTGGGAGAAAATGGAAGGAAGAGCTGTTGGAAGTGGGAAATCAGGAAGACGGGATTTGGGCAACTTGCTGGTTTTGCCCAGAGCTTAACCTCAGAGAGGCAGCCTCACTGGGGATGCAGGCTCTCCAGGGGCCCACATCTCCAGAGTTATCGGAGGGGAGAGCCTTGCTGCTGTAACAGATGACCCCACAGCTTCTAGTGGCTTTAACACAAGACACATGGACTTCTTTTTTTCCCTTCCTTTTCTTATAACTGATTATTTTAAAATATGCTTTAATGTCATGGGCCCTTCTCCACATATCTAGGGATTCTTTACATGTATCTTATGCCTTGACATCAAAATTCTCGGAACAATTCTCCATACTCAATTCACAACCCCTTGCAACTCTCCTCCAACTCAGTCTTTTTTTTTTTTTTTAATTTTTTTGAGTGTGGTACAATAAGGTATATTTTCCCCCAGAGGCATAGTTCAGTGATTCATCAGTCTTATATAATACCCAGTGCTCATTACATCCAGTCCCTCCTTAATGTCCCTCAACCCATTTACTTCTTACTTATAGCTCATTTGAATGCAGGGTGGGAACACGGCTCCACATACCACGCGGGATCCCAGTGTTCCACCTTCATGGGGCTCCTGTCCTCACGCTGCTTGGAGCCTTCTCTACCCGCCGGTGGATTTGACATGAGCGGGGACCCTGCCCCTGGGACTTGTGAACGTACCAGTCTAGGAAGCAGGGATCGTCACTTCCACCAGCATTCCACCTGCCGAACTCAGTCACCAGGCCACATCTTTTGACAGGGGTGGCTGGGAAAGGTCCTCTAGCTGTCTGACGAAGGGGCAGACACAGCAGTTTCTGTCCCCCTGGAAGCCCTCTCCTTCCTTTTAAAAATGGAACAGTGCACAGTTTGGGCTACCAGGAAGACTGCCTGGAGGAGGCAGCATCAGCTCTGGGCCTATGGTAGGCTTCTCCCTGAGAAGAGGTGGGTATAGTGTGCAGAGGTATAGAGGTGCTCCATCCACATAGCCCTAACTTCTACTCCTCACCATGCATCTCCCCGGGGCATAGGGGAGAGCCGATCCCACCGGCTGGTGCCGGGTGGAACAGTGTAATTTGGGATGACTGGCGAGGGTAGTTGACCCCAAAGATCTTGGCTGCCCAACCCATCCAAATAACCACAAATCTGATTTCTTATCACAAGGACAAAAGGTAGTCATTTTTTGAGCTGCGAAGGTGCTTCTATAGCTGATAATTACATATTCATTGAGGAAAGGTAATAAAACTCATTCCTCTCTTCATTTACTTAGATGTAATTTTTCTGCCATCATTATGGAAATACTAGTAGTTTTCAGTAGCTTTATTAAGAATAAATGGGCCACTGTTTCTCAGCTGCCACATCCAAATGTGCAAAAAAGTGCCTCGTTAGGCAGGGAGAGTGGGGAGGAGAGGGGCCCCCTTCTTGAAGACTCTGGCAATGCCCAAGGCACATTTGCCAGGCTGTTTGGAAAGAAGCATTTATAGCCGCCTTCGGTGTTGGGCTTGCGCTCAGCCACTTCCTCCCACCTCTGGTCACCAAGTTCTTGGAGAAGGTGTCCCTTTTGTTGGTCTGAAGGCACACCTGCTTGCGGCCTGAAGCACTAGGAAAGGACCCCCTGAAAGGGACAAGCTGAGCCCTTTTGGGTCTTCCCCCTCCCCCAACCCTTCTTCTCCATGGCTGGGGATGGAGATCAATATTCCTTTTCCCAGAGCATCATTTAAAATGGCAGGGACTGTTTCAAAAGTGCAACTCTGTGACCATTTGGCACCCCCCTGTGTCCAATTATTTACAAGGAACCCACCATGAATGCTGAGGAGCTTGGCGACAGGAATACTGTGGACGTCTGCTCAAGCTGTTCCAGGGAGGGGATGCTCACACAGATGACAGCGTGAGCCAACTGCATGGCTCAAGGTGGGTGGCCCCCTGCAGAATCCAGGACATAGTCAAGGGTCCCAGGGAGGCCGCCAAGAAGCCCCTGGCTGGTGCTGACTGGCTCTCTCTGTTGTCAGACGCCAACACGCGGCCAGTGGCATTCTGGTGTCAGGACACGGGAGCCATCCACGCATGCTCCTCAGAGAAGTTGCCCTGCGGTCAGAAGAGGTGAGTGGCAGGGATGGTCTTCTCCTCTGGGAAGTGAGGGTTCCTGGGATAAGCGGGAAAACCCTCCTGAAGAATACACATCTGGGGGTCCCAGGGTGAGAAGGGTTTTGGGGTGGGCCTTGAGAGCCGATGGGGTGTGGGGGAATAGCGGCCTTTGGTGCCAGAGCCCAGGCCCAGAGCCTGCACATGGAGGTTGAAGCTAGACTCCCAGGTTGGACAGACTACAGCAAGCCAGTGAGGAGAGTTTCCTCTTTCGCTTATAATCATTTCACATACATTGGGTACTTTCCTTGAGCCAAGAACTGTGTCCGTGCACTATATTATCTCATGAAATCCTCATGGGGCCCCTTGCAGAAGATACTTCTTTTTTTTTTTTAATTTTTTATTTATTTATTTGACAGAGAGAGAGAGAGAGAGATCACAAGTAGGAAGAGAGGCAGGCAGAGAGAGAGAGAGAGGAGGAAGCAGGCTCCCTGCTGAGCAGAGAGCCCGATGCGGGACTCGATCCCAGGACCCTGAGATCATGACCTGAGCCAAAGGCAGTGGCTTAACCCACTGAGCCACCCAGGCGCCCGCAGAAGATACTTCTATGATCTCCATTGTGGAGATGAGGAAACTGACCCCCGGGATCTTGGCCCAGATCCCCAGCCTGAGTGTGGTGGAATGGCGATTTGAACCCAGTCCCTCCGGTCTCAGAACCCCATCTCAGCCATGACGAGCCTCTGCATTCAGGGTTGGCTGAACAACGGGAGAGCAGGGTTGAAGGAGGCAGGTGTGAGATGTCCAGGTGCATCTGTCCAGAACACCCTGATCCAGCCATCTTTGGGCTCCTTGATATCTTTCCCTCCCTGCCTCCTTTCCTTTCCACACTCCTCTCATGCTTTTTCATGCCATGCCCCTCCCTTTCAACCAGGCTAATCCTTAACCCCCACTTCGGAGCAGAGGCACTCTTTCCCAGAGCCCCACTGTTTTCTGTCCAACAAGAACGAATCTTGCCTTTCTGCTTGGGTGCCAAGTTCACTGTGCAGGCTCATTGCCTTCATGTACTCATTCAACTCTTGTTGAGGCCCTGTGCTGCATAGGGGACTGCTCTGAACCCTGGGATTCAAAAATGAATCAGCGGTGGTCCCTACCCTTAAAGAGCTCGATGTCTAGTTGGGGAGACAAACCAATGAGTAGAACAGGGTAGACTAGGTGTTCCCAAAACAGGGCTTTTGAAATCAATGTGCTAATGAGCCACTTGAGGACTTACAGATGATCCAGTTTAAGTGTCGGTGTGGGGGGTGGACCTGACATTCTGCCTTTCCAACAAGCTCCCAGGTGCTGCTACTGCCTTGCTGAGGACCATCCTTTCTGTAGCAAGACCCCAAAGACTTCATATGCCTTGATAGGAAGGTCAGCCTGGTGCTGAGGGAGGGACTCAAAAAGGGATGGGGAAGCCTGGGTAGGAGCTGAGGCCCGAGCTAAATCCTAGCCAAGGCTAATGGGGCAAGAGCTCTGTCACCTCTCAGAAATGAAATGCATTCAAGACAGCATCAAAGGACCAGGATGGTTCTAATCTAACTTGGGATAGGTCCCCTCCATTTTTTAGTAATCTAAGATTTCCACCACAAACAGTAGAAGAATTCCCTTCTGTGGAGCAGTCCCTGAGCTTGGTAGGCAGAGGAAACTTAGAAATGATACATTCAGCTCCTTCATTTTGCAAAGAAGAAAACGGGTCCCAAGACAAGTGAGTAGTTTTCCAAGATCACATGGTGGGTTGGGCCCAGACCCCAAACCCCAGACTCCGGAGTTCACAACTGCCTGGCCCCTGGGCTCCTTCCCTTAGGGTCCCTGCCTCCTCACACAGTTCCAGGAGGGTCCTCCAACTTCCTCCACAATTCCAGGGGGCCCCATCCTCCCCTCCCGCAGTTCCTGGGGGCTCCATCCCCCTCCCACAGTTCTGGCGGGTTCCATCCCCTCCCACGGTTCCTGGGGGCTCCCTTCCCCCCCACCCCCTCCCACAGTTCTGGGGTCTCTATCCTCCTACCACAATTCCAGGGGGCTCCATTTCCCCCTCCCCCATGGAGTTGTGTCTCAGGGGCGCTGCCCGCCATGGTCCTGAGCTGCCATTCAGAATGAGACAAGTAACTAAATATGGGGTCTGGGAGAAGCTAACAGAGCCCTTCTGAGGAGCTGGTGACAGTCAAAATAAAGTATTCCCAGCCTGCCGGCTTCGGTACTCATGAGAGAAATTACAGAGCCTTAGTAATGATCATCACAGAGACTCTGGTGTAAACACAAATGTCTCTGTCTTTGTTAATCTCAAGCAATCCATGGAAGCCGCCCAGCTTCCCTGGTGCTTCAAGAACAAGAGCAAATGGAAGCCGTCCGCCCTCCCACTGCCTTCGCTGAAGGTGCGCCACCGGCTGTGGGAACCCGTCAGGGGTCCAGAAAGTGACACGCATCTGCCCCACGGGAACCGGCACCAGGGCTCGCGCACTCACGCACGCACGTGTGTCACGTGGACACAATCGCAGGCACCTGCCCAAATACCTAAGTGCTGGGGAATGTTGGGGAACCCTGCAGAAGGTCCTGGGCACAGCGGGTAATCAACAGTTGCCCTGTGGGAACCCTGAAGTTAAACCAGCACCCCCTGCAAGCTGAACCCGTATCCTTTTACGAAATGAGCCCCACCTCGCCCCCAGAGGATCCACTGGGCTCACCTCATCCACTGTTTCAATTACTACAGGGCGCAGCTGGTGGATAGAAACGCTGAAGCTTGTGTTGCATGAATGCAGAATTTCAAAAACATCAACCAGCTTTGATGGCCATTGTGATCAGAATGCTTTGGCTAAATAAGCAGACGTGGCAGTAACATAAATGAGCGCCAAGCGTGCCAGAAGCAATCACCCCCACGCTCCCACCTTTGGCTACCGTGCAGACCAGCCCTGCTGTGACAGAGGGGGCACAAATCCCTGTCTTCCCCAGCTCCCCTAGCTGTAGGCCCGCTGCCTGCTGGCTTCCTCCCCACCCATCAGGACAGGGCGCCCCTGAGGTCTTTCCTCTCCTGCTAGAGCCCTACTATGCCCCTCTCTCGTAGGTGAATTCTGCAGATACCTCCTGAACTTCTCCCGGGGGTGTGAGGAGGGCTGAGACCCCAGAGAGCTGAGACTTGTGAGCTGAGAAATTCACCCTCAAGAAGTCCCTAGTCAAGCTGGAGAGAGAGGCCTAAACCCCCAGAACCTCAAATTCTTCTTATGGACTGAGGGCTGGCAGGACTCGCTAATAAGGGCTGTGTGAGTGAACATGGCATTGACCAAGTGCTAGGGGAGAGGTGGAGGTTATGTCTGCTGGAAAAGTAGGGAAGGTTTGGCTTTGGTGACCCTTGAGCTGAGTCTTGGGGGATGGAAGAAATGTCAGAAGAGAAACTTATTTGGGAGGAGAGAGGCAAAAGGCACACACAGAAGGTTGAAAAGTGTCAGCACAAAGAAAGTTTAATGACTGATGGGAGTGGTAGGGGCCTTACTTGGGGATGGGGAGGGCAAGGAGTCTCTGTTGAGGCTGCAGGAAGTGCAACGGTTCTCATAAAGCCTTAAACAACATGGGGAGGAGTTTGAGCCTTATTCTGTGGGGCCATTGGGAGCCAAGAAAGGCTGTTTTCATCCAAACCAACCCTAGCTAGTCTTTGCCTGCCATGGTCCCAGGATAGCAAGCATGGAGATATGGGGTGGGGGGGTGGGGGAACAGGTGGAGTAGGGGTATGCCCAGAGGACGACCATGTCCCATTAAGTTTATTCTAGATTTGCACTGTGGGCAGAGGACCTTTGACTCACGTGGCCCCTGGGTTACATGCATTTGTTTTTCTCCGCCTCTACTGGAATTTACATTAAAATGATTGAGAGATACTGCCTGAAATCAATGTTATTTGTCAAACTCAAGGACAGGCCCGAGAAACCTCAGGAGTCAATGGGCCCTCAGCAGAGAGATCCTGTTCTAATGACTGCTAATGTTCTCTTGGCTTATAAAGGCCACAGGAGAACTTTGGATGAGGACTGCAGTTTTTTGATCTGGGTCAAATTGTGCTATGTACAATTCACTGACCAACACTGGGGAACCATGTAAGAAAGTTAATGTATTTTCTGAAAAGATGTTATTGAACATGACAGAGTAGAAATTCTTTCTGAAGACCTAAGAGAGAAATTTCTCTCAGATCTTAGAACCAAGAAGAATTGATGTCCTATACAACTGGTTTATCCTCACTATGACTGTGCTTTCGGTCTTGTAACTAATTGTATTTCCCTCCTTGAATTGGCTGCTAGGATGCTCAGTGGAAAATTTCAGCCCACTCCTAAAAAAAAAAAGTATGTCCAATTCTACTCTCCTTTCCAATGTCCTCACTTAAGTTTTTAAAATCTTGTGCCAAATTTATTTTGGTAGACCACCAAGAATCATATGAAACATGGGGCACAAAAAAGGAAAATCGATTCATAGTCATAGACATGAAACTGGAAAAATTTGAGAGAAGATCCGGTCCTATTCCCGAAAATATGGAGAATGCATTTAAGGCTCTGAAAGGAGGGAAGGGTCAGGGTGCCTCCGCAGCCTAGGTGGGGGACCTCTACTCAGGTATTCTACCCGATAATTTCTCTTTCTGCTGTGTCCCTGAAACCACCAAAATCCAGAAGAGGCAGCCCTGTCCTCTTGGCTCTCCCACGTACCCAGAGCTGGGCAGGCAAGCCTGGGGTGGGCTGTGAGCTGTGGGAACTCTAGGTGCCTAGAAAGCACCCTTCCAGCTCTTGGCCAAGTGATCATATCCTCGGGAAGCCTTCCCCGACCTCCTGCCAGTCTCATCCTAACATCGACTTCTCCTTCCTGGCTCTTGTCCTAGTTGCAGTTGTAGGTGAATTTGCGTAATTTTTCATTTGATGTCACTCTTTCAAGCAACTGTGTGCTCCATGAGAGCAGGTCAAGTGATGGTTCTTACTCATCATTGTGCTGAGCCCTATCTGGCTGAATGAATAAATTCATTCCTTCCACTCATTCAATGACTGAATGAGTGGATCTCTGAACTTGTAGTGTCTCTTGTCCTTGATCCCTTGAGTTAGGCCTGGTGCTTCATGGAGCTGCGCTGGAGAGAGTTCTCTCCATTGTTAACTACTGGGCATGTACTATTCCCTGGCAATGGGCTCAGGATGGGATGGCTGTGGTTATGGGAGGAGACGTGAGCCTCAGCCCAGATGGTGATCCTGGGGGAGGCCTGGCACTGAGGTCAGAGCCCAGGGTGCAGGGCACCGAAGAGGAAGGTGTGTGAGCTTTCAGGAACACTCTGGTCTCCATTTCCATTTCATAAACGTGATGATGAGGCAAGCAAATACAGCTGCTTGTACAGGTGTTTTTGAATCTGTAGTTTTTATGTTATAAAATTGGACAGATTTTTTTTTTTAAAGATTTTATTTATTTATTTGACAGAGAGAGATCACAAGTAGGCAGAGAGGCAGGCAGAGAGAGAGAGAGGAGGAAGCAGACTCCCTGCTGAGCAGAGAGCCCACTGTGGGACTCGATCCCAGGACCCTGAGATCATGACCTGAGCCGAAGGCAGCGGCTTAACCCACTGAGCCACCCAGGCACCCTGGACAGATATTTTTAAATCTGTAGTTTTTATGTTATAAAATTAAGGAAGGAAGAGAAGAAACCTGAGAGGCCATTAAGTATATGAGACCCTCTTGAAGAATCATGGAAATGCAACTTTCAGCAACAAGGAGATGCTGTTTCTATCCATTCGCTCAGCCAACGGGATAAGTGCCCGTCTTGGTGAAGGGTGGGGGAGGCCCTCGTGGGAGGAGGGAAATTGGTGAACTGCACTTAGAGCTCTTTGGGGGTAGATGGGGACCCTTAAAATGTGCACACCCAAGGACCCAGTGATCCCTTTCCAGGCTAGGGCAGTGGTTCTCAAACTGCAGTTTGCATCCAAACCACCAGGAGGGTTTGCTGAAACAGAATGCCTGGCCCCAAGTCCAGAGTTTCTGATTCAGTCTGATGTGGGGCCCGAGAATTCTCATCTCCTCTAAGTTCTCAAGCCGTCCTGCTGCTGGCCCTTCGGAGCACGAGAACATGTGGAGAACTAGTCCAGTTAAATTCTTGCTTCTGTGTGCTGGAAACCATACCCAGTGGTTTCATCGTGCCATTTCTCATAGCAAATATGTGCAACAAACCCCCAGTCCATCTTGGAGGGAAGGAGAAAGATCCCGTGGCATATTACACAATGGATTTTATATGACAGTTAAGTGAATGAAACAAATAAGTTTATTTCAACATGGGTGGCTCTAGAAGGATATAGGCAGAATGTTATATACAGTATGAAATCGTTTTATTGATAAGTTTAAAAACGATTTAAAAGGGATGCGTGAGTGGCTCAGTCAGTTAAGCCTCTGCCTTCAGCTCGGGTCATGATCCCAGAGTCCTGGGATGGAGTCCTGAATCAGGCCCCTGGCTCAGCGGGAAGCCTGCTTCTCCCTCTGCCTGCTCTTCCCCCTGCTTGTACGTGCGCTCACTCTCTCACTCTCTCTCTCTGACAAATAAATAAATAAATCTTTTAAAAAACCAATATAAAAAATACAGTATCAATATAATACGAGCACCACAACACAGATTGAATACACGTCTAATCTTTGGAGCTGCTGTCTTTGGAGCAGAAGTGTGGGAACTAGGACCAGAGAAAAAGGATCTAGGGTCTTCTTCAGTCTTCAGTCTGTTGTGTTATTCTAAAAAAATAATAATAATAAAACAAACAAACAAATAAATAAATAAATACAAATACGATCTTTTGTCATTTCATGGAGCGGCTCCTTGGGATGTACTATATGGGTCCTTGTGCTTTTCTATAGTCTGGCAATGACACTTTAAAAAGAGCAATGCATGCTCACTCCTTGTAGAAAATCGGAAAAGTAGGAAAGTACAGAACCAGAAATCAGACACTCACGGATCCACCATGAATGTTTTAATAGTCTTCCCAGTTTGATTTACCTACAAGGAAGAAAACAAGGATCATGCACATTATTTACTTCTGTGTGTCCCTCCTGCTTTTGTGGCCCGAGATGATATTGTAAATAGTTTTCCATGCATCAGATTGTTTTGAGAAATGTCCTTCTATTTAGCTCCGTAATGATCCAATCTGTCGTGGTGTTTCAGTTAAGCAATCCCTTACTGGTCTTTCTGACTTCTGGGTTTTCACAGTCATTAATAACAAGGTGACGAATATCTCACGAGATCCAGCTTTGCTCAGCTTACTTCCTGCTCTGCCTGGGGGCAGCCGTGTTCCTTAGTTTTGGGTCATGACGCAGGTGACCCTGTCTGTCCCACTGGGCCTGGGATAGGGTGGCTTGGGTATGAGTGACCCAGGTCTGCGTGGGGGTGGGCCTTGGGGGCCACGAAGTTTCTGGAGCCCTGCAAATCCTGAGCAATATGTGTGGCTCATAGAGCGAGACTGCAGGGACACCCCCCCCACCTCCAGACAGGCAGACAGGCTTCGGCATCCCTCTGCTATGCAGGACCTGTGTGACCCTGGGGTGGGGACCTGGGGCAGTTAGAGATGACAAGTCATGATCTAGATGGAGAGGCAGGCACAGTCACGAAGATTCCAACTTAAGGTATCAAGTGGGAGCAAAGCCAAGGCAGGACCCCTGGAGTTCTGAGGAGGGAGTGGTCAGCTCCGTGCAGGGAAAGCAGCTGGAGAGTTTTCTGTAAAGAGGTTACATCCATAGTTGGTGTTCTATTTTGTTTTTGTTTTGCAATTTTTATCTTTCTGTCAGCTTAATTGAGGTGTATTTCACACATCACAAAATTTAGCTGTTACAAATGTATAATTCAATGATTTTTAGTGACTTTATAAGTGGCGCGAGTACCAACATAAATTGGTTCTAGAACATTTTCAGCCTCCCTGAAGATCCCTCGTACCATGTATAATTAGTTCCCACCTCTTTCTCTATCCCTTGGCAACCACTCATCTACTCTCTGACTCCAAATTCGCAGGATTATATTGCAAAGGTTGGAAATGGGACCTGGAGTTAATCACAGGGGAAATGCAAGAGCTGGGCCCCAGGTGGTTACTTCTTGATAGCAGGAAAGCAGCCCTGTAGCCTCCCTCCAGCTTTGCTATTCCGAGCTTGGAAGCTTTGTACCGTTAACACTCTGCATGCCCCAGAAGCATGGCTTTGGTCAGGGAATGCCTTTCTAACTTGCACATCTTGGCTGGCCGACTTCCTATTCTTCCCATGTCCCAAGCTTGCTCAGATGGAGGCAGTGCTGCCCTGGACTTTGAAAACATGTCTGGTGATGGCTTCTCTGGCCTAGCAGTCCCAAACCAGCTGGCTGGGATGTCCCTGGAGAGTGCGAAAGCTCCAGATGCGGGGACAAAGCCATGTGAACAGCACAGGGAGGGTCTATACTCTCTTGCTGTCATCTGCCCAGGTCCTCCTGCTGTGATGGGTGTCCTTGTGGTCTCTGCCGAAATTAGACCCAAACAGCCTGCACCCTGAAAACGAGAGAGGTGGGAGCAGATCGTCTGTGTTTAGCTTGCTTTTGTATGATCAGGTGTGCTTGGAGATGTTCTGGATCATAGTCTTTAAAATAACATTTCTTCCCTAATTTCAAAGTAATGCAAACTCAATACAGATAAAGAGCACAGTAAAACAAAAACCAGGTCACCTCTCTGGTCTCACCTGGAGATGACGACTTCTTCTGCCGGTGGGGGCGTGCATACTTCCCATCCTTTTTCCCCCGCCCACCAGGTGTTCTGTTGGCTTCCATGAAATCCCCAGGGTGGAAGGACAGGTAGGTGTCTTAGATGATCCTGTGTCAGTCATGCACTTACTGGTCAGGGAGGCCCACCCTCGGGTTCCTGGTCTGGACAGTAGCTGCTTCGGGCGCTTTAAATCAGTTGTTTCACCTTGAGTTGAGCTTCTCCCTCTGACAATGATCCAAATACTTGGCTCTGGGGAGAGAGTCCTTCTGGCTGAAGCATTATCTGCTATGTAAAGCAAGATAGTCAACCTGAAGCTATTAACAGCTCTGAATTCTCTCAAGAGTATCTGGGCAGCAGCTTGCAACACATCTGAGATAATTCAATTTTTACAGAAGCTATTTCCATTAATCATTTATTAATGACTCTCCCAACTGCCACAATTAAGTAGATCTAGGATTAAAAAAGAGCCCCATATTCATTTCACATCTATCTAATTACCCTGAAGTTCACGGGCCTGGAAGAATGTGAAAATGGCCTCCATTTTTCTCCTTTGTACATTTCATTTCTCTCTGGGTTTGGCTCTGGCCCTAGAGGGAGGCAGCAGCCTGTGGGGTGTGTACTGAGACACAGGATTCTGCCCCTGAGCTGGAGAGCAGAGGACAATGGGGTTGGGGGATGGTGTAGGGCTTCTCCTGTCTCAGTGTTAGGGAACTTGAGGGGACCACTCCCATGTAATCCTCAGCAAACTCTGAGAATTAGAAATTCACATCCCCATTCTGGATGTAGGAAATTAGGGCTCAAAGAGGCTGTGTGCCTTATTCAAACTCATACAACTAGGGAGCAGCAGAGCTGGGGCTGGAGTCCAGCTGGTGTGACCTCAGTGTCTTGGCACTTCCCCTAAGCCACACTGCCAGTAATTCATGCAGCCCAGCGGGGCACGCTCCAAGATTCTGCCACGGAAGTAGAAGAGCCAAACAGTGTGGATTTTTCACTGCTGTGGAAATAAAACACCCCCCCCCCCACGCCCGCTTCTTTTTTTTTCAAGGAATAGAGGTGGTAATGAAAGAAGCCAGGAAAGGGGAGTCCTTGCCCACCATCCTTCCCTAGGGCAGGTCCGGAAGGCAGGACTAGCTCAAGCTTTCCCGCAGGCTCCGCCCACGGAAACACCTGGGTCCAGGGAGGTTCTGTTCAGCCAGTGTGACCTTGGACAACTGTGGTCTTTCCTCCCCAGAGGGCTGGGAGGCAGCCCTGGCCTGGAGCAAAGGATGGAGGCAGAAGGTGAAAAAGCCAAGGGTCTGAGTAAGCGTGAGGTGGCAGGGGCCACTGGACCTAGGAACACAGGTGGGGCTGCTCCATGGGGACCAGTAGAGGAGTTTGGATGGGATCTTGGCTGCCCGAGCTCTGGGGCAGTGGTGTTCACAGGGACCGGACAGGAACCCCTGCAGATAGCAGATGCAGCCACGGGGTCTCAAGGGGCACTTCGTGTCTAAAAGGGCCCAGTGTCCATGGTACTCTTTCCTAGAGCTATTGTCCCTGGGGTGCACCAGGCATCACGCTAACCCTCCCTACAGGAGGAAAGCACAAGGTGCCCTCTCGCCTTGAGGGATGTGAGACCTCCCAGGTTATAAACAAAGGAGAGGATTAATCAAAGCACCCCAAGCCCTTAGGGCATAAAGGTTTCCAGAACCTACACACATTTCTGTTGAAGGGTGAAGCATGGCCTTGGGAACGTGGAATCTGGGCTTAGGCTGGGAAATTCTCGATCCAGATGCCATAGAGAAGAGTGTGGTGGTCAGAGTAGTAACGATTTTTGTTTAAGACTTCTAACCCCCAGATTTAACTCTAAGGTTCTTGGGACTGTCATGTTTTATGAGAATACACTGAAAGAAAAATACAGATAAAACTTTTATGTGATGTCTTTCATATTTGTGTGCGTGTTATTCAATAATATGATTAAATTTTTTTTATCAAATTATATCAAAAATTATTTATTCCAGATATAGACAATCTTCTTATTTCATTTCAAAATGTTTGGATTTTCTATCTACCATTTCAAATATGCTGCCTGTGCACCAGGCTTTTCTTAAGTGAAATTTATCCTTTCTCTTTCATTAAATACATAGAAAAATTTGATCATAACAGCCAAAGAAATTAATGGAATTATTTCTTTAATTGTTTCCCCAAACCAACAAGAGAGTTCAAAGAAGTGGGTGTGTTTTTTTTTATCATACTTTTTTTTTATCATACTTCTCATTTTAATAGATCAAATAATTATATTGGGTCAAAATCATGCAAATATTGATCTATTTTTAGGGAACTATCTTCCATCATTTATTCCAAAATTTGTTTTCCAGTAGATTTTATGATATTCCTTGAAATGCATGTTGCTTTTCTGATAGAAATTTAAGTCTGGTTTGGTAAGGCCAACTTGTCTGGTAGGCCAACTTGTGTGAGAGATATTTTTCAAGGGTTGGTGAGCTAAATTTGCAGCTTCTAGGTATTATGAAACAGATTTAAAGCTGGTGATAAAAAAGCATTTTATTAAAAATACTGTGTGACAAAGGTTTCATTAAATTAAACTAACCCTATCTGAAAATAATGGGTTGAATCAGGTGTCTCTAAGGGAAAAAGTGCCAGGTCTGATTAATAGTCATTTCATAAGTCCTAACAGAACCCTTTTGGTGTGCTTTCCAGAAAATGGCAAAGTGAATAATCCGGAAGATTGGGTAGCCATGCTTTGGCAGGAGGCATAGTTTCCAGGTTTCTCTTCTCATGCTGACTCCAAGGCAGGATTTCTGGAGTCAGTGGCACTATTTAAATTCTTTTTCTCTCCATATCTTCCCACCCCCACCCCACCACACCCCATGGATTTGTGGATTCCATAGGTTACATGGGAGTATGATGCCGACACATTCCAATTCCATTCTTTTTTTTTTTTTAAAAGATTTTATTTATTTATTTGACAGAGAGAGATCACAAGTAGGCAGAGAGGCAGGCAGAGAGAGAGAGGAGGAAGCAGTCTCCCTGCTGAGGAGAGAGCCCGACTCAGGACTCGATCCCAGGACCCTGAGATCATGACCTGAGCCGAAGGCAGCGGCTTAACCCACTGAGCCACCCAGGGGCCCTCCAATTCCATTCTTGACCCTTACATCAGAGAGCTATTGCAGGGGACATTCAGAGCTTCGTTGGTCTGCCTAGAATACACCCTCCCTTCTTCTGAGTGTGCTTTTTCTCTACCTCCAACCATGTGTATAGGTTGCTAATGATCAAAAACCCTTTGCAGCTCCTCCATCAAGAAGTGAAGTCTGTTTCCTTCTTTTTATTTTAATTTATATTTTACTTAGTTAACACATAAGGCAATATTAGTTTCAGGAGTATAATTCAGTGATGCATCACTCACACACAACACCCAGTGCTCATCACAACAAGAGCCCTCCTTAATCCCCATCGCCCATTCAGCACCGCCCCCCGCCGCCACCTCCCTTCCTCAATCCTGGGTTTGTTCTCAATCACTACGTGTCACTTATGGCATGTTTCCCCCCCTCCTTTTCTTCTTTTCCCCCCTCACACGTGTGTGAGGCCATCCAAGACAGTCCTGGTCCAGCTGGGCTGTCCACTAACTGATGCTGTGTAGGTGAGCCCAGATGAGACCTGCAGAGAAAACCAGCCCCAAACTACTGATGCATGGAGCTGTGAACTGCTGAGTGTCGTTTTAAGCCACTAAGTTTAGGGATGATTTGTTAGCTGTTGCTGAGAAATCTGTTCACAAAAATTTGTGCTCCCATTCCATACTGTGGGCTTGCTACTGAGTGGCCACTCAGCCAGGGATGACATTCTCCAGCTTCCTCTGCACTCAGGAATGCCCCCGTCCCCAGCTCTCACGAGCAGAGTGTGAGCAGAAATGATGCGTAAGACTTCTGGGCTGAAGATTTAGAAGTTGATGGGGCTTCTCAACTGGGGAGAAGTGATGGGGCTGGCCCTAAGGGATGGTGAAACCACAAGGTCCAGTGAGCATGAGTTTCTGGTCACCATGTGCACTTCCTTTTTTTTTTTTTTTTAAATAGATTTTATTTATTTGTCAGAGAGAGAGAGAGAGAGAGAGAGAGAATGAACCCAAGCAGCAGACATGGGAGAGGGAGAAGCAGGCTCCTTGCTGAGCAAGGAGCTTGATGTGGGACTTGATTCCAGGACCCTGGGATTATGAGTTGAGCCAAAGGCAGACACTTAACGGACTGAGCCACCCGGGCAGGGCATCCTGACAAGTGAACTTCCATGTGTGTTGAGACTTTGCAAGTCTGGGATATGTTTATTAGAGCCAGTCACTAAGGCAAGAGCCCACAATTACAAATTACTGTGTTGGACACTGTTTCAAGCATGTCCCGTTTGTGACTCCACTTCGTCCTCCCTACACCCTGCAAGGTAATACTATTTATTAGCCTCACATTGACAAAGGAGGGAGCTGGGACTCCGAGAGGTGAGGCGACTCTTCCAAGGGTGCATATCTAGAATCAAGCGGGGCTGGGGTTTGACCCAGAGAACACAGTCCTGACCAGGACACTCGGGTCCTGATCCCTGTGCTGTCACCGATTCACTGCAGAATCTCAGAGCACCCCCCTTCTCTCTGGCGCCCCGTTCTCTCAGCTAGAAGATGGATACAGGGAGTGAGGAGGCTAAACTCTGTGCGTTCTCTTCCATAGTTCCCACATGGGGCGTCTTAGGATTTGCAGATTTAAAATGGTGACATGGGCAAAGGTGAGTCAAGCCGTGAGGGGGACTCCAAGCAGAGCAGGAGTGAGAGCCTCTGCTTCTCAAGCCCCTGGAGGTCTGCTCTGTTCTCCCAACTCTAGCGTGTAGTCGGGGGTTGGGGGGTGTGGAGGGGGACCGCCACTGCTGGGGGCTGACTTGGTGAGCCCAGGGCTGCAGCTGCTGTGATACCCAGAAGACAGGAGGACATGTGTGTGTCACGGGCACAGGGATATCTCTCGAGTGAATCCCAGCCCCGCGTGCCCCTCCTCAGCTCTCCTGGAAACGTCCTACCCAGCATGGACCCTGGTTCCTGTTGGTTGGGGAGGCCCTAATGGAGAGGCTGGCCGGGTCAATGCAGTGCCTTCGAGTGTGGGAGTTGCAGACAACAGCCCAAGGAAGCCGGAAGGGCAGGAAGTATACTGCCTTCCCCCTCCATGAGGCAAACGGGGAAACCAAAGTCCAGAGAGGCTCAATGAGTCACCCAAAACCGTCCAGTAAGTTGCCGGCTGGACCTAGGGCCCAGCTTTGGCTGCTGGCCCCAGGCCATTTTCCATCATCACACCATCTGCTAGGTTTGGGCTGGGGCTGGCAAATTGGTGCCATCGAACTGTGTTTTCGTTCAAGTTTCTAGTGTAGAGAAGAATTTTGCAAGTATAGCTGGAAGAAGCCCTTACTTTTGGGAAATCCCATAAAAAATGATTCATGGCTGGAGAGAATGCCCTTGTAGGTGACCGGGAGGACACAGGTGCCTTCAGCCACCCTTGTCTCTGTTCAGTCCGACCCCTGACATGCTGATAGCAGGTCTGGACTCTGCTCCTGACCTAGAGAGTCACCAGCTCTATGATGCAGTGAGGAGCCTCCATTTCCTTATCTTCCAGAGTGTGGGGGGTAGACTAAGTGGTCTCTAAGGTTTCTGTGATCCTGTTCCTGAAGAAAGGGGAAAGATATTCTGGGAATTCAAATTGTTTTCTTCTTAGCAAACTTTGAAGTCCAACATTTCCAGAAGGAACCTGACACGGAAAGAAGGAGTATGAATATGCGGCTGTAATTACATAACACATACAGAAGGGAGAAAAACTGTCCTAGACCCCAGGATGGAGGCTGGGCTATATTCCTGACTCCTGTATTTCTCGGTTTTTCTCTCAGATTTTGCTTCTTTAACTTGGTCCTAGCTCAGTCATGACTGATTGAACATCTAGGACCTTCCCTAGACACATTCAGAAACAGGATCTCAGGCGGCTTCCTTTGTGCTCTGGTTAGCCTTGTTCTCCGGAGTCCCTTTGCCTCTGTCCAGAAGGACATGTAAGCTGGGTCCCAGTATCCACAGGCTTCATGTGGTGGAGACTCAGCGCAGGAGGGTGCTGTACCTGGGGAGGAATTTGACTAGACGAGGTCCTGAGTCACCTGGACTCTAGACGACTCAGATCCGAGGAGCTTTGCCTCAGCCATATTAGTCAGGATCTTCCCGTTGAATGTGACAGAAACCCAACTCACACTTGCTTAAAAGTAAAGAGAAATTCTTGGTCCAGGAAATTGGGAAAGACAGGGTGGAGCGGACATGGGGCATGACCGGCGGGAGGGCTCAGCCATGTTGTCTGCTCTCTTTGGCCAAGGCTCAATTATTTCTCTCCTTATGACTCGTCTTCATTCTCTTCTACTCTGGGTAGGGATATTTTGTGATGGGGGAGGGGGAGAGGAAGAGGCAGGCTGCAGAGTGCCTAGCGGGATTCACTCCTGGAAGAAAGTGATCTCAGTGTAGACAAAACCCAGGGAAGGCTCTGATTGGCTGCCTTAGACCACGTGCCCACCGGTGGGCCCAACACCGTATCCAGGCAAGGTTAGCGCCACAAGCGACTGCCACGGGCAGTCAAGTAGAATCATGGGGAATGAGTCTCCCGGGAGGGGCGGTTTTGTAGATGAGGGAGGATGTTATTATCTGGGAGTGGGTCAGAGGGATATTGTGGGAGAGACCAGAACCACAGGCACTGCTGAGGACATTGTACCAGGCAGTGTCCAGAAAGGGGAACAGAGAGAATTCAACAGAGAGGCCTGTGAGGCATAAAGCTGTTAAGCCCGTGAGGGGGCACCTCCCACGGTAGAGGAGAGGCAGCTACGGTGGGAAGCCGCCACCGTTCCTGTGGCTGTGCGAGCAAAGGGGACACTGAGAAACCGGGAGGAGGCGCCCTGCAGAGCGGACACTCAGCTTGGTAGAGGGAGGACGCAGGTGCCAGGGCCCCATCCCTCCGAGCAGGGGGTGCCAGCCAGCTGATGACAGCGTCTCTTGGGGGGCAAGGTGGGGTGAAAACGGTATCGCCAGGGTTGGAAAAGCTGCAAATGGGATTCAGCCGCTGTTTGGGGCTTCCGGTGTTCCGGGGGAAGAAGAGTTGAAGGGAAGGCACGTGCAGAAACAGGAAGCCCACAGGAAGCAGAGGGGGAACAAACAGGAAAGAGCGGGGGGGCGGGGGGGGCGGGGTCGGTCTCTAGCGTCCCCCTGTCGGCGGAGCCTAGCAGAGCCAGCGGCCCATGGGCCCTGTGCTTGCACAGGGATCCGGGGACCTGCGCGCACGTGTGTGTGTGTGTGTGTGTGTGTGTGTGTGTGTGTGTGTGTGTTTTCCTCTCAGGGCCTGGCCCCGCGCCTTCCTGGGTAGAGCTGCTCTGGCAAGCGAGGGTTATGCTGAAATGGGCCCTGGCAGGAGGCTGCCTAGGGGTAGTGTGTCCCGGGCAACTCCGCAGCCCTCCCTGCCCAGCCCTCGGACGGAGCTCTATCTTAGGGTGGAGGGAAGGGTGGATTCTCGGCTCTTGCTGGAGCCCTGAGTGGGACCAGCAGCAAGGGGGTGTTGAACACTGGACTGTGAGCAGCCCGGGCCAGGGTCTGCCTTGGCCGGGTTGATGCGACCACCCCCAATCCTCATCCTCACCTACTTTCTAACAAGATCAACTGTCTGGCCCCAGGCTCACAGCTCAGAGGCCAAGTGGCTTTAAGCACATTATTGGACCGTTCTCAGCCAGCCTCAGTTTCCCCAGAATACCCCCTTCAGCTCTTTAGTCCCCATACCCGGAGATAGGAAGAGACCCCCAGTCCCTTCCATCTCATGGCCTTCCCCTCCACCTGCTCCTTGCAGGACTGATAACTTAGCATAATCATTCATCATAATTACACCTTGAAAAGCTGTCTGGCTCAGGAAAAAGGAAGATCCAAGACAACTGGGACTTGCTGGGTAGAGTGACGGCACCCTGGCGGGATGATGCAGGATCTCCTGGCAGGACGAGTGGGAGTGGGAGGGGAGAGGCTGCTAGGAGGGAGAAGGGGCTCTGCCCCTGCCTAAAGAAAGCCGAGCAGATGACTTCCATCCTCGGGCTCTCAGTGATCTCCAGATGAGTGGAGAGTGTAAGCAGGACTCTGCAGGGGAAGGCCTGGGCCTCCCACTGCTGCAGGGCGAACAGCAGGGGGACAGCTCCGGTGGGGGCGGGCGGGGATTAGGGACCCGCAAGGACTTAATGCAGCCGTGGGTTCAATACAGAGAGAGCATTCTGACATGAAATGGTACCTTTTAGCTCCATTCTGGTGTTTACAGTACCCTGGCCTGGATTAAATGTTTTTCTGTACAAGTTTATCTTCTTCATTAACCTTGGGTTCTTTCAAGGTAGGGGCCATGTCTCATTTTTCTCTGGTGGTGCTGTGCCTGGGAACTTTGTGGGGTGTATCTGGAGACCACAGTCAAGGCAGGGCGAATGTGAGGGGAGCCTGCCGTGGCAGTATGGCCTAGGTCGTAGGGGAGCCCCTGGGCGGTGAGCGGAGTGAAGCAGCAGCAGGGGTGGTGGCAGACGTGACATTTCCCAGTGAGAGGCCTTGGTAGGCAGGTGGGAGAGATCAAAGCAGTGAGCCCTGTTTCCCAACCAGAGAAGATCAACAAAGAGCCCAGTGCCCCCCAGGGAAGGCTAATTGGGTTCTGTGGACTGATGGGGGTCAGTCTTGAGGGAAGAGTCCAGGGCCTGACAACTTTTTAGAAACTAGGGCTGGGGTGGGAAATGACATGCAGCCCAGACAGCGCCTGACTCCCGCCAACTGCTCACCTGTCCGTCCATCCATCCATCCCTCTCAGTACCGGTGGAGAAGTAAGCTAAAGCTACTCAAATCCAAAACAGATAAAGAATGCAGTGGTTAAGAAGTTACAAATCCTCCATTCCACTGAAGATGAAATTTCCAAACTTCATGCAAAGAGAAATGGAATCATTAAAAAAAATCATTAGAAAGTATATAACTAATATGTTATTTTCTCACAGATTTTAAAAGCATGTTTACATATTTATAGTAATACAAGGTTAAAAGTTTTAGAAAACATGTACAGACAGACATTAGAGAGAGGGAAAGATGGGGGGGGCATTTTCAGAGCAGAAAGGACCCCCTAGAGATCATTCAGTACCTCTGGTTTTACGGCCCAGGAAAGCGAGACTCAGAAAGGGAGAGTATCTTATCCAAAGTCACACAGCTGACTGGTAGGTCAGTACAGTAGGTCAGTGGTGGCTGGTCCTCCTAAGAATTAGGTTAAGACTTGTCCTACTTGCCCTGGATGTGTCAGACCAGCTGTGCAGGTGGGACTTGTTGAGGGGTTCTGAGGAATAGTGATTCTGGAAGATTCTCTGGGCTGGGGCCTGAGGAAGGGAGGTGGGCCAACTGGCTAAGAGGTGCGGAAGGGTGAAGGCACAGCAGACACCAGTGAACATCTGATGGGTAGAAGCAGAGGCTCCTGCTCTCAGCTACTCGTACTTCAGCGTAGCCAGGGAAGGGGACATGAGTTTCCCTGGGTCCTGAACGTTTGATGACAGGGAGTGACAAGGGATCTCAGGTTCCTGCGCTCATTACTGAGGCTGCTTTAATAAAGAACATGGGCTGAAGGGGAAATTATCCTGCTTGTGCAGCCTGTCACCTACTTCCATTTAGCTTCTAGAACAGGCTGCAGCCCTTAATATGTTTCTGGATCCATCTCCTGCACTAGATTAGGAGCCCTTTCAGGTTGGAGGGAGTGTGTGTGTCGCAAGGGGAGAGGTCTGCCCCAGGTTGGGGGGCATCGTGTCACTGGCCCTGTGTAGAACTGCCGTGCATGGCGACAGGAAGAAGTAGATTGGCTTTTGGTCAGTTCTGCCACTGTTTAACGTGCTCTGCAGACAATGCACCTCCTTCCTTTTGTACCCATGGGGGACGGGGTCTACTCTCACTGTCCCAGAACCCCCTTGATGGATCTCCGTGGGGTTGTCTGCTGACTGCAGGGCTGGGTCCCACGGCCAGCCCTGCACGAAGGGGTAGCTGGGACAGCAGATGTTTCTCATTCCCAGCCTCTTCAGTGGATGGTGACAAGGGAGAGAACTGCCATGCCGCTGTGTCCTTCAGCCCTGTCCCCATGCATCAGCCCTAAGAGCTGGATGTCCAGGTCCAGTGGTAGCCCAGCCTCTTGGAAGTTTTCTCACCATCAGTAGAGACCCCTGGCCCCTACCACAGCCAGCTGTATTAGACAGTTGTTGCCAGAACCCCCACCCCACCCCGGCAGAGTCAAGGGGTGCAGGTCCTGGGAAGGCAGACCCCATGGAGGTGAGGCGTGAAGTCATGTTTTCTGGATGGGCTCTGACTGGAGGCTCTGATTCTGCATATGGATCTCTTTAGTGGGTGGTAATTCTAACTTTAATTCAAAATGTTTGAAAGAGGTCAAAATTAGCCTAAAAATCTCATCCAAAATAGTTACAACGAAAAAGTTGCAACAGAAAAGTTGGTATTTTGTTGTTGCTGTTGAAATGTACTTTTCTATGTATCTTATCATCAGTTACTAAAAACTTCACTTTCCCCACTTGCAATGCTAAATATGCCTGTTGAATATTCCAGTAAATAAACTATATTAATTTGGCGAAGGAGTTGCTCGGTAAGTTGATTTCCGCAAATCAGCTCTCTGTGAACTGGCATCTTCTGGGTTGACCTAGACTCACCTTCTGGATGGGGGTGGGGCCTGGAGTTACTGAGTCAGGGTCCCTGGGGGGTGAGATTAGACACTGTGTCTAGGAAGTGGAGGGGGGACCAAGGGCCGGGATGAGTGCCAGAGTCAGCCTGGCTGAGGCGAACTTGCCCTTTAACTTCCCAAGGCTCTCATGGGAGAAAGTCATAAAAGGAGACACTTTGGTGATGCTTGATCTTGATGCACCAACAGCCGGGAGGGGTTCAGAAGCCAGAGGGTCTTTTCCTCCTCAGAAAGAAAAGGACTGATGCTTAAGAGCCTGGTGAAGACTATTTGCTTTGTAAGGTGGGAGAGACCTCCAGGTACTAGCAAAGGCTGGAGGAGAAGAAGGGGAGGCAGCCACACGCATTTACTGTGGCCGGGCTGGGGGAGGGGAAGGTATGAAACTCCACACCTGTGGCTCTGCTAAGTAGGACTCCTGGAGCAGCCGTGGGTGGGTGGAAGAAAGGGGGTTACGGAGCAGGAAAACCCCAACTTTAAGCATCGTATCCAAAGGACCCATCACATCCGGTCTTTGTAGAATCTCAATACTGTATGCAAAGATACTGCCGGGCTTGTTTAGTTTGCAAAGGATCACAAAGTGTTAGGTGTGCCTGGGAGTGAGCCCGCTGGGGCGCAGTCATAAGTTAAAGAGGATACTTGGCCAGTTTTAGAGCGTTGCTAAATTGGCCCATTTCTAAAAACAAAATCCGTATTTGTGGATGGACTTGATCATTAATTACAGTGCTGCCTGCTGATCTGCACGACTGCTTGAGGACAGCATAAGACCTATTTAATCACTGTTGACATTTTTCTAAGTGTAGTGTTGGCAGAGGCTGGAAGTTTTATAAATATTATTTTGTAGGTAAGAGGATTCTTCAGGTGGGGGGTAGGAAGCGGTTTAGCGTGTAAAGACTCCCTGAGCAGGGTTAAGGTGTGCTATCCTGGGCTAGGAAGGATTTTATTAAATGGCCCTGTCTCAGGAGAGGCAGCAGATCCAGGGGCCTCTTGAGACAGGCTCACGGTGGTGGGTGGGTGTCTGCGGCTACTGTGTCTTGGCCAGGCCTGAGATCCTGACGGGTTCAGGTGGCTCTCACCCTTGGCTTTTGCCCTGGCTTCTTGTGGTGTCTTTTCATAGCTTCCCTCAGTCCTGGCCCTAACCAGGAAGCACCCACATACCCTGGGCCCTCCGCCAAAAAGGGAAACCCTCCAGAACATCTCTGGGCATATATGGGCAATAAATAGGTCTGAGCTATTTTAACAATTTCACACCAGGCAGGAAAGGCTAGTTTTGTGGAGAAATACATCACACTGGAAGAAAACCGGTGTTCTTAAATACACAGATTTGCTCTGAGAATGGTTCCTGGAGTGGCCCCATTGCCCACACAGTGGGATTTACTGGGTTCTCAAAATAGAGAAGAAACATGTCGACTGTCAGTGGGCATATTATCTCTCTATTGCTGCTTAGCAAATCCCCCAGACCTTAGGGGCTTACAGCATCCAACATCACTTAATATCGCTTGGGTTTTCCCTGGGTCCAGAAGCCCAGAGCAGGCTGGCTGGGCAGTTCAGGCTCAGGGGCTGTCCTGAGGTTGCAGCCAGATGTGGGGCAGGGTCCCAGCGATCTAAAGGCTTGTCCGAGGCCAGAAGCTCTGATTGTTGCTTTGGCGCCTGCAGGGGCTTCTCGAACAACGAGCATATTTTGCTGGAGATCCATCGGGGCCCAGCATCTGTTTCAGGTTCTCACACATCAGCCCAACCCAGGTGGCTGTCATCTACTATAATGTAAGTGTCCCACTGCATGGGAGTTAATGATAAAGGAGACAGTCGCAGGAAAAGAAGCATCATATTTGGCTCGTCAGACTTCTTAATTGCAACAGTAGAAAGCCCTTTGGTTAACTTAAGCTCCGAAGAAACTCAGGAGCTTAGAAAACAGTCTGGAAGAGAGAAGATGAGGAGTGGTAGTTTCATAGCCAAACTGCAGCCCAAAACCAGGCTGGTTGGGGAAGAGGCTGTTGTCACATCTACCGGGAAGCACAAAGCCAAGCTGGCATCCCCGCCACCCCACGGCCACTGCCATCCTAGGACACCAAGTGCTCACTGCTGCTGGCTCTGCCACCCCTGCTGCCTTCCTGGGCACTGGAGGTCATGGCCACAGACCCTGCCTTTGCCAGGATGCTTTTTGTGTTGACCCACTTGTTTTTCATCATCAGACCCTGGCTCATGTCTGGGGTCTGAACCATGTGCGCCTGTCCTAGCTGGAAGGGAGGCCAGAAAGACACCAATCTGACCTTTTTGGCTCCAAAGTGGGAGGAAGGCTCTGCTTCATATCAAGACTCATAAGGTGGTAAATTCACAAGTGTGGACAGGGTTCCAGATGCTGGGCCTTTAATACAATAATAACAACAACAAGCAGACAAATGCTTTCTTCATTTCCTGCCTAAAGAATGCCATTAAAAAAAAAAAAAAAAAAAGAACCAAAAACCTGGAAAGCATGTGAAACGTTGACCTGTGCTGCCTTGTCCAAAGATCAAAGGAATGTCTACAAAAAAGGTCCAATGAAAAGTAACATCAAAGCGAAAAGAAATATTTACAACTCTATAATAAAAAGACAATCAATTCAAAATTGGGAAAAGGATTTGAATAGACATTCCTCCAAAGAAGATACACATGGCCAATAAGCACATGCAAAGATGGGCAGTGTCATTAGCCATCAGAGAAATGAAATCAAAAGTACAATGAAATAGCACTTTGCACCCCCTAGGATTGCTATAATCAAAAGATAATGACAAGTGTTGGTGCGGATGTAGAGAAATGGGAACCCTCATCCTTTGCTAGTGAGAATGTAAAATTATGCAAACATTCTGGGAAGCAGTCTGACTGTTCTTCAAATGGTTAAACACAGAGTTACCATAAGATCCAGCAGTTCTAGTCCTGGGTGAGACTCAAGAGAAGTGAAAACACATGCCCACACAAAATCTTAATGCGATCGTTTGTAACATCATTATTCATAATAGCCCCAAAGTAGAAACAATCCAAATGGCCATCAACTGATGAATGGAGAAACAAAATGTGACATGCACATACAGTGGAAAAATAGTCATAAAAAGCAATGAAGCTCTCTTATGTACAATGCAGATGTACTTTAAAATCATTATGTTAAGTTGAAAGAAGCTGGCCACAAAAGACCATCCATTATATGATTTCAGTCCAGAGTAGGCAAATCGGTAGAGAAGTAAGAGATTTGTGATTGCTCAGGGCTGGCAAGAGGTTGGGAGTCTGGGGTGGGGGTGGGTCGGGGGTGGGTGGTGCGCGACAACTTAAGTGTACAGGGTTTCTTCTTGATAGGATGAAAATGTTCTAAATTGTGGCAATGGTTGCATATGTCTGTGACTATACTAAATATCTTCAAGTTGTACGTTTTAAATGAATAGGTTGCATGGTATACAAATTATATCTCAATAGAGCTGTTCTTAAAGAGAAATACTTGCTCATTACAGGAAAGTCAAAGGAAGGGAACGTGAAATTCTACTCAATGTTATCATTTTGGGGTATTTCACCTTCACCCTTTCTAGGCAAATTTTTTAAAAAAATTATTTTATGTATTTTTGAGGATGGTACGTATTTAATTTTATTCTGTTTTTTTGTTAAATGTGAATGTTTTCCACATCTTTTTCATTCTTGATAAACATCATTTTAATGATCATACCATGTATTTCATGGAACGGATGTTTTGATGCTTCTTAAACAGCCCCTACTGTTAGGTATTCTGTTTTCTCATGATCATAAATATGCTTTGATGAACATCTTTATTCATGAAGTTGATTTGGATTTTAAGATTGTTCCTTAGGATAGGTTCAAATGGTGAGATTATTGGGTTAAAGAGTTTGAATACTTTTAAGACATTTGATGCTTAGCACCAACTTGCTATGCAGAAGAAATATACCAATTTGCCTCTCAGAGAAAAAAAAAAATCCCATGCCTCATTCCCCTATGTCTTAAACTAGGCACTCTTTTCCTCTGATCCCCTATTTTATTCTTGGAAATGGATTTTCACTGTAATAAATGTAGTCAATACTAGCATTTTCCCCTCATCTGGGCCCCTGAGTTGATTGCTATGTGGGAAACATTTAGGACAACATATTGGATTATTTAAAGGCATAAATGCATTAAACAGCACAGGAAAGGAGGTTGCAGCAACAAAATTTGGAAGCTGAGAAGCAACTAGACGAGTGTTAACTTACTTAGCAGTACATTAAAGCTGAATGCTAAGTCAGTAGTGGGGAAACTTAAGAAACAAAACAGTCTGGGGATTTTGTGTGGCACTTAGGAGAAGGGGCACCTAATTCTGAAAGTTAGAGCAAGGTAACACTGAAGAGAGGAAGACTGGTTACAAATTGACTTAAAAAGTAAATAGATGTCAAGATCCCTCCCTCACTCCATGCAGCCTGACACCTGTCTATTCTCACCCCTCCTGAAAACTGTAGTTTATCTCTGGAAAGGGTAACACAGAGGGTCTGGGCTGGAGATCCCCAGGCCCAGCTGCAGGCTGGGGTGCTGTACTGAAAACAACAGGAGGATGGGAAAGTTTAGGTGGAGAATCTAAGTCACTCCAGCCTCTTTCCCTTGCTTGGCTCCCAAAAAATGGCAGCCAGTTGTATACCCTCCAGGCAGAAGGCTAGTGAATCTTCTCCAGGATCTGATCAAGAGAAAAATCCTTAAATATAAGGATAGAAGGAATTTTCCATGAAATGGCTTAGCCAGATCATCTTGTAGTGAAGCTGACAGCCAGCAAGCCACACACACACTCAGTACTTTTGGTCAATATATTCTTGCTTCACCGTTAGCACTCCAGGATCAGAAGTCAAGGACTCTTTAATCCTCCCACTAAGAAACATGGTCTATTTCACAAGTCATTGAGGGCTCTTTGTAAAGTTTATTTATTTATACTTTATTGGTATCTCACACATTAATTATTAAGTTAATTTCTACATTTTGGTCTTATTTTTGTTGTCATATAGAAAGGAAACATCCCTCCATGTATTTCCCAACTGGTTATTGGGTATGTATGTGTGAAAGGTATTGTTTGTTGTTTTTTTTTTTTTGTATTTATTTTGTATTCCACTGCTTTATTGAGCTTTTTTATGTGTGCTAAAAAATTTCAGGTGAATCTTTGATTCTGTGTGTTGACAATCACACCATCTGCATGTTATGGTAACTGTGTCTCCTCTTCCTTTTCTATGGCTATACTCCTTATCTGAGTCATATGCACTGGCCCCCAATTTTAAGAGTCTTAACTAATAGCAATGATAACCAACATTCCTGTCTGTCCTTGACTTTAGAAAGATTGCTTCTAAGTGTCTTGCCATGAGGGATTGTGCTTAAAGTTGGTTTAAGAAAGATATTCTTTATTATATAAAGGGAATATTCTTTTTTCAGAAATTGATGTGAATTTTTTGAAGGTCTTAACACTTACTGATACACGCATGTAGTTTTTCCTTTGATTTACTATCAATGCTGCATATTTACTATGCTATGCTGAATAAATTAAATTAATAACATTCCTTCAGTAACTGTCTTCTGAAGGGATCAGTTAGATATAGTGGCAGAATCATAAGAGGACAGAGGCCTTCTGGATGTCCATCTTCAACAGACACCCCTTCAGGCTTTCCGTTGCTGACTAATTCTGCCTCCCCCAGTAGTCCCTGGAGACCCCCACAGGATGGAAAGGTCATTCTAATCTCTTATATTCAAAATGTGGCCCAGGGACCAGCAGCTTGAGCCTGCTGAATAATCGGAGTTTATTCAAAATGCAGAATCTCAGACCCCATCCCAGACCTACTGAACCAGGATCTGACATTTAACAAGAACCCCCAGAAGATTCATGTTACCATGAAAGTCTTGGAAACATGGTATGCAGTGGTACAATGGCTTCTCCCAGTTTTTCTCATTGGCAGTCTTCTATGCCAATCCCAGACCTGGTAAAAGAAGTCCTATGGTGTTTGTGTGTGTGTAAGAGAGAGAGAGACAGATGGAAAGAGAGGCAGAGATATAGAACAGGCCAGCGAATTGCACCCATGAACATAAGCCTTTTCAGCATCCCTGGGCAATTCTCATATGAAATTTTGCACCTGCATGTAAGTCAAGCTCTCAGTGTCCGTGGGCTGGGGAGGGGAGTGCCCTGAGGTAGTATGGGGAGAGCAGAACAGAGTAAAAGAGAGAGTTTCCTAGGAAGGCCACCTGGTGGTTTGCTTCAACTGACTGCAGATGTTGGCCCCTAAAGGGCCTGAATTGTAGGGGAGGGGATGTTGGCTGGT
Source organism: Mustela erminea (assembly GCF_009829155.1). NCBI lineage: Eukaryota > Metazoa > Chordata > Mammalia > Carnivora > Mustelidae > Mustela > Mustela erminea. The sequence goes on from NC_045614.1 coordinate 104,546,096, forward strand.
TAATTATCTCCAGACCTGATGGTTAGCAGCTTCTGGAGGCCAGATTCCCTCTAGTTTTTTTGGGATGCTGAATCTGGTTAAGAAGACTTAGGCATCATGACTCTGTGTGCATGCATGGGTCTTCTGTGGAAAGTGTCCCAGCTTTAGGGGGTGGGGGGTAGCAAGGACAAATCAGGAAGTCCTGGAGGAAGCTCACTGTGAGCTCCAGAAGAGGAGTTAGTGATGAAGCAAAGATGTCCTTAACATGAATTCCAGCTTCAGGATGGTGTCATCATCTCCCCACACACAATCGATTTCCCGTGCTTCTCCAGGGAACTCCAAATGGAACCAGGGAAAATGAAACCAGCAGAGCGGAGTGCACAGCTGTCTTTCCTACTGACACTTAAGATTCGTCTGAGCAAGAGTGATAATGCAGAACATCTTTTTATCTCTGGAATATAGATTGGGTCAACTTCAAAGAAGCTTGCATATCAAAAGCATTTTGCTATTAAATTTTTACAAGTGAGACCAGAACCCATAACTTAAGACAGTGCTAGAGAGAGTGACTTGATGGTACAGCTCTGAAAGGACCAGAGGGGGAAAGACCAAAGAGTGTGATTAAATAGTGACTTTTTTAGACAGGAGAGGAATGGAGGCACAGGAGAAGCAGTCCTGCTGATAGGTCATGGACCTGGGAAAGAATCTTTGAAGAAGTAAATGAGAATGAGAATAACATTTATTAAACCTCTACCACTGGCCAGCCCCTGTGCCAAGTGCTCTATAGCCATATTTCTCTGTCTTTAGCATGCTCAGGAATTAGTTAAGAGACAAGAGTTGTGCTTCAAGGGCAGATCAGCTGGACTGTGGAGGTCACACCCAAATACACCACACTGTCTTGTGATCCCCCATAAAGTAAAGCTAATTTTAATGTGCTTATAATCACTGAGGATCTAGTTTAAATGAAGATTCTGATTCAGAACATCTGGGGTGAGTCCTAAGAATCCACATGTCTAACCAGTTCCCAGGTAGTGCTGATACCGCTGGTCCATGGGCCCCAGTTGCAAAAGCAAGACCTTAGAGATAGTCTGTTCTAGTGATTTGCAACCTCAAAGGCACACAAGCTTTATCTGGGGTTCCCAGGCCTGTGTGATTTTTAGAAGCTCTCTAATTCGTTCTGATATTCTAGGATTGAGAATTGCTAACCTGGCTCCTGGGTCTCATTCACAGTGTGGGCATGGAGATGGTGTGTAGGTGGGGAGAGGATATGACTCATAACAGAGCCATCTTTGGAGTTGTTTCAAACTGTGGGGTATGTGGATCTGTGGATGTGTACAGTTTCTAAACTATACACGCTCCCCTGTCGTGAGATTCAGTGTGTTTTCTAAACACACACCCTCTATCTACTTTCTCTTGACACAGAGGGAGACTAAAGTCATTAGTAAGGGCCAGTTAGTCTTGGGAGAATCAGACATAATTCAAGAGATCAGTAAAAGTATTTTTTTAAAAATAGTAATTAGTGTCTTCGGAGCGATCTAGAGGATATCAAGAGTAGATGTGTTTCCCAGATGTGAAAAGTTATCAGAAAATAAGAACAAAGATATTTTAGAAATTCAAAGCAAGACTGATGAAATAACAAAAATCTAGTGGGATAGCTGAATAATGTAACAGACAAGACTGAGGAGCAAATTGGTGATTTGGAATGGAAGTCTCCAGAATATAGAGCGGACATACAAAGAGATAAAATATCAGAGAAAAGTCAAGAGACAGGGGAGACAGATAGGGGTTTTAACAGAAAATGGACTTTAAAAAAAAAATAAGGAAGCATTTTCTCAGCTGAAGAAAGCAGGAGTCTTCAGACTAAAATAGTCCACAGAATGTCAAGAAGGATTTATAAAGACCAATATTCAGACACATTCTTATGAAATGACAGAACTTTAAGGGTACAGAAAAAAATGCACAAAACCTTATAAAGCAAGGAATGATTGGTACCTTGAAAAATAACAAGATGCAGACTGACATGAGATTTCTTCTTATCAGCTATCCTGGATGCTAGAAGCCCGAAGTGTAGTGTCCTCAAAGTTCTGAGGGAAAACGGTTTTTAGTATTGAATGTAGAATTTTATACCTTGCCAAACTGTCAACAAGAGGGAGTACACAGAATAGTCATTTTCAGGGAGAGAAGCAATTATAAGCTTACTCTACTAGCTTCTTACAGCTGCTGTAGCAAATTACCACAAACTTGGTGGCTTAAAACCAGAAAAATTTACTCTCACTGTTCTGAATGACAGAATTTTGAAATCAGTTATCATTGGGCTGAACAAGATGTTGGCAGGGCAGCACCCTGTGTGGAAGCTCTAGGGGAGAGGCCATTCTTGCCTCTTCAAGCTTTTGGTGGTAACTGGCATCTGTTGGTATGTAACTGGAAATCATCTTTGTCTCTCCCACTCAGTGTCTGTGTGAGAACTCTCCATCCACTCTTCTCTTATAAAGACACCTACGATTGCATTTAGGACCCATTTGGATAATCCAGGATAGTCGCCCCATCTCACAATCCTTAATTACAACCACAGAGACCCCTGTTTGGCCATATAAGGTCACATTCATAGGTTCTAGGGATGGAGATGTGGATCTCTTTTACTAGTTACCAGTCATACACAGGAAATGAAAACGACTCTAGCAGAACTAAAAAAGAATCTAAAAAGAGGATGAGGGGTGCCTTGGTGGCTCAGATTAAAACCTCTGCCTTCAGCTCAGGTCATGGTCTCAGGATCCTGGGATCGAGCCCTGCATCGGGCTCTCTGCTCAGCGGGGAGCCTGCTTCCCCTTCTCTCTCTGCCTGCCTCTCTGCCTGCTTGTGATCTCTCTCTCTTGAAATAAATTTAAAAAGTCTTAAAGAAAATAAAAAGAGGATGACATGAGAGACAAAAAGAAACTTAAAAAAGGAGAAATAAAGTACGTTGGAAATGACCCAGAAAAAGCGAGGAGAGCTGAAACAGAACTCTGAGCCTCTGTTAGATTCTATTCCATGGAAAAGCCTCCTTCAAATGTCAAGGATATCATGGCATGAATTACTTTTCCTCTTCCGTGTGGATCCAGTCATATTATTTGGATCTGCAGGGAATAGTGCTCATAGTCACAATGTTGTTCATTGGTTTTCAACCTTTAGGATTACATTATGGACAAAATGTAGAACGCCTACAAGTACAAATGTATAAACCTTGAAATTGTAAATATGTGTATAAGAAAATTGAGAGTTCGTGAGAGAGAGGTAGAAAGAAGAGGTTCACTGGTTTCTTCAATGTTCATGGTGGGGAGTTCATGAATGAGACAGCTTTTTAAGGTATATTATTTACAATAATGTAACAGGAACTGCTAAAAGAACTTTAAAAAGTAATATAAGTAACAGGGTGGGAGGTCAAAGTGTGTGATGAGGCGAGAGGCAGAGACGTATCCCTAACCCTCTGCTCAGGGCCGGAGCCAAATCAAGGTCTAGTGGCGCTTTCAAATTTTGCAATGGAAATTGCCACAGGAAATTAAAGAGGAACTTCTAACAGAAGTGTCCTCTGGGGAGCGACATTGGGTTTGGAAGAAGATAGACGGGGGGAGATTTTACATTTTGCTTTAGATGTTCTTTTGCTATTTTGATTATTTTAAACTAGGTCCATGGCTGAAATTTACAGTTAAAAACAACAACAACAACAACAAGTTCAATAACACAACTAAATATAACACTTGAAAACAAAACAGGTGGCCTGAGAGATCCCAAGTCTTTGGCCATGTGGTGTGTTTCAGTCCTTCCAAAGGGCACAGGACAGTAATGTCCAGAGGCAAGAAAGGAGAAGAGTGTGGTGTGAATTCACGTCCCCTGGGGGATGGGGGAGAGGCACGGGAGGCAGGTATGTGCAGAGAAAAGAAGCCCTATGGGGACTGAGAGCCTTCAGCAAAAATATGGAGGCTGCCATGAAGCCAGAGGGCACGGATTTATTTTCTGAGGCCTCAAAGGTTGGAATGAGGACCATGTGGGATCTTTAGGAAGACATCAGCTCTCTGTAAGGAGCACAGAGACCAAATGAGTGCCCTCAGTAGGTAGTGAGTTCCCCGTCACTGGAGGTGTTCTAGATCACTATTTAGAAGGTGTGCCTAGAGGGGCAGCACAAAAGACAGAAAGAGCATGCACTTGGCAAGAGAAGGCTGGGAGGCTAGTGCTTGTCATTGTTCTGCAGTGCCGATGTGACACTGAGCAAGGAAAACACCTTCGCCTCTGAGCCCCGCTTCCCACCTGCAGACAGGATTAATAACCGGGAGCTCGTCCTGTTGTTCCAAAGGCTTACGTGAAATAAGCACTACATGGGAAAACCAGCCGGTGGCATGCCTGACATTTAGTAAGTGTTGGCTAAATGGCAGATGGCATTATGGAGGGCATGGGATGACACATAAGAGAGAATGAGTCAGATCACCTGTACATGATTCCCAGCGTTTGGTAGCCGAGACTGGGCCCGCACACTGAGCTCAGAAGGCACGGTGTGAAATCCAGAGCGCCGAGCCCTGAGCCTCCCATTCCTCCTCTACTGAGTGGACCACCAAGCCAGGTCTGAGTTGGCCTCTTTCCCACCTGGCCAACAGGAGTCTGAGGAAATTCTGGATACTACTGCGAGTCAGGGATCATCTGAAAAGAAGGGGCTCCTTTGCCAGGAGGGTGACAACATGATCTGGGGTACCCCTTCAAAGAAGGGGTGGGAGAAAGCTCAGAAAGGTACTCTGACTTAAGACCTCAGAAACTCTTGGGCAAGAACACCCCTGCAGGTGGTGAGCTAGCATGTGGCAGCTAGCCCCTTGTCTGCATCCCTGGAAGAGGCAGACTTCCATTCCAGCCTGCGTCCCTCTTGCCCTCTGCCCCAGCGGGCAGCGTGCAGGGTCCCCAGGGTCATGATGGCACATTCTCAGCCATGGGCGTCATGGCACAGCCCTGATGGATTCTCTAGCCCAGACATTCAGGCAGACGCCTTGTTCTCCCAGAGCCATGACCGTGAGCCATTTATAAAGGCAGCTTCCACATAATCATGCCATCACCCCTGCAGGGGTGCGACCTGCCACACAGCCAGAAACCTACCCTGCACACCCTCTGCCCTGCAGCCGACCTCCCACTGGAAGAGGAGATGAGATGTTTTATTTTTCTTCTAAAGGATTTAACTGTGAGTGGTCCTGTTCCAAAGAGTCCCTTTCCCCACACAGGAAGACAATGCTGTCTTTGTCAAGGCAAGGTCCCTGGTTCTAGGACCTGAGGTGTTCAGCCAGGATCCAGCCCATTTGCTGAAGCCTTGGGTTTGGCCATGCCTGCCAAGGGCAGGCCTTGGGCATGTCACCACAAGAGGTTCTGGGGGACCCAAGGAGCATCAGTGTCCTCTAACCTGATCCACTCATGAGCAAAATCTTCTTTAAAAAACATCAGTAGAACCCTGGTGACAGAGAATGTCCCCTCACTTACTGTCACTCCCTGGGAGCCAGAGGTGGTTCAGCAGATGTTGGATGACCCTGACTGCCTCGAGGGAAGGGAGAAAACATGCCTGCCAAAATTGAAGGAAGCTGGGAGGCTTTCCGTTTGTCCCCTTCTTGTCATTTTCACATACTCATGTGTGTGTTTGAGCTACAAGAACTTGGGGGATTTACATGTAGGGATTTTCCCCGAGGGGCTCCTTCTCATGAAGGATAGGGTGGACAGGGAATTCGCTTTCCGCATCCTGCTGTTTGCCAACACCCCTTCCCGCCAGAGTTCAAGTCCGATGGCCCTCCCTAAGGGGTAGTGTGACACATGTGGGTCTCGTGGCTGCTACCAGCTGGTGGGGGTGGGGTTCTGGAGGGCAGAAATCTTATCACTGGGTGCCCTCCCTCCACCCCCACCAAAAACTAATGCAACAGCTGACATGTAGTTTACCGAATAAGGATTAGTAAGTAACAAATGAACATACATCCCATTTTCACCGTCGTGTGAGACACAAGGACAGGGAATCCCAAAGGCGGCTGCGGGGGCAGGTGAATGGCTGGTGCTCTGAGGCCAAGCCTAAGAGTATGGTGAACAGTGCAGGCTCCGGACTAGGCAAGCCTGGGCTTAACTCCTGGTCTACACTCCATAGCCATGTGACCTTGGCCATGATACTGAACCGCCCTGAGCCTCCGTGGTAGGCCTCTGCAAGGTAGGTCGCCTAACAGCTGAGAGATAAAGCAGGAAGTGCAGGTAAAATGCTGAGCATGGCGTCCGACTCCCAGGGAGTGGGGACCAGTGCCGCTGGGGGGTGTGGTGGGATTTGGGCATGCATGGGCATGCACACACACGCGCACACTCGTGGTTTCCAAAATGCTTCAGTAAAGGAGTTAGGATAAACAATTATTACTAAAAGACGTTTAACTAATTACTTGTTAGTGTCATTCAGGCCACCAAGTCCCTTAAAAGAGAGGGTGAGGTGCTGAGAGGTGAGCAGCTGCACCTGGGAATCAAGTGGGGAAGCTTGAATCAGGGCTTGTGTCCCCCCTCACCCCACCCTCCTCTCCTCACACACTCGTATCTGCCCACACCAGAGCTAGGATGACAGTCAGGCTGCTAGTAAGAGAACCGAAGGGTGAGTCCACAGCTACACTGTGCCGTGTAGAGCTGACTACAGGAATGAACCATGTCCCCATAGACCCATTTGAACTTGAGTTGGTGTGGTCTTTGGGGACTACAGAAAGAGGCCTGGGAGTGGCTGATCAGAGCATGAGGGACTAACGACAGGGGTGGGGCCTCAGACCAAAGGTCTGAGCTAGCCCAGCCTGGGAATCAGCACGCCGAGTGTGGTGAAGGGAAAAACTGGGAAAAGTAAGCAACAGATTCTAGTGTTGAGGCTGAAAATCATGGCATGTGGCTATTTTTCCCATGGTGCCTTGCTGACTGCACCGACTACTCTGCTACAGCCCGATTTTAGGCCCTCCCCTCCTCCCCCCACCGGATGGACAGCACCCTCCTAACTGGTCTCCTTGCCTCCAGACAGGGCCCTCAGCCCACGTGGCAGCACTCCCAGCTAGGAATCCTATTCTCACGGACCTGGCCTAAGCACTCCCAGATCTTTGGGCCTCAATGGGCCCCATCTCCTTCAAGGGAACTCAGGAAATGGTTTTCCAGTGAATGCATGAATCAGTTCATGAACAGGTGATGGGTACCAGTCCAGTGATGCACACAAAGGTGGGGGTTTGGCCCTAAGATGTCAGGGAGCCAGGAGAGCCTGTAGGCAGGGACGAATAGAACCACAGCTGTTTACAACGAGAAGCCGAAGGGAGAGGAGGAGGGCCTTGAGTCAGGAGATCTGGGTTCTGATCCCTTGCCCTGTGATGGGTGTCAGAGGATGGCCTCTGTCCCCTTCTCTGTCCGGCGTGCTCTGTTTTATGAGCTCCTTCCCTGTGTAGCTTCTCGGCCCGTGCCGAGAATCCCTGGGGACGTTGCTTGTCAGTCTTGTGACAATCCAAGCCAAATAGTCTAAGAAACAGAGGCTGAAGAAACCCCAACCAACCTCGCCCACATACACACATTTCCGCGGAGGTGCAGCAAGCTCACGTGCCCCAGGGTGGCCCCTTTCCTGGCACAGATCAGGCAGGCCTTTCTCACATGCCTGGGCTCAGCTGAGCCAAGGCCACGATAACAAGGTTAAAAGGGGAAGAAGCTTCTTCCTCCTTTTCAGCGAATACTACAGGAAAACTTGCTTATAATCCTCTTCTTTCCCAGGGCTGGGCTGGAGCGTGGCAGCCAGACTGTTGCCCAAGCCCAGGGCCGGCCATTTTGTTGGGAGAGGATGAGCAAGAGCAGGAGGTGGGCAAGGACTGGGCATCTCCATCCGGGGCCTCTCGGGCCTCCCCCACATCTCCCTGTATGGAGACCTGCTAGGGTAATGGACTTATTTGAGTGCCTACGAAGGACAGAAGCTGAGCTGAGAGCCCCCTGACCCAGACAGACCTCTACCAACGGTTGCCAGGGATCTATTCCCGTATCGTTATATTATGTAAGCATGCTGGTTTGGTCTTCAAGATTTCCAAAGCCCGACACATTCAGAGCATATCAAACACTAGTCTTTCACAGCTCAGTTAATGACATATACAGTTTATATAAAATCAGCACACATGATGTACTGACGTTAAAGTGGTGTGTTTGGAATCATAATTATCCCAGAAATACAAAACAGCATCACACACATACTAAGCGTTTGTTCAATAAATACAAGACCTCACAAATATTTTTGAAAGGAAAGTGCAGAAAGAGGACGCTCCCAGAAGGGAGGCTGCGTGGTGTCCAGAGAGATGCCACAGCGACATTAGGCCCTGGGTTAGCAGGACCGTCCATGATGGGGTCTGAGCAGAGGGAGAGGGACACAGGCAGGAGGGCCCAACAGCGGTGACAGCAGGGCAGCCAACAAGCCCGCCAACAGAAGGCAAGTTAGAGGAAGTGGAGGAAGGAACGTCGAATTCAGCAGAAGGTGAGACTGGTTATCTGAGTGTTCGCTGTACACTAGGCCCTCTGCTGAATGTTTCCAGGCATTTCCCACTTTCATGCTCAACCACCTCTGAGAGCGGTGATGTCGCTGTCACCGCCCCTTCTATGTGCCAGTGAAGAAACTGGTGCTCAGGGAGCTGAAGTAGCTTCTGAGCTCACAGGAGGCTGGACTGACTCCAAAGCCGCCATGACTGATGGCTGAGCCCACGGTCTCCTCCAGGTACGAGGCGTCAGAGCCCTTTCTTTCCTTCTGTCTTGCTCCAAAGCATGTCCTCCGTGAAGCGGTTTTTTGGAGAAGAAGGCAAACATTCGTAATGTGTGTTTATTTATATATTTGTGCCAAAATAATAAAGATTTGCATCTATATAAAGCATACTTGACTGGAATTGCTTGAGGAAACTGCCCCTGACCTCTGTAGCTAGAGCCCTGGGGCCATGTCTCAACTCCCGGCCGAGTACCTAGGAAAGATGGTTCTCCTTTATAGCATCAGCCTTGGAAGCCAAACCAAAAAGCGATAGCAAGGTACCCTGGCTGTTAGAATTCATAATTACACAGGCATTTAAAAAATTTTAAATTATACTTTGGAGCTTAATCCCTTATCGTATATATCATTTCCACAAACTTTTCACATTCAGTAGCTTGCCTTTTTTTCTTTTTTCTTTTTGTCTTGTTGATGGCTTTCTTCACTTTTTATTTTGGTGTAGTCCAGATAGTTTATTTTTGCTTTTGTTTCCCTTGCCTCGGGAGACGTATCTAGAAAAATGTTCCCACGGCTGATGTTGAGGACCTTATTGCCTATGCTTTCTTCTACGAGTTTTATGGTTTCTAGTCTCACATAGGTCTTTAATCCATTTTGAGTTTATTTTTCTGTATGGTGTAAGAAAGTGGTCCAGCTCCCCCCCCCCCCACCATTCTCAACATCAAAAAAACCACAATAATCTGATTAAAAATCAGTGGAGGCACTCTAGAAAATAGCAGACAGGTTCCTCAAAACGTTAAGAATAGAACTACCCTATGACCCAGCAATTGCACTACTGGGTATTTATCTAAAGAATACAAAAATAGTGATCTGAAGGGGCACATGCACCCCAGTGTTTATAGCAGCAATGTCCACAATAGCCAAACCATGCAAAGAGCCCAGATATCCACAGACAGATGAATGGGTCAAGCAGGTATGATATATATATACAACTGAATATTACTCAGTCATCAAAAAAATGAAATCTTGCCATTTGCAACCACATGGCTGGAACTAGAGGGTATTATGCTGAGCAAAGTAAGTCAGTCAGAGAAAAACAAATATCATATGATTTCACTCATATGTGGAATTATTTTAAAAAAGATTTTATTTACTTATTTGAGAGAGAGAATGAGAGAGTTCATGAGAGGGGAGAAGGTCAGAGGGAGAAGCCGACTCTCCATGGAGCTGGGAGCCCGATGTGGAACTTGATCCCAGGATTCCAGGATCATGACCTGAGCCGAAGGCAGTCACTCAACCAACTAAACCACCCAGGCGCCCCTCATATGTGGAATTTAAGAAACAAAACAGGCATATAGGGGAAGGAAAAATAAAACAAGATGAAATCAGAGAGGGAGACAAACCTTGAGGATATTATGCTAAGCAAAATAAATCAAAGACAAATACTGTATGATCTCAGTTATAGTATACATGGACTCCGAACACAGAAACAAACAAGTAAATAAGAAACAAAACAGGACGCCTGGGTGGCTCAGTTGGTTGGACGACTGCCTTCGGCTCAGGTCATGATCCTGGAGTCCCGGGATCGAGTGCCGCATCAGACTCCCAGCTCCACGGGGAGTCTGCTTCTCCCTCTGACCTTCTCCTCGTTCATGCTCTCTCTCACTGTCTCTCTTTCAAGTAAATAAATAAAATATTAAAAAAAAAAAAAAAAAAAAGAAACAAAACAAAAACCCCAGGTTCATAGAATCAGAGAGCACATTGGTGGTTGCCTGAGTCAAGGAGTGGGGGGTGGGCAAAATGTGTGAAGGGAGTCAAAAGGTACAAACTTCCAGTTATAAAGTAAATAAACCTGGCGATATCAGGTACAGCAGGGTGACTATAGTTAATAATACTGTATTGCACATTTGAACATTGCCAAGAGAGTAAATCTCAAAAATTCTCATCACAAGAAAAAAAAAGCTCTGTAATCATACATGACAACAGATGTTAACTGGATTTACTATGGTGACCACTTTGCAATGTATACAAATATTGAATCATTCTGTATACCTGAAACTAATATAATACCATATGTCAATTATTTAAAAAAATAAGAAGAAATAAAGAAAGTTAAAATGAAGCCATAGGATGGATCCTAATCCAGTTGGACCAGAGTCCTTATAAGAAGAGGACATCTGGACACAGGGACACGAGGAAAGCACCGTGCACAGAGGAAGTCCATGTGAGGACCCAGCAGAAGGTACCAACTACAAGCCAAGGAGAGAGGCCTCAGATGAAAGCAGGAACCTGCTGACACCTTGATCTTGGACTTCTAGTCTCCAGAACTGTGAGGAAATACATTTCTGTTGCTAAGTCACCCAATCCATAGTATTTTGTTATGGCATCCCAAACAAATGAATACAATTTCCAATACTGAGAACCAGTATGGAGAGCATGGTATTTTCTGCTCTGGACCATCCACTTCCTCCTCCTCCCTGTTCATTCATCCCTTCCCCCAGAGAACACACAGAGTCCCATCCAGTCTGCTCAAAATTGAGGATCTTCACATGCACTGGAGTAAGCTCTTTTATGACCAGGATCTTGGCTTCTTTGACAATATGATCCTCTCAAACACTTAGGAGGCTTCTATTCTGTCAGCTTCTAGTCAATTCTGTGGGCCAGTGATTGTATCCCAATTTCTTTTCCAGGTCACAAGTCTCCGGTACTTTATTTTTATTTGTCTCCTCATCCCGTTAATTCTCTTAGTGGTGGCTACCTTGAGGCTGTCAGGCTTTGGTGGGAAGGTCCAGGCTATTTATTGATTTTTGCTGAACCCCTTTGTTTAGCTGAGAAGATTCACTGGGTCTACACTGCTGAAATCTTTTTTTAAATCCTGACATTGGACAGTGTCTCACAATGAAACCTTTAATGGACTAAACCTTGGAGGTTGGTGGACTGTTTGTTATAGCAGCTAACAGACACCCACTAATAGAGTGATTAATTTTATCTGAGGAGGTAGAAGGACAGATGCCAAAGGGAAATACGGTTTCCTAGAGGAGAGATTTTTTTTTTATAGCTTTACTGAGGTTCCATTGACAAATAAAACTGTAATATATTTGAAATATACAATGTAATGGCTTGATAGATGTGCACACTGAGAAAGGGCTTCCCCATCAAGTTAATGCACACATCCATCGTGAAGAGGTGCTTTCCCCCCACTGCTGCACGGACCTGAATTTCTGACTCTATTTCCTTTCATCTTGCAAACTGACCACTTCTTTCCTGCGCTCATCTTTTTCTTGTGATATCTTGTGTTATTCAACCAATAACAATGAAGACCCAACATTGATATTCTCATTTCCATCCTCTTTTTCCAAAGCATGTGTTTTTGACTTCCAAGTTATCACAGGCAACAGTTTTTATGAGTTTGTGTTGTCTCAGCATCACATGGGTCCCCAGTTCCCTAACCTAACATTTCTTTCCTTCTTCCTCAGCCACCGTCTCGTATTTTAGTTTTTGTTAAGGGAGTGCCCCACTTCAAGAAACTCGTATTAGTCAAGGTAAGCTAATTGTTGTATAAACAGCTTCCAGATCTGAGTGAACATAATAACAATCGTTACAAAATCAAAGTTCATTCTTTCTCATGTCTCTATGTTGAAAGACAGAGGGGTGGAGTGGGAGAAGAGAGAGCTCTGCTCCCTGCTGGCACGTAGGGACCATGTGTGTGGTCAGGTGTTTGGCTCAGGTATGTGTTAGGACACTAGACCACTTCGTTGGATTATGGTATCTAGTTGGCAGTCAAGGGAAGAAAGACCATGAAGAAGTGTGTGGGAAGTTTTTTGGTTTTTTTTTAAGATTTTTTTTTTTAATTTATTTGTCAGAAACAGAGGGAGAGAGAGTGAGCGAGCACAGGCAGACAGAGAGGCAGGCAGAGGCAGAGGAAGAAGCAGGCTCCCTGTTGAGCAAGGAGCCCGATGTGGGACTCAATCCCAGGACCCTGGGATCATGACCTGAGCCAAAGGCAGCTGCCTAACCAACTGAGCCACCCAGGCGTCCCGTGTGTGGGAAGTTTTTAAGGTAGGCCTGTAGCTTTCTTGTCCACTGATGAGAACTAGTCACATGGCCCCACTAGATGGGAGTGCTTTGGAAGTTCAGTCTTCTGGTAGACCAGGAAGAAATGCAAACACAGAAATTGGTACATAGGGGGATTCTCTATCCCCTCTCTCTTTCCCCCATGCTCCAGGTGTAATGGACACAAGGGTACACACACAATTCTCTCTTCAAGGAAGCACCCATTGTCCTAGCTGCAGGGAGGGCTATCTGCTGACAGCCTCCAACTTTCAGCCTCTGTAGGAATTGCCTCAGCTGGAAAGAACCACCATATCCAAGGTCACGATCTTCCTGAGGTGGCCTGCATTCAGTGACTGACCCAGGCAGGGGGTATTATGGCCCAGTCATTTTGACCCCAAATGGCACAGCTCTGACATGGGGGACATTAGCTCCAGTGTCCTTGGGGTTGGCCAGTGCTCTTGGTGGGTCTATTTTGTAGCTGGGCTTCTCCCTCTCTCCAACTGGGCTTTCCCCCACTTTCTGCAGGTAATTGTTCCAAGAGTACTAAACTCCATCTCAGGATCAGCTTCCTTGGAGAACCTAAGCTGTGACAATGGGTGTACATCGTAAGTACTCCTCGCAGGCTTCCTGTCTATTACTGTACTGTTTTGTTGTTTTCTGCCATGGCCCCAGCACCTGTGACAGTCACTGACACACAGTATGTGCTCCCTAAAATATATTTTTACGTGAACGTCTATCTAAACTATTTGCATGTCTGTCACTCTCCTTTGCCAGGCTACTTCCTCTTTGAGGACAAGGCCCAAGTGGTCACCATTTCTGTGTCACTAACCTTTAGCTAAATGCCGGACACTTAACCGTTCCTCCAAAACACATTTTCTTTTTTTGGTGAATACATAAATATCATGAATAATTGGAGAATGGAGAGAAAGATCCTCCTAGTCCAGGAGCCAATCTGGAATTCCTCTGTGGAAAGCTGCTGACAAGGGGTGTGAATGTCTAATGATTTGTCTGGAGCTCATACTTGCTAAATGGGTGTTCTTTTTAGCTGGTGTATTTTAGTTGGTATATTTTTATCTAAGGGGAACAGTAGAGATTTTTAGAGGGTCAAGCCTGCTCAGGCCACATTAGGCTGTGCCATCCCTGATGCTGAAGGCATTCCCCTAGGCAGCGAAGTCTGGAAGTCTACAGGGAGGTGACAGGGGACATGGATCTCTCTATACCTGTTTACTGAGCACCTGCGCCTGGGGCCTGGCAGGAGGGCTCGTGAGGGGAGTGAGCCTCACAGGCTGTGGGCCTGCTCTTTAGGACACTTACAGGGAAACTGAGGAACAGACAAATTCATCATGAAAAATTAAACACCCCTGGGTGAGGGAAACCAGATGATACAATCACATAGGCCACAGGTCATTTTGGAGGCCTAGAAGAAACTACAGAAGGCCTCTGCTTTGAATTGAGGCCATGGGTTACCTGTTCAGTTTTCAGCAAAGACACAAACAGAGATGAAAGCCTAGAGGAAAAAGGGATAAAGGAAGGTTTTAGTTGGAGTTGAAATAAACAGAATGGGTGACTGATGAGAAAGACTAGGAAACCAGAAGGCATATGAGAAAATAGAAGAGTGAGGATTTGTGGAAAGGGAGCAAGAGGGGGAGGAGGGAGTGAGAGAGGCGTTCCAGCTGGACCTCAGGTTGGGACCTCTCCAGCCTTTCGGACAGCACGATTCTTCACACATACTTTCCAGCCTTGTCTGGGGTTCCACAGGGGAACACATGGGCCCTGCACAGTTCCCCGGCCCTAAGAGCTCCCCTCACCCCTCCCAGCAACAGGCTTGCCCTCAGGACTCAGTCCTCCGGAGAGCACAAGCCTCCTGCTCTCTGGTCTGAGAGGCTGACAGACGTCTCCCCTTCTGTGTCCCACTTGAGTCTTCATTTCTGCCTTCCTCTGAGCTCTCCTATCCCACCAACCCTGCCATCTTGAAACGCTCATGGGGGAATCCAGGAGCCAACTCATTCCCTGCCTCTACTGTAAATGGTGAGTGATGTCATGTCCAAGATGGAAAACAGGATCTGACAGGCCCAGGTCTTCTTGGGTGACAATTTAACGGTGGGATGATAGGTAAAAGTGAATAGGAAAGTTAAAGAGGCTCTATAAAGACAATATAATACTAATTAATGGAGTTGGAATTTTGTCCCTCAATTTCTCTCAAAATAGTAACATACTCCAATGAGAATGACATTATATAGGTCTATATTTATTTTTTCAGATGGAATCCAGCACAAAGGCCTATTACAAGCCAACCAGAGGCCGGGTAATGTGAAAATTTTAACTTAATGAGGGTTTGGGTAAGCGCCTTTCCTGGTGGGATGGAAAGAGAACTGGCGCAGCTTCAGGAAGCCCCCATCCCACCAATTTACAGTCACCTGAACAGCACATTCCCTGCTGGTTGTAATTTTGCCACCCTCCGAAAGAAGGCATTGGCCACTACACAGTGTTCAGCATCCTCCCTGGTTGACTGCGATAGCCCACAACAAAAAAATGCAGTAGAAAAGGGATTCCAGCCTGATGAGCGTCCAAGGATGATCCCTTCAGGGAGGACTCAACAAGGGCGCCCTATGCCAATTCATGAGCCTGATGCTGCTAATCCGTTGGGTGGAGTGAGGCTGTCCCCCAAGCAGAAAGCGGGGGACTTACTGGGCTGTGCAAGCACAAGTGAGCTAGAGATGGAAATGCAGATAGACCAGAGGAAATGTGCAGTTAGGCAGAGAACGTGTGGTTTTCCACCAAACTCTTTTCTCTGGACTGGAACACAGTTAGGCATATAGGGCAGCCTGTCCTAGTGCGAGGGTTCCCCACAGTCTCCCCCTTGTGATTGTCAGTCTTTTTCACATCAATTTATTGAGACTATCCATACTTATAAAAAGCTACATGGAGCTCTAATGCTTTTAAATACATTTGTACTACAGGGTGCCTGGGTGGCTCAGTGGTTAAGCGTCTGCCTTCGGCTCACTTCATGATCCCAGGATCCTGGGATTGAGCCTTGTATCGGGCTCCCTGCTCTGTGGGAAGCCTGCTTCTCCCTCTCCCACTCCCCAGCTTGTGTTTCTCTCTCACTCGCTCGCTCTCTGTGTCAAATAAATAAATAAAACTTAAAAAAAAATACATTTATACTATAATAGCATCTATATTAATTTGAGAAAAAAAAATCTAATGCATTTATATCTAAGAAATATTTATTCATGGGGGGACTGGGTGGCTCAGTCATGAAGCGTCTGTCCTTGGCTCAGGTCATGATCCCAGGGTCCTGGGGTCAAACCCCACATCGGACTCCCTGCTCAGCAGGGAGTCTGCTTCTCCCTCTCCCACTCCCCCTGCCTGTGTTCCCTCTCTCGCTCTGTCTCTCTCTGTCAAATAAATATAAATTTTTTTAAAAAAGAAACATTTATTCAGACTTCAAATAAGGTACGTGGATTTAGGAATCCCAAGTTCCTGTGATTTCCCTGGTCCCCCAGGGCTTGTGGGCTGGGGAATGAAAACCAAAGTTCCAGGAAGGGGGTTCTCAGAGTTGGACCCTAAGCCAGCAGCATGTTATAAATGCATATTATCAGATACCACCCTAGTCTACCAAGCACTGCAGCTTCTGGGGTGAGCAGATCCTCTGACTTCTGACAGGCATGTGCCCCCATGTGGGTCAGAGACAGAGCACTGAAGTTCCAGAGATGCTGCAGAAGCTCCGGAGTCCATCCAGTCCCACTTCAGAAGAGATCCTCTCACTACTAGGCATTTGGATTTGGCAGCTGAGTACATAAGGCCTCCCTACCCATGCTTCCCTTCACTGTGGAAGGAAGGAGCAAGATGGTGCCAGTTCTTCCTACTCTGGGCCCTCTGGGAACGGCCCCAGGCCCAGCTGTTCCCTAATGCATACAGGGAGCTCGGGCCAGATCTGGGGTCGGCAAGACCCTCTTCATGCTGGAAGGGTGAGGAAAGGTGTTGTGACAGGTTTGGGGAAGGAGGACACCACCGGGGGCTCACGGGAGAATGCCAGGGTCCCACAGGCCTGTTGTCCCCACACTGATATCACGTGATCTGCCAGGGTCACCTGACCAGGATCCCACAACCCACTAATAGAGACAAGGGGATAGTACTTGAATTTACTGAGATCCAACAAATGGCCTGCACTCTTGCAGTCCAGGGCAGCCCACCCTTCCTGTCTCCTGCTATTACCTACAGGGGAGCCCGGGGTTTAGACTGGCATCTGGCCTCGGCCACGGACTGAGCACCGTCTATCACAAACTTCCTTCAGGCCCCTATGTCCCAGCCAAGCGGGACCACACCCCTCTTCCTCACACATTCCTGCCCCTTTGCTCATGCAATCTGGAGGTCCTTTCCAGTCTCTCCCAGCACATCCCAATTCTGCAGGCCAAATTCTGCTTTCTCCCCAGGACCCTTCTGGGCTCTCTGCAGTTAGAAAGGATGTGTACCTCCTCTCAGTGTCTGCTGGTCTGATCAGCCCAGAGTGGCTGACCTCTGAAAACAGGAAGCCGGTCCCATACCTGTCTCACCTGTCCCTTCCACTTCTCCACCCCATATTGGTGAGTGTCTGGGCCATGCTGAACACCAGTTATCGGGGGATGAGCACTGGGGGTTAATGCTGGGGGCCCAGACTGCCCAGGAAGCCAGCCCGTCAGCAGTCAGGAAGGCTGCAGATGACAATGACCAAAGTGGCATCCTGTGATCTTGAAGTCCTTCCAGAGAAGGTAGAGACCTTATTGTCAGGAGAGCAGAGCTGGGATGACACACCATCTTTCCTGGCTGTCGGCTGTCCCCGGTGGTCATTCTTAATCCCTGGAAAAGCTGTGCTTAAGTCATGTTTCAGAGGAAAATGTATAACCCAGACCAAGGCAGGCTCTCGGCAGAAGCGGCGGCGGGAGAGGCCAAAGGCATTTGTTGGGAGGGGAAGCGACACAGGAAGTCTGTTCCCTGCTGCTTCTCCCATGAGATGAGCAGCTCTATGCTCCCACCTTCAGCTTCTTTTCCTTTCCTGTTTGCCTGGAAACATCCCCATTCTGGGCCAGCACTGTACCTCAATCACCCTGCCGTAGTCTGTTGTGCACAGGGAACAGAATTGGGGATCGGGGAGCAGACAGGCTGGATGATGGGTAGCCCACGGGATCATGAAGCAGAAGACTGGTCTTGAGCCGCACGTCCCTGGGAGCAGAGCTTTTTGTCCTTTCCGCTTATGAGACTACTCTTTTCCCTACCGATCCCCAGGGCTCTGAGTGACACGGGTGCCCATGACAGTAAGAGCTATTATTCCCCAACACCTACCATGCCCAGGCACTGTTCTAAGATCTGCACAACATCAGCTCACTTCAGTCTTCCCAGCAGTATGTGAGTTGGTCTCTATTTCCATCCCCACGTCATAATTAGGGAAGTTGAGGCACAGTTTAAGTAATTGGTCTAAGATCGCACAGTTAATAAGTGGGATTTGAACCCAGGATTGTCAATTCCAAAGGCAGCATTGGTTCTGCTAATTCTGCCCAGTATTCAAAATGTCAGCTGGGAAAACGCTTGTGATGTCCTGAGCAAGTCACCTCACCCTCCCGGCCTCTTTCTTCACCGGTAGGAGGAAGGTGATATTGGCAAGCAATTGCCCTGAGAATTCATTTAGGGCACTTTGCAAAGTGTTTTGAGGAGGAATGAGAGCCAGAAAACATCTATGTAGAAGCGACCCGGGCAGGGACAGGTACCAAACCCTCTGGGTGCTGAGATGTTCCCAAGTGGAAAGAGGACTTGTCTTCTTTCCACAGATGATGTCCATGGGTCTGCTTCCTTGTCTCCCAGGACTCGGTGCCCAATTTTGTAGGAGAAACTTAATTAAGGAATAAAATAAGGAAGTCCAAATTGCATGAACATTTCCGAGGAAAAGGAGTCATTCTGGTAAATGAAACCCCCCAGACCCCCTGTAGCTTGTACCCAGCATCTCACTGCTTCATGTGACATACCAAACTTGGCTGCCAGCTCTGTCCCCATGTCCCAGTCCTACCCCTGAATTCCATTCTGAATTCCTGAGTGAAGTAGTTGGATGTACCAGCGACAGGCAGTGGGTCCTTTGGGAAAACATCTGACCTGGTCGCCATCTTCCTGCCTGTAAGATTCAGATTTGGTTTTGGTTGGTAGAAATGTTTCCTTAGCCTGGATGGATAAATAGATACATACTGACTCATGGCTTTTCCAGGTGACCACGTTTCTAACAGCAAAGCCTGATCCCAGAAGAGTTTAGAGCATGTGACTTTCTATTTTTTGGAATAACTGGAGCTTTGAGTTGGAAGTGACCCCAAACGTCATGTAGTTTGACCCCTGTTGACATTTGAGTCTTGCCTATCCCATTCCCAGCAACTGGCTGTCCAGCTTCTCCTTGGGCCATCACTGATGGGGAACTCACTGTATCTCCAGGTCAGCTCAGATGGAGAGGGCAAGCCTTCAGTGTTCTCACAGCCAGACTCTACCTGCTCCAGCAGAAACTCACTACAGTGAAAATCAGGACAAGGGAACTACCACCATCTGCTTAACTAATCCTGCGAGAGACTCAGCGGTGAGCCCTCAAATGTCAGGTCTGAGGGGCTCTTGCTGTTCATCTGGTATGGCTGCTTTACTGTATAGAGGCAGAAGCAACTCCCCTAGGAGTGATCACCGGTGGCAGTGTCTTCCTCTGATTACAATGACAGCTAACACTGACTGGGCCCTCATGACATTCCAGGTGCCTTGGCGATTGCTTGAAGCTGCATGATTTGATTTAATTCAAGCCCTTATTATGAGACACTTGCAAGATGGGTATTACTCACTTAAGAAAGGAAGGGACCAAGATTCGAAGAGGTGAAATAATTTGTCCAAAGCCACAGGAGCTAATTCATGGCAGAGGCAGGACTTGAACCCATGCCTGTCTGGTTTCACAACCCATGTTCTCAGCTGTTCTGCTAGACCCTTGGTATTACATCCAGCTTCATGGAAGTTAAGAGTGTTGGATTTTCTTCTGTGGGAGAAATCGATTGGAACTTATGATAGGGATATAAAGATTTATGTCAGGCTCTGAGTTCATGTATAAAGTTGAGCTTGGGTCTATGTAAGTCGGAAAATGAAGGGAAAATGTATCACTGAATGATAGAAATCTGGTCCGGTCGATAACTTGCTGCTTGTCTACACATCTAGCCAGTTTCTCCCTAGTTGGTGTGTGTGTAGTTACAGTTTGAAGGCCAGAAAGGTACCTGTTATTCTCGTCAGGAGACTAATTTGTTTCATTTCCTGACTCATTTGATCTCTAGGTGAGATCATGAGTTGTTGGAGATGCCTAATATTGAGTTTACAAGCATTGAGCTCCCAAAAGATTTTTTGTTTTTTTAATTTGGAATGAGAAATGACTGTTTAGCTGGAAAAGAAGTTAACATGATCTTATTTAAAACAATGGAAAGAACTTTTTAGCAATTATTTAAAATTAATTTTCCCTAAGGCTAAAACTTCTGTTAAATCAAAGCTACAGCTTGAGAATTTAGCTGTGGGAATTGATCTATTACAGAGAGACCGCCTTTGTGTACTTGAGTTTTTCAGTGCTGACTTAATTAAGTTTTAAAGCATCCCAAGGCACTTGTCAAAGCTCTCATGTCCTCTTCCAGCCCGTCCCAAAAAAGGGAGGAGAGGAAGTTGGCAAAACTTCTGCATTTCCATTTGGTTTCTCAAACAATATCTGCTGGGTTGGAAGGTGGGATTTCTTATCAGCTGGAGGCCATTTGGTTTAATAATTTTTCACTTTGCCCTGAAGTCATATCAGCCTTTGCCGTGACACCCTGTTGGACCACCTTTTAGAAAAGAGAATCTCCAGCATGAAGGAGGCAGAATCTCTCTTTGGCCTCCCCCTGCCATTTTGGAGAGAGCTTTTCACCAAAGCTCCATGTCATTTTTCACACTGGGCTGGAACTGCTGGCCTGGGGGCACAGTGGTTCTGACCAAGGGCTGTGGCCTCCTTTTGGGATCTGGAACAGATTCAACAGATTTGTATGTGTGATGAATACCCACAGTATATACATTCATGGATATTTACAGCTATTTCCATGAATCTTTAGACTCTACAGATGTGTATTCATTGGATAACTACATAAGAGTGAAATTGATAAGTCAAATGGCAATTTGTTTTATTAATTGTGATAGACATCAAATTGCTATCTCCAAAGACTGCATCAGTTCAGACTCCTACTAAGCATTTTTTAACTCTATGATCTGTTTCCCCTGTACCTTTGTCAGCACTGGGTAATATCAGACTTTCTCATCTTTGCCAGTCAGAAAAGTGAGAAGTGGTGTTGGGTTGTTGAAGTTTGTACTCCCTTTAGGAGTGAGGTTGAAAAATTTTTCATGTATTTATTTGTTATTTGTTTTGATTTTTCTGTGGACTTCTGCTCATGTCCTTTGCCCATTTTGGGGGTGTGTTTTTATTGAACTGTAGGAATCACTGACCTATGAAGTTGATGTGTTAATATCTAATGTATTGGTATTAATGCTCTCCTCCTGCCTCCTCTCTCCATGACACATGTGATGTCCACCGACCTGAAATTAAAACAGGTAGAGGAGAAGTCTTTGGTGTCCCTTAACTGCACACAGCCTTTGAGACCTGACTGTCTACAACCACAAGAATTCAGTGTTCTTGATGATCTCTGGTTCCAAAGGAAATAGACTAACAAGAGATGGAAAGATTTAAAACAAGAGTCTAAGGTGCTCTGAAACCAAGCCATCCTGGATTCAATCTGTTATGACAAGAATGCGATCCATATTTTAAAAAAAAAAAAAAAAGACCCTTCCTTTTATCAGTCTAATCCAGCTGGAAGAAATCCATCCTGTTCTTAGATTCTTGAGATGGCTAGAAAGTGTAGCCTCAGAAGCAACCTTGCTTTATACTGTCTTAATCGTTCCTAGTGTTTAATAGTTAATATCACATATTCTCTTGTATTCTGAACACCATAAATGAGATGTGTGACCTGCAGCTAGCTGAAGATCTTTGTGCTGCTTACTTCAATTTGGATGGCTGTCCCATGTGCCCAGTGATACCAGCAGTAGGATTCTTTATTGATTTCTCAACTGAGTATGTTTTCAATGCATTGGGGTTGTCTTAACACTCTCTTCACCCTATTTGATCATTTGTGTGTTCAGAACCTATTTGATCATTTGTGTGTTCAGAACCAGGAGATTTGAATACCTAATTGCAAACTGAGATATCTGGATTTCCTGCACACACACACACACACATACACATGCGCACACACTCTGATTCTTGCTGTGTGCTATGCTTGTGAATGCATTATTGACTCTATTCTTGTCTCGTCTGTCAACTTCTCTATTGTATGGGAGAGAATATTTAATGAATTTATGATGTGTGTAACGTAAGGAACTGATTAGAAAAAATTCACTGTATTCTTCATCTCTACTCCCTGCTACTGGAAACCAAAGATGAAGAGGAAGTATTGAAGGGAGCAAGAAAAAAAAAAAAAAGAGAGACAAATTAAATACAGAGGAACAAACATAAGAATTACAGTCGATCACTCATAGGGAACGGTGTAAGCCAGAAGACAATGGAGTGTTGGTGGGGGAGCATCTTTAAAGTGTTGAAACAAAACAGCACATTTGGAATTCTATACCTAGTGGGGAAAAAATCTTCCAAAAAATGGAGAAAAAAAAAAAAAAAACTTTTTAAGACAAAAAAAATCTGGGAGAATTCATTATCAGTGGACCTGCATTATAAAACCAGATAAAGTTCAGTGTTGGAAGGCTCATATTAGTTCATCTTGTAGTTCTTGAAGATTTTTGGATGTGTGGTTTGATGTATTTCATTATTTTTGGATTTTTTGGGGGGCCTCTCTTTTCAAATATTTCTCCTGCTCTATTATTTTTCCCTTCTCCTTCTGAGATTCCAATTACTCATGTAAGAGACCATTTGATATTGGCACCCAGATCTTAGATGCATTTTTCCTTTTTTGTCTTTTTTTTTTTTTTCCTGTTTCAGTCTGGGTAATTTCTATTGACCTATGTTCAGTTCAAGCTCACTGATTCTTTCCTTGGCTTTGCCTAGTCTGTCGATGAGTGGTCAAAGGCATTCTTCTTCTCCATTACAATGTTGTTTGTTTATAGCATTTCCAATTGATTCTTCCTAGGTTTCCATCTCTCTGTTGAAATTCCCCATTTTTTCATGCAGACTCTCTAACTTATCCATTGTAGCTGTTTTAAATCCCTTGTCCATTAGGTCCAACCTCTGAGTAATCTTGCAATCTGGTTCTGTTGATTGCTTTGTTTCTTGACAGTTGTTTATTGTTGCTTTTTTTTCCCCCAAGAGTTTCATAATCTTTGATTAAATGCTGGACATCTTGTGCAGGACAGTAAATATGAAGGTAGGTAGTATTTATTCCTGGAAATGGGCACACCTTTTTTTCTGCTAGGCTTTATGTGTAGGGTTTAGAGTTAATCTAGTTAGCCAAACTGGTTTTTGGTCTTATTGTTGTCATGGTTACCTTTAGTGCACTAGTGGCCTCAGTTTCCTCTAGCTTTACTTTTGTGTTTCGAGTAAGGGTTTTTCTCAAAGTTCCCACTTCATCTTCAGGTTTGGGCCTTCCCTGTGAAGCTCCAAGAGTGTCTGTCTTAATGCTCTTATTCCCACTCGCCAGTAGACTGCTGTTACTAGTGCTTCAGCGCCTCTCAGACTGAATAGCTGGCTGGTGATAGGGGAAGGGTTTTTTGTTGTTGTTGTCCTGATTCAGCCTCAGTCTTAGCTGGGTTCTATGCGTCCCTTGATTTGGGCATTTGAGTTTTCTCGGTTGTCTTGACCCTCCTCCCTGTGGCAGCCAAACTCTGCCATGTATTTCAGGCTGTTCCTGTGCTAAAGAGAGTTTCCTGTTCTCCTCCCATGGGGGCAGAAGACTTCTAATCATCTGGACCCTAGATGCTTTCCTGTCCCTCCTCAGAAGTATAGGTTTTCATCTTGCGCTTTTTCCTCGGTTACAATGGATTCCCTGGGGTGACAGGATTTGCCCTTCCCCTAGTGGCTTAAGGCTATAGGAAAGAAGTTCTGGACAGGGCTTTGTGTTTTTTTTTCCTGTAGCATCAGCTGCTCCTACCTTCATGGCTGCACCACAGTGAGGGAACTTTCTCCTGTTGTCCCATCTGCCCCCACCCGCCCACCCCATCTTTCTTGAGAGCACCTGGTGGAGGTTCTTGGAGAAGAGTCTATGAATATGTGTGAACTCCTCTTATGCCTGTGGTTTTGATTACGTCTGCAGTTCCTACGCTAACCCACACTCAAGCTCCTGTGAGTTACTTAAAATACTGTAGCTGAATTCTTCTTACACCTGGTATGTCTTCCTCCCACACTCTGTCACAGAAGGACAAGTGCCCATATTGTCTCTTCTCTGAAGATCCTGTGTTTTCTTAGATTTCAGGCCACTTTGTTGCCTCAAAACCTCAGCTCTTTGATGGGTTTAGGAAAAGTTATAATTTGGGAGTTTGGTTGGCTTCTTGCTGTTCCTGGGGTAGGAGAAATACTATTTCCAGTTCCTCAGCACGACTCAGTGGTACTCAGTCTCTTTAGAGATTTATGCTTATGCACCCCTCTCATCTGCATGTTCCTTGGGGAGCCATGTCTTCCTTCTTGATGTATCCTCTGTACTTGGCATGAAGAGGGTATCACTAAATGTGGAATGGAATGGGATTTGCAGTCTGGTCGTCATGAGGTCAGTGAGGCAGCTAGAATGGCTGGCAAAGGGAGGGTGTTCCAGGAAGGACCAAAAACCATTGCAAAATTGTCATTGGAAACTTTTGTGCCTCAGATTCTTGTATCTGTGCCCATTTACACTTGCCCTCCTTCAGAGGCCCTTCTCTAAAGTTAGTGTATAATTTGAGGCCATATCTGTCAGAGGGGAATGGATGACTCTCACTTAGAGACTCTATTATAAAGTTTGGGAACCCAGAGAATTTTGATTTACCACCAAGTAAAGAATTTTATATCCACCAAGTTTTTATCAAGCTCCATCTTTGTACCAGGCACTTCCAGGTTCTCCTTGATCCTAAGTCCAGTTTGGGGGCTCTAGATGAGTCCATCTGGGTCTCTATGAGTTGGGATAATCTAATAAACCACCTCAAGTTTTCAGTGGCTTAACCCAATCAGCATTTATTTCCCATTCATGGCAGAGTCCAATGCAGGCATCTGTGACAGCCTCCCAGGTTCTTTTGACGTTGAGCTCTTCCCTCTGCTAGGGCCTCTCCATGCAGCTGGTTGATGATTAAAGAGACCATGGAGAAGACACACCTGCTTCTTAACCATAACAACAAGGAAATGAGATATATTGGTTTTATTATCTTACTGGTGAAAATTAATCACCTAAATCCCCTCCTAGATGAAAGAGAAACTAGGAAACACAGTCCCTTATGGAGATACTGCTTTGTGGCAGCAGCTTTATGCTCTGGAAGGGGAACATTAATCTTTGCTGATATTTGCTATCTGTGCCACAGTCTTGGAGAGATTGTATGGGCTGATAAGTGCTGTTGATTGGTTGGTTCTAGCAAGGATTAGGTCTTAAAAAGACTCCATAGTGATGCTTCACAACTATCTGGAGCTGGGTGGTATTTGAAGTGTGACCTTGGGAAGTTTCAAGGGTGAAATGGATGAGACTCAGAGTGTGAGCAGGAGTATAGGTGATGTGTGAGTTGGGGAGATTTGGGAATATGAGTTAACCATTTCCCATGCTTTGGCTAGGTTGTGTGCTAGTTGGCCATAGAAAGTGCAAATTCTTCTGTCTGGCACTTAAGATCCTTCTTAATCTGGCCCCAACATACTTCCCTAGGCTTTTCCCCACCACTCTGCTTGTTCCCTCTGCCTGTTACACACCCCACCATCTTCCATACAGAGCAGATCAATATTCCTTCATTCCATCCATTCATTGATTAAACATGGTGCCACTCCCCAGAGAAGAGCATAAGAACAAATAAGTGAAGTCCCCATCCTCAGGAAGTTACCTTGCTTCTGTGCTCTGACTTTTTCAGAATGAGCCCTTGCTGGGAACTCAAAATGCTGATACCAGAAAACCTTCAATGGGGAAATATCCTTTCATTGCCCTGCTTTTCTCGGAGTCAATACTTAATGTAGATTCTATGATCTGGTTCTAGCATCAACATAGAGCTCCTTCTACAGCTTTCCAGCAGTAGCCATCTAGTGTTTGTTAGTGATAAGCCAAGGTCAGGGGTTTCATTACTTCCTGAGGCACCTGGTAGCTAGAACTAAATCCTGCTTCCCTTTCAGTCCTACCTTTGTCCTCCAGGGCCACACAGTATAATTCTGCCCCTTGGTCCACAGGGGAGATCTTCAGAGGTTGATTGGGTCTTCTCTTCAAAAAGGCCTCTCACCGGACAAACCCTTCTTGATCTGAGACCCCACTCATCTCCAGTTGTATTAAGTACACCGTAGGTGTTCTCCAGTTTCCCTGTCCCAAAATAACATGCCCATTGTTATTCTCAGATGCATCTTTTCACAGAGCCCTGTCCCTGAGTGGTAACAAATCACTGTGTTAAAATACAGCCTGACTTGATCTGATAAAGTCAGAATTGAGGAGGAGAGGACTATGAAAGACTTCCTGCAGACACTTTGCCCTCTTGCTTTTGATAACTTTAAGAAAGCTCATGCCTTCATTTGAGCATATTCAGAAACAGGCTTGCAAAATGTTAAACTGAGTTTTCTAGAAGTTTCATTTGTTTTTCTCCCTCTGCTTTGTCATGGTGAGCATTCTCCAAATAACATTCTTGTAGGGAAAAAAAAAGTTGGAAACTTCATAAAAGATACTTCTACGCTGTAGTGGGCAACAAAAATATGGCATCTGTTTAATTGATTATAGTTCCCATGGGAAATGTGTGTGAGCAGCATTTTAAAAGCTCTTGCTTTGCCTTTGGTTTCTCTTTGTGTCCTACTTGAGTAATTTCCTCTCACATCCTTCTGTCCCTGGCCTAGAAGCCTGGTAAATAAGCAAGCCTCAGAGAGATCTAGAGAGCCAGCAACATCCTGGAAATCTGAGGCCACAAGGTTAAGCACAAAAAATGCTCTCTTTCCAGGAAGGAATGACTGAATCAGAGCAATGACCTTGGCTTTCAATTAGTTTTTGTCCAAACTTTTCCCACTCTTTTCCTCTCTGTCTCCCACCCCCACATGCCCTAGGCTGAGGAGGGGCTGGGACTGTCCCCCCCACTGTCCTGCTTAAGTCCATCCTGCCTTTGGCATGAGCCTCGGGACTTCATGTGTCCACAAAACTGAGTTGAGCCAAGCTTCCCGTCCAGCTCCAAGAAGAATGCCCGTCAGGAAGCACAATTATTTCAAGAATGTGAAATACAGTATTTTAATGGAGCCATTTTTCACGTCGCTCTAGAAAAAGGATATAGACTTTGATTTTGGTCTATCTGCAAATGAGACTTGTTCACACCAGAGCACCTTCCTGATTTCAACACAACAACCTCTTGGTGGTTTTCTCTGCCACAGAGCAATTTTGGCTGTGGCCTTCATCTCCACAGGTGCAGTCCAGTGAGACAGGCTGTTGAAATGGAGGCAGGGTTGTTAGCAAAGGGCCCTGCCTTTGGACTTCATCCCGCAGTGACAGTGCCAAGCCAAGCTACAGTGAAGCATCAGGCAGGGTGTTGAAATTTATTTCTAGATACCGTGCCTGGTCCTAAAATGAAACCATGATGTTAGCAGCAGGGCAGGAGAATCTTGTGTTCTTGTGCTATTTGGCTTCCACACAAGTGGATAAAGTATTTGATAACATTTTACTTTTTGTTGATATTCTTCCTATGATAAACACCGAGCCCTCTCCAGTCAGTGGCAACAGAGAGCTCCTGGCCATAGGGACAGTTGCCAGGAGTCAAACTCGGTGATTTTCTCTGTGCAGGATGAACCGCTGGATCCGATTCTTTGTTGAAATAGGTTTATATTTATCACAATAATGATAAAGTAAACAATTAAAAAAATAAAATGGAGGGCGCCTGGGTGGCTCAGTGGGTTAAGCCGCTGCCTTCGGCTCAGGTCATGATCTCAGGGTCCTGGGATCGAGTCCCGCATCGGGCTCTCTGCTCAGCAGGGAGCCTGCTTCCTTCTCTCTCTCTCTCTGCCTGCCTCTCAGTATACTTGTAATTTCTCTCTGTCAAATAAATAAATAAAATCTTTAAAAAAAAAAATAATAAAAAAAAATAAATAAAATAAAATGGAGGGCATAATCCACATCTCCAGGGTACTGAGCTTCAAATACTTCACTACTTTGGAATTAAAAAAAAAAAAAAAGAAAGAAAGAAAGAAAGAAAGAAAGAAAGAAAGAAAAGAACAAACACCTCATACAACAGTCACTGACTTTTCCAGATGAAGCTGGACTATACAAACACGCTTTGAGTATGTGCGATTTCACTTAAAACATGTCTCCTGGCCCAGAGACCTAGTGCAAAACCCAGTTAATTCAGTGAAATGAATAATCCTTACTCTTCAATCACTTTGGGATAGAGAGTTCGATCTTCTTTGGAGCCAGAAAAGAAATGCTTTTTAGAATCACAGTTTCCTATATTACTTCACTGGGAAGTAAAGGCAGGGCAAGGGAATGTGGTAGGGAAAAGCCAAGTGACTGGACCAAAGTTTAAGTTTGCTTGAGACTCACCTTCCTGTCTCTCGCCCTGGCTCGACACCAACTCTTGCAGCTGCCTGTCCACATGCAGGGAGGGGAGTGTGGAGGACCACGTAGATGGGGAGAAGAGAAAGGGAGAATGTTAGTAATGTTCAAACTAATCACTTCCCCTCACCCCTCTCCCCGGCCCAGGCAAATTCACAGGAAGTCCCATCCCCCTCAGGGCTTCCCTTTTGGTGTGGTCTAGGAATTCTCCAGCACTCAGCCTGGAGGGCCCTGGTATGGCTTGAAGAGGGGAGGGAAGAATTACCCTCCAGGGTTCTGCCTGAGGAGCAGGGTTCTACTCCTCAAACTTACAAGCCAATGGCCATTTGAGGGGATAGATCTACTTGGAGTCCTTTCTTGATCTCAGACTGACCTATTTCAGTGGATCTTCAAAGGAAAGCGTCAAGAGTTGCTTTGGGGGCCTTCCACCCAGGAGGCTCTTTGACTTCTACAAATCCCTTCCGAGAGGAGGGCAGTGGGATAGAAGAGGGACATGCTTATGCTTGGTTTGGAAAATCTCCAAGTCTGTGACTCATTCTAGGTTTGATCCTTCTCCATTCCCAAATAGAACTCCATGTCCACGGTAGGAAGGTCTCGTAAGACCCAAGGAGAGATGCAATGTTTCCCTGTGTCACTTACTAGAGAATTTGAGGCTTGTGGCAAGTGCTATAATGCTCATAATATATTCCTAAGAAATTCACCTCCATCTCAGTTATCTGCTCCAACGGGAGGGGACAACTGGTAGTGATAACATTAGTGTTAGGTCTGTTTACCCAGGCGTGTTCTACTAAGTCAGAGTGTATGTAAGTGTATATAACTTACTTTTTAATAGTATATATAACTACTTCTGGTTTTAGTGTATGTAACCTACTCTGATTGCTACTTTTTCCCCAAAACATTATATTTTAAAATTTTCAATTCAGGGGCGCCTGGGTGGCTCAGTGGGTTAAAGCCTCTGCCTTCGGCTCAGGTCATGATCTCAGGGTCCTGGGATCAAGCCCCGCATTGGGCTCTCTGCTCAGCAGGGAGCCTGCTTCCTCCTCTCTCTCGGCCTGCCTCTGTGCTTACTTGTGATCTCTGTCTGATAAATAAATAAATAAATAAAATCTTAAAAAAAATTTTTTTTCAATCCTATAGAAAAGTTTCAAGAGAAGCACAATGCTGTATACTTATACATTTCCATAACACTCTAAAAAATAAGACTAGTATCAGGAACATTTATAAATCCTCCAACTAGATTCACCAATTTCATGTATTACCATATTTTTTGTCTCTTTCTCTGCACATGCACATACCCATTTACCTATATTAAAATGTGTATATATGTGTATATATATATGTACACACCCACGCACACACACATATATGCACCCACATGTAATTTTGTTTAACTATTTGATAGTATGTTGTAGACATCATGATTCTTCCACCTTTGCACTGTATGTCTACAAAGAGGACATGCTCCTACATGACCATGATCACTTCAAGGAAATTTAACATTGACACAAAACTATTGTCAGATATGTAATCCATATTCAAGTTTTCTCAGTGGCCATTACAGCTGGATTTTTAAAAAATTAATTAATTTATTTATTTGACAGAGAGAGAGAGAGATATCACTAGTAGGCAGAGAGGCAGGCAGAGAGAGAAAGAGGGGGAAGCAGGCTCCCTGCTGAGCAGAGAGCCCAATGAGGGGCTGGATCACAGAACCCTGAGACCATGACCTGAGTCAAAGGCAGAGGCTTTAACCCACTAAGCCACCAAGGTACCCCTATGGCTGGATTTTTTAAATATCTAGGATCCAACCAAGGATCATACATGTATTTCACTGTCATGCTTTTCAGTCTCTTCTTATTTGGAATAGTCCTCTTGACATGGTTTTCCATCTGTTGTGACACTGACATTTTTGAGGTGTTCTAGGCAAGTTGTTTTGCAGAATTTGAATGTGTCTGATTATTTCCACATCATCTGTTGTATGTTAGACACTTCCAACAGGAACAGTGCATGGTTGGTACTGTTCACTTGGCTGGCATCTCATGAGAGGAGCAGCACAAAATGTCTGTCTGTCCCATGATAGGGGACAATGACATGTGACCATTCAGTGTGGTGTTGTCAGCCAGATTTCTCCTCTGTGACTACTATATATTTACTGGAAAGAGTATATTGAGAGAACATTCTAAGGACAAATAATTTAAAAAAAAATATTGTTAGTTACTGGCTCACATAATGGTCCCCTTTATCTCCTCTGTTCCCTTTTGTTTCCTGACAGGATTCCATAGCCATCAAAGCACCGCTCTGGCAGGAATGCACGAGGCCATTTATACAGCTGCCCAGCATTGATAACTGGCCGGTTGCTTGTCCACACTGACTCACATTGGATCGAAAGGCCCTCATTACCCTCACTGGTTTAATGATATTCTCTGATTAAACTTGGCCAGGCTGCCAGCCTAGAGGGAGCCTCTGTGGACTTTTCCTGTCTCTCTCTGGACGGGAACTGATCTGCTCCAGCGATTTCGAAAGAACCCTGCATATATTTGCTTTCCTCTCTCTTTGGGGCAACAAACAAGTGGATCAAAAGTATAACTCGGGACGCTTGGGTGGCTCAGTTGGTTAAGCAGCTGCCTTTGGCTCAGGTCATGATCCCAGCGTTCTGGGATCGAGTCCCACATCGGGCTCCTTGCTCCGCGGGGAGCCTGCTTCTCCCTCTGCCTCTGCCTTCCACTCTGTCTGCCTGTGCTCGCTCTCGCTCACTCTCTCTCTGACAAATAAATAAATAAAATCTTTAAAATTAAAAAAAAAAAGTATAACTCGTCTTCCAAACTAATTCCATAAACATGACACAACACACACACACACACGCGAAGTCTGCAATGAGGAAGCTTATGATGTAGAAGACTGGACTGGGGTCAGAAGACCCAGGTTCAAGACTCAGCTCTTGGATTCATAAACCGTATGAGTTTAGGCAGCTCCATTTACCTCTCTGAATTTCAGAATTATTATCTCCAGAAATAAATCCTCTTTATGTCAGTTAGCACATCAAACAAAAGAAACTGGATGACGTTCCATTAGAATTGGAGGATCACTGCAGTGCATGTCAGAACATTTGCTTTGGGGAGCTCTGAAGAGCACCTCAAAAGGATAAATAATTGCATCAGTCTGGTAGCCTGGGTGATGATTTGGTAACAAGTTATTCCCAAACCTCAGAGACTTAATACCACCCCAAATTCTTTCTTACGTTGTATGTTCATGGAAGGATTGGTATGGCTGTGCTTCAGCTTGTCTTTACTCCATGACATAGGCTGATAATAAAGCCCCTGTGTGGAACATTACTTATGGAAGAAGGAACAGAGACATGGCAAACCCCATCTTGAACATAAGAGCACTTCATTGGCCCAAAGAAGTCATGTGACCATGCCTGCCATTACTGGAGAAGGGAAGTACCATCTCCTGCAGGAGGAGCATTACAGGGAAGGACAGTGATGTGTTTGGCCACGAGCAGCATGACCTATTGCAGAATGCATCCTTGAAAGCAGCTGAAAAAAAAAGTTCAGGGATAGGTCTTTGGGACCATCTATGTGGAAATATTTTCTCTATATGTTGTCATCATAAAACCATAAAAAGTTTAATCAAGCAAATATGAGCTCTGACTGATAATCTGTAGTTCACTTATTTCTCAGATGGGCTAAATCTATGCAGTGTGTTCCAGACCCGCAGCAAGAGAGAAACACTGACTTAATGATGATTAAAGATTCTCCAGACAATTCTGGGGAGGCCAGCTAGTCTGGTACGTGGGAAGTGAAATCCCAGATCTGTGGATTTCATGGGCTTTCTGTGGGGCTTGGGCATGATGTCATGTGTGATAAGACTGTGGGATACAATGGTGTCGTTGTCAGCAGGAACTCCTGAGGAGCAGGGAGTAGAGTTTACTCATATTTGAATCCCCACCACCTAACCCAAGTAGCACAGAGTAGAGTCTAAATAAATACTGATAGAATGAGTGATTAAGTGAGGATACACACAAGGAAATTTAGTTAAGGTAAGAAAAAAATTGTCCACATCCGTATTAGAAAATGATGGTTAAACTCTTTCTATGAAGTCAGCATAACTTGACCTGACAAAGATGATCAAGGCATAAAAATTACAAACCAATACTTCTTATAAAAATAAATCTAATAGCCTTAAACAAAGAGCTTTACTTATGGCAGTGGAGTAGCTTGTATTGGACCAACTCTCCTGAGACAACAATTATACACTCTGAAGAAAATATTTTTAAAAAGACACCAGCTGGAGTCACCTAAAAGCAGACAGAAACTGGAGGAGAGGATTCATACTTAGAAGAAAGGTATGGCACAAGGTGAGCCGGCCTTTTTTTTTAAGTTTTTTATTACCTAAAGAAAAGTAGAGTAATAGAGAAAAAGCCCAATGAGGGTAAAATGAAATTTAAAGTTTTTCTCATTCTTAAGTGATATAGAAGGTAACCATTTGTTTAAATAGTAATAATAATGATGCATTGGGTGGATTTAGCTCTGGAGAAGAGAAACAAAACACAGCAGTATCAGGAGGAGTGGGAGACAAAAATCAGGAACCCCCTGTTATAAGAGACCCATAAACACACATGTAAAGTGGTATAATGTTATTTAAAGATATACTCAGATTAATTTTTTAAAAATATTTTATTTATTTGTTTGACAGAGAGAATGAGAGAGAGAGAGAGAGAGCATGAGCAGGGGTAGTGGCAGGCAGAGGGCAAAGGAGAAGCAGGCTTCCCACCAAGCAGGGAGCCAGATGTGGGACTCAATCCCAGGACCCTGGGATCATGACCTGAGCTGAAGACAGACGCTTAACCGACTGAGCCACCCAGAAGCCCTACTCAGATAAATTTAAAAATGTATGTTGCAGGGGTGCCTGGGTGGCTCAGTGGGTTAAAGCCTCTGCCTTCAGCTCAGGTCATGATCCCAGGGTCCTGGGATGGAGCCCCACATCGGTCTCTCTGCTCAGCAGGGAGCCTGCTTCCCTTCCTCTCTCTCTGCCTGCCTCTCTGCCTACTAGTGATCTCTGTCTGCTAAATAAATAAATAAAATCTTAAAAAAAAATGTATGTTGCAAACTCTAGGGCAATCATTATAAAAATGTTATAAAGAAGTGTATTTGATATGTTAAGAGAAGAGATAAAATGAAGTCATATGAAATGTTTATTTACAACCAGAAAAGCCAGACAGAGGGAGGGGAAAAAAATGAAACAAAAAACAAATGTAATAACAGAAAGGAGTTACAAATATGGCAGATATATTCATCTGACTATATCAATAATTGCTTTAAATGAATGGTCTAAATATATTAGTTAAAGGGTTGTTTGACTGAATAAAAAAAAGACTGAAGCATGTTACCTACAAGAAACCCACTTTAAATATAAAGACTCAGATATATTAAGCACAAACAGATGGGAAAAACATACCATGCTAATGTTAAATGAAAGCAAGCTGGAATGACTATATACATTTCAGACAAAG
The DNA here is from genome assembly GCF_009829155.1 of Mustela erminea. Taxonomy (NCBI): domain Eukaryota; kingdom Metazoa; phylum Chordata; class Mammalia; order Carnivora; family Mustelidae; genus Mustela; species Mustela erminea. The sequence goes on from NC_045614.1 coordinate 104,580,063, forward strand.
CACACTTCAGAATATAGAAAACTATCAAGGATAAAAAAGGTCATTATATAACGATAAAGGGATCAATTCTCCAAGACATAACAATTGAAGTGTGTAGGCATCTAACAACAGAACATCAAAATATGTGAGTCAAAAGCTGATATAATTCATAGTAATTTTTTTTTTAAGATTTTATTTATTTATTTGTCAGAGAGAGCGAGCGGGAGCGAGCACAGGCAGACAGAGTGGAAGGCAGAGTCAGAGGGAGAAGCAGGCTCCCTGCGGAGCAAGGAGCCCGATGTGGGACTCGATCCCAGGACGCTGGGATCATGACCTGAGCTGAAGGCAGATGCTGGGTGGCTCAGTTGGTTAAGCAAAAGCTGATATAATTCAAAGAGAAATAGACAAAATCCGCTATTACAGTTGGAGACTTCAACACACCTTTTTCAGGAATTGATAAATCAAGCAGACAGAAAATCAGTGAGGATGTAGTTGACCTGAATGACATTATCAATCAACTTGATCTTATTGACATTTCTAAAATACTCCATCCCAAACCAGCAGAATTTACATTCTTCTCAAGCTTACATGGACCATTTGTGACAATAGAGCACATCCTGGGCCACAAAACACACCTTAACAAATGTAAGGGAATAGAAATCATATCAAGTGTGTGCTCAAATCACAATGGATTTGAATTAAAAATCAGTAATGGAAAGATAGTTAGAAAAGTTTCCAAATATCTGTAGCTTAAATACTCTTCTGAATAACACATGGGTCAATGAAGGAGCCTCAAGAGAAATATTTTTAACCAAATGAAAATAAGAATACAACTTATCAAAATGTGTGGGCTGCAGAGGAAGAAGTGCCTACAGAGACATTTATAGCCTTGAATGTATATATTAGAAAAAAAGATTTAAAATCAATAATCTGAGCTTCTACAGTAGGACACTAGAGAAAGAAGACCAATTTAATCCTAGTTCAAGCAGTAGAAAAGAAATAAAAAATTAAAGCATAAAATAAACAAAATTGAAAACAGGAGATCAATCTAGAAAATCAATGAAATCAAAAGCTAGTGTTTTGAAAAAAATTAATAAACTTGATAAATCTCTAGGCAGACTAACCAGGATAAAACCTCAATATTAGAAATAAATGAGGACTCATCTACTGATCCCATTGACACTAAAGTTTAATAAAGGAGTACTATGGGTATCTCTATGCTCACAGATTTAATAACTTAGAATAAATGAACTAATTCCTTGATAGACACCAACACCAAAACTCACACAGGAGAAACAGATAATCTGAATAGGTCTGCTATTAAAGAAACACAATAAAAAACTAATAATGTTCAAAATGAACAGCACACAACAGGGTGCCTGGGTGGTTCAGTTGGTTAAGAATCTGTCTTCAGCTCAGGTCATGATCCCGGAGTCCTGGGATCGAGTCTGGCATGGGGTTTTTGGCTCTGCAGGGAGGCTGCTTCTCCCTTTGCTTCTCTCTCTCTCTCTCTCTCTCTGTCTTTCTCTGTCTCTCATGAATAAATAAAATCTTGAAGAAGAAGGAGGAGGAGGAGAGGGTGAGGAAGAAGAAGAAAAGACACCAGGGCCATATAATTTTACTGGTGAATTCTACCAAACATTTAAGGATGAAATTAAACCAATTTTTCCACCATTTCTCCCAGAAAAGACTGATTCATTAATTTAAACAAATATATACTACCAATGAAAGGTCAACTTGGATATGGGAGATTTTGATAGTGCCTCCCCAAACATAAATCACTTAGATATTTATCTAACAAAGTATGTCCAAGAACTTATACACTGAAAATTAAAAAGTAATGAGGAAAATTAAAGACTACATTAATGGAAAGCTGTATCACATTTAAGAGTTGGAAGTCTTGATATTATTAAGATGGCCATTTCCCCCAAAATGACCTATAGACTGATTTCTCACAATCTCAATCAAAATTCAAGTGGACTTTTAAAAAACACAAATTGGTAAGCTGATTCTAGAATTTATTTGAAAATACAAAAGACCTAGAAAATCCAATTTTTTATTATGTTCAGTTAGCCAATATATAGCGCATCATATAGTTTTTGATGCAGTGTTCAATGATTCCTTAGTTGCATATAACACCCAGTGCTCATCACTACAGGTGCCCTCCTTTAATACCCATAAAAATATTTATTTATTTGACAGAGAGAGAGAGAGATCACAAGGAGTCAGAAAGGCAGAGAGAGGGGGAAGCAGGCTCTTTGCTGAGCAGAGAGCTCGATTCCAGGACCCGAAGATCATGACCTGAGCCTAAGGCAGAGGCTTTAACCCACTGAGCCACCCAGGTGCTCCCCAAATCCAATTTTTTTAAAGACCAAAATTGGAGGACTCTTCAATTTTATTTTATTTTTTAAAGATTCATTTATTTATTTGAGAGAGAGAGAGAGAGAGCGCACACTTGCATGTGCGCATGTGTATGGGGGAGGGCAGAGGCAAGGGAGTCTTAAGCTGACATGCGCAGCAGATCCAGGGCTCTATGAGCAGCATGATGGGGAGGCTGGATCTCACGACCCTGAGATCAGAACCTGAGCTGAAACCAAGACTCAGACGCCTAACCAACGGTGCCACCCAGGTGCCCCTACACTCTCCAATTTAAAAACTAACTATAAAATCATAGTGATAAATATGGTACCATTTCAGTGAAAAGACAGACATGGAAATCAATGGAAAAAAATACAGAATTCAGAAAGAGCACCACATGTATATGACCATTCTGGATATTCTGCAAAGGAGCCAAGGCAGTTCCTCAGGGGAAAGAAAAGACCTTTCAGCAGTGTTCAGTCAAATCACTGTCTCTATGGGGAAAAGTGGCATTCCCCCTTGTATCACACCATACAGAATAATTGACAGGACATGGATCATAGATCTAAATATATGACTTAACAATGTGAGAGTTCTAGAAGAAAACAGAGGAGAAAATATTTTCAACCTTGGGAGTAGGCAAAGATTTCTTAGAACCAAGAAAGCATATTTTGTAAGAGAAAAAAAAAAAAGAATTTGAAGAACTGGACTTTCTCAAAGTTATAAACTTTTGCTCTTTGAAGGATACATTAAGAATATAACAAGGTAAGCCACAGGCTGGGAGAACTTTCTTTGTGCAAGATTATTCCCTATGTCCATAGAAAGTTGTGGTGGGGTGGAGAAGAACTAAGAAGGCAGAGCAGACTAAAAACCTAAGAATGTGGCGAAAAGAACTCTTGAAAGTATACAGAGACCAAATATGAAAGACACAAATGCAGATGTGTTGGCCAAATCCCAGAATAGGCAATGAGGGAAGTCTATTGAAGCAGACAAATAGAGGCAATCATAAGAGCTGCTACTTCCTCTAGGGAGGAGGAAATTTCTCGTTTGATACTCTAAGCAATGGTGGCACTTAGTCAAGAAAGAGTTATATCTATAATTTATTAAGGAAATCTGCGAATGCTTGAGTGAGCCCTCGTCATTCTAAGGTTGATAGCAATCATGTCTGGTCATCTGTGTGCTGGCGCCTTCCACCTCTCAGCCTTTTACTATCCCCTTCCCTTCCCACGTGCCTGACCTGTGGTCTAAGCAGAGGTAGTAGAAAGGTTGGTGATGGAATGTTGCTAGCAGGGTCTGAGTTTGATCTGTGTGCCCATCCTTCTCCCATGTGACTAACTCCAGACCACATTCTCTTTGCCAGTGACTAGCCAATGGGCACAGAAACTTTTCCTGACCAGTTCTGGGGGAAAGTGTCTGAATATCATCTCACATCTCTTCCTAGACAGAACAGCTTTGCTATCATTTCATTAACAATTAAGACTTCAAACTGTAGTTGACTTTTGAACAACATGGCGGTCAGGGACATCAACTCCCCCCTCCCACCAGTGGAAAATCTGTGTATAACTTTGACTCCCCAAAGAGCTTAACTACCAATACTCTGGTATGGGTTGGAAGCCTTACCAATAACATAAAAAATTGGTCAATATATATTTTTTGTATGTTTTATAGATTATATACTGCATTCTTTCAATAAAGTAAGCTAGAGGGAAAAAGTGTTATTAAGTCATCAGAGGAAACACATTTAGAGGACCATACTGTATTTCCTGAAAAATATCTGCATATAAGTGGACACAGTTCAAACTTGTGTCATTTAAGGGTCAAGTGTAATGCTAACTCTTAGTTGGCTTGGAAAAGTCCAGCTAAGAGCCATGCTCCATCCTCAAGCTGCTGCCTTCAGGTGGCAACCAGCAGGGGGGCTTCCGTGGTTTTGATGGGATAGGGCAGACTACATGCTCTGCCTTCTGAACACATTGAAAGACAACAGATCAAACTTCTGAACACTTCAGTGAATCCTGTGTCAAGGGACATTTATGTCCCCTGACCGTCTTGCATACCTTTTATGGAATAAGATAAACTCCATTACTGTCTTCTTCCACACACTATTGAGGTTTTCAGTTGGGATTACCTAGTCCTCTACCACTTATAATTGTTCTGCCCTTACTTTAATATTTTTCTTTTTATCATCATGTCTGAGCTGCAACCGTGCTGTCATTGAGACAGTGATGTGGAGGGCTGTTCAGGGATGGAGCTATGTGAGGAGGAATTAGGGTCACTGTAACTGACCGAGTGGGGTGCAGAACAGGAAACGGGATGGCATGAGGATGACCATAGCCTGTCTTGAATCTGGGTGTCACGGCAGACTGTCCCCAGATCCTGCCTCTATAATAGATGCTCTGTTCATATAACCCAGAAGATGGGGCGAGGTGGTAGTGAGGGTCTTTAAGGATAAGGGATCGATTTAGAATAAGACCAAAGGATCAGAGGCACTTCCTCCGAAATAATGAGCATTCAGGTCGGAGTAGAAATGTCCCCAAGACCCCATAGCAGAAATGGTAGCATGTCCTTTTGTTTATGGATCAGTATAATGTGCTGGGTTTGGGACTCATCAACCTTTTTAACCGCTGCTAAATAATTGGTTAATATGGAAATGTGCATACCTGCCCTCCCAGAAAAGCCATCTGTGTACTTCCCTGGCGGCCCTGGAGGGTCTGATGGGGGATTGTGGAGAGCCCTCCAGGCCTGTCTGACCCCAGGGGAGCAGCTGGGCTCTCCAGGGCCTATGGGGAAGGCCCCTCTCTGGCTTCCAGACAGGAGAGAGGGCTGCGCCTTCGAATTGCCAATTCAGGCACAGATGGAAAAGGCAAGCACAAAAGTGTAAAGTCCATGCTCTGAAATTATATGCAAGCAGAAAATGAGGCAGCCAGGCAGCTGTTCTAAGAGAGAAAGACTCAATAGTTGCCACTTGGAGAGAGGGAAAAAAAAAAAAGGAGGAAAGCTACAGAAATTATTACCCTTTTTCATGTGGTCAGCAACTCTTCTCAATCTCCTGTTGCCTCTGGAACCTCATCTGACCCTGACATCTGGATGTGGCATTGATCTGGAAGCCAGCAGATGAGGCTTCACCAAGAGCAGGCTATGGGGCTCAGACTGGGTTCCCATCTGTAAAGTCTGGGTCACGAGGACCCTCCCTTACAAGGCTTATGCAATGACAGATGGCCATCCAGCCAGCAAATTCATGTTCAAGGCTTACTATGTTCCAGCCAGGGCATCTGAAGAAGATCAAGACAGGATTCCTGCCCTCGAGAAGTACAGGCTCTGGAGAAAGCACCTTCCCATTCTTAGTCATTAGCACCTTTTCTCTCTCCACCTCCTTTAGGATCCTACTTTGTCTTAAGGGTCACTACCTCCAGGAAGCCTTCCCTAACCCACCCCTCTTCACCAACAAGCTGGCTTAGATCCCCTATTAAATACTCCTGTTGCCCCCTCTAGTCCTCTGTCATAAATATTAGCATACTTATTATTCCTTATTCAGTGTATTATTCACTGGACCTTAAGCATCAGGAATGTAAGGACCGTCTTGAGCATTGCTGCCTCCTTTTCACTAAACACAGGCCTGGCCCAGAAGAGGCACCAGAGGAAGAGTTCTTGAACCAAATTAATGAATGTAAAATCCAAATTCTTACCTTTATAGACCAGGAACATGATGTCCAAAGAGACAAGCTTTACCAAGGCCACCAGCATGCTGATGAGCTAGACGAGGACGTGGTATCACCCTGACCCAGCCCAGTGCTCTCCTAGGAGAGGTAACTACTTCTGTGTGTCTCCGACAGTCCCTGAGTGGGAACACCTGGTTTGGAAGGCCAGGGAACATGAGAGGATGCTATCTGATGGCCAGGAAGTTTGGGGGGGTCTCCTTTGTACTCTGGTCCCCTTTAGTCTCCTTTGTACTCTGCCACCACTTCCTGAGGGTGTTCTCCCTGAAACTACCTGTCTCTTAGCAAACATCAGAAATGTTGAAAAGCTGACACTCTCCCATGCCAGCAACCCCAGGCCCTACCCTCGTTGCCTGTGAGGCCTGAGTGTTTGTCAGTGGGCTGCATGAACCATGGACCGTGAAGGTCTTTGGAGAAGGCACAGAACTCAGTGCCCAGGAAACAAGCCACCAAAGGATGAATGGGACTCATCACAGCTGCACGCTAATAAGCCCAGCTGCCACATTTCATCCGGACCCGTTTTTGTTTGCCTTTAAATTTCCCCGACTCTCCCTCTTTGGACAGGCCATGTGAGGCTTGCCCTCCTGTCCTCTTGTCTGGCTTCCTCTCAAATAAGTCCTTTCCTTGCTGCTCACTGGACGTCTCGACGACGGTCTTTGCTGCAAGCAAACTGAGGCTCCATGACACACTTGGAGAGCCAGCCAGGAGCTCTCTGCCTGTGGTTTGCCAGCCCCACTGGGAACAGGAGTCCAGTGACAAGTCCAAGCAGCTGCCTAGGCTCTTTGTCCTAGGGATGGTCCCCAGGTCCCCATTCTGACTGGCCGCCGCCAACCTTTGGGGCTTAATTTAACATTTGTACAAGGAAGTGGTTTTTGGTTTCAGTCTGGACAGACATCTCTTGGGGCGTAGTTCTTGTGCCAAGGCACATGAGCTGACTTCCTCCTCCCATTTGGTTTGGCTCTCTTAGATTTCTTCCATTCGGTAGCCTCCAAATAGAGGGGTTTGGTTCTCTTCGCCTCCTTTTCTTGCGTGACTGACAAATTCTGCCTAGGAAGCCATTTGGCTTGGTCATGAAAGCCTCAACTTTTAGGAAGGAACTAGAAACTAGGAAACTGGTTCAGTCTGTGAAGCCCCAACTTTTGAAAAGGAACCAATGCTCATAGAGGTCCTCTGGCCTTCATTTGGTTCGTTTGTTGTGGCAGCTTTTGGTGTCTTTGAATAAAACCAGCCGTGTTCTAATTGGAAAGTAGGAAATGACCACTGGATCTGTGCACGCAGCTCTCTGGACTGTCTTCTCCAAAATTAGGTTTGTTTGGTTTTGTTTTTTTGCCACCCTGGTTGGCCACAATATTCATTAGACTTTAGAGAACAATGACTGCTTAACAGGGCCATAAATGGTAATATCATCTTGCACTTAGATTTGTTCTGCAAAAGGGAGAGATTTGGAAAGTGGGCCTTTAAATTTTGTTTGTGTCTTGTTTGTGTATTTGTATGTGTGTCCATTATGTTGTAAATGTGAAATATTTGCTCTGTCTCTGGATGGCATTGCTTCAATTAATGTGTGAGAACGCTCTAGTTGGTTTAAAGGCAACCACTTGTAAGAATGGGACATTCTAGAACTCAAAGGTACAAACTAACCCAAATGTTTTTCAACTCACAGGATCTTGAAAAATATTCAGTAACTAAAGGTAACTTCAGGTTGCTGGTCATCTCCTTCGAATTATCAGCATTAAATGTAAAACTTATTCTGCCTGTGTTTACCAAAAGTCAAGTAAGTTCATTTTATCTCTGTTGCAAACTTTTCAGAAAAGACAAAAACCCCTTAGAACTTTGTCTAATGAAGTTTTGTGTGTAATCTGAGAACTAACAGATGTGAATAATATTAATAAACATAATTAAGACTACTGGAAATAATAAGAGAAAGAACTCTGCATGCAAAGAGAGCAAGACTGGTTATTTAAAGAAGACAACCTAGGACAAAATCTGAATGTAAAATTGTTTCTGAAACCATCATCAGAAAGATGAAAGGTGGTTCCCAGAGAAACAGTAGATCCAACTCCCCACCAGCTACTGAGAAAACACATTTGTTTTTCTCAACAGTATGTCTATCCAAGGCTATCCACAGAAATGCTCAAACTCTTTAAGATTTTTACCTTGAGCTCCAGAAACAGAGCCAATGGTTAAGCAGCTCACCCATCACTATTACACACCTGGAATCTCTGATTTGTCTAACAGAGGCACAAACAAGGTTGGAACGGAGAGAGAAAGCAACCAAAGAAGATGCTGAGGATTTCAATTTCATCAACTTGGGCAGACTACCAGAGAGGTAAACATTCAGTTTGCTGATGTAAACGTTGGGAAGAGGGGGACGAGAGGAGTAGAGAAAGGTTTTAACCAATGAAAATGACTCCTCCTTAATTAACTCTATTAAATGCATTGTAGGTGGAAGCATCTTCGAAGTATTTTTAATCTCCTATAATATTACACCAACGACCACTCAACACATCACTATGTCTTATTATCTGAAATTAACAGCCCTTACTGTGACAATTATAGGTTTCATCCTGGCATTAGAACTCAACCACACAGCATAAAACTTGAGTTTATCCTGGAATCCTATTTAAATTCTCAGATCTCTTGGGATATTTTCCCACTCTTATATACCACCTACCATCATTTCTGAATCTGTCAGCAAGCCAAAAATCAGCATCACTACTACTAGATCTAATTTGACTAGAAAATGTGCTACAAAAATTCATCTCTTATTTTCAAATAAGAACCTCCACCCAAATTTCTAACCAAAAAGGCCTAACTAAATGACTTCTACTCCTTTCTGAATATATTAACCCTAAGCTTATTCCTATTTAATTTCCATGAGTCACCTCCATAATAATGAAGACACCAGTCAGTGACCATCACTAACCAGGTCCCATAATTATATAATGCAGTGATTCCCATAATTATATAATGCATGATTATATAATGCACAGCTTCTTCATTAAAAAATCCCAAATCCCCCATGTCATAAACCACTCAATCCCCTATATCACTGAATTTAAACACAATCTCTACGTCATCTCCCTTTAAAACATAAAAAGTTACCATTAAGTCTGTTACCATCCCTGAAAGAAATATTCCTAAAACGGTCTTGTTAGATATTCAAATCCCAGGGTATTGTTCAGCAGTTATAGACATTGTATAACCGAAAACCACAAACATTCCCCCTAAATAAATTTCAGAAACTGTTAGATCTAAAAAAGAAGCTTTCAAACACAATATAATACCATAACCAATACCACCACTCAATCCTAATCCACCATAAATCGGAGAAAGATTTGGAGAAAAACTTACAAAACTGAATATAAAATAGTACTTAAAATAAGTACAATAAATATGATTATTCCCACATGAATTTAACCATCACTGATGACATTAAAAATCATCATTGTATTTCAACTACAAGAAAATGGGGGATGACTGGGTGTCTCGGTCAGCTGGGCATCTGACTTCAGCTCAGGTCATGATTCCAGCATCCTGGGGTCGAGCTCCACATCCAGCTCCCACTTAGCGAGGAACCTGCTTCTCCCTTTCCCTCTGCCTGCTGCTCCCCCTGCTATGCTCTCTCTCTGTCAAATAAATAAATTAAAATCTTAAAAAATTTTCATCTATATTAACAACCAACATCAGTAAATCCCACCCATTGATCAAAATCATTAACAATTCAGTCATTGACCTTCCAGGCCCATCAGACATAGCGTGATGAACCTTTGGGTTCTCTTTTAGGAGTTTGTTCAGTTCTACAAATTTTAATAGTCTCTTCCTAGCCTTACATCATGGATCAGATAAAATAACTGCCTTTTCGTCAGTAACTCCTATCTACCCAGATGTAAACTATAGATGAATTATTTGATGTACATGCTAATGGAGCCTCCATATTTATCTGCCTTTTTTTTTTAAGATTTTTAAAGATACTCTGGGTCCTATACATTCTCAGAAACATGAGACATCAAGAGTTATCCTTATTATTCACAGTAAAAGCCACTGCAGTTATAGGCTACATTCTATCATGGGAACAAATATCTGAGGAGCAACTGTCATTACAAACCTTTTATCAGTTCTTCCCTAGTAGAATGGACAGAAATAGGATTCTCAGCGGAGAAAGTGATCTAGCCTGATTCTTTGCCTGCACGTTATCCTCCCATTCATTATTTCAGCTGTTATAGTACTCTATTTACAATTTCTCCATGATTCAGAATCTAATGGCTTATTAGGAATATCATCTGAGTCAGACAAATTCCACCCATACTATAAAAGTGAAGATATTCTAGGACTCTTCTTCCTTATTCTAATACCATCTGCTCTAGTGCTATTTCCGCCTGACTGCATTGGAGACCCAGACAATAACAACCCAGCCAACCCCCTAAATACCCCACCACATATTAAACCTGAATAATACTTCTTATTTACCTATGCAATCCTTTACTCAAGCCCTAATAAATGAGAAAAATAGCCCTAACCTTCTCTTTCTTAATTCTAGCCATTATTCCTATGCTTTCTATATCAAAACAGCTAAATATCTCAATACTTCTGATTATCAGTAACAGACCCAGTAACACTAACATGAATCATAGGACAACTAGCTGAACACCGATTTATTGTGATCGGTCAACTAGCATCAATCTTATATGCTTTTTCATTACCCTGATTCTCACGTCCATTACAAGTATCATTGAAAACAATCTCAGGAAATAAAGAGTCTTGTAAACCAGGAAGGGAGGACAATAATTCTCCCTGAGAGTAAAGGAAGAAGCAACAGCTCCACCATCACCCAAAGCTGAAATTCTATTTAATATTTGTCCTTAAATAGATAAGCATGACTCTACTGTGCCATGCCAGTATTAAAACCAATAATAAAAAAGACTACACTTAGGTAATTCATGCGTTAGTGCCCTACCACATTACAAATACATATGTCTACATTCATACATACTACATGCCACGTATAATCGTACATTAATGATCTGCCCCGTGCATATCACATGTACAACAAACCCTCACCCATGATGGGAGTGGCCATAAGAGCCTCCAGTTCACAGCCAAAGTTCACTGGGTGCCAAGTTCACTCATTTTGGGAGTCCAGCCAGCCTCTTCCTGAGGATGTGCTATAGTGACTCATGACCAGCCCTCACAGGAGAATAACCCAGAACTTACTCGCCAAAATTGAACAATAGCAGCAATTTCATAATCTCCTAGGAGTGACAGACGTCACTGCCTCCAGGGGAAGGGGAGGAGTTCCACCCAGCTGTATCCTCCACAAGGCCTCCCTTCCTCTCAGGTGGGTGGCAGGGTTGGCAGGATGGGGCAGAGGTGTGGGTGAAAGGTTGTGTCACTGTTTCATGACCAGAGAGCTTGAAAGGATGCTGTGGTTTGTGGTATCCTCCGAGACTTGGGCCCTTGTGTATAAAATAAGAGTTGGACTGAAGGATCCATAAATGTCCTTGCAGTTCACAAGCTCCACAGTTCTGAACATTCCAGAGTCCCAGTGCTAAATTTGAGGTTTTTCTGCTTCTGAAGCATGAGTTGAACCTAGAAATGAAAGCAATGGAATCTTAAGGAGGGGTGATTCTTCTAGCTTATTTCCCATCAGCTGTAGGGAAAGCTGTCTTTATGTCCTGGTCCCAACCAGCATGATTTCCTTTATTTGCTAGTCATTTTTAATGATTAGAAACCCAAACCAGGAATTGGGACTTCTGGGAAAAGGGACACAGCCAAACCTTCATCTCCTGCAGGGGCCGTTACCTCCAGTCTCGGGCTTCTCAGAAGTCAGTTATTGAAGAATTGGAATGCAAGGATGGCTAGAGAAGTCACAGAGACCCAAGGGGGATGCTATACGAATGGCCTGTCCCCTCTTTGAAGACAGCTCCCGGAGCAACATCTCTGATGTCAACCACTGTCCACAGCCCCACCTGGATACTGATGGGTATCTTACACTCAGGAAGCTCAAATCCGACCATACAGACCTGCTCTTCCTCCTGTATCCCCCTCACTTTAATGTGATCACTGCTGTCTCTCTTTTTTTGGTGGGGGTGGGGCGTTTCCTATCCTCTGATCCTTCATCCTATTTTGAGGAAATTTCAATAAATGTGAGTTCAAAGAGAGCCAGACATTCCCACACTTGCTCCCTAGTGACTGAGGCATGGGCACACGATTTAGGCATGACCATTCAGACCACACAAAAAAGGATTTTGCTTCCTGAGAGTGACACAAGTCTAGAGATTATTCACAGCAGCAGTAGAGGAGAGCAGGTGCAGCAAGTGTCCAAGGACAGGGATACTTTGGCCGTGGCCTGACCAGGCTGCTCTTGGGGTATTACCTGAGTCCTAGCTTTTCTGGGTTTCTGCCTGTCTTCTGAGTTTGGTTCTCCAACCTTTATACCAATTCAGTGAGCCCTAAAACATGTATATCCAAACACATTCCATTTCTTCTTAGAGAGCCAGAAGTAATTTCTGTTGTTTGCAACTAAGTCCTGGCTGATACCTTCATCATTCCCTCAGTCACAAACTTGGAAAGCTGGAAATCCTTTCTAATTGTCCCTGGTCCACTGAGGTCCACTGATCCCACCCGACGATGTCACATCTGTGGCCCCACTGTCACCCAAAGCCAGGCCCACATTACCTTTACCTATTTCTGTGGTCCTCTGCTTAATGGCTCCTCTGGCTTCCAGGATCTTTGTAACCAAGAACACCTGCTTCTGATTAGAACCCAGGATCCTCAGTCTGCCTGTGGTCCTGAGGGAACAGGAGCTTCTCCAATTCATGGCACTGTTCCTTGTTTTCTAAATTCACATCAATGGAAAGTATTAATTACCCTTAAATGGAAATAAATTAACTTAAGAAGATGTAGTTTTATCTTGCTTTCCTAGTAGCCACATCCCTTGAGGAAGCATTAATTGATTTTAAATCCAAATCAGACTAATGCACTTGGACAATTTGTTGGGTAATGGAAATTAGTGATGACCCCTATAAAAGGAAGGCTTACTGCCAACTCCTGTTCTTGCACATTTTTATCACTGTGGATGAGGTAAGCTCAGCCGTGGGTGGAGAAGGCCCAGTAGTACCAAGCTCTTTATTTGTTTAGTAAATATTTATTGAGTACCTGCTTTATGCCAGGGCCTGTGCAAGGCACTGGGGACCCAATGATGAATGAGATAGTCTTGGTCCTGACCTAATGAAGCTTACAGCTGAAGGCATTAAAATGCCTTTCAAGGGTTACCTACCATTTCTATGCTCAGCTTCCCCCTACACTTCTCACTAAAGCTGGCCTTCAGAGGAAGCCAGGCCTGTGAGGAACCTGATGGAGGAACATCAGAGCCTCATCTGGAAGCACCGGGAGACTTGAGAGTGTGAACCACCTCAGAAGGGAGTCAGCTTGGCTGGACTCATGCCCTCTGTCTCTCTAGGCTGTTCCTTCAGGAAGACAGTTTTGGGGACAGACTTGGTCCTAGGAAGTCTGTGGAGACCGTCTCCAGTGCCTTCTTCTCCCGACACCACCACCTAGGGTTAAATTTTGGAATTAGAAATACAGGGCACTCAGTTCAATTTGAACTTCAGATAAACAATGATTTTTTTTTTAGCATAAGTACATCCCATGCAATATTTAGGATGTCTTTCTACATATATGGCACTTAATTGGGTGCCTGTATTTTATCTGCCAATACTACTAGCCCCACTCCCAACCCAGCAAGTTGCTCTGTGCCTCCAGTACCTGTTTTGGAGCAGTGCCTTTCCCAGTACAGGAGCAGAGAATCAACCAATCCCCTTTCAAAATCCACTCATCATGAAGAATATTCAAGATGAGTCTGCTCTTAGCTGGCTGTCCCCAGCAAAGAACTTCAATCCAGGCACCTTGACTCCACTGACTCTGAACAAGGAATGATCAATTCTAAGGAGATGGTAGAGGTGAGTAAGAAAGACACAGTCATTACCCTAAGGAAACTAGAGACTAGCAGGGAAGTGGAATAAGCTATTCAAATGATTGTCATACAGGTGGAAAATGAAAAATGACTTGGGTGCTGAAGGAATGCGGTAAGAAGAGATCACATGTACTGGCATTTATATTTGAATAGACCAATGACAACTCCATGAAATCATATCACAGCATGCATAGGGTCATTACAAAGCTTCCATCTATGCCTATAAGTCAATCACTTGTGGCCGATGCTGCCAAGAAGAGCCTTCTGGAAAGGACATGCCAGGTGGAGTAATCCCTATAGACCCAAATCATGAGAAAGGTCATGTGTGTTTGGAGAAATCTCCTGTGGCCAGAGTATAGGGTTCCATGTGTGGTGTGTAACTGGAGAGGTCATCAGAAAGATACATCAAAGACAGCATGATGAAAGTCAAGGACTGCAGGGAGATGGCATTTCTATTGGAAAGGGGGGGGGGGGACCTGCTATCTCTGGAAGTGGGTCTCCATGCCCAAGGGCCTGCATCGGCACCATTCCTAGTCCCAATTCCCAGTGGACACTGACTGTGCTGAACAAGGGGATACTGATCACATTCTTGGCAAATATTTGGACATCTGAGGTTTTTAAACAGAGAACAGTTCAGAGCCTGCATGTCCAGCATCTCATAAGGAAGCAGAAAGGCTTCTCATTCATTGCTTCCTGGTTCATACGACTGAGGATTGTCCAGACAGGGCAACATTTACAGCAGTGATGGCACAGTCCAGCCCTGAAGCTGCCCTGAAGGTGGCCAGAAAAGAAAGCCACACACTCAGAACTGCCTGTTTGTAGAGGAAGTAGCAAAGACAGTGCCCCACAGGGGCTGTGGGCTCTTGGCACTGGAGGGACTCGGTCCGTGATCTACCACGGGGAATATTCTGCACACTCCACCTGCGGTGCCCAGGGATCCCAGTACTGAGGTCTCTGGTGACTGAAGAGCTGATATCTGGTTAATGAATTCTCCCCGAGAAGGCAGACAGACAGACCCCAGCTGTTCCCTAGCTGCTCTGTTAGCAGGACTGGGTTCCCTGAGCAGTGCAGAGGGGGCCTGCTGGGGAATGCTACTGAGAGATCAGAGTGACATCACTAAGTGGGTACACATAACAGGAGGGAGCCAACCTCTTTCTCTTACCTCCTTCCGCCCGACAGCCCCCGCTCTGAGGGCATAATGTGTGAGAGCATGTTTGTGTCCCTCCAGAAAATTATTTGCTTGTCTATTTTAAGATTTTATTTATTTATTTGGGAGAGAGAGAGAGAGAGGGAAAGCACAGAGGGAGAATGAGAGGAAGAAGCAGATCCCCGCTGAGCAGGGAGCCTGATGTAGGGCTCAATCGTGGGACCCTGCGATCATGACCTGAGCGGAAAGCAGGTGCCTGACTGAGCTATTCAGGTGCCCCCAGAAACTTATTTAAAGCAGGTTGCAAGCTGGAGGCAGTTTCAGGCTTGTGGGGGACAGGGTCCTGGGCCCCTCCTGGATCTACCTGCTTTGTGGACTCCTCCCCTCAGAATCCTGGGGACCTGGAAAGAAAGCGGTAGAGACATCACTTGGGGGGTACCGAGGCCAGAGATAGAGGACTCTATCCCAAAGCCTACAGCGATGCCTTGCCTCCTATTCCTCCCGCCAAGTGATCCAGACCTCACTTCCCTCCTTGCAGCCTGCCTGCCCTCAGATCCTGATCTTTTTGTGCTTATTCAACTTCCCTGGGCCTCCATCATTGGATTTTGGAGGCTTGGACTCTGACCTGACTCTGTTTCCCTCAAACATGAGGTCCTTGCTAGAGGGGGCAATGTCTGGCTTGCCCTGGATGGGGCCCAGCACAGGTATCCTCCCCCTCCCTTCTCCTCATGCTTCCCTCCTTCTCCCCTCTCCGCCTCTTCCCTTCTCTTTTCTCCCTCCCCTTGCTCCCTCCTCCCTCCCACGGGGCAGCCTGAGCTGGAAACCACAGGAAGGGGTTGGGTTGGCTTGGCTGCTGAGGCTGAGAGCCAGAGGTAAGGAAATCAGGAAACCCAGGCTGGATTCCAGCATGAATTGGAAAGATCTCCATCAGCTAGGGCATTAGGTAAATAAGGCATCAAAACCTATGATTGACAAAGGATTTTAAAATTCCATTAAACTTAAAAAAATTTTTTTTGGAAACGTAGTCTTACCAAGGAGAAGCAATGTATCTTTTTATTAATTCTATAAACATAATACATGCTCATGGAGAAAAATGGAAGTAAGACAAAACAGGGTAAAGTGAAAAGTAAAGGTACCCTCATCCCACCCTGATCCCATATTCCCACTCCCCAGAGACAAACTGCTGGCAGTTTATTGGGGCATTTATTTATTTACTTATTTATTTAAATTCAATTAGCCAACATATGTCACATCATTAGTTTTTGATATAGTGTTCAACGATTCATTAGTTGCGTACAACACACAGCTCAATTCAGTTTTAAAGAAACAAAATTCAGGATGGAAACTGCTGGAAGCGACTAAACCCTGGCGGGGGGGCATCTGGGTTGGGAAGGGGGCGCGCGTGTGTGTGTGTGTGTGCGCGCACGCTTGTGCGTATAACCATGAGCCATGCTTTACTAGCACAGGCTCTGCTATCAAGCGTCTGGGAGCAGATTCTGGCTCCTAGCTGTGTGGTCGGTTGGGCAATTTGCCTAACATTTTGGTGAGTCAGTCTTATCATTTGTAAGCTGAGAATAATCATAGTCTCTATCTATACAGTGGTGGACATTTGAGTATTTTTCAGCTCATGAAATGATTGCAAACCTGCAAAAGGCCATGGGACTTCTACTCATACATACCTCTCAGTCCCGCCTTCTTTCAGAACCAACACTACTTACAGGAAGCCCTCCTGTGTGTGTACCACTGTCCGGTTTACAATCCACATCATGGACCTCCCTGGAGACAGTGAGCCCCTGAAGAGATGAAGAAACCAAGGAGTAGCCCCTTGTCTAAAGTCCAGAGCTGCTCTAGAACCCAAACAGCATGCTTTTCCAGTGCCCCCCACGGGGCCTTCTCCAGCCTGTCTGAGCAATGGGCAAAGAAGCAGATGATAGCCATGCAGCAGAAGGGCTCTTGTTATTTCCCAGGATATCCCCCTGCCCCCATCCCGGGAGTTCTGGCCTTCTGATTTTTTTTTTTTTAAGATTTTATTTATTTGACAGAGAGAGAGGTAGGTAGAGAGGCAAGCAGGTAGAGAGGCGAGTAGGTAAAGAGGCAAGTAGGTAGAGAGGCAAGCAGAGAGAGAGAGAGAGGAGAAAGCAGGCTCCCTGCCGAACAGAGAGCCTGATATGGGACTCGATCCCAGGACCCTGAGACCATGACCTGAGCTGAAGGCAGAGGCTTAACCCACTGAGCCACCCAGGCGCCCCTGGCCTTCTGATTTTGGTGTGACCCCTTACAAAGGGGCTCAACCCGCAGGTCAAGGTTGGGGACAGAAATGTCTTTGATCAAGAGTCTTCCTTCTTCCCTCCCTTCCTTCTCATTGAGTTCTTACGGTTTTAATCAGACTAATTGCTTGTCATTTTGTACTTACATTTTTTTTTCTTAATTCAAAAGTGATACCTGTAAAGTATAGAAAATACAGACAAGCAAAAAGAAAGTAAAAACAAATATCATTGTAGAGGTGTTCTCTGTCTTCCTGGAGTGTCTTCTCTGGCCCCACAACTTGACCTGGGGCGCTCACCAGTTGCGCAGAATTTTTACCTGGGGATCCCAGTTAAGGCTCTCCCAACTGATATTCTGTGAAACTTTCCAAGATTCACAGGATTTTATTGATGACAATGATTTGGAGCCGCAAATGCTACTGTAAGTGGATAACAGCATGACTTGGCAGTTTTTAAAGCCACTTCTTAATTTAATAATTAAGTTCATGTGAAATTTGATAAAGTCCTTAGAAAAATCAATTTGGTTTATGGACTTGAAAATGCCTCACTTTCTCCGTTCTAGCTCTCTCTGATGTACTATCAGTGGATGGTTTGATCAGGAAAATAAACTTGTAGAGCTTCAACAAGCTATCACCGTGAGTCACAGAACTGGAGACCAGTTGGAAGAGAGAGGCACAGAATGAGCAGTTACAATGGTGGCCATTGTGTGTCCCCGTAAAGGTATGTATCCACGGTTGTGGGAACACCCAGAACCTCACCTGCTGAGGAAAGAAAGTCTGGTAAAGCTTTCCTGAGGAACTGGGCATCCAGCTGGATCTCGAATGAACATTGAATGAACACCTTGAGCTGGTTAGGCAGAGAAACTATGGCAGGGGAAGAGGGTTGGTAAGAAGACAGGCCTAGCCAGCGCCTGAGGAGTGGGAAAAGGAGGGGAGGGGTGACTGTGAGACAGAGTGGGGAGGGGTCCACACACCATCAGAGAGGAGGCTGAAGAGTGGGTTGGAACCCTGTTATGAAGGGCCTTGTGTGCCATGCTAAAGGGTTTGGTCTGCGTGGGTCTGCGCCTCTGCGCCCTTACCTTAGTTCTATTGAGCAATTTCTATGACTGTCACAGGTGGGATGGAGGTAGAAGGGCTCAGCCTTGGAAAACCCCCCAGCGGAATGTAACAGGGTTGGTGGCATTGGGAGGAGAGGGAGACTGGGCCCCTCTGGCTGGCACCTTTACCAACCCCTTAGGAGTTTCTCTGGAAAGTTCCTGCATTTCTCTTACCTGTATCTGTTTTCAGCCATGTTGCTTAAGAGCCCTGAAACACACACACACACACACACACACACACACACACACACACACAACAGAGGGGAGCAATTCCTTTACTGGTTTTTCCAAGAACTTTAATCTGGGGACTTGGGACTGTAGGAAAACACTACTAGGGAGAGAGGAGCAGGTAGTAAACAGGCAAAACAAGGAAGTAAAATTGAATCTCCTCAAAGTATTAACTTTTGGCTTTTTAGAAGCTTTTCTACTGCATTCTGACTTGGGGTCAACAGAAACCAAGAGGCCCTGTCACTAGAGTCTTGGTTTTCCTTGGGTGGATTTTGGCTGTCTGGGTTCTGTGAAGGTGAGGTATTGTTTCAGCAGCTGTGGAAGACCTGCACTTCCACGGGAATAGGGGAGCTGGAAAGAGAGAGTGGAGTTAGGCCTCTCTCTACTCAGCACCTCTCCCTGCCTGTGTCCTCCCTCCACTACCACCACCTCTCACAGCCCTCCAGTCAGGAAGGAGCCAGGAAGTCATGGAAACAGGTCGTCCTGGTGGTTGCTACCACCTACTCCACCCCACCCCCACCACCCAGGTATGGGGACCAGCTGATCCAGCTCCCTCGTCCTGGCCCTTAGCATCACGGATGGACACAGAGCTCAAAGAGTGGCTCAGCTAAGCCTAGCTTCCCGGGGGACATGGTGTGGTGAGGGGTGACAGAAGGGGCAATGGAAGGGCACTGGGATGCCACCTCTCATGGGGGCCAGTGGGGTGATTGGCCAAGGACCAGGGCAGGCCCACGTGCCTCTGCTTACTGCAGAGGTGACTGCCAAAATTCATTTTGTTCTAGAATGTTCAAAAAGAGATACAGATCGGGGGAAGAAAACAGGTCTGATGTGTGACTGTATACCTCCTCCATCCCAGAACCTGGGGATTCAACGAAGGACAAGCCCCATGTCTGTGATTGCTCTGTGAACTTCATGAGTCCTTCACGGACCCCCGGGAGGCAGAGGGGAGGCAGCTCAGCACCCTAACATCCGGGCACATCCCATCTGTGCTCTCCCCTAGACAACCTAAACCTGAGAATTTCCCATCTCACTAGAGCCCGGGAATAGGACTGAATTAGGAGCTCCAGACAATGGTCAGATTTTCACACCCTGCTTTTCTACCAAAAATACAACAACTTTACAGAAAGGTGTAAGATGCAAAACAGTATATTCACGTATGATATTTCCATGCCTTCCATAGGCCTTCCTGGGCACCACCTGGATGGTGAGTAGATTTGTCACTTCTATGCTGGTGGGAGCATTTTTCTCTGAATAAGAACCACGTGGAGGGGTGCCTGGGTGGCTCAGTGGGTTAAGCTTCTGCCTTCTGCCCGGGTCGTGATCTCAGGGTCCGAGCAGGGAGCCTGCTTCTCCCCGCCACTGCCCCCCCGCAACGCCGCCTGCCTCTCTGCCTACTAGTGATCGCTATCTGTCAAATAAATGAATAAAATGTTAAAAAAAAAAAAAAAGAAAGAAAGAAAAAAACACATGGAGTTCAGCTCTGGACCATGGTGTCTGTGCACTTTGGTAGAAGGGAATAAATCCTGAGTTAACATCCTTGGGCCAACCCTGTTTTTTACCACATTTCTGAGGCTAACCCTTGGAAGAACTGTCGTTATGTTCTGTGTTGTTCCAGGCATTAAAACTCATGTCTAGGAGGAAGTGAGAAGGATATGGATTTTAGCCTCTGAGGTTTGAATAGATCACTCCTATGTTCTTTCTCTCCCAAGCCCTGTGATTCTCAGGCTTCACGGCAGTGGGTCGAGGATCCTCTGGTGTTTTCTTGGCCAGAGTGGGGGCTGCCAGGCCATCTTGACCAATGGTACTTTCTCCCCATGGACCTCCATATTCACCACTTGTGCGTGTGGCTCCCACAGCACTGTGTCCATGGGGGACACCAGTGCCTGGTGCCCTGCGTCCAGGTGGAGGAGTTTCAGGGGGTCCAAGAGCATGTTTTGTGTCTGTGTCCCGGGGTTCCCTGACATAGCCTCGGGGGTAAGTAAGATGTAAGTCAGAGGGGAAAGGACACAGGAGGAGAAAGTAAGAGGAGTTGTGGATCCTGGGCCTGGGGCCACCACAACCTATGTTGGGCCCATTGACCCAGCTCATATTCCCCACCTGTAACATAGATCTAATGACTCCTGCTCTGCTGCACAGTGACCTGTGACCCCCTAGGGATGGTCAGCCTCTGGAGGCAGAAGTGCTTTATGAAGCATGCTACGGAACCGGGTAGCGATTTCCTCTTGACCTCTCCCCCTATCATACCAACTGGTCTTCACCCAGAAATATGAGATGCTAGGGAGAGGTGCCAACTTGGATGTTCTCAATTTTTTAAAAAATTTTTTGAGAGAGAAATAGAGAACAAACAAGCGGGGAGGAGAGTCGGAGAGAGGTGGGGAGAAGCAGACTCTCTGCTGAGCAGGGAGCCCAGTGCGGGGCTCGATCCCAGAACCCTGAGATCACGACCTGAGCTGAAGGCAGATGTTTAACTCACTGAGCCACCCAGGCACCCCAGCCACTGTGGATGTTCAACCAGAGCTAAACCTTCACTTAGTTCCTTCACCTCAAGCTGCTGGGTCTGTAATGACACAATAGACACTGCCCCAGGGAATTCACAGTGGTCCTGGTGGGTCCAGGGCCCAGAGCTCCCCTTGGAAGAAAAGTCTGGGGCCTTCCTCTGAAAAGAACAGTGGGACCCTCAAGCAAAGTTGAACCTGTACTTAGGGACACTTCCTCTTAGCTGCCCTGTGCACCTGCCACTTTTAAGGGAAGACCATCCAGATGGTCTTTTGAAACTCCATTGTAGAACAGGGTCTAGTTCTTTCCAGTGCTTCAGAATCCAGTGATCTTTCCAAGCTAGAGCTCAGCCCAGAGGAGAGCCAGGAGGAGAGCTGATCTGCCTGCGACAGGCACCTAGTGAGAGCTTGAGGAGATTTTCTTCTCGAAACACAGTGCAGGCACACACCATTCTAGTATTCCCTTTGTTTCCCCGGACACTGTGGTTTTGACAGGCTGAGGGCGGCAGCAGCCCTTCGAGGAGCAAGTCTATTGGCGCCATTTCCCCAACATTTGCTCCCTTCATGTCTAGTGTCACATTTTGGTAATTCTCACAATATTTTAGATTTCTTTTTTTTAACCATTATTCTATGCGTTATGGTGATCTATGAGCAGTGATCTCAACTTGCTGAAAACTCAGATGATGGTTAGTGACTTCTTAGCACTAAAATATTTTTAGCAATAAAATAAAATATTTTTAGCAATAAATAAAAAATTTATTGCTAAAAATATTTTAGCAATAAAAAGTTTTTAGCAATAAAAAATTTCAGCAATAAAATAAAATATAAATAAAATAAAATAAAAGTTTTTTAACAATAAAGTATTTAGCAATAAAAAATATTTAGCAATTAAGGTCTCTACTTTGTTTTTCCAGCTTTCATGCTATTGCACACTTAACAGACCAGAGTATAGCGTAGACAGCTTTTATACACACTGGGAAACTGAAACATTCATTTGACTTGCTTTATTGCGGTGGTCTGGAACCCAACTTGCAGAATCCCTGAGGTCTGCCTATAAAACTGGGCCCCAAATTTTCTTAAATTGAGGGGCTTATTTTCCATAAAGATCTGGCCTCACATACCATATCATTAGAGGTCATTATACCCAGAATAGTCCTGTCCACGTGACTACTTTTATCCACACCCGTTGAACCAAAGGACATGTCTTAAAGCCCAATGTCTGTAGACATTCTATAATATGGGCTAGGGTTCTTAAGAAATAACAAATAAATACAGAGTTTTTAAAGTCTAAATTTGCTTTCCAGAGGTGCCTGGGTGACTCAGTTGTTAAAGTGTCTGCCTTCGGCTCAGGTCATGATCCCGGGGTCCTGGGATCAAGCCCCACATTGGGCTCCCTGCTCAGAGAGGAGTCTGCTTCTCCTTCTCCCTCTGCCTGCTATGCTCCCTGCTTGTGCGCTCTCTCTCTCTCTCTGCCAAATAAATACAATCTTAAAAAAAAAATAGATTTGCTTCCTCAACTTGTGACTTTCATTTATCCTGCACACTGTCCAAAAAATAGCCTTCCAGATTCTCCTCTATACTTCCTGCTCCCACCTTCCTCCCCACTAATAGATTACATCACCTCAAGATCCCTTTTTTTGTTTCCCAGACAGCCATTATTGGGCATAGGCTAATCCTAGACAAAAGTATCAGGTGGCCTCAGACAAGGTAATTCATGTCTCACAGTCTCAGTTTCACCATCTGTAAACTAGAAATAATAATGTCACCTGCCTTCTAGAGGAGTAAGGAGTAAACGTGACAGAGGAAAAGATAGTGTCTTGCACATAGTATATGCTCAGTAAAACACCGACCTAGCTGATGCTGAGATTTATTTCTCTGATTCCAGTTATTTCCCCTACCAGTTCATCAGCAAAACCCACTGGAGGTTCTATCCATGGGGTTACTAAGGAATGAACTCCTTATTAAATTAGAAAACACGAATAGTCCCTCTTTGTTTGGCTTCTCAATGCTGAACAGAAAACTAAACCATATGAGAAGAGAGCTCAAAAGGACCATTTTCTCATCTGTAAAATGGAGCCTCACAGGCTGTTTCGAGGGTCAAATGAGACATCAGATGTGGATGGTCAAGGTACCAGACAGGGCAGACTTGCTGCTTGTTGCCGGGTCCCTTTTTCTGGGAGGGGGGCTGCCTCCCCTCCCTTCTAGCTCAGCTTCCTCTTCATTCTGCACAGCCTCCAGCAGAAGAAGAGGCCTGAGGTTCAGAGTCCATGCCAAGGGCCTGTGGGGCCAGGACTATTGGGGAAAACATTCCTGATTATCTGTTTTTCCTCTGCCCAAGAGCAGGCCCAGGCCAGCCACAGTTCCCCAAAATGAAAAGGGGACCCCACTTTCGAGTCCTGGTTCTCTCAGGCTTGCCCTGCTCTTTCCCTCCCTCCTGAAACCTCTGCTCAAGCCTTTTCACCTTCCTCTTGGGATCCTGGTTCTTCGTATGCCCTCTCTATTTCCACTCTCTCCCTACTGCTTATTGTTTGTCAAGCACAGAATGGGGGTGCAGATCGGGGAGCACTGACCTGGATGACAAAAGGCCTGGGTTCTCACCCCAATGCCCACCCCTCCTTCCCTGCCTGACTTCCTGCACTCAGCCAGCTCACCTCACAGACGCCCACTCTGATGGGTCCTGGGGACAAATGGTGTCACAACCAGTCATGGTTCCTATGCCACACAGTTCAGTCATCCCGTGCAAGCTGGGAGACCCTGGGTGAGTCCACAGCCCTGGCTCTATTTTCTCCTTCCGCCTTTCTCTGACACCCAGGCATTCTCTGTCCTGCAGTGTCCTGTGGTTGAGCTGTTGGCCGAGGCTGGATGCCACAGAGGTGAGAATGAGCAATTTTGGCTGCAGCTAAAATTAACGTTGAGGGATCACTCAATGCTAATTCCTCCTAGAACTATAAAATACCACTTCCCCAAGATTCATTTACCCATTTTCTCTGTTTAAAGCCATAACCAAACGCAAGCCGCAAATACTTGCTTAAGCGCCATGCAACTCACCAGCGAAAGCCCCAAACCACCCACCAGCCAACAACGAAACCAGCTCCTCCCACTATGGAAACCAGCCTTGCAGTGGAGTCTAACCTACTTCCTGTCTCACCCAAGGCTGGGACAGTGGGTGGGATGGCCCATTTCGCTTGGGGCAGTGTCCTCTGCAGGACCCGTGCTGAAGCTCATCTTGGCAGAGCGAGCCTGTTTTTCCAAGATCATGTTCTCCATCAGGATAAGGGATTTCCTCCCATCCTGTGCCTCCTAGGGATCAGGACAGCCCAGGGGCCACTCCGGGAGTTGTATCTGGAATAGCTTAGGGAGGAGAAGGGTTGTCTTGAAGCTACATTCGCATGGCAAGCGTTCTGCTTTTATTTATGTTTTACGTCATAAATCAATAAAACATAAAAATGTTTTGTAAGTAAGTGCTTACACTCCCTCCAAAAATGGGGAAACAAACTGTCCTCATGAAAGGTCATTACCTTAATGTTTTGTTGGGTGACCCGGGCCTTGGAGACTCAGTTGGCGGTTCTGAAGACCATCATCCTGGCGGGGCCGCCATGGAAGCAGGGCTGGGAGGGGCCCCCATGTGTGGCAGGGCCCTGGGGATTAAAGCCACCTGGGACAAGGCCATTACCACTCTGGGTTTCAATTTCCCTCCTGTTCCCACCCAGTCGTGACTCTTAAGAATAAAATCACAAGGGGGCACCTGGGTGACTCAGTGGGTTAAACCTCTGCCTTAGGCTCAGGTCATGATCTCAAGGTCCTGGGATTGAGCACCGCATCAGGCTCTCTGCTCAGCAGGGAGCCTGCTTCCCTTCCTCTCTCTCCGCCTGCCTCTCTGCCTACGTGTGATTTCTGTCTGTCAAATAAATAAATAAAAATCTTTAAAAAAAAAAAAGAATAAAATCACAAAAGATGACAGGTGTAAAAGTCTTCTGTGGGGAAAGAAGATCTGTGTCAATGGAGGGGACTGTCATTGTTTTTTCTGCAATGTGGTCACCGGTCACGGACGGGAATTTGCTTCAGCCACCCAACGTGCTGTGGAACAGGTTTCCCACAAATTCCCCTCTGAAACTCCTTCCCCTGCTCTCCCATCCCTGCTTTCCTGGCGGCCCCTGTGACTGGACTCCGCGGCACGCTTTTACTTCGGTCCTGACCTCAGATATCCCTTGGAACCTGCCATGCCAAATCCAGTTCATTTGGACTCCTCTTCTGACCAGAAAGCGAGTTTGAGTGTGTCCTCTGAGTTAGGTGACCAAAGCAGGCTGGGCAGGACCAGGTCTGCTTGTTCTGATTCTGAGCTGGAACTTGCCCAGAGCTCAAGCCTCACTAAGGGCCGAGTCTGGACCCCCATCATGAGCCTTAACTTCAGAAGTCTTTCCCAATGGCTTGGTGTTCTGGGGCCATCTGCAGTGACAGTCACAGACACCCTCTTACTTGAAGCAACAAAGAAAACACAGGTGTTGGCCTCTTCAGTCCTGTTCCTGTTACCTCACGTCCACACTTGAGAAGGTTCCAGGAGCATCTAAGGAAACCCAGTGTGTCAGGGCTGGAGGGGTTCCAGAGGGCCTCCAGTGCCCCCCTTTCAGATGAGAATTTGTGATGCCCCAGGAGAAAAGTCACTGCACGTGGATCAGAGATAAGTGTGTGGTTGTGAGGATCTGACCTGCCAGGGTATACCGGGTGGAATGGTGTCCCCCCAGATTCATGTCCAACCAGTATCTGGGAATGTGACCTTCTTTGAAAACAGGGTCTTTGCAGATGTAGTTAGCTAAGGTGAGGTCGCACTGGATGAGGGCGGGATTTGGATCCAATGGCTGCTGTCCTTACAAGAAGGCCACGTGAAGGACACACAGAGAGGAGGAGATGGCACATGATGTCGGGGGGTGGGGTCGGGGGGTGCAGCTGGGAGCCAGGGAGCAGGGATGCAGCAACCTCAGAAGCTGGGGGAGGCAAGGGTTCTCCCCTAGAGTCTTCAGGGAGGCATGGCCCTGCTGACACCTTGCTTTCAGGCTCCTGGTCTCCACGACTGGGGGAGACTATATCTCTGTTGCTTTAAGTCACCTGTTGGGGTGCTTTGTTCGGGCTGCACTGGGACCCTCAACACACAGACCAAGGCTCCTTATACCCTTTTGCTACAGAATATCAGCGAGGCTCAACCCACCGTCCCTGAGCTCGGGGCCAGGAGTCCAGCTAGACTGTTTGTGGGCCTTTAACCCTCATTGCAAACACATCAAGAATGCATGTGGAGGCTGGGTGGCTCAGTTGTTGAGTGTCTGCCTTCAGCTCAGGTAATGATCCCAGGGTCCTAGGATGGAGCCCCACATGAGCAGGAAGCCCGTTTCTCCCCCTCCCACTCCCCCAGCTTGTGTTCCCTCTCTTGTTACGTGTTTCTCTCTGTCAAATAAATAAATAAAATCCTTAAAAAAAAATTAAGAAGAGAAAGAGTATATGTGGAATTTAAGAAACAAAACAGAGGAGCATAAGGGAAGGGAGGGAAAAATAAAACAAGACGAAATCAGAGAGGAAGGCAAACCACAAGAGACCCTTAATTGTTGGAAAACAACTGAGTGTTGCTGGAGGGGAGGGGGATGGAGGGAAGGGCTAACTGGGTGATGGACATGAAGGAGCGCACAAGAAGTAATGAACACTGGGTGTTAAACGCAACTGATGAACCACTGACCTCTACCTCTGAAACTGATAATATACTAGATGTTCATTAATTGAATTTAAATTTAAAAAAAAAGAATGTGATTCTCATAGCAGCTCTAGAAAGTAGAGTGCTTCTCTTTCTTCATCATTGTAATTTTGATAAGTAATGGAGTCCCATGACACAAAGAGCTGCCAAAGGGTTTGATACTCTGTGAAAAGTGTCCTTCCCAGCCCACCCAGTGCTCCCCTCTGGGGTGACTGCTGTTCCTACATTCTTGCAGAACCTTCCAGAGCTACTCTACAGGCAAGCCTGCAAATCAGCTAAAATACTCTCCTCCACCAGGACATACACATACCCACCTTTTGAAAACACAAATTGCAGTATTCTACGCAGTTGGCTCCTTGTCTTACTTGTCACATATCAATGTGTCCTAGGTCCACACAGCACTTCCGTCCTGTCTCAGCAACACTGGATCCAGATGAGCCTCCCAACTCCCTGAAATGTTTCTGGTCTGGGGCCTCTCCTTCTCCTGGCCTTCCTTTGGCCTGATTGGCCATCCTTGGTAGGGCCCTTTGCCTGCCCCCCACCTTTGTCTTTCCTCATCTAGGTGTTGGTGACTCTCCGGCCATTGCTGAGCCCTCTCCTCACACATCCTCTCACTCTCTTCCAAAGCCACCCCCCGCAAAGCCCTACAGGCATAGATTCATATGTAGAAATCCTAATGTCCCATGGAATGGTATCAGAAGTGAGGCCTTTAGGAGGTGATGAGGTCATGAGGGTGGAGCCCTCATGAATGAGATTAGTGCCCTTATAACAAGGACCTGAGAGAGCTCCCTGCCCTTCCTCCTTGGGGGTATACAGTGAGGAGAGGGTTGTCTCTGAATTAGGAAGCAGGTCCTCACAAGACACCAAATCTACCAGTACCTCTATCTTGGACTCTGAGCCTCCAGAGCCATGAGATGTAAGTGTTGTGTAAGTACCCAGTCTATGGCATTTTAATTACAACATTCCAATAACCTAAAACAGAAAGTAAGCTCTCCCTTACTTGTCACTGGCTCTCACATACCCATCTCCAGATTAGACCTCTCATGGGTTCAGTCTGCAGAGTCATTTTACCCTCCTTTGGCTGTCTCACCAATATCTCAGTACTTACATGATTAATCAGAAATCTTGATCCCCAAACCCATCCTCTCTACCTGTCCTTCTCCATAACAGTAAGTGGCATCATTGGTGCTGACTTGCTCAGGTGAACCCCCCCACTAACACACGTATATACCTACACCAACCTCAATCCATCAACAAGTCCTGGGGATTCTACCCCCCATGAGAACGCTTGACTCTAGCCACTTCTCCCCACCTCCACTGCATCACTGTGTCTCTTGGGGCTCACAGCAGCCTCCTGACTAGTCTTCTCACTTCCCTTCTTAACCACCACACAACCCCCACCCAACTCCATACTGTAGCTGGAGTGATCATCGTAATACTCCAATGGCTGCCTAGTGCTTTAGAACACAATCTGAATTCCTTCTCTGACTAGCAAGCCCTTTGGGATAGGACTCCTGCCTATCTTGCCAGCCTTGCCTGGCCTCACTGGTCTTCCTTCAGTTTCTTGACAGCACCAAGCTTTTCCTGGTCCCAAGGCCTTTGCATATATGCCCTTCACCTGGCAGGCCTTTGCCCTGGTAAGATCCTCTTCCTCTGAGGCTCAGCTGAATTGTCACTTCTCAGTGAGGATCTCCTTCACTCCCTTGTTATTCTCCAAGCCAGCTCATGATTTGTTTTCTTACAACACTCATGGCCGCGATTGTGG
The DNA here is from genome assembly GCF_009829155.1 of Mustela erminea. NCBI lineage: Eukaryota > Metazoa > Chordata > Mammalia > Carnivora > Mustelidae > Mustela > Mustela erminea. The sequence continues at coordinate 104,608,817 of NC_045614.1, forward strand.
TTATGTTGACATAAATTTGATTTTCTACCCTACCTCCTCACATGTAAACTCCATGATGGCAAGGGCTATGTCTCTCTCATTCGCTACTGTATCCCTAGAGCCTAGCACCCTGTTGGACACATACTAATTTCTTTTTTTTTTCTTGTTTAAGTTGGCTCCATGCTGTGTATGGACTTGAACTCACAACCCTGAGATCAAGACCCAGGCTGAGGTCAAGAGTTGGATGCTTAACTGATTAAGCCACCCAGGTGCCCAAACATATATAGGTTTTTTGTTGTTGTTTTTTAAAGATTTTATTTATTTATTTGACAGAGAGATAGAGAGAGAGCACAAGTAGGCATAGTGGCAGGCAGAGGGAGAGGGAGAAGCTGAGCAGGGAGCCCAATGTGGGGCTCAATCCCAGGACCCTGGGATCAGAACATGACCGAAAGCAGCCTTTTAACTGACTGAGCCACCCAGGCACCCCCATATATAGGTTTTTTTAAGGAAGGGCCATTGAAGAAATAAATGAATCCCATTTCTTTCACCACAGATGGAGAAACTGAGGGTTATAATTGTCGGACAGACAGTCTTCCTAAGGCCACACAGCAAATAAATATCAGAAGCCAGAATTTGGCACCAAGCAGTCTGAATCTGGAGATGATATTTATAGACAAGAATTTGTAATGGGGGTGAATGGTCACTGGGTAGGTACATTCAGGCATTACCTACCAACAGAAAAGGAATAGAATCCCACACTCTTTTTCTCCTCTTGGGGGCACCATGAAAAGCTCCAGATTTTATTACTGAATGGGGCTAAGGAAATGGGAGGGGGTTGATGGTGAGGCTTAAGGGCCTGAGGTTTTGTCAGGACTGCAGACAGGGCAGGCCTCAAGCTTTCCACGGTGTCCTTGCAGTGGGAACCAGACCTCTCCAAAGACTCAGGTCTCCCTGAAAGTGCATCTGTTAGGGAAGGAAAGTTGGGGAGCGGGGGATGTTGTTCTTAGAGCAATTTACAGTCTGCTTTTAGAACTGCTGCCTCTGCTGTGAATAAGAGAGACTGTTTCAGGATTGGTCTTGTGGAAGTCTTGAGCCTTCGACATATTCGGCTCTTTCTTTCTCCTTGAAAGAAGTTCAACCTCTGTTAAGCAACTTCATTGTCACAGGGAACTACCGAAGGCAAGGAGCAGGGGCCGGGAAAACCCTGCACCGACCGGAAGTGTTGGATTGTCGCCGCCATTTCTCTGGCAGGAGAGGCAGACCAGGGAGACATTTCTCCTGAGGCCCAGCAGACAGGAAGTGCACTGTGTGCTAGGAAGCGCATTTCTTCCTTCCTGTCTTCCCTGCTCTTGTACAGAAAAATTTCATAAGCATATCCCTTCTCCGTTAAGGGCTGGGGGTGGGGGCGGTGAAGACAGGGAAACAGAGGTGTTCCTACATCTTTTTTGTTTCCTTTAAATTATTTTTGAAATATGAAATACAGAAAACGGCACCTATCATAAGTATCTGGGATTAGACTGTTCACCAACTATTTACTTCTCTCCCTGGCCTCCATGAGAGGAGCATATTTCCCCATTCCACTGTAAGCCCACACATGTCGGGCTTGGCTGTGCAACTTGCTTTAACCAAGGGAATGTAGGCAACAGAAGATACTAATTCCTAGCCTGGAGCTTAAGAGACATGTGTATTTCCTTCTGCTCGTCTTGGGCTCCTTTCACCGTAAGAGAACATGCCTTGAGTAGCTGCCAGTTAAAGGATGATGAAGGCATGAGGAGCAGCCATACAATTATCCCACAGCTTACAGCCAAGGCCAGGTCAGCCCCAACTGGAACCCTACCCGTAAATCAGTGAATAGGAAATGAATGCTGTCTACCACTGGGTTTGAGGGTACAGCCACCTAATGTCTTAAGTGCACAGCTCAATGAGTTTTCACAAACTAAACATACCATTGCAACAAGTACATAGATCAATAAGCAGAACATCACCATCCCTGAGAAGTCCAACCTGCCTGGTACCCCATTCCAATTACTGTGCCCCTCTCTAGGTAATTACTAACCTGATTTCTAATAGCAGAGAGGTATTATGTCTGTTTTCTTACTTTAAATAAAGAAAACATGCAGAATATACTCATTTGTGTGTAACTTCTTTTACTCACCATCACATGTGTATGGTTGATCCATATATTGTTGTATGTGGTTGTAGTTCATGTATTCTCATTGTTATTTTATGATTTTCCCATTCTGTTGTTATGTGCATTTGGGTTGTTTTTGTTTTTAGGTGTCATGAACTGTGTTGTTATGAATATTCTTGTACATGTCTTTTGGTGAATATATATATATATATATTTTCTGTTGGATCTATATTAGAAGTGAAATTATACAATAATTCAATATTATACTTAATTATACAATTAATTATATAATAATACAATATCCGGCTTTAGTAAATACCACCAACAGTTTCCCAAAGTAATTGTATCAATTTAACTACTCACGGTTTCTGAGAATTCTGGTTGCTCCACATCCTTACCAATACTTGGTATTCCCCATGTTTTAAAAATTTGGTCATTCTTTTGGGTATGTAGTCAGATTGCATGTTGGTTTTAATTTACATTTGCCTGATGACTAATAACTCCTTTCTCATATGTTTATCAATCATATGAATATTCTCTTTTGTGAAGTATCTATTCAAATCTTTTATCCATTTTCTACTGGGATTTCTGCCTTTTGCAAAAGCTCTTTACATATTCTGGATATCAGTCCTATACGTATTGTAAATACCTTCTTCCACTTCATAGGTTCCCTTTTTACTTTCCCAATAGTGTCCTTTCATGTGCAGAAGTTCTTAATTTTAATATGCTCCAATTTCTCAATTTTATTATTTACAGTTAGTGACTTTTTTGCCCTGTGTAAGGGATTGTTACCTACTCCAAGATCATGAAGATGTTCTTCCATGTTTTGTTCTAAATGCTTTATTGATCCAAAACTCAAATGGGATTGATTTATGTTTGCAGTGATAGGTAAGGATTAAAATACTTTCTTTTCCCTGTATGAGTATCCAGTTGGCCCAGAACCATTCAATTGAAAAGGCCATCCTTTCCCGCACTGCACCACAGTGTCACTATTTGCTTTTTATGTGGGAATTGAGGTTTTTATTTGGTTTAGAGAACATGCTTTCAAGCTAGACAAACTAGATTCACATCCCAGCTTTCATATCTTAGCTGTGGATTTGAGGTACGTTATTTCCTATCTCTGAGTCTCAGTTTCCTTACATGTATTTGAAAATAATGAAGTTTTTCATTTCAGGGTCTTACAGAAATCAAAAAAGAAAACGCATGGAAACTATTTAGTGCTCTGCCTGGGAGGAAGTGTTCAATACATATCTGCTCTTACTATTTCCATTGCCTACTGCCATATTCCTGACGCTAGCAGATCCAAGTCAAATGGGATTTTTCTGATCTGGGAAACAAATCTGTTGCCTGTGCTCAGTTCTGTTTCCAAGTGTCTGTGAGACCTGATACAGACCAGCCGACCACTCCAAGTTCATTTTGTGTTCCCCTCTGTGCTCCCTAACCGGATTCCGGCACTCTCCATTCAAGGACCCTTCCTATTTCCAGTCTTGGCTTTCCTGGACTCTCTCTGAAATTAACAAAGTCCCTGCAATATTTACTCCCTTCTATTCTACTTCACTGCTGCTCTGTCTTTGAAGTCACAGACCCAGCTTCCCTAGTGAGCTAACATCACTGAACATACTTTTCTGATTTGTTTGTGACACCCAGCCAGCTGTTGGCCTATCCAGCAGAGAACCAAAAGACATTCTTTTAGAACAACATCCTGTCTTTGTGAAATTGCTTTGTAGAGAAACAGCTGTGAAAGAAGGCTGCTTGGCCCATGTCTGTGGCAGTGAAATTTTAACCTAATGCAAAGCATAGATGAAATAAACATCAGATATTTCACATCAACCTAGTTAGAGTTATGTGATCTGGCTTATTAAAAATGTCTTTTTAGCCCTTCACATTAGCAAGTGGACTTACTGCTCCTGCTGAAGCTGGAATGATTAGAGTGGAAATGAATTCCCTGGGGTTTGGCTTCTGTCTATGGAAATGTCAACCATTTATTCACATTTTAAGAGGGCAGCAAATGTCACCGTTTGAGATTTTCAAAGTTCAGGTTAAGTGTTTTTCTGGGGAGGTGTATAATCTACATGGAAGACATTGCTCAAGCCAGGGTATGTGTCTCCTTGACATAATGTTTGTGTATTGGGCCCATCCACACATGTGAAATACTGAACTGTGCCGGGTCCTCTGCTAGGGGCACAGGGTGAAAGGATTAATGTTCTACCTTTTAAAATCTTTTTGCTTAATCAGGAACACTTAACTCACAATATTTTATGAGATGGGCAGGTATTTCCAGAACCAAAGTTGGTATTGTTTTTAACTTCTTAATGTTATGCCTGTTCTTATACTCCAAATTTCGAAGACATTTGTCCCAGCCTGCCACCTTTGGGACTAGTCTCCCTTGGTGACAACTGTGTACCAGCTCCCTTTCTCAATTTAGCTCCCAGTTCTCAATTTAGCTTGATACTTGACCTTTTCTAGTCTGATTATCACTAGGATCCATCTATTTAGTCCCTGCCTTTACTTCAAGTATATATAAGTCAGTGTCCAAGGTCTGTTTGGTAGAGTTACCTGAAATCTGCAGCAGGGTGTGAACATTGACCTTGGAGATATTTAGAAATGGTATCTCTTTCAATGGAATGAGCACTTATTGGGGTATTGAAGACAACCCATTTTACTTTCTCCACTGGAAAAAAATTGTGTATATTTATCAAATTGTAAAGATTTTCCTGCCATATATGGGTTACATATCTGTGACATTGACTCATCAATGAATTCATGAAACAGAATTTCATGTTTTCCAAAATACTTCTGCCATATCTGGTTCTTCACACAAAATATTTTTGTGTGTGCTGTCAAGACCAGGACTTTTGTGTGTGTGTGTGTGTGTGTGAGAGAGAGAGAGAGAGAGACAGTGCAAGAGAGAGTGAGCACAGAGGGTGATGCGTGCTCCCTACTGAATGAGGAGCCAGGTGCAGGACTCAGTCCTGGGACCCTGTGATCATAACCGGAGCTGAAGGCCGATGTTTAATTGACTGAGCTACCCAAGCGTCCCATAAGCTTTCTAAGTGAGCACCTATTAGTAAAACCAATTTAAATATCCCCTTTCAAGAATTTTCATTTGTTTGCTTGATTATTAGTTATAGCCACAAAGAGACGTGGAGTAAGGAATGCCAGATTCTAAAGAAATCTGTTAAACAAGCTCAAGGGAGACCTAACGACAGCAAGACTTGTCCAGAGTTCCCCAGACTCCTGGCCTAGATAAGTTGGGCCTACACACTTCCAAGAAGTTATTGAGGTCAGGGAATTCATCAAAGTGGAAAGGTCTTCTGCTTTGTTTTCCCCTCTGCTCTCTGGAGGCATCTTCAGTACTCTAAGCCAAGGGAGGGAACTTTGGGAGAACCACTCAAAAAGATGAGAAGTATCAGCAAGAAAGGAAGATATGGAACCCACTCTCTGACCTAAGGCTTGCTGAGCTCCTGCGGGGAGTCCTCTCACAGGGGAACATTGTGACATGAGTTTCTTGAGAGAAACTAAAGCACATTGCGAAGTGAGCATAAGGACTGGAGCTTACTGAGCACCCAGACGAGCATGAAGGTGGGAGGCCAGCTGGGGCTGCCTTTGATGCGCAAGGAGAGAGGCAGAGGTGGGTGCAGCCTCAGCCGACACAGACTGGCTGGGCACAAGACCCCAGAGGACCCTCAGCTACGGGGTATCTGGAGGAACACCTCCCAAGAGGGTGGTCTAGGGACTAATGAAATCTCAGTGGTAAAAATGAGATCTATAGGAGCTAAGAAAGGGGTTTTGCAAGAGGTCATTCAGAGAGCACACTGCTAGTGACAGAGAGAGTGAGTGCAGTGTGTGGGTCTCCCTGTGGGGGGAGGGCAGGGGAGGGAGGGTCATCTCCAAATAATGCACACAGGTGTCCCATGAAACAGACAGGGTTTTGTGGATGGCTAGCGCAGCACAAGTCACTAGCAGTCAGAGTAAAACAGCAGAAGTAGGGCGCCTGGGTGGCTCAGTGGGTTAAGCCGCTGCCTTCGGTTCAGGTCATGATCTCAGGGTCCTGGGATCGAGTCCTGCATCGGGCTCTCTGCTCAGCAGGGAGCCTGCTTCCTCCTCTCTCTCTCTGCCTGCCTCTCTGCCTACTTGTGATCTCTCTCTGTCAAACAAATAAATAAAAAATCTTTAAAAAAAAAAAAAAACAGCAGAAGTAGTCACCTGCTGCAGGTCCTCAAGCCACGAATCAGGCCTGAAACAGGGGAAAGAAAGATTAGTTCATTGGATATGAGTTTAAAGTTTTGATTTAGGCTGGGCTCAAGTGGAGGTCGAGCGCTGAAAATGATGGAAAAGCTGAGGGATTGTTCTAAAATGTGATCGAGAATGGAAAATGGAGATCCAACAAAGGCAGGCGAAGGCAGCAGCGGGAGGACAACGAAGCTCTTTCCTGCTGGTAGTTCATTGAGATCAGCCACTCAGTAAAGTGGTTATTACATCGGCGAACCTGGAATTCCCCCCAACTCTCTCTCTCTTCCTCCTTCTTTCCTCCTTCCCTCCCCCCCTCCTTCCGTTTCTCCCTTCCTTCTTCCTTCCTTCCTTCCTTCCTTCTTTCTTTCCTCCCTCCCTCCTTCCTCCCTTTTTTTATCTTGGCAAAAATATATGCAGATGGAAGTCCTAATATTTCCTCTAATTCCTCTTGTCTCACAGAGTCCCAGGGTGAGAAGTCACTTGGAAGCCAGTGCCACACACCTGGTATGTTCAACAGGAACCCAACCTGACCCTCAAGGAGATGAAGGCCTCTGGAGACCAAGCGGCCTACCCCTCTCAAAGCCAATGTTCAGCAAATGCACCATCGTCCACTTCCAAGCCGCCTAGACTCATTCATCCCTCATGTGTTTCCTGCCGGCTCCCAAGTGTCAGGCTCTGCACTTGGCTCTGGTACCTCAGTGGTAAGTAAAGCAGACAAGACAGCTGTCCTTAAGAAGCTTATAATCTAAACGCACTATAAATACATAAACGTGTATTTATTTACATGTCATGGGTAGTGTTATTGTAGTGGCAGTAAAAATGACAAGAAAAAGAAGTCCAGGAGTCCAGGAATAAAGGCTTGTGTGTGTGTCTGCGATTGTGTGTGTGTGTGTACACGTGCACTTTGATAGGGGGGCAATCCACTGGCAAATCCTTACTTAACTACTCTAGCAACTGAAAATTACCAAAAGGAAAACCAGCAATTATTACGCATTAAGTTGGACCTTTTTATTTTAGAGAAGAGTGTTTTTTGGAAGGGAAAGTCTGATGATTGAGAATGTGTGTTTGTGCATTCACTTAAAAGATCATTTTTCCTGATAAATGTTTGCTGAGAATCTGCACTGAGTAAGGAATCATGCTAGGTAGTACCACGCAGAAAGACTGACCAGTTAAGTCTGGATCAGAAGTCTATCTGTATTTCGGATCACCAGGAAGCTCTGACCCGTTTACAACAGCAGAGTGGTGAGTGCACATGCAACCGCCTGACCCTGACCTGTCTGGGCTGGGAACAGACCCGGTAGGGCAGAAAGAAAGTGCCACAAAGGATGTAGGCATCAATATCTTCATTTCACAGATGAGGAAGCTGGGACCCAGGATAATCAAGCCCTTTGCCCACATTCCATGCAGCCTAGTTTCTGATGCATATTTGTCCCAGTGCAGTTCTGTGCTTTTTTTCCCCACATGCACCCCCACATGCACCCCCAATGCCTCCAACTGGACCCTAGACTTTGGGCATCTCGAGGACTGAGACCACGTCTCTTTCATTCCCATGGACTCCAAAGCCCAGAATTGTGAGGAATGTAGTTATTTATTTATTTATTTATCTATTTTTAATTTAATTTTATTTTTTTGGTGTTCCAAGATTCATTGTTTATGCACCACGCCCAGTGCTCCATGCAATATGTGCCCTCCTTAATACCCACATCAGGCTTACTTATTCCCCTACCCCCCAATCCTCCAAAACCCTCAGTTTGTTTCTCAGAGTCCACAGTCTCTCACACTTCGTCTCCCCCTCTGATTTACCCCAATTTGCTTTTTCCTTCCTTCTCCTAATGTCCTCAGTGTTATTCCTTATGCTCCACAAGTAAATGAAACCGTATGATAATTGACTCTCTCTGCTTGACTTATGTGAACATTGGGGTGCAGATGGCCCTTCTTTTCACTACCTCTGTATCTTTGGGTAAATACCCAGTAGTACAATTGCAGGGTTGTAGGGTAGCTCTATCTTTAATTTCTTAAGGAATCTCCACGCCATTTTCCACAGTGGCTGCACCAACATGAATTCCCACCAACCTTTCTCCACATCTTCTCCAACACTTGTTTCCTGTCTTGTTCATTTTGGCCATTCTAACTGGTGTAAGGTGGTATCTTAATGTGGTTTTGATTTGAATCTCCCTGATGGCTAATGATGATGAACACTTTTTTATATGTCTGTTAGCCATTTGTACGGCTTTTTTGGAGAAGTGTCTGTTCATGTCTTCTGTCCATTTTTTGACGTGATTATCTGCTTTGTGAGTGTTGAGTTTGAGGAGTTCTTTATAGATCTTGGATATCAGCCCTTTGTCTGTACTGTCATTTGCAAATATCTTCTCTCATTCTGTGGGTTGCCTCTTAGTTTTGTTGACTGTTTCCTTTGCTGTGTAGAAGCTTTTGATCTTGACGAAGTCCCAAAAGTTCATTTTCACTTTTGTTTCCTTTGCCTTTGGAGACATGTCTTGAAAGAAGTTGCTGTGGCCAGTGTCGAAGAGGTTACTGCCTATGTTCTCCTCCAGGAGACTGTCTTTTTTCCACTAGATATTATTTCCCGCTTTGTCAAAGATTATTTTACCACAGAGTTGCAGGTCCATATCTGGGCTCTCTATTCATTTATCCATCCAAAAATATATTTACTGAGCACCAATTAAGGGCCAGGACCTGTGTCCTATGGTCATTGAATGTTTGAGATACGGAAGAGGGAAGGGAAAGAGAAAAGGGGAAAACATATCCAAGGGCAACAGTTGGATGCACAGTGGGTCTCAGGAGGGAGAGCCTGAGGACCCTGGGCTGGATGAGCTGCAGTGGGGGAGGGCGGAGAAGAGCCCTCCAGCAGGAACCAAGCCCTGGTTATTGGTGCTACTTTGCTACATGTCATTGCCTCTCTGAGCTTCAGTTTTTACAGAACTTTTCAGTGTTCCCCAGGTGGTTTTTCAACAGGTGATTGTGAAAGCTTTGTAAAAGGAACAAACCATGTGCCCGACCACTCCTTTCACGTCTGTGATTTTTACACGATTTGAATGAGTCCATGGAAGGAATGACTTTTTTTCCCATGGAGTGAGATTAATACCTGAAGTTTGCTTTTTATATGTATGGAATTGAGTACTTACTGTGTGCAAGGCACTAACATGTCAAATGTTGACTGACTGATTAGATGGGTACATGTACTGGAAAGAAATCTGAACTCAAATAAAAAACCCCAGGTTCTAGACCTCATTAATGAATAATTTGCTGTGTGACTCTGAGCAAGTCACTCTCTTCTCTGGGCCTTGGAGATGCTGATCATTAAATCAGATGCATCAAGGGCTGGGAGGGGGCAAGGGCTGTTGATGTCTTCAAAACATTCTCCAGGCAATTCAGCTGTATAGCTAGGATCCAGAACTACTTGTTTATTGAAACCAGGTATCTAAGCTCCAAGGCTCCTCGCACAAGTACCTGACCCCCAGGAAATAAGAGAAATATTGGTGCTGTTGTTTCCAATGACATAATTATGGAGGAAAGCAGAAAATAAATGGCAGATTTAGAAGGGACAGAAGCAGTAACAACTCATGTTGAGTTTCAACATCAAGGGATGATTATTGTCTCCACCTGATCTCTCTGGACCTCTATATTCTACCTGTAAAAAAATGGAGAATCTCTAAATCCTGGCAAACTCCCAGACTTAACCGCTCAGTAAATAAATAAGTAAATAGCCTCGCTTTGTGGCATTTCTCCTGTGGAATACTCCCATCATGGCCAATCTTTACTTACCCCTGGTTTCACAGTCGTTCTGAAAATTCCTGGATATTTATCAATGGCTGTCCTGAGCCCTTCCCAGCCAGCTCAGGGGAGATGAAGGAGAAGCATACATGACATGCTCAGGGCAGGGGAAACTGACATGTATCAGCTATTATCACTATCATTATGGGTATTGTTAATATTGTTATTTTCCTTACTCTTATTTTGCTGATAGGAGTTTGTTTGTTTGCTCCACCAGGACTCAGAGATGCTGGGGGATAGGATTTCTTTCAGTGCTTTAAGTGGTAGCCTGGTAGCCCTTGACCCCTATGCAGGCTTCTAATGCAATCTGCTTTGTAATCCAGAGACCATTTAACAGAAATAAATCACATTTTATGAGAATTCATAGTGTCTGAAGCATTTTCATGGTTTTTTTTTTTTTTTCCTCCTCTTTTGAGACTCATGATAACCTGATGGGGTGGGTAGGTCTCTCCATTTTGCGGATGAAAAACCAAGGTCCAGAGACAGCATGACGTACCAGGGTCACACAGGGTCGCATAGTGACATCAGTGATGGAGCTGGCTCTCAGAAAGGCCCGTGCTCTTGACCCTACAGTGATTGCCTCTTCATTTCCAGGAGGCACTTAGGCGGGACACACGGTTTCCCTGGACCAGAGACCTGACTTACCCTGGGAGAGAGGGAGGGAGGGAAGGAGAAGACCAGATGATCTCATCTACTCTAAACGGAAGCCCACAACACTCACAGGAGATGGGAGCTTAATAGGAACCCATTTAATTGTGTAGATACCTTCCGTGAGCATTTTCAAGGAAGGCATCTCCAGAGGGAAAGATTACTAATTCATGATAGGGACAAAGTGGACCCATCTCTCACTTTTAATGTGAGCTTGAGTTACTGCGATAATTAAGTTTGGCTGTGAGAGTATTAAGCTGTGTAGCATGAGAAACCCTGTTATCTGCAAACCAGCAAACACAGTTTAATGGAATGGGTATGCGTGAGTGCATATTAAGGACAGGCTGGGGAGGACTCCCATGACATTATGGGGATTGGTATCTGCTAAGTGGGGCAGTTACTGGGCCTTCCCAAATGCCTTTCTCAGGCAAAAAGCCTCTCCCTACTGAAGAGGCAATGACTAAGTCTCTAGGGAAAGTCCTCCCTTCTTTATTCCGGGGATTATCGAGAAGGGGTGCCGGAGAAGGAAGGCACACATGAGGTTTTACATTTGTCACTTGTCCTGCTTAGTGTGGATTCCCCGACATGGAGGGTGGGTTGGGGAGTGATTCTCCTACATTTTCTTCCCCAGTCCTTGGTAACTTGAATGTTTGCAGGAGGACTTAGATGAAAAGTGATCTCTCTGTGGTCCCATAAGGAATAGAGCAAGGGTCTATTTGGAGGCTGGGCGCCCTGCTAGGCTGACCACAGGAGAGCTGGCTCCAGATTTTTCTGTTTCCAGGGAAACTCCCAACACATCAACACACATGAAGTGCCTATTTGTTGACAAACAACATTAAGAGAGACCCTTCCAAGTGGAGTGTCAATTTTTTTTTATTAATAGAGTTTTACTAATATTATAAAATCGGTAATCACAAATGACTTGCTTCTAGACCTTTGTTGTTTTGTCTAACATGGCCCAGAAAGAGCCATACCAGTGCCCAGGGGAAAAGTGGGCTCCAGGGAGCCTCTGTGTCCCAGGTAGCTTTGGAACAAACTGGATTCTGGGGCCGTGGAGGATCTGTTTTGTGGCTCTGGCGCAGTAGGCTCCAAACGCTCTCTGGGCTTAAACTGTCCAGGTGATGTGCTCCAAAGAATCGTGTTTTGAGATGCTCCCCTTTCCTCAGGCTGATAGCCTCATCAGGACATGTCCCACCTGGGCAAGTCCCTCTTGGGTTTGGAGCCCAGATATGAGGACCCCCGCTTTTGTCGAGCAGTTCCTAGGTACCTGCTGCCACCACAGATGTTTTCTCATTATTAGCTCCGTTCTCCATTATAACCACCAGTGCAAGGTACCTACTGTCACCCACTTTTTACAGGAGAAGCAAGATGCCCAGGGTGGTCAGCCTAGAAGTCACCAGAAGACAGTGGATTGGTATCTCACATGGCTTGCCTGGTTCCTCTAAGCCCTGTGTTTCAGGAATGGGACTCATTCTTTCCTTGTTCCAGCCAGAACACTTCCACTGATGTAGTCCGTGGGCAAATTAATTTTGACATATTGCATTATTGGCCGAGAATGAGGAGGGCTACAATTAAAACTATGTACCAAGCCCTCTCTTAGGCCCATGTGAGAGGCAGGAATCACTCCGTGGCTCTGGCACTACTTTGCTGTATGACCAGGATTTTATGTTTGAGTGTGAAGATGGCCAGAGCTCCAGGTTTGGAAAAAGGATTCAGATTCAAAATCCACTTGCTAGTTGTGCAATTGTGGCAATTAACCTTTCTGAATCTCAGTTTTCTCATCTATAAAATGTGAGTAATAATAGCTCTAACTCTTCTTCACAGAAGTGCTGTGAAGAGTAAATGAGCTCATTGATGTGAGAGGACAGCAAGTCTTCAATATATGTTACCATTATCATGTGTTCTTTGTAAACCTATGCTAAGTGCCCGTAACCCAACCCTTTAACAATAGGACTAGAACTCCATCCAGAATGGACTTGACTTTTACATCAGTATATCTCAGAGTATATCTCTTCATCCGATTTTGGAAAATAGGACCTCATTGGCCAATTCTATATGGCCTTTTCATAATTCACAAATTGTCTCAGGTGCTTTAATGAGCGTATTAAGTCACTGTGTAATCTAGGAATGCATTCTATCCTCACTCAAGGGAAATGAGAAAAGGTTCTGGGAATGGCAGGGAGGAGAAATCTTTCATTTTCCACTCATCCTCTTATTTAACACCTGCTATGTAGCATATCATGTATCCTTTGGCACCTACAATGCAAGGTACCATGGAAGACATAGGTGTGAAAGGCACTATCTCCATCTCTGTGGAGCACACACTTTAGGAAACAACCCAACAATGAGGCACAGAGCATTTACGTGTCTGAGAAGCAGTACCTCCAAAGAAACAGGGGATCCAGGGGAAGGAGAAACATCTTCCCATTTGGGCACCACAGAGGAAGATGAATTTGGACAACTCCCTTAAATTTCTGGACCATGGACAATTCTGTTAACCTTTGCACCAGGTTTTGAAGAGTAGATATGGTTTAGGAGAAGATTGAAGAAGGGAAGGGGCAACTCGGGGCCCCTGGAGAAACACACAGGACATGACCAGTAGTCCTGCCTTGTTGGAGCTTATGAGATAAGCGAGGGAAAAACAAGAGATAGCTTAGGTGGGTGCCAGAGGGTGGAAATCTTAGACATTAGTCTATGACTCCGGATTTTCAAAGAGGAGTGATATGATCCCAGGCTAGAGGTGTTCCATCAGTCAGACAGGAAATGGAGACCAGAGAGAGGTGGGCTAATACAGAAGTCACTGGCCAGGTGAGAGAGAAAAGGGTGACAGTTGGAGAGGTGGCAGTGCAAGGAAAGTGGGAAAGGCTACCAAAGCAATATCCAACACAAGCAGCTTACAGACAGAGCCCTCTGAGATCCCTTGCAAGACCTACCAGCCCTCCATGGTGGGGCCTTGCTTAACCTCTCTGGGCCTCAGCTCTTGTGGCTGGGAAGTAATGACCTTGGACCAGAAGATTTCTAAATGTCCTTCTAGCCCCAGCCTCTTCTGACTGTCTCTGCCATTTCTGCCATTGCTCTTCAAGCTTGCTGGACAACTGCCACTGGAATGGGGAGGACCCCTGAGCAGCACCCCAGTCACATTGCCAACAGCTGGCGATTTTTCTTTTGTAAAGCCTTGCAAAGACTCCCAACTAATTAAGTCAGTTCTGTTTGCTTTGACTTTACAAATCTTCCTGAACCAAATGATGCTAAAATAAAAAACAGATCAATGAAGCAAAATAATAAAGTCAAGAATACATAAGAATGTTGTTTCATTACAAAGGTGACATTTCAAATCAGGGAAGAAAGGGTAAATTCACCCAGCAGGCTGGAGCAAATGACTGTTTAAGAAAAAAAAAAAATAGCATTCCATCCCTACCTCACTCTCTGGACCAATATTAATTCCAAATGGTTTCAAGAGGGAAATAAAAAAATTACTGGAAGAAAAAAAATAAAACTGCTAACGTATTCATGAGACAGGAAAAGTCTCTCTTAACATGACACTGGGACAGTTATCAGAAAAGAAGAGATTGATAGTCTTGACTATATAATATTTTAAAATTCTACATCCCCCAAACACCAAAGCCACCTGTAGTGCATTACCAGCCCTTCTGGGAAGGGTTAGGAAAGCCAAACTAGTTATCTCAGCGTGTCATGGTGGAACCCATGACTGAAGGAACTAAAGACAAGGAGCTTCAGGGGAACTTGAGAAGGGAGGGGAGTCTGCACTGCAGGACGGAATGGTGGTTCTCAAGGAGGGGACACCAAGAGCCACTGGGATGCCCTAGGGAAGAGCCTGAAGGTCCTGCCAATCTCCCCCGCCCTGCCCCACCCCTGCTCCAGGGATGAAATGAACTTGTCTGTTGGAAAAAAAAGCCTCTGCCAGGGTTGCTTAGACTTTTCTGAGCATTGGAGCTCATGGCTGTCTGTTTGATAGGAATGAAGAGATTCATCTCACTCCTGATGGTATCCTTGGACTCCCCCTCCTAGGAGCTGCAGGAGCTTGTCTTTCCTGTTCTGTCTTCACCACCTGGGGATCAGAAGGGAGGTATCTCGTGTCACGCTGACTTCACAGCTCATGGCTGTGTGCCAGGCCTCAGTGCCCGCAAGAAATGCGATCCCACTTGTTCTAGGGAACACTTGGGCCACGTGCCTCGCAACCTCACTATTAAGTGGCTGGAAGACTCCAGGATAGAGCGCTGCTGTCAGAGCTGGCTGACTATCCCCCAGGGAGGTGAAGAAGAAGCCCCAGCACTCCCTGCAGAGAGCAAGATCTCCTTCCTGTCTCCTTCCCATCCACAGGCTACTGGCCTCCAGGGAGCAGTGGTCTGCGGTGGGCTGCCTGGACACTGCACTGCCCTTGGCAGCAAATTGGACCATAGCCCCAAAAGGAGAATTTTAGAAATGACAGGTGATATGGGAGCTAACATGGCTCCTGGGGAAAGATTTCAAGTTGTAGTCACAGGTGGAATTTACACATACCTGGTGTTTCATCTGGCAAAGTGAGGAACGGTGGCCCAAGGAGAGGTTAAGGGCAAGGGGAGCTAAGGAGCTCCTGGAGAGAACACCCATCCTAAGGGAAGAAGGAGCCAGGCATGCTGACCTTGAATGAGTGCCAAAGCCTTATTGTTGGAACAGTATCTGAGGTTCTGATTTGGTCCCTGCATAGGTCTTGTTAGATTCATGTTTGAGCTCCATGGAAAGCTACGCCCTAAATAGAACGCAACTCTGGACCAGCTCAAGGTCATACACAGAGTGTATCTGTTAAGATTCTTCCTTGTGGCAACAAAAACTGATTCTGGCTGATTAAAGCTGAGAAAGAAGGTTGTAAAATAATATCATATAGCTCACACACAGCAAGTCAGAACGACTAGAAAATGAATAGAAATAAAGGTTACTGTGCAGCCAGAACCATCTCTGGAACCACAGGCACAAAACCAGCCTAGAGAGAAGGCTGCTGTCTTTTCTGTTGTCAAACCCAGACAACTAAGCAGACCATAATATTGCCAGTATTGGACACTGGATGTCACTGCCATCATCACCACCACCATACTATCACTGCCACCATGATAATCACAACTATCACCATCACCAACACCACCTCCATCACTACCACCACCTCCATCACCACCACTACCACCATCACCACTATCACCGCTACCATAACAATCACCACCATCACCATCACCATCACATCTCCATCACTACCATCACCTCCATCACCACCATCACCACCACCTCCATCACCACCATCACCACCATGTCCTCCATCACCACCACCACCACCATCACCACCACCACCTCCATCACTACCACCACCTCCATAACCACAACCACTACTATCACTACCACCACCTCCATCATCACCACCACCTCCATCACCACCGTCACTGCTACCCGCACCACTGCAAGAAAGAATTTGCCCCTGCCCCTACTTCACTGTGGTCCCTTACTCCTGAATTAAAGTCTGAGTTGGGTGAGGCTGATTATCCCACACTCTATTGTCCTAGGAAAGGGAGTAGTCTGTCCTCTTCAGTGTCCAGATTTATACATTAGGTAATTCTCTCAACACAAGTAGCTGAGGAAGGGGGTAATGAGACACTGGCATCTCAGAATGAGAAAGAGAAGAAGAAACAAGAAACATTACAGCTTGAAACGGATACTGAAGAAGTCACTTACGTTCTCCAGGCTGCAGTCTTCTCTTCCATGAGGAGGGTACAAATTGCCTTAAGTCATGGAGGCAACAAATGTGAGACTCCATTGTCAACCACAGTGTGGACAAATGGAATCACCATTGTCATCATCATCATCGTCATCACCATCATCTTCTTAAACATTATCTTCTGGAATCTGGGTCTTCACATTCCCAGCATAGTGCAGACTGAGGGGATTAACAGAGAGATCCCTGTCTCCACCACAGAGTCCTTTCTTTCCCCCTAATCCAGGCTCTCAGCTTCGGTCCCACTAACATTTTTGTACCAGATAACACTTTATCGTCTAGGCGGTCCTATACATTGTGGGATGTTTAGCAACATCCTTGGCCTCTACCCAGTAGCTTTCCAGTAGCACCGCCTCCCCAGCTGTGAAAACCAAGTGTCTCTAGACACTGCCAAACATGCCCCAGGTGGCAGAATTACTTTTGGTTGAGAACAATTGTTCTAATCTCATCCTTAAATTTTCCCTATTCCATTGCCACCATATTGTCCTAGAGATGAGCTACTCACAGGGTCAGGTTTCCAGTTGCCTCAGCCCTCCTGCTAGCCCATCCTGCTAGGAAAAAAGACCTAGACTTTTCCTCTGGAGAGAGTCTGTCCCTCTGGGTTCATGCCAGGGACACAAAGAACACTAGGGTCCCCTCTTTGCTCCTGCTAATGGAGGCCGGGTGAACAATTCTCGGTAGCCTGATATTTATTCTTCGTTGCCCTGCACATCCTCATCTCTCAGCCTCTGCTCACTTAGCATGCTCTCCTTCACCCCCAAACACCCCCCATTTGCCCAAACTGACCTTTCCTCTCTCCTCTGTCTTCTCAGAGAAGTGGGCAGCTCTGAAGAAGCCATGGAAGGCATCACTGAGGAGAGCATTTTTTTTTTATAGAGTCTGAAAACTGAGGTTTGCTGGTAAAGATGGTGTCGATGGGACACGGAGCAGCATTCCAGGCCAGGGGAACCCCCGTAAACATAAGCACTTCCTGTAAGCTCCTGATGGTGTGTAGAGGGGCTCTAGGTGAACTATTATGTATTGGTTTGTTATGTTTTCAATTTCACTTTTCTGTGACAAGTGAAGTTGCTTTGATCTAAGGGTGACTTTGTTTACATTGAGGAAGCTATATCAGGATGTTGTTATCGACATCTGCTGTTGTCGATAAGCTCTCAGTGACTCAATTGTTGATGGGTACTGTTGGGGACTTGTCGCTAAAAACCCATGGAGGAGCAGCTATGACAGAAGAGATGTTTCAATTTTAAATATCAGGAATTTGTGAGGACTTACCGAGAGTGCTTGGTCTGAGCAGAGCTGCTCTTTGCTGATCTAAATAGATCTCTGGAGTTCTTGAGACATTTGGTCCTGCTGTAGCCAAGCTACGCTTAGTCGGCAGTGGTGTTAAATCATGCAGCAATCTCGGGAAGAGAGCAGACATCTGCTCCTGCCTTGGCCAGGCTACTCCTTACAAACAGTGGTGCAAGTCATGTCACAGTACCTGGAGTAATAACCTTCAGAGTGGCAGACTTGCCGGCCAGCACCTGTGATGTCACCCACAGCTGTGAGGACCTAAGCCAGCAGGTGATACCCAGCTTTTGGTTAGAAGGATTAGAAGGACTGACTGTGCCAAGAACCAAACTGTAGAAAGATACCCCTCAACTAAATCTGAACGTTATTTCTTTCTTCTCTCCTTCGCCTGGAACAACAGTGTAATTAATCTATCATTGGCTTGCAATATGTTACTTCTTTATTGGCTTGTTAAGAGACATTATCCTGTATGCTGTTGGCCTATGAAACATTATTATTATAAATTATAATTACCATGGTGAACTTGAACTTGTATCAAATAAATTATTAGAAAAGACAATCTCAGTCTGAGCAAGATTTGCCTCAAATAAAACAACTATCTCTAGATCTCACCATACTCCCTGGAGGGTTTTGGCGTCATTAACACAATTACTCTTATGGTTGAGGGAATGAAGTCATAGAGAGATTGAGTACCTTGCCCAGGGCCACACAGCTACCATGTGGCAGCAGTAGGACTGGAATGTAGGATTGCCACCTCCAAAGCCTGTGTCCTATCAACCACTCTGTCATATAACCATGCCCATGCAGGAAGGGAGAAGAGACCACCTCTTCCCTCCACCTCCTTCTCAGAACTCTGGATAGGTTGTAGCTCCCTCAGTCACTGAGACCCTTGGGGCTCCAGGATCAACAAGATCTCAGTTTTTTGCAATGAACATGCAGCAATGTAGAGAAGTCAAGCCTGAACATTCCCTGTAATGGAACCATCCTTCTTTTCTACTCACTGAACAGATACCTCTGTAGCTGCCCCAAGTTCTTCTAGGTGCTGGCCAGGGAGCCTAGGAGGATGGGGATGGCTTAGGCACATATTCCTCCCCACCTTAGTCCAGAGAGGTCCTATCTTTCCTCTCTAGGCATTTTCAATCTATAGGGAGGAATACTTGGAAAAGAAGAAGCCCAACTGACCCAGCAGCAGTGGAAAATGCCAGCCACTCACTCTTAATGTAAGATTCTGGTTATCTTCTCATTACACATGTGGGGTTTAGCAGTGCAAGGGGAGTGAGCCCTATGGCCATGGAGGAGCTTCTGATTCAGGTACTCATAGCATCTCTACCAGGGTCAGTGTGCTTTGTTACCCAGCTGTTCTCACACTAGACCTCACCCTTAACTAGCCGTCTCACAGTGTCACATGAAAATGAGAAATTGTGCATGATCCTATTCAATATGTTTGATTGCTGGGTCTCCCTATGCACTAGACATGATGGAGGTGAGTTTACAACATGTTCATCTAAGACCTGCTGTAGACCAGGCCCTGAGCTGGGCCATGTGCTCTGGGGAGGCTCAGAGAGGCCCAAAGAAGGATCCCAGTTGAGAGGATCACAGATATGAAAAAGATACCATCAGCAGCCTGTTTTCTACTTTCTGATGAGAGAAGTTTTAGTGGATATTAGGGAATTCTATAATGAGTCACCACCATTTATTGAATGTCTATTAGACATATAGAATTTCTCTCATCTTAATAACAATCTGTTTTTTAAAAAAGATTTTATTTATTTATTTGAGACAGAGAGAGTGAGAGAGCATGAGAGGGGAGAAGGTTGGAGGGAGAAACAGACTCTCCATGGAGCTGGGAGCCATATGGGGACTCGATCCAGGGACTCCGGGATCATGACCTGAGCCAAAGGCAGTTGCCCAACCAACTGAGCCACCCAGGCACCCCCAACCTTGAATCAGATATCACTGTCCCATTTTACAGGTAAACAGAGTCTTCAAGAAGTTAAGGATATTTCCCAAGACCACACACTCTGTAAATGTCATAGCTAGTATTTAAACACCAGACTTTCTAGTTTCATATCCTATGCACTTTCCACTGCATGTGTGCATCGTGTGGGGGAGGAAAAATCATTTTCCATCTATTCTTCTAGGTTCCTGCCTGAAATCCCCTATAATAAAAGCCAGATTCACAAGAGAAAAGCAAACAAAAGTTTAACAACACCTATACCTCCTATGTATACGGGAGACGTCAAGGAAAACTGAGCGATTCTCCGAAAAGACCCAGGCCACCACTTTAAATAACATCTCTAGCTAAAGACAAAGACGATATTGAAGGTAGGGAGTCAGTTGTGGGAGGTGGCCAGGAAAAGCACCGTAAACAAGGTAAGGCTGTTAGGTGAATTGAAGTCCTTGCTTTCTCCACTAAGAGTTTCTAGAGAGTTGGAGTCTTCCTTCTCCTCCTGGTACAGACAGATACTCTTATAAATGGAGATTTCTCTAATAAATGTAAATGTCTCCTGCAAAAGAGTAACTTATTTTCAGGGCTTTTCTTATACCTGCTGTTTCTTAAAAATAATCAGACTGAAATAATCCTTATGATAACAAGGCACATATTCTGTTCTCCTTTCATCTCAGCGTGAGCCATGTATACAATACTTACCCTCACCATCAGCATCATCAACACTATCGTCATTCTCAGTGTGTACAATGGCTGTCAGTTGGTGCAAGAAGATGCAGAAATAAATATGGACCATCTTTTGGAGATGCAATTTGTTTAGTGGTTTATAAACATTAGTTTTATATTGAAATCAACATTAACATATTAGAGGAGAGAGGACAAGATTAGCATAATTGTTTACAGTGAAGATAGCACACATCTGCAGGCTCTCTGATGCTCTGCCCTGGGTTTATGGAGAACAAAAGACGCCACCCCAAAATATGGCTCTTTAGCATGTGGATTATTTTAGGCCAATTATTTTTTAACAACTAAGAAGCTTCAGGAAAAACCTGTGATCGTCCCCAAACCGCCTAAAAAAATTTAGATAGAGGACCTGCTTTAAGAAAGGAGCTATCACCGTAGGTAAATAAGGTATGTAACCAAGGTTCAAGGGTATAAAAACACCTGCTCCAGGGGTCCCAAACAGACCAGATTTGGGCACTCACCACTGACCAAATCCAAAGGCAGAGAGATGAACGGTGGTGAAATGAAAAAGGAATTTATTTCAGTGAGGCCAACACTAGGAAGACAGTGGACTAATGTCCAAAGTGCTGAAAAAACTTCTAGGTTTATATAAGGAAAATGTGGGACAAAGGTGGGTGCATATGAGCAAGTGGGTAGTAAAAGTCAGGTTGATCATTGTCTTGGGGTTAATCACACCTTGCTGAAGTCAGGACAGTCCTTATTGCTTGAGGGGGTTGTTTCTGCTCCCTTCATGGGATGCTTTGCCCTCCATGGGATGCTTTGCCCTCTAGGTCTTTGGTCTTTGGCCTGAGTTAGATAAGCTGGAAAAAACTTAAAGAGAAAGTACAGACTAAGATCAAAATGCAGGTAAAGTCCTCTTTCAGGCTTGGTAGATGAAATTTCTCTCTATGTCCTACTATTTCTGAATGCCCTAGCAAACATTAGTTTACCAAACATTTGCTATTTTTCGTCTTCCTGTGAATGTCTTTCCTTCCCTTTGAAATCACAGACCTTGGAGTCCCTTCTCCTCAGGTCAGAATGACAGTTATACCTCATTCTGCCTCATGTTTATGAGGATTTCCCCTATGCACATAAACTAAATTTGATTTTCTCCTGCTAATCTGTCTCAGGTCAATTTAATTTTTAGGCCAGCTAAAGGGTAGAATAATATATTTACTCCCCAACACCACCCCAAAATATGCCTTTTGGGCACATATATTATTTGAGCTAACAGCCATTGAGAATCAGCAGAAGCAGGAAAACTCTAAAAACATGGCACAAGTTTTCCTTTTGTATGGAAATTTATATTTATAAAGGATTTTTCCATTTTTAAAGGTGTCTTGCTCTCCTGTACAAGGAAGAGGAAGAGGAAGACCCTTAACAACTCTTATCAGTGGAGAAGACACCAACTTAAATGTACATAACAAACCTTACTAAACAAATTTGTTCTCCACACTTTTCTGGTCACATTCCTACAACTTCCCTCTCCCTGCCAGGAAACTCCAAACCCCTTTTCTTTTGTTGGTATTCAAACCCAAGTTCTAACCACCCTTTACTCATCACTCAATACTCCCAAATGTACATGTGTGATACATATGTTAATAAACTTCTGTTTGTTTTTCTCATTAATCTATCCATGGCCAGTCTAATTTATGGGGCCCAGCTGGAGAGAACCTAAGAAAATCATGAAGGATGACAGAATATTCCACCCCAAAATGTCTTTGGCATAAGGATTATTTGGATCTGATTATTTTGAGAAACAGAGACACAGGAGAAGCTCTGAAAGCAGAAGTACAAAAGAAGTTTTCCTTTTGTAAAGGACATTTACAGTTATAAAGGAAATCCTCCATTTGTAGTGTGTCTCCTTCTCTGTTCCAGGAGAGGAGGATGACTCTATCACAAGAGACCCTAATCAAAGAGAAGACATCTACTTACATCTGCAAATTATACTTTACCCTTGTTTACCCTGCTTTTTCTGGTAACCTCCCATAACTGGCTTCCTCCTCCCCCATCTTTTTATTGTCTTTAGCTAAAGATGATATTTAAACTGGTGGCTTAACCTACCTCAGGGAGTTACTCATTTTTCCCTGAATATCTCCCAGTATACCTGAGGTATACATGTTAATAAACTTTCTTGTTTTTCCTTCTTTTATTCTGTCTTTTTTTAGTGGGAGTCTCAGGCAAGAACTCAGAAAGGTAGAGGGAAAATTATTTTTCCTCCCCTACAGGTAGAGAAAAGGATTTTGACTCCTTCACAGGATCTTCTTTTTCTTCTGCCATTAGAGACAGTTTGTGGAGAAGCCCCAGACTCACCTAAGAAAGGTTGACATGTAATGGTGGTGAGGGAAACAGGGTATCCTGAGGATCGCCTTTAAATTGGGATAGATAGGAATTGGTCTGCGACAGATTGTTCCAATGCATTTAGGCAAGCTAGGGGCAGAGGAATGAACCGTGGGACTCTTCAAATCTTTTCTAACTTCAGGGAACTCTGTTGAAGTTTTTATCTTCTTGTTCCCTAGGAAATTTTTCGTAAAACAAAACTCTCATGTACTCCGAGAACTAAGATATGCCTTTCCTGACCTCAGTGGACCTCTCCCAAGAGGGGTAGGAAGTTGTTTCTGTATGGCTACCAGGTCAGCTAGCACATTTCCTCTCCTTCAGTGCTTCTCAAACTTGACTACACTCTGGGATCACCAGGAGGGTCTTAACAAATGCTAATGCCTGGGCCCTACCCCCTAAAGGCCCTGATGTGCTTGGTTGGAGGTGTGACCTGGCCCTTGTGGGTGTTAAAAACCTCCAAGGTAATCTAGTGTACAGCAGGTGTAAAAACCACTGTGTCCCATTTCAGGCCACGGACCGGGATCTCTGTCTTTTGGTGGAGCAGTTTTGAATAGATTTGAGTTGCATAATTGCCCTCACCTTGTCCCTGCTGATTAAGAAAATTTAGGAAAAAATCTCTCTGCTAAAAGCTAAAGGTAATAGAGTTTACATTTTTTTGTAATTTTTTATTTTTTATATTTATTTTCAGTGTACCAGAATTCATTGTTTATGCACCACACCCACTGCTCCATGTAATACGTGCCCTACATAATACCCACCACTGGGCTCACCCAACTTCCAACTCCCTGCCCCTTCAAAACCCTCAGATAGTTTTTCAGAGTCCATAGTCTCTCATACTTTTAATAGATGAACTTACAAGGGAAAGGGTTCGATTTCTTTATAAAGTCCTGCTTAGAGGTGGGTTTTTTTCTTGCCTCCATAAGAGCTCTAAGACCATCTAAAATGAATTGGATCCCAGAGCAGAGGTTGATGGAATGCAGGTACAGGGAAGAGCAGCTGAAATTGAAAACCAAAAGTCTCTCTTGAGCAGTTTCTGTTTTTCACAGATATTTCTGCATTAGTCTTGAATCCATCTATGTTTCACTAATCTGTCGTTACCTAATCCAGGCCTTGAATCTTCTTGTTGCAATACAAGACTCCTAACTTTCTCCCTGCTACCAGTTTTGCCCTTCTCCAACCACTGCATCTTGCCCAAGAGACCAGTCTAGAACATGTATTTGGTTGTGTCCTCCTGCTTAAAAATCCTGCAGTGTCTGCTTCCTTACTGCATTTGAAATAAAATCTAAACTTCTTAGTACGACTCATAAAGTCATTCATGATCTAGAATATGCCTGCTTCTCTGACTTCACCTTTCAATTTCTCCATAATCCCCCAACCTCCATGCACTTCAGGCCACAGTGATACAGATGCATACATAGCTTCTTAAATATGTTGTGCTCTTTCATGCCCCCAGGCCATTGTTCAGAAGGATCTCTCTTTCTGGAACACTCTCTTCACCTCCTTCTTCCCTAGGCTAAGTCCCATTGGTTTATCAAGAAGCTTTCTTGAAGCCCATGACTCAGGTTAAGCAGACCTCCTCTTTGTGCCCACAACACTCAGGCATAGACCTCAGTCACCACTCTTATTATACTGTATTATGATCACCTGTTTACTTGTCTGCACTAGACTGTGATCTCTTCAACCTCAGCCCAGCATCCAGCCAACAGCCTGCCAGATTATTGATGCTTATTATGATTTTCAATAAAAGGAGGCAAAAAAATTCCCCAACTGTGTTCATTTCTGCCCACTGTCTTCTAGCAAAATGGGTATCTATAAAGTAGTTGGTTTGTATGAATACTAAGAAAATAAACCTTTGTCCTAAGTGGCACCTCTTTCCCCTATATGTTAATAAAATCTCTTTGAAAAGTATCAAGCAATTGCTGAATGACCAGCACTATGAAGGAGAAACAGAAACTAAGATATGATTGATTCTGCTCAGGCAAATGTCCTTCCTTCCCCCTCTGCTGTCAAAGCATTAGGTATTCCTTGCATGAATCCCTTCGTTCTCTCCAGGACTGGCATGGGTCTTTTATACCACCACACTCAAAGCATTTGGAGGACAGGAATCATGTTCCATGATCCCTCCATGACCCACCTGGACTGGGACAGGTGTTCAGGAAATGCTGTCCAATTCTGAATTATGACGAACTGAAGATATAGGGACACATGCTGAAATGTTTGCTTTGGGGCCCCAAATTAAAACTTTCACCTCTGATGATGTTTTAAATCCTTTCTGGAATAAAGCAAGCTATAAACAGAGGAAGGCAGGAGAAAGAAAATATACATAAAAACGATTAAGTAAGGAAAAGAAAAAATATTTTGGTGAAAATCATTCCCTCTCACCCATTCATTTGTTCATACATTTATTCATCCACCCGTCCTTCCATCCAACTAACCAACCTCCATTTAACAAATAATATTTGTGCCTGGAGCCATGCCAGGAACTGTGATGAGCAAGAGAGAAACAGTCTTTGTACTCATGCATGGGCTGACGTTCTATCAGGGGAGCAGGCATTTAATAATTGCAAGGATCCGCAGGAGAATGGAAAACGCGGTATAGAGGGGCACCCTAGACAGGGTGCGGCGTGTGTTCATTCATTCATCCACGTGTTCACTCACTCACGCGCTCACTCGTTCACTCATTCACTCAGTTCTCCCCAGTTCCTTGCCCAGAGGACCTCCAGGAGCACCACTAAATGCTTACTGACTAACTAGATGAGGGCTGCTGCTGATAGAGTGTACAATTAACAAAAAAAAAAAAAAAAAAAAAGGATTTATCTGAAAGTTTTACTTGGAAGCCCCAAATTTAAATTTACATGTCTTTAAACATCTGCTTCCCTCAGATCTCTGTAGTAAGAAGGAGAACAAATATGTAGAATGTCAGCTTTAGGACCTAACGATGGGACAGTCATGCCACTCTTATGAGGAAGCATCCTTGGCCAGAGGAGCAAGCATGCAATAACACAGTCCCTTGTGCCTAACCAAAGGACTTTTAACTTTCAATGACAAAGAAATGACATTTCTACCACCTGCTCTCCTGAGGGAGGGAAAAAAGAAAAATCAAATCATGGTGCCATAATTTTCACAGTAGATAAGATCCAGCTTGGACTGAAAAGGCACCACCACTCCCTTCTCACCTATTTGCCCTTCAGTTGGCAAGCCTTGGGCACAGAAGCTTCTCCTAACTCCAGGGAGTCCTAGGGAATCCAGCCAAAGCCAAAGAGAGACTTAAATAATGCCTGCCGTTTGATTTGACCAAACATCGGGCTTTGCATTTTCTAGCTAAACAGGAGATGGGGAGAAACAGCAGGGGCACGCGTGGGGATGGCACTATGACGTTGGCTAGGGCTCATTCCACTGCCAACATGAGACATTTGAGAGTCTCAGTGGGTTGTGAACTGGGTGTTAACAACATTTGATACAATTTGAATTCTGTAGTAGGTGTGATGAAAGGTCACTCCCTGATCCTGCTTGACTCTGGAACTGTAGAAAGATCAGTGTGTTGGGAAAGCTGAGGCTGGTTCCATGCATTTCTGTTTCCCAGCTTTAGAACAGGTAGGGGACCTAGGTGCTTAAAAAAAAAAAAAAAAAAAAGTGGATCTAGGGCACAAATTGGGAGACCTGGTTCTAGTTCCAGATCTGCCAACAACCCCCTATGTGTACTTGGACATGTCACTTATTCCTTACCCTCTGGGCTTCATTTTCCCCATCTGTAAAATGGAGGTTGGTCTTGTTCAGAAGCTCTAACTTTGGGGTTCCTGGTCTACCAGAGGTTCTCAAAGATAGTCTGTGTCTGAGATTTCAAAAACCTGATGGTAATTTACATTTCCCAGCGAAGGGCTGGCTGGACCAAAGACCTAAATTCCATTGCTTTGACGAACATTGCATGCATTCCTTATACTGGGACTCCTGTGCTGATTAGAGACCCTTATTGGTAGTCAAATATGTCTTCAATAAGCATTGGGAGAATACACTCATTCTAACTTAATATATTAATTGGTTTAGTATACAAAATCCTTCTAAATGTGAAACGAGGATGAAGGATAATTTTGCACACTTTGAAAGTATTTTTATTAGTAAACATTTTTGCATGGGACAGCCCAGGGCACCCAGTGATCCCTCACCTGGGAGAATCTAAGATGGGCCAAGAATCCCAGGCTCTCCTCCTTCCTCCTGTTCCCTCCCCCACAGTCAACACCAGCCATATTCCCCTAGCACCAGGCCATAAGCATCCTTCCGTCAAGAGCAGAAGCCCACCTGTGTGCTCAGGAAAAGCTCCAGAACATAATGATCTGGGATTCTGACCCCAGCTGGCTCAGAGAATCTCCAAAAACCATGGCAATTCACTTTTGTCATTGTCTGTTACTTTTTCTACAAAAATAACTTCCATTTCTATCCATCCTAGAGGAATCCTTCACCTGCTGGATACAGTATAGGGACAGGCAAGGGCTGGAACCAGAGTTACAATTCGTTGGTGTACCCACCACACATGTGCACTTGCATACTCATAACCTCCTACAGTATACATCCTTGACCCACCTAGTCCTCTTCTTGTGTCCTTTTTTTTTTCTGGCTTGAGTGAGAGCATGCTGTTGGGGTGTCAGGAGAAGAATTTGTTCAGTTTAGAGCCTGAGATAAGGAAAAGGCTTTGACCATCATCCACCTCCCCCTCTTTCAGATGACACCAGAGACAGCTTGGCCTGGGAGTGGGTATCAGTGTTACAGTTCCCTGATGCTCCAGGGAAGACATCTAGGCGGGGTCCTGGACTTGGCAGGGAAAGAAAATACTTTGAGATAGTCCATCCAAACTCCCTCACAAAACTAAAAATGATTCTGCAGAGCCTGGGTGAGAACCCAGGGATGGGTGGGATGCATACAGTTAGGCCATTACAATCAGGGATCTGTGTCATGGTGTGATATTTATAGGAGCTGTGCATAAGAAATAGTTCAGCCAGCCTCATCACCACTGCTGTCCTTACCGTTACGTGGAGAGAAGAGCATCTGCTCCATGCCCCAGAATGCACAAATTTCACATCCATTCTCTTATTTGAGCTTCATAATCACCCTGTAAAGTGGGCACTGCAGGGATTATTTCTGGCTCCCCATACCTTTTAAGGATGAGAAAACTGCAACTCCAGGAGCAATGACTTGTCCGGGGCCACCCAGCAGTTAGTAGCAGAGACAGGATTCGAACCCAGGCCTCCTGACTCGTCTAGAGTGTTTTCCCCTGCAAGCTTGTTGTCTTCCCAAAAGCTAACGGTGGAAACTGGGAAGGGGAGCCCTCTGGGGTGGGCCTGGCTGCAGCTCGCACTGATGACAGAGGAGCAGAGGCTCTGTACCCTGATGGAGACCTGAAAACTCTCTGGCTTCTTTGAGTCTGCTTATGGTCCTCGTTGCTCCAAGGGAAGCAAGTGATTTTCTGGTTGGCTCACTTTGCTGATTGCACTTGAGCTGAACATTCAAATTGAGTTTGTCAGAAAAATTGGTACAAATTAAAGAAGAGCCTTTTGCTCTCCATGGCTGGTTGGAGTTGAGGGACCTCGGGGAGGTCAACAGGGTGGAGTCTTTCCCCATGAGGTCCAGCCAGCCCTCATCCTCTGATTCTGGAGGCTCCTTCTCTACCATATGAGGGACAACGCTTCACCATGCGCATCCCTGGCTCTCCTTAGCAAAACCTCTCTGCATACTCTCTCCTGCTGCGGCCTCTCTTTTGCTCCTTCCCATCTATCTCCTTTAAATTAGCGCAGCCTCTTTGCAGAAATGTGCTAAAAGCACCTGGATGTTCAGCTGCAACCATGAAGCTCTAACTTCACTGGCTTCAGAAGGAAGCCAGTCCATCTGCTGGCCTCTTGGATATGCTGATCCCCATCCCCCTCTCTGCTTCTCAACCCTCCATCTGCCACCTACAGAAGTTTGCATTCTGCAAGTCCCCCGGCCCGTGGCCAGCAGGACAGGGTCTCCCCCTCTCCAGTCTCCTAGTCCACAACCCGAAGCAGTTACTTCTCACTGCTCTACTCCTCACCTGAGGACACCCCTCAGTCCTCTTGGCTGCTCCCCATTTCACATATCTCATGTGCCCTTGACAGCATGCAATCTTTTTATTTGCTAATCAAAGTTTAGCTAATCCATGTTGGCTTTTGAGCCATTGGATTATATTAGCCACACTATTAGTATCATTATTAGTGATTTCTGAACTCATCATGGCCTAGAGCAGGGCTGGGTCATATCAGTTGAGCCCAAGAATCACTCAGTGAACGTTGGTGAAAGGCTTTTCAGGAGCTGCTCTCTAAGCAGGCTCTCCTTAGAAGGGTGGACTTGGGGCAGCTGGGGAAGGCGGGTGCTGCCTAGGGTATTTGCACTTGAAAGGAAGCAGCACCATCAGTTGTCTTCACAGGCCCCTTGGGATATCAGTCATGACGGATACTTCAAGTTGAACTTCACTGGGTTCAGAGAAGAGGAGTAAGGCAGAGTGTCTGACATTCTCGGCCCTAGGTTGTTGTCCCTTCTGAGGGATGGACCTCCTTCTAAAGCCTCACTTTGGGGAGTGGTGGGAGGGGGGCTCCTCCAGGCTGGGGAATGGGTGAGTCAGCAAGACACACTGGCTTCTCAGGAAGAAACTTGGGTGGGAGTTAACACATGGCCCTAGGAAGTCTTCCTTGACTCCCCTCCCCCGCCTTTTCCTCAGACTCTCAGGCTGGGATTTGTGCTTCTGACATGTCCCAAGTTGCTCAGATGAATCATGCTTATCTCAAGCCTAAATCAGGTAGCAAAACTGACTTCCTTTTTCAAGGGTTGTAAAAGAGTGTAGGATGAAATGGGGAAGGTTCTGGCATTATGATGTTTAAGAAGGAAAGAAGACACTCGCTTCTTGAAACTTTCAAGGCTTTCCAAAAGGCTTCTCAGTTGGCATGACCTGAGTGTATGTTCTCATCTCCTCCGTGTCCCTGGGCTTAGAAGGAAGCACAAATGACGATGTTGTCATCAGTTCGTTATTGCCCTTGCAAAAGTCCTCGCTGATTGGATTCAGGATGATGTAATGAAGACTGTTAGATCTTAAAAATTCTTTTGCTTAGTCTTTTCATTAAAAAGATGATTAAGTATTACATCTATATCTTATGTCTATACAAAATTCACTTTCAGGAAGGATTGTGTACCAATTCAAGGAATTAATAGAAGGGAATCACATTGGATGCATGGAATGAAACTAATCAAATGCTACAATATTTAATTTGATTACAGGTTAGAATTCATTACTGCAGCTTCAGCTTTGACACAGGCTCCTAATCGCAAGACGATTCTAGACTCCAAACATTATATCCTCTTTGTGTGAAGCAATCAATGATTCAACACAGTCAAAGCCCAGGACCACAGAAGCATCACGGCATTTGTTACCTTAAACACATTTTGGAATAAGGTGAAAGAAAAAAGGAAAGGAGAGAAGGAAGGTGAGAAGGTAGGTAGGGAGGAATGATTACAGTTTTGTGGGGTTTTTTTGTGAAGAGATCTGGCCTATTGAACACTTTCTAGTGTTCTCTGAAGGGAGGGTTCTGGGAAACAAGATTCACAAGTGCATCACTAAAACAAAGCCTTTTCAGGAATCCTTCAGGAATTTTCACCATTGGTTTCCCCTTTTTGCTATTTAGATGATCTGTTACTTGGTCGGCCCATATTCTGGTCCTGCCCCAAAGCTCTGCCTGCCCCAAAGTTCTTAAAGCAGAAGTTTGATTGAATGTTTAGTGCTTAATTCCTTTGCTTTACACTTGTCTATATTAAAAAAAAAAAAAAAGGCTCAACTGAGGGCTAGCCTTCTGTTTTTCTACAAAACCAGAAACCATGCACTTTCCTCAAACACGGTCTCCTTCTCTTGGCATGATTTGAGCGAGTGTGCATACGAATGCGACACTTGCCAATTATTTCTGCACCACTGGAGGGACGTGAAAGTATTTATCCTTGCTCAGGTGCAGCAAGGGTCAGGTTGGTACCAACATGACTACTCATTTCTATTTCACCTTGAGGAGAATGTTCTTTCAAGAGAAGTTAAAAACAATGGCCTTGTAGGGACAACTAAAAACAGTGTAAGAGCTGGGGATTATTTAGTCTGGAGAAAGAAGACTCACAAGGACAAGACAGCTGTCCCCAAACACCTGAACGGCTGCTCCGGGGGTGAGGGAGAAGATTGGTTCTACGCAGCCCGATTGGGTAGAATGAGGCTCAAAGGGCAGATGTGCCTCAAAGGAAAACATCCCCCCGGTTCAGCTGGCCAAGGACAGAGGTACTGGCTCCCCAGTACTGGCTGTCCGAGCCAAGGCTGGAAGTGTGTACTTAATAAGGACACTGTAGAAGGGACAGCAGCTTTGGGTGACAACTCTCTTCCAGCTCTACCTATCTGGGATTTCATAGTCATCTTGCCTGAATCTATGTTCTTAAGCATAAGAAGCCTCTGGAGAGCTGTAAGGGGGGCTCACAGGAGAAAGCATTGTGACTGGCAGGGGATCACATGTGCTTCGCGGGGAGGTGGTGTTGGAGATGTGTGCTGAGCAATGGGTGAGAAGGAGAGGGCCATCTGTGAACCAGGAAGCAAGCCCTTTTGAGATACGACAATCTTGGACTTCCAGACTCCAGGACATGAGAAAAAAATCTCTGATGCTTATAAATCACTCAGTGTATTGCATTCTGTTACAGCAGCTGAACGGACTAAGACAGCCCCTCATTCCTTGTTCTCTCTGCAGAACTGCAGTGGACATGGCTCTTTCCCAGAGTTCTCTGCAACTCAGTGAAATTGTTTTTAGGAGACAGAATAAGCTGGTCTTGTACCGGTCTGTCCTTTCGTTCACTTCTGAGGGTTACTATATACTCTGCTATTCATACACCATTTGTAGCCCTCTGTACTTTGGGGGCACCCTCTTCTTCCCTCCCTTGTTGTAGTTTTTTTTTTTTTTAATTTGCTTGCTCTCCTCTGTTCAGTGGGAGAGTAGATATTTCAGCACATGCAGACATCACCTTTCCAGGTAACTCGGAGGGAGCAATTTGGATTTACTTATTTATCCTTATTTTTATGTGATCATAGTTAAAATCTTTTGGGCCAATAAAACTATTAATACTATGTAATAACATGACAGTTACCATGTACTGCTTCAAATAACATCACTCAAGTTTTCATTTTTGCACTAAGAACAGAATGTGGCAGAAGTACCAAATGGTACTTTAAGGAGTTCTCTTCTTCCTGCTCATGGTCATGGAAGGGAAGTCATTGTGAGTGTACAGACCACAGAGCCCACCACGAATAAAACAGGAGGGAAAGAAGGGGAACACGGTGTCCCCGCCACACTGTCTGGTTGCCAGTTCAGCCTTTAACTATCAGGCGGAATGAAGGGCAAAACCTAACGGCTGGGCCAGGACAATACTGTAACAAGTGTATTGTGATTGTGGATACCCGAGTCTTTAGTTCTGACGGAAGGTCAGAAAAGCTTTGTGGAGGAGCTGTCGCTATACTTCAGTGAGGAGGCCATTTGAAGAGACTAAGAAAGGGTGGCAGAAAGGGGAAGAGAGGCAGGAAGGGGGAGGATGGCCCTGGCTCTCATGCCCTTGCAGTCACCATTTCTGTGAGAGCTGGATTTGCGTGGGACAGAGTCAGTGCCTCCCCTTCGCCCCCAGAGCTCCACCACCAGTGACTGAATAAACACGCCAGTTCCCCCAACTCTCAGGTGGCTACGACTCTGATGTGGGTCATACCACTGTATCCCAGAGTTTCCCAGTAGAAACAACTTTGTTGCCCACAATGGGAATCTGCTCATTAACATTCCCTTTACGGATTTCCTTCCTTCCCCACTATCCCACTGGTGTTTTCTTGACCATCCTCCCCATCTTCCCTACCCAAAATATGTGCACTTGAATCCACATCTCAGGTCCGACAATCTATCCTAGGACAAAAGATGTTTCAGTAGCTGGAACAAAGACCTGTAGGGTGATGAGTTGGGCTTACTTGGGGAGTATAAATGCCCCCAAGGATGCTGATGGTTTAGGAGTCCAGCAGATGAGACTAGAATGATTGGGGTCATGATGTGAAGAACCTGAATTCTGGATGAACTAATCTAACTTTCCTGTAGACAGTGGGAAACCATGGGGGAGGGGGCGCTGGTGACTCTGTTTTCAAGCATGTGGCTCAGGGTCTTGTGGCAACCTGCCTTTGCCCCAGCCCATCCATTCTGAATCCCGTGCTTGGTAGGGATTCTGCAGGCTGCACCTAAGATCCACTGAGCTGATGTTTGCCTCTGAGGAGAACATGGACCTTTCTCTTCAGCTTCTTGAGCTTCTGTGTGGAAAGGGCTGGGATTTGGGGGAACGGCCACATTCTTGGAACAGCATAGGCTGTTCTGGCATTAACTGGATTCTTCTTCACAGGTAGAAGAGGGTGAGACTACTTCACAGTAGTCTCAGCTCTTCGAACCTCAGAAGGAATGTTTGATATGAAATCACACTTTCTAGCCTTGGACAGCCCTACAAAAGCTCAGCTCACAGGGTTTACTCAGCACACCAATAGGAAGAAGCTTTCAGCCTGCAGTGGGGAATCAGATGGCAATTGCTGGGGACACTGATGGTATCAGGGCTGTTCACAGGGCTTTGCCAATGGGAGGATGGCCATCAAATACCGCCCTGTCCATTGAGGGCCTTCTGAGCTTTAGAGAACACCCTCAGCCCTGCTGGGTACCTGACATAGTCAGGACGTATCCCAGCAAGAAGGCCTGAGGGACTGTTCATTCCTGCTCACCCAAAAGAAATGAAAAGAAGGGAAGGAAAGGTGTGTCTATCTTATTGGAAAGGTATTGGTTCTGGCCAATCAGAAAGCTAGATGATCTTGTCATGCAGATGTGGGGAGGCAGAGGGATATCATTAACCCAACTCATGTTTGTCTGGTGTTACATTTGAGCCAGGTCCTGAGCTGGGCACTGAGGGGAGAGTGAGGAAGGGGGAACAGCGAGAGCCCAAGGCATTCATGATCAGGGGTCCTCAACAAGGTATATACACATCTAACCAAAATTCCAGAAGCAGTCTGACCGGAGCCGTGATGAAGTGCCAAGTTCCTGCAAGGGCGCAAATTCACATTTGGGTTAGAGTAGCAGCGATTTATGGGAAGACAAGAGGAGAGGTAGCCTCTGAGATGGGTCTTGTAGGATGTGGGAGGTTTTGACATATTAATAAGGAGCTTAGTGGCTATGGGAATTTTAGTCCCAGGGCCATTCTTGGGAGGAGTGAGAAGAGTCACTCTAGGCTCCTGGGGAGGGTTCTTCCTCTGCTCACTCCCTGCCTGAAGGCAATGGTGCCACCAGGGAACCTCCCTCCACTGAGGTACCTTCTGCCATTCCTGGCATTCAGGCCCACGAGCAGGAGACCTGGCTATAGTTCTGGCACATTCTGGCATTCAGGGAGATCGTTTCCCCTCTCTGGGACACTGTTTTACCACTTAGAACCAAGGAGAGTTAGGTTGGTCAAGAGTGTTAATGTTAGGGAAAGGTGGGCCCACAGGGGCTATCTTAGTTCCTCCTCTCCCCATCCAGGAGGACTTCTCCTCACTGGACTGAACTACTAGTTTCTGACAGAAGAGAGGATGACCCATCCCTCAGGGGTGTTCGTGTGTGTGTGTGTGTGTGTGTGTGTGTGTGTGTGTGTGTGTGTAAATTCACTGTAATGGGCCTCCCAAACATTTTAGAATTCCTTCAGACTGACACTCACCCCAGTCATCTATGTTCCTCCCACACCTTCTACCCCCAACCCAGCCACATGGCAGTTTGCCTGCGGTACATGATGTGCTGATGCCCAGTGGACTCTCAGGAAACTGGCTGGCTGCCAGGTTCAGCACAGGCTTGCCTCATAAGGAGAGCTGTTGGCTCCTGAAAGCCCTTGATTTGTCAGCCTGTGAATGCACACTTCCGTGTGCTGAGGTGCAACAAGAGTCTCACGAAGGACTTATTCTCGTGAAAAACTTAAATGCAAATAGACAGAGGCCCCTGGGACAGATACTCTCTCAGAAACTCACCAGAAGACTGAGGCACTGTCAGCCAGGGGTGGGTCACCCCTTATCTTGCCAGCCCATTCTGGACTGTTTTCTCAGAAGAAATGCATCCTTGGATGGAACTGGTCTGTCTCCTCATGACTTTGACCTCTGGTCTCAGGTATGTCTTCCGGCAAGATCAAAGCCCAGCCACTCATTCAGTGCCCCACCTCCTGCCCTTCTGGGTTCTTCTCTGCTGATTCTGCTAAGCTGCTTCTTAGTAGCTCAGGCCTCTTGCCTGGGTCTTTTCTCTGATGGGTGCTTCCTACACGTCTGTAGTCTTTGGGTTATTCAGCACTGATCTCCTCAGGTCAAGAGGACTTTTAGTCCATGCTGAGCACCGCAGGGAGACATAAGGACATGGTGCCCTGGTGGCTCACAGTCCAAGAAAGGAGATACCAGGCCCCTACAAATAAGTGCTTGAAAAGAGGCATAGAGAGGGTTCTGGAAATTGTGGACAGGAATCCAGAGTAACGTCCAGTTTGGTGGTAGTGGTGGTGGTGGTGGTGGTGTGTGTGATTGTGTGGTGGGGGAGGCTGATGGGGATACGAACCAGGAAAGATACCAGGGGAAGGGGGGTTTGAGTTAAGAATGATGTAGAGGATTTGGTCAGGGGAAGATGGAGGATAATCCAGAGAAGAGTGACCAGGAAGATGGAAAAGCCAAAGAAGGTAAAGGAAATTAAAGAACAGTCTGGCAGATGTATGGGTGTGGTTGGGGACCAATGGAATTGATGTTGGAGAGATAGTGCTTTCTCAAGAAGCTTGAATGCTGCATTAGGAAATTTAGACCTGTGAGCTGCATTTTCTCTATGTGCCTCTCCAGATTCAGTCTCAACCCTACTGTGATAGATTAATTACAAAAACGATCATCAGAGCACCTGGGTGACTCAGTTGGTTAAGTGACTGCCGTGGGCTCAGTCATGATCTTGGAGTTCCAGGATCAAGTCCCACATCAGGCTCCCAGCTCAGCAGGAGTCTGCTTCTCCTTCTGACCCTCTCCCCTCTCTTGCTCTCTCTCTCAAATAAATAAAATCTTTTTTTAAAAAAGACCATCAATCACCCCCCTCCTTGTATCCATGCCCTCTTGCCATGTACCCTTTGCCACTATTCTTCTCTGATCCTGAGCTAAGCCCATGGGATGTTAGCAGTTATATAAGCAGAGGCTTGAAAAGTGACTGGACCTTGGAGCTTGTCCCCTTCTTAGAATCCCGCCACCAAGCAGCTGAACATGCCAATGGCCAAGAGGAAGAACATGTGGAACACGACACACGAGAGAACACTGCCCACAAACACGTGGGTGAGCCCCAGCAGAGATCAGCAGTACTCCTCAGTTGCACACAGGCCAAATGGCCAGCCCACAGGATTGTGAGCTAAATAAATGGTTGCTGTTTCAAGCTTCTAAGCACCAGGGTGCTTTGTCACGTGGCAAAAGCCAACTGCTACAGGAACAAGGCCAGAGTCGAGGGATCCAGGTTTGGAGGTCCTGAGGTATGAAGAGCATATTTTGCGCGTGGGAGAAATGTGAATAATTGTGGCTGGAGCCCAGGATATGGCAGGTTGCAAAAAATATCCAGACCTTCTCTGCTCCCTTCAAGAAGTAGACTTTATTTTTCTCTCCCTTGAATGAGGATGGCCATGTGACTTGTTCTGGCCAAAGGTCCAGGAGCAAATGCAATGGAAGCAGAGGGCTGAAGAGAGCCAGCTCTTGGAGGTTTGTCTGCTTGCTTCTCCCGGACCCCTTGACTGCATTGTGCGTAAGCCGAAGCTAGCCCCCTGGGGGGCAAGAGATCTATGTGGAAAGAGGCCGTGTCTTTCTAACCAGCTCACACAAGGCCATCTTAACTAGCCAATCCTGGTCAACCCACCAAGTTACGGCAGACACATGAATGAGCCTAGCTGAGTCAGCCAAGCTAGGCACAGATCAGACCAGAAGAACTGCCCAACTGAGCCCAACTTACGTTGTAAATTGCTAAGCTACAAACTCAAGGCCTCGATTATTGGTCGTTGCCTTCAGGAGTGGTTTGTAACAGTTCCCTGACCCAACCCGCCCGTTCTGGTGCCAGGAGGCTGATGCGTATGGGCTGCCTCAGTGAGTTCCTATGCTCTCTGCCTTCCACCTGGAGATTGAGATAGAGGCTTTTGTCCTCCTGGCTCCTGCCCTACTGGGCCATATGGTTTGGCCATAGACCCCATCAGCCTGCCCTATGACCACAGCTCACTTTTGCTGCTTCCTGTGCTTTTCCAGCCTGGGTTGGGTGATGTGGAACTAACATCTCCCTGATGCTGCCAGCCCGAGGCTTCTTCAACCTTCCTCAACCCTGCCCACACCTTCCTCTTTGCCCCATGACCCACTGAGTGGCCACCTATTTCTTGAAAGGACCCTTACTTGCACACTTGGTTCTGTGAACAGGTAAGATCTTCTTACATTTTAGCAAACGGGTACATCCAATTTAGGGAGAGCAGGACAGATCTCCTGGTCTCAAGGGTCCTGCTCTAAACCTCCCACAAAAGCTGCTTTTGGCTTAGACATTTGGACAGTCATGCTGGCAGACAGGATTGCCAAGGAGCAACTTTCCTAGGAGCCCGTCCGGAGCATTGCTTTCTGCAAAGAATAGTCATGGCCCCTTTCCCGACCAACTCTCTAAGTTAAGAATGAGAAATGAGCCCTTCGGTGCCCCCTGGCACCTTTCCTCCTCAGGAGAGAATTTCTCTTGAGCACTTTTAATCAAGCCTTGGACTGTTTAAAACAAATCAGAGTCACTTTGCCTGAGGCCCTTGGTTAGCAGAAACACGGCCCTGCCCCTATTTTTTCTGAACCACTACCCAGGCAGTTGGGGGCCCTGTGACAGAGCCCCCACCAGTGTGAGGCTCTTTGTGATACAAAGCAAGGCTTTGTATCGTTAACAATAGTAATAATTGATAATGATGAAGTGGAGGGGGTGGATGGCCAGGAAGCTGAGGACCCACCTCTGCTACCACCATTGCTGTTGTCTCTGATGGAGAAGCATTTGCACCTCTGCTGTCAAGTTCAGATGGGAAGCTTTCTAATGTATATTGGGGTGTGACAAGAGTGGTGTGAGTAGGGGTGATGTGTATTTCTCAAATAGAAGGGTAGGGTGGGGAAGGACCTGTGTCCTTTCAGTGGTGAAAAGGGTTCAATTTTAGGGAAACATGAAGCACGGCACAGGACAGCTTGCACGCCATTCCCACCATGCTTCTGCACTGGGGAAGCCACCCTTCTTCTCTTAGCGGAGCAGTACTGATTGCTTGCAGACAGAAGGCACTGGCATTCCACTCCTGAGGCTGTCAAATTTGGAAGGCATCAGGTGGGGGCTTTGGGAAACTGAGGCTTGATTAGTTATGAAGAGACAAGTGACAGAATCCAGAGAGGGACAAAAGGATTTGGTGACATTTGAGGGGAGATTTTGAGGGATACCTGTCTGTATTCACCTTTTAGGCACAACAGTTCTTCGTTGTATGGGACTGTCCTGTGCATCACAGAATGGTTAATGTCCCTGACCCCAGCCCATGGGGTGCTCATAACACCTCCAGTCTGTGAAACAACCAAACATGCCTCCTTCCTCTTCCACCAATCCTGGGTTCAGGTGAAAGGGCAAGATGGCTGCTAGTTGGAAAGCACTACCAGGGACGGGGCCACAGGGAGTGAGGGAGAGGTCAGAGAGGGAAGGGCAACTTCTAAAAGCCTGGGGCATACCCAGAGACAGCAGGAGCTCTCTCCGTCTCTCTGACTCAAATGCACAGGACACAGGAGCAGGACCCTGAACTGAAGAAACACTTAACCTCCCTTAGAGACCAGAGGAGGTGAGGCATTGAGGCAAGAGGCAGGATAAGTACGGGTAGGGGAAACCTTCAGTCTTCCCTGACCCGTGGCAGCCAGTGGCCTCCATGGTTATGGCACCATGTCCTCATCAGGACAGTGAGGATCATCCCTCTGAAGGTGAAAGCCGGGCTGGAGTGAAGAAGGTAAGCTCCATCTCTTCAACTTTCCCTGTCTTGTAAGACATGGTCTGGGGGCCAGAAAGGAAGAAGCTGGCCACAGGGCTACAGGTGTAATCAGCTCAGACTAATTCCTGCTTCCCTCTGCCAGGAATGACCCTCCCCCCAGGTCTTGCATGGCTGGCTCCTTCTCTTAATTCAGGTCTTTGCTAAACAAGACCTCGCATCCCAACCCCAGCACTCACTATCCTTTCTCCTAGCTCTTTTCTTCAAAGAACTTCTCAGCATCTTAGATTAGATTATTTATTCACTTCCTTACGTGAGCTTTCACCAACGTAGGTTCATTAGAGCAGTAAATTGGTCTGTCTCTTTCACTGTTACATCCCTAGCGCTGGGCACATGATAGGTACTCAATAAATATTTGTTGAATAAACTAATAGAACACTGGGCGCTGTGCTAAGGAATTTGCATGCATTGTCTCATAGACTCTCTAAGGTAAACACTATATTTTCCCCATGTTTTGCAGAACCCAAGACTTAAGGGGAGAGTGTAAACAACCTGATTGAAGAAAAATGGTGGGAAGGTCTTGCAAGCTGGGCTATGTTGTGGTTAATTCCTCTGTGTGTACCTGAAATCAAATGCTTCCTCACCACTGCAAGGATAAATGTCTGTCCAAGCCCTACCCATCTAGATAAGAAATACCTATCACCCCTACTACAGAGGCGTATGGCTATTTACAAAGTGGTACAGTAAGGATTTGATTGACTCCAGGACCCAGAGTCTGGCAGGAAAATAAGCAGAAATACAAATTATCCCATTTTACAGGAGCAAAGGCTAAGTGGGCATTGAGGCAAGAGGCAGGATAAGTACGGGTAGGGGAAGCCTTCAGTCTTCCCTGACCCATGGCAGCCAGTAGCTAAGAGGGACGGCTGCATGCAGGACTGTGGGATTCTAGAGAAGGGGAGGCAATCACTCCCAGCTGGAAGTAGGAATGGGTCAGAGGAGAAGGCTGCATTGGCTGAGC
Source organism: Mustela erminea (assembly GCF_009829155.1). Classification (NCBI taxonomy): domain Eukaryota; kingdom Metazoa; phylum Chordata; class Mammalia; order Carnivora; family Mustelidae; genus Mustela; species Mustela erminea. Next base: position 104,648,727 of record NC_045614.1, read on the forward strand.
CTGGAAGTGTTTTGGTGTGTGGAAACAGAGCAGAGAAAGGGGATGTGGGCCAGAACCTGCAGAAGCATATCAGCTCTCCAGGGACTGGTGGCTCTGGAGTGAAGGATCCACCCATGGGGTGGTGGGAAATGGCATTGGACAGGAGGCCGGGGACCACTGCATGGAGAATACTGAACCAGAATGAGGGTTTTATATGTTTTATGAAGCAGTGGGAGCTCCTTCAGTAACAATCCTGGCAGATAAGTCAACAAGATGTATGTTCCACCAAAAGCCTTCAATGCTTCCATTTTTGCAGGAAATCTCCAGTGGGAGACCAGATGAGGAAGCAGGACTGCCAGAATGTCCTGGAGGGGCTCCCTGAAAGGAAGATGTGCCTGGGAAAATCAGGGGTTATTTCTTGGGCATCCATGCTCCTATCTCAGATCATTTCCCTCAGAGTAGACAACAGCTTCAGGCAGAAGCTGGAGAGATCGTGGTCTGATTTGTTCAAAAATACGATTTGGGATTCAGTCTGGCCCCAACCACATTTCCAGCCTCACCTCCACAGTACGATCCTTACATCGTGTGATTGTGCACCTGCTGGGGTCTTCCACTCCAGGACACTTGGCAACCACCTGCCCCACAATCTATGTCTGCCCCACAATCATGACAGTGACATTGGTCAGTCACCTTTGCATGTTCTCTTGGTTAGAAGCCAGCAAGTCCTGCCCACAGTCAAGGGAAGGGGATCATGCAAGGGCAAGAACATAAGAGGAGGGGTCATGGGCCCCTTTTAGCATCTCTCTGCCACACCTGCCTTTCTCGCAATCTCCCTGTCTACTCTACAAGCCTGAGCCTAAACACGATTTTGTGAAATCTTCCTTTATCTATCCCAAGCCAAACTCTCTCTTTTCTGAGTTCCCACAGGGTGTTGCTTAAATGGTTTCTTGGTGTCTCATACATTCATTCTGGTAATTGACAAATATATTTTGAATATCTACTATCCGCCTGATGCTAAAGGTAATGCAGTGTAATGATTAAGGCTGAACGTTCTGGAACCAGAAGCTCTCTGTCCGAATCCTGTGTCCTCTACTTCATGCCGGGTCTCATCTGCAAATAACATTACCAGGTACAAAGAGTTGTGAGTCAGGTTTAAATGAAATCACACATGTAAGAAGCCTGACACCGAGGTGGGCTCATACTAAGAAATAAGTGATGATTAAATCTTAAGGTAGGTGCTGGGGAAGCAAAAGTGATTCCGTGGGATGTGGTCCTGCCTTCCCAGCATGAAGCCTGATTTTTTTCATGAGTGTTTTTGTGTGTGCTTCACCTCCTAGCCTCATCTCAGGGCACATCCCAGCCTCTCTGTCACCTCAACACCACTTAGCATAAGGTCTAGAACATTCGAAGCTTCGGTGTCTAGGTCTCTAACCAATGCCCACTGGCAGCCCATTATGATCAATACACCCAGTCCGTCTGACGCCGGTCCTCACTTCCCCACAGAACATCCACATCTTCATCTGTCCACCTACATCTGTCATGTGCCGTGTGCTCAGATGGGAAATTATGGAATTGGTGAGAAATCACAGTTGACTGGGTGTTGCACCTCCCTCCTCCCCTGCTTGTCACTTGGCAAATGCAAGTTACTAGCGTGTCCTGTGGATGAATTTCCCAGGGCGAGAACTCAGGGAGCCAGGGTTGGGAGTGGGTGGGCAGAGGGTGGAGGGCACTGGCTGGGTGGGGAACAGAGCCAGAGCCTCTGAATGGATGTTTTATTGTTTGCTTGCCCAGAATCTAGCCTCTCCTTCCCTAATCTGCAAGAATCCTTGCTGTGTGAGTTTTGCTGGGAAGCAGGGCTCTGTCCCACACAGAGAAAGTCAAAGGCCCAGCCATTGTCATAGCCCCCTTCCGTGTCCTGACATTCAGGGCCTAGAGGCTGAGGCAGATTTTCGCTGTGGGCTGTCGGCTTTGGTTAGTTCAGGGTAACACTGGCTATCTCAGGCTATCTCTGAAGTCCTAGACACGTAAGACAGACCAGCCCATCAAGCATCTTTCTAGCCCATTTCAGCGTCTGAGATGCCTGCCTGTCTTGGGGCTGGGAAGGACGTGGTTCAGAGATGAATCAAAGAGGGTGTGTCCTCTGCAAATAGCAGTCTCAGCTCATGCTCTGCTGTCCAGTTTCTTCTTCCTTCCTTCCTTCCTTCCCTCCTTCCTCTCTCTCTCTCTCTTCCTTCTTTTTTGCAGGAAAGCTGAAGGAGAGAGTAAAACTGCAATTAGCTCCGGCATTTGCTGTCTGGGCCTGCACCTAGCTCATCAGGATGGAGCCCACAGCATTCACATGCCAAATGTGTCACCAGGGGCTAATTGTAGCCTCAGAGACGGGGAGTGGGAGAGCAAAATTGGGCCATAGGAAAGTCAGAAAAGCAGGTGTGTGTGTGTGTGTGTGTGTGTTTTTAAGCTGCTACTTATAAAAATTAGAATTTTCACACTGGAAAGAACCCTAGAAATAGAATCACAGAGTTGGACTCAACCTTGGGAGTTGTCTAATCAGAAATTCATGCTGTGGCAGGCGGTGTGCTCTGCCCACCCAGGAGCTCCCACTTCTTCCTGGCTCTCAACACCCCAGTCTGGTCAGGTACCAGGCACCCCTGGCTTCATGGGTGCTCCCCATGCATACCAGCTTATTAAGCGAATTCTTGTCTTTTTGCCAGTGACTGGTTGAGGTGCACCAGTGTGACTCCATGACGGGTGTAGCCCACGACATGGAAAGGGAAACCTGTGAAGGCTCCTGGGAAGATTTCCTCCATTTGTGAAACAGATTTAATACTTGCTCCTGCCCGTATTCAGTATTTGTATGAGGACTGTCACTGGCAACTGTGGCAGCGTCTTGGAGCATGAGGGAAACCCAGGAGAATTCCAGAGAAGCTGTCCCAGAGCCCTGTCATCCACCAGCAGATTTGCCCCTGTCTATTCTATTATGTTAGATAACAGGACACCGTATTATGATAGATAACAAATTACTGTTTAAGCGACTTTTAATTTGTGATTCCTAATTTGTTAACATTCCTTAAAGTTGGTTGCCCAGAGCTGAGCCTAACACTCCAGGGTGGTCTTCACAGTGTGAATGGAAACTATCTCCACCCACGCAGCTTACAGTCTACATGATTTATTCTACTATCCTCATCAACATAACTCTGAACCATGATAGCAAGTTCTTGCCCAGCAAGATAAAAGTTGCAAATACTGTTACTGTTTACATCGAGAACTTCCCAAGGGACTTATCAGATCTTTAATAGAAAGCACCAAAAGACAGTTTCCACCCCAGTACTCTCTGAGCCTTTGCCACAAGTCCTTGCCTTACTGGGTCTCCCAGTCCTAAACTATTAGGTCATGAGCTCCACCCAACCCTACCCAAGCACCGCCTTCCCCAGATGGAAGGCTCATCTTAAACCAGACTTCAGAATCCCAGAAAGTACCTTTGTCATTCTCTCTCCTGGACCTTCCTAAGACTGTTGAAGTAGCAGTAAGAACCGATTCAGTTTTTTCCTATCAGCAGGGTTGCTTTGGTGATTCCTTGGGGAGCCAGTGTTGGATACCAGCAAACAACAGACAAAGAAGCACCTTCCCGACTCATTTGCTGAGAGGTATCACCTTCCAGCCCTCTAACTTCCCAGGTATCCTCATCATGGACTGTGAGGAGGTTGTTCTTCTCGGGAGTTCCAAAGGACCCTGGGCCATGTCTTTCCATGTTCTTCCATCTTCTTGCAACTGGGTTTTTTCCCCTCTGGAACTTGAGAAGGAGGAAGCTTTACATGGGTACCTATCACCCACTGCCTGTCTCATTTCACTCAATCACTTTCTACCCCCCACCCCATATACAGATAAATTAATCTAGAAATCTCAGTAGCCACAAAGTCAGAGAGATAGTGTTCCTTAGTCTCAATGGCCTCCCTTTCCCTGTTCATGTTCTTTCAGCATTTTCTCACTCAATTTTGAGCTTTAACAAGTCTGCTTCCAAAACGGTCACACTCCGTTTTTTAAACACCTTTAATTGCCTTTTCTTTTTTCTTGGGGAAATTTCAGGCTATACTTTCAGCAGCAGTCCATGTTCCATTGGATTAGCTGTGGAACAATTATTTTTATAAATGAGTATGTCTAGGAAATGGATTCCAAAGGCCTCCTATCTGGCATATGACCTTGAGCAAATCCCTCCCCTTTGCCAGCCCAGGTTCCTCCTCTGTCAAGGAGGGCCTGGGATGAATGGTCTCCAAGGGCCAGAAAGGTTCTTGAGATCCTGCAGTTCTTTGAGTCTATGCCTAAAGGAGAAAGCATTTGGAGGAAAATTTTATGTTGTTATTTTACATTATAAAAACGAAACAGACTTGTAAAACAAAAGTGTGGAAAACCTAAAATGTGGGTGTTTCTTCCTTCTCCCATCAATCCCCCTGGAGAGAACATTTCGGGGGCAGTTTTTGGCAAGTGCACTCAGTGCATGGTTTTTGATGATATTGACCCCAGTGATCCCCAATTCACTGGGACATCTAAGGGCTATTCTGAGAAGGAACTGTGTGTGTTCTTACAGTTTCTCTTTTCCCTGGAGGAAAATTGCAGAATTTTTCATGTTGTTTAAAAGTTGCATGGCTCTGCTGCCTGTGACCTAACGTATGTCTTTGTCAGAAAATAGAACACAGAATCCTGGCCTTAACTCAAGACTCAGATTTACAAGGACCAAGACTTTGGGAGAGCCAGTGACCAGAGCATTGCCTGTCTCACGGTAACCATGGCTGGAGACTAGAGCCTAGGGCAATAAGATTGACCTCCGCACTTTCGTTGCCCCACAAACATGAACATCATCTTCCTTTGTTAATCAATTAGACTCTGAAGCAGATAACTAAGTTGATAAAAATTGCTGGAGAATAACATAGAGGTGCATTTTTTAGAATTAAAATTCAGTTAGCCAACATATAGTACGTTATTGGTTTTAGATACAGAGTTCAGTAATTCAGTTGCACATAACACACAATGCTCATCACATCACGTGCCCTCCTTAATGCCCATCACCCAGTTACCCCATCCCCCACCAACCTCCCCTCCAGCAACCTTCAGTTTGCTTCCTACAGCTAAAAGTCTCTCATGGTTTATCTCCCTCTCTGGTTTCTTCACATTCAGTTTTCCCTCACTTCTCCTTGGTCCTCTGCACTGCTTGTTATATTCCACATATAAGTGAAACCATAAAATTATCTCTCTTTGACTGATTTCCCTCAGCATAATACCCTCCAGTTCTATCCACGTAAATGTAAATGGTAAGATTTCATCCTTTCTGATAGCTGATACATTCTATTATGTTTGTGTGAGTGTGAGTGTGTGCATGTGTGTGTGTGCATGTGTGTGTGTGTGTACACTGCATCTTCTTTATCCATTCATCTGTTGATGGACATCTGGGCTCTTTCCACAGTTTGGCTATTGTGGACATTGCTGCTATAAATATTGGGGTGCAGGGGTCCCTTCGGATCACTACATTTGTATCTTTTGGGTGAATATTATCCACCATCCTGGGGAAGCAACCCATTAGGGAGGAAAGGATTGAGGGCACTGACTGCTATAATTCTCAACCACCTGTTTGGCCCCTTTGCATGCACTCCACACCTGCCTCAAGGAGGATCCGATCCAAGGGAGGGGGAAGAGTGAATAGAACTCAGTGTGGCCTCAGGAGGGAGATCGGACACAGCCTTATGGGTATGGGTGTGAGAGGTGGCTCAATGCTCAAGAAGGGCCAGGTGCCGGGAGAGCCATGCAAGGGAGGGAGATAAACTGGGCTGTTCAGAAGGCAGAGGTGGGGGAGGAAGGCCGATCACAAGACACTCGGGGGAGGCTGAAGAGGGAGATTCAATGAGCAACTGTTGGCTGAAACTGGCCCACGGTGGTATGCAAACTGCCTCACACCAACAGCCTAGGTTTCAATCCCCAGAGGGGCCTGGGGCCTGGAGAAGCTCATTAGGGGTTAAAGGAGCAGAGGGCAAAAAAAACCCCAAGATGTTCAGATACTTGCCATAATACCATTAGCTTGTTTGTTCATCCATTCACTTGGTAGATGTTTATTGAGTCTTTTTATGTGCCAGACCCTGGGATAAAATGATAAATAAGAGAGATGCAGTTTTCAATCTTATGAAAGCTTCAGTTTAGTGAGGGAGGCAGACATTAAGTCAACTTCAAGGTGAATGTCCAGGCAGACATGTGGGGATCTGAATGTAAATAGGCTCAGAAAGTGACCAGCACCCCAGGGCAGAAAGAGCAGGTGCTTTCAAAGAAGTAAACCATGTGGAACGGGGTTGAGGAAGGTTGTTGGCATAATCCTGGGAAGAAACAATGGTCCTAGGGTGGAGCGTAGCTTCTAGAAGAGTCTAGCAGGTACATCTAGCTGTGTTGGTGTTGGATTGGTCATGTCAGGGTTGGAGAGGGGAGAGTCGTGGGTGAATCCTAGGTTTATGGCTTCAAGTTGGGTGAAGTTGGGGTGGAAGTGTTGAGCTCCACGCCACACGGTCTCAGCAGCTCGAACCACATGGTCACATGACCTCTGATTCAGGAAAGTGCTTCCTCTCTACAAAGCCACGAGGAGCGGGCTTGCAGTCTCTCTACTCTCCTTGAGGATTAATTCATTCTCAATATTTTCTTCTCGACAATGAGTTGGAATAACCAAAAATTAGGAGTTGGAATTTGGAAGGGGAGACTTCGGAGTACTTCCTTAAAAAGAAGGTGGGGAGAAGTTGATGGGAAGCAGGGCCCCAGGAGTGACAAGAAGTAGGACAGTTCAAGGAATTTGAACAATCTCATGGAAAAATCCATTTTTTCCCTGATCCTACCTGTCAATGGATATTCTATGTGCTCGGTTTCTTCATCTGTCAAAGAAGGCAGTCATCTCACAGGATGGTGGAGAGAAAGAAACTATGCAAGTCCTGAAGCACAGCAGGAACTCGATAAACATTAGCTTCCAGCCCTTACCCTTGACTTCAACCAGCCGCTGTGGAATGGAGGATACTGTGGACTACCCTGGCTTCCCATGAGATTAAGTAAAGCAAGTACACCGAAGCCATTGACAACCTGCACAGTATTACACAAACAGGTATAATTGCCAAAGAGTTGATGGTGATTTGTGATAACAAATATAATGAAATGTGACCTGCAGGATCAGTAGACTTGTAAATAGCAGAGAGAACCTGGAGCCCCCGTAGCTACTGTCTTCCCTAGGCAACAAATACGAGTGGGAGCGGCAGAGCTGGCTAGGGAGAGCTTGGGATGTGGTCAGAGGGATTTGGAATCAAATCTTGTTTCTGCCACTACCAGCTGTAGGACCTTATGAAACGATGTCACCTCCCTGAGTCTTATCCCTTTATGTGAACAATACAGATAACGCTGTCTGCCTGAGGGTTGTCACTGGCAAGCAAGTGAACACGTAGAGCTCCTGGCAAACACCAGCTGGAAGACCACAGTGCCAGCAGCAGGTAAAGGGGTAGGGAACCTGACCCTGCAGTGCCTCAGCTTCCTTTGTGAGAAGCGGATGATAATTTGTATCTGCATCCCAGTGTTTGATGATCAAATCACACAATGTGAAGAAAGTATGTAGAACAATACCTAATCTTGTCGATGTTAATTATTGCCAAAATAGTTATTCTACTCCTACTCCAGGCCTCCTCTGACTATTGCCTGTGGCACTTACCTGTGCGAAGGAGCCTCCTTTAGCATAGTAAGGGACTGGATTCCAGAATTTTGTGCTGTCTCACATCTCTATAGAAAGCGGCCTAGAAGGAGCCTTCAGCTGATTGGATGATTCTTTTACAATTCTAAGTTCTATCATTCTACTAGAGGTGGTAGGGATAGCACATGGATTAGTCGGGGTTCCACAGAGCCAATAGGAGACACACATACACATACATGGATAGATAGGTACAGATACACAGAGATGATAGATAGACCGATAGATAGACAGATAGAAAATAAACAGATGATACAGATAGATGATTGATAGATAGAGGATAGATAGATAGATAGATGATAGAGAGATAAGAAGATTTTGAAGAGTGGGCTCATGTGGTTTTGGAGGCTTTGTCAGTCTCAGATCTGCAGGGTAGGCCAGCAGGCTGAAGACCCAGGAAAGAGTTGCGGTTTTAGTCCAAAGGCAGTCTGCTGGCAGAGTTCCTTCTTGCTCAGGGGAAGCCAGTCATTGTGTTAGTCAGGCCTTCCTTCAGCTGATTGGATGAGGCCCACCCACATTATGGAGGGCAACCTGCTAGACTCAAAGCCCACTGGATTTAAATGTTAGTCTCATCCAAAAAACACCTTCACAGAAAACATCCAAAATAATGTTTGACTAAGTATCTGGCCACTATGGCCCAGCCAAGTGGGCCATCATAGGTACTTTCTTCTACTTTTCTTCTTTATTAGATATTCTGGATTCAGACTAAGGCTTTGAAAGAAATGGAAACATCCTTAATTTCCCATGGACCCATAATGCTCGCTTACCTCCTTGAGATGACTTAGTGTCAGACTAGAAATCAGTGATTCCAACTGGAGATGGAGAAGCAGAACCAGAGAGGGGTAGTAATTTACCCAGGCCACCCAACAAAGCCAAACCTATATCCTGTGTCTCCCAGCCAGCTCCATGTTCTCAGAGTGGATGCTGCATTCACTCCCATTACCCCTGTAAAGGCTGCGAAGAGATTCTTTGGTGTATAAAGAGACCTCTGTTTATTCACTACGACATCTCTGTAATATCAGCTATTTCTAAAGGGAATTGTCCAGCCTTTTATTTATAGCATATTCTTTTTTCCCCCCAAAACTCGTTGTCTTCTGCTGAGTTGAACTGGATTGGGAAGATCAATGACATTAACTTGCACTGAGGAGAAGTTAGCGATTCCCCCCTTTGGATATGATAAGCCTTCCTGAAGCTTATAATCAGATAAGCTATTTTATCTTTTCTGCTGAAGGCTTCTCAGAAGAATCACAGAGTCCTGGAGCAGTAAGGAGCTTCTAGAAGGGTTTTATCCAGTTCCTTCACTTGGCAAATGAAGAAACAAAGGACCAGGCTAAGAAAGTCAGTCCCAGACAGTAAGAAACAGCTAATCAGCTGCCCTACCAGTGTTCTCTTCTTTTATTTGGACCTTGGTCTTAGGAAGGAGGAGTCTGGGGCTGGCTCTGAGAGGAGAGATAGAAAGGAAGGCTCCAATGGAAGCCACTCCCATAGTATAGGTGAGATGTGATGGGGCCTAGGGACAGTTGCAGGGTGGATGGGGAAAATGAAGGCTAAACATTATATACAAAGACAATTCCAAAAGACAACTGATGTGGCACAGTGACTGATTAGATGTGAGTCAGGAGAAGGGCAGACTTTGGAGTTCCTGGCTCGAATACTGGGTAAATAGACATTCATCCTGGGTGAATAACCAGAACCAGGAATGGCTTAGAGACGGGAGATATAGAGGGATAGGCCATGAGCTTTGTACACATCAGGCGAGGTAGTTATGGGATGACCAGAAGATACTGTTTGGTAGGCAGTGGGATGTGTGGACCTGAAGCTCAGAGCACAGGACAGAACATGAAATGTGGGATTCCACCAGGATGTTCTGGAAGCTGAACCCATGGGAGGGAGGATCTGGCAGAAAGAGCTCCTGGCCAGGCAAAAGCAGAGCCAGAGCATCTCCTGGGTCTGTGTTTGTTCCATGATGTCCTTTTGCCAAAGGATAAGGAATTCCAGAAACCTCCCCAGAGTTTCTGTCCCACATTTGCATAGTCTACACCTCCTTTGACCAACATCTCATATGTCTGTTGATATGATACTGCCTCTCCCTGCCCAAAGAAGCCAATGCCCAAATTTTCAGGAGTGCCAAGACTGTTTACTGCTTTCTGTCTTGGTAAAGAGTTTCCTTGGAGTTGGGAGAGCTTGGAAGAGGAGAATACACATGTGACTGGCACCTCTGTCTCTCCACCGCTCAAGGTGCTCCATGCTGAGTACCTGAATTTGCTGAGTTCTCTGACCCCTCCTAACCCAGGCAGGCCCAAAGCCACACAGAAGGGACAGAGCTAAACACTAAGAGGTTAAGTGGTTTTCTCTGGTGCCCTAAGTGCAGCATTCATAACAAATGTCAGTAATTTGTCACCTTGATTTCTCTCCAGCTGCTTGGTAATTCATGTTAAATCCCAAATGAGTATGTGTGCTGCTTCCTGGCAGGTTTCAAAAAAACAGAGGTCAAGAGCAAATGAAAGCATTTCTGGGATTTCTTAGATCAGGTGGCTTAACCTTTTTTAAAAAATTATTTTAAATAACCCACTGTAGAGTTAGCAGAAATTCCATTCAGAAGGACTGTGGCATAGCAGCATGAGTTGACAACACTTCTTCTAAATTATGCATTATTTATTCAGTGCCAACGATAAACCCAACAGGTGACAAGCTAAATTAAACTTCCTGGCACATACATGCAGAGTTAAGAAACAATGGAGTGACAGCAGCCTAGTCTTGAGGTGACCCCCTCTGAAGAGGACTAAAAATGTCGGTGGTGAGGATTTTTCCTTACTCTAAATGGGAAAGGGGAATTTGGGGCCCCTGTGTGCCCAGCACTGTGCTAGGAGTTGTCCATATATGATGACATTTGTTCTTCACCACAACCTGTGAGGTGAGTGTCATTATCCTTATTTTACAGATAAGCAAGTGGGAGCTTTCAAGATGATAGTAACTCACCTAAAGCCTCAAGGCCAAGGCTCCCATTCAAAATCCAGAGCTCTTTTCAATAATGTGCTGGAAGAAGCTGTCAGCTATTGTGGTACCTAGTACCTAAAATGGCCCTAATTCACTTATCTCAGTGTTGACACCTTTGTGTACGTGTCTCCAGGCTGAATCCAGGCTTGCCCTGTGTAACCACATGAATGTGGCAGGAGTGATGCTGTGTGACTTCTGAGGCTAGGTCATAGGAAGAATTTCAGCCTCTTGAGCTTTTACAATGTTTGTTCTGGAAACAGTGCAGGGGGTCAGAGCAAGGCCTCCCCAGATGGGCCACTTTGGCATATGGACTATTTTGAGCTGAAGGCAGTTGACAAGCTTGGGAGGTTTTGTCCCTCCCTTAACTACCTAGGAGAATCCAAACTGGGAAGTTTTTCCCAGAATAAGAATTATTACAAGAGATAAATTTTATCTAAAAGTCCCACCCATATGACTAGGTAAACATCTACTACCACACATCTGCTCTCCTTATTGCCCTGGGAGTTTCCCTCCACCTGTTGAAGCCCCAGGCCCCTATCCGATTCCTTATCTCACGGTGACATGTGTACCTCATTTTCCCTTTCTGTCTTTGAACCTCTCACGTATGTGGAGTTCCTGTATGTATGAAATTACATTTTATTTTTTCCTTTAATCTGCCTCATGTTGATTTAATTCTTAGGCAGGAAGAATATTTGAAGGGTAGAGGTAAAGTTTTCTTCCCTAACAGTAGTCAGATACCCTGTAAGGGGTCTGACTTCTCCAAGGCCAGCAGGTTAGGAGGAAGACCAAGCTAGCCAGATGAAGAGGCTACATGGAGAGAGAGCAAGAACTCAGCCAGCCCCCAGGTCTTCAAACCATCCCAGCTGAGGTACAAAATATGTGAGTAAATAAGCACTTTGAATGTTCCCACTCAGTCAAATCTTCAGATGATTCCAGCTCCTCAGGTGTCAGCTGAGTGCTACCACATGAGGAACCCCAGGTAAGAACTCACACCAGTCAGAATGGCTAAAATTAACAAGTCAGGAAATGACAGGTGTTAGTGATGATGCAGAGAAAGGAGAACACTCTTACATTGTTGCTGGGAATGCAAGGCTCTGGAAAGCAGTATGGAGGATACTCAAAAAGTTGAGAATAGAGCTACCCTACAAGCCAGCAATTGCACTACTGGGTATTTACAACAAAGATAAAATGTAGTAATTTGAAGTGGCACCTGCATCCCAAAGTTTATAGCAGCAATGTCCACAATAGCCAAACTGTGGAAAGAACCTAGATGTCCATCCACAGATGAATGGATAAAGAAGATGTGGTGTACATATAGAATGGAATATTATGCAGCCATCAAAAAATGAAATCTTGCCATTTGCAATGACGCGGATGGAACTAGAGGGTATTATGCTAAGCAAAATAAGTCAATAAGACAAAGACAATTATCATATGATCTCACTGATATGTAGAATTTAAGAAACAAGGCAGAGGATCATAGAGGAAGAAAGGAGAAAAATGAAGCAAGAAAAAAACCAGAGAGGGAGACAAAACATAAGAGAGACTCTAAATCTCAAGAAACAAACTGAGGGTTTCTGGAGGGAAGAGGGATGGACATTGGGAAGGGTAAGTGTTGTGGTGAGTGTTGTGTATTTTGTAAAAAATGGCTGATGAACCATAGACCTATATCCCTGAAACAAATAATACATTATATGTTAATAAAAAGAGAACTACCCAGCTGAGCTCAGTCAACCCTCAGAATCATGGGAAAGAATAATAAATTTTTGTTTTAAATGAGCAAGTTTTGGAGTTGTTTGTTGCACAGTGATAACCAAACCAATTGGGTTTCAGAACAATTTTATCTATAACAGTCATTATGGCCATTTTCATTAATCACTTACTATGTGGCAGACACTGTATAAAGTATTCTTTGTTGATTATTCCTTTTGATTTTCATAAGAACCCTATGAGACAGAGTTTATTATTATTCACTATATCTGCTTTACATAAGAGAGAGGTACAGAGAGGTTAAGTAATAAGCCCAAGGTCACAAAGCCAGTAAGGGGGAAAACCAGGATTCAAACTTCCAACCATTCAACCATATACCTCATGCTACTGCACATGGCTCTGCTCTGTTACTAGATGCAGCTGAGTCAGGGAGCTCAGATCTGGGGAATTTGCCTTCAAAAGTCTTCCTTTGCCTAGAGCTCGTTCCAGAAGATTTAGAGCAGTCATCTGGGTTTGTGCTGAGTCTTCTGGGGACAAGCAGCCAGGACTTTGTGAATTCATTCACATGGAGAAACAAATGGTTCTGACCTTTTCTTTTTCAAATGTTTTTCAAGGGAAGTCAGTGCTGTCAGCAGGGTCTAGATTGATGGCATTGGATCCCAAGAAGTAGAACCTCCACCCTGTGTCGCGTCACTTGGTACCTTGGGTCAGATCAGCCAGAGACTCAGCCAGACTTGGAAATGTCACATCGATTGCCTATTCAGAACACAATCTCCCTCCCTTTCCTCCCCACCTCCTTGCTTTTCTTGTCTGTAGGACACTGGGGGCTGCATTCAATGTCCTGTCCTCTCAGAACAAGTGATAGAGAAAGGAGGAATCAATTCACATAAAATTAGAGGGCAGAAATGAGGACAGGAAATAAAGGGGAGGGGTCAAGGACCAGGTCTCTGAGTGCAGACATATGAGCTAACACTACTGGATCCTCCAGGCGAGGCCCGGTGTGGTTAGCAAGTCAGAGACACACAGTCCCATGGACCCCTGCGACATGTCCTTGTGTGGGTAGCTGGGCACAAGGGATTGTGGCTCTGACCACTATGGCAGCCCTTTTTCTGGGCCTTATTATTGGAAACTGTTGATCTCTAGCCTGTGTCTCTGCTTCTCTTCAGGCCTCTCCATGGTGCCTGCCCTCTATATTACATCCCTGCCCACAAAACGTGTTCTGAAGCAGACACCAAGTGAGGCCCAGGAACAGCACTGGCACTGCTCCCAGGAAGATATGGTGGCCTGGTGGGAATGTCCTCCACATTCCAGCCTCTTAAGAGCTCCCCATCTGCCCCCCCCACCTCTCCATCCCCATGTGGGTTCTGCCCTGCTCACCTGAAATCTTCTACCCGCACATCTTTCCTCACAGCTGAGGAAGTCTCTTCACTACACCCACTATCATTACGTTTCCCAAACATCAGTCCTTGGAGCCAACATTTATCCTTTATCCCTATACCCAAATACCATATGCACTATTAGTTATTTACTAGCTTTCTTTTTTTTAAATTTTATTTTTTAAATTTCTTTTCAGTGTTCCAGAATTCTTTGTTTATGCACCACACCCAGTGCTCCATGCAATACGTGGCCTCCACAATACCCACCACCAGGCTCACCCAACCTCCCACGCCCCGCCCCTCCAAAACCCTTAGATTATTTTTCAGAGTCCACACTCTCTCTACTAGCTTTCTTTAAATTGGCTTTTCCTTTATACTTAAATCAATTTAATTTGAAAGTGAAAACATAGGATTAAAAAAAACACAACAGAATCGCTTGCCATAAATAGAAAATACCAGAACAAATGAATGCGGTAAAAAACCAAAGTGTCATCACATTTTATTTAAATATTATTTTCTGCCAAACTCTAGGCTTGAGACATGTCCTATATTTACTGGAAGGAATGTTGCTCTGTTACAAATACACCAATGGAGACTCTTACTAATACAAACTGAAAAAAAAGCAAAAACAAAAAACAAAACAGAATGAAAAAGGACAAAATCTTCATGCTATGCAATTTGATACTGTTCATTGCTGTGTTTGGATCCACCCAAAACCATTTCTTGTCCCACCTTTGGCCCATATTTCATACTGTGATAGTCACTGAGCCAGCCAATTGTGATGTATCTTTAAAGACCAGCTCAAAGGGTTCACTGTCTCCCAAAGTCTTTCCTTACCATTCCTGCCTCTATCTTTCCTTTCTTTCTTTAAATATTTGTAGGAACAGATACAATTTTATAGTGAGCAGGTACCATTTATTATATTTATTTTAATCTTTTATTCTGGAGCTCTGTGTCTCCTTTTTCCCAGGTCTCACACTCCTAGAAGGCAAGAACTGTAAACTCTTTTTGTGTGTGTGTGTGTACAGTTGTGAAGGGAGAGGGGTGGGGGTTTCACACGATATCTTTCCTGCTGCAGAACACAAAGGTGATGCTTGATTTACCCTGATGAATTAAATGGAATTCCTTGTTTTGCTATTTATAATCGTGTTGCTCTTAAGTGGATTTCATACCATCGTATCATCTAACATGTACAAAAATAACAAAATAATGCCCCAGGTCAGCGTGTTTATTTCACGCAACATGCAACACAACACAACTCTGGCGTAACAAAAAGAATCAGCAGAATCACCTCCATTTTGTATGAAGGCGGTGCTGTCCAACATTACAGTCACATACGTCAGAGAGGGAAAGCATTTGAGATTTATAACAGACTAAATTTCTCTTACTCATCCATTCAACCAAACTTGACAGAACACCTACCACAGCAAACACTAGCAAACTCTAGAGGAATAAAGAGGAAGAATAAGTTGTTTCTGATTTGGAGACCCTCATAATTTAGAAAGAGAGATGACATGAAACCCGATCATTATAGCTCAAAGCAAATGTAATAATGCAGGTAGCCACATAGAGCTACGGGAGCCAGCACAAAGATTTGGTTCTGACTAGGAGCCCTGGAAAAGGTTACACAAAAGAGATGACCTTTGAATTAAGCTTTGAAAATAGCCAGACTTGTCAGAGAAAGGGCATCGCGGGCTAAGGAATGAGCAGGAGCAGAGGCTTGGCGGCTTGCGTCTGTTTTAGAAGTGGTCAGTGGCTGCAGGGGGTTTTAGCAGAGAATATCTGGAGGAAGGGACAGGAGCTAGAACTGGAATGAGAAGAAGGGGCCCATTTGGGAAGGGCTTTCTGTGCCTGGCAGTGGGGAATTGTTGAAGGTCTTTAAATAGGAGTGTGTAACAAAGATGGTTAGTTGTCTGCTGCGATTACTTATTATCTCCTTCCTTCCTTTTTACAGAATCCTGCTGTTGAGCTGAGACTATGAATTTCCAAAACCAAAGGCTATATTCCTCAGCCTCCCATGCAATTAGAGGCAGCCATATGAATAAGTTTTGACAAAGAGATATAAGCCGAGCACTGTGCAGAACTTATAGGAAGGCCATTTAAAAGGAGGTAAGTTAGCTAGATGAGTTCTGATTTTCCCTTCCGCATTTCCTCTTCTTTTGGTTTACAACTTGGACATGATAGCTGGAGTTCCAGCAACCCTTTTGGACTACAAAGTCACCTTGATAATGAAAGCCAGAACCAAAAATGACAGTGTAGAAGAAGCAGCTACCAACTCTGTGTGTCGTCTTTTTTTATGGAAATGATCTTTTATGGTATTTAAGTAAATGTCATTTGGGAAGCTTTATAATATCCAGCCAAACCGTATCTTGATAAATATCGAAGAGTCATGGTCTGTCTGATTTAAAGACCATGTCTGACAACTCCAATATCTGGATATGCTTTGGATCTGCTTATGTCGATTTTTTTCCTCTTGGTTTTCAGTCATTTGATCCTGCCTCCTGGTATCCTCGGCAATTTTCCTCAGTTGCACTAGCCACATTTTACATGTTCATTGGCTAAATATGGCTATCAGCTACTGTATTGGCCACTGCATATTATAGAATATTTCCATCATTGCAGAAAATAGACATTGTGGGTATAGAGATTATCTGATGCTCTGGAGGATATTATTTTCCTCCAGAGGAAACTTTCATTTCTGATCAGCAGTTAGGCTAGGCATTCCTTTGCTTTGGAAGATCTTCCACTCCAACTTTGATCTTTCTGGCCCTATGAGATTGTTGAATGCTCTGCTCAGCTTCTCAAACTCCAAACTGCTACTTACAAATGGGCAAATACCTCAAGAAAGGCTATGTGCCAGGTTTACCCCTTTGTACTTCCCTTCTTTGCAGAAACTTGGCCCTTCACATTTTTGGCCTTGGTAGCTCTCCAATGATTTCAAGTGGACTTTGAAAAAACAATATATTTTATCTAATTTCCAGTTAATGCTGGCAGAAAGTTTGGTCTGATACAAGCCAGTCTGCCCTAGCTGGAAGCAGAAATCACATCTCTGTTTTAGCCACATGGATCTGGAGACAGTGAAGAGAAAGTCTGATAGGATACTCTAGACAAGAGGCAGTGAAGGTTTGATCTAAGAACAAGCAGAGTGAGAAGGGACAAAATTGAGAAATCTGGGTGATTTTGGAAAATAGAGTTAGCTGGAATCTGTCTTGGATTCAATGTGGCGTATGAGGGAGGGAGGGGAAAGGAAGAATTCAAGAATGACTTCAGGTCATGGCCCTCAGATCTCTTAAGCAACAGATTGGATGCATTCTTCTAAGGAGACTTAAAGGAGTTGGGCCTGGGGCAGGGGGAAAATTCTTTCTGGTGGCTCTGAAGGTGGCCACACCAAGTGTGCTGCATGCAATGCCCTCTGCCAGTGATCCTGGGGGTACAACCTGTGATATCTGGTGGTAGCAGTACCTTCCCCAAGTTACTTCAGGAGCATGGTCTTAGGGCGATTCTGGCTGCTTTTCTTCCCCCTCCACCCCTGCCCTTCCCCTTGCTCCTCCTCTTCTTTTCCCTTTTCTCCTCCTTCTTTTCTTTCTCCTTCTCCTCTCCTTCTTCTCCTCCACCTCCTCCTCCTACTTC
This sequence comes from Mustela erminea, assembly GCF_009829155.1. NCBI lineage: Eukaryota > Metazoa > Chordata > Mammalia > Carnivora > Mustelidae > Mustela > Mustela erminea. The sequence goes on from NC_045614.1 coordinate 104,666,169, forward strand.
TTCTCCCTTTCCTCATCTTCCTCCTTCTCTTCCTTCTTCTTTCTCCCTACTCCTTCTGTTCTTGCTTCTCCGGGAATCAAGGCAATTCTGATATTCTTTGAATGAACTCATTTTCTGTTTCTGGAGTCCATTTCTGTTGCTTGCAGCCCAGAACTCTGATGGATAAGGAATTGTACACTCACAATATCCGATGTGTATTTTACAGGGGTTTTCTTCTCATGGATTAAATTTTTTAATATAACTTAGAAGCACACTTGTCCTATTTTTTTAATATATTATGAGAAGTGATGAGAAAAGTGATATAAAATATGATATATTATGAGAAGTGATGAGAAAAGGCTAGATTGTAGAGATGAAAGATGAAGCAGAATGGCTATTTCAAGCAGCAGTAGATATTGTAATAAAGATCTATTGCTTACTTGAATTGCTGTATGAGTTCTAGTAGGTTGGCGGTGGAGTCTTTTGGTTTTCCATATAAAGAATCATGTCATCTGCAAAGAGAGAGAGTTTGACTTCTTCATTGCCAATTTGGATACCTTTTATTTCTCTTTGTTGTCTGATTGCTGTTGCTAGGACTTCTAATACTATGTTGAACAAGAGTGATGACAGTGGGCATCCTTGTCGTGTTCCTGATCTCAACGGGAAGGCTGCAAGCTTTTTCCCATTGAGGATGATATTTGCTGTGGGTCTTTCATAGATAGATTTTATGAAGTTTAGGAATGCTCCCTCTATCCCTATACTTTGAAGCATTTTAATCAGGAACGGATGCCGGATTTTGTCAAATGCTTTTTCTGTATCAATTGAGAGGACCATGTGGTTCTTCTCTCTTCTCTTATTAATTTGTTCTATCACATTGATTGATTTGCGAAAGTTGAACCATCCTTGTAGGCTAGGGATGAATCCCACCTGGTCATGGTGGATAAACTTTTTAATGTGCTGTTGGGTCCTGTTTGCTAGGATCTTGTTGAGAATCTTAGCATCCATATTCATCAGTGATATTGGTCTGAAATTCTCCTTTTTGGTAGGGTCTTTACCTGGTTTGGGGATCAGGGTAATGCTGGCTTCATAAAAAGAGTCTGGAAGTTCTCCTTCTGCTTCAGTTTTTTGAAACAGCTTCAGGAGAATAGGTGTTATTTCTTCTTTGAAAGTTTGGTAGAATTCCCCAGGGAATCCGTCAGGTCCTGGGCTCTTGTTTTTTGGGAGGTTTTTGATCACTGCTTCAATCTCGTTACTAGATATCAGTCTATTCAGGTTGTCAATGTCTTCCTGGTTCAATTTTGGGAGTTTATAGTTTTCCAGGAATGCATCCATTTCATCTAGGTTGCTTAGCTTATTGGCATATAACTGTAGATAATAACTTCTGATGATTATTTCTACTTCTTTGGTGTTAGTTGTGATCTCTCCCTTTTTGTTCATAATTTTATTAATTTGGGCTTTCTCTCTTTTCTTTTGGATTAGTGTGGCAAATGGTTTATCGATCTTATTGATTCTTTCAAAAAACCAGCTTATAGTTTCATTGATATGTCCTACTGTATCTCTGGTTTCTACCTCATTGATCTCTGCTCTAATCTTGATTATTTCCCTTCTTATGTGTGGAGTTGGTTTGATTTGTTGTTGATTCTTCAGTTCTTTAAGGTGTAAAGACAGCTGGTATATTCTGGATTTTTCAATTTTTTACTTGAAGTCTTGAGAACAGCTGATATTTCCCAGACATTGGGTAACCTGAGAAAGAGAGTTTGTGAGGTTTTATTTAGTCCCATCCCCTTCATAAATCAAGGTACGATGTTCCCTTCTGGGGATGCTGAGCTAATTCTAGGGACTCAGGATGTATGACTTCCTCTTAGCATGCTGCTGTGCTGTCAAGCAGAGGCCAGCCTAGAATTTGCCCTTTAGCCTGGCCTGAGTGATACTTTCTCCTCCTGGGCATCACTGATCTGACCTGACTGCTAGCACTCTGCTCCCTGTAAGGCCTAAAAGCTGCCTGGAGAATAGACCACTGAGTCTTCCTGGAGGCAGTAGCCCTAAGCAGGAAGCCCAGGGGCCAGAAGCCAGAGTTAGGGGCCTTTGTGCTAGTCTCAGGCTATCAGTTGTGTTGCTACCAGCTATGAATGCCTGGAGGCACTTACCTAGGCTTGGGTCACCCTTTTGGAATTAATGTTGTGGCTGGGCTGGCCCTTGTTATTTTATGCCCTTGTTATTAATATGATTGCAAGACACCCTCAAGGAGGAACCATCAGGAAACTTTGCAAGAGACAAGGTTTATCACTCACACATTCTGGAGGGTACACAGCATGCCTGGAGCCACACAGTGAGGTCAAGAGTAGATAGAGGGAGTGTGGGCCTGGGGTTGTGTTTTCATTAGGGTTGAGGGTAGGGGCCTAGAGTTTTTACAGATCCCCTCTCTATTAATGAATTTAAAACATAAAAGTGGGGAGGGGGGAATCCAACAACAACAACAACAACAAACAAACAAACAAACAAACAAAAAACAGAATTTAAAGCACAGGAAAGAAAAGAAAAATGTGACCAAATGGTCAGTTATCTAAATCAACCAAAGACCTTTAAACAAAGAAACTGTGTGGGGGTAGGGACGTGGCACTTGCTCTTTATTTAATTGTATGGCTGGCAATGTGCTTACTGGAGATAGCTCTTTCTGATGTAGGTGCCTCAGCAATCAAAGCCTAAGTCAGGCACTTGCATGACAAAAAGGAAATCCAACTGTCAGGTTTTGTATGACCTAGTGCATCCCTATATCAGTGTGGCCCTGGAAGTCCATAGACCACAGGGGCAACATGGACATTGCCTGACACCTGGACTGGGCTTGTACTGTTCAGAGATCAGCAGAAGTCAGAACTTGAAGGGTCCTGCTGGCCAAGTGCAGGCATTTGGACTTTATCCTGGGAGCACTGAGGAAATCAGTAGGTTAAGTCATGTGAATTGCTCTTTGGAAAGCTGACTCCGAGTGCAAACAGATGGGAGAGGATCTGCTGCCTAGGATCTGCTGGCATGAGAGGTGATGCAGATTTGTATGGGAGAGTATGGTAGGGATGGTGGGGAGTGGGTGGGAGAAGAGCTGAGAGACATTTAAGAGGCAAAAAATGACAAAATGTGGGCAAGATCTAGGGCGACTACCGGATGCTGTTCTCAAAGGCAGGGCCACAGGAAGAACCACAGGATGTGGAGAAAAGACAATGAGCTCTGTGTGGATATGATGGCTTGAGTTATCAGTGGGATATTCAAGGCAGCTGGACAGACTGTGACTAAGGATCAAGGCCAAGTTCTAGGGGAAAGATGCGGATTTAGAAGTCTTTGATCAGAGTTGGGTTCTCTGAACCACCCCTACGTCAGACCCCCTGGTGATGGCCCAGGTTGTCTGCATATGAGCTCTCCCTGATCTCCTGAGGCTGGACTCTGATTACACTTCCTTATGCCATCTTCTGCTAGGACCCCTCCCCTACCAAGATGACCCACCATGTCCAGTGGGCTGACCATATCTGTAGGCCCCAGTCCTCACAATCCATCTCATACTGCCTCTTAGGAGCTGGAGCTCTGACAGGGGCAGGTACAGCCATCTCTGTCCTCTAGCTGGGAGAGGCCACCGCTCACAGTGTAACAGGGCTTGCAACTTCTCAGGGTTGACTATGTGGAGGAAACATAACCACCCAAGAGGGCCATAAAAGGATATGAAATAGAGGAACAATTGTCAAGGGAAATCTGTGAATGCTGGAAGAATCTTGCGGAAAGTAGTACTTACACAGACCACAGTGCAAGGGTCATGGCCTAGCACTTGGCTCCCACCAATGCTGAATTCACTATTTTACCTTCTCTTCCCCTGCCAGCACCCAGAGCCTCCAAGTCAACCTTTGGTGTACTCCTGATCATGCTTTGTCATGGACTTCCCCCATATCTCCTTCCCAATGAACTAGGACACATCCTTAATCTGGTTCCACTGTCACCTCTTCTTGGAAGTCTTCCCTAAGCCAGGATCAGTGCACCATTCCCTGGGCTTCCGTGACTCTGAGCAGCCTCAAATCTGGCACCACCTAGAAGATCACATGAAATGTTTGCAGGTCTGTCTCAACTATCAGACTATAAACTCTCTGAAGGCCCTTTTCATCTTTCTGTCTGGTACTTAATACAGGCCATAGCATATAAGAACTTGATAACTTTGTAATGAAGATGTCCACCACCATTTTACTTCAACATAGTATTGGAAGTCCTATCCAGGCCCATTAGGCAAAAAAAAGAAATATAAGTCATTCAAATTGGAAGGAAAGAAGTAAAACTGTCACTATTTACATATGACCTGATGTTATATATAAAAGATCCTTAAAATTCCATTTAAAAAACTTTAGAACTAATAAACAAATTTAGTAGAGTTGAAGGATACAAAATTCAATGCACATAAGCCTGTTGCATTTCTATATACAATAATAAACTACCAAAAAGAGAAACTAAGAAAACAATCCCAGTTACAATTCCATCAAAAAGAATCAAATACCTAAGAATAAATTTAATCAAAGAAGTGAAAGACCTATATATTGAAAACTAAGAGACATTAATGAAAGACACTGAAGGAGATACAAGTGAATGAAAGATATTCTATGTTCATAGATGGGAAGAATTGATGTTTTTTTAAATGTCCATACAGCCCAAAGCTATCTACATCTTCAATACAATCTTTATCAAAATTCCAATTGTGTTGTTCACAGAAATTGAACAAACAATCCTAAAATTTGTATGGAACTACAAAAATATCCCCAAGTAGCCAAGGCAAACTTGAGAAAGAAGAACAAAGCTAGAAGCTTCACACTCCCTGATTTCAAACTCTATTACAAAAGTACAGTAATCAAAACAGCATATTATTATCATAAAACAGACACATAGACCAAGGAAATGGAATAGAGAGCCCTGAAATAAACCCATACATATATAGTCAATTAATTTATTACAAAAAAGCCAAGAATATACAATGGGGAAAGGAAGTCCTCTTTAATAAATGATGTTGGGAAAATTGGACAGCCACATGCAAAAGAAGGAAATTGGACCACTGTATTTTATTTTTAGATTTTATTTATTTATTTGATAGAGAAGCCACAAGCAGGGGGAGTGGGAGAGGGAGAAGCAGGCCTCCCACTGAATGGGGAGTCTGATTTGGGGCTCAATCCCAGGACCCTGGGATCATGACCTGAACTGAAGGCAGACGCCTAACAACTGAGCCACCAGGTACCCTCACTGTCTTATATCATGCATAAAAATTAACTCAAAAGGAATAAAGACTTGAATGCAAGACCTGAGATGAAAACTTCTAGAAGAAAACATAGGTGGTAAATTTCATGACATATGTCTTGATGATATTTTTTTTAATCTGACACCAAAATCAAAAACAACAGAAGCAAAAATAAAGAAGTAGGACTACATCAAACTAAAAAAGTTTCTGCACAGCAAAGGAAACCTTAACAAAATGAAAAGACAACCTACTAAATCGGAGAAAATAGTTTGCAAATCATATATCTGATAAAGGGTTAATACCTAAAGTATATAAAGAACTTATATTATACAACTCAATGGCATAAGAACAAAGAATCTGATTAAAAATGGGCAGAAGATCTGAATAAACATTTTTCCAAGGAGACATAGAGATGGCCACCAGGTACATGAAAAGATGCCTGACATCCTTAATCATAGGGAAACTCAAATCAAAGCCATGAATCAAAACTACAAAACCACAACAGCCTCAGACCTATTAGAATGTCCATTTTCAAAAGGAAGAAATAACAAGTGTTGGCTGGAATGTGGAGAAAAGGGACCCCTTGTGCATTTTTGGTGGAAATGTAAATTGGTGCAACTGTGGAAAACAGTATGAAGATGCCTCAAAAAATTAAAAATAGAACTACCCTATGATCCAGCAATTCCACTCTGGTTATTTATCTGAAGAAAGTGGGAACACCAATTCAAAATGATACCCAAGTCCCATGTTCACTGTGACATTACTTATAGTAGCCAAGATATGGAAACAAGCTAAGCATCCATCAGTAAATGAACAGATAAAGAAGATGTGGGATATTATTCAGCCATAGAAATGAATGAGATCTTGTCATTTGTAACAACAAGGATGGACCTTGAAGGCTTTATGCTATGTGAAATAAGTCAGGCAGAGAAAGACAAATTCTGCATGATCTCTGTTATCCGTAGAACCTTTAAAAAAAAATTAAGTTCATAGATACAAAGAACAGATGGTGGTGGTAAGAAGCAGGGGGTGGGGGTGGGAGATGTTGATTTTGGGGTTTTTTTTCTTAGTTTAAATAAATTGAATAAAATGTTTAAAAAACAATTTGTTGAATGTATACATGAATAATTACACAAAAGAATTAGAAAGAATCATGGTCTGGCCAACAGCAATCTGAGTCCAGTGGGAGCCTCTTCCGCCCCAAATCACTGCCTGGTCACCTTGGGCATTTGTCACTGTCCCCTTTTCAGCATCATCAGCTATAAAATGAGAGAGGTAGGCCCCATTATTAAGGATGATCCTGATGTTCTGTAATCTATGAATTGATCTCACCTGACAGTTTGCAATGTGCAAATAAAGAGATTCCCAAAGACACAGAGCTCTAATTAGTACTCAAAGCCTTGAAGACCTCAAAATCTTGTCAAACCCATAGCCACAGAAGTCAGGCGAGTGTCCTGGAAGAAGGATTGGGAGCAGAAGAGGGGAGAGGGAGACATTGCGGGTGTAGGAAGCAGAGGCACAGAAGGAAGACAGGCACTGAGGTCCAGTGACAAATTGGCTCTGGGGATCAGGCAGGTCCCCTACCCTCCCATCATGCCCTGGAAACACTTGCAGCCTTTTAGAAGGGCTGAAGAAAGCCTCTTTAGTGAAAAACAATTTAGTCCCCTCATCGTTCAGCTGGAGAAATGGAGGATAACAGGGCTGGCCCAGGGCCTCGTGGAAGGTCTCCTGACTCTGCATCTGGTGCCTTTAAAGGACTGGCATATCTGTCTTCCCTATGTCCCAGGTGCCTCGTGCAGAACCCTGTACCCAGAAGGTGTTCTGAAAATGCTCAGCGGGAAACAAATAACCAGCCAAAGAACCTTGAAAGATGCTGTTCAGTGTGCTAAGCAGTGACGGCCACTTGGAATGGGGTCTGGGGCGAGGCTTGGGTAATTTTCCAAAGCTTTGGAGGCCTGGCATGGCTCATGGTGAACCCCTAGGAGTCAATTGCTTGCCTCTGTGAAATGAATTAACTCTCCCAGGGCACCAAGTGGTTAGAAAAAGAAGTAATTCGCTAAATGGCCCCTTCCTGCCACAGAGAAAACAAATGTGCTTCACGTGGGCATGGACATTACTTATCACAGGAACATTTCTGGAGAGAGAATAATTCCATCAGGGCTGCAGAAATCACGACAAGAGGCAGCCCCGTGACACTGCAGCCAGCCAGCCCCGGAGAGAGGTAACGTCTCTTTATTTTCAGTAGCATAACCTGAAGACGGGCCCAGGTAGGCAGACAACGCATGTGAGAATTGAGGAGTGTCTTTTCCCACTCTGGCATTCTCAAGACGGGGAGGCTGAGGACCAGAGAAGTGGAGGCGCCCCTCCTGACTTTCAGGGCTGGGGCTGGAGCCACATGGCCCCACTCCCACTGTGGGCTCTGCCCTCAACTGGACTCTCAGAGCCCCGGAGAGTCCTCCCTCCAGGTGACTGGGTTCCTCGGCCACTAGATTAGTGCCTGGACCCCCCACCCATGCCCCTTTATTGCCCCTCACTCTTCACTGAAGGGGCTTCCCCTGTGCCCACAGGGCCCAGGTCAGAACCTGGGAGCATAGGGAACTCTCCCTGCGCTCCACGGGTGAAGCAAATCTGCCCCTTTCTGCTCCTGAGCCACAGGAGTTCATCTTTGCTTGAAAAGACTCAAAATTTATCAGCCTTTGAAAATGTGAATTTTGAAAAAACAACCAGGAACCGGAGGCAGTAGAAAAGGGACTGGTATGTGCCCTGGGTGGGACCCTTTATCTTAGGTTACTTTATTACGCGTGCACGCATATGTGTGAGTGTGTGTGCTGTTGACAGAGGAGGAAGCTCGGACTCAGAAACGCTGAAAGATGGCCTGTGTTCACCATCTAGCAGGGGAGACCCCCATGTCAGGAAATCCTAGAACCTCCTTAAAGTCCCTCTTGACCAGTTCCTCCCCAGCCACTCAGTGTTTAACTTCTGTTTCCATTTCATCTTCGATTGATTTTTCCCCTATCAGCCAAAATCATGCTTTGCTCAAAGCTCTTGAGCTCACCACCATGTGAGCTGGTTTCTGACTATTTTAAGTCCTTGGCTTACGCCGCAACGGAAGTCCTTGCAGACTCGGAGGCCCAGAGGGGCACCTTCAGGGATCCCTATGGAAAGAACTTCCATCTGCTGCTTCTCCTATGAGGTGCGTCATCACGCTCGGGGCTGAGTTGTGCCTATCACCATACCCTAGCTGAGGTCCTGATCTGAGAGAGAATGTCACCGAGAGGTCACTGGGCCAGCAGCACGTGGGCTGAGGGCTTGTAACACTGAACACCCAGCCTGGGGACGCAGGGCTAGTGGCCAAGAGGATCCTGTGTCCCAGCCCAGGACTTCTGGGCCCTAGCCTCTTGCCTTCTAGAGGATGGCTGAACCTTGGGACCCCGCCCCTGTGTCAGCAGGACCCAATATCCATCCTGCTGGTATCTTCTGAGAGGTTGACAGGGAGGAAGAAGGAGCTGCGGAGGGCAGAGTGCAGACAGGGGATCATGAAAACTGTAATTCCGGCAACTTCACCAAATTGGATGATTCCTTTTACTTCTTTATCCTTGTCTCGTTTGTGCCATGAGGCTGTGGGAGTCACATGTGGCCTTACGGCTTCGCGAAGATCAAGCACTGGCCTGGGAGAAAGGGACATTTTCCAAGTCACTGCACACATATCTAACTCAGTTTTGTTGAGAAATGGTTGCATTTTAATCTATGCATAGATTTCCTATAATTTGTTTAATCAGTTACCTATTGATGGATATTCGTGTTGCTTCAGGCTTCTGCTAATACAAAAGTTAGTGTAACAAACATCCCTCAAGTTTATTCTTATATACTGACTTTCACAAGTTTTGTTTAGAATACATGCTCCAAAGTAGTACACCTGTGTTACAGAGCTAGTCCATTTAAAATTTTAATAAACATTGGGGTGCCTGGGAGGCTCAGTGGGTTAAAGCCTCTGCCTTCGGCTCAGGTCGTGATCCCAGGGTCCTGAGATTGAGCCCCACATCGGGTTCTCTGTTCCGTGGGAAGCCTGCTTCCTCCTCTCTCTCTGCCTTGCCTCTCTGCCTACTTGGATCTCCCTCTGTTAAATACATAAATAAAATCTTTAAAAAATTTTTTAATTAATATCTTCAGGTTCTATTCCAAAAATATTGCAATTAATTCCCACCATCATGTGCACTCATTTGATGGCAAAAATGAAGAAATCTCACGATACCAAGTGTGGGAGAATATGTCTATTAATTGGATCACTTACACATTGCTGATAGAAGTACAAATTAGCACAACCATTTGGGCAAGCAGTTTAGCACTGTCTTATCAAGTTGCACATTCATATACCCCATGATTCAATGGCTTCTCTATGTATACATAAGAAAAACGCCTTCACATCTATACCAGGAAACTCATACAATGCTCCAGTGGCATTGTTTATATCAGCAAAAATGGTACATTATCCCAAATGCCCTTTGGCAGAGTATTGGATATCTAAATTGTGATATTGCCACACAATGGCAGTAAAAATGGATGCACTATAGTCATCATATATTTTATTACTGTTTGCTATAATATGGCATATACATATTATATACTATATATACATGCGTAAAATGTTGGGTAAAAATTAAGACCTAGGAGAATCTTGTTTACCACTTCAGAAGCAATTGTACTTGTAGTAAAAAGAAACAAAATTGTACATACAATAAAACTTAAAAAAACAAGTCAAGGTAATAATAGACGAGCGTTTGCCCTAGGTAGGGAGAGGATGGAGGAACAGGTGGAGAAGGAACACGTAGGCAGATACACTGTCGAGGCTCTGGGTCTTTGAAGTGGTTCATCAGTGTTGATTATATCATAAAGAGATGATAATTAATTAACGAGCTCTCCAGCTAATTGGAAGAGGGCCATTCGGAAAGTGTGTCAGGAACCAAAACTATAATAAGAAAAAGAAGACAGAGAAAAATGAAACAAATACCAAGGAATGAGAGATGGGACATCAGCCCTGGGGGGCCGGGTTTCTAGGGTGACGTTAGGACTCTCAGCCTCCCTGGTTTGGCCCGGGCCACGTGAGGAGCACTGGCACGTTCAATAGAGTCCCCACAGAAACCCCAGGGACTTGGTACTAACAAACACCAGGGGTGGCAGTCGTGGCAGCTCTCTTGTGTACTGACATCATCAGGGTGCATCATCCTGAAGGTCTGGCCACGACAGGTTTCTTCTTACCTCCTATGTTTCATCCTCTGGGGGAAAATACTGTCTGGAAATGAACATTTTCATTTCCAGACAGTATTTGGGGGGAAATATTTGGGGGAAAATACTGTCTGGTAAGCCTTGAGTGATGTTTCCCTTGGTTGAGGTGAACCAACTTCACACACTTGGGTTTGGGGTTTAGCGTGAGGTTGCCCAGAGCTGGTGAGCTATGCCAGAAGGAAGCCCTGCTTCTCTTGCCATGTAAAAGATATACTCCCCTGCACATCACCTCTCTGCCATCCCAGAGAGCTAGAAACACCTGCAGGCAAGGATGGAAAGGCAGAGCAGAATGGAATAGAGACGTGGACCATCAGGATGACTTATCAGGGACCTCTCCCAGCTGGCTTTACTACAGGGTTATCTGATCCCTCCTGAAAGGTTCCTGCACTAAAACCATCACCCACACTCCTGAACTGGCTCGGTTGCCCTCCCTCTTTGATGTTCGATCAGGAGGGACTGAGTTGGGTTCTGGTTAGGTGGGTCAGGGTGAGAGCACAGATTTTCCATTCGCTTCTGTATCCTGGAGCTTGGAATGAATTGCCTGGAGGAGCAGCCGGAATTGTATGATGACAGATGAAATACTCGCTCTCTCCAGCAGGATAAGAAGATGGCAAGCTGTTACTGTTATTATTTTGTATTTACAAAAAAAGAGTAAGCCATAAAGCCGCAGGGCCACTTAGCTAATGGACACATAATTGACCAGGCGCTCTCTAATGCATCATGTTACAAGCATTACGCTCTCTGCTCCCCTCCTGGCCCAGGTCTGGCTGAACAGTTGGGGCCCGAGCCAACACAATCTGAACTGACCCCAAACAGTCCAGGATGTTTGTACCAAGCACCAACCCACCTTCAGGCCTGTGTTGTGGCCCCTGGACCCGCAGAACTATTTTACACCAGTGAATCTGAATTTGTTAACCATCAAAAGGAAATTAGCTACTCAAGAAGACAGAACTCCACTGACAGTCATTTCCCTGACCTGTGGTCACTGCAGAGATTGCAAATATAGGGACCTATACATCTGAACCTTCTTCTTCCTTTCAATAAATAGGACCCAAGTACATGGGTTTACTTGGTCTGCAAAGAATCTTTACACTGGGCCAATAGACTCCATCCCCAGTGGCCAGATTCTCTTTCCCAACTTTCTGTCTCACAATTCTGCTTCTTCTTCAAGCCCCAAGTCAAATATTGTCTTCTCTGTAGAACCTTCCTTGTTTCTCCAGGTTGGAATGAAATTCTTCTCCTTCTGCACTTGCCCCACTTGTGGCATCCAAACTGGATGCCATGAGACTGAATGCAGCTCTGCCTTTCCTGTTTGCTTGTAAGTCCCTTGAGGGCAAGCAATGCAAGTAAGACACGTGAAGTGTTAGCAGAGGTAGAGCACAGCAGGGGCTAAAGGAAAACTAATGCCCTCTTTCTCGGAGAATGACCTTGGAACAAAGTAAGCCTTCAGGTTTTAGTCGAATATGCATGGAACCGAGCAAAGGACAAAATGATGAGTGAGCCAAAGCAGGCAGAAACAGAATACCAGTTTTGCAAGACTTCTGAATTATTTGTTTTGAGCAGGGACAGATAGAGAATAAGTCCAATTTTGTTAGGATTTGGAGGGGGCTGTTCCAGATTTAGTTGCACTGAGTACAGGAAACAAATCAGGTTGTGTGATTTGCATTTGCTGATTTTGAATATTCCAGACGGATTCCACGTGTTGTCCTCATCCAGCCCCAGGGTATCTCTCAGGAGGATGAGAAGGTGGCTGTGTCTTTAATCACAATGGACCCCATACATGTGGATTACCTGCTTGGCTTAAAGTGAGCGAGGGAGTCAGCCTTGAGATGTGAAGTATTTTGTGATACAGAATTTTAATGATCATATTTGTGATAATGAGATTTGGTCTCCAATCTTGCAGAGCAATTAGAATATTTTACTGCAAAGGACAATCTGCTACATTGTTTTTGTTTCGTTCTTCAAATAATCTTGATCTTATTGTTTATCTTTAGATAGAACAAAGTAGAGGGAAAGGACCAGGGACCGCCTGGGGCAGCATTCAGGTCCTTGCTGCACATCCCGCCTCCCGTCAGCACCATCTATTTGTTGTACAAGAGCCCTGCAAAATAAGTAATATTTCCTCCTTTTTAAGATAAAAAAAAAGCACTGAGGCCCACAAAGAATACGTGATTTTATCTCAAAGCTGAAGCTAGGATTCAAAATCAGATCCATCAGCCTCTGAGGCTTGTCTAGCCCCGGCTCACCTGCCCCCCAGTCCTCTCCTTCCGTGAAGCCAGGATGACTTGTGGGGGAGCTTGTAGCAGCGGTCAGGGTCACGAAGCCCAAGAGAGGTACCACTTGTATTACGCACATCTGGAGTTAATGGAGAGAGTAAATGGAGAGCTGGGGCTCCTCATATCTGAAAGACCCTTCTGATCATTGGATATCATGAAAAAATTTCGTTCTCCCCATGCCCTCCCCCACTTTGGGTCATTAAAAGGCAATCAGGACACTGTATAGTATCCCCTATAGCTTGAGCCCTGGTTTCTCTTTACAGCCCATGCAATTGCTCTAAGATGGAGTAGAAAGCTCGCCCAGACTGTGAACACAAAGCTGTTTACCTTGAACAAGTTACTTAGGGTCTCTGAGCTTCAGTTCCCTTAAAATGAGGCTAGTACCATCCTGTTCTCAGAAGGCTACAATGCTAGACTAATCTGTTGAGGTTTAGTGCCTACAACAGTACGTGGAACACATTGGGCATTCCATAAATGAGTTTATAAATTAGTTGGGTAGATGAGTGTAATGATACCCCCCTCAGAGGGCTGGTGTAAATTTTGAGCAGTATGAGGACCAAAGGGCTATATTAACGGAATGCAGTGGGAGCATACATGGGATTATTACAGTTGATTTTACAGACAGGGACCCCAAGCCCTGGGACAAGGAAGTGATGGTCCAGGGTTTCTTTTGTTCAGTGAGGGAGTAGATGTGTTGTCCCTCCTCTGTCCCATGCAGCCCGCCCCTCAGTGCTCTGCACAAGGAAGGAGAGGATGGACAGTGGGACGCGGGAAGGCTGGCCTGAGTTCAGCACCTCCAACAACAGAGGAGGTGAGAAAAGGCAGACCCGCCTTCAGGAGGTGAAAGTCTCCAGTGTCTCACTGTAGGGGAAGACTCCCCTGCAGTTTCCTTCCTTTAAAGGAGTCAGAAGGCAACAGTCTCTAGCCTATTTAAGTAATGCAAATCTTCTATCAGGAGAGACAAAGAAGTGGTTAGAACTCTGCTCACGTCTGTCAGTTCCAGAAGCATCTCCAGCGCCCAACCTGGCGACTGGGACGGAGGCCACTCAGTGGGAGTGGGTGGGAGGCCGCTCAGTGGGAGTGGGTGATGGATGGGTGTAATATGCTTCTGTCGCTGGGGCCGGCCCTTTATCGCATTAGCTCCCACGCCCTGGAGCAGGATGTGCTGATTCAATTCACTTCACCCTGTGGATGGGCTCACTCTGACAGGAGGCCAGGGAGGGGATCCTGAGGAAGGACGTAGGCGTGAAGGGGCCGGACGGCTGTCCCCCATGTTTGCACAGTTCACCTGGTTCCGGAGGACCAACGTGGGCGCAGAGGGGCCGGACAGCTGTCCCCTATGTTTGCACAGTTCCCCTGGCTCCGGAGGACCACAGGGCAGATGGACTTTTCCGGCAAAAGAGGGAGGCCATCCCTTCATCTTGTCGGACCATTCGTCCCATTTAAGATGAGACGGCTGAAGCCGTCAGGGATCAGTAGCATCTCAGACTTCTGGAAGCTGCTCCTTTTCATCTAAAACTTGTTTGCTTTCCTGCTTCCAGCTTGTTTGGCCTCGGAGTTTTGAAGTCATTAAAATCTGTTTATTTATTGTTTTCAAAACCTTTGGCTCACTGAGACAAAGGGAGCTTGGATTATTGGAGCGAACATTTCATTAGGAGCTCCAAGACTACACTAGCTCCATGACCTCGGGCAGTTACTCTTTGAACAAATATTTAGGGCCCTCGTTATGTGCAGGGGACCCTGCCAGATGCCACGAAAGATGCCAAGATGTACAGAAAGCCTCTGCCGCAAGGTGCCGACAACCCCTTCCCATGTCTCATTGTCCTTATCTGAAAATTGATAGAGGATAGGCCCCACTTCCTCCATCAGGCTGGCATTAGAATCCAGCATGAAAGCCTGGACCTCGGTGCCAGGTCCCTGGAAGTGCTCAGTGGGCATGTCTGGCAATGGCGCTGATGGTGACGTCACTCTTCTCCTGTCCTCACATATGTCGCGTCTCATTAACCAACATGTCATCAAGATGCGACTGTTGGCTTTCCATCTTTATGTAACAACAAACATTAATTCTAACCCTTTCTGCTGATCCAAGGATATGAATTTTAAGAACCAAACAGATAAAACTTAGCCTTTAAGCAGGTGTGAGGAAGCCGGCATGAGGGTGGGATCAGGAGAGGCCTGCCTGCCGGGTGACTCTGCTCTCATGCCATTAAAAATATATAGCGCCCAAAAAGTGAAGAAGAAGCGTAGTCTTAAATCATCCTCGGGAAAAAATGTAGGTCATAGGAAGACCGATGAGAAAAATAACTACCCGCTAACCCCATTTCATCATCCGGCAGGGAAGGGAGGGGACCAAAGAGGCCACTCAGGGAGTGCCGTGGGTGGGCAGCAGCTCTGTGCACTATCCCCCAAGAAGGGCAGACGTGGCATCCCCAGAGCCTAGGATCAAGGCAACAGATGGGCTCTGAGGCTCAGCCAGGAAGCCGGGTCCAGGCGTGGGGATCAGGTTGAAGACTGTTCCCAGAAATGGCTTCTCAGCAGCATCAACTGCCTACCCCATGGGAGGGAGAATCTCAGCAGGACCCTCTGATGAGGAAGGAGAACTCCCTGCCCTCAGAGGCCACGGATTGGTTGGCATCACATGAAAGGGCAAAGCCCGGGAAATGCAGCATCCCATTTAAATCCCTGTTACCCTTTCCTGTGCGGAGTCCCCTGGTCGACCCCTCCTGCCTAAACACCATGGATCAGTTCGGGGGGCTGAAGGCCCCCGAGGAGCAGCCACCAAGGAACATCAATCTGTCCTCAAATAATGGACTGCCCAGTGGGAGGGAGGGCTTGGGCTGCCAGGAAGAGGAGGCTGTGTGTGCTGATATCTGAACAAAACTCTGCCTCTTCAGCTTCATAGACAGGGTGCTGGAGGCCCCTCAATGTCAAGCAGAGGGTGGGCACTGTGAGCAATAGGTGGTTGGCAACTCAGCAGAGGACCAGCGGTAAGCTGGGGCAGGGTCCCTGTCTGCCATGAACCATGCTTAGCTACGGTCAGAGCTGCAGGAGTAAGGGCTTCAGAAACTGACATCCCCTTCTTTCCAAATTTCTTTACCCACCAGAGGGGATGACAGATCCTGCGAAGCAGTCATCCTGGGCCAGTGGCCCCTGGGACGATGCGGACTCTAAAAACGGCACCCATGAGAAAATGGAGTAGCTGGTTGCACCCAGGGGAGAGGGTCTCCTTGTGCAGGGTCCTTTGTGTCTAGAGGAATGGGAGGCATGGCAGTGGCATGATAGAACAGCAGCAAAGTCTATCATCCAAACTGGTCATAATTATTCCAGGACAGGGGCGCCTGGGTGGCTCAGTGGGTTAAGCCTCTGCCTTCGGCTCAGGTCATGATCTCACGGTCCTGGGATCGAGCCCTGCATCGGGCGCTCTCTTGGAAGGGAGCCTGCTTCCTCCCCCTTCTCTCCCTTTGCCTGCTTCTCTGCCTACTTGTGATCTCTGTGTGTCAAATAAATAAATAAAATTAAAAAAAAATTATTCCAGGACAACTGGCGCCAACTGAGGCTGTTGTGGCTGTTTTGCCTGCTGTGGTATGCTACCCAAATTTCTCCCATCTCCCCACTGCTGATGACTCCAGCTTGCCCTCGGCTGAGAAAACGTTATGCCACCTCCTCAGGGATAACACCCACCAAAGGCCGGCTGAGTAGGAGCATAAAGGCTTGGCCCCTTTGCCTCCATCTGGAACAGACCTGAAAGGCCATTCCAGCCCCAGAGCTCTCCCCGGGGTTGGCTGAGGCCTTTGTTGTCACAGTGTGGCCCTTTCATTTTGCCCTCAGCCCACCCAATCTGCTTCCCTCGTTCCTCGAGTGTTCTGTTGACACAACTCCCCAGCAAACCCACCCACAACTGTCCTTCTCAGAGTGTTTCCTGAAGAACCCACCTAAGACAGCGGTGCCACAACGTGTCCGAGGCCGACTCCAAAGTGAGAAAGTGGGGCTGGCCGGTGGAGGGTGGGCAGCCCCTGGCATGCTCTGAGATTTCTACTCTAAGACTTGGGCTGGGGGTGAAATGGAATGGAGGGCTGGGGGGAGGGGTGTGATAGCAGGTGCAGTGTCTCAGGTGTTCAAGGGGCTAGGAAGGGATCATTATAAGGATTAGGGAATCAGACAGCTGTCCCAGAGGGCCATGAATGTGTTGGAGAAAGACAGGCAAAGGCTGAGAATGACTAGTTATCATTTCAGTGATGATTAGGCCAAGGATGAGAGATATCAGATAAAGAATGTTCGTCTCCTGCATCTGGAGGGCAAAGCTCTGGATCAGCCTCAGGGTTTAGCCTTGAAGGTAGCCGAGCTCCAGAGAAGCTGGAAATCTTGACCTCAACAATTCTGCAATGCCACTGGGATCATGCTTGGAAAAGAACAAGGACCTGGCACTTGGCATAGGTACATCTAGGCCGACACACTTGAGAATCATGAAGTCTCTTAAACCTTCTGGGCCTGCAGAATGACTAGTATGTTGTGTGCCATATCTTTGACGCCCAGAAAAAAGTCAAATAGAAATTCTGAAACTGCAGGGCACACAGTAGGGGAAGGGATCCAAGGGCTCAGGCGTGTTAGAGAGGCATACACTATATAAAGCCAGAAAGCCCACCAACCAGCTCTGTTCCATGAGAGGGGCTGGAAGCTCCTCCACCTGCTAAAGTAATAAGAATGGTGATGGGGTACCAGGAGATGCTGGTACAGACTGGGGCTCCCCGGTGGCAATGAGAACAAGAGAGTCTCGGCAGATTAGAGACCCAGCTGACAGCACTTAAGACCATCAGCAGCTGGTGGGAAGGGAAGGGGGCAATTATCATAAGGAACAGCAAAGATGCTGCCCCTGGGTGGCTCAGTCTGTTAACTGTCTGACATTGGCTCAGGTCATGATCTCAGGGTCTTGGAATCAAGCCCCACATTGGGCTCCCCTCTCCGCAGGGAATCTGTTTGTCCCTTTGCCTCTGTCCTTCCCCCTGCTCATTCTCTCTCTCACTAATAAATAAATAAAATCTTAAAAAAAAAAAAAAAAAGGACCAGCAAGGATGTGCTGGCAGTCAAGAGGCCTGACTACAGAGCTATGTAGATACAGCTAATGGGCTAGGGCTGTCATTGGGCAGCATGGGATGGCAGACACGGGCTTCATCAGTCTACACAAGAGCAGAATCAGAAACGGATGTTTTGGAGGCTGAGGGCAGCTGCCCCAATAAAAAAAGAAGCCATGCTCCTAGCTTGGAGCCACATCAGACAGAGATGGAAAAAGTATTTATGACTGTGGGTCAGAATGCTAATGCAACCTACCTCGAAAATACAAAACGAAAAGGGCAGCTAACATGGGATGACAGATGGAAGGGATGGAGAGAGGAGGGAAGTTTTAATATCCTTATCTGTTATGATGAGTAGAGAGGAGATAGTCCCCATAGTGATAGAACGAGAAATAGAAGTTCAAATATATTAGTTAAATTTACTGGTAGAGTACTAAATCTAGTGCTGTAGATGCACTAGGAGGGGGCCATGGGGTGGTAGGAAGGGTAAGTGACCTAAATTTCCATCTGCCAAGGCAACAGGCAATGTCTAAAGTTAATGATTGAAGAACTGATCACAGAAGCTTTGAGTTAGAAACATGGAGGTAACCACTAGGAAATTAACTGAAAACAGTGTCTCCCCTCCCTTGACCAAATGGGTATGAATGGTTGTCTTTGGGTTGTGGTGGTGGGTGGGCAGAGATAGGGTCTTTCTATCATGAGCTCTTACAAACTCTTATTTTTAATCAAGTGCACGTGTCATTTGGGTGCATTTACATAACAGTAGAAAAAGAGAGGAAACAGAAACCCTTATATTGGGGCGCCTGGGTGGCTCAGTGGGTTAAAGCCTCTGCCTTCGGCTTGGGTCATGATCCCAGGGTCCTGGGATTGAGCCCCACATCGGGCTTTCTGCTCAGCAGAGGGTCTGCTTCCCTTCCTCTCTCTCTGCCTGCCTCTCTGCCTACTTGTGATCTCTGTTGGTCAAATAAATAAATAAAATCTCAAAAAAAAAAAAAAAGAAACCCTTGTATTGTCAAGCCATGAATGCTTGAAATGTCAATCCATGAATGCTCACAAAACTTGAAAGATCATGTGGAATTTGTCATTTATTAAATTGTCTTCTATGAGAGTGAATTAGCTATGAAGGGCTGGAGAGAACGATGAAGGGCTTGGCTTCAAATTCAAACAGCAAGTGGGGGCGGGCGGGTGAGAATTGGAAGATCGTCGCCACCAGAGTCACTGGGTGTCAGCCAGGCACGCCGCAGGTTGGCTCTTGGCAGGTAAAGACCAGGAAGCAGCCGCTGGGCTGGAACTGGCCCTGGAACTGAGGACCAGCACACAGTGGGTTCAAGGTGAACACCTTGGCATCCAGAGAGGACACGGTTTCTGCAAAGGGAGACAGGAGCTGTTTAAGTTTTAGGATGGTCTTGCCTCAGTCTTCAGGGAACCCTTTAGGGATGAAACAGGAGGACAGACTCAAGTCAGGTGCCCTGGCTGGGCAGGGATCCTTCTTCCTTCTGCCCCTTCCAGATTGTGTGACACCATCCCCCAGACAGTCACTTAGCTTCAACGAGCCTCAGTCTCCCCACCTGTGAAATACAGTTAATGAAACCTCTCTCAGAGTAGTCAAGGGGGTCACTAAGAATGAATACACAAAGCATAGCATCCGGCTTGCCATTTGGGAGGAGGACAGAGTGTGAGGAGGGCGGAGCCTATCATCACCCAGCCTCAGGGGCTCCCATAGGCTGATTTCCCAGCCTGTGGGACCCAGAATGCCACTAGGAGTAGGAGGAAGGGAGGCCCTGACTGATTGGGAGAACGCAGGGGGACTGAATCTGGTTGACCAAAGAAAGACGCCATCTGACAGTGTCTCTGCACCCAGGGAACATTCCGTCAGCTACCTGGCCAGATGCCTCACAACTTCATAAATAAACAAAGGGCACTGAATCATAGAGAATTATAGAGAATGGCTTCTTTGT